>NC_041015.1:28073355-30862233 GCF_004193775.1 Glycine soja | reverse complement strand
AGCAGGCGGCCAACCACCGAGCACATGTACGGACCCATGATTGTCTATACCAGATGAGCCTTAGCATGCAGAGCCAGGGCTTCGCTTCTTTTTCATGCCCCTACTCCAGACCAGTTCAGGGCAGAGGTTGCATGGCCCGGAGATTGGCCCGAGGCCCAAGCAGGAGAGGCACCCCCAGAAGCTCCCGGCGATGGAGAAGAGGCCCACGAGGATGAGGAGATGGCCGATTTGCTTGACTTCTTGGGAGGGAGTGGAGATACGTGACTGGGAAGATCCCCAGATTCATGTTTTCTTTCATATTTCTTTTATTCTATGTTATTGTTTTGACTTGAGAGACTAATGTTTGTTTTGTTGTTTCGATGTCATTTGTACAACGCATACATTTTTGTTTAGATTGTTGCGTTAGTGTTTATATATCATTACTATTGATGATGTTTGAAATTCTGGAACCGTGTAGAGTTCTTCGTTTAGGAACATCGTCCAAAAAATATATGTGTAAAATAAACAAAAAAAAATCATGATAAAAAATAAAAATAGAAAAGAAAAAATGAAATGAATGAAATGGAAAGAGAACAAAAAGGAAAAGAAGAAAGCAAGTAAGGAAAAAGGTGGAAAAAGAGAAAATAAGTTGTCTAGCTAAAAACCGACATGCTTTTGAAAAGAGACGATTTCCAACTTTTCTTGAAAAAAATTCATTCATTGATCATAACCGATTTTTGAAGAAAAAACGTGTCTACACCTGAAGGTGAATGCTGTGAAAATTTCCCCGGACGCCAAAATGACTTGGAGGAATGCACAAATTGATAAAAGAACATATTTTGGAAACATTGGGTTGACTAAAATAGAGGAAATGAATCCTGAGCCCTAGCATCACATGACCATAAAAATTTGACACTTGAGTGTCCACATAGGTGCATGCATGACCAGTTTTGCATAAAATTTCCAAATCATCATTTTTGCATTTGTGTCATGGAAATAATGTGGGGCATCCCTTTTTATCCTTGAACCAAACCAAACCCCGACATGTATCATGTCTAGCCATTCTACAAGCCTTGAGCCAAAATCCTAACTCACCATAAACCTTGCCCCAGGGTGAGAATGTCAATCCTTACCCTCGGAAGCGGAAAGAATAGAAGGGAAATTTCCAATCAAAGAAAGGGAAAGAAGGAAGATTTCCAATCAAAGAGAAAGCAAAAAAGGGAAAGAAGGAAGATTTCCAATAGAAGAGAAAGCAAAAAAAGAAAAGAAGGAAAATTCCCCAATCAAAGAGTGGGAGAAAGCAAAAAGAAAAGAAAGGAAATTCCCAATCAAAGAATGGGAGAAAGTAAAAAAGGAAGAAGAAGGAGGAAAGAAAGCTCCTGATCGGGGATCGAAGGAAAAACAGAAGAAATGTGCAGAGAGGTCTTTGGACCGGACGATATCTGAACAATACAGAATTGTCACCAAATGAACAAAAAAAGAAGGAAAGGAAACCACGACCTAAAATGGTCTTCTCCCTTTGATTACCAAACAAAATCCCGTGCGCTAGCGACTTTTTTTTCTCGCCCCGCACTAAACAAAAAAAACAGAAAAAGAAAAAGCCAGAAAAATCAAAAGCCAAAAACACACAAAAGCCGAAAAAAAAAAAACCACCAAAAGAACCCATTCCCAAGGGAAGCCCTATTGATCCATGATCACGCATGTAATTTTTTATTTGATAGGAAATAATTTGCAAAGCCAAGTCATGACATATCTATGGTCCGGAATTAGGATGAAACACTTACCTGTGCGAGATTGATACACTTTGAGTGATTTTCTTCTATTTTTGTCGAACCCAGTGTTTCCTCTAAATGGTCATTTAGAAACGAAATGCTAACATCCAAGATCTCATTTATGGTTATGGGGGATCCCATCAGCAGACTCTCCTTCCCTGGTAGGCGCATTGTTTGTCACTCAAAAAAGCATATGCTGCTCTAAACAGTTGGAATATTTGTCTCTTTGCTAAAGCATGTTTGCATTTTTTTAGTGGAGAAAACACCGAGACTTTTTCAAGTCTCACAAGTTATCCAGAACTACGTAGGTCTGAGTTCCTCATTGGAGGATACGTAGGAGCAAGAGCCTTGCTTTTGTCGGCCGCCCCATAATCTTTGTCATACTGACCCTGAGGTCATGTGATGTGCACCCTTGTATCATCCAGAGGCGGCGGGCCCGATGATACGCGGAGATACCTTACGGTTATCCGCACCCTTTTGTCATCCAGAGGCAGCGGGCCCGATGACAAGCAGAGACCAAGTTTGGTCATTCTGCACCCTTGTATCATCTAGAGGCGGCGGGCCCGATGATACGCGGAGATACCTTACGGTTATCCGCACCCTTTTTTCATCCAGAGGCGGCGGGCCCGATGACAAGCAGAGACCGAGTTTGGTCATTCTGCACCCTTGTATCATCCAGAGGCGGCGGGCCCGATGATACGCGGAGATACCTTACGGTTATCCGCACCCTTTTGTCATCCAGAGGCGGCGGGCCCGATGACAAGCAGAGACCAAATTTGGTCATTCTGCACCCTTGTATCATCCAGAGGCGGCGGGCCCGATGATACGTGGAAATACCTTACGGTTATCCGCACCCTTGTATCATCCAGAGGCGGCGGGCCCGATGATACGCAGAGATACCTTACGGTTATCCGCACCCTTTTGTCATCCAGAGGCGGCGGGCCCGATGACAAGCAGAGACCAAATTTGGTCATTCTGCACCCTTGTATCATCCAGAGGCGGCAGGCCCGATGATACGCGGAAATACCTTACGGTTATCCGCACCCTTGTGTCATCCAGAGGCGGCGGGCCCGATGATACGCGGAAATACCCGAGTGGTTATCCGTATAAATATTCTTTTGCTATCTGTAAGACAGAACGCTTGATAGCATGTAGAGGCTTACATAGTCTTCTGCACCTTTTGTTCCTCCGGGAATAACAAGTCATTTACATGCGGAAATTTCATGGTCACCCGCGACTCTCGTCAACCGAGAGGAGCGAAATTAGTGTCATACCCTAATTTTCGTCCGGGGACCTTTGCTTGATGACATGCGACCTTTCTTTGGTCCTTGTGAGGTGCTTGGCACCCATCATTAGGCAATTTGTGAAATTCTAGGAACGACAAGTCATGGTCACCCGTGACTCTCGTCAACCGAGAGGAGCGAAATTAGTGTCATACCCTAATTTTCGTCCGGGGACCTTTGCTTGATGACATGCGACCTTTCTTTGGTCCTTGTGAGGTGCTTGGCACCCATCATTAGGCAATTTGTGAAATTCTGGGAACAACAAGTCATTTGCATGTGGAGATTTTATGGTCACCCGCGACTCTCGTCAAATCGAGAGGAACGAAATTAGTGTCTTATCTTTACTTCCCTTTTATCTCCAATAAAAGACAAGTAAAGAGGGGCAACTGTCATACCCTAATTTCGTCTGGGGACCTTTGCTTGATGACATGCGACCTTTCTTTGGTCCTTGTGAGGTGCTTGGCATCCATCATTAGGCAATTTGTGAAATTCCAGGACATGCCGAAAAACCAAAAAAAGTATTGATGCACAATCCGTAAGTTTCCATGACACACCGGAAATCAAATGGAAGCATCGTTGCATAATTAAGTGAGGTTTCGTAACATTCCGTAAGTCAAAAGGGGGATGATTATGTAATCCGCAAGGTTCCGTAACATTACGGAAAGAAAACAAGTATCGTTACGAAATTCGTAAGTTTCCGTAACTTTACGAAAAAAGAATCACCAAAAAAACAGCAGAGGGGGGTGTACTTAGTAAAAATGGGGGTGCAAATAGCACCCAGGCCCACTTGGGCCCTCCAGAATATTCCTCCAGAAGGCTGTTGCTTCTGGAGGAAGCAACCTGGCTCGCCTGGGCGAGCTGGGCGGCAACCACCTCCCCTATTTTGCTATAAATAGGGGAGGAAGTGAAGAAGAAAAGGGTTCAGCCCCTTAGGCACTTTTCTCTCTTTCGAATTTGCTTGGAAAAATTGTTTCCGTGAAGAAAATCTAAGCCGAGGCGCTTCCGAAACGTTTCCGTAACGTTTTCCGTGAAGAATTTCGCAAAGGTTTCAACCGTTCTTCGACGTTCTTCATTCGTTCTTCATCGTTCTTCGATCTTCAACGGGTAAGTACCTCGAACCAAGCTTTTCGATTCATTCTATGTACCCGTAGTGGTCCACATTGTGTTTTGTGCATTTTTATTCTCGTTTTGTTTACTTTTTATACCCCCTGTTGACGTGCTTAAGCCATTTTACTTAAGTCATTTCTCGCTTAACTTAAAAATAAAATAAATTTCCACCGAACGTTTGAATTGTATTATCCATTAACTTCGGTTAAAATGAATTGCGACCGTTCGGTCGTGCCGTAACCACGTTGGAAATCCAAAAGAGGTAAAAAAAATAATATAATAATAAAAAAAAATACCTTTTAGTAAAATAAAGCGAAAAATCAATTGGACGTTTTCTCTTTGGGATTTCTCATTCTTAATCGAATTGACTAATAACTAAAGTGAAACTAAGGCTAAAATCAACTCACCTAGTCAAGCTCGTCCACAAAAATAGGTTTTTGAAGTTTGTCATTTCAATTTCTTACTAAGTAAAATGGATCATTTTTAAGGTCCAACGCCTTAAAATGATCACCACTAAAGTAAAAAGAATCACTTGATGAGAAAGAACTACGTAGGTCTGATTTTCTCATCTCAAATTGAGGAATACGTAGGAGCAAAGGGAAACACCCTTGTCGACCACAAAAAAGGAAAAATATAAAAAGGATATAAGGACATAAAAGGGAACGTAAAAATCAAAGTCACGT
Organism: Glycine soja; assembly: GCF_004193775.1. Classification (NCBI taxonomy): domain Eukaryota; kingdom Viridiplantae; phylum Streptophyta; class Magnoliopsida; order Fabales; family Fabaceae; genus Glycine; species Glycine soja. Next base: position 30,857,409 of record NC_041015.1, on the reverse strand, counting down.
TTGCACATTCGATTAAAGGCTGCCGTCCCTTGGGACGGACGTGTGGGGTGCTAATACCTTCCCCGTGCGTAAATACAACTCCCGAACCTTTCACTTAAAAAATTCGTAGATCACGTCTTTTCCGGTTTTTCCGACGTTTTCCTCAAATAAACGTTGGTGGCGACTCCGCGCGTATTCCTTTCGTGGAACACGCATCCCGCGAGTCACGCGTCGCCCTCCCGCCGAAGGGTAGGTTGCGACACACATACATCAACAAATGCATACAAACAAGCAAACAAGAAAAAGAGACAAGGCTCACGCCTACGTACTACTCTAAGGGAACCAGTCGAGATCCCTTAAGCACTAGAAACCTCTTGTCACACAAACAAACGGACAACATAATGGTTGTAATTATAGCCATCTAAGTAAACATAACAAAAAATTTGTTACAGGTTGAACACCCCTAGACCCAAACCACAGTGTGGACAAAAAAAATGAAAATATGCAAATATATGTATATATAATTGATAATAAATTTGCATGCCACATATATAATTGTTGGAGTTCACACTTCGCCAATCTTATCATTCAATAATCATAATAATAAAATACAGACACACATTTCAGTAATTTCATCAGCTGAGAATCATCACAATTTTAGAACATGCATTAGTCATTAGATCTTGTAGGTATCTCATGAAAAAGATGATGGAACTCAATAAACCATGAGGAGAGGGGGGGGGGGGGGGTGAATTGGTTTTCAAAACAAAATATACTTTAAAAAAGAGTTATAAAAAAACTTTTTGCGTGGATCGTATCATAAAATAGATATAAATCGAACGTAATCAATACTTAATCAATCCTTTCTTAAACATGATCCTTCATTAACATCTTTTCTTTTACAATCATAAAACTTGAATATTTGTGAAAAACTTGTTTAATACTCAAAAGACTTGATTAAAACCTGAATGAGTTGATTAAACCTTGAATCAGAGAAAAGGATTAGAATAAGAGAAGAATGACATGATCTTTTATACTGGTTCATCATCTATTTCTAGAGAAGCTAATCCAGTTATCTAATCCACAACCTGAATTAGGTTTTCACTATGCATCAAGAATCCTTACAAGCAATCACAACCAATCTACAATTCCCACCCCGGAAAAAGAGACTAAGGCACCCAACACTAGGGTCCTTTGTGAATATAAGCCTAAGAGAACCTTATTCTTAACCTAAACTAGAAAACCTTATTCTAGCATGTTGTAAGCAATTCACGCATAAAAACAAAGACCGTGTAAAAACCATACAAAAGAAAAACCAAGTAGGAGAGATACAACCTAACCAATCTTTCCACAAAAACCTTGCTGGATTGAGACAATGATCTTCTTCTGCTCAAAAGACACAACTCACTTTCAAGAAAAGATCTTCATAACCAAACGATTAAGAAGTTGTGAGTTACTATAAAGCACTTTTCTTCTCTTCACTTATTCACTAATAAAAGCACGAAATCTTGCTCATTCTAAGGCTAAGATGTTATTTTTGAGATTTATTGAGTATTCTCTAATGATCTCATGACATATAGATGTGCACAAAAGCTAGTTATTTATAGAGAAAACAATTATAGTCATTTGTAATCGATTAAATCTATAAGGTAATCGATTATTTTAGCAAAGTAATCGATTAGATTATCTAAGTAATCGATTAAAATGTTCATCCATCATCTGGAAAACAACTCAAGAACAATGTAATCAATTAGATGACCTAAGTAATCGATTAAAGTGTTCTTGTTCACCTCTGAATACTTGAACGAGAGAGAAGTTATCGATTAGTCTAGTTGGTAATCAATTAAAGCAAAGACACCTGACTAAATCAATCATTGTCTCAAACAACAGTGTAATCGATTAAAACACTACTATAATCAATTAAATCTATACGAGACTTAACTCTTTAAGCTTCAAACAGTTTATTGTAATCGATTACTGTTAGGACTTTTGTCAAGCGTACCAATTGTCGTTGTAGGTTTCACATTTATAAAAGTGTTCGTCTCCACAAGAACTTGAGTTTACTTAATTCATTCGAATAAAGGTTATCAGTTTAATAGTTATGTACAAATTTAATTGAATGTCATTGGTTTTGGTTTGATTAACTAAAGACAACTTAAAGTAAAAGAAAAGTAAAAATAACGGATATACGGAAATAACTTAAGAAGACATAGGATTGGATTTCATCATTTGGTTATGAAAATCTTTTCTTGAAAGTGAGTTGTATCTTTTAAGTAGAAGAAAATACGGAATTTAGTGCGTCAGAAATACATAAATTACGGAAATAATAATAACGACTTGAATTAACTTTAGAAGACATAGGATTGGATTTCATCGTTCATACCCTTAGTATCTTAATAAGATTAACATGTATAAATCATTTTCTAACATTACTGATGCACACATAATTATCCCAAGTCGATTCCTCGCACTTGGAACCTAAGAACATTTACTAAATATCGATCTCTCGCATATACAGTAAATATCCTAGCATTACAATTATATTCTCGTGCTTTTTGCAATCAAAATGTTATGCTCTATTGCTTGCAACGTAACGTAGCGAGTAAAATCATTTGGTTCAAATTCTAAGATTACTTTCCAGTCTCACTTAAAATCCAATTTCATGGCACTAGTGGTCAAATAAAATCAAACATTAAGAGTAGAACGAAATTACCAATAATGAGTACAAAAGATTAATACATATATAATATCAAAAGGGATTGTCGCAACCTACCCTTCGGTGGGAGGGCGACGCGTGACTCGCGGGTGCGTCTTCCAAGAAAGGAATACGCGCGGAGTCGTCACCAACGTTTATTTGAGGAAAACGTCGGAAAAACCGGAAAAGACGTGGTCTACGAATTTTAAGTGAAAGGTTCGGGAGTTGTATTTACGTATGGGGAAGGTATTAGCACCCCACACGTCCATCACAAGGGACGACAACCTTTAATCAAATGTGAAAACATGACTTCAATTTGTGTTATCTTCCCCTTTTTTACGTTCTTATGTCTTTTTATGCCTTTTATATTTTTTATCTTTTTGTGGTCGACGAGGGTGTTTCCCTTGCTCCTACGTATTCCTCAATTGTGATAAGAAAATCAGACCTACGTAGTTCTTTGTGAACCAAACGGTGGTTAATTTATTTTTATCCTTTTTTTGCAAAATATGTTTTTATTGAATGAAAGGTCATTTAAGGAGTTGGACCATTAAACAATCTTTCAATTCTTTTTGAAAGGAGAGAAAACATTAAGGCATTGGACCATTAATGATCTCTTGTTATTTTTGAAAAGGGGTAATAAAGCTACGTGTTGATTTTAGGCTTTTTTAGAAATCGACGTTTAACCAATGAAAGCGGAAAAGACCATTTTAAGGCGTTGGACCTTAAGAATGGCTTTTTTAGGTGATGACAAAGCTTGATTTATGAATTTGATTTTAGCCTTAGTTTCACTTTGGTTATTAGTCAATTTGATTAAGAAAGGAAAATCCCCAAAAAAAAACGTCTGATTGATTTTTTTTGATTATTTTACTAAAAGATATTTTTTTTATTATATTATTATTTTACCTCTTTTTTGGTTTTTAAACGTGGTTACAGCATGACCAAACGGTCGGATTTCATTTTAACAGAAATTAAAAGATGTAACAATACGAATGATCGGTGGAAATTTATTTTATTTTTTATTAGGCGAAAAAATGACTTAAATAAATGACTAAAGCACGTCAAAAGGGGGTATTGAAAGTAAATGGAATGAAAATAAAAGCTCGCGAAACAAGTGGGGACCACCAAGGGTACATAGAATGAATTGAAAAGTTTGATTTCGGGAACTTACCGGTTAAAGACCGAAGAACAACGAAGAACGAACGAAGAGCGACGAAGAACGACGGAAAATCTTCGCGAAATCACCCACGGAAACGTCTTGGAAGCGTTACGGAAGCGCCTCGGCTTGGATTTTCTTCACGGAAGCAATTTTTCTCACTAATTTTAAGTGATTCTTAGATACCAGGAGGGTTAAACATTTTTGTTCTTCCCTCCTTCCCCTATTTATAGGAAAATGAGGGAGGACCTTGCCACCCAGATCGCCTAGGTGAGCTAGGTTGCTTCCTCTAGAAGGCACCGCCTTCTGGAGAACTTCTTGGAAGGCCCAAGTGGGTCTGGTTGCTATTTGCACCCCCTGTTTACTAAATACACCCCCTTGTCTTTTTTGTTGATTCTTTTTCCGTAACGTTATGGAACTTTAAGAATTACGTAACGATACTTGTTTTCTTTCCGTAATGTCATGAAACCTTACAGATTACGTAATCATCCCTTCTTTGGCTTCTGGGATGTTACAGAACTTTACGGATTGCGCATTAACACTTCCTTTTGACTTTCGGCATGTCACGGAACTTCACGGATTGTGCAACAATGCTTTCTTTTGACTTCCGGCATGTCACGGAACTTCACGAATTGCCTAACGATGGGTGCCAAGTACTTCGAAGTGGTCAAACGAGGGTCGCATCCCAACAAACGGATGGTCCCTGGACGAAATTAGGGTATGACAATTGCCCCTCTTTACTTGTCTTTTATTGGAGATAAAAGGGAAGTAAAGATAAGACACTAATTTCGTTCTAGCGAAACACCATTTGGCCAGTCAATCTCCCTGCCAGCTATCGGACTTGATTGTTTCCGGATAGTGAAAAGAGGTGCGGGATCAAATGGTTCCCGCATGCCATCGGGCCCGCCGCCTTTGGATGACAAAAGGTAAAAAGGTGCGGGACCAAATGGTTCCCGCATGTCATCGGGCCCACCACCTCTGGATGACAAAAGGTAAAAAGTGTGGGACCAAATGGTTCCCGCATGTCATCGGGCCCGCCGCCTCTGGATGACAAAAGGTAAAAAGGTGCAGGACCAAATGGTTCCCGCATGTCATCGAGCCCGCCGCCTCTGGATGACAAAAGGTAAAAAGTGCGGGACCAAATGGTTCCCGCATGTCATCGGGCCCGCCGCCTCTGGATGACAAAAAGTAAAAAGGTGCGGGACCAAATGGTTCCTGCATGTCATCGGGCTCGCCGCCTCTGGATGACAAAATGTAAAAAGTGTGGGACCAAATGGTTCCCACATGTCATTGGGCCCGCCGCCTCTGGATGACAAAAGGGCACAGAATGACCATAATTTGTCTCTGCATGCCATCGGACAAACCTGTGTCTGAATGGCGAAAAGGTGAGCGGAATGACCATAATTTGTCTCCGCGTGTCATCGGGCCCGCCGCCTCTAGATGACAAAAGGTAAAAAAGTGCAGGACCAAATGGTTCCCCGCATGTCATCGGGCCCGCCGCCTCTGGATGACAAAAGTGAAAAACGTGCGGGACCAAATGGTTCCCCGCATGTCATCGGGCCCGCCGCCTCTGGATGACAAAAGGTGAAAAAGTGCGGGGCCAAATGGTTCCCCACATGTCATCGGGCCCGCCGCCTCTGGATGACAAAAGACGTAGAAGACAACGTTAGTCTCTGCGTGCCATCGGACACGACTGTGTCTGAATGGCGAAAAGGTGTGCGGAATAACCATAATTTGTCTCCGCATGTCATCGGGCCCACCGCCTCTGGATGACAAAAGACACAGAAGACGACATTAGTCTCTGCGTGCCATCGGACACGACTGTGTCTGAATAGCGAAAAGGTGTGCGGAATGACCATAATTTGTCTCCGCATGTCATCGGGCCCGCCGCCTCTGGATTACAAAAGGCGCAGAAGACGACGTTAGTCTCTGCGTGCCATCGGACACGACTGTTTTTGAATGACGAAAAGGTGTGCGGAATGACCATAATTTGTCTCCGCATGTCATCGGACCCGCCACCTCTGAATGACAAAAGACGCAGAAGACGACGTTAGTCTCTGTGTGCCATCGGACACGACTATGTCTGAATGGCGAAAAAGTGAGCGGAATGACCATAATTTCTCCGCATGTCACATGACCCCAGGGTCAGTATGACAGAGATTGTGCGGCGGCCGACCAAAGCGAGGCTCTTGCTTCTATGTATCCTCAATGAGGAACTCAGACCTACGTAGTTCTGGATAACTTGTGAAACTAAAATAGTCTCGATGTTTTCTTTACTAAAATGCGAACATGCTTTAGTAAAGAAACAAAACTTCCAACTAATCAGAGCAACATATGCTTTTTTGGATGAAAAACAAATGTGTCTAACAGGGAAGGAGAGTATACTAATGAAATCTTCTCATAACCATAAATGAGATTTTGGATGTTAGCATTTCATTTCTAAATGACCATTTAGAGGAAACACTGGGTTCAACAAAAATAGAAGAAAATCACTCAAAGTGTATCAATCTCACACAGGTAAGTGTTTCGTCCTAATTTCGAACCATAGATATGTCATGACTTGATTTTGCAAATCATTTCCTATCAAATCAAAGATTACATGCGTGATCATGGATCAATAGGACTTTTTCTTGGGAATGGTTTGTTTTTTTTTTGGTGGGAAATTCGGTTTTGAGTGTTCTTGGCCTTTCCTTTTCTGTTTAGTTTGGTGCGAGGTGAACAAGTCACCGACGCACAGGATTTTGGTTGGCAATCAAAGGGAGAGGACCACTTTAGATCGTGGTTTCCTTCTTTTTTTGTTTACTTGGTGATAACTCTGTATTTGTTCAGATATTGTCTCGTCCAAAGACCTTTCTACATATTTCTTCTGTTTTCTTCCGATCCTTGATTGGGAATTTTGTTTCTTTTTGCTTTCTCTCAATCTTTGATTGGGAATTTTCTTTTTTTGCTTTCTTCCGATTTTTTTTGATTGGGAATTTTCCCTTTTTGCTTTCTTCCGATTTTTTGATTGGGAATTTTCCCCTTTTCTCTTTTTCTTCCTTTTTTGTTTTCTTTTCAGGGTAAGGTTTATGATGAGTTGGGACTTTGGCTCACGGCTTGTAGGACGGATGGACATGATATATGTCAGGGTGTTGGTCTGGCCCGTGGTTTAGGGATAAAGGGGATGTCCCACATTATTTCCATGACACACATGCAACAATGATGATTAGGAAATTTTATGCAAAACTGGTCATGCATGCACCTATGGGGACACTCAAGCATCAAGTTTTTATGGTCATGTGATACTAGGGCTCAGGATTCATTTTCTCTATTTTAGTCAACCCAGTGCTTTCAAAACATGTTCTTTTATCAATTCATGCATTCATCCGAGTCCATTTTGGGCGTTCGGGAAAATTTTCATAGCATTCACCCATCAGGTGTATACACATTTTCTTTCAAAAACTGGTTATGATCAGTGAATTTTTTCAAACAAAAGATGAAAGTTTTCTCTTCTCAAAAGCATGTTGGCTTTTCAGCTGAAAGATATATTTTTTGTTCTTGTTTGTTTTTGTTTTTGTTTTTTTTTCATGAGGTATTCTGCTACCTAAACATGTGTATATTTTTGTGAGGTATTTTTGCTACGCATATCCAAGGTATCTTGCTACCTAAACATATATATATATATATATATATATATTGTGAGGTATCTTTTTGCAACATACATGCATGTATTTTCATACCTAAACACACACATATTTTGTGAGGTATGACTACCTTTCGAGTTTGTGCTTGTTTTATTTAAATTCCTAGGATCATGAGCAACTAGGTGCATCCTACTATAAAAGTGATCAAATAACAAGCATAGATTCAAAAGGTACTAGGTTGCCTCCTAGTAGCGCTTCTTTAACGTCTTGAGCTGGACGCCTGATGACTTGTCGGTCACGGACCTAGTACTTTGCTTACCTTTGGCTTTGGACTTGGTCGCCTATTGGTCGGCCATGTGTCGTAGGCAATACTCTAACCTTTTTGTGGATGAGCTGAGGGGCTCTGGAGGTGGCGGTGGTACATTTGTTGCCTGTTGCTGGCCATCCCCAGGCTGTTGTGGTGTCTCGCCTTGCGCCTGCCTAGGGGCGCAATACTTCTTGATGAAAGCTCGATTAGTAGGGGGCCTGATGACCTTGCTGGGGGCGACAGGCACTCCGTAGAACTGACAAAGACCCATAATCAGAGCTGGAAACCCCAGGACCCTGTTGGACTTCTTTGGGTCCACTGGGTGTCTTGCGGGCGCGATCCCTGCAAACAATAGATGACATCAGAAATCAATTGAGCGATGTGCATACTTACCTATGTCATGATGGCGTGACCTTGCTGGGGGGACGAGCACCCTATAGGACTGACAGAGGCCCATAACCAGAGCTGCAAACCCCAGGGCCCTTTCGGACTTCTCCGGGTCCAATGGGTGTCTTGTGGGCGCGACCCCTGCAAATAGTGGATGGCATCAGAAATCAGTTAAGCCACATGCATACTTACCTATGTCACGATGACATCACCTTGTTGTGGAGACGGGTACCCTATTGGACTGACAGAGGCCCGTAACCAGAGCTGAAAACCCTGGGGCCCTGTTGGACTTCTCCGGGTCCACTGGGTGTCTTGTGGGCGCGACCCCTGCAAATAGTGGATGGCATCAGAAATCAGTTTAGCCACATGCATACTTACCTATGTCGGAACGACACAGACCAACTGATACTTTCGCAGGGGGAGATCGGTATTGCGGTCGCTGGACAGAATGTTGCTAAGTAGCAACGTCATCCATATCTGTGTAAGAGTGGTCATGGTGCACATGACCCGCACTTGTCTCTTTGCAGCGGCACGGGTGAAATCTTGCCCCGGTATGCATAGTAGCTGCATGATTGCCTCCCTCTCTGGTTGTATTCGCACAGTTGGCGCCCTCCAATATCAGGGGGTGGCCCAGGAACTGATAAAAGGAAACTACTGGCCCCTTAACCGGGAGTGCAAGTCTCGGTTAAGCATTAAGGGCAGATGACCTTAAATTCTCTTAAGGTGCGGATGTAGAGCTTATTGAAAGTGGGGACGCATAGCCCTCTAAAGGCGTAGTCGTGCAGCCCTCTGAAGTCGAGGACATGTCGCCCTCTAAAGGCGAGGGCGTGTAGCCCTCTGAAAGGGGGACATGTAGTGCTCTGAATGTGAGGGCGTGTAGCCCTCCGAAGGTGAGGACGTGTAGTCCTCTCAAGGGAAGGACGTACAGTCCTCTGAAAGCGAGGACGTGTAGTCCTCTGATGACGAGGACGTGTAGTCCTCTAAAGGCGAGGGCATGTAGCCCTCCAAAGGCGAGGACGTGTAGTCTTCTCAAGGGGAGGACGTATAGTCCTCTGAAGAGGAGGGTGTGTAACCCTCTGTCATACCCTAATTTTGTCCGGGGATCATCCATTGTTGGGATGCGACCCTCGTTTGACCACTTTGAGATACTTGGCACCCATCGTTAGGCAATTCGTGAAGTTTCGAGACATGCCGAAAGTCAAAAGAAAGCATTGTAGCACAATCTGTAAAGTTCCGTGACATGCCGGAAATTAAAAGGAAGTGTTAGTGCGCAATCCGTAAAGTTCCGTAACATTCCGGAAGGCAAAAAAGGGATGATTACATAATCCATAAGGTTCCGTAACATTACGGAAAGAAAACAAGTATCGTTATGAAATTCGTAAGTTTCCTTACGTTACGAAAAAAGAATCAGCAAAAAAAAGCAAGGGGGTGTATTTAGTAAAAATGGGGTGCAAATAGAAACCAGGCCCACTTGGGCCTTCCAGGATATTCCTCCAGAAGGCGGTTGTTTCTAGAGGAAGCAACCTAGCTCGCCTGGGCGAGCTGAGCTCGGCTGGGCGAGCTGGGTGGCAAGCTCCTCCCCCATTTTCCTATAAATAGGGGGAGGAGGGAAGAACAAAAATGTTCAACCCTCCTGGTATCTGAGATTCACTTTAAATTAATGAGAAAAATTGTTTTCGTGAAGAAAATCCAAGCCGAGGCGCTTCCGTAACGCTTCCGTGACATTTCCGTGGGTGATTTCCCGAAGATTTTCAACCGTTCTTCGTCGTTTTTCGTCCGTTCTTCGTCATTCTTCGGTCTTCAACCGGTAAGTTCCCAAAATCGAACTTTTCAATTCATTCTATGTACCCTTAGTGGTCCTCATTTGTTTCAAAGCAAGCACGCCTTCACACCATATGGCTTGCCTTCCAACTATACACCACCCAATGTGGCGTACACTCCCAATGAGAATGTCAATAACTCCACTCCGATACTCATTGAGAGCCAATAACCTCAATCTGATCAGACACATGTCTCTCAAACCATAAGGGAGACACATGAAATTCCCCATGACAATCTAGCCGACTTCGAGCCTTGCCTCGGATATGCCACTGAAGGGCAAGCAGTTGGTGGTATACCCCTGCAAAACACTTTGGAGGGCCCTCGGTATCACCCACAACCACACCTCTTGCATTCCATAGCGGGTAAAAACCCTTATGCTATGGCAGAAACGGGAAAGTTGGATCATCTAGAGGAAAGGCTCAAGGCCATTGAAGGAGGCAAAGATTATGCCTTTGCTAACCTAGAGGGGTTGTTCCTAGTACCCAATACCATCACCCCTCCCAAGTTCAAGGTGTCAAACTTTGACAAGTACAAGGGGACTACTTGCCCCAAAAACCATCTAAAGATGTATTGTCGGAAGATGGGGGCATATGCAAAAGATGAGGAACTACTGATATATTTCTTCCATGAAAGTCTTATTGGGGTAGCTGTTACCTGGTACACTAACTTGGAACCTTCCCGAGTCCATTCTTAGAAGGACCTAATGGTTGCCTTCGTTAGGCAGTATCATTACACTTCTGATATGGCTTCGGATAAGATGCAATTATAGAACATGTGCATAAAGGAGTATGAATCTTTCAAAGAATATGCCCAAAGGTGAAGAGACTTGACAGCTCAAGTGGCACCTCCAATGACGGAGAAAGAGATGATCACAATAATAGTAGACACATGACCAGTGTTTTACTATGAAAAATGGTGGGGTATGCGCCTTCAAGCTTTGCGGATTTGGTCTTCGCCGATGAAAGGATTGAAGTGGGTCTAAAAAGAGGCAAATTTAATCATCCTGCTTGGACGAATGAGAAAACTGGGGCAAATGAAGAGGGTGAGAATGAAGGAGAAACCCATGCTGCGACTGTCGTTCCTACATGGAAACTTCCCACCAACCCAACAAACATCATTACTCAGCCAATATCAACCCTTCTCCTTACCCACCACCCAGTTATCCACAAAGGCCATCCCTAAATCAACAACAAACCCATCTACCACACAACTAATGCTAAACACCACCTTTAGCACGAACCTAAACACCAACGAAGGAAGGAATTTTGTAGCGAAAAAGCCTATAGAATTCACCCTAATTCCGGTATCCTATGATGACTTGCTCCCATATCTGCTCGATAGTTCAATGGTAGCCATAACCTCAGCCAAGGTTCCTCAAACTCCATTTTTCCGAGGATACGACTCGAACACAACGTGTGCTTGTCATGGAGAAGCCTCGAGGCATTCCATTGAGCACTATATGACCTCGAAGCGTAAGGTGCAAAGTCTAATTGATGCGGGCTGGCTGAAATTTAAGGAGAATCGCTTGTGAATCCTGACATTGACAAGCGACACCACACATGGGGCAATTTTGAAAGTTGTTGTTAGATGTCTCTAATGACTCATCAGGATTTTCAAGTTTATGCCATTGTTGTAAACCATAGTTACAATGCCAAATAAAATGGATAAATTTGATATCTTTGTCCCTCATCCTCTCGTAATTACATCTTTGCTTCCACTGGAATATGGGTGCAAGCCATTGGTTTGTTTGCTCAAGCGACATGCGCTTCTGAGTTTGGACTTCCAAGACCATTCAATAAGAAATTACTCAGTGAGGGTGCTGTAAACGATGAGTAAAGCAAAAAAAAAAGTTCAAGAAGAAAAAGGAAAAAAAGCATTTGATTGACTGTGTTTTCAAGTAAAATTATAGACATTCATGTGACCTCATTTTATCATTCTGGAAAGTTTGTCTTTTTAGAGAGAAGTTAATTATCAAGAATAGGAGTCATTTGACTTAACTCGTCAATTGGAAAAAATCCTTCAACTATTTTCTCGTCCTTGGAAAATTCTTTTTGCAAGAATCAACCCCTTATTTCATTCTTCCTTTCTACAAGGTTGTGAAAACAAAACAACGATTGGTACCTCAAAGCCCTACACTAGGGCAATGAAAGGCACCATGCATAAACCTCAACCGAACCTAGGGGTAGATTAGAAGTTCTCACCCAATAGGTTCCCTGCCACAAGGTCATAACAAAACAACGATTGGTACCTCAAAGCCCTACACTAGGGCAATGAAAGGCACCATGCATAAACCTCGAGCGAACCTAGGGGCAGATTAGAAGTTCTCACCCAATAGGTTCCCTGCCACAAGGTCATGACAAAAGACAATGATTGGTACCTAAAAGCCTTACACTGGGGCAATAAGGGGGCACTGTGCATGAGCCTCAAGCGAACCTAGGGGCGGATCAAAAGTTCTCACCCATCTATAAACAAAAAAGGGGGGAATAAACCCTGGGATTTCAATGGATTGATTAAACGTCAAACGACTCCATTGCCGTCACTCCAAAATGGTCAAGTGACTAAATCAAACAGAACATACACTCTGAGGGAGTTCTTGGAGAGAGTTGCAAAAGATAGAATAAGGTTGCATGAATTATCACCTCTTTTAAAAAGACAATCAATCTGTGTTTTCCAAAAAAATTAAATTAAATCAAAATCAAAATCACAAAATAGGGAAAGAATGTCATTGTACAACTTTCCATTACATTGCATTGTTTCATATGAAGTCCGCATTTACCAAATTTCACGACAAAGGTTGCATGCATCTGCGTCCATAAAAATCATGTTAACTGCATAGATTTCCTACATCTAATTTGGGATGATCGGCTCTCTCAATGAGTCAATCTCTTGCTTTCTCATAAGGGTGGATCCTTGGGTACTAGTACCTATCGCCTTTAGAGGACTGCACGACCTCACCTTCAGAGGACTACACGTCCTCACCATTAGAGGATTATAAGTCCTCGCCATCAGAGGGTTGCACGCCTTCAGTGGACTACATGTCCTCGCCTTTAGAGGACAACACGTCCTCGCCTTCAGAGGGCTACATAACCTCGCCTTCAGAGGACTACATGTCCTCGCCTTCAGAGGACTTCACGTCCTCACCTTTAGAGGACTACACATCCTCGCCATCAGAGGACTAGACGTCCTCGCCTTCAGAGGACTACACGTCCTCGCCATTAGAGGACTAGACGTCCTCGCCTTCAGAGGACTACACGTCCTCGCCATCAGAGGGCTGCACACCCTCACCTTCAGAGGACTACGCGTCCTCGCCATCAGAGGACTAGATGTCCTCGCCTTTAGAGGACTACACGTCCTCGCCATCAGAGGGCTGCACGCCCTCACCTTCATAGGACTACGCGTCCTCGCCATCAGAGGGCTGCATGCCCTCACCATTAGAGGACTACACGTCCTTGCCATCAGAGGGCTACACGCCCTCGCCTTCAGAGGACTACACGTTCTCGCCTTCAGAGGGCTGCACGTCCTCACCTTCAGAGGACCAAACATCCGCATCTTCGGAGGGCTACACGCCCTCGCCTTCAGAGGACTACACGTCCTTATCTTTAGAGGACTACACATCCTCACCTTCAGAGGGCTACACGCCCTCACTTTTAGAGGACCAAACATCCTCATCTTCAGAGGACTATACGTCCTCATCTTCAGAGGACTACACGTCCTCACCTTCAGAGGGCTACACGCCCTCACCTTTAGAGGACCAAACATCCTCATCCTTAGAGGACTACGCATCCTCATCTTCAGAGGACTACGCATCCTCATCTTCAGAGGACTACACGTCCTCACCTTCAGAGGGCTACACGCCCTCACCTTCAAAGGACTACACGTCCTCGCCTTTAGAGGGCTACATGTCCTTGCCTTTAGAGGACTTCACGTCCTCGCCATTAGAGGATTGCATGTCCTCGCCTTCAGAGGACTGCACGTCCTCACCTTCAGAGGGCTGCACGCCCTCGCCTTCAGAGGAGTGCACGTCCTTGCCTCTAGAGGGCTTTACGTCCTCACCTTCAGAGGGTTACACACCCTCATCTTCAGAGAACTATACGTCCTCCCTTTGAGAGGACTACACGTCCTCGCCTTCGGAGGGCTACATGCCCTCGCCTTTAGAGGACTACACGTCCTCACCATCAGAGGACTACACGTCCTCGCCTTCAAAGGGCTTCACGTCCTCACCTTCAGAGGGTTACACACCCTCATCTTCAAAGGACTATACGTCCTCCCCTAGAGAGGACTACACGTCCTCGCCTTCGGAGGGCTACACGCCTTCGCCTTCAGAGGACTACATGTCCCCCTTTTCAGAGGGCTACACGCCCTCACCTTTAGAGGGCGACACGTCCTCGCCTTCGGAGGGCTGCACACTCCCTCGCCTTTAGAGGGCTACGCGTCCTCGCTTTCAAAGGGCTCCACATCTGCACCTTAAGAGAATTTAAGGTCCTCTGCCCTTAAATGCTTAACCGAGACTTGCACTCCCGGTTAAGGGGCCAGTATTTTCCTTTTATTAGTTCCTGGGCCACCCCCTGATATTGGAGGGCGCCAACTGTGCGAATACAACCAGAGAGGGAGACTATCATGCAGGTACTATGCATACCGGGGCAAGATTTCACCCGTGCCGCTGCAAATGGACGAGTGTGGATCATGCGCACCAACATGACCACTCTTACACAGATATGGATGACGTTGCTACTTAGCAACATTCCGTCCAGCGACCGCAATACCGATCTCCCCCTACAGAAGTATCAGTTGGTCTGTGCCGTTCCGACATAGGTAAGTATGCATATGGCTAAACTGATTTTTGATGCCATCCACTATTTGCAGGGATCGTGCCCACAAGGCACCCAGTGGACCCGGAGAAGTCCAACAGGGTCCTGGGGTTTTCAGCTCTGGTTACGGGCCTCTGTCAGTCCTATAGGGTGCCCATCCCCCCAGCAAGGTCACGCAATCATGAGATAGGTAAGTGTGCATATCGCTCAATTGATTTTTGATGTCATCTATTGTTTGCAGGGATCACGCCCGTAAGACACCCAGTGAACCCGGAGAAGTCCAACAGGGTCCTGGGGTTTCCAGCTCTGATTACGAGCCTCTATCAGTTTTACGGAGTGCCTGTCACCCCTAGCAAGGTCATTAAGCCCTCTATTAACCAGACTTTCATCAAGAAGTGTTGCACCCCCAGGGATGGCCGGTAGCAGGCAACAAATGTACCGCCACCACCTCTAGAGCCCCTCAGCTCGTCCACAAAAAGGTTAGAGTATTGCCTACGACACATGGCCGACCAATAGGCGACCAAGTCCAAAGCCAAAGGTAAGCAAAGTACTAGGTCCGTGACCAACAACTCATCATGCGTCCAGCTCAAGACGTTAAAGAAGCGCTACTAGGAGGCAACCTAGTACCTTTTAAATCTCTGCTTGTTATTTGATCACTTTTGTTTCTCAAGTCATAGTGGGACACACCTAGTTGCTCATGATCCTAGGAATTTAAATAAAACAAGCACAAGCTCGGAAGGTAGTCATACCTCACAAAATATATGTATGTGTGTTTAGGTAGCAAGATACCTTGGATATGCATGTATATAGCAAACATACCTTACAAAATATATATATGTATGTTTAGGTAGCAAGATACCTTGGATATGCATGTATATAGCAAAAATATCTCACAAAACTTATATATGTATGTTTAGGTAGCAAGATACCTTGGATATGCATGTATATAGCAAAAATATCTCACAAAACATATATATGTATGTTTAGGTAGCAAGATACCTTGGACACGCATGTATATAGCAAAATAACTCATAAAAATATACGTATGTTTAGGTAGCAAAATACCTCATGGAAAAAGAAAAAAAATAATAATAAGTTGTCTAGCTAGAAAACAACATGCTTGTGAAAAGAGATAACTTCCAACTTTTCTTTGAAAAAAAATTCACTGATCATAACCAGTTTTTGAAAAAAAATGTGTATACATTTGAAGAGTAAATGCTGTGAAAGTTTTCCCCGACACCCAAAATAGACTCGGATGAATGCACAAATTGATAAAAGAACATATTTTGGAAACACTGGGTTCACTAAAATAGAGAAAATGAATTATGAGCCCTAGCATCACATAACCCAAAATTTTTTGACACTAGAGTGTCCACATAGGTACATGCATGACTAGTTTCGCATAAAATTTCCAAATCATCATTGTTGCATTTGTGTCATGGAAATAATGTGGGACATCCCCTTTATCCTTGAACCCAAACCAAACCTTGACATATATCATGTCCAGCCATGCTACAAGCCTTGAGCCAAAATCCCAACTTACCATAAACCATGATCCAGGGTGAGAATGTCAATCCTTGCCCTCGGAAGAAAACACAAAAAGAACGAAAATTCCCAATCAAAGAAAGGGAGAAAGCAAAAAAGAAAAATTCCCAATTAAAAGAGGGAGAGAAAGCAAAAAAGGAAGGAAAGAAAATTCCCGATCAAGGATCGAAAGAAAACAGAAGAAATATGCAGAAAGGTCTTTAGACCAGACAATATCTGAACAATATAGAATTGTCACCAAGAAAACAAAAAAAAAGAAGGAAACCACGACCTAAAGTGGTCCTCTCCCTTTGATTACCAACGAAAACCCTGTGCATCGGCGACTTGTTCGCCTCGCGCTAAACAAAAACAGAAAAGGAAAAGGCCAAAAATACTTAAAGCAAAAGTTCCCACCAAAAAACACCATTCCAAAGAAAAAGTCCTATTGATCCATGATCACGCATGTAATCTTTGATTTGATAGGAAATGACTTGCAAAGCCAAGTCATGACATATCTATGGTTCGGAATTAGGATGAAACACTTACCTGTGTGAGATTGATACACTTTGAGTGATTCTCTTCTATTTTTGTTGAACCCAGTGTTTCCACTAAATGGTCATTTAGAAATGAAATGCTAACATCCAAAATCTCATTTATGGTTATGAGAAGATTTCATCAGCATACTCCCCTTCCCCGGTAGACACATTGTTTTTCATCCGAAAAGCATATGTTGCTCTGATTAGTTGGAAGTTTTGTCTCTTTACTAAAGCATGTTCGCATTTTAGTGAAGAAAACACCAAGACTATTTTTGGTCTCACAAGTTATCCAGAACTACGTAGGTCTGAGTTCCTTATTGAGGATACGTAGGAGCAAGAGCCTCTCTTTTGTCGGCCTCCCCACAATCTCTGTCATATTGACCCTCTAGTCATGTGACAGGCGGAATTACCCCAGCGGTTATCCGTATAAACTTCTTTTGCTATCTCTAAGACTCAAAGCATGATAGCACACGGAGACTAACGTCGTCTTCTGCACCTTTTGTCATCCAGAGGCGGCGGGCCCGATGACAAGCGGGAACCATTTGGTCTCGCACTTTTTAAGCTTTCTTTTGCTATCTCTAAGACTCAAAGCATGATAGCACGCAAAGACTAACGTCGTCTTCTGCGCCTTTTGTCATCCATGATGCAATCCTATCCCGCAAGGGCATTGGGTAGAAGACTCCAAGTAGATTGGGCTAGAGATCCAAGCGAAGGCCCTAGGGTTCTCATGAACCTTAGGGTAGATTTTGAGCCCATAGGCTAAGCATGAGCCCGCTTATCTTTGTATATATTAGAATAGGTTTTTTCTTCGTTTGGGCCTTGTATTTTGGCCATTCTAGTAGTATAGGGTTTTAGCCTTGTATTTCGGGGCATTTTTGAGTATTCTTTGTAGTAAGGACTTTTTTTTTTTGTATTTTTATGTTTTTTGTCATGGGGGTGAGCTTAGCTATTATAGGGGGTGTGTAGCTAAGCTCTAGCTTCTCATCTCAAGGAGGTGAGCTTAGCTATTAGAGATGTATGTGTAGCTAAGCTCAATCTTCTTTAGGAATCTTCTTAAGGAAGCTTCTCAAGGAGGTGAGCTTAGTTATGAGAGGGGTGTGTGTAGCTAAGCTCTAGCTTCTCAAGGAATTTTTCTCAAAGAAGCTTCTCAAGGAAGTTTTCTCAAGAAAGCTTCTCAATGAAGCTACCTAGTCTATAAATAGAAGCATGTGTAACACTTGTTGTAACTTTGATGAATGAGAGTCTTGTGAGACATACTTCAAAGTTCCACTTCTCTCCCTCTTTTATTCCTTCAATTTCGTGCTCCCCCCTCTCTCTTTCTCTCCCTCTTTCTTTTCCTCCATTGAAGCATCCTTCCAAGCTTCTTATCCAAGGCTCATCTTGGTGGTGAAGCTCCTTCTTCCATGGCTTATTCCCTAGTGGATGGCGCCTCTTCTCACCTCTTCTCCTTTGTCTTCCGCTGCATCTCCATGGTGGAAAATCACCATTAAAGGACCTCATTGAAGCTCAAAGATCCAGCCTCCATAGAAGCCCCACAAGCAAGCTTCCATCAAGTGGTAATCAGAGCACAAGAGCTTCAAGTAGGTGCTCCTTAAACCTCCATTAATTTTTTGCTTTACCTTCTCTTCCATTGTTTTTTCTTCATTTTTCTCCATGTATCTCCTCACATGTCTTGTGATAAATGTTGTTAACATGATTCTTTAGAGTTTGCACCGATTAAACTTGCAATAGAAGTTAGATTTGATTTTCTATGGTTCAAATTTCTTGTTCTTGTTCTTGAACCATGAATTGTGTTGAGTTTAGGTTCCTTTGAGTTTTGTCTTGTTATTTTTTGTGGCTGAAACCTAAACCATAAAATTCTTACAAAAATATTAAATTAGAAGAAAACCTCAAAAATCTAGAGTGACTTGTTCACCTATTGTAGTTTTGTCATAGAAGTCATGTCTCGTCATGAAACTTGTCACATAAGATTTCTTATGTTGTGCTGAATTTTATTTTCTTGTTTCTTTGTCTAACTCATTTGTTCATGAGTGTATGAAATTATTTTAGCCTATTATTTGATTTGAGTCAAATCTTTCATGTTAATTAGTCCTTAACATGTTCATGCAAAATTCTTAGAGAGTCTTTGATTGTGAACCTTTTCTTGAACTTTTAGGTTTCCTTATGATTGTGTCTATTGTGAATTTGAGTTTTGGTGATTGAATTGCTGGCTGAAATGTTGATCCTAAGTGAATATTGAACTCCTAAAACTGTGGTAAACAATCCTAGTGAGTTCAACATACATAGGAAGGTTGAAAGTAAGCCCAAGGCAATCAATATACCATGCTTAAAGAAACAAATCGCTGGTGCTGGCAGCTTGGACATACAAACTTGTAAAAATTACTGAGAATTGGTTACTTCGAATTTTGAGCTGAATTTTTTACTGAATTTTCTAGACATCTGGAAAAAAGTTATAAAAAAAGTAACAAGTGATTTGGATAAAAGGAAAAAATACGAAAAATTGCACAAGTTGGCAGGAAAATCAGTATCCAGAAAAAAAAGGTGAAAGGGAAGTGTGCTTGTTGTTTTGGCTCAAAATTTATTCTATAATTGAAAATTTCAATTCAAAATTAGTGTGAAGACAAGTGCCAAAGCTAGAGTCTTGTTGAGTCTTTTTTTCAGTTTTTTTACTCTACTCTAGAGCCATTCTAAGTTTCTTTTTGAGTCCTAGCTTGCTTCTATGTCCTTTTCATTGCTTTAATTGTTGAATAATCCTTGAAAAATTGTCTTGTTAAAACTCCATTGGTTTAGCTTTCATTTCATTTTTTTTGGTCTTTGGTTATTGCTTGTGTCTTTGTTTCCTTGTTTGTGGGTTGCCATATAGGGAATTGGAAGGAGGGTTGGTGCCATCCCTTGAAGAATTTGAGTCCAGAAGCAAGGGGCCAACCACCTTAAGAGCTATTGGACTAAGAAGCACTCCAAATTGAGTGAATCACCAAAGAGAGAAAAACCACCAAAATTGAGGACCGTTTAGTAATTTTGTAATTTGCAATTTACTTACCTTCATTGCTTTCAAGTTTTTGTAACAAAAAGGCCTTTCATTGGAAGTGTGTTGGGAGCCTCCAATAGGTTACCAAACTTCCATTTGTGTGTAATAATTTTAGGCAATTTTTACTTAGGATAGTGAGTGTTTTGTTGGGAACCTTGATGTGGTCATCCAAACACTCTTAGGATTCACTTAGTTTACTTTTCTTGCTTACTTTCATAGCTTATTTCCTTTACCTTCCATTGTCAAACCGCCTAGATAGCTTTCCTTTTACCAATTAGTTTTTTTTACCTTATCTTTCACACCTCTTTTAGTGTTTATTTTGGCTAGTTTCAACCATAGTTTCTTTTACCTTTTGTTTTCAAACCTCCAACAAGAAAGAACCACAACTTAGGAACCAACATGAGTCATCATTCATCTAGTGTTAATGGCAAGGGTACTAGTCATAAAGACCCTTTATCTAGAATCTTAGATGAGTTGAGTTCCCTCAAGTTATGGAAAGAAAAACAAGAGAGAAAAGAAAAGGGCAAAAAAGAGTGGAAGAAATAAGTCAAGATGAAAGAAAGAAAATAAGAGAGGATGAAAGAAGAAAAATAATGAAAGAAATGAAAAGAGAAAAACATGTCTCCTATAGTAGTCATAACTCTTGCAAAAGCCTAAGTGAAGAACTTCGTGACTATTACGAAGGAAGGCATAGGTCACATCTTAGACCTCACTCCCATAGAAGAGAAAAGCAAAGAAAGCCTCAAGAGGCTAACATTAAACTCTCATACTTCCATGGGAAGGACAATGTAGAGGCTAACTTAGATTGGGAAATAAGGGTAGAGCAACAACTTAAAAAGAAGTCTACTTCAAAATCTTATGGCTCTCACTCTTATCCAAAGAAAGACCAAGGTCAAGGCATCTTAGGGGTGACACCTTCTAAGTCCAAAGATGATAAGGGGAAGACAATAGAAAAGCAAGCCCCTAAGGCTAGTATGCAAGAGAAAACTAGCTCTATAAAGTGCTTTAAATGTCTTGGAAGAGGACACATTACTTCTCAATGCCCCACCACAAAAACCATGATTATGAGGGGCCAAGACATTTATAGTAGCCAAGATGAGGCTACTACTTCACCTTCCTCTAGTGAAAGTGAAAAAGCAAAAGGTGAAGAATCTAGTGAAGAAATCTACCCCTAAGAAGAAGGACAACCATTAGTGGTTAAAGAGAAGTGTAAGGAGGTAAGTGTCTCCTCCAAGAGTTTAGCTAAGAAGGAAACTCATTTTACAATAAAGACAAACATTAAAGAAACTTTCCCTCTTAGACAACCTCCACATTTTCTCTTTTGTAAAAAGGCACTTGCTAGAATTGCCACACCTCTTGGGCTTGAGTTTATTCCTCAAGTAAAGAAGTTGTTGGATGAGGGTTTGGTTCGCAAGAGCTTAAATCCTTGTGCTTTGTTGGTGCCCAAAATAGGTATTATTAGGCACCAAGTCCCTAAAATAGGTGGTATGATGAATGTTTTGAGTGGTGCATCCCTCTTTTGTAAAATCACTCGTACACCTAACATCTTCATGGTGTGTGTACATAGGGACCCATTAGGTAGGTTTGTTCTTATTTTTAGTTTCAATACAAACTTAGGTACTCATATGGGACACCTTAGGTTTGTCATACTTTTTGGTAGGAATAATCAATATGAAAATACAGAAAAAGGTATGTTTTATTGCGTTACTTTTCTTAATTTTTCAAATAGTGATCAAGGGGTTCCCATGAACCCTAAGAGAATAAAGGTCATTCCTGAGTGGCCCACTCCACCAATTATAAGAAAAATTTGGGGCTTCCATGACTTAACAAACTTTTACAAAAGGTTTGTCCCATATTTTTCTATACTTGTAGCACCACTCATTGAGTTGGTGAGAAACCATGTTCTTTCATGGGAAGATGCCCAGGAAATGGGTTTTCATACCTCACCTTACTTCAACATACCAAACACCACTAATACATATGTTTTTGTTCTTTTTACAGGTGTTGAGGGAAGGAGCCCAGAGTATGAAGAACCTCGGGATTTGAGGTCAAATCCTTTCCAAGGTGGAGGGAATGATGTAATCCTATCCCGCAAGGGCATTGGGTAGAAGACTCCAAGTAGATTGGGCTAGAGATCCAAGCGAAGGTCCTAGGGTTCTCATGAACCTTAGGGTAGATTTTGAGCCCATGGGCTAAGCATGAGCCCGCTTATCTTTGTAAATATTAGAATAGGTTTTTTCTTCGTTTGGGCCTTGTATTTTGGCCATTCTAGTAGTATAGGGTTTTAGCCTTGTATTTTGGGGCATTTTGAGTAGTCTTTGTAGTAAGGACTTTTTTTTTTTGTATTTTCATGTTTTTTGTCATGGGGGTGAGCTTAGCTATT
Source organism: Glycine soja (assembly GCF_004193775.1). NCBI lineage: Eukaryota > Viridiplantae > Streptophyta > Magnoliopsida > Fabales > Fabaceae > Glycine > Glycine soja. The sequence goes on along the minus strand of NC_041015.1, from coordinate 30,835,165 downwards.
ATAGGGGGTGTGTAGCTAAGCTCTAGCTTCTCATCTCAAGGAGGTGAGCTTAGCTATTAGAGATGTATGTGTAGCTAAGCTCAATCTTCTTTAGGAATCTTCTTAAGGAAGCTTCTCAAGGAGGTGAGCTTAGTTATGAGAGGGGTGTGTGTAGCTAAGCTCTAGCTTCTCAAGGAAGTTTTCTCAAAGAAGCTTCTCACGGAAGTTTTCTCAAGAAAGCTTCTCAAGGAAGCTACCTAGTCTATAAATAGAAGCATGTGTAACACTTGTTGTAACTTTGATGAATGAGAGTCTTGTGAGACATACTTCAAAGTTCCACTTCTCTCCCTCTTTTATTCCTTCAATTTCGTGCTCCCCCCTCTCTCTTTCTCTCCCTCTTTCTTTTCCTCCATTGAAGCATCCTTCCAAGCTTCTTATCCAAGGCTCATCTTGGTGGTGAAGCTCCTTCTTCCATGGCTTATTCCCTAGTGGATGGCGCCTCCTCTCACCTCTTCTCCTTTGTCTTCTACTGCATCTCCATGGTGGAAAATCACCATTAAAGGACCTCATTGAAGCTCAAAGATCCAGCCTCCATAGAAGCCCCACAAGCAAGCTTCCATCAATCCAGAGGCGGCGAGCCTGATGACATGCAGGAACCATTTGGTCCCTCACTTTTAAACTTTCTTTTGCTATCTCTAAGACTCAAAGCATGATAGCACGCAGAGAATAACATCGTCTTCTGCGCCTTTTGTCATCCAGAGGCGGCGGGCCCGATGACATGCGGGAACCATTTGGTCCCGCACATTTTAAGCTTTCTTTTGCTATCTCTAAGACTCAAAGCATGATAGCACGCAGAGACTAATGTCGTCTTCTGCACCTATTGTCATCCAGAGGCGGCGGGTCCGATGACATGCAGGAACCATTTGGTCCCGCATTTTTAAACATTCTTTTGCTATCTCTAAGACTCGAAGCATGATAGCACGCAGAGACTAACGTCGTCTTCTGTGCCTTTTGTCATCCAGAGGCGGTGGGCCCGATGACATGAGGGAACCATTTGGTCCCACACTTTTTAACTTTCTTTTGCTATCTCTAAGAATCAAAGCATGATAGCACGCAAAGACTAACATCGTCTTCTGCGCCTTTTGTCATCCAGAGGGGGCGGGCCTGATGACATGCGGGAACCATTTGGTCCCACACTTTTTAACTTTCTTTTGCTATCTCTAAGACTCAAAGCATGATAGCACGCAGAGACTGACGTCGTCTTCTGCGCCTTTTGTCATCCAGAGGCGGCGGGCCCGATGACATGCGGTCATCCGCACGCTCGATGAGTGATAAACGCGCAGAGACAAATTCTGCGCCCTTTGTCATTCAGGAGCAGCAAGATGAGTGATAAGCGCGCAGAGACAAATTATATGCCCTTTGTCATTCAGGAGTAGCGATTTGAGTGATAAACGCGCAGAGACAAATTATGGTCATTCTGCGCCCTTTATCATTCGGGGACAGTAAGTCGAGAGGTGGGCAGAGACAAATTATGGTCATTCCATACACCTTTTCGCCATCCGGAGGTGATCGTGTCTGGTGGCACGCAGAGACAAATTATGGTCATTCTGCGCCTTGCCGCCCAGGCTCGATCACGTCCAAAGACACGCAGAGACAAATTATGGTCATTCCGCGCCTTGTGTCAACCAGGAGGAACGATTTCGACAGTATCAGGATGATGTGTCGGTACTGATCATTTTCAAATTTTTGCAGGTTCCGCTGACAGGGAGATTCACCGGCAGAATGGTGTTTCACTCGAACGAAATTAATGTCTTATCTTTACTTCCCTTTTATCTCCAATAAAAGACAAGTAAAGAAAGGCAACTGTCATACCCTAGTTTCATCTGGGGACCATCCATTGTTGGGATGCGACCCTCGTTTGACCACTTCGAGGTACTTGGCAGCCATCGTTAAGCAATTTGTGAAGTTCCGAGACATGCCGGAAGTCAAAAGAAAGCATTGTAGCACAATCCGTAAAGTTCCGTGACATGCCGGAAATTAAAAGGAAGTGTTAGTGCGCAATCCGTAAAGTTCCGTAACATTCTGAAAGGCAAAAAAGGGATGATTACGTAATTTGTAAGGTTCCGTAACATTACGGAAAGAAAACAAGTATCGTTACGAAATTCGTAAGTTTTCGTAACGTTACGGAAAAAGAATCAGCAAAAAAAGACAAGGGGGTGTATTTAGTAAAAATAAGGGTGCAAATAGCAACCAGACCCACTTGGGCCTTCCAGGATATTCCTCTAGAAGGCAGTTACTTCTGGAGGAAGCAACCTAGCTCGCCCAGGTGAGCTGGGTGGCAAGCTCCTCCCCCATTTTCCTATAAATAGGGGGAGGAGGGAAGAACAAAAATGTTCAACCCTCCTGGTATCTGAGATTCACTTAAAATTAGTGAGAAAAATTGTTTCCGTGAAGAAAATCCAAGCCGAGGCGCTTCCGTAATGCTTCCGTGACGTTTCCGTGGGTGATTTCCCGAAGATTTTCAACCATTCTTCGTCGTTTTTCGTCCGTTCTTCGTCATTCTTCGGTCTTCAACGGGTAAGTTCCCAAAATCGAACTTTTCAATTCATTCTGTACCCTTAGTGGTCCTCATTTGTTTCGCATGCTTTTATTTTCATTTCATTTACTTTCCGTACCCCCTTTTGACGTGCTTTAGTCATTTTATTTAAGTCATTTTCTTGTGTAATCAAAAGTAAAATAAATTTCCACCGATCATTCGTATTATAACATCCTTTAATTTCTGTTAAAATGAATTCCAACCGTTCGGTCATGCCGTAACCACGTTTAAAACCAAAAAGAGGCAAAATAATAATATAATAATCAAAAATATCTTTTAGTAAAATAAATCAAAAAAATCAATCGGACGTTTTCTTTGGGATTTTCCTTTCTTAATCGAATTGACTAATAAACAAAGTGAAACTAAGGCTAAAATCAATTCATAAATCAAACTTTTGTCATCACCTAAAAAGCCATTTTTAAGGTCCAACGCCTTAAAATGGTCTTTTCCACCTTTATTGTTTAAACATAGATTTCTAAAAAAGGCCTAAAATCAACACGTAGTTTTATTACCTCTTGCAAAAAATAATAACAAGAGATCATTAATGGTCCAAATGCCTTAATGTTTTCTTTCCTTTCAAAAGAATCAAAAGATTGTTTAATGGTCCAACGCCTTAAATGACCTTTCATTCAATAAAAACATACTTTGCAAAAAGATAAAAACAACTCAACCAAACGCTTTGTTCCCAAAGAACTACGTAGGTTTGATTTCCATATCACAATTAAGGAATACGTAGAAGCAAGGGAAACACCCTTGTCGACCACAAAAAGATAAAAATATAAAAAGGCATAAAAAGACATAAGAACATAAAAAGGGGAAAATAACATAAATTGAAGTCATATTTGCACATTTGATTAAAGGTTGCCGTCCCTTGTGACGGATGTGTAGGGTGCTAATACCTTCCCCGTGCATAAATACAATTCCTGAGCCTTTCATTTAAAGTTCGTAGACCACGTCTTTTTCCGGGTTTTCCGACGTTTTCCTCAAATAAACGTTGGTGGCGACTCTGCGCGTATTCCTTTCTTGGAAGATGCACCCGCGAGTCACGCGTCGTCCTCTCGTCGAAGGGTAGGTTGCGACACCCTCTGAAGGTGAGGACGTGAAGTCTTCTGAAGGTGAGGGCGTGTAGCCCTCTCAAGGGGTGGACGTATAGTCCTCTGAAGATGAGGGTGTGTAACCCTCTGAAGGTGAGGGCGTGAAGTCCTCTGAAGATGAGGACGTGTAGTCCTCTGGAGGCGAGGACATGTAGTCCTCTGAAGGTGAGGGCATGTAGCCCTACAAAGGCAAGGGCATGTTGCCCTCAGAAGGTGAGGGCATGCAGCCCTCTGAAGGTGAGGACGTGAAGTCCTCTGAAGGCGAGGACAGGTAGTCCTCTGGAGGCGAGGACATGCAGTCCTCTGAAGGAGAGGGTACTAGTACCCAAGGGTGGCGAGGGCGTGCATCCCTCTGAAGGTGAGGACGTGCAGTCCTCTGAAGGAGAGGGTGCTAGTACCCAAGGGTCCACCTGATGCAATCCTATCCCACAAGGGCATTGGGTAGAAGACTCCAAGTAGATTGGGCTAGAGATCCAAGCGAAGGCCCTAGGGTTCTCATGAACCTTAGGGTAGATTTTGAGCCCATGGGCTAAGCATGAGCCCGCTTATCTTTGTAAATATTAGAATAGGTTTTTTCTTCGTTTGGGCCTTGTATTTTGGCCATTCTAGTAGTATAGGGTTTTAGCCTTGTATTTCGGGGCATTTTGAGTAGTCTTTGTAGTAAGGACTTTTTTTTTTGTATTTTCATGTTTTTTGTCATGGGGGTGAGCTTAGCTATTATAGGGGGTGTGTAGCTAAGCTCTAGCTTCTCATCTCAAGGAGGTGAGCTTAGCTATTAGAGATGTATGTGTAGCTAAGCTCAATCTTCTTTAGGAATCTTCTTAAGGAAGCTTCTCAAGGAGGTGAGCTTAGTTATGAGAGGGGTGTGTGTAACTAAGCTCTAGCTTCTCAAGGAAGTTTTCTCAAAGAAGCTTCTCAAGGAAGTTTTCTCAAGAAAGCTTCTCAAGGAAGCTACCTAGTATATAAATAGAAGCATGTGTAACACTTGTTGTAACTTTGATGAATGAAAGTCTTATGAGACACACTTCAAAGTTCCACTTCTCTCCCTCTTCTATTCCTTCAATTTCGTGCTCCCCCCTTCTCTCTTTCTTTTCCTCCATTGAAGCATCATCTCCAAGCTTCTTATCCAAGGCTCATCTTGGTGGTGAAGCTCCTTCTTCCATGGCTTATTCCTTAATGGATGGCGCCTCCTCTCACCTCTTTTCCTTTGGCTTCCGCTGCATCTCCATGGTGTAAAATTACCATTGAAGGACCTCATTGAAGCTCAAAGATCCAGCCTCCATAGAAGCTCCACAAGCAAGCTTCCATCACCACCCTTATGAGAAAGCATGAGATTGACTCATCGAGAGGGCCGGTCATCCCAAATTCAAAAGATTAGACATTAGATGTAGGAAATCTATGCAGTTAACATGATTTTTAGGGATCCAGATGCATGCAACCTTTGTCATGCAATTTGGTAAATGCGAACTTCATACGAAACAATGCAATGTAATGGAAAGTTGTACACTGTTCATGACATTCCTTCCCTATTTTGTGATTTTGATTTTGATTTAATTTTTTTTGGAAAACACAGATTGACTGTCCTTTTGAAAGAGGTGATAATTCATGCAACCTCATCCTATCTTTTTGCAAATCTCTCCGGGAACTCCCTCAGAGTGTATGGTCTGTTTGATTTAGTCACTTGACCATTTTGGAGTGACGACAATGGAGTCGTTTGATGTTTTAACCAATCCATTGAAATTCTCGAGTTTGTCCCCCCTTATTTTGTTTAAAAATATCGACGGGTGAGAAATTTTGATCTGCCCCTATGTTCACTTGAGGCTCATGCACGATGCCCCTCATTGCCCCAATGTAAGGCTTTGAGGTACCCATTGTTATCTTTCGTCATGATGTTGTAGCTGGGAACCTATTGGGTGAAAACTTCTAATCTAGCCCTAGGTTTACTTGAGGCTCATGCACGGTGCCCCTCATTGCCCCAATGAAAGGATTTGAGGTACCAATCGTTGTCTTTCGTCATGACCTTGTAGCAGGGAACCTATTGGGTGAGAACTTCTAATCAGCCCCTAGGTTCACTTGAGGTTCATGCACGATGCCCCTCATTGCCCCAGTGTAGGGCTCTGAGGTACCAATCATTGTCTTTACAACCTAGTAGCAAGGAAGAATCATAAATAGTTGAAGGATTTTTTCAATCGACGGATTAAGTCAAATGACTCCTATTCTTGATAACTCACTTCTCTCTAAAAAGAAAAAATTTCTGGAATGATAAAATGAGGTCACATGAATGTCTACATTTTTACTTGAAAACACAGTCAATCAAATGCTTTACTCGTTGTTTACGGCACCCCACCAACGTGCAGGACGAGTAATCTCTGATTGAACGGTCTTGGAAGTCAACACTCAGGAGCGCAGGTCACTTTGAGCAAACAAACCAATGGCTTACACTCACATTCCGGTGGAAGTTTGAATAAGCAAAGATGTGTTTGTGAGAGGATGAGAGAGACAAGGATGTCTAATTTATCCACATTATCTGGCATTGTAATTGTGGTTTACAATAATGGTATAAACTTGAAAATCCTGATGAGTCATTAGAGACATCTAACAACAGCTTTCAAAATTGCCCCATGTGTGGTGTCGTTTGTCAATGTTAGTATTCACAAGTGATTCTCCTCAAATTTCAGCTAGCCCGCATCAATTAGACTTTGCACCTTACGCTTCAGGGTCATACATTGCTCAATGGAATGCCCCGGGGCTCCTCCATGATAAGCACACATTGTGTTCGAGTCGTATCCTCAGAAAAATGGAGGTTGAGGAAACCTAGCAGGGATTATGGCTACCATTGCAGTATCAAGTAGATAATGGAGCAAGTTAGCATAGGACACCAGAATTGGGGTGAATTCTACAGGCTTTTTGCTGCAAAATTCCTTCCTTGGTTGGTGTTTTGGTTCATGCTAAAGGTGGTGTTTAGCATTGGTTGTGTGGAAGGTGGGTTTTGTGGTTGATTTAGGGATGGCCTTTGTGGATAACTGGGTGGTAGGTAAGGAGAAGGATTGTTATTGGCTAAGTAATAACATTGTTGGGTTGGTGGGAAACTTGGCCGTATAGGAATGGCAGTCACAGCATGGGTTTCTCCCTCATCCTCACCCTCTTCATTTGCCCCAGTTTTCTCATTTGTCCAAGCAGGATGATTAAATTTGCCTCTTTTTAGATCCGCTTCGACCCTTTCCCCGGTGAAGACCAAATCCGCAAAGCTTGAAGGTGCGTACCCCACCATTTTTCATAGTAAAACACTGGTAATGTGTCTACTATTATTGTGATCATGTCTTTCTCCGTCATTGTAGGTGCCACTTGAGTTACCAAGTCTCTCCATCTTTGGGCGTATTCTTTGAAAGATCCGTGCCCCCTTTTTGCATATGTTCTGTAGTTGCATCCTATCCGGAGTCATATCATAATTGTACTGACACTGCCTAACGAAGGCAACCATTAGGTCCTTCCAAGAATGGACTTAGGAAGGTTCCTAAGTTAGCTTGATTAGGTGAGTTGATTTTAGCCTTAGTTTCACTTTAATTATTAGCCAATTCAATTAAGAATGAGAAATCCCAAAGAGAAAACGCCCGATTGATTTTTCGCTTTATTTTACTAGAAGGTATTTTTTTATTATTATATTATTATTTTACCTCTTTTTTGATTTCCAACGTGGTTATGGCATGACCGAACGGTCGGAATTCATTTTAACCGAAATTAACGGATGATACAATTCAAATGATCGGTGGAAATTTATTTTATTTTTAGATTACGCGAGAAATGACTTAAATAAATGACTGAAGCACGTCAAAAGGGGATATAGAAAGCGAATGAAAACGAGAATAAAAATACACAAAACAAATGGGGACCACCACGGGTACATAGAATGAATTGAAAAGCTCGGTTTGAGGTACTTACCCGTTGAAGACTGAAGAAAACGAAGAACGAACGATGAATGTTGAAGAACGGTCGAGAATCTTCGCGTAATTACTCACGGAAACGTTACGGAAACGCCTCGGCTTGGATTTTCTTCACGGAAACAATTTTCCTCAGCAATTTCGAGAGAATAAGAAGTGCCAAGAAGGCTGAACCCCTTCTCCCTTCACTCCTCCCCCTATTTATAGCAAAATAGGGGAGGAGCTTGCCACCCAGCTCGCCCAGACGAGCAAGGTTGCTTCCTCCAGAAGCAACAGCCTTCTGGAGCCCAAGTGGGTCTGATTGCTATTTGTACCCCCCTTTTTACTAAATGCACCCCCTCTACCTTTTTTGGTAATTCTTTTTCCATAACGTTACGAAAATTTATGAATTTCGTAACGATACTTATTTTCCTTCCGCAAGGTTACGAGTCCTTACGGATTATGTATTTACTCTTTTTTAGCTTTCGAAGAGGTTACGAAAACTCACGGATTGCGAAAAATACCTCCTTTCGATTTCCGTCACATCACGAAATTTTCACGGATCGCGTAAGCCTGCTTCCTTTTGATTTTTGGCACATCTCGGAACTTCACATATTGTGCAACAAAGGGTGCCAAATATCTCGAAGTGGCCAATCAATGGTTGTATATCATTAAATTATAATCCCCGGACGAAATTAGGGTATGACAGTCATGATAGGCGAGAAAAGTGTCGATTGCTGCTAGGTCCACCAATCCATCCACATTTGGAAAGAGGACCCCCCCCCCCCCCCCCCCCGAAGATCAACAGTGTGAGAATGTCTATGAACAGGGTCCATTCGCCTTTACCTGCCAAGATTATTGCTTTTTCCTCCAAACATTTTCTCGGTATTCCAACCACTCCATTTTCGACTTGCTTTCTGTGGTCTAATTCCTACGTCGAGATTTGAACTATCTTAGAAATTCTAGCTAATGAGGGATAGAACCCTGAGAAGAGGTATGGTCTCCTTCCCCCCAGAGGACATCCTAGGATCTCTTCAAATTCTTCCACCATGGGTGATAGCTGGAAGTCCCCAAAGGTGAAGCACCTCAACGGCTGATCATAATACTGGGCGAGGGAGGCAATGGCATCTGTGGAGACTTCTACCATGGCTAGGTCCCAGATTTTACCGTAAGCTTTGCGAAAAGCTTGCCGCTGGAGCTGACCCATCAACTGCCCTAACTCTTTTAGATTGGTGATCCCTAGGCTCTTAACATTGACTTGATAGAACCTTTTTTTAAGCGAAGGCGTTTGACTTGATCCCATGTGTTACTAAAGTGAAACAAAATCTAGAGCGAATCAAAACTCCGACATCTATCATGGGTGAAATGGATGAATGCATGAAGAAATGCATATGATACAGATGCAATTTATGAATACGGGAGCCCGGGAAATTGTCTCCTTCTTAGATACAACGTCTTGGGGGTAGCACAGTGCCCGACGTATGTATTTAAGAAGGTGACACGGACCCTCCGTTGGTTTGCCAAGGAGAGGGGATCAAGACAGAACCCGTGCATGATGCACATGCGAAAGGCACCATACGTGGATGTACATAGTATGACAATATTCACAAGGTGATCATATCTCATCTAGAGGTATCATCCCCTTCGAAGAACATATTGCAGCAGTAGGGACTACTAGCAACAATATGTTATCAGAGAGAAAAACTCTAGATGAGGGTTCACTGTAATCAAGCAAGTCGGAGACCTAGCATGATCACGGATTCACCTCCACTCCTTATGTTCCCATGAACCTGGGTATAGGGCCCTTTTTCAACTCACCGTGTGTGCAAATAGTGTTGGTGTTTGTGTGCATCGAATGAATAAATATTTACCTCATGCATACATTTGAAATGCACTAAAAGCATCAAAGAGTTATATATACAAGAATATAAGAAAAATAAAGGGAAACCAACAAAGGAGAAAGTCATGATAAAACATTGCACAAGATTAAATGGCCTAACTCTCTAAAAATAGTCCCCAGCGGAGTCGCCAACTGTCGCAACCTACCCTTCGGCGAGAGGGCGACGCGTGACTCGTGGGTGCGTCTTCCAAGAAAGGAATACGCGCGGAGTCGCCACCAACGTTTATTTGAGGAAAACGTTGGAAAAACCGGAAAAGACGTGGTCTATGAACTTTAAGTGAAAGGTTCGGGAGTTGTATTTACGTACGGGGAAGGTATTAGCACCCCACGTGTCCGTCACAAGGGACGACAACCTTTAATCAAATGTGCAAACATGACTTCAATTTGTGTTATCTTCCCCTTTTTTACGTTCTTATGTCTTTTTATGCCTTTTATATTTTTTATCTTTCTGTGGTCGACGAGGGTGTTTCCCTTGCTCCTATGTATTCCTCAATTGTGATAAGGAAATCAGACCTATGTAGTTCTTCGAGAACCAAACGGTGGTTAATTTGTTTTTATCCTTTTTTTGCAAAATATATTTTTATTGAATGAAAGGTCATTTAAGGCGTTGGACCATTAAACAATCTTTCGATTCTTTTTGAAAGGAGAGAAAACATTAAGGAATTGGACCATTAATGATCTCTTGTTATTTTTGAAAAGAGGTAATAAAGCTACGTGTTGATTAGGGGAGAAAATGACTTAAATAAATGACTAAAGCACGTCAAAAGGGGGTATGGAAAGTAAATGGAATGAAAATAAAAGCACGCGAAATAAGTGGGGACCACCAAGGGTACATAGAATGAATTGAAAAGTTTGATTTCAGGAACTTATCGGTTGAAGACCGAAGAACAACGAAGAACGAACTAAAATGCAAGGAACTCATTCTTGGCATAAAAAATCAAGGAAAAAAAACTCAGTACACAGATCCAAAACATGATCGCAAGCTCAAAAATTTCAAAGCAACATGTTCAAGGAAGTTCAACAACAAGCACATGGTTCTAGAGTTGGAGAGGCCCCCCTTACCTCTTGTAGGCTCCACAAAATTTAGATGGAAGAATGAGGGAGTTTAGATTCAAGTTTCCTACCTTCAAGAGTGCAAAATAAGATATTGAAACTACAAGTGAGAATAGAGCAAGAAAATGAAGTGATGGAAGAAGGGCTCAAGAACACTTGGTAAAACTTGGAAGAAGAAGAAAAATATGGTTTCTTTCTCCAAAAGCTTCAGTAAAATAGGAGAATTGGCCTAGGCTTTGGCTTTTAGAAAGCAACACTTATTGTAGGTGAAATGCTTGGACCAATGGAATTGCAAGGCCTAATCCTTATCTTCTTAATCTAAGCACTTTGAATGGCCATTAATATGACTAATTGGCAGCTTGGACAACCCTTGATGTGCTCTCCACGAGCTTAGCCATGCCTTATATGGCTTCTTGCACTTTTCCAAAACTAACTATAAAAGGATAAAGTAGAGTTTTGTCAAAAATGGTAAAAAGTGCTTTTGCTAAAATTGGTAAATCTTATCTTAATCTTCTAGATTAGTGTGCTAACCTTCCTTGGGATATGTGTACTCAGAGTGAACCTTGCACAGAGTCCATGTTGGATCAAGTGGTCTCAGAATAATTAAGAAGGGGGGGGTTGAATTAATTATTAATGTGTCTTGACTAATTAAAAAATTATCCTTCTTAATGTAACTAGATTCAACTAGGCTTTTACTACAAAGTTAAGAGAGTAAAGAACAGAAATAGAAACTTAACCAAAAGTAAAAGCGGAAATTAAAAGTACACAGTGGAAATTAAAGAGTGTAGGGAAGAAGAAGACAAACACAAGATTTATACTGGTTCAGCCACAAACCGTGCCTACATCCAGTCCCCAAGCAACCTGCGGTTCTTGAGATTTCTTTCAACCTTGTAAAATCCTTTACAAGCCAAAGATCCACAAGGGATGTACCCTCCTTTGTTCTCTTTGAACAACCAAGTGGATGTACCCTCCACTTGAACTGATCCATAAGAGATGTACCCTATCTTGTTCTCAGTATAGCAATCCCCAAATAGATGTACCCTCTACTTGTACCACAAAGGATGTACCCTCCAATGTGTTGGGACAACGAATTCTCAGGCGGTTAGTCCTTTGAATCTTTGTAAGGGGGAAAAAAGATATCTCAGGCGGTTAGTCCTTTGAAATCTTTTCTTAAGGGGAAGGGAATAATCAAAAGAATTCTCAGGCGGTTAGTCCTTTGAATCTTTTGGAAGAGAGAAGGGAGACACAAAAGAATTCAGACAATTAGTCCTTCTATTCTTTTGGCAAAGGGAGAAGAGAGACACAAAAGAATTCAGGCGGTTAGTCCGTCTATTCTTTTGGCAAAGGGAGAAGTGAATGAAAAAGATGAATAGCACAAGTTTTTGAACAAATGAACTTTTCTTGGAAGAGAAAGTGTTGAACAAAAACTTTTAGAAAGATGAAGAGAAATGAATCAGAAAGTTCTGTAAAAACTTGTTATGAAACTTGTTGAAAGATGTTGAGAAATGAGTTAGAAAGTTCTGTAGAAAAGTGTTGAAGGATGTTTTGAAATTCATGCCATGGTCACATATTTATAATCTCTTGATGACTCAAGTTAAAGTTTGTGACTCTTGGCAATTTCTTTAAAACTAGTCACCCTTTAAAAATTGTGACTCTTTTGAAAACTAGTCACTTAAAAAGTTGTGACTTTTGAAAAAATCTTCAGAAACAAGTCACTTGAAGAATTGTGACTTTTGGAAATTTATTTTTCGAAATCAGTCACTGGTAATCGATTACCATCAAGGTTTAATCGATTACACATCAACAGATGTAACTCTTCATGTTTAAATTTTGAAAATCAAAACGTTTAGATCTCTGGTAATCGATTACAAGTATTGTGTAATCGATTACACAAGTTTAAAATGATTTGAAACTGTTTTATCACTAGTTGTGACTCTTGAAATTTGAAATAAAACGTTTTAAAACATTGGTAATCGATTACAGCTTTGTAAATCAGTTTTGAAAACAATGCTGACTACTAGTAATTGATTACTACCTTATGGTAATCGATTACCAGAGAGTAAAACTCTTTGGTAATGATTTTGTGAAAACTTCTTGTGCTACTCAATGTTTTGAAAAACTTTTTTAGTACTTATCTTGATTGAGTCTTCTCTTGATTGTTGAATCTTTAGTCTTGAATCTTGATTTCGATTACTCTTGAATCTTGATTTTGATTATTCTTGAATCTTGATTCTTGAAACTTGATTCTTGAATCTTGAAACTTGATTCTTGAATCTTTGGAATTTGCTTAACTCTTGATTCTTTGGCATCATCAAAATAATCTTGGAAGGCATTGCTTCCATAGTCCACTCACACAAAGACAAATTACACTATGACTCAATGCACAGTGCAATTCTTGCACAAATGGAAATTGAACTTAGATAGTTTCTATTTCTCAGTCAAGCTTTACTAAATCAATCACACACACACACACACACACACACAACACGAAATTCTATGATTAAAAACATATAACTATTAAAATTAAATTCATGCATGCACAAATGACACAATATAGAGTTTCCTTGTCAGTCTAAGCTATAATTTTTCAGGGTGTTACAACTCTAATTTATTTTAATTATTTTACATCATATAATTAGACACTTTTATTAGTCACCAACTAATTAAACTAAAATTCTATTTTTAAACTAGTTATATAGTCATTTACGAAAATTCTCTCCACTTTAAACTCTTATGACTTAATTACCTCTTTTCTAATTCTATGGAATCTAAATCACCATTAATCAACCTTAATTATCCTCACTTAATTTCTAACTTTGCTTACATTAATTACTAATTTTCTTTCAATCTTCTAATTTCTATTTCTAGACCAAATTCCAATTATTAAACATCTAGGTCATTGATAATTTGACCATTATTTGACCAGAGAATTTTCTCTGAATTATCCTTATTCTTTCTAGATTTTAGCTTAAAAACTTAAGAGTTTAAACATGCCTAGGTATCCTATGGTAACATCTTAATTTTTTTTTACCATTTCAATAGTCTAAAAACAATACCCAATCGCATAACAAAGTAATAACACTGTCCATCACACACACACGACAAATTGGGGTGTTACATACTTGCTCCAAAAGCCTGTCAGTTGAGTAGAGCCCACGTCAAGGTCTTCTTATGAGCTTTATGAGGTCCTTTCGAAGAGCATCTTAAACCAAGTTGGAGCAATCAAAACAATACAACTTGGGCAATCTCTAAGTGAGAAATCTTCAGATTTTGCTTCAACCCTCTCTATGAGAGTAACCCACTTCTGTATCATGCTTGTAATTTGTATAGAAGTGTTCACGGGCCGAGTTTGGCTAAACCTGTTACCCAACCTGATAAAAATTTTACAGGTTGGCTTTGGTCTAATTTGTGCAATTTTTTGCAAACTCAACCCAAACCAACTTAATCATAAACAGGTTGGGTCGGGTTGGATTAATTGGGTCTGAATATTTAAAAAATATTTTTATTTTGCAAAAAAAAAAGAACAATAATTTTTTTTTTGCCTTAGCTTTGTAAGTATATAATGACCAAATGCACTCAAAAAGAAACCAAATTTTAACAATATTTGACTAATAGAATTAATGATTTCAATGCTAATAAGATATTTTTATTTGAGATAAAAATAAAGTATTCTATTAGCATAAAAAAACATAAACAAAACCAAGATAGAGAACAAAACAACAACTTAAAAAAGAAAAAAAAATCATGGGTAGTTTAGTTTAAGAACCTAATAAACTATGTGAGTTAAAAATTAATATGTTTTGTATTTAATAATTAATTTATATATAATAATAAATTTAATTATATGGTATGGATTGGGTTGAGTTAAAAAAAAAAAAAATTTGTTACCCAACCTGTTTAAAATTAGGTTGGGTCAGATTCAACATAAAAACTGAAAATCCCAATCCAATATAATTGGGTCGGGTTAGGACAGGGTAAATCTAGACTCGTGAACACCACAAAACCTGCAATAGATACTAGATAGAAGTGAGAGACTATATTCTTGAGTGGTATCCCTCTGTGAGGAGAGAGATCTATGTCTGTGTCGTCAAAAACACAAAAACTCTTTATTGTTTGATGTGTAAAATATGTTAGCTCAAGGCAAGTGTACTCTTAGGGTTTTATTTCATGTTAGATTCAACTTACAGGCCAATTGTAACCTAATCCTGATGTAGTAACTGAACTATTGTCCAGGTCGTCTCCCAGAGGAATAAAGGAGGGATTTCATGTAATTATTTAACTAAGAACTAAGTTTTTATATTTTTATTTTGTGATTGTCAAGAAATAAATAACATAAAATAAATTGAAATAAAAACTAAATGACAATAAAATAATTAAGTAAAGATAGAAATACTAGACTTGGATGGTGACATCAATCTTGATGAATGAAAGTCTAGGTTTGGACTTGGAATTCACTCGATCTATTGTAACTTCACAATTCTTTACTCATCTCTATTGCTCATCCCCAATTCATTGATGTATTCTACCCCAGCCTCTGTATGGTTGTAGATTCTAAATTACTTGCCCAATACCTAATCCCTTGGACATACTGAAACAAGCAATGAGCATTATTGGTCGGGAATTAGCGAGGCTTAACCAAGATTATTCTACCCCTAGAGATAATCCCAATTAAGTACTTGATTCATGTTCGGGTTTCAACAAGGCAGGCCAAAGCGCAAGTCAATTACTAAATTCATCTATAAAATGGCCAATCAAATAAAAGCATTAAGTATGAAAACAAATAAAGAACTCAAGATGAAGTATTGATTTGATAGAATTAAAGAGAAACAAGGTTGATCCTTTTCTCTCCTATGGGGAAGGAATTGCACTCATAAAAATAATACAATGAAACCAAGAGTGTCTAATGGAATAATGGAGGCGTCTAGTAGGTGGAAGTCTAAAATATAATTTTAAGAACTTCTCAGGACTATGTATTATAGAAAGATGGCGACACACGTCGGAGATGATAAGCTATTTATCCATTGTTTTCAGGACAGTCTAACTGAGGCAGGCCTGAAATGGTACATGCAGCTTGAGCGAGCCCATATTCGCTCATGGAAATGTTTAGGTGAAGCTTTCAGCAAGCAGTACAAGTACAACATCGACTTTACTCCTAACAGATTTAAGTTGCAAAGCATGTCAAAGAAGGAATGTGAAACATTCAAGGAGTATGCCCAAAGATGGCGATATTAGAGATAGGGAGAGCAACATGAGCAACATAGTGAACAACCTAAGGCTAAAGCTTGAAGCTCAAGGAAAAGCTTGAAGAAGTTTTGGCTTTTACATGCCCAACTACCTTGAGTGGCATTTGTATTGGTTGTTAACTTGGTTGTTGCATCTTAGTAGATTTGATATTTGTATTGCATCATGTATCATCATGGTTAGTGTGAAGAAAAGTTTCTAAGTTAGAAAAGTTTCTTCAAAGGCAAAAACTCTATTTTAATCGATTACAGAGTTGTTGTAATCGATTACAACAAGCTGCCTGAAGCTTAAAGAGTTAAGTCTCGTATGGGTTTAATCGATTACAATTGTATTTTAATCAATTATACTATTGTTTGAGACAATGACTGATTTATTCAAGAGTCTCTGCTTTAATCGATTACCTACTTCTCTCTTAGTTAGTTGTTCAGAGGTGAACAAGAACACTTTATTCGATTGCCTAGAGCATCTACTCGATTACATTGTTCTTGAGTTGTTTTCCAAATGTTGGATGAACACTTTAATTGATTACTTAGATAATCTAATCGATTACTTTGTTGAAATAATCAATTACCTTATAGATTTAATCAATTACAGACGGTTATAACGTTTTTCTCTATAAATAACCAGCTTGTGTTCTCATCTACACATCAAGAGATCAATAGAGGATTCTCAATACATCTCAAAAATAACATCTTAGTGAATAAGAGAAGAGAAGAAAAGTGCTTTTTAGTAACTCACAACTTCTTAATTGTTTGGTTTCGAAGATCTTTTCTTAGAAGTGAGTTGTGTCTTTTGAGTAGAAGAAGATCACCTTCTTAATCCAGCAAGGTTTTGTGGAAAGATTGGTCAGGTTGTATCTCTCATACTTGGTTTTTCTTGTGTATGGTTTTTACACAGTCTTTTTGTTTATTGTTGATGGATTGGCAAGTGCACCAATGCATCTCAAGTAGTAAAGTTAAAACGGAAGTTCGAGTATCGTATCAGGGACTTTGTTTGTACTTAGGTAGATGAATATTTAATTTACAAGTAATAGATAAGGAATTTAAAATAGAAGATAAAGAAAGATAAAAGATAACATAAAGATTTAAATTAAAAGATGATAAAGATAAAAAAGTAGAAGATAAAATAGATAAGAAATGTTAATGTAAAAGATAAGAAAAATAAAAGATAAAGATTATGATAAAAAGATGAATTTAGAAGATGAGAATGTTGGAAACTTAGCCTACTAGAGCTACTCTTTGATGTAATGTTAATGATTTTTCTCTGTTTATAATTATTCCAATTTACACTTGCATCTACTAGTATACTCTAACTTTGGTCCCCCGCACGAAAGTGCCTAATTTATCTATTTTCTCTCCCAAATCCTTTTGTAGAGCTAAAATAGTAAATTACATTAAGAACAAAGATGTATAATAGGCTAAACAAATATCAACCTACCCCTTGTGATGACTTTATTTAGATACTCTTTCACAGTTCTATTAGGATATAATGTTTCCCAAAGCTACCCCTAAAACTTACCATGCAAATGGGTGATCAAGCCACAAGCAATAATATTAAACACGAGAAAGGATAATGCAAATGTAATATTAGAAATAGATAAGAAGAGAAATTACATCAAGAGTAGTTGGCTGCCAAGTTCCCAACAAGGGGGATTTAGCCTCTCATTGTCATGGAGGCATTACAATTATACGAGGAGAATATTTATTAAAGGGGGGAAAAGATAAGAATGGGAATGGAGAGAAGGAATGACTTTCATCGCTTGCTTCTCCTTTTTCTAGCCTTTATCTTCTATAAGGAATTGTATTCTGTTAGAATTTTTGTGTGTCTTCTCCTTCTTCTCTCTTCTTCTTTTATAGGTGCAGATTAGTAGGCTTATGAATTAGTTTGATTTCCTTAATTATTCTGATTTCTTTAATTATTATGCATTCCTGCTTTCCCAATTAGTATTTGTTAGTCGTCGTTTACGACTAACTTTTGTATAGAAAAGTTTTCCAAAATGTATATAAATATCCCAATTTATGGTTCTTTTTGGTAGGATTGTAAATAAATTTTCTTTGTTTTGATCTCTGCTCAGTAGAAACCTATTTACATGGAATTAATATTAAATTTTCTTTAACTCCAGGCAAAAAGGAGCTATTTTGAAGATGTGCCAAAGGAGTCATCGCATTAAGCAAGTAATGCGCTTAGCGCGCATCAATGGCTAAGCCCAACACCAACGCACTTAGCGAGTAAAGGGGAATCTAGAAAGGCCTCTGCTCCGCAAGCACGCGCTTAGCGCGTTATCAACTCGCTAAGCGAGTCGTCTGTCACTTTCCAAGCTTAGCGCGAGATTGGCGCTAAGCTCAAATTCACTAACTCCCGCTAAGCACGACGACAAGATCAGGAAGCCCTTTTTAAGCTTGATTTGCACAAAATTAAAGGAGAGAGCCAGGAGCTGAAAAACCGTCAGAGGCCTGAAGAGTGTGAATATCAGAGAGCACAGAGCAGAGCAAGGGGCCAAGTTTTCATCTTTTAGGGAGATTAGTGAGTTTTGGAGAGATTGTGAGATTCCTAGAGGTGGAGGAGACATCCCCACTCCTTTGTAAGCAAGCAATTTCTCTTGATTCCTCTTCTTCAGTGTAAAAGGAGCTTCCTTGCCATGAAAGGTTAAAACACACAGTTGGGGATTCTAACTGAGTAGTTGATGTAAACTCTTTTTCATATCTAATTAAGGTTGTTTTATGTGTTCACTGCTTCTATCTATGCTTATTCTATGCATGCTTGTGGCTTGATCACCCATTTGTGTGTGCTGTTAGGAACTTTAGCATTGGAAAATGTATTGTTTCCTTAGAACTTGATAGAGCAGGGACTGAATAACTGCATTGCTAGGGATAGTGTGCAGGGTTTTAGTTTTCTTTATTATGTTGTGAGTATAATGCTGTTTAAATTAGGCTAAGTTCAACAAGAGGGATCTACGAACGAAGTTTGATTTAAATTAGTCCAAATGCTGGAGGAATCGGTGTTTGGTATTTTTGTCCTCGGCATAGAACACAAGAACATCTTTAATTAGAAAAACATTTTTAATTGCATCAACTTACTCAATAGGAGGACCCAACGCCTTTAGATATTTGTTTTCACACATACTTGTTCTCATTTATTGCTTTTACTTAAGATAGAACATACTTTTGCTTTAATTCACAATCATTAATTTTTGTTGGCAAATGCCTGCTTACTTAACAAAACTTTGCTAAATGAACAAGTTCCCTGTGTTCGATACTCGGTTCATTCCATTTTAATTATTTACTTGACAATCCGGTGCACTTGCCGGTAGATTTCGCACCTACACAAATAAGTAGTATTCTTAGGGGCAAACATCAGTATTCTTTCCTTAATTAGCCCTTCTTTCCTCAACTAGCTTGTTGTCCTCAATTAACTTGCTTTCCTTAATTAGCCTTCTTTCCTTAATTAGCCCTTCTTTCCTCAATTAGCCCTTCTTTCATTAATTATTCCTGCATTTATGGGCTTTATTTTACTCACTAAGCTTCATAAATCCATCACTTTTAATATTCTCTGCACAAAAATTTAAATGATTAATTTAACAATTATTTGCTCAAAAAGAAAAAATTAGAAGAGAAAAATTACAAATTCCTATGTATTTTAACCCCAAAATATACTCATAATTAGTAGTTATCATTTATGCGTGAATTTCTTACAGCATGTTAAAATATGATTTTCTATTTTGGGCTAAGAGTTGGGTTCTCTTAGGCTTATATTCCCAAAGAACCCTAGTGTTGGGTGCCTTAGTCTCTTTTTCCGAGGTGGGAATTGTAGGTTGGTTGTGATTGCTTGTAAAGATTCTTAATGCATATTGGAAATCTAATTCACCCACAATGATTAGCATAGTTTTCTTTTATAATGCGAGAAGGTGAAAGAGTGAAACTCATATGTTAAAAAAAAATCCCACTTACTATATAGACATAAATTATATGCTAGCAAAATAATAACTCGGCATGAATATTCTAAAATAAGAATCGGCAAGTGTAGTATCCAGGGTCCACAAAATACACGTGGCATCCTTTGTGGAACTCCTAGACACGTGTCCACCCTCCATGTCAGCCGCACAAGAGCACAGATAATGTAGCTCCATGTAGAGCTTGTAGGCCTTGGAACTTCTTCACCAATGGAGTCCTTTGCTTCTTAAAGATCAATGACGGCAGAATGAAGAAGGAGAAAAGGTGATTGGAGACTTCACTTCAAGGAGAAGATGAGTCAAGAATAAGCTCACCACCATAGGAAGCCATGGATAAGAGCTTGAAGGTAGGAGAAAATGAGTGGAGGGAGAGGGAGAAAATGAAACGAAATTTTGAAAGAGAGAAGAGGGAGAATGAGGTTCGAACTTTGATTTCTAATTTCTCAAATTATCAAAGTTGAAAAATGCACACATAAGGCCTCTATTTATAACCTAAGTGTCATACAAAATTAGAGGGAAATTTGAATTTCACTTGAATTTGAATTTCTATTCAAATTTCACTTGATTAGTGAATTTCAGCTATGGTTCAACCCACTAATCCAATATCAAATCCAAGATTATCCACTAAGTGTACTTAGGTGTCATGAGGCATGTAAAGTATGAAGGACATGCACAAATTGTGACCATATGATGTGGCAATGGGGTATAGCAAGCAAATTCTCACCTCCCCCTTAGGCTGGTCCGGAATTTAATTGGATTGGGCTTCTCCCAATTCAATTAAATTTCTCTCCCAACACACACATCAAATAGTGCAATTAATGCATGTGAAATTAACCCTTAATACAAAAACTAGTCTAGGTGCCCTAAAATACAAGGGCTGAAAAATCCTACCCTCCCTACACTATGGAGCCCTAAATACAATGCCCAAAAATAATGAAACCCTAATCTAATATGTGCAAAGATAAGTGGGCTCATACTTAGTCCATGGGCCCAAAATCTACGTTAAGGCTCATGAGAACCGTAGGGCCTTCTCGTGCATCTCTGGTCCAATCTTCTTGGGATCTTCTATCTAATGTCCTTGGGGGTAGGATTGCATTATCCCCTCTCCCTTGAAAAGGATTTGACCTCAAATCCATAGGTTCTTGAAACTCTGGGCTTCTTCCCTCAACACCTATAAAAAGAATAAAAAATATATATTAGTGGTGTTGGGTATGTTAGAGTAGGGTAAGGTCTAAAAAAAACCCCTTTCCTAGCCATCTTCCCATGAGGGAACATGATTCCTCAAAATCTCAATGAGTGGTGCTACAAGTAATGAAAAATATGGGACAAGCTTTTTGTAAAAGTTTGTTAAGTCACGGAAATCCCAAATATCTCTTATACTTGGTGGAGTGGGCCACTCAAGAATGACCTTTTTCTCGTAGGGTCTGTGGGAACCTCTTGATCACTATTTAAAAAATTAAGGAAAGTAATGCAATAAAACATACACTTTTCTGTATTTTCATGTTGATTACTCCTACCAAAAAGTATGACAAACCTAAGGTGTCCCATATGAGCACCCAGGTCTGTATTGAAACCAAAAATAAGAACAAATCTACCTAAAGAGTCCATATGTACACGAATCATGAAGATGTTGGGTGCATGGGTGATTTTACAAAAGAGGGTTACACCACTCAACACATTCATCATACCACCTATCTTAGGGATTTGGTGCTTAATAATACCTATTTTGGGCACCAAAAAAAACACAAGGATTTAAGCTCTTACGAACCAAACCCTCATCCAACAACTCTTTTACTTGAGGAATAACCTTAAGCCCAAGAGGTGTGGCAGTGCTAAAAAGTGTCCTTTTACAAAGAAGAAGATGTGGAGGTTGTCTAAGAAATTAAGTTTCTTTAATGTTTGTCTTTGTTGCAAAATGACTTTTCTTCTTAGTTAACCTCTCGGAGGAGACACTTACCTCCTTACACTCCTCCTTAACCATTAAAGGTTGTCCTTTTTTATATTTCTATTCTTTTCCTCATCCCATTTGAGTTTTATTTGTACTTGATCCCCAATGTTCGACCAGAATACTTGTTTACTCCCTCTTCCAAATTGGTATTACTTGTTTTTACATGGGAGTTGTCTTAACGGCAAGCGGACCAGGTCGCCAAGTAAAATAATTAAAACAGAATGAATCGAGTATCAAACACAGGGAACTTGTTCATTTAGCAAAGTTTTGTTAAGTAAGCAGACATTTGCAAATAGAAATTAATGATTGTGAATTAAAGCAAAAGTATGTTCTATCCTAAGTAAAAGCAATAAACGAGAACAAGTAAGTGTGAAAACAATATCTAAAGGCGTTGGGTCCTCCTACTAAGTAAGTTGATGCAATTAAAGATGTTTTTCTAATTAAAAATGTTCCCGTGTTCTATGTTGAGGAAAAAAATACCAAAGACCGACTCCTCCAGCGTTTGGACTAATTTAAATCAAACTTCATTCTCAGATCCCTCTTGTTGAACTTAGCCTAATTTAAACAGCATTATACTTACAACATAATAAAGAAAACTAAAACCCTGCACACTATCCCTAGCAATGAAGTTATTCAGTCCCTGCTCTATCAAGTTCTATGGAAACAATATATTTTTCAATGCTAAAGTCCCTAACAGCACACACAAATGGGTGATCAAGCCACAAGCATGCATACAATAAGCATAGAGCAGTGAACACATAAAACAACCTTAATTAGATATGAAAAGAGTTCACATCAACTACTCAATAAGAATCCCCAACTGAGGGTTTTAGCCTTTCATGGCAAGGAAGCTCCTTTTACACTGAAGAAGAGGAATCAAGAGAAATTGCTTGCTTACAAAGGGGTGGGGATGTCTCCTCCACCTCTAGGAATCTCACAATCACTCAAAAACTCACTAATCTCCCTAAAAGATGAAAACTTGTCCCCTTGCTCTGCTCTACGCTCTCTGAAATTCACACTCTTCAGGCCTCTGAGTAGTGAACAGTTCTCTTGGCTCCCCCTCAAAATTCTGTGCAAATCAGGCTTAAAAAGGGCTTCCTGATCTCGACGTCGCGCTTAGCGCCATTCTCGCGCTTAGCGTGAGTAAGTGAATTTGAGCTTAGCGCCAATCTTGCGTTAAGCCTGGAAAGCGACAGACGACTCGCTTAGCGAGCTGATAACGCACTAAGTGCGTGCTTGCATAGCAGATGTCCTTCCAGATTCCCCTTTACTCGCTAAGCGCGCTGGTGCTGGGCTTAGGCATTGATGCGGACTGAGCCCATTGAGCTCGCTTAGCGCGATGACTCCTTTGGCACTTCTTCAAAATAGCTCGTTTTTGCCTGAAATTGAAGAAAATTTAGCATTAATTCCATGTAAAGAGGCTTCTACTAAGCAGAGATCAAAATAAAGCAATTTTATTTATAATCCTACCAAAAAGAACCATAAATTGGGAGATTTATATACATTTTGGAAAACTTTTCTATACAAAATTTAGTCGTAAATGACGACTAACAAACTCCCCCAAATTTACAATTTTGCTTGTCCTCAAGCAAAGAAAGAGCAGTTCACTTGTCCTCAAGTGACAAAAATTCACAGTGGTTCTTCACAAATGTGTTTATTCCAAACAATTCAATTACATGACATGAATAGCATTCAATGTTTCCATCAACAACTTCTCACAAGACATGCAGTTTTTCAAAGACATGAACATGATTATTAAGAAACACAACTAAGATAAGTTAGTAGGAATGACAAATATCAAGGAAGGATCATCAACCAAAGCCTCACAGTCACTGTTTCACTCAAGCACAAGTGTTTAGGCTATCCATCAGTCAACAACCAACATAAGTCTCAATCTTTGCACTTCATCTCATACCATACAGTTAAGAACACACAAACTTGAATCTGAAGGACTTTTACTAGGCTTGTAATGAAGCTGGGCTGCAAACAAATCATGGTTTTTCTAGGATGCAAAACTTAAGTTCTAGGAGAGCATTCATCCATAGATTAAGCTATTTCTTTTTATTCCAGCTCTATTACTTGCCTTTCTGCACTTAGCTTTTCTTTTTCTTGAATAATAACATACATTTTTATTTTTATTTACTGCTTACAGTTTTTTTAACACATTGTTGTGCTTATTAACTCCTGTGTGTGCTATTATTTCTTACTGTTGGAAGCTTTCACCCAATAAACTCCCCCAAATTTGGGGAAAATTGCTTTGAACCTAATTTTTCCTTTCATGAATGATGCTCTCCTACAACCTAAGGCAAGGTAGAAAGGGATAAACTGTACATGGTCAAGGTTCAATCAAACAATCATACTTTCAAATCAAATTAGGTGCAAGGGATAAATCATTCATACACAAGGTAAGCTTTCTGGCTAAATGGCAACTTTCAATTCAAACATGGCCTTCATCATCTTCAAACTCATTCATTCATTCCATATTCAGAGATTCATGCAAAAACCATTACTTACTGCTAGTTGTTCTCTCACAATTAAAGATCACACTCTCACCGAGTTGTGGCTAACGTGTTCCTTCGCAATCAACCTGACAAACCAACTAACATTTTCAGTCATGATCCTAATTCCATGTTTTTTCTCTTCTAATGACTTCATGCTCATTCAAAGCATATGATTTACGCATTTCGATTCACTCACATCATACAATTGATCAATTCAAACCAATCACAAACACTGAATTCCAAAATCAAAAATCAACTACTGGATAATATAAATGCACTGTTCAATCAAGCTTTGTACAAGCTTTCAACCAAAATAAAAACTATAAACTTAAATTTAAAAGCTAAAACATAAACATAAACATAAATCTAAAGACTGAAACATAAACATAAATCTAAATTATAAAATGTACTAAAGACGAGATAATAATAAAATTGTTCAAAAAGCATGGAAATAAAAATCTTGATCCTATCAATATGATCATGTGCATGCTTATTCAGGTCCAGTGCTGGTGCAGATGATGGATCCTGAGAAAGAGGCCGGTCCAACACTGGTGCAGATGGCTCAAGCTCAGGCTAAGGAGATGGCTCTGGTACTACAACATCCTCCTGAACAATAACTAGATCAGTCTCAAAAATGAAAGGCTCAGGTGGAGTGGGCTTTAAGGCCTCTAGAATGTCATCCTCCAGGTCCTGCTGAGGCTCCTGGGCTGCAGAGGCCTCACCCCCTCCCAAAGGAGAAGGCTGGACTCCTGGCCAGACCACCTTCTAAATAAACTCCTTGACGCTCATAACTGTCCGCTACTGGACCACATCCTCCAAACTCTGCATGATTAGGAGCTGGCCCTGATGCAGGCTCTGCAGCATAGACAAGGAAGGCTTTGAGCTCTGAGCGGAGGGACCTAGATGTTCGACAAATGTGGCCTCAGTTATCTTAAGAAGGGGTGAATTAATTTCCCACTAACAAACTTTTAACCCCCTTCTAAATGAGATAGGCTCAGAATGCAGAAGAAGCAACAATCAATTAAATAATGTTCTTTAAACATGCAAGACAAAATTGATTGCAACAAAATAAATGAGATAAGGTGTCGCAACCTACCCTTCGGCGGGAGGGCGACGCGTGACTCGCGGGATGCGTGTTCCACGAAAGGAATACGCGCGGAGTCGCCACCAACGTTTATTTGAGGAAAACGTCGGAAAAACCGGAAAAGACGCGATCTACGAACTTTTAAGTGAAAGGCTCGGGAGTTGTATTTACGCGCGGGGAAGGTATTAGCACCCCACATGTCCGTCACAAGGGACGACAGCCTTTAATCGAATGTGCAAACATGACTTTTATTTTTACGTTCCCTTTTATGTCCTTATATCCTTTATACCCTTTTTATATTTTTTTCTCTTTTTGTGGTCGACAAGGGTGTTTCTCTTTGCTCCTACGTATTCCTCAATTGGGATGAGAAAATCAGACCTACGTAGTTCTTTCTTATGCGTGAATCAAGTGATTCTTTTTACTTGAAAGGTGATCATTTTAAGGCGTTGGACCTTAAAAATGACCCATTTTACTTAATAAGAAATTGAAGTGATAAACTTTCAAAAACCTATTTTTGTGGACGAGCTTGACTAGGCGAGTTGATTTTAGCCTTAGTTTCACCTTAGTTATTAGTCAATTCGATTAAGAATGAGAAATCCCAAAGAGAAAACGTCCGATTGATTTTTCGCTTTACTTTACTAAAAAACATTTTTTTGATTATTATATTATTATTTTACCTCTTTTTTTGATTTCCAACGTGGTTACGGCACGACCGAACGGTCGGAATTCATTTTAAACGAAATTAACGGATGATACAATTCAAACGATCGGTGGAAATTTATTTTATTTTTAGATTAAGCGAGAAATGACTTAAATAAATGGCTTAAGCACGTCAAAAGGGAAGAAAAGAAAACTGAAAGTAAACGAAATTAAAGTGAAAGTACACAAAACAAGAAATGAATTGAAAGTCTCGGATTCGAAAACTTACCCGTTGAAGAACGAAGAATGAACGAAGAACGGATGAAGAACGGTGAAGAACGACGAAGAACGATGAAGAATTTCCACAGAATCGCTTACGAAAGCGTTACAAAAGCACTTCGACTCGATTTTTCTTCACGAAAACGTGTTTTTTGCCCAAAATAGCCGAAATGCATAGCCAAAGGGGTCATGAACATTTTGAAACAGCTCCCCCCTCCCCTATTTATAGAAAAAAAAGGAGGTGCTTGCCGCCCAAAGACTTAATGAAGAAGATTTCTAAGCGCACCCGAATTACTAAGTTCACCCCCCTTTTCGTATTTTACGGAAAAGTTACGGAAGCCTTACGAAAGTGTTTTCGAATTTGATTTTCATCTTTTTTCTCTTCCCTTTCAGCAATGTTAAGTGGAATATGCTTACCCAAGGTTTTTGGAAATTTTACGGAAGTATTACGGAAGCCGCGGAAGCCCCGGAAACCATTTTTCAAAAACGTGGAGGAGCTTGCCGCCTAGTTGCTTCCTCCTTAAGCAACCCAACTTCCAAAATGTTCCGGAAGGGCCTAGATTTGAATTGCTATTTACACCCCTATCTTGATAAGTTCACCCCCCTTACCTTTTTTGGTGATTCTTTTTTCGTAAAGTTACGGAAACTTACGAATCTCGTAACGATACTTGTTTTCTTTCCGTAATGTTACGGAACCTTGCGGATTACATAATCATCCCCTCTTTTGACTTACGGAATGTTACGGAACCTCACTAATTATGCAACCATGCTTCCATTTGATTTCCGGTGTGTCATAGAACCTTACGGATTGTGCATCAGTATTTTCATTTGATTTCCGACATGTCCCGGAACTTCACAAATTGCCTAATGATGGGTGCCAAGCACCTCACAAGGACCAAACAAAAGTTGCATGTCATCAAGCAAAGGTCCCCGGACGAAATTAGGGTATGACAGTTGCCCCTCTTTACTTGTCTTTTATTGGAGATAAAAGGGAAGTAAAGATAAGACACTAATTTCGTTCCTCTCGGTTGACGAGAGTCGCGGGTGACCATAACATCTCCACATGCAAATAACTTGTTGTCCCCGGGGGAACAAAAGGTGCAGAAGACGATGTCAGTCTCTGCATGCTATCAAGCGTTCTGTTTTACAGATAGCAAAAGAATGTTTATACGGATAACCACTCGGGTATTTCTGCCCGTCAGCGTGACTCAAAAGTCAGTATGACAGATCTTGTGAGCACGGAAGATGACGTAAATCTCCGCGTGTCAACGGGCTTGTTGGCCGCGATTGACGAAGGGCGCAGGAGACGACGTTAGTCTCTGCGTGCTATCAGGCTTTTCATCTTACAAATAGCAAAAAGGTTTATACGGATGACCACTCGGGTATCTCCGCCCGTCATCGTGACTCAAAAGTCAGTATGACAGATCTTGTGAGCGCGGAAGATGACGTAAATCTCCGCGTGTCAACGGGCTTGTCGGCCGCGATTGACGAAGGGTGCAGGAGACGACGTTAGTCTCTGCGTGCTATCAGGCTTTTCGTCTTACAGATATCAAAAAAGAATTTATACGGATAACCACTCAGGTATTTCCGCCCGTCAGCGTGACTCAAAAGTCAGTATGACAGATTTTGTGAGCGCGGAAGATGACGTAAATCTCCGCGTGTCAACGGGCTTGTCGGCCGCGATTGACGAAGGGCGCAGGAGACGACGTTAGTCTCTGCGTGCTATCAGGCTTTTCGTCTTACAGATAGCAAAAAATAATTTATACGGATAACCACTCGGGTATTTCCGCCCGTTAGCGTGACTCAAAAGTCAGTATGACAGATCTTGTGAAGGTGGCCGACAAAAGCGAGGCTCTTGCTCCTACGTATCCTCCAATGAGGAACTCAGACCTACGTAGTTCTTGATAACTTGTGAGACTTGAAAAGTCTCCATCGAAAGATGCTGACATCTCCGGAAAGGGCGCAGATGACCACATTGGCCTCTGCTCGTCAATCACACTTGGGGTCACTAAATGACGAGGTGCGGATAACCGTAAGGTGTCTCCGCGGGCTACCAGCTCTTGGGTCATGACAACAAAAGGTGGTGTGGTCGACAAAAGTGAGGCTCTTGCTCCTACGTATCCTCCAATGAGGAACTCAGACCTACGTAGTTCTGGATAACTTGTGAGACTTAAAAAAGTCTTGGTGTTTTCTCCACTAAAATGCAAACATGCTTTAGTAAAGAGACAAATATTCCAACTGATTAGAGCAGCATATGCTTTTTTGAGTGAAAAACAATGCGTCTACCGGGGAAGGAGAGTCTGCTGATGAAACCCCCCATAACCATAAATGAGATTTTGGATGTTAGCATTTCGTTTCTAAATGACCATTTAGAGGAAACACTGGGTTCGACAAAAATAGAAGAAATCCACTCAAAGTGTATCAATCTCGCACAAGTAAGTGTTTTATCCTAATTCCGAACCATAGATATGTCACGACTTGACTTTGCGAATTATTTCCTATCAAATCAAAGATTACACGTGTGATCATGGATCAATAGGACTTCCCTTGGAAATGGGTTCTTTTGGTGGGTTTTCCGGCTTTTGAGTTTTTTTGGCTTTTTCCTTTTCTGTTCTTGTTTGACGCGAGGCGAACAAGTCACCGACGCACAGGATTTTGGTTGGTAATCAAAGGGAGAAGACCACTTTTAGGTCATGGTTTCCTTTCCTTCCTTTTTTTCATTTGGTGACAATTCTGTATTGTTCTGATATTGTCTGGTCAAAAAGACCTTTCTGCACATTTCTTCTAGTTTCTTTGATCAGGAACTTTCTTTCCTTCCTTTTTTACTTTCTCCCATTCTTTGGTTGGGAATTTTCTTTCTTTTCTTTTTTCTTTCTCCCACTCTTTGATTGGGAATTTCCTTTCCTCTTTTTTTCTTTCTCTTTGATTGGAAATTTCCTTTCCTTCTTTTTTTCTTTCTCTTTGATTGGAAATTTCCTTTCCTTCTTTTTTGCTTCCGAGGGTAAGGATTGACATTCTCACCCTGGGTCAAGGTTTATGGTGAGTTAGGATTTTGGCTCAAGGCTTGTAGAATGGCTAGACATGATACATGTCAGGGTTTGGTTTGGTTCAAGGATAAAAAGGGATGCCCCACATTATTTCCATGACACAAATGCAAAAACGATGATTTGGAAATTTAATGCAAAACTGGTCATGCATGCACCTATGCGGACACTCAAGTGTCAAATTTTTATGGTCATGTGATGCTAGGGCTCAGGATTCATTTCCTCTATTTTAGTCAACCCAATGTTTCCAAAATATGTTCTTTTATCCATTTGTGCATTCATCCAAGTCCATTTTGGGTACTCAGGAAAATTTCACAGCATTCACCCTTCAGGTGTACACACATTTTTTCAAAAACTAGCTATGATCAGCGAATTTTTCTTCAAAGAAAAGTTGGAAGTCGTCTCTTTTCAAAAGCATGTTGGCTTTTCAGCTAGACAACTTATTTTTCTTTTTTCTCTTTTTTTCCTTTTTTTTATTTGTTTATTTCTTTTTCTTGTTTGTTTTTGTTTTTTTTCCTTTTTTTTCATGAGGTATTTTGCTACCTAAACATGTGTATATTTTTGTGAGGTATTTTTGCTATATACATGCATATCCAAGGTATCTTGCTACCTAAACATACATATATATATTTTGTGAGGTAGTTGTTTGCTACCTAAATTACATACATGCATATCTAAGGTATTTTTCACTACCTAAACACGCATACATATATTTTGTGAGGTATGACTACCTTCCGAGCTTGTGCTCATTTTATTTAAATTCTTAGGATCATGAGCAACTAGGTGTGTCCAATATGACTTGAGAAACAAAAGGTGATCAAATAGCAGGCAGAAATTTAAAAGTTACTAGGTTGCCTCCTAATAGCGCTTCTTTAACGTCTTGAGCTGGACGCCTAATGATTTGTCGGTCATGGACCTAGTACTTTGCTTACCTTTGGCTTTGGACTTGGTCGTCTATTGGTCGGCCATGTGTCATAGGCAACGCTCTAACCTTTTTATGGATGAGCTGAGGTGAACTCTAGAGGTGGTGGCGGTGTGTCTATTGCCCGCTACCGGCCATCCCAATGCTGATGTGGTGTTTCGCCCTGCGCCTGCCTGGGGGCGCAGTACTTCTTGATGAAAGCTCGATTAGTAGGGGGCCTGATGCCCTTGCTGGAGGTGACAGGTACTCCGTAGAACTGACAGAGACCCGTAATTAGAGCTTGACAACTCCAAGACCCTGTTGGACTTCTTCGGGTCCACTGGGTGTCTTGCAGGTGCGATCCCTGCAAACAATAGATGAAATCAGAAATCAGTTGAGCGATGTGCATACTTACCTATGATGACGTGACCTTGCCGGGGGGGTACGGGCACCCTGTAGGACTGATAGAGGCCCGTAACCAGAGCTGGAAACCCCAGGGCCCTGTTGGACTTTTCCGGGTCCACTAGGTGTCTTGTGGGTGCGATCCCTGCAAATAGTAGATGGCATTAGAAATTAGTTGGAAATAATGCATACCTACCTATGTCGGGACGGCACAGACCAACTGATACTTCCGCAGGGGGAGATCGGCATTACGATCACTGGGCAGAATGTTGCTAAGTAACAACGTCATTTATATCTGTGTAAGAGTGGTCATGTTGGTGCGCATGATCCACACTCGTCTCTTTGTAGCGGCCCGGGTGAAATCTTGCCCCGGTATGCATAGTAGCTGCGTGATAGCCTCCCTCTCTAGTTGTGCTTGCACAGTTGGTCCGCCCTCCAATATTAGGGGGTGGCCCAGGAACCGTTAAAAGGAAACTACTGGTCCCTTAACTGGGAGTGCAAGTCTCGGTTAAGCATTTAAGGATAGAGGACCTTAAATTCTCTTAAGGTGCGGATGTGGAGCACACTGAAAATGAGGACACATAGCCCTTTAAAGGTGAGGGCGTGCAGCCCTCTCAAGGCGAGGATGTGTAGTCCTCTGGAGGTGAGGGCGTGTAATCCTCTCAAGGTGAGGGCGTACAGCCCTCTATTGGCGAGGACGTGTAGTCCTCTCAAGGTGATGGCGTGCAGCCCTCTCAAGGCGAGGATGTGTAGTCCTCTGGAGGTGAGGGCGTGTAGTCCTCTCAAGGTGAGGGCGTACAGCCCTCTGTTGGCGAGGACGTGTAGTCCTCTAAAGGTGAGGGCGTGTAGCCCTACGAAGGTGAGGACATGCAGTCCTCTGATGGCGAGGGCGTGTAGTCCTCTAAAGGTGAGGATGTGAAGTCCTCTGAAGGTGAGGGTACTAGTACCCAAGGCGAGGGCGGGTAGCCCTCTCAAGGTGAGGACGTGCAGTCCTCTGAAGGCGAGGATGTGTAGTCCTCTAAAGGCGATAGGTACAAGTACCCAAGGGTCCACCCTTATGAGAAAGCAAGAGATCGACTCATCGAGAGGGCCGGTCATCCCAAATCCACAAGATTTGGACATTAGATGTAGGAAATCTTTGCAGTTAACATAATTTTTAGGGATGCAGATGCATGCAACCTTTGTCGTGAAATTTCGTAAATGCGGACTTCATATGAAACAATGCAATGTAATGGAAAGTTGTACAATGTTCATGACATTCTTTCCCTATTTTGTGATTTTGATTTTGATTTGATTTTTTTTGGAAAACACAAATTGACTGTCCTTTTGAAAGAAGTGATAGTCCATGCAACCTTATCCTATCTTTTGCAAATCTCTCCGAGAACTCCCTCAGAGTGTGTATTCTGTTTGATTTAGTCATTTGACCATTTTGGAGTGACGGCAATGGAGTCGTTTGATGTTTAATCAATCCATTGAAATCCTAGGGTTTATCCCCCTTTTTTTGTTGAAAACATCGATGGGTGAGAACTTTTGATCGGCCCCTATGTTCACTTGAGGCTCATGCACGGTGCCCCTCATTGCCCCAGTGTAAGGCTTTGAGGTACCAATCGTTGTCTTTCATCATGACCTTGTAGGAGGGAACCTATTGGGGGAGAACTTCAAATCTGCCCCTAGGTTCACTTGAGGCTCATGCACGATGCCCCTCATTGCCCCAGTGTAGGGCTATGAGGTAACCATCGTTGTCTTGTTTTCACAACCTTGTAGCAAGGGAGAATGAAAAAAGTAATTGATTTTTGCAAAAAGAATTTTCCAAGGACGAGAAATAGTTGAAGGATTTTTTTTCAGTTGATGGATTAAGTCAAATGACTCCTATGTAGAAGCAAGATATTTTGATGTTTTGATGATGCCGAAGGATCAAGTGCTTCTAAGTTTTATTCGAGACAAGAAATCAAGATATATGATCAAGTTGATCTCTAGAATCTTAGGAAGAAGTTTCCAAATTGAAAAACAAAAGGTTTGACCAAAGAATTCTATCATTTCAAATTGAGATTTGCTCTCTGGTAATCGATTACCAGCAGTTGAAAATGTTTTAATTCAAATTTTTAAAACCTGTAATCGTTTACACAAGTCTTGTAATCGATTACCAGAGGGGATTTTCGGAAAATAATTTCCAAGAGTCACATCTATTCAAATGGTTTATGAATGGGCATCAAAGGTAGCTTGGAAGCACGAATTTAAAGAGAGTTTTCATTGCCCACAAAGTTTATCCTCTCAAAAGATTAAGAGTTTTTCTGAACTGAACTGTCTTATCCTCTCAAAAAGATTCCTTGGTCAACCACTTGCATATTCAATAAGGAATTTTGATTGGTCTTCATTGTACAATCTATCCCTTTTAAGAGAGATTTCTTCTTCTCTTCTTCTTACTTCTGAAAAGGGATTAAGAGACTGAGAGTCTCTTATTGTAGAGGATTCTTGAACACAAGGGAAGGGTTGTCCCTGTGTGGTTCAGACTTTGTAAAAGGAGTTTTACAAAGAGAGTGGAAAATCTCAAGTGGGTTTCTTAAGGACTGGACGTAGGCGCGGGAAGTGGCCGAACCAGTATAAATCAAGTTTGCATTCCTCTCTTCCTTTAAACTTCTTTTATTGCTATTTATCTTTTGCTTTAAAGAAGTTTATTTTGATTTGTCTTTTGAGTAATTCATGTTAAGGGTGCATTGTTAATCCAAAAAGAAAGAGTGATAGTTCAATTGGGGAATAGTCTTTGCATCTTAATTCAACCCCCTTTTTTTCTTAAGGTAACTGAGGCCATTTGTCCAACATCCTATTCTTGATAACTCACTTCTCTCTAAAAAGACAAAATGAGGTCACATGAACGTCTATATTTTTACTTGAAAACACAGTTAATCAAATGTCTTTTTATTTTTTATTTTGAAACTTATTTTTTATTTTGAAACTTATTTGTTTTGAACTTTACTCTTTGTTTTACGACACCCCCACCAACGTGCAAGACGAGTAATCTCTGATTGAACAATCTTAGAAGTCAACACTCAGGAGCGCAGGTCGCTTGAGCAAACAGACCAATGGCTTGCACCCACATTCCAGTGAAATTTGAATAAGCAAACATGCGTTTGTGAGAGGATGAGGGACAAAGATATCAACTTTATCCATTTCATTTAACATTGTAACTGTGGTTTACAATAATGGCATAAACTTGGAAATCCTGATGAGTCATTAGAGGCACCTAACAACAGCCTTCAAAATTGCCCCATGTATGGCATCTCTTGTCAATGTCAGGATTTACACGCAATTCTCCTCAAATTTCAGCCAGCCCGCATCAATTAGACCTTGCACCTTACGCTTCGGGGTCGTACAATGCCCAATGGAATGCCCCGGGGCTCCTCCATGATAAGCACACATTGCGTTCGAGTCGTATCCTTAGAAAAATGGAGGTTGAGGAACCTTGGTTGGGGTTATGGCTACCATTGATTTATCGAGTAGATATGGGAGCAAGTCAGCATAGGACACTGGAATTGGGGTGAATTCTACAGGCTTTCTCGCTGCAAAATTCATTTCTTGGTTGGTGTTTTTGGTTTGTGCTAAAGGTGGTCTTCGTCATTGGAAGTGCGGTAGACAGGCTTTGTGGTTGATTTAGGGATGGCCTTTGTGGATAACTGGGTGGTGGGTAAGGAGGAGGTTTGTTCTTGGCTGAGTAATGACATTGTTGGGTTGGTGGGAAACTTGGCCGTATAGGAATGGCAGTCACAGCATGGGTTTCTCCCTCTTTCTCACCCTCTTCATTTGCCCCAGTTTTCTCAGTCGTCCTAGTAGGATGATCAAATTTGCCTCTTTTCGGACCCACATTGATCCTTTCACTGGCGAAGACCAAATCTGCAAAGCTTTGAGGGTGCGTAGCCCACCATCTATTCATAGTAGAGTACCGATAATGTGTCTACCATCATGATTATCGTCTCCCTTTTTGCACATGTTCTGTAGTTGCATCCTATCCGGAACCATATCAGAATAGTACTGATACTGCCTAACGAAGGCAACCATTAGGTCCTTCCAAGTATGGACTCGGGAAGGTTCCAAGTTAGTGTACCAGGTAACAGCTACCCCAGTAAGACTTTCTTGGAAGAAATGTATTAGCAGTTCCTCATCTTTGCGTATGCCCTTATCTTCCGACAATACATCTTTGGATGGTTCTTGGGGCAAGTAGTCCCCTTGTACTTGTCAAAGTCCAGCACCTTGAACTTGGGAGGGGTGATGATATTGGGTACTAGGAACAACTCTTCTAGGTTAGGAAAGGCATAATCTTTACCTCCTTCAATGGCCCTGAGCCTTTCCTCTTTCCCATTTCTGCCATAGCATGAGGGTTTTTAACCGTTGTGGAATGTGAGGGTTGTGGTTGTGGGTGACACTGAGGGCCCTCCAAAGTGTTTTGCAGGGGTATACCACCAACTGCTTGCCCTTCAGTGGCATACCCGAGGCAAGGCTCGAAGTCGGCTAGATTGTGGTGGGGAATTTCATGTGTCTCCTCCATGGGTCGAGAGACATGTGCATGATCAGATTGAGGTTGTTGGCTCTTAATGAGTATGGGAGTGGAGTTATTGACATCCTCATTGGGAATGTACGCCACATTGGGTGGTGTATAGTTTGGGAGGCAAGCCATATGGTGGGAAGGCGTGCTTGTTTTGAATTTGCACATCATGGGGTCATCCGTACTTCCCAAATCTTTGCCTACCATATTTGAGGTTGGATGATTCATTTGCTTGAGGCCAGATGGGAGCATCGGGTTCACCTTAGCGACAACGCTAGTAGCGGCAATTCCAACCGCATTGGCTTCCATTATCTTCTTCATGCTCATCATGGCCTCCATCATTGTGGCCATTTTCTCTTTAATGGCCTCCATGTCGGCCTTCATCTTCTCTTGTATCTCCTCTACTTCACCCATTACTCTAGCTCTAGCACAAGTTCGGTGAGGGCACCGTAAAGCATGTGTTTTTTTTCTTTTTTATAACAATGATTAAGTTCTCTTTTTTTTTCAAGGAAAGAATGTAATGAGCAATGCAACCAATGAAAAGTATGAATGTATGCGAATGATGCATAGTTGAAGTATTGCGAATTTTTACGCAGGACATGGGGTTGAATCAATTTAAATTTTCAACATGGTCCATGACATCTTTGTCAAGGTGAAGCTGGAAGTAACAAGGATATCAATAATCCTAAACGTGTTTGGCAGTAGACGAAGCAATGATGTAACACGATCCATCTTTTGCCCCAATTTTTGCAAGATGGTCACTTCCATGCTTCAACTTGACTCGATGAACCTTTTCGTAAAAGCGGGAGCTTGGTTCAACCCCATATCCCAGGGAATGGAAATTTTGATTGCCAATACTTCAACAACATTTCATAGGGATGAAAGACTCGAGAATACGCATGCTATGCATGGAAAATGTAATTATGAGATTGAGATGCCCGAAGAAACATCCTTTCTTAGTTAAACATGCATTAGGTACCATGTTCAATCATTTTGTTTTTAAGTGAAATGGGTTTATGATCCCAACATGGTTGGCTCATGGTACCGAATATATGCAGCGTGAATTTTCGTACTTCCCTTTTTTTTTTGTTTTTGTTTTGTAGAGGAAAATACAAGGATCATGTATGAGCAAACAAAAAGTATGTTGAACGCATATGATGATGCAATGACTCATGCAAAATGGGAATGTGATAACGGAAAAATGCAGGAACGATATGTTCATTATGATGCTGAAGAGATGTTTATGTGGTGCATGATATGAATGCATTTTACGGACACGAGAGCCCGGAAAATTATCTCTTCTTACTTGCGCATTTGGGGGCGCAGTGCCCCATGTGTACAATTAAGAAGGTGATATGGACCTTCCGGCTTCCCGTGACAAAGGACGAGACCAACATACAATGCATGCTAGAGATAAAATGCGGGAGTGATTTGATTCGCACTGATTTTTGGAGTAAAAACGTGGGATAAACTCATCTTATTCAAAAAGTTATAACTAGTCAAGATCTGAGCGACAATACAAACTTCCTAGCGGTTTCCAATCATATGGTCCATTAAGTCTATCATATGCTGACAATAGCTGAGAAGTCCGTGGATCTCCTCGGGGGTGGAGTAGGTGTCCGCCACTGCTTTGGCCTTGGCTAGCAATCGGGGAAGTTCATGACTCCTGTTCAAAGTAAGAGCAAATCGGTCGGTCCACATTGTTTCCTCTTGGTGCAATGAATCAATTACCCTTTCCCTTGCTTCCCTTTCTGCTGATATCTTGGCGTACTCATCCTCTAGCCTTTGCTCGTGAGTCGCCGCTAGATTTAGCTTCTCTTTGCACTTATCGATGATGGCCCACATATTCCCTTCAGTCTCGCTTAACTGTTGGGACAAATTTCTTTTCGACCTAAGGCAAACCTTTAGCTCGTCCTTCAAGATCATGCCTTTGACCCGTGATGATTCCTTTCACCTCTTCGGAGCTTGAGCTCACTATTGCTGCCCTATAAAGCCCCTCAAAACTTTGCTTTGGTCGTGTTCTTCCTTTCGGGCCTTCTTGGTTTCTCGTTCCAAGGCTTCAGCTGTGGCCATATTGACGTCCCTTAGTTCATCATACTCTTTTCAGACTTTGATGGCTATGGACTTGAACTTCTCTTCGACTACCCGGGCTCTTTCAAGCTCTGCCTTTAGGGCTTGTACCTCATCACTTTCTTCCGAAGCTTTAACCTCATCGTCTCTCACAGTCTTTAGATTTGGGAGCCAATCCAATCCTTGTGTTCGGACTCTCAGCCACTTATGATAGCCGCCGATGATCCCATTACTGCTTCCCCTAAGCTCTCTGTCCTTTCTTCATGCCGCATCCCATGCCTTGCGAACTCCTTGGAGTACCCTCGCGTTGTGGTCACTGAAACCCCGTGCGATGAAAGGCGTGATGCTTTCGTCTGATGGCACTCCTCTCATGGGGTAGCCAAACTGTCTTATGGCGAGGATGGGATTATAATTAATACAACCCCTTGTTCCCATCAAGAAAACATTTGGACATCCTTCGCATGAAGATAGAATCCTGATTCTTCCTTCCTTCTAGCGAGGGAACCAATTAACAGGCGCCCCTCCATGCTAGCCAAGAGTTGGTCCCAATTCGCCTTTCCTTTTTCGACGCACGAGCAGTGACCTTGTAGCGGATAGACGGGCCTACCTTCTTGGAGAAAAGGGTGTGAAACCAGCCACACATAGAGAGCCAGTGCACAACAAAAAATTCTTGCGTCACTCTTTTCACATCCCCGGTCGAACGTGTCATACATGGCCAAAATGGCGACGACCGGGCTTTCCTTGCCATGATGAAAGGCGAGGAAAGCGTCAATCACTGCTAGGTCCACTAACCCTTCCATATTCGGAAAGAGGACAACTCCAAAGATCAAAAGCGCCAAGATGTCAATAAAAGAAAGCCCATTCGCCTTGATTTTCCAAGGCCTTTGCCCTTTCCTCCAAACACTTCCTTGATACTCCGACTACCCCATTCCTATTTTTCTTTACCTGGTTCAACTCTTGTGCTGAGATTTTCACTACCTTGGCAACTCTTGTCGTGGAGGGATAGAACCCAGAGAAAAGATATGGCTTCCTTCCTCCCAGTGGGCATCCCAGGATTTCTTCAAACTCTTTCACAGTCGGCACTAGCTGGAAGTCCTCGAATGTGAAGCACCTTAGGGGCTGGTCATAATACTGGGAAAGGGATGCAATCGGTTCCATGGAGACTTCTATCCTAGCTAGGTCCCAAATCTTACCATAGGCTTTGCGGAAGGTTTGCTATTGAAGTTGACCCATTAATTGCCCCAACTCTCGTAAACTAGTGACCTCTAAGCTCTTGATTTTGACTTGATAGAACCTCTTTTTAAGCGAAGGCTTTTGACTTGATCCCATGTTTTACTAAAGTGAAATAAAATCTAGTCCGAATCAAAACTCCGACATCTATCATGGGTGGAATGGATGAATGCATGAAGAAATGCATATGACACAGATGCAATTTACGAATACGGGAGCCCGAGAAATTGTTTCCTTCTTGGATACAACGTTTGGGCAGCATGGCACCCAACGTATGTTTTTTTAAGAAGGCGACACGGACCCTCCGTCGGTTTGCTAAAGTGAGGGGATCAAAGACGAAACCCACGCATGATGCATATGCGAAAGGCACAACACGGGGATGTACATAGTACGACAATATTCACAAACAAATATAAGCAAAAGGGTATATGATACTTATGCATGGCAGTGTGAAAAATGGCACGCAGCGTGTTTGCTCCGTGCCCCTATTTAAGGGACCTATAAGGGAGAGAGCTAACTAGGCTTTTAGTGATAACCCCCAAGGTAGTCATATCTCTCTTGATGGTTTCTAGAGGTATCATCCCCTTCGAAGAACATACTACAGCAGTAGGGACTACTAGCAACAATATGTTTTCAAAGAGAAAAACTCTAGATGAGGATTCACTGTAATCAAGCAAGTCGGAGACCTAGCATGATCACGGATTCACCTCCACTCCTTATGTTCCCACGAACCCGGGTATAGGGCCCTTTTTCAACTCACCGTGTGTGCAAATAGTGTTAGTGTTTGTGTGCATTAAATGAATAAATATTTACCTCATGCATACAAAAATGCACTAAAAGCATCAAAGAGTTATATATACAAGAACATAATAAAGAGAAACCAACAAAGAAGTCATGGCAAAACTTTGCACAAGATTAAATGGCCTAACTCTCTAAAAACATTCCCCAGTGGAGTCGCCAACTGTCGCAACCTACCCTTCGGTGGGAGGGCGACGCGTGACTCGCGGGATGCGTGTTCCACGAAAGGAATACGCGCGGAGTCGCCACCAACGTTTATTTGAGGAAAACATCAGAAAAACCGGAAAAGACGCGATCTACGAACTTTTAAGTGAAAGGCTCGGGAGTTGTATTTACGCGCGGGGAAGGTATTAGCACCCCACACGTCCGTCACAAGGGACGGCAGCCTTTAATCGAATGTGCAAACATGACTTTGATTTTTACGTTCCCTTTTATGTCCTTATATCCTTTATACCCTTTTTATATTTTTTTCTCTTTTTGTGGTCGACAAGGGTGTTTCCCTTTGCTCCTACGTATTCCTCAATTGGGATGAGAAAATCAGACCTACGTAGTTCTTTCTTATGCGTGAATCAAGTGATTCTTTTTACTTGAAAGGTGATCATTTTAAGGCGTTGGACCTTAAAAATGACCCATTTTACTTAATAAGAAATTGAAGTGATAAACTTTCAAAAACCTATTTTTGTGGACGAGCTTGACTAGGCGAGTTGATTTTAGCCTTAGTTTCACCTTAGTTATTAGTCAATTCGATTAAGAATGAGAAATCCCAAAGAGAAAACGTCCGATTGATTTTTCGCTTTACTTTACTAAAAAATATTTTTTTGATTATTATATTATTATTTTACCTCTTTTTTTTATTTCCAACGTGGTTACGGCACGACCGAACGGTCGAAATTCATTTTAAACGAAATTAACGGATGATACAATTCAAACGATCGGTGGAAATTTATTTTATTTTTAGATTAAGCGAGAAATGACTTAAATAAATGGCTTAAGCACATCAAAAGGGAAGAAAAGAAAACTGAAAGTAAACGAAATTAAAGTGAAAGTACACAAAACAAGAAATGAATTGAAAGTCTCGGATTCGAAAACTTACCCGTTGAAGAACGAAGAACGAACGAAGAACGGATGAAGAACGGTGAAGAACGACGAAGAACGATGAAGAATTTCCACAAAATCGCTTACGAAAGCGTTACAAAAGCACTTCGACTAGATTTTTCTTCACGAAAACGTGTTTTTTGCCCAAAATAGCCGAAATGCATAGCCAAAGGGGTCTTGAACATTTTGAAACAGCTCCCCCCTCCCCTATTTATAGAAAAAAAAGGAGGTGCTTGCCGCCCAAAGACTTAATGAAGAAGATTTCTAAGCGCACCCGAATTACTAAGTTCACCCCCCTTTTCGTATTTTACGGAAAAGTTACGGAAGCCTTACGGAAGTGTTTTCGAATTTGATTTTCATCTTTTTTCTCTTCCCTTTCAGCAATGTTAAGTGGAATATGCTTACCCGAGGTTTTCGGAAATTTTACGGAAGTATTACGGAAGCCGCGGAAGCCCCGGAAACCATTTTTCAAAAACGTGGAGGAGCTTGCCGCCCAGTTGCTTCCTCCTTAAGCAACCCAACTTCCAAAATGTTCCGGAAGGGCCTAGATTTGAATTGCTATTTACACCCCTATCTTGATAAGTTCACCCCCCCTTACCTTTTTTGGTGATTCTTTTTTCGTAAAGTTACGGAAACTTACGAATCTCGTAACGATACTTGTTTTCTTTCCGTAATGTTACGGAACCTTGCGGATTACATAATCATCCCCTCTTTTGACTTACGGAATGTTACGGAACCTCACTAATTATGCAACCATGCTTCCATTTGATTTCCGGTGTGTCACAGAACCTTACGGATTGTGCATCAGTATTTTCTTTTGATTTCCGGCATGTCCCAGAACTTCACAAATTGCCTAATGATGGGTGCCAAGCACCTCACAAGGACCAAACAAAAGTTGCATGTCATCAAGCAAAGGTCCCCGGACGAAATTAGGGTATGACATAAGGGAAGAGAGAATGCAAACACGTTTTATACTAGTTCGACAAAGTTCGTGCCTATGTCCAGTACTCAAGCAACCCACTTGAGATTTTCATTTCTCTTTGTAAAATCCTTTTACAAAGTTTGAACCACACCGGGATAACCCATCCCTTGTGTTCAAGAATCCTTACAACTTAAGAGACCCTCGGTCCCTTAAACAATCTCTTTGTATAAGAAGACAGAAGAGGAATTCTCTCTTGAAGAGAAGCATATTACAATTGAAGTCCATGGATGAACTCTTAATGGATTTGCAAGTATTTGCCCAAGAGCGTTTCTTTTGAGAGAGCATTTGTAAATGAAGTTCTCTTGGAATCTCTTTCATTGCTTTTTGAAGTCAAACACACACACATATATATATATAGGCCCTTCCTGCCTTTTCAAAATGGTTTGAAGAGATGTGTCTTTTCAAAAAGTTTTTCTGAAGTTTTCTCACTGGTAATCGATTACAGGTTTCTGGTAATCGATTACACAATTATATTTTGAAGGCTTATGACTTTTGAATTTGAATTTCCAGAGTTCCGTTGTGGGTAATCGATTATAAACATATGGTAATCGATTACATGTTCAAAATTTAAATTCAAAACCCTTTTCAACAGCAATTTCTCAAACTTCCCTTCTGGTAATCGATTACACTTCCTGGTAATCGATTACCAGAGCCTTGCATGACTTTGAAACCCTTTGTTTTGAGGCAAGGCTTGGTCCTTAAGAAATCTTGAATCAAGGCTTTGTTTGTTGAAGCAATCTTGTATTAATCTTGAAGCAAATGTTTATCCTTTGAAGTAGCCTTGTTTGATTCTTCTTTGGCATCATCAAAATCATGTATACATACATTCACATTGGAAGAACTGGAGTTGCTGGTGGTGAAGGGAGAGGAAAGGTAGAAGGAGTTGAGGTATGGGGAGCTGAAGTAGATGGTGCCTTAGATCCTCTGGCCCTAAATTTGTGGGTTCCCCGAAAAGTGACCGAAGGGTCATCCAGGTTCCAACAATTCTTTTTAATATAAGCCAAATTAATGGCTGGGCTCAAGGATTCAAAGGTCAGAGAATCAGATGTGACTCCTCGGGCCATGCATAAAGCTGTAATAAGGGCTGGAAAACCTAGCCTCGAGGAGTCATGTTGTGCTATAAGAGAGATTTGACCTGAGATGAGGGACCCCAAGTTCATATCCATCTTCATGACGAGCCCATATATCAACTTAGCCCTATCCAGAGTAATGTTAGAAGTGTGGGATGTCGGGGCTAAGTTTGAAAAGGATAGAACACTCCAGGTCTGGGCCAGAGTAGTCAGATTCTTCCTCAAGATCTTCAGAGGCAGCCCGTCTGCATTCAACTCAAATCCTCTCCAAGGGAGACATAGACGAGCTGCAAGCTCTTGAGGAACAGGCCTCAGATTAGCAAACCTGGAGTAGGCGGGCAAGCTCTCCTCTTCCTCTATGACCACTGGTGTCTTCAAGAAGGTGTTGAGGGTGTCAGCATCAAATTTAATTAGGTGCCCTCGCACCCTTACCTGCTTAGGCAATTTGTCTTCAGGGCCATCGAGGTTAGAATAAAATTCTTTAACAATAGCAACATCAATACTTCCCTCTGAGAAGTTAGTGAGCTCCTTATGCCAGTTCCGCCTCTCAACTTCCCTTCTAAATTCATCAAATTCAGCATAGAACAGCTTCACATTCATTTCCGGAAAGATTTTCCAGCCAAGAATATTGTCTGCATATCTGTCCCAGGCATTTTGTGATGTGAATTTTGATCTGTCATATCGTGCCTGGGACACTGAAGCTGGTGCCTTCCTTTTATGAGAAGCCATCTGCAAAACAAAAGAATCAAATCACAAGATTAGACAGGAATTATTCAAATTGAAAAAAAGAAAATAAAACTGACATTAAGGTTAGGCGCTTAGCGCGCCTTATGAAATTTACTCATGCACTAAGCACGATAGACACGCGCTTAGCGTGTGAACACATAAAATATTTTTTTTCTCCAGAACGCTAAGCGCAATTCCACAAATTTTTAAAATAAAGAAAGATTAGCGCTTAGTGCGGAGAGGCGCACTTAGTGCAACTACTAAACTAGACAGCACAGGCTTAGCGAGCAGGCTCGCTAAGCCCAATTCTAAGAAATTTGAAAACAGAGACATAATATCGCTTAGCGTGACATGCACGCTAAGCGCGCAACATAAACACAAAAATCCTAAGTGTCTGACACACAGTACTCACTTAGCGCACAGCCGCGCTTAGTGAGTTCAACAAATAACTCAACATAGAAGATGAACGTGCTTAGCGCAACAGCTGCGCTTAGCGCGTTCATCTGGAAATCCAGAATCTTCAACAGAAGCAATGAACTCGCTTAGCACAACAAGGGGCTTAGTGCGTTCATCGTGATTTCCAGAAAACTAGGGGTTTCTCACCCCTTCTCATAGGCCCCTATCGGGCCATCAAACCCTAATCAAAACAAGCACATTGTGACTACAGTACAACCCTAAAGCTATTCTAACTAACAACTAACCTAACACTAAGCATAAACAGAAATTCTACCTAACAATCACTAAGTTATCTATCCTAAGGTTGAAAACTTAGAAAGAAAATGAAGTAAAGTTAAGAAACTTACTTGGATTGTGTAGATGAATGCAAAGAATAGCAAATGTGTAGGAATGCAGGGAGATGAAGCAAGGTGAGGGCAGATGCAGTGAATGGCCTTAATGCACAACAAGAGTGAAATGGTAACTACCTAAGGCAGGTACCTTATAATCTTTGGCAGTTTCGTATGGTGCGCTTAGCACACAGCTGCGCTTAGTGTGTCCATATGACGTTTGAGTTTTAAAATCCCATGTGCTTAGCGCATCTGCTCGCTAAACCTAATTCAAAATGTTAAAATTCCAGAGAAGCTTATGGGCTTAGCGCACAAGGTCGCGCTTAGTGGGTATTGCAGCTTTGATTAGTCCTGCAACTTGCGCTTAGCCGCCAAAGGCTGCACATAGCGAATTAATGCTCATTAAATGCAGTAGTGTACCACGCTTAGCGTGTCACTCGCGCTTAGCGCAATTCTAATAATTGCAATTCCATAGAAGGAATTGCGCTTAGCGAGCATTCGCGCTAAGCCCAATTTGAAAGAATTAAAGTCCAAAGAGGTTTTTGGGCTTAGCGCTAAGCACTTGCTTAGCGAGACCATCCAGTCAATGATCAGGGGTCAAGGCGCTGAGTGCAAACAACAGCTCGCTTAGCGTGTGAAGGAAATGGCGCTTAACGCAAGGGTTGCGCTTAGCACGTGGACCCCAGAAAATTTTCTAAGTTATTTTTTTGTCCATCTCTTCACAAAACTTATAAACCCCTTTTTCATTATTAAACATGCTGAAAACACACAATCACAAGCAATCTAACTGAACTAGAATGCAAGAAAAACAAAATTAAAAAGATTGGGTTGCCTCCCAGTAAGCACTTGTTTAACGTCATTAGCTTGACACATAATTCTTTGTTATCCTGGATTAATCTTGGTTCTCTCCTTCAGAACCTTCTCATCAAACTCCTTCACCTGTAAACAAACATTTTGGTCCAGC
This sequence comes from Glycine soja, assembly GCF_004193775.1. Classification (NCBI taxonomy): domain Eukaryota; kingdom Viridiplantae; phylum Streptophyta; class Magnoliopsida; order Fabales; family Fabaceae; genus Glycine; species Glycine soja. The sequence continues at coordinate 30,790,381 of NC_041015.1, read as the reverse complement.
AATTTTCTTTCTTCATTAAATAGATCAAAGCTAATCTATTGGTCTTCAATACCCATTTCTAACTTTTTCTTTCCCATGTCCACTACACAGCTTGCAGTAGACATAAATGGACGTCCCAAAATTAAGGGAATATTTGCATCTTCCTCAATGTCCATTACAACAAAGTCAGTAGGAAAGATAAAATGCTTGACCCGAACCAGAACATCCTTAATCACTCCATAAGGTCGGGTGATGGAGCGATCTGCTAACTGTAAAGTCATCCTAGTAGGCATTATCTCCAACTCTCCAAGTCTCTGGCACATGGAAAGTGGCATCAAATTAATACTAGCTCCCAAATCAATAAGAGTTTTGCCAACAAAAACTTCATCTATAGAACAAGGTATAGTGACACTGCCTGGATCTTTATGTTTTGGTGGAAGGATACGTTGAATTACGGCACTGCAGTTTCCCTCCACAACTATGGTGTCACTATGGATGTACTTGTTCTTCCTAGTTAGCATGTCTTTCAAAAATTTAGCATAGAGCGGCATCTGTTGTAGAGCTTCTCCAAAAGGCATGGTAATTTCTAGCTTCTTGAAAATATCCAGAAATCTAGCTAGATGTCTTTCGTTGTCTTTCCTAGAAGGTACCAAAGGATATGGTACTTCTCTCCCTTCAGTTGAAGATGCTTCTTTCTTTATCTCTCTAGCACACTCACTCTTGCTTTTTCTCTTCTTTTCTTTTCTCTCTTTTTCTTTTTCAATTTTCTCATTTTTTTCATTTTTGTTTTCTTTCTCCTTTTCTTTTTCTTTTTCCTTTTTTTTCTTTCTCACTTATTTCTTTCTCACTCACACTTATTGGTATCTATTTCTGTTGATCATCTTCTACTTCCACTTCTTCCTCAGTCTCACTCAAAGGTTCCATCACTGGATCAATTGTTGGCTCAGTCACCAGCTGTTGTTTTTCTTCACCTATCCTCATTTCTCCTTCATTCATTCTCACCATTCTACTTCTAGTCATAACAGCCTTGCACTCCTCCTTAGGATTCTTCTCTGTGTTGGCTCCAAAGCTGCTTGACGGTCGGTCTACCAATTGTTTTGCCAATTATCCCACCTGGACTTCTAGATTCTTGATGGCTGACTCTGTGCTCTTTTGATTGGACATGGATACTTGCATGAACTGAGCAAGAGTCTCTTCCAGCTTTGTTGTTCTGTCATAGAGACTAGGCCCTTGTTGTTGTGACCTGCTAGATGGTCCACCCTGGTCTTTATTGAACTGATTGCTAGGGTGAGTTCTCCACTATCCCTGTTGCTGATTATATTGTTGGCCATGTTGAAATCCAGAATACCCACCTGCATTAAATTTTGGTCTTGGCTAGTTCCCCATATAGTTCACTTCATGTGCTATATCTTCTGTGGGAATGCAGCAGCCATAATCATGTGCTCCACCTGCAAAACAGAAGAGGGTGAAGGTTGTCCAGAATGTAATTGGGTTGGCAACTTACTCAATGTTTCTATTAATGCTTCAAGTTGCTTGGATAGCAACTTGTTCTATGCCAACAATGCGTCCTGTGATGTGAGCTCCAGCAGGCTTCTTTTGGTTTGGATGTGTGCTCTATCACGTAAAATTGCATGGTCACTAGCAGCCATATTTTCAATCAATTCCATGGCTTCTTCAGGGGTTTTCAATTTTATTTTTCCCCTGCATAAACATCTAAAAGCTGCTTGGATTGTGGCCTTAACCCGTCAATGAAATATTGAGATGGATTGGTTCAAAAAATCCATGAGTAGGCATCTTTCTTAGTAACCCACGAAATCTTTCCAAAGCCTCACTCAAGGACTCGTCTGGAAATTGATGAAAGGATGAGATGGCAGCTTTTCCTTCAACAGTCTTAGACTCTGGGAAGTATTTCTTCAAAAAAATTTCAACCACTTCATCCCAAGTCTTAAGACTGTTACCTTTAAATGAATGGAGCCATCTTTTCACCTCTCTAGACAAAGAAAATGAAAATAAGCTCAATCTAACAGCATCCTCAGGCACACTAGCCAATCTAACAATGTTGCAAATCTTAATATAAGTGGCTAGATGTGCATACGGGTCTTCATTGGGCAAACCATGAAACAAATTGTTCTGAATCAACTGAATTAATGAATATGGATAGGTTATGTTCTGTGCTTGAACCTCCGGCCGCGCAATGCTAGTGAAGAATTGTGACACAGAAGTACTTGAGTAATCTTCTAGGGTCACTCGTCTTGGCTCATCAGCCATGATATTGGCTTCAATTAATACTGTGTGAGATTCCCCTTGTTTTGGAAAACTAGAAGATGCCTCAGAAGATAGAGGTTCTTCCTGAATTGTTGCTGCCTCAATGTCCTGCAAAAACTTTCTATTTCTTTTGGTGTTCCTTTTCCTGCAAGTTGCATTAATTTCTAAGTCTATGGGAATCAAAACACCTGTAGAAGACCTTCTTTGCATGCAAAACAAGCAAAACAGTAGTAAACGAATTCCAAAGAATAATAAATTCTACAGTAACTAAATATTCGCAAAATAACAATGAATCAATGAATAATGAATTAATGCCTTCAAACTGAACTAAGCTTTTCTAAATAAAATAAGTTCCCTGGCAACGGCGCCAAAATTATATGTTCGACCAGAATACTTGTTTACTCCCTCTTCCAAATTGGTATTACTTGTTTTTATATAGAAGTGGTCTTACCGGCAAGCGCACTGGGTCGCCAAGTAAAATAATTAAAACGGAATGAATCGAGTATCGAAAACAAAGAACTTGTTCATTTAGCAAAGTTTTGTTAAGTAAGCAGGCATTTGCAAACAGAAATTAATGATTGTGAATTAAAGCAAAAGTATGTTTTATCCTCAGTAAAAGCAATAAACGAGAACAAGTAAGTGTGAAAACAGATATCTAAAGGCGTTGGGTCCTCCTACTGAGTAAGTTGATGCAATTAAAGATGTTTTTCTAATTAAAGATGTTCCCATGTTCTATGCAGAGGAAAAAAATACCAAACACTGACTCCTCCAGCGTTTGCACTAATTTAAATCAAACTTCGTTCGCAGATCCCTCTTGTTGAACTTAGCCTAATTTAAACAGCATTATACTTACAACATAATAAAGAAAACTAAAACCCTACACACTATCCCTAGCAATGAAGTTATTCAGTCCCTACTCTATCAAGTTCTAAGGAAACAATATATTTTCCAATGCTAAAGTCCCTAACAACACACACAAATGGGTGATCAATCCACAAGCATGCATACAATAAGCATAGATAGAAGCAGTGAACACATAAAACAACCTTAATTAGATATGAAAAAGAGTTTACATCAACTACACAATAAGAATCCCCAACTGAGGATTTTAGCCTTTCATGGCAAGGAAGCTCCTTTTACACTGAAAAAGAGGAATCAAGAGAAATTGCTTGCTTACAAAGGAGTGGGGATGTCTCCTCCACCTCTAGGAGTCTCACAATCAATCAAAAACTCACTAATCTCCCTAAAAGATGAAAACTTGGCCCCTTGCTCTGCTCTACGCTCTTTGAAATTCACACTCTTCAGGCCTCTGAGTAGTGAACAGTTCTCTTGGCTCCCCCTCACAATTTTGTGCAAATCAGGCTTTAAAAGGGCTTCCTGATCTCGACGTTGCACTTAGCGCCATTCTCGCGCTTAGCGTGAGTAAGTGAATTTAAGCTTAGCGCCAATCTTGTGCTAAACCTGGAAAGCGACAGACGACTCGCTTAGCGAGCTGATAACGCGCTAAGCGCGTGCTTGCGTAGCAGATGTCTTTCCAGATTCCCCTTTACTCGCTAAGCACACTGGTGCTGGGCTTAACCGTTGATGCGCGCTAAGCGCATTGAGCTCGCTTAGTGCGATGACTCCTTTGGCACTTCTTCAAAATAGCTCCTTTTTGCCTGAAATTAAAGAAAATTAAACATTAATTCCATGTAAAGAGGCTTCTACTAAGCAAAGATCAAAACAAAGCAATTTTATTAACAATCCTACCAAAAATAACCATAAATTGCGAGATTTATATACATTTTGGAAAACTTTTCTATACAAAAGTTAGTCATAAACGATGACTAACACCCAGCCACTTATGAAGTTGTCATGGGAACAAGTTTGAACTTTTTGCTTCCATAGGTGAGGGTTATTTCATTGGTGAGACCATTGTGGATTGCTTTCTTGTCAAATTGCCATGGTCTACCCAACAAAATGTGCCCTGCTTCCATAGGGATTATATCACATAAAACTTCATCACATTAGTCTCCTATAGAAAAGGGTAGAATTACTTGTTGATTGACTATCATTTCCCCTTACTCATTGAGCCATTGAAGCTTGTAAGGCTTTGGGTGGAAAATGATAGTGAGACTCAACTTGGATACCAACCTTGTGCTACAATAATTGTAGCAAGACCCACTATTCACAATGAAAGAACAATTTTTGTTTAAAACCTTACATCTTGTATGAAAGATGTTCTCTCTTTGGGTTTGGGTTAGGTCACAAGATTGACTCCCAAGGAGCCTTCTCACCATTAGAAGATCACCTTCTCCATAGGGGTAAACCTTTTCAATATGCCATCAACCTTGGCGTCACCCTCACTTCCACTTGAGGAAGGATAAGAAGTAGCCTCCTCTTGGCTACTATAGATGTCTTGACCCCTCATGATCATGGTTTTCTTTGTGGGGTATTGAGAAGCAATGTGGCATTTCCCAATACATTTGAAGCACTTGATGTTACTAGTTTTATCTAGTGAAATAGCCTTTGGAGTGATTTCCTCTATGTTTTTACCCTTATCATCCTTTGGCTTAGAAGGTGGTACTCCTAACACACTTGGAGCTAGGTCCTTCTTTGTATAAGAGTAAGAGGTAGAGTTTTTAGAAGATAGCTTTCCTTTTAATTGTTGCTCTACCCTTATAAAAAGTTGAACTAGCTCATCTATGTCTTTATATGAAAGGAGTTCAACCTTGTCTCTTACTTCCATATTTAAACTACTTAGGAACCTAGCAATGCTTGTTCTCTCCTCATTCCTAAGTCCAGCTCTTAAAAGGAGTAGTTCCATTTGTTGCCTATATTCTTTGACACTCATACTCCCTTGTCTAAGCCTTTGGAGCTTGTCCATAAGCTTCATTTTATAGTAGGAGGTAATGTGCTTTTTCCTAAGGGCACTCTTAAGATCATTCCAATATTCTACTGGAGGATCCCTATGAATCCTTCTTTCCCTAACAAGGGAAGTCCACCAGTAGAGGGCATACCCTTGGAAGCTAAGGGTAGCCAATGGAAATTTTCTCTCTTCACTAATATAATGGCAATCAAAGAGTTGTTCGACCTTCATTTCCCAATCTAGGTAGGCCTCAACATTATCTTTTCCATGAAAATATGACAGGCTAATATTAACCTCTTGAGGCCTTCTATCCTTTTCTCTTTTTTGGGAGTGCTGTTTAGTATGTGACCTATGCCACCCTCCATAATAGTCGCTAAGTTCTTTATTTAAACTCTTGCAAGAGTCATGACTACTATAGGAGACATGTTTTTCTCTTTTCATTTCTTTCATTATTTTTCTTCTTTCTTCCTCTCTTATTGTCTCTCTTCATCTTGACTTATTTCTTCCACTCTTTTTTCTCTTTTTCTTTCCACAATTTAAGGGATCTCAACTCATCTAATATCCTATACAAGGGGTCCTTAGGAGTAGAACACTCACCATTAACACTAGATGAAGAATGAAGACTCATGTAGGTTCCTAAGTTGTGGGTCTTTCTTGTTGGGGGTTTGAAAACAAAAGGTAAAAGAAACTATGGATAAAAATAGCCAAAATATACACTAAAAGAGGTGTGAAAGATAAGGTAATTGGTAAAAAGCAAGCTATCTAGGCGGTTTGACAGTGGAAGGTAAAGGAAATTTTAAAGCAAGCTAGACGGTTTCCTATGTGAAGGCTTGGATGACCCTTTGGAGATCCCAATTGGCTTTTCACTTAGTCTACATGGTTTACACTAAGTTATTACACACAAATAGAGGTTTGGGTGGTCTCTTAGAGACTCCCAATTGCTTATGCTCAATTGTCTTGGATAACACAATTCAAGAGAGCTTAAGACTTATTTTGATTCTCAAATCTAGCCACAACTTCGCACCACAACTCAATTTTTTCATAGGCATCATATAGGAAACTTAGAAAACAAGAAAATTTCAACAACAAGACTACTTCTAGGAATTAATTTAGAACATGTTATGAAATAAATAGCATGCATGAATTAGACCCCAAATTCAAATGATAGGCTAAAAATTTCAAGAATACATGAACAAATGTATCTAGAATTCAATCAACAAAATCAAAATTCAACACACACTTAGAACATAATGTGACAATTATTATGACTAAACATGACTCTAAGATAACATGAATGAAGTGATTTACACTTAGATTTTTGTGCTTTCTTTTCTAATCAATATTTTGCAATAAAATTGAGATCTAAAGGTTCAGCACCAGAAGATTATGACTGAAAAATGATAGAATCTAAAATCAACACAAAAACATGATTCAAGAGTATATCTATAAAATTTGAATCATAGAAATGCAATAACAAGTGTAGATGTAAGATTTAATCAGTTTATTTTTTTGAATCTACTCTAAACAACACCAAACCACAAGATAATGGAGGAGATACATGGAGAAGAAAATGAAGAACAAGCAATTAAAGTGAACTGACCGAACTAAAGATAGAGGAAGCAAAAGAACATCACCTAGATGAAGATGCTCTGGTACCATATAATGTAGCTCCATGTAGAGCCTGTAGGCTTTGGATCTTCTTCATCAATAGAGTCCTTTGCTTCTTGAAGATCAATGGCGGTGGAACGGAGAAGGAGAAAAGGAGATTGGAGAATACACTTCAAGGAGAAGATGAGTCAAGAACAAGCTCACCACCATAGGAAGTCATGGATAAAAGCTTGAAGGTAGGAGAAGATGAGTGGAGGGAAAGGGAGAAAATGAAACAAAATTTTGAGAAAGAGAGGAGGGAGAATGAGGTTTAAACTTTGAAGTCTAATTTCTCAAATCATCAAAGTTGAAAAAATATACACACAATATCTCTATTTATAACCTAAGTGTCACACAGAATTGGAGGAAAATTTGAATTTCTATTCAAATTTCACTTGAATTTGAATTTGAATTTGTGGAGCCAAATTTGGAGTCAAAATTTCACTAATTATAATTAGTGAATTTCAGTTATGGTTCAATCCACTAATCCATGATCAAATTCAAGATTCTCCACTAAGTGTGCCTAGGTGTCATGAGGCATGTAAAGCAGGAAGGACATGCACAAAGTGTGACTATATGATGTGGCAATGGGGTGTAGCAAGCAAATGCTCACCCCTTAAGTTGGTCCGAAATTTAATTGGATTGGGCTTCTCGCAATTCAATTAAATTTCTTTTCCAACAAACATCAAATAGTGCACTTAATGCATGCGAAATTAACCCTCAATACAAAAACTAGTCCAAGTGCCCTAAAATACAAGGGCTAAAAAATCCTACATTACTAGGGTACCCTCCATATACTATGGAGCCCTAAATACAAGACCCAAAAATAGTGAAACCCTAATCTAATATGTGCAAAGATAAGTGAGCTCATACTTAGCTCATGGTTCCAAAATCTACCCTAAGGCTCATGAGAACCCTAAGGTATTCGCCTGCATCCCTGGCCCAATTTTCTTGGAGTCTTCTATCCAATGCCCTTTGGGGGTAGGATTGCATCAACGGACGTCTAGCCCTTAGCAGCCGGGCTCCCCTATAGACAAGTTATCTCTAACCTCTTAAATATTTGAATATACAATAACCATTTTATCTCTTGGCAGGTATTCAATTATCTACAAGCTACACATTATCTATAAGCAATACATTATCTCTAACTTTATCTATAAGCTATCAGCTATTATCTACAAGACGATAATTATCTGCAAAGGCTATAACATCCCTTACAAATAAGAACCCACAGTTTCATTCTACTCCTATAAATATTAGATTTCTTCGAACCCTTAACACACACCAGCACACGAGCAAACACGCCTATGTACTCACATCTCAAGCACACTATACACACTTGCTTGCGTACCTTCTTATACATTCTTGCTCATTCTCCTAACTCATATACTTACTTGAGCGTCAGAGTCTTTTGTTTTACAGGTCCTCCTCTTGTTCTCTTAACAAAGGAAATTCTCAAAGTCAACGTGTGAAGTCTAGAAGCCCATCTTAATCACGTCCACCTTGACGTGTGCCAACTCCAAATTTTGGAAAGTACAACAAGTTTTTTTTTTTTTTTTACATAAAAACTAGTATATATATTTTGGTGTACAATAACGTGATTGAAGTTAACATCTTAATCTAATTAATTTTTCAATCAATATATGTCTCTATACTTAAATTACTTAAAAAAATTTAAATCTTGCTATCTTTGAATAAGTTAGTTAAAAAGTATACAAGTAAATATTAAATTGTTATTGAAGATGATATGCAATGATTTTTTTTAGCATGACATTGGTGTAGAGTATTCACTAGTTTTGTTGATGATTATTCTCTATTGGAATGACTGGGCCACTTTTAGTATGTCTCTCCTTCCAATTATGTTTTTTTATCTATAGGACTTGAACCTAAGACCTTGCTTAAGGAAATTAAACATAATATTACTCGGATCAATGACTTATTCATGTATTTAATAATTAAGATATATAATATTTGATTTTTAAAAAAAATAAAAAATTATCTCTCGAAAAAAAAGTATCTTATAACAAAAAATTTGCCACGTTTAAACGCTAATTCATAATAAAGACATAAAATTGGATGTCTGAAAATACCATTTTACTCTTCGGAATCACACTGTTTTGGTTTTGGGCCTTTTGGCAGTGGCATGATGCGTACGGTTTTCTATTTTTCTTTTGCTTTAAATATATTTTTTTTCCTAATAACTAAACATTTTTTAATCTTCTATTCTTGTAGTTAATTTTTTTAATTTTAGTTTCAAGTAATTATTGAAAATTTTTTAATTTTGATTCTTATAAGTTTTTTTTATTTATTTTTAGTCTTTAAATTTTTTTCAATTTTATTTCATTTAATATTTTAATTATTTTATTAATAATTCTCATAAGCTGGTGGTGCTTATATTAAGGATCAAAATTTAAAAAAAAAACTAATAAGGATTAAAATTAAAAATATCAAGTTACATATACTAAAACAAGAAAATTATCTTAGGTACACCAAAAATGAAAATGTGACAATATATTTAAGTTTTATTTTTATAATTGATATATAATTTTTTTTAACTAACTAAATTTGCTGCTAACATTCCTATAAAGCCACATCGTGACATGTTATGATTGTAGATAGATGCTTCTTGGATTATATTCTTTCTTCCGTAGTCTTCCATCCCTGTATCCCACACCTTCGCCCCTACCCTTTGTCTTTTCACGCAGAGACAAAGAAAGAGTGAAAGACAAAAGCAAAAAGAGCCTCGCTTTCGTGGCGTTTGGGTTACCAGAAAGAAAAGCCAATCGAAACCGCGCAGAACAACGAGGTGGTGGAAGAGAAGGAGAAAAAAAAATATAGAGGGTCTTAGAGAAAGGGCATTGAGGTAATTCCACACCACGCCCCCTCTCTCTCCCACGTTCCACCCCATGTTCACATCATCCACCCACTTGAATAGCAACACCAGCAACAGCAATAGCGAAACCACCTTTCTCTCCGTCGGTGGCGGTGGCAAGTTCTGGCTAATGGCAGCCGCGGCCTCGCCCTCTACTCCGGCGGTGCTCTTCACCGCCCTCGCCGGCGTCGCCATCGTCGCTGTGATTTTCTACGGTGCCAGTAGGTAAAACCAACAAAAAGTATTTAAAACAAAAATCACATTAGAGCTTCCAAAACCTCTATCTCCGATTTCGTTTCACTAACCCAAAAGGAAAGCTTGTACGTGTATATATTTATATTCATATTTATTATATTTATTAAATAGATAGCAATTATTATTATTATTATTATTATTAGATGAATCCTCATCGACGAAGACACAATCCATCTTCGAATTCGTCTCCTTCATCTTCACCTTCTTTTAATTCTTCTTCTTCTTCAACGATTTCGTCTTGGACCCAATTGCGTTCGGTTCTATTAGTTGTTACCTCTTCCTCACCGGCTTCTTCTCGTTCTCCCTCTGATCGGTGAGTTCTTCTTCTTCTTCTCTCTCTCTCTTTCACTTGATTTCTTTCTCTTGCAACTCCTTTCGAACTCGGATTCTTCAATTGTTCTCCGTGTTTGTTGTTTCGTGCCAGATCTCTGTTTCTCCGCATCCCCCATTTTTTCCCATCATTTTTTCAAATAGTAAAATGTGTTGATATTCGAAATTGAAGCTCCTTTCCACTTGTTTACGGCTTTATCCCTGATCCTTTTCAGATCAACCAACGAGATCAAGTTTATGATTGCATTCGTGGATTCGTATGTGACAAACTACATTTATATTCTTCAACATAGGTTCCTCCCTCAAAGAATAAATTAAACTAAAAATTTACAAAAAAGGGTAAGTTAGCAGTCAATTGAATTACTAGTGAATTATATGCTGAGGTTAGTACTTAGCAGTGTTGAAAGTACGTAACTGATGGGACTTAGGAGCTTCTATTATAAGTTTAGAGTGATAGATCTTAACATGTGTAGTTTTTTTTTTTTTTTTTCATATGGAAATATAAGCTGGAGCATTAGTAGTGTGTAAGTTGAATACAAGCAGCGCTGGTTGCATTTAAGTGCTTTATCATTAAGGAATTAGGGCCGTTTTTTATGAAGCATTTCTCTCAAAAATCAACAGAAGTTAACAGAATAAAATGTTTGGAACTTGTGACACAGACTGTGTACCATGTAGAATTGTAGTTTGTGAAATGCTGAATTTTGGAGATGTTTATTCACTTCTTCACTGGGAAAGAAGAAAACCATAAAATGGCTTGAAAACCATAAATATTGGTTCTTGCTACAGCACTGTTGTTTACTTGTGGAAGAATATCTTTTCTGTGTGTACTTTTTTTTTGGATACAGTTGTGTGTTTATTTTTCTGCATCTCTAATTAGTCCCATGATCTTGGCTCATTATTCTCTTTTCTAAAACCAGGCAGTAGTAATTAATTTATTTTCCCCTTGTATTTATAGGGGTCGGCTTAAATCACCTTGGTCACAAAGGAAAAGAAAACATGCCCTTTCACCTCAGCAATGGAAAAGCATGTTTGCAGAAGACGGTAGATTCTGTGATGGTGGAAATAAGTTCCTGAAAAGAGTGCGCAGTGGAGTGAGTTTATCTATTCTTTTATGGCTTACATATATTTTTCGTCGCTGCAATTTTTTTTTCGTTTTAGTCCTTGTAAAATATGTTTGTTTTGTTTTTCGTCCTTAAAGTGCTTTAGATAACACTTTGAACAGTAAAAAAGTGCTGTAAACAGTGAAGAAAATGTTACCTAAAGCGCTTTAAGGATGAAAAACAAAAAAACACATTTTGCATGGACTAAAAGGATTTTTTTTTTTTTTGCAGGAATGAAAACGAAAAAAACGCTAAATTGCAGGGACGAAAAATGTATTTAATGTAAACCTTCTTTTATTTACACTTTAAAATTGTATTTTGTGTGCTTCTTTTTAGAATTAATTACATTATCAATTTCTGATGCAGGGTGTTGATCCTAGTATTAGGGCTGAGGTTTGGCCGTTCCTGCTTGGAGTGTAAGCTATTCATTTCTAGATGATCTTTACTACTTTTTTCTTTCATACATATGATGTATCCTGATTACTTTTAAGTTCATAGTTCTGCCTGATGTTTTGCTCCATGTTATGCATTTGGAAGGATCACGATTGCCTCATTATTTCTTTATTTAAGAATATTGGATTTTTTTTTTTTGCATGCATTTATTTATTCAGATAACATCCACACAGCTACTGATTCTACTCGTTCTTTTAAACAGGTATGACTTAGACAGCACCAAAGATGAAAGAGATGTTAAAAGAACTCAAAATAGGTGGGCATGCAAGTTTGATTCATTTCTTTTTGGTCATTAGACTTTATGTTTCATTAGACTTGTAAAATGTTTTTGATCCCTAATAAATATTCGATTTTTGCGTTTGCTCCCTAATAAATTTTTACTTTGTGTTGAGTCCCTAATAAATTAGCAAATTTTGTATTTGTTCCTTGATAAATTTTTTCCATTTATTATTAGTCAGGACTAAAACAAAATTCGCTAATTTAGGGAGTAAACACAAAATTCGCTAATTTATTAGGGATTAAAACAAAATATCAAGGACCAAAAACAAAAGTGTTCTTTTGTTAGGGACTCAACACAAAGCAAAAGTTTATTAGGAGCAAATATAAAAATCGGGTATTTATTAGGGATCAAAAACATATTTAAGCCAATAATTTATATTGTCTGGATTTTTCCTTCTTCTGTTTTTTGGTGATGGGGCTGTTAACATCATGATAATTTTATTGCTAATCTTATTATGAAGAAAGCAATATGAGAAACTCCGCAGACAATGCCAGAAACTCTTGAAGCAAAGCAATGAGAGAAATAAGTTAAATGAAGTTGGTGAAATCAGCTATGAGGAAGATGGTGGGAGCCTCTCTCATGATTCTGGTTCTGCTAGTTCTGATGATGCAGCAAGTGCTAGGGAATCTCTTTCTTGTGAGGATAGGAGCCCTGATGTTGAACATTCTGACAATCCATCCAGTGCCCTGTTGGAAGGAGATGACGTTCCTAATGCCAACAACACTGATGTTTCTACACTGGATACTGATTTTTCTGATTCAGACTCCTCAGAAGGACCTGAAGTAATTCAGACCGTTCCTTCTGATGATGTTCAGGAACATAATGATCTCGACAAAGCTTCTGAGGAAGTCTCTTCTCCCTCCAAAGCAAAAATCCCATCAAAGCTACCAACTTCTGAAGATTTTTCCACCTGGCAACGGATTATCCGACTTGATGCAGTACGTGCCAATGCAGAATGGAAGGCATATTACCCCTCTCAAGCTGCAGTATCAGACAGTAGGGCATGTCGTGCTGCTGAGGCTGTTGGCTTGAAGGATTATGGTCACCTAGAGGCTGGCAGAATCTTCCATGCTGCTCGGCTAGTTGCTATTCTTGAAGCATATGCACTATACGACTCTGAAATTGGTTACTGCCAGGGTATGAGTGACCTGCTATCTCCTATAATTAGTGTTATATCAGAGGATCATGAGGCTTTCTGGTGTTTTGTCGGATTCATGAAGAAGGCACGGCAAAATTTTAGGCTTGATGAGGTGGGTATTCGCAGGCAACTGGATATAGTTGCAAAAATAATTAAGTTTAAGGATGCCCACCTTTTTAGGCATTTGGAAAAGCTTCAGGCTGAGGATTGCTTTTTTGTCTATAGGATGGTGGTGGTAATGTTTCGAAGGGAATTGACATTTGAACAAACTCTTTGCCTATGGGAAGTAATGTGGGCAGATCAAGCAGCAATCAGGGCAGGTATTGGAAAATCTGCATGGAGTAGAATTAGGCAGCGTGCTCCGCCAACAGAAGACTTACTGCTTTATGCAATATCTGCTTCGGTGTTGCAGAAGAGGAAATTGATCATTGAGAAGTATAGCAGCATGGATGAGATCATTAAGGAATGCAATAGCATGTCAGGACATCTTGATGTTTGGAAACTGCTTGATGATGCACATAATTTAGTGGTCACCCTGCATGACAAAATCGAGACATCATTGTCATGACTACAATAAACAGGCTAGTTTACAATGCTATCATAAAAAAATATTTGGCTACCAGCTTTCTCATGTGCTTCTAAAATAAGCACTGGATCCGCAAGAACTATTGCATGCTATTCTGAGTTCTGCTGCTTAAACGTGCCACTGCTTATTTGCTTTTTTTTGTGTCGACAATGGTGGCTAATGTGTGGATGTTGTTTTCAAATGGGAATGTTGTCTTTTTGATTCGAATCAGGAGATCTTTTCCTCTTGGGCTCTACTAACTTTCGTGCCATCTGAATATCTTCGAACAACTCATCGCTTCTCCAGGATGCTTGATTTTCGAAGGTTACGTGAAGAGATGAAATTCTTAAACAGTTAAAGTTTTACTTGATTGCTTTTAGAATCAATATCATTTAGCTTTTGATTCAATTAGTAACTGTAAGTTTGATTTTTCCATGGGACCAATTAACTGTGGTTAACATTAATTTTTTTTAATAGAACAATAACGGGGTAAGGTTCTAAGGTTGGAAGTCACGCTTCTTTGAAATTATTGTAACAGTTGAAAAAGTTCATTTTTATTTATTTTCTTACTAGTTTTGAAGAACCCCGGATACCTTATTTAATTCACCTTTTAATTTTAAAAATGAATACTATTTTTTTTTACAGCAAAATTGAGCTTTCATTAATAGCTGGATTTGCTATGACACAAGATGTGGTGATCCATAGACAAACCAGAAAACAGAAATACATGATATAATTACATCTTCACATATATCCATATAGTGGTTCAGAATTTAAAAAAAAAAAAGACTACTATTGTAATATGGTCTCTAATAAGAACTGTTTTTCTATGTAAAAAATAATAATAAATAAAAATAAGAGCTTCTTTTTAGGGAATTCTTGGCTAGATTACTATCATACCACTCGTAAAATTCTAACATAAAAACTTTGATATTTGTTTGTGTTGGGTATTCATGGCTAGATTACTAGCATTGCAAAGTAGTTAATGAAGTGACTAAAATATTACAAGAGGGGTTGAATTGGTTTTTTAAAAACTTTTAATTTTTCTTTGTAAACAAAAAGGTTTCTAATGATAGTTTAGAATGAATCATGTGAGAATGAAGAACTATTTTGAGCTCATAATGAAAATTCAAGTTGCTTAGAATACAAATACAAATTATTCTGAAAAAGAAAATCTTTTTGCAATATAAAGCTTTTTGTTTCAAAGTCAGTATTTAACTTAAAACCTTTTGATAAAACACAATTCAGTTCAATTGTTAAGATGAAAGATTAATAGATTTAATGTTTTGATCAAAAGTAATTTTTTAGATATGTGCAAAACAAAGTCAAGAGTAAGAAGAGAGAAGAGTACACACAAGTTTTATACTGATTCACTCCAACCTCGAGCTATATCTAGTCTTCACCCTTAAAGATGAGATTTAACTAAACTAACACAACCAATTCACAACTGGACCAGCAAGCCACTGGGTTTCAACAACCTATCAATTCCCGACTGGACTTCAATTCTATCCTCGACTAGATCTACTACACCACTAGGTTTCACCTTTGCCAGCCAATGACTTTTACAGAGAAATAAATATATGCTTGACTGCACATAATACACATTTTCACCTCATAAGAGAGATTCCACTCAAGAACTTAATCTCACACTTCTATCAAAGATTGTTACAAATACAGATTTCTCGCTCAGAGATCTTGCACTCAGTGTTGTAGTTTTGAAATGCTTCAACTACTTCATCATGCCTCATGAAAAATGCTTCAAATAACTCCCAAGGATACCATTCTAGTGGGTTCCACACAACTGATATGCTTCTGGAGCAAGTAGGTGCACTTTAAGCTATCATGAAGTGACAACTGATAAAACCATTCTAAGGAACCTTTCTGATGGACATTCTTAAGAACCATCAAAATAACCATTCTAATGTTTGCTAAGAATGAATCCATACTAGATGAATCCCTTTGATGATGTTTAAATTGATCTTCAGTTTTGAAGTCGCATAGCTTCATCACTCTTAACACTTCTTCACAACTTCAAGTATTCTGAAGTTGATAACTTCAAGTATTCTGAAGTTGATAACTTCAAGCATTCCGTCCAAGGTTAGACTAAGCAGTATTCTTTAGTCCTTTGTGTTGATGCTTCTTATTAGTGCTTCTCATGGATAACTTCATCATTCAACAATATTGCATCTTCTTATGCAGTTAGTTCTTACTTTCTGATGTACCCTCAATGATTATGGCAGTATAAGGAAAGTGAAGAGTTGTTATACTTCAGCCTTCTGATATTGCATTGAGTCTTTCTAAATCATTTTGATCTTCAAAAACTCAGAGTCAAGGTCTTCATCATTTTGATGTAGACTCTGCATAACTTCATTCTAAATCATAATGTTCTTTATGTAGCCTTTGATGAATATTCTATTTAAGGCCTTGATGTTCAGTATCTTTCCAGGAACTAAGTACTCAGAGGGAAGCAAACATCACCATTCTGATGGGCTTCAAGAATTCTTTTGAGATCTCAACTCTGATAGTTTTTCTTTGAACCTTTCTAAGCATCATTCTGAGTACCTTAAAATGAAGAAACATATTTGCTTAAAGAAATAAACACTGAAATACTCAAGCAGAATGTTAGTAATCACTTAAACCCATCATCCTTTCAATTTGCATTGCTAGTGGTTTGTCATAATTAAAACAAGGGATATGGATTCAACAATCTCTTCTTTTTTGATGATGACAAACCTTTAGGAGAAAATTCAAAGGGTGATAGTACCTTTATGAGCTTTTCAGTTTTTAGCTCCCCTTGGGAGTATGCATTACATTTGTTTCATTTAATTAAAGGCAAGAGTAGTTTGTATCATTTTTGCTTAAGTTTACTTTATCCATTTCTAGTTAAAAATTCAAAAGCCAAAACACCCACTTATGGCAACCTTTGGCACGTACACCATGGCCTATGCAAGGGTCATTCATGTTGTAAAATTGCTCTTGTCAACTAGCCTTAGGCCATACTTTTCATTCTCCAAAAACAAAAAACAAAACTTGGAACCTCTATTTTCCACCATTTGCACGAGTTCTTCAAAGTAGGAAAGGCATCCATTTTCTTCATCTTACAATCTCTATACTAGTTTTCTTGTTCTTGAGACTTCTTCTCTCAAAGATTTGGTATTAAGCTTTTAATCTCTCTTTCTTCTTGTTTCCTCATCATTTTTGTGGAAAGCTCTCATTTTTTTGGTTCCAAATTTCTTTTTCATTCTTTGAAGCTTGAGACTTCAAGATTCAAGTTCCTTATTAATTTGAGTATTTTCATGAAATCTTCATCAAGGTAAGGGGAGTCTTTCCACTTCTTGAACCTTGATCTTGTTATCTTTGAAAGCTAGGCTTCATTGAATGTTGTATCGATGCTCAAAATTTTGTAGCTACTGCCTTGGCTGGAACTATGTGATAGTTTGTTTTTCTTGAGATTTTAAGGTTAACAATGAGTTCTTTGGGTGTCAAAACTTAGGGCTAGCCTTAAATTTAGCTTAAATCAGAGTTTTTTTTAGTAGAAGTTATGAATAAAACAAGTTTAAAGACTTTTTGTAAGATCAAAATCTGTCACGAAATTGAATTGATTGTTATGGCTTTATGGACCATTTTTCTTAAAGATTTGACTTCACAAATGAGTTTTTTAGGTGTGAAAATGTAGGGTAGCATCTATGATTCATGAAAAACCGATTCTCAGAACACTTAGAACACTGGAAATAAGTTTAAGAGCATACCTTTGTAAAATTGAGCGGTAGAGTAATTTTAGACAACAAACAACTTAACATAGGAATTCATGCCTTTGGATAAATTTATCTTAGGATTATTTTTTTGGAACTGTTGATTAATTTGCTATATTATTGCTGAGATAAGTTGCCAAACCTGATGACTGTTGTATGTCCTGAATTATTGTGGCTTTCACTAATAGAATTATTAAGGCACATGTATATTATTATTATTATTGTTGTTGTTGTTGTTGTTGAATGATGAGACCAACAGAGTGTGAACTTTGACAAATGATGAGACCAGCTACAACTCCCCTGGGCGAATTTGTCTGCACCTCTTGGCTCTTTTCTATAAATAGCCATGCAAATGATGGAGAAAGAAACACTAGGACTAGATGAAAACGTGAGGAACAACACAGAAGGAAGAAGGAAAGCACAAAGTGGAGCCCGAGCGCTATATAGTTATGACGATAGATCACATCCTTCATAATTTCTCTTGTAATCTTGTGCTTTATGCAATGATCGGTTAGTTTCTCCAAAGGATTGGATGTAATCTTCGTACCCTTATTTATCTCTTTTGATATTATATATTTGTATGAATCTTTTCTACTAATTGTTGGTGATTTCATTCTGTTTGTAATGCTGGATGCTATTTGATCACTAGTTTCATGAAATTGGATTTTAAGTTTGGCTGGGAAGTACTCTTAGAAGTTGAACTGAATGAAATTACTCTCTACGTTACGTTGCTAGGAGTAGAGCATAACATTTTGATTGCAAATAGCATGAGATTATGATTGTAATGCTGGGATATTTACTTCATATGCGAGGGATCAATATTCGATAAATATTCTTAGGATTCTTGAGTGCGAGGGATTGATTTGGGGTCACTTAATGCGTGCATCAGTAATGTTAGAAAATGAATCTTATATGTTAATCTTATTAGGATACTGAGGGTATGAATGATGAAATCCAAGTTTTTCTTGAATTAATTAAATTCATTATTATTGTTTCCGTAATTTTATGTATTTCCGATGCACTAAAATTCCATTATTTTCGTTATTTCTTTACTTTAGTTATCTTTTGTTAGTTAGACAAACACATGATATTTCAATTAAATTTGTACATAACTATTAAATTGATAACCTTTATCCGTAGGAATTAAGTAACTCAAGTACCTATAGAGATGATCTCTTTTTATAAATATGTAGCCTGCGATGACATTGGTACGCTTGCCAAAAGTCTAATAGTTATGTGTGTACAACATGATTCTTTGGGAAAACTAACAAAGTGATTTAAGGGAATCAAGGCCGGGAAACCCAACAACGTGGCCACTTAGCTTTTGGTTCGTATGACGCAAGTACTAAAGACTCTAGAGCAAGATTGTGATGTTGAACTGGTTGAGTATCGTGGGTTGTCTGCTTTCACCAAGCACAATCCACCCAAGTTCAAGAGCGACTTTGACCAGAAAGGAGCTCAATGTTGACTTTTAGAAATTGAAAAGATCTTCATAGTGTTGGGATGATATGAGGAGCCCAAGGTGACTTATGCCACCTACATGCTGAGCGGAGAAGCTGAGGATTGGTGGAAGTTTTCTAGTCAAACCTTGCCAAGTAAGGAAGGAGTTATAGTGTGGGCTGCATTCAAGGAGAGTTTCTTGGGTAACTACTTCCCAAGGGACTTGCGCAAGAAAAAAGCCAGAGAACTCTTGGAGCTGAAGTAAGGGAGCATGACTGTAGGAGAATATGCTTCAAGGTTCCATGAGCTAATGAAGTATTGGCCATACTACAAGAATGAAGAGAATGGTGAAGACATATGTTCTCAGTTCGAGAATGGTTTGAGAGTTGTCATTCGCACTATAATGAGCATGTTCTAGATCACTGATCTTCTTACTTTGGTGAGCAAATGCCGCATCTGTGAGACTAGCGTTAAAGGGAAGCAAGCCGAGCCTAAGTTTGGAGGTCTGTAGAGGAATGATAGGAGGCACCAAGACCAGACCTAGCATAAGCAGTCAATATGATGAGTAGGTATATGGGTAAACTTGGGAAGGAACACTAGCAAGTTATGAAACATACATTCAGGTACCTTAAGGGTACAACTGATATTGGACTGGTTTATCAAGGTGACACATGTTGTGCCCTTGCCGGATATTTGATTTTGACTATGTTGCAGATTTGGATGCAAGACGATCTACAATAAGGTATGCATTCACAATTGGCAATTCTCTTGTCAAGTGGAAGGCTGCACTTCATCCCACAGTTTCCTTGTCTACTACAAAGGCTGAATACATGGCTCTGGCAGAAGTAGCAAAGGAAGGTATCTGGCTAAAAAGTCTTCTTAGCAATCTTGGGTTTCCACAAGATAAAGCTATCATTTTCTCTGGGACAGTCTGAGTGCAATTTGTTTATCCAAGGATCAAGTCCATTATGAAAGGACTAAACATATTGACATAAGATACCACTTCATTTGTACAAAGAAGTGGATTACAATCTAGAAAGTTGATATGATGGAGAATTCAACCGATATGCTCACAAAGTGTGTTCTTCCAGGAAAGTTCATGCACTATTTGGATTTACTTAATGTAGATTGCTATAAATAAAACTATTACTTCTAATTCAAAATTGTTATTGAACCAAGGTGGAAATTGTTGGAGGAAGGAGTGGACAACATTGAAAGAGGTGACTTGACGACATTGTCTGTATCATCTAGTCTAGCCTTCTATGCTGGAATTTGTCTTTTATCCAGTTAAGTATCTAGTCTAGTCTACCTATGTACCATCCAATTTGTTTAGTTAGTTTGTTTAGATGGTTCATTAACAATGTCCTCTGTTGTAACTGCTTTATCCAGTTGTAACCATTTTTATGTTATTCTGTATGCTCCTATAAGAGGAATTAGTTAGCAAGGTTCAATAAGTGAGTTAGAGAGCTTCTGAACTCAATTTTGGTGTATTTTTTTTATTTCTATTTGCAATACAATTTCCATTGTTGTGTAATCTATCTTCTCCTTCTATAACGACCCGCCTCTTCGCTATGATATCATCACTCTAAATCACGTAAATTTCAATTTTTAAATGAAAACTCCGTTAATTTTCTTATGAAAAATGAGAGAAATTTTTTCACAATATATATTCACCAAACAACGCACAATTACTTCAATGAATATATATATATATATATATATATATATATATATATATATATATATATATATATATATATATATATATTAACTCAGTATACGCCATTCGCATAACAAAAAGTAAATTAGTTCATACATATAATTAAATCTATGATTTACATCCTCAATTCAAAAAAAAAAATTATAGCATTAGCTATAGAGGAGTTGATTAACAAAACACAACTCTCTCCCAAAATAATCCCAACATCATCACATTGGCTTGGCGGCTCCATAAAAAATCTCACTTCATATACACTACTGTTGTCTGTCTGCTCCCACGAATGAAGGTTCGCAATCATCACAGGTGCCAACCACACGGTACAAAAATTACAAGGATGAGTTTATTAAAAAAGAAATTAACACAAAAATCAAATGACCATGATTACTAAGAAAACATTAACAAATACCATAATCATATACAAATATCCATAAGTCCAACATACACTCAACAAGTAGTCATCAATGATCCATAATTCCAATTAATTATGCTCAATATGATGCATGCACTTGACCTTGACTCTCAAATGCAATATGGTACTATTCATCAGGAAAGAGCCCAATGGTGATAAGCCTGAGTCAAGGTCACCCTTGTTGTGCACAGACAACTCCCTTGTCGTGCAAGGTCACCTTGTCATGCACAGACAAGTATCAAGGTCACCCTGTAATGCACAGACAACTCCCCCCCTCCTCCATGGTGATCAGCCTGAGTCTCAAAGGAGTTCCAAACCGAGTGACATGCCCCCAAGTACAAGTATTCCTACTCATGAGAAACTCCAAGTACTTACTGACAAAGTTCATACTATTTTCGTGCAATATGAAGTATGAAACATAGGCACCATCAATGCACTAACCGTGGATAATTAAAGATTCTAAGCCATCCCCCTTTAGAGATGCTTAAAACTCTTTAACCACTCTATTTCCCCCACCAGGGATATCCATAATGGTCACTGCACCCCCCGTGTACATACACAACATACATCATCACCATGACATTTTCAGCATCAACAACATCTCATCTCAATGTCATTATTAACATCAACATCATCTCATCTCAATGTCATTCTCAACATCAACATCATCTCATCCTCAAAACTCCCAATCTCACACTATTAGGGGTAACCTGAGATGCAAGGCTAAGGTCTCTAAATTGTTCTGCGAGATCCAGCTCTCTAACTGATGCAATCCTCCCTAGGAAGGGACCAGTCACTAGAGCCATGAGCAAGAGGCTCCAAGATGATTGGACTAGAGCTGCTGAAGAAGGCCCTAGGATTCTCATGAACCTCAGGGTAGATTTCTAAGCCCATGGGCCAAGGTTGGATCCAATTATCTTTGTACATATTAGACTAGGATGTCATTATATTTGGTCCTTGTATTTAGGGCTCCATAATGTAGGTAGGGTACCCTAGAAATATAGGATTTTTCAGCCCTTGTATTTTAGGGCACCTAGACTAGTTTTTGTATTAGGGGTAGTTTTATAATTTCACATGCACTAAGTGAATATTTGATGCGTGTGGTTGGAAATAAATTTAATTGAATTGGTAGAAGCCCAATCCAATTAAATTTTAGAGGGGGAGGTGAGTATTTGCTTACTACACCCCATTGCCACATCATATAGTCACACTTTGTGCATGTCTTTCATGCTTTACATGCCTCATGGCACCTAAGCACACTTAGTGGAGAATCTTGGAATTGATCTTGGATTAGTGGGCTGAACCATAACTAAAATTCACTAATCATAATTAGTGAAATTTTGGCTCCACAAATTCATTTTCAAATTCAAGTGAAATTAGAATTGAAATTCAAATTTCCCTCCAATTTTGTGTGACACTTAGGCTATAAATAGAGGTCATGTGTGTACATTTTTTCAACTTTGATCATTTGAAAATGAAACTTTAGATTTCAGAGCTCTTTTAGAGCACAAAATTTTGTGCTCTTCTCTTCCTTTCCCTTCATTCATCTCCTTCTTCCTCCAAGCTCTTATCCATGACCTCCTATGGTGGTGAGCTTTTTCTAGACTCATCTTTTCCTTGAAGTGGCGTCTCCTCTCTCTCTTCCTTCTCCATTCTACTGCCATTCATCTTCCAAGAAGCAAAGGCATCCATTGATGAAGAAGATCCTAGGCCTACAAGCTCCAATGGAGCTTACACCACTAACCATCAAGGTAGATATATGTAGGGATTTCCTACTCAAGGCGTCAACCACTACATTGGCTTTGTTGGGATGGCAGCTAAGCTCAAAATCATAATCTTTAAGAAACTCTAACCATCTCCTTTGACGCATGTTCAGCTCTTTTTGACTAAACAAGTACTTAAGGCTCTTATGATCACCAAAAACCTCAAACTTGGAGCCAAACAGGTAATGCCTCCACATCTTAAGGGCAAAAACTACAACAACCAACTCCAAATCATGGGTGGGATAATTCCTCTCAGGGGTCTTGACTTGTCTAGAAGCATAGGCCACTACTTGGCCATTTTGCATCAACACTCCTCCTAAACCCATCTTTGATGCATAAAAATACACCTCAAAGGGTTCTCTCAGGTTAGGCAAAACTAGCATGGGAGCCGTCATCAACTTTTCCTTAAGGGTTTGGAAACCATGCTCACACTGGGTATCCTACACAAAAACTTGACCCTTACAAGTCAGTTTGGTCAAAGGTAAAGCTAACTTGGAGAAACCTTCTATGAATCTTCGATAATATCCTACTAAGCCTAGAAAACTCCTAATCTCAAAAGCAGACTTTGAACTCTCCCACTCAAGAGCAACTTCTATCTTAGAGGGGTCTACAACTATACCCCCTTGAGATATCACTGTAGAAGCAAAACTTCATGATGAAACAAGATTGATTCAAAGATGTTTTGATGATAACAAAGGTGATGACAAAAAGCTCAAAGGTCAATCAAAAGAATGAGTTCAAGATGTTCAAGAGAGAATCAAGAACACTTCAAGATTCAAGAGGAAAGTTGATTTCAAGAATCAAGAATCAAGATTCAAGGATCAAGCTTCCAAGAATCAAGATCAAGATTCAAGAATCAAGAGAAGACTTAATCAAGATAAGTATGAAAAGTTTTTTTTTCAAAAACTGAGTAGCACATGGATTTTTCTCAAAACATGTTTACCAAAGAGTTTTTACCCACTGGTAATCGATTACCAGATTGTTGTAATCGATTACCAGTAGCAAAATGGATTTGAAAAAGTTTTCAAATGAATTTACAACGTTCCAATTAATTTCAAAATGTTGTAATCAATTACAAGTATTTGGTAATCGATTACCAGTGTGTTTGAACGTTGAAATTCAAATTCAAATGTGAAGAGTCACATCCTTTCACATAAAAGCTTTGTGTAATCGATTACACTGATTTGGTAATCCATTACTAGTGATTGTTTCTGAATAAATCAAAAGATGTAACTCTTCAAATGGTTTTTGACTTTTTCAAATTGGTTTTAAGTTTTTGTAAAAGTCATAACTCTTCTAAATGGTCCTCTTGACCAGACATGAAGAGTCTATAAAAGCAAGGCTTTGTTTTGCATTTTAAAAACAATCCAATCAATCCTTTACAAGCCTTGAATCTCTTTGAACTTCTTCTTCTTTCTTTTGTGCCAAAAGCTTTCCAAGAGTTTTCTGGTTTTCTAAACCTTGAAAACTTGTGCTATTAATTCTTTTCATCTCTTCTCCCTTTGCCAAAAAGAATTCGCCAAGGACTAACCGCCTGAATTCTTTTTGTGTCTCTCTTCTCCCTTTTCCAAAAGAACAAAGGACTAACCGCCTGAATTCTTTTGTGTCTCCCTTCTCCCTTGTTAAAGAATTCAAAATGACACAGTCTGAGAATTCTTTTGATTCTTCCCTTTCCCTTATACAAAAGTTTTCAAAGGACTAACCGTCTGAGAATTCTTTTGTATCCCTATTCACAAAGTATCAAAGGTTTAACCGCCTATGATCTTTGTCTTAACACATTGGAGGGTACATCCTTTGTGGTACAAGTAGAGGCTACATCTACTTGGGTTGTTGACTGAGAACAAGAGAGGGAACATCTCTTGTGGATCAGTTCTAGTGGAGGGTACATCCACTAGGTTCAAAGAGAACAAGGGAGGGTACATCCCTTGTGGATCTTTGCTTGTAAAAGGATTTTTACAAGGTTGAAAATAAATCTCAAGGACCGCAGGTCGCTTAGGGATTGGATGTAGGCACGGGTTGTTGCCGAACCAGTATAAAAACTCTTGTGTGTTTGTCTCCTCTTTCCCTACTCTTTTACTTTCCGCTGTGCATTTTAATTTCCGCTTTTACTTTTGGTTAAATTTCTCTTCTACTCCTTATTCTCTTAACAACATAAGTAAAAGCCTTAGAAGAGTAAATTTTTAATTAGTAAAGGTTTAGGAATAATTAATTCAACCCCCCTTCTTAATTATTCTGAGGCCACTTGATCCAACAATCACATGCCTTGGGAAACTAATTTTCTTTAACCAAAACTCACACTTGGACAACATAGCATAAAGATGTCGGTCCCTAAGGGTATGCAGCACAATCCTCAAGTGCTCCTCATGTTCCTCTCTAGTCTTGGAATATACCAAAATATCATCTATGAATACTACCACAAAACTATCGAGGAAAGGGTGAAAGACTCTATTCATGTAGTCCATAAACACAACTAGAGCATTAGTCATACCGAATGGCATCACTATATACTCGTAGTGACCATAACGAGTCCTAAAAGCAATCTTTGGAATATCCTCAGACTTCACTCGGATCTGATGGTAACCTAGCTTAAGGTCTATCTTGCTAAACACACAAGTTCCTACGAGATGGTCCATAAGGTCGTCTATTCTAGGCAAATGGTACTTATTCTTAATTGTCACCTTATTCAACTGGCGGTAGTCTACACACAACCTCATGGTCCCATCTTTTTTCATCACTAACAACACTGGTGCTCCCCATGGAGACACACTAGGTCACACAAACTGCTTCTCCAACAACTTCTCTAACTGATTCTTAAGCTCAACTAACTCTATAGGAGACATCCTATAAGGGGAAATGAATATGGGTCCAGCATCAGGTACCAGGTCTATGAAAAACTCTATCTCTCTCTCAGGTGGTTAATTGAATATATCCTCAGGGAACACTTCAGGAAACTCTCAAACAACAAGGAGGTCACCCATGGAAACCTTTGTCTCTACTTCCAGGTTAGACAAGATCATGTACAGTTGTGCATCTTCTTTTAAAGATGTCACAACTTGGTTGGTAGAGATAAACATCCTATCCTTACTAACTCCAGAATCATCAAACACCACAATTTTATCAAAACAATTTAATAAGACATGGTTGGAAGATAACCAGTCTATACCCAGAATAACATCAATTTGGCTGAAAGGCAAACAAATAAGATCAATTAAGAATGTTGTACCAGAAATTTCCATAGGACAATTCAAACACACATGAGAAGTTGACATAGAACCACTGGTTGGGATCTCTACCATCAGATCTTTATTTAAAGAAGACACATAAATCTTAAGTTTCTCTACACGCTAACAAGATATAAAAGAATGGGTTGCACCAGAATCGAACAAGACAAGTAAGGGAATCCCACTTATGAAATATTTACCTTGGATTAGATCTTTGGATTTCAAAGCTTCAACAATGTTAAGGGTAAAGACTCTTCCCATGGCCTTTTGACGTCCAGTTTGGTCATTTAGGCCCTACCATTCTACTCCTTCTTGGGATATGGGCAGTCTCTCTGAATATGCCCTTTTTGTCTGCAATTGAAACAGGTTGTGTCTTTATCTGCACAATTTGAGGAGATGTGCCCTGGCTTACCACACTTGTAACAAGTGACCTGAGTTAAGAAAGTAGTGGGTTTGCTACCACTACCACTAACAAACCCCATAGCAACAGTCCTCTGATTGTTGGGGCGATTACCATATTACTTAGGAGGGTTCGAGTACGATTTTCCCCGATTTTGAGGTTCATTCTTTTTGTTCTTCACTGGGCCTGTACTCCTATAATAGACCACCCTGTCTCAGGAGTCTTCATCCCAAATCCGGCACATGTTCACCAAAAGTGGAAACTGACAAATACCTTGGTAATTCACAGCTTGTTTCACCTCAAGTCGTAAGCTGTTTAGAAACTTCACGCATTTTGAACTTTTTCCATATCTTCCTTGATAATGAGGAAAGTACCTCACCAGCTCCTCAAACTTGGCTGCATATTTAGCCACAATCATGTTCCCTTGCTTGAGCTCTAGGAACTCCATCTCCTTCTTATTCCTAACATCCTCAGGAATGTATTTCTCCAAAAATAATCTCTTGAAGACTTCCCAGGTCACAGCAGACCTTCAGCCTCCAAGCATTAGCAAGTGTTCTCCCACCAATACTCAGCTTCTTCCACCAGAGTATATGTACCAAAAGCAACTTTTTTCCCCTCCGGACATGCCATCACTAGGAAGATTTTCTCGATCTCCCTTATCCAATTATGAGCACCATCAGGGTTGTATCCTCCATTGAAAGCAGGTGGATTGTTTCGTTGGAAGCGGTCCAACCCTTGATACACAGTAGCTCCAACAGCTGTTCCCTTATTCTAATTCCCCATAGCCTGAGCTAAGGCTTGGACAACATCAGCTATAGCACGATCATTCTATCCAACAATCACTCCCTATACACACTAGGAAGTGAGTACATGGAAAGAATACACACAATAAAAAGAACAGAACAAAATCACACCTATCTCAGGTCCCTACTTAGTTACTTTTGAGAGTTGACGCCTCGAGAAATTACTCCTCTAAAATAGTCCTCTCTCGAGACATTAACACTCACTTTCCATACTTTGTATTCTTGATCACTTGCCATATCATCCTATTGCACTTCACAAATTATACAGATGGCTAGTCTGCTAACTCATGACAAGGCATTGAAACTCATGGTATAGCAGACATCAAGGGAACAAACATGTTATGACTATACCAATCAAATCTTTATAACTCATGGAAACACAACAAGGTGAGTAAGTTCCAAATACAAACAACAAACATCAAGTATTAAACAAGGCAACCACAAAATGCATAGAGACACATAAAAGACTCACAACTCACAGCCTGAAAGGTTCGATCGACTCTAATACCACTAATGTAACGACTCGTCTCATCACTACGATATTACCACTCTAAACCACATAAATTTCAATTTTTAAATGAAAACTCCGTTAATTTGTTTATGAAAATTGAGAGTAAATTTTTTGCGATATACATTCACCAAGCAATGCACAATTACTTAAATGAATTTATATATAAATATACTAACTCGGTACACGTCATTCACATAACAGAAAGTAAATTAGTTCATACATATAATTAAATCTATGATTTACATCCTCAATTCAAAAAAGAATAATAGAACCAACTATAGAGGAGTTGATTAACAAAACACAACTCTCCCCCAAAATAATCCCAATGTCATCACATCGGCTAGACGGATTCACAAAAGAATTTCACTTCATGTACTCTATTGCTGTCCATCTGTTCCCATGAACGAAGGTTCGCGATCATCACAGGTATCAACCACACGGTACAAAAATTACAAGGGTGAGTTTATTAAAAAAGAAGTTAACACAAAAATGAAATGACCATGATTACTAAGAAAACATTAACAAATACCATAATCATATACAAATATCCATAAGTCCAACATACACTCAACAAGTAGTCATCATTGGTCCATAATTCCAATCAATCATGCTCAGTATGATGCATGTACTTGACCTCAACTCTCAAATGCAATATGGTACTATTCGTCAGGAAATAGCCTAAGTGTGTCCATGCGACACTCTCACTTAGGAAAACTAGGCAGCAAGTGTCAAGGTCACCTGTCGTGTACAGGCAACTCCACCCCTCCTCCCCCCGCCTTGCCCCCATGGTGATAAGCCCGAGTCTCAAGGGAGTTCCAAACCAAGTTACATGCCCCCAAGTACAAGTATTCTCTCTCATGAGAAACTACAAGTACTTACTGACAAAGTTTATATTATTTCCATGCAATATGAAGTATGAAACATGGACACCATCAATGCACTAATTGTGGATAATTAAAGATTTTAAGCCACCCCCCTCCAAAGATGCTTAAAACTCTTTAACAACTCTATTTCCCCCACCAGGGATATCCATCATGGTCATTGCACCCCCCATGTACATACACATCATACATATTCATAATTACATTTTCAACATCAACAACATCTCATCTCAATGTCATTATCAACATCAACATCATCTCATCTCAATGTCATTCTCAACATCCACATCATCTCGTGGATAATTAAAGATTCTAAGCCATCCCCTTCCAGAGATGCTTAAAACTCTTTAACAACTCTATTTCCCCCACTAGGGATATCCATCATGGTCATTGCACCCCCCATGTACATACACATCATACATCATCACAATGACATTTTCAACATCAACAACATCTCATCTCAATGTCATTATCAACATCAACATCATCTTATCTCAATGTCATTCTCAACATCAACATCATCTCATCTCAATGACATTATAAACAACAACATCATCATCTCATATCAACATAATCATCAATAACAACATCACCTCATATCAATATTATCATAAATGCCGACATCGTCTCATATCAATTATTATCAACATCATCTTCAATAACAACATCATTCTCTATCAATATTATCATAAACATCAACGTCATCTCATATCAATTAATATCATCAATAACAATATCATCAGTAAATCACATTCCGCACATACATACTTATATAATTCATGCCTGTGATTCACACTCCCCAGATCTTCTAACAACATAAGTCTAATAAAAATAATAATGCCATTTATCAATAACATACGTATCGCATCCCATTAGACAAAAACATTGTTTTTGTTGAAAACTAGCATGCAACAGGGACAAGCATACATCCCCATAGTTAGGTTCCTTGGTTTCAAAAACAAGGTTAATAACAACATTTAGGGTCAATTACCCTTCTCAAAACATAAAGGGCTAAGGGGTGTTTCAGATTCTATTACAAGGAGACGCCATTTTGAAATTCCGATCATGTCAATGTGACCGGGGTGCAAAGGTAATGAAAATAACATCAATTTTATAAAAAGATAACTTTTATAATGTCTCATTTTCAAGGGTTTTTCAAAGGAAGTGTAAAAACACCCTATTATAATACCCAAAACACAAGAGACTCTAAGAGAAGCTCAAACTAACTAGGAGAAAGGGTTAGAAGTCAAGATTACCTCAGAGAAGCTACAAAAGAAAGGATTGAAGGCTTTTTCGCCACCGAATCCTTAAGGTGGATTCCGAGGATTCCACTCTGATTAAAAGGTTCCTCTCCGTGTGATGGTTCGACGACAAGCAATGGCAGCTCGTGGTGGCCACTGGTGGTTGTGGGTGGTGGAGGAGGAGGTGTTAGGGCTTGGGTGGGCGTTTGGAGAGAAAAAGAGTGAAAAATTGTGTTTTTCACACTAAAGAACGTATTTATAATTTGTAGATTTCACTTAGCAAGCTCGTCTCGTTAAGCGAGAGTCCACTATTGGCGCTAAGCGTGACTTTTCGCACTAAGCGCAATTCCTCTTGGGTTGGGATTAGCGCTGAGCGCGACAATTCGCCCTGAGCGCAATTCTTCTCCTGCTAAGTGTGACAATTAGCACTCAGTGCAATTCCTTCTCGGGTTGGAATTGTGTTTAGCGTGCTTCTCGCGCTAAGCGAGAGGTCAAAATTGTTATGCTGCAAATCCCAACAATCAAACTGTGGGGACATGTGTTAGGAACCTACAGTACAAACTTGAAGATGATCCAACAATTAACGAATCTAGGATTACGGTTTTACCAGAATAGGTTTAGGTAAAATTTGAAATCTCATAATTTCAACTTAGGTAAAAAAAAACTCAACGTAACTCAACATTCACATCAAGAAGATCACACATGACTAATTCACACCATACCTCAACTCATTCAAGTCAATCATATAATCAAATAACACGACAAATACATTTAAACATTGATTTATAGTTGGCGAAATTCCAGGGCATTACACCTTTTATTATCTGTTTTCCTTATCTGTTTGCGTATTTTCTCAGTTTTAAACCCAACATCGCTTGTGTACTTTAAAACTATGTACCTATTAGTCCATTTATCCTTGAAATATTAGAAATGATTGCATGTCGTATTAACTAGGTTTTCAGTTATTTATTCTTATTTAAAATTTATTAGGTCTTGTTTATGTAAAACAACTATAGGATTAGAAAATAAGAAGGTAAAATGAGTTAAATTTTTTACATTAGTTAAAATTAACTTATGTATTTTAACTTTTATAGAAACTTCCATTTAATTTCTCTAAAAGCTTATTTTAACTTATGCATAAGTTAATTTCACTTATAGAATAAACATAATTCATTTTTTCTTATTTTCTTTTGTTATAAGAATTTAGTAAGTAGTTTATCTAACTAAGGCTTTAATGAAATAAGGTGAAAGAAATGATGCTTAATAACTAGTTGTGAATTTTGTTTTTTCAGTCATCGGTTGTCATTGCAACACAACAAAAGAATCTGAATGATGAGATAGTTTAAAGGAAAAACATTTAGGTTGTAAATGGGGAAAGAATTTTTTTAGGGCATAGTGGATTATTGCAAGTGTTCTCCTTGTTTTACTTCCCATTTTTTAGAGTAAATTTAATTTATCACAATTAATATCAACAAATGCTTTTGTATCTCAATTAAGGTTTATGTTCTAGAAGTATATCGGGCCTAACAAGGGCAATTGTTCTGCAGGTATATTAGGCTTGACACATCTCTCCATCTACCTCTATATAAGGCATTTCATGCCTACAAGTATACATCTTAACCTCATCACTCACCCTTGACACTCACTGACTTTTGTATCAGAGTGTTTGCGTAGGTGAATGCAAGTCTGCCTACTCATTGGAAACTGTCGTTGCTGCGGTTGGAGTTGTCTAAGCTGTTCACCGTGTTTGGAGTCTTTTCGAACAAGAAGTTCATGGAGAATGAGATGAGATTTTTGGAAATCTAATTTGGTTCAATTCTAGATCTGATTCTTCTCGTATTTGCTCCTCTTTTTTTTGCAATGCTCGTGAAGGAGTTTCTGGTGAACTAGTGAACAGGATGAGCGCATAATCTTGATGCAGTTTTGTCATTACCAATCCATAGATCCAGAATCATAAAAAGCATGAAAGGACAAACTTCAACTGTTAATTTTTTCAATGAGAACCATTGGCATCACACTAGAATAACGAGTTCAATCCTCCGAATTGGATGAGGAAACTATGATGGTTCTAGTTCTATATGAAAGATTCAAAGTAAAGCACCAATGCAATCAGTTCATCGTGGAGTTCATACGCAATTTTTCGATCGATGGTTTTTGATATTTCAATCCATTCTAAGGTTTTTCTGGATCTAATTCTTGGTTAAAGATTATGGCATAGATCATACCAACATCACTAGATATCTTTTGTTGTTGTTTTTGCAGAGAGCTATCGTGTCAAGCTTGCGCTTAGAGGAACCACACCGCTAGCATTGACTATGGTCTGGCGTCGTTGCATTCACGAGGCAACCCAAATGGGCACTTGCAAACAAGGATGTTTTGTAAATGCGGGAACAAAGACCGTGAAGAACAAAGTCATCCGAGATTCAAATTCGAGGGACCTATAATTGCGGGTCCAAGTCTAAACTGATATTGCATTATCATTAACGGTCAGGCTAAGATACTAGCTTTAATGTCTTGCATCGATATCACCTTCTTTGAAGATTCTCATCTCAATGCATGTTACTCCGAGAATAGGTCTCGACTCCATGTATCACTGAGGAAGGTATAACCGTACAAGTCTTAGGTATCAATATGTCAAAAATAAAATATAATAATAAACATGCGCACAAAAGCATGCTTCTTAATCATCTAAGATGTGTGAGGTCACGTGCTATACCTACTGCATACATGATGAATTTTAATAATATCATGACAATATGACATGTTATGCTACTATGCAAACATAAAACATTGGAATGATTCACCATGCTAAGTGATATGTATATGCATATGATATAATTAGTTGCCAAAGCCACAAGGATTTGAAACAAGTCTTCATATTGGTACTATATTGCTAAAAGCACTAGGCTTAAGGAATAATATTCATGTGCAAATGCTTCAAGTACAAATGTTTGCTTAAATCATAATATGCATTACTACTATGATTTTCATATGAAATATTGTCACGTGTTTATCACTGGCAAGGAAATATGGTCAATTTTATTCAATACCATACTATGCTATATGTCATTGTACAAGTGCCACATTGTGTTGGAGGATTAAGTCGATAAAAGTTGTGTGTGAGCTGGTGCCTCTTTCTCAATCCGGAAGTTCAAGATGGCTCAACATGGAAACATAAAGGAGGAGCCCTACACACGAACAAATGTTGATGCGGACAAGTAATGGGCATGCGTGTAGCGTGCTTGTCTACTTTCAATATTCACTATTATACTAACATGACATAGGAGTGGTGTTAGACAATAAATTTTGTATTTTGTTTTTTTCAACAAACATAATCTTATAGAATTTAAGAAAAGGGACAATTCTTTATTTGGAGCACTACTAGAAAATATAGATTTAACGTTGGCTAGTTAACATTGGTTCTAATGAAAATCGATGTTAACAAAAACACGGTGACATTTTTGTAAATAAAGTGTCTTTGTTAACATTGGTTATAAAATAACCGATGTTGTGAGTTTCCCTTTACATCGATTATTTTAAAACCGATCTAGTACGTAATTGGTAAGTTAACATCGGTTTATAATAAAACCGATGTTATTTTTCACTTAACATTAGTTTTATTAAAATCCGATGTTGTGAATGAATTAATTGTTGGAATCCCACAATCTGTCGAAAGCAATCCTTTTGTTTTGTAATGTTTCTTCTTCTCTCTCACACGCCTTAATTCTCAAATCTTTCTATTGGTGTTCTGATGGCGGAGGAGAAGAGTTGCGTCTAGCTCAGAACCTTTGACATGATGGAGGAGGCAGTGTGTGCCTATGACGTTGTAGCACGGGAATTTCGTGACCCTATGGCCAAAACAAACTTCCCTCTCCCTTCAAAAAATGTTAAGAGCGCAAGCCCCAGCCAGAGCAGCACCGTCTAGTCATCCAACTATGACTGTGATGTCGTTGCCAATTGCTCACTGTTAGACCTCAACCTCGCCCCCACCACTATCACATCCGCAAATTAGCAGGAGGAAATTCCTTTCATTTCAAGTAGGGATTATGATAGCATTGTTTGGAATCATTTATATTGATGAGACACTAGATTTAGTGGACTATAAGGCCAAACAGGTAAGCCGCTTATGAGATTGTAATGGTATTCTTTAACTAATAGTTGGTTCATGAGTGGAGTTATTAGAAACATGGTACCCTACCCCCTAAGTATAAAGATTTTATGGAAGAGTAATTCTTCTTTTTCTTTTTTTGTTTTGGGATTTCTTAATGTTTTTTGTAATTCTTTTGTAACATGAAAGGAAGTGATATGAACATTACTGTAATATATGGTTATGATCATTCTCTCAGTTCAGACATGATATCAAAATTTCCAACGGTGAGAATGCTCGGAATTGTGTTGCGAAAATGATACTCAAATTTCACGACGATCCAACGGTGAACGGGTTCGAGATCGTCGTTTTTCTGAAACTGGTTTGGTGGGCTGCGGGAAAAAGAAAGGGTTTTGAGAGGAGAAGAGGATAAACGAAAATAAGGCCAAAAGGAGGCAGCTGACTTAACATAACTATTTATACCTAGGGTACTCAGCCTATTATTTGCTCTATATTTATTTATTTATTTATTTTTTACTAAAAAGCTTTTTGAATTTATTTACGAAAAATTGGGATGTTACAATTCCACCCCTCTTAAAAGAGGTTTCGTCCCCGAAACTTGCCGAAAGATCGAGAAAAAGATATCACGCATATGATTCTCAATATCAAGATATGTATCTAGTTGAAACTCTTTTTCTGTTACTCCGATCACAAGACTCCTCTGCACTTAACTATTAAATCCGGTGATCCTCATTTACTCAATGATAGTATTACATAAGTAAGTCTTTTCACGAGAGTGACATCTCAACTATAATAGAATGTGAATGACATACTATTTGGAGTAGAATAATATCATAAGAGACACTAATGACAAATTGAAAAGAAGAAACAAACACAAGGAGACGTGACTGATCACATGGTCGACTCTTTTTCGAACATCGGACGGTTCAAGAAAGATAATGAGTTTCGAGACTCTCACACTCTACCAATCCTAGTTCACAATGACTATCGAGAATACATGATTTACCCTTGAGTCTAAGTCTCTTCCTTCAACATGATCTTTCTCACTTTCATATACTTGACTCATAACTCTCACTTAGGTTCAAGAATTGTAACGATTCAACTCTAAGGTTGCCTACTTGATACTAATTGGGTGCTAATTAGATAAGCAATACAGATTACTCCCTACTTCTGTAAGTTTGTTCACCTTGAGGTAATCTTCACACATTTATGCTCATCATGTCACCCTATAACTTTGCACTTGAAGTTGAGATTTCAACTGTTGTTTACGATGTCTAACTCTATAACTAGGACACCAGCTATATCAACGGTTTCCTACTCAAGCCCTATCTACTAAGCTAGTTCTAACGATTGAAACTAAACTCATAACAAGATTCTTGAGAGTTTTACCCGTCTCTTTTATCTCGAATTCAACTCCAAAGGTCCTCACGATATATCAAACTAACGGTAATGTCTCTCAAAACATTATGGTGAACACCATGGTTACCCAGGATAAATCTTTTCATAAGTCTTAAGTTGTCAAGAAAATATCTATCACTATTTGTCCTCATACAAGCACTCTTCTAAACTTAAAAATTATTTCAAATATTTTACTACTCCAATAAGGACCTACGCGGCTAAGATAACACTCAATGGTTTACAGTGGTCGAATTCTCTATGAACTTATGGCTTACTCCTTACAAGGATCTCATCCGAAAACTTAAAACTTACTTGAGTCATCTCCAACTAGAATTAAGGTTAATTCAAGGAATGCTAAAATAACTTTTGGTTCGACTACTGGATAAGGAAATTTTATCTTAATCTTAGGTTTCATTCAATCTCAAAAAAACTTCTACCCAAGAAGGATTTAAAGTTATCTCTCACCTAAAAAATAACATACTCTAAGGGTCAACATCATCTAACTAAAATGCATACGAAATTCTTAGTACGAACATGATTCCCAAGGGTCTATAACAACCTTAAGGTATACCCCATAATTCAACTTAACTGGAAACATACTAAACACTATTCATTGAAACCACAACACTCAGGGTAGGAGATCCTGTCACACATTCCACGAACACATAGTGGTCATGACCAGGTACACATAGAGGCCACAATAGGTACTAAGGTATTCCTTGAAGCATCCACAAACTTTTCCAAATTAAGGTAAAAAGAACTAAGATTTATCTTGCTAATCATACAACTATCATCCATAATCCTTTAGGTCACCTACCTTATGCAAGAACACTCACTCTTGAATCCTTTTATGCTTCACTAACTACCTTACTCTTTTCTTAAGGTTTCACATTAAACCTCTTAACTATTCTTCACAACTTTTCCAACTACTCTATATTCTTAAACAACTCTTTACCAGTCATCTCTTAGGAACTAGGATTACAATTTTCTATGGGTACTACACTCATAAGATTCTCAATTTCACACTTAGGTGGTAACTAAGCATATCCTCAAGGAACACAAGTACTTGACTTATTAAGTTTACTTTCATCTGTAAGTACAAGGATCATGCCTATTCAAGGATTTCCTCTCGAATGCCTTAATGTAATTATCAAGGGCGAAGTCTCTCTCTATTCGTAACAGAAGTAACACATGACAACAAATCGAGCAGTTTAACAAGACATGATTGGAAGATGAACAACTAATAACAAGATGAACACTCGATTGATTAGGAGACAATAATTTTAAATCAAGAACGATCACTCATCCATAATCAACAGTAGATACTCCAAATGAATTCTATAAACAAAAACATAATCACAGTGTACGCACATATGGAGACATCAACTATCACTTGATTGTGACAGAAACATCAATTATCCAGTTGTTTGATGTAGGCTCACAACACAAAGAATGAATTATACTCAAGCTTGGAAGCGTAATTGAATTACTTGACTTAAGCACACAACACAAAGAATAGGTTGCACTAGAATTAGAAGGTATGGTCAAAAGTGTATTCTTTATGAAATATTTTTTTTTATATGAGTCATTGAACTATAGAGTATCACCATCGCTAAGAACAAGAATCTCAAACAACCATACTCTTTATGCAATTAAGGTAAAACACCATACTACAAGTATACATAGAATTATAAGGTTCTTATAATAAGTATACAACGTACATATAAGAAGTAAGAATTAAATAGTTAATAAGGATGTATTAAGGAATCATAAACTTCAACTACTACATTCACGACTACACACAAAATAAAGGGAGTTAAATAGTCATGTGTTTACACATCAAGAAAGACACACTCATCCAAGACATATATATGGTTCAAAAGGTTTTCACAACACTAATCCACACATCAAGATAGAAATAAGTTTATTAACAACATACATGCAGGAAGATAAGGGCTCATTAAGGCATTATCCATCAATATCAAGACCACTTGAATCACCCAATGGCTTGCCATAAAGTCCAACCGCACTTCGCAAATTATAGAGATGGCCAGTCTCATAACTCATGACTCAACAGTGGATTTATGGTATAGCAAACATTAAGGATGCAAGACACATACAAGCATTATTATTAAGTCTCATTTAATCATGTAGGAGAAAATACGAATAATAATTCAAGCATCTTTAACAAAAGCATTTATAAGTAACCACATAGAGTGCACACCAGAATATG
The DNA here is from genome assembly GCF_004193775.1 of Glycine soja. Classification (NCBI taxonomy): domain Eukaryota; kingdom Viridiplantae; phylum Streptophyta; class Magnoliopsida; order Fabales; family Fabaceae; genus Glycine; species Glycine soja. The sequence continues at coordinate 30,752,769 of NC_041015.1, read as the reverse complement.
ATAAGCACATAACACACTGGCCGAAAGGTTCGACCTGCTCTGATACCACTAAATGTGACACCCTCTACCCCTCACATATATATTAATAAAGGAATAAAAATTCAAATATTAATTAAAAGTATTTTTAAAACATTTTTAAATACAAGCTTTTCAAATGGGTAAAAGGCTCACATTCACTTCCTTCTACATCATATTCAAACTTGTCCAAATAAATAATAAAGTCCTCTCGACTCAAAGAAAATCATATAAGTCTCATACAATTAATATAGAACCTATATCCTAATGTCACATCCTATCAGAGCGTGGTGTTCCCGTGTCCTCTAGCATGAGGTTCTTCATAGTCATCCACCTATTCATCTGCTCCCCCGAACACAAAGTTCAAGATCATCACAGGATCCAAACACAAACAGCAAACCGGGAGTGAGTTATCACATTGCTAACTACTAGAGAGAAACAACACAACATATAGTAGCCAAATACAATTTACTTAGCATATCTCACATTATTTCATCACTTTGTCATTCATCAATCACACCTTTCAATCATCAATCATTATACACAGGAATCACACACTTCGATCAAGACATAATAACACATCAATTTCATAATAAACAATTAGCAAGCGTATGTGACAGTTATGCTAAGACTCAAGCCTATATGCAATGTGGTACCATGTCAGTGAAAAACCACCCTGGGGCGCTTAGGAGTACATAACAAGACACACCACACAATGGGTTTGTCAGGTCACTCTCACTAAGTAAGATCACAGGGAGACCAGTCAGGGTCACGATGTTTTGCGAGAATGCTCCAACCATATGAGATCAGCATAGGCTTAAAGGAGCACTCAAACCCGGTGACCCCCAAGGCCTACACTCCGAAGAGTCTGTCAGGGCCTCTCCCTCCTGATTCAGGTCCAACCCCTAAAATAAATTTTTTTTTGCATGTAGACACTGCTCATGAATTATACAATACCCACGACCTTACACTCGTGTCTTAAACACGTTCAACACAATTGCGCTACGATTTAACACTGGTTCCTAAATAGGAAACCTACATTTTCTCTTTAACACTGCGCATCAACGCTTTTCTCAAGTTAACACTGGTCGGGTTATTGTACAATTCATAGCTTACAACACAAGTAATTTCACATCAAGTGTTAACTACACACTTATCCACAACTAGAACTCATTCACAATTTCACTTCTCATAGTGTGACAATCCACCATCACATGTTTACACGTATCTCACAAATTAACACATGTTCAACTTTACACTTATACTCAATCTCAATAACAATATTATAATCTCAAAGCAACATGTTATTCTACAATTCATCACATACTCACAATTTGAATCATCATTTCATAGCCTCAATATCACAATTTATATAAAAGACCATCACAACATGAGGACTAAAACCCCTCAAATAATATTACACAATTATATCAAAATCATAGGTCGAAACATACAAATATCAAGAGCACAATTTATCAAGAAATCTTCATTAGGACATCAATATTTTAGTTATAATCATAAAGGAAAAATTGTAATTTAACAAACATTCCAAAATAAAACTCCAATTTAATCCTCTAAGGATCCCTACACATGTTTTCACTAATCCCCAATTGTGAATAACTCATCCCTTACCTCTAAGCGGGCTCACGTGTCTTCAGCCAGCGATAGCAACATCTCTAGCGGTTCCCGGAAATTCTTTCAATTATTCATCTGGCTGCTCCGATAGAATTCCCAAACGTCAGAGAGACGGAGAAGAGATTGAAACCTCCACTTGTACTGTCTTCATACGATTCCTTTTTCTCCCTCCACGAATATTATCTCGCAAATCCCAACGGTGGAAGCGTGCAGAATTGAATTTCGAACAACATATCCAAATTTCACAGCAATCCAACGGTTAACGAAACCGGGATCGTAGTTTTACCAAGACAGCTCTGGGTTTCTGCGGGAAAGAAAAAGGCTACAATGCGAAGGGTGTTTCTCTCCGTTCAGACATGATATCAAAGTTCCCAACGGTGAGAATGCTCGGAATTGTGTTGCGAAAATGATACTCAAATTTCACGACGATCCAACGGTGAACGGGTTCGAGATCGTCGTTTTTCTGAAACTGGTTTGGTGGGCTGCGGGAAAAAGAAAGGGTTTTGAGAGGAGAAGAGGAAAAACGAAAATGAGGCCAAAAGGAGGCAGCTGACTTAACATAACTATTTATACCTAGGGTACTCAGCCTATTATTTGCTCTATATTTATTTATTTATTTATTTTTTACTAAAAAGCTTTTTGAATTTATTTACGAAAAATTGGGATGTTACAAAGAGGGACAACTTTCATACCCTAATTTCATTCGGGGACCATTGTTTGGTGGCATGCAACCTTCACTTGACCGCCTTGAGGTACTTAATACCCATCGTTAGTTAATCCGTAAAGTTCCACGACATTCTGGAAGTCGAAAAGAAGCATTAATGCGTAATCCGTAAAGTTTCGCAACATTCCGGAAAGAAAATGGGTGTCGTTACGTAATCTGTAAAGTTTTGTAACGTTTCAGAAAGAAAACAGCCAAAAACACAAAAATGGGGGGGGGGGTGAACTTATCATGATAGGGGTGTAAATAGAAATTGGAGTCTAGGCCCTTCCGGAACATTTTGGAAGTTGGGTTGCTTAAGGAGGAAGCAACTGGGCAGCAAGCTCCTCCATGTTTTTTGAAAAATGGTTTCCATGGCTTCCGTAATGCTTTCGTAAAATTTCTGAAAACCTTGGGTAAGCATATTTCACTTTCACAATGTTTTCGTAACTTTTCTATAAAATACGAAAAGGGGGTGAACTTAGTAATTTGGGTGTGCTTAGAAATCTTCTTCATTAAGTCTCTAGGCGGCAAACACCTCTCTTTTTCCCTATAAATAGGGGGGGGGGGCTGTTTCAAAAATATTCCAAACCCCTTGGCTATGCATTTCGGCTATTTTTTGGGCGAAAAACACGTTTTCGTGAAGAAAAATCGAGTCAAAGTGCTTCTGTAACGCTTCCGTAAGCGATTTTGTGGAAATTCTTCATCGTTCTTCGTCGTTCTTCAGTCTTCAACCGGTAAGTTCCTGAAATCGAATCTTTCAATTCATTCTATGCACCCTTAGTGGTCCCTACTTATTTTGTGTACTTTCACTTTAATTTTGCTTACTTTCAATTTTCTTTTATTCTTCTTTAACGAGCTTTTTACCGTTTATTTAAGTTGTTTTCTCACCTAATAAATGATAAAATGAATTTCAACCGATCATTTGTGTTGTAATCTCGTTTAATCACTGTTAAAACAAAATCTAACCGATCGTTCACGTTGTAACCACGGTTAAACCAAAAAAAGGCAAAATAGTAATAAAATAATCAAAATATCTTGAAAAATAATAATAAAATAATCAAATATCTTTGAATAAAATAGTCAAAAAAATCAATCGGATGTTTTTCTTTGGAAGTTTCCTTGAATGAATTGACTAATAACCAAAGTGAAACTAAGGCTAAAATCAACTCACAAATCAAGCATTTTCCGCAAAAATCACTAAAGACCGTTTTAAGGTCCAACGCCTTAAACAATCCTCTTTGCTTTTATCGGTTAACATGGACCGTTCAAAAGCATAAAATCAACATGTAACTTTACCGCTTTTGCAAGAACTACGTAGGTCTGATTTCCTCATCGCAATTGAGGATACGTAGAGGCAAAAGCCCCGCTTTTGTCGACCACCCCAAGAGATCGTTAATGGTCCAATGCCTTAACGTTTCTCTACTTTCAAAAACCAAGAGATCGTTAATGGTCCAACGCCTTAACGTTTCTCTCCTTTCAAAATCAAAAGATCATTTAATGGTCCAACGCCTTAAATGACCTTTTGTTCGGTTAAAATATATCTTGCGAAAAAATATAAAAACAACTTAGCCAACGTTTAATTCTCAAAGAACTACGTAGGTTTGATTTCCTCATCGCAATTGAGGATACGTAGGAGTGAGGGAAACACCCTTGTCGACCACACCAAAATTAAAAACATAAAAAACATAAAAACTCAAAAAGACATAAAAAAAGGGAAAATAAAACATTTTGAAGTCATATTTGCACACTTGATTAAAGGTTGTCGTCCCTTGTGATGGACGCGTGGGGTGCTAATACCTTTCTCGTGCGTAAATGTAACTCCCGAACCTTTCACGATTAAAGTTCGTTGACCACACCTTTCCGATTTTTCCGATGTTTTCCTCAAATAAACATTGGTGGTGACTCCGCGCATTTTCCTCCCATGGAAGATGCACCCGTGAGTCTCGCGTCGCCCTCCCGGCGAAGGGTAGGTTGCGACAATGCTCCATTTTCATTTTAATCTATTTTGAAAATTTTTAGATGACCTTGAAAGACTCATCCTTGTGGGCTAAGAACATTACCCATGTCCATTTAAAGTAATCATTCACTATGACAAGTTCATACCTTTTACCACATATTGAGGTTGTTCTTGTTGGGCCAAACAGATCAAGATGTAACAACTCTAAAGGTCTAGAGGTGGAAACAATATTTTTACTGGAAAAAGAGTTTTTTAACTTGTTTTCCCTTTTGACAAGATTCAAAATGTAAATCATCTTTGCATGACATACTCAGTCTCTTACAAGGTTGTACTTTTGCAACTTTGAGATTAATCTTAAGCTTCCATGACCATGCTTTTTTATGCCATACTCAGTGATCTTCTTTAGTAGACAATAAGCAAGATGCATTTTGATCTAATGGCTCACCAATTCTAATCTTGTATAGATTTCCCTTCCTCTTTGCAGTAAAAGGTAAGGAGTTATCACCGTTCTGGATGATGCATTCACCTTGGGAGACAATAGCATTGGCCACTTTAGGATGCTCCACTCACGAGACAGTCTGAGTTGTGGCCCTCCATTTGGCAGCCTTAGCCTCTAAGGACGTGATCTTGTTCAAAGCCTCCTTATGCCTTTGCCCATTCTTCTCCAAGATAGGCAAACTCCATTGAAGGAAGGCCTTTGCAGCATTAGTTGAGTTTTGTACCCCGACTGACTAAATAAGGTTTTCGTAAAAATGGGACACAAAGTCAGTAGGAGTCCTCTACTCCGGTCTGTAGCCCATGCTCCATATTGAATTTGTATCTCAAGAATTGTAAACATGGTCGAGTGAGACACTTGGACGAGAAGAGGAGGCAGGCATCGCCAACAGTAAGACAATCGGAGTTGAAGGTGGCAAAGTTGGGGGAGGAGAAGGCAAGTTTGCCGAGACACTGACAATCGCTACCTCCGCACTAAGCAATGGCACAAGAGTGGGGGAAGAAGGAGTAGTAACAAGAGAAGCCAAGGGGGCTGACGTAGCCGACACGACGGATGGAGATGCAGAAGATGCCTGAGTAGGTAAAGAAGGAGGTCACAGAGGATTAAAAACAGTTGCAGTGGCAACAATAGCTTGAACAGTCAAAGGGGTCGAAGGTGGATCACGAGCGCTAGCGAGAGAAGGGGGACTCAAACTGGACATCAATATGTTAGCCTGTTTCAAAGCTCGAAGACAAAAGGGGGCCCTCGACTTCTTGCGTTGATAGGACCCCCCAACCCATTCATTGTGCTTCCTCTTAGCCAGAACAGGTGGCGAAACTTTGGGCGTAACCTCGATGACTTCATCCTCATCAGCTTAAGAAACTCAAGGAGGGTCGACTCTGACCTCAGGTTACTTCCCCCCTTCGAAAGGCTCAACAATGACGGGGGGAGGAGGAGGACCAATATACTTGCAAAGACCATTGAAATAGGTTAACTTAGATGGAATCACGCTAAAAGGAAATGTAGAAAAGGAAAGGAGAAACGCTTTACCATCCAAAATAGTAATAGGGTTGCCTGTCGAAGATAAGGACAAGATGGCCCACACGTCCAATGAGGCTGGCAATAGCTCTAGAATAGCCTTGTCCACACCCTCTCCTCTGAGGACATCAGATCCTCATCAAAGGATTTGAACCTGGTAAGGTCCGAATGCTAGTAAAAAGCAAAACGAGGCTCCCCGTCCTGATTATTCATCAACGACAACCCATCATCAATGACATTGGTTGCATTGACCTTGAAGAAATGATCTTTAAAATTGTGAAACATGTTCGAGTCAAACTCGAACATCTTCTTGGACATGCTATTAAGCAACACCCAACCTATCTTCCGTGTCAACATCATCTGGAAGATGTAAAGGAAGACGGGCACGCTGGGTCGAATATAAGGGATAGTATTAAATTTAGCAGGAGAAAAATGAAGAGGATTATATAGATCAATACCTTCAATTTTTGGAGCAACATTTCCAAGGGACAGCCTGCTGAACTTCATCGAAGAATTCCAACTGGTATGTGCTCTTCCAGTAGCGGTTCAACAAATTCTCTAATCACCAATATTGCTAACTAAAAGTAAACATAACCCAAATCAAGATAAATTCAGCAAGTTAGGCAATGTAGGAATACTCTTCTGAAGAACATATTTGCAAGAAAACAAAAAAAAAAGGTCTCCTGGAGCCTAAGGAAAGAAAGATGCACGTTGTATAGAACATACATACTTTTTTTTTTGCATATATAGAAAAAATGCATTGTTGTCTCTAGACATAAGGATTAGATTTTAGGTTCTTATCACAGAAATAGCCTTTCAACTCATGGTAAAGCTACATACATCTAATCTTCCCCAGATCTCAAAATGGTGAGAATTAAATTAACTGAGGGAAAGGACGAGAAGTACAACTAAAAGGCATGATTTAGGACAACTAGCCTGATCATAACCATATATTACAGTAATGTTCATATCACTTCCTCTCATGTTACAAAAGAATTACAAAAAACATTAAGAAATCCCAAAACAAAAAAAGAAAAAGAAGAATTACTCTTCCATAAAATCTTTATACTTAGGGGGCAGGGTTAGTTACCATGTTTCTAATAACTCCACTCATGAACCAACTATTAGTTAAAGAATACCATTACAATCTCATAAGCGGCTTACCTGTTTGGCCTTATAGTCCACTAAATCTAGTGTCTCATCAATATAAATGATTCCAAACAATGCTATCATAATCCCTACTTGAAATGAAAGGAATTTCCTCCTGCTAATTTGCGGATGTGATAGTGGTGGGGGCGAGGTTGAGGTCTAACAGTGAGCAAATAATAGTCTGAGTACCCTAGGTATAAATAGTTATGTTAAGTCAGCTGCCTCCTTTTGGCCTCATTTTCGTTTTTCCTCTTCTCCTCTCAAAACCCTTTCTTTTTCCCGCAGCCCACCAAACCAGTTTCAGAAAAACGACGATCTCGAACCTTTTCACCGTTGGATCGTCGTGAAATTTTAGTATCATTTTCGCAACACAATTCCGCGCATTCTCACCGTTGGGAATTTTGATATCATGTCTGAAATGAGAGAAACGCCCTTCGCATTGTAGCCTTTTTCTTTTCCGCAGAAACCTAGAGCTGTCTTGGTAAAACTACGATCCCGGTTTCGTTAACCGTTGGATTATTGTGAAATTTGGATATGTTGTTCGAAATTCAATTCTGCACGCTTCCACCGTTGGGATTTGCGAGATAATATTCGTGGAGGGAGAAAAAGAAATCGTATGAAGACAGTACAAGTGGAGGTTTCAATCTCTTCTCCGTCTCTCTGACGTTTGGGAATTCTATCGGAGCAGCCAGATGAATAATTGAAAGAATTTCCGGGAACCGCTAGAGATGTTGCTATCGCTGGCTGAAGACACGTGAGCCCACTTAGAGGTAAGGGATGAGTTATTCACAATTGGGGATTAGTGAAAACATGTGTAGGGATCCTTAGAGGATTAAATTGGGGTTTTATTTTGGGATGTTTGTTAAATTACAATTTTTCCTTTATGATTATAACTAAAATATTGATGTCCTAATGAAGATTTCTTGATAAATTGTGCTCTTGATATTTGTATGTTTCGACCTATGATTTTGATATAATTGTGTAATATTATTTGAGTAAAATAGAAGAAAATCACTCAAAGTGTATTAATCTCACACAGGTAAGTGTTTTATCCTAATTCCGAACCATAGATACGTCATGACTTGATTTTGCAAATCATTTCCTATCAAATCAAAGATTACATGCGTGATCATGGATCAATAGGACTTTTTCGGGAATGTTTTTTTTGGTGGGAAATTTGGCTTTGAGCATTTGGGCATTTTCCTTTTCTATTTTTGTTTAGTGCGGGGCGAGAAAGTCGCTAGCGCACAGGATTTTGGTTGGCAATCAAAGGGAGGGGACCACTTCAAGTCATGGTTTTCTTTCTTTTCTTGTTTGCTTGTGACAATTCAAATATTGTCTGGTCCAAAGACCTTTATGTATATTTTTTTTTCTTCCGATCATTGATCGGGAATTTTTCTTTATTTTTTTTTGCTTTCTTCCAATCTTGATTGGGAATTTCCTTCTTTTGCTTTCTTCCGATCTTTGATCGGGAACTTTCTTTTCTTTGTTTTCTTTCGAGGGCAAGGATGGACATTCTCACCCTGGGTCAAGGTTTATGGTAAGCTGGGATTTTGGCTCAAGGCTTGTAGAACGGCTGGACATGATATATGTCAATGTGTTAGTTTGGCCAGTGGTTCAAGGATAAAGGGGTTGTCCCACATTATTTCCATGACACACATGCAACAATGATGATTTGGAAATTTTATGCAAAACTGGTCATGCACGCACCCATGTGGACACTCAAGCATCAAGTTTTTATGGTCACGTGACACTAGGGCTCAGGACTCATTTTTCCTATTTAAGTCAACCCAGTGTTTCCAAAACATGTTCTTTCATCAATTCATGCATTCATCCGAGTCCATTTTGGGCGTTCGGGAAAATTTTCACAGTATTCACCCTTCAGATGCATACACATTTTTCTTCAAAACCCTTGTGTTCTGAATGGCAAGTTCATTTCCTTTGAAAAGCATGTTGGCTTTTTAGCTAACCAATTTTATTTTTATTTTACCTTTTTTGTTTTTTTTCATGAGGTATTTTGCTACCTAAACATATGTATACACACACACACACACACACACACACACACATATATATATATATATTTTGTGAGGTATTTTTTTTGCTACCTAAATTACATACATGCATATCTAAGGTATTTTCGCTACCTAAACACACATACATATATTTTGTGAGGTATGACTACCTTCCGAGCTTGTGCTTGTTTTATTTAAATTCCTAGGATCATGAGCAACTAGGTGTGTCCTACTATGACTTGAGAAACAAAGGTGATCAAATAACAAGCAGAGATTTAAAAGGTACTAGGTTGCCTCCTAGTAGCACTTCTTTAACGTCTTGAGCTGGACGCTTGATGACTTGTCGGTCACTGACCTAGTACTTTGCTTACCTTTGGCTTTGGACTTGGTCGCCTGCTGGTCAACCACGGGTCGTAGGCAACGCTCCAGCTTTTGTGGATGAGCTGAGGGGCTTCGGAGGTGGCAATGGTGCGTTTGTTGCCTGTTGCCGGCCATCCCCAGGCTGCTATGGTATCTCGTCCTGCGCCTACCTGGGGGCGCAATACTTCTTGATGAAAGCTCGATTAGTAGGGGGCCTGATGACCTTGCCGGGGGCGACATGCAATCCGTAGAACTGACAAAGGCCCGTAATCAGAGCTGGAAACCCCAAGACCCTGTTGGACTTCTCCGGGTCCACTGGGTGTCTTGCGGGCGGGATCGCTGCAAACAATAGATGACATAAGAAATTAGTTGAGAAAAGTGCATATTTACCTATGTCACGATGGCATGACCTTGCTGGGGGGATGGGCACCCTGTAGGACTGACAGAGGCCCGAAACCAGAGCTGGAAACCCCAGGGCCCTGTTGGGCTCCTCCGGGTCCACTAGGTGTCTTGTGAGTGCGATCCCTGCAAATAGTGGATGACATCAGAAATCAGTTGGGCCATGTGCATACTTACCTATGTCATGACAGCACAGACCAATTGATACTTCCGCAGGGGGAGATCAACATTGTGGTCACTGGGCATAATGTTGCTAAGTAGCAACGTCATCCATATCTGTGTAAGAGTGGTCATGTTGTTGCGCATGATCCGCACTCATCTCTTTGTAGCGGCATGGGTGAAATCTTGCCCCAGTATGCATAGTGGCTGCACGATAGCCTCCCTCTCTGGTTATGCTCGCACAGTTGGTCGCCCTCCAATATAAGGGGGTGGCCCAGGAACTGATAAAAGAAAACTACTAGCCCCTCACCCGGGAGCGCAGGCCTCAATTAAGCATTAAGGGTGGAGGACCTTGAGTTCTCTGAAGGCGCAGATATGGAGTCCCATGAAGGCGAGGGCGTGCAACCCTATGAAGGAGAGGGCGTGCAACCCTCTGAAGGCGAGCACGTGTAGTCCTCTGAAGGTGAGGGCGTGTAGCCCTACGAAGGCGAGGGCATATAGCTCTCTAAAGGGGAGGATGTGTAGCCCTCTGAAGGTGAGGGCGTGTAGCCCTATGAAGGGGAGGATGTGTAGCCCTCTGATGGTGAGGATGTGTAGTCCTCTGAAGGGGAGGACGTGTAGCCCTCTGAAGGTGAGGGCGTGTAGCCCTATGAAAGTGAGGACATGTAGCCCTCTGAAGGGGAGGACGTGCAGTCCTCTGAAGGCGAGGACGTGTAGTCCTCTGAAGGCGAGGGAGTGTAGTCCTCTGAAGGCGAGGGCATGTAGTCCTCTAAAGGCAAGGACGTGTAGTCCTCTAAAGGCGAGGATGTGTAGTCCTCTGCAGGCGAGGGCATTTTGCGCTCTGAAGGCGTGGACATGTAGTCCTTTGAAGGCGAGGACGTGTAGTCCTATGAAGGCGAGGGCATGTAGCCCTCTGAAGGCGAGGACGTGTAGTCCTCTGAAGGCGAGGACGTGTAGTCCTCTGAAGGCGAGGATGTGTAGTCCTCTGAAGGCGAGGGCATGTAGCCCTCTGAAGGCGAGGACGTGCCGTCCTTTTAAGGCGAGGGCATGTAGCCCTTTGGAGGCGAGGACGTGTAGTCCTCTGAAGGTGAGGGCGTGTAGCCCAGTGAAGGCGAGGACATGTAGTCCTCAGAAGGTGAGGGCGTGTAGCCCTCTGAAGGTGAGGGCGTGTAGCCCTCTGAAGGCGAGGACATGCAACCCTCTCAAGATGGGGACGTGTAGTCCTCTGAAGGTGAGGGCATGTAGCCCTCTGAAGGTGAGGGCGTGCAGCCCTCTGAAGGCGAGGACGTGCAACCCTCTGAAGGCGAGGACGCGTAGTCCTCTGAAGGTGAGAGCATGTAGCCCTCTGAAGGTGAGGACGTGTAGTCCTTTGAAGGTGAGGACGTGTAGTCCTCTAAAGGCGAGGGCGTGCAGCCCTCCGAAGGCTAGGGTACTAGTACCCAAGGGTCCACCCTTATGAGAAAGCAAGAGATTGACTCATTGAGAGGGCCGGTCATCCCCAAATTCAAAAGATTAGATATTAGATGTAGGAAATCTATGCAGTTAACATGATTTTTAGGGATACAGATGCATGCAACCTTTGTCTTGAAATGCAGTAAATGTGGACTTCGTATGCAACAATGCAATGTAATGGAAAGTTGTACAATGTTCATGACATTCTTTCCCTATTTTGTGATTTTGATTTTGATTTGATTTTTTCGGAAAACACAGATTGACTGTCCTTTTGAAAGAGGTGATAATTTATGCAACCTCATTCTATCTTTTGCAAATCTCTCGGAAAACTCCCTCAGAGTGTATGTTCTATTTGATTTAGTCACTTGACCATTTTAGAGTGACGAAAATGGAGTCGTTTGATGTTTAATCAATCCATTGAAATTCCAGGGTTTGTCCCCCCCCCCCCCATTTTTTGTTTAAAAACATCGACGGGTGAGAACTTTTGATCTGCACCTATGTTCACTTGAGGCTCATGCACGATGCCCCTCATTGCCCCGGTGTAAGGCTTTGAGGTACCAATAGTTGTCTTTCATCATGACCTTGTAGCAGGGAACCTATTGGGTGAGAACTTCTAATCTGCCCCTAGGTTCACTTAAGGTTTATGCATGGTGCCTTTCATTGCCACAGTGTAAGGCTTTGAGGTACCAATCATTGTCTTTCGTCATGACCTTGTAGCTGGGAACCTATTGGGCGAGAACTTCTAATCTTCCCCTAGGTTCGGTTGAGGTTTATGCATGGTGCCTTTCATTGCCCCAGTGTAGGGCTTTGAGGTATCCATCGTTGTTTTGTTTTCACAACCTTGTAGCAAGGAAGAATGAAAGAAGCGGTTGATTCTCGCAAAAAGAATTTTTCAAGGACGAGAAATAGTTGAAGGATTTTTTCAGTTGACGGGTTAAGTCAAATGACGGGTTTACAATAATGGCATAAACTTGAAAATCCTGATGAGTCATTAGAGACATCTAACAACAACTTTCAAAATTGCCCTATGTGTGGTGTCGCTTGTCAATGTTAGGATTCAACAAGCGATTCTCCTCAAATTTCAGCCAGCCCGCATCAATTAGACCTTGCACCTTATGCTTCAGGGCCCTACAATGCTCAATGGAATGGCTTGGGGATCCTCCATGATAAGCGCATGTTGCGTTCGAGTCGTATCCTCGGAGAAATGGAGGTTGATGAACCTTGGCTGGGGTTATGACTACCATTGAATTATCAAGTAGATATGGGAGCAAGTAAGCATAGGACACCGGAATTGGGGTGAATTCTACAGGCCTTTTCGCTGCAAAATTCATTTCTTGGTTTACGCTATAGGTGGTGTTCGTCATTGGAAGTGCGGTAGACAGACTTTGTGGTTGATTTAGGGATGACCTTTGTGGATGATTGAGTTAGAGGGGCTGTTATTGGCTGAGTAATGACATTGTTGGGCTGATGGGAAATTTGACCGTGTAGGAATGGCAATCATAGCAAGGGTTTCTCCCTCATTCTTATCCTCTTCATTTGCCCCAGCTTTCTCACTCATCAAAGTAGGATGATCAAATTTTCCTCTTTTCAGACCCGCTTCGATCCTTTTGCCGGCGAAGACCAAATCCGCAAAACTTGAAGGTGCGTACCCCACCATTTTTTCACAGTAAAACACTGGTAATGTGTCTACTATTATGGTGATCATCTCTTTCTCCGTCATTGGAGGTGCCACTTGAGCCTCCAGGTCTCTCCACCTTTGGGCGTATTCTTTGAAAGATTCATGCCCCTTTTTTTGCACATGTTCTATAGTTGCATCCTATCCGGAGCCATATCAGAATTGTACTGATATTGCTCAACGAAGGCAACCATTAGGTCTTTCCAAGAATGGACTCAGGAAGGTTCCAAGTTAATGTACCAGGTAACAGCTACCCCAGTAAGACTTTCTTGGAAGAAATGTATCAGCAGTTTCTCATCTTTTGCGTATGCCCCCATCTTCCAACAATATATCTTTAGATGGTTCTTGGGGCAAGTAGTCCCCTTGTACTTGTCAAAGTCCGACACCTTGAACTTGGGAATGACCATGTTTGGGTACTAGGAACAACTTTTCTACGTCAGTAAAGACATAATCTCTGCCTCCTTCAACGACCCTGAGTCTTTCCTCTAGATGATCCAACTTTTCCCATTCCTTCCATAATAGGAGGGATTTTACCTGCTGTGGAATTCAAGGGTTGTGGTTGGGGGCAAAATTGAGGGCCCTCCAAAGTGTTTTGCTGGAGTATACCGCCAACTACTTGCCCTTCAGTGGCATATCCGAGGCAAGGCTCAAAGTCGGCTAGATTATGGCGGGGAATTTCATGTGTCTCCCCCACGGTTTGAGAGACATGTGCATGATCAGTTTGGGGTTGTCAGCTCTCAATGAGTATAGGAGTGGAGTTATTGACATCCTCACTGGGATTGTATGCCACATTGGGTGGTGTATAGTTGGGAGGTAAGCCATATGGTGGGAAGGCGTGCTTGTTTTGAATTTGCACATAATAGGGGCCGCTCGTACTTCCTAAATCTTTGCCTACCTTAGCCGAGGTTGGATGATTCATTTAGTTGAGGCCAGATGGGGGCATCGGGTTCACCTTAGCAACAACACTGGTAATGGCAACTGCAACCGCATTGGCTTCCATTATCTTCTTCATGCTCATCATGGCCTCCATCATTGTGGCCATTTGCTCTTTCATGGCCTCCATGTCGGCCTTCATCTACTTTTGCACCTCCTCTACTTCACCCATTACTCTAGCTCTAGCACAGGTTCGGTAAGGGCGTTGTAAAGCGTGTTCTTTCCTTTTGATAACAATGATTAAGTTCATTTTTTTTCAAGGAAAGAATGCAATGAGCAATGCATCCAATGAAAAGCATGGATGTATGCAAATGATGCATAGTTGAAGTATTGCGAATTTTTACGCAAGACATGGGGTTGAATCAATTTAGATTTTCAACATGGTCCATGACATCTTTGTCAAGGTGAAACTAGAAGTAACAAGGACATCAACAATCCTAAATGTGTTTGGCAGTAGACGAAGTAGTGATGTAACTCGATCCATCTTTTGCCCCAATTTTTGCAAGATGGTTACTTCCATGCTTCAACTTGACTTGATGAACCTTTTCGTAAAAGCATGAGCTTGGTTCAACCCCATAACCCAAGGAATGGAAATTTTGATCGCCAATACTTCGACAACATTTTATAGAGATGAAAGACTCGGGAATACGTATGCTATGCATGGAAAATGTAATTATGAGATTGAGATGCCCGAAGAAACATCATTTCCTAGTTAACCACGCATTAGGTACCATGCTCAATCATTTTGTTTTGTTGTTTTTTTTAGAAATGGGTTTATGATCCCAACATGGTTGGCTCATGGTACCTAACACATGCAACTAAGAATGCAGTGTGAATTTTCACGCTTCCTTTTTCTGTTTTTGTTTTGCAGAGGAAAATGCAAGGATCATGCATGGGCAAACATGAAAACAAAAGGTATGCAATTTGTAGAACAAAAAGTATGTTGAATGCATATGCATGATGATGCAATGACTCATGCAAAATGTGATGCTGGAATATGATAACGGACAAATGCAGGAACGATATGTTCATCATGATGCCATGAAGAGATGCTTATGTGATTCATGATATGAATGCATTTACGGACACGAGAGCCCGGAAAATTATCTCTTCTTACTTGCACATTCGGGGGCGCAGTGCCCCATGTGTGCAGTTAAGAAGGTGATATGGACCTTCCGGCTTCCCGTGACGAAAGACGAGACCAACATACAACGCATGCATGACGACATGATGCAGATGTGAAAAAGCACAACAGGGGGATGTACACAGCATGGCAATATCCTTAAATAAACATACAACAAAGGCGTACATGACATTTAGGTTATATGCATGGCAGTGTTTAAAAGGCACGCAGCGTGTTCACTTCGTGCCCCTATTTTAGGGATCTAAATGGGAGGAACTAAAAGGCTTTTAGTGATGATTCCCAAGGTGGTCATATCTCTCTTGATGGTTTCTAGAGGTATCATCCCCTTCGACAAACATATTGCGGCAGTAGGGACTAGCAATAACAATATGTTATCAAAGAGAAAAACTCTAGATGAGGATTCACTGTTATCAAGCAAGTCGGAGACCCAACATGACCACAGATTCACCTCCACTCCTTATGCTCCCATGGACCCGGGTATAGGGCCCATTTTCAACTCACCGCGTGTACAAATAGTGTTATGTGTGCATCAAATGAATAAATATCTACCTCATGCATACATTTCAAAAACACACTAAAAGCATCAAAGAGCTATATACAAGAATGTAAGAGAAATAAAAGGAAACCGACAAAAGAGGAAGTCATGATATTGCACGAGATTAGAAGGCCTAACTCTCTAAAAACAGTCCCCAGTGGAGTCGTCAACTGTCGCAACCTACCCTTTGGCGGGAGGGCGATGCGGGGCTCACGGGTGCGTCTTCCATGGGAGGAAAATGCGCGGAGTCGCCACCAACGTTTATTTGAGGCAAACGTCGGAAAAACCGGAAAGGTGTGGTCTATGAACTTTAATCGTGAAAGGTTCAGGAGTTATTTTTACGCACGAGGAAGGTATTAGCACCCCACGTGTCCATCACAAGGGACAACAACCTTTAATCAAGTGTGCAAATATGACTTCAAAATGTTTTATTTTCCCTTTTTTATGTCTTTTTGAGTTTTTATGCTTTTTATGTTTTTAATTATGGTGTGGTTGACAAGGGTGTTTTCCTCACTCCTACGTATCCTCAATTGCGATGAGGAAATCAAACCTACGTAGTTCTTTGAGAACTAAACGTTGGTTAAGTTGTTTTTATCTTTTTTCGCAAGATATATTTTAATCGAACAAAAGGTCATTTAAGGCGTTGGACCATTAAATGATCTTTTGATTTTGAAAGGAGAGAAATGTTAAGGCGTTGGACCATTAACGATCTCTTGGTTTTTGAAAGTAGAGAAACGTTAAGGCATTGGACCATTAACGATCTCTTGGGGTGGTCGACAAAAGCGGGGCTTTTGCCTCTGCGTATCCTCAATTGTGATTAGGAAATCAGACCTACGTAGTTCTTGCAAAAGCGGTAAAGTTACATGTTGATTTTATGCTTTTGAACGGTCCATGTTAACCGATAAAAGCAAAGAGGACCGTTTAAGGCGTTGGACCTTAAAACGGTCTTTAGTGATCTTTGCGGAAAAAGCTTGATTTGTGAGTTGATTTTAGCCTTTGTTTCACTTTGGTTATTAGTCAATTCATTCAAGGAAACTTCCAAAGAAAAAAGTCCGATTGATTTTTTTGATTATTTTATTCAAAGATATTTTGATTATTTTATTATTATTTTTCAAGATATTTTGATTATTTTATTACTATTTTGCCTTTTTTTGGTTTAACCGTGATTACAACATGAACGATCGGTTAGATTTTGTTTTAATAGTGATTAAACGAGATTACAACACAAATGATCAATTGAAATTCATTTTATCATTTATTAGGTGAGAAAATAGCTTAAATAAACGGTAAAAAACTCATTAAAGAAGAATAAAAGAAAATTGAAAGTAAGCGAAATTAAAGTGAAAGTACACAAAATAAGTAGGGACCATTAAGGGTGCATAGAATGAATTGAAAGATTCGATTTCGGGAACTTACCGGTTGAAGACTGAAGAGCGATGAAGAACGATGAAGAATTTCCACAAAATCACTTACGGAAGCGTTACAGAAGCACTTCGACTCAATTTTTCTTCACGAAAACGTGTTTTTCGCCAAAAAATAGCCGAAATGCATAGCCAAGGGGTTTGGAATATTTTTGAAACAGCCCCCCTCCCCTATTTATAGGGAAAAAAAGAGGTGCTTGCCGCCCAGAGACTTAATGAAGAAGATTTCTAAGCACACCCGAATTACTAAGTTCACCCCCTTTTCGTATTTTACATAAAAGTTACGAAAGCATTATGAAAGTGTTTCGGATTTGATTTTCATCTTTTTTTCTCTTCTTTTTCACCAATGTTTAGTGAAATATGCTTACACAAGGTTTTCAGAAATTTTACGAAAGCATTACGGAAGGCATGGAAACCATTTTTCAAAAAACATGGAGGAGCTTGCTGTCCAGTTGCTTCCTCCTTAAGAAACCCAACTTCCAAAATATTCCGGAATGGCCTAGACTTGAATTTCTATTTACACCCCTATCATGATAAGTTCACCCCCAATTTTTTGTGTTTTTGGCTGTTTTCTTTCTGAAACGTTATGAAACTTTACAGATTACGTAACGACACCCATTTTCTTTCCGGAATATTGCGAAACTTTACGGATTACGCATTAATGCTTCTTTTTGACTTCCAGAATGTCGCGAAACTTTACGGATTAATTAACGATGGGTGTTAAGTACCTCGAGGCGGTCAAGTGAAGGTTGCACGCCACCAAACAATGGTCCCCGGATGAAATTAGGGTATGAAAGTTGTCCCTCTTTACTTATTTTTTTTTGGAGATAAAAGCGAAGTAAAGATAAGACACTAATTTTGTTCGAGCAGAACATCATTCGGCCGGTCAATATCCCGACCAACGGAACCTGTCATTCAGAAAGAGAGAAAAGGCATCAGAAGCGTCAACAAAATTTCAGTGTCTTGAAAGCGATAAAATGGGATAATCACGACGTTTCCAAACATTATCGAACTTGATCGTCCCCGCCCAGCAGAGAAGAATCTCGTGCGTCATCGGACTTGAATGTCTCCAGACGACGAGAGTAAAAACCTGCAAAAATTTTGAAAATAATCAGAATCGGACGACCAACATCATCCTGATACCGTCGAACTCGTTTGCCCCGGAAACCATTTTTCAAAAAATGTGGAGGAGCTTGCCGCCCAGTTGCTTCCTCCTTAAGCAACCCAACTTCCAAAATGTGTTGGAAGGGCTTAGATTCGAATTTCTATTTAAACCCCTATGTTGATAAGTTCACCTCCACATTTTTGTGTTTTTGGCTATTTTCTTTCTGAAACATTACGAAACTTTACGAATTACGTAAAGACACCCATTTTCTTTCTGGAATGTTGCGAAACTTTACGGATTACGCAACAATGCTTCTTTTAGACTTCTAGAATGCCACGGAACTTTACGGATTACCTAACGATGGGTGTTAAGTACCTCGAGGCGGTCAAGCGAAGGTTGCATGCCACCAAACAATGGTCCCCGGACGAAATTAGGATATGACAAGCATGCATTACTTTAATCATAAGTGACCATGGAGGAGAGTTCGAAAAAGAGAATTTTCAGTTGTTTTGTGATGAAAAGGGTATTCTTCACACCTTCTCAACTCCTAGAAGAACATAAAAAAAGGTGTAGTTGAGAGTAAGAACAAATCATTACAGGAAACGGAAAAGACCATGCTTAATGATAATTCTGCTCCTAAGCACTTTTGGGATTAAGCAGTGAATACTTCTTGTTATTTGTAAAACATAGTTTACATGAGACCCTTTCTAAAAAAGACTCCCATTGAATTGCGAAAAGGGCAACAACCCAACATATCATACTTCCATCCTTTTGGATGTCAATGTTTCATCTAAATACTAAGGATAACTTGAGAATGTTTGACTCAAAAAGTGATGACGAAATATTGCTTGGATATTCTAAAACATCCAAGGCATATAGAGTATACAAATCTAGAACCTTAGTAGTTGAAGAAGGAATCCATGTGAAATTCAATGACACCAAGCATGATAAAGATTTATCAGAAGAAATAAGATTAGAAGATGGAATAAGCAGAGAAATTCTAGCCAACCACAACATTGAAGTAGTTGCATTCAATCCACCACTAGACAATTTTCAAGGAGAAGTAATAGAACCCCACTTGACAAAACATAAGGAAGAACCATCAAGAGAGTCAAATCATCGATGATTACTCAGATAAAGTCCAAACAAGATCATACACTATTGATATCACAAATAAAGCCCAAGAACATAGATGATGCTATGTAAGATGAAAACTGGGTCAAGGAAATGTAGGAAGAGCTTGACCAGTTTCAGAAAAATGACGTATGGAAGCTAGTTGAGTTACCCAAATACAAGAAAAAAGTTGGAGCCAAGTGGGTATTTAGAAAAAAACTAGATGAGGATGGTAAGGTTGTGAGGAACAAAGCTAGGTTAGTTGGTAAAGGTTACTCATAATAGGAAGGTATAGATTATAAGTTATTGGTTCGAATGAATCGATTTCTTCTGCTACCTGTAGTGTATAAGACACTATATCAAAGCCATATCCTTTAGGAGCTCTGATTTTCCTTTGTGATTTTTTGGGTGTTGTGGTTTTGGGCTGCTTTGAATGGTCTTGACTCATCCAATCAATCCTCTCAATTGGTGTTGAATTCAGATGTTGAGAGTGCATTTGAAGATCCTGATCAGTTTCATCAAGTGCTTCAAACTACTTCTGATCACTAATGTTTTTTTTTATTGTGGAGCTCTCAAACTCCACCTTCTTAGTGACATCCTTAGCCTTGCCCAAATCTTCATTAGGTTTAGAATGCAACATAGAGAGTTCATCAAAGATGACATCTCTATTTAAAATGATCTTTCCTTCACTTGGAGAAAAAACTGGGAATCCTTTGTGATGTAGCTCCTATGGAACTTGTAGGCCTGGGATCTTCTTCAAAAATGAAGTCCTTTGCTTCTTGAAGTTTGATGGCAGCAAAATGGAGAAGGAGAAAGATGGTTGGAGACACCACTTCAAGAAGAAGATGAGTCTAGAAGAAGCTCACCACCATAGGAAGCCATGGATAAGAGCTTGAAGGTAGGAGAAGATGAATAAAGGGAGAGGAAGAGGGAGAGAAGGAGCACGAAATTTTGTGCCTCAAAAGAGGTCTGAATTTTGAAGTTTAATTCTCAAATGGTCAAAGTTGAAAAAATGTACACACATGGCCTCTATTTATAGCCTAAGTGTCACACAAAATTGGAGGAAAATTTGAATTTCTATTCAAAATTTACTTGAATTTGAAATTGAATTTGTGGAGCCAAATTTTGGAGCCAAAACTTCACTAATCATGATTAGTGAATTTTAGCTATGGTTCAGCCCACTAATCCAAGATCAAGTCCAAGATTCTCCACTAAGTGTGCTTAGGTGTCATGAGGCATGTAAAGCATGAAGGACATGCACAAAGTGTGACTATATGATGTGACAATGGGGTGTAGCAAGCAAAGCTCACCTCCCCCTCTAAAATTTAATTGGATTGGGCTTCTCCCAATTCAATTAAATTTATTTACCAACACACACATCAAATATTCACTCAATTCATGTGAAATTACAAAACTACCCCTAATACAAAAACTAGTCTAGGTGCCCTAAAATACAAAGGTTGAAATATACTACATTTTGAGGGTACCCTACCTACATTATGGAGCCCTAAATACAAGGCCCAAAAATAATGAAACCTTAATCTAATATGTACAAAGATAAGTGGGCTCATACTTAGCCCATGGGCCCAGATCTAGCCTAAGGCTCATGAGAACCCTAGGGCCTTCTCTTTCATCTCTGGCCCAGTCTACTTGGAATCTTCTATCCAATGCCCTTACGGGATAGGATTGCATCACTTTGTCTGCATCTGTATAATCCATAAAGAATCCTTTCTTGGCTTTGGGCTCCAGCTTACCTTCACTTATGTGATAGTATGTCACACCTTCAACATTGAGTATTCAAGTGGTTTGTTAGACCGTACCTCAATAAGGGTCTTGAAGCCTATGGCAGTGAGTGGTGAGTGATTCACGAGATAGTATGTTGTGTTGATTACATTAACCTAGAAGCTCTTATCCAAGCCTAAATTGGATAGCATGCATCTAGCCCTTTCCAGCGAGGTCATGTTCATTCTTTCAGCTACTACGTTTTGTTGTGGAGTATAGCATACATAATATTGTCCTGTTATGCCTTCATCTCTACATAATTCATTGAATTCAATAAAACAGAGTTTCAAGCCATTGTTATTCCTAAGACAGTTTACTATCTTACCTGTCTAATTCTTCTTAACAATTGTCCAATGCTTTAAAAATTTGAAAGTTTCAGATTTCTGCTTCATCATGAAAATCCATGTTAACCCTGATTAATCATTGAAGATAGAGAGGAAATATCTTGCCCCTAACAGTCAAAATGGACATCGTCCAACATGGAATTTCTTGTGGGCACAACCTTTGGAAACTTGGTCCGATGTTGCTTCCTATAAACACAATGCTCTCAAAATAGAAGAGGTTCCACCTTGTGATTTCCAAGTAAGTCTTGCTTGCTCAGAATATTCATACCTTTTTCACTCATGTGGCCCAGACGTAGATGCGACAAAGAATTATTAGACAAGCCTATCATAGTGAACCTCTAAATGATATAAAAATTTCCTTGCTTGGTTTCCTGCATTACCATATCCTAATAAGATTAACATATAAGAATCCTTTTCCAACATTACTGATGCACACATTAAGTTATTCTAAGTGGATCCCTCGCACTTGGAACCTAAGAATATTTACTAAATATCGATCTCTGGCATATGTAGTAAATACCCCAACATTACGATTTTATTCCCGTGCTTTTTGCAATCAAAACATTATGCTCTATTCCTAGCAACGTAACGTAAAGAGTAAAATCATTCAGTTTAAATTCTAAGATTACTTTACAGTCTCACTTGAAATCCAATTTCATGACACTAGCATTATGAGTAGAATCAAGTATTACAAGTAGAATGAAATTACCAATAATGAGTACAAAAGATTCATACATATATAATATCAAAAGGGATACATGAGGGTACAAAGATTACATCCAATCCTTAAGAAAAACTAACCAATCATTACACAGGGCACAAGACTAACAAGAGAAATGTCGAAGGAAGTGATCCACGGTCACAACTCTGTAGTGTCTCGGCTCCACTTTTCCTTTTGTCCTTCTTCTTCCTAGCTCTGTCTCGTTTTTCTCTCTACCGAAGACTCTGCTAGATCTGTTTTAACCATAAACATGGCTATTTATATAAAAGAGCTATGAGGTGTTGAGAAATTTGCACAAGTGAGTTGTAGCTTGCCCAGGCGAGTTGGTTGCTTATGTCTGAAGAAATATTATTAGCCCAGGCGAGCTAGATGCTAGCCAAGGCGAGTGGATGTATGAAATCTTGGAAAAATGATCATTTTGGCCTTCCTTTTGACTTTGTTTCTGGGTCTAACAAGCAACCATCAAAACCTACAAAATCATGGATGAATCATTCATGTTTAAACAAAAACATTAGTAAATGTAAAATATATATAGAGCAACTAGATTTAAGGGTAGTTTATATGAAAACTATTACAATCGAAAGATAAGTGATAACATTTTAATCCCAAAAATAATTGAAATATGACACTTATCACATATTTCTGACGCACTAAATTTTGTTATTTCTGTATTTTAGTATTTTTGTTATTTCCATATTTCCGTTATTCTCGTAATTTCGTTATTTTCAATATTCTTTTGCTTTAAGTTGTCTTTAGTTAATCAAACTAAAACCAATGACATTTGATTAAATTTGTACATAACTATTGAATTGATAATCTTTATCTGAATGAAGTAAGTGAACTCAATTCCCTGTGGAGATGAACTCCTTTATTAATGTGAAACCTACAATGACAATTGGTACGCTTGCCAAAAGTCCTAAAACAAGTAACGATGTCACGTCTTTATGTTATTGTCATCTCTCCTACGGGCAGATGGAAGGTGTTTGTCTCTTTTTTCCATCTCTGTGCAAGAGCAAACAAGAATCCCTTGTCTATTGTTTAATAACTGCATGTAGTTAATGAAAATAAACCAAATCCCTTGACCACAACTTGTATATCATGTAGGACAATCTCTTACTGCAACTTTCTCATATGTGATACTAACTTCAGCTCACCAAATTCCTACAAAAACATAAATAATTACTAAATAAGTTCTAAAAAAAAACAAACCTTTGAATAGTTGAATAAATTTTAAAGTTAGTAGTTTACCATGCCAACCCAAACTTCCTAAGCTACATGATCAGCGTATGAGGACATTGGTGACATGTCCTCAGGTTCACCAAGTTCCAATTGCTTAATAGCCTAGACATGGTCAACAAGCTCCATAGGCTCCAATTGCTCAACATGCTCCAAAACTCCACTTGCACAAGTTACTCCAAGGGTCCACCACTTGAGCTTCTACACATCGCCTCCATTCATACATTGTAGGTCTAATGCATTTGTCACTGCCATCATCATAATCAAAACTAACTTTTTCTATCTGTGCCAAGATCCACTCTCTTAACATGCTCCAAAGACTCCACTTGCATAAGTTATTCCAAATGGTCTACCACTTGAGCTTCTACACATTGCCTACATTCAAATATTGTAGGTGTAATGTGTCTATCACTGTTATCATCACAATCAAAAGTAACTCTTTTTAACTTCACCATTTAAAAATTAAATTTTTATCATTAGATTCTACAATCAGATTCATAAACACAATCATACACTAGAGAATTTATATAACCATCACAAACATAAGAAAGCAATCTATATAACATATTAACAATGGATTCAAAAACATGACAACATATTCAAAATGACATTGTTTTAAAAACTATATATTACACAAAATATTGATCTAAAGCAATCCTATATATTGATCACTAAAGTTTGATGCTTTGCAAGTATTGCATTCATAGGCTAAAAGCACTAACTTTTGATATTATCTAAACAAAAAATAACATTAGTCCTCAAACAGAAAAAACTATACTTCTTTCAAACAGAAACCATTACACAAAATATTGTCCTCAATGTTATTTTATCAATAAAACTTATCCACATCTAATTGAACTCTATACTATATTTCCTCCAACAGAGTTAGAACGTAACAAAATCAAACATTCTACTGAACCACAGTCCCGAATATTAGTCTTAAGAACTTGTCTCAAAAAATTAGAATAATACAAAAAGTTCTTCTCTTAATCCATTTGATTACTAAATCTTTTCGTGTATGTTTGTTTAAGATTTTTCTTCAATGGAAGCTGGTGTTGGCTTAGTTTTCAAAAGTTTTTACATAAGTATGAAGTATTTACATTAAGCAACTCTATTCTGGAACAAAGAAAAGCGCACGACTTCAATCAAAATCTAAGGCCCTGTTTAGGGTGGTTTTCTATTTCTAGTTTCAAAATTATTAAAAAATAAACCCAGTTTATACTTTGAGTTTATGAGTTTTAGTTTAGTTTTGGTAACAGTCGGTTGCACAAAATATATGAAATTTACAAATGAAGGCCTCCTACTATGTTCATCCTATACTATTCATTTGTCTTCTTCCAAAGACATTATCTATGAATCCTTCTTATCACATCCAAACAAAAACTACACTACTTTCAAATTTCAATTACCAAATTTGATTCAAAGTACAAGTTAGATTTGCAAGAAAAATAAATCCAATTTCAATGCAAAATTCCAAAAGATATTCAATTCATTCTTAACCATTCTATTAAACAGTTTATAGGCATTTTTAATTTGCTCATATTTAACACATTTTATAGGAATTGATCTATGATGTATAGAGAACCTTTCACATGACTTCCAGATTGAATACAAAATTTTTCCCCCTAGAACCTTACTATGCAAATAAAAAATGGGAGGAACTTAACAATGTTACAACACCAAATCATGCATAACAACCAATCAATGAACAAGGGGAACTCTTCCATTTTGAACATCACATCTTGTTACAAATTCTCATTATCTCCATTTCAATTAAAATACAACATCTATAATCAACTTAAACTAACAGAAAAGGAAATTTCAACTGCAACAATAAAAAAATTTCAGCCAATAACACCCAAACCACGTAGGTATAGATAGCAATAGTATCAGAACATATACAAGTAACTCATCCATCATAAAGGTTTTTGTTCATCCCAAACAATGATTAATAGAGAAGTGATAAAATTACTTGAAGGATCTTTGGATAGTTGAGAGAAAAAAAAAGGTAGGTTTCCAAAACACCTCAATCCGATGAAACAAAACTTGGATATATGAATATTCACCATCTCTTTGTCGCGAAACATGAGATGTAGATCTTGTGTTGCCTACAACACCTCAAACTTTAAAGTGCAAATATTTCTTGAAAACACTTTAATTAAGTTTATTTTAGAAAGAAATGTCACAAAATTTTAAACTTTTACTTATTATTAGTAAAGCATCTCCCTATTTCTTAAAAAAACAAAACGTGTTAGTCGGAAATGCTAAACAGTTGCGTCGAATTAAAATAAATGCAAATGTAGAGTAATTCAGTTTTCATACATAAATAAAATAAAAAATTGTAGTATAGCAAATAAATATATGGATACAACCCATAATGGTGTGATAATAAACAAAATACATTTACATCCTTACTACATGAAAATACATGTCTGTGCAAAAGATGTCTCTCAAAATACATTAAAGTCAATAAAGAAAACTAGGAACAGAGTAGACCACTTATCAAACCAGAAGTTCTGAACTAACTAAGATGTGCCTTGGAAGGATCGTCACGCTCCTCCTTAGATGCCTGTTCCAACTGCCTTAATAGTTCCTGGTACTCCTCCATCTCCTCGGACGACATGTCCGAATGGTCACCTCAATCCTCTGTAACCTCCACTAGATGTACTCACCACATGTTGTATCAACGAATGTTGCCTCGCTCATCATACTTCTCTAGAGCCAATAGCAATTCCAAAGCAAGATGTGACTCTTCCAGTCTGAGATACAAACAAGTATCTTTAAAGTATCACAACTCTATGCGAGACATGAACCCACATGGGATATATATAGCAGGTCAATAAATGGTCAATGGTAAAGGGCATTGCATTTAGTCTATTAGTTGGTACTACATGGATTAGAGTATGGTAGGTATAACGTGTAGTTTGTGTTATGGTGCAAGGCCATACCCACTCTCTCTACGAGCTACGCCAAGCTCGCAGACACCTCAATGTATTTGGCATTTTCAGTACCTGATAGCTGTTGATTGTAGGAGTGAGTCCTCCTAATGCAATCCTCCCTAGGAAGGGACCAGTCACCAGAGCCATGAGCAAGAGGCTCCAAGAGGATTGGGTTAGAGCTGCTGAAGAAGGCCCTAGGGTCTCATGAACCTCAGGGTAGATTTCTAAGCCCATGGGCCAAGGTTGGGTCCACTTATCTTTGTAAATATTAGATTAGGATTTCATTATGTTTTTCCTTCTATTTAGGGCTCTATAATATAGGTAGCGTACCCTAGAAATGTAGGATTTTTCAGCCCTTGAATTTTAGGGCACCTAGACTTGTTTTTGTATTAAGGGTATTTTTGTAATTTCACATGCATTAAGTGAATATTTCATGTGTGTGTTGGGAAACAAAGTTAATTGAATTGGGAGAAGCCCAATCCAATTAAATTTTAGAGAAGGAGGTGAGCATTTGTTTGCTACACCCCATTCCCACATCATATAGTCACACTTTGTTCATGTCCTTCATGCTTTACACGCCTCATGACACCTAAGCACACTTAGTGCAAAATCTTAGACTTGATCTTGGATTAGTGGGCTGAACCATAGCTAAAATTCACTAATCATAATTAGTGAAATTTTGGCTCCACAAATTGAATTTCAAATTCAAGTGAAATTTGAAAAGAAATTTAAATTTCCTTCTAATTTTGTGTGACACTTAGGCTATAAAAGAGGCCATGTGTGTGCATTTTTTCAACTTTGATCATTTGAGAATTACACTTCAAAATTAAGACCTCATTTGAGGCACAAAATTTGGTGCTCTTCTCTGATGCAATCCTACCCCCCAAGGGTATTGGATAGAAGACTCCAAGAGGCTTGGGCTAGACCTACTAAAGAAGGCCCTAGGATTCTCATGAACCTTAGGGTAGATTTTTGAGCCCATGGGTCAAGGTTGGATCTACTCTTCTTTGTAAATATTAGAATAGCTTTTTCCTTCGTTTGGGCCTTGTATTTTGGCCATTCTAGTAGTATAGGGTTTTAGCCTTGTATTTCGGGGCATTTTGAGTATTCTTTGTAGTAAGGACTTTTTTTTTGTATTTTCATGTTTTTTGTCATGGGGGTGAGCTTAGCTATTATAGGGGGTGTGTAGCTAAGCTCTAGCTTCTCATCTCAAGGAGGTGAACTTAGCTATTAGAGAGGTGTGTGTAGCTAAGCTTTAGCTTTTTTAGGAATCTTCTTAAGGAAGCTTCTCAAGGAGGTGAGCTTAGTTATGAGAGGGGTATGTGTAGCTAAGCTCTAGCTTCTCAAGGAAGTTTTCTCAAAGAAGCTTCTCAAGGAAGTTTTCTCAAGAAAGCTTCTAAAGGAAGCTACCTAGTCTATAAATAGAAACATGTGTAACACTTATTGTAACTTTGATGAATGAGAGTCTTGTGAGACATACTTCAAAGTTCCACTTCTCTCCCTCTTTTATTCCTTCAATTTCGTGCTCCCCCCCTCTCTCTTTCTCTCCCTCTTTCTTTTCCTCCATTGAAGCATTCTCTCCAAGCTTCTTATCCAAGGCTCATCTTGGTGGTGAAGCTCCTTCTTCCATGGCTTATTCCTTAGTGGATGGCGCCTCCTCTCACCTCTTCTCCTTTGTCTTCCGCTGCATCTCCATGGTGGAAAATCACCATTAAAGGACCTCATTGAAGCTCAAATATCCAGCCTCCATAGAAGCTCCACAAGCAAGCTTCCATCAAGTGGTAATCAGAACACAAGAGCTTCAAGTAGGTGCTCCTTAAACCTCCATTAATTTTTTTGCTTTACCTTCTCTTCCATTGTTGTTTCTTCATTTTTTCTCCATGTATCTCCTCACATGTCTTGTGCTAAATTTTTTTAACATGATTCTTTAGAGTTTCCACCGATTAAACTTGCTATAAAAGCTAGATTTGATTTTCTATGGTTCAAATTTCTTGTTCTTGTTCTTGAACCATGAATTGTGTTGAGTTTAGGTTCCTTTGAGTTTTGTCTTGTTATTTTTGTGGATGAAAAATAAATCATAAAATTCTTACAAAAATATTAAAGTAGAAGAAAACCTCAAAAATCTAGAGTGACTTGTTCACCTATTGTAGTTTTGTCATAGAAGTCATGTCTAGTCATGAAACTTGTCACATAAGATTTCTTATGTTGTGCTGAATTTTATTTTCTTGTTTCTTTGTCTAACTCATTTGTTCATGAGTGTATGAAATTATTTTAGCCTATTATTTGATTTGAGTCAAATCTTTCATGTTAATTAGTCCTTAACATGTTTATGCAAAATTCTTAGAGAGTCTTTGATTGTGAACCTTTTCTTGAACTTTTAGGTTTCCTTATGATTGTGTCTATTGTGAATTTGAGTTTTGGTGATTGAATTGCTGGCTGAAATGTTGATCCTAAGTGAATATTGAACTCCTAAAACTGTGGTAAACAATCCTAGTGAGTTCAACATACATAGGAAGGTTGAAAGTAAGCCCAAGGCAATCAATATACCATGCTTAAAGAAACAAATCGCTGGTGCTGGCAGCTTAGAGATACAAACTTGTAAAAATTACTGAGAATTGGTTACTTCGAATTTTGAGCTGAAATTTTTACTGAATTTTCTAGACATCTGTAAATAAGTTATAAAAAAAGAAAAAAGTGATTTGGATAAAAGGAAAAAATAAGAAACATCACACAAGTTGGCAGGAAAATCAATATCCAGAAAAAAAAAGGTGAAAGGGAAGTGTGCTTGTTGTTTTGGCTCAAAATTTATTCTATAATTGGAAATTTATATTGAAAATTAGTGTGAAGACAAGTGCCAAAGCTACAGGTTTGTTGAGTCTTTTTTTTCAGTTTTTTTACTCTATTCTAGAGCCATTCTAAGTTTCTCTTTGAGTCCTAGCTTGCTTCTACGTCCTTTTCATTGCTTTAATTGTTGAATAATCCTTGAAAAATTGTCTTGTTAAAACTCCATTGGTTTTGCTTTCATTTCATTTTTTTTGGTCTTTGGTTATTGCTTGTCTCTTTGTTTCCTTGTTTGTGAGTTGCCATATAGGGAATTGGAAAGGAGGATTGGTGCCATCCCTTGAAGAATTTGAGTCAAGAAGTAAGGGGCCAACCACCTTAAGAGCTATTGGACTAAGAAGCACTCCAAATTGAGTGAATCACCAAAGAGATAACAACCACCAAAATTGAGGATGTTTTGTAATTTTTTAATTTTCAATTTACTTACCTTTATTGCTTTCAAGTTTTGTAACAAAAAGGCCTTTCATTGGAAGTGTGTTGGGAGCCTCCAATAAGTTACCAAACTTCCATTTGTGTGTAATAATTTTAGGCAATATTTCCTTAGGATAGTGAGTGTTTTGTTGGGAACCTTGATGTGGTCATCCAAACACTCTTAGGATTCACTTAGTTTACTTTTCTTGCTTACTTTCATAGCTTATTTCCTTTACCTTCCATTGTCAAACCGCCTAGATAGCTTTCCTTTTACCAATTAGTTGTTTACCTTGTCTGTCACACCTCTTTTAGTGTTTATTTTGGCTAGTTTCAACCATAGCTTCTTTTACCTTTTGTTTTCAAACCTCCAACAAGAAAGAACCACAACTTAGGAACCAACATGAGTCATCATTCATCTAGTGTTAATGGCGAGGGTACTAGTCATAAAGACCCTTTATCTAGAATCTTAGATGAGTTGAGTTCCCTCAAGTTATGGAAAGAAAAACAAGAGAGAAAAGAAAAAGAAAAAAAAAGATTGGAAGAAATAAGTCAAGATGGAAGAAAGAAAATAAGAGAGGAAGAAAGAATAAAAATAATGAAAGAAATGAAAAGAGAAAAACATGCCTCCTATAGTAGTCATAACTCTTGCAAGAGCCTAAGTGAAGAACTTCGTGACTATTATGAAGGAAGGCATAGGTCACATCTTAGACCTCACTCCCATAGAAGAGAAAAGGAAAGAAAGCCTCAAGAGGCTAACATTAACCTCTCATACTTCCATGGGAAGGACAATGTAGAGGCTAACTTAGATTGGGAAATAAGGGTAGAGCAACAACTTAAAAAGAAGTCTACTTCAAAATCTTATGGCTCTCACTCTTATCCAAAGAAAAACCAAGGTCAAGGCATCTTAGGGGTGACACCTTCTAAGCCCAAAGATGATAAGGGGAAGACAATAGAAAAGCAAGCCCCTAAGGCTAGTATACAAGAGAAAACTAGCTCTATAAAGTGCTTTAAATGTCTTGGAAGAGGACACATTACTTCTCAATGTCCCACCACAAAAACCATGATTATGAGGGGCCAAGACATTTATAGTAGCCAAGATGAGCCTACTACTTCACCTTCCTCTAGTGAAAGTGAAGAAGCAAAAGGGGAAGAATCTAGTGAAGAAATCTACCCCCAAGAAGATGGACAACCATTAGTGGTTAAAGAGAAGTGTAAGGAGGTAAGTGTCTCCTCCAAGAGGTTAGCTAAGAAGGAAACTCATTTTACAATAAAGACAAACATTAAAGAAACTTTCCCTCTTAGACAACCTCCACATTTTCTCTTTTGTAAAAAGACACTTGCTAGCATTGCCACACCTCTTGGGCTTGAGTTTATTCCTCAAGTAAAGAAGTTGTTGGATGATGGTTTGGTTCGCAAGAGCTTAAATCCTTGTGCTTTGTTGGTGCCCAAAATAGGTATTATTAGGCACCAAGTCCCTAAAATAAGTGGTATGATGAATGTTTTGAGTGGTGCAACCCTCTTTTGTAAAATCACTCGTGCACCTAACATCTTCATGGTGTGTGTACATAGGGACCCATTAGGTAGGTTTGTTCTTATTTTTAGTTTCAATACAAACTTAGGTACTCATATGGGACACCTTAGGTTTGTCGTATTTTTTTGTAGGAATAATCAACATAAAAATACAGAAAAAGGTACACTTTATTGCATTACTTTCCTTAATTTTTTAAATAGTGATCAAGGGGTTCCCACGAATCCTAAGAGAATAAAGGTCATTCCCGATTGGCCCACTCCACCAAGTATAAGGGAAATCTGGGGCTGCCATGACTTAACAAACTTTTACAGAAGTTTTGTCCCATATTTTTCTATACTTGTAGCACCACTCATTGAGTTGGTGAGGAGCCATGTTCCCTCATGGGAAGATGTCCATGAAAGGGGTTTTCAGAACTTACCATACTCTAACAAACCCAACACCACTAATACATATGTTTTTATTATTTTTACAAGTGTCGAGGGAAGGAGCCTAGAGTATGAAGAACCTCGGGATTTGAGGTCAAATCCTTTCCAAGCTGGAGGGGATGATGCAATCCTACCCCCCAAGGGTATTGGATAGAAGACTCCAAGAGGCTTGGGCTAGAGCTACTAAAGAAGGCCCTAGGATTCTCATGAACCTTAGGGTAGATTTTTGAGCCCATGGGTAAAGGTTGGATCTACTCTTCTTTGTAAATATTAGAATAGCTTTTTCCTTCGTTTGGGCCTTGTATTTTGGCCATTCTAGTAGTATAGGGTTTTAGCCTTGTATTTCGGGGCATTTTGAGTATTCTTTGTAGTAAGGACTTTTTTTTGGTATTTTCATGTTTTTTGTCATGGGGGTGAGCTTAGCTATTATAGGGGGTGTGTAGCTAAGCTCTAGCTTCTCATCTCAAGGAGGTGAACTTAGCTATTAGAGAGGTGTGTGTAGCTAAGCTTTAGCTTTTTTAGGAATCTTCTTAAGGAAGCTTCTCAAGGAGGTGAGCTTAGTTATGAGAGGGGTATGTGTAGCTAAGCTCTAGCTTCTCAAGGAAGTTTTCTCAAAGAAGCTTCTCAAGGAAGTTTTCTCAAGAAAGCTTCTAAAGGAAGTTACCTAGTCTATAAATAGAAGCATGTGTAACACTTATTGTAACTTTGATGAATGAGAGTCTTGTGAGACATACTTCAAAGTTCCACTTCTCTCCCTCTTTTATTCCTTCAATTTCGTGCTCCTCCCCTCTCTCTTTCTCTCCCTCTTTCTTTTCCTCCATTGAGGCATTCTCTCCAAGCTTCTTATCCAAGGCTCATCTTGGTGGTGAAGCTCCTTCTTCCATGGCTTATTCCTTAGTGGATGGCGCCTCCTCTCACCTCTTCTCCTTTGTCTTCCGCTGCATCTCCATGGTGGAAAATCACCATTAAAGGACCTCATTGAAGCTCAAAGATCCAGCCTCCATAGAAGCTCCACAAGCAAGCTTCCATCACTCTCCCTCTCCCTCCACTCATCTTCTCCTACCTTCAAGCTCTTATCTATGGCTTCCTATGGCGGTGAGCTTCTTCTTGACTCATCTTCTCCTTGAAGTGGCGTCTCCAATCATCTTTCTTCCGTCTCCATTCTGATGACATTGATCTTCAAGAAGCAAAGGACTCCATTGATGAAGAAGATGCATGGCCTGGAAGCTTCACATGGAGCTACGTCATGTGGTATCAAGAGCATCTTCGTCTAGGTGATGTTCTTTTGCTTCCTCTATCTTTTTGTTCGGTCAATTCACTTTAATTCCTTGTTATTCATCTTATTCTGCATGTATATCCTCCATTGTCTTGTGGTTTGGTTTTGTTTAGAGTAGATTAAAAAAAACCAATTAAATCTTATATCTACACTTGTTCTTGCATTTCTATGGTTCAAATTTTATAGATCTACTCTTGAATCATGTTTTTGTGTTGATTTTAGGTTCTATCATTTTTCAGTCATAATCTTCTTGTGCTGAACCTTTAGATCGAAATTTCTTCCAAAATATTGATTAGAAAGAAAACACAAAAAGCTAAGTGTAAATCACTTAATCCATGTTGTCTTAGAGTCATGTTTAGTCCTAATAATTATCACATTATGTTCTGAGTTTATGTTGAATTTTGATTTGTTGACTGAATTCTAGATACATTTGTTCATGTAGTCTTGTCATTCTTAGCCTATCTTTTGAATTTTGAGTCTAATTAATGCATGTTATTTAGTTCATAACATGTTCTAAATAATGTTCTAAGTTTCCTACATGATGCTTGTGAAGAAGTTGAGTGTGGTGCTAAGTTGTGGCTGGATTTACGAATCAAAATAAGTCTTAAGTTCTACTAAATTGTGTTATTCAAGAGAATTGAGCATAAGCAAACACAAATTGTAACTATCCAAGCCTTAAGCAACATAAACACTACTCTTGATTTCTAGGTTGAAATTGCTAGTGCTGACAGCTTGAACATACAAACTTGAAAAAATTACTGGAATTAGTTACTACAAATTTTGATATGGAACTTTTACTGAATTTTATAGACATTTGGAAAAAAAATTAGAAAATAAGAACCAAGTGATTTGGATAAATGGAAAAAATACGAAAAATAATACACGTTGGCGGGAAAATCAGTGTCCAGAAAAAAAAAAGTGAAAGGGAAGTGTGCTTGTTGTTTGGCTCAAAATTTGTTCTATAATTGGTGCCTATTTTATACCAATCTTAGTTATGAAATTTCAATTGAAAAGTAGTGTGAAAAGTAGTTATCTACACAAAAGGTACACTTCTCTATATTTGCATAGAAAAGTAGTTATGCCTTTTGGGCTTACTAATGCACCAAGCACCTTTATGAGGCTTATGCATCATGTCTTAAGGGATTTCATAGGTAGATTTGTAGTTTTTTATTTTGATGATATTTTAGAGCACAGTAGGAGCCTAGATAATCACTTAGGACATCTTAGGCAACTTCTTTCAGTCCTTAGGAAAAACACCCTCTATGCAAATATAGAGAAGTGTACCTTTTGTGTTGATAATATAGTTTTCTTAGGGTTTGTAATTAGTAGAAATGGGGTCCAAGTGGACCCCGAGAAAATCAAGGCCATCCAAGAATGGCCCACCCCAAAAAGTGTGGGAGATATTAGGAGCTTCCATGGGTTAGCAAGCTTCTATAGAAGGTTCATTCCTAATTTCTCTACAATTGCCTCACCTCTCAATGAGCTGGTGAAGAATAATGTGGCATTTACTTGGGGTGAAAGACAAGAGCAAGCCTTTTCTTTGCTCAAAGAAAACCTCACCAAGGCACCTATTCTAGCTCTTCCTGACTTTTCTAAAACTTTTGAGCTAGAATGTGATGCCTCTGGAGTGGGAGTTGGAGCTGTATTGTTATAAGGTGGGCACCCTATTGCTTATTTTAGTGAAAAAATTCATGGTGCCACCCTCAAATACCCCGCCTATGATAAAGAGCTTTATGCCTTAATAAGAGCCTTCCAAACTTGGGAACATTACCTTGTTTCGAAGGAATTTTTCATTCATAGTGATCATGAATCACTCAAATACATTAAAGGGCAAAGCAAGTTAAACAAAAGGCATGCAAAATGGGTAGAGTACCTAGAGAAATTTCCATATGTTATCAAATATAGAAAAGGAAAAACAAATGTGGTAGCTGATGCACTCTCTAGGAGGCACACATTGTTTTGCTCCCTAGGAGCTCAAATTTTAGGATTTGATAACATTAGGAACTTGTATGATTTAGATGAACATTTCTTGTGAAAGAGAGCCATGAGGGTGGGCTCATGGGCCACTTTGGGATAGACAAGACCTTTGTATTACTCAAAGAAAAGTTCTATTGGCCCATATGAAGAAAGATGTCCATAAGCATTGCACTAGGAGTGTGGCTTGTTTACAAGCCAAGTCTAGCGTGATGCCTCATGGGCTATACACACCCTTATCCATCCCATCTGTACCTTAGGTAGACATTAGTATGGACTTTGTCCTTGGGCTTCCTAGAACCCAAAGAGGTTTAAACTCTATCTTTGTGGTGGTGGATAGGTTTAGCAAGATGGCATACTTTATACCATTCCACAAGGTGGATGATGCTTCCCACATCTCAAAACTCTTTTTCAGGGAAGTTGTAAGACTCCATGGTTTGCCTAGGACCATTGTGTCAGATAGAGATGTTAAGTTCCTTAGCCACTTCTGGAAAACCTTATGGGCTAAGCTAGGAATTAAGCTTTTTTTCTCTACCACTTGTCATCCATAAACTGATGGGCAAACAGAGGTAGGGAATAGGTCTTTATCCACCATTTTAAGGGCTCTTTTGAAAGGCAACCATAAGTCTTGGTGATGTGCCATCATTTTCTTCTATTTTCTAAACCCTTTTTGCACCATTTTAATTATTGATTGGTCTTAATTGTCAATTAATTAGGCAGTTTTATTATTTGGGCTCATTTAGCTAATTTGATGTTTTTAATCTAATTTCAGGAATTAATGAAACATTGGGCTTAATCCGGATTTTGGTTGTGGACTTGAAGAGGGCAAATAAAGCAGCGCTTACCTTAGTTAATTTCTAATTAGGAAATTTCGCAATTTTATTTTATGTTGTTCAATGTTTATTTCGTTTTGGGCCAGAGTATTGTAATAGGGCCCAGTGACTTTGAGTGACTCTTTTTAAATAGCTGCCTTGGGATTCGTGCAAGGCATTCTATTCTGCTATGCTATTTTCATTATTCAGAGCTTTGGTTTTAGGTTTTCACGTTTTTCTGTTCCCTTGTTACAGTTTTCGTTCTTAATGCAAATTTCCGTTTTCTGCTTCTAATTACGAGTTCATTCTTGCTTCTTCTTCTACTTTCATTTACGCTTCTGTTCATTTACGTTTCTGTTCATTTACGTTCTTGTTCATTTACGTTTCTGCTTCATGCTTCATTTGCGTTTTCTGTTTGAATCCATGGAAGGCTAGATTTTCTGGTGTTGTTTCCTTTTGAGGATGAAGCCCAACTCTCTTTGAGGTTTCATTTGTAATGTGGTTTCCTGGCAGTTTTCCCTTCACCAGTTATCCCAATTTCGTGAATATTAATCAGTGCACGCTTCGTGTTCAATTAATTGCCTCTGAGCCTAACTTGCGTTCATGCTTAATGGACGAAGGGCTAACTGGTGTATGTGGTGCCTAATCACGTATTGAAAACCCTAAGTTAATTTTCGCTTTGTAAATTGAAATAGGGTTGGATTAAGTGGTTGACTGTTAGGGACGAATTCTCCATAACCCAGGATAAGAGAGTGGCTTCTGAATCATAGGAAACAACCCGTTTTTAATATTAGTAGTTTCGTATTCCATTTTATTTGTTCTGCTCTTTAATTACCAAACAACCAAACCCCCCCCCCCCACTTCGTTACTGTTACTGCAAGTATATTATGAACATTTGGCTTGTCACTGCTCGTTGGGAAACGACCTAGGATCACTTCCTAGTTACTGCATTTTCATGTTTATTTGATTCGGGTACGGCCTCGATCAAATTTGGCGCCGTTGCCGGGGAGCAGTGTCCAAAGGTTCATAATAGCTAGCTAGTGTTGTGTGTTTAATCCTTTCGTGTTTTATGTTTAATTGTTAGTATTGTGTTAGTATGTGTGTTAGTGTTGTTTAGTGTCCTGGTATTTTGTTTAATGTGTGTTCTGTTTCAGTTTTCCCATTAAGCGTTTCCCCTGTTTCAGTCTTGGGTGTTTTGCTGTGAAGATTGTGCTTGAAAACAGAGTAGTAGTAGAAATCAGCTTGTGGAAAAACAGAGTAGTAGTAGAAATCAGCTTGCGGAAAAACAGAGTAGTAGTAGAAATCAATTAGAGACGGATTTTAGCGACCACCCATGCTGAATTATTTGGGATTTTTTGTTTTAGTAGCTAGGGTTGTTATTTTTGGCTGAATTTTTTTGTGGTAACTTCTTTAATCCATATTTTGTGGGGAAAATAGCTAGAGCCTTTAGTTTGGTCAGATTTGAAAGTTCCAAAAAACTAGCAAATTTTGTGTTTGTCAAAACTTCAAACGGCCATAACTTTTGCTCCGGTTATCAGAATCGCAATTATTATATATGCATTTGGGGTAGAAAAAAATTTCCTACACCGTGGCAGCCGGCCTATGCCGGCTGAGGTCTCCATCGTCCAAAAAAAAGCGATTCTGTCAAAAGTTTTTTATTTTTCAAGTTTTATTCACTTATTTTTCTTAACCTACCAATTTTAGCTTTCATAGTTAGACTTTGAATTTTTGTCTGAAATTTTTTGTGCTATCTTCTCATCATTTTATAAGGTTGCTCACAAAATTTCAAGTCATTTGGATATCATTTGAGGGTAGCTGTAGTTCAAACCTACACCTTTATTTACATGACAAGGCAACTAGTTGTGTGCATGCTGAATGTAGTGTATGACTAGAGGCAATCCATCTGACTTACAATCCTTTGATCCTGAGATAGATAGGACATTTCATAGATTAGTTAGGCATCATTTTATACCTTTTGATCATTCTGAGCATTCCATAACTGGTGAATCTGTGCATTCTGTTATTGGTGATTTTGAACATCCTGATCTTGAGCATTATAATTTTGAGCATTCTGATTTTGCACATTCTGAGAACATGGCACAACCTCCACCTCGTGAGAGGACTCTAAGGGAAATGGCTGCACCTGATTTCACCTATGAAAGCTTGTGCATCCAATACCCTGATGAGGATGTCCCATATGTTCTTAAAACTGGACTGATTCATTTGCTTCCGAAGTTTCATGGCCTTGCAGGTGAAGACCCGCACAAACATTTGAAAGAATTTCACATTGTCTGCTCCACCATGAAACCCCCAGATGTCCAAGAGGATCACATATTTCTGAAGGCTTTTCCTCATTCATTAGAGGGAGTGGCAAAGGACTGGCTGTATTACCTTGCTCCAAGGTCCATCACGAGCTGGGATGACCTTAAGAGAGTATTCTTAGAAAAATTTTTCCCTGCTTCCAGGACCACAGCCATCAGGAAGGATATCTCAGGTATTAGACAACTCAGTGGAGAGAGCCTGTATGAGTACTGGGAGAGATTTAAGAAACTATGTGCCAGTTGCCCCCACCATCAGATTTCAGAACAGCTTCTTCTCCAATATTTTTATGAAGGACTCAGTAATATGGAGAGAAGTATGATAGATGCTGCCAGTGGTGGAGCCCTTGGAGACATGACTCCTGCTGAAGCCAGAAATTTAATTGAGAAGATGGCCTCCAACTCCCAGCAGTTTAGCGCCAGAAATGATGCCATAGTCATTAGAGGAGTGCATGAGGTAGCTACAAACCCATCTGCATCATCTGAAACTAAGAAGCTTGAAGGCAAACTGGATGCGTTGGTCAACTTGGTAACCCAGTTGGCCTTGAATCAGAAATTTTTACCTGTCGCAAGGGTTTGTGGTTTGTGCTCCTCTGCTGACCACCATACAGACCTTTGCCCTTCCATGCAGCAACCTGGAGCAATTGAGCAGCCTGAAGCTTATGCTGCAAATATTTACAATAGACCTCCTCAACCTCAGCAGCAAAATCAACCACAAAAGAGCAATTATGACCTTTCCAGCAACAGATACAACCCTGGATGGAGGAATCACCCTAACCTCAGATGGTCCAGCCCTCAGCAACAACAGCAGCAGCCTGCTCCTTCCTTCCAAAATGCTGCTGGCCCAAGCAGACCATACATTCCTCCACCAATCCAACAACAGCAACAACCCCAGAAACAGCCAACAGTTGAGGCCCCTCCACAACCTTCCCTCGAAGAACTTGTGAGGCAAATGACTATGCAGAACATGCAGTTTCAGCAAGAGACCAGAGCCTCCATTCAGAGCTTAACCAATCAGATGGGACAATTAGCTACCCAATTGAATCAACAACAGTCCCAGAATTCTGACAAGCTGCAATCTCAAGCTGTCCAAAATCCCAAAAATGTCAGTGCCATTTCATTGAGGTCGGGAAAGCAGTGTCAAGGACCTCAACCCGTAGCACCTTCCTCATCTGCAAATGAACCTGCCAAACTTCACTCTATTCCAGAAAAAGGTGGTGACAAAAATCTACCTAACAATTTCTGTGCAGGTGAATCTTCTTCCACAGGTAATTCTGATTTGCAGAAGCAGCACATTCCCCCTCTTCCATTCCCTCCAAGAGCAGTTTCCAACAAAAAAATGGAAGAGGCAGAGAAAGAGATCTTGGAAACGTTTAGAAAAGTAGAGGTAAACATACCTCTGTTGGATGCAATAAAGCAAATTCCAAGATATGCCAAATTCTTGAAGGAGTTGTGCACTAATAAGCGGAAGCTTAAAGGAAGTGAACGAATTAGCATGGGCAGAAATGTCTCCGCATTGATTGGTAAATCTGTTCCTCAAATTCCTGAAAAATGCAAAGATCCAGGTACATTCAGCATACCTTGTATTATAGGGAATAGTAAGTTTGACAATGCCATGCTAGATTTAGGAGCCTCTGTTAGTGTTATGCCTCTGTCGATTTTTAATTCTCTATCTCTAGGTCCCTTGCAGTCAACTGATGTGGTAATTCATTTAGCTAATAGAAGTGTTGCCTATCCTGTTGGTTTCATAGAAGATGTCTTAGTTAGAGTTGGTGAACTGATTTTCCCTGTTGATTTTTATATCTTGAATATGGAAGATGGATTTTCTCAAGGATCAGTTCCCATCATTCTAGGCAGACCCTTTATGAAAACTGCTAGAACTAAGATATATGTTTATGCAGGCACACTGTCCATGGAGTTTGGTGATATAACTGTTCATTTTAATATTCTGGATGCTATGAAATACCCATCTGAAGATCTTTCTGTATTTCGTGCTGAAATAATTGACCATGTTGTTGATGAATACATGACTGATCTTTATTCTAATCTGCATGCCTCTCACTCTTCATGCATTGAGTCTGAAATTGTACTTGATCATATGTCTGAATTTGATGCTGAGAGTGCATCTGAGAGTGATATTGATTGCATGCCTGGTGGTGGTGTTTTACCTCTTGAGATTGATTTTATAGAGTCAGATAGGACTAACCATGTTTCAGGAAGTACACATACCTCTGACTTTCTTTATGAGGTAAAGGCTGAGAAACCATCTCCTTCTACCACTGTCCAGCCGACCACACCAGAATTGAAGCCTCTGCCATCAAATTTAAAATACGCTTACATGGATGATAGCAAGAGTTTTCCAGTGATTATATCTGCCTTCCTTGCTGATGAGCAAGAGGAGAAGTTGTTGTCAGTTCTCAAGAAGCATAAGAAGGCTATAGGCTGGACCCTGGCGGACATTCCTGGTATTAGCCCATCCACATGTATGCATCGAATAAATTTAGAGGATGGAGCTAAACCAGTAAGACAACCACAGAGAAGACTCAACCCGGTGATTCTTGATGTAGTGAAGAAGGAGATAACCAAGCTTTTGCAAGTTGGAATCATTTATCCTATCTCCGACAGCCAATGGGTGAGTCCCGTCCAGGTAGTCCCGAAAAAGACTGGCCTCACAGTGATCAGAAATGAGAAGGAGGAGCTGATTCCTACTCGGGTGCAGAACAGTTGGAGAGTCTGCATTGACTATAGGAGGCTGAACCAGGTTACCAAAAAGGACCATTTTCCCCTGCCATTCATTGACCAGATGCTTGAACGCCTGGCAGGTAAATCCCACTACTGTTTCCTTGATGGTTTTTCTGGTTATATGCAAATTACTATTGCTCCTGAGGATCAGGAAAAGACCACATTCACCTGCCCCTTTGGCACTTTTGCTTATAGGAGGATGCCTTTTGGCCTGTGCAATGCCCCTGGTACCTTCCAGCGGTGCATGATTAGTATTTTCAGTGATTTTTTAGAAAATTGCATAGAGGTGTTTATGGATGATTTCACTGTATATGGATCCTCTTTTGATGGTTGTTTGAATAGTTTGGAAAAAGTTTTGAATAGATGCATTGAAACTAACCTTGTTCTAAATTTTGAAAAATGTCATTTTATGGTTGAGCAAGGTATAGTTTTAGGCCACATTATTTCCAATAAGGGTATTGAAGTAGATCCTGCAAAAATTTCTGTTATTTCACAATTGCCTTACCCCTCTTGTGTGCGAGAGGTGCGATCTTTTCTTGGTCATGCAGGATTCTACAGGCGCTTTATAAGGGATTTTAGCAAAGTAGCCCTTCCACTGTCCAACTTGTTGCAAAAGGAGGTGGAGTTTGACTTTAATGACAGATGCAAAGAGGCTTTTGATTGCCTCAAAAGAGCGTTGACTACCACCCCCATCATCCAGGCACCCGATTGGACAGCCCCTTTTGAGCTTATGTGTGATGCATCAAATTATGCATTGGGGGCTGTCCTTGCTCAGAAAATTGATAAATTGCCCAGGGTGATATATTATGCTTCTAGGACTTTAGATGCTGCCCAAGCAAATTATACTACTACTGAGAAAGAGCTTCTAGCCATAGTTTTTGCTCTTGAAAAATTTCGATCTTATTTGCTTGGTACTCGCATTATTGTTTATACTGACCATGCAGCTCTAAAGTACTTGTTGAAGAAGGCTGATTCTAAGCCTAGGTTGATCCGATGGATGCTCTGGCTCCAAGAGTTTGACTTGGAGATCCGTGATAGGAGCGGAGCACAAAATCTAGTTGCTGATCACTTGAGTCGGATCGAACGTGTCTCTGATGCAGATTCACCTATTCGGGATGATTTCCCGGATGATCATTTGTATATATTGTATAGTATTTCTGACTCTCTTTCTACTCCCTGGTTTGCTAACATTGTCAATTATTTAGTTGCCTCTGTTTTTCCTCCATTAGCATCTAAGGCCCAAAAAGATAAGATTAAAAGTGATGCTAAGCATTTTATTTGGGATGACCCCTACTTGTGGAAATTGTGCAGTGATCAGGTCATTAGACGGTGCATTCCAGATCATGAGACTGACTCAGTCCTGCAGTTTTGTCATTCTTCCGCACCGGGAGGTCATCTGGGTGTTCAAAGGACAGCTCGCAAAGTGCTTGATTGTGGTTTTTATTGGCCCACCATCTTTAAAGATGCGTGGAAGATCTGCAGCACTTGTGAGCAGTGTCAGAGAGCAGGAAATACACTTACATGGCGACAACAAATGCCTCAGCAACCTATGCTATTCTGCGAGGTGTTTGATGTCTGGGGTATAGATTTCATGGGTCCTTTTCCTGTCTCTTTTGGTTATGTTTATATTCTCCTTGCAGTTGATTATGTTTCAAAATGGGTGGAAGCCAAGCCCACTAGAACTAATGATGCTAAAGTTGTCGCAGACTTTGTCAGGTCTAATCTGTTTTGCAGGTTTGGAGTACCTAAAGCAATTGTTAGTGATCAAGGAACCCATTTTTGCAACAGGACAATGCATGCCCTGCTTAAAAAGTACGGGGTGGTACACAGGGTATCCACACCATACCACCCCCAGACTAATGGATAGGCAGAAATTTCTAACAGGGAAATCAAGAGAATTCTAGAGAAGATTGTGCAGCCAAGCAGGAAAGATTGGAGTACCAGGCTTGATGATGCTCTCTGGGCACATCGGACTGCCTACAAAGCACCCATAGGAATGTCTCCTTATCGGGTTGTCTTTGGAAAGGCATGTCATCTTCCAGTGGAAATTGAGCACAAAGCATACTGGGCAGTGAAGACTTGCAACTTCTCTATGGATCAAGCTGGCGAGGAAAGGAAGTTGCAACTGAGTGAGTTAGATGAAATCCGCCTAGAAGCCTACGAGAATGCCAAGTTCTACAAAGAAAAGACCAAGAAGTTCCATGATAGCATGATAGTTAAAAAAGACTTCGTGGTTGGGCAAAAAGTGTTATTGTATAATTCTAGGCTTGGACTCATGAGTGGTAAGTTGAGGTCTAAGTGGATTGGTCCTTTTGTTGTTACTAATGTTTTTCCTTATGGTACAGTTGAGATCAAAAGTGACTCCACAAACAAGAGCTTCAAGGTCAACGGACATCGACTTAAGTCATTCCTCACGAACCCTTCTTTAGTGGACGTAGTGGTGGAAGAGACTTCCTTACTCCACCCTACTCTTCCTCCACCATGACTTAGGGAGTTTTTCTTTTCCTATCTCCTTCTTTGCTTTTATTACACTTGTCCGATTCTCTTTGATGATTTAATTGTTTTTAATCTGTTAATTGTGCTACATTGAGGACAATGTGTTGTTTAAGTATGGGGGGGGGGGGGAGTGTTCTTTGGTTTTGCTAGTTTTGTTGGTTTTGTTAATTTGTTAGTTGTGTTAATTTGTTAATGTTGTTAGTTTCGTCGGATTTTCAGTTTAATATTTTGGGTCAATTTCGTGTGCACGTACGACTTTGCATGTTTTTCTTTGAATTATAGGATATGTTCAAGAAATGGGTAATTGTTTTGAAAGTAAAAGTTCTTGACATTTTGTGACTTGAAATCCTTGATTCTTCTCTACATGTCATGATAGTTTTGAAAGCTCAATTTGAAAGTGATGATTTTACCTTTGTGAGAATTTGAGCCATCCATCATTATAATCATTTGGTGTGTTTTGCCCCATTGATTGCTTGCACAATAGCCTTGGCTTGATTCTTGTTGATGCGTCCTAATTCACATGCATATTTGGAAATGATTAAGGCAATTTTGTTCTTATAAGCTTCTAGCCAAATGGACTTACCTTGAATTAATTCCTTTGATAGCCCTTTTGAGCCTTGTTTCCCTTTCCTTGTTTTGAAGCTCACTACAAGCCTTAAGTGAAAAACCATGATATTACCATATCCTTAAGGAATCTTGGAGCTTTGGAATTGTTTTGGGAATAAGTGTGGGGGGTTTTTGTTTCATTGGACAACTTGTTTTGTTGGCTATGCTTCATGATGTATTTTGGGCCATACTTGATGTACATTGTATATTGGTTAAATGTTGGACATGCTGAATGAAATGTTGTTTCTCAAAGGC
The DNA here is from genome assembly GCF_004193775.1 of Glycine soja. Lineage (NCBI taxonomy): Eukaryota > Viridiplantae > Streptophyta > Magnoliopsida > Fabales > Fabaceae > Glycine > Glycine soja. Next base: position 30,708,777 of record NC_041015.1, on the reverse strand, counting down.
TAAAGAGTTAAAAAAAAAAAAAATCGAAAAAAAAAATCGAAAAAAGAAAAAGAAAAGCAATAAAGTTGAGTGAATAAGATCTTAAATGGCACAAGAATGATGAAACTCTTGGTCCTACTCTTCATGTTTAATTTTTATCTTTACTTCTTTTTATTTTCTTATTTTTTTCTTAATATGCACTTATTCCCCTTTGCTCCTCTATTCCTTTGGGATTTAGCCACTTATTCCATATTTCTCCATACCTTGTCCTTGGCCCCATTACAACCTTAAAAGACCTTTTGATCCTCATGTGCTTGTGTTTATGGGTTGATTGTCAATTTTAGAATCTTGCCAAGTTTATGTGGTGTTTGCTTTCATGGGTGCTTTGAGGGTAAATAGTAGCCTAGACACTTGAGAGATAGAGTGTATATCTTGTGAGGCTTTATCACTTTTCATTCTTGAGCTGATTAACTATTTTGCCATGATTGGGTTGCTTGGATGATTTTCATGAATGTCTTGACTTTTTGGATCTCCTTATGTTAGATGTCACCCATTCCTTTCATTCCTTGATGTTCATTGAGAAATATGTGAATGTTTTTGTTTGTCTCCCTTTGATATCCTTGGATTTTGTTCTTTGTTTCATTTTGCCCAGGAGTGCAAAAGGCTAAGTATGGGGGGTTTTGATGTGCCATCATTTTCTTCTATTTTCTAAACCCTTTTTGCACCATTTTAATTATTGATTGGTCTTAATTGTCAATTAATTAGGCAGTTTTATTATTTGGGCTCATTTAGCTAATTTGATGTTTTTAATCTAATTTCAGGAATTAATGAAACATTGGGCTTAATCCGGATTTTGGTTGTGGACTTGAAGAGGGCAAATAAAGCAGCGCTTACCTTAGTTAATTTCTAATTAGGAAATTTCGCAATTTTATTTTATGTTGTTCAGTGTTTATTTCGTTTTGGGCCAGAGTATTGTAATAGGGCCTAGTGACTTTGAGTGACTCTTTTTAAATAGCTGCCTTGGGATTCGTGCAAGGCATTCTATTCTGCTATGCTATTTTCATTATTCAGAGCTTTGGTTTTAGGTTTTCACGTTTTTCTGTTCCCTTGTTACAGTTTTCGTTCTTAATGCAAATTTCCGTTTTTTGCTTCTAATTACGAGTTCATTCTTGCTTCTTCTTCTACTTTCATTTACGCTTCTGTTCATTTACGTTTCTGTTCATTTACGTTCTTGTTCATTTACGTTTCTGCTTCATGCTTCATTTGCGTTTTCTGTTTGAATCCATGGAAGGCTAGATTTTCTGGTGTTGTTTCCTTTTGAGGACGAAGCCCAACTCTCTTTGAGGTTTCGTTTGTAATGTGGTTTCCTGGCAGTTTTCCCTTCACCAGTTATCCCAATTTCGTGAATATTAATCAGTGCACGCTTCGTGTTCAATTAATTGCCTCTGAGCCTAACTTGCATTCATGCTTAATGGACGAAGGGCTAACTGGTGTATGTGGTGCCTAATCACGTATTGAAAACCCTAAGTTGATTTTCGCTTTGTAAATTGAAATAAGGTTGGATTAAGTGGTTGACTGTTAGGGACGAATTCTCCATAACCCAGGATAAGAGAGTGGCTTCTGAATCATAGGAAACAACCCGTTTTTAATATTAGTAGTTTCGTATTCCATTTTATTTGTTCTGCTCTTTAATTACCAAAAAACCAAACCCCCCCCACTTCGTTACTGTTACTGCAAGTATATTATGAACATTTGGCTTGTCACTGCTCGTTGGGAAACGACCTAGGATCACTTCCTAGTTACTGCATTTTCATGTTTATTTGATTCGGGTACGGCCTCGATCACTTGGGATGAGTATCTTTCTCATGTAGAATTTGCCTACAACAGAGGGGTTCATAGAACCACCAAGCAATCCCTTTTTGAGGTTGTCTATGGGTTCAATCCCCTAACACCCTTAGATCTCATTCCCCTCCCACTTGACACTTCTTTTATACATAAAGAAGGGGAATCTAGGTCAGAGTTTGTAAAGAAGTTGCATGAGAGGGTTAAGAACCAAACAAAGGTGTATTAAACTAAAGGCAATAGAGGAAGAAAGGAGCTAGTTCTTAATGAGGGGGATTGGGTTTGGCTCCATCTTAGGAATCATAGATTCCCTACTAAAAGGAAATCCAAGCTTAGCCCTAGAGGGGATGGACCCTTTCAGGTCTTGGAGAGGATCAATAACAATGCTTGGACCTCCCAGAAAAGTATGGTGTCAGCACCACTTTTAACATTTTTTATTTAATTCCTTTTGCAGGTGGAGCTGATATTGAGGAGGAGGAACCAATAGATTTGAGGTCAAATCCTCTTCAAGGGGGAGGCGATGATGCAATCCTCCCTAGGAAGGGACCATTCACCAGAGGCATGAGCAAGAGACTCCAAGAGGATTGGGCTAGGGCTACTGAAGAAGGACCTTGGGTTCTCATGAACCTCAGGGTAGATTTTTGAGCCCATAGGCCAAGGTTGGGTCCACTTATCTTTGTACATATTAGATTAGGACTTCATTATTTTTGGGCCTTGTATTTAGGGCTCCATAATGTAGGTAGGGTACCCTAGTTTTTGTATTAGGGATAGTTTTGTAATTTCACATGCATTAAGTGAATGTTTCATGTGTGTGTTGGGAAATAAATTTAATTGAATTGGAAGAAGCCCAATCCAATTAAATTTTAGAGGGGGAGGTGAGCATTTTCTTTCTACACCCCATTGCCACATCATATAGTCACACTTTGTACATGTCCTTCATGCTTTACACGCCTCATGACACCTAGCACACTTAGTGGAGAATCTTGGACTTGATGTTGGATTAGTGGGCTGAACCATAGCTAAAATTCACTAATCATAATTAGTGAAATTTTGGCTCCACAAATTCAAGTGAAATTTAAATATAAATTTAAATTTCCCTCCAATTTTGTGTGACAATTAGGCTATAAATAGAGGCCATGTGTGTGCATTTTTGCAACTTGGATCAGTTGAGAATTACACTTCAAAGTTCATACCTCATTTGAGGCACAAAATTTGGTGCTCCTTCTCTCCCTCTCCCTCCACTCATCTTCTTCTACCTTCAAGCATTTATCCATGGCTTTCTATGGTGGTGAGCTTCTTCTTAACTCATCTTCTCCTTGAAGTGGCATCTCCAATCATCTTTCTTCCATCTCTATTCCACTACCGTTGATCTTCAAGAAGAAAAGGACTCCATTTATGAAGAAGATGCATGGCCTACAAGCTCCACATGGAGCTACGTCACCTCTACTCCTCAAATGCTTCTTATTTCTTTCTCTAAGCAAACAACACTCTCGAGATCCTAAGCGCATTACTAACACACTTATCATCCATTAGGGCTTAACCTCTACAACTAATCCTCACAGCTCTTGATGGTCTTATAGAATGATGTGGATGATAGTTGAGAGTGATTGCCACATGTAGATACAACATGATCCCCAAGCTCCCAACTCAAAAAGCATAGTCTCGGAGCCCATCAGGAGCAGCAAAGTGAGGCCTGTGAGTCACTCGTGCCAAATGAGTGCACCAAATGTCGGGTAGTCACCACTCGCTAATTCCCCTAGGTTCTTTGAACCTCTATGCTGACTATACCCCAGTGTATCTTTGACCATCATCTACTTTCTCAGTGTAACCTCACCTTCTCATAGAAGAAATAGAACCATTGGTTCCTTGATCTCCATCCAGTCTTCTTGACTGTTGCCATTGCATCACGTGCATAGTCCTCGTGTCACATGCATCAATGAACGCGTACAAACAAATAAACAAGATAGAGAGACAAGGCTTAGGCCTATTCACTACTCTTAGGGGACTAGTCATGGTCCCTTAAGCGATAGAACCACTTACCACACAAAATAATCGGATATCATAACGACTATAGTCATAGCCATCTATCAAACATAGAAAACAATTTTCCAAAGGTCGAACACCCCTGGACCCAAACCTTAAAGCGTACAGATAAAATAACAATATACAGATATATATAATAGGATATAAATTCACACAACACAGATATAATTTTACTGAGTTCGCACTCTGCCGATCTTATCATTAAAAAAAACAATAATAATAAATATAATGCATGTATTTCAGTAATTTTATAAGTAGAGAATCATCACAATTTCAAAAACATGAATCGAACATCAAATCTTGTAGTTTATCTCAGCAATAATAGAGTAGTTAAATCAATAGTTCCAAAAAATAAATAATTATGAGGTAACTTAACTAGAGGCATGGATCCCTATGCCGAGCTGTATACCGTCTAAAATCACTCTGTTACTTAGTTTTACAAAGTTTCGCTCCTAATTTATCTTCAATGTTCTAGATGTTATGGAAATTGACTTTTCATGAATTCTATATGCTATCCTACATTTTCTAACCTAAAAAAATCATTTTTAAGGTCAAAACTTTAAGAAAAATAGTCCATAGAGCTCCTATTACCAATTTATTTTCATGACAAAATTTACCTGGTAAAATGTCCTAAAACTTGTTTTATTCATAGCTTTTGTTAGGAAACTCCGATTTAATTGAAATTTAAGGCTAAACCTATGTTTAAACATTCAAAGAACTCATTTTTAACCTCTAAACTTCTAGAAAAACAACATATCATCAAGTTCTAGTCATGGCAGCAAATACGAAATTTTAAACATCACAACATGTAATGAAGCCTAGCTTACAAAGACAACAAGGTTAGGGTTTAAGAAGTAGAAAAACTCCCCTTTCCTTGAGTGAAGCTTCCTGGAAGAAAAGCTCAGATCTTGAAGTCTCAAGCTTCAAAGGATGAAAAACAAATTTTGGAACCTCAAGTAAGAATTTTGCACAGAAATGAGAAAGAAATAAGAACAAAAGAGAGGTTTAAGGTCTTCTTACCAAGGTTTTGAGAGAAGTCTCAAAACACAAAGATGGAGCTTGGAAGAATATGAAAATGGAGGCCTCTCCCTCCTTGAGTGTCTCGTGCAAATGGAGAAGAATGAAGGTCCAAGTTTTGGTTTTTGTAGAGAAAATGGTGAGAAATGATGGAAAATGATGCAAGGCTATTGATGTGTTCAATGACAAGCTTGAATGACCATAGTATAGGTCATCTTGGATTTGCCAAATGGTGTTATAAGTAGGTAGTTTTGCTTTTGGATTTTTAGCTAGAAATGGATAAAGCAAGCATAGACAAAAATGGTAAAAACTACTTTTTCCAAAATTGATAATTCCTATCTTAAACGTCTAGATTAATGTGCTAACTTCATCTATTATTGTGCTAACCTCCCTAGGAATACGTCTACTCAGAGAAAACTTCACAGAGAATCTACTCACATAGAGACAAATTACATTGCAACTCAATGCACAATGCAATTTTTGCATATATGAAAATCTAGCTCTGACAGTTTCTATTTCTCTATCAAGCTTCCCAAAAACTAATCATACACACACACACACACACATATAATAAGCACAAAAAACAAGAATTAAAAACACATAATCGTTTCAACTAAACACATACATGCACAGATGACCCAACATAGAGTTTCCTCCATTAGACGAAGTTGTAAATTTTGTTAAGGTGTTACACCACCACCTCGCACAAATGGTGTTGCAATCGAAGATGTAGATCCTGTGCTATTGTCAGCATATAGACCCACCAGCAAGCCTTTACCTTTGGTTTCTACATAACCTATTCATTTCCTCTGCATTTCCTTCACTATCTAGAGGTGACAAGGTTTGATCTACGACGATTGGAGGCAATTTATGGCACACTAGATGAAGAGGGAGAGCAGGCGAGAGACATAATGTCAAAAGAGAGAGTCACGTGGAGAGAGCGAGCTATTGGAGAGAGAGGCCATCGAGAGATAGATAACCCTCAAGAAAGAGTGTCATCATGAGAGAGAGAGAGAGAGAGAGCAGTGTAAGGGGGACTGAGATTTAGTGTAAACTCACAACAAAACACCATAAACTAACTTTATTCTTTTACAAACAAGGGTAAAACTGTTTTGAAAACAATTAAAAAACCAACTCATACCCAATTTCTCCAAAACATGTTTCTGTTATGAAATTCCATTTTAAAATTGAAAATAAAAAACTCATAACTACCCTGAACAGGGCCTAAAATAGCTATTCCAGAACATTTGTTTTGGAATAGCTACCTATCTCCACCAAAATCCACCTCGCACCAAAACCTAACCCCATACAAAAAAATCAAAGGAAAGGAACATTCTTACCTTCAATGGCTATGCTTAAAGGAAGGAAGAGGAAGGTGGTGGTGCAACATTGTGGGGAGAGTGCAAGGGTTGGTACGGTAGAGGGCAAGGTCCCTGCCATTGTAGGAGGGTGAAGGACTAGGCACAATGTGAAGAATGAGGTCGCTGTAGCCGTGAGTAAATGTGGTGTCATTACAACACGAGTGTGCTTGTGAGGGAGGTGTCATCACAGGTGTTAGGACTGTGATTAGTTTGAGGAAGATGTAAGGTTTGGGGAAGTTCAGGATTTAGATAACTCATTAATAAGGATATATTAGTATTTTCAAAATGTTTTTGGGAGGTGCATGATTCATGTAAGGGAATGTAGAATTCAAATGCCTTATGTAACTTATGGATTCAGCTTGATACCAAACATTATTGACTTCTTGTAAGTCCATTTTACACTACATCAAAACAAACATTATTGATACTAAACATTTGTCACTTTGATTGGTAAGAAAGAGGTGTAGAAAGAACATTAAAGTTAAAATAGGTTAACATTGAGAGACGAGCATGCGAAATGAAAGTATGTATATAAGATACACCTTATAAATCATTGGTTCAAAACAAAGTATTTACATGTGGGTTGTGGATCCAAGTCACTAACAAACATTATTGACATTTTGTGAGTTAATTTTACAATACATCAAAATATAGACAACATTATGTAGAAGCAAGCTTCATTGCTTCATGATGATGAATCAAGATTGATTCAAGGTGTTTTGATGATAATAAAGATGATGACAAAAAGCTCATGAGAATGATTTCAAGATTGAGTCAAGAATAATTCAAGAATCAAGAGAAAGATTCAAGAGAAGTTTCAAGTTTCAAGAATTCAAGAATCAAGAATCAAGAATAATCAAGATCAAGATTCAAGAATAAAAAAAAGGCTTAATCAAGATAAGTACAAAAAAGTTTTTCAAAACATTGAGTAGCACATGAAGTTTTCACAAAAGCTTTTACCAAAGAGTTTTTACTCTCTGGTAATCGATAACCAGTTTACTGTAATCGATTATCAGTGGCAAGTTTTGTTTTCAAAAAGCTTTCAACTGAATTTACAACGTTCCAATCAATTTTAAAATGGTGTAATCAATTACAATATATTGGTAATCGATTACGAGTGATAAGTTTTGAATAAAAATCAAAAGATGTAACTCTTCCAATGGTTTTCAAGTTTTTTCTAAAGGTTATAACTCTTCTAAGGTTTTCTTCACCAAACATGAAGAGTCTATAAAAGCAAGACCTTAACTTGCATTTGAAGAACAATTCATTACAATTATTACAATCCTTTACAACCTTTTAATCTCTTTGAACTTCTTCTTCTTCCTTTGTCAAAAGCTTTCTAAAGTTTTCTGGTTTTCTAAAACTTGAAAACAAAATTATGCTATTCATCTTTTTCATTCCCTTCTCCCTTTGCCAAAATGAATTCGCCAAGGACTAACCACCTGAATTCTTTTTGTGTCTCTCTTCTCCCTTTTGCAAAAGAACAAAGGACTAACCGCCTGAATTCTTTTGTGTCTCCCTTCTCCCTTGTCAAAGAATTCAAAACGGCGCAGTCTAAGAATTCTTTTGATTCTTCCCTTTCCCATAAACAAAAGATTTCAAAGGACTAACCACCTGATAATTCTTTTGTTTCCCCATTCACAAAGTTTCAAAGGACTAACCGCCTGAGAACTTTGTCTTAACACATTGGAGGGTACATCCTTTGTGGTACAAGTAGAGGGTACATCTACTTGGGTTGTTGTGATTGAGAACAAGAGAGGGTACATCTCTTATGGATCAGTTCTAGTGGAGGGTACATCCACTAGGTTGTTCAAAGAGAACAAGGGAGGGTGCATCCCTTGTGGATCTTTTCTTGTAAAGGAATTTACAAGGTTGACTAGAAATCTCAAGGACCGCAGGTCGCTTGGGGACTGGATGTAGGCACGGGTTGTTGCCGAACCAGTATAAAACTCTTGTGTGTTTGTCTTCTTCTTCCCTACTTTTTAATTTCCGCTGTGCACTTTATTTATCGCTTTTACTTTTGGTTAAGTTTCTATTTCAGTTCTTTACTTTCTTAAGATTATAGTAAAAGGCTAATTGAATCTAGTAACATTAAGAAGGATATATTTTTAATAAGTAAAGGTTCATTAATAATTAATTCAACCCCCCTTCTTAATTATTCCGAGGCCACTTGATCCAACAAGTGGTATCAGAGCAGGTGGTATCTTGTAGAAAGTTCAACCACTTCAAGATTCATGGCCTCTTCAAATTCTTTGTTTCCTGAAGGAAATTCCATTCATAGACCACCTATCTTCAATGGTGAGGGTTACCACTATAGGAAAATCCGTATGCAGATTTTCATTGAAGCCATAGATTTAAACATTTGGGAAGCAATAGAAATAGGACCTTACATACCCACTATAGTAGATGTAAGCACTAGTACTACAACACAAAAACCAAGAGATAAGTGGACAGAAGAAGATAGAAGAAGAATCCAATATGATCTTAAAGCCAAAAACATTATTGCTTCAGCCCTAGGAATAGATGAGTATTTTAGAGTGTCAAACTGCACAAATGCCAAGGAGATGTGGGACACTCTCCAACTTACACATGAAGGAACCACTAATGTAAAAAGATCTAGAGTCAATACCCTTACACATGAGTATGAATTGTTTAGGATGAACCCTAATGAAAACATCCATAGCATACAGAAAAGATTTACACAAATAATTAACCATCTTCTTGCCTCTTTAGGAAAAATATTTCCTAATGAAGATTTGATTAATAAAGTTTTAAGATGCTTAAGTAGGGAATGGCAGCCCAAGGTAACTGCTATTTCTGAAAGTAAAGATCTCTCTTCTATGTCTCTTGCTACTTTATTTGGAAAATTGCAGGAACATGAGATGGAACTCCAATGTCTTAATCAAAATGAAGAAACCGACAAAAAGAAGAGAAGTATATCCCTCAAAGCCTCATCATCAATGCAAGAAGCAAATGAAGAAGAAGATTTGATTAATAAAGTTTTAAGATGCTTAAGTAGGGAATGGCAGCCCAAGGTAACTGCTATTTCTGAAAGTAAAGATCTCTCTTCTATGTCTCTTGCTACTTTATTTGGAAAATTGCAGGAACATGAGATGGAACTCCAATGTCTTAATCAAAATGAAGAAACCGACAAAAAGAAGAGAAGTATATCCCTCAAAGCCTCATCATCAATGCAAGAAGCAAATGAAGAAGAAGATTCAGATGATGAAGAAGACTTCTCACTCTTTGTGAAGAAGTTTCAGAAATTTGTCAAGAAAAGAAGAATCGAGAGGCGTCAGAATTTCAACAATGGAAGAAAATCACAAGAAGACTCTCAAGTTCTTAGATGTTACAAATGAAACCAACTTGGTCACATCAAAGCTAATTGCCCTTCAAATGAAGAAGGGCCTGAGAAAAGTGATAAGAAAAGGTATGATGAAAGAAGAACCAAGAAGGCCTACATTGCATGGGATGACAATGATTCATCCGATGGTTCAGAAAAGGAAATCAACCTTCTAACCAAGGATTATGAGAGTGATGAGAACATTTCTCAAGAAGGTTAAACAAAAATCAAAAGTATGCCTTTCATCTTTGAAGATCCAAACACCTTTAATCATGAAAAAGGTAACATCAAAACCATTCTCTTGATTAAAATTTATTTTTGGTTCAAATTTTCCTTTCAATTAACTTGATTATGATGACTAACAAATTTTTATTTTGTTTGTTCTGATTGATTGAAACTGTGAGTATGTGTTTATATGTTCTTGATTCAGTTTATTTTTAAACATGAAGTCTCCTTTAAAATTTTGATAATATTTATGATCTGTATTCTTCATTACTTGAGTTGAGTTGATCATTGTGATATAATTGAATATATAGATATACATATTTCCTTTAAATAATTATGCATGATTTTGAATATGATATGCTAATTATTTGATTAAGATTCATTCATAAAGTATTTTTTAATATATATTTTTTTTCTCTCTAAGAAAGTATTATGATACTCATTCAAATCCCTTTTCCCCTAAAAGTCAATCATCTTTTATGTTTTAGCTAAAATGCTCTCTGGTAATTGATTACCATATTAGTGTAATCGATTACAACGCGTCCCTGCACCTATATATTCAAATTTCAAAATCAGAAATCTACATCTTCTCTCTTTTTCGAAAACCGTCGTCCCCAATTCTCCCTTCTGCCATATCTCACTCATTTCTTGACCAAATCACTCCCCCACAAAGCCCAAACTTCATCTTTTTTCATTCTCTTTCATTTGAACTGATTGAAATTTCAAATAATCCCTTCTAATGGCAGAACCATCAAAGAAGCGAAAGGGTTCTTCGAGTCGGAGTCAACGTCATTCTGAGACTCAGGAAACGCCGATTCCTTCCTCTATTCCCTCTGCCTAATTGTTTTCATCCGAAGAACAGCAGATACGGTACACAAATCTCTTCTCTTCTCGTTCCATTATTGATCCAAAATTCATTGATATGGATTTTTTTTCAAATGAGAGTTTTGAATGCTTTCAGGCATTTGAAAACTCCAATCTTATTCCTTTCATGTCTTTAAAATTACCTGTTTACTTTGATTTAGTTAAAGCCTTCTATTCAAACCTAGAAATCCAAGAAGGCACTTTAATTTCTGAAGTTTATGGGATTAAAATGGTCATTGACCAATCCCTATTCTATGATTTAACCCAATTATCCAGTGAAGGTGTACCATTTGAAGGTACATTGATTGATGATTGGAAATATGAATTCTTTGTGCATGATGCCCGCCGGTTGGTTTGCACCAACCAAGCGGATATGACCGGAAGGCTTCTTGCCGGTTCATTGGCTTTTGAGAGCCACATCCTTTATTATCTCATTGTTCGTATCTTGCTTCCATGATCTTCAAACCTTGCACAAGATTTTGAAGAAGATCTTATTGTTATGTGGGCTTTTCATAAAGTCCTATAAATTGATTGGGCACACTTAGTTCGATATCGCATGCATAAGGCTTTGCAATTAAATGCTCCATTGCCATATCCACACCTAATCACCCTCTTCCTTCAACACTTCAACATCCCTCTTGATTCTGAACCTTATGTTCCAATCAAGAGATCCTTTCTAATAGGCGCTGCTGTGATTGCATCCTTTGGTTATCAAAAAACGCATGATGGCTCTTGGGTGAAAAAGGGTGCTTGACCCGTTGATGAAGAAGGACATTTACATGGTGGAGAAGATTACTCACTTCTTCAAAAGATTTGGGATAGGTTTGATGGTCTTCAAACCTTTGTTGGTGAAAGGTTTGATACTTTGGAGTTACAAGTGGACATGCGATTCAATGAAACGGAGTCAAGAATCACCAAGGTCAAAGAAGATGTCTCTTACATCCATACAAGCTTTGATCTACCACCACTACCACCACCATCATCTTAGTTTTCTATTATGTTTAATATTATTAGTACTTTGATTTCTAGCCATGTATTTGGCTATATTATTATGACATTTGAACAATTTAGTATTTCTTTTATTTGCATGGTATGATTGAACAATTGTGAATTATGCTATATGACTATGTGGTTTTAATATATTTGATCTATTCATGTTTCTTGCTTCATGATTGGTTTATATTCTTTAATGAATGTCTTGTGAATGATTAGTAGTGTATATATGTTATTTTTACTACTTGTTATGTACTTTGGCTTTTTGTTGATGCCAAAGGGGGAGAGAAATAGGGATTAAATCAAGAACTCACATAAGTAATTAACTTAATTTCAAGTGAAGCATAAACTCAAAAACAAAGGGGGAGAATATGGAAAATTAAGTGAGAGATCGACTAGGAAAAAGTGTGTGTATGTGTTTTCTGATTTCAGGGTTGTCATCATCAAAAAAGGGGAGATTGTAGAAGCAAGCTCCATTGCTTCATGATGATGAATCAAGATTGATTCATGATGATGAATCAATATTGATTCAAGGTGTTTTGATGAAAACAAGGATGATGACAAAAAGCCCATGAGAATGATTTCAAGATTGAGTCAAGAACAATTCAAGAATCAAGAGAAAGATTCAAGAGAAGTTTCAAGTTTCAAGTTTTCAAGAATCAAGAATCAAGAATAATCAAGATCAAGATTCAAGACTCAATATTCAAGAATCAAGAAAAGGCTTAATCAAGATAAGTACAAAAAACTTTTTCAAAACATTGAGTAGCGCATGAAGTTTTTACAAAAGCTTTTACCAAAGAGTTTTTACTCTCTGGTAATCGATTACCAGTGGCAAGTTTTGTTTTCAAAAAGCTTTCAACTGAATTTACAACGTTCCAATCAATTTCAAAATGGAGTAATCGATTACAATATATTGGTAATCAATTACCAGTGTGTTTGAATGTTGAAATTCGAATTCAAATGTGAAGAGTCACATCCTTTCACAAAAATGCTTTGTGTAATCGATTACAATGATTTGGCAATCGATTACCAGTGATAAGTTTTGAATAAAAATCAAAAGATGTAACTCTTCCAATGGTTTTCATATTTTTGTAAAGGTTATAACTCTTCTAATGGTTTTCTTGACCAAACATGAAGAGACTATAAAAGCAAGACCTTAACTTGCATTTGAAGAACAATTCATTACAATTATTACAATCCTTTACAACCTTTGAATCTCTTTGAACTTCTTCTTCTTCTTCCTTTGTCAAAAGCTTTCTAAAGTTTTCTGGTTTTCTAAAACATGAAAACAAAACTGTGCTATTCATCTTTTTCATTCCCTTCTCCCTTTGCCAAAATGAATTTGCCAAGGACTAACCGCCTGAATTCTTTTTGTGTCTCTCTTCTCCCTTTTCCAAAAGAACAAAGGACTAACCGCCTGAATTCTTTTTGTGTCTCTCTTCTCCCTTTTCCAAAAGAACAAAGGACTAAGCACCTGAATTCTTTTGTGTCTCCCTTCTCCCTTGTCAAAGAATTCAAAATGACACAATCTAAGAATTCTTTTGATTTTTCCCTTTCCCATAAACAAAAGATTTCAAAGGACTAACCGCCTGAGAATTCTTTTGTTTCCCCATTCACAAAGTTTCAAAGGACTAACCGCCTGAGAACTTTGTCTTAACACATTGGAGGGTACATCCTTTGTGGTACAAGTAGAGGGTACATCTACTTGGGTTGTTGTGACTAAGAACAAGAGAGGGTACATCTCTTGTGGATTAGTTCTAGTGGAGGGTACATCCACTAGGTTGTTCAAAGAGAACAAGGGATGGTACATCCCTTGTGGATCTTTTTCTTGTAAAGGAATTTACAAGGTTGAAAAGAAATCTCAAGGACCACAGGTCGCTTGGGGCCTAGATGTAGGCACGGGTTGTTGTCGAACCAGTATAAAACTCTTGGGTGTTTGTCTTCTTCTTCCCTACTCTTTTAATTTCCGCTGTGCACTTTATTTATTGCTTTTACTTTTGGTTAAGTTTCTATTTCTATTCTTTACTTTCTTAAGATTATAGTAAAAGCCTAATTGAATCTAGTAACATTAAGAAGGATAGATTTTTAATAAGTAAAGGTTCATTAATAATTAATTCAAGCCCCCCTTCTTAATTATTCTGAGGCCACTTGATCCAACACATTATAAGATCACTTAAGAAAGATAGTTTTTATGTTCAATATTAAGCATTTTTTTGTAAAATCTAATAATAAATATTCATTGCCAATTGTAGATTTGACCATGGTGACACGATTCATTGGCATCAAATCTTTGGAACTTTGATTGGTATGAAAGACGTCTAGAAGGTACATTAGAGATAAAAATAAGATAACATTGAGAGACTATCATTCAAAAGAAGTTTGTATATAAGTTACACCTTATAAAGAATTAACTGTATGTGGGCTTTGGATCCAACTCGCTAGCAAACATTGTTGATCTTTTCTGAGTCAACTTTACATTACATCAAAATATAGATAACGTTATATGATCACTTAAGAAAAAATTATTTAATATTAAACATTTATAATATAATTTAATAACCAATATTCATTGCCAATTGTAGACTGACCTTTGTGACACGATTAATTAATATTCACCCTTTTTTCATTATGATTGGTAAGAAAGGGATGTAGAAGGTACATTAATGTTAAAAATAGGATAACATTGAGAGACAGGTATGCAAAAGGAAAGTTAGGATATATGTTACACCTTATAAAGCATTGGTTCAAAACAAACTATTTATATGTGGGTTATGGATCTAACTCGCTAACAAACATTATTGACATTTTGTGAGTTAATTTTACAATACATCAAAATATATACAACATTATATGATCACTTAAGAAAGATAGTTGTTTATGTTTAATATTAAACATTTATGATGTAATCTAATTATCAATATTCATTTCCAATTGTAGATTGACTATGGTGACACGATTCATTGACATTCAACCTTTTGTCACTTTGATTGGTAACAAAGAGGTCAAGAAGGCACATTAGAGACACAAATAGAAGTTTGTATATAAGTTACACCTTATAAAGCATATATTAGTTTGAAACAAGGTGTATATATATGGTGGATCCAACTCACTAGCAAACATTATTGACATTTTGTGAGTCAACTTTACACTACATCAAAATATAGAAAACATTATATGATCACTTAAGAAAAATATTTTGTGTGTTTAATATTACACATTTATAATATAATATATTAACCAATATTCATCGCCAATTGTAGATTGACCTTGGTGGCATGGTGTCGCAACCTACCCTTTTGCGGGAGTGCGAGGCGAGGCTCACGGGTGCGTCTTCCATGGGAGGAAAATGCGCGGAGTCGCCACCAATGTTTATTGAAAGGAAAACATTAGAAAAACCAAAGGAAACCAGTCATAAAGAATATTCTAGATTCGGGAGTTATCTTTACGCTTGAGGAAGGTATTGACACCTCTCACGTTTGCCCTAAAGGACAACAACCTTAGATTAGAGTTATGTGAAATCATGCATCTAAATTTTTTGTCTCTTTTTAGTTTTTGAGGTCGACAAAAGCGCGGTTTATGCTCCTACGTACCCTCCATCGAAGAGGAAATCAGAGCTACGTATTTCTTTTCAAAGGCAGTGAAGTGATGTGTTGATTTTACGCTTTCAAACGGTCCATGTTAACCGATAAAAAGCAAAGAGGACCATTTAAGGCGTTGGACCTTAAAATGGTTTTCAGTGATTTTTGCAAGTTGATTTTAACCTTAGTTTCACTTTAGTTATTAGTCAATTCAATTAAGAAAGAAAAATCCCAAAGAAAAACGTCCGATTGATTTTTTTTTTTTATTTTACTAAAAGATATTTTTTATTATTATATTATTATTTTGCCTCTTTTTTGGTTTTAAACGTGGTTACGACATGACCAAACGGTCGGATTTCATTTTAACAGAAATTAAAAGATGTTGCAATTCAAATGATCGGTGGAAATTTATTTTATTTTTTTATTAGGCGAGAAAATGACTTAAATAAATGACTAAAGCACGTCAAAAGGGGGTACGAAAAGTAAATGAAATGAAAATAAAAGCATGCGAAACAAGTGGGGACCACTAAGGGTACATAGAATGAATTGAAAAGTTTGATTTCGGGAACTTACCGGTTGAAGACCGAAGAACGATGAAGAACGGTGGAAAATCTTCACGAAATTACCCACGAAAACGTCTCGGAGGCGTTACGGAAGCGCCTCGGCTTGGATTTTCTTCACGGAAACAATTTTTCTCACTAAATCTAAGTGATTCTCAGATACTAGGAGGGTTCAATCTTTTTGTTCTTCCCTCCTACCCCTATTTATAGGGAAAAGAGGGAGAAGCTTGCCACCTAGCTCGCCCTGGCGAGCTAGCCCGCCTTCTGGAGGAACTTCCTGGAAGGCCCAAGTGGGCCTGGTTGCTATTTGCACTCCCCTGTTTACTAAATACACCCTCTGCCTTTTTTTTGCTGATTCTTTTTCCGTAACGTTACGGAACTTTACGAATTCTGTAACGATACTTGTTTTCTTTTCGTAATGTTACGGAACCTTACGGATTACGTAATCATCCTTTTTTTGGCTTTTGGAATGTTACGGAACCTCACGGATTGTGCAATAATGCTTCCTTTTGATTTCCAGCATGTTACAGAACTTCACGGATTGTGCAACAATGCTTTCTTTTGACTTCCGGCCTGTCACGGAACTTCACGGATTGCCTAACGATAGGTGCCAAGTACCTCGAAGCGGTGAAGCAAAGGTTGCATGCTATCAAACAATGGTCCCCGGACGAAATTGGGGTATGACAATTGCCCCTCTTTACTTACCTTTTATAGGAGGAAAGCAAAGATAAAACACTGATTTCATCTGTCTTAGCCCTTTTCCGTAATTAATCTATGATGACTCCCGAAGGCCATCCTTTGCCCATCATGAGGATTTAATTGATCTCAATCACAATAGTTTCAACCCAAAATGATTTGAAATAAGTGACTCCTGTCTCTCCTTCTTCTTTCTCTGCACAACACAAAACAAAACAAACAAACAAACAAAAAATAACATAATATATACGTATACATATGTTTGGTGAAGGAACCGATTGGAAATATAACAAAAACCATATTTTCCCTTCACCAGAGGCTCCGTACTTAATAACGGAGGGTGCATGAACAGCGCTAGGCAATCAATTCATAGGGCTCCGAACTCGATGGGGGAGGATGCATGAATGACAATCAATTCATGGGGCTCTGAATAAGATTTAATGGTGGAGAATGCATGAACAGCGCTAGGCAATCAATTCGTGGGGCTCCAGACTCGATGGTGGAGGATGCATGAATGACAATCAATTCATAGGGCTCCGAATAAGATTTGATAGTGGAGGATGCACAAACAGTGCTAGGCAATCAATTCGTGGGGCTCCGAACTCGATGGTGGAGGATGCATGAATGGCAATCAATTCATGGGGCTTCAAATAAGATTTGATGGTGGAGGATGCACGAAGAGCGCTAGGCAATCAATTCATGGGGCTCCGAACTCGATGGTGGAGGATGCATGAATGACAATCAATTCATGGGGCTCCGAATAAGATTTGATGGAGGAGGATGCACGAACAGCGCTAGGCAATCAATTCGTGGGGCTCCGGACTCGATGGTGGAGGATGCATGAATGACAATCAATTCATGGGGCTCCGAATAAGATTTAACGGTGGAGGATGCACGAACAGCGCTAGGCAATCAATTCGTGGGGCTCTGGACTCGATGGTGGAGGATGCATGAATGACAATCAATTCATGGGGCTCCGAATAAGATTTGATGGTGGAGGATGCATAAACAGTGCTAGGCAATCAATTCGTGGGGCTCTGGACTCAATGGTGGAGGATGCATGAATGGAAATCAATTGATGGGGCTCCGAATAAGATTTGATGGTGGAGGATGCACGAACAGCGCTAGGCAATCAATTTGTGAGGCTCCAGACTCGATGGTGGAGGATGCATGAATGGCAGTCAATTCATGGGGCTCGGAATAAGATTTTATTTTAGGACCGAATGGTCCACCGGGTTCTTTCACCTAAAAGGAGAACATGCTTTAGCAAGGAAAAAGTAAATCATTCACGAGAGCACCATATTTTAGAGAAAAAATATGCTTATGTCAAAATAGTTTTCCATGTAACCGAAAATGAAGGGTAGGATGTCAACGTTTAGCTTTTAAATGAACATTCAAGGAAACGTCGGGTCAAACTGAAACTGGGAATAAAGTCACTCATGGTGTATAAAAACTCACACAGGTAAGTGTTTTATCCTAATTCCAAACCATAGCTGCACTATGACTTTATTTTGCACATGATTTCCTATCGAACCAAAAGATTACACGCGCGATCACGGTTCAATAGGATTTTCTCGAGGGTAGTGTTTTTGGAGAGGATGCTGGGTGTTTCGGTCTTTTCCTCTTTGTTTATGTGGGGCGGGACATCGCCAGTCGAGGGTAGCTTAAGGTTGTGTCTCAACATGGTCTTTTCATTGTGTGTGCCCGACTTTGATATTTGGGGCAAAATAGATTCATGTGTCAGGGTGTCGGTTTCGGGTTAAACTTCCATATTATTTCCACGAGGCACGCATAACAATGATGATTTGTAAATAATGTGCAAAATTAGTCATGCATACAGCTAGGTGGGTACTCAAGCATCCAGTTTATGGCATTGTGATAAGGCTTGGGATTTACGCAAGTAGACCCAACGCTTCCAAATTATGTTCTTTCACTTATTCAACGAATCCATCCATTCTTATCTCGGTTATTTTGGAAAATAAACTCTTAGCGTCAATTTCTTGTTTCCAAAAGACATGTTTGCTCTCTACGAATGATTTGTGCTTCCTATGACCATAACATGCCGACCTTCGAGGTCTTTGTTTCTCTTTTCTTTTTGTTTCATTTTTTCTATGCATGTTTGCAAAAAAACTATACATCCATTGCTATCTATGAGAAAAGCTTTTTCTCTGTATACACACGCATTGAAAAACTCTTTCTCTTTATACCGACATGGTCTATATAAAACCTCTATTCCTTTTCAAAGATTTCTTTTTCCTTTTTCAATATACACTCGTTGTTTATACAAAAAAATCTTTATATACACTCATTGCTCATATACAAGAATTTCTTTTCACACATTGCTTATATACAAAAACTCTTTTCACACATTTTTTATATACAAAAAATTTCTTTTCTTTTCTTTATATACATATATGACATTTTGTTCACAACGCCTCTTTCTTTTTCTATTCTTGGTGTTATCATGACGTTTGTTCGTTTTATTTTAGGACGACGTTCCAAAATGAAAACTCTACACGGTTTCAGAATTTAAACAAACATTATCGACAATAACGAAATAAGCACTAACGCAACAATCCAAACAAAATTTATGCACAAAACAAATGACAATCGAAACAACAAAAGCAAACGTTAGTCCCTCAAGTCATATAAATAAAATAACATGCAAATGATAAATGATGAGACATAAAAAAGAATATGAATTTGGAGATCCCATGGTCATGTGGCTCCGCTCTCTCCCAAGAAATCGAATAGGTCAGACATATCCTCGTCCATGCGGGGCTCGTCCATCCTACCGGGGGATCCCGCAGGCTCCTCCCTTACCTGGGCATCGGGCCAGTCTCCCGGCCATGCGACCTCAGCCGCAAACTGCTCCGGGGTAGGGCACACAAAAGGGGTGGAACTCTACCCCTGCTGACTGCGGCTGACATAGTAGAGACACTCGTGTATCTGCACCTGTCAGCGGTGGTTGATCGCCTGCTGGCGAACCAAGTGCTGTAGATAACGCTCCATGCCTAGTGATCCAGCGGGACCGGCCTGAGGAGGTGGTGGCGGTGCGCCCGCGCCCTGAGGTGCGTCACCCTGTGCCTGCCTAGGCGTGCAGTACTTCTCAATGAAGGCTCGGGTGATCGGTGGTCGGATCACTTTGATGGGGGTGACGGGAACCCCGAACGACTGGCCAAGGCCCGTGATCAATGCCGGAAACCCCAGGGCCCTGTTAGACTTATCCGGGTCTAGAGGGTGCCTGGTGGGTGGCATACCTGCAAACAAATAGATGGCGTCAGCAATCAACTGAGCCACGTGGACGCTCATCTATGTCAGGATGGCATACACCAGCTGACACTTCGGCAAAGGGAGATTGGAGTTATGATCACTAGGCAAGACATTGCTGAGCAGCAATGTCATCCGCATCTGGGTCAAGGTGGTCATAACAGCTGGGCAATGGCCTCCTCGTCGAACCCGTCGGCCCTGTTCCTCCTCTAACTAAACTCGCACTTCTGGCCTTCCTCCAACACTAGCGGGTCACCCAAGAACTGGTTGAGGGCATCTGCGTTAAAAGGAATTCACTGACCCCTCACCCATGAATGCATGTCTCGCACTCCCTCCTCTGTGGGCCAAGCGCTAGCGTAAAACTCTAGGACTACCTCAAGGTCAAACTTAGAAATGGGAGTCACTAGCGACATCCAATGTCGGCGAGCTATCTCCTCCTGAAAATCTGTGTACTCATCCTCCCTGAGCTGGACGCGCCTCTCTCTGTGGAACGACCATCCTTTGATGGCCTCGAAGCGCTGCTGGTGCACGGCGCTCCAGAAACGGTGGCTATCAAACTTGGAGGCAACCCTGGTCCCTTCAGCCGCAGCGTCTCTTCTAGATCTCTTCGCGGGAAGCTTTTTCGGAGCCATTTCATGCAAGGACAAACATTTGGAAAGTTAATTTACAAGGAAATGCTATTTTAAAGCAAAAATGGCATACTAATCTTTTCGACTTAGAATAGACTTGTGCACACATTTCCCTGAAGAAAAACATTTATGAACGCGCATACACGCAAAATATCCTACTATCTACATCAATATACAAGGACATTCAAAATATTCCAGCTACTTATATCCCACACATATTCTTTTGAAAAGAACTCATACATGCATGCTTAAGGTATTGTGCCAAAATTACATATGTCTGTATTCAAAGTATTTTGCTACCAAAAATTACATACACACATTCAAAGTATTTCATTAACATACAAATTAATACAATTTTTTTTGTGTTGTTTCATTCATATTTATTTATACATATATGCATATTTGAGAGCCAATTTCATGTCGTGCACACACTTGCATTTATTTGAAAAGTAATTTTCATGCCATCTATCTACCCTTTGATAGGAAATTCCACATTATATGTTCATTTTGGGAAGCATTCTCGTGCCACATTCAGACATGTGTACATTTATAAAGTGCTTGACCATCTATTCAAAATATACACGTTTTATTTGAAGGGTATTTGTCTCTTGCTACCTATTCTATATATACACGTACATGGTGAATAACATCTCAAACAAACTAGGCAAACATCATGGTGCAGCCCCAAAAATCAGCCGCTGGCCTAAAGGGAAATCCTTATCATAATGCCTTCGTTTTTATGTTTTCTTGCACTCAAAACCAAAGGCTTGGACTCCTAGGTCTAAGTCCTTAATTTGGGCACTTATTTTAAACTCTACATGCTATCCCTATACACAAAAAACAGCCCCATAATCCAAAGTTCACAAAACCATGCCCAAATGTCATTGAGGCATTTCACCGAGCACTTGGTGGGCCCATGCTTAGGCATGAATAGCAAGGGAATGGGGGCAATGTGGCATGCCCCATTATTTTAGAACACAACCTAGGCCTAAGGCCATCCCCTACAACCCCTCAATTCAACAAAAACAAGCAACAATTCAAGGATAAATCCCTCATCTTTTTTAGCAAATACATGCAACTTAGAGCACCAAAATACATCAATGGAAAGCTATTGAGCCCAAGAATGAGTAATAATGCAAAATGGAATCAAAAATGCGGAGAAAAGGTGACCTAAGGCTGGAAAACCAAGGAATCCCGTGAGCCTTCATTTTTTGAATAAGGGGGGAGAGTTTTTGGGTGAAGAAAACTTCACCCTCCCCCTTTTTAACCACTTTCGTGCAGGGGGTGCTTGCCCAGGCGAGCTCAGGTCACCCAGGCGAGCTAACCTGCATTTTTTTTAGGGAAGAAATAAGTACGGTTTTCTACGGGTCGGCATTCGCTTACTCGAACCCCCTTAGGGTAGATTAGGCATCCAATATTTACTTTAAAGACACAACAGTAATAACTACTGGGAATTTAAAGGATACTAGGCTGCCTCCCAACGGCGCTGTCCATTTGTCCAGAGCTGGGCAAGGGACGACGATCTATCAGTCATGACCCTAGCCTCTACTCGTGTCCGTCCCTAAGTACCCGAAAGTAGGAAATGACATCGCGCAGCAAACTGTGGTTGTGTTACCGTTTTACCTTGATCGGTTTCTGCCTTTATCCCTATCCCGGCATTCGACCACTGCCAAAGACGATTATGCTCCTGTCATAAGATAACAAAATATGCATGTGTATGCGTATGCATGAACTTCTTTCAAATGCAACAATCTTTTTAGTGAATGCTGGTCAGATTCAATTTTAATTAAGTGCTTGGGGCACCCCATGAACTGAGCGAAAAGGCTCAGGTTTTCACAAACTGCACATGGTTTAAAGCACAAAGTGGGGACTGAAGCCTCAATCCCACGTTCTCTTCTTTTAAAAAAATGTGACAAGAAAATTACAGCGGACAGGAATCCCTGGGGGAAACCAAGAAGAACACACAAAAATAAAAGAACATGCAGTGATTTCCTCAATTGCCCCAAATCCTAAGCGTAGTATCGCTTGACAACATCGGAGTTCAAGGGTGAGGGTAGCTCCTCCCCATCCATGTTGGTGAGCACCAGAGCCCCTCCAGAAAAAGCCTTTTTCACAACGAAAGGCCCTTCATAGTTCGGGGCCCACTTCCCTCGATTATCTTTAACAGCGTGGGATACCTTTTTCAGCACAAGGTCCCCCTCGTTGAACTTGCACGAACGCAGCTTCTTGTCGAACGTGTTCTTTATCCTTTGTTGATACAGGCGCCCATGGCTCATGGCCGTCAAACACTTACCTTCAATAAGGTTGAGTTGGTTGTAGCGTGTTTGAGCCCACTCTGATTCTGTTAGGCCTGATTCCGCTAGTATCCTCTAGGAAGGGACCTCTACCTCAAATGGGAGGACTGCTTCCATCCCATAAACCAAGGAGTACAGTGTTGCCCCAGTAGAAGTTCGTACCGAGGTTCGGTACCCATGCAGGGCAAAAGGCAACATCTCATGCCAATGTTTGTACGACACTGTCATTTTCTGAATAATTTTCTTAATATTTTTGTTTGCAGCCTCCACAGCCTCGTTCATCTTCGGCCGATAGGGGGTGGAGTTATGATGCTGGATTTTGAAATCCTCGCACATTTCCTGCATCATTTTGTTATTCAGATTGGTGCCATTGTCAGTAATGATCTTCCTAGGAAGTCCATACCGACAAACCAACTCCCTCTTTATGAATCTGACCTCCATGCTCCTCGTGACATTAGTGTAGGAAGTCACTTCGACCCATTTGGTGAAATAATTTATCACCACGAGAATGAAGCGATGACCATTCGAAGCCTTGGGTTCGATGGCCCCTATGACATCTATCCCCCACATGGAAAAAGGCCAAGGGGCGGACATGACATTCAGAGGATGTGGCGGCACATTGACATTGTCTGTGAATGCTTGACATTTATGGCATTTCCTTACATGGGTGCAGCAATCGCTTTCCATAGTAAGCCAATAATAACCTGCTCTAAGGATCTTCCTGGCCACAGCATGCCCATTGGCATGTGTCCCAAATGAACCTTCATGGACTTCCTCGATCATGTGGTTCACCTCTTTGGCATCTACACATCGCAGGAGGGTCATGTCATGGTTTCGTTTGTACAGGACGATACCACTCACAAAGAAACTAGTAGCCAATCTCCTTAACTTTCTCTTGTCATTGTCGAAAATCCCTGGTGGATATTCTTTGTTCTCGACATACCGTTTGATGTCGAAATACCACGGTTTCCCATCTTGGTCTTCCTCTATCGCACAACAATGTGTCGGCTTGCCCCGAGATTTGAATTCAGTGTACGGCAGATCCCCATGTGGGGCAAGTTGAAACATGGATGCCAAGGTGGCCAATGCATTGGCCATTTGGTTCTCTTCCCGAGGTATGTGGTGGAAAGAAATGTCGTCAAAGAATTCGGCTAACTTCAAGATATAGGTTTGATAGAGTATCAATTTTTGATCCCTAGTTTCCCATTCCCCTCTCAACTAATGTATTACCAAAGCCGAGTCTCCATACACTTTGAGTAGCTTCACGTCAAAATCAATGGCAACTTGAATCCCAAGGGCGCACGCTTCATATTCGGCCATATTTTTGGTACAATCGAAACCCAGCCTGGCCGTGAAAGGGATACATTGATCATCTGGGGATACAAGGACTGCCCCTACTCCATGGTCCAAAGCATTAGATGCCCTATCGAAACAAACAATCCATCTGTCTATATCTTTGTGCATCCACTTCTCTTCGAATAGGGCCATGATGTCTTCATCCGGGAACTCATGGTGCATTAGCCGATAATCTTGGAGGGGTTGTTGGGCCAAATAATCTGCCAAGGCACTTCCCTTTATCGCCTTTTGGGTGACATACACAATATCGAATTCAGATAGTAGTACCAGCCACCTAGCAATTCGTCCCTTGAGGGCCGGTTTCTCAAAGATGTATTTCACGAGATCCATTTTGGAAATAAGCCAAGTGGTATGACTGAGCATGTACTGCCTAAGACGATGTGATGCCCATACCAAGGCGCAACACGTCCTTTCCAACATTGAGTAATTCATCTCACAGGCGGTAAACTTCTTGCTTAAATAGTAAATGGCTTGTTCCTTCTTCCCAGAGTCATCGTGCTGACCCAACACGCACCCCATAGACTTGTCTAACATATTCATGTACAGGAAAAGAGGTCTTCCTGTTACAGGCGGCATGAGCACAGGGGGATTCGTGAGGCTTTGTTTGATTTTTTCGAAGGCCTCTTGGCAGTCGTTATTCCACAAGACCGCCTAGTTTTTACGCAATAGTTTGAAGATGGGCTCGCAGGTAGGGGTGAGTTACGAGATAAATCTCGCGATGTAATTCAACCTGCCCGGGAAACCTCGAATCTGCTTCACCGTGCGTGGCTATGGCATTTCAAGAATGGCCTTCACTTTCTCGGGATCTATCTCTATCCCTTTCTGGCTCACGATAAAACCCAACAACTTCCCTGACTTTACCTCGAAGGTGCACTTGGTAGGGTTTATTTTCAGTTGGTATTTCCGCAACCTTCCAAACAACTTACGCAGATTGATGAGGTGTTCGTCCTCGGTCCAAGATTTGGCAATCATGTCATCTACATAGACTTCTATCTCTTTATGCATTATGTCGTGGAATAAAGCTACCATGGCACGTTGATAGGTTGCCCTAGCATTTTTTAGCCCGAAGGCCATCACTTTGTAGCAGAATGTTCCCCATAGGGTGACAAAAGTGGTCTTCTCTACATCTTCGGGTGCCATTTTTATCTGGTTATACCCTGAGAAACCATCCATAAATGAGAAAAGGGTGAACTTAGCCGTATTATCTACTAGTATATCAATGTGTGGTAAGGGAAAATTGTTTTTAGGACTGGCTCGGTTTAAATTCCGATAGTCTATGCACATTCGCACTTTGCCATCCTTTTTTGGGACAGGGACAATGTTGGCTACCCACTCAGGGTATCGAGCCACAGCCAAGAAACCCGCATCGAACTGCTTTCTCACTTCTTCTTTAATTTTCAAAGACATTTCGGGTCTCATCCTTCGTAATTTTTGCTTAACCGGGGAACACCCAAGATTCAATGGAAACCTATGCTTCACAAAACAAAAGAGAAAGGAATCTATAGCCTCCAATTACATTGATTCAGCAGTATAGACTTCCGACTGGCTCGTCACATGTCAATTCCCCAGTTGGAAATTGGGATGGCACGGTCGCATGAAACTTGGCGGATCTTGTGGAGCTTCTCCTCCTATTGCCGCCACCTCTTCCTCGAACATTATCCCGGAACTTGTGAAACACTAGCTAACATGACCGGGCCATGCCCTATCTACCCGGAGTCTTGATGGTGCATTCCTTCTTCCAGGTTTCTCGGGCTCATACCCCAACCCATATTTGTACGGGTTACCCCTAATGTCAACCACATCGGCATTCCCGTGGCTGTCCTTGCCCAGACCCATTCCAGGCTCATAATCGTGCCTGAGCATTACCCGCGCCACCATCAGGGCCGCATTAGAGAAACAAGGTAGCAATGGACTTATTTCCACAAAGGCACAACTTACCACCTCAAAGGATTGGAAAGCTGTTTCCAATGATTCCTCCGCTGCCTCTACATATGGTGCCGAGGAGGGGCAGCTTACCAACATATCCTCTTCGCCCGACACTATCACCAAGAGTCCACCAATTGCGAATTTCAGTTTTTGGTGAAGCATCGAGAGGACCACTCCTAGCGTGTGGATCCATGGCCTCCCCAAAAGGCAGCTGTAGGCGGGATTTATTTCCATCACTTGGAAAACCACATTGCAAGTGTGGGGGCCTATCTGAATGGGGATGTAAATTTCCCCCATCACCTCTTGCTGACTACCGTCGAAAGCTCGTACTACCATTAAACTCGGTTTTAGATGTGACGCATTAAAAGGAAGCTTCTCCAAGGTGGTCTTTGGCAACACATTTAAACTTGGACCATTATCGATGAGTACCTTAGCGACGACATGGTCCATGCATCTGACAGACACATGTAAAGCTTTGTTGTGCCCTCTCCCCTCAACTGGAATCTCCTCCTCCGTGAACGCGAGGTAGTTATTGGTAGTTATGTGATTAACAATGCCTTCAAAGACCTCGACTGAGATGTCGTGTGCTACGTGGGCTTCGTTGAGGACCTTTACTAATAGTGCTCGATGAGGCTCGGAGCTTATGAGCAGTTCGAGCAAGGAGATCCTTGCTGGAGTTTTATTCAATTGCTCAACCACTTTAAACTCACTTTGTTGGATGAGACGAAGGAACTCATGAGCCTCTTCCAAGGTCACCGCCCTTCCTTGGAGATCTTCCTTCTTTTTAGCTCCCTTTACTACCGGGGGATCCACTTCTTTTGAGGGGGTGGCCGCGCCTGCGGACTCTTGGGTCATGGGTGCTTTCCCCTTGGAGGGTAATTCTGCCGAGTGAGGGGGAGCAAACACCCGGTAATGTTGGTCACCTTGGCTGACAAGGAGTCAACCTCGGTTGCAGCCCCTTCTCCAAAAGTGGGAGGGGTATATTTCCATGGGACGGCCTTATTGCTTTGATAGGAAAATGGCGTCGGCTTGGGCACTGCCGGGGGGTACTCGGACCTGGGGCTGGTCATATTCCTAGTGAAACATATTACTAGGGCTTTGGGGGTTGGGGGAGCCTTTCTTTCTGCCAAATGTGAGCAAATCTGCGGCTCTTCCCTACCTCTCTCGGACACTTCGAGCTGCCCCCAGTCCATGAGCCGTTGAAGTAGCTCTTCCACCGCAGGGCATGTTTCCATGTCGTGTAATTCCCTGAGATGAAACAGACATTCGTCACTTTTGTCTCCACCACGAGAGACCATGCATGCTGCCTGCAGTGACAAGTAGATGAATCTTCTGGATGTGGCCACATCTTCTAATCTCTTTGACCCTGACGACCTATCCTTTTCGATGGCATTTATGCTAGCTCCTCCATGACTGGCTAGCGGATTGGTCTTAACGTTGGGGCCCTCTTCTTGAAATGATAGCCAGCCCGCATTTATTAGGTGTTGCACCTTATACTTGAATGGCAGGCAAGAATCAATGTTGTGTCCGGGGGCTCCACTATGGTATGCGCACATGGCATTTGAGTTGTACCACTTGAGGTATGGTGGTTGGAAGACCTTTCCGGGTATGGCCACCACCAAATGGTATTCCAACAATGAGGGCCATATCTCAGAATATGCCATGGGAATAGGAGAGAACTGGTCTCTCGGGGGGCGTCGCGGATTGTCATAGCTCGTGCCAGGAGTCATATTATTGGTCGGCCGGGGTGTGGCTGGAGCCGCGTGTTATGCAGGCGCTTTTTTTGTCATTGCAGGCCCTTCTACTTGAGTTGGGAGGGAACTTCCGGCTCGGATCGAGAAGTTCGGGTGGTTGTGTTGGTATGAGTTTTGAGCATTTTGGGGTGTTTTCATCCATGTTGGGGCTCTTCTATTGTTGTTGGGGCCAGCGTTGGAGGCGTATTCAAACTTGCCTTTCCTCAGTCCGGACTCTATTCTTTCTTCGGTGAAGATAAGGTCTGTAAAGTTGGCCGGCATATATCCTATCAGCTTCTCGTAGTAGAACGTAGGCAGCATGTCTACCATGATCGTGATCATTTCCCTCTTAGTCATGGGCGAGATGACTTGGGCTGCTAGGTCTCTCCACCTTTGAGCATATTCCTTGATGGACTCATGTTCCTGTTTGCTCATGCTCTGAAGTTGGTTCTGATCGGGAGCCATATCTGTGTTGTATTGATACTGCCTAATGAAGGCAGTTGCCAAGTCTTTCCACGACCGGACCTAAGAAGCTTCCAGATTTGTATACCATGCCACTGCTGCTCTGGCTAAGCTGTCTTGAAAGAAGTGCATTAATAGCTTTTCATCCATGGAATATGCCCCCATCCTTCGGCAATACATCCGAAGATGACTCTTTGGACACGTTGTCCCTTTGTATTTGTCGAAATCTGGTACCTTAAACTTGGGAGGAATGATGATGTCAGGTACTAGACACAGATCGGCTAAATCCGAGAAAGGATAGTTGCCGAGGCCTTCCACCGCTCTCAACCTCTCTTCAAGCAGATTGATCTTTCCCTTGTCTTTTGAAACGGGAACGAGTTACTTAACGGGTGCAGATTGAGATGGGGCATGGCGGATTATGTTTGGCTAGGGAAACACATGGGGGGCCGGTTCCCTTGGGGGAAGTAGAGGGCCTAAATGGGCATCTCCTTCGTCATCTTCCTACAGAGGATAGTCGGCGTGAGGAGGGAGTTGCCCCTCGAAGGTAGGGGCTTGGCTCAAATCGTCTGGAGCGGTACGGGGAGTGAAGTCTGGAGGCAAGCCATAAGGGTAGGCTTGAGGACTATACCTCCGATTGAAACCCGTCGCGCTTCTGTCCTAGCCCGAGTTCATTGCGGGCTACAGCACTGGTTCCGCTTCCCTAGTTGTGTTGGAAGCGATCGCCGTAGCATTGTCTTCTATTGATTTTTGAATTTTTAGCATGGCTTTCGTCATAGAAGCCATCTGATCTTTTAAAGCCGACATGTCGGCCTTCATCTGTTCTTGCACTCCCTCTTCGTTACCCATCTTACTTTTGGATCGGGTGTTATAGGGGTGCCTTTGCGCTTTTTTAGTTATGATGAGTTTCCTAAAGAAACAAACAGTGGTGAGAATGCCACCAAAACATGAATATGTTATGCTAATGAATGATCAGAGCACTTAGATCCACCTTGTCGCAACCTACCCTTCGGCGGGAGGGCGACGTGTGACTCGCGGGATGCGTGTTCCACGAAAGGAATACGCGTGGAGTCGCCACCAACGTTTATTTGAGGAAAACGTCGGAAAAACCGGAAAAGACGCGATCTACGAACTTTTAAGTGAAAGGCTCGGGAGTTGTATTTACGCGCGGGGAAGGTATTAGCACCCCATACGTCCATCACAAGGGACGGCAGCCTTTAATCGAATGTGCAAACATGACTTTGATTTTTACGTTCCCTTTTATGTCCTTATATCCTTTATACCCTTTTTATATTTTTTTCTCTTTTTGTGGTCGACAAGGGTGTTTCCCTTTGCTCCTACGTATTCCTCAATTGGGATGAGAAAATCAGACCTACGTAGTTCTTTCTTATACGTGAATCAAGTAATTCTTTTTACTTGAAGGGTGATCATTTTAAGGCGTTGGACCTTAAAAATGACCCATTTTACTTAATAAGAAATTGAAGTGATAAACTTTCAAAAACCTATTTTTGTGGACGAGCTTGACTAGGCGAGTTGATTTTAGCCTTAGTTTCACCTTAGTTATTAGTGAATTCGATTAAGAATGAGAAATCCCAAAGAGAAAACGTCCGATTGATTTTTCGCTTTACTTTACTAAAAAATATTTTTTTTATTATTATATTATTATTTTACCTCTTTTTTTGATTTCCAACGTGGTTACGGCACGATCGAACGGTTAGATTTTGTTTTAACAGTGATTAAACGAGATTACAACACAAATGATCGGTTGAAATTCATTTTATCATTTATTAGACGAGAAAACGGCTTAAATAAACGGTTAAAGCACGTTAAAAACGGAAGAAAAGAAAACTGAAAGTAAACGAAATTAAAGTGAAAGTACACAAAACAAGAAATGAATTGAAAGTCTCGGATTCGAAAACTTACCCGTTGAAGAACGAAGAACGAACGAAGAACGGATGAAGAACGGTGAAGAACGACGAAGAACGATGAAGAATTTCCACATAATCGCTTACGGAAGCGTTACGAAAGTACTTCGACTTGATTTTTCTTCACGAAAACGTGTTTTTTTTTGCCCAAAATAGCCGAAATGCATAGCCAAGGGTCTTGAACATTTTGAAATAGCTCCCCCCTCCCCTATTTATAGAAAAAAAGGGAGGTGCTTGCCGCCCAAAAACTTAATGAAGAAGATTTCTATGCGCACCCGAATTACTAAGTTCACCCCCCTTATCGTATTTTACGGAAAAGTTACGGAAGCCTTACGGAAGTGTTTTCGAATTTGATTTTCATCTTTTTTCTCTTCCCTTTCACCAATGTTAAGTGGAATATGCTTACCCAAGGTTTTCGGAAATTTTACGGAAGTATTACAGAAGCCGCGGAAGCCCCGGAAACCATTTTTCAAAAACGTGGAGGAGCTTGCCGCCCAGTTGCTTCCTCCTTAAGCAACCCAACTTCCAAAATGTTCCGGAAGGGCCTAGATTTGAATTGCTATTTACCCCCCTATCTTGATAAGTTCACCCCCCCTTACCTTTTTTGGTGATTCTTTTTTCGTAAAGTTATGAAAACTTACGAATCTCGTAACGATACTTGTTTTCTTTCCGTAATGTTACGGAACCTTGCGGATTACATAATCATCCCCTCTTTTGACTTACGGAATGTTAGGGAACCTCACTAATTATGCAACGATGCTTCCATTTGATTTCCGGTGTGTCACAGAACCTTACGGATTGTGCATCAGTATTTTCTTTTGATTTCCGGCATGTCCCGGAACTTCACAAATTGCCTAATGATGGGTGCCAAGCACCTCACAAGGACCAAACAAAAGTTGCATGTCATCAAGCAAAGGTCCCCGGACGAAATTAGGGTATGACAGTTGCCCCTCTTTACTTGTCTTTTATTGGAGATAAAAGGGAAGTAAAGATAAGACACTAATTTCGTTCCTCTCGGTTGACGAGAGTCGCGGGTGACCATAACATCTCCACATGCAAATAACTTGTTGTCCCCGGGGGAACAAAAGGTGCAGAAGACGATGTTAGTCTCTGCATGCTATCAAGCGTTCTGTCTTACAGATAGCAAAAGAATGTTTATACGGATAACCACTCGGGTATTTCTGCCCGTCAGCGTGACTCAAAAGTCAGTATGACAGATCTTGTGAGCGCGGAAGATGACGTAAATCTCCGCGTGTCAACGGGCTTGTTGGCCGCGATTGACGAAGGGCGCAGGAGACGACGTTAGTTTCTGCGTGCTATCAGGCTTTTCGTCTTATAGATAGCAAAAAAGAATGTTTATACGGATAACCACTCGGGTATCTCCGCCCGTCAGCGTGACTCAAAAGTCAGTATGACAGATCTTGTGAGCGCGGAAGATGACGTAAATCTCCGCGTGTCAACGGGCTTGTTGGCCGCGATTGACGAAGGGCGCAGGAGACGACGTTAGTCTCTGCGTGCTATCAGGCTTTTCGTCTTACAGATAGCAAAATGGTTTATACGGATGACCACTCGGGTATCTCCGCCCGTCAGCGTGACTCAAAAGTCAGTATGACAGATCTTGTGAAGGTGGCCGACAAAAGCGAAGATCTTGCTCCTACGTATCCTCCAATGAGGAACTCAGACCTACGTAGTTCTTGATAACTTGTGAGACTTGAAAAGTCTCCATCGGAAGATGCTGACATCTCCGGAAAGGGCGCAGATGACCACATTGGCCTCTGCTCGTCAATCACACTTGGGGTCACTGAATGACGAGGTGCGGATAACCGTAAGGTGTCTCCGCGGGCTACCAGCTCTTCGGTCATGACAACAAAAGGTGGTGTGGTCGACAAAAGCGAGGCTCTTGCTCCTACGTATCCTCAAATGAGGAACTCAGACCTACGTAGTTCTGGATAACTTGTGAGACTTAAAAAAGTCTTGGTGTTTTCTCCACTAAAATGCAAACATGCTTTAGCAAAGAGACAAATATTCCAACTGATTAGAGCAGCATATGCCTTTTTGAGTGAAAAACAATGCGTCTACCGGGGAAGGAGAGTATGCTGATGAAATTTTCTCATAACCATAAATGAGATTTTGGATGTTTAGCATTTCGTTTCTAAATGACTATTTAGAGGAAACACTGGGTTCGACAAAAATAGAAGAAATCCACTCAAAGTGTATCAATCTCGCACAGGTAAGTGTTTTATCCAAATTCCGAACCATAGATATGTCATGACTTGATTTTACAAATCATTTCCTATCAAATCAAAGATTACATGCGTGATCATGGATCAATAGGACTTCCCTTGGAAACGGGTTCTTTTGGTGGGTTTTTCGGCTTTTGATTTTTTTTTTTCGCTTTTTTCCTTTTCTATTTTGGTTTAGTGCGGGGCGAAAAAGTCGCTAGCACACAAGATTTTGGTTGGCAATTAAAGGGAGAAGACCACTTTAGGTCATGGTTTCCTTTCCTTCTTTTCGTTCATTTGGTGACAATTCTGTATTGTTCAGATATTGTCTGGTCCAAAGACCTTTCTGCACATTTCTTATATTTTCTTTCGATCCTTGATCAGGAGCTTTCTTTCCTTCTTCTTCTTCCTTTTTTACTTTCTCCCATTCTTTGATTGGGAATTTTCTTTCTTTTCTTTTTTCTTTCTCTTTGATTGGAAATTTTCCTTCTTTTCTTTTTGCTTTCTCTTTGATTGGAAATTTTCCTTCTTTTCTTTTTTGCTTCCGAGGGTAAGGATTGACATTCTCACCCTGGGTCAAGGTTTATGGTGAGTCAGGATTTTGGCTCAAAGCTTGTAGAATGGCTAGACATAATACATGGCGGGGTTTGGTTTGGTTCAAGGATAAAAGGGATGCCCCACATTATTTCCATGACACAAATGCAAAGATGATGATTTGGAAATTTTATGCAAAACTGGTCATGCATGCACCTATGCGGACACTCAAGTGTCAAATTTTTATGGTCATGTGATGCTAGGGCTCAGGATTCATTTCCTCTATTTTAAATCAACCCAATGTTTCCAAAATATGTTCTTTTATCAATTTGTGCATTCATCCTAGTCCATTTTGGGTACTCGGGAAAATTTCACAGCATTCACCCTTCAGGTGTACACACATTTTTTCAAAAACTAGTTATGATCAGTGAATTTTTTCAAAGACAAGTTGGAAGTCATCTCTTTTCAAAAGCATGTTGGTTTTTCAGCTAGACAACTTATTTTTTCTTTTTTTTTTGTTTTTTTTTTTGAGGTATTTTGCTACCTAAACATATATAGGTTTTGTGAGATATTTTTGCTATATACATGCGTGTCCAAGGTATCTTGCTACCTAAACATACATATATATATATATATATATATATATATATATATATATATATTGTGAAGTATTTTTTTGTTTACATACATGCATATATCTAAGGTATTTTCACTACCTAAACATACATATATATATTTTGTGAGGTATGACTACCTTCCGAGCTTGCGCTTGTTTTATTTAAATTCCCATGATCATGAGCAACTAGGTGTGTCCTACTATAAAAAGTGATCAAATAGCAAGTAGAAATTTGAAAGTTACTAGGTTGCCTCCTAGTAGCGCTTCTTTAACGTCTTGAGCTGGACGCCTTATGACTTGTCGGTCACTGACCTAATACTTTGCTTACCTTTGGCTTTGGACTTGGTCGCCTATGGGTCGGCCATGTGTTGTAGGCAACGCTCTAACCTTTTTATGGATGAGCTGAGGTGAACTCTAGAGGTGGTGGCGGTGTGTCTATTGCCCGCTACCGGCCATCCCAATGCTGATGTGGTGTTTCGCCCTGCGCCTGCCTGGGGGCGCAGTACTTCTTGATGAAAGCTCGATTGGTAGGGGGGCCTAATGACCTTGCTGGGGGCGACAGGCACTCCCTAGAACTGACAGAGACCCGTATTTAGAGCTGGCAACTCCAAGACCCTGTTGGCCTTCTTCGGGTCCACTAGGTGTCTTGCGGGCACAATCCCTGCAAACAATAGATGACATCAGAAATCAGTTGGGGGAGGTGCATACTTACCTATGCCACGACGACATGAACTTGCTGGGGGGAACGGGCGCCCTGTAGGGTCGACAGAGGCCCGTAACCAGAGCTGGAAACCCCAGGGCCTGTTGGACTTCTTTAGGTCCACTGGGTGTCTTTGTGGGTGCGATCCCTGCAAGCAATAGATGGTTTCAGAAATCAGTTGAACCATATGCCTACTTACCCATGTCGGGACGACACAGACCAACTGATACTTTTGCAGGGGGAGATTGGCATTGCGGTCGCTGGGCAGAATGTTGCTAAGTAGCAATGTCATCTATATCTGTGTAAGAGTGGTCATGTTGGTGCGCATGATCCGCACTTGTCTCTTTGCAGCGGCACGGGTGAAATCTTGTCCCGGTATGCATAGTAGCCGTGTGATAGCCTCCCTCTCTGGTTGTGCTCGCACAGTTGGCCCTCCTCCAATATCAGGGGGTGGCCTAGGAACCGTTAAAAGGAAACTACTGGTCCCTTAACCGGGAGTGCAAGTCTCGGTTAAGCATTTAAGGACAGAGGACCTTAAACTCTCTTAAGGTGCGGATGTGGAGCACACTGAAAATGAGGACACGTAGCCCTCTAAAGGTGAGGGCATGGAGCCCTCTCAAGGCGAGGATGTGTAGTCCTCTGGAGGTGAGGGCGTGCAGCCCTCTGTTGGCGAGGACGTGTAGTCCTCTTCAGGGTGAGGGCGTGCAGCCCTCTGTTGGCGAGGACATGTAGTCCTCTCAAGGTGAGGGCGTGCAGCCCTCTGTTGGCGAGGACGTGTAGTCCTCTCAAGGTGAGGGCGTACAACCCTCTGTTGGCGAGGACGTGTAGTCCTCTCAAGGTGAGGGCGTGCAGCCCTCTGTTGGCGAGGACGTGTAGTCCTCTAAAGGCGAGGACGTATAGTCCTCTCAAGGTGAGGACGTGCAGTCCTCTGAAGGCGAGGATGTGTAGTCCTCTAAAGGCGATAGGTACAAGTACCCAAGGGTCCACCCTTATGAGAAAGCAAGAAATCAACTCATCGAGAGGGCCGGTCATCCCAAATCCACAAGATTTGGACATTAGATGTAGGAAATCTATGCAGTTAACATGATTTTTTAGGGATGCAGATGCATGCAACCTTTGTCGTGAAATTTGGTAAATGCGGACTTCATATGAAACAATGAAATGTAATGGAAAGTTGTACAATGTTCATGACATTCTTTCCCTATTCTGTGATTTTGATTTGATTTTTTTGGAAAACACAAATTGACTGTCCTTTTGAAAGAGGTGATAGTCCATGCAACCTTATCCTATCTTTTGCAAATCTCTCCGAGAACTCCCTCAGAGTGTGTGTTCTGTTTGATTTAGTCATTTGACCATTTTGGAGTGACGGCAATGGAGTCGTTTGATGTTTAATCAATCCATTGAAATCCTAGGGTTTGTCCCCCTTTTTTTTTGTTGAAAACATCGATGGGTGAGAACTTTTGATCGGCCCCTATGTTCACTTGAGGCTCATGCACGGTGCCCCTCATTGCCCCAGTGTAAGGCTTTGAGGTACAATTCGTTGTCTTTCATCATGACCTTGTAGGAGGGAACCTATTGGGTGAGAACTTCTAATCTGCCCCTAGGTTCACTTGAGGCTCATGCACGATGCCCTTCATTGCCCCAGTGTAAGGCTTTGAGGTACCAATCATTGTCTTTCGTCATGACCTTGTAGGAGGGAACCTATTGGGTGAGAACTTCTAATCTGCCCTTAGGTTCGCTTGAGGTTTATGCATGGTGCCTTTCATTGCCCCAGTGTAGGGCTATGAGGTAACCATCGTTGTCTTGTTTTCATAGCCTCGTAGTGAGGAAGAATGAAAGAAGCAGTTGATTCTTGCAAAAAGAATTTTTCCAAGGACGAGAAATAGTTGAAGGATTTTTTTGATGGATTAAGTCAAATGACTCCTATGTAGAAGCAAGATGTTTTGATGATGCCAAATGATCAAGTGCTTCCAAGTTTTATTCAAGACAAGAATCCAAGAATCCAAGAAAATCAAGATATATGATCAAGTTGATCTCTAGAATCTTAGGAAGAAGTTTCCAAATTGAAAAAGCAAAAGGTTTGGCCAAAGAATTCTATCTAAATCATTTTAAATTGAGATTTACTCTCTGGTAATCAATTACCAGCAGCTGAAAATGTTTATAACAGTCACTAGAAATTTGAATTCAAAATTTATAATGTGTAATCGATTACACATGGGTGGTAATTGATTACCAGCAGTTTATTCAAATTTTAAAGCCTATGATCGATTACACAAGTCTTGTAATCGATTACCAGAGGAGATTTTCAGAAAATAATTTCCAAGAGTCACATCTATTCAAATGGTTTATGAATGGCCATCAAAGGTGACTTGGAAACACGAATTTAAAGAGAGTTTTCATTGCCCAAAAGTTTTATCCTCTCAAAAAGATTCCTTGGTCAACCACTTGCATATTCAATAAGGAATTTTGATTGATCTTCATTGTACAATCTATCTCTTTTAAGAGAGATTTCTTCTTCTTATTTCTGAAAAGGGATTAAGAGATTGTGGGTCTCTTGTTGTAGAGGATTCCTGAACACAAGGGAAGGGTTGTCCCTGTGTGGTTCAGACTTTGTAAAAGGAGTTTTACAAAGAGAGTGGAAAATCTTAAGTGGGATGCTTGAGGACTAGACGTAGGCGCGGGAAGTGGCTGAACCAGTATAAATCAAGTTTGCATTCCTCTCTTCCTTTAAACTTCTTTTATTTATTGCTATTTATCTTTTGCTTTAAAGAAGTTTATTTTGAATTGTCTTTTGAGTAATTCATGTTTAAGGGTGCATTGTTAATCCAAAAAGAAAGAGTGATAGTTCAATTGGGGAATAGTCTTTGCATCTTAATTCAACCCCCCCTTTCTTAAGATAACTGAGGCCATTTGTCCAACATCCTATTCTTGACAACTCGCTTCTCTAAGAAGACAAACTTTCCGGAATGATAAAATGAAGTCACATGAACGTCTATATTTTTACTTGAAAACACAGTCAATCAAATGCCCTCTCTTTTTTTTTTTTACTTTACTCGTCGTTTTACGACACCCCCACCAATGTGCAAGATAAGTAATCTCTGATTGAACGGTCTTGGAAGTCAACACTCAGGAGCATAGGTTGCTTGAGCAAACAGACCAATGGCTTACACTCACATTCCGGTGGAAGTTGAATAAGCAAAGATGTGTTTGTGAGAGAATGAGAGAGACAAGGATGTCCATTTTATCCATATCATTTAGCATTGTAACTGTGGTTTATAATAATGGCATAAACTTGAAAATCCTGATGAGTCATAACAACAGCTTCCAAAATTGCCCCATGTATGGTGTTGCTTGTCAATGTTAGGATTCAACAAGCGATTCTCCTCAAATTTCAGCCAGCCCGTATCAATTAGACTTCACACTTTATGCTTCGGGGTCATACAATGCTCAATGGAATGCCCCGAGGCTCCTCCATGATAAGCACACGTTGTGTTCAAGTCGTATCCTCAGAAAAATGGAGGTTGAGGAACCTTGGTTGGGGTTATGGCTACCATTGAATTATCGAGTGGATATGGGATCAAGTTTAGCATATGACAACGAAATTTGGGGTGAACCCTACAGGCTTTTTGCTGCAAAATTCCTTTTTGTTGGTGTTTTTTGGTTTGTGCTAAAGGTGGTCTTCGTCATTGGAACTGCGGTAGACAGGCTTTGTGGTTGATTTAGGGATGGCCTTTGTGGATAACTGGGTGGTGTATAAGGAGGAGGTTTGTTATTGACTGAGTAATGACATTGTTGGGTTTGGTGGGAAACCTGGCCGTATAGGAATGGCAGTCACAGCATGGGTTTCTCCCTCTTTCTCACCCTCTTCATTTGCCCCAGTTTTCTCAGTCGTCCTAGTAGGATGATCAAATTTGCCTCTTTTCGGACCCACATTGATCCTTTCACTGGCGAAGACCAAATCTGCAAAGCTTTGAGGGTGCGCAGCCCACCATCTTTTCATAGTAGAGTACCGATAATGTGTCTACCATCATGATTATCGTCTCCCTTTTTGCACATGTTCTGTAGTTGCATCCTATCCGGAACCATATCAGAATAGTACTGATATTGCCTAACGAAGGCAACCATTAGGTCCTTCCAAGTATGGACTCGGGAAGGTTCCAAGTTAGTGTACCAGGTAACAGCTACCCCAGTAAGACTTTCTTGGAAGAAATGTATTAGCAGTTCCTCATCTTTGCGTATGCCCTTATCTTCCGACAATACATCTTTGGATGGTTCTTGGGGCAAGTAGTCCCCTTGTACTTGTCAAAGTCCAGCACCTTGAACTTGGGAGGGGTGATGATATTGGGTACTAGGAACAACTCTTCTAGGTTAGGAAAGGCATAATCTTTACCTCCTTCAATGGCCCTGAGCCTTTCCTCTTTCCCATTTCTGTCGTAGCATGAGGGTTTTTAACCGCTGTGGAATGTGAGGGTTGTGGTTGTGGGTGACACTGAGGGCCCTCCAAAGTGTTTTGCAGGGTTATACCACCAACTACTTGCCCTTCAGTGGCATAGCCGAGGCAAGGCTCAAAGTCGGCTAGATTGTGGTGGGGAATTTCATGTGTCTCCCCCATGGTTTGAGAGATATGTGCCTGATCAGATTGAGGTTATTGGTTCTCAATGAGTATCGGAGTGGAGTTATTGAGATTTTCATTGAGAGTGTATGCCACATTGGGTGGTGTATAGTTGGGAGGCAAGCCATATGATGGGAAGGCGTGCTCGTTTTGAATTTGCACATCATGGGGTCGTCCGTACTTCCCAAATCTTCGCCTACCATATTTGAGGTTGGATGATTCATTTGCTTGAGGCCAGATGGGAGCATCGGGTTCACCTTAGCGACAGCGCTAGTAGCGACAACTATAACCGCATTGGCTTCCATTATCTTCTTCATGCTCATCATGGCCTCCATCATTGTGGCCATTTGCTCTTTCATGGCCTTCATGTCGGCCTTCATCTTCTCTTGCACCTCCTCTGCTTCACCCATTACTCTAGCTCTAGCACGAGTTCGGTAAGGGCACCGTAAAGCGTGTCCTTTTCTTTTTTATAACAATGATTAAGTTCATTTTATTTTATTTTATTTTATTTTTCAAGGAAAGAATGCAATGAGCAATGCAACCAATGAAAAGCATGGATGTATGCGAATGATGTACAGTTGAAGTATTGCGAATTTTTACGCAGGATATGGGGTTGAATCAATTTAGATTTTCAACATGGTCCATGACATCTTTGTCAAGGTGAAACTGGAAGTAACAAGGACATCAATAATCCTAAATATGTTTGGCAGTAGACGAAGCAGTGATGTGACTCGATTCATCTTTTGCCCCAATTTTGCAAGACGGTTACTTCCATATTTCAACTTGACTTGATGAACCTTTTTGTAAAAGCATGAGCTTGGTTCAACCCTATAATCCAAGGAATGGCAATTCTGATCGCCAATACTTCAACAACATCTCATAGGGATGAATGACTCGGGCATACTTTAAGCTTATGCACGGAAAATGTAATTATGAAATTGAGATGCCCGAAGAAACACCATTTCCTAGTTAACCATGCATTAGGTACCATGTTCAATTATTTTATTTTGTTGTTGTGTGTGTGTTTTTTTTTTTTTTTAGAAATGGGTTTATGATCCCAACATGGTTGGCTCATGGTGCCTAACACATGCAACTAAGAATGTAGTGTGAAGTTTCACGCTTCCCCTTTTTTGTTTTTGTTTTGTAGAGGAAAACGCAAGGATGAGCAAACATGAAAACAAATGGTATGCAATTTTGCAGATCAAAAAGTTTGTTGAACGCATATGCATGACGATGCCATGACTCATGCAAAATGTGAGGCTGTAATATGATAACAGACAAATGCAGGAACGATATGTTAATTATGATGCCATGAAGAGATGTTTATGCGATGCATGATATGAATGCATTTACGGACACGAGAGCCCGAAAAATTATCTCTTCTTACTTGCGCATTTGGGGGCGCAGTGCCCTATGTGTACAGTTAAAAAGGTGATATGGACCTTCCGGCTTCCCGTGACAAAGGACGAGACCAACATACAATGCATGCTAGAGATAAAATGCGGGAGTGACTTGATTCGCATTGATTTTTGGAGTAAAAACGTGGGATAAACTCATTTTATTCAAAAAGTTATAACTAGTCAAGATCTGAGCGACAATACAAACTTCCTAGCGGTTTCTAATCATATAGTCCATTAAGTCTATCATATGCTGACAATAGCTGAGAAGTCTGTGGATCTCCTCGGGGGCGGAGTAGGTGTCCGCCATTGCCTTGGCCTTGGCTAACAATCGGGGAAGTTCTTGACTCCTGTTCAAAGTGAGAGCAAATCGGTCCATCCTCATTGCTGCCTCTTGGTGCAATGAATCAATTACCCTTTCCCTTGCTTCCCTTTCTGCTGATATCTTGGCGTACTCATCCTCTAGCCTTTGCTCGTGAGTCGCCGCTAGATTTAGCTTCTCTTTGCACTCATCGATGATGGCCCACATATTCCCTTCAGTCTCACTTTAACTGTTGGGACAAATTTCTTTTCGACCTAAGGCAAGCCTTTAGCTCGTCCTTCCAGATCATGCCTTTGACCCGTGATGATTCCTTTCACCTCTTCGGAGTTTGAGCTCATTATTGCTGCCCTATAAAGCCCCTCAAAACTTGTTTTGGTCATGTTCTTCCTTTTGGGCCTTCTTGGTTTCTCATTCCAAGGCTTCATCGGTGGCCATATTGACGTCCCTTAGTTCATCATACTCTCTTCAGACTTTGATGGCTATGGACTTGAACTTCTCTTTGACTACCCGGGCTCTTTCAAGCTTTGCCTTTAGGGCTTGTACCTCATCACTTTCTTCCGAAGCTTTAACCTCATTGTCTCTCACAGTCTTTAGATTTGGGAGCCAATCCAATCCTTGTGTCCGGACTCTCAGCCACTTATGATAGCCGCCGATGATCCCATTATTGCTTCCCCTAAGCTCTTTGTCCTTTCTTCACGCCGCATCCCATGCCTTGCGAACTCCTTGGAGTACCCTCGCGTTGTGGTCACTGAAACCCCGTGCGATGAAAGGCGTGATGCTTTCGTCTGATGGCACTCCTCTCATGGGGTAGCCAAGCTGTCTTATGGCGAGGACGGGATTATAATTAATACAACCCCTTGTTCCCATCAAGAAAACATTTGGACATCCTTCGCATGAAGATAGAATCCTGATTCTTCCTTCCTTCTAGCAAGGGAACCAATTAACAGACGCCCCTCCATGCTAGCCAAGAGTTGGTCCCAATTCGCCTTTCCTTTTTCGACGCACGAGCGGTGACCTTGTAGCGGATAGACGGGCCTACCTTCTTGGAGAAAAGGGTGTGAAACCAGCCACACATAGAGAGCCAGTGCACAACAAAAAATTCTTGCGTCGCTCTTTTCACATCCCCGGTCGAACGTGTCATACATGGCCAAAATGGCGACGACCGGGCTTTCCTTGCCATGATGAAAGGCGAGGAAAGTGTCAATCACTGCTAAGTCCACTAACCCTTCCATATTCGGAAAGAGGACAACTCCAAAGATCAAAAGCGCCAAGATGTCAATAAAAGAAAGCCCATTCGCCTTGATTTTCCAAGGCCTTTGCCCTTTCCTCCAAACACTTCCTTGATACTCCGACTACCCCACTACCTTGGCAACTCTTGTCGTGGAGGGATAGAACCCAGAGAAAAGATATGGCTTCCTTCCTCCCAATGGGCATCCCAGTATTTCTTCAAACTCTTTCACAGTGGGCACTAGCTGGAAGTCCTCGAATATGAAGCACCTTAGGGGCTGGTCATAATACTGGGAAAGGGATGCAATCGGTTCCATGGAGACTTCTACCCTAGCTAGGTCCCAAATCTTACCATAGGCTTTGCGAAAGGCTTGCCGTTGAAGTTGACCCATTAATTGCCCCAACTCTTGTAAACTAGTGACCTCTAAGCTCTTGATTTTGACTTGATAGAACCTCTTTATAAGCGAAGGCTTTTGACTTGATCCCATGTTTTACTAATGTGAAATCAAATCTAGTGCAAATCAAAACTCCGACATCTATCATGGGTGGAATGGATGAATGCATGAAGAAATGCATATGACACAGATGCAATTTATGAATACGGGAGCCCGAGAAACTGTCTCCTTCTTAGATACAACGTCTAGGGGTAGCAAAGTGCCCCAATGTATGTATTTAAAACGGTGACACGGACCCTTCGTTGGTTTGTTTACAGAGGGGATCAAGACAGAACCCATGTGCGATGCATATGCGAAAGGCGCAACACGGGAATGTACATAGTATGACAATACTCACTGAATATAAGCAAAAGGGTATATGACACTTATGCATGGCAGTGTGAAAAATGGCACGCAGCGTGTTTGCTCTGTGCCCCTATTTAAGGGACCTATAAGGGAGAGAGCTAACTAGGCTTTTAGTAGTAACCCCCAAGGTAGTCATATCTCTCTTGATGGTTTCTAGAGGTATCATCCCCTTTGAAGAACATACTGCAGCAGTAGGGACTACTAGCAACAATATGTTTTCAAAGAGAAAAACTCTAGATGAGGGTTCACTGTAATCAAGCAAGTCGGAGACCTAGCATGATCACGGATTCACCTCCACTCCTTATGTTCCCACGAACCCGGGTATAGGGCCCTTTTTCAACTCACCGTGTGTGCAAATAGTGTTAGTGTTTGTGTGCATCAAATGAATAAATATTTACCTCAAGCATACAAAAAATGCACTAAAAGCATCAAAGAGTTATATATACAAGAACATAATGAAGGAAAACCAACAAAGGAGTAAGTCATGGTAAAACATTGCGCAAGATTAAATGGCCTAACTCTCTAAAAACAGTCCCCAGTGGAGTCGCCAACTGTCGCAACCTACCCTTCGGCGGGAGGGCGACGCGTGACTCGCGGGATGCGTGTTCCACGAAAGGAATACGCGCGGAGTCGCCACCAACGTTTATTTGAGGAAAACGTCGGAAAAACCGGAAAAGACGCGATCTACGAACTTTTAAGTGAAAGGCTCGGGAGTTGTATTTATGTGCGGGGAAGGTATTAGCACCCCATACGTCCGTCACAAGGGACGGCAGCCTTTAATCGAATGTGCAAACATGACTTTGATTTTTACGTTCCCTTTTATGTCCTTATATCCTTTATACCCTTTTTATATTTTTTCTCATTTTGTGGTCGACAAGGGTGTTTCCCTTTGCTCCTACGTATTCCTCAATTGGGATGAGAAAATTAGACCTACGTAGTTCTTTCTTATACGTGAATCAAGTAATTCTTTTTTTACTAGAAGGGTGATCAGTTTAAGGCGTTGGACCTTAAAAATGACCCATTTTACTTAATAAGAAATTGAAGTGATAAACTTTCAAAAACCTATTTTTGTGGACGAGCTTGACTAGGCGAGTTGATTTTAGCCTTAG
This sequence comes from Glycine soja, assembly GCF_004193775.1. Taxonomy (NCBI): domain Eukaryota; kingdom Viridiplantae; phylum Streptophyta; class Magnoliopsida; order Fabales; family Fabaceae; genus Glycine; species Glycine soja. Next base: position 30,665,145 of record NC_041015.1, on the reverse strand, counting down.
TTTCACCTTAGTTATTAGTCAATTCCATTAAGAATGAGAAATCCCAAAGAGAAAACGTCCGATTGATTTTTCGATTTACTTTACTAAAAAATATTTTTTTTGATTATTATATTATTATTTTACCTCTTTTTTTGATTTCCAACGTGGTTACGGCACGATCGAACGGTTAGATTTTGTTTTAACAGTGATTAAACGAGATTACAACACAAATGATCGATTGAAATTCATTTTATCATTTATTAGACGAGAAAACGGCTTAAATAAACGGTTAAAGCACGTTAAAAACGGAAGAAAAGAAAACTGAAAGTAAACGAAATTAAAGTGAAAGTACACAAAACAAGAAATGAATTGAAAGTCTCGGATTCGAAAACTTACCCGTTGAAGAACGAAGAACGAACGAAGAACGGATGAAGAACGGTGAAGAACGACGAAGAACGATGAAGAATTTCCACAGAATCGCTTACGGAAGAGTTACGGAAGTACTTCGACTTGATTTTTCTTCACGAAAACGTGTTTTTTTGCCCAAAATAGCCGAAATGCATAGCCAAGGGTCTTGAACATTTTGAAACAGCTCCCCCCTCCCCTATTTATAGAAAAAAAGGGAGGTGCTTGCCGCCCAAAGACTTAATGAAGAAGATTTCTAAGCGCACCCGAATCACTAAGTTCACCCCCTTTTCGTATTTTACGGAAAAGTTACGGAAGCCTTACGGAAGTGTTTTCGAATTTGATTTTCATCTTTTTTCTCTTCCCTTTCACCAATGTTAAGTGAAATATGCTTACCCAAGGTTTTCGGAAATTTTACGGAAGTATTACGGAAGCCGCGGAAGCCTCGGAAACCATTTTTCAAAAACGTGGAGGAGCTTGCCGCCCAGTTGCTTCCTCCTTAACCAACCCAACTTCCAAAATGTTCCGGAAGGGCCTAGATTTGAATTGCTATTTACCCCCCTATCTTGATAAGTTCACCCCCCCTTACCTTTTTTGGTGATTCTTTTTTCGTAAAGTTACGGAAACTTACGAATCTCGTAACGATACTTGTTTTCTTTCCGTAATGTTACGGAACCTTGCGGATTACATAATCATCCCCTCTTTTGACTTACGGAATGTTACGGAACCTCACTAATTATGCAACGATGCTTCCATTTGATTTCCGGTGTGTCACAGAACCTTACGGATTGTGCATCAGTATTTTCTTTTGATTTCCAGCATGTCCCGGAACTTCACAAATTGCCTAATGATGGGTGCCAAGCACCTCACAAAGACCAAACAAAAGTTGCATGTCATCAAGCAAAGGTCCCCGGACGAAATTAGGGTATGACACACCTCAAGACCCTTTTTAGACAACGTGATGAGTTTCAGAACTTCTCTTTCTTTATAAAAATGGAACAAAGCTTTCATCTAGCCAAGATTTCACAAAAGTGTTACAACAGAACCTAACGGTTTCTAATTATATGGGCCATTAAATCTAACATGTGTTGACAATAATTGATTAGCCCGTGAATTTCCTCTGGGGCTGAACACACTTCGGCCATGGCCCTTGCTTTGGCTAGTAGTCGTGGGAGGTCTTGACTTCCATTTAAGGTCAAGGCGAACCTATCCATCCACATGGTCGCTTCTTGATGCAATGCATCAATCACCCTTCCTCTTGCCTCCTTCTCGGCGTATGCTTGTGCGAAGTCTTCTACTAGCTTTTGCTCATGAGCCAAAGACTGGTTTAACTCCTCTTTGTACTGCCCTATTATAGCAAGCATGCTATGCTCCATGGCTTCTAAGTGTTGGGCCAAACTCCTCTTGGATCTTGGGCAAGTAGCTAACTCCTCCTTTAAGACCATGCTATGTACTCGTAATTGGTCTCTCTCTTCCCTTCAAAGCTTGAGTTCCTTGTTGCTGCCCCACAAAGCTCCACGAAATTTGTCTTGGCCATGCTCTTCCTTGCGAGCCCTCTTGGTTTCTTGTTCAAGGGCTCTTGCGGTAGCTGCATTTTCTTCTCGTAACTAAGCACACTCTTTCCGGACGTCTGTAGTGACTAACTTGAATTTTTCTTAGTCTTGCCTTTCCTAGCTCTATTTTTAGAGCTCAGACTTCTTCATCCTCTTCCGGAGCTTCGAAGTTTTCCTCGTTGATAATTTTCAACTTGGAGAGCCAATCTAACCCTCGTGTATGAACTTCCAGCCATTCATGATAACCACCGATGATGCCATTACGGATGCCCCTAAGTTCTTTATCTTTTCTTAACGGGTTTTCCCACGCCTTGCGGACTCTTTGTACAATCTTGAAACTTTGCACGCCGAAATCTCTCACAAGGAAAGGCGAGAGGCTCTCTTCCGTTGGTTCTCCCCTCATGGGGTACCCTAACTCTCTTATAGCAAGTGCGGGATTGTAGTTAATACAACCCCTCGTCCCTATCAACGGAATGTTTGGGTAGTCCCCACATGAGAAGAGAACTCCCTCCTTTCCTTTCTTCCATCGAGGAAACCAGTTGATTGTTCTGCCTCCTATCCCAGCCAAGTATTGGTCCCAATCTACTCTTCTCTTTTTGACACACGAGCGATAAATTTGGAGTGGACATGGGTGCCTTATGTCTTGTTGGAATAGGTGCGAAACCAACCATACACAAAGAGCAGGTAAGCAGCAGATAATTCGTGCGCTGTTCTTCTCGCACCTTTGGTCAAATGTATCAAATAAGTCCGCCAAGATAGCTACCACCGGACTCTCCTTGCTATGGTGATATGCAAGGAAAGCATCAATCGCGGCTAGGTCCACCAAACCGTCCACGTTTGGAAAGAGGAAAACCCCAAAGATTAGCAAAGCTAGTACATCCGCAAACGGGACCCACTCCTCTTGATTCGCCATATCCCTTGCCTTGCCTTCCAAGTACTTCCGCGGTAGGCCCACTACGCCGTTTTGAGTTTGCTTTACACGATCCAACTCTCTCGCCGAATCCCTGACCACAACTGCAATCTTGCTCAAGGAGGGAAGAAACCCGGAGAAAAGATACAGTTTTCTTCCCCCAAGAGGACATCCTAGAATCTCCTCAAATTCTTCAACAGTCGGTACTATTTGGAAGTCCCCAAACGTGAAGCATCTCAATGGCTGGTCATAGTATTGGGTGAGGGATACAACGGCTTCCGTGAATACCTCCGCTATGGTCAAATCTAAAATCTTTCCGTACACCTTGCGGAAGGCTTACATCTGGAGGGGTCCCATCAACCGTCCTAACTCCTTAAGGCTGGTGACGTCTAGGCCCTTAATCTTGACTTGATAGAATCTTTTTCCGATTTGATTTGTTCCCATCATTTACCTAAAAAGGGGGTGAATCAACGCTCTGATATGAATGATGCAATGCACATGCATGAAACGGAAACAAGAAAAACAAGTGGTAGTTCACATATATGAGACCGAAAAAGATCCACCTTTTTAATACTACGTTTTAGGCATTGCGGCGCCCCAACGTATTCATTAAAAAGTGACGGGCTACTCTAAAGAGACAAGATATCACTAGATAAACAACAAAACTATAATCTATGTGATATTCATAGAAGAATGCATGAAAACAAATGGTACAGAGCGTGCTTGCTCCATGCCCCTATTTGGGGACCTATAGGATAATATCTAGGGGTCTCTAATAACTACTCCCAACGATCCATATCTCACATGGCTGTTCTCTAGAGGTATCATCACTCAAGATAATAATATTGCGGTGGTATGGAATACCAGCGACAACACATTATAAAGAGGGAAAGCTCTATACAAGGTTTCACTATTATCAAGCAAGTCGGAGACCTAGCATGACCACAGATCCACCTCCACTCCTTAGATTTCCATGAACCCAGGTGTAGGGCCCCGTTTTTACTCAAACCCATGGGTGCTTAGAATGCGGTGTAAAAAATGTGGAAAAGAGCATTTATTTTTTACACAGTTCAAGAGAAAAAAAACGCACACACAGTTTCATAATTCCACTCTTTCCTAAAATAGGTCTAACTCACTTAAAAAAAGTCCCTAGTGGAGTCGCCAACTGTCACAACCTACCCTTTTGCGGGTGTGCAAGGTGAGGCTCACGGGTGCGTCTTCCATGGGAGGAAAATGCGTGGAGTCACCACCAACATTTATTGAAAGGAAAGCGTTAGAAAAACCAAAGGAAACTGACCATAAAGAATATTCCAGATTCGGGAGTTATCTTTACGCTTGAGGAAGGTATTGACACCTCTCACGTTTGTCCCAAAGGACAACAGCCTTAGATTAGAGTTATGTGAAATCATGCATCTAAATTTTTTGTCTCTTTTTATTTTTTGAGGTCGACAAAAGCAGGGCTTTTGCTCCTACGTACCCTCCATCGAAGAGGAAATCAGACCTACGTAGTTCTTTTCAAAGGCAGTGAAGTGATGTGTTGATTTTACGCTTTCGAACGGTCCATGTTAACCGATAAAAAGCAAAGAGGACCGTTTAAGGCGTTGGACCTTAAAATGGTTTTCAGTGATTTTTGCGGACAAAGCTTGGTTTTGTGAGTTGATTTTAGCCTTAGTTTCACTTTAGTTATTAGTCAATTCAATTAACAAAGAAAAATCCCAAAGAAAAACGTCTGATTGATTTTTTTTTATTTTACTAAAAGATATTTTTTTTATTATTATATTATTAGTTTGCCTCTTTTTTGGTTTTAAACGTGATTACGGAATGACCGAACGGTCGGATTTCATTTTAACAGAAATTAAAAGATGTTACAATTCAAATGATCGGTGGAAATTTATTTTATTTTTTGATTAGGCGAGAAAATGACTAAAGCACGTCAAAAGGGGGTACGGAAAGTAAATGAAATAAAAATAAAAGCATGCGAAACAAGTGGGGACCACTAAGGGTACATAGAATGAATTGAAAAGTTCGATTTCAGGAACTTACCGGTTGAAGACCGAAGAACGACGAAGAAGGAACGATGAACGACGAAGAACGGTGGGGTGCTATTGCCCAAAACCAAGCTTGGCTAATCCCTACCCAACCCGGGCATAGTCAGTCAGTGAGAACCTGTGACGTACCTAAACAGGCGAGCTCCTGGCAGTCAACCAATAAAAGAACAAAGTCCATGAAGCAAGGAGGCTTGTGTGGCGGCTGGCCAGCTATGTATCATGGGTGATATCTGGAAAGGCTATGTATCGTGGGTAACCGATTACAAGGCTTAAAAATGGAGACAGGATGTTAAATGGCCTCTGGTAATCGATTACCAAGGGTGTGTAATCGATTACACAGGGTGATAGGGCACTAGTAATCAATTACCAGCTGGGTGTAATTGATTACACAGGGTGATAGGGCACTAGTAATCGATTACCAGCTGGGTGTAATCGATTAGACAGTGTAATTTTTAGTTTCCAGTGTGCAAAGGCTACGTAATTCATTTTGGGGCACTGGTAATCGATTACCAGAGAGGAAATCCCTAGAAAAAGATATTTTGACTATGCGTAGCCGTTATGGGACGCATTGTATTATTACCTGTTGTTAGATTTCTTGTGAAAGAGTCTACCCTCTTTCTTTTATCTCTTGTAGATCGCGATGGCAGCGCAGTTGATCCATGATCGCGTTGTGATGGAGTACCTAGAGGGTGTTTGGGAGACCCTCGAAGGCAATGAGAGGTGCCGATTCCGTGGCACAATTCGACTCACTACTACCTCATTAGTACATCCGAAGGAACCCGCACGCACACTTCAGCAGCCTGTGGAGTGGATGCTACCTACACCTACTACATATCGACTAGTGGAGCCAGTTCAAGTGATAGAGGTGTCATCCTCTGAAGAGGATCTTGAAGAGGACCCAGAGGAGTTACCTCCTGAACCTGCTGTGGATGCTCTTGACTTACCTGAGTATGATGAAGACCCACTCCTTGATGTTGATTCTCCAGAGGATGTTATGTCAGCATCTAAGGCAGACTCTATAGAGGAGAGCGGCCTTGGAGGGATAACGAATAGTGATGACTCTTCATCATAGCAGACAGCTCCTTAGACTAGGTGTACATACTTTTTGTGGGTGGGTGTATCTAGTTCAGACTGCTAGGTTTACTCTTTTGATTTTTGGGTGGGTAGACCTATTGTATAGAAATTTTGATGGTTGTATATATTATGGCTGAAGTCACCACAGTTGTTACCTTTGCTCTGGATGTCACTGTTATTTGGCAAACTCCCATATTTTGGACAGTTTTAGATGATAAATATAATTATGTTTAATCTTGTTATTTGAAAAGGAAGTGTTAACAAACTTTATTTGAAAAGTGTTTATCTACCGCATCTTATTATTTTTCACGTGACGACCTAAAATGATGGTTGGTATATTTTTGAAAGAGCAAAATATTTTAGAGGTTATGAGTGATCAGAAAGAAATGAATCCAAATAGAGTTGTGAACTAGCCATTCAAGACTCTATAGTGATAATTTTCCTTCTGAATTTTATTACCGTGAAATGAATGACAGTGCGAAAAAAAAAAGAGAGAGAGAAAAAGAAAAAAAAAAATCCCATGGTTTCTGCTATTTAATTTATTACTATTAAACCAGTCATTATTTAGGGACGCCACACCTAGAGCACCTGCCCCCATTCAAAGGGAGGCCGCCCAAGCTCCGGCTCCAACCACGACTCGCCCGGCCGGCAATGCCCACTTTGGTGTCGGTTCCAACGTGATGAGGAACTTTCCCCCGAGGCCAATTCCAGAATTCACCTCGATCCCAATGACGTACGAAGACCTCTTGTCATCCCTCATCGCCAACCAGATGGCTGTGATATCTCCCGGGAAGATCTACCAACCTCCTTTCCCAAAGTGGTATGACCTTGACGCAACTTGTGCGTACCATGGGAAAACCCCGAGCCACTCCACCGAAAAATGCCTGGCCCTTAAATACAAGGTCCAAAATTTGATAGACACCGGATGGCTGACGTTTCAAGAGGATCGGCCCAACGTGAAAACAAACCTGCTCGCCAATCATGGAGGGGGAGCATTTAATGCTGTTAGACCTTGTGGCCTCAATAATCTTAAGAGGGATAGACTTAGAAAGCATAAGAAGCAACAATAATCAATTTAATAATGTTCTTTAAACGTGCAAGACAAAATTGATTGCAATAACATAAATAAGATAAGGGAAGAGAGAATGCAAACATAGTTTTATACTGGTTCGGCCACTTCCCGTGCCTATGTCCAGTACTCAAGCAACCCACTTGAGATTTCCACTATCTTTGTAAAATCCTTTACAACTTTCGAACCACACAGGGACAACCCATCCCCTGTGTTCAGGAATCCTTACAACTCAAGAGACCCTCGGTCCCTTAATCAATTTCATTGAGTAAGAAGAATGGAAGAAGAATTCTCTCTTCAACAGAAGAATATTACAATGAAGATCCATGGATGAACTCTTAATGGATTTGCAAGTGTTTGCCCAAGAGTTCTTGAGAGAGCATTTGACAATGAAGTTCTCTTAGAATCTCTCTCATTTTCTTTTGAGAGAGGATAGAACATTTTGGCCAAGCAAAAACTCCTTAAAATTCGTGCCTAAGTCACCTATTTATAGGCCTTTGATGGCCATTCACAAATCTAATGAAAAGATGTGACTGTAGGCAGATTTTCTAAAAACTTTCCACTGGTAATCGATTACAATGTTTGTGTAATCGATTACACAGTTATAATTTGAAGGGTTATGACTTTTGAATTTGAATTTCCAAAGTTCCGTTGCTGGTAATCGATTACAAACATATGGTAATCGATTACATGTTGAAAATTCAAATTCAAAACCTTTTTCAACAGCTATTTCTCAACCCTATCTTCTGGTAATCGATTACATTGCCTGGTAATCGATTACAAAGCCTTTCATGTCTTGGAAACACTTTATTTTGAGGCAAGGCTTCATCTTAAAGAATCTTGAAGCAAGGCTTTGTTTGTTGAAGCAATCTTGTATTAATCTTTAAGCAAATGCTTATCCTTTGAAGCAACCTTGTTTTATTCTTCTTTGGCATCATCAAAATCATGTATACATACATTCACAAATGTCATCGAGTCGGGTAGACCGCGCAGGTCTAAGCCTTTAATGGACGTGACGACCCCCAGGAGGTTTATCTACGAGGCCCTACAAAAGGGGGGCGTAATTCCCCATGTTGGGCACGAAGAGGATTCCTGTTTGATGCATCTCGGCGAGCTACATAACATGGAAACATGTTTAGCAGTGGAGGACTTGTTGTAACTGATGATAGATCAAGGCCGACTAGAAGTCGACGATGAGGGGAGGGAAGAGCAGCATATACGTATGCAGTCCGCAGATGAGAGAAGTTTTGGAAGACCTAAGCCTTTGGTGGTATATTTCACCAAAGACGCAGCTCCCCAAAAGCCCCGATACCCCTCGGTAGTTAAACCTGTTCCGTTTCCATACCGAAACAGCCACGCAGTCCCGTGGAGGTATGCACCTCCAAGTGAAAGGAAAGAAGAGGCCACCGACGTCAGCTCATTGTCAGCCAAGGTAACCAATATCACAGGGCTGAGCGGCGTGACCCGCAGCGGTCGCGTGTTTGCACCCCCCCGACCTGCCGGCACAACCCGCAAATGTTAACAGGAAGGCAAAGATGGTGGAAGAACAAAATGACAAAACGACCCTCACTTCGAACGAGGATATTCCAATGAAAGGTCTTTCGGAGAAAAGGGATGGCTGTGGCAAGAAGGAAGTATCGCTAGAGGAGGCAGGCGAGTTCCTCCGCCTTATTCAGCAAAGCGAGTTCAAGGTCATTGAACAGCTCAACAAAACCCCGGCCAGGGTCTCTCTTTTGGAATTACTCATGAGCTCTGAGCCTCATCGGGCTTTGCTAGTAAAGGTCTTGAACGAAGCTCATGTGGCCCAAGATATCTCTGTAGAAGGCTTTGGAGGACTCGTCAATAACATCACCGCCAACAACTATCTCGCCTTCGCCAAAGAAGAAATCCCTGCCGAAGGGAGAGGCCATAACAGGGCTTTGCATGTATCAGTCAAATGCATGGACCACGTCGTGGCCAAGGTGCTCATCGATAATGGTTCCAGTTTAAACATAATGCTCAAAAGCACGTTGGAGAAATTACCATTTAATGCTTCCCATCTGAAGCCAAGTTCCATGGTGGTCCGTGCCTTCGACGGCACCCGCCGAGAGGTTAGGGGAGAGATCGACCTCCCTGTACAGATAGGCCCCCATACCTGTCAGGTTACCTTTCAAATAATGGATATTAACCCGGCTTACAGCTGTCTTTTGGGATGCCCGTGGATCCACTCGGTGGGAGTCGTTCCCTCTACACTCCACCAAAAACTGAAGTTCGTAGTAGAGGGGCATTTGGTTATTGTGTCGAGCGAGGAAGACATCTTGGTAAGTTGCCCATCCTTTATGCCATATGTGGAAGCCGCGGAGGAGTCATTAGAAACAGCCTTCCAATCTTTTGAGGTAGTAAGCATTGCCTTCGTAGATTCCTTCTCCGGGCAACCTTGCCTATCCGATACGGCGATGATGGTAGCCCGGGTGATGTTGGGGAATGGTTATGATCCCGGAATGGGTTTAGGCAAGAACAATGGCGGCAGAACCAGCCTGATAAGCACCAGAGGAAACCGTGGGAAGTTTGGGTTAGGCTATAAACCCACACAGGCGGACATAAGAAAAAGTGTTGTGGGAAGGAAGAGCGGGAGCCAAGGCTCGCAATTGGGACGAGAAGTCGAAGGGGGCCCGCCCTGCCACATCAGTAGGAGCTTTATAAGCGCGGGTCTAGGACACGAAGGCTAAGTCATTGTGATATGCGAGGATGACGCTCCGAGTGGATCGGATTTGGTACGGTCATGCCCTCCTGGTTTCCGACTAGGAAATTGGCGAGTGGAGGAGTGCTCGGACATTTACGCGACAAGCATAATGTAACCCTTTGTGGCTTTTAAACTCTATGGTTGGGCCTAGGCTTTAGAGTTTCCTTTTGTTAAGGCTTTATGTCTTTTGTTCCTGAATTTATAATATAAATATCTTTCTTCATCTGTTCCTACGTCTCTACCCATTCTCATTCATTTGCATGTTTATTTCTTTACGTTTAAAACGCCAGATCTGACGACGAGTCCCTCGAAGGTACTAATACCTGGGACCCGACCATCGATTTCAAGCAAGAAACAGATCAGACGGAGGGTGAAGAGGACAAAGATGTGGGACTTCCCCTGGAATTGGAGAAGATAGTCGCCCATGAGGATCAAGAGATGGGGCCTCATCAAGAAGAGACAAAACTAGTGGACTTAGGAACCGGTAGTGGGAAAAAGGAAGTAAAGATAGGCATGGGTATGACCGCACCTATCCGTGAAGAATTGATAACCCTACTAAAAGACTACCAAGACATCTTTGCTTGGTCATAGCAAGATATGCCCGGTTTGAGTTCTGACATCGTACAACACAGATTACCTCTAAATCTTGAGTGTTCCCCGGTAAAACAAAAGCTGAGGAGGATGAAGCCTGAGACATCCTTGAAAATAAAAGAAGAGGTAAAGAAACAATTTGATGCTGGTTTTTTGGCTGTCGCTCGGTACCCAGAATGGGTTGCCAACATTGTACCAGTTCCTAAGAAGGATGGGAAGGTGCGAATGTGTGTGGATTATCGGGACCTGAATCGAGCCAGTCCCAAAGACAATTTTCCTCTGCTGCACATCGATATCCTCGTGGATAATACGGCCAATTTTGCTTTGTTTTCCTTCATGGATGGGTTCTCCGGTTACAATCAAATAAAAATGGCGGCGAAGGATATGGAAAAGACTACCTTCGTCACCCTGTGGGGGACATTCTGTTATAAGGTGATGTCCTTTGGACTCAAGAACGCTGGGGCAACTTATCAACGGGCTATGGTAGCTTTGTTCCACGATATGATGCACCGAGAAATCGAGGTCTATGTGGACGACATAATTGCCAAGTCTAAAACCAAGGAGGAACACCTTGTCAACCTGCGGAAGTTGTTCGAAAGGCTTAGGAATATCAATTGAGGTTAAACCCCGCTAAGTGCACCTTCGGGGTCAAATCAGGGTAATCGCTAGGTTTCATCGTGAGCTAGAAAGGGATAGAGGTGGACCCCGAAAAGGTGAAAGCCATCCTTGAGATGCTGGAACCTCGTACCGAGAGGCAGGTCCGAGGTTTCCTGGGACATTTGAATTATATTGCCAGATTCATATCACAGCTCACCGATATTTGTGAGTCGTTGTTCAAACTCTTACGCAAAAACCAAATCGTCCGCTGGAACGAGGATTGTCAAGAGGCATTTGGAAGGATCAAAAAGTGTCTCATAAACCCTCTTGTGCTTATGCCGCCGATACCCGGAAGGCCTCTCGCCTTGTATATGACGATTTTGGACGAGTCGATGGGATGTATGCTGGGGCAACATGACGAGTCCAGGAAGAGAGAGTGCACTGTCTACTACTTGAGTAAGAAGTTCACGGCCTGTGAGATGAACTACTCCCTGCTCGAAAGAACGTGTTGTGCTTTAGTCTGGGCGTCCCACCAGCTAAGACAATACATGCTGAGCCATACCACCTAGTTGATATCCAAGATGGACCCGGTTAAGTACATCTTTGAGAAGCCTGCTCTCACAGGGCGGATCGCCCGGTGGCAAGTTTTGCTATCCGAGTTTGATATAGTCTACGTCACCCAAAAGGCGATAAAAGGAAGTGCCTTGGCAGATTATTTGGCATAGAAGCCTCTCAACGACTACCAGCCCATGCATCCCGAATTCCTGGATGAGGACATCATGGCCTTGTTTGAGGAAAAACTAGACGAGGACCGGGACAAGTGGACCGTGTGGTTTGATGGAGCGTCAAACGTTCTAGGCCATGGCATTGGAGCGGTATTAGTCTCTCCAAACAATCAATGTATACCTTTCACAGCCAGGCTAGGGTTTGACTGCACCAACAATATGGCTGAGTATGAAGCGTGTGCCCTAGCCGTCCAGGCGGCGATTGACTCTAATGTCAAGCTACTCAAGGTGTACGGGGACTCAGCATTGGTGATCCACCAGCTAAAAGGGGAATAGGAAACTAGAGACCCCAACTTGATACCCTACCAAGCCTATATCAAGGAGTTGGCTGGTTCCTTTGATGAGATCTCCTTCCATCACATTCCCCAAGAGGAAAACTAGATGGTGGATGCGCTTGCCACTTTGGCATCCATGTTCCAGCAAACACCGCACGGGGACCTACCGTACATTAAGTTCTGGTGTCGAGGCAGACCCGTGCATTGTTGTCAAGGGGAAGAGGAGTGGGACGGTAAGCCTTGGTATTTCGATATCAAGCGATACGTTGAAAGCAAAGTGTACCCGCCGAAGGCTTCCAACAACGACAAAAGGACATTGAGTAGATTGGCGGCCGGTTTCTTCATGAGCGGAAACATCCTATACAAGAGAAACCATGACATGACCCTCTTGCAATGTGTGGATGCCAAAGAGGTGAACCACATGATCGAGGAAGTCCACGAGGGATCGTTCGGAACGCATGCCAATGGGCATGCTATGGCCAGGAAGATCCTTAGAGCAGGTTATTACTGGCTCACCATGGAAAGCGATTGCTGCACCCATGTAAGGAAATGCCATAAATGTCAAGCGTTCGTGGATAATGTCAATGTTCCCCCACATCCTCTGAATGTCATGTCCGCCCCTTGGCCTTTTTCCATGTGGGGGATAGACGTCATAGGGGCCATCGAACCCAAGGCTTCGAACGGTCATCGCTTCATTCTCGTGGCGATAGATTATTTCACCAAATGGGTCGAAGCGGCTTCCTACACCAATGTCACGAGGAGTGTGGTGGTCAGATTCATAAAGAGGGAGCTAATTTGTCGATACGGACTCCCTAGGAAGATCATCACTGACAATGGCACCAATCTGAATAACAAAATGATGCAGGAAATGTTCATGGATTTCAAAATCCAGCATCACAATTCCACGCCCTACCGACCAAAGATGAACGGAGCCGTGGAAGCAGCCAATAAGAGTATTAAGAAAATTATTCAGAAGATGACAGTGTCGTACAAAGATTGGCATGAGATATTTCCTTTTGCCCTGCATGGATACCGAACTTCTACTGGGGCAACACCGTACTCCTTAGTTTACGGAATGGAAGCGGTACTCCCGTTTGAGGTAGAGGTCCCTTCCCAGAGGATACTAGCGGAATCAGGCCTAGAAGAATCAGAGTGGGCTCAAACACGCTACGATCAACTCAACCTTATTGAAGGTAAGCGCTTGACGGCCATGAGCCATGGGCACCTGTATCAACAAAGAATGAAGAACGCGTTCGACAAGAAGGTGCGCTCGCGCAAGTTCCATGAGGGGGACCTTGTGCTGAAAAAGATGTCCCACGCTATTAAAGATAATTGAGGGAAGTGGGCCCTGAACTACGAAGGGCCTTTCGTTGTGAAAAGGGCTTTTTCCGGAGGGGGCCTGGTGGTTACCAACATGGATGGTGAGGAGCTACCTTCACCCGTGAACTCCGATGTTGTCAAGCGATACTATGCTTAGGATCTGGGGCAATTGAGGAAGTCGCTGCATGTTCTTTTATTTTTGTGTGTTCTTCTTGGTCTCCCCAGGGATTCCTGTTTGCTATAATTTTCTTGTCACAGTCTTTTAAAAGAAGAGAACATGGGATTGAGGCTTCAGTCCTCACTTTGTGCTTTAAACCATGTGCAGTTTGTGATAACCTGAGCATTTTCGCTCAGTCCATGGGATGCCCCAAGCGCTTAATTAAAACCGAACCTGACCAGCTTTCACTAAAAAGATTGTTGCATTTGAAAACGTTCATGCATACGCATACACATGCATATTTTGTTACCTTATGACAGGAGTAGAATCGTCTTAGGCAATGGTCAAATGTCGAGCCGGATCCAAAGGCGAAGACCAATCAAGGTAAACAGTAACGTGGCCATAGTTTGTCGCACAATGTCGTTTCCTGCTTTCAGGTACTTAGGGACTGATGCAAGTAGAGGCTAGGATCACGATCGATAGATCATCGTCCCATGCCCAGCTCTGGACAAGCGGAAAGCGCCGCTGGTAGGCAGCCTAGTATCCTTTAAATTCCTAGTAATTATTACTGTTGTGTCTTTAAAGTAAATATTGGATGCCTAATCTACCCTAAGGGAGTTCGAGTAAGCGAACGCCGACCCGTAGAGAGCCATACTTATGTCTTCCCTAAAAAAAAAAGTACAGGTTAGCTCGCCTGGGCGAGCACCCCCTGCACGAGATGGGTTAAAAGAGAGGGAGGGGTACGTTTTCTTCACCCAAAACTCCCCCCCCCCCCACTTTCAAAAACGCCAAAGCTACGAGACTTGCTATTTTTGTGCCCCCAAGCCACCTTTTGTTGCATTTTGCTTTCGTTTTTGGTACTCCTACTCACTCCAACAAGTAAGTATCTCATTCTTGAGCTTTCTAGCTTTCTATTGATGTATCTTGGTCTTCTTTTAGTGCTTTAAATTGTGTGAATGTGCCCAAATCTGTGGAGCAATTTTGGCTTTTTATGAGTTAGGGGTTGTAAGGGATGGCCCTAGGCCTATGGTGCATTCTGAAGCAATTGAGCGTGACACTTTGCCCCCATTCCCCAAATTTTCATGCCTAAACATGCGCCAACCAAGTGCTCGATGAAATGCCTCAATGGCATTTGCGCATGGGTTTGTGAATTTTTGCTTAGGATTTGACTTGTGCATATATGGCTGCCATTTTTTGAATGTTCGGACGACTTGTAGGAGCTAAAATATGTGCCCGAATGTGATTTTAGGCCTAGGAACCCAAGCTCTTGATTTCAATACAAAAGGGCATGAGAGCATGTTGGTGAGGACTTCCCTTTTAGGCTAGCTTTTGGTTTGGGCTGCACCTTGATGTTTTCTTTGCACCTAGATGGTGTAAAGATGTTATTCACCATGTACATGTATATATAGAATAGGTAGCAAGAGACAAATACCCTTCAAATAAAATGTGTATATTTTGAATAGGTGGTCAAGCGCTTTATAAATGTACACATGTTTGAATGTGGCACGAGAATGCTTCCCAAAATAAACATATGATGTGGAATTGCCTTTCAAAGTGTAGATAGATGGCATGAAAATTCCTTTTCAAATAAATGCAAGTGTGTGCATGACATGAAGTTGGCTCTCAAATGTGCATATATGTATAAATAAATGTAAATGAAATAACACAAAAAAAAAAAGAAAAAAAATGTATAAATTTGTATGTTAATTTAAGTAGTAAAATACCTTGAATGTGCATATATAATTTTTGGTAGCAAAATACTTTGAATACGAACATATGTGATTTTGGCACAATACCTTGAGCATGCATATATGAATTCTTTTCAAAAGAATATGTGTGGGATATAAGTAGCCAGAATGTTTTGAATATCCTTGTATATTGATATAGATAGCAGAATATTTTGTGCGTATGCACGTTCATAAATGTTCTTCTTCAGGGAAATGTGTGCACAAGTTTGTTCTAAGTCGAAAAGATTAGTATGTTGTTTTTTCTTTAAAATAGCATTTCCTTGTAAATTAACTTTCCAAATGTTTGTCCTCGCAGTAAATGGCTCCGAAAAAGCTTTCCGCGAAGAGGTCTAGGAGAGATGCCGCGACTGAAAGGACCAGTGCCACCCCCGAGTTTGATAGCCACCATTTCCGGAGCGCCGAGCATCAGCGGCGCTTTGAGGCCATCAAAGGATGGTCGTTCCACAGAGAGAGGCGCGTCCAGCTCAGGGAGGATGAGTACACAGATTTTCAGGAGGAGATAGCTGGCCGACATTGGACGTCGCTAGTGACTCCCATGGCTAAGTTTGACCCTGAGGTAGTCCTATAGTTTTATGCTAATGCTTGGCCCACAGAGGAGGGAGTGCGAGACATGCGTTCATGGGTGAGGGGTCAGTGGATTCCCTTTGACGCAGATGCCCTCAGCCAGTTCCTGGGTGACCCACTAGTGTTGGAGGAAGGCCAGGAGTGTGAGTTCAGCCAGAGGAGGAACAGGGCCGACGGGTTCGACGAGGAGGCCATTGCCCAGCTGTTATGCACACTGGGGTAGGATTTCGCCCGGACCACTGTAGGGAGGCGGGTGCGGATCATGCGCACCAGCATGACCACCTTGACCCAGACGTGGATGATATTGTTGCTCAGCAATGTCTTGCCTAGCGATTATAACTCTGATCTCCCTCTGTCGAAGTGCCAGTTGGTGTATGCCATCCTGACACGGATGAGCGTCCACGTGGCCCAGGTGATTGCTGACGCCATCTATTTGTTTGCAGGTATGCCACCCACCAGGCACCCTCTAAACCCGGATAAGTTTAACAGGGCCCTGGGGTTTCCGGCATTGATCGCGGGTCTCTGCCAGTCATTCGGGGTCCCCGTAACCCCTAGTAAGGTGATCCGACCGCCGATCACACGGGCCTTTATCGAGAAGTATTGCACGCCTAGGCAGGCGCAGGGTGATGCACCTCAGGCCGTAGATGCACCACCACCACCTCATCAGGCTGATCCCGCTAGATCACTAGGCATGGAGCGTTATCTACAGCACTTGGTTCGCCAGCAGGCGGCCAACCACCGGGGGCAGGTGCAGATACATGAGTGTCTCTACCGGTTTAGCCTCAGTCAGCAGGGGGAGGGTTTCGCTCCTTTTGCGTGCCCTACTCCAAAGCAGTTTGGGGCTGAGGTCGCATGGCCCGGAGACTGGCCCGAGGCCCAGGCAGGGGAGGCGCTTGCAGGATCCCCCAGCGATGCAGAGGGGGCCCGTATGGATGAGGAGATGACGGATTTGCTCAATTTCTTGGGAGGAAGCGGAGCCACGTGACCGAGGTCACCGCAACTTTTATTGACATTACTGTTTTCTGTTAGTTTGCTATTGACGTTTTCTGTTATTGTCTATATTGCTATTAACATTATTGTTTTTTGTTTTTGTCTATATGGTTATTAATGTTGGTTATTATTTTTTTTTGGCATTATGGATCTCAGTTATTTCGTCACCGTTTTTTTTACGACTTACCATTTCATGCATTCTTTTCATTTACCTTGTGGTTAGACGTAAGTAGGTAGTGTGCGCCCCCGTCCGCACGATCTTTTTAGAGAGAAAAAGAAAAAAAGGGTAGAGAAAATGAACAAATGATAATAACTTAAAAAAGAAAAAGGAAAGGAAAAAAGGAAAGCAAGCAAGAAAAGAAAAAGAAGGAAGAAAAAAGAAAAAGAAAATAAAAAGTTGTCTAGCTAAAAAAACAACACGCTTGTGAAAGGAGATAACTTCCAGCTTTCCTTTGAAAAAATTCATTGATCATAACCAGTTTTTGATAAAATGTGTATACATCTGAAGGGTGAAGGCTATGAAAATTTTCCCAAATATCCAAAATAGACTCGGATGAATGCATGAATTGATAAAAAAGAACATATTTTGGAAACACTGGGTTGACTAAAGTAGAGAAAATGAATCATGAGCCCTAGCATCACATGACCAAAATTTTTTTTCGACACTTGAGTGTCCCCATAGGTGCATGCATGACTAGTTTTGCATAAAATTTCCTAATCATCATTATTTCATTTGTGTCATGGAAATAATATGGGACATCCCTTTTATCCCTGAACCGTTGGCCAAACCCACGCCCTGACATTTATCATGTCCAGTCGTTCTACAAGCCTTGAGCCAAAATCCCAACTTACCATAAACCTTGACCCAGGGTGAGAATGTCCATCCTTGCTCTCGGAAGAAAACAAAAAAGGAAAAAAAGGAGAGAAAAGGAGAAAGTTCCCAATCAAAAAATCGGAAGAAAGCAAAAGAAAGAAAATTGTCAATCAAGGATCGGAAGAAAACAGAAGAAATATGCAGAAAGGTCTTTGGACCAGACAACATCTAAACAATACAGAGTTGTCACCAAGTAAACAAAAAAGAAAGAAAACCACGATCTAAAGTGGTCCTCTCCCTTTGGTTTCCCACCAAAATCCTGTGCGTCGGTGACTTGTTCGCCTAACACTAAACAAAAACAGAAAAGGAAAAGGCCAAGAACACTCAAAGCCGAATTTCCCAAAGAAAAAAAAACCCATTCCCAAGAAAAGTCCTATTGATCCATGATCACGCATGTAATCTTTGATTTGATAGGAAAAAATTTGCAAAATCAAGTCATGACATATCTATGGTTCGGAATTAGGATGAAACACTTACCTGTGTGAGAGTAATACACTTTGAGTGATTTTCTTCTATTTTTGTTGAACCCAGTGTTTCCTCTAAATGGTCATTTAGAACATCCAAAATCTCATTTATGGTTACGAGAAAATTTCATTAGCATACTCTCCTTCCCCGGTAGACACATTGTTGTTCATCCAAAAAAGCATATGTTACTCTGATCAGTTGGAAGTTTTGTCTCTTTAATAAAGCATGTTTGCATTTTAGTGAAGAAAATGTCGAGACTATTTTAGTCTCACAGTTATCCAGAACTACGTAGGTCTGAGTTCCTCATTGAGGATACGTAGGAGCAAAAGCCTCGCTTTTGTCGACCGCCCCACAATCTCTGTCATACTGACCCTGAGGTCATGTCACATGCGGAGACAAATTATGGTCATTCCGCTCACTTTTCGCCATTCAGAAACAATCGTGTCTGATGGCACACAGAGATAAATTATGGTCATTCTGTGCCTTTTGTCATCCAGAGGCGGCGGGCTCGATGACATGCAGAGACAAATTATGATCATTCCGCTCACTTTTTTCCATTCAGACACAATCGTGTCCGATGGCACGCGGAGACAAATTATGGTCATTCTACGCCTTTTGTCATCCAGAGGCGGCGGGCCCGAGGACATGCGGAGACAAATTATGGTCATTCCGCTCACTTTTCGCCATTCAGACACAATCGTGTCCAATGGCACGCAGAGACAAATTATGGTCATTTTGCGCCTTTTTGTCATCCAGAGGCGATCGTGCCCGATGACACGCGAAGACAAATTATGGTCATCTGCATGCTTTTGCTATCTATAAGACTCGACGAGTGATAAACGCGTAGAGACAAATTATGGTCATTCTACGCCCTTTGTCATTCAGGAGCAGCAAGTCGAGTGATAAACATGCAGAGAAAAATTATGGTCATTTTGCGCCCTTTGTCATTCAGGAGCAGCAAGTCGAGTGATAAACACGTAGAGACAAATTATGGTCATTATGCGCCCTTTGTCATTCAGGAACAGCAACTCGAGTGATAAACGCGTAGAGACAAATTATGGTCATTCTGCGCCCTTTGTCATTCAGGAGCAGCAAGTCGAGTGATAAACACGTAGAGACAAATTATGGTCATTATGCGCCCTTTGTCATTCAGGAACAGCAACTCGAGTGATAAACGCGTAGAGACAAATTATGGTCATTCTGCACCCTTTGTCGTTCAGGAGCAGTGAGTCGAGTGGTGGGTGGAGACAAATTATGGTCATTCCGCACACCTTTTCGCCATCCAGAGGCGATCGTGTCCGATGGCACGCAGAGACAAATTATGGTCATTCTGCACCTTGTCATCCAGGCTCGATCGTGTTTGATGGCACGCAGAGACAAATTATGGTCATTCTGCGCCTTGTGTCAACCAAGAGGAACGAACTCGGCAGTATCAGGATGATGTTGGTCATTCGGTACTGATCATTTTCAAAATTTTTGCAAGTTCCGTTGGCGGGGAGATTGACCGGCCGAATGGTGTTTCGCTCGAATGAAATTAGTGTCTTATCTTTACTTCCCTTTTATCTCCAATAAAAGACAAGTAAAGAGGGGCAACTGTCATACCCTAATTTCGTCCGGGGACCATCCATTTGTTGGGATGCGACCCTTGTTTGACAACTTCGAGGTACTTGGCACCCATCGCTAGGCAATCCGTGAAGTTTCGTGACATGCCAGAAGTCAAAAGGAAGCATTGTTGCACAATCCGTGAAGTTTCGTAACATTCCGGAAGCCAAAGAAGGGATGATTGCGTAATCCGTACGGTTTCGTGACATTACAGAAAGAAAACAAGTATCGTTACGTAATTCGTAAAGTTCCGTAACGTTACGGAAAAAGAATTAGCAAAAAAGGGCATAGGGGGTGTATTTAGTAAACAGGGGGTACAAATAGCAATCAGGCCCACTTGGGTCTTCCAGGATCTTCCAATAGAAGGCGGTGCCTTCAGGTGGAAGCAACCTAGCTCGCCTGGGGGAGTTGAGTGGCAACCACCTCCCTCTTTTCCCTATAAATAGGGGGAGGAGGGCAGAACAAAAATGTTCAACCCTACTGGTATCTAAGAATCACTTAAAATTTGTGAGAAAAATTGTTTCCGTGAAGAAAATCCATGCCAATGCGCTTCCGTAATGCTTCCGAGACATTTCCATGGGCGATTTCGTGAAGGTTTTCCACCATTCTTCGTTCGTTCTTCGGTCTTCAACCAGTAAGTTCCTGAAATCGAACTTTTCAATTCATTCTATGTACCCTTAGTGGTCCCCACTTGTTTCGCGTGCTTTTATTTTCATTTCATTTACTTTCTGTACCCCTTTTGACGTGCTTTAGTCATTTATTTAAGTCATTTTCTCGCCTAATCAAAAAATAAAATAAATTTCCACCGATCATTTGAATTGTAACATCTTTTAATTTCTGTTAAAATGAAATCCAATCGTTCGGTCATATCGTAACCACGTTCAAAACCAAAAAAAAAGAGGCAAAATAATAATATAAAAATCAAAAAATATCTTTTAGTAAAATAATAAAAAAAAATCAATCGGACGTTTTTTCTTTGGGATTTTCTTTCTTAATCAAATTGACTAATAACCAAAGTGAATCTAAGGCTAAAATCAATTCATCAATCAAGCTTTTTGTCATCACCTAAAAACCATTTTTAAGGTCCAACGCCTTGAAATGGTCTTTTCCACTTTTATTGGTTAAACGTGGATTTCTAAAGCCTAAAATCAACACGTAGCTTTGTTACCTCTTTCAAAAAAAACAAGAGATCATTAATGGTCCAATGCCTTAATGTTTTCTCTCCTTTCAAAAGAATCGAAAGATTGTTTAATGGTCCAACGCCTTAAATGACCTTTCATTAAATCAAAATATATCTTGCAAAAAAGGATAAAAATAATTTAACCAACGTTTAGTTCTCGAAGAACTACGTAGGTCTGATTTCCTTATCACAATTGAGGAATACGTAGGAGCAAGGGAAACACCCTTGTCGACCACAAAAAGATAAAAAATATAAAAAGGCATAAAAAGACATAAGAACGTAAAAAAGGGGAAGATAACACAAATTGAAGTCATATTCACACACTTGATTAAAGGTTGTCGTCCTTTGTGACGGACGCGTGGGGTGCTAATACCTTCCCCGTGCGTAAATACAACTCCCGAACCTTTCACTTAAAGTTCGTAGACCACGTCTTTTCCGGTTTTTCCGACGTTTCCCCCAAATAAACGTTGGTGACAACTCCCCGCATTTTTCTTCTTTGGAAGACGCACTCATGAGTCTCGCGTCGCCCTCCCGCCGAAGGGTAGGTTGCTACATAGACCAAGTGATGTAGCTCCATGTGGAGCTTGTAGGCCTTGGATCTTCTTCATCAATGAAGTGCTTTGCTTCTTGAAGTTTAATGGCAGTGGGATGAAGAAGGAAGAAAGATGATTGGAGACGCCATTTCAAGGAGAAGATGAGTCAAGAAGAAGCTCACCACCATAGGAAGTCATGGATAAGAGCTTGAAGAGGGAGAAGGAGAGAAGGAACACGAAATTTTGTGCCTCAAATGAAGTCTGAACTTTGAAGTGTAATTCTCAAATGATCAAAGTTGAAAAAATGCATACACATGACCTCTATTTATAGCCTAAGTGTCACACAAAATTGGAGGGAAATTTGAATTTCTATTCAAATTTCACTTGAATTTGTGGAGCCAAATTTTGGAGCCAAAATTTCACTAATTATGATTAGTGAATTTTAGTTGTGGTTCAGCCTACTAATCCAAGATCAAGTCAAAGATTCTCCACTAAGTGTGTTTAGGTGTCATGAGGCATGTAAAGCATGAAGGACATGCACAAAGTGTGACTATATGATGTGGCAATGAGGTGTAGCAAGCAAATGCTCACCTCCCCCTCTAAAATTTAATTGGATTGGGCTTCTCCCAATTCAATTAAATTTATTTTCCAACACACACATCAAATATTCACTTAATGCATGCAAAATTAAAAAATTAACCCTAATACAAAAACTAGTCTAGGTGCCCTAAAATACAAGGGCTGAAAAATCCTATATTTCTAGGGTACCCTACCTACATTATGGAGCCCTAAATACAAGGCCCAAAAATAATGAAACCTTAATCTAATATGTACAAAGATAAGTGGAATCATACTTAGCCCATGGGCCCGAAATCTACCCTAAGGCTCATGAGAACCCTAGGGCCTTCTCTTGCATCTCTTGATGGAAGCTTGCTTGTGCGGCTTCTGTGGAGGCTAGATCTTTGAGCTTCAATGAGGTCCTTCAATGGTGATTTTCCACCATGGAGATGCAGCGGAAGACAAAGGAGAAGAGGTGAGAGGAGGCGTCATCCACTAGGGAATAAGCCATGGAAGAAGGAGCTTTGCCACCAAGAATATGCCTTGGATAAAAAGCTTGGAGAGGATGCTTCAATGGAGGAAAAGAAAGAGAGAGAGAAAGAGAGAGGTGGGAGCAGGAAATTGAAGGAGTAAAAGAGGGAGAGAAGTTGAACTTTGAGTTATGTCTCACAAGACTCTCATTCATCAAAGTTACCACAAGTGTTACACATACTTCTATTTATAGCCTAGGTAGCTTCCTTGAGAAACTTCCTTGAGAAGCTTCCTTGAGAAGCTAGAGCTTAGCTACACACCCCTCTAATAACTAAGCTCACCTCCTTGAAAAGCTTCCTTGATAAGCTTCCTTGAGAAACTTCCTTGAGAAGCTAGAGCTTAGCTAGACACGCCTCTCTAATAGCTAAGCTCACCTCCTTGAGATGAGAAGCTAGAGCTTAGCTACACATACCTCTCTAATAGCTAAGCTCACTTCCTTGAGATGAGAATGCTAGAGCTGAGCTACACACCCTCAATAATAGCTAAGCTCACCCCCATGCCAAAATACATGAAAATATTAAAAAAGTCCCTACTACAAAGACTACTCAAAATGACCTGAAATACAAGGCTAAAACCCTATACTACAAGAATGGACAAAATACAAGGCCCAAAATAAAGAAAAACCTATTCTAATATTTACAAAGAAGAATGGACCTAACCTTGGCCCATGGGCTCAAAAATCTACCCTGAGGTTCACGAGAACCCCAGGGCCTTCTTTAGCAGCTCTAGCTCAATCCTCTTGGAGTCTTCTATTCAATACCCTTGGGGGGTAGGATTGTATCATCTCTATTCCAATCTTTTTGGAGTCTTCTATCCAATTCTCTTGGGGGATAGGATTGCATCATTCCCTCCCCCTAGAAAAGGATTTGACCTCGAATCCCGAGGTTCATGAAACTCTGGGCTTCTTCCCTCCACACTTGTAAAAAGAATAAAAACATATATGTAGACAAAGGATCAAGCTGAATGTTTTGATGATGCCAAAGGTTCACGTGCGTCTCAAAGCTTTATTCAAGACAAAGAAATTAAAGATATTCAAGATGGATGATCAAGACAGTCTCTAGAGTCTTAGAAAGGGTATATTAAATAGGAAGGGAATTCCAATTGAAGTAGCAAAAGGTTTGGCCAAGAAATTTAAGTTAAAAAGTCTTTTTCAAACAAATTTACTCTCTGGTAATCGATTACCAGAGGATGTAATCGATTACCAGTGGGCAAAACTGATTTACAACAGCTATTAAAATTTGAATTCAAAATTTGCACTGTGTAATCGATTACACATATATGGTAATCGATTACCAGCAGTTTCTGAACGTTTTAATTCAAATTTTAAAGCTTGTAATCGATCACACATATACTGTAATCGATTACCAGAGTAGATTTTCAGAAAATATTCTCAACAGTCACATCTTTTTATGTGGTTCTTGAATGGCTATCAAAGGCCTATATATATGTGACTTGAGACACGAATTTGCTAAGAGTTTTTCAGAACAAAAAAAGTCTTATCCTCTTATAAAGCAAAATTGTTTTATCCTCTTACAAATTCCTTGGCCAAATTACTTGTGATTCAATAAGGAATTTTTGAGTGCTCAAATTGTTCAATCTATCTCTTTCAAGAGAGATTTCTTCTTTTCTTCTTCTTCATTCTGAAAAGGGATTAAGAGACCGAGGGTCTCTTGTTGTGAAAGAATTCTAAAGACAACGGAAGGGTTGTCCTTGTGTGTTTATAACTTGTAAAAGGAATTTACAAGATAGTGGAACTCTCAAGCGGGTTGCTTGGGGACTGGACGTAGGCACAAGGGTGTGGCCGAACCAATATAAATCTGAGTTTGCATTTTCTCTTCCCTTAAACTCCTTTATTTATTATTGTTTTATACTCATATTCAAATTGTTCTATTTGAATCAATATTTAAGAAATTCATTATTAAGGGAATTTATAACTTGAATAGAAAGTTAAATAGAATTTTTAATTGGGGAAATAAGTTGTAATATCTTAATTCAACCCCCCTTCTTAAGATATATGAGGCCACTTGTCCAACAATATATACTAGTAGCTTTTTGTATGTTGGAGTAAGGCAAGGTTTAAAAACCCATTTCCTGGGCATCTTCCCATAAGGGAACATGGTTCCTAACTAGCTCAATGAGTGGTGCCACAAAATATGGGACAAACCTTTTGTAAAAGTTTGTTAAGTCATGGAAGCCCCAAATTTTCCTTATACTTGGTGGAGTGGGTCACTTAAGAATTACCTTTATTCTCTTAAGGTTCATAGGAACCCCTTGATCACTATTTAAAAAATTAAGAAAACTAATGCAATAAAACATACCTTTTTCTATATTTTCATGTTGATTATTCCTACCAAAAAGTATGACAAACCTAAGGTGTCCCATATGAGTACCTAAGTTTGTATTGAAACTAAAAATAAGAACAAACCTACCTAATGAGTCCCTATGTACACAAATCATGAAGATATTGAGTGCACGAGTGATTTTACAAAAAAGGATTGCACCACTCAAAACATTCATCATACCACCTATTTTAGGGATTTGGTGCCTAATAATACCTATTTTGGAAACCAACAAAGCACAAGGATTTAAGCTCTTGCAAACCAAACCCTCATCCAACAACTCCTTTACTTAAGGAATAAACTCAAGCCCAAGAGGTGTGGCAATGCTAACAAGTGTCTTTTTACAAAGAAGAAAATGTGGAGGTTGTCTAAGAGAGGAAATTTCTTTAATATTTGTCTTTATTTCAAAAT
Source organism: Glycine soja (assembly GCF_004193775.1). Classification (NCBI taxonomy): domain Eukaryota; kingdom Viridiplantae; phylum Streptophyta; class Magnoliopsida; order Fabales; family Fabaceae; genus Glycine; species Glycine soja. The sequence continues at coordinate 30,639,865 of NC_041015.1, read as the reverse complement.
GTCTTTCCTTCTTAGCTAACCTCTTGGAGGAGACACTTACCTCCTTACAGTCCTCATTAACCCTTAAAGGTTGTCCTTCTTCTTAGGGGTAGATTTCTTCACTAGATTCTTCCCATTTTGCTTCTTCACTTTCACTAAAGGAAGGTGAAGTAGTAGCCTCATCTTGGCTACTATGAATGTCTTGGCTCCTCATAATCATGGTTTTCTTGGTGTGGCATTGAGAAGTAATATGTCCTCTTCCAAGACATTTAAAGCACTTTATAGAGCTAGTATTTTCTTGCATACTAGCCTTAGGGGGTTGCTTTTCTATTGTCTTCCCCTTATCATCTTTTGGCTTAGAAGGTGCTACCCCTAAGATGCCTAGACCTTGGTCTATCTTTGGATAAGAATGAGAGCCATAAGATTTTAAAGTAAACTTTCTTTTAAGATTTTGCTCTACCCTTATTTCCTAAGCTAAGTAAGCCTCTACATTGTGCTTCCCATGGAAGTATGGGAGGTTAATGTTAGCCTCTTGAGGCTTTCTTTCTTTTTCTCTCCTATGGGAGTGAGGTCTAAGATGTGACCTATGCCTTCCTTCATAATAGTCACGAAGTTCATCACTTAGGTTCTTGCAAGAGTTATGACTACTATAGGAGACATGTTTTTCTTTTCTTAACTCTTTTAGTATTTTCCTTCTTTCTTCTCCCCTCTCATCTTGATTAATTTTTACCCTCTTTTTTCCTTTTTCTTTTCTTTCAAGTTTTTCTTTCCATAACTTGAGGGAACTCAACTCTTCTAAGATTCTAGATAAAGGGTCCTTATGACTAGTACCCTCGCCATTAACACTAGATAAATGATGACTCGTGTTGATTCCTAAGTTGTTCTTTCTTGTTGGGGGTTTGAAAAAAGGTAAAAGCTAGGGTTCCAAAAGAACTCAAGATAAGCGTGATAAGCAAGAAGAAAGTATTATGCAATAACATGATAAGCTAGGTGTGACTAGTAAAGAAAATAAGCTATGAAAGTAAGCAACAAATTAAAGTGAAAGAAATGTAAACTAGGCGATTCCTAAGAGTATTTGGATGACCTCATTTAAGGTTCCCAACAAAACACTCACTATCCTAAGGGAAAATTGCCTAAAATTATTACACACAAATGGAAGTAGGATGACCTATTGGAGGCTCCTAACTTACTTCCAATCAAAGGCCTTTTTGTTACAAAATTTGAAAGCAATGAAGGTAAATAAATTGTCAATTACAAAATTACAAAAAGGTCCTCAATTTTGGTGGTTGTTCTCTCTTTGGTGATTCACTCAATTTGAAGTGCTTCTTAGTCCAATAGCTCTTAAGGTGGTTGGCCCCTTGCTTCTTGACTCAAATTCTTCAAGGGATGGCACCAATCCTCCTTTCCAATTCCCTATACGGAAACTCACAAACAAGGAAACAAAGAGACAAGCAATAACCAAAGACCAAAAAAATGAAATGAAAGCTAAACCAATAGAGTTTTAACAAGACAAATTTTTAAGGATTATTCAACAATTAAAGCACATAAAAGCAAGCTAGGACTCAAAGAGAAACCTAGAATGGCTCTAGAGTATAGTATAAAAACTATAAAAAAAGACTCAAGAAACCTCTAGTTTTGGCACTTGTTTTCACACTAATTTTCAATTGAAATATCAGAACTATGATTGATATAAAATAGGCACCAATTATAGAACAAATTTTGAGCCAAAACAACAAGTACACTTCCTTTTCATTTTTTTTTTCCTGGACACTGATTTTTCTGCCAACTTGTGTGATTTTAATTATTTTTTATTTTTATCCCAATCACTTGGTTCTTTTTCTATAATTTTGGTCCAGATGTCTAGAAAATTCAATAAACAATTCAGCTCAAACTTCGTAGTGACCAATTCCCAGTAATTTATACAAGTTCATATGTTCAAGCTACCAGCACTAGCAATTTCAACGTAGAAATCAAGAGTAATGTTTATGTTGTTTAACGCTTGGATAGTTACAATTTGTGTTTGCTTATGCTCAATTATCTTGAATAACACAATTCAAGAGAGCTTAAGACTTATTTTGATTCACAAATCCTGCCACAACTCAGCACCACAACTCAACTTCATCGTAGGCATCATGTAGAAAACTTAGAAAACAAAAAAAAAAAGTTCAACAACAAGATTACTTCTAGGAATTGATTTAGAACATGTTATGAACTAAATAGCATGCATGAATCAGACTCAAAATAAAAAAGATAGGCTAAGAATGACAAGAATACATGAACAAATGTATCTAGAATTCAATCAACAAAATAAAAATTCAACACAAACATAGAACATAATGTGATAATTATTATGACTAAACATAACTCTAATAATTATTATGACTAAACATAACTCTAAGACTACATGGAATAAGTGATTTACACTTAGATTTTTGTGTTTTTTTTTCTAATCAATATTTTGGAAGAAACTTTAGATCTAAAGGTTCAGCACAAGAAGATTATGACTGAAAAATGATAGAACCTAAAATCAACACAAAAACATGATTCAAGAGTAGATCTATAAAATTTGAACCATAGAAATGCAAGAACAAGTGTAGATCTAAGATTTAATCGGTTTATTATTTTGAATCTACTCTAAACAGCACCAAACCACAAGACAATGGAGGATATACATGGAGAATAAGATGAATAACAAGGATTTAAAGTGAATTGATCGAACAAAAAGATAGAGGAAGCAAAAGAACATCACCTAGATGAAGATGCTCTTGATACCACATGATGTAGCTCCATTGGAGCTTGTAGGCCTTGGATCTTCTTCATCAATGAAGTCCTTTGCTTCTTGAAGTTTAATAGCAGCGGAATGAAGAAGGAAGAAAGATGATTAGAGACGCCACTTCAAGGAGAAGATGAGTCAAGAAGAAGCTCACCACCATAGGAAGTCATGGATAAGAGCTTGAGGGTAGGAGAAAATGAGTGGAGAGAGAGGGAGAGAAGGAGCACAAAATTTTGTGCCTCAAAAGAGGTCTGAACTTTGAAGTGTAATTCTCAAATGATAAAAGTTCCAAAAAATGAACACACATGACCTCTATTTATAGCCTAAGTGTCACACAAAATTGGAGGGAAATTTGAATTTCTATTCAAATTTCACTTGAATTTGTGGAGCCAAAATTTCACAAATTATGATTAATGAATTTTAGCTATGGTTCAACCCACTAATCCAAAGATCAAGTCCAAGATTCTCCACTATGTGTGCTTAGGTGTTATGAGTCATGTAAAGCATGAAAGACATGCACGAAGTGTGACTATATGATGTGGCAATGGGGTGTAGCAAGCAAATGCTCACCTCCCCCTCTAAAATTTAATTGGATTGAGCTTCTCCCAATTCAATTAAATTTATTTCCAACCACACACATCAAATATTCACTTAATGCATGTAAAATTATAAAATTACCCCTATTACAAAACTACTCTAGGTGCCCTAAAATACAAGGGCTGAAACCATCTTGTTTTGGAACACCTTTTAACAATTGGACATATTAGAATCAACACTATAATCACATGACGATCCACTCTTTAGATTTGCTAGTGAAAAAATGGTCACGAAAGGGTCCATAAAGCTTTTAACGAGTTTCAACACCGAGAAGGATGGGTATAAATACGTCATATTCAAGTACATGGTGATTCATTCCAACACCTCCATAACATTCTACTTGGTCGGCCATCAATTAATGCCATAGGAGCTATAGTATCCACTCTGCATCTCACCATGAAGTTTTCAGCTGGTGATGGGTCAAGAGTCACAATTCATGCGGATCAAAAGGTAGCATGGGAATGCTACATGGCTAGCTTGAAGCTCACACCCATCCAAGAAGTACAAAGGACCCAAGCAATCAATGTGGTAACTTGGTTAGGAATGGACATGGTAGAAGCTCTCGACCTAGATCCAAGGACTGTGGAAGATTAGAGAGTGAAACCAACTAAAAAGACCACACCCCATCAACTGGGATGGGAAAAGAACAAGTAACCTTCCTAGGAACTCAATTAAAGGAAGCTAAAAAATCGCTAATAATTCAAGTGTTGGATGCTAATTCTGATCTATTTGTATGGTTAGTAGCCGATATGCCTAGCATAGATCCAAACAATCATTGTCATTGGTTTTCAATTTGTCAATATGCTAAACCGAACACCAAACATGCCCCATCCAACCTAAGATGACTTAAAGAAAACAACCCAAATTATTTAATAAAAGAACATTAGGAATGAGATCATTTTCCTAATGACAATTATTGGTATATTACCAATAAAGGTAATTTTGGGAAAAAGCCCATAGGTCCAATGCCCATTAAGGTATGTATAAATAGCTACGTGAATATCGAGGTATGAAACTACTAATTCTCATTTATTACCCTCATTTGTTGCTCTCAACCCAGATCTTACTTGAGCATCAGAGTGCCTTTTGTAAATACCCCACCCTCTAGTTTGCCAAGTATTATTTTAAGAAGAAAGAAGATCATTCAAATGACATAAGCGAGGAAGAAAGTTACTTGTTGATCCCAGTGCAAGTACAATTATTATCATTGGCTATAGTGTCCTTACAGTTATTTCCATCGTAATGGTGTTGTGCATCTTTCCTCAGGTGAAATGATATCATGTACTAATATCTTATCTTATTGCATCTTATTCCTCACTAATTGGTCTTTGGCATCAAAATATGGAAAACTTGCAATCATTATATTCAGTTCATGCATTGGCCTTGAGCATGGAGGCATCATTGTTGGCCTTACATCATGTGGTGTCATGATGAGCATTGTATCCACCACTTCTGATTTGATGCAAGACTTCAAAATCGGGTATCTCACTCTTGCATCTCCCAGGTCCATGTTTGTGAGTTTTAGGCACAACCACTAGTTTTCTTTTTTCACCTTTGATGTTTTGGTTCTTCCACAACGCTTACATACTTGGTGACCCTTAAGGCTCTTACCTAGCACCCTATGGAGAAATGTACCATAGGATGACCCTTCTTAGGGCAAAAGGCTTCTCTTCTCTTCCCAAAAATTGTCTTGAACTAGCTATCATTTTCTTTTTCTAGTGTTGCTATAAGGAGGCAATTTAGAATTTAGCTTGCTTATTGACTTTCATTTGTGCATTGAATTTGTGAGATAATTATTTGGCAGAACCAAGTTATGTTCCTTGCTTTTTGTATATCCATTACTTAATTAAATAAAACTTTTCTTGAGTAAAGTAAGCCATGATTTATTGCATCTTCTGATTGTTAGTAGTTGAAATCCTAAATGAAGATGATCAAAAAGTTATAATGCTTCAAACTAGAATCAGAATTAGTCATGCCATTGGTTTGGTGAATAATATGATTAAATATTTTCAATTTTAGAAATGACAAACTCAATTTAACTCGAGTAGCTTTTTGTACCATGTATTTGTTAACATAAGTTAAAAGAGCATGCGAAAAGATCAACTTATATTCTTGAAATTTCTAACAACTAATTATAATTAATAAGTAACTAGCTTGAGCTTGCAATTTCAACTGAAGGTTTGGTTCTTCTTGTTTTTTTTTTCAAATCTATGTTTTGCATTCTACCACAGGTTTGGTATTGACATAGCATTTGAGGATGAAATTGTGCTTGACACAACAAGGTGATCTTATACCCAAATCAGTTCTGTATACCTATCTTCTTACTTTCCCATTCACTTTATACATGTAAGCCTAATCTTTCACATATAATTCTCTATTGAACATCTTTTGTTTCTACATATTGATTCCTAATTTGTTGTACAATACTTAAGCGTGTATGTGGATGACACTAAGAATTTGGTTGGTATGAGTGTATGTAGACTTGTTTCACACCTATTTGATAATATTATTCTTTATCCACACTTCTTATGCTTCTTCATCTAAGTACTGAAGCACTTTTTCTTTTGAATTGTGTTTTTTCTCCGATTTCATTTTGAATGTAATTGTGTGATTGAAATTTATCTAGTTTTATTTCAAGTATATGATATATAACATTTGATTTAGCATATGTCTTTGTACATGTGATTTTTCCTTAATAATTAATAATGTAGGAGTGAAACAATGAGGAACTACAAAGATTAGAATAGAGCCAAAGATAAATAAAGGCATTATTTAGCATAATTATAAGCATAATTTTTGGTTGAATATTTGATTTACATATTTTTGTGCGAATCAGAAATGCAAGATATTTATTTCTATTACTTATAAAATATTTATGAATTTGTCTAGACTGCCTAGGTCTATTTTCTATATTTGTTTTGGTCTGGACTTTCTGGGTATGTTTTTTTATTAAATTATAGGTTGAGTTTGTTGTAAAACAAAATAAATATCAAAAAAAGTTCAAAACTACATTGGTTCCTAAATTTTTTTTCATACAAAATGCAGTTTAAACATTGACTTTCCTAAAATCGTCATAGAAAAGGGACTTTCTATGATGATTTTTCGGGAAACCAATGTCAAAGATGCATTTTGTATGACAATTTTCAAGAAAATTGATGTTGAAATTGCATTTTCTACTATGATTTTTAGGAAAACTGATGTAAAAGCATATGTAAATAAGATTTTTATCGTGTAAACACAACAAATTCCTTTAAAACTATCATGGAAAGCAGTCGACTTTCTACAACGGTTGATTCCATGACGGTTAAAAATCTTCATGAAGACCCTAAATAACTATCATGGAATCCCTTATTTGTAATAGTGCATTAACATTCAACCTTGGTCACTTTGATTGGTAAGGAGGTCTAGAAGTTACATTAGAATTCTTAATAGGATAACATTGAGAGACAAGCATGCAAAAGGAAAGTCTATATATAAGTTACACCTTATAAAGCATTGGCTCGAAACAAAGTGTCGATATGTGGGTTGTGGATCCAACTAGCTAACAAACATTATTGACATTTTGAGTCAACTTTACGCTACATGAGAATATAGATAACATTATATGATAGCTTAAGAAAGATATTTTTTATGTTTAATATTAAACATTTATAATATAATCTAATGATCAATATGCATCACCAATTTTAGACTGACCTTGGTGATACGATTCATTAATATTCAACCTTTGCCACTTTAATTGGTAAGAAGAGGCAGAAGGTAAATTAGAGTTAAAAATAAGATAACATTGATAGATAGACATGCAAAAGAAAAAGTCTGAATATAACTTACTCAAGTTTATAAAGCATTGGTTTGAAAGAAAGGGACCAAGATCAAGCCCTACTCAAGTCTGACACACGCAACAACTGTATTCTTATTCTTAAGTATATACATTTTGTTGTGTCCTTTACCAAGCACCTAGAATCAGTTGCAAGAATCTCAACTTTCATTGTCAGGTCAAGAATCTTTCCAACAAGTTCCCAAAGAAAAAGCTTGTTTTAGCCCATCCTCGGGTTTCAGCTGGTGCTTTGACATAGCCAGGTACCCTCTTTACATTAACCATCATTATCTGTCCAATTTCCTTGTGTAGTGCTTCAATGATCTTCATGTCCACTGGGTTCCCAGATGCATCTCTCACGTAGAACACATTCAAGCCTTTCTCCCCTACAGTTGACACACCTGCCCTACTAACTCTCAAGCCATTCTCTCTTAGAATCCTTGTTACCTCAGACAGCAACCCCACTCTGTCCTTTGCACACAGCTCAAGACTCACACCCTGTGTCCATAATCCACATAATCAATGCTAACAGAATCATGATGATGATAATAATTGTATGCATACAATGTCAAATATGGATAGTGACATTTGCCACATAATTAATTGTATGTTGTTCCAGCATATGGCTGATAGTGACATACCTTTGTCACATAAACTCAATTTGCATACAATCAAACAAAGCAAAACAAACTTTCCCTTTATTTTTTTTTTATTTTTATTTTTGGTTCATTCGAAAAATTATTACATAGTCTGGGACCTATGGTCCTTACCAATCTTCATGCAGTAACATATAACTAAGATTTTCAATTTACTAAAAAGAATTAATTAGAAAAACTCAGTTATATGTCACCTAGAGTTTGATTAGGACCATGAATAATATTTACCATGTAATAATTCCTCGAGTTAGAGACTTAGAGGGATGTGGATGAGATGATATTACGTGAAGCATATAGGTTCTTAAGCTCTAATGCTCTATTGAAGACAAAAGACCATCACTGTCACCGATTCATTAGGTGGATATGATGGTCACATACAATCTGAGTGGACTTAGCCCCATATATCTGTCGTACCATTCGCAACAATACAAGTAGATAGCTGCAGGTGCAAAATGTATTAATTGGGTTAAACTCATAAGACTTTCTGATACAGAGAAAGAAAGAGGGAAAGAAAGAAAGAAATGAGCAAAAAAGAATTAATAGTAGTAGAGCAGTGACTTAGAAGAGGGATCAAGAGAAAATAATTAACTCACTAATTAAAATAAAGAGTATTGGAAAACAACCACATGAAATCAAAGGACTTACTAAGTTGAGAACTAAAAGTTCATCCCTGTCTTCTTTTGGTATGAGTTAAAGAAGCATATAAAAATCAAATTTTAACGGTGTATTACCTCGCTAACTCTTCTTTGTATAGCAGCTTCAATGCATTTGATGACCCTTTCTTTCTCTCCTTCAGTATCAAGCGTGCATCCATCCATGTGCCGGATAAAGTACTCCTAACATTGCCACACCAACACTTTATTAGTCCACAATATTTCTCAATTTTGTCTTTCTATTTCTAATTTTATCAAGAGTAAATAGTCTATGCAGAATAGTGTGAATAGTTTTATAGTGTCATCCAATCACGAGTTGTTATCTATAATAAGTTTATTGAATTTTACAATGGTAACCTTAAAATTCATATATACCTTGATATATCTAATTAGTTTAATTTACACTGATAGAACATAAAATTAAACACTTCTTGATTACTTCCTTGTATGAATTATTTTAAATTTGCAGTTGCTCATAATAGTACAAACTATTACTACATTTATACCCTTAAGATTTGAGTCATGTACATCAATTCAGAAAACCAAAAATGAGAATTGTATTTATGCATATGTGATAGGTAAATCAAAGTACAGAATGGATTATTGTTCATAAATGATGTGTACCTGAGATGCATATTGCCCTTCGGATGAGATTGTAGCATGGAAAACAACATATTCCATGTCAGTGAGAGTGCAAACAATGTCAAACATCAATTTTGCTCGATCCTTGCATCTCACACTAACCACTGAGTAACCTTTTTCCACAATACGTTCTATTCTGATTTTTGGCCTAAAAGAAGGAGGACAATCAACATCTGTGGTTGTTAATCCAACACTCTCATAATCCCTATCAGCAAACAGCATTTGGTGGAGCCTACGATCCATGTGGGTGAAACCCATTGTGAAACTGGTCCTAGCCACTTTCTCATCATCCTCACACCCGCGTAGGATGTGGTTAAGCTGCTCCTCCATAATAGACAATCTTTTTGAGTCATCCATGGCTTGGTTTGTAGCATCATTGACATAAAGGACACAAGCAATTCTCCTGTTATGAGTCCAAACTTCAGCTGCGATAACATTGAATTGGAGGCTGGCAAGGACTGCTGATATCTCAGACAAAAGACCAGGGCGGTCTCTACCGATGAGCTCAATAGCTGTGTGATCACCAATTGAGTGCACTCCAACCCTTTTGCCTTGCCAACAATTCACCCCTTCTGTGCTCTGGCCTTTTGGTCCTAGAGTCTGTTGTAATGTTAACAACTAACTCTCAGCATTTGATGTGTGTTAATCTACTTATGTCTCCTATGTCTCTCCAAGGGTGCAATTCTGCTATATGCAGTTATGGACATGGAAGGGTAGGTAACTTCTAGCATGAACATGGTCATTTCTCAAGGTTTATGAGTTATAGGCAATATCACTAGGGGATTTCCTAGAGTGTGTGGAAGTTCCTGAGTGAGTGCAGAATTTTTCTCTTACTATGGAAGTGCCTTGAAGACTCAAAAATGAAATAGGGTACAGATCATATCTGGTTTTGAATATGGTGTGAACCAAGTATTTGGCTTATACCACTATTCATGCGTTTTGAAAGAACAAAATAAGAATTGGCAATCATGTATGGTTTCTTCCTAAGACATATAAGCTTATTGTTAAAACAATGCTTCAATTAAGTAACTCTTAAATGTGTTGTGCTATTTCCATCTATTACGTACATCAATAATTTGAATCGTTTTACTTGGTTGTTAAATTGCTATCACATTATATCTCAATCTTACTATAAGAATATATCAGATATAGAGGAAAAGATGAGTACCTTTTCAATGAAGTCAATCGTTTTGCTGTCTGTTATCTTCTTTCCTTGCTGATCCGTGACATGAAATACTGTTTATTCCATTAGGTAAACGTGTTAAATTCGTATCATTTTTATTTACAAGACAATATTTTAGTAAACATGTCCATAAGAACTATAAGTGTGCTGTTTTCTGTCAAGTACTTAGTATACTACAGAGAGAAATACTTCATGGACATTTTCATACATAGTCAAGAGAAAACAAAATATAGAACATCTTGATAACAACCAGTGTTCTCTATATTACCAGCTTCTAATTAGGCTAACAACAAGCAAGGACAAGACAAATCTGTGTAGTCAATGCATTACCGATTCAATTTTCAATCACGAACATACCATCCATAAACCATCCACCATCAGAAGATATGTAAGCTTTGGTAATTATGAAGTCAAGATCTGTCAGGATTTGTACCACTTCCAGCAGAATTCCAGGTTTGTTAATACTATCAAACTGCAGTTTATTTTTTGAAATAAAGAAATAAAAAGGACTCATTAGATATTGCATAAACTTATCTCCATATTAATGATTCTTTCAAGAACTATGGAAAAAAATGATCTGCTGATGATAGCCGCCACTTGGGATAGACTACTGTTTTGCATAACTTAATCTTTTAGCAATTGACTTAATGGGGTTTTAACAGAATTTCTATGTATTCAATAAGTTTTTCAATTGAGTTTTCTGTTTAAACATTCAAAGTAGATCAAGGAAGAAAATACTTCTTAACATGAGTTTCTAATCAAAGGCAATCAAGAAAGTGGTATCACTTGTGGGTGGGATGAGAATGATCTTCTTGTTAAATGAAATTTGGCTAATGTTTTTGATTAAGCTCAGAGAATTGAATGAGGGACAACAAAGTCTCATTTGGCACATAAGAATTAAGAATAATGTAAAATTCAATGTACGTAGTTTGAAAAAAATAGGGCAATGGGTGGGTTAATAAAGTAACTTTAAAAATCCACATGGGCTTGGTAGGTTTCCTAAGATGCTGAGCTGCCAAAGAGGCCATGATAAATATCATTATAATAATTAATCATTTTGAGAAATTATACCTTGATCAGTGTACAATCATGGCAACTATCATTGTCCACAGAGACCCTGCGAAGTGGAAACAAAGTTACCATCAAAGAGTCACTTCTTCTGGGTAATAGAAATTCCACCACTAACCCCAATTTCACAGGGAGTTTTAACTTGACTCGAGAGAGGATTAAATTGATGACATCTTCCTTATATAACGCATGACTAGTTAAGTTAGGAATTACTGAAGGTTTTAATTTTATGTTGTTCTGTTTTTTTTTTTTTTCCTTTTTATTAAGATTGTATTAAAGCAATTGAGCATCACAGGAAAATCCAAAAGAGGCCTAAATTTCCACAAATGCCAAGAGAATCTACATAATTTGCATACCATTGGAAACAAAAGGAAAAGAAAAGAAAACCAAAGTTGTAATTCAAGGGAAGATAACAGTGAACCTTGGAGGGTTGATCCTGTTGCTGAAGTTCTCATACTCCGGATCAAAATATGGCCAACAAACTTTTGCCATTCAATCAGCTTCCCCAGTCAACACCTGGCCTCGTTTTCCCTTTTAACAAAGTTGAAAATTCTAGTCAGAGGAGGAAACAGAACCGTTACTTTCTTCAGAAGATTCCAATTTGCATTATACAATATAATACTTATAACCAGATAGTGCAAAACAGGTCACAAGTAACTAATGAAACCATACAGCAAAGAAATCAATCAAATGAATTGTGCAGTTCCTATGAAAGACCCCATCATGAGTGCTATATGTTGTGGTACATAGTAGTTCTATGAACTATGAAGTGCATATCCACAATATGCCATATATATATATATATATATATATATATATATATATATATATACCTGCAATTTTTCACAATTTTAAAAATCATAGCACAATTTAAATAATATTTTAAAACCATGATGTCATCAGTGGGGGGTGATAAAGCTCTACTTAATGCAATGCTCTAGGCACACATTCTTCCAAGCATGTGTAAAAGAATCCTCGTGCTTCATTTCCTGACCTTTGAACATGACTTTAGGAATAATCACATGTTAAGCACTGAACGTTCATTGTCCAGTAGATTATGAAATGCAAGAGAGAGAGAGAGAGAGAAGAATAAAGAAGATGACAAGAGAATCATGGCATCAGTAAAAGGAGACATTTTCGGTGCAAAACCTGGATCGGTGCATTGAAGAATCCAGAGTAGTGTATATTAATGCCATAGTGGAAATATGAAATGCTATTACCTTTTCCTTTCTTTTGAGCACGCAATAAAGCATTTTACTTTACAAATAGAGTAACAAAACTTACAATTATTTGGGTTGGATCACAGAAAGCAAGATGGTTCCTCTGGTTGAGAGTTGTTCGTGCAACTTTTTCTGAGTTCCAAGGCCTGCATAGTGATTATTTTCTGAATATTATGCGATATATCGATTTCTTTGTTGCTAGAATCACCTTCAAGCTACCATCTTTCATGTGCTGGGTTGACAATATATATGGTGGGATCACACATCCTTAATATAAATTTTGGCACTTACTTTAATATACATATTTTTCTTAATAAGAAAACAGGATATCTATAGTTTTATATGCTGTTATTTAATCATAAATCAATATTTATAATAAATTTATTAATTTTTATAATAACTACCTTAAAAGTTATATTAATAAAAATTTGATTTGTTGACACTTGATAGAATAAATGCTTTTACATGTTATTAAACTATTTTTGAATTTTATTAATTTATCTTTTAAATTGAAGATTTTTTATGATATATATATATATATATATATGAAAAAATAGTTTATGCATTCACGGTATAATGTAATTTTATATTATCTTTTCAATCACAAGTCGTCAGGTATGATAAATTTATTTATTTTTATAATAATTATTCTAAAAGTTGTACTAACGATAATTTTTTATTGATTATGATTAAACTCTATATTTCTCTCTTTTTCTTTCTCTCTCTAGATAAGCATATTTTATAAATAAAGTAATCTTATACTCCCTTTGCTTCATATTATATGACATTTATAAGGTTTGAACACTTTTTTAATATATAATTTATCTTTCTAATTAGTTATTATCTGATAAAAACTACTCTCACTAAGGGTATTTAATGAAAAAATATTTAATACTTCATTGGTTTTTGAAAAATGATAACTAATTTGGAATATATTTTTTTTTTGCTAAAACATCATATAAAGTGGAACATAGGAAGTATAAAATTAATGAGAAAGTGACTAATAGAAAAGGTTAAGAAGATGGAGAGGTGACTTTTTTTAAGGTTAATTATCATGACATTGAGAATTGAATATCAATAATTTTATTAATGATTAAATTTTATTGAAAAATTTGTGTGACCACCTCTGGTGTGATATCATTTTTCAATCACATTATTTTATCATTAACTTTGCTTAATTGGTAATTTTTACTAAAGAACTTTTTAAAGGGATCCGCTCAGGCATGTTGGTAGATGAAGAGGCCACTTTAGTCAACAGTTTCAGTTTTCATATTCTTTTTTTTCTTTTACAATGAGTGTCTCCCAATGAACATAGGATCACCTCCGTGGCATTGAAGGAAAAGAATAACAGATCCTCTCAACTAAGTTTACTCCATTCATGACAAGATTTCAGAATTGAATTCTTAATCTATTATTTAATTAAGAGTCGAGAATTCTTACACGTCAACCTGAGTTGGTAGCACGTTCATTTTTATGGTACATAATAATGTAATTTCTACGTCCAATCCATGTAGAGGCAGTTCCAAACACGCCATCAAGCAAATATAAAGTTCCACGTGGTGATCAGACATTCTTAGACTTTACAAGCCCATGCATATCATACCCAAATGAATGACAATGAAGCTTCGATCGCCACGAATTTGTAACTCGTAACATTGCAGCAAGCACAATGGAATCTTAGAAGTCCGACCAAAATGACTTGAAAGTGACATAAATATATCTGATTCCAACTTTAATAGAAATACTTATTTTGTTTCCCTTTATTTGTGAATTTAACATCACAGAAGGTACATCCGTGCCAAGTTGCCATCACCGTATCATCCTCAATTATATATTCCATAATATAGAAAGATCTTAAAGTTACCACCGCTCAATCCGATGACTTAATTACTAACACCCTTTTCTGTAAGTTTCTTAAAAATATTCCTTTATAATGATTTTGTATACATGCAGACACATGGCATATCTTATATCTACTAAGATTTTCATCGTAGTTTTATATGAAATTGAGAAAAATCCATGTGTATTCGTGGTTAAGTAAATTATTTTTTTCTCTGTCTGCTTATTATTAGGCCAGGTGGCAACGTACTCGCACGAATACTCATAATTTAAATTTAAATTTAATTAAATATTCCTAATTATATATATATATATATATAATAAGTTATTTTAATTTATTTTTTTAGTATAAAATATCTATGTTGCATGGAAATAGTTATGGGTACAAGATACTAGATTTTTCAAAAGTCTAGGATATGGATACATTAATATAAATTGTTAAAAAATAAATATTTTAAAAAATAATTGTATATTAATATAACTAAATTATATACATGATATAAAACACAAAAAAAAAAACAAAATTATATCAAAAAATGAGATTAAATTCTTCAACTTGAAAAAAATCTTATAATGAATCTTTAAAAATCAATATTATAACACCTAGACATGACTATGATATCACACTTTAACTGTTTTAATCTTATTATTTTATTATCTATGTGAAAAAAATCATCTCTAAATTTTGTTTATCTAGTAACTTAAAGAATATCAACGCCTTCAAATGGATTTTATTAGTCTCCACACCTATATTTTACATTTTTCTTTTAACCTCATTATAACTCTTACATTTTCGATAAGAGACATAGATTTGTATATACAAAAAATAAATCTTCAGCTCACATTGAGCCTATTTAAGCTATTATTGTAGTACGAGTCATATATATGTACACAAGCAATACCTAAATCACATGTATTTGTTTTGGTACAGCCCAATATCATATGTATAATGTACTCAACTTTTTGTTTTTAAGAAAATTTTTATTGTTCATACGTACCCATGAATACCCAAACGCATAGTGAGTACAAATACGTAGCTTACACATATACAATATGACTATTGGAGTATGTGTAAGACAATATGACTTCAAAGATAATTATATGTTTAAAATTATTTATTTTTATTATAAATATTTGTTTCAAAGTCATTTTTTGAATTTTTTTATTTTTTATACTTATTTTTAAACAATTATAATTTTAAAATATCCATGAAGACTCAAAGACACATGTGAATATGCATAAACATGTAAATACTAGCTCACTTAATGAATACCTATGAGGGTAAGGGACAAATTTTCATTTGGTATAGGGTGAGTGACGAAAAATTAGTATGCGATGGTATATATATAGATACAATTTTTCACAATTTAAATATTTGTGCATATGTAATTAAGTAACTATTTACTTATGTTTTAAATAACATCATGATCCTTAAAAAAACATCGTACATGTTAAAATAAAAGTAGAGTAATGAAATATCAACTATTTTTTGAATTATATAATTTTTTTTTTGAATTGATCTAATATAAGGGATGTCATATTACAAATAATTTAAAACTAATAATTGAAAAATAACTATACTTATCAAAAAAATGTTTTTTTTCTACATAATAAAAATAAATTCGTATTAAACATTTTATATCATATTATAATTTTGATATTAAAAAAATAAAAGTCACTGATTATATTATTTTTTATTGGACTGATTTTTTTATTAGTCAATGTTAGTTACTAGTTTATTAATTTTAGTTTGTAGAAGGAATTTGTAGCCACGGTCCTTTCTTTCCTCTTCTTCTTTTAACTAACATGTCAATTTTATAATTTTCTTGAAGATTGCATTAACATTTGTTCAACCTTTAATTATGAGTTAGATATTTTTCTTTATCGATCCACAAATGTTAGTTAAATTTTGATTGGTGGAGAGAATTTGAGCTCACGATCTCTTCTTCTTTTTTCTTTATCATTAAGTCAACCTTATATATAACCCCCGTATAAGAAGCCTCCATGGGACCAAAAATAAAATGTTGAAGCCACATCTACGAAATCATAGAGAAAGTTGGCCACATAAATGAACACTGTTTTCTAAATGAATTTTTAGGTAGGGTGCCAATGATATGTTTAGACATTGATAAGAAAGATTCACATAGAGAATCATTGTATAAGTCTAAACTTCAATTAGTTTCATTCAGTTATAACTACTCATCAATTATTTCCTAAACATCAAGAGATTCTTTAAAAAGGATTTCCTACAAAGCCAGGAAAATAGTGTATGGGAATTCAAACCTATATCTTTAGGAAATGTAAGAGTTGGTATTAGACCTTTAACCACTTGTATTAATCCGAATATGACTTTTAAGGGTTAAGTAATGTA
This sequence comes from Glycine soja, assembly GCF_004193775.1. Classification (NCBI taxonomy): domain Eukaryota; kingdom Viridiplantae; phylum Streptophyta; class Magnoliopsida; order Fabales; family Fabaceae; genus Glycine; species Glycine soja. The sequence continues at coordinate 30,623,067 of NC_041015.1, read as the reverse complement.
TTCCTTCAATTCAAAAGACAATAAATAGAACTCCTATATTATATTTAATTTGAATTGATTTGCAAGATAATAACTATTGTCAGAAAATTCGCGTGAGAGAACCCAAACAGCATGATTCAACATTCAACAATCACAGATTCACAAAGAAGTTTCAGAGTAAAAGTACATACCTGTTATCCCGAAAATCAAACTTCCAGCAAAGATTCCAATTCCAACACAAAATTAAATGGCTCTCAATTTCTCACATCCACCACAGCGCAACGCAGAGTGATACGGATTCTGAGATATCTATCTATATAAATTAGAAAGAGAGAAATGAGAAAAAACAGACAACAGTGCACTTTTGGAGAAACCTTCGTGTTTCTGTTCTGGTAGTGATTTTTGAACTACACAAATGGCAGTATATATCAGCAAAGCAAAAGCGTTCGCGTAGCCAAGAGCAGGGGAACCCGTTATCTGTATATATATATATATATATATATATATATATATATATATATATATATATATATATATATATTCTTTGTAATTTATTTATAATAAAAGTTTTTGGAATTAATTTTTTTTAATCCTTGTCATTGAAAATTGCTAACATTGTTAATGGTTACTAACATCAGCAAATGACAACTTCACCAAGTATCACGTTAACAAAATGTTGTCATAAGTGTCATATGAATAAAAAAAATGCCATATATCATGGGACTAAAAGAAATAAAACCTAATTAAAAACAAAATTATATAATTTATATGGAGTGAACAAAAATCTAATTTATAAAACTAAAAATAAAAGAAATATAATTCATAGTGATGAGAATCCAAAAACTGTCCAAATACAAAAATCTATGACCAGGAGTAGGACCAAACAGACAGTAGATACCCTCCAACAAATGGTAGCAGACACATTTAACAAGGTCTAAGTGGAGAAGGATGAAGGCTCAAAGGCAGAGGTACTACCAAGATTATTAATTGTTGTTGAAGATCTAAACTAATTTTAAGATCCATGTCAAATATGTTCTTTTTTTATAATTTTTTTTGTTTTAATTTTGGTCCAAACTGTTTTGAAGGCCCATGTCTATTTCTATTTTTTCGTTCAAATACATTATATGTTTTAATTTTTCAAATTTTAGGGTTTAGTAGGCCATTGAATTTCTCATATTTGTTTGTTTGACTATTGAACGAATTGCTCAATTGTCTATTAAGTTTGGACCAATGGAATTGATTGAGTGAAGAACAGTCTATTATCCTAGACAAATTTTGAAAAGATAGCATTATAAAATAAAAAGTTGCAGAAAGTTTGAAAAAAGAAAGAAAGAAAGAAAGCAAGTGGGTGTTTGATCTTTGAACGCAGATTTGAGGCAGTTAGAGGCATTTTTTGGAAAAATTCACAAACCCAATTCCCTTTGGCCTATGGATTCTCCTCTAAATTCTGAGCGTTTTGACATAAAATGGGCCTCAAACAGACAACCGTAGCAAAAGTTATGACCATTTAAAGTTTACATGTCATCTTCGTTAATTCTATTCTCTTCTTCTCTGTAATTAAGTAGTTTCTTTGTTTTCTTCTATCTGTTATTGAGTTTGTTAGTTTGTTATTGAGTCTGTTCATTTGGTATCCAATTTTTTTGTTTGTTATCCAATTTGCTATTCCATAATTAAGTCATATTTCCTGTTATATTACCTTGTGCGTCCAATTGGATTCATCCAGGAACTTAAGAGGGAGCGAGTGGTAAAAGGCAAGAGTGAAAAAAAAATCATCACAAAAAAAAGCCTATATTGAGAGCATCAAACACGAGTGAACTACCATCAAGGAGAGAAACACGTGAGTATAGTGTTGTGAGGTTCTATAACCTTTGTTTAAATTACTGCAGAATTTTCTGTTCCTTAATTATGGTAGGAACTGGTGACGGTGGTGGTGAATATCATCAACTTGACGAGTCTCAGCGATTGTTACTGGACGTGATGACTACACAAATGTAATGTTTGCTGAACCGTAACAATGAAGAGCTCTATGGACGAATAGAAGGACTAGAGCGCCAAATGAATTAGAATGCTGGGAGACCTTATGGTGGGAACAGAAGGGTCAATGATGGACCGAACTGAATGGAGGGGCAGAACAAAATTAAGGGAGTGAAACTCAATGTACCTCCTTTTGAAGGCAGGAGTGACCCAGGCACCTACCTTGACTGGGAGATGAAGATTGCGCATGTATTCTCCTGCAATGATTATACTGAAGAGCAGAAGGTGAAGTTAGCAGCAACAGAATTTTGAGACTATGCCCTTGTTTAGTGGAATAAAAATCAAAGACAGATGATGAGAGAGGAAGGGTGGGAGATAGATACATGGACTGAGATGATAAGGATTATGTGAAAGAGGTATGTTCCAACTAGCTACAGCAGAACCATGCGACAGAAAGAGATGGAGATGGCAGTAGTGAGAGTCAACATTGAAGAGGAAATTGAGGACACAATGACTCGTTTTCTGAATGGTCTAAATCCTCACATTAGAGATGTTGTTGAATTACAAGAGTGTGTGGAATTGGATGACTTACTGCACTAGGCAGTCTGGGTTGAACAGCAGTTGAAAAGGAAAATTGCAACAAGAAGGAACTCATCCAATAATTTCAACCAGAACTGGACCGACAGATCCAACAAGGAGGGAGGCAACTCGTCCAGCCCCCATGGAAAGTCAACAGTTTTCAGTGCTAAAACCAAGCATAATTCTGCTTCATCATCCAACACCAGTACCAGAAACATAAAATGCTTCAAATGCTTAGGCAGAGGACATATTGCTTCTGACTGTCCAACCAAGAAAACCATGATCATGAAGGCAGATGGAGAAATCACTAGTGAATCTGAAATTAGTGAAGAAGAAGAAGCAAAGGATGAGCTTGAAGAGGAAGCTATGCAGGGTGATATACTAATGGTGAGAAGGCTCTTGGAAAGTCAAATGCAGCCACTGAATGACACCCAAAGGGAAAATATTTTCCACACCAGATGTACAATTAATGGTAAGCTTTGCTCTTTAATTGTTGATGGAGGAAGCTGTACCAATGTTGCAAGTTCCAGGTTAGTGTCCAAATTGAATTTGGATACTCAGCCCCATCCTAGGCCATACAGACTTCAGTGGCTTAGTGAAGATGAAGAGGTAAAGGTGACTCAGTAGGTTGAGGTGTGTTTTACCATTGGAAGATACAATGATAGGGTGTTGTCTAATGTGGTTCCAATGGAGGCGACTCATATACTGTTGGGAAGACCATGGCAGTATGACACCAAAGCAGTGCATGATGGCTTCACCAACAAGATTTCTTTCTAGCACCATGATCGAAAGATTATTCTTAAACCTGTATCCCCTAGAGAAGTGTGTGATGACCAAATTAGAATGAGAGAAAAGAGAGAACAAGAAAAAGAAAAGAGTGAGGTACCAAAGAGGAATAGGAAAAAGAAAAGTGATTCACCTGAGAGAAAGAGTGATACACATGAGAGAAAATTTAAATGTTTAGCAAAGGCGAGTGAAGTGAGAAAAGTGTTACTTGCTCATGAGCCACTCTATCTACTGTATTGCAAAGGCAGTAAAATTTCTACTAATAATTCTAATGAATTAACTATTTCTCTTTCTCCTGGTGTTGAACCCTTATTTCAGGAATTTAAAGATGTCTTTCCCAAGGAAATTCCTCATGGAATGTCACCTTCAAGAGGCATAGAACATCAAATTGACCTCCTTCCAGGAGCTTCATTGCCTAACAGGCCAGCTTACAAAAGCAATCCCCAAGAGACTCAGCATAAGGATGCACAGGCTAAAGTTGAGTATGTGAAAAGATTGCATGACCATGTGAGGGCGCAAATTGCAACGAATAATGAAAGCTATGCCAAGCAAGCCAACAAGAACAGGAAAGGAAGTGGTACTTGAACCTGGTGATTGGGTTTGGGTACACATGAGGAAGGAAAGATTCTCTAAACAAAGGAAGTCCAAACTTCAACCTAGAGGAGATGGACCTTTCCAAGTACTAGAGAGGATCAATGACAATGCTTACAAGATCGATATTCCTAGTGGGTATGGAGTAAGTTCTTCATTTAACATTGTTGACTTGACTCCATTTGTTGTAGGTGATGATTCTGAACATTTGAGGGCAAATGCTTTCCAAGAAGGAGGGAATGACGAGAATCCAAAAACTGCCTAAATATAGGAATCTATGTCCAGGAGTAGGACCAAACAAACAGTGGATACTCTCCAACAAATGGTAGCAGGCACACTTAACAAGGCCCAAGTGGAGAAGGATGAAGGCTCAGAGGCAAAGACACTACCAAGACTATTAATTGTTGTTGAATGCCTAGACTAATTTGAAGGCCCATGCCAAATATGTTCTTATTTATAATTTTTTTTCATTTTAATTTTGGCCTAAACTGTTTTGAAGGCCCATGTCTATTTCTATCTTTTTGTTTAGATATACTATATGTATGGATTTCGTTTTCAATAGAAGGACTTTTGGCATTTGATAAAATTTGGTGAGGGTTTCTCTCTGGACTCCTTATTCAACCAATCTCAGACTTATCAAGGTAATCCTTGTGACGTCTATCCTAACTTATCTTCCCTCTTTGGAAGCTGCGTCATCCAAAACTCTGTAACTTGTATCAATCAATCCGCTCCTAATAAGGATCACATCACACAGGGTCTAAAAAAAATAAGTGACATATTTATATGGGTAAAAAAGGCATTTAAGTCAACATTCATGTCTTATGTTAAATATTAATATTAAAAAATGTTTATAAATGTTACTCTTGAAGTAAGTTGATCCGTCCTCAATGTTTATATATGAAATAATTCTATCTAAAAACTTTATTATCAAAGTTGAGTTTAGTATCTGATTTATAATTACAAAATTGAGTTTAATTTATTTACATCTTACAGTCTAATTTTTTTAGTTAACTTGCTTGAAGATCTTATTAGCTTGATCTTGGTGTTGTGATTTTTTATGTGATAGTCATAGATGATGGTTTGATGATGATTTAAGGATAACATCATGGATTATGTCACGACCCACCCTTGGGCCGTGACCGGCGCACAGACTATGACTTCCTTAGTCTGGCCAGCCTATCCTATACAACATAACCTGTAAAAGAACACAATATGTATATATATATATATATATATAGACAAATCCATATGCTGGTATCTCATCTCATCCATTTAATAACAAAGTGGATTATAATTACTAATCACCAAGTGTCTCAAAACATCATAAGTTCATCATCATCATAGCTACAAGAGAGAATTATTTACATTTTCAAAACAAAAGGATTCTCTCTAAGCCTATTACTACCCTGGCCCCTATAGCTACATTATACTAGAGTTACAACCAAAAAGATCCATCAGACACAAAAGGGGGGACCTACCAAAAAGATAGTCAAGTTTTTGGGTGTGTCAACAAATCCTAGGAAGTCGGTTACTCCACTACTGGGTATCTGAGAAAAGAAGTAAAATAAGGGGTAAGTCACAAGGACTTAGTGAGAGCATAACATACTAAGCAGACATGAAAGAGAGCACCATTTAACATGAATTTTTCCATTTCCAAAAGATATTAAAATGTCATTTAAATAAATAATAAACGAAAATACACTTGCTTTTAGAAATCCATGCACGCAAAGAATATACATTTCATAACTTCTCATAACCTGGTATCCCAAAATAATTACTTTAAAATCAAGTATTTATTCTACTATGTGCACATAGACCACATTATCTCTTCGTTGTGGTGAATGGTAATTATGTAACTACGACATTTAGCTCGTAGGCTGCATTATCTCTTCATTGTAGCGAACGAAACATATAAATATACTATGAGAATTTAACTCATAGGCTACATTATCTCTTTGTTGTAGCAAACAACATATATCACTATACTATGAGAAATCAACTCGTAGGCTACATTATCTCTTTGTTGTAGCAAACGACATATATCATTATACTATGAGAAATCAACTCATAGGCTACATTATCTCTTCGTTGTAGCAAACGACATATATCATTTTACTATGAGAAATTAACTCATAGGCTACATTATCTCATCGTTGTAGCAAACGACATATATCATTATACTATGAGAAATTAACTCATAGGCTACATTATCTCTTCGTTGTAACAAACGACATATATCATTTTACTATGAGAAATTATAATGCAAGCTCCATTGGAGCTTGTAGGCCTAGGATCTTCTTCATCAATGGATTCCTTTGCTTCTTAGAAGATGAATGGCAGCGGAATGGAGAAAGGAAGAGAGAGAAGAGACGCCGCTTCAAGGAGAAGATGAGTCTAGAAGAAGCTCACCACCATAGGAGGTCATGGATAAGAGCTTGGAGGAAGAAGGAGATGAATGAGGGGAGAGGGAGAGAAGAGCACGAAATTTTGTGCTCTAAATGAGCTTTCAAATCTGAAGTTTAATATTCAAATGATCAAAGTTGAAAAAAAATGCACACACATGACCTCTATTTATAGCCTAAGTGTCACACAAAATTGGAGGGAAATTCAAATTTCACTTGAATTTGAAATTGAATTTGTGGAGCCAAACTTTGGAGCCAAAATTTCACTAATTATGATTAGTGAATTTTAGTTATGGTTCAGCCCACTAATCCAAGATCAATTCCAAGATTCTCCACTAAGTGTGCTTAGGTGTCATGAGGCATGAAAAACATGAAGGACATGCACAAAGTGTGACTATATGATGTGACAATGGGGTGTAGTAAGCAAATGCTCACCTCCCCCTCTAAAATTTAATTGGATTGGGCTTCTACCAATTCAATTAAATTTATTTCCAACCACACACATCAAATATCCACTTAGTGCATGTGAAATTACAAAACTACCCCTAATACAAAAACTAGTCTAGGTGCCCTAAAATACAAGGGCTGAAAAATCCTATATTTCTAGGATACCCTACCTACATTATGGAGCCCTAAATACAAGGCCCAAAAATAATGAAACCTTAATCTAATATTTACAAAGATAAGTGGGCTCGTACTTAGCCCATGGGCCCGAAATCTACCCTAAGGCTCATAAGAACCCTAGGGCCTTCTCTTGCATCTCTGGCCCAATCTACTTGGAGTTTTCTATCCAATGCCCTTGCGGGGTAGGATTGCATCAAATTAACTCATAGGCTACATTATCTCTTCGTTGTAGCAAACGGCATATATCATTTTACTATGAGAAATTAACTCATAGGCTACATTATCTCTTCGTTGTAGCAAATGACATATCATTCATGATCTCAACATAAATAAAATTAAACAAACAGTTCAACATTCATCCTTATATATTATCAAGATCTCAAAATAAATTTCAAATCTCACCAAAAATATATATGTTCAGAAGTATACTTGCTTCTCCGTAAATGAACTTTGAGAAAATCGCTAAGTATATTAGCTACTCACCCAAATAACGCAATCACTGACTTCTACCGCTGTTAGGAAGGTCAACCACTGTATTTTCCACAGAACCTAAGCATTTAAATAATAGAACAAGGAATTAGACAAAATCCCCCAATTTTAGCAAACCTAGGGTTTTGAGAAAATCACAATAATCTCTAATACATAGTTTCTAACTCTTTTTCTCATAGCCCATGACTAATCAGTGCTATAACATACTCATCTAACATAATGGGTCGTAAACATTTACCTTAAAGAGATCAAATAGAAAAACCTAGGAACTGCGTAGTGTTTTCCCCTTTTTCCCGTCACCTCCTCATGCTTTGGGAAGGAGGAGAAGGGTCTCGGGAGTTTTAGCTGAGGGGGGAGAGTTTGTATTATTATATTATTATTTCTTTCTCTTTCCTTTTTATTTAAGCGGTGCGTTTTAGATTATTCCTTCAATGAGAATTTGAAGAAACAAAAAATCATGATGTTACCATCATAAAACCTTCAAATTGACCAAGACATGTAAGTAGGTTTCAAAGACATTACACTAAACCTTAAAAAAATTTCTCCTTGTCTTTGTAACTATAGTACTATGATTCTTAAAGCGTGTATTGGTATGTGTTCATGTAAAATCTTTTAAAATAAGCCATATTTTCAAAGAGGGCAAATTTGAATTAGCTTATAAAAAAAAACAAATCAAGTCAAACTTTTGTAATTTTGAACCAAAATAGACTTAAGCCTATCAAAACATAGTCTGCTTTCACTACAAAATTCTTTTTTCATTTTAAATTTTGAGATAGGTCTATTATATATTTAAGTATTTATTTTATATTAATATTTAATTTAAGATTTAAATTCTTTTCATCTTATAAATATGTTACTATTTTATTTTTGGTCCCAGTAAGTCGTCTTATTCTTTGAGTCTCTATCGTTTATTTTTTTTTAATCCCTCCTACTATTATCATGATCCTATGGATGATGTGAGATCTTTTGATTAAATGACTTCTATGATGTCATATTTTGTTAATGTGACACTGATGTTAACAAATAACAATTGATGCTCACGTCAACAACCATTAGAAATTTTCAAAGACCGGAAATAATAATAAATAAAAAAGGAAATCTAGGAAGCTTTTTAATAACAATTACAAAGATTAAAAAAAAGTAAATTATAAGAATTAAAAGTATATTAGCATGCATGTGTATGTGTGGGATTTGTTAATTTACACCAAAAAATTAGTTGGAGTACGTTAGTAATCTAACATTGATGTACTTTAAGAAAATCCTTAGTAATAATTTGTTAACATACTTTAATTAAGGAATAAACGTGTGTACATTAACAAATTTTACAAAACATTTGCTAGTAGATACATACTTGTTTTCTTTTATATATATGTTATTAGTCTAGTTAATAAAACATAGTATTCAACGCTATTCCTATTTGTAAATAAGGATTTAAATCTCTGTACGTGAGGTTTGAAATCACTAACTTTGTTACTTTTAGTTATTATTAAACTTATTTGTAAAAACTATAGAGCTAGATCCTTTCACCTTTTTCCTTTTAAGAGACATAATAAAAAAAAGAAAATGGACAATGTGAGAAATTAAAGAATATTTGCAATAAAATCTTAATAATGTTTAATTAAAAAATATAATACCACTTACATAGACGTGTAGTATAAATATGGTTTCATTAATAAAAACAATTAATTATTCATACATCCACTAAACCTCTATAAATCTAATTATTCATATATTAATCATCTGTAATATGCATCTTAAGATTATATTTGTATTTTTAATGTTATGTTTGAATGATTTAAGATTACATAAAATTTAATTATTTAATAGCGAATTTTTAATTTAAAAGTATCAAATTTCAAGAATTAAAATTCGTACCACATGACACATGGAGTACATGGAGTAGAGCTAGTAGAACATTACATATCATTTGTATAAATATTACCAGGGATCTGGATATGACTTGTTGTGTTTTCATGTGAAATTGAGGGATTGTATGTAGGTGTGTGCATGGAAATTTAGTATTGTTATATTTCAGTTAAAAAAATATTTTTCGTCTAAAGTTCATTTTACTTTTATAAAATTATTTGTTTGTTTTTCATCCTTTAAAATTAATTTATTTTCGCTTCAGAATAAGGTTTGGGCGTTTTTGAACTTAAGTGACATTCTTTTTTTAATTTAAATTTTAAAATATAATTTATGAAAAATAAAAACGAATACAAATTGCAAAAAAAAAATGCAACTACCACAACGTGCCAACATCAAATCATTGTGTCTCCTCCTTTCCCCGGCCCTTGTGTGCACAATCTCACCTCCAGCCTCCTCAAACAAACGACCCACCCACCCTTACTAGGCATTCATGTCTAGCAACCAACAACCACCATCATCAACCGAGCCCAGATCTAACCCAAACGTCATCCCCACTCAGCGCAGGTAAAGAAGCAAAAAGGAAACCTTTCATCAGCATCATTTTTGTTAGGGTATTTTTTGCTCGGGTTCGGGCTCCTGAAGAAACTTGAATCACTGATGTGGGTGTTAAATTAATAAAATGAAGAGAGAAAAAAGAATTGGGGTTTGTGAGATGGAACTTTTGGATTTCAGGGAGATAGATTCTCCCAAAATTCGTTGATCCAAGCAAAGGGAATTCAATGTATGAATGATTCCCGATGAGCAAGGGATAACAAAAGGAAATGTAGAGAAATAAATTCTAGGGAAGAAGGTTGGTGGAATATTTTTGTTACTCATTCCTTTGCACAACTATGCTACATACTCGATTAGTTACAAAACCTATAGGAAGGGTGCGGTAACAAAACCATTGCCTACCAATTAGTGCCAACACTGCACAATAAATTTTAAGCAAAAGGAAAAAAAAAGCAAAAGGGTAAAAATAGTAAAGTAAAAGAAAGTTACAACAGAAATTATTTATGCTTCCTAAATGTTGTAACAATACCCTCCCCTTCGAGTACATCCTTGTCCTGAACGACGGAAAGAGGGAAATTTCTTGAGCAAATCATAGTAGAACTCCCAATTGGCATGCTCTATAAGAAGACCTTTACATTTGATGAGTACTTTAATGCTCCATCTTTCTATCCAAAATAGCTTCAGGCTTTTCTTTCTTGAACGACATAGTGGAATTAGCAGGAAGAGGATGGATTGTGGTAACATGAGGATTTGTTCAGAGCTTCAACTGAGAAATGTGGAATACATAATGGACTTCAACATTGGGAAGTAGTTGCAACTGATACACCATAGAGCCAATTCTTTCCAGCACTTGAAAGGGAGCATAGTACTTAGGTAGCAGCTTATGAAATGAGGAGTGTCGCATGGTGAATTGTCTATAAGGTTGTAGCTTTAAATAGAAAAAGTCCCCAATGACAAACACTATCAAATCAGTGCTTGTCAGCCTGCTGGGCCATTCAATTTTGGGCTCGGGTAAGGTGAAATTTCAGCAGCTGAATCACTTGTTCCCTTTTACTCAGAGTCCTGTCAACAGTTGGGTTAGCAACTTCCCCAGGCATGAAGGGTAATTGGATCGGAGGAGCTTGGTCGTAGACAACTTCATATGGTGTGGTCTGAATAGAAGAATGGAAGTTGGTGTTGTACCACCATTTAGCCAGGGATAACCATTTAGACCATCTAGTGGGCTTCCTAAAACACATGCAGTGAAGGTAAGTTTCCAAACACTTGTTCGCCACTTCATTTTGACCATCAGTTTGTGGATGTTTGTGGATGGTAAGATGTGGATTTGTTAACTGAAGTACTCTGTAGCTGAAATAATTCACTCCAAATCCTATTAAGGGAAATGGGGTCTTTGTCACAAGTAATGGTGATTGGCCAGCCATGTTACTTGAAAATGTTATCTAAAAATAACTGAGCTATATACAAAGCCATGTAAGGATGTGCTAATGCAATGAAATGTGCATACTTACTCAGTCTATCAACCACCACAAATATAGCTTGCTTACCATGGGAGTGTGGTAAACCTTTTATAAAGTCCATACCAATAGCATCCCATACCCTGTTAGGCATAGGTAGGGGCTGTAAAAGGCCCAGAGAAGCTAAAAGATCAAGTTTTCACCTTTGGCAGTGATGACATTCACGATAAAGGCATTTGTAGTGGCGACGTTTGCGACAGTGAGGGGGTAGAGTGCAAGGACCGGAGGAAGTCGAAGAAAGTGAAAAATGTGTTTAGGGAACTAGAGGAAGGGTGCAACATTAGGATTGTGAGGTTGGCGCAAATGATGGATGTCATGTCTGTGGAGAAGCACATTGATTCAACTTTTGAAGGAGGAAAAGGAGAGAAACTATGAAATATACATTTTCTTGCATTTTTAGCCGTTGATATTTTTTATATTTCTAATGACGATTTTAAGAGGACGGAGGGACCATTTTGAGTCAGATGTTGAAGGACTAAGGTGAAATTTTTAAAAGATAAATGACAAAATTGAATAAAAAAAATAAGATAAGGGATCAAATAAGTCACTTGGTGTTACCAAAATAATAATAAAAAAATCACCTAAAAGGGTTCAAAACTTGATTTTTGATATAACTTTCACTACATAAAATCAAATTCAGCAAACTTTATATGTTTTTCTTTGTTTTTAGGGTTAAGGAATTTAATTTTGGCATCCAAAATAAAAAAATTATAATCATAGAAGTACGAGTTGCATGAATAGAGGCATATACGAAAAAATAACACAACATTCCACAACATAAAAAATAAAACTTTATCCATTACAACTACACATAGATCACAAGAATTTAGAAAACACCCCCTTACCTTTGCATCCAAGTGCTCAAAATGAAAAATGCATTGTAGAGCCTTTGCTCCTCTACCACATATCCAAAAATGAGCAAGAAAGAAGAAGATTAGAACTATAAAAATCTAGAGAGAAGGAGGAGGAATGAGGAACTTAGAGAGAAGTTAAAGCACCTCACATTTCTCTCTCCTCAAAATTTGGCTGCACAAGGGATTGAGGGGTCTCTCTTAGCTTTTATAGGGACTCTAAATTAGGTTTAGGGACTCTTTCCTCATTCCCAAAGGTGATCTATTTTTTTTCTACAAAAAATGTGTTGGACATCTCTAAACCATCCTATTTTAATTATTTGACTCTATTAAATAAACCATATTGTCATACTTAATTTTATGAGTTAAATGTCTTTGGAATAACTTAAATCTAGCTTAATAATGTTCAATAAATTAATTATTAATGCACAACAAAATATTTTGTTGAATTAAAAACACAAATTTTTTTTATTATAATTAAACTAATTTTATCAAGGATCATAATGATTTTTACCCTAAAAAATCACATAATTAGCGAAATATCATTAATGAGGAGATTTCCTTAATTTGAATGGTTGACTATGGTTGACCAAGACTTTTTAGGCCTAAAATACAACTTCCTAAGCCTAGAATTAAAATTCTAAGGAACTTATCCATTCAAGAATATCACACACACAAAACAATCATTTCACTACTTAGTTGAGGAAAGATTCAATTATCTGAAAGGCTTATTGAACATGTGCCCCATTAGATAGTTCTTCATAAGCATATATATTTTAGTTAGGTTAGTTAGTTTAGGTAGGATAGAACCGCTTCTGAAATAGGTAGGACGAGACATATGTTATCTGGAACGTTCAATATCTCATATGATGCTTTGTAACCCTTGATTAAGGTGATGCAATCTAAAATTACATGATAGAACTAATATAGTATTAAGATGAGCTAGATTCCATAATTTCCATGGAGCCAAGATGTATTCAAGGGATTGACACTTATTGAACCCTATATTGGCTTGAGGGATTCCCAATCTAAAACATGATCAAGGAGTTCTTGATCATATCAGTACATATATAGTTTGAAGTATTTATCTATTAGAAAATTTTAGTTGTATAAAAGAAACATTTATTTTAAGTAATGCACAAGAAAAATAATAATTTTACATAAAATCCTATTAACATTTACATAAAATTGTTAATATTTAAATAATAGAAAAAAAATACAAGATACCTTAAATATTTCACATAAAAATACATTTCACTATTATATTATTATATTATATGATGAAAGGTTTTGTCATGTCAACTAATTTCATGGGTTAATTCCTACTTATTTTTTTCCCGGCTTAATGCTAACACTAATTTCTTATTTGTTTTAATTTTTAATTTTATATAAATTGTGCATTATAGTCGATAAATCATTTTGTAAATTCATTACACTTATTTTCTATCATTTATTACTAATTGACACTAAAAAGAACATTATCAGGTCCCGCACTGTGGCAGTACACAAGCTAAGTTTTGGCAAGTAAATCTCAACAAAAAAATGATTTTGCGGCGGTTATAGTAATTATTGAGTTTACATGTGTCACGAATATCGTTTCCAACAGTTTTAATCATTTAAATTACACAGAGAACTTTACCAATAATTTATTATATGGTTGTGTGTGTTGTATATTTTGTTTGATATTTCAAAAGATTATTATTTCTATTTAAAATTAGAAAATCATTTAAAATAATTAAGTACTTATCTAAAGACTATATATTTATTTTTCCTTTTCATAACTGATATTATCTATACCAGATGATCAAATATGTTATTAGGTGAGACCCGGTATAACCAATTAATCCATGGATAGATAACATTCCAAGGTTTCAGATCAAGTAGGATAAAAAATAATTGATGACAATATTTCTTCCAAAGAGAAGCGTAAAACACAAAAGATACTCTATACTCTGTAATTAGAGACAATACATCTCTCTTACGTACAAATTGACCCGAGTAGGGATCCTATTCGAAATCACCCTCCAAGAAAAAAACAAGTTATTTTTTTCAAAGGAATAGAGCTCTTCCAAAAATATATTTAGAAACAACAAAATGAGGAGTGAACTCTTTGTGAATACTTGAGCTTGAAGAAATTGTAAGGTAATTTAATTGTGTAGAGGCTTGAAGAGTCCTCCTTCCAAGCCCATTGGTCTGATGTGTTGGAGTATGAATTCATCAAAAAAAGAATCACGCACATACACTTTTCCAAGAACGAGAGAGAGAAAGGGGAAAACAGTTACAACGAAAATTATTTCTGTTAGCACATAGTTAATACTCAATATGGTTCAGCATATAGGAGAGTACTTATTACACGTGGCAATATCTATATCATTCAATAACTAGCTTATTTATTCTTAAATTTTAACACACCCCCTTAAGCTAGTTTCCTGCTATCAACAATATTCAGCATGCTTCTCTGTTTTTTGAAGGTTTCAGATTTCAAGGACTTGGTAAATATATCGGCAAGCTGATCTTTTGATCTGCAGAACTTCAACTTGAATTTCCCCTTCGCAACTTGGTCTCTTATGAAATGAAATTTGGTTTCAATGTGCTTTGATCTTCCATGTGCAATTGGATGTTTGGCTAACTTGATTGCATATTTGTTATCTACATATAGCTCAACTGGACCTTCTTCTTTGATCTTCAGTTCCTGTATCAAAGTATCAAGCCACACTGCTTGACAAGCTTCCATTGCAGCAACAATGTATTCAGCTTCGCACAATGAAAGTGCAACCATAGATTCCTTCTTCGAGCTCCAAGAAATTGGTGCTGAATCAATTAGAAAAACAAATCCAACAGTGCTCTTCCTATCACGTTTGTCTCCACACCAATCAGCATCTGTATAGCCATATAGATTTCTTGTATTTTCACTATGGTTAATGGTCATCAAAATTCTGTTAGACAAGTGGCCTCATATATCTTAAGAAGGGGGGTTGAATTAAGATATTCCAAACTACTTCCCCAATTAAAAATCTATTTCACTATTTATTCAAGTTATGAATTCCCTTAATGACAATCTTCTTAAATATTAATTCAAATAAAACAATTTGAATATGAATATAAAGCAATAATAAATAAAGGAGATTAAGGGAAGAGAAAGTGCAAACTCAGATTTATACTGGTTCGGCCACACCCCTGTGCCTACGTCCAGTTCCCAAGCAACCCGCTTGAGAGTTCCACTATCTTGTAAATTCCTTTTACAAGTTCTAAACACACAAGGACAATCCTTCCCTTGTGTTTAGAATTCCTTTACAACAAGAGACCCACAATCTCTTAATCCCTTAGAGAATGAGTAGAAGAAGAAGAATGAATCTCTCTAGAAAGAGATAGATTTTACAGATTGAGCGCTCAAATAATTCCTTAATGAATTGCAATTGAATTGGCCAAGGAATTTTAAGAGGATAAAATGATTTTGCTCTTTGAGAGGATAAACACTTGTTGTTCTGAAAAATCTCTGAGCAAATTCGTGTTTAAGTCACATATATATAGACCATTGGTGGTCAAGAATAAAGCCTTTGAAAAGTTGTGACTCTTAGAATTATTTTTCTGAAAATCCTGTCTGGTAATCGATTACAGGAATTGTGTAATCGATTACAGCTTTTAAAATTTGAATTAAAACGTTTATTAACTGCTGGTAATCGATTACCAAAATTGTGTAATCGATTACACAGTCTAAAATTTCGAATTCAAATTTCAGTAGCTGTTATAAAATATATTTGGCCACTGGTAATCGATTACATCCTCTGGTAATCGATTACCAGAGAGTAAAATCTTTGAAAAACACTTTTTAATTAAAATTTCTTGGCCAAACCTTTTGCTAATTCAATTAGGAATTCCCTTCCTAATTTACTAGTGATCATCTTGAAGTTGTGACTTGTAATCTTGAAGTATTGTCTTGAATTTTAATCTTGAAAAGCCCATTTGCATCAATTGCATCATATCATCATGATCATCATCAAAGCACCAAAGGCATTTGCATCTACAAATTCCATAACCAATTGTTCCTTTCACATATCTCAATATTCATTTTGCTGCATTGAGATGTGATACTCTAGGCCTGTCCATAACTCTGCTAATCAGACCAACACTGAAAACTAGATCAGGTCTGGTGTTGCAGAGATATCTCAATGCCCCAACAATCCTTCTAAACTCAGTAGCATCTACTAAGTCCTCTTCACTATCTCTATCGAGCCACAATCCAGCTTCTGCAAGTGTTTCAGCACTGTTACAGTGTTGCATATTGAATCTATGCAGAATATCAGTAGCATATTTTTGCCGTGTGAGAACAATTCCTTCACTACACTTCTTGAATTCAATTCCAAGGAAATATGACAACTCACCCAGGTCAGTCATGTCAAACTCATCCATCGGATTTTTCTTAAATTCATTCACTTTTGCTTCATTGTTTCCTGTCAATAACAGATCATCAACATAAAGGCATAGCATCATAATGTCTTCACCCCCTGACTTCACATACACTCCATGCTCAGACCTACATTTCACAAAACCCAAATTGGTCAAGCTCTTATCTATTTTCATGTTCCAAGCATGTGGTGCTTTTTTCAACCCATATAGAGCCTTCCTCAATTTGAACACCTTGCTCTCACTGCCTTTCACTACAAACCCAGGTGGTTGAACAATGTACACTTCTTCTTGTAAATCACCATTCAAAATTGCTGATTTTACATCAAGTTGATGTAGTTTCCACCCTCTCAAACTTGCATGTGCCACCCCCACTCTTACTGTCTCTAATCTGGCCACAGGTGCAAATACTTCTTCATAGTCAATGCCTTGCCTTTGGAGAAATCCCCTTGCTACTAATCTCGCCTTATACCTCACCACTTCTCCTTTGGGATTTACTTTCACCTTATACACCCACTTCACTCCAATGGCTTTTTTATTCTTTGGTAGTTCCACTAACTCCCAAGTATTATTCTTTTCTATGGAATTAAGCTCTTCATTCATAGCTGTAATCCATTTCTTATTCTGCATTGCTTCTTCCACTGTGAGTGGCTCAGATTCAGCTAGTAGTCACCTTCATCATTAATTGCACCATCATTCAACAATTCAAAATCATTTAATCTTTAAGGGACTTGTCTCTGTCTCAAAGATCTTCTTGGCCCCTCAGCACTGCCTTCTCCAGTTTCATTTTCTTGCACAGCCACAGTGTCACTGTCTTCAAGTTGCAATTCAACTTGATTCTGTTTTTCTATCTCTGGTGTGACATTCCACTCCCAATCCTTGCTTTCATCCACCACTACATCCCTGCTTATCACTATCTTGTTGTTCACTGGATTCAACAATTTATAACCTCCAGTTGAGTGATATCCAATCAATATCATCATTTCTCCTTTATCATCAAGTTTAGTTCTCAGTTGGTCAGGTACATGTCTATAACAAATAGATCCAAACACTCTGAGGTGAGACACACTTGGTTTCACTCCTGTCCAAGCTTCCTCAGGTGTTATATTTTCCAATTTCCTAGTTGGGCTTCTGTTCAAGATGTATGCAGCAGTGTTCACAGCTTCTCCCCACAAATATTTTGGTAGTTTCTTGCTCTTTAACATGCTCCTCACCATGTTCAACAAAGTTCTATTCTTCCTCTCAGCTACTCCATTATGTTGAGGAGTGTATGGAGGTGTTACTTCATGTGTGATGCCTTCTTTCTCACAAAATTCAGCAAACTCAGTAGATACATATTCACCCCACCATCCGTTCTTAATATCTCTAAATTCTTTCCACACTGTTTCTCCACTGAAACTTTGAATTTCTTGAATACTTCAATCACATCACTCTTCCTCTTAATCAAGTAAATCCAAAGTTTTCTAGTAAGCTCATCTATAAATGTAACAAAGTATTTGTTACCTCCAAGAGTCATATGTTGAATTGGTCCACATACATCAGAAAAAACAACTTGCAGCTTCCTCTTGGATCTTGTGGATACATTTTGATTGAATGAGTTTCTGGACATCTTGTTTTTTATACATTCTCCACATACATCATTTGGCACCTTGATATGAGGAATTCCTTTCACTATTCCCTTACTCTGTAACCTATTCAGATCAGTGAAGTTTAAGTGACCATAACGAAAATGCCATAGCCATTCTTCCTTGTCAATTGTTGATTCTAAACACTGTTGCACTAGAACATCTAGCTCAGCTTTAAATGTTCTATTCTTTGACAAATTTGCTTTAATCAACAATCTCCTCTCATTGTCATACACCTTCATGGCACAATCCTCCAACACCATCTTGTACCTTTTCTCCAGTAGTTGTCCAATGCTCAGAAGATTGCTCTTCATTCCTGGAACATACAACACTCCAGAAATAAAGCATTTAGATCCATCTCTCTTCCTGATCATCACCTTTCCTACACCTTCAACCTTCATAGTCCTGTCATCAGCAAACCTCACCCTGCTTTTGACAGTGAAATCTATCTCAACAAACCATTCCTTCTTTCCTGACATGTGTGTTGAACACCCAGTGTCAAGGAACCAGTTATCACCATGATCACTCTCATCCTTCACAGTCACCATAATAACACTTCTTCTATATCTACTTTCTCCTTTCTTATTTCTTCCACTCCATCATCACCAATTTCCTCCTCTACTGCCATTAACAGAATTTCCTCCTTCTCATCTTCTTCTTGAGCCAATCTTGCATTAGTGTGGCTTGGATTACTATAGCATTCATCGGCAAAATGATCGTATGTCTCACAATTATAGCATTGAATGTGACTCTTATAAGTTTTTCTTCCTCCTCTTCCACCTCTTCCTCTACCACCTCTTCCACCTCTTCTTCTATAATTTTCACTGTTATTGTTCTTTTGTTCACTATTGTAATTATTACTAGAGTTTCCTCTACCAAAGTTTGAGTTACAATTGTTACCTCTGCCTTTTCCTCCTCTGTAATTGTTTCTACTTCTGCCACGTCCTCCTTGACTGTCACGACTTCTGTTTCCACTTTCTGCCATGAGTGCTTGTTCAGTGCTAGGCTTCACAGACTTCCTCTCATTCATTCGTTGTTCATGTGCTTCAAGTGATCCTTGAAGCTCCTCCAATTTTAGTGTTGATAGATCCTTCGATTCTTGAATCGCTACCGTGACATGATCAAATCGCGAATGCATCGATCGTAATATCTTCTCAACAATCTTCTCATCAGACAGAGTTTCACCACACGATTGCATTTGATTTGTCATGGTTTGAACACGAGTGAAATAAGTAGCAATTGTCTCACTCTCTTCCATGCCTAGCAATTCATATTGTCGCCTTAGAGTTTGAAGCCGTACTTTCTTCAATTTCTGATCACCGGCATAGGAGCTCGCGAGAACATCCCACGCCGCTTTGCTCGTCTCCGTTCTCGCAATTTTCTCAAAAATTTCTTGATTCACACACTGATGCAGAATGCACAAACCTTTGCAATCCTTCTTCTTCGCATCTCTATATATCGCTTGTTGCGCAGTGGTTGGATTCACCGGCAACAGATCAAGTCCGTTCACCACCAGATCCCACACATCTTGATAACCGAGGATCGCCTTCATCTTCATACTCCACTGATCGTAATTTCTCCCATCAAGAACCGGAAAGTTTCCGTTCGTCGTTGCCATTGATAAGGTTCCTCACCGCCTCTCGTGTTTTCACTCGCTTACCGTCTCTCGTGTTTAGGTTTCAGTCACCTCACTTTCAATCGATGATCACACTTCAACAACCTGCTCTGGATACCATTTGTTGGAGTATGAATTCATCAAAAAAAGAATCATGCACATACATACACATACACTTTTCCAAGAATGAGAGAAAGAAAGGGAAAAACAGTTATAACGAAAATTATTTCTATTAGTACATAGCTAATACTCAATATGATTCAACATATAGGAGAGTATTTATTACACGTGACAATATCTATATCAATCAATAACTAGCTTATTTATTCTATTGAATTTTAACATGATAAACCAGTACAGAGAAAAAGGACCTAATATATTAGCCACAACGCCACATTCTAAAGAGTTTATTTTTGTATAATCAGGAGGTATTTCTCCTTCCACCGGATCGCCCCGGCCATTCTCTTTTATCCAAGATAATTATCCACTTGGAATAACATTTTTTTAAGGACACTTCGAATAACATGGAGTAGGAAATAGTTGTTGCAGGATTCGGCTTTTTCACACTGCTGTACGAAGTCGAGTTTTCCTGTCTTACAACTGAATTGAAATACCTGAAAAAGAAAACAGAAAAAAGAAAACAAAGACTTGCACCTATTGAACTAACATTGTCTACCTCGGTGTTAATTGATTATTTAAATTTGCATTTAACAGTTCCAAAATTTCAAAGTAATTATTACCCGGTCTAAAAAAAGTTTATATTAAAGAAATAATTCTGGTGACTTTACTTGTACGGTTTTGTGACGTGTTAGAAAGCCCTCACGCCCAAATTGCCATATGTTGTTTCGCTATTTTACGTGTCATTCTTTTATTATTATTGTTGGACGTAGATGGTGGAGATGATAATTGACGTTGGGCTTGAAGTTATATTCAAAATTGGGTTTGGATTTAGGTGGACTTGTTCTTCCGTACTTTTCATTTTTTTGTCATAAAATGTTTGGATGTTTTGTTCTCTCTCTCCCTCTCCTTTATAGGAGAATGTAATCTTATTCATAACAGAGTGAGAGATTATTTATGGATACCTTTTCAAGTATTAAATTCTAGTTTTGTTAACATTTATAAAAAAAATGCAGTTTTCTTTGATCAATAGAAATCAAAGATAAGTAACAAATGATTAATTCATACATCATATTTAACCGGTTAAATTAGATTCTCTTGATAAAAAATAATAATATCGGTATAAATAAAAAACAAGTATAAAATGATTTATAATAACTTATACATATTATTTAATCAACTGAATTAAATCCCTTAATTAAAAAATATAATTTATTAGTTTTTAAAAAATTAACCCTTTCTACTGAAATTAATCCATGTAACCTGTTAGGCTCAACCAGTAGCTAAGAGTTTGGATAATATATATGAAATCTTAGGTTTTAACAGTAGTGTCGTCATTGTAAAAAAATCGTGGTGGATAAAACGGTATGGATTTATTGAAATATATAATAATTGGTTTCAATTATTTAAAGTTTAAATATATTTTTTGTCTTTAATATATGCTGTTTTTTTTTTAAATTTTATTAAGTATTTAAAATTTAATTCCTTTTAATTAATATATTTTTCAAATGTAATAGTTCTTCATACTTGGTTGCTAAGATTATATAATTATTACAATTTCCAGAATTAAAATAAAAATAAATAAATTAGGACTAGCTTAAGAGTTTCAACGTCTGAAAAGGTATTTTAATATTCTATTAATTGAATAAGATTTTTAGTAGGTACTAGAAGTTTCTTTGTTTAACATTTCATACATTATTTATTTTTTCATTAACTTTCTTATTTTTAAAACTATTGTAGAGACATACTTGCTTGTTATGGAGTGGATAATAGGCTTCCTATCGTTTGGGGGGATTTAATATGCCTGTGTTGATTGGGGAGGAGTTTTCTTAGAAATAGTGTAAACACTACTAGAGAAGCGCTATTTTACGACGGACATTCTAAGACGATTTTGCGGAACTGTCTCAGAATGTCACGTGGTGACATTTTTGCAATTAGGGGCAATAAATATTTTTTTTACGACGCACATTTTAAGACGGTTTTGTGGAACCGTCTTAGAATGCACGAATGTGGCAATTGTGTAATTAATATGAAAGTAAACGATGAAGGTTTTGTGTAAAGAACTGTCATCATTTTCATAATCTCAAATTACATCTCCTTCGAAATTAGGTTATTCTCGCGTGTCCCTCACCTCGCTCAAGCGACACTCGGATCAACCCACTCAACCTTGTGCTCACCCAGTTTGCTCGCCCTCATTGAGTTTGTCTCTGGTGTGCTGACTCCGTTCATTTACTCACAGATCGTCGAAGTTGTACATGTCTCTATCGCATCGGCGTCGTGTGCAGCCATCATCACACAGGTAACTAGAGCTGGTAGGTTGGGGATTTTGTTGGTAGTGTGTAATGAATGTCATTTTGGTCATTATTTGATCATTTCAAGCTACAAAAACTCATCATAAGTCCCTTAAACTGGGTACTATGTATGGCCACTAGTAGCTCTGCTTCGTTATATAAGTCATATTGTTAGATATTACAAGTTGTTTGGCTGAACTTCATTTTGTAGGTGCATAAGCAAAAATCTGGAGCAAATTAATTTTGAAAAATGTAGAGCTTAGATATTAGTGATGAGAACTTCATTTTGTAGGTTCATAACCAAAAATATGAACTTCATTTTGTAGATGCATGTGTGTGTGCATATACCCTTATTCCTAATCTGTCTGAAGAATACCATATAACTAGCTTATTATAGCATTTCAAAATAGGATTGGAGTGGATTGCCAATTAAACAAAAGTAGTGGAATCTGGGTCATTCATGGACTGTAATTTCTTGTTATCCTTATGTAAAGCTTTACTTTGTTTTTGTTCATTTGGTTGTGTAGTAGCTTGGTAGCCTTTCATACTGTTTTCGTCTTAATAATTCTTTTATATTGTTTCACTTTATCAATTCGTTCTCTCTAGTTATACCAAAACCAAGATTTTTATTTCTTCCACATCATAGCTTCTAGAGGAAGGAAATGGATTGCCTTCTATTAGGGAGAAAAGGGGAAGAATTTGTGTTTTGGCTGTATGCATTTATGTATGCACAATGACAGGTTACATGTAAACACTAGTTAACATACGTCTTTTTCTAGACGTTTCTTTTTAACTCATTATGGAGGTGTACATTTTTACTTTGTGATATTTATTATGTTTCTCACTTGAGGTAGTAACCTTTGCATTGACCATCCCCATTCTAATATTCCTTTGGGCCAATTTCATTTTTAAAAAAGGTTAAAGTACAATTTTAGTTCTTATATCTGACATTTACTTTTAATTTAGACCCTATATGGAAATAGTTCTCAATTTAATCCCTCTATGCATAATAGTTTTCAATTTGATTCTCGTTATTTGTTTGGAGTTATAACATAGTGAAGTATATGAATTGAAAAAAAGTGTTACATATAAGAATTAGAAATGCTATAACTTTGGATCCTATACATGAGAATCACTTTTAATTTGGCTCCTAGCTATGCGTCACAGTAATAATATAGATATCAAGTTAAAAATGAGTCTCACATATAGGGACAATAAATTATTTTAACCCTAAAAAATGTAGAACTACTCTCAACACTTAGATAAGAGATTGGTTCCACTATGATACAAAGACATTGTGATTTGTGTTGAGAACTGTTGAATTATTCCAATTTTTTTTTGTTTGAATATCTTGGTTATTACATCTTAGTTAATGAGTGTTTCGTCTGTTGATGAACAGTGGTCTTCACAATCAAGGTCTGAAAGGTTTCTTGCTGGATGACATATCCAAACTACTTAATCTACAAATCCTGCGAGTTCTAGGAAGGTTTTAAAGTATTTTGAAAGAACATGTATGCATAAATGTTTGTGTCAATAGATGTGGCAGTTACTCCACTTGCATAGGTGGAGACATGATCTTCTTGGTGTTGTAGGTTATGATGGTTATAGGAGAGCTCCTCCCACTACTAAAAAAAGGGGTTTCTATGACGTGGTGTTCAAGACTATTATTGTGTGATATGCGTGGTGTTTCCTACAACCATAGGTAAACTACACTAGTATGTCATGCTAATGTTCCTTTTAGAGGACCATTCAAGTGAGGCTTCTAAATTTGCATAGAGAGGCAAACATTCTGAAAAAAGATGAGTGAATGAAGACAATTACTAATTGTAAGTGTGTGGGTCATCATGGCCTTATTAATTATTAACTTTTTGTTCACAGAATGAATCAGATTGTCCTCTAGTTAGGCAAATTAGGCTAATTCAATATCATATATACTATACAACTACACTCTTCAACTTTCACAAATTGCCCTTTCTTCCCCTGGTAATTAAGCACCTCTGTAAACATGGTGGCAAATCATATATGTTCCCAAGCAATAGACACTTCATCAGCCCTGTAGAATTCATTAAGAACGGAGACAAGATAGCTCTTGTGAAGCTGTGTTGCTTTCCAAGCTTGTGATAAGGCCTTTGTCTTATAGGCTTGTTGTCGTTTATATTTATGGTTTATGACAGTGGTTCAACTTTTAGCCCTGAGGTTCTTGATCTGACTCAAGATGAACTCATTCATAACTTTTTTGTGGTGCCTACATGGTCACTTCATTGTATTTCTATTTTACAATTTTTAATTTCCATATTGTATGATTCTTATAATTTTCACTGCCATGAGCGAACATGATCCCACTCAGCCGCAATTTGGTAGGATTGGGTGAGATCACAGAGCAACTCGCGTAGGATTGCTGGGATCTTGCAATCTCACCACACCTGAAATATAGTCCAATGTGAGGTTTTTGACCTGCAACCTATTTTGCAACATGAATATGCAGTTAGTTCTGAATCTGAAATTGGAAAAATTTACCCCCATTCTCAACCATTCTAAAGCTGAAACCATTGTTGCATGCTATCTTCTTCTCCTTCCCTTATTTGACTGGACTAGTAGTGGAATGGGATGTCAAATCCTTTTTCCAAGTTTTTTAGCTAGGTCCAGCATAAGAATAAGCAAGATTAAGTCATTTATCTGTGTTTGACTTACATTATCTTGGCTAGGTCTACTTTTGCATGTTGAACCCATGCCCCATGGTGTTTCTAAATTATCTAACAAATTTGATCTTCTGAAATATATACTCAAGTGACTCCATTCCATCAGAGTATAAGTATTTAATTAGTTTTCTTTAATATTATATGATTAAATCTTCTCAGAGTGCCCATGCAAGGCAGAGGCTACCTGTGCGTATTAAGTGAGAAAGAAAGTACCTAATATTCTAGAAAATAAATAAATCCTATACAAATTGAGAAGAAATTCCATGTTATCTGAAACATGGGAACAATAAGAATTGCATCAAACAATGACAATCCTTCATTCAACCTGGTCATCTACACAATTGGAAAAGACTGGGTTAGCATTCACATTTTGATGTGATCCTGATTAGGAGCGGATCGCTTGATACAGGCTACAGAGATTTGGATGACACCACTTCTAAAGAGGGAAGATAAGTCAGGGTAGACGCCACTTCCAATGAAGGAAGATAAGTCAGGATAGACGCCACAAGGATTACCTTGATAAGTCTGATATTGGTTCAACAAGGAACCCAGAGAGAAGCTCTCACCAATTTTTATGAAAATGCCCAAACTTTTTTTTATTGAAAACAAAAACCAATACTTATAGTGTATCTGAACAAAAAGATAAAAATAGACATGAGCCTTCTAAATTAATCTAGGCCTTCAGCAACGATTAATATGCTTAGTAGTGCCTTTGCTTTTGGGCCTTCATCCTTCTCCACTTGGGTCTTTCGTCCTTCTCCAGTTGGGCCTTCGTCCTTCTCCACTTGGGCCTTCATCCTTCTCCAGTTGGGGCTTCTTCCTTTTCCACTTCGGCCTTCGGCCTTCGTCCTTCTCAATTTGGGCTTTTGTCCTTCTCTACTTGGGTCTTGCTAAGTATGTCTGCTACCATTTGTTGAAGGGTATCCACTGACTGTTTGGTTCTACTCCTGGTCATAGGTCCCTGTATTTGGACAATTTTAGGATTCTCATCATTCCCTCCTTCTTGGAAAACATTTGCCCTCAAATGTCCAAGATCATCACCGGGTTCAAGTACCACTTTCTTTCTTTTCTTGTTGGCTTGCTTAGCATAACTTTCATTCTTCTTTTCAATTTGCACCTCCACTTGGTCATACAATCTTTTCATATACTTAACTTTGGCCTGTGCATCCTTATGCTAAGTCTCTTGGGGCTTGCTGTTGTAAGTTGGCCTGTTAGGAAATGATGCTTCTGGAAAGAGATCAATTTTATGTTCTATGCTTCTTGAAGGTGGCAGTCCATGAGGAATCTCCTTGGGAAAGACATCTTTAAATTCCTGCAATAAGGGTTGAACACTAGGAGAAACATAAATAGTTAACTGATTAGAATTATCACTCTCTCTCTCTTGTGTATCACTCCATCTCTTAGGTGTATCACTCTTCCTTTTTCTATTCCTTTGTGGTGCCTCACTATTGTCTTTCTCTTGTTTTCTCTTTTCTCTCCTTCTGATTTGGTCATCACACACTTCTTTGAGGGATAGAGGTTTAAGAATAATTTTTTGGTCATGGTGCTGGAAAGAAATCTTGTTGGTGAAGCCATCATGCACTGTTTTGGTGTCCTCTTCAATGTTGGTCCTCACTAGTGCCATCTCCATCTCCTTGTAGTACTCCTCAATAATCAAACTTCCCTGGGATAACCTCTGGAGTTTCTGTTGCATGGTTCTACTGTAGCTAGTTGGAACATACCTCTTTCGCATAACCCTTCTCATCTCAGTCCATGTATCTATCTCCCGCTCTTCTTGTTTCTTCATCTCTCTTTGATTTTTCTTCCACCAAACAAGGGCATAGTCTGATAATGTAGCTTATGCTAACTTCACCTTCTGCTCTTCAAGATAATCATTGTAGGAGAATGCATGCTGAACCTTCATCTCCCAGTCAAGGTAGGCGTCTGGGTCACTCCTGCCTTTAAAATAGGATACATTGAGTTTTACTCCCTCAATTCTGTCTTGCCCCTCTATTCGGTTCGATCCATCATTGACCCTTCTGTTGCCACCATAAGGTCTCCCAGCATTTGGATTCATTTGGTGCTCTAGTCCTTTTATTCGCCTGTAGAGGTCTTCATTGTTACGGTTCAACAAACGTTGTATTTGTGTAGTCATCGCGTCCAGTAATAAACGCTGAGATCCGTCCAGTTGATGATATACACCACCATCATCACCAGCTCCTGCCATGATTAAGGAACAAAGAATTTTGTAGTAATTTATAAAAAAAGATTCAGGACCTCACCACACTCTACTCACATGTTTCTCTCTTTGATGGTAGTTCACTCGTGTTTGATGCTTTCAATATAGACTTTTGTGTGATGTTTTCACTCTTGCCTTTTACCACTCACTCCTTCTTAAGTTCCTGGATGAATCAAATTAGACACACAAGGTATATGACATGAAAGACAATTTAATTATCACAGACTGTGTAGCAGATTTAATTTGGATAACAAATCAGATTTGATTTTGGTTAACAGATTAGACTTGATTTGAATTTAGATTTGATTTGGATAACAGATTAGACTTGATTTGGATAACAGATTGGATTTGATTTGGATAACAGATTAGACTTGATTTGGATAGTAGATTAGATTTGATTTGGATAGCAGATTTGATTTGATTTGATTTGGATAACAGATTTGATTTGGGTAACAAATTTTGATTTGATTTGATTTGGATAACAAATTGAATAAACAAGGAAGATAACAAATAAGATAATAGATAAGATAACAGATAGAATAAAAAAGATTTGAATAACAGACTTGCCAAAAAAAACGCCTCTAACTGCCTCAATTTCGTGTTCAAAGATCAAACACCCACTTTCTTTCTTTTTTTTTCTTTCTTCTTTTCTTCTCTTTTTTTTTTATTTCGAAATTTCTGCAACTTTTTTTTAACTTGAAACAAAGTTGAAACAGATTTATTTTTGACACAAAGTCTGAAAGAAACAAGAACAAGAACAAAAACGTGACAAGAACAAGAACGAAACAAAGACACAAACAAGAACGCAACAAGACACAAACAAGAATGAAACAAGATGTAAAAAAGAACAAAACAAGACGCAAATAAGAACGTAAATAACAAAACATGGACAAAACACGAACCTGGACAAATTACAAAGAAAAAGAATAGGATAGGATAGAACATGTATCAAGAGTCGAAGCTCTGATACCAGATGATGTGATCCTGACTACGAGCAGATCGCTTGATACAGGCTACAGAGATTTGGATGATGCCACTTCCGGAGAGGGAAGATAAGTTAGGGTAGACGCCACTTCCGATGAAGGAAGATAAGTCAGGGTAGACGCCACAAGGATTACCTTGATAAGTCTGATATTGGTTCAACAAGGAACCTAGAGAGAAGCTCTCACCAAATTTTATGAAAATGCCCAAAAGTTTTTTATTGAAAACAAAAACCAATACTTATAGTGTATCTGAACAAAAAGATAAAAATAGACATGGACCTTCTAAACAGTTTGGGCCAAAATTACAATAAATAAAAATTATTAATAAAAATAGAACATATTTTGTATGGGCCTTCAAATTAATCTAGGCCTTCAACAACGATTAATATGCTTACTAGTGCCTTTGCTTTTGGGCCTTCATGCTTCTCCACTTGGGTCTTTCGTCCTTCTCCACTTAGGCCTTCGTCCTTCTCCACTTGGGCCTTCACCTTTCTCCACTTAGGGCTTCATCCTTTTCTACTTCGGCCTTCGTCCTTCTCCATTTGGGCTTTTGTCCTTTTCCACTTGGGCCTTGCTAAGTATGCCTGCTACCATTTGTTGAAGGGTATCCATTGACTGTTTGGTCATAGGTCCCTGTATTTGGACAGTTTTAGGATTCTCATCACATTTGTCATAAATTAACTTTAAAAAGTTACCCATCAAAACATTAGGACAAATTGATAAAGCCCAACAAAGAATCATTACCAAAGAAATAGCCTTACCGAAAATCCAGCAGTACTAAGAAATAAAACATGCATGGAATATGTGAACCAGCTGTGCAACTGATAACCATTGGACATAGCTAGTTGCAATAGATTAGAATTGCCAAAAAGTTGACATTAGGAACAATGGCTATTGTATCATGAACCATGGCAACATGTTGGAGTAGCTGACTTACAATGATTTAGCAAACAACTCAGAGCATGAACCTACAACCCTCTAAACTACAACATATCAAAAGGGCAGCAGCAAAGATTTAATTGAACTTAATTAAAATGTTACATACCAAGTGATTGGTGATTGCCAAAAACAACTAGAAAAACATTCCCAAGAACAATGAAAGATGTGGCAACTAGTACCTTGATAAAAGACCATCAATTAAGCTACAAGTATTAACAGCTAGAACAAAGTTGGTGAAAACAAACAAAAATGAAACAATAATCGCAGTTCAAATTGAGCATACTTTACTGTCACCATTTTGTTTAAGACAAAGTAAGCGAAGGAAATGTTAGATACAAATTGAACAAATCCTTGTGCTGCAAGAAGGGAATGCACAACACAAACAAAAATAAGTAATCAGAACAAATGAAAATACATCCATCAAATCAATCATAAGAAATTGCATACTCCACTAAGCAATTGTACCAACCGAACAAAAAAAAAAGTACAAAACTACTACATATACTATCATGAAATTAAACTGTAAATCATTGAACACAAAATCCCAATCAAATTGCAGGAAACATACCTGAGCAACATACCCAAAGGAAATGAAATTATGGTAATTTCCAACAAACAAAAATACGACCATGGGTTATAAAAACCTACTAACCGTGTCGGCCATGGTTTGTTACTTATAATTTGATATAACATATAGGTTTATAGATGATTAGTCATACATACACACACACACACACAAACACACACATAACCGTCTGTGTGTGTGAATTAATATTTTTATGGCCTGTTGTATTCCACCTTTAATTTAGACAATCTGTATTGGTTGTAGATATTATAACTTGACTGACATAGGAAGTTAAGGCTACTGATTTTTTTTTTGATTGAGTGAAGATAAACTCATATAATTATCACTGCCGGCACCATATTCAGCTTTTGTTACTAGCGTCTTTTGAGGTATGTATGTCATTCTGACACTTATGTCATTATTACACTTGTTGTTCATATATGAGTATTGTTTAATATTAAAATTTTCTGCATTGTGAGCGAACCATAGTTCCCCGTTTGAGATTGAATACAACGATTAATACAAACAATTTGGATTAATCATTGTATTGAATCTTGATCATTTTTTTTCTTAATTCTTGCTTATAGGTTAAGTATGTTGTGTTAAATTTGATTAAATTTTGGTTTAGTGCATGAAGCTTTGTTCTCCAGGTGCATACTTGATCGTGGTGAATTCATGTCACCGCTTTCATGTCATGTACTTGGAGACCAATGCGAAATGCTGCCGAAATTTCATCAAATTTAACTTAACCTACTTGTATGTATGAATCAAGTAAAAAAACTCTTCCCGAATGGGATAGGGCCACACCTTTTTATGAAAAGGTGAGATTTTTATGCATATGGGATTATGTACCTGGTATCACAGTACACCAAACATGGATCGAAGTTGGATGAAAGCACAACACATAACTGACAAATATGAGAAGGGGGTCGAAGATTTTTTGCAATTTGCGTAACAACATGCACTAGAAATGGGTGTAAAATATTTCTGTCCATGTGTCAAATGTGTGAATAGGAGATGAGAGTCATTGCATGGCTTTAGATCACATCTTAAATGTCAGGGTATTAGTCCTACTTATACAAAATAGATATGGCATGGTGAATTACCATTGATATCAACAGTCCCTCCGACTGTGGTAGTTGATGTACAAATCAAAGATCGTACAGAAGACATGATACGCAATCTTGGCCAAGAGGGTTTTAGGCAAGCTCATGCACCCTTGTATGAAAAATTAGAAATTGATTCTAAGAAGCCCTTGTATTTGGGATGCACAACCTTCACATGGTTATCAGGGGTGTTAGCTTTGGTGAACTTGAAGGCAAGATTTGGGTGGAGTGACAAAAGCTTCATTGAATTGCTTGTGTTATTGAAGAATATGCTTCCTGAAGAAAGCACGTTACCCAAGAATCATTACGAGGCGAAGAAGATTTTATGTCCTGTGGGTATGGAATACTAGAAAATACATGCATGCCCTAATGATTGTATTTTGTACAGAAATCAGTTTGTTGAAATGCGCAACTGCCCTACATGTGGGTATTATGTTACAAAGTGAAGTATGGCGAATGCAGTGATGATCCAGCCACAAATAATGATCGTCCAGCAAAGGTGTGCTGGTATCTTCCATTAATAGCAAGGTTTAAGCGATTGTTTGCTAATGCAGATGATGCAAAAAACCTTAAATGGCATGTAGATGGCAGAAAAAATGATAGATTGCTTTGTCATCTTGTTGATTCTCCCCAATGGAAGACAATTGATCAGTTGTATCCAGATTTTGGATAGGATCCAAGAAACCTAAGGGTTGGTCTTGCTTCTGATGGAATTAATCCTTTTGGTAACTTGAGCACCAGCCATGGTTCATGGCATGTTTTGCTGATGATTTACAACCTTCCTCCTTGGTTGTGCATCAAGCAAAAATACATTATGTTGTGTATGATGATAGCTGGTCCAAGACAGCCAGGAAATGATATTGATGTCTAACTTGCTCCCTTGATTGAAGACTTGACAAAATTATGGGTACACAGGATTGATGTGTATGATGGGAATCTTCATCAGACCTTTAGGTTGCGTGCAATGATATTTTGCACCATTAACGACTTTCCAGCTTATGGGAATTTGAGTAGATATAGTGTGAAAGGACACCACACATGTCTTATATGTGAGAAAGACACAAGTTACATCCATCTAAAGCATGAAAAGAAGATAGTATATACAAGGCCTCAAATATTTCTGAAACCTTATCACCCATATAAGCGATTGAAGAAAGCATTTAATAGAACATTAGAGATTGAAAGTGCACCAATATCGTTAGCTGGACACGAAGTTTTTGATAGGGTAAAGGACATCATAACTATCTTTGGAAGACAAAAAAAGGATGGGTTCGAGAAAAACATTTGGAAGAAAAGGTCAATATTCTTTGATCTTCCTTACTAGTGCGATCTACATGTACGACATTGTATAGACGTAATGCATGTCGAGAAAAACATGTGATAGTTTAATTGGCACCCTTCTTAACATTAAAGGCAAGACAAAAGATGGTTTGAAATGTCATCAAAAATTGGTAGACATGGGTATACAAGAAAAGTTGCGTCCAGTATCACAAGGTCATCGAATGTATTTGCCCCAGCTTGTCACATAATGTCAACGACAGAGAAAAAAAGTTTTTGTCATTGTTTAGAAAACAGTAAAGTCTCACAGGGATAATCTTCAAATATCAAGAGCCTTGTATCCGTCAATCATCTGAAATTGGTTGGGTTGAAGTCTCATGATTGTCACATGTTAATGCAATAACTCTTGCCTATAGCCATTTGTGGTATATTGCCTAACAAAGTTAGGGTTGCCATAACTCGGTTGTGTTTTTTCTTCAATGCAATCCATAGCAAAGTCATTGACACTCAGTAGTTGGATGAGTTGGAAAATGAGGCTTATAATATCATTTGTCAATAGGAGACATATTTTCCGCCATCATTTTTTGACATTATGATTCACTTACTTGTACATCTTGTATGGGAGATATGGTTGTGTAGGCTCATCTTTTTATGGTGGATGTATCCGGTAGAGCGCTACATAAAGGTCCTGAATGGTTACACGAAGAATCAATACCAACCCGAAGCAAGCATTGTTGAAAGGTACGTTGCTGAAGAAGCTATTGAGTTTTGTTTTGAGTATATAGAAACTGGTACACTTGTTGGGCTTCCTCAAAGTCGTCATGAATGCACACGAGAAGGTAGGGGAACACGAGGATTCATTGTTGTAACCATGATTGCCAGGAGCTTTCACAAGCAATCTATATGTATTAAATAACACAACAGAGTTTATCCCGTACATAGATGCTCACAAACAAAATGTCACAGCTACTCATCCATAGATGAACATGATGAGGGTATTGCAAGAGCACAATAGAACTTTCATTAACTGATTTAGAAAAACTATCTTTGCTGATGATAGTGCTTCCAAAACATTAAGATTGTTATTTGTTGGGCCAAATCTCAGTGTCCCCACCTGGAAGGGATATGATATCAATAACTATTCGTTCTACGCAAAGTCACAGGATGATAAAAGTACCATGCAAAATAGTGGGGTGAGCGTTGATGCTCATTCGGATCACTTTAGTAATGCATAGATAACAACCCGATTTGAGCCACCATGACTTATTTTGGAGTGATTCAAGAAATCTGGGAGCTTGATTATGGTGAATTTAGAGTGCCTACCTTCAAGTCTAACTGGGTTAATGGAAATGTGGGTGTGCATCAAGACAAAATGGTGTTTACTTTGGTTGACCTTCAAAAGGTTGGTTACAAGGATGAGCCTTTCATCATGGCAGCACAAGCCAGACAAGTGTTTTATGTCGAAGATCCGAGTGACTTAAGATGGTCAATTGTTCTACAGGGAAAAACAAGTGGTATCACTTACGATATTAATGCTTCAACACTTGATGTTAACAACATGCCCACCTTCTCACCACAGACGCCTTCCATAAATGTTGAAAATGAGAAGGATGATGTACATGTAACTCGTAATGATCATCATGAAGGTTTATGGGAGAATATGCCTACGTAACTGCCATATACCCAAGTAATGTTTAATATATGAAATCAAGTATATTACATTTTATATTTGTGGATATTTACAATTTCATGCTTATATGTTTTTCTAATTGGTTTGTGTTTACTGATTTTTTTTTTATATTTTTTTATAGGACCCATGTCAACACCCCCAAGGTCCTCTCCACCTTAAGATGCTCCTTTGGCAACTACATCAATGAAGACTAGGCAAACTACCCGATTGAGAAGGTTGACTACCAGAAGCTTGGATCAGCCACAACTTACTGTTAACGTGAATCCTGCAACTGGCAGAGGATCAGGCCCCCATAAACAAAAGTTCCATAGTTACCTGGGGGTAGTAGCGCGAGAAAAAATTCTGATTCTACATTCTAGTTGGAAAGTTGTTCCAGATTCCCTAAAGAAAGTAATATGAGATGACATTTTGGTTAGTGTAGTTAACTACCCATATGGGTTTAATTTTGCTTAATTAAGTTGAAAATGTTGTCATTGCGTAAGTGTAAAATAACAGTTTTGGATTGCAGGGAAAATTTGACATCCTTGAAGGTTCAAATGCAAGGAAGAAGGTCATGTCAACGGTGGCGACTAGATGACGTCAATTTAAGTCTTCCCTCACCAATAAATATGTATATGCTGACAATAAGGGTAAAGATAAACATAATCCTTCTGCTAAGTATGGTGTGGGTCCAGAAATTTGGGAACAATTTACAAAACACCGACAAACCCCTAATTGGTAGGTTTGATGCAACTATGTTTTTCTTTAAATTTTATATACACTAAGTTTTTTAAATTCAATGACTTGTGGGAATTCTTCATATTGCATGACAGGGAATACGAAAAAAAGCTTAGGAAATTAAAAAATTCAATGACTGCCCCCACTTACTGTCTCGTGGGGGTTACAACCTTCTAGAGAAAAAACTCATGGACGAGAAAAGGAAGACATGCCTCCAACAAGCTGAGTTTACTGAAGATTCAACAATGACCGTCGACCCTCCTTCCCTGATTGCAAGACATGTCAAGTCGAAGATGGCCCACATAAAGTGATATAGGCAGATGACGTCTATAGCGGCATAACAAATCTCTGACAAAATTGTAATTTCATGTTATGCCTTAATTTCAATTCAAATTTTTGCTATGAAAACATGATCTAAGTTGAAAGGTAAATCCTTTTTATGGTTGTTACATGATTCTTTACAAGAATAGACGACATAGGGAAGCTTTGTTCCTAATGGTCGTGATGACATATTGAATACTACAATTGACCAACCGGAGCATCCTGGTCGGGTTCGTGTAGCTGGGACTGGTGTGACAATTAGTCAGTACTTTGGATAGGCATCGCATAACCTAAAGGAAGAATGGAGGAGAGAAGTGGAAGAGGAAAGCAAACATAGTTTGGGGTGAATGAAACAAGAGTTGACGGAGGTGATAAAACTTGAGTTATCACAAATGGCCTCGCAATACTCACCCAGTAGAGATGCTGTCAGCATGAAGGGAAACTACGTTGAAGCTACTGCAAAAGCTTTTACTGAAGAGCCTTTTGCTGTTGATGTGGCCATTATGGGCTTGTACATAGTTGGTGACAAATGTACATGGCTAGTTGCTTTGGGAAAAATGTATGATAATCACAACACCATACATAATGTCCCTTACGCAGATGATGTGGTGAGGGTGAGTGTTGTAACAGTTTACGATGCTGATGCTCCAGTCCCTTTTCCTACTTCAGAAATTCACTATATGAGGGTGGTCGTTAACACATTCATTGGTTGGCCGACACATCTTGTAAAACCTGTATCTGATGAGGTATTTATTTTCCCTCTGCATGTTTACAGTCATTGTCACATTGTTAAAAGTTGTTTCATAAATTTAGTGTAATTGTCATTTTCCTTAACCTTATAGGATTCACACAATCGTCTGCCTAAACTGGTTGGAGATGTTGAAAGGTGCAATATAGTTGCAGGAGAGGATCCATTGGGAGAATTGATTAAGAGTTTGTTTGATGTTTATCAGAAGCCCGTTGAGTTGCCATGGGATGGGCCAAAATTTAGGATTCCTAATGTACACACATCCTTTTTCATTACAAGTGCATATGTAACAGAAATTATATCAGGCTACAAATGTTTGAACATATCTATACTACAACTATGGATGATGTAAGTACCATAATTATAAGGTATCTTTTTTATTAATTGATAATTTATATCCATTACGACAAGTGTAGGTTAACAATAGCCATGTAAAATATATTTCAATTAGGTTTATGGATGACTGAAGTACAAGCTTAGCTCATGGTTCAGTGTATGGTTTCCTTGAGCCTCAGTCTATACACATGCAAAGGATAGACATTAAGAATGTCAACATTACATTGAAGCATGGGTCAAGGAATCACAACGACAAGTGTTCTTAGGAGCTTACTTGAATCAGTAAGTTAAATTTATGTAGTACATTATAAAAATGTTAGCATTATAAGTACCTAATTATAATTGTCAACTTTATGGCACATTCGCAACTTGTTGTTTTGTGTCCACCAGACAGTATTGTTGTTTGGTTTTGTTCTTTGCGTAAGAAGTCTGATATTAGCATCAAAGCTGCAGTTAACAAGTAATTATTTAATTTATAATTAATTTAGTGTTTTAAAAATTGTATAATATGCAAAAAGGATTTTGATGTTATATGTGTTTATGTTATTTTTGTAACCAGTGCAATGAAGACAGTAACCACTACTTTGGAAGGTATGTCTGATCAACCTGTACCTTTGTGGATTGAAGCAAAGGTTAGTCATTATTTAATGTTTATTTGTTTCGAATTACTCACATTTGTAACTTTGTATGGTTGGAATGTTAAATATATTTCATATTGTATTTAGAGTCATGTTCAAACCGGAGGTTATGAGTGTGGATATTATGTGATACATTGGATGTGGTGCATAGTTAGTGGCGGTTTGAAGAATGAATGGAATAAGGTATATTTACTATAATAAATTTTAATTGTTACGTTGGTTAATATTTATAAATGAATTTTTGTGCTCCTACTAATGTCCTCATTTAAAATTTTGTAGTGGTTTTCTAATGGAACAATGTTAGATGTGGAGGCCATCACAACACTTTGCAAGAAATGTGCAACATATTTTTTAATTGTTAAAGACATGGGATTTCATACATGATTTAGATGATATAGTGTTGAAATTGTTTCATTGATTAAAGGTTTATTGTTAACATTATAAACAACTCTGGCCTATAATTGACATTTATTTCAGCAGTAATATGTATTTGTTTATTACTATTTGTCTACACCCAAGTCGTTGCACAATGCATTGAATTTGCAATGTGTACTTGCGTCAGTAGTATAAGTGTTTTTTGTGGTGGCACACTTTGCATTTTGCAGCTCATTGTCAACCTGAGAATTTTGCTTGTCCTGTTGATAGCGCTAATGAAAAAGACAAATATGAGGTTGGAGAAGTATGTCCAATCAGTTTTTGTCAATATTTAGCTTTGTTATATGTTATCTTCAAACGATTAACTAATTAATTCTATTTTTTTCTTGCATTACGATTGGTGCGGCAAAATGTCAAATTTCAATCGGAGGGTCAAACGCAGGAAGAAGGAAGCGTTGACCAGGGTGATACATTGAATGAATACTGTTAAGACTAACAATATTTATTTTTGGCAGCATCCAGTTGTCCCATGGATTCTTTTTTATTATAGTTTAGAGACAATGAATTACAAGGTCTATTTTTCCAAGGCTAAAGCTTATTATTTTGGTGAGTGTATATCAAAGTATTTATTTACTTCCATGTTGGGTAGTGTTTGGAAGTCTAGAAGGATGAATCTTGATTGTTAATAATTTCCTTTTAGGTAGTGCACCCAGTAAGTCTGAACAACTATCAAGTATTGGTTGGATTCTTGGTTCAACCACTTTCATAGACTATTTACTTTTGTTGAAGTCAACTAATTAGAATATATATATATATATATATATATAACTTGCTAAACTAACACGAAGGGGATAATTTCGATCTTTGTATGGAAATTTCACATGGGACATGTATGTTTAGATTATGTGTAAGAAAAACTGCTAACTTCATCCTAATGTGTTTTGTACTCTACCACATGAAGTAGGCAAATGTATAAACAAACTTTGGCCATACAAAGCTTCTTCCTTGGACTATTAGGTGCAAAGTGATGTTTTTCGTAATAGAATCCTGAGGAAACACATGCCATAAAGGGAGGTAAGGTCACCCTTTTTCTTACTCATCAATTTGAGACATTGTATTCATAAAAGACCCGTTTTGTGTTTCAAATTTGTATATCAACTCCCTGGACATTGAATCCATTATGGTTTCATACGAAGTAAGAACAATTTTGACTTGAAATTGCAATAATTATTTCAGTAGGTGATGTTGTGTATATGGATCACAACATGTCATTTGAACTGATAAAATCAAACAATTTTGAGTTGAAAATAAGGGAACTAACACATTTTAACTTTTATTTTTATTTTTGTACTAGTTTTTGCAAAGTTTTTTGCCTTTTGGATAAAGCATTGTGATTCCAGGTGAAACTATCTTCCCATAGTTTTCTAGCGTATCATCTTCTCTAATTGTTTTCTGTCTTTGAACTGTTATTTTTCATGGTTCTGATACTATCTGTTTGGGATGGCAGTAACAAGGGCTTAGTGTTGTTTGCAACAAGGAAGAAGGCTTTGCTGAAGATGATTTTGTTGTGGACTTTTTGGGAGAGGTAATGCTTAATGGAAATACACCCATGAAACTTAGTTCTTTGATAATGTAATTTGAAATGTGTATGTTTCTCTGTGCTTGCTCCTACTTTGGACTAAATGCAGGTTTGCAGTGTAATGATACATCTAACGAGTCAATAGTTAAGCAATGATCCATATGCTCTTATCTATTATCTACAAAAAGCATGATACCATATTGTCATACCCTAATTTCGTCCGGGGATTATTATTTGATGATATACAACCTTTGATTGGCCGCTTCAAGATACTTGGCACCCTTTGTTGCACAATATGTGAAGTCCCGAGGCGTGCCGAAAATCAAAAGGAAGCAGGCTTACGCGATCCGTAAAAATTCCGTAATGTGACGGAAATCGAAAGGAGGTGTTTTTCGCAATCCGTGAGTTTTTTGTAACTTCTTTGAAAGCTAAAAAAGAGTAAATATATAATCCGTAAGGATTCGTAACTTTGCGGAAGGAAAATAAGTATCGTTACGAAATTCGTAAAGTTTCGTAACGTTACGGAAAAAGAATTACCAAAAAAGGTAAAGGGCGATGCATTTAGTAAAAAGGGGGTACAAATAGCAATCAGGCCCACTTGGGCCTTCCAGATTCTTCCTCCAGAAGGCTGTTGCTTCTGGAGGAAGTAACCTTGCTCGCTTGGGCGAGCTGGGTGGCAAGCTCCTCCCCTATTTTGCTATAAATAGGGGGAGGAGTGAAGGGAGAAGGGTTCAGCCTTCTTGGCACTTTGTATTCTCTTAAATTTGCTGAGGAAAATTGTTTCCGTGAAGAAAATCCAAGCCGAGGTGCTTCCATAACGTTTCCGTGAGTAATTACGCGAAGATTCTCGACCGTTATTCAACATTCATCGTTCGTTCTTCGTTTTCTTCAGTCTTCAACGGGTAAGTACCTCAAACCGAGCTTTTCAATTCATTCTATGTACCCGTGGTGGTCCACATTTTGTTTCATGTATTTTTATTCTCGTTTTCATTCACTTTCTATACCCCCTTTTGACGTGCTTCAGTCATTTATTTAAGTTGTTTTCTCGCCTAATCTAAAAATAAAATAAATTTCCACCGATTATTTGAATTGTATCATCCGTTAATTTCTATTAAAAAGAATTCCGACCGTTCGGTCGTGCCGTAACCACGTTGGAAATAAAAAAAGAGGTAAAATAATAATATAATAATCAAAAAATACCTTTTAGTAAAATAAAGCGAAAAATCAATCAGACGTATTCTCTTTGGGATTTCTCATTCTTAATTGAATTGACTAATAACTAAAGTGAAACTAAGGCTAAAATCAACTCGCCTAGTCAAGCTCATCCACAAAACATAGGGTTTTGAAAGTTTATCATTTCAGTTTCTTACCAAGTAAAATGAATTATTTTTAAGGTCCAACGCCTTAAAATGATCACCTTTCAAGTAAAAAGAATCACTTGATTCACGCATAAGAAAGAACTACGTAAGTCTGATTTCCTCTTTGATGGAGGGTACGTAGGAGCAAGAGCCCCGCTTTTGTAGACCTCAAAAAATAAAAAGAAATAAAAGTTAAGGTAACACAATTTCCACAATTCTAAAAAATAGGCTGTTGTCCTTTGAGACAAACATGAGAGGTGCTAATACCTTCCTCAAGCGTAAATACAACTCCCGAACTTAGAATTTTCATTTTGACCGGTTTCCTTCGGTTTTCCCGACGTTTTCCACAAATAAACGTTGGTGGCGACTCCGCGCATCTTTCCTCCTTTGGAAAGCGCACTCGTGAGCCTCGCCTTCGCTCGCTCGCAAAAGGGCACGTTGCGACACATATGCTCTTGCAACATATGCTATTGTTCTACCATTACAACCATACTTGATCATCAATGCAGGCACCGCCGGTGGCTCCAAGGTGGTGGGCACTATCTTGTCCCAAGAAATAGTGTTAGAATTGTTGGTTTTCCAGGTTTATGTTTCAAAGTGTCTATATGTTGCGTTTTTTATATCTCTTCCTAGTTTAGCTAGTTTTGGTTCTCTTTCATGTGAAACTATTGTCCAATTTTGAATAAACATTTCAAAGAAAAAAATCTCGACCATCTAATCTATGTTAAACAACTTTCCTTATACTCTTCTATAAAAAAATCGATAATAAATAAACTTCCAACAAAAGTGATCAAAACCAATTAATCTAGAAATGGTCATTGATTTTTTGTCTTATATTTTTATATATTTTTCTAATCATGAAATGGATTGAACTAAAATGCATGACTATTTTAAGTGAATTGACAACATGGCTGTGGTCTGTTGATTACAAACTTAAGTTTTACCAGCATCTAAAGTTGGTCTACTTTCCATCATTGGTTAACATGTATCAAACTCTTTACAATATATTAAAATTTTGTGATGATTATGATTACAACTAAAAATATTACGATGTAGCTATATGCATTTGTATGTGCATGAACATGTTTTTCTAAGTAGTGTTCATTGTTGAATGCTTTTAGGCCAAATGAGCTAGTATTGATGATATTTTCGTTGTATCAAAATGTTCTTTTCATGACAGAAGAATACCTATACCTGTAAGTGTTATTCCTCTTGGTAGCTCTTGATTTTTTGTCTTTTGTACTCCTCGTCTTGACTTGAAGTGTAGTTGACTACACTAAGTTTATATTTAAGACTTCAATAAATGGAATAATTCTTGCAGTGTATATGGATTGTTTTTATAAAAGCTGTGACTAGTATCGTTGGTGGTGACAGAGCAATTGTAGAAGAATTCCTGCAGAATTTGGCAGCTCTAACTGTTATTCTTGATCTAAACAAGTTATTAATTTTATTAATGGAAAGTGCATATCTAAGCTTTGACAACTCAATTTCACCTTATCCTCTAGTAGAAGAATATATTTCAACAGGGAGAATTATGAATGCCTTTACCTGACATGTTACATATGTTACCAAATGGTAGCTCTAGTTTAACATCTACTTATTGTGGTTCCAGCCTTTTATTTATCCTTTTGTTTCTTGCTTGCTATTCCTTAAGTTTTGAACACACCTCAAATTTGAAGATTGTTGTGCTTTGTTACTCTTGCTTTCTTTTTAACATTTTTTCTTCATAAAAAGTGAAGTCCAACATATTTTTTTTTAATATAAAGATACAATATGTATTATCATAAATTAAAGAAAAAGCTAAAATTAAACTAAATTTGTATAGCAGAATTGTCAAGGGATCAAGAATTCATACTTGTTCAATCTTTGTTAGGAAATAAGGGAACAACTAAAAATGTGAAAACTAATACTCTTAACACTTAGAGATTTCATAAACCTGATAAAATTACTTGGTAGAAAACTGGTTTTTATAATCACATCGAATGAGAGTAAAGACCTTTCAGCGAGTATTATAAGAGTAGTCGTCTAATTCATTAGGAGCCATATAAAACAAAATTACAATGCCATCAATCAGCAAAGTCTTATTAAGAAACTAACATTAAACTTAAAAGAAAATAAATTATAATTTACATTGAAATAAAAATAGATAGAAGCTGACTTTTATGTTAAAAAGTGTATATTTTTAGCTTCAAAATATGATTTTTTATTTTAATTTTTTATGAAAGTTTTTAGTCTATTGATGTAAGTGATACCACTTGTCCTCCCGTGCACAGGTCAACCATGAGAGTTTTTGTGCCCACACTTGTCCTCCCGTGGAATACTATTAGACTGTAAAGTAGATTCACTTGATTTGATGTTTTTGGTCCCAGGATATATCACTGGAGAATGTGTCCAGTATTTATGAACTTTTAGAGGCCTTTAACACTTTATCATTGAGGCACACAAGCATCCTTTTTATCTTGGAGCACTATGATAAATTGAGTGGAAAGCCAGGGTATCTATCTGATCCCTCAATCCCGTGTTTGCTTCTTGTGTGTGTGTATTTTCTTTTTTTTTTTTCTTTTCCTTTGCAATACATAAAAGATGTCTAAAAGAAATAAACTCAATCTAAATAGAATAAATATCTGAATCATCTTGTGTAACTTGGAGGTTTTAGGTCAGTTCAGTTGCACCTACTTTTAATGCCTATTTGTCTTTATTTTACTTGTAGTTTTAGCAAAAGCATGTGACAACCTAAAATGAATATTCATATATTTAAAGTTTTGGGATCTACTTAAACAATGTCATTCTTTTATAGGACTAAATCAAAACTATACAGCCTGCCATATCCAGTAATTAGTTAGTTCTTCACTTGATTCCATGAACCTTTCAGTTTTAGTGCAAAGTTGTTTCATTTAATAGCTAAATGGCAACCAGAAAGCAAGTTTTCATGTTATTTTTGTTAGTATTCAGATGAGAAATAATTTTTATATGTGGTTATCAAAATATGGAAAGCTGCGTATGATTTTTCTTTGTGATTTGTGTTTAATATATTCATTATCTCTTCTTTCTTATTTATTTTGGCTGCAAATTGTCATATTTTTAGTATTGTTTGCTTTTGATTCATATGATAGACAGGGATCTTAAAACCCTTGGTTTGAAATTTTGAAATGAATTGAATAATCAAGTTAACAGGTTAAATAAATCCCAAATATGATGAATGAGTTTCTCGTAAACATTACATTGGTTCTATGTCTTCCTAATCTTTCTTGAAGTTTTGTTTCCACCAACTACTATTTGCAGACACTCTCATCTAGACACTCTCATCTGATTCAGCGTATAATACCCAAGATTCAGAATTACTTTGTTAAAGCCCTTACCAAGGCCAATTCCAACATCTTGCCGTAATGTTATATTATTGACATCTAACCAGTTGCGATGTACATGATGTGGTCACTACTGCAAAAGACATTTACTACGACGTAGCAACAAATACGGTTGGCCAAAAACGTCGTAGAATCTTTAGATTATAAGTTCAAGGACGGTTATTTTAAAAACCCGTCTTTGAATTGTTATGTTTTTCTCTCTCTCTTATTTATCTTCTCGGGTACACTGTTGCTGACCCTTCATTTTCCACTCACCCTTCACTTTCCTCTCTCTCATTGTTGCCTTGTATCTCCCTTTTTCTTTGTCACAAACCCTAGCGTGGTCAGGTGCCGAATCTCTGAGTTCGAGAGGCTCAGCTCCACCAGGGTCGGCACCAATTCTTTCCTCCTCAACTCCTCTGCCCGCAGTTTGTTCTGCCTCCTCACCTCGCTCTTGCTCAGTGCCGCGATGCCGGTCCCTGGAACCGACATCGGTTTCAGTGGTGTGCTCCAGCTCGGCTCGAAGGTGTGCCCCATTTGCCGCTTCGAGAGATCATGTGGGAACAGAACGTGAATTTCAGAGGAGGAGGTAAGGGGTTTGGTGATGCCGAGGCTGTGAAACTTCTTAGCGATTCGTTCAATGGTAGTGGAGATCGACGGGTTCAGGTTTGAATCTCGAGAGTGGAGCAACGAATGTGGAATCTGGTTTTGGATTTGGGGAATTGAAGAGGGGAAAAATTCAATGAAGAAGGAAAGGTGTATTGAAAGTGGATATGAGTTGCAGGAAGCAATATTTCAGTAGCAGTTACTTACGTCATGGAACATGGATGAATAAAAATACGAGGTCCCAAGGTAATTTTTTAAATTATTGTATGTATTAAAAATTGCCCGAATTCGGATTCGAACCGTGAAGAGGAAGTCGAATAGGTTTCTTTTTGTTAATCCTCTGCAATTTCAATAATAAATTTTTACTGAACAAAGAGAAAAATACACAAAAGAAAACTCATTTTTTGGCTCTGGCTTCCGAAAACACTATCTATTAATTGCTTCAACACCCCTTCGGTGCACTTCTCCCTACTAAAAATCCATCTACTTTGCAAGAAACAATTAATTTAGCAGGATTTTTTTTCTAGTACAGTCCTTAAACAGAATACTTGAATGCATGAAATATCTACGAATACCCAAAGAGTAAATTTTGATGATATATTCAATATACGATTTTTCTCAGAGCTTTGTGTTCTATTCTGACCTTTCTAGTTTCTTCTCCAATTAATATACCCTTAACATGTATTTTTCTCCCTTTTGCTTCGTTCTTAATTTTTTTTCATTTTTAATTGTCTTATTTAAACATTGCTTGTTTCTATCGTATCAAGAATTTGTTTTCACATAAATAATTAGTCTATATTTTAAGCATTGCTTTGAGTCAAGTTTTGTACTCACTTTAGAGCACCTAAGGTATATTGATATTATTATCTTATTCTGGACTTGCTGTTTTCTAACAAGAGCAAAGGTATTGGCTTCACCACTTTCTGTTACTAATGGTTCTATTCATATCATGCCAGTTAGTGGTTGTTTACACTTTCCTTATTTGGTTTGTATCTTCATA
The DNA here is from genome assembly GCF_004193775.1 of Glycine soja. Classification (NCBI taxonomy): domain Eukaryota; kingdom Viridiplantae; phylum Streptophyta; class Magnoliopsida; order Fabales; family Fabaceae; genus Glycine; species Glycine soja. The sequence goes on along the minus strand of NC_041015.1, from coordinate 30,578,308 downwards.
CTGGAAGTGCCATGACTTTGTAATTCATAACCACATGGTTGATGATAATGGAAGCAGGAGAACGAACTTAAATTCGTTCACAACTAACAATTTGAAAATTATGAATAACAATTTGAACTTTAATTTTTTTTTCAAGCTGATGTTGTATGATTTTTTATACAAATTCTAGTTTTTTAAGGCAAATTATTTTAGGTAGTTATACTTGTCTTTATAATATGATTTCACTGACGTCAGAGGTTCCAGATTATGCCATGACTTTTGTGAATGGAACTTCATCAAAGTAAGTTTTCTTTTAGTATTTATACATGCTTGTAACCTGTAACTATGAGACTGTTGCCAACTACTGATTACATGCTTGTAATCAGTATTTTATTATTTTTATACTATTTATATCACATAATATATGAACTATTTAACTAATCCACACATGACCTGAAAAAAAAACTAATTCTCATATAAATTAATTAAAGAAAGTTATTTAATTTAAAGAAGTTACTATCTTTTTGGTTCTTATTTTTTATTTATTCATGCTTTTAATTTTTTAATCTAAATTTTGACTGAAACTAATTAGAAATGTCATTACTTTTAGTTCATGTATTTAAATATTTAAATAACAACATTTAATTGGTGACTAATAACGAAATTACCAAAAAGTCTAACAAATAATCACATAATTTTTTAAAAATTGTATTTTTAATCTTTTATTAATTATTAATGCAGTACATTTTTTATGGACCAATATGACTACAATTTAATACTTCTTGTTTATTGATAAACAATGTTTCTGAAACTATTACATTTGGGGACATATACATTGCTGTAGATATGGTGCATATCTTCATATTGGTCAACTGTTAGAAGCTCCTTGCTTTGTTAAACTGAACCAATGATGAGTATTGAGTAGAAAACAAATTATGGTACCATTTAATTCTATAATTTCTTAATTTAAATCTATTTAATTTTAATTTATTCATCCTCTTTCAATTTTTGAGTAATATAATTATCACAGGAATTAAAGAATAACCGTAATTCTTTTTTATTGTCTGATTTCTTTTTAATTTTTATCTAACTTTTAATGGTTTCAACTTTATAGCTCAAAAATGAACTTTGGACCCTGTGGATGCAAGATAAACAATGTTGTCTTATGTTCTTCATAGTTTGTATTCAATCTTTTTATTTTTATTTTTATTTTTCTATTAACAACCTTGTCCCATATTGTAGGTAAGTTTGTGTACTTATCAAAACAAGGTGACAAACATATCATATGTGTTTCTTGTGTTTTAAGATTTATATTGGTCCATGAACAACTCAACTACGTGTCCCATGAATAAGAACTATGGAACATGTGATGATTCTCAACCATATAATAATTTCTCAATAGAATTTAATTGAAATACCTAATTGCAAAGGTTTTATTTACTATTATCTATTCATTAATTTCCATATAATTAAAAATTATTATTTTTATAATAATTATTTTAAAGTTAAATTTTAAGATAATTTTTAGTTGATTGATAATATAAAAAATATTTAAATTATCAATATAACAAAATTAAATTCAAAATAGTAATATATATATATATATATACATATATATATATATATATATATATATATATATATATATATATATATATATATATATATATATATATATATAGTGTGTGTGTGTGTGTGTGTGTTAATAGTGTTAAAAGCTATAATTAAAAAATAATCTAAATTGTAAACAAGTTAACTAAGCATTTATTCTGTAAGTTCTTATAAAATGAGAGCTTATTTGTAAACATGAGTGTGAAGTTTACTGAAAAAAAATATTATTTTGACAAGCTTGACTGTGAAATAAGCTAAACAATGCTTTTAGGAAGGTCATTGGTCACTTTCATTGGCCTAAATTAAATCAAACTTATTTGATGTTTACTCTTATATTTTCAATCATGTACTGCTGACTAATGTTTTTTTGTCTGCACTCTGCAGATTTCTGTTGACCTCACTGTCTAGTGTGGACGTACCTGTCTTATGCTCTCCTGTGCTATTTCAAAATTCTGCTTTGTCTTCTCTTGACGTATGTCCTTGGCTTCATTTTCTTTCCATTTAATTTCTCATGTTCTTTGATTCTGTAATTTGTCAATTTAAGTTGATTATTGAACCTTTTATTCTTTTTTTGGAGAATTTTGCCTTTATGAAAACTCGAACTAAATGGTTAATCTAGCTATGTGTTAATTGAAAGCTACTCGCTATATGTGATTTTCCATTGTTGGAAAATAACAACTAAACACGTGATGGAATTGCTCGAAACATAATCAGGGCAGAGTAGTGGAAGTGTGAATCTCATTTGCTGAGTGTTGCTTCCCTTACATGTAGTCACTCAGGTAATTGGGCTTGTTTACATTTCTCTTTGGCCTGTTAATGCTATTGTTGTTGTTCTTTGTCTGAGTCTGGTATATTGCTGTTGCTATCAACTTACCCCAAAATTTATGCCTATTTTATACAAGGGTGATAAATATCCACATCAAAACAATGCTAAGGTAATTTAGAGTAAATTTCCTTGTTGGAACAATTATCACCTCTAGAAAATAACATCTAAAAAATTCTAAAGTAATAATTGTTTGGGAAGGACCTACCATTTTTTAAAGTTTTAATTTGTTTTAGTACTCGAGTAATAATTTTTTTTAATCTAAGGAATGTTGCCTGCCCAAAACCAATAACTAATCCAAGTTTTAGTATTTTGACTTAAAGAGTAGTGCACAATATTAAGTTATTTGTGGGCAAGTCATATTCAATTTATTAATTAATTACTTCTTTGTATTTAGTGTCCAGATGGAACTAGGGACTCCAATTCCACCAATTTTGCTAATCTACTACTGGTTTGAAGTTTCTGTTGCAAGAGGAATTAAACTTGGACTAACATTTTTCTTCTCACGGTGAGTTATATTTCCACATTCAGTGTTTATCATGCATCACTGCCTTAGCCACTAGGTAAATGACTGCTGGAGAAGGTTATCATTCTACATCGGTGTAGAATGCTAATCATTCTAAGACGGTCTTTGGTGCAGGATCGTCTTAGAATCGTTATCATTCTACATCGGTCCTCTCATAACCGATGTAGAATGTTCAACATTCTAAGACAGTCTTTCACGACCGTCGTAGAAAAGGTTTTCCCTTTTTACGTTGCCTGCTACTACGATGGTTGAAAATCGATGTAGAATGGCTCGAATAACCGATGTAGAAAACCTTTTTTTTAGTAGTGGGTTGACTTAGATAGCAAAAATGACCTTCACGAACATTGTTTTTTTCTCGTGCAATATTGTGATGGTTTTGACTTGATAGTTCTATTTCTGAATTGATTTGGCATTACAATGTTGAGTTTGAGTGGAAAACTATTCCCAAGCATCTAATGTATATATGAAAATTAGATAGTTGTTTGTGATTGCTAATGAATGTATTGTAAATTAAATGCAACTGCATTTAAAGAATTCGTCATTTAAGCCATGCTGAATTCAGTTGCTGCTTATAAAAATTGGCTCTTTGTCTATGCAGTCAAGCAATGACGGAATCAAGGTTTCACGTACAAGAATTGCTATTGGTCCCCACCAACTTTTAGAATTCATGGGAACAAATATTTTTCCCTCCCTACTTTGCTTCCATTATTGCGATTTTTGGTCTGTTTGATGTTGGAATTGTTATGAAAAATTTGAACCTTTTGCTTACAGGGTGTGGCTTACGAATGTGATTGTACATTTTGGTGTGTTTTATGTCAATGTATTGAAAAATATTGAAAGATTTGTGATTTTAAAACAAATTTGGCTAATCGAAATTATGATGTTGGCATATATGTGAGAGATCATTGAAATCCTCAACTGGTTGAGCAACAGGGCCTCCTTCTACTAGTTTTGTAAGAGCTGAAATGCTTCTCAGTGGTTTTCTAATTAGACCATGTGAGGATTGTGGATCCATTATTCATATTGTTGATCATATTTATTTAGATGTAAGTAATATATATCCAAGCCATTTTTAGAATTTTAAAATAGTCCTTAGTGTACCCGAAGTACTGAGGTCGTTGTATGAATTGAATCATCAAAATTCTTGCCTGAAAAATTGACAATTGCTATAAGATTAATTAGTTGCTTGTTAAATGAATTAGATATGTTTAACTTTTTCAAAAATTAGTGAATGAGAATTGTGAAATTGACTATGTAGGCCTTGCAACATATAAGACAGATAGCACAAGAATCACGTGGAGTAAATAAGTATGGTGGTGGACGCCAACATGCTTAAGAACATTTACCCAGAGACTTTGTAGGTAAGGCATGCTTTAATGTCCTCGGTAGTTCTAACTAATGCATTGTGCATTTAGGTTATTGACTTGGCACATTTTAAAGTTGATATGATTGAGTAGCAGTTTGTTCATTAATCATTCTTATTCTTGCTAAAATTCAAGGTTGTCTATTATCACTTATTTCAAAATTATTAAGTTTTTTGTTTGAAATTGCATTCCTTAGGGGCTTTAATGAGGTCGTGAATGGATTAGTTGATGATGTATGGTCATTGATGGGTATTGATGGAGTGGAAGATGTGACTATAGCCATAAACTCATCTCCAAACAAATTGTGAACTATGTATTCCAAATAATTTTTTTTGGGTTATAAGTAAATTAATTTATGAGATTTCATGGATAAATTATTTGTAAAATAGTTTGTGTATATTGTATTTCAATTTTCATGATTTGATTGTTTTGGATGATGTAATATAATGTTAATGTGTCAAAGAAAGAAAAAAAAATCATTCTATAACGGTTATTTTATAAAATCTGTCTTTGAATGTGTTTACATTCTAAGACGGTTTTCACAAAACTGTCTTAGAATGTAACCCATTTTAAGACAGTTTTGAAGCCAAAACCGATTTAGAATGTGATACATTCTAAGACGGTTTTGGCGTAAAAATTGTCTTAAAATGGGATACATTCTAAGACGGTTTTAGTGTCATAACCGTTTTAGAATTTCATACATTCTAAGACGGTTGCTGGAATTGTCGTCGTAGATGCTTCACATTCTACGACGTGCTCTACGAAGATGGTTCATAACCGACGTTGAAGGGCATTTTTAACTGAAGTAGATGAAGGTATTTTTCTTAGTAGTGAAACTTCCTATAACTTTTAGTTTTGTAGATTTTTCTCATACTCTTGGTCCAGTCTCCCATGATTTGTTCTATTGTACTGTCTAGAGTTCACAAAATTGACGTAGCGCTAGAATGTGCATGTTAGTCTTGACACCAGAGCGTAAACATAGCTCCCTCAGCAATTGGACTATTAGGCCGACAGGTTATTAACAAGTATCTATATATATTTGAATCTTAATGATAATGCTATTATTTCTCATCAAGTTGCAGGTACCTACTTATCTACTAGCAATGAATTATCTATAAGCGATGGGTTATCTACAAGTTATGAATTATCTACCAGCTATTATTTACAAGCTATGAATTATATACTAGCTATTATCTACAAGTTATGAATTATCTACTAGCTATTATCTATAAGCAATGAATTATGTACAAAAGTTGTTACGCCATTGTAACAACCACTACAATCAAGGACCTAAAGTCCTCATCCAACACTGTAAATACAGGTTCTATCTCTTTTTTTTATTCATTATCAACTCACTCGTGTACTTACTTAAGCGTTCGAGTGTTTTGTTTTGCAAGTCCCCCTCGTGTTTTCCTAACAGAGGGTACGTATAGTTTTACATGTGAAATCATGGAGCCCATCCAGGCCTACCTTGGCGTTAGTCAACTCCAGATTTCGATAAGAACATATATTTTTCTCATTTTAATGATATCTTGGCTTGCTACATAGGAAGGATATGTTATGGGGTACTAACATATATAGTTGGGATATCATAATGCTATCGGGATGTTTTGCAAGATAAAGTTTATAAAAAAATATCTAAAAAATTTAATATTAAATTTATTATCATATCATAACAAAATTTATTATCAAATAATTTAAATTAATAAGAAATAATTTATTAAAAAATTGTAAAGAAATTAAATTGAGGTCCTAAATATTAGGGGTCAAGAGCAATGCCTTAATGGCATGATGGTTACCATGATGAAAATGTTATTAATTTGTTACTTTGGTACACAACATATACTCTATTTTTTTATTGGCTCAACATAAATGTATTGTTTAGGGTTCACGAAATACACGTGGCATGCTACCTGCCACTCCAAGACACACGTTAGCCCTTGACGACAGCCCTGGAATAGGAGCACGGACGTCATGCCTTTAGCAGTTAGGCTCCCAACTGATAGTTTATCTATAATCTCTCATTATTTGAATATATTGTCGTCTTCTTATCACGCGATAGGTAAATAATTATCTCTAAGCTACTCATTATCTATAAAATTATCTATAAGCCATCATTATGTACTGCTATTATCTATAAGTCGGTAATTATTTGTAAGGGTTTTTACATCACCGTAATAGCCCCTACAAACAAGGACCCCTAGCTCCCTCTGCACTCTATAAGTACCAAGTTTCATCTCAATCTTTTCATACTCTCCTAACTCACGTACTTACTTGAGCATTAAAGTAGTTTGTTTTGCATGTCCTCCCTTTTGTCCTCTTAACAAAGGTCACCCTTCGTCTGACGTGCGAAGTCCAAGAGCCCACCTTAGCCACGTCCACCTTGACTTATGCCAGCTCTAAATTTTGGTAAGTACATTTGGTCCCCATTGTGAGGCCACAGTAGAACATACCCCACGACTTCTCTTTTCAACCATGGTTAGCATGTGGTTTGGCCTCAAATGTGTGACCCCTTTCAAAGGCTCCAATCCTCCTCTAGCAACCATGACAGATACTGATACTCTATAATAACTCCAAAACCGCATTACCGAGATGGAGCGATACCATGAGGAGGAGCTAAGAAAGCTAAAGGTTGACCAAAATTAGCTGGAGGCTTGTGTTAGACGCCCTAGGGCAACGGGCACTAACACATTGCCTGAGCGCACTCAAGGGGTCACACCCTCAACACTCAAGATGATCCAAGTCTCTTCCACATACATTGTCTTGTAGTGCGGACTACTTGTTGAGACCTCTTCATCGACCAAATCGTGGAAGCTGACATACCCCTAGGTAGGATACCACTCAACCTAGAGTGATATGATGAAACTAGTGATCCAAATGAACATTTGGACACTTTCCTCACCTAGGTGAATCTATACACTAATGACAACACAATCCTATGTTGTGTCTTCCCAGCGACCCTCAAAGGGGCGACATTAACCTAGTACAGTGGACTTCCTCCAAGGTCCATCGATAGTATCAACACTATTGTCAAGCATTTCAGTGTGCAATATGCAACCAGCTAGTTACACCGTATGACATTTGTCGCTCTGGCCAGTCTGTGATAAGCAGATGATGAAATCTCAACCTAGAGGTAGCATTACAATCATTGCTCCTCGCCCTACAGCCTAACAAGTTTGCAAACAGTTTGTGCAGAAAACCCCCTTGTAGCATGGACGAGTTACGCGAATGAGCCAAAGGTTACATCCAGATGGAGGAGATGTTTAGGATTAGAAATGACGTTCGACAAGCCAGAAAAAAGCACAATAAGAGACAAGAAGGTACTAAGAGTTACTCACACAAGTCAAACAAAAGGCACAAGCCAGACAAGCGCCAGCCTCTCTTAAAAAGGCCTAGGTACGAGCATTACACACCCCTAACACCTAATCGCACTACAATCCTCGAGGAGGCTTTCAACGTGGATGTCCTAATGAAACTACCTTCGCCACTTCCACCCAGGCCAAGGTTAGACAAGACCAAATACTGCAGATACGATTGCAGTTATGATCACAACACAAAAGATTGTTGGGCCCTAAAAGACAAAATAAAAGAGCTCATGTGGGCTGGGTATATAGCCTAGTTTGTGAAAAGGTCGGACAATCATGCAACAATAATGAGGCCCGGAGGACACCAAGAGGATCACCACAAAAACCACAATTCTGGTAGAAGAGATGATGCAATCCTCCCAAGGAGGGGATCCATCACCAGAGCCATGTCTAGGAGACTCCCAGAGGATTGGGCCAGAGATGCAGGAGAAGGTCCTAGGGTCAAGAGGGGACCCATCACCAGAGCCATGGCTAGGAGACACTAAATTTGGCTCCAGAAATTCAAATTCAAATGCAAGTGAAATTTGAATCAAATTTCCCTCCAATTTTGATCATTTGAGAAATTACACTTCAAGGTTCATACCTCATTTAAGGCATAAATTTCGTGCCCCCTCTCTCCGTCTCCCTGCAGTCATCTTCCCCTACCTTCAAGCTCTTATCCATGACTTTCTATGGTGGTGAGCTTGTTCTTGACTCATCTCCTCGAAGTGGCGTCTCCAATAACCTTTCCTCCTTGATGAAGAAGAAGATCCAAGGCCTACAAGCTCTACATGGAGCTACATTAAGAAGAGACACCACTAACAAAGACACAAGCAACAACCTTTGCAGGAATAGGAAAATGAGCTCGCCCAGCAAATCAGAGGTGTAATCAACACTGTTATGGGTGGATTTTCCTATGGAGGACAGTCCATCAGTCCAACAAGCACCACCTCCACGCCATTCGGGACATCGATATCAACTATGTCGACCTATTGTGTCAACCTACCATCCCCACAAAGTCTAGCTCCTATCACCTTCACTGATAGAGACTTCAAGGGTATCAACCCTATTAATGAAGATGACCCCAAGGTTGTCTCCATCATAATTGCCAACTTCATGGTGTACAAAGTTCTCATCAACCAGGGTAGCTCCACTGACATCTTATATTGGAAAACATTCCATAGGCTTGAAGTCTCGCCTGATACCACCCAATCTCACTTCGGTCCACTCCTTGGCTTCGCAAGAGAAAGAGTATAGAGATGATAGCCGCAAAATTTAAGTTAATTTGGTAGTCAATTTTGGTTACGAATGATTGCAATTTCTTTACTTTACCATTGTTTTTAATGATATAATAAAGAAGTTAATATCTTTGCAGTTTTTTATTAGCATAAGTTAATAGAAAAAGATTTTAAATGCTTTGGAGAAAAATTGATGCAAAAATTGGAAGAAAAAGCCTTGAAGAAAAAATGGAAGAATTGGACAACTCTCTTAGCGTGCAATACAGGTTTAGCGCGTACCCTCGCTTAGTTGGAAAACTAAGGCTTAGTGCGAAGAAGACCCACGAGGACTCCAAAAGGCGCGCTTAGAAAAAAACTTGTGCTTAGTGTGAAGTCAGCCTGAAAAGTAAGCTACCTTAGGCCTATAAAAGGAGTAGGAAGCAAAGGAGAGATACACACCGAGATACCAATCCCTAGACAACCCTGGAGACTCAGAGCTCTCTAATGAATACATCTTAAGCCCGAGTATCTCAAATAGAGGAAAACCTCTATTTATGTCCATTATTCCCTTTTGCTCCCCTATTCATCCCTTTTCTTCTATCCACATCAGCCCCTAAAGTATAAAGCCTCTCATGACAATGAGAGGTTAAATCCTTTCTGTTGGGAGCCTAGCAATCAAATGCCCTTGTAATGTAATCTTTCCTTACTATCTATTAAATGCAATTTCAATTTCTATTGTCTATTTTGTGCTCTTCATCTTTATTGTATGGTCAGGCCATCCATGCATTAGTTTTAGGGGTTATACATTGGGAAATGGTAATTTCTAAAGAACTAGGAAAGAACATCTAAATGAAATCATTCCTAGGTATAGAGTGACTTTGTTTTACCTTTGCATACATCTCCATACTTCATTTAATTTATTATTCTATCTTTGCAAAGGGATTTGGGAGAGAGAATACATAAATTAGGCTCTTCATGATGAGGGATCAGGGTTGAGTATCTTAGTAGATGTGGGTGGAAATTGGGAAAGCATTAGATAGAGAAAAATCATCAACATTGCATCACAAATAGTTTTGGCATGCTAGGCCCCAATATATTTGCATTTTGAATTTATCTTTTTAACATCATCTTTATCAATTATTTTTCTTCTTTTGTATTAAAATTTCTTATCTATTTTATCTTTTACTTTTTTTTATCTTTATCATCTTTTAATTTAAATCTTTATCTTATCTTTGATCTTTCTTTATCTTTTATATTAAATTCCTTATCTATTGTTTGTAAATTGGGTATGCATCAATCTAAGTACAAACAAAATACCTATGGATTCGACACTCGGACTTCCGAGTACTTTACTACTTGAGACAAATTGGTGCACTTGCCAATGAGTTAACAACCTTTTGGCACCATTGTCGGGGACCTTGTTCTTCGTACTTGGTTGTTTGCATATTCCATTTTAAATAAATTAGTTTTATCTTTTAACTTTTTATTTTTTTTTTACTTTTTTTCAAAAAAAAAACTTTTCGAATTTTCTTTATTCACTCTTATATTTTTTTTAACAAAAAAAAATTATCTTTTTCTTGTGAGTCTATGCTTGCAAGGTGGAACATCAGAAGAACTTGATCCATGGAAGATCTTTTAAAGAGGTGGATTGAGCATCTTGGAAGAACACGATCAGGGATCAGTCACCCACCACCAGTAAATTGTGATTTTTGTGGAGGAGAGCATTTCAATAACAACTGTCATTTTACTCCATGAAAAATTCTTGGTGGGGACAAAAGTTACACCCTTACCATAAATATGAAGAAAATTGACTTTCTAATCTAGAGAATATGTTTATGCAATTCATGGCATACCATGCTAGCTCTAAAGACAATCAAAACTTAATTCAAAATCTGGAAATTCAGGTTGGCAGGAGCTACTTCATGGAAAATTGTCAGTGGGAGCAAGAGTTACGACCCTACCATCAATATGAAGAAGAAAGAATTTTTAATCTTGATAATTTGTTGATGCAACTCGAGGAATCATCCGAATCTACTCAACACACAGTTAAAAATCTAAAAATTCAATTTGGTAAGCTAGAACAAGAAGTGACTAAATTTTTGTCATAAGGGAAGAAAACTTTGTAGAGGTTGAAACTCATGAGGAAAGTCTTGTAGAAGAGCATGATTCAAGAGAAAAAGATGAAGATAAAAGTGAGGAGAGAACACAACAACAATGGGAGAAGTGCTCACAAGTAGAAATTCAACAAGAAAGTATTCTCCAAGTCAATACCCCTCCTCATAAACTGATTGTCAAGGAAGAAAGGCATGGAGAACATGATAAATCCTTAAGTGTCATTCTTTCCTTGATCACTAGCACTTCTCTTGCAATGATATGGAAGGTGTCTCCAGAATACATGAGTTTCATGGAGTTTCTAGCTAAGAGGTGACAATGCAAGGAAGATGTGTTCTATCTGAGCTTCATGCCACCTTGAAGGCATTGGACCCGTCAAGCTAATGACGTTAAAGAAGCGCTACTGGGAGGCAACCCAAGATTTCTCACCCTATCTCTCTTTTAGTTAATTGCATTGTGTGTTTTTTAGGATAGTTGTATTATTTCTTTTCTTTATTTTGATTTCGTGGAGTTTAATTTCAGCAATTTAATTCCAGTAGTTTAATTTCAGTCATTGAATAAAAATTGCATTATAGAGACATAGGAAATCATTAATTGGCTACAACTTGTTTTGGAAGAATTGATGAATGAAATATACTTTGTATTGATGAGATGATTGTGAAAATTTTGATTTTGTGAGTAGACGTTATTGTGAAATGATGAAGTATGAATCGAAAGTACAAGAGTGAATAGGTTAGCACGTCTAAACGAAAATCATGGTATGGTAAGCCAAGCACTTCATAATGTCCAGTGAGATGTGTGACCTTATAAATATGAGAGAACGATTGTCGGTGGAAATGATCAAGGCCTTGTTTTTTATTTTCTTAGCCACTGAGCCAAATAGCCAACCTGTTACTAGAATAAATCCCTTGCACCCCATTGAGCCTAATGTGAATAAATTGTCTTTGAAACTCGAGTCGAATGAAATTAATAACTACCTTATCATAGGTTGTAGGAGAGCATAGGTTAAGACAAATTTACCCCAAATTTGGGGGAGGAGGATTCTTGGGTGAAAATTGTTGTTTCAGGAACATCAATAATAGCACACACTCAAATGTAAATTGTGATTAGTTGCTACAGTACCAGCATAATCCAGTTTAGTTTTAAAGAAAATATATGCTTCAATTAAAAAGCTGATAGCAGCTATGTACCAAAGAAATTTTGTGTGCTGTTTAGAATGGACGACATGAAAGTTGAGCCTGTGAAATATAAAGCCATGGGTTATTAGAAAAATATGAGGTAGGTGCTCTCTTAGAACTGTCATACCCTAATTTCGTCCGGAGATTATAATTTGATGATATACAACATTTGATTGGCCGCTTTAAGATATTTGGCACCCTTTGTTGCACAATATGTGAAGTCCCGAGACGTGCCGAAAATCAAAAGGAAGCAGGCTTATGCGATCCGTGAAAATTCCGTAATGTGACGGAAATCGAAAGGAGGTATTTTTTGCAATCCGTGAGTTTTCATAACTTCTTCGAAAGCTAAAAAAGAGTAAATACATAATCCGTAAGGACTCGTAACCTTGCGGAAGGAAAATAAGTATCGTTACAAAATTCGTAAATTTTCGTAACATTACGGAAAAAGAATTAACACAAAAGGTAAAGGGGGTGCATTTAGTAAAAAGGGGGGGTACAAATAGAAATCAGGCCCACTTGGGCCTTCCAGATTCTTTCTCGAGAAGGTTGTTGCTTCTGAAGGAAGCAACCTTGCTCGCCTGGGCGTGCTGGGTGGCAAGCTCCTCCCCTATTTTGCTATAAATAAGGGGAGGAGTGAAGGGAGAAGGGGTTCAGCCTTCTTGGCACTTCTTATTCTCTTGAAATTGCCGAGGAAAATTATTTCCGTGAAGAAAATCCAAGCTGAGGCCCTTCCGTAACGTTTCCGTAACTTTTCCGTGAGTAATTACGCGAAGATTCTCGGCCGTTCTTCAACATTCATCGTTCGTTCTTCGTTTTCTTCAATCTTCAACGGGTAAGTACCTCAAACCGAGCTTTTCAATTCATTCTATGTACCCGTGGTGGTCCACATTTTGTTTCATGTATTTTTATTCTCATTTTCATTCGCTTTCTATACCCCCTTTTGACGTGCTTCAGTCATTTATTTAAGTCATTTCTCGCCTAATCTAAAAATAAAATAAATTTCCACCGATCGTTTGAGTTGTATCATTCGTTAATTTCTGTTAAAGAGAATTCCGACCGTTCGGTCGTGCCGTAACCACGTTGGAAATCAAAAAGAGGTAAAATAATAATATAATAATAAAAAAATACCTTTTAGTAAAATAAAGCGAAAAATCAATCGGACGTTTTCTCTTTGGGATTTCTCATTCTTAATTGAATTGACTAATAACTAAAGTGAAACTAAGGCTAAAATCAACTCGCCTAGTCAAGCTCGTCCACAAAAAATAGGATTTTAAAAGTTTATCATTTCAGTTTCTTATCAAGTAAAAAGGATCATTTTTTAGGTCCAACGCCTAAAATGATCACAAATTCAAGTGAAAGAATTGCTTGATTCACCTTTAAAGAAAGAACTACGTAGGTCTGATTTCCTCTTCGATGGAGGGTATGTAGGAGCAAAAGCCCCGCTTTTGTCGACCTCCAAAATAAAAAGGAAATAAAAGTTAAGATAACACAATTTCACAATTTTAAACAATAGGTTGTTGTCCTTTGAGACAAACGTGAGAGGTGCTAATACCTTCCTCAAACGTAAATACAACTCCCGAACTTAGAATTTTCGTTTCGATTGGTTTCCTTTGGTTTTTCCGACGTTTTCCACAAATAAACGTTGGTGGCGACTCCGCGCATTTTTCCTCCTTTGGAAAGCGCACCCGTGAGCGTCGCCTCGCTCGCCCGCAAAAGGGCACGTTGCGACAGTTGGCGACTCCACTGGGGACCTTTTTGGGAGTTAGGCCTATTTTTAATAATTGTGGAAATGTGAAGCTTTGTGTGTGCATTTTGTTGAACTGTGTAAAATGTAAATAACTGTTGTCTATTTCACATTCTTTACACTGCATTCTAAGCACCCACGGGTTTGAGTAAAAAAGGGGCCCTATACCCGGGTTCATGGGAATTTAAGGAGTGGAGGTGAATCTATTATCATGCTAGGTCTCTGACTTGCTTGATAATAGTGAAACCTCGTCTAGAGCTTTCTCTCTTTATAATGTGTTGTCGTTGGTATTCCATACTCCACAATATTATTATCTTGAGTGATGATACCTCTAGAAAACAGCCGTGTGAGTTATGAATTGTTGGGGAGTAGTTATTAGAGACCCCTAGATATTGTCCTATAGGTTCACAAATAGGGGCAAAGAGCAAACACGCTCCGTGCCATTCGTTCTCATGCATTTTTCGGTAAATAGCACCAGTTTATAGTTTTGCTAGTGATGTTTGGTTTCTTTAGAGGAATACGTAACCTTTTTAATACTATGTTGAGGCGCCATCATGCCCAAAACGTAGCATTAAAGTTGGATCTCTGCAGTCTCGTATGTGTGAATTACCCCTTTGTGTTGTTTTCTTTCCGTTTCATGCATACGCATTGCATCATTCATGTCGGAGTCTTGATCCACCCCTTTTTTAGGTAAATTATGGGAACAAATCAAAATGGCAAAAGGTTTTATCAAGTCAAGGTTAAAAGTCTAGATGTCACCAGCCTCAAGGAATTGGGACGATTGATGGGACCTCTCCAAAGGCAAGCCTTGCGCAAAGTGTACGGAAAGATTCTAGATTTGACCACAGCGGAGGTATTTACGGAAGCTGTCGTATCCCTCGCCCAATACTACGACCAGCCGTTGAGGTGTTTCACGTTTGGGGACTTCCAAATGGTACCGACTATTGAAGAGTTTGAGGAAGTATTAGGATGCCCTCTTGGGGGGAGAAAACCGTATCTTTTCTCCAGGTTTCTTCCCTCCTTGAGCAAGATTGCCACTGTGGTTGGGGATTCGGCAAGAGAGTTGGATCGCATGAAGCAAACTCGCAACGACGTAGTGGGCCTGCCACGGAAATACTTGGAAGACAAGGCAAGGGATATGGCGAGCCAAGAGAAGTGGGGCCCATTTGCGGATATATTAGCTTTGTTGATTTTTAGGGTTGTCCTCCTTCCGAACGTGGACGGTTTGGTGGACTTAGCCGCCATTGGCGCTTTCCTCGCGTATCACCATAGCAAGGAGAGTCCAGTGGTGGCTATCTTGGCAGATTTGTTTGATACCTTTGACCGGAGATGTGAGAAGAACAGTGCACGGATTGTCTGTTGTTTACCCCCTCTCTGTGTATGGTTGGTTTCACACCTATTCCAACAAGACACAAGACACCCGTGTCCGCTTCAAAGCTATCGCTCATGCGCCGAAAAAGGAAGAGTCGATTAGGACCAACATTTGGCTGGAATAGGAGGCAACGCAATCAATTGGTTTCCTCATTGGAAGGAAGGCAAGGAAGGAGTTCTCTTCTCGTGTGGGGACTACCCTAATGTTCCATTGATAGGGACTAGGGGTTGTATTAATTATAATCCCGCACTCGCCATAAGACAGCTAGGGTACACCATGAGGGGAGCGCCAACCAAAGAAAGTCTCTCGCCTTTCCTTGTGAGGGATCTAGGCGCGCAAAGTCTCAAGGTGATACAAAGAGTCCACAAGGCATGGAGAAGTCCGTTGAAGAAAGACAAGGAGCTTAGAGGCATCCGAAACAGCGTCATCGGTGGTTATCATGGATGGCTAAGAGTTCACACGCGAGGGTTAGATTGGCTCTCCAAATTGAAAGTTATCAATGAGGAGAACTTCGAAGCTCTGGAGGAAGATGAAGAAGTCCAAGCTCTCAAATTAGAGCTAGGGAAGGCGAGACTCGCCAAGGAGAAGTTCAAATCAGCCGCTACACACATCCGGAAAGAGTGCACCGAGTTACAAGAGGAAAATGCGGCCACTGCAAGAGCCCTTGAACAAGAAACTAAAAGGGCCCGCAAGGAGGAATATGGCCGAGAGAAATTCTAAGGAGCATTGTGGGGTAGCAACAATGAGCTCAAGCTCCGAATAGAGGAAAGAGACCGGTCACGAGTGCATGGCATGATCTTAAAAGAATCGTTAGCTGCGTGTGCAAGATCTAAGAGGAGTTTGGCTCAACACTTGGAAGCCACGGAGCAAAGCATGCTAGCTATCATAGGGCAATACAAGGAAGAGTTGAACCAGTCTGTGGCCCATGAACAAAAGCTAGTGGAGGATTTTGCACAAGTGTACACCGAAAAAGAAGCAAGAGGGGGGGTGATTGATGCATTGCATCAAGAAGCGACTATGTGGATGGATAGGTTCGCCTTGACCTTGAATGGAAGTCAAGACCTCCCGCGTCTATTAGCCAAAGCAAAAGCCATGGCCGAAGTGTGTACGGCCCCCGAGGAGATTCATGGGCTAATCAATTACTGTCAACACATGATAGATTTGATGGCCCACATAATTAGAAACCGTTAGGTTCTCTTGTAACACCTTTGTATAATCTTGGCTAGATGAAAGCTTTGTTCTTTTTATAATATGAGAAGTTCTGAACTCATCATGTTATCTAAAAGACCCTTGGGGTGGATCCAAGTGCTCCGATCATTCATTTGCATATTCATGTTTTGGTGGCATACTCACCGTTGTTTATTTCTTTGGGAATTTCATCATAACTAATAAAACACCAAGGCACCCCTATAACACTCGATCCAGAAAAATGGATAATGAAGAGGGCATGCAGGAACAGATGAAGGCCGATCTATCGGCCTTAAAAGATCAAATGGCTTCCATCTCGGAGGTCATGTTAAAACTCCAGAAAACTATAGAGGATAAAGCCACGGCAAACGCCTCCAGTACAGTTAGGGAAGCGGAGCCGGTGCTGCAGCCTGCCTTAAATCCGGGCCGAGACAGAAACACGGCAGTGTTTGGTCGAAGGTATAGCCCGCAAGCTTATCCTTATGGCTTGCCTCCGGACTTCACTCCTCGTGCCACCCCGGAAGATTTAAGCCAAGCCCCTACTTTCGAGGGGCAGCTCCCACCTTATGACGACTATCCCGGGCAAGACGATGAGGAAGGAGATACCCATCTCGGTCCCCTGCTCCACCTCAAAGATCCGTCCCCCAGAGAATTACCCCAACCAAACATAGTCCGCCATATCCCGACTTCACCCACACCCGTAAAAGAATCTGTTCCCTTTGTGGGAGATAAGGGAAAGATTGAGGCGCTTGAAGAGAGGTTGAGAGCAGTCGAGGGCCTTGGCAATTACCCATTCTCGGATTTAGCGGATTTATGTCTCGTGCCCAATATCGTCATTCCTCCCAAGTTCAAAGTACTGGACTTTGATAAGTACAAAGGGACGACATGTCCGAAAGGGCATCTTCGGATGTATTGCCGAAAAATGGGGGCGTATTCTGCGGACGAAAAGTTGTTGGTCCATTTCTTTCAAGACAGCTTGGCCGGAGCAGCTGTAGCATGGTATACCAATCTGGAAGCTTCCCAAATCCGATCATGGAAGGACTTGGCAACTGCCTTCATTAGGCAGTACCAGTACAATACGGATATGGCTCCCGATCGGAACCAGCTTCAGAGTATGACTAAGCGAGAACATGAGTCCATTAAGGAATATGCCCAAAGATGGAGAGATCTCGTAGCCCAAGTCGTACCGCCCATGACGGAAAGGGAGATGATAACAATTATGGTAGATACGTTATCCACGTTCTACTATGAAAAGCTGATAGGCTACATGCCAGCTAACTTTGCGGATCTCGTCTTCGCCGGAGAAAGGATTGAATCTGGACTACGGAAAGGCAAGTTCGAATATGCTTCCAATGTGGCCCCCAACAACAACAAAAGAGCCCCAGTAGTGGGCACGAGGAAAAAGGAAGGAGACGCCCACGCGGTCACCACCGCCCCGATGTGGATGAAAGCACCCCAAAATATCCAAAGCTCATACCAGCCCAATCCCCCAAATTTTTTAATGCGAGCCGGGAATTCCCTCCCGACTCAAGTAAAAGGACCACTCGCAGCAGAAAGAGCGCCGGCCCAACACACAGCTCCAACCGCTCCCCGGCCAGTTAATAATACAGCCCCCAGCGCGAGCTATAAATATGCACAGCACCCGCCCCCGAAAGATAACTTCTCTCCTATTCCCATGGCATACTCCGAGTTATGGCCTTCATTATTGGAGAATCACTTGGTGGTGGCCATACTCGGGAAGGTCCTCCAGCCACCCTACCCCAAGTGGTATGACCCGGGTGCCAAGTGTGCGTACCATAGTGGAGTTCCCGGACACAACATTGACTCCTGCATCCCGTTCAAGTATAAGGTGCAGCACCTGATTAGTGCCGGCTGGCTATCGTTTCAGGAGGAAGGCCCAAATGTTAAAACCAACCCGCTAGCTAGTCATGGAGGGGCTAGCGTGAACGCCGTCGAAGAGGATGGGCCATCGCGGGCAAAGAGTTTAGGAGAGGTGGTTACTTCTAGACGCTTCATCTATCAATCACTGCAAGCGGCGTGCATGGTCTCCCATGGTGGAGACGAAAGGGATGAATGTTTGTTTCACCTCGGGGAGTCACATGACATGGAAACCTGCCCCGCGGTGGAAGAATTGCTTCAGCGGTTCATGGATTGCGAGCAGCTTGAAGTGTCCATAGAAGGGAGGGATGAACCACAAATTTGCATGTAGTCGAAAGAGAAGAAGGTTCCTCTAATCCCCAAGGCCCTAGTGATATGTTTTACTAGGAAAGGGACCGGCTCCACACCCATGTATCCCCGGACAGCGCCCAAGCCAACGCCATTTGCATATCAAAGTAATAAGGTCGTTCCGTGGAAGTATACCCCTCCCGCGTTCAGTGAAAGAGTTGCGACCGAAGTTGACTCCCTGTCAGCTAAGGTGACCAACATCACCGGCCTCAGTGGCATAACCCACAGTGGTCGGGTGTTCGCTTCCCCTCACCCGGCGGAGTTGCCCGCCAAGGGAAAAGCGCCCATGGTCCAAGAGCCCACAGACGTAGCCACCCCCTCGAAAGAAGTAGATCCTCCAGTGGTAAGAGGGGCTGAAAAGAAAGAAGGTCTTCAAGGTAAGATGGTGACTTTGGAAGAGGCCCATGAGTTCCTTCGCCTCATCCAACAAAGCAAGTTTAAGGTAGTCGAGCAACTGAATAAAACTCCAGCAAGGATCTCGTTGCTTGAACTGCTCATAAACTCCGAGCCTCATCGTACGCTATTGATAAAAGTCCTCAATGATGCCTATGTAGCCCGTGATATCTCAGTGGAGGGTTTCGAAGGCATCGTTAATCATATAACCACCAACAATTATATCGCGTTTGTGGAATAAGAGATTCCCATAGAGGGGAGAGGACACAACAAGGCTCTTCATGTGTCGGTAAAGTGTATGGACCATGTTGTCGCAAAGGTGCTTATCGACAATGGATCAAGTTTGAATGTAATGCCGAAGACCACTTTGGAAAAGCTTCCTTTTAGTGCGTCATGTTTCAAACCGAGCTCGATGGTGGTGCGAGCCTTTGATGGTACTCGGCGGGAAGTGATGGGGGAAATTGACATTCCCATTCAGATAGGCCCCCACACTTGCAATGTGGTGTTTCAAGTAATGGATATAAATCCCGCCTATAGCTGCCTCTTGGGAAGACCTTGGATTCATGCGCTGGGAGTGGTCCCTTCAACGCTTCACCAGAAATTGAAGTTCGCCGTGGGTGGACTTTTAGTGATAGTGGCGGGAGAAGAGGATATGTTAGTGAGCTGCCTCTCCTCCGCCCCATACGTAGAAGCGGCAAAAGAATCATTGGAAACGGCTTTCCAACCCTTCGAAGTGGTGAGCTGCGCCTCTGTGGAACCAAGTCCGTTGCTGCCTTCTCTCTCCAACGCGGCCATAATGGTGGCGCGTGTTATGCTCAGGAACGGATTTGAGCCCGGAATGGGTCTAGGCAAGGACGGCCTCGAAAATGCCGATGTGGTCGATATCGAGGGAAATCCATACAAATATGGATTAGGGTATGAACCCGGGATGCCGGGGAGGAGGAACGTGCCATCAAGATTTCGGGCGGATAGAGTATGGCCCGGCCATATTAGCCAGTGTTTCACCAGCGCTGGAATGGTGTCCGAGGAGGAGGTGGCTGCGATAGAAGAGGAGTTCGCTCAAGACCCGCCAAGTTTTGTGCAACCATGCCACCCCGATTCCCAAGTGGGGAATTGGCGCGTGATAAGCTAGTCAGAAGTCTATACCACTGATTCAATGTAATTAGAGCCTATAGATTTCCTTTCTCTTTTGTTTTGTGAAACCTACCTTATTAAATAAACAAAGAGATCTTGTTTCATCTGTTCTTGCAGTTCCACCTTTTCTCATATCATTTTGCATGTTTTTGTTTCTTTTGTCTTGTTTGGTATAGATATGAGGGTCGATTCTTTGAGGATCCTAACAACGAGGGTTTGACAATCGATTTCGATCGAGATATAAGCCAAACGATAAACGAGGAAGAGGAAGAGGACGTCCTGTCACCAGAGTTGGAGAGGTTGGTCGCTCAGGAAGAACATGAAGTGAAGCCTCACCAAGAAGAAACCGAATTGGTAAACTTGGGGACCACGGAGGAAAAGAAAGAAGTAAAGGTAGGAACCGGTATGACCGCGCCTATCCGCCAAGGCTTGATAACCCTTCTTGAAGAGTATCAAGATGTCTTTGCATGGTCATATCAAGACATGCCCAGTCTGGATTCTGACATTGTGCAGCATAAGTTGCCTTTGAATCCTGGGTCTTCCCCGGTTAAGCAAAAGTTACGAAGAATGAGACCCGAGATGTCTTTAAAGATTAAAAAAGAAGTAAGGAAGCAGTTTGATGCAAGTTTCTTAGCTGTGGCTCGGTACCCGGAGTGGGTGGCCAACATTGTCCCAGTCCCGAAAAAGGACGACAAGGTTCGAATGTGTGTAGACTACCGAGACTTGAACCGAGCCAGTCCTAAAGACAATTTTCCCCTGCCACACATTGATATATTGGTAGATAATACAGCCAAATTCGCCCTTTTCTCATTTATGGATGGTTTCTCGGGGTATAATCAAATAAAGATGGCACCCGAAGATGTAGAGAAGACCACTTTCGTCACCCTATGGGGGACATTCTGCTATAAAATGATGGCCTTCGGGCTGAAAAATGCTGGGGCAACCTATCAGCGTGCCATGGTGGCGTTGTTCCATGACATGATGCATAAGGAAATAGAGGTCTACGTAGATGACATGATTGCCAAATCTCGAACTGAGGATGAACACCTCATCAATCTACGTAAGCTATTCGGAAGGTTGCGGAAATACCAACTGAAGCTAAACCCAACCAAGTGTACCTTTGGGGTAAAGTTGGGAAAGTTGCTGGGATTTATCGTAAGTCAGAAAGGGATAGAGATAGATCCCGAGAAAGTGAAGGCCATCCTTGAAATGCCAGAACCACGCACGGAGAAGCAGGTTCGGGGGTTCTTGTGCAGGTTGAATTATATCGCGAGATTTATCTCGCAACTCACCCCTACCTGTGAGCCCATTTTCAAGCTATTACGTAAGAACCAGGCGGTCCTGTGGAACAGTGACTGCCAAGAGGCCTTCGAGAAGATCAAACAAAGTCTTGCAAATCCCCCGGTGCTCATGCCACCTGTAACAGGAAGACCTTTTTTCCTGTACATGACCGTGTTGGACGAGTCTATGGGGTGCGTGTTGGGTCAGCACGATGATTCTAGGAGAAAGGAGCAAGCCATCTACTATCTAAGCAAGAAATTTACCGCATGTGAGATGAATTACTCAATGCTGGAAAGGACGTGTTGTGCTCTGGTATGGGCATCACATCGGCTTAGGCAGTACATGCTCAGCCATACCACTTGGCTTATTTCCAAAATGGATCCCGTGAAATACATCTTTGAGAAACCGGCCCTCACGGGACGAATCGCTAGGTGGTAGGTACTATTATCTGAATTCGATATCGTTTACGTCACCCAAAAGGCGGTAAAGGCAAGTGCCTTAGCGGATTATTTGGCCCAGCAACCCCTCCAGGATTATCGGTCGATGCACCCCGAGTTCCCAGATGAAGATATCATGGCCCTGTTTGAAGAGAAGCGGACGCACGAGGACATAGACAAATGGATTGTTTGCTTCGATGGGGCATCTAACGCTTTGGGCCACGGAGTAGGGGCAGTCCTTGTATCCCCGGATGATCAGTGTATTCCTTTCACGGCTAGGCTAGGTTTTGATTGTACCAACAATATGGCCGAGTACGAAGCATGCACCCTCGGGGTTCAGGCGGCCATTGATTTTGATGTAAAACTACTCAAGGTGTATGGAGACCCAGCTTTTGTGATACACCAGTTGAAAGGAGAATGGGAAACTAGGGATCCAAAGTTGATACCCTATCGAACTCACATCTTGAGGTTAGCCAAGTACTTTGATGACATTTCGTTCCACCACATACCTCGGGAAGAGAATCAAATGGCTGATGCATTAGCCACCCTGGCATCCATGTTTCAACTTGCCCCACACGGGGATCTTCCGTACATCGAATTCAAATCTCAAGGCAGGCCGGCATATTGTTATGCAATAGAGGAAGAGCGGGATGGGAAACCGTGGTATTTCGACATCAAACAATATGTCGAGAACAAAGAATACCCACCAGGGGTTTCTGACAATGACAAGAGGACGTTGAGGAGATTGGCTACTGGTTTCTTTGTAAGTGATACCATCCTGTACGAACAGAACCACGACATGACCCTCCTACGATGCGTAGATGCCAAAGAGGCGAACTTCATGATTGAGGAGATCCACGAGGGTTCCTTTGGGACACATGCCAATGGGCATGCTATGGCCAGAAAAATCCTTAGGGCCGGTTATTACTGGCTCGCTATGGAAAGCGATTGCTGCGCTCATGTAAGGAAGTGTCATAAATGTCAGGCATACGCGGACAATGTCAATGTTTCGCCACATCCTCTAAATGTTATGTCCGCTCCTTGGCCTTTTTCCATGTGGGGAATAGATGTCATTGGGGCCATCGAACCCAAAGCGTCGAATGGTCACCGCTTCATTCTTGTGGCGATAGATTACTTCACCAAATGGGTCGAAGCGGCTTCTTATACTAATGTCACGAGGAGTGTGGTAGTCAGATTCATCAAGAGGGAGCTGATTTGTCAATACGGACTCCCTTGGAAAATCATTACTGACAATGGCACCAATCTGAACAATAAGATGATGCAGGAAATGTGCGAAGATTTCAAGATCCAGCATCATAACTCCACCCCTTATCGGCCAAAGATGAATGGGGCTGTAGAGGCTACGAATAAAAATATTAAGAAGATTGTTCAGAAGATGACAGTGTCATACAAAGATTGGCATGAGATGTTGCCTTTCGCCCTGCACGGATATAGAACCTCGGTACGAACTTCTACTGGGGCAACGCCGTATTCCTTGGTTTATAGGATGGAAGCAGTGCTCCCATTTGAGGTAGAGGTTCCTTCTTAGAGGATAATGGCGGAGTCCAGCCTAGAAGAGTCAGAATGGGCTCAAGCACGCTACGACCAACTTAACCTTATTGAAGGTAAGTGTTTGGCCGCCATGAGCCATGGGCGTTTGTATCAACAAAGGATAAAGAACGCATTCGACAAGATGGTACGCCCGCGCAAGTTCAACGAGGGGGACCTCGTGCTGAAGAAAATGTCCCATGCTGTTAAAGATAATCGAGGCAAGTGGGCCCCGAATTATGAAGGACCTTTCGTGGTGAAAAGAGCTTTTTCTGGGGGTGCTCTAATACTCACCCACATGGATGGCGAGGAGCTACCCTCGCCCGTGAACTCCGATGTAGTTAAACGATATTACGCTTGAAGTCTGGGGCAATCGAGAGGACCATTGCATGTTCTTTTACTTCTGAGTTTTTGTTCTTCTTGGTTTCCTCTAGGGATTCCCTTCCTCTGTATTTGTCTCGTTTCTTTGAAAAGAAAAGATGGGCGAGGTTTCAGTCCTCCCTTTGGTTTCAAACCTTGTGTTTTAGATTTGTTATAACTTGAGCCCTCTTCGCTCGGTGTATGGGGTGCCCCAAACGCTTATTTAAAATTGAATCTAACCAGCCTTCACTAAAATAAAATTATCGCATTAGAAACATTCATACATGCACACGCACATACATATCTTGTGATAGCAAGGAGCAGAATCGTCTCAGGCCACGGTCAGAAGTCAAGACGAGTCAATGGCAGAGATCAACCAAGGTAAGACGATGACCGGTCACGATTGGCCGCATGTTGTTTGTCTCCTACTTGCAGGTACTTAGGGATGGAGGCGAACGGAGGATAGGATCGCGACCGACCAATTGTCACCCCTTCCCGGCGCTGAGAACATCGCTGCAAGGCAGCCTAGTATCCTTTGAATTCGTAGTATTTTACTACTATTGTTTGTTTTTTAAGTAATCGACGCCTAATTCTAATTTAAGTGGTTTCAAGTAGGCAAACCTTAACCCATAAGGGGAGGGGGAGGCATGGTTAATGTTTCCCCTTAAAAAAAATGGCAGGTTAGCTCGCCTGGGCAAGATGAGCTCACCTGGGCGAGCAACCCCTGCACTTCAAAATATAAAAACGAGGGAGGGGAACGTTTTTATACCCAAAAACTCCCCCCCCCCTCATTCAAAAGAGAGGATTCACGAAGGCTTGCGGTTTTTGCTCCCCCAAGTCACTTTTGGTTGCATTTTGCCTTCATTTTTGGTGTTATTACTCACTCCAACAAGTAAGTATTCAATCCTTGAGTTTTTAGCTTCCCATTGGTGTGTTTTCTTCATCTTTTGGTGCTCTAAATTGTGAGAACGTGCTTATATTTGTGGGGCAGTTTTGGTTTGTTTTTATGCTTGATTTCTTGAGTTGAGGATTTGAATGAGAAGGCCTTAGGCCTATGCTGTATTCTGAAACAATGGGGCATGCCACATTGCCCCCATTCTCTTGCAATTTATGTCCAAACATGTGCCCACCAAGTGCTCGGTAAAATGCCCCAATGATATATGAATATGATTTTATAAAATTAGGATGGTGGGACTGTTTTATATATGTAGGTACAGCACAGGAGATTCAAAATAGGTGCCCAAATGCAATTCCAAGCTTAGGAACCCAAACTTGTAGCTTCAATGCAAGGAAACATGCTTATGGCTAGAAATCCAAAATTTGGTTTTAGAATTAGAAAAGCATGAAAATTAGGACTTGCTTGTGAGAGTTTTTGCTCAAATTTGGGCTGCCCCATGTTTGATACTTTGCATAGAGGTAGCGTAGAAAACACCTTGCAATAGTGTGTATACATAGGTAAATATAAGGAGCATGAAATTCCTAGCAAAGTGTGAATGATTGTCTTCCTAAATGAATGTATGATAGCACGGAATTCCCTTTTGAATGCAAGTATGTGCATAATGTAAATAGCTTGCCAATATGCATAAGTGTGAGTGAAACAATGAAAGTTTGTATGGTATATATATTTCGAGTGTGTGTAGGTAGTTTGTGATAGCAAATGTTTAGGACATAGTTAAGTGTAAATTTTGACGCAATGCCTTGAGCGTGAGAATGTGTGTTCTTTTCAAATGCATATATATGTATGACAATTAGAATGTGTTGGATGACCTCTATGTTGATATAAATAGTAAGATATTCTACACATACGCATGTGCATAAATGTGTTACTTTAAACGTGCGCATGAGTTCGTTCTAAACCGGAGGGATTAGCATGACATTTTTTGCGTTAAGATAAGCATTATCTTGTAAAACTAACTTCTAAATGTTTGTTCTCGCAAGAAATGGCCCCGAGGAAGCTTGCCTCAAAGAGATCTAGGAAGGATAAAGCGGCTGAAGGAACCAGTTCCGCTCCCGAATATGACAGCCACCGTTTTAGGAGTGCTGAGCACCAACAGTGCTTCGAGGCCATCAAGGGATGGTCATTTCTCCGGGAGCGACGCGTCCAGCTCAGGGACGACGAGTATACTGACTTCCAAGAGGAGATACTTCGCCGACGGTGGGCATCACTAGTTACCCCCATGGCCAAGTTCGACCCAGACATAGTCCTCCAATTTTATGCTAATGCTTGGCCTACAGAGGAGGGCATGTGAGATATGCGATCCTGGGTGAGGGGTCAGTGGATCTCGTTCGATGCGGATGCTCTCAGCCAGTTCCTGGGATACCCTTTAGTACTTGAGGAGGGCCAGGAATGCGAGTATGGCCAGAGGAGGAACCGGTCCGATGGGTTTGATGAGGAGGCCATCGCCCAGTTGCTATGTATACCAGGGCAGGATTTTGCCCGGACTGCTGCTGGAAGACGGGTGCGGATCATGCGCACCAACATGACCACCCTAACTCAGATCTGGATGACTTTGCTGCTCAGCAACATCCAGCCCAGCGATCATAATTCTGACCTCCCCCTGCCGAAGTGTCAGCTGGTGTACGCCATCCTGACACGGATGAGCATTCACGTGGCTCAGTTAATCGCTGATGCCATCTATCTATTTGCAGGTATGGCGCCTACCAGGCACCCTCTGGACCCGGATAAGTCCAACAGCGCCCATCACCCGAGCTTTCATTGAGAAGTATTGCACACAGAGACAAGCCCAGGGGGATGCCCCGCAGGCCGCAGACGCGCCGCCACCTCATAAGGCTGGCCCAGCTGGATCGTTTGATACGGAGCAGTATTTGCGGCATTTGGTACGCCAGCAGGCGGCCAACCACCGGGCGCATGTACAGACCCATGATTGTCTTTACCAGTTGAGCCTCAGCTTGCAGAGCCAGGGTTTTACTTCTTTTCCGTGCCCTACTCTGGACCAGTTCAGGGCAGAGGTCGCATGGCCTGGAGATTGGCCTGAGGCCCGGGCAGGAGAGGCGCCAGCAAAGGCACCAGCAGAGGCTCCCGACGAGGCAGATGAGGCCCGCGAGGACGAGGAGATGACACCGATTTACTTGATTTCTTAGGAGGGAGCGGGGCCACATGATTGGGAGATCCCTTGATCCATATTTCTTTTTGTTTCCATTTTTCCTATTATATATCATCTTATTTTTGTTTGACTAAGGGACTAACGTTTGTTTCATGTTGATTGACTTTGGTTTTGTACATACATATCGTTTGAGTTGTTACGTCGGTACTTGTTTCGTTGTTGTCAATAATGTTTGTTGAAATTTCGGGACCGTGTAGATTTTTTCATTTAGGAACGTCGTCCTAAAAAATAAAATGAACCAAAAATCCTAATAAAAAGAAAGAAGCGTTGTGAATAAAAGTCATGTTCGTAAAGAAAAGAAAAAGGTTTTTATTTATATATATGTGTAAAAGGAAAGTGTGTATAAAAGGATTTTTGTGTGTAAATGATGCGTGGAAAGGAATTCTTGTGTGTGTGAGCATTGAGTGTATATGAAGAAACTTTTGTGTGAACCATAAGTGTGTGTTGGGAAAAATGAAAAAATCTTTGAACGTAAATAGGGTTTGTATATAGACCGTGTGACGTAAAGAGAAAGAGTTCCAATGCGTGTACAGAAAAAGTTTGTCATGTATAAGAATGTAGATGTACAAAGAAAAGTTTTCCTCATAAAGGACCACAGGTGTATAATTTTGTGAATGAAACAAAAAGGAAAAAGAAAGAAAGACAGCGAAGGTCGACATGTTATAGTTAAGAAGTATAAATCATTCGTAAAGAGCAAACGTATCTTCTGGAAACAAGGGACTGATGCTAAGAGTTTATTTTCCGGAATAAACGAGATAAGAATGGATGAATTCATTGAACTGATAAAAGAACATAATTGGGAAACGTTGGGTCTGTTTGTGTAAATTCCCAACCGTAGTATCATAATGCCATAAACAGGATGCTTGAGTGCCCACCTGGCTGTAGCCATGACTAATTTTGCACGTTGTTTTCAAATCATCATTGTCACGCGTGCCTTATGGAATAATATGGAAGTTCGGCCCGAAATCGACACCTTGACACCCAAATTTGTTTCGCCCCAGATATGAAGATTGGGGTTCCCACGATAAAAGACCCCATTAAAACACAACCTTAGACCTTTTTGAACCTTGGCCTATAAAAAGAATCCTCATTCTTTCCCCCGAAGCAAAGGACAGTAGAATCTCCTCAAGGGAGAGCGAATAGAATGCTAAAACCCGATTTCCCAAAGAAAGGGATGGGGGAAGGAGAAGTGAAAAAAAAGAAGAAGGAAGAAATGGAAAGAAAGAAAAGAAAAAGATGAAAATAAAGAAAAGCACAAAAGAAAGAAAAGGAAGGATTCCCGATCAAAGATCGAAAGGAAGTGAAAAGGGAAAAGAAGCAATTCTCGATCAATGAAAGAAAGAGGACAGAAATTCTTCAAGCCAGATAAATTTTCGGCAAGGTAGGTGACTACCGGCAAAGGAAAACCCATTTTTGGTGATTCTTCCTTTCAGATTGCCACTCAAAATCATTCTCGACTGGCGATATCCCACCCCACATGAACAAAGAGGAAAAGACCGAAACACCCAGTTTCCTCTCTAAAAACACTACCCTCGAGAAAATCCTATTGGTCCGTGATCGTACGTTTTATCTTTGATTCGATAGGAAGTCGTGTGCAAAATAGAGTCATGGTGCAGTTATGGTTTGCGAATAGGGTAAAACACTTGCATTGTGAGTTTTATACACTATGAGTGATTTATTTTTAGCTTAGCCCGATGTTTCCCCTGCATGTTCATTTAAAAGCTAAAAGTTGACATCCTGCCCTTCATTCTCGTTTACAAGGAGGATTACCCTTGGCACAAATATATTGTTTCTCTAAGATATGGTGCTCTCGCGAATGATTTATTTTTCTTTACAAAAAGCATGTTTTCCTTTCAGGTGAAAAAACCCAGTGGATCGTTCGGTCCTGCCAACCACCTTTTTCGGAGCCCCACGAATGTCATTGCCTAGCGCTGTTCATGTGTCCTCCACCTTCGAGTTTGGAGCTATGTTTCATGATTACCTAAGTGTGGACCCTCAAGTGCAATCCTCCATTCTCCACCTTTTTCGGAGCCCCATGAATGTCATTGCCTAGCGCTGTTCATGTGTCCTCCACCTTCGAGTTTGGAGCTATGTTTCATGATTGCCTAAGTGTGGACCCTCAAGTGCAATCCTCCATTCTCCACCTTTTTCGGAGCCCCATGAATGTCATTGCCTAGCGCTGTTCATGTGTCCTCCACCTTCGAGTTTGGAGCTATGTTTCATGATTTCCTAAGTGTGGACCCTCAAGTGCAATCCTCCATTCTCCACCTTTTTCGGAGCCCCATGAATGTCATTGCCTAGCGCTGTTCATGTGTCCTCCACCTTCGAGTTTGGAGCTATGTTTCATGATTGCCTAAGTGTGGACCCTCAAGTGCAATCCTCCATTCTCCACCTTTTTTTGGAGCCCCATGAATGTCATTGCCTAGCGCTGTTCATGTGTCCTCCACCTTCGAGTTTGGAGCTATGCTTCATGATTGCCTAAGTGTGGACCCTCTAGTGCAATCCTCCATTCTCCACTTTTTTCGGAGCCCCATGAATGTCATTGCCTAGCGCTGTTCATGTGTCCTCCATTATCAAGTGTGGAGCCTCTGGTGACTGGGAAATATGTTTTTCTGTTATTTTCCGGATCGGTTCCTTCGCCAAACATGTGTATATGTGTATATGTATATTATATTTGTTGTTCTTGTTGTTGTTTGTACTTTGTTTTGTGTTGTACAACAAAAAAGAAGGAGTAGAGACGAGAATCGTCATCACGGAAAGGGCAGGATGCACGAAATCAGTGTCTTATCTTTGCTTTCCTCTTATCTCCGATGAGAGGTAAGTAAAGAGGGGCAACTGTCATACCCTAATTTCGTCTAGGGATTATAATTTGATGATATACAACCTTTGATTGGCCGCTTCGAGATATTTGGCACCCTTTGTTGCACAATATGTGAAGTCCCGAGACGTGGCGAAAATCAAAAGGAAGCAGGCTTACGCGATCCGTGAAAATTCCGTAATGTGACGGAAATCGAAAGGAGGTATTTTTCGCAATCCGTGAGTTTTCGTAACTTCTTCGAAAGCTAAAAAAGAGTAAATACATAATACGTAAGGACTCTTAACCTTACGGAAGGTAAATAAGTATCGTTACGAAATTCGTAAATTTTCGTAACGTTACGGAAAAAGATTTACCAAAAAAGGTAAAGTGTGGGTGCATTTAGTAAAAAGGGGGGTACAAATAGCAATCAGGCCCACTTGGGCCTTCCAGATTCTTCCTCCAGAAGGCTGTTGCTTCTAGAGGAAGCAACCTTGCTCGCCTGGGCGAGCTGGGTGGCAAGCTCCTCCCCTATTTTGCTATAAATAGGGGGAGGAGTGAAGGGAGAAGGGGTTCAGCCTTCTTGGCACTTCTTATTCTCTCGAAATTGCTGAGGAAAATTATTTTTGTGAAGAAAATCCAAGCCGAGGCGCTTCCGTAACGTTTCCGTGAGTAATTATGCGAAGATTCTCGACCGTTCTTCAACATTCATCGTTCATTTTTCATTTTCTTCAGTCTTCAACAGGTAAGTACCTCCAACCGAGCTTTTCAATTCATTCTATGTACCCGTGGTGGTCCACATTTTGTTTCATGTATTTTTATTCTCATTTTCATTCGCTTTCTATACCCCCTTTTGACGTGCTTCAGTCATTTATTTAAGTCATTTCTCGCCTAATCTAAAAATAAAATAAATTTCCACCGATCGTTTGAATTGTATCATCCGTTAATTTCTGTTAAAGAGAATTTCGACCGTTCGGTCGTGCCGTAACCACGTTGGAAATAAAAAAAGAGGTAAAATAATAATATAATAATCAAAAAATACCTTTTAGTAAAATAAAGCGAAAAATCAATCGGACGTTTTCTCTTTGGGATTTCTCATTCTTAATTGAATTGACTAATAACTAAAGTGAAACTAAGGCTAAAATCAACTCGCCTAGTCAAGCTCGTCCATAAAAAATAGGATTTTAAAAGTTTATCATTTCAGTTTCTTACCAAGTAAAAAGGATCATTATTTTAGGTACAACGCCTTAAAATGATCACAAATTCAAGTAAAAGAATCGCTTGATTCACCTTTAAAGAAAGAACTACGTAGGTCTGATTTCCTCTTCGATGGAGCGTACGTAGGAGCAAAAGCCCCGCTTTTGTCGACCTCAAAAATAAAAAGGAAATAAAAGTTAAGATAACACAATTTCACAATTCTAAAAAATAGGTTGTTGTCCTTTGAGACAAACGTGAGAGGTGCTAATACCTTCCTCAAACGTAAATACAACTCCCGAACTTAGAATTTTCGTTTCGACCGGTTTCCTTCGGTTTTTCCGACATTTTCCACAAATAAACGTTGGTGGCGACTCCGCGCATCTTTCCTCCTTTGGAAAGCGCACCCGTGAGCCTCGCCTCGCTCGCCCGCAAAAGGGCACGTTGCGACAAGAACCTAATGTTGAATCCAAATAAAAACCATGAGTTCCTTGTTAGCCCAGCCACGTTACAAGCCTAAAAAGCCCTTAGTGATCCACAGTATATATGTATGATTACCTTAACTGAGAAGAAGTGCAAAGTTGGGAACATTAGTTCAATTGTTGAATTTAAAACATTCTTAGCTGAGACACTTGCGCGCTGAGAGAAACACTAACCTTGTGAGGAATAAAGTGTGGTAGTTTTTCCTTGATGAAGTTTTTACTTGCTAACCTTTTTCATCTCCATGTATATTCCTTCATACTTCCATCACAAGAGCAATACAAACGCAAACTCAGGATCCGTCATTGAAAGGTTTGAAAGGATTCAAAGTTATCTCATGTGTCAGTACATTCAAAACTTGTCTTTTGCTTGAGGACAAACAAAGGTGTTAATTTGGGGAAGTTGATAACTGCGGAATTTGAGTTAATTTGATAGTTATATTGGCTAAGAATGATTGCAATTTCGTTACTTTACTGTTGTTTTTAATGAAATAATAAAGAAATTAATATCTTTGTAGTTTTTTATTAGAATAAGTTAAATTGGCTAAGAATGATTACAATTTCTATACTTTATTGTTGTTCTTTACTTTACTTTATTGTTGTTTTTAATGGAAGAATTGGACAGCTTGCTTAGCGCGCAATCTAGGCTTAGCGTGCACCCTCACTTAGTTGGAAAACTCAGGCTTAGCATGAAGAAGGCCCACAAGAAAGCCCAAAGGCGAGTTTAGCACGAAAGCCCATGCTCAATGTGAAGTCAGCGTGAAAAGTAAGCTACCTTAGGCCTATAAAAGGAGTAGGAAGCAAAGGAGAGATACACATCGGGATACCAATCCCTAGACAACCTTGGAGACTCATAGCTCTCTAATGAATATATCTTAAGCCCGAGTATCTCAAATAGGGAAAAACCTCTATCTATGTCCATTCTTCTATCCACATCAGCCCCTAAAGTATAAAGCCTCTCATTGTCATGAGAGGCTAAACCCCCTGTGTTGGGAGCCTCGCAGCCCAATGCCCTTGTAATGTAATCTTTCCTTATTATCTACTAAATGCAATTTCAGTTTCTATTGTCTCTTTTTTTTCTTCATCTTTATTGTATGGTTTGGTCATCCATGCATTAGTTTTAGGGGTTATACATTGGGAAATGGTAATTTCTAAAGAATTGGGAAAGGACATCTAAATGAAATCTTTGCTAGGGTTAGAGTGACTTTGTTTTGCCTCTGCATACATCTCCATACTTCATGCTATTTATTATTCTATCTTTGCAAAGGGATTTGGGAGAGAGAATACATAAATTAGGCTCTTCATCGTGAGGGATCAAGGTTGAGTATCTTAGTAGATGTGGGTGGAAATTAGGAAAGCATTAGATAGAGAAAAGTCATCAACATTGCATCACAAGTAGTTTTGGCATGTTAGGCCCCAACATATTTGCATTTTGATTTTATCTTTATCTTTTATTTTTCTTATCTTTTGCATTAAAATTTCTTATATATTTTTCTTCTAATTTTTTTATCTTTATCATCTTTTAATTTAAATCTTTATCTTATCTTTGATCTTTCTTTATCTTTTATTTTAAATTCATTATCTATTGTTTGAAAATTGGGTTTGCCTCAATCTAAGTACAAACAAAGTCCATGTGGATTCGGCACTCGGACTTCTGAGTACTTTACTACTTGAGACAAATTGGTGTAGTTGCTAATGAGTTAACAAGAAACCAGAGGCTATGTTGACCTACTGACTACATTCGGTCAAGGCCATCTCTTGGGGAGCTTTACAATTAGGTATTTATTCATCAATGCAAATACCTCTTACTTTTCTTTGATTTGCAGGAAAACGCTCAACGAGCTCAGAGCCATGGTCTCCATACCGCATCTGAAGATGAAGTTCCCCACCTTAACAGGAGAGATCATTGTTTCCACACTACATCTGAAGATGAAGTTCCCTACCTTAACGCTCAACGAGCTCGAAGCCATTGTCTCCACATAAAGAAGATCAAATGCAGGCATGACATTGATACGATCTGCACAAAAGAAGTTTTTTAACTCGGGTTTCAAAAGTCTATTTTTGTTTTGAAAACCAATTGACCCCCCCTCTTGGTTTATGAGTTTCATCATCTTTTTTAATTGGTATCAAAGTTGTGTCTTGTAAGTTACTCAAGATCATGTTTTTTCTAAAGATGGGCTCAAAACAAATCACTTTCAAAGAGGGTGCATCTTTAAATCAACATGAATGATCTGTCAACAAGTGAATAAAGTGAGGTAAATCGTGATTTTGAAGAACTTTTAGAAGCATTTAATAAAATGCATGAGGAAGCTCAAAGGTTTGATGTGTTAAAAAAAACCTGAAAAGCAAACTGAAAATGCATGTCAATAAATTAGCTTCAACATAAGATGAGTTGAACAAACTGATGCAATCCTACTCCCCCAAGGGCATTGGATATAAGACTCTAAGAAGATTGGGCTAGAGATGTAGGAGAAGACCCTTAGGTTCTCATGAGCCTTAGGGTAGAATTTGGGCCCATGGCTAAGTATAAGCCCACATATCTTTGTAAATATTAGAATATGTTTTCCTTCTTTTGGGCCTTGTATTTTGGTCATTTTAGGTTTGTAGGGTACCCTACAAATTAAGGGCATCCTATCCTACAAGTTAAGGGTACCCTAGTAGTATATGGCTTTAGCCTTGTATTTTAGGGCATTTTGAGAAGTCTTTGTAGTAGGGATTTTTTTTTGTATTTTCATGTATTTTTTTTTTGGGGGGGGGGGGGGGGGGTGGGTGAGCTTAGCTATTAGAGGGGTGTGTGTTCCCATGTGTCATACCCTAATTTCGTGCGGGGACCATTGTTTGTCGGCATGCGACCTTCGTTTGACCACCTCAAAATGTTTAACGCCCATCGTTGTGGAATCCGTAAAGTTCTGAGATGTTTCGAGAAGAAACCAGTCAAAAA
This sequence comes from Glycine soja, assembly GCF_004193775.1. Taxonomy (NCBI): domain Eukaryota; kingdom Viridiplantae; phylum Streptophyta; class Magnoliopsida; order Fabales; family Fabaceae; genus Glycine; species Glycine soja. Next base: position 30,543,938 of record NC_041015.1, on the reverse strand, counting down.
CACAAAAATGGGAGTGTATTTAGCAAAGTGGGGTATGTGTAAATAAACTGTTACACTCTAATTTCATCTGAGGACCATTGTTGATCGTTTCGGAAGGCTTAACACTCATCGCAGTAGAATCCGTAAAGTTTCGTGAGATTTCGAAAAGAAAACGGCCAAAAACACAAAAATGGGGGATGAACTTATCAAGATAGGGGTGTAAATAGAAACTCGAATCTAGGCCCTTCAGTTGGGTTCCTTAAGGAGGAAGCAACTCGGCGGCAAGCTCCTCCACGTTGTTGAAAAATGGTTTTCGGGGCTTTCGTGGCTTCCGTAATGCTTCTATAAATATGTGAATTGTCTACGAAAATTTTCAGTTTTTTAGAACCTCATTGTCTTACTCTTTCAAAAAAAAAAAAAGAACCTTTAGCCAAACACTTGCAAATCAATTAAGGATTCTTCTAAGTTCTTCAATTTGTATTATTCTTCTCTAAAAGAGAGAAAAACTTTGGTACTTCAAAAAGAAAACTGGTGTTGTGATCAAGAGGTTGTGAGTCTCTTGATTTGTGAGTTTTTCTGAACACATGGGAAAAGGATCCCTAGGTGGTTCGGAAGTCGTAAAAGAATTTTACAAGGATAGTGAAAATCTCAAGTGGGTTGCTTAAGGACTAGACGTAGGCACGGGAAGTGGCCGAACTAGTATAAACTGAGTTTGCAATTCTCTCTTCCCTTGTCTGATTTACATTATTGCAATTTAATTTTGTCTTGCGCATTTAAAGAGCATCAATTAAATTTTTTATTGCTTCTTCTTCTGCATATTAAATCTGTCATATATCATTTAAAGAGAGAATTAAAGTTTTTTAGGGGAAAATTTTGAAACTTAATTCACCCCTCCTCTTAAGTTATTGAGGCCACTTGTCTAATAGAAAATGACATTAATCATTGAAGATGCAAACTTTTGCTATAGGGTCATGCCCTTCAGCCTCAGAAACACAGGTGATACATACCAACGACTGATGGGTCAAGTCTTTAAATATCAGATCGGACGAAACATCGAGGCATATGTTGAAGACATGGCCATCAAGTCTCAAAGCATAACCTAACACGTGGTAGACCTGGAACAAGTCTTTGGGGAACTCCACAAATATGACATGTGCATGAACCCTGAAAAATGTACCTTTGGGGTAGGCGGAGGCAAGTTCCTCAGCTTTATGATCACTTACCAGGGGATTGAAGCCAAGCCCGACAAATGAACTGCCATACTAGAGATGCGCAACCTGACCAACGTCCAAGAAGTTTAGAAACTGAATGCTAGGCTAGCATCCCTGTTTAGGTTCCTCCCGAAGCTAACCGAAAAGGCGAAGCTGTTTTATAAACTGCTCAAAAAAATTGAGCCCTTCCTATGGGACAAGACTTGAGAACAAGCTTTCTTGGCTTTCAAGAAGACCGTTGTCATACCACTAGTTTTGAGCCAACCTAGGCCAGGAGTACCCCTACACCTATATCTCTCAGTAGCTGATGAAGTCGTTAGCTTAGTCCTTGTACAAGAGGCCAACTCCCTATCTATTTCACTAGTCGTATACTCTATGACGCTGAAAAGCGCTACAAATGATAGAAAAGGTGGCATTAGCCCTCATTACCTCGGCCTGGCGACTCAAGCTCTACTTCTTGAGTCATCAAGTGGTGGTCAAAATGAACTACCCCATCAAGTAGGTTTTGCGAAAGCCTGAACTTGCAGGAAGGAAGATGGCCTGGTCCATCAAAGATTTGAAGTTTGACCTCCACTATGAGCCTCGCGATCCCATGAAGACATAAGTCATGGCTGACTTTCAAGCGAAATTCACTGGAAATGACACAACGACCCCAAACTGGTGGAACCTTTACGTTGACGATGCGTCCGACATAAAATGAAGCAGGATATGAATCATCCTTGAAGGCACTGACAATGTCACCTTAGAGCAAGCCCTTAAGCTCAACTTTAGAGCTTTAAACAACTAGGTGGAGTATGAGGCATTCATTACAGGTCTAAAGCTAGCAAGAGAAGTCGAAGCTAAGAAGCTGCGATGCTACACAAACTTGCAACTTGCCTAGGGATAGGTTGCCAAGAAATATCAGACCAAGGAGATAGTGCTTCTCAAGTACTACCACATTGCCAAAACTCTCATCGACAATTTTAGATGTTTCAAAATGTACTACATTCCCATGCAGAGCAACACCAAAGCAAACCCGCTCTCCATGTTGGTCAGGACCAAGAAGGTTGGGCACCTTAAGACTATCATCTAGAAGATGCTCCAAACTCCCACCATAGATGTTGAGGAAGTTATGGCTTGAGAAAAGGAGGAACCAAACTAGATGACCCCCTACAAGAGCTTCCTAATTAGGGATGTACTAGCACTAAACAAGGACGAAGCCCGATGCCTCAAGCGAAAGGCTAGTTACTACATCATCCTTGATGGCGAGCTATTCAAAAAAGGGTTGATAAGACCCCTACTCGAATGCTTAAGCAGCCAACAAGCAGACTACATCATGAAAGAACTTTAGTAAGGGATCTGTGGTGTCCACATCGGAGGATGCTCCCTTGCCACCAAAGTGGTGTGAGCCAGCTACTACTGGCTAACACTCAGGGCAGACACCCTTGACTTCACCAGGAGGTGCAAATGATGCCAAGAGTTTACAAATGTGCACCACACTCCTCCTAACAATCTCCATAGTCTGAGCTCCCCTTAGCCCTTTGCCATGTGGGGAATAGACATACTGGGACCACTACTATAACACCCTGATATATATATCTATATATTATTAGTAATTATGTTTGATGTTTGATTATTTGTTGCGTTATTTTCATCCGTAATTATTTTTAAGGAAGTTAATTTAGTTAATAGAGGGGTGGATAGATAAGGATGTAGCTTCTCAAAGAAGCCTCTTGAGAAAGCTTCTCAAAGAAGCCACGAGGAAGCTTCTAGAGAAAGCTACATGAAGCTGCCTCGATAAAAACGCTGCCCGGCCTTCATTAACCGTTGGATCTTCTCAAAATTTGGTCTGCAACTTCACAAAACACTTTTCCATGATCTGACCGTTGGGATCTTTCAGAAGATGTCTGGAGTGTGCTAGAAGCCTCTTAATGAAGCTTCTGGAGGAAGCTTCTTAATGAAGCTTCTAGAGAAAACTACATGAAGCTGCCTCGGTAGAAACGCTTCCCAGCCTTCGTTAACCGTTGGATCTTCTAGATATTTGGTTTGCAACTTCACAAGACAATTTACCATGATTTAACCGTTGGGATCTTTTAGAAAATATCTGGAGTGTGCTAGAAGCTTCCGTTCCCGAGAGCATCTCTTATTTAAGCATTTCAGCCTTTGCTTTCTTGTAGCTTAGGAAAAATGTCATTTCATCTTCTTTCTTTCTTCCAAATCCATTTCTAAAGTTCCAAGTACTTTCTCCATCACCCACATCCACCATTAGCCACCACAAACCATCATTGTTCTCCATTGAAAACCCACACCGAGAGGAACCCTTCAACCGAAGCAGAATTTCCAACTTGGCTTGCGGTTTCGGTAGAGAACGAAAACCCTAATCTAATCTTTCGTTTTCTTTCGAGGTAACCATGGTTCTATGCTTGTTTCTTGTTAGTTTCATCTTGTCTTTGCATCTTTTCTAAATTTGCAACCGCCATTGCATGTCTTATGCTTCCTTTGAAAAACCTTAGAGAAAGAGACTTTGTAAACATTATCCTTTCATGAAATGCATGTTATTCTCGTAACCTACACTGAACCCCGGTCACATTGGCGTGGTCGGAATTTCCAAATTACGTTCCTTTGTAAAACCCGAAATACTCTCAGCTCTTTCATGTAGTGATGTGGGTGTTTGACCCAGAGCACTGTTACTAGCTTTGTTTTCTTAAATCCATACTAAGTCTCCTTCGTTTTGGCATGGTAGAGGCTTGTGTGGAATCGACAAGCAAGGACAAAAAGGAATCTTCAAGTGACGCGACGAGGAATCCGTGGGGTAGCTCACTATAGGTAAGGGGAGTTTATTATAAAATTTACCATTTTAACACCATAGTTAGGGTCAGGGAACCTAGCTGTGAGTATATCTGCCTGTCCCTGTGCATGCTGATTTTTCTTCAAAGAAAATTACGTTTTAACTAATGGGATGCGATATATATATTGTGATGAATGATATTGTTTTGGCTGTTTGAAGGCTGTGCGTGTGGAAATGATATTGTTGTGTTTGTTTGAATTGTTGTTGATGTTGCTATTGAGGATTTTAATTTATATGTGATGATAATGATGATTATGATGATATTGATTTGAGATGACATTGTTAATAAAGACCATGTCAACATGAATTGTTATTATTGATGAATATGTGAATATGAAATGAGGTTGTTGTTGTTGTTGATAACGTCATTGAGATGAGATGATATTTATGTTGTGAATGACATGGAAATACGATTTGTTCATTGATGTTGGAAATGCATTGGCATGTGCATGTTGTGTATGTTCGTGGGGGCACTATGCACTGACCTTTCAGGGTCTTTGGCACTAGCTTTTGACCACGTTCATACATTGGATGTTGTGTATGATCATGGGGGGCACTGTGCACTGACCTTCCAGGGTCTTTGGCACTAGCTTTTGGCCATGATCATACGTCGTATGAAGTGTATGTCATGGGGGGTAGAGTGCACTGACCTTGTCGGATGGCCCAGACGTGGGTAACTAGCGCGGTTAGAGAATCTAAGCATTCCTGAGGGGATGCTTAGGTGCTTTAATTGGTCCATGGTCTTTGGCATTTACTTTTGGCCGTGATCATAGCTCATACGACACAGGAAATAGAGTAACTGTGGGCAAGTGTACTTTGTACTAGGGGGCTGTCACCTGGTAGGGAACACCTTTGGGCTCCCAGGCTGATCACCTATGGGAAGGGGGCTGTTACGTGCACAACCGGGTGGTCTCGACAAACTCAGCACAGTTCCCTAAGTGAGAGTGTCGTGTGGACACGCTTAGGCTATTTCCTGATATTTGGTTGTTGTTGGTACGTACCACATTGCATCTGAGTGTTGAGTCAGGTGCATGCATCATTTTGTGCAGTCTTGATTGGGTCCATGGATGGATGATGAGTAATCGTTGGATGTGAATGATGAATATTTGTTGGATATGAGTGTTGAATAATGATTGTTGTGTATGCTTATCATGTTTGCCTATGTTCCTTGCTAATTGTGGTTATTTGGAATTGGTATTGGTTCTTTTATAGTAAACTCACCCTTGCAATTTTGTATCGTGTGGTTGATACCTGTGATGATCACGAACCTTGTTCATGGGAGCAGAATGACAGTGGCAGGGTGTAGCGAGTAAGATTCTGGTGAGGAGCCGCCGAGCCGACGTGATGACGTTGGCATTATTTTGTGAGAGAGTTGTGTTTTGTAATCAACTCCTCCGTAGTTGTTTTTTTAAGTTTTATTTTGTTGAGTTAAAGATGTAAAACTGGAATTTTAATTATATATATGAACATATTTAATTTTCGTTATGTGTATGACTGTACCGAATTATTGTTTCTATGTAATTATGCATATTCACTTAAGTAATGGCGTGTTGTTGGATGAATTTATGTTGTGACAAAATCACTTCTATTTTCGTAATAAAAAAAATTAAGGGAGTTCTTTTTATAAAAATTGAAATTATCAAATATTAGAGTGTGGATACTGTAGCGACGAGGCGGGTCGTTACAACTACCAAAGGCCCAAGAGCAATCAAATACTTACTAGTCGCCATGGACTACTTCACCAAGTGGATAAAAGCAAGACCACTATGGGGAATTATGACCATGAAGGTGAAGAAATTCACCTGGAAACACCTCATATGTTAGTACGGTCTCCTTCATGCCATTGTCACGGACAACCCTCAAGTCAAAGCTCAAACTTACGGAGACTTCTTGGCAAGGCTAGGTATGAAGCACCTAGTCACCTTTGTCGAAAATCCTCAGACCAACGGTCAGGTAGAGGCAGCTAACATTGTCATCCTCAGGACCCTGCATACTAGACTTAACAAGTCTTAGAGTCTATGGAAAAAGGAGCTCCCCAGCATACTCCGAGCATACCATTGTTCACCCCATACTACAACCAATAAAACTCCTTACTGACTCACATATGGCACAAGCGCCATGATCCCCGTTGAAGTCAGGGAATAATCGACAAAGAGACTATCATTCCAACAACAACAAAATGAAGAAACTATGAGGGTAGAACTTGAAACAACAAACAAAGTCCAAGAAACGAAGAAGCTCAGGGAAGAAGCTGCCAAACTCCGAGTAGCAAGGAGATATAATACAAAGGTTCAAACACGAGCTTTCAACCTGGTGACATCATATGGTGAGTCCGAGGTGAAGCCAGAAAAGATCTTCGAGCAGGAAAGCTTGGCCCCAACTGGGAAGGCCCATTCAGGGTCACTACAAGCCTGGACAACGGAGTATACCTACTACAACAATTGGATGGCAAAGCAATTCCAAGAACATGGAATGCCACTCACCTGAAGTTCTACTTCAGTTAACCTAAATGGAAACCCAATGTTGTACTCTTTTTCCTATTCAGGTCTTTTGTCCCAAAAATAGAAAAATCAATGTTTTGGCTTGAGAGGTTTTAACGAGACACATATGGCATAACGAAGGGAATTTTTACTCAATCAAATACATCTAATAGATATTATACACCCCTTCCTTCTCATAATTTTCTTATGAAGACAAGAACATCCATGGTCATAGCTCCAAGCCTCTTAAAACCCAAGGATCACCCTTGGTGAGCCCTCCTAGTAGAATTTTGACTCCAGTAGATGCCACCCACAGTGAATGACATGTATGCACAAGCACACTACTATGACTCTAGTACATGCCACCCATAGTGAATGACGTGTACGCACAAGCATGCTACTATGACTCTAGTACATGCCACCAACAACGAGTGACATGAACATACGAGCACAATACTATGTCTTCAGTACATGCTGTGACACCCTCTATCCCGACATATACATAAATAATTAAAATATACAAATACATATTGGTAAAAAAAATCACGTGGATAAAAGGTTCACATTTACTTCACTATTATCAAATATAACTTATTAAAAATATATTCGGCTCAAAACAAGGCCGTCAAAATTTACAAAAATGTTTTGTTAAATTAGTGAGGTAAAATAAAATGAACTAACATCATAAAATTAATATAGAAACTTATGCCCCCAATGTCACATCCTATGAGAGCATTGTGTCTCGACGTCCTTTAGCACACGGTTCCTTAAAGCAATTCACCTAGTCATCTGCTCCCCTGAACACAAAGTTCAAGATCATCACAGGATCCAAACACAAACAACACACAGGGAGTGAGTTATCACCTTCCTAACTAATGGAGAGAAATAGGTAACATGTAGGCATAAATATCATATAAACAAAATAAAACTTACTTAAACATAGCTCACATCATTTCACCATTTTGTTGCCCAACATCACATCACAACATAACACATTTCATTCATTTTCACAACATTCACGTACTCAAGGATCAAAACACAATGTCATCAAGTCAATCAATATCAATCAATACAGAAGCGTTATGTAACATATACACTAAGACTCAATCCTGTATGGAATGTGGTACCATGTCAGTGAAAAACCATGTCGAGTGCCTAGAAGTACATGACAAGACAAACCATACACTAGCAAGTCAGGTCACTCTCACTAGGTAAGATCATAAGGAGACCAATCAGGGTCATGCTGTTTTGCGAGAATTCTCCAACCATATGGGATCAACATTGGCTTAAAGGACCACTCAAACCAGGTGACCCCCAAGGCCTACACCCCGAAGAGTCCGTCTAGGCCTCTCCCTCCTGATTCAGGTCCAACCCAGAAAACATTTTAGCACATAGACTCTATCTATGAATTGTACAAAACACACGACTCCATAATTGTTCTAAAAATAGTTTATCTCGTCGCCCTTAAAGGGTCTTAGCATTAACTCATCGCCTTTAAAGGGACTTAGCATTAACTCGTCGCCCTTAAAGGGACTTAACATTAACTCGTCGCCCTTAAAGGGACTTAGCATTAACTCGTCGTCCTTAGAGGGTCTTATAGTCGTGTGATTGTACAATTCATAGTTCACAACATCTCAATGCACATATATATCTCAATCACATACATACTCAATTTATCACATACACTCGATCTCAATCACAATGGTATAATCTCAATTTAACACGTTATCACATCCCCTGAATCATATACACTTTACCTATGAGCTATGCAATACACAAATAATCAATTGTTTTCAAAATCGTAACTCGTCGAGTTCCCATAGTGGATCTCATCACAATACTCGTCACCCTTAAAGGGTCTTACAATTGTGTGATTGCTCAGTTCATAGCTCACAACTTAATACACACATCTCAATACACATTTATTTCACCATTCATCACAGGTTCAATTTATTACATACTCACAATTTGAATCACCATTTCATAATCTCAATATAACAATTCATACAAAAGGTTTATCATAACATGGGAAGTAAAACCACTTAAATAATTTCACACAATTATATAAAAAATCATGGGTCAAAACACAAAAACATCAAGGGCATTCAAGTTTATCAATTAATTCTTATCAGAACATCAATTGGTACGTAAAAAACAACAATATTATATTTATAATTGTAAAGGAAAAATTATAATTTAAAAAACACCCCAAAATAAATCCCAATTTAATCCTCTAAGGATCCCTACACATGTTCATTCTAACTCCAATTGCGATAAACTTATCCATTACCTTTAAGCGGGCTCACGTGTGCATTGTGACAACAATAGTGGCATCTCTAATGGTTTCCTGAGATTCTTCAAGTTTTTCCTCTAATTGCTCTGATATGGTTCCCAAACTTCAAAGAGAAGAAGGGATTGAGGCCTCCATTTTGTATTGCTTCGTGAGATTTAGTTTTACTGAGACGGTGAAGGCGTGCGGAATTCAATCGCAAACGACATATCAAAATTTTATGACAATCCAACGGTTAACGTGTCTGGGATCGTAGTTTTACTAAGACAGCTCTGGGTTTCTGCGAGAAAGAAGAAGTTACGATAAAATAGTTTTTCTCTTAGGTCCGACACCTGTTCGTAATTCCCAACGGTGAGAATGCTCAAAATTGAGTTACAAACATGGTGCTTAAATTTCACGACGATCCAACGGTGAACGAATCCGGATGTTTTATTTTTTTCATATTATTTATCTATAAAATTAAAACTTTAAATAAAATGAAAGAGAAATATTAGATAATGCATTAATTGTGATAGTCATATCATTAATAATTAAAATGAGAATGAGATAATTTTCTAAATTATATTTATTAATGAAGATGAGATTGTTTAATCCTATTTTTATGTGGGGCCTAGAATTTTTTGATGAAGAAACATTTGATTGTTATCAAGTGTTTCAAAACTCTGGTCTTATTGAATTTATGTCTTTAAAATTACCTTACTATCCTGAGCTTGTCTGAGTCTTTTACTCAATTTTGAAAATTTAGGGTAGTACATTAGTTTTCGAGGTGCATGGAATTCCTATGGTTATTGATCAATCTATTTTCTTTTCATTGACACATCTACCCAGTCAAGGTGCACCTTTTGAGGGCATCATTGTTGACGACTGGAAGTTTGATTTCTAAAGTCATGATTCCCTTCATATAGTCTGCAATGATCAGGTGGATATGACCGGCAGACTGCTTGCCGGATCATTGACGTTTGACTGTCGCATCATGCACTACATAATTGTTCACATTTTGCTTCCAAGGTCATCCAACTTGGCTCAGGCCTCTAAGGAGGATTTAATCATTATGTGGGATTTTCTCACTGGTCTTCAGATTGACTGGGCCCATCTAGTTTGTTATCGGATGCATAAGGCATTGTGATCCAATGCACCTCTGCCTTATCCTCAGCTTGTCACTTTATTTCTTTGCCATTTTCAAATTCCCTTGGATAATGAGCCCTTTGTGCAAGTCAAACATTCTTTTGCCATTGGTGTCGGTGCGGTCACCTACTTTGGCTACCACAAGGATATGGACAGTCAATGGGTGAAGAAGAATGTGCAACAATAGGAAAAAGATGAATGCACTCCCTCTCCTCCACCACAGCGTGTTGATACCGCCTTTCTCCTACAAGAAGTCCTCACCGAGCTCTAAGATTTTCGAGCCACTATGACTGATCGCATCGACAACCTGGACACCCGGATCACTGGTGTCGCAACCTACCCTTCGGCGGGAGGGCGACGCGGGGCTCGCGGGTTCGTCTTCCAAGAAAGGAATACGCACGGAGTCGCCACCAACGTTTATTTGAGGAAAACGTCAGAAAAACCGGAAAAGACGTAGCCTACAAACTTTAAGTGAAAGGTTCGGGAGTTGTATTTACACATGGGGAAGGTATTAGCACTCCACGCGCCTGTCACAAGAGACGGTAGCCTTTAATCAAATGTGCAAATATGACTTCAATTTATATTCTTTTCCCTTTTTACGTTCTTATGTCTTTTTATGCCTTTTTATGATTTTATCTTTTTGTGGTCGACAAGGGCGTTTCCCTTTGCTCCTACGTATTCCTCAATTGTGATGAGAAAATCAGACCTACGTAGTTCTTTTGTGAACAAAGCGTTTTGGTTAAGTTATTTTTTAGTTTTTATTGAATGAAAGGTCATTTAAGGCGTTGAACCATTAGACAATCTTTCGATTCTTTTGAAAAGTGAGAAAACAATAAGGCATTGGACCATTAATGATTTCTTTATTTTTCAAAGAGGTAACAAAGTTACATATTGATTTTAGACTTTTTAGAAATCTACACTTGACCAATAAAAGCGGAAAAGACCATTTCAAGGCGTTGGACCTTTGAAAATGGCTTTTTTAGCCGATGACAAAAGTTTGGTTTATGAATTGATTTTAGCCTTAGTTTCACTTTGGTTATTAGTAGATTCGATTTAAGAAAGAGAAATCCCAAAGAAAAACGTCCGATTGATTTTTTTGATTTATTTTACCAAAAGATATTTTTTATTATTATATTATTATTTTACCTCTTTTTGGTTTCCAACGTGGTTACAGCATGACCGAACGATCGAATTTCATTTTAATAGAAATTAACGGATGTTACAATTCAAATGATCGGTGGAAATTTATTTTATTTTTTGATTAGGTGAGAAAATGACTTAAGTAAATGACTAAAGCATGTTAAAAACGGAAGAAAAGAAAACTAAAAGTAAACGAAATTAAAGTGAAAGTACACAAAACCAGAAATGAATTGACAGTCTCGGATTCGAAAACTTACCCATTGAAGAATGAAGAACGGATGAAGAATGGTGAAGAATGACGAAGAACGATGAAGAATTTCCATAGAATCGCTTACGGAGGCATTACGGAAGCACTTCGACTCGATTTTTCTTCACAAAAACGTGTTTTTTGCCCAAAATAGCCGAAATGCATAGCCAAGGGGTCTTGAACATTTTGAAACAGCTCCCCCCTCCCCTATTTATAGGAAAAAGGGAGGTGTTTGCCGCCCAGAGACTCAATGAAGAAGATTTCTAAGCGCACCCGAATTACTAAGTTCACCCCTCTTTTCGTATTTTAAGGAAAAGTTATGGAAGCCTTACGGAAGTGTTTCGGATTTGATTTTCATCTTTTTTCTCTTCCCTTTCACCAATGTTAAGTGGAATATGCTTACCCAAGATTTTCGGAAATTTTACAGAAGCATTACGGAAGCCACGGAAGCCCCGGAAACCATTTTTCAAAAACGTGGAGGAGCTTGCCGCCCAGTTGCTTCCTCCTTAAGCAACCCAACTTCCAAAATGTTCCGGAAGGGCCTAGATTCGAATTTCTATTTACACCCCTATCTTGATAAGTTCACCCCCCTTCTTTGCTGATTCTTTTTCCGTAACGTTACGGAACCTTACGGATTACGTAACGATACTTGTTTTCTTTCCGTAATGTCACAAAAATTTATGGATTACGCAACCATCCCCTTTTTTTTTACTTCCGGAATGTTACGGAACCTCACGAATTGTGCAATGATGTTTTCTTTTGATTTCCGGTATGTCACAGAACTCCACGAATTGAGCAACGATGCTTTCTTTTGATTTTCGGCATGTCACGAAACTTCACGAATTACCTAATGATGGGTGCCAAGTACCTCGAAGTGGTCAAACGAAAGTTGCATGCCACCAAACAATGGTCCCCGGAAAAAATTAGGGTATGACAGTTGCCCCTCTTTACTTGTCTTTTATTGGAGATAAAAGGGAAGTAAAGATAAGACACTAATTTCGTTCCTTCCGGTTGACGAAAGTCGCGGGTGACCTTAAGATATCTCCGCATGCAACTGACTCGCTGTCCCTGGATGATAAAGGCGCAGAATTCGTCTATGCACGTTTACCACCCAACTTGCTGCTCTTGAATGATAAAGGTAAAAATGCGGGACCAACTGGTTCCCGCATGTCATCGGGCCCGCCGCCTCTGGATGACAACAGGTGCAGAAGACAACGTTAGTTTCTACGTGCTATCATGCTTTGAGTCTTAGAGATAGCAAAAAAAGGTTTAAACGGATAACCACTCGGGTATCTTCGCATGTCACGTGACTCTAGTGTCAGTATGACAGAAATTGTCTGCGCAGAAGATGACGTAAATCTCCGCATGTCAACGGGCTTGTTGGCCGCGATTGACAAAGGGTGCAGAAGACGATGTTAGTCTCTGCGTGCTATCATGCTTTGAGTCTTAGAGATAGCAAAAGAAAGTTTAAACGGATAACCACTCGGGTATCTCCGCATGTCACGTGACTCCAGTGTCAGTATGATAGAAATTGTCTGCGCGGAAGATGACGTAAATCTCCGCGTGTCAATGGGCTTGTTGGCCGCGATTGACAAAGGGTGCAGAAGACGACGTTAGTCTCTGCGTGCTATCATGCTTTGAGTCTTAGAGATAGCAAAAGAAAGTTTAAACGGATAACCACTCGGGTATCTCCGCATGTCACGTGACTCCAGTGTCAGTATGACAAAAATTGTCTGCGCGGAAGATGGCGTAAATCCCCGTGTGTCAACGGGCGTGTTGGCCGCGATTGACAAAGGGTGCAGAAGACGACGTTAGTCTCTGCGTGCTATCATGCTTTGAGTCTTAGAGATAGCAAAAGAAAGTTTAAACGGATAACCACTCGGGTATCTCCACATGTCACGTGACTCCAGTGTTAGTATGACATAAATTGTGGGGCGGCCGACAAAAGCGAGGCTCTTGCTCCTACGTATCCTCAATGAGGAACTCAGACCTACGTAGTTCTGGATAACTTGTGAGACTAAAAATAGTCTCGGTGTTTTCTTCACTAAAATGCGAACATGCTTTAGTAAAGAGAGAAAACATCCAACTAATCAGAGCAACATATGTTTTTCGGATGAAAAACAATGTGTCTACCGGGGAAGGGAAGTATACTGATGAAATCTTCTCATAACCATAAATGAGATTTTGGATGTTAGCATTTCGCTTCTAAATGAGCATTTAGAGGAAACACTGGGTTCAACAAAAATAGAGGAAAATCACTCAAAGTGTATCAATCTCACACGGGTAAGTGTTTCATCCTAATTCCGAACCATAGATATATCATGACTTGGTTTTGCAAATCATTTCCTATCAAATCAAAGATTACATGCGTGATCATGGATCAATAGGACTTTTCCTTGGGAATGGTGTTTATTTGGTGGGAACTTTGGCTTTGACTATTTTTTACTTTTTCCTTTTCTGTTTTTGTTTAGTGTGAGGTGAACAACCCACCGACGCACAAGATTTAGGTTGGCAATCAAAGGGAGAGGACCACTTTAGGTCGTGGTTTCCTTTCTTTTACTTGGTGACAATTCTGTATTGTTCAGATATTGTCTGATCCAAAGACTTTTCTGCATATTTCTTCTATTTTTATTCCAATCCATGATCGGGAATTTTCTTTCTTTTTTTTTTTGCTTCCTCTCGCTCTTTGATTGGGAATTTTCTCTTTTTGCTTCCCCTTTTTTGTTTTCTTCCGAGGGCAAGGATTGACATTCTCACCCTGGGTCAAGATTTATGGTAAATTGGGATTTTGGCTCAAGGCTTGTAGCACGACTGGACTTGATATATGTCAGGGTTTGGTTTGGTTCAAGGATAAAAGGGAATGTCCCACATTATTTCCATGACACAAATGCAACAATGATGATTTGGAAATTTTATGCAAAACTAATCATGCATGCACCTAAGTGGACACTCAAGTGTCGAAAAATTTTGGTCATGTGATGCTAGGGCTCATAATTCATTTTCCCTATTTTAGTCAACCCAGTGTTTCCAAAATATGTTCTTTTATCAATTTGTGCATTCATCCGAGTCTATCTTGGGTGTTCGGAAAAACTTTCACAGCATTTACCCTTCAAATGTGTACACACATTTTTTTCAAAAACTAGCTATGATCAGCGAATTTTTTCCTTCAAATAAAAGTTGGAAATTATCTCTCTTCACGAGCATGTTGATTTTTAGCTAGACAACTCTTTATTCTTATTATTTTCTTTTTTCCATCCTTCTTTTTCTTTCCTTACTTGCTCTCTTTTCCTTTTCCTCTTTTTTTTTCTTTTTTAAGTTATTTATCATTTGTTCATTTCCTCTCTCTTCTTTCTTTTTTTTCTTCTTATTTTTCTTTTTCCATGAGGTATTTTGCTACCTAAACATATGTTTATTTTTGTGAGGTATTTTGCTATATACATGCGTGTCCAAGGTATCTTGCTACCTAAACATACATATATATGTTTTGTGAGATATTTTTGCTATATACATGCATATCCAAGGTATCTTGCTACCTAAACATACATATATATATTTTGTGAGATATCTTTTTGCTACATACATGCATATCTAAGGTATCTTGCTACCTAAACACACATACATATATTTTGTGAGGTATGACTACGTTCCTTGCTTGCGCTTGTTTTATTTAAATTCCTAGGATCATGAGCAATTAGGTGTGTCCTACTATGACTTGCGAAACAAAAGGTGATCAAATAACAAGCAGAAATTTAAAAGTTACTAGGTTGCCTCCTAGTAGCGCTTCTTTACCGTCTTGAGCTGGACGCATGATGACTTGTCGGTCACGAACCTAGTACTTTGCTTACCTTTGGTTTTGGACTATGGTCACCTATTGGTCGGCCATGTGTCGTAGGCAATGCTCTAACCTTTTTTGTGGATGAGCTGAGATGAACTCTAAAGGTGGTGGCAGTGCGTTTGTTGCCCGCTGCCAGCCATCCCCAGGCTGCTGTGGTGTTTCGCCTTGTGCCTGCCTGGGGGCGCAGTACTTCTTGATGAAAGCTTGATTAGTAGGGGAGGTGATGACCTTGCCGGGGGTGACAGGCACTCCGTAGAACTGACAGAAGCCCGT
Source organism: Glycine soja (assembly GCF_004193775.1). NCBI lineage: Eukaryota > Viridiplantae > Streptophyta > Magnoliopsida > Fabales > Fabaceae > Glycine > Glycine soja. The sequence continues at coordinate 30,528,531 of NC_041015.1, read as the reverse complement.
AATCCAAACTGGAAACCCCAAGACCCTGTTGGACTTCTTTGAGTCCACTGGGTGTCTGGCGGGCACGATCCCTACAAATAGTGGATGGTATAAGAAATCAGTTGAACCATATGCATACTTACCTATGTCGGAACGACACAGACCAACTGATACATTCGCAGGGGGAGATCGGCATTGCGGTCGCTGGGCAGAACGTTACTAAGTAGCAACGTCATCCATATCTGTGTAAGAGTGGTCATGTTGGTGCGCATGATCCACACTTGTCTCTTTGCAGCGGCACGGGTGAAATCTTGCCCCGGTATGCATAGTAGCTGCGTGATAGCCTCCCTCTCTGGTTGTGCTCACACAGTTGGTCCTCCTCCAATATCAGGGGGTGGCCCAAGAACTGATAAAAGGAAACTACTGGCCCCTTAACCGGGAGTGCATGTCTCGGTTAAGCATTTAAGGGCAGAGGACCTTAAATTCTCTTAAGGTGCGGATGTGGAGCCTACTGAAGGCGAGAGCGTGTAGTCCTTTCAAGGTGAGAACGTGTAGTCCTCTGAAGGCGAGGGCATGCAGCCCTCTGAAGGCGAGGGCGTGCAGCCCTCTGAAGACGAGGACGTGCAGTCCTCTGAAGGCGAGGTCATGCAGCCCTCTAAAGGCAAGGACGTGCAGTCCTCTGAAGCGAGGACGAGTAGTCCTCTGAAGGCGAGGACGGGTAGTCCTTTGAAGGCGAGGGCGCGTGGCCCTCCGAAGGCGAGGACATGTAGTCCTCTAGAGGCGAGGACATGTAGTCCTCTGAAGGTGAGAGCATGCAGCCCTCTGAAAACGAGGACGTGTAGCCCTATGAAGGTGATGACGTGTAGTCCTCTTAAGGTGAGGGCATGCATCCCTCTAAAGGTGAGGACGTGTAGTCCTCTGATGGCGAGGATGTGTAGTCCTCTGAAGGCGAGGATGTGTAGTCCTCTAAAGGCGAGGACGAGTAGTCCTCTGAAGGTGAGGACATGTAGTCCTCGGAAGGTGAAGGCGTGTAGCCCTACAAAGGCGAGGGCGTGTAGCCCTCTGATGGCGAGGACGTGTAGTCCTCTGATGGTGAGGACGTGTAGTCCTCTAAAGGTGAGGACGTGTAGTCCTCTAAAGACGAGGGCGAGCAGCCCTCTGAAGATGAGGGTACTAGTACCCTAGGGTCCACCCTTATGAGAAGACAAGAGATTGACTCATTGAGAGGGCCGATCATCCCAAATTCAAAAGATTTGGACATTAGATGTAGGAAATCTATGTAGTTAACATGATTTTTAGGGATGCAGATGCATGCAACCTTTGTCGTGAAATTTGGTAAATGCGGACTTCATATGAAACAATGCAATGCAATGGAAAGTTGTACAATGACATTCTTTCCATATTTTGTGATTTTGATTTTGATTTAATTTAATTTTTTTGGAAAACACAAATTGACTGTCCTTTTGAAAGAGGTGATAATTCATGCAACCTTATCCTATCTTTTGCAAATCTTTCTGGGAACTCCCTCAGAGTATATGTTCTGTTTGATTTAGTCACTTGACCATTTTGGAGTGACGACAATGGAGTCGTTTGACGTTTAATCAATCCATTGAAATTCCAGGGTTTGTCCCCCCCTTTTGTTTTGTTTAAAAACATCGATGGGTGAGAACTTTAGATCTGCCCCTATGTTCACTTGAGGCTCATGCACGATGCCCCTCATTGCCCCAGTGTAAGGCTCTGAGGTACCAATTTTATCCTTCGTCATGACCTTGTAGCTGGGAACCTATTGGGTGGGAACTTCTAATCTGCCCCTAGGTTTGCTTGAGGCTCATGCACGATGCCCCTCATTGCCCCAGTGTAAGGCTTTGAGGTACCAATCGTTGTCTTTCGTCATGACCTTGTAGCAGGGAAGAATGAAAGAAGTGGTTGATTCTTGCAAAAAGAACTTTCCAAGGATAAGAAATAGTTGAAGGATTTCTTTTCAGTTGATGGATTAAGTCAAATGACTCCAATGTAGAAGCAAGATGTTTTGATGTTTTGATGATGCCAAAGGATCAAGTGCTTCTAAGTTTTATTCAAGACAAGAATCCAAGAATCCAAGAAAATCTAGATATATGATCCAGTTGATCTCTAGAATCTTAGGAAGAAGTTTCCAAAGCAAAAGGTTTGGCCAAAGAATTCTATCTAAATCATTTTAAATTGAGATTTACTCTCTGGTAATCGATTACCAGCAGCTGAAAATGTTTATCATAGTCACTAGAAATTTGAATTCAAAATTTATAATGTGTAATTGATTACGCATGGATGGTAATTGATTACCAGCAGTTTATTGAACGTTTTAATTCAAATTTTAAAGCCTGTAATCGATTACACAAGTCTTGTAATCGATTACCAGAGGGGATTTTTAGAAAATAATTTCCAAGAGTCACATCTATTTAAATGTTTTATGAATGGCCATCAAAGGTGACTTGGAAACACGAATTTAAAGAGAGTTTTCATTGCCCAAAAAGTTTTATCCTTTCAAAAGATTAAAAGTTTATCTGAACTGAAATGTCTTATCCTCTCAAAAAGATTCCTTGGTCAACCACTTGCATATTCAATAAGGAATTTTGATTGATCTTCATTGTACAATCTATCTCTTTTAAGAGAGATTTCTTCTTCTCTTCTTCTTATTTCTGAAAAGGGATTAAGAGACCGTGGGTCTCTTGTGGTAGAGGATTCCTGAACACAAGGGAAGGGTTGTCCTTGTGCGGTTCAGACTTTGTATAAGGAGTTTTACAAAGAGAGTGGAAAATCTCAAGTGGGTTGCTTGAGGACTAGACGTACGCACGGGAAGTGGCCGAACCAGTATAAATCAAGTTTGCATTCCTCTCTTCCCTTAAACTTCTTTTATTTATTGCTATTTATCTTTTGCTTTAAAGAAGTTTATTTTGAATTGTCTTTTGAGTAATTCATGTTAAGGGTGAATTGTTAATCCGAAAAGAGAGAGTGAAAGTTTAATTGGGGAATAGTCTTTGTATCTTAATTCAACCCCCCTTTTTCTTAAGGTAACTGAGGCCATTTGTCCAGCATCCTATTCTTGATAACTCACTTCTCTCTAAAAAGACAAACTTTCCGGAATGTTAAATGAGGTCATATGAATGTCTTGAAAACACAGTCAATCAAATGCTTTTTTTTTCTTTTTGAACTCTTTTTTTATTTTTATTTTGAAACTTATTTGTTTTGAACTTTACTCGTTGTTTTACGGCACCCCCACCAACGTGCAAGACGAGTAATCTCTGATTGAACGGTCTTTGAAGTCCAAACTCAGGAGCACAGGTCGCTTGAGCAAACAGACCAATGGCTTGCACCCACATTCCGGTGAAAGTTGAATAAGCAAAGATGCGTTTGTGAGAGGATGAGGGACAAAGATATCAACTTTATCCATTTCATTTAACATTGTAACTGTGGTTTACAATAATGGTACAAACTTGAAAATCCTGATGAGTCATTATAGACATCTAACAACAGCTTTCAAAATTGCTCCATGTGTGGCATCCGTTGTCAATGTCAAGATTTACACGCGATTCTCCTCAAATTTCAGCCAGCCCGCATCAATTAGACCTTGCACCTTACTCTTCAGGGCCCTGCAATGCTCAATGGAATGCCCCGGGGCTTCTCCATGACAAGCACACGTTGCGTTCGAGTCGTATTCTCGGAGAAATGGAGGTTGATGAACCTTGGCTAGGGTTATAGCTACCATTGAATTATCAAGTAGATATGGGAGCAAGTCAGCATAGGACACTGGAATTGGGGTGAATTCTACAGGCTTTCTCGCTGCAAAATTCATTTCTTGGTTGGTGTTTTTGGTTTGTGCTAAAGGTGGTGTTCCTCATTGGAAGTGCGGTACACAAACTTTGTGGTTGATTTAGGGATGACCTTTGTGGATAACTGGGCGGTGGGTAAGGAGAAGGTTTGTTATTGGCTGAGTAATGACATTGTTGGATTGGTGGGAAACTTGGCTGTATAGGAATGGCAGTCACAGCATGGGCTTCTCCCTTATTCTCACCCTCTTCATTTGCCCCAGTTTTTGATGTGGTGGGTAATTTCATGTGTCTCCCCCACGGTTTAAGAGACATGTGCATGATCAGTTTGGGGTTGTTGTCTCTCAACAGGTATGGGAGTAGAGTTATTGACATCCTCATTGGGAGTGTATGCCACATTGGGTGGTGTATAGTTGGGAGGCAAGCCATATGGTGGGAAGGCATGCTGGTTTTGAATTTGCGCATAAATAGGGCTGCCCATACTTCCTAAATCTTTGCCTACCCTAGCTGAGGTTGGATGATTCATTTGGTTGAGGCCAGATGGGGGCATCGGGTTCACCTTAGCAAAAGCGTTGGTAGCGGTAACTGCAACCGCATTGGCTTCCATTATCTTCTTCATGCTCATCATGGCCTCCATCATTGTGGCCATTTTCTCTTTCATGGCCTCCATGTCGACCTTCATCTTCTCTTGCACCTCTTCTACTTCACCCATTACTCTAGCTCTAGCACAGGTTCGGTAAGGGCTCCGTAAAGCGTGTTTTTTTTTTCTTTTTGATGATTAAGTTCATTTTTTTCAAGGAAAGAATGCAATGAGCAATGCAACCAATGAAAAGGATGGATGTATGCGAATGATGCATAGTTGAAGTATTGCAAATTTTTACGCAGGACATGGGGTTGAATCAATTTAGGCTTTCAACATGGTCCATGACATCTTTGTCAAGGTGAAACTGGAAGTAACAAGGACATCAATAGTCCTAAATGTGTTTGGCGGTAGATGAAGCAGCGATGTAACTCGATCCATCTTTTGCCCCAATTTTTTTGCAAGGTGGTTACTTCTATACTTCAACTTGACTTGATGAACCAGTTTCGCAAAAGCATGAGCTTGGTTCAACCCCGTAATCCAGGGAATGGCAATTCTGATCGCCAATACTTCAACAATATTTCATAGAGATGAAAGACTCGAGAATACATATGCTATGCATGGAAAGTGTAATTATGAAATTGAGATGCCTGGAGAAACATCTTTTCTTAGTTTAACCATGCATTAGGTACCATGTTCAATCATTTTGTTTTCAAGTGAAATGAGTTTATGATCCCAACATGGTTGGCTCATGGTACCGAACATATGCAACTAAGAATGTAGTGTGAATTTTCACGCTTCCCTTTTTTTGTTTTTGTCGCAAGGATCACGCATAAGCAAACATGAAAACAAATGGTATGCAATTTGTAGATCAAAAAAGTTTGTTGAACGCATATGCATGATGATGCAATGACTCATACAAAATGTGAGGCTGGAATATGATAACGGACAAATGCAGGAATGATATGTTCATTATGATGCCATGAAGAGATACTTATGCGATGCATGATATGAATGCATTTACAGACATGAGAGCCCGGAAGATTATCTCTTCTTACTTGCACATTTGGGGTGACGTGGACCTTCCGGCTTCCCGTGACAAAGGACGAGACCAACATACAATGCCTGCTAGAGATAAATTGCGGGAGTGACTTGATTCGCACTGATTTTTGGAGTAAAAACGTGGGATAAACTCATTTTATTCAGAAAGTTATAACTAGTCAAGATTTGAGTGACAATACAAGCTTCCTAGCGGTTTCTAATTATATGGGCCATTAAATCTATCATATGCTGACAATAGCCAAGAAGTCCGTGGATCTCCTCGGGGGCGGAGTAGGTGTCCGCCATTGCTTTGGCCTTGGCTAGCAATCGGGGAAGTTCTTGACTCCCGTTCAAGGTAAGAGCAAATCGGTCCATCCACATGGTTGCCTCTTGGTGTAACCCTCTAGCCTCCTTTTCCACGTACACTTAGGCATACTCGTTCGCCACCCTATGCTAGTGGGTCGTGGCTAGACTTAGTTCCTCTTGGTACTTGCTGATGATGGCTAACATGTTGGTCTCTGTCTCGCATAAACGTTGAGACAAACTTCTCTTGGACCTCGAGCAAGCCTTCAACTCATCCTTCAAGATCAAACTGTCTACTCGTGATTGGTCCCTTTCCTCTCTTCGGAGGTTAAGCTCGCTGTTGCTACCCCACAGAGCCCCTCGGAATTTGTTCCGACCGTGTTCTTCCCTACAAGCCCTCTTGGTTTCTCGTTCCAAGGCTTTGGTGGTAGCCACATTTACATCTCTCAGTTTGGTATTCTCTTTCGGATTTTCAGAGCTGCTGATTTGAACCTTTCTTTAACTGTTTGGGCTTGCTCGAGTTCCGCCCTAAGGGCTTGCACCTCTTCGTCTTCCTCCGGTGCCTCAGCTTCCTCTCTTTTAGCAGTTCTCAAACTTGGAAGCTAATCCAAACCTTGCACGTGGGCTTTTAACCACTTACGATAGCCACCGATGGGCCCATTGTTACTGCCCCAGAGTTCCTTGTCCTTCTTTTGCAACACCTCCCATGCCTTGCGGACCTTCTGAAGCGTCTCCACGTTGGTCTTATTGAAACCTCGTGAAATGACGGGCGCGATCTCTTCCTCTAGTGGTGCCCCTCTCACAGGGTGGCCAAGTTGTCTTATAGGAAGAACGGGATTGTAGGTGATGCAACCCCTCGTCCCCATCAAGGGAACATTTGGAAATCCTCCGCATGAAATAAGAACTCCGGTTCTTCCTTCCTTCCATCGAGGGAACCAGTTGACAGATGCTCCTTCTTTGCTTGCTAAGAGTTGGTCCCAATTTGCCCCTCCTTTCTCTGTGCATGAACAGTGGCTTTCTAGCGGGCAAGCATGCCTCACCTCTTGGTGAAAAAGGTGTGAAACTAACCATACATAAAGAACTGGAGTACAACAGACAATCCTTGTATTGCTCTTTTCACATCTTCGGTCGAAGGTGTCATATAGGTCGGCTAACATAGCGACAATCGGGCTTTCCTTGTGGTTATGATAGGCGAGAAAAGCGTCGATTGCTGCTAGGTCCACCAACCCATCCACATTTGGAAAGAGGACTCCTCCGAAGATCAACAGTGCGAGAATGTCTATGAACGGGGCCCATTCGCCTTTACTTGCCAAGATTCTTGCTTTTGCCTCCAAATATTTTCTCGGTATTCCAACCACCCCATTTTCGACTTGCTTTCTGTGGTCTAATTCCTGCGCCGAGATTTGGACTATCTTAGAAATTCTAGCTAATGAGGGATAGAACCCTGAGAAGAGGTATGGTCTCCTTCCCCCTAGAGGACATCCTAGGATCTCTTCAAATTCTTCTACCATAGGTGATAGCTGGAAGTTCCCAAAGGTGAAGCACCTCAACGGCCGATCATAATACTGGGCAAGGGAGGCAATGGCCTCTGGGGAGACTTCTACCATGGCTAAGTCCCAGATTTTACCGTAAGCTTTGCGAAAAGCTTGCCGCTGGAGCTAACTCATTAACGGCCCTAACTCCTTTAGACTGGTGGTCCCTAGGCTCTTGACCTTGACTTGATAGAACCTCCTTTTAAGTGAAGGCATTTGACTTGACCCCATGTTTTACTAAAGTGAACAAAAATCGGTGCGAATTAAAACTCTGACATCTATCATGGGTGGAATGGATGAATGCATGAAGAAATGCATATGACACATATGCAATTTATGAATACGGGAGCCCGGGAAATTGTCTCCTTCTAAGATACAACGTCTTGGGGTAGCAAAGTGTCCGACGTATGTATTTAAGCAGGTGGCACGGACCCTCCGTTGGTTTGCCAAAGAGAGGGGATCAAAACAGAATCCGTGCGTGATGCATATGCGAAAGGCGCAACACGGGAATGTTCATAGTATGACAATATTCACAAAATATAAGAAAAAGGGTACGTGACACTTATGCATGGTAGTGTGAAAATGGCACGCAGCGTGTCCGCTTCGTGCCCCTATTCAAGGGACCTATATGGGAGAGAGCTAAAAGGGTTTTTAGTGATAATTCCCAAGGTGGTCATATCTCTCTTGATGGTCTCTAGAGGTATCATCCCCTTCGAAGAACATATTGCAGCAGTAGGAACTACTAGCAGCAATATGTTATCAAAGAGAAAAACTCTAGATGAGGGTTCACTGTAATCAAGCAAGTCGGAGACCTAGCATGATCACAGATTCACCTCCACTCCTTATGTTTCCACGAACCCGGGTATAGGGCCCTTTTTCAAATCATCGTGTGTGCAAATAGTGTTGGTGTTTGTGTGCATCAAATGAAAATATTTACCTCATGCATACCTTTTAAAACACACTAAAAGCATCAAAAGTGTTTATATATACAAGAACATAAGAAAAAAAAGCAAAGAAAAAGAACAAAAGGGAAGTCATAGTAAGGAAAGCACACTGATTGATTGGCCTAAGTCTCTAATAATAGTCCCCAGTGGAGTCACCAACTGTCGCAACCTACCCTTCAGCGGGTGGGCGACGCGGGGCTCGCGGGTGCGTCTTCCAAGAAAGGAATACGTACAGAGTCGCCACCAATGTTTATTTGAGGAAAACGTCAGAAAAACCGGAAAAGACGTAGCCTACGAACTTTAAGTGAAAGGTTCGGGAGTTGTATTTATGCACGGGGAAGGTATTAGCACCCCACACGTCCGTCACAAGAGACGACAGCCTTTAATCAAATGTGCAAATATGACTTCAATTTATATTCTTTTCCCTTTTTACATTCTTATGTCTTTTTTTATGCCTTTTTATGTTTTTATCTTTTTGTGGTCGACAAGGGCGTTTCCCTTTGCTCCTACGTATTCCTCAATTGTGATGAGAAAATCAGACCTACGTAGTTCTTTTATGAACAAAGCGTTTTGGTTAAGTTATTTTTTAGTTTTTATTGAATGAAAGGTCATTTAAGGCGTTGGACCATTAGACAATCTTTCGATTCTTTTGAAAAGTGAGAAAACATTAAGGCATTGGACCATTAATGATTTCTTTATTTTTCAAAGAGGTAACAAAGTTACATATTGATTTTAGGCTTTGTAGAAATCTACACTTAACCAATAAAAGCGGAAAAGACCATTTCAAGGTGTTGGACCTTTGAAAATGGCTTTTTTAGCCGATGACAAAAGTTTGGTTTATGAATTGATTTTAGCCTTAGTTTCACTTTGGTTATTAGTAGATTCGATTTAAGAAAGAGAAATCCCAAAGAAAAACGTCCGATTGATTTTTTTGATTTATTTTACTAAAAGATATTTTTTATTATTATATTATTATTTTACCTCTTTTTAGTTTCCAACGTGGTTACGGCATGACCGAACGGTCGGATTTCATTTTAACAGAAATTAACGGATGTTACAATTCAAATGATCGGTGGAAATTTATTTTAGTTTTTGATTAGGCGAGAAAATGACTTAAGTAAATGACTAAAGCACGTTAAAAACGGAAGAAAAGAAAACTGAAAGTAAACGAAATTAAAGTGAAAGTACACAAAACCAGAAATGAATTGAAAGTCTCGGATTCGAAAACTTACCCGTTGAAGAACGAAGAACGAACGAAGAACGGATGAAGAACGGTGAAGAACGACGAAGAACGATGAAGAATTTCCACAGAATCGCTTACGGAGGCGTTATGGAAGCACTTCGACTCGATTTTTCTTCACGAAAACGTGTTTTTTTGCCCAAAATAGCCGAAATGCATAGCCAAGGGGTCTTGAACATTTTCAAACAGCTCCCGCCTCCCCTATTTATAGGAAAAAAGGGAGGTGCTTGCCGCCCAGAGACTTAATGAAGAAGATTTCTAAGCACACCCGAATTACTAAGTTCACCCCCCTTTTTTGTATTTTAGGAAAAGTTAGGAAGCCTAACGGAAGTGTTTCGGATTTGATTTTCATCTTTTTTCTCTTCCCTTTCACCATTGTTAAGTGGAATATGCTTACCCAAGATTTTCGGAAATTTTACAGAAGCATTACGGAAGCCACGAAAGCCCCGAAAACCATTTTTCAAAAACGTGGAGGAGCTTGCCTCCCAGTTGCTTCCTCCTTAAGCAACCCAACTTCCAAAAGGCCTAGACTCGAATTTCTATTTACACCCCTATCTTGATAAGTTCACCCCACCTTCTTTCGTAATTTACGGAAAAGTTACGGAAGCCTTACGGAAGCATATATGACTTAACTTTCATCTTTTTTTCTCTTCCCTTTCACCAATGTTAAGTGGAATATGCTTACCCAAGGTTTTCGGAAATTTTACAGAAGTATTACGGAAGCCACGGAAGCCCCGGAAACCATTTTTCAAAAACGTGGAGGAGCTTGCCACCCAGTTGCTTCGTCCTTAAGCAACCCAACTTCCAAAATGTTCCGGAAGGGCCTAGATTCGAATTGCTATTGACACCCCTATCTTGATAAGTTCACCCCCTTCTTTGCTGATTCTTTTTCCGTAACGTTACGAAACCTTACGGATTACGTAATGATACTTGTTTTCTTTCCGTAATGTCACAAAACTTTACGGATTACGCAACCATCCTCTTTTTTTTTTTACTTCCGGAATGTTACGGAACCTCACGAATTGTGCAACGATGTTTTCTTTTGATTTCCAGCATGTCACGGAACTCCACGAATTGTGCAACGATGCTTTCTTTTGATTTCCGGCATGTCACCGAACTTCACGAATTGCCTAACGATGGGTGCCAAGTACCTCGAAGTGGTTATACGAAAGTTGCATGCCACCAAACAATGGTCCCCGGACGAAATTAGGGTATGACAACTGGTCTTGAGGAAGGTATGAGTTTCATCCGCCGATGCTTTGATCCTCCTGTAGATTCGTAGTTTACATTACTTATATTTTATTTTCTGCTTTTACGTAGTTATTTTCCAGCCTTGTATTATGGCTTTGTTGATTGAGACTTCTGCATTTGCTTCTTTATGTTTGGTTGTTTATTTTGTTGTTTTTCTGAACATTATTGGATCATGGTTTTGGATGAATTGTGTTTTAAATTTCCATGCACTATGGCTTTTTGATGTTGCCAAAGGGGGAGAGAAACGGGCTTAGAAATCAAGAGATAAATTTCAGAAAAATTAGGCTTAATCTCCAAAAGAAAGGGGGAGTATGGGATGAGTGAATGATCAATCAAAACTTGTATAGACTATCTTGATTTCAGGATTTTTCATCATCAAAAAGGGGGAGATTGTAGAAGCAAGGCTTCAAGAAGAAGTTTTGATCATGCCAAAGAAACGTGCTGCTCAAGTTTTATTCAAGACAAGAATCCAAGATATCCAAGAAATATGATCAAGATAATTCCTAGAGTCTTAGGAAGAAAGTTCCAAGTTGAAACAACAAAAGGTTTGGCCAAAGGATTTAACTTAAAATGTTTTTTAAAAGAGTTTTACTATCTGGTAATCGATTACCAAAAGATGTAATCGATTACCAGTGGCCAATGTGCCTTCTGAAAAGCTTTTAAATGTTTTAAATGTTTTAGAAAACATGTAATCGATTAAACATGGCTTGTAATAAATTACCAGTGGTTTGGAAAGTTTTAAAACAAGCATAAGCAATTTGAATTTAAATTTCAAAGTTATGTAATCGATTACAGTAAGTTGGTAATCGATTACCAGTGTTTAAATATTCAAATTTCAAATGTGAAGAGTCATAACTCTTCAGAAGTAACTGTGTAATCGATTACACCATTATGGTAATCGATTACTAGTGAGGATTTTCAAAAATAATTCCCAACAGTCACATCTTTTCATTTAAATTTTGAATGGCCATCAAAGGCTTATATATATGGGACTTGGGCATGAAATTTTCTTAGAGTTTTTACTGACCAAAAAGTCTTGCCCTCTCAAAAGATTAAATTGTCTTATCTTCTAAAAATTCCTTGGCCAAAACACTTGCAATTCAATAAGGAATTATTTGAGTGCTTCATTGTACAATCTATCTCTTTCAAGAGATATTTCTTCTTCTCTACTTCTTATTCAAGGAAAGTGATTAAGGGACAGAGGGTCTCTTGTTGTAAAGCGATCTAAACACAAAGGAAGGGTTGTCCTTGTGTGGTTCAAAACTTATAAATGGTTTTTACAAGATAGTAGAACTCTCAACCTGGTTGCCTGGGGACTGGACGTAGGCACAAGGGTGTGGCCGAATTAGTATAAAACTGAGTTTGCACTTTCTCTTCCCTTAAACTCCTTTATTTATTGTTATTTATCTTTTGCGTTAAGGAAGTTTATTTTGAATTGAATTATAGTAATTCATAATAAGGGAACATTGTTATTATCATTAAAGAAGAATAAAATTTTAATTGGGAAAATAGTTTGTGATATCTTAATTCAACCCCCCCTTCTTAAGATATCTGAGGCCACTTGTCTAACACAATGAACCACAATCTAAAAATTATAAAACAATAAATTGAAAAACATACAACTCCATAATAGATTAACATGCTTTAGCAGCAAGGGCACCCATACAGTAACAAATGTTTGTTTTTCATTTTCCATAATGAATTAATAATCCAACAGCTAGTCCTTACACATAAAATGAAGTACCACTATTGTACAAAAATATGAAAAAAATTCCATTTATGAAAACCTTAACCAAACTCATAAGCCTTTTAGTATAACTGACCAAAATGCCACTCTTCAACACGGAATACCAAAAATAAGAAACAAATAGTGAAAGAATGAAAACCTAAGTATACCCAGTCAACCTCTTCTCATGCAAACAATTTGATACCGACAAAAAAAATCAACAAAATTAATACATTTAGATAATAAATGCACTAATATGTGTACTCTTAATAATCAACGACAAACCAAATTTATGCATGTTTGCTTTTAATTTTTTCACCACTAAATGGCAAATTAAAAAAAAATAATGAAAGAAGAAAACTCACCTCAGGGTACTGGTTAACAGGGAAGATAACAAATTTGCAAATTAGGGTTTGATATGTGTTTTTATTGAAATTTGGTTTGGGGGAAGCATAGAATGAAAATAAGGAGTGTTTTAATTGATCTATTATTTTATAAATCATGGTCTGTAGTGGCTAGAAATTGCATTGGCACTGCTAGTGACTAGAAGTAGCAGAGGAAGAGATTTGGAAAATGAGTGTTGCAAGTGGATTATAGGGGAAAATGAAAAAAAAGGACACAAAAAAAGGATATAAAAAGGATTGAGGCAAGGAGTCAAAGGGAGCAAGCTATCGTTGTTCAACATTGTCGATCACAAATGGGGGTTTTGGGGAAAAAAAGGAGAGGGAGAGATATGAAAAGGGGAGAGGAACTTGTCTTGAGTAAGAATAAATTCATAGAGAAAACAAAGGAAAAAATAAAATATAAAAATAAAAAATTGGAGGAAGAGGGAGCGGGAGATGAGAGACGGGAGTTGTATAAGTGTGATAAAAAAAAAAAAAGCAAGAAATATGTCTTGTAAGGTAGAAATCACTTTTATTGAATTGTGACTCTGTTCATGCAACACATCATTGGAGAGAATTGTTTTGTTAAAAGACAAAAAATAAGAAAAAGAAAAGTACACGCGTCTTAGAATGAAGAAGGGTCAATACTGTCTTTTTCATGGCATTAACCATATATATACCTGTTGATGGTATCTCTATCATATTTCACTCGGACCCCTCTCACCCAAGAAATGTTAGTGATCTCATGTTGCTTTGTTGGCCAAGCATTGGTATAGAATTCTTTGACTATTTATTTCCTCATTGAATTTCATTTCAGGCTCTGCTAGAATGTTCCATTTTTCTTTGTGATGGTAGCCTGAAATTCTTCATATTGCTCGACCTTTCGATCTACTTTTCGCTCACAAATTAGAATTTTGGACTTGAGTTCTTCATATCTTTGTTGTTTGGACTTGGACATGATGCATTCCCTATCCAAAGGCTCAAGAACTTCCTAAGGATTGCCATGTTCTTCCTCTTTGTGCATGGGTTCTAGTTCCTGGTGAGAGGAAGCTTGCCCCTTCATTTTCTTGCTTGAAGGAATGGTGTGTGTATGTTTCCTTGGTGGTGCCATCTAAAAAAACAATGAATAAAGAGATATTTCAATGATGAGAGCACACCACCATAACATAAGCATGCACCTTAATTAAACATGTATTGATTTGAATTCCAAGGTACAATTGATTTAACAAAATCATTTAGAATTTATAACATACCAATGTATTTTTGCTTAGCCTTGGGAAGTTTTGCTCAACAAAATGAGATTTTTCAAAATGGGTTATTTTGAGCTTGTTTCAATCAACAAAATGGGAGTTTTCTTGAAACCAGAAACCCATTTAGATTTACACAACAAAATGTAGAATCTTCTACCTAGGGTTCACATCATTCTTAACAAAAATCTTCTACCTAGGGTTAAAACTTCCTAATGTACGCAATACATTTAACATATTTTTAGAATCCCCCTAAATCCTAGATCCTTAATCTACCCATAATAGATGAAAAAGGAAAGGAAAGAAAAAATTACCTTACTCAAAGTGATGCAATGGGTAGAGTAGATGGGGAAGATGAAAAAGATGAAGGAAACTTAAGGGAGATGCAAAATCAGAGAGTGTAAGTGGAAGTGATAGTGATTGTGGGCATGGGATTCACTCCTTTTTAAATAAGGAGGGAAGGTGAAAAGTTAGGACATTATTAAGGTGGGAAGTTGGAAAGTTGGGGTTTTTACCTTTTCATTTCATAACCCATTCACTTAGCGAAATGGCTCTAGTGTTGTCACCCATGTTTTTTTGCCAAATTTTCGTTAACCTAATATAATATGCTTAGCAAAATTTTGTTGAATATTTTTTTTAGATTTCCTGCATAAACTGCTTAGTGAAATTAGTGTCATTGAGCGAAATATGCCCTACTTTGAAATTCATTTTTACCATTCTTTTTCTCCCAAATGGCTAAGCGAAATCATATTTCGCTCAGTGAAATGTAATGTTGGCAGTAGGGGTTCATCCTTGTATCCCTTGCACTTCCACTTCTATTCTCCTCAAAATTTCAAATGCATCACAACATAATTTGTACCAAACAACACAAATTCTAAATATTGAAAACACAAGTAACAAAAAATGAAAAGAGATGGGTTGTCTCCTAGTTAGTGCTTGTTCAACGTCACTTAGCTTGATGCCTATTAGACATGGATCTAGTAAATTAATCACAGTAGTGAGTCTTTCCACTTCACCACCAAGATAAGGCTTTAATCATTGTTCACTGACAATCCAAGACCTTTTTGTAATGGGGTATTCCAATTCCACTGCCCCGTATGGCTTGACATCCTTAACCAAGAAAGGACTTGACCATTTACATTTATGTTTTCCAAGGAAAAGTCTCAACCTGGAATTGAACAATAACACAAATTGGCCAAGCCTAATCTCCTTGTGTTGAATCTTCATGTCATGATAGACTTCAATTTGTTCCTTGTACAATGTTGAAGGCTCATAAGCATTCCTTCTCATTTCTTCGAGTTCATGGAGTTGTAGTTTCCTTTTCTCTCGAGAAGCTTTTGGGTCAAAATTTAGAAACTTCAAAAGCACAATAAGCTTTATGTTCTAAATCTACTGGAAGATGACATCCCTTGCCATGCACCATCTAGAATGGGGAAAGACTGGTAGGGGTCTTATAGGCTATTCTATACACCCACAAAGCATCATCCAATTTAGCAAACCAATCTTTTCTAGAATTCTCTTTATCTTTGTATTTGAGACTTCAACTTGACCATTTTTTTGTGGGTGGTAAGGCGATGCAACCTTCTGTCTGACATTATAGTGCTCCAATGCCTTCTGTAGTTGCACATTGCAAAAATGGGAACCCCCATTACTGATGAGAACTCTAGGAGTTCCAAACCCACAAAAAATATTTTTCTTCAAAAACCGAATGACTATTTTTGCATCACCTTTCTGTGTGGCAATGGCTTCCACCCATTTTGATAGAACTCTTTTAAATGACACATCATTACCAAAATACTTTTGGGCAGAAGCGGTTAACACCGCATGTTATATTATGAACAGAGCCTTAATCAGACCCATTCTAAAGAAAACCCCATACGAACTTTTTAATAATAGAAAACCAAACATTGCTCATTTACATGTTTTTGGATGTAAATGTTTTGTCCTAAACAATGGTAAAGAAAGCCTAGGAAAGTTTGATGCTAAGGCAGATGAGGGTATCTTCCTTGGGTATTCCTTACATAGCAAAGCATTTAGAATATACAACAAAAGAACCATGACAATTGAGGAATCAATACATGTTACTTTTGATGAAACTAATATTACCTCCCCGAGAAAGGAGTTTCTTGATGATATTGCAAATTCTTTGGAAGATACACAAAATGAAGAAAGAAATCTAAAAAGGAAGAGAGATGAAGAAAATGAGGATGTTCAAGATGATATAGTCCAAGAAAATGATGATCTTCCCAAAGAATGGAAAACTTCAAGAAATCATACTCTTGACAACATCATCGGTGATATCTCAAAAGGGGTAACAACTACACACTCTCTTAAAGATTTATGCAATAATATGGCACTTGTTTCATTAATAGAACCTAAAAACTTTAAGGAAGCTATTATAGATGACCATTGGATAGTAGCTATGCAAGAAGAATTAAATCAATTTGAAAGAAATGATGTATGGGAATTAGTAGAGAAACCTTCAGATTATCCAATCATAGGAACTAAGTGGGTATTTAGAAATAAATTGGATGAAAATGGTATAGTAATTAGGAATAAAGCTAGACTTGTAGCAAAAGGATATAACCAAGAAGAAGGTATAGACTATGAAGAAACTTTTGCACCTGTAGCTAGATTAGAAGCCATTAGGATGCTATTAGCATATGCATCTATTATGAATTTTAAACTATATCAAATGGATGTCAAGAGTGTTTTCTTAAATGGTCTAATTCAAGAGGAGGTTTATGTGGAACAACCTCCTCCTGGGTTTGAAGATTCACAAAAATTAGACCATGTGTATAGATTAAAGAAGACACTTTATGGCCTAAAACAAGCACCTAGGGCTTGGTATGAAAGATTAAGTAAATTCCTATTAGAAAAGAATTTCACTAGAGGGAAAGTAGATACCACCTTATTCATTAAAAAGAAGGATAATGATATCTTGTTGATACAAATTTATGTTGATGATATAATTTTTGGATCTACTAATGAATCTTTGTGCAAGGAGTTTTCTATTGATATGCAAAGTGAGTTTGAGATGTCCATGATGGGTGAGTTAAATAACTTTCTTGGACTACAAATCAAACAAACAAATGATGGGATCTTTGTCAACCAAGAAAAATATTGCAAAGAACTCATTATGAGATTTGGAATGGAAAACTCAAAACACTTGGCTACTCCTATGAACACCACTTGTTATCTTGACAAAGATGAATCCGGTCAACCTGTTGATCCAAAGCAATACAAAGGTATGATTGGATCTCTACTTTACTTATCTGCAAGTAGGCCAGATATTATGTTTAGTGTATGCATGTGTGCAAGATTTCAATCAAATCCAAAGTTTTCACATTTAAAGCCAGTAAAAAGAATCATAAGATATCTATTGGGAACAGTTAATTTAGGATTATGGTATCCTAAGAATTCTTTATGGAATTTAGTAGGATACTCAGATTCGGATTTTGCTGGATCAAAAACAGATAGGAAAAGTACTAGTGGCACATGTCAATTCACAGAGTCTGCTCTTGTTTCTTGGAATAACAAGAAGCAAAATAGTGTAGCATTATCCACAGCAGAAGCAGAATATATTTCTGCTGTTAGTTGTTGTGCACAAATTCTATGGATGAAACAACAACTATCTGATTATGGAATAGTATTAGATCACATTCCCATAAAATGTGATAACACAAGTGCCATAAACATATCTAAAAATCCAGTTCTTCACTCTATAACCAAGCATATAGAAATTAGGCATCATTTTATTAGAGATCATGTTCTAAAAGGTGATGTTGTTTTAGAATTTGTAGATACTAAAAATCAACTTGCAGACATTTTTACAAAACCACTTAGTAAAGATACCTTCTACAACATTAGAAGAGAATTAGGACTGATAAATGCCAGTGACTTATCCAAATAATCTATATTATTATGACATTTGAACAATTTAGCATTTCTTTATTTGCATGGTATGTTTGAACAATTATGAATTATGTTATATGACTATGTGATTTTTCTATATATTTGATCTAGTCATGTTTCTTGCTTCATGTTTAGTTTATATTTTTCCATGATTGTTGTGTGAATGATTAGTTGTATTTGTATGTTTCATACTTGTTACGCACTTTGGCTTTTTGTTGATGCCAAAGGGGGAGAGAAATAGGGATTAAATCAAGAACTCACATGAATAATTAACTTAATTTCAAGTGAAGCATAAATTCAAAAACAAAGGGGGAGAATGGAAATTTATGTGAGTGATCGAATAGGAAAAAGTGTGTGTGTGTGTGTGTTTCTTGATTTCAGAAGTTGTCATCATCAAAAAGGGGGAGATTGTAGAAGCAAGCTTCATGATGAATCAAGATTGATTCAAAGAGTTTTGATGATAACAAAGATGATGACAAAAAGCAAAGCTCAAAAGTCAAGAACACTTCATGATAACAAAGATGATGATCTCAAGAATCAAAGAATGAGTTAAAGATTGAATCAAGAACAGATCAAGATTTAAGACTAAAGATTCAAGAATCAAGAGAAGACTCAATCAAGATAAGTATTAAATTTTTTTTCAAAAACTGAGTAGCACATGAATTTTTCTCAAAAACCTTTTACCAAATAGTTTTTACTCTCTGGTAATCGATTACCAGATTATTGTAATCGATTACCAGTAGCAAAATGTTTTTCAAAAAGCTTTCAACTGAATTTACAACGTTCCAATTGATTTCAAAATGTTGTAATCGATTACAATGATTTGGTAATCGATTACCAGTATGTTTGAACGTTGGAATTCAAATTTAATTATGAAGAGTTACATCCTTTCACAAAAAAGCTTTGTGTAATCGATTACACTGATTTGGTAATCAATTACCAGTGATAGTTTCTTAACAAAATCAAAAGATGTAACTCTTCCAATAGTTTTCAAGTTTTTCTAGAAGTCATAACTTTTCCAAATGGTTTTTAAGTTTTTCTAAAGGTTATAACTCTTCTAATGGTCTCTTGACTAGACTTGAAGAGTCTATAAAAGCAAGGCTTTGATTTTCATTTTATTCATTCATTCTCTAGACAACAAACTTTTGCCAATTGATTTCTGAATCTCTTTGAACTCCTTCTTCTTCTTCCTTTGCCAAAAGCTTTCTAAAGTTTTATGGTTTTCCAAACCTTGAAAACAAAACTTGTGCTATTCATCTTTTTCATTCCCTTCTTCCTTTGCCAAAAAGAATTCGCCAAGGACTAACCGCCTGAATTCTTTTTGTGTCTCTCTTCTCTCTTTTCCAAAAGAACGAAGGACTAACCGCCTAAATTCTTTTGTGTCTCCCTTCTCCCTTGTCAAAGAATTCAAAACGACACAGTCTGAGAATTCTTTTGATTCTTCCCTTTCCCATATACAAAAGATTTCAAAGGACTAACCGCCTGAGAATTCTTTTGTATCCCCATTCACAAAGTTTCAAAGGTTTAACCACCTGAGAACATTGTCTTAACACATTGGAGGGTACATCCTTTGTGGTACAAGTAGAGGGTACATCTACTTGGGTTGTTGACTGAGAACAAGAGAGGGTACATCTCTTGTGGATCAATTCTAGTGGAGGGTAGATCCACTAGGTTGTTCAAAGAGAACAAGGGAGGGTACATCCCTTGTGGATCTTTGCTTGTAAAAGGATTTTTACAAGGTTGAAAAGAAATCTCAAGGACCGCAGGTCGCTTGGGGACTGGATGTAGGCACGGGTTGTTGCCGAACCAGTATAAAAACTCTTGTGTGTTTGTCTCCTTCTTCCCTATTCTTTTAATTTCCATTCTGCACTTTAATTCTTTCTTTTACTTTTGGTTAAGTTTCTTTTCTATTCTTTATTTTCTTAACAACATATTAAAATCCTAAGAAGGGTAATTTTTAATTAGTAAAGGTCTAGTAATAATTAATTCAACCCCGCTTCTTAATTATTCTGAGGCCACTTGATCCAACAGTTAACACAAGAAATGATTTGAAAATTAAAACTATCTATAGAAAAAGTAAAAGTAGTTTCAATAAGAATAGAGCTGAAATTACTAAATATCTAAGTGTAATCCCTGACAATGGCGCCAAAAAACTTGATGGAAGTTTGGCAAGTATACCAAGTTTTTGTAATAGATAGTGGTAAGTGGGTTGTCGTATCCACAAGGTTTGGTAGATATTACGATAATTTCTACTATTCTAATGAAAATTCCTAAACAAGCTAATTACAAATGTACAAAATTTCATTTTCCAAGTTTTCATAATGGAAATGATTAATAGTTATATTCAAGAACAGGTAAC
The DNA here is from genome assembly GCF_004193775.1 of Glycine soja. Classification (NCBI taxonomy): domain Eukaryota; kingdom Viridiplantae; phylum Streptophyta; class Magnoliopsida; order Fabales; family Fabaceae; genus Glycine; species Glycine soja. Next base: position 30,508,228 of record NC_041015.1, on the reverse strand, counting down.
AAAGTGAACAAGTTGCACAAGTGGAATGAAGCATTGGGATCGAATTTCACCTGTTTAACAATCTTGCAATTTTTAGATTACACATACTTGATTCTGTTGTATTCAATGTTATTGGATTCATGGGTTCGTTTCATGTTAATTCCTTAACTGTGAAAATTCTAAGGATTTCAAGATCAACATCCAATTCCTTGATCATCAACTCAAAACCCCAACATTAAAATCAAGAATCTTAACAACCAACAGTTCTAACTCTATTCCTAGCAGTTATAACCATTGGGTGACTTGATTTAGATCTGCATATGGATAATACATCCGAGTTAGAATCCAAACCTTGAATCATGAAATGAGTGATCAATTCACCTCAAGCATTAAATTAAAATCAAATGACTAACACTAAATAATATGAAAGGAAAGAGAATGAATGAATGAGAGAAAGGCTTGGAAAATGATCCTCCGTCCCCAGATTCTCAATCCTTGCACTCTCTCCTGTGAAGCTCTGTTTTCAATCTCTAATTTTCTCTCCTCTACTCCTTTTTTTCCTTTTTCTCTCCTTTTTCTATTTATATCAAGTAAAGGAGGTGCAAAAATGAGGCAATTCGCTTAGAGGACAAAAATTTTGCTTAGCGGAACAACATTCTTCAGCATGAAGGAAACTCATTTCGTAGAGCTAAATTATATTTAGCTCAGCGGATTTATTATCTTCACTTCCTCCTATTCTGCTTCCAATCTGTTGAGCTGAATTACATTTTGCTCAACGGATTGGACCTAGATGAGTTCTCCTATTTTCTTTCTTTTCTGGCCTTATTCTACTGAGCTAAATTTGATTAGCTCGACACATTTCATTTAGACTTAGCACTTCTATATTTCATGCATCCACAAATTAAGATTTCTCATAAAAAATGTCTGTCAACTCTTCTAAATACAAAAATACTCAAAAATACATATCTATGGGGATTTTTACAAGCATGTTCTTTTAAAACTCAAGTAAATAAGTGTCATGAAAGAAGTATTAACATGTAAAATTGATACTTATCACTCTCCATGAATCTAAGAACATCCAAGTATTATTTTACCAGTAAGCAACTCCTGATTTTCTCAAACAACTTGTTTGAAATAGAATCAAAGATTCTAACACTCACAAAGTGTGTTTGCTATGAAAATCTTAATCTCAGAACAAAAATTTGTTAGATAAAGAATAAACTCTCTAAGCACAGTGCTTCTCTAAAAATGATATCTTATTATTTCTCTTTAAATTCTCGTCTTGGTCACTTTTCACTTCTTGTTGGTTTTCCCTTTTTCTTCTTCTTTGTTCCCATTTTTAAACATTGAAATAAGTTGCCTTTTATAGTTGTTGGAAGAGTAGATCTTCTTTGGGGTCAATGCATTCAATATTTTACCATTGTCAGTCTTTATGGCGCATTGACAATTGAAGGTGTGAATCTTTCTAAATAAAGCAAGCTCTTCATGATTCCGTAGTGAATTGATCTTGAATAATTCCTTTCTAAATTTGTTTCAATCATGATAGATTCAAATGACAATTTAAATTAAGTAATAAAGAACAATCTAAAATTGATAGATTATAGTATGAGTGAATCCACTCTTTATTGGACTACACTTATAAAAGATAGAAATACTTATGTAAATGTTGAAGAGTTCTTTTAGACGCGTGACAAAATCATAGTGGATGATCCACTAGTTTTCAACTTTTGTTCTATTAGTAGCATGTTGGACACAAAATATTACTTTTTAAAAATAGGTATTGAATTGTGGAGTGGAGAACAATCATAAATGAAGCTTGAAGTATAACAAGTTATTACCAAAATGCTTCCATATGACATGTCCTGTACTCTTGCATGTAAATCATTAGTAATCAGACATATATATCTTTGTTATTCATCAAAATCAAAGGGAATGAATGGATTGTCTAGTGATGGATCGTCTAGTTCTAATAATGTCTTTGTCTTTGCTAAGGAGTTACTACAACTTTAAAGCCTAAGAGTCAAAACCCAACTCATCATTTTCTAATGATGTTTTTCCTAAATAAGTAGGTGGGAATACTCGAGGAAGAGAACTAAGAATTCAATAGTATCACTCTATCTTTTCTTAAGAAGCTAGATTTTTCCTTTTGTAATTGTAAACATGAAGACTTTATGGAGACCTCTTAGTTTTGTAGATGATAAGTTGTAAATATTATAATCACTGATTGATTAGGATGATTGTTATTGCTTATGCTTGATTGTGTGTGATATCATGCATACATGTATCCTAGACTAGCACATGTAGATTCAACAATCTCAAAATGATTGGTATTGTATAGATCAATGGTAGTTAGCCTAAGTGAGTTGAAACATTTGTAACTTAGTTTTTAAAATCACTAAGTTTCAACTTTGCATCAATATAATCTAATTGACTATATGCTAATATAGTAGACTAGATCGATCCTCTGCTATTTTAGAATTAGGATTGGTTCAAATTTAGTTGGCCATCTTTAGTATCTAATTGATTATGTTGGGTTTCATGAGTTTTCACTTTCACAAATAGTCAACTATATGGTGATATAATCGACTATTTGTTCATCGGGAAACCAAGGTGATGTGAGGAATAATTTAGTCAACTATCTTTACGGCATAATCAACTATTTTGGTTTTGAGGCTATAAAAATAAGTTTCTCAAAGAACTTTGTGTGTGCATTTTTTCTCTCATATTTTACACTGATTTTCATTGAGAGACTCTTTAAACCTCTGAGTGTCATCACTACTTTGATCCTTGATTGGAATCATCTCTTTCAATGAGTGCAATGGATCATGAAGGAAAGTTAATACTACAAAGGATATGTTTTCAAACTTTCACATTCTTCACATATCAAGTGCAATTGTTGCTTGATCTGTGTTTCTTATTTTCATTTTCATTGAGTAGGTTTCTCAATGGCGTGCATGTAGTGGGTTTAATATATTTAGGTTTAGATCTTGATAGGTTTTCAAGAGTTTAGGCATTTGTGGTGTGCATTTGTTTGTGATTTGACTGTAACTCAAAAATTATAGTGGAAAGATCCTGGTAGGTTACTACAAATCAACTACATGTAGATTTCCTAGAAATTGAACCAATATAAATCTCTATGCATATTCTTTATCTTATCCCTTCAACTCTTTATTGGTTATTGGTTAAGGTTTTGAACACTTGGTTGTTGATATTTTCTTGGTATCTTAGTTTACAACATAAGTTGTGTTATGGGAAAACATAAGAGTGTTTACAGCATATCTTAGTCTCTTGGATTAATTGGATTAAAGGAAAAGGTTTTGTGAAAACCATTGATTTAGGTCTAAAATTATTTTAAAACTAATTCACCCCCCTCTTGGTTTGTGGTTTCATGCGCAATTATTTCTAATAATTGTGATCAGAGCTTTATATATAGTCATTTAAACGGTTTAAAAAAAAACATCCTCATAATGCCTAGAAATCATCAAACCTTTGGGGAAGGTGCTTCTATAAACCGACTCCTCCTTTTTACCAAAGAAAACTATTCATTTTGGAAAGTACGCATGGGAATTTTCCTTGAATCTGTTGACAGAGGAGTATGGAATGCCATTGTAAATGGTCCTTACATTCCTAATGTTGTTGTTTATGGAAAAAAGGTAGAAAAAGACTTTAATTCTTGTACACAAAGAAAATAGGCGTGCTCATTAAAATGTTAGAGCTAAAAATATTATTTCCTCTACTTTAACGCTTGATGAGTTTTATCGTGTTTCTTAATGTGCAAATGCCAAAGAAATTTGGGAAATCTCAGAAGTGACTCTTGAAGGTACTATGGAAGTTAAGAGGGCAAGAAAGAACACTTTCATTCAAGAATACTAAATGTTTAGAATATTGCCAAGAGAAAGCATTTCCGATGTGCATAAGCGTTTTACACATGTGGTGAATCATTTGTTGGCTCTTGGCAAAACATTTGAAAGAAAGGAGCACAATGTAAAATTTCTAAAAAGTCTCAATAGAACTTGGCAACCCAAAAGTACAGAGATATTGGAATATAAATATTTAAATACAATGGTGGTAGTTACACTTTTTGGAAAGCTAAGAGAATATGAGTTAGAGCCTGCTTCTGAAGTACTTTAGAAACCTTATGGTCATAGTTGAACTTCTTTTTATCGAGATATATATTATTTTTTTCAAATTGTTTTATCACTACACAATTTTCACATCCTAATAAAATAATGTGTAGTTTGTTTTTGAAAAAGACTTTTTCAAATTTATTTTAGGTTTTCTTGATATCATTGATTCATTTTCAAAATCTTTTTTTTTTAAATTTCCTTTCTCCTTTATATTCATTACTTGAATAGAGGATTGAATGATACCATTTTCTCCCAGAGGGTTTCCATTTGCCAATCCCTCTACTTCTAAATTGGTGGCTATAACTTTTAATGACTACTATTCTTCATTCTTCTACTTCAGTTAAAGAGGAGAGACTTCCCTTTCATCCACCCATCATGTTAATACCAACATCTTAGATTAGCTTCATTTTCATTTGCATCATTGTTGTATCTTGCATAAGGAAATGATTTTCTAGGTGCCCATTCCTTTTGTGAATGAATATAATGCAGGTTTTGATGAAGCCAAAAAGGTTACTTAATGATCATGGATTGAATCAAGTCAAAAGAACAAGATCAAGTAAATCCTAGATAAGAACTTAGTAAGTTTGTTTAAAGAATCTTAATTTGATTGCTTTAGTTTGGCCTCAACATCTTTAGTATCAAACACTCTTTTATCAAAGGCTAAATCAGTTCAAAAAGATATTTTTGAACTGGTAATCAATTACCAAACTGTGTAATCGATTACCAGAGAGTTTGTGAAGATATTTTTGACTAACGACACAAAACTGATTGAATGTTGATCTGTGTAATCGATTACCAGAATCCTGTAACCGATTACCAGTGAAGAGATTTCAAGAAAACCTTTGAAAAGTCATGACTAGAAATATAACTGTGTAATTGAATACCAGAATGCTGTAATCGATTACCAGTGAGAAAATTTTAGAAAAGCTTTTTGAAAAGGCACAATGGGCCTATATATATGTGTGTTTGACTTCGAAAAGCAAGAGAGAGATTTTAAAAAGAGAACTTAATTGTCAAATGCTCTTTGAACAACTATTGACCAAACACTTGCGAATCAATTGAGTATTCTTCTAAGATCTTCAATTTGTATTATCATCTCTAAAAGAGATAAATTCTTCTGTACATTCTAAAAACATTGTTGTGATCAAGAGATTATTTGTCTCTTGACTTATGAGAATCTTGAACACAAGGGAGAGGAATCCCAAGGTGTGTTCAAAAGTCGTAAAGAGTTTACAAAGATAGTGGAGAATCTCAAGTGGGTTTCTTGAGGACTAGACGTAGGCACAGGAAGTGGACGAACCAGGATAAAATGAGTTTGCAATTCTCTCTTCTCTTATCTCAGTTATTTTATTGCAGTTTACTTTGTCTTGCGCATTTAAAAGAACAATATTAAATTGATTGCTTTTTCCTCTTCTTCTTCTGCATTCTTAGAGATGAAGATAATTTACAAAGGTTCAACCACGAGCCTTTCAATCTCGCCACATCGTATGGCGAGTCAGAGGTGAAGCCATAAAAGATCCCCGAGTGAGAAAGCTTAGCTCCAGTTGGGGTGACACATTCAGGGTCATAACAAGCCTAGACAACGAAGCCTACAAACTACATGAACTAGATGATAAAGCAATTCCAAGAACATGGAATGCTACCCATCTAAAGTTCTACTTTAGTTGACCTGTGGGAAGATTGAATGTTGTACTCTTTTTCCTACTCAAGTCTTTTGTCCCAAAAGAGAAAAATCAAGGTTTTGCATAGAGAGGTTTTAACGAGGCACATCTAGCGTAACAAAGGGAATTTGTACCGAATTGACTACATTGAATAAAGCTTATCTCTCTTCAATTTTTTTAATTTCCTTATGTCAATTTTACCAAGGTGTGCTAAACCCAAGGCCCATCCTTGGTGAGCCTTGATAAAAACCCAAGACAAATGTATCTTGGTCATAACTCCAAAGGCTCATCAAACCCAAGGTTTGCCCTAGGTGAGTCTCGCATCTCCAAAGGCTCGTTAAACCTAAGGTTCGCCCTTAGTGAGTCTCACAAGCTCATCAAACCCAAGCTCCACCCTTGGTGAGTCTCACTTCTTCAAAGGCTCGTCAAACCCAAGATCCGCCCTTGGTGAGTGTCATTGCTCCAAAGGCTCATCAAACCCATGGTCCGCCCTTGGTGAGTCTCGTTTCTCCAAAGGCTCGACCAACCCAAGGTTTGACCTTGGTGAGCTTCGTCAAAACCCAGGGTGAAAGCGCACCTAGTCCAAAGCTCGGCAAACCCAAGGTCCGCCCTTGGTGTGCCTCTCGGTAGCAAAAATTTTGCATTCGTAGAAATCTTAGGTACACAAGGTCCACCCTTGTAAATTTCCATATTATTCACTTTTATCTATGCAGGAACACTACAAACCCAAGGTCTACCCTTGGTACGCACAATCCTACAAACCCAAGGCACACCCTTGATTGCATCACTCCTTGGCAACTACGATTACAATAGTCAAAGGTCTAGGTTTGACAAGTCAGAACAACCTACCACCAGACTGGTTGACAAGACCTTCAACCAGGTGTGGAACACCCCAGTTTTTGGTGTGTGTATGTATATATATATATGTATTTTTAGTTTTTATAAATAATTGAATTAAGTAAATATTTTGGGATGAGATATTGGGTTGAAATTGAGTTTTAATGATTAGTCACGTGGACTAGAAATTAATAGAGTTTTTAGAAATTAAATAAAGGAGACAAAAAGGTTTTCATTAATTAAAATAAGGATTTCATAGTATTAGAAAATAAATAGAGTAAAATAATGTTTTAGAAAATAAAAGGGATGTTTTAATTGGTTATTTATTTAATAAAAGAGTAAAATAAAGTTTCTTTTTATATATAGCAAAATAAAGAAAAATAAAGTAAATAATAGACTTAGAATATCCTAGCTATAAATAGAGACATTAGGTCAAATTTTACATTTACCTTACGTTTCTACACTCTCTCTTCCTCCCAAATTCGTTCTCTTTTTTTTCGCTCCCAAAACCCTCTCTTTTTCCTGCATACAACAAAACATGTCTCAATAAAACTACGATCTCAGAGTCTTTAACCGTTGGATTGTCTTGAAATTTGGACACCACCTTTGGAACTCATTTTTGCACACTCCCACCATTGGGTTTTGTGAATTATTATCTATAGAGTTGGGTTTTGTGAATTAATATCCATAGAAAAAGATATGCCCCTCACACAGAGATAGTGAAATTGAGGTTTCAATCCTTTCTCCTTCTCTTTAACGCTTGAAAACCCTAGCAGAGCAACCAAAAGAAAACATTGAGGAATCATAGAGAACAACTAGAGACGCAGCTATTGATGCAATCCTCCCAAAGTAGGGACCCATCACTAGAGCCATGGCTAGGAGACTCCAAGAAGATTGGGCCAGAGATGCAGCTGACGGCCCTAGGATTTTCATGAGCCTTAAGGTAGATTTTGGGTCATGACACCTAAACACACTTAGTGGAGAATCTTGGACTTGATCTTGGATTAGTGGGCTGAACCATGGCTAAAATTCACTAATCATAATTAGTGATATTTCGGCTCCAAATTTGGCTCCACAAATTCAAATTCAAATTTAAGTGAAATTTGAATAGAAATTCAAATTTCCCTCCAATTTTGTGTAACACTTAGGCTATAAATAGAGGCCTTGTGTGTGAATTTTTAAATTTTGATCATTTGAGAAATTAGACTTCAAAGTTCAAACCTCATTCTCCCTCTTCTCTCTCATCTTCTCCTTGAAGTGGCGTCTCGAATCACCTTTCCTCCTTCTCCATTCCACTTCCATTGATCTTCAAGAAGCAAAGGACTCCATTGATGAAGAAGATACAAGCTCTACATGGAGCTATATTAGTTATCGCTGTCAAACTACACACTTGAGCCCACTTAGAGGTAAGGGAAGAGTTTATCGCAATTTTTGTTAGAGTGAACATGTATAGTGATCCTTAGAGGATCAAAGTGGGATTTATTTTGGGATGTTTACTGTATTGTAATTTTTCCTTTACTATTATAATCATGAGATTGTTATGTTTGACGGACCAATTGATGCCTTGATGCGAATTGGTTGATAAAATTGAGTGCTCTTTATATTTTCATGTTTTTAAACCTATAATTTTGATTCCTTTGATTTTGATATGATTATGTGAAATTTTTTGAGGGGTTTAATCATATGAACATAACATATAAATATTATTATTGTGTGATATGTATATGATGCATGAGGCATGATAACATGTTGTCTTGGGATTATGAAAGTGTGATGAACCATTTGTAAGTGACAAGTTGAGTATGTGTTAAAATTGTGAGATCACACATGTATTGAGATGTTGCATGTATTGAGTTGTGAGCTATGAACTGTACAATCGCACAATTGTAAGACCCTTTAAGGGCAACGAGTTAATGTGTGATGAGTTTTATGATGGGCTCCACTGTGGGAAGTCGACGAGTCTAATCACTTTGAAGCACGATGAGTTAAAATTATTTTGAAAACAATTGAGTAGTTGTGTGTATTGTATAGTTCATAGGTAAAAACTGTGTGATGTGTATATGATTCATGAGGTGTGATAACATGTTGCTTTGGGATTATAACATTGTGATTGAGATTGGGTGTATGTGATAAATTTAGTATGTGTTGAATACTAAGATATATGTGTATTGAGATATTGTATGCATTGCGTTGTGAGCTATGAACTGTACAATCACACAACTATAAGACCTTTTAAGAGTGATGAGTTAATGCTCGACGAGTTTAATCACTTTGAGGTGCGATGAGTTAAAATTATTTTAAGAATAATTAAGGAGTTGTGTGTTTTGTATAGTTCATAGATAGAGTCTGTGTGTTAAAATGTTTTTTGGGTTGAACCAGAATTAGGAGGGAGAGGCCCTGATGAACTTTTCGGAGTGTAGGCCTTGGAGGTAAATACACTCGGTTTTAATGTTCCTTCCAGCCTATGTTGATCCTATATGATTGGTGTATTCTCGCAAAACAGAGTGACCCTGACTGGTCTCTAATAACGACTATCAAATTGATCCAAAACAAATAAAATGAAAGAATTTTGCAGTACAGGATTAACCTAGGTCGACTCAGAGATACAATTCATTTTGGTTCCTACTTCAATTCACTTATAAACAACAAGGGGAATTTCAACAAATTGTTTGTAGGCAAATGTAAAGGAATGCAAAAATGCAAAAATAGAGATAAATAAACAAAAAAAAAACAAAATACGAATCAAGTTTAACAACATTAATAAAATTGACCAAACCAATGCAAATCGAATTATCACAGTTACTACAAATGATGTTAAAAGTGTGAAAGTTTAGTAAAATGCATTAGAGATAGTTCAATTAAATCAATCCCTAAATTGTTTGAGATCGCAAATTAGGTTGGAAAATCATCCAAATAATCTATGATTAAATTTCAAAATTAGGAAATGAATCCATAACCTAATCTGTTTTCAATCCTAAGCATAATCATAATCATGAAAAACAAAATTAGGATTAAAAACATTCACAAAGATTAGAAATACTAAACAAGAACTCAAATTTAGCCTTGCTTAGAGTGGATCCTTGGATTGATTGAGTGTTTAGCCTTCCATGATCATCACCAGTGGAAAAGCCATGAAATATGTGCAAGAAAAAGGAAGAACAAAAGTGGAAAGAGAAAGAAAAATGAAGAACAATTGAGAGAAAAGAGTTTGATTCTAAAGCTTGCACAACAAGTTTCTAAAACTATTTTTGATCAAAATGAAGTAACAAACAAACAAACTAACTAACTAGCTAATTTCCACTAATCTATAGAGTGACTATTCATAATGAAGGGATGGGCCTTGATTAGGCCCATCTAATCTATCTAATTAAACTAATTACACAAAACAAAGCCTAAACTCATAGCCCAATTATTCAAGTGCAGAGGTTCTGACTTCCAAGCCTAATTTGACCCTCAAAATGGTAGAATTGACCAAATTGAATATCTTTTTCTTAGCTTTCCAATGACTACTCACACACTCCATTTGGATTTTTATAATGTCCTATAGGCCCTGCACAAAGCAGATATGTCAAGTAAGCACAAAATTCCAAAAATAAGCCGCAATTATCAATTGAGCTCAATCATTTGCTTAAGACCAAAACTGAGTTAAGGTGGGAAAATATGAGCCAAAGAGAGGTCAAATAAGCTAAGAAGAATAGAAAAATATCGAACTACAAATGCTCAATCAAACTCCCCCACACTTTATCTTTTGCATTCTTGGGCAAAACGGGAAGAAAGACTCAAAACAAGAAATCAAACTAAAAAAAATAACCGCAACTAAAATAAGGTATGAACAAGGCACACACATTTTTCAATGAATCCTAACAATGCACAAAAATGAGAGAGATGGAAAATGGAAGAATGGTCTCAAGGTAACAAGCAATCCATGAACACATTATCACAAAATGCAAAGTGGGCAAGTAGTCAAGTCAAAATTAAGAATGTACCATGGTGATAGAAATCTCTCAAAGAACAACACTCACCTTACAAAATGTGTATGGGTTTGTGTTTACACTCAAGCACCACATGTAACTAGCACAACAAAATTTTGACAAGACTCTAATCCATTCAACTTGAAATACACATGCATCAAAAGATCAAAAGGACTTTTATTGGTTTATAATGTATGGCTAAAACTAAGGGAAAAAAGGGGCAATGGGGAGTAAGTCAACAAGTAACAAGAGGGTTAGAAACAAAGAAAAAAAGTGGAGAACAACAAAATTAAAATAACAAGAACTTACAAGAATGAAAATAAACCACAACACATTTTTTTTCTTCTCTTTGTTTGTACAATTTTTTTCTTTTTGAACTTTATTTTTTATACTCCCATTTTTTTCTTTTCTTTTATTGTCTTTTTCTTCTTTTTTTTCCTTTTGTTTTCTTCTTCTTTTTCCAACAAGTCACAAGAAAATGAAATAACGAAAACAAATGAATTTTCATAAAACAAAGTACAATCTCCCCACACTTGTTTGAAACCCACTCCCAAAACAATTCCAAGACCCCTTTTCTCCCTAAAGTTTAGGACAACAGGGTTTTCCACTTTTTAGCTCGTAATGAGCTACAAAATGAAAGAAGGAGTTAAAGGCTCAAAGAGTGTGACAATGGATATTAATGCAAGGTAGCTTTATTTGGCTAGTGGCTAAAAGAAAAAAGGCCTAAATCATATCAATCAATGCATGTGGAACAAGGAAAGACAAAAATGGTAAGGCAAATCCTAGTGTAATCTAGCATAAGGGTGAAATCACACATGAAGGAGCATGAATAGAATAATACAATCTATCCACAAAATCCCAAAACTCACAAGGCGTCATTCTATCACACATGATCCACCTAAATTTTTTTTAAGCCTACTTATCACTTCCACAATTGCAACAATGGTTCACATCAAGCATGAAACCTCTCAAATAAAAATGATACATCTCTCGTAATTTATACAAGTTAGAAATCCTATGAAAGAATTGAGAAAGTGCCTAAATTCAACAAAAACATTGGAAAACAACAAATGTAAAATCTATATTTTTTATATTGGCAAGACAAAAGAAAGGTCCGACACAAATTCCTCCTCCACTTGGGGGCTCTCATGAAAAAGCATGAGTTTGTGACTGTTCACTTTGAAGACTTTGCCTGTAACTTCATTGTTAATCTCAAATGCACCATGGGAAAAAACATTAGTAATTACAAAAGGACCATCCTATCTAGATTGAAGTTTACCAGAAATAAGATTGAGGCGAGAGTTAAACAAGAGCAATTTTTGGCCAATATGGAACTCCTTCCTACAAATCTTAGAGTCATGAAACCTTTTCACTTTCTCCTTGTAAACCTTGGAGTTCTCATAGGCTTCTAAGTGAATCTCCTCAAGTTCTTGCAATTGAAGTTTCCTTTCCATACTGGCTTCATCAAATGCCATGTTACAACCCTTCACCGCCCAATAAGCACGATGCTCAATTACCACCAGAAGGTGGCATGCCTTACCAAAAACCACCTTATAGGGAAACATCCCCAAAGGTGTTCAGTAAGCGGTCCTATGGGCCTATAGAGCATCTCCAAGTAGCTTGCTCCAATCCTTCCTATTGGGTTGCACTACCTTCTATAACACTTGCTTGATCTCTCTATTAAAACCCTCTACTTGCCCATTAGTTTGGGGATGATAAGCTTTAGCAACTCTATGCACAACCCCATACTTCTGGAGCAAGGATGACAATGACCTGTTACAAAAGTGGCTCTCCTAGTCACTGATAATGGCTCTAGGCACACCAAACTTGCAAAAAATGTTCGATCTCACAAAATCCACAACAACTTTAGAATCATTAGTTATGGTGGCCTTAGCTTCAACCCACCTAGAAACATAATCAACAACAAGCAAGATATATGAAAAACCATGAGAAATAGGAAAAAGACCTATAAAATCAACACTCGAAACCAGCGAGGCTGACAGTTGCTCCAAAATAGCTTTGTCGACCCTCTCCATCATGGTCAATAGATCCTTGTCAAAATACTTGAACTTGGTGGGGTCAGACTGCTATTAGAACGAGAAGCGAGGCTCCTTGTCCCGGTTGAACATTAGTGGTAATCGATCAACCATGATGTCGATAGCCAAGACCTTGAAGAAATGGTTCTTGAAATGGTGAAATACGTTCGAGTCAAACTTGAACAGCTTCTTGGACATGTTGTTCATGGAGACCTAGCCTATCTTGCCCATCAACTTCATCTGAAAAAAGTACAAAAACACCGGCACACAGGGCTGAATGTGGAAGAAGGGGCACAAAATCTCAAAGGCCCTTACCATGGCCCAACTATTGGGATGGAGTTGGGAAGGGGCCATGTTCAAGTGCTCAATCAAGGCACACTAGAATGTGTTCAAGGGGAAACCTAAACCCAAAACATCAAAGAAATAATGGTACACAAAAAGAAGGGTAGACTGCCTGATGCCGCCCTCAAAAAAAGGAAAACATTGCTCACACAAGAAAGGACAACTAGCTTGTAGGAATACTCTAGATTGGCCAATTTCACTTGGCGTTGCAAAGTAACAACACTCACCGTAGAGGTAATGCAGGACCAATATTTTAGAACTTCGTCCTTCACCAATTCAAAGCCAACAACGATAGGGGGGATGATGGCAACCCAACACTGTGGCTACATCGCACCCAAGAGGATGCCCTAACGCCCCCTTTACCACTCCTCCTAGCTCCCCCAAAAACAGAAGGGGGGAGATTCATGGTGACTAGAATAGGTTCCCCGACCAGAGAAGTAGCAGAAGGTTGCGCCCTTCCACGGAGGTGAGCAGTGTCTCCACCAGCACGGTGTGAGACCGTCAACCTCCCCGAGGAAGGGGACTTGCTATTAGAAACCCCATGATGAGTCTCCTTTGAGGAGGAACCGCTGATGAAAATGACCTCTCAGTCCACCAAGGGTTGCTGAACTAAACCCCCAGAGTCACTATCGCATATACCTATGGTCGAGTCAAAGATGAAAGAAGACATTGTCAAAGAGAATACCTTGAAGAATGAAGAAGACAATCGAAAGGGGAAATCGCAAATCGCAATTGGAAGGAAAAGAAGTTTCTCAGGAGAAATTAGAAATTCAAAAGTGACGGTAGTCACAAATCAAACCTCCACTCCATTTAAAGTGGAGGTGCGACTCTTTGGTAACTTGAGGGAGCTGAAATGGTGCCCTAAAATTTCACACCACGATGCAGCTCCCCTCACCCATGTACCATGTCTCCAGTACATGTGAATGTATGTATACATAATTTTGATGATGTCAAAAGAAGAATCAAACAAGGCTCATTTTGCTTCAAGATTAATACAAGATTGTTTCAACAAACAAAGCCTTGATTCAAGATTTCTTCAAGATCAAGCCTTGCCTCACAATGAAAGGTTTCAAGTCATTCAAGGCACATGTAATCGATTACCAATGGTTTGAAAGTGTGTAATTGATTACACATCATATGTAATCGATTACCAGAGACTCTGAACGTTGGGAATTCAAATTTTAAATGAAGGGTCACAACTGTTCAAGAAAAACAACTGTGTAATCGATTACACTAATTCTGTAATCGATTACCGGAGAGGATTTTCAAGGAATATCGCCAACAGTCACATCTTATCATTTGGATTTTGAATGGCCATCAAAGGCCTATATATGTGTGTGACTTGGGACGAAATTAAAAAAAGAGAGAGTTTTTGATCAAAATGTTTTATCCTCTCAAAAGATTAAGATAGTTTTGCTTGGCAAAAATGTCTTATCCTCTCAAAAGACAATGAGAGAGATTCCATAAGAACTTCATTGTCAAATGCTCTCTCAAAAGAAATCCTTGACCAAACACTTGCAAAATCTATAAGGATTCTTACATGATCTTCATTGTAATATTCTTTTCTTGAAGAGAGAATTCTTCTTATTCAATGAGATTGGTTAAGAGACTGTAAGTCTCTTATTGTAAAGCATCTGAACACAAGGGATGGGTTATCCCTGTGTGGTTCAGACTTTGTAAAGGATTTTACAAAGATAGTGGAAATCTCAAGTGGGTTGCTTGAGTACTGGACGTAGGCACGGGAAGTGGCTGAACCAGTATAAAATTGTGTTTGCATTCTCTCTTCCCTTATCTTATTTATTTTGTTGCAATCAATTTTGTCTTGCATGTTTAAAGAACATTGTTAAATTGATTTTTGTTGCTTCTTCTGCATTCGTAGCCTATCCCTCTTAAGATTATTGAGGCCACAAGGTCTAACAGTACGTGTTCACTCCACAAGTGACACATATGCAAGATTGCTTCTCGTGCACTACACTCGTCTACAGCAAAAGAAAAATGAAATATTTGTCTTCAATGCATTCTCTAATGGTCAAAAATGGGTAGAGTTGTCAAATACAGAGACCTCTCCCACCTGACACGTCAGGCCTCGCTTGCAAAACCAAAGCATGTCCACCTTGGACAACTTGACAGAAGTAGCAAGGACAACACTTGTCTAGGCTGGGGGGCTTGACAGACTTGTAACTCTCTTATCTGTCGAGGTTACCACTATCAGCACCAGACAATACTTGTCCACATTTGGGGGCTCGATATACTCACAACCCTCCTACTTGTCAAGGCTACTACTACCCTCGACACTAGACAACCTCTTTTTCTCACAAGCCGACTTAGAGCTTGGGGGGCTTGTATACTGTCCAAGGTCCACAAAGTACACGTGGCAAGTTGCATGTTCCTTTAATACACACTTAGTCCTCCATGTTAGCCCTGCCACAAGAGCACGAACGTCGTGTCCTTAGCAATCAGGCTATCAACTGACAGGTTATCTCTAACCACTATATTATTTGAATATATTGCAATCTCCTTATCATGTCACAGATATTCAATTATCTCTAAGCTACACATTATCTATAAGCCATAATTATCTACTAGTTATTATCTACAAATCGATAACTATCTGCAAGGGTTGTTACAACACCATAACAGCCCCTACAACACAAGGACCCATAACTCCCAGTCTATTCCATAAGTACTAGGTTTCGTCTCACTCTTTTCATACTCTTCTAACTCACATACTTATTTGAGTGTCAGAGTATTTTGTTTTGCTGGTCCCCCCTCTTACCCTCTTAACAAATGGAACTCTTGGTCCAACGTGCGAGATCTTGGAGTTCACGTTGGCGGAGTCCACGTTGGCCAAGGTCATCCTGATGTAAGACAACTCCGGATTTTTGTGAGTACATGTTCTAAAAATTAATTATATACATTTAAATATTATGAATATTAAAATGAAATTTAATTAAAGTGTATTAATAATCTAAACTTCTTTGTTTACATTTTTATCTGATTATTAATTATTTTATCTTACTAATTACATAACCTTAGGCCTTAAGCGGCACAAAGTGTACACTTTCTATTTTGTCTCAAATCTAGAACTTCTTTTTTGTACCTTAAACAGAACAAAGCTGTGTATTTTTCCCTCTGCGAACCAGCTCATCACAAAAACGACATCCGAGGCAGATTCATGTTCTTTATATAGAGAAAGCATAAAACAAAAGATGCTTCGTTAAAATTTCTCTGGGAAAATATACATAAACATACTCGTCACGCTGCATACTAAACTTTTATGTGCATTGTCATGTCTAAAAACCAAGAAAACTATAATAGCATATATGTATTTCTTCATATATTGTACTCGATCTTGATCATCAGTGCCAACAGCCTAATTTGGTAATAGGCTTTCGGGTCTTCGTATGAAAGGCCAGCAACTACTAGCACTCACTACATGCCTGCATTCCCCCCAAAAAAAAAATGTTACTTTTAACTGATTATAATATAAGAAACAAATTATATAGTATATTATATATAAAAAATATTGATGACATTCTTTTTCTAATACTTATATTCTGATTAAAATTTATTAAAAATCAATAATTTATAATTTAAATCTAACATCCATTAAAATTAAAGATTTTAATAAATTTAAGTCAAAAATAATATTTCGGAAGAGTGTCAAAAACATTATTATTAACATTTTTTATTATTATATTTTTTGATCGATAATAATAAAAAATAATATAATTTTTTTATAATATATCATATTCAATCAATTAAATCAAACTCTTAATAATATTTCTCATTATATATTACACTATATATAAAGAATATCGTTCTTGAATAACGCGGGCAGGAACTGGAATTACTGTTATCTATGTGCATGCACACAAATAAATTAGTTATTATTCATGATTTGTTAAGTAATTTTTCTGCTTATTGATTCATTGGGCCAGTAAACCTTGGTTGTCATACAACAAGTGAACAATTTCGGTTGTTAATTAGGTTAGTATCCGACAAAAATGTACCTAGCTGACGAACAAGACTTCCCTGTAGCGTCTTTCTTTCTTTTTTCTTTTTTTTTTACCCACCACCAACAATTGAACAACTTCAATTGAAGATTTGATTTGATTTAAAGGACCTTAAAAGTTACGCCAGAAAACTTTATCAATTAAATAGTGTGGTGCCTTCGACCCTTTAACCTCCGTGAAGTAAGGCCAATAAACCCGACAATGCGTGCATAGTGCATGCATACTTTTGTCTACTTTCTTTGACTTTGTCATTTACCAAGAAACACAATTTGATTGAAAAACAACTTAATTACTGTTCTGATTAGAATCAAACAAAGCATTTGAAAATCCAGCAAGTTCAAAATATTATAAGAAACCATGGATGTATATGGTAATAACTTTTGCCTATAAATTATGCTATATGTATCTGTTTCAAGTGGAAACAGAGATCTTTTATACAAAGTTATCCATATAATATTAGTATTAATTTGGTTGACCATAACAAAAGTCTTTAAATTAATTATCAGTGTACAAAAATTAAATTCTCATTCAATCTACCAAACGATTCAAAAAGTAAAAGCAAATTGAAAATTTCATTTCCTAAGAATTTACCAATAAAATCCAGACCTTTTAGTTAATTTCCATTCTGCATTTAAATGCTAACTGAGTTTTAAAAACTTGTTGATTAGATCACCTTTCTAAACAAATTCAAGTCCCCCAGAATATTCAAACCCTTTGCAATTTTCATGATAAATTCATAACGTTTTGGGAATAGCATGCAATTAGCTAAATAATTTTCTACAATTTCAACATGTAAACTCAATTACCATTAACTCTATTTTCTATTACTTTGAACATACCTAGTTTTGTATAATTTCCACATGTAAACTCAATAACCATTAACTCCATTAAAAACTTATTGATTAGATCATCATGCTCACCAAATTAAAGTCCCCCAGCAAAATTCATACCCTTTATTCATGAAAAATTCACAGTTTCATACCATTTTAGGAATAGCATGCAATTAGCCAATTGATTTTCTAAAATTTCAACTTGTAAACTCAATAACCGTCAACTCTAATTTCTATTAGTTTGAGCATACCTGCTATTACTTCTGCTGCTACTGCTACTGTTGCTGCTACCAGAACTCTTCTTGCTTCCACTATTAATGCTCGATACACCACTATCACTCTCTCCACCAGAAGCTGAAAGGCTCTTCTTCCACCACTCCTTATCAAGGCTCTTTGATCCATCAGAAACCGAAGTTCTAGGAGACACCTTGTTAGAACCACTATTCACCAAAGACTCATTTTTAGTCTTCTTTTTAAACCCCAAAGAAATTGGAAACACCATTTTGAGATAAAACCCTCCACTATCAATGTTCCCACTTCTCTTCACTTGACCCTTCTTATTCATATCAACCTTTTTTCTATTACCCACATTTTTGTTACCCAATTTTTTCCTCTCCTCTGCCCCTTTCTCTTGTGCAACTTCAACTCTCGGATGTTCCACAAGATCTTTGAGAGAAAGCTCATAGCTTGACTCAGGCATGTTCTTAACCATTTCCATGAGCTCCCTTTGGCCTCTTGCAATGGCTTGAGTCTTGGAAGCAGGAGAAAGGCACCTATAATAGTTTTTGCGGTGATGAGGACTCTTTGGTGGATTTGTAGTCCATAGAGGAGGTGAACAAATACCAGATTCATTATCATCCACCTTTGATCCTGTTCCCAATTGCACTTCCATGTCGTTGTAGCTGTGACAATTCTTGTAATTTTTTGGTGGTTTCTTTGATGCCATAAAATCAGTGTTTGTGGCACCCCATGTGTCATAACCATGAGTTATTTGTCCTATTTCATTGGACAATGGAAACGAAATTGTGGGTTGGTTTCTTCGTGGATCAAACATTTTTTTTAGTGGTTCGAAGAGGAAGAAAAAAAATAATGATGTTTGTGTGTGTGTGCAGAGGATGTTGTTTTGTTCTTCACACACACAACACGTTTAGCTTCAACGGTGATGATGCTCTTTTAATTTCTTGGTGACTAAGGTTTTTAAAAGAAGGAAAAAAAATTGATTGGGAATAGAGTGTGAGAGAGCGTACTTAAAGTCAAGCGATTCTAGATGGGGTGCCCCGCGGGCCTATTCCACTCCTCGTTTTTATTCACCCGTTTTTGTCTTTGAGCACTCTTGGTCTTTTGCTTTTTTAGTCTAGTTAATTAATATCTTTAAGGCACTAATTAAAAAAATTAATAATAAAAAGTTTTGATTAAAATATCTTAAAATTTTCAATAAAGATATATTAATGATATTTTTCTATAATAAAAATATTTTTAATATTTTCTTATAAAACATTTTACTCAAAAAAATTTAACTAGTATTTTAAAGGTATCCATTAGCATTTGTCTTTTATTTGCTTGAAAGGAAAAGCCGGTGACCACGTCTGTCTCTCGTATTTTTTGCAGCTTTGTTAAATAGCCAAGACTAAGACATGGCGCACGCACCTTTGCCCCGTGACTTTGCTAATTTGTTCAGTATCAATCAATTACAAATTTACATAATGCCAAAATTAGAATTGTGATAAACTAACTTTAAAAGTAAAATATAAATTTTTGGCAAATATATTGACTATATTATAGTAAAATTATACATACATATATATATATATATATATATATATATATATATATATATATATATATATATATATATAATTAGACTATTAGTTTTTTAATTAATAACTTTAATTTTTTAAAGTAAAATTCTACTTTAGATAAATTAAGTCTCAAAAGTTAAATTGTCACATAAGGAAGACTTACTGGCCACAAAATCAAGTCAATCAGACTTATACAAAGATTAAGAGTCTTATTAAATCTGAGGGTTTGCGCTCTTTTTTGTAGGGACATTGTTATGTACCTTATGCTCCTTTGGCTTTTTCAGGTCTTAACTCCTTTTGTTCTTATGAACTGTTACAAAGAAATAAGATGAAAGCTCCTCCTTATAAGGATCTGGTTCTTGGAATTAATTGCTTCAATGTTATACGTGTCAGGAGAAATTCAGATATGGTAGAATTGAGAGGGTCAGAGAACCATAAATAATTATTGCAATGGCACCATCGTCCCACATCAGGGTGCACTAAGATGTGTGGAGTGGATCATAAAGGCTAAAGCTATCATCACAATAATGTTGTCTCTTTCGTTGCCTTGTCACAAACAATAATGGTTGTTTTTAGTGGTGGATTCAAGATTCTAAGTCAGTGGATGTAAATTATAAAAAATAAATTTAGTGGGTTTAATTATATAAATATAAATAAAATAAGATATAAAAATATAAGATTTTATTTATAAATTTGATAAATTTTAAAAATGAGAGAGTGTAAGTGTATACCCTCTAAGGTAGATCCCCACTTCTTGTTGTTCCTATTAAGAATCTGCGTTCAGTAATCATTGTCACCTCATAAATTTGGTAATAGTAATAAATACTATTGCATGTTTACCAAGCAAGGTAAATAGTGAATATATCATCATGGATGTGTAGCTGCAAAGAAACATACGTAGTTTAGTTGGTAGCTGTAAAAATCAGTTCCTGCAGTGTGAGTGCTTTTGTTTTTGGTAGTACATAGCATCATGCCATCAAGCACATACGGAATAGTTCTATAATGGACCACGATCACCTGAAATTGAAAAGAGAAAAAAAAAAAGTACAGTTGCATCTAAGCGATTTCACTGTTTAGTTTGAAACGGTTTGACAATTTATAAAAAAAAAATTGTTTTTACATATTTTTTAATTTTATAAATAATAAAATAAGACTTTATTTTACCAATATATTTTCGTGTTATAGATGACTCCTATCATATTTGATTTAGAAGGCATCGTTCCACCCGTGTAGTCTGCCAAGAGGCACCACCATAAAGTTTGAAACCACTTTAAGGGTGGTGTTAGTGAATGAGGCGCCACCGATTGTGTCTTTTTTGCTATCTCTTTTTAAATTGTCTCTAGCTGTCCATTCAAAACGATGTCGGATAACAGTTATATTAATATTTAATCGTGATTCAATTTTAAAAAATCATGAAAATAATATTTTTTCAAAGGGGCAACACAGGAACAGCTTGAAAAGGGACAACAGAGAAACCAAGCCGGGCGTCACCAGGGTATTTTCCTACAAGAGGCACCGCCCAAAGGGTCTCATCCCATGCATTCTCATTTCCAAGGTTTAATGACCTTTTCCCAAGGTGATGGAAAGTATCATCCAGAGGTGGACACCTTCCTCAGGCAACCACATGAAGGAGACACCAGGCTGAGGGAAGCCTACTGGAGGCACTAGGCTACAACCTCCCTCTTGTTAAAATTGAGGCATCAACTAATGCTTTGGTTTACCAATAAAATGGAGGAGAACATGAAGGCAACCTTCGTTGTTGTGTGAGGTTGTTTTTGTGCTGATGAGGCTAGTTTGGAGGTGCACTACTAGAAAATATAGATTTTAAATTCTAGGTTTACATTGGTTTTCAATAAAATCATTTTTAACAAAAATGTGGTGGCATAATTGTAAATAACTTAAGTTCATTAACATTCGTTTTTCAAAAACCGATGTTAACATCGGTTTTTCAAAAAACCAATGTTAGGAAATTATTAATTAACATTGTTTTTTTTTTCCAAAAAACCGATGTTAAACATTAATATCACTTGGTTAACATCGATTTTTTAGTGAAAACCAATGTTGAACCTACATTTAAAAAAATATTAACCAGAGCCCTATTTTCTTGTGCTTTTGTCTTCTTTGTCTCAACTCCCTCTTTGCCTCCACTCTAGGCATCTCTGTCTCAGCTCCCTACCTTTAAAAGCATTGTGTCTTCGAACTATGGTATTCGCACTCCGGTGTCGACGTCAGGTACCTTCCCTCTATTCCACTCTTTCTCTTTCTATTTGGTTTCTTTGTGGCATCAGGTACATCTCATGCCAGGTACCTTCCCTGTTGTCGCGGCGTCGACCTGAGCATTTAATGTTGTGTTATGCTTTCTTTGTCCTAAGTCTGTTCTTATAGTAAATGTTTTGTATAGTAACCTTATAATGCTAAACTTATTCCTCGTGTCATGAAAAAAGGGTTTTGTTTTATGTATATTGGATTGTGCTATACAATAACCTTATAATGCTAAACTTGTTACACTGGATTGTGCTATACATTTTTGTTGTCTCGCTATAGTTGATTGAGCTTAAAGAAGTAGAGAAATATTCCACCTAAAGGGAATCTACTTTATGTATAGATCAACAATTTATGTATTGTATTGTGCATGTATATTCAATACCCAGACTTGAGAGTAGGATGCAACACAGGTATAAGCAAGCTCTTTTTCTCAGATTAATGTAGCACCATAGATAGTAGAAGTTTTAGCCTTGAGATGGAGTCTACAACTGACAATTAATTATAGGATGGAGAGGATTGAAGTTGAGTCTGATTTTAATTTTTCAATTTGTTTGCGCATGCTTTAAGGATAGTAAAGGAAGTCCACAATTGTGCTTCAAATTGAAGGACTGTATTTAGTTAGCATAGAGTTTTAACTTTTTATCTTTATCACTTGTGAAAAGAGATAGGAATAAACCAGCACATGTTATGGCACCACTTGGTAGGTGCTACCAAAATTGTGTGTGGGGAGACTTGGTGCCTCAACAAGCCTCTGTAAGACTGTAATGATGGACTCTTTTGTCCTTTTCTATTAATGAATGATTTGATTTTTGAATACAAAAGGATAAAGGTATAGCAGTATTCATTAGTGATTGTAATGCTTGTAAAATATGCATACCTTGCAGTACATGAAAATGTATTGTTGATTTGTAGGTAGAAAAATGTTGTTTAGCTTAAACAAATAGCAACCTTATATTATTATTCCTCTAGTATGTCCAAAATTCATTCATGCATTAGAATTTTATTCCTCTAGTCGGTCCTGTGAGGCTTATTTTAGATAGGAGTGTTTCTTTGAATCTTGATCATGTCTTCCTTTATTTATATATATGTTTTTATTTTTGCTGATAGGAGCAATTTAACCAGTGTCCTGTGAGGCTTATTTCATAGCCATTGAAGGTGCAACACTCCTCCACTTCCTATTATTTGAAGTTTATTTTTCTAAATGACAATTATTCATTATTATATAAATAGCATGCAATACTTCTTAATTCTGACTTCTAATCAAAGTTGTTGGTTTCATTGTTTGAACCGATATTTGGGGTGTCTTGACTTGCTTGGTTTCCTATTGAGGTTTGAGTTGCTTGGTCCCACTCCAACCCAGCTTGAATACAATGATTCTTGCGGACAATTTGCATTAATTGTTGTATTAAATCTTGAATTGTCCGTTTAGACAGTTTGAGAAGGGTCATATTTTTATAGTACATTCATGCATAAAGGTTAAGTGTAGTTTCTTAAATTTGATGAAATTTTGGTACAATGCATTTCTCTTTGTTCTCTGAGTGCATACTCGATTGTCGTGGAATTAATCTCACCGCTTTCATGTCATGTACTTGGAGACCAATGCAAAATGCTGCCGAAATTTTGTCAAATTTAAGAAAAAAGACTTAACCTTAACGTATGAATTTACTATAAAAATATGTTTTCCTAAATGGGATAGGGTCACACCTTTAATATAAAAGTGAGGTTTTCATGCATCGAAAAACTTTGTGAGTATCACAGAGTTAATAATTAGATGGATCGAAGTTGGATGAACCCAAGTCGCATAAGCCCTATGTGTGAGGAAGGCGTGGAACAATTTTTGAGTTCACCTCCGAAAGAAGTCGATTGGATGAGAATGGAAAATATTTATGTCCTTGTATAAACTGTTTGAATGGGAAATGACAACTACTCAATGACATACGAGAACATCTATTGTGTGATAGGATAAAGAAGAATTATACGACATGGATATGACATGGTGAATTGACAGACATGCAGAGGGTGTCCCAATCTGAACCGGTTGATGTACAAATGTGAGATCACTTAGAGGAAATGATTTGTGATCTTGGATAAAAATCTTTTCAGCAAGCACATGCCCCTATGTATGATACATTGCAAAGTGATTCGAAGAAGCCTTTGTATCCGGGATACAAGAAGTATGTGACGTTGTTGTCAGTAGTGTTAAGTTTGGTTAATGTCAAGGCCAGATATAGGTGGAGTGACAATAAAACTTCCATATGGAAGAAGAGGTCAATATTGTTTGATCTTCCATACTATTCGGATCTAGATATCAGATATTGTATTAATGTTATGCATGTCGAAAAAAATGTTTGTGATAGTGTCATCAGCATGCTTCTTAACATTCAAGGCAAGACAAAAGATGGTTTGAATACTCGCTAAGATCTAGTTGAGATGGGTATACAAGACCAGTTACATCCAAGGTCTGATGGTAACAAAATATACTTGCCTCTAGCTTGTCATACTTTGTCCAGAAAGGAAAAGATAAGTTTTTGTCAGTGTTTGTGCCGTATCAAAGTGCCACAAGGGTACTCTTCAAATATTAAGAGCCCCGTGCAGTTGAAAGATCTCAAGTTAGTAGCCTTAAAGTCTCATGATTGTCACGTCTTGATGCAACAACTGTTAGTTGTGGCGATACGAGACATTTTGCCTAAGAAAGTAAGACATGCCATAACTCGCTTGTGTTTTTTCTTCAACGCCATATGTAGCATAGTCATTGATCCTCTCAAGTTAGATGAGTTGGAAAACGAGGGTTCTATTATCTTGTGTCAATTGAAGACGTATTTTCCTCCTTCATTTTTCGACATCATGGTTCACTTAATTGTTCATCTAGTGAGAGAAATTAAAAGTTGTGGTCTTGTTTATTTGCGGTGGATGCACCTAGTTGAGCAATACATAAAGATCTTAAAAGGGTACACAAAGAATCTACACCATCCTAAAGCATCTATTGCTGAAAGGTACATTGCGGAAGAAGATATTGAGTTTTGTTTCGAGTACATGGAAAAGGCAAAACTTGTTGGGGTTCTGGAGTCTCAGCATGACGAGAGACTGAGAGGTAAGGGTTCAAGAGGACTGCATGTTATCACTCCACTCCAAGTCTAGAAGAATTGCAACAAGCTCATTTATATATACTGAATAACAGTAATAAAGTTCTATCGTACATAGTTCATCATGAAGCTTTAGTCAAGGAAAGTAACCCAAAAATGTTCAAGAATAGGGTCTTGAAAGAGCATAACAAGACTTTTCTAAATTGGTTTAAAGATATAATCTTTGATGACCATAATGCATCTAAAACGTTAAGCAAGTTAGCAGATTGGCCTAAAAGAAATGTTATAACTTGGCAAGGATGCAATATCAACAAGTATTCGTTCTACACAAAATCACAAGATGACAATAGTACAATTGCAAAACAATGGTCTAAGTCTAAGGGTTGAATCTCAACACTTTGCTACTGTACATGATTACAAACCCTGTGTAGTTTCCATGCCTTACTTTGGAGTCATTGAATAAATTTGGGAGGTTAATTATGTAAAATTCAGTGTCTGATTTTTCAAGTGGAAGTGAGTAGATAGCAATATCGGTGTGCAAACCGATGATTTCGGATTTACTATGGTAGATCTGAAGAAGCTCACTTATCAGAATGAGCCTTTCAACATTGCAGAACAAGCTAAACAGGTATTTTATGTTCAAGATTCTTGTGATGAAAGATGGTCAGTGGTTCTTGGTCGACAGCTGGCAAGTGCACCGAATCGCTCAAGTAGTATAAAAGGGTAAGTGAATACCGAGTATCGAACTCTCGGGGAACTTGTTTTACTTGGTAAAGTTGTGGTTCAATAAATATGTGTCTTGTGATAAAATTTTGGTGTATGGTATGGACAAGTATGTAAATTAAACTATTCAAAAGCAAGTAGAGGTGAGTAGCGGTGTGTAAAGACAGATAGACAACTTGTTGGTCTTCCTACAGGGTGGACTGATGTTATTAAGGATGTTCTTTACCTAACAATGTTCCTGTGTTCTATGTTGTCTCCTGGACTACTAAACCTTAATGTCTTGCGCATGTTTAGCCTAATCCTAATCAAGCGTCGTCCACAGATGTCTCTTGTTGGACTAAACTTGACCATAACAGCATTAAGACATAACATATCAAAAACTAAGTTATCGTACCCCGATGTCTTGTGAAAATATTATAGGCTAGCCCCGTCCTATCAGGTTCTAAGGATCAAACCATTTCCCAATGTTGACTGACCCTAACTAAGCAAGCAGTTACGTGATCAAGGCAAAGGCACAGTAGAATTAAGTACTGATAGCACAGTGAACACATAAAACATCATTAGATAAATATGAAATTATTTACATCAAGTACCCCATAGGAAGAACCAACTAAGGATTTAGCTCTCCATAGCAGGGAAACTTCTTTTACAACAATGAAGAGAGAAAATGAAAGACTAAAGAAATACAGGTAGTGGGGATGTCTCCTCCACCTCTAGAAATCTCACAATCACTCAAGATCTCATCCAAAGCTCCACAAGATGGCTTCCTCATCAAGCTCAGCTATCTCTCAGTTTCTCCACAGCCAAAACCAAAAGCTAACTCTCTAAAAAGCTCACCCCTCTCTCCAAATTCAAGATTTCAGCTTTAAATAGGCAATCTTGCTAGTGGTCACGTGCTTAGCGCGAGATGGCTCGCTTAGCATGCATATTGGCTTTTGGCTTAGCGTTTGTCTTCTCGCTCAACACGGAGGATTGCAGGCAGTGCGCTTAGCAAGTTGACACTCGCTCAACGAGTCAGTACAGCTCATCCTTCTTCTAGATTCTTCTCTGCGCTCAGCCCACGGAGGTCACGCTTAGCGGATTGCTTGCTCAGTGGATGAGTAGGCTTAGCGAGTTGACAATTTCTACACTTCACCAATCTTGCCTATTTCACCTGAAATTGAGATGGAAAGATCATAAAATGCACAAAATTGGGATACTGAGTGTTGATTACCTATATTAACAAGAAGTAATTACAATATTACAAAATAAACCATAAATGGGAGGAGTTGTATACAATTTACAACAGTTTCTTACACAAAAGTTAGTCGTATTAACCGACTAACAAACTCCCCCAAATTTATAGTTTTGCTTGTCCTCAAGCAAATAAAGAACAGCTCACTGGTCCCCAAGTGATAAAAACATGCAGTGATTATGTACAAAGGTGTGCCAAATTGCTCCACATATAGTTCCTCGAACCACATTTTCTAAACGAACCAGAGACAATCTGAATTGATCTTGTAAAAGATCCACTACAGAATTAATGCACTTATTTTCTTTTTAAAATGATTCCATGAGGGCTTCCGCCTTCCCTTTCAAAAGGAGAACTCAATTCAAGGGGTATTCCAATCCTCTGGAAAGCAACACTAAGAGCTCGAAGGAAGCTTAATCTATAAGCGAGAATAAGAGGATAGTCTCTTTAAGCAGCTGGCGATAAAGCTGATTCACAAAATATTAATCACATGATAACAAATGAAACATAATGTCTTTATCAATTTCTTTTCACAAGGCATGCAGTTTTTTAGAGAAGAGAACATGTTAGTGAGCAACACAACTAAATGAAGCTAGGCAGGAGACAGATTTCATGGAAAGATGCTTAACCAAAGTCTCACGGCCACTGTTTCACTCAATCATATGTGTTTAAGCTATTTAGCAATAACAACTAACAAGAGGTCCAATATTTGTACTTCATCTCTTACCATAAAGTTAGAAATACACAAATTGAATAAGAAGGACTTTTATTGGCTTGTGATGAAGTTGGGCTACCAAAATGATGGGCTTTTCTAGGATGCAAAAGCTTGAGTTCTAAGAGAGCACAAATCCTAGACTTACCCAATTTGTCTTTTTAATCCACTTAGCCCATTCACTTGACTTTGTTTTAACAACACACACACTTATTTGAATTCCTCTTTTTTTTTCCCTTTTTTTTGACACAAAACATTTTATTAATTTGTTGTGTGTGTTGTTGTTTCTTACCTTTAAAATTATCCATCAAACAAACACCCCCAAATTTGGGGCAAAATTTTCTTAAACCAATGTGCTCTCCTAAAACCAAAGCAAGGTAAATGGAGATGACATTTCAAAACTCAAGGTTCAATTTGACAATTACAATTCAGCTCAAGGATGGGTGCAAATGATATCATCATTGATAAACATGTAAGCTTTTTGGTCAAGTGGCTTGTATATACAACAATGGCCTTCATCATATCCAAATTCATGCATTTCATTCTAAAATTCAGAGATTGATACAAAAATCATTGCTCTATGCTCGTTGTTCTCTCAACAATTAAGTTCACACTCTCACCGGGTTATGGTTCAAGCTTTTCTTTCACAATCAATCTGTCCACTGACTAACATTTCTAATTGTGAGCCTACTTTCTTGTTCTTTCTCATCTAACATACATGCTCATTCAAAAATCATGATTTCAACACATGCTTCATCCATTCAAGCAATCAATTCACAACACTAATTTCAAAAAAGATTATGTCCGCACTGCATACTTAGAGAATGAAGTAAAACTGTTCAATATGCTTCAAGACATGCATACTAATCATCCACAACAAAAGTATGTAAACATAAGTATAAACTCATATCACAAAAAAAAAATGTGCTAAAAGCATCATAATTATAACATTTAT
Organism: Glycine soja; assembly: GCF_004193775.1. Lineage (NCBI taxonomy): Eukaryota > Viridiplantae > Streptophyta > Magnoliopsida > Fabales > Fabaceae > Glycine > Glycine soja. The sequence continues at coordinate 30,479,661 of NC_041015.1, read as the reverse complement.
CAAAAACAAGAACAAGAATTTAAAACTCCTAAGACTGGTCTTGCTGCTGGGTGTCCTGATCCTGAGTATCCTCCTTATCTGTAAAGTGTAACACAGGAGTGACTGGAGGAGTAGTAGTCAGTCCCAGAACTGGTGTGGCAGGGTCCTCTGGTATCTCAAGTACTGGTGTAGGAGGGTCTGCTGGCATCTCATGCACTCGTGTAGAAAGGTCTGCTGGCTGCTGAGGAGATGATATATCCACCACTGGTAAGGGTGGATCTGGTGTAACCTGTGGTGACCTCTCAAGAGTAGCAGCCTTCTATCTCATTTGTGACCTACTTGCCTCCTCAACAAAAGGCTCAGGGACTGTGGCCTCAGAAGAACCAACAAAGCCACCTATTTAAGCCTAAAATCAGATTTTGGAGAGGAGTTTGGCCTTTTCTTGAAGCTTCTGCATGTGTAGAGATTTTTAGAGAGAGAAAGGTCTAAGTTCCAAAGAGTTTTGAGATTTTGCTGTGTGAAGACTAACAGAGAACTGAGCTTGAATAGGAAGTCATCCTGAGAGCTTGAGATGAGTTTATGAGTGATTGTGAGGTTCTAGAGGTGGAGGAGACATCCCCACTGCTTGTATTTCTTCAATCGTTTATTTTTCTCTTCTCTTTGTTGTAAAGGAAGCTTCCCAGATATGGAGAGCTAAATCCTTTGTTGGTTCTTACTTGTAGGTACTTGATGTAAATACCTGTAAAGCTATTTAATGATGTTTTATGTGTTCTCTGTGCTATCAATACATCATTTCAGTGTGCTTTTGCCTTGATCACGAAGATGCATGCTTTGTTAGGATCATTCAACAGTGGGAATTGGTCTGATTCTTAGAACTTGATAAGATAGGGCTAGTTTATCGTATTATCACGAAGGATCGAGGTACGGTAACCTAGTTTTTTGTATGTTTGTCTTAATGTAGTTCTGGTCGAGTTTAGTCCAACAAGAGGGATCTGAGGATGATGCTTGATCAGGATTTGGCTAGACTATCATGAGGAATCCGGGTTTAGCATTGCAGGAGACACCATAGAACACATGCGCATTGTTAAGTAGAGAATATCCTTATAACATCAGGCACTTAATAGGAAGACCAACAAGTTGTCTACTTGTCTTTACACATCATTACTCACATGATTTTCCTTTTATATAGTTAGTTTATATACCTGTTCATAGTCCACACATATCTTTTCATCCCCACTGCTTGTTGAAGAAGTCTGATGCTAAACCTAGATTGATCAGGTGGATGCTTCTTCTTCAAGAGTTTGATATTAAGATCATAGACAAGAGTGGTGCAGAAAACATGGTGGTTGAGCATTTGAGCAGGATTGAGGGACCTGCAAATTCCCTTCCTGTTAGGGATAACTTCCCTGATGAGCATTTGATGCAATTGCATACATCACATGTCACACCTTGGTTTGCCGACATTGTGAATTTCATTGTTGCATCTTTCCTCCCACCGCATGCATCTAGGTCTCAAATGGATAAACTTAAGAGTGATGCCAAATACTATGTGTGGGATGATCCTTACTTGTGGAGGTTTGGTAGTGACCAACTGTTAGTTGTCTTATACGACTAACTTTTGTATATAAAATTTTTTCTAAAACTTGTATAGTCCCCAAAATTATAGTTATTTTATAGGAATTTGTATATAAATCTTGTTTTGTTTGAATAGCTATCTTTAGAGTATCTTTCATGTGATTTAATGAAAAAAATTTGTACAATTTCAGGTCAAAAGAGGCTAAAATCTTGAAGTACTAAAAGGAGCAGTCGCGCTAAGCAGATCTTGTGGGCTTAGCGCACATCCTGGGCTAAGCGTAGCTTCAGTGCGCTTAGCGTGACAAGGGAATCTGGAAGAGCTCAAGGATCAAGGCCGCGCGCTAAGCACGACTAAGCAAGACGTTTGTCTCTTGCCAAGCTCAGCGCATGACTGGTGCCAAGCCCAAATCCACTTACTTGCGCTAAGCGCGAGGGTGGCACTAAGTGCGATGTCACGATTTTAGAGTCTATTTAAGCCTGAATTGTCAGAATTAGGGTACACCACATAGGCAAGATGAATTTGGAGACCAGAGCTGTATACTTTTGCATAGAATTTGAGATAGAGCTCTGGAGACAGCAGAGAGGCAGTAGCTAAGCAAGGAAGCTAAGGTTCATCACTTTGAGAGATTAGAAAGTGTTTGAGTGATTGTGAGGTGCCAAGAAGAGGAGGAGGGATCCCCCTTCTTGTGTAAGCAACAATTGCTCTATACTTTCTGTCTCATTTGCATTAGGGTTCCTTGTATGGCTGGTTAAACACCCTAGTTGGGGATTTCTAAGGAACAGTTGATGTAGTTACTTTTAATATCTGATTAATTGTGTTTTGTGTGTTCAATGCTTCTTTCAATGCTTAATTACCACATGCTCTTGGTCTAATCACCCATTTATGTGTACTATTAGGTGACATTAGCAATGGGAAATGTACCGTTGCCTTAGAACTTGATAGAAGCAAGACTAAATAACTACATTACCAGGGATGAATTGTGGGGTTTTGGTTTTCTGAATATGTTGTGATGATAATGCTGTTTAAGTTAAGCCTAGTCTTACAAGAGGGATCTGCAGTCGAAGCTTAGGTTAAATTAGTCTAAACTTACTAGGGATCGAGGTTTAGTACTTTAGGCTACAACATAGAACACAAGAGCATGATTAATTAGAGAAATATCCTCATATGAATCAACTTGTTTGTTAGAAAGACCCAATGCTTTTTACCAATTGCTGTCAAATTTTACTTGCATTTACTGTTTTTACCATGGAAGTAGTTTATTTCTATTTTTAATCATCGATTATTAATGTTTGCTCCAACAATGCATTACTTCTGAATAGAACCCTGTCTAATAAGCAAGTTTCTTGAGTTCGATACTCACATCACTCTATTTTAATTTTAAATACTTGACGACCCGGTGCACTTTCTGGTGTTTCATTTCCCTTGAATATATTTGTTGAAAATTGGAGAAAAAGGAACCATATGGGAAAATGAACACCAAGTGATTCTTAAGTGTGTGCCCAATCATGAGATTCAGTCTATTCTATAGTTTTATCATGCCTAATCAGGAGGATCTTAGACTATGGGTTCTATTGGCGCACCATTTTTAGAGATGCTCATCATTTTTCTACCACCTGTGAGTAGTGTTAGAGAGCGGGAGGGACCATTACACATAGGCATGAGATGCCCCAACAACCCATTATTTTCTGTGAGATTTTTTATGTTTGGGGTATTGATTTTATGGGTCCTTTTCCTATTTCTCATGGTTTTTCATATATCTTACTTGTTGTTGATTATGTTTCCAAGTGGGTTGAAGCTAAGGCCACCAAAACTAATGATTCTAAAGTTGTTGTGGATTTTGTGAGATCTAACATTTGTTGCTGGTTTGATGTGCTCCAGAAGTATGGGGTTATGCATAGAGTTGCTACAACTTATCATCCCAAACTAATGGGCAAGCAGAGGTTCTTAATAAAGAGATCAAGCAAGTGTTGCAGAAGGTAGTGCTGCCCAACAGGAAGGATTGGAGCAAGCAACTTGAGGATGCTCTATGGGCCCACAGGACTTGATGCAATCCTACCCTGCAAGGGCATTGGATAGAAAACTCCAAGTAGATTGGGCCAGAGATGCAAGAAAAGGCCCTAGGGTTCTTATGAGCCTTAGGGTAGATTTTGGGCCCATGGGCTAAGTACGAGCCCACTTATCTTTGTAAATATTAGATTCAGGTTTCATTATTTTTGGGCCTTGTATTTAGGGCTCCATAATGTAGGCAGGGTACCTTAGAAATATAGGATTTTTCAGCCCTTGTATTTTAGGGCACCTAGACTAGTTTTTGTATTAGGGGTAGTTTTGTAATTTCACATGCACTAAGTGAATATTTGATGTGTTTGGTTGGAAATAAATTTAATTGAATTGGTAGAAGCCCAATCCAATTAAATTTAGAGGGGGAGGTGAGCATTAGCTTACTACACCCCATTGCCACATCATATAGTCACACTTTGTGCATGTCCTTCATGCTTTACATGATGTAAGCTCCATTGGAGCTTGTAGGCCTAGGATCTTCTGCATCAATGGATTCCTTTGCTTCTTGGAAGATGAATGGCAGCGGAATGAAGAAAGCAAGAGAGAGAGGAGACGCCACTTCAAGGAGAAGATGAGTCTAGAAGAAGCTCACCACCATAGGAGGCCATGGATAAGAGCTTGGAGGAAGAAGGAGATGAATAAAGGGAGAGGAAGAGAAGAGCACGAAATTTTTTGCTCTAAATGAGCTTTGAAATCTGAAGTTTAATATTCAAATGATCAAAGTTGAAAAAAATGCACACACATGATCTCTATTTATAGCCTAAGTGTCACAAAAATTGGAGGGAAATTTGAATTTCAATTCAAATTTCACTTGAATTTGAAATTGAATTTGTGGAGCCAAAATTTCACTAATTATGATTAGTGAATTTTAGTTATGGTTCAACTCACTAATCCAAGATCAATTCCAAGATTCTCCACTAAGTGTGCTTAGGTGTCATGAGGCATGTAAAGCATGAAGGACATGCACAAAGTGTGACTATATGATGTGGCAATGGGGTGTAGTAAGCAAATGCTCACCTCCCCCCCTAAAATTTAATTGGATTGGGCTTCTACCAATTCAATTAAATTTATTTCCAACCACACACATCAAATATTCACTTAGTGCATGTGAAATTACAAAACTACCCCTAATACAAAAACTAGTCTTGGTGCCTTAAAATACAAGGGCTGAAAAATCCTATATTTCTAAGGTACCCTACCTACATTATGGAGCCCTTAATACAAGGCCCAAAAATAATGAAACCTTAATCTAATATTTACAAAGATAAGTGGTGATGCAAGCTCCATTGGAGCTTGTAGGCCTAGGATCTTCTTCATCAATGGATTCCTTTGCTTCTTGGAAGATGAATGGCAGCGGAATGGAGAAAGGAAGAGAGAGAGGAGACGCCACTTCAAGGAGAAAATGAGTCTAGAAGAAGCTCACCACCATAGGAGGCCATGGATAAGAGCTTGGAGGAAGAAGGAGATGAATAAAGGGAAAGGGAGAGAAGAGCACGAAATTTTGTGCTCAAAAAGAGCTCTGAAATCTGAAGTTAATATTCAAATGATCAAAGTTGAAAAAAATGCACACACATGACCTCTATTTATAGCCTAAGTGTCACACAAAATTGGAGGGAAATTCAAATTTCACTTGAATTTGAAATTGAATTTGTGGAGCCAAACTTTGGAGCCAAAATTTCACTAATTATGATTAGTGAATTTTAGTTATGGTTCAGCCCACTAATCCAAGATCAATTCCAAGATTCTCCACTAAGTGTGCTTAGGTGTCATGAGGCATGAAAAGCATGAAGGACATGCACAAAGTGTGACTATATGATGTGGCAATGAGGTGTAGTAAGCAAATGCTCACTTCCCCCTCTAAAATTTAATTGGATTGGGATTCTACCAATTCAATTAAATTTATTTCCAACCACACACATCAAATATCCACTTAGTTCATGTGAAATTACAAAACTACTCCTAATACAAAAACTAGTCTAGGTGCCCTAAAATACAATGGCTGAAAAATCCTATATTTCTAGGATACCCTACCTACAATATGGAGCCCTAAATACAAGGACCAAATATAATGACATCCTAGTCTAATATGTACAAAGATAATTAGACCCAACCTTGGCCAATGGGCTCAGAAATCTACCCTAAGGCTCATGAGAACCCTAGGGCCTTCTCTTGCATCTTTGGCCTAATCTTCTTGGAGTCTTCTATCCAATGCCCTTGGGGGGTAGGATTGCATCATTCCCTCCCCCTTGAAAAGGATTTGACCTCAAATCCAGAGGTTCTTGAAACTCATTAATTTTTCCCTCAACACCTGTAAAAAGAATAAAATCATATGTATTAGTGATGTTGGGTAGGTTAGAGTACGGTAAGGACTTGAAACCCCTTTCCTGGCCATCTTCCCATAAGAGAATATAGTTCCTCACCAACTCAATGAGTGGTGCTACAAGTATAGAAAAATATGGGACAAACCTTTTGTAAAAGTTTGTTAAGATATTGAAGCCCCAAATTTCTCTTATACTTGGTGGAGTAAGCCACTCAGGAATGACCTTTATTCTCTTAGGGTCCATGGGAAGCCCTTGATCACTATTTAAAAAGTTAAGGAAAGTAATGGAATAAAACATACATTTTTCATTATTTTCATGTTGATTATTCCTACAAAAAATTACGACAAACCTAAGGTGTCCCACATGAGCACCTAGGTTTGCATTGAAACAAAAATTAAGAACAAACCTACCTAATGAGTTCCTATGTACACAAATGATGAAGATGTTGGGTGCATGAGTGATTTTACAAAAGAGTGTTGCACCACTCAACACATTCATCATACCACCTATCATAGGGATTTGGTGCCTAATAATACCTATTTTAGACACCAATAAAGCACAAGGATTTAAGCTCTTGCGAACCAAATCCTCATCCAACAACTCCTTTACTTGAGGAATAACCTCAAGCTCAAGAGGTATTGTGGTGCTAAGGGATGTTTCCCTTGATAGGAGAAGGTAGAAATTTTTTTTAAGAAGGAGTGCTCTTTTAATATCACATTCTGTTGCAAAATGATTTTCCTTGTTAACAATATTCTTGGAGGAATCCTTTTCCTCCTTTTCCTTCCCCTTGGCCTTTGAAGACAAGGCCTTACTATCCTTCTTTTTCTTTTGTTTTCCAAGTTTTTCTTCCTCATCCCTCTTATCTTTCAAAGTTAGTTGATCTTTGGCCACCTGTGAAGGTGTTTGAGAATGCAACACAAATTTAGTGCCAAGATAGGTGAGGGTAATTTCATTAGTTAGGCCATTATAAATGATCTTCCTATCAAATTGCCACGACCTTCCTAAAAGAATATGTCCTGCCTCCATGGGAACTATATCACAATTAACTTCATCCTTATATGTCCCAATGGAGAAAGGTACCTTCACTTGTTGGTTAACTATCATTTCCCCTTGCTCATTGAGCCATTGAAGTTTATAAGGTTTTGGGTGGGGAATGATAGTGAGGTTCAACTTGGAAACTAATCTTGTGCTACAACAATTGCAACAAGATCCACTATCCACAATGAGAGAACAAGTTTTATCTAAAATTTTGCATTTTGTATGAAAGATGTTCTCTCTTTGGGATTGAGATAGATCGCAAGATTGACCTCCAAGGAGCCTTCTAACCATTAAGAGGTCACCTTCTTCATGGGGGTAGACTTCCTCACTAGACTCTTCACCCCTTACTTCATCTTCACTTCCACTAGAGGATGGGCAAGAAGTAGTCTCCTCTTTACTACTATAAATGTCTTGACCCCTCATGATCATGGTTTTCTTTGTGGGGCATTGAGAGGCAATGTGACCTCTCTCAAGACATTTGAAGCATTTAATATTGCTAGTCCTTTCTTGGGAACTAGTCTTAGGGGTGTATTTCTCTATGGTCTTACCCTTATCTTCCTTAGGTTTTGAAGGTGCAGCCCCCAAAATTCCATGGGCTTGGTCCTTCCTTGGATAAGAGTGAGAGCCATAAGATTTTGAAGAAGGCTTTCTTTTAAGTTGTTGCTCCACTCTTATACAATGTTGGACTAGCTCATCTAGGTCCCTATATGGAAGGAGTTCAACCTTGTCCCTCACTTCCATATTAAGTCCACTAAGGAACCTAGCTATGCTTGTTCTTTCCTCTTCCCTAAGTCCAGCTCTTAAAAGGTGTAGTTCCATTTGTTGTCTATATTCTTCAACACTCATACTCCCTTGTCTAAGCCTTTGGAGCTTGTCCATAAGCTCCCTTTCATAGTAGGAGGGAATGTGCCTCTTCCTAAGGGCACTCTTAAGATCATTCCAATACTCTACTGGAGGATCCCCATGAATCCTACGTTCCCTAACAAGGGAATTCCACCAATAGAGGGCATACCCTTGAAAGCTAAGGGTAGCCAATGGAACTTTTCTCTCTTCGCTAATATGATGGCAAGCAAAGAGTTGTTCAACCTTCATTTCCCAATCTAAGTAAGCCTCGACATTATCTTTTCCATGGAAATATGGGAGGCTAATGTTAACCTCTTGAGGCCTTTTATCCTTTTCTCTTTTTTGGGAGTGATGTTTAGTATGTGAACTATGACGCCCTCTATAATAGTCGCTAAGTTCTTCACTTAAACTCTTGCAAGATTCATGACTACTATAGGAGGCATGTTTTTCCCTTTTCATTTCTTTCATTATTTTTCTTCTTTCTTCCTCTCTTATTTTCTCTCTTTCATCTTGACTTATTTCTTCCACTCTTTTTTTACCTTTTTCTTTTCTCTCTTGTTTTTCTTTCCACAACTTAAGGGATCTCAACTCATCTAATATCTTATACAAGGGGTCCTTAGGAGTAGAACCCTCACCATTAACACTAGATGAAGAATGAAGACTCATGTTGGTTCCTAAGTTATGGTTCTTTCTAGTTGGGGGTTTGAAAACAAAAGGTAAAATAAACTATGGTTCAAACTAGCCAAAATAAAAACTAAAAGAGGTGTGAAAGATAAGGAAAAAACTTATTGGTAAAAGGAAAGCTATCTAGGAGGTTTGACAATGGAGGATAAAGGAAATAAGCTATGAAAATAAGCAAGAAATTAAAGTGCAAGAAATGCAAACTAGGCGGATCCTAAGAGTGTTTGGATGACCTCATTTAAGGTTCCCAACAAAACACTCACTATCCTAAGGGAAAATTGCCTAAAATTATTACACACAAATGGAAGTAGGGTGACCTAGCGGAGGCTCCCAACTTACTTCCAATGAAAGACCTTTTTGTTACAAAATTTGAAAGCAAAGCAAATTGCCAATTACAAAATTACAAAGAAAAAAGTCCTCAATTGTGGTGGCTATTCTCTCTTTAGTGTTTCACTAAATTTGGAGTGCTTCTTAGTCCAATAGCTCTTAAGGTGGTTGGCCCCTTGCTTCTTGACTCAAATTCTTCAAGATATGGCACCAATCCTCCTTTCCAATTCCCTATATGGCAACTCACAAGCAAGGAAACAAAGAGACAAGCAATAACCAAAGACCAAAAAAAATGAAATGAGAGCTAAACCAATAGAGTTTTAACAAGACAAATTTCCAAGGATTATTCAACAATTAAAGCAATGAAAAGCACAAAAAAAAGCAAGCTAGGACTCAAAGAGAAACCTAGAATGGCTCTAGAGTAGAGTAGAAAAACTCTAAAAAAAAGACTCAAGAAACCTCTAGTTTTGGCACTTGTTTTCACAATAATTTTCAATTGAAATTTCAGAACTAGGATTGGTATAAAATAGGCACCAATTATAGAACAAATTTTGAGCCAAAACAACAAGCACACTTTCCTTTCACTTTTTTTTTCCTGGACATTGATTTTTCTGCCAACTTGTGAGATTTTTCTTATTTTTTCCTTTAATCCAAATCGCTTGGTTCTTTTTTTATAATTTTGGTCCAGATGTCTAGAAAATTAAGTAAAAGTTTCAGCTCAAAAAACGTAGTGACCAATTCCCAGTAATTTATACAAGTTCGTATGTTCAAGCTGCCAGCACCAGCGATTTCAGCCTAGAAATCAAGAGTAGTGTTTATGTTGCTTAAGGCTTGGATAGTGACAATTTGTGTTTGCTTATGCTCAATTATCTTGAATAACACAATTAAAGAGATCTTAAGACTTATTTTGATTCAAATATCCAGCCACAACTCAGCACCACAACTCAACTTCATCATAGGCATCATGTAGGAAAATTAGAAAGCAAAAAAAAGTTCAAGAACAAGACTACTTCTAGGAATTGATTTAGAACATGTTATGAACTAAATAACATGCATGAATTAGACTCAAAATTCAAAAGATAGGCTAAGAATGACAAGAATACATGAACAAATGTATCTAGGATTCAATCAACAAAATAAAATTCAACACAAACTTAGAACATAATGTGACTATTACTATGACTAAACATGACTCTAAGACAACATGGATTAAGTGATTTACACTTAGATTTTTGTGTTTTTTTTTTTCTAATCAATATTTTGGAACAAAATTTAGATCTAAAGGTTCAGCACAAGAATATTATGAATGAAAACTGATAGAACCTAAAATCAACACAAAAACAAGATTCAAGAGTAGATCTACAAAATTTGAACCATAGAAATGCAAGAACAAGTGTAGATTTAAGATTTAATCGGTTTATTTTTTTTGAATCTACTCTAAACAGCACCAAACCACAAGACAATGGAGGATATACATGGAGAATAAGATGAAGAACAAGGAATTAAAGAGAATTCACCGAACAAAAAGATAGAGGAAGCAAAAGAACATCACCTAGATGAAGATGCTCTTGATACCACATGATGCAAGCTCCATTGGAGCTTGTAGGCCTAGGATCTTTTTCATCAATGGATTCCTTTGCTTCTTGGAAGATGAATGACAGCGGAATGGAGAAAGGAAGAGAGAGAGGAGATGCCACTTCAAGGAGAAGATGAGTCTAGAAGAAGCTCACCACCATAGGAGACCATGGATAAGAGCTTGGAGGAAGAAGGAGATGAATGAAGGGAGAGGGAGAGAAGAGCACGAAATTTTGTGCTTAAAAAGAGCTCTGAAATCTGAAGTTAATATTCAAATGATCAAAGTTGAAAAAAATGCACACACATGACCTCTATTTATAGCCTAAGTGTCACACAAAATTGGAGGGAAATTCAAATTTCACTTGAATTTGAAATTGAATTTTTGGAGCCAAACTTTGGAGCCAAAATTTCACTAATTATGATTAGTGAATTTTAGTTATGGTTCAGCCCACTAATCCAAGATCAATTCCAAGATTCTCCACTACGTGTGTTTAGGTGTCATGAGGCATGAAAAGCATGAAGGACATGCACAAAGTGTGACTATATGATGTGGCAATGGGGTGTAGTAAGCAAATGCTCACTTCCCCCTCTAAAATTTAATTGGATTGGGCTTCTACCAATTCAATTAAATTTATTTCCAACCACACACATCAAATATCCACTTAGTTCATGTGAAATTACAAAACTACCCCTAATACAAAAACTAGTCTAGGTGCCCTAAAATACAAGGGCTGAAAAATCCTATATTTCTAGGATACCCTACCTACAATATGGAGCCCTAAATACAAGGACCAAATATAATGACATCCTAGTCTAATATGTACAAAGATAATTGGACCCAACCTTGGCCCATGGGCTCAGAAATCTACCCTAAGGCTCATGAGAACCCTAGGGCCTTCTCTTGCATCTTTGGCCTAATCTTCTTGGAGTCTTCTATCCAATGCCCTTGGGGGGTAGGATTGCATCAAGTTGGCTCGTACTTAGCCCATGGACCCGAAATCTACCCTAAGGCTCATAAGAACCCTAGGGCCTTCTCTTGCATCTCTGGCCCAATCTACTTGGAGTTTTCTATCCAATGCCCTTGCGGGGTATGATTGCATTAGGACTGCTTACCGAACACCTTTGGGGATGTCTCCCTATAGGGTGATTTTTTGTAAGACATGCCACCTTCCGATGGAGATTGAGCACAATGCTTATTAAACGGTAAAGAGTTGTAACATGACATTTGAAGAAATGGGTATGGAAAAGAAGCTTCAATTGCAAGAACTTTAGGTTATCAGCTTAGAAGCCTATGAGAACTCCAAGATTTACAAGGAGAAAGTGAATAGGTTTCATGACTCTAGGATTCTTAGGAAGGAGTTCCATATTGGTTAAACATTAAGATTAAAAATGAAGTTACCAGTAAAGTCTTCAAAGTCAATGGTTAGCAACTCAAGCTTTTTCATTAGAGCCCCAAAGTGGAGGAGGAATTTGTGGCGGACCTCTCTTTGATCTTGCCAATTTTATTTGATGATGTGCCTTGAATGGCACTTGAGAACTTTCCTTCCCTTTTCTTTTATATGTTGTCTCTTTGTTTGCATTTCATTACCTGCTCACATTGAGGACAATGTGCATTTCAAGTATGGGGGGAGGGTTTAGAAAAAAATCTATTTTTTTTCTGTTTTTTGTTTTTATTGTTTCTATTGTTATTTTTGTTTCCATATTTTATTTCAGTTTTTGTATCTGTATTTGATTTTTGTTTTTGTTTAGTTGTATTATGTTCTTTTTGTTTTTCTATATCTGTGGATGTATGTTGTTGTTTTCTATTTTCTATTTTATAGTATTTGTTTTTTATTGTTCTTTTACCGTTTTTTACATACAAAAAATAAAAAAATACAGATTTTATAGTTGTTGTTTTTTAATGTTTTTGTTGAATTTAGACACTTTCTCATGCTTTTCATAGGATTTCTAACTTGTATAAATTGAGAGATGTATCAATTTTTGTTGAGAGATTTCATGCTTGATGTAAACCATTGTTGCAATTGTGGATCATGTGTGATAGAATGATGCCTTCTGAGTTTTGGGATTTTGTGGATGGATTGCATGATTCCATTCATGCTCTTTCATGTGTGATTTCACCCTTGTGCTAGATTACTCTAGGTTTTGCCTTGCCTCTTTTGTTATTCCTTGTTGCACATGCATTGATTAAGATGATTTAGGCCTTCTTCTTTTTAGCCACTAGCCAAATAAACCTACCTTGCATTGATATCCATTGTCACCCTCTTTGAGCCTTTAACCCCTTCTTTCATTTTGTAGCTCATTACAAGCAAAAAAAAAAAATGGAAAACCATGTTGTCCAAAACTTTAGCGAGAAAATGGGCTTTGGAATTATGTTTGGGAGTGGGTTTCAAACAAGTGTGGGGAATTTGTACTTTATTTTATGAAAGTTCCTTTGTTTTCGTCATTTTATTTTCTTGTGACACGTTGAAAACAAAAAAAAAAAAAAGAGAAGAATACAAAAGAAAGAAAACAAAAAGAAAAAAAATAATAAAAGGAAAGAGAAAGAATGGGAGTTTAAAAAAGCAAAAGTTCCAAAAGAAAAAAATGTACAAACAAAGAAAAGAAGAGAAAAAAATGAAAAAATGTGTTGTGGTTCATTTTCATTCTTATAAGTTCTTTTATTTTAATTTTTTTCTTTTATCCACTTTGTTTCTTTGTTTCTAACCCTCTTTTTACTTGTTGACTTACTCTCATTGCCCTCTTTTCCCTTAGTTTTAGCCTAAATATCTTTCTCATATCCACTCTTACCTAGACATACATTACAAACCAATAAAAGTCCTTTTGATCTTTTGATGCATGTGTATTTCAAGTTGAATGGATTAGAATCTTGTCAAAATTTGGATGTGCTAGTTACATGTGGTGCTTGAGTGTAAACAGAAACCCATACACATTTGGTAAGTTTGAGTGTTGTTCTTTGAGAGATTTCTATCACCATGGTACATTCTTAATTTTAACTTGATTGCTTGTCCACTTTGCATTTTGTGTTCATGTGCTCATGGATTGCTTGTTACCTTGAGACCATTCTTCCATTTTCCATCTCTCTCATTTTTGTGAATTGTTAGGCTCCATTGAAAAATATGTGTGCCTTGTTCATACCTTCTTTTAATTGTGGTTATTTTTAGTTTGATTTCTTTTTTTTAGTCTTTCTTTTAGTTTTTTCCAGGAGTGCAAAAGATAAAGTGTGGGGAAATTTGATTGAGCATTTTTAGTTTAATATTTTTCTATTCTTCTTAGCTCAATTAACATCTCTTTGACTCCTATTTTCCCACTTTCATTCAGTTTTAGTCTTAGGCAAATGATTGAGCTTAATTGAGAATTGTAGCTAATTTTTGGATTTTGCGCTTACTTGACCTATCTGTCTTGTGCATGGCCTATAGGACACTACAAAACTCCAAATGGAGTATGTTAGTAGTCTCTAGAAAGCTAAGAAAAAGATATTCAATTTTGTCACAAATAAGATTTGGCCAATTCTACCACTTCAAGGGTCAATATGACCTTGGAAGTCAAAACCTCTGCACTTCAATAATTGGGCTGCGAGTTTGGGTCTAGTTTTGTGTAATTAGTTTAATTAGGTATATTAGATGGACCTAATCAAGGTCCATCCCTTCTTTCTAAGTAGTGACTCTATATATTAGTGGAAGTTAGTTAGTTAGTTTGTTACTTCATTTTGTACAAAAACAGTTTTAGAAATTTGTTGTGCAAGCTTTAGAATCAAACTCTTTTTCTCTCAACTATTCTTCATTCTGCTTTCCCTTTCCGCTTTTTCTCTTCCTTTTCCTTGCAAATATTTCGTGGCTTTTAACTGTTGATGATCATGGAAGGCTAAACACTCAATCAATCCAAGAATCCACTCCAAGCAAGGTTGAATTTGAGTTCTAGTTTAGTATTTCTAATCTTTGTGAATGTTCATCTTTTTCTTCAATCCTATTTTTGATTTTCATGATTATGATTATGCTTAGTATTGAAAATGGATTAGGTTACGGATTCATTTCCTAATTTCAAAATTTAATAACAGATTGTTTGGATGATTTTCCTACCTAATTTGGGATTTCAAACAATTTAGGGATTCATTATTAGAAAATACACTTTCAACATCGGTTATTTACGACATTCTACATTGATTTTAAAACCGATGTTGAAAGTACCGATGTTGAATGTATTATTGTTAACATCGGTTTTGAAAAACCGATGTTAACATAAAAATGCTAACATCGATTTTCTAAATAACCGATGTTATATATAAAGAACTACAACAAAATAAGTGTATACATGATGAACATTGACATCAGTTTTCTAGAAAAACCGATGTTAACTAATAGATTAACATCGGTTTTTCTAGAAAACCGATGTCAACGTTCGTCATGTATACACTTATTTTGTTGTAGTTAGTTATATATAACATCGGTTATTTATAAATAACCAATGTTAACGTTTGTACATTAACATTGTTTATGTATAAATAACTGATGTTATTAGAAATAACAAACATCGGTTTATTGAAAAATCGATGTTAAGGTGTATGTTGACATCGGTTTTTCTAAATAACCGATGTTGTTTACTATATTAACATCAGTTTTTATTAATAACCGATGTTGTTTTCAAGTTTTTTTTATATAAACTTTCTATTTTTACAATAAACCCAAAATTGTACCTGTAAAATGCAATTTCAGACCCAATTCACAGCAAATAAACATTTTATTATGCTTTCAAGCAATTTTAATCACAATAAACAATGAATAATTCATTTATTATTAACAACTATCAACAAATGAATTCAATGTTCAAATAACATAGGAAATGACAAAAATGTTAAACCAAAGTAAACTAAGCTAAACTTAATGTCCCTAAATCCTAGCTCTGAGCTCTAACTCGGAGATAATACTGTGCCCACTGGATCCGAAGCGCCTTTAATCTCTCTAGCTCCAATGGATCGTTAAACTACTGCATGATGAAATAGATGATAATAAGTTAATAATGTAATACAAATTATAAAAAAATAGAATTTGGTTGAAATAAACGTACCGCTTCCCAGTTATTCCTGAAACTTCCTAAAATGATGGTGGACATCCAGTGCATGACATAATAGCTGCACTCAGTGCTTCCTTTTTGTATATTACACTAAATACATATTGAAATTTGGATATTAATTAAACAATTAGTGTACAGACACATAAGAAGTATATATAAGTGGAAGTTTTATGTAAATGACGTACCTTGACGACAATTCACCTAGCAGGAGCCTTTGATTTAGGTTATGGAGCATCATCAAGATCTTTTAAAGCACTGTTCTAGACGAGTAACAATTATAAACTGGTGTTGTTGAGGTATTTGAATGCAAATGTATTGAAAAGAACACTGACCTGTTAATTATCCCCTTAAGGTTGTTGTTTGCCCTGTTATGCAATGAACAAAACCAAACAACTAGGTGTTCCTTGGGCACGATGACCACCATCTGCCAGTGTCCGTTGTAGTGGAGATGACTATGGGTTAGTATATTAGTAAACATTAATTAAAGAATGTTATTTTGTGTGACTTACCCATTCAGGTAGGCTCCAAGGTAGACATCGCGTTCTGAACTCTGCATCCAACTATTTATGTAACTTTCAGCCTCAAACTACGATTGCCCATACCTCTGAATGGACTATGGCTCGAGGAATCCATACAGATCAGAATTCCCTGCTCGCATACTTGTTTTAGTTAGATGCCTGTTTATGTTAAGTCAAAGTTTAATATTTATGAATTGAAAGCAATAACTTAGGTAATTAAAAGTAATCTAAAATGACTTACAGAATCCACAACTGTAACACTAATATGCTGAGACATTGATCACCGTGTGCGATTTCAGAGAGGTCTTCATGCTTTATGTAGAGTGGGAAGTCTGGATTAAAGACCCCGAACACGGTGGGATCCCATGTAACCTGGTAAGGCCTCAAGAAAAGCTCTGGGATGGTCAATGTCATCAAATAAAGCAGATCATCGACCTCCGGATCCGGCTGTTGAGGTGGTTTTGCTGGAGACACAACTGCCTGTTCATGAAACAAAGTTAAATGGCCTAATTTGAGGCACGTTGAATGAATTAATTCAAAAAGAAGAAACATATAGTAAGAGTAAAGTACCTGTTGTGATAAAGGCTTGACCAGATGTGTCGGCCAAGCAAGGAAGGCGTGAATTGCTTGCCCCACTAAGGAAACCTCATCAGTGGGTACATGAACGAGAGCATCTGGATCTTTAACCTCCTCCACACCTACTTTTACTTGGCCAGGCAACAAAGGAGTGTTATGAACAATAGTGGATCCCTCATAAAGTCTTCCCAAGGCAACTAGGCGGGCAAGATGTGCTTCGATGTACAAGCAGCACCTCTCTGAGTCACCCGTCTCAGGATCGTTTCCTGAGGGATCAACACAACTCTCCTTTGTGCTTACTCGAGGACCCTAGGGACCAACCAGAGGCTCTGGAGGCAGTGCAAGTCCCTGAGATTGCACCTGGGACTGAAACTGGGACTGCATCTGGCTGAACGATGCCATGAGCTGCCGAGTCACTTTTTTTGTGATCGACTCCTCTAGCTGGTCCCTGATTTGCAGGGTCAGCTACTGTAATTCTTCAGGAGGCAGCAAGGAAGAGCTGCGGGACATCCGTGGAGCCGATCCAAAGTATTGCTTGATGGTGACACTGGCTCCAGCAGCATGGACACATCCAGGGTGCTCTGGACGCCCAATAGCAGCGGTGAGAACATCCTGACGTCCATGGGGGACGAAGGATCCCTGTGACGACTGCTCCTTAAAGGAATCCTGCACAGAAAAGACACATTTGTACATGGAAATGAAGGCTAAAGATCTGCACAAAGCAGAACATGACCATACTACTTTGACACAATTCCCAAGTGAACCATCTTATATCATGACGTAACACCTTATAAAATTGTTTTCGATAGCAACATGGTGGCCAAACTCTCAGACTTCCAACTTTCCTTATAAGGACCGCATTATGCATCAAAGCAAAAACCATAGACAATGTGTGTGTGTGTGTGTGTGGCTATGATGAGTGTGTATGTGTGTGGCTGTGATGAGTGTGTGTGTGTGTGTTTGTGTGATGAGGGTGATGAGACCACAAACACGAGTGCATGTCCAATGGATCCAAATTTGGTCACTCTATTAGGATTTTATGACCACAAAGACTAGAAGCTTATTGTATATGAGTGCATGTCCAATGGAAATTGAGTTATATCTTTTTCTTTCTTTCATTTTGCTAGATCTTTCGTGTGGTAGAAAATCAATTGACTAGAATACAAGAATCAAAATAGCAGCTGGTGCAGCTAGAGGCTCAGAGTATTTGCATAGTAAAATGAAACCTCTTATCATATATGAAGACCTGAAATGCTCCATTATCCTATTAGGTGAAGGATATCATTCCAAGTTATTTGATTTTGACTTGGCAAAAGTAGGATCAAGTGGTTTGTGAAATAGAAAGGATAACATATTAACATGGGAGCAATTTGGGATAACACATGTTGTTTTACCAATTCTACGGAGAAAATAATGAATTTGTTTTTTTTGCTCAGCAAAAGTAAGTTGTATATATATAAATGAGTACCAGAGGTACTGTAGATACATAATGGGAGTGGATTAGCAGCTGGTTCTAAATGTCAAGATACATATAATAAGAACCAAGCTGAACCCGAAGAAACATAATACATTTACCCTGCACTAATTACTTAGATTATTGTAGCTACCATCCTGGGGAGGAGATCAGTACCAAAAAATAATTGGAGCAATACCTAAAGGCACATCCTGGTAATCCTGTCATTTCAGAGTTTGATTGGGGAACTGGTGAGACCCCCAGGCGATCAACAAGGATCAATGAGAAAGTGAAGTCAACTCCACCAACAGATAGTGATACTCCAAAGAAACGTGCTCGGAAATCATGAGGATCAAAGAAGGATAACAAAGAAACTAAATCTGCTTTAGAGGAAGGCAAGGCAAAGTCTGAAACTGGAGATCCCAAGGCTGCAGAGGAGGAGGAGGATAATG
This sequence comes from Glycine soja, assembly GCF_004193775.1. Taxonomy (NCBI): domain Eukaryota; kingdom Viridiplantae; phylum Streptophyta; class Magnoliopsida; order Fabales; family Fabaceae; genus Glycine; species Glycine soja. The sequence continues at coordinate 30,461,197 of NC_041015.1, read as the reverse complement.
AAGGAAACAATGATTAAGGAGGAATGCAACTTGAGAATGGAGATAAAACTACACAAATTTGAGAATGGATCAAGAGGTTAAGATTCCAATTGAGGAATTGGTACAACTCAAGGAATTTGATGGACATGAAAGGCTTCATTCAGAATTTATTGGTGATGATGTTTTCATGCTGGAGGAATCTCTCTTAATAACTCATACAAGTGAATGTGTAGTTTCCAAAAAGTATGAATATTGAATAGCTATAAGTGTTATTTGATAGTAATGTAATCTAAGTAATTAGGTGAAGATTTAAGGGCAACAATACAGAACAGACTAGACCTATTGTCTTTAACTAGTGTCAAAACTTTTTCCATGTTGATAGCAAATAATCCTAGGCAATACATGCAAAAAAAATATTCTATATAAATATATCACATAGACCTACATAAAAATATACCATCATCAAGGACCTACATAAATATATACCATCAAAATAGCAGATAGAGGCTTAGAGTATTTGCATACTAAAATAAATAACAGATGCAAGCCACTGTGTTCTCAATAAGTCAATTAGATAATCTTGATTAACAGAACAATATATAATGACTAACTAATAGTAAATATTATAGACATTCAAACCTGGTTTCAGCTTTCACAATGGTGGCAAGGGCTTCCCAAAAGCAAGCAGTAGACAAGATGGCTTCAACTTATGATAGACTAAAATGAGTTTGAACTCTGGACACAGAAAGTGCAGAGAGGTTCAGTAAGATACAAAATTGCAAAGAGGGAATTAGCTGACAGAGAAACAGTGGAGTGTGGGGGTTCAAGTTTGTGTATGTTGGAGGTTTAGATAAGGCAATGCACTTGATGCAAGACAATTTTCTAGAACTAGGGTTGAAGAGAGAAGATTGTGCTGAGATGACATGGATGACATAAGTATTTGTTAGATATACAAAACGAAGTATGTGAATGCACCTAACAACTACAATCTGTAGCCAAGTTCATCCTTGGCTTGGTATCATAGTTTCTTTGATCAAGTGGCTAACATTGCAATTAAAAGTCATACTATTTCTTGATATTAAACATCCAATCAGTTCTAAAATTTATCATCCATATAATAATTTAACAGAAGTATCTACAAATCTTGCAAAGTAATTTAATTAATTACACGTTTCAAAGAAAATATTGATGGACAAGAGCTTATGCTTACCAATGACCTGGAGCAATCTCTGTGCTAGTGTGTTGTCTACATACCAAGTATTTTAATGAACCTTCACAACCTACATTTAAAAGACAGCAATGTATTAGGTTCAAAATAAGCGTGTCAAAACTACAAACCAGATCAGGACATGGCAAATACATTTATATATACATGTAGTTCAACATTTTGACAACATTAAGTGATATGAGAAACAATCAGGTAGCTGACATGTACTTTCCTTCCCTTACTTCTTGCTTCAAATATGGTTTAAATCTCATATTTCCTGCCTGATAAAATCTGTAAATTTTAATGTTATTAAATTTGTCTTACTTTTTTACAAGGTTACAAAAAATTCAAGCTACAAAAGAAACAGTTTGCATGACTTTCCTCTGTTTTACTTCCTATGTTTTAACTCCTCAGTTTGGCTTCCATGAAAAAAACTTTCTTTTTCAATGGTATTTTATTTCTGATAAATTTTTTTGGAACCAAAACATGGATGGTTTCTATGGGTATGTTTGGATATTCCTCTCACAGCTTATGGAAACTTTGTTCTGGATTTGCAGCAGAATATTCATGAGGTATTGAAATTGAACTTTTCATCACCAATTAACCTTTTACTTACAATGGATCATCTATTTAACTCTTTTTCCTCTTAATTTCAAATACAACAGTCATGAAGGTAGCAATTCAACTTGTTCTTCAAATGTTTAGTTGGAGGAGGTCTGTATATTCTAGTAATCAGGAAATCTTGATGTTTGAATTGCTTGACTACATATTGAGGTATGTGGTCCTACCTAGGGATAAGCATGATTAAGGTTATTATTTCTTCAAATATTTATGAATACTATATATTTCCCATACGCTATCATTTTTAGGCATGATTCCATTCTTAGGCTTTTGGATCTAATAGTGGTTAAATGTTGGTCTTCATTTTCTTGTAAATCACTATATTGGGTGAGACACCATTGCTGGATATGACATTCCAGTAAAGACTCAGGTTTTCACTAATGTGTGGGCTATTGGTAGGGATCCAAAGCACTGGGATGACCATCTTGAGTTTAGGCCAGAAAGGTTTCTTAGCGATGATCATGAGAGTGGAAAAATGGGTCAAGTTGGGGTCAGGGGACAACATTATCAACTTTTTCCTTTTGGGAGTGGAAGAAGAGGGTGTCCTTGAGCTTCACTAGCACTCAAGGTTGTTCACACCACCCTTGCTGCTATGCTTCAATGCTTTGAATTGAAGGCTGAAGAAAAAGAAGGGTATTGTGGTTGTTTCTTAATTAAGTTAGGAGAGTTAGAAAAGGGTGTTTTGATAATTATGAGGAGATAAAAAAATTCACCAAACTTGAATAAAAATTTAATTGGTATGAAGCTCGACTTAAGAAATTCACACACATGGTAGGATTAATCACAAATCACTATATTGATTCTAGATCCAATCATGTAGTTTATAGTTCAATTGCCTACTGGAAAACATCCTCCAATTCAATGAGTGAATGACAACGCCAATTTGCAATTGCAACACCAATGTTTAGGTCCAATTGATTTAAGAATGATCCAATTTAATTAGACCACAAATTCATTAGTGTAGCTTCTAAAATAAATTCCAAAACCTAATCAGATCTAGTTCATGCATAAACATGCTTGTAAACAGATTTGGAAAAGAAGGGGAAATTTGAATCCAAAATAGAATTAAGAACAAGTATGAGAATCCAAATTGTTAGCCATCTATAGCAATCACCAATGGAGAAACAAAAAACGCATAAAACACAAACAAGGGGGGGAAACCTTGAATCTGAAAGGTCACAACTACACAAATGGTCCTAGTCTATTTTTGCACTATGTTTTTCCTCTTTTATAACTAATTATATCCTAATCCCAAGATTACCCTTATCCCAACTATTAGCCCATGGAATAAGCTTTTCAACGATATCTCATTTGCCTAACTTGGCATCAAATTTAATGACTTATGCTCAAAAGACAAAAGGTATGCCATGCATGCTCGCCCAATACTTTTGGTCTAACTCTAAAACTGAATTTTAACACCGAAATTCCTGAATTCATCCTTTTTACAAAGTTTGTAGATATCATTATTAACTTTCCTAGCATATAAAGAACGTCATAATAAGAGATCTATAGCTTAAGTTATGACTAAAATGCTGATATAGTGTCAAAATATAACTAATGCTGTCAAAATTAAGACCAAGTATGAAACCTAGAAGCAAAGTTAGACTCCTTGTTGATGTAGTAAACAAAGTTAGACTCTTTTGCTCCCTTAGATTGAAAAGTAATTTTTATAGTCCCTTGAATTTAAGTGATTTTTTAGTTTTATCCCTTAACTTATAATAATTGTTAGACTCCATTAGTTTTATTACTTAAAAGACTAAGAGATTTCCATTGTATATCTTTTCTTCAGTTTTCCTAAATATGGTAAATAATTTGCTTGACCATTAGGCAAAACAAGAAACTTGATTTTAACAAACAATATAAAACAAATATATACATGTATTTCCATCTTATTTTAGGGTCCAAAACTAAAAAAAATTAAGCAAAGAAAAAAGAATTAAGAAAAAAAGTTAGTTACGCTTCTTTTTGTTGGATCAAGTGACCTCGAAATAATTAAGAAGGGGGGTTGAATTAATTATTAATTTGTCTTGAATAATTAAAATTTATCCTTATTAATATTTCTAGATTCAATTCGGTTTTACTACTAAGTTATGAGAAAGTAAAGAACAAAAACAATAACTTAGACAAAAGTAAAGCAGAAATAAAAGTACATAGCGAAAAAGTAAAGAGTGTAGGGAAGAAGAAAGCAAACACAAGATTTATACTGGTTCGGCCATAACCCGTGCCTACGTCAAGTCCCTAAGCAACCCATGGTTCTTGAGATTTCCAATAACCTTCTAAAATCCTTTAAGGCAAAGATCCACAAGGGATGTACCCTCCCTTATTCTCTTTGAACAACCAAGTAGATGTACCCTCTACTTGAAGCAAACCACAAAGGATGTACCCTCCCTTGTGTTCACTATTACAACCAAGAAGCTACACGCTTCTTGCACAGAATTCTCAGATGGTTAGTTCTTTGAATTCAGTGTTTGGGCAAAGAATTCTCAGACTGTTAGTTCTTTGAATTCTTTGTTTGGGGAATCAAAAGAATTCTCCAACGGTTAGTTCTTTGAATTATTTTGGCAGGAGGGAGAAGGAAAGAATCAAAAGAATTCTCAAACGGTTAGTTCTTTGAATTCTTTTGGCACGAGAGAGAAGGAAAGAATCAAAAGAATTCTCAGACGGTTAGTTCTTTGAATTCTTTTGGCAAAAGGGAGAAGGAATGAAGAAGAAGAATAGCACAAGTTTTTTACCAATGAACTTTTCTTGACAAAGAAAGTATTGAGCAAAAATCTTATAAAGATGTTGAGAATAATTGAATGAAAATTAGTTAGTTGAAATTCGTGCCATGGTCACATATTTATAGTCATTTGATGACTCAAGCTAAAGTTTGTGACTCTTGGAAATTTCTTTAAAACTAGTCACTTTAAAAGTTGTGACTCTTTTGAAAACTAGTCACTTTAAAAGTTGTGACTCTTTTTGAAAACTAGTCACTTTAAAAGTTGTGACTCTTAAAAAAATCTTCAGAAACTAGTCACTTTAAGAATTGTGACTTTTGGTAATTTAATTTTCAAAATAAGTCACTGGTAATCGGTTACCATTATAGTGTAATCGATTATACATCAACAGATGTGACTTTTCATGTTTAAGTTTAAAAAATCAAAATGTTTGGAAACACTGGTAATCGATTACATATATTGTGTAATCGATTACACAAGTTTGAAAATGTTTTATCACTAGTTGTGACTCTTGAAATTTGAAATCTCAACGTTCAAAAACAATGGTAATTGATTACATGCTCATGGTAATGGATTACTGCTTTGTAAATCAGTTTGAAAAGAATGTTGGCTACTGGTAATCGATTACTACCTTCAGGTAATCGATCACCGGAGAGTAAAACTCTTGGTAAAAGATTTTTCTTTGAAAAATTCTTTTGGACAAATTTGTGTTATTCAATTTCTTTTGAAAAAATACTTTTATACTTATCTTGATGCTTTTCTTAAAGTTCTTGCATATCTTGAGTCTTCTCTTGAATCTTCACTTTAATCTTGAATCTTGATTGAACGACTCTTTGATTCTTGATACTTGCTTGACTCTTGATTCTTGACTTGAGTCTTTGGCATCATCAAAATAAACTTGGATAGCATTGTTTCCATAATCTCCCTCTTTTTGATGATGACAATCCTGAAATCAAGAGAATACATGCAAGTTTTGTTCTATCATTCACTCATCTCTTTCTCCTCCTTTCTTTTTGAATTCATGCTTAATTTTAAAACTTTTAAAATATAATATCTTGATTTCTAAAATACCCATTTTCTCTCCCCTTTTAGAAACATCAAAAAGGCCAAAGTACGTAAAAAATAGAATCATTCCAAAATAATATTGAAACATATATAAAGCTTAATTTGAATATCATAAAGTTTAAATACATACCACTAGTCATATATCATCAAAATAACCAAGTTTAAAACACATAACATAAACAACTAAGAGCAAATAAATATAATCACCATGTTCAGTCATAATTAACTAAGTACCAAATACTTAAACACAACCAAAGTTAAGAGAATAATGTCATAAAACATAGCCAAATACACGGATTACAATTAAAATATAATAATATTCTAAATCTATGAAGATGGTGGTGGAAGGTCGAAGTAATCAATCAAGTAATTCAAACATATCAAATAAGAATCACACAAGGATTGAAGGATATAGATCATAGGCATCATCAAACATTCAGATTTGTTAAAGGTAATTTAAAAACTTGGAAAGTTCAAAGAACACAATCAATCATTTTAAAAGTAATCCCAAAACAATAAAAAACATGTTAGTCATCATGTTAACAATTTAATCCAAAATTAATGAACTGAACCACTTAATTGAGTAATTGGATAAGATAATACCTTTTTCGTGATTGGAATGTTTGATCTTCATCATTGGAATAAAATGGAAATCAGATTGCCATTTTGATTTTAATCCCTTTGAGTGATGTCCTCTTCACTCTCATAGTATTTTGTCAAAACATTGATTTCCTCCTTTTTAGATCCTTCTAATGAATCATTATCATCCCAAGCGATGTAAGCCTTCTTGGTCCTTCTTTCTTCATGGCTTTTCTTATCATTCTTCTCAGGCCATTGCTCGTTTGAGGTGCAATTTGCTTTGATGTGACCAAGTTGGTTGCACTTGTAGCATCTAAGAGTTGGAGAGCCTTCTTGGAATCTTTTTCCATGGTTGAAATTTTGATGCCTCTCAATTCTTCTATTCTTGACAAATTTGTGAAACTTCTTCACAAAGAGTAAGAAGTCTTCTTCATCTTCTGATTCTTCATCTTCATTTTCTTCTTGCATTGATGAGGAGGCTTTTAGTGCTATGCTTCGTTTCCTCTTGTCAGTTTCTTCATTTTGATTTAGCCGTTGGAGTTCCATCTCATGTTCCTGTAATTTGCCAAAAAGTGTGGCAAGAGACATAGAAGAAAGATCTTTATTTTCAGAAATGGAAGTTACCTTGGGCTGTCATTCCCTACTTAAGCATCTCAAAACTTTATTAATTAAATCTTCATTAGGAAAGGTTTTTCCTAAGGAGGCAAGGTGATTAACTATGTGTGTGAATCTTTTCTGCATGCTTTAGATGTTCTCATTTGTGTTCATCCTAAAAAGTTCATATTCATGGGTTAGTGTATTAATCCTAGATCTCTTAACATCAGTTATGCCTTCATGTGTGAGTTGCAGTGTGTCCCACATCTCTTTGGCACTTGTACAGTTTGAGATTCTAAAATATTCATCTATTCCTAGGGTAGAAGTAATAATGTTTTTGGCTTTAAGATTATATTGAACTATTCTTCTACCTTCTTCAGACCATTTATCTCTAGGTTTTTTTATTGTTGTGCCTATTGATGTGCTTCCATCTATTATGGAGGGAACATAAGGTCCTATTTCTATGGCTTCCCAAATTTTGTAGTCTATGGCTTCAATAAAGATTTGCATTCGGGTTTTTCAGTAGTGGTAACCCTCACCATCAAAGATAGGTGGCCTATGGATGGAGTTTCCTGCGAGAAATAGAGAATTTGAGGAGGCCATGAATCTTGAAGTTGTGAAACTTTTCTTAAGATACCTACTCTGATACCACTTGTTGGATCAAGTGGCCTCGGAATAATTAGGAAGGGGGGTCGAATTAATTATTAATGTGTCGTGACTAATTAAAATTTATCCTTCTTAATATTTCTAGATTCAATTAGGCTTTACTTCTAAGTTATGAAAAAGTAAAGAACAAAAACAATAACATAGACAAAAGTAAAGTGGAAATAAAAGTACACAGCGAAAAAGTAAAGAGTGTAGGGAAGAAGAAAGCAAACACAAGATTTATACTGGTTTGGCCACAACCCGTGCCTATGTCCAGTCCCTAAGCAACCCACGGTTCTTGAGATTTCCAATAACCTTCTAAAATCGTTTACAAGCAAAGATTCACAAGGGATGTACCCTCCCTTGTTCTCTTTGAACAACCAAGTAGATGTACCCTCTACTTGAAGCGAACCACAAAGGATGTACCCTCCCTTGTGTTCACTATTACAACCAAGAAGCTACCCGCTTCTTACATAGAATTCTCAGACGGTTAGTTCTTTGAATTTAGTGTTTGGGCAAAGAATTCTCAGACGGTTAGTTCTTTGAATTCAGTGTTTGGGCAAAGAATTCTCAAACGGTTAGTTCTTTGAATTCTTTGTTTGGGGAATCAAAAGAATTCTCAAACGGTTAGTTCCTTGAATTCTTTTGGCAGGAGGGAGAAGGAAAGAATAAAAAGAATTCTCAGACGGTTAGTTCTTTGAATTCTTTTGGCAAAAGGGAGAAGGAATGAAGAAGAAGATTAGCACAAGTTTTTTACCAATGAACTTTTCTTGACAAAGAAAGTATTGAACAAAAACTCTTAGAATGATGTTGAGAATAATTGAATGAAAATTAGTTAGCTGAAATTCGTGCCATGGTCACATATTTATAGTCATTTGATTACTCAAGTTTAAGTTTGTGACTCTTGGCAATTTCTTTGAAACTAGTCACTTTAAAAGTTGTGACTCTTTTTGAAAACTAGTCACTTTAAAAGTTGTGACTCTTTAAAAAATCTTCAAAAGCAAGTCACTTTAAGAATTGTGACTTTTGGTAATTTAATTTTCAAAATAAGTCACTAGTAATCGATTACCATTATAGTGTAATCAATTACACATCAACAGATGTGACTCTTAATGTTTAAATTTAAAAAATCAAAACATTTAGAAACACTAGTAATCGATTACATATATTGTGTAATTGATTACACAAGTTTGAAAATGTTTTATCACTAGTTGTGACTCTTGAAATTTGAAATCTCAACATTCAAAAACATTGGTAATCGATTACATGCTCATGGTAATCGATTACTACTTTGTAAATCAGTTTGAAAATAATGTTGGCTACTGGTAATCGATTACTGCCTTCAGGTAATTGATTACCAGAGAGTAAAACTCTTGGTAAAAGATTCTTCTTTGAAAAATTCTTTTGGTCAAACTTGTGCTATTCAATCTTTTCTTTTGAAAAAATATTTTTATACTTATCTTGATGCTTTTCTTGAAGTTCTTGTATATCTTGAGTCTTCTCTTGAATCTTCACTTTAATCTTGAATCTTGGTTGAACGACTCTTTGATTCTTGATACTTGCTTGACTCTTGATTCTTGACTTGATTCTTTGGCATCATCAAAATAAACTTGGAAAGCATTGCTTCCACACATTTTTTTCAATCATATTGAGTTTCAGAAGTAGTGACAAAAAAAAATAGACACACACACACACAACAAAATCAGAACCCTTTCCCTTCCCTATGTTATTTCCTTGATTGTAAAATAAAAGAGGCACAAGCACACTACTTGCACCATGAATGTGTGTGTGGCATAATTGGCTAAGTATAGGCCAATGCTTGTAAGTAACATATATCCCAAATTTACTAGAGCAACCACACCCATGAGCTTCTTAATCTTAAGAGTAGCCACGCCGAACTTTAGAATCAGAATTAAAAAAGAAAGATAAGAGCACCAACTTAATTAATCATTTTTATTCCCAATCTCCAATGAAGAAGTTGCACATTAATCCCCCAATAGTGTACCAACTGGAGATCAATGGGGTACATACAACTAGATCATCCTTAAAAAATTAAGCAATTAATTGCTTTAAAAGAAGGAAACAATCTATTATCAAAACTAAAATTGACAGTGTCAAACAATAGCTTTGGACTTGTGTTCAATTCAATCTATACAAGAAAAACTAAAAAAGAGATGAGCTTTGATACATGTAGAACATAATCATTAATCTTGTCACCTACTAGAAAGTGGCTAAATCCCTGTTAATATTTGTTGTTGAATTTTTAGGATATGTTGCTGAAAGATTCGATAAGATTATACTTTATACATATGGTATGACTTGTGAGCCTATGCATGCTTAAGGGTATTGTTGCCTATTTAAATTCTAATATGTAGATCATGTTTGTCTTAGTTGACAATGCCACAACATTGTGAAGAAATTTAAGATAATATATTTGCCACCAGATTGGTTTATAGAGCGAATTGCTATTGGGTTTGATGATTTAATTGCATATGCATTGCAAGGTACTGGATTTTATCAGAAAGCAACATTGTAAATTAAGAGAGCTGATGGTAATCAGACCATTATTACTAAAGAGGTTTTTGAAAAAACAAAGGAAAAAAATCCAAATGTATTAGATCTATGATTCTTTTCATACATGATGGCAACTGGCTATTCAGGATTATTTCCTTCATTTAAGTTATTGAAACTATTTAAAGTGGATTGAATTCATTTGAGTACAACAAATTATATGCTACAATTTGGTTTACATCAGATAATGACTATCCCATTGTCAATCAATTCTAGTACACATCTTCACACAGGCGGATATTTAATATATTGCTTTAGTCATTTATTATGTCATTGCTTCTGATGTTGACATCAAACTTTTAGATTTTTCGCAGCCAAGTTTTCAAATTTTGTATGCAAAGAAGTAGAAGACCAACCATGTAGTTTTAGAATTTACTGCTCCTATCTATATTAACTAATAAGCACTAACAAGTAACCATAATGAATTAAGTGATTAGCAAACTCTAAGTGAATTTTACTACTCCAAGTAAATTTTGGGAGGACTCTTTGTTTATAGCATATTCAATACTATCTATATTCATTCTATTCAAGTATATGGGGTTCCGTAACATGAACTCTTGCCGAAGAACTCAAGTAACATGCCCCTCTCTGCCATCCCTAGAAGCTGGAATGAGTCACTGCTCATTTCGGCAACAAAAATTTCCATGTTTGACATTGCAGCAGCAGCTTGAAGCCACCACCTCAACCACACTCCTCCAACAATCTCAGCAATAATTGAGAAGTACCCGTCAGTCCACAACTCCCTATTGAGAGGAACAACACCAGTGGCAACCAAAAGAGGGAAAAAATAGCCCAAAACCACTTCCCCAGCAAGAGTATTAATAGAGTCCCAATAGTTGAGGTCCACCAAACAACAACTTATCTGACTTCAACCCTCAACAATACTAAAGTCCAACCACAAACAAGCCTAACTCAAATTTTGTTCATCATGCAAAGCCAATGTCTGTGTCTACCCCTCAAAAAAAGACAATACCATTCAAGCCATTCTCTAGTGGGGGTGATTATTAATTTCTAACACAAAAGCAGCCTAATAAGTCTACCTCTCAAACAAAGCCCAGTAGCAATCTACCCCTCCAGAAATCACAATTCTCATTCACACAAGATAACAAACAAACAAACAAAAAAGTTCTAATCATACTTATAAACCAAAAAAGTTCTAATCATACTCATACGCGTCTAGAAAATTAACAATATTTACATAACCATACTCATAAGCTAGATATAACCAAAATTATAAAATAGGCACCTTGGGAGCACGAAGCACCTTACGAGCACCTTGCGAACCAACGGACTAAAAGCCACCACCTTGAGCACCTTGTAACTTGCAAGCATGAACCTCCTTGCAGTGACCACCTGGGTAACGTGCAATTACAAAGAAGAAGAAAAAGAGAACAAACAAACAAACAAACAAACAACAACAGGAATAAGAAGAAGAAGAAAACCTTGTACCATGAGGTCGTGAAGAACAAAACCCTGTACCTGGGTAACGTGCAGTAACAAAAGCTTGTATTGTGAGGTCACGAAGAAGAAGAAGCGAGGAAGAAGAAGAAAAATAGAGCGCGAGGAAAATAGTAGGGCTCGCGTTCTCATATTTTAAATTATAAGTACAACATCGGTTTTCTTTAAAAAAACCGATGTTAATCCATAGATGTTAACGTTAACATCGGTTTTATGAGAAAAACCGATGTTAACATCATTAGTTAACATCAGTTTTTGAAAAACCGATGTTAACGTGTATGCATTAACATCGGTTTTTTGAAAAACCGATGTTAAGAAGTATACTTTATTTACAAATTGTAGATGCAATGGTCTTTGATGTTTTGATGATGATCATGATGATGTGTTACAATTGATGCAAATGGGCTTTTCAAGATTGAATTCAAGACAATACTCCAAGATTACAAGTCACAACATCAAGATGATCACTAGAATATTAGGAAGGGAATTCCTAATTGAATTAGCAAAGGTTTGGCCAAGTGATTTAAATTAAAAAGTGTTTTACTCTCTGGTAATCGATTACCAGAGGATGTAATCGATTACCAGTGGCCAAATACGTTTTATAACAGCTACAAAAATTTGAATTCGAAATTTTAGACTGTGTAATCGATTACACAATTTTGGTAATCGATTACCAGCAGTTAGTAAACGTTTTAATTCAAATTTTAAAAGCTGTAATCGATTACACAATTACTGTAATCGATTACCAGACAAGATTTTCAGAAAAATAATTTCAAGAGTCACAACTTTTCAAAGGCTTTATTCATGACCACCAATGGTCTATATATATGTGACTTAAACACGAAATTGCTTAGAGATTTTCAGAACAACAAGTGTTTATCCTCTCAAAAAGCAAATTCATTGTATCCTCTTAAAAATTCCTTGGCCAATTCAATTGCAATTCATTAAGGAATTATTTGAGTGCTCAATCTGTAAAATCCATCTCTTTCTAGAGAGATTTGTTCTTCTTCTTCTTCTCATTCTCTAAGGGATTAAGAGACTGTGAGTCTCTTGTTGTAAAGAAATTCTAAACAACAAAGGAAGGATTTTCCTTGTGTGTTTAGAACTTGTAAAAGGAATTTACAAGATAGTGGAACTCTCAAGCGGGTTGCTTGGGGACTGGACGTAGGCACAAGGGTGTGGCCGAACCAGTATAAAACTGAGTTTGCATTTTCTCTTCCCTTAATCTCCGTTATTTATTATTACTTTATATTCATATTCAAATTGTTTCATTTGAATTAATATTTAAGAAGATTGTCATTAAGGGAATTCATAACTTGAGTAAAAAGTGAAATAGATTTTTAATTAGGGGAAATAGTTTGGAATATCTTAATTCAACCCCTCCCTTCTTAAGATATCTGAGGCCACTTGTCTAACACAAATATGCCACCGCGTTTAACTTAACATAGGTTTTGTCTAAAACCGATGTTAATAGGCCGATGTTAAAACTGCTTTTGTAGTAGTGATTGATTCAATTGAACTATCTCTAATGCATTTGACTGAACTTTCACACTCTAAACATCATTCGTAGTAACTGTGATAATTTGATTTGCACTGGTTTGGTGAATTGGACTGATGCTATTAAACTTGATTCATATTTTGTTTTTGTTTTGTTCTGTTTCTTCATCTCTATTTTTGTGTTTTTACATTCCTTTACATTCACGTACAAACTATTCATTGAAATTCTCCCTGTTGTTTATCAGTGAATTGAGTAAGAATCAAAATGAATTATATCTCTAAGTCAACCTAGGTTAATCTACAGAATTTCCTAGTTTTATTTGTTTTGGAACTATTTGACAATCATTGTCAGGGGCCTTTCTTAGTGCTTTCAGCACTGCTCACACATCACCATCCTTCACTTTGTACTATGAAACCCTGCACCTGGGGCATTTATGCATTTCTTCAAACTCAAGTCTGTATATTATGCAATCAATAGGTCATGCATGATTTTTCTAATACTCCATACCCATTCGATATAGTATCTTTTTCGACTTATAATAACATTTTGGAAACATGTTTTCTTCTTGAAGCATATTGCGCACTACCTTAGGCAATGAAGTGAAACTTTTGTCACTCCACCCATATTTGGCCTTCACATTAACCAGACTTAACACCTCTAACAATAGTGTCAATGACTTCTTGCACCCAGGATACAAAGGATTCTTCGAATCACTTTCCAATGTATCATACATAGGGGCATGTGCTTGCTGAAAACATTATTGTCCAAGACCCCCTTTGCATGTTTGGCAATTTACTATGTCATATTCATGTCGTATAATTCTTCTTAATCCCACCACACAGAAGATGTTCTAGTATGTTGTGTAGTAGTTGTCGTATCACATTCAATCAGTTTATACAAGGACAAAAATATGCCGAGTTCTTTCGAAGGCAAATTGCAAGAACTGTTCAACCCCTTCCTCATACACAAGGCTCATGCAAATTGCATTCATCCAACTTTGATCCATCAAATAACTCTGTGATACTCACAAAGTTATTCCATGCATGAAAACCTCACTTTTTTCATTAAAGGTGTGGTCATATCCTATTCAGGAAGACATTTTTATATAGTAGATTCATACGTAAATGTTAACTCTTTTTTCTTAGATTTGATAAAATTTCGACAGCATTCCACCTTAATCTCTAAGTACATTACATGAAAGCGGTGACATGAATTCCACCACAATCAAGTATGCACTCGGAGAACAAAGTGAAATGCACTATAAAAAAATGACTCTTCCCAAAGTGTCAAAACAAAAAATTCAAGATTCAATACAACGATTAATCAAAGCTATCTGAAAGAATCATTGTATTGAATCTCAAATGGAAAACTAAGGTTCACTCATAATGAACATAACTTGTAGATAAAACAATACTCATTAATCACATGAAACTGGTTATAAAAGCATTCATAACAAAAATAGCCTAAAAAGAGTATAACAAACATTTGTACCTGTGAATATGATCACTAACAATCTCCAACAATGAATGTTGTGATGATGATGCAAACATGAAAAGGAAAAGTGCCTACAAATTACAATTACAAGTGCATTACTCGATATTCTACGATTTTTGTCTTTCAACAATTTATCATTTCGGAAATCAAAATAACAAAATAAAAAGGTGGATCATTGGATTGTATATTAAATTGTTAATTTTGGTATATAAAGATTCAAATAGGTATATAAAAATTGTTAATTTTGATTTTTCACTCCAGAAATCCAAAGTGACACAAGTACTAACAATTTATACTAAATTTTTTACACTATTTTTTTTTTTTTGCAATTTCTATTAATATGATGATACATTATTCTATTTGTATAGATCCATAATTAATGTTTATATACTTACAATTTACATTTGTCAAACAAAAATTATATCGATAAGGACTAATCTAACATTCAGTTTTTTTTTCTCCCCATGTTTCATTATAAGCTCAAAAGGAAGTAAAAAAAACCGGCATGCTAATAAATTGGACATCAATACCATTAAGTCTAGATTATGCTAATCTACATAGCTATTTTTCTAAATAAATTAACATTTCTGACCATGAAAGTATTAAAAGGACAGTCTTTATCAAAATAAATAAGTAAACACTATTTTTCTATTCGAAGGATAAGGTTTAAATACATGTCTTGTAAATCACTAAACGAAATTTATTTATACTAATTATGCTATGTATTATAAATCATAAACCTAGATAAATAAACAAGTTATGATATACTAATAAAATATAAAACTTAATAAAGCATGGAAATATGGAAATTAAACTTTGGGTGTGTGTGCGGAGAGAGAGAGAGAGAGAGAGAGTTAATCTCTATTATTTTGAATAGATAATTTTCAAAAAAATGCAAACGAAGTAATTTGAAAGATTTTCCCTTGACGAGTAGCATGCATGGTAGGTTGGAACTAACACTGAACAATGAAATTGTCGGAAATTTAGGAATAAATAAGGAAGCTGTGCATTACTTAAAATATTGTTGACTGAGAATTGATTATATAAATGATATAGGACTGATAGATATAAGATATATATTAATTTCTTTTTATGTTTTTTTGTCAATATGTGATATTAGACTACTATTTTGTCTTCTTAACTATATTTAATGAGAAATCTTTAATTTTTGTAATCTCTATATATAGGAGTTACATATATATCTAACAAGTGGTAGCAAAATAAGTTATGAGTTTAAACCTTATGTGATAAAACAAATAAAAAGATTTCTTGTACCATTATTAGTGCATATATCGTAGGAAAAAAAAGTTAGGAAAAAAAATTGAAATGATATACGTAATTTATCAGCAATATATGTAATAAATGATGTGAAATGAGAAATGAAAATAATAATAAAAAAAAGTGAAGAAAGAGACAAGTAAAATTAATGAGGTGTGAAAAAATCAAAATTGATGCTCTAGCATCTCAAAATGCATGATGATGAGTTAACCTCTTGAGTTGCAGCGAATGAGAACAAATATGGTAGTGTAGGAGCAAAATAATGAGTTTCACTGACTATAGGCATTGCACAAGAACAAACCCCACTTGAATTGAGCCAAACATTTTATTACATTAGAAGTGAACAACAATGGTCAAACTATATCAAAGAGCCTCTATCAAAATTTTGAGAACCTAAGTCATTCCAAATGCTTGAGCCATGCATAGGCCATGGGAAAGAAAAATAATGAGTTTCACTGACCATAGACAATGCACAAGAACAGGCCCCACTTGAATTGAACCAAACATTTTATTACATTAGAAGTGAACAACAATGGTCAAACTATATCAAAGAGCCTCTATCAAAATTTAGAGAACTTAAGTCATTCCATATTCTTGAGCCATGCATAGGCCACGGGAAAGAAAAATAATGAGTTTCATTGACTATAGACATGCACAAGAACAAGCCCCACTTGAATTGAGCCAAACATTTTATTACATTAGAAGTGAACAACAATGGTCAAACTATACCAATGAGCCTCTATCAAAATTTTGAGAACCTAAGTCATTCCAAATGCTTGAGCCATGCATAAGCCACGGGAAAAAAAGCACAATTGACGAAACAATCTGCAACTGAATTCATATCACAAACACCAAGATAAAAAACAAGGAATTGACCATGAAGCTACCAAACTCCTAACTCAATCCATTTGGCTATTAAGTAATAATGCAAAAGATGGTCCAGTTGTCTAGAATTATTAAGATCACATGCCTTGGTATCATTAATAGTTTACAATGAGTAGGTGGTCCATTGAATTCTGAAATGTAGCGAGATAATAGTGCAACTAACCAATACAAAATTAAGAACAACAAAATAAAAGCACATTAGAAGATGAAGCTCTACTTGATCAAAAACAACCTCAGTACATCACAATTTGGTTTGCTAAGCCAGAAATAACCTTTCATAGTTTGTCCATAAATTTATCATTACAATAAGGAGCTTCTTGCATTCCTCAATCTATTCAAAGCACTACTAGTATCAGAAGTTTCATTCCTCAGCTCATTCATCATAATAGCAAATTTGGCCAAAGTTACACAAGAAGAAAATGGATACTTCCCTTAAAAAATTACCGAAAAAATATGCATTCCCGATTATACAACAGAGTTCGATAGAAAGCACTAAGAACTGAAATTACAAATGGAAGAACCTCAATTATGCTCCCATTCCCACTGGATTATTGAATAAAAAAATATTATATGTATTATTATCATCACATAGAATCTCCATTAAAACACAAAACAACAACCACATTACTTATATGTCTAACATTGCCTTAGAAAAGGTATTTATGATTAAGAGTCAAGCACAGTCTATAGATTTATGTGTAGATTGACACTACCAAAACTAAGTTTATGCAGTAAGGACTACCAAAATAGGACATTATGGATCAAAAGTGACGACGAGAAAATGAATACCTTGGTGTGCGAGTAAAAGTTCAAACAAAGCCAGAAATGCTTCAGATTAGACGATAGCTCAGTGACGGCGGCAGCTTCTTAACAAATGACAGCTCAGTGATGACGAGATCGAGACGATAGTGACAACAATGGCGACAGCTTCAGACGATGATGACGGCAGTGGCGACATTGTTTGGACATGACTACAATGAAACCAATGACGACGACGACTAGGGCTATGGCGATAATGCTTGGGTTCTTTTTCAAATGTATCAATAAGCGCAAGAGGAAAAATGTGATAAGCAAAACAAAACATCTAATATTTAAGGTCAACCACAACATCGATTTTTCATAAAATTCGATGTTGACTCATGACACTTAACATTAGTTTTCATAAAATTGATGTTGACTCACAACACTCAGCATCGATATTATGAAAACCAATGTTGACTCAGGACACTCAACATCGGTTTTTCGTAAAACCGATGTTGAGTACAATACTTAACATCAATTTTATGGAAACCAATGTTAACAACTTCAAGTTTTTTAGAAAAATGTCACTACACATTTGTTAACATCAGTTTTCATATAAACCGATGTTAACTATGCAATGTTAACAACTTCATTTGCTACACATAAAGCTAAAATGGAAATTAATTCATCTTTTAGATCTCGTGATATCAAATGTCTCAAGTGTCAAGGAGTTAGACATATTGCTTCTCAATGTCCAAATAAAAGAGCCATGATATTGCTTGATAATGGAGACATAGAGAGTGAGAGCTCAAGTGGTGATGAAATACCACCATTGGAGAATTACAGTGATGTTGATGTTGTTGAACCTATAAATGGAGATGTGCTTGTTACTAGGCGTGTTCTTAACATCTTGATCATTGATAGTGGAAGTTGTACTAATGTTGCTAGCATCTTGTTAGTTGAGAAATTGGGCTTCCCACATTAAAGCACCTTAATTCTTATAAACTTTAGTGACTTAATGATTGTGGAGACATAAGGGTGATCAAGCATGTGTTGGTTTCTTTTTCCATTGGTATATACAAGGATGAAGTTCTTTGTGGTGTGGTACATATGCAAGCTGGGCATATACTTCTAGGGCATCCATGACAATCAATTTATAATATATAAAAGTTGAGCTCCTTACTATTACGCTACCACGTCAGCACAATTGATGATTTGGAGGAAGAAAAACATTCTTCTTTTCTGTCTATCACTTAATGTTTACACTTAACGATTGTCATATATCATTTCACCATGGAAATTGAAATTATTTTTCTAAATTTAATTTTTATATTAAGTTATATAATCTTTAAATAACATTTAAGTAAAAATTGATTTGTAATTTACTATCTCTTTATTTTTATATTTGCATGTTTATTTAATTTGATATTTATTTATTTATTTGAGATGTTTCTTTACTATCTTAAGTATTGTTTTCAATTCAACTTATTTAATAAATAAATAATTTTAATTCAATTAAGTCTACATCATACTTTTTGCTTACAGTAAATTTTTTATATTTTGTTTACTATAATAATTTTAATTTACTAACAATTATATTTTAATAATTGTTTTTCAGATGAGTATTCAATCAACTCAACATCAAGTACAAAGATATATATCAACCTAGACAATCTTGATTTTGCAAAGTTCAATATAGGGTAAAATGAAATTCCTTCTTTTATTTTATTTTATTGTACACATTTTGTAATATTCAACAAACAAAATTGTTAGTTTATTCTAATTCTTTGACTGATGTAGTTAAAAATTTATAAATTTTATTCTAAATAACTACTTTGCAGAAAAAATGGAACAACATCAAATAAAAGAATTATCTTCTTCAAGTTCTACCAAAATTGATCTTGACAAAAGAATGTCAAAAAATAGAAGATCTTTGCAATATGTAATGTCCATAAAATGGATATCAGAATCACATGTATGTTGACCTACCATGACCTTTATATTCATAATATTCAATAATACTTTATCTTTTCTTAGTTTTAACATATATAAAATATTAGGATAATATGTTCACAATTCATGCAACAATCAATGAGATCGAAGATATGTTTGGTTAAAATTATGTTGCATGTGAGAGATGCCAAAAAAGAAAGTTACAAAAGAGGGAAATCAATACACTTGCAGAGAATGCAAATAGCCATCCAAGTACCCAACAACAAGGTTTAATATTTGTATATAATAAATTGTTTTTTATAACATAATTAAATAAATATTACAATTTTTAAAATCTTTTTTAGGTTCAAAATACAATTGAAAGTCTTTGATGACACCAGTGTAGCAACATTCACAATGTTTGATTGAGATGCACAACAAATTCTAAACACAACAGCATCTGAAACTCCTTCACACCCAAAATGCAAATAAAGCTGACATACCCTCAATATTGTATACCCTTTGCAAATACACTTTTAATTTTGAAATCAAGCTCACAACTTGAAGGAAGGATTTCAAACCTATACCATCACAATGACTTTTATCCCAAAAAATATCATTAGGCATGATCCTCTCCTCAAAGAAATTAAACAGGTAATCGTATTTATAATTTATTTACATTTTTACTTCTTGTACAAAATATTAATAGTTTTATCCATTAATTAATATTTTTATCAAAAAAGGAGTTCACTTCACCACAACAAATATCATCAAATGAGTGAGATGAAGAACTAATTATAAGTCAAAGCGCAAAGCTACAAGCATCCAACAAGTCAAAAGGTGCATCTTCATCATCTAATGAAGAAGTTTATCAAATATCACAAAGTCCATTAAGAAAAAAGATAATTAAAAAAACTGTCACAAGTCAAAGTCCAAAGCTACAATTATCTAAGAAGTCATTGAAAGATGCATCTTCACCATTAAAATAAGAAGAAAGTCCATTAAAGAAAAATGTGAAAAAACAATGTCATAAGTAAAAGCTCAAAGTTACAAGAATCCAAGAAGTCAAAAGATGCATCTTCATCATCAAAAAAAGTTTATTCAATCTCAAAAAAAGTTTAAAAAGGAGCACATCAAAGAAAACAAAATTCAACAATAGGTCACCAGCAAAAGGAAATAAATACAAAAAGTCTATTTAAATGAACATTTTTTGGTGTTTTATTCACATCATTTTTATGTTTATTACCATTATGATTGACTATTTTTCTTTCATTAAATATATTTTTTTGACTGTTTTATTATGTCAATTTCACTTTATTCTTATATTGTTCTTATAAAATTGATGCACAACGCTTACTTTTATATTCACGTTAATCAATTTTAGTTGAATGGTCAACCTCCAATTTTGAAATATTCCCTTAAAAATATATTGATAAATAAAAAATATCTTAATTTATACGTAATTTTTTTTATCTCCTTTCATAGAAAATGATATAAAATATCATTGACAATTATATTTTTAAATTTGATTTATCAAATAAATAGTTTATTTAAATATTTCTTTAATGATTTATAAACCCGCGCAATGCGCGGGTATTTGTCTAGTTTGATAGAAAGGTTACACATGATGGTTACAAAAATAGATATGCTCTTATTTGGAACAATCGCACAATTGTGTAAACACCTCTTCGGCTCGCCGAGCCCTATGCTGATCAAATCAGAATTGTAAGAGAGAGTGTAAGTTGATAGAAGAACAATTGAGCATTCAAGAAAAAAAAGATAAAAGAAAAGAAAAATGAGAGTGAGCAAAAGAAAGGAAAGAATAAAAAAGAAAAAAATTCCATATGGATTACCTCCTTTAAGAGGTATTGAGCATCAAATTGACTTCATTCCTGGTGCTTCACTTCCAAACAGGCTAGCCTATAGGTCAAGTCTAGAAGAATCAAAGGAGATTCAAAGGCAAGTTGATGAGTTCTTGCAAAAGGGATTTGTAAGGAAAAATCTTAGCCCATGTTTTGTTCCTGTGATCTTGGTTCCAAAGAAAGATGGGACATGGCACATGTATACAGAATGTTGAGCCATAAATAAAATCATTGTAAAGTATATATATCCTATCCCTCAACTGGATGATATGTTGGATGAATTGCATGGTTCGTGTGTGTTTTCTAAAATAGATTTGAAGAGTAGATACTATCAAATCCGCATGAAGAAGATGATGAATGGAAAGCAACTTTTAAAACAAAATATGGTTTATATGAGTGGTTGGTGATGCCATTTGGTTTAACTAATGCACCCAGTACCTTCATGAGGTTAATGAACCATGTTTTGCGTGCTTTCATTGGGAAATTTGTTGTGGTGTATTTTGATGACATTTTGATCTATAGCAAAACATTAGAGGAACATGTTGATCATTTACATGTTGTTTTTAATGTTTTGAGAGAAAATAAATTGCATGCCAATCTTAAAAAGTGTTCTTTTTGCGTTGAATCTGTTGTGTTCTTGGGTTTCATCATTAGCTCAAAAGGAATGAGGGTGGATGAACAAATGGTAAAGGCAATTAGGGAATGGCCTATACCTAAGAATGCTAATGAGGTAAGAAGTTTTCATGAAGTTTATATAGAAGATTTGTGTAGAACTTTAGTTCACTTGCTGCACCTTTAAATGAATTTGTAAAAAAGAATGTGGTGTTCAAGTGGACAAATGTACATGAGAAAACTTTTAATTTATTGAAAGATATAATGACCAATGCACCCTTGCTTTGTTTGCTTAATTTTGATAAAGAGCTTTGTAGACATGGCAACACTATTTGTGGCCAAGGGAATTCATAATTCATTATGACCATAAAAGTTTGAAGTTTCTAAAATCTAAAGGTAAGCTTCAAAAGAGACATGCTAAGTGGTTGGAATTAATTGAGATGTTTACTTATGTGATCAAGTACAAGAATGGTAAGGAAAACATAGTGGTTGATGCTTTGCTTACTTCTTTGCAAACTAAATTGCTTGGTTTCAAGTTTGTGAAGGACTTGTATGCTACTAATTCTAACTTTGGCAAAGTCAGGAATTCTTGTTCTAAACATGCTTTTGGGAATTATTATAGACATGATGGTTTCTTGTTTCAAAAAAATAAGTTGTGTGTTCCTTGCATGAGATGTTAGTTAGAGAAAGCTGTGGTGGTTGAATGATGGGACATTTTGATGTGAAAAAGACTTTAGAAATCCTGTATGAGCATTTTTATTGGTCTAGCATGAAGCATGTAAACAAGAAAAATCTAAAGTCATGCCCCATGGTTTCTATGCACCTTTGATTGTGCCAAATCACCCTTGGACTGATGTTTCAATGGATTTTGTGTTAGGACTACCTCAGTCTCAAGGTGGTAAAGTGTTTAGACTATCGGCAAGTGTACCAATTGTCGTTGCAAGTTACACATTTATAAAAGAGTTCGTCTCCATAGGGACTTGAGTTACTTGATTCATTTGGATAAAGGTTATCAATTTAATAGTTATGCTTAAATTTAATTGAATGTCATTGGTTTGGTTTAACTAACTAAAGATAACTTAAAGTAAAAGAATAGTGAAAATAACGAATTTACGAAAATAATGGAAATAACGGAATTTAGTGTGTTGGAAATACGTAAATTATGGAAACAATAATAACGAATTTAATTCAAGAAAACACAAGATTGAATTTCATCGTTTATACCCTTAGTATCCTAATAAGATTAACATATATGAATCATTGTCTAACATTACTGATGGACACATTAAGTTACCCCAAGACGACCCCTTGCACTTAAGGCCTAAGAATATTTATGAAATATTGATTCCTCGCATATGAAGTAAATATCCCAGCATTACAATTATATTCTCATGCTTTTGCAATCAAAATGTTATACTCTATTCCTAGAATCGTAACATAACGAGTAAAATCATTCAGTTCAAATTCTATGATTACTTTCCAGTCTCACTTAAAATCCAATTTCATGACACTAGTGATCAAATAGAATCAAGCATTACGAGTATAAGAAATTACCAATAATGAGTAGAAAAGATTCATACATATATAATATCAAAAGGAATACATAAGGGTACAAAGATTACATCCAATCCTTAAGAAAAACCAATCGATCATTGCGCAAAGCACAAGAATAACAAGAGAAATGACAAAGGTTGTGATCCGCGGTCACAACTTTGCAGTGCCTCGGCTCCACTTTTCCTTTTCTCCTTCTTCTTCCTCTCTCTCTGTGTTTTTCTCTCTACTGAATGTTGTTGGATCTCCTCTCCTTTCAACAATGCATGGCTTTTTATAGAAAACAGCCTAGGAGAGCGGACAAATTCGCCCAAGTGAGCTAGAATTTACTGCTTACTCTTGAAGGCATCCACTCGCCCAAGCAAGCCACAGCTCGCAAGGGTGAGTTGCTTGCTTAGGGCTAAAGTAAGATCTTCAGCCCAGGCGAGCTGGTTGCTAGCCTGGGCAAATTTGGGGTCAGAAATCTTTGTGAAAAGACTATTTTGCCCTTCCTTTTGGCTTTTTTTTTCTGGATCTAACAAACAACCATCAAAACCCACAAAATCATGGATGAATATTTCATATTTAGACAAAAACATTAGTAAATGTACAATATATATAAAACAACTAGATTTAAGGGTAGTTTATAAGAAAACTATTACAATCGAAAGATAAGTGCAAACAATTTAATCCCAAAAATAACTGAAATTTGGCACTTATCATAAAAACATTATATTTGTTATTGTTGATAGGTTAGTAAAATGACATATTTCATTGCATGTTCCAAAACCAATGATGCAACACATATTGCTGATCTTTTTTTAAAGTAGTGCGCTTGCATGGATCACCAAAAACTATAGTGAGTGATAGAGATGTGAAGTTCCTAAGTCACTTTTGGAGAACTTTGTGGAATAATTTGGGAACAAAACTCTTGTTTTCCACTGTTACACATCCTCAAATGGATGGACAAATAGAAGTGGTATATAGGACACTTACCACCTTGTTGCATGCTATTATTCAAAAGAATTTGAAAAAGTGGGAGAAATGCTTGCTACATGTTGAGTTTGCTTATAATAGGTTTGCTCATTCTACTACTACTTATTCTCATTTTGACTGTGTACGGCTTTAATCCTTTGATTCCTTTGGATATCTTATCTTTGCCTTCTAATGAGTATGCTAATTTTGATGGTAAGAAAAAGGCAGATTCTATCAAAGAGTTGCATCGAGCCAACATTGAGAAGAAGAATGAACAATATGCAAAGCATACAAATAAGGTTCGCGTCAAAGTTATTTTTGAACAAGGAGATTGGGTTTGTGTTCATATGAGGAAGGAAAGGTTTCCTGGTCAAAGAAAATTCAAGTTGCAACCAAGAGAAGATAGGCCTTTCAAGTTATAGAAAAGATAATTGACAATACTTACAAGCTGGACTTGCCAAGAGAATATGGTAACATAAGTACTACCTTTAATGTGGCTGATCTATCTTTCTTTGATGTAGGTAACAAATCAAATTCGAGGAAAAATCCTTCCGAAGAGCGAGGGAATGATAGAGGTGCAACCAGCCCGTCTAATGATCATTTACATGGGATTGGTGGTCCTATGACAAGGTCCAAGACTAAGAGGATGAAGCAAGCTTTGCAAGGTCTGATTCTAAAGATCAAAGAGAAAGAAGACCAATGTCAATTAAGGGTTGCACCTAATTGGGTCACTATCCTACAAATTAATCTAGATGCTTTTAGGCCAACTTGAAGAATCACTTTGGGAAGCCCAATTTACAAGACAAGAAGCATTCATGGGTTGAGTTGATCAATTTTGGTGGACTATTAATATTGGGCTGATTAGATAATAATTAAGCCCAACATGCTCATAAATTTTAACCAACTTTTAGAATAGGATTTTTTTTTCATTTTTTAATTTCATTTTGGCCTTGTTTTTGGACTTGTAATGGATTGTCGTGACCTTTTATTGTTATTTTAAAGTTTTTTTTAATTATTAAATTAGTTGTTGGACCTTAGGCCTAAATTAGGGTTAGTAGTAGGAATATAAATAGACTCCTTAAACACTTTGTTGAGAGAATTTGAAGATTAATGAAATTTGAGAGTTTCTCAATTGTGAGAACTTTTCCTTTGTCCTTGGGTTAAGAACTGATAGTGTTGGTTCTACTAGCAGGTCGCAGTTAGGGTCAAGTTCCTTTTGATAACTTTGGTTCTACTGGCAGATCATGGTGAGGGTCAAGCCTACCTTTTTATACTTGTTTTCAAGAAGGCACTACTACAAAATATAGACTTAACATCTCACGATTAACATCGGTTTTTTAAAAAACCAATGTTAAGAAAAGCACGGTGACATTTTCATAAATAAGTCGAGTGAGTTAACATTGGTTTTGTCAAAACCGATGTTAACTATATGAGGTTAACATCGGTTATTTTAAAACCGATGTTAAGTACTTGAGGTTAACATTGGGTTTTAAAAAATCGATGTTACGTACTTCAGGTTAACATCGGTTATTTTTTAAAAAAAACGATGTTGTTCTTTTCATAAATTAGAACACAAATTCATTTTGGCCCCCGCGCGCTCAAACCCTTTTCTCCTTTGTCCTTTCTCCTTCTTGCTAACCCTGTTATTGCTGGAAACTGCACTAGTGAAGCTACCACTGTCGTTGAAGCTGCAACTACTGCCAATGAGTTCATCTCTGCTGCGATTGAGGTACGTCACTGCAACCACATTGTGTGCATAAGGAATATGGTTTCCATTCACTCTCAGTCATGGCCACTTATCGATTCTTCAAATGTTTGTGTCAAACTTGTGCAGTCCGAAACTTTGAAAATAAATTAGTTCCATATGAATAGTTTTTTTTCTATAATTAGTTGAGGGTTTTTATAGACCCAAGGATTTCGAACAAAACACAGTGAAGGCCTAAAATGTTGTCATCCCTATACATGATAATGGTCAATTATTCATCTTTAGTCCTTTAAAAGTGAAAATACTATAATGTAGTATAGGTATCTTGACACTCTTCGAATCCTTCGTATATATAAAAGAAAAAAATAGTAGATGTATCCTAGCTTGCTTTCTGTCTGACACCCACATTGAGGAAATATAAGATTAGTGAGTCAATAAAGTTTGAATCTATGCATATGTAATATTTTTTTGTGTTGTCCCTTAAATTTATACAAATCAAACAGATCCTAATTGTCTTATTCTTGGTGGTTTCTAGACTTTATTTAGGTTTATGGTTGCATTCAAAGAGGAATTCTATAAGTTGTACTTGCTGACTTTGGGTGACATCAAGGAAAGGGTAAGATTTAAGCAAGGATTGCCTACTTTGAGCATTATTTCACTTTTTTATGCAATTAACCTCACATTTACTTTACAAAGGGTTTGGCATAAAACACTGGACACAGCAAACCCTTTGCCATAGTACTAAGGGAAACATCCTATTTGACTAATTGGATATTGTTTAGTTTTGCACAAGAATTAATGTTTACTTAGCTTTGGAATCTTAAGACCAAGTACAGAGCTAGATAGAAATACCTGTTTCTCTATTCTGGCACTGACTATACTTGATGAAATTGAAGGCAAAGTCATCAATACAGATTCAATAGAGTCAGGTCTGTAACTGTTAGTAGTAGTAGTTGTTCTCCAAACATTATAGAGCAGCTAGAGTCAAGCGAAAAGCATTATAGAGTAGCTACAGTCAGGTCTGTAACTGCAAGTACAAGGAAAATCATTATAGAGAAGCTAGAGTCAAGCGAAACTGATGACTGACTTCTTCTATTTTACTAATCAAGTGTGCTTATTTAATGCTACTACCCTTCCTCTGCTTCGGCTGAAACAGAGACCTAATCTTGTTCTCCAAACTCTGCGCCATATATTTCATATACTTGTCAACCCTAGCATCATTTTCTATTGAAAAACAATAATTGTTGACATAGGCCCCATAAATTGGTATAATACCTTCCATCATTTTCCCTCTGTAGCATGACATCGAGTCTTTTTGACATTTGTAGACAATTACCATCTCTAGTACGAGTTCGATGACCAAGGGATAGACGTCATCAATTTCCCGACATTGATCACTACTCCAACAGGTATTCCACTACTAGGGGTCTGCATATTTCTCGATTGAACTCAATATACCAAACACTAGTTGTTATAGTTACCTTCAGGATATGCCTTTTC
This sequence comes from Glycine soja, assembly GCF_004193775.1. NCBI lineage: Eukaryota > Viridiplantae > Streptophyta > Magnoliopsida > Fabales > Fabaceae > Glycine > Glycine soja. The sequence continues at coordinate 30,433,749 of NC_041015.1, read as the reverse complement.
AATTAAGTGGTTGTTTACTTAACTTCATTTTAGAGAATTATTTGTTTTACATGTAGGATCCTATGTGCTGTGAACATGGGCCCATGTGAGTGACATTGAAACCTCTTTCCCTTGTCTTGAGGTAATTTGTTCTTGCTTTTATTTTTATTGTTTTGGCCATAAATAAGAAATCCCTTGTCCTTAAAGAGCATTAGTGAGCAGATAAGCCAATTGATTATTTAAAGTTAACAAAATATGTCCTAATTTATCTGGAGTCTATCTTCTCAGAAATATAAAAGGCAATCGATCTCTATATGTTTGGTATGCTCATCAAAAACTGGGTTAGATGTAATATGAAGGGCTGCTTGATTATCACAAATGTGTCTCAGTTCCAACCTCATAAAATTTTAGCTCTTTAATGAGTCATTTATTTGTTTTTAGACATATTAGTTCATAAGTAGTGAGAGTCATAGCTTGATATTTTGCTTCAGCTCTGGACCTTGCAACCATATTTTGTTTCTTGAGGTTTTCCATGAAACAGATTCACTCCAAATAGAACACAATATCCATAGGTGGATCTCCTATTAAGTATAGGTAATAATCTCCTTATGCCTTCTGTTCTAAAACACTAATCAATCCTTTTACTAGTGATCCTCTAAAACATATCAGAATTCTGACATCTGCATTCTAATGACCACACTTACAACAAAAGATGGTTGGTCTTGTTACAATTGGATTAGTTTAGCTTTCTACCAAACTCCAATATCTACTTGGGTCAAAAAATAATTCTCCTTGGTCAGGAAGAAGCTTAACATCTTGATATGCGGGATTATCTAATGGTTTACAATTCACCATTCCATTTTCTTCAAGAATACCAAGAGCATAGTTTATTAGTAAATAGTAATTCTAGACCTTGATTAAGCAACTTCAATTCCCAGAATATCTCAATTGGCCTGAGTTTGGTTTACCAAGAAAAATGTAGGAATCAATTATAATTTTATAAGTTCAGATATTTGTACTAAAGCAAGCCATACATGTGTATTTAATATTATGATGAAAATTTTAAAATCTTTTCACCTGCAACAAGGATAGTGGTATTTCTGTGTTGCTATGATGCTATTAGTATTTTTAGTAACTAGCTTGAGCATTTACAATTGTACATTAGGCAGTATCAGTGTAGGATTGTTGTAGAGTGGGATCATACCAGAGGGTTGAAGAGCAAACTAGCTTGTTTGTAAGATTCTCATTTTTCTGCAAGTTGAAGGCTCACAACTTTGTGGGTTCTATTGCATCATCCAGTGCATAGAAAACCTCCATTTCATGGGTTTTTTTTGCCTTGAAAAGCTCTTCTCTTCAAGAGACACCTTTCTTCTCCCACTCAGTTGACAGATTTGCAATACCTTTCCTCTCCCTTACAACACACTGCACTTTTCTATTCTTTCTCTTCATTTTGTTTTTTATATGAAGAGGGTAATTTCACATCAAATCTCATGGTTGCCAACTATTCGCTTCCGGCAAGTGCATCAGATCGCACAACTAGTATGAAACGGTAAGAACCGAGTATCGAACTCTCGGGGAACTTGTGTTATTTGGTAAGCTATTTCAGCAAATAGGTGTTTGGTGTGTAAAGATAAGTGTGAATATGAACAGGTGTGTAAACTATCTATGCATAAAGGAAAATCACACGAGAGAATTGATGTGTAAAAACAAGTAGAAAACACGTTGGCCTTCCTAATAGGTGCCTGATGCTAAAAGGATATTCTCTATCTAACAATGCTCATGTGTTCCTATGGTGTCTCTTGAGATACTAAACCTCAATTCCTCATGATAGTTTAGCCTAATCCTAATCAAGCATCGTCCGTAGATTTCTCTTGTTGGGCTAAACTCAACCAAGACCGCATTGAGATACACATACACAACTAAATTATCGCACCCCAATTCCTCGTGATAGTACGACAACTTAGCCCTGTACTATCAAGGACTTTAGAATCAGACCAGTTTCCACTGTTGAATGACCCTAACAAAGCATGCATCTACGTGATCAAGGTAAAAGCATATTGGAGTGAAAAGCAGATAGCACAGAGAACACACAAAACATCATTAAATATATAGAAATATATTTACATCAAGTACCTACAGGGAAGATCCAACAGAGGATTTAGCTTTCCATAACCAAGAAGCCTTCTTTACAACAAAGAGAAGAACAAGATGAAAGATTGCAAAAATACAAGTGGTGAGGATGTCTCCTTCACCTCTAGGATCTCATAATCACTCACAAACTCATCTCAAGCTCTCAAACTCGCTCCTGCTTTAAGCTCTAGTCTCTGCAGATCTTCACACAGCAAAATCTCTCAAAACTCTCTGGAACTTGGACCTTTCTCTCTCTAGAATCTCTAGACATGCAAAGCTTTGAATCCCAATCCAATCTCTCTCTCTAAAATTTGATTTCAGGCTTAAATAGGTGGCCTTGTTTATGCTCGTGCGCTTAGCGCAATTATGGACCACTGAGCGCACATTAGTGAATTTTGGCATAGTGCGTTCCTTTCTCGCTTAGCGGATGAACTGAAGTGGTGCGCTTAGTGAGATGAAGTGGTGCGCTTAGCAAACCTATACAGCTCATCTTCCAGAGTCTTCCTCGTGCTTAGCCCATGAGTGTTGCGCTTAGCGAATGCTCGCTAAGCCAGCAGATTGGCTTAGCGAGAAGGTGAAAAGCAACACTTTTCAAAGCTTGCCTAATTAACTTGAAATTGAGAGAAAATGATTATTAAACACACAAAATGGAAGTACTAAGTATTTATTACCTATACTTAACAGAAAATACTTATAACACTACAAAATAGCCATAATTTGGAAGAGTTTGATACAATTTACACAAGGTTATACACAAAAGTTAGTTGTATTCACCGACTAACACCAACTAGTGGTGTAGCTGTCTAGGAACATGTCTTTGTTGGAACAATTGGACATCAAGTTGTTGTCGTTTTTGGTATTGTTAATCTTGGAGTTGCAAGAGCCTTCCATCTTATAGGCTTTGGGGGAAAATGATGATGGTCTTTGCTCATAGGACCCCTTATCTGAAGCAGTGCTCTCTGAATTCAGGAGGTTCACTTCCTTTTCTATTACTCTCTTACAAACCTCACATTCTTCAATGTTTCATTTTTCAGAACATTGCCTTTCATACCATTATCTGACCCACCAAAACAATATGAATTGCTACTCAATAAAACTTGACCTTTTGAATCTTCTGCCATTGATTCATCTTCTACATGATATTTCTTATCAGAATGAAAGATTTCATTATCCTTCAAGGTTGGGGAAGAAGAATCAGTATTGTTTTGAGCTGATCAATTCTGCAATTCAGTAGCAATTACTACATGGCTTGATGAGAATTTTGTTATATATTATTATATTTAGATATACCCAACAAGCAAAAACCAAGCATAATCATTCCCCTTATGGTTTGAAAAGAATCAGTAGCACTGTCCCTGGGGCTGCAACCTCCCTACCACCCAAATCACTCAACTGATGCCCCCAACAATGAAACAGCAGCACTGCCCCTGGGGCTGCAACTTAAGAGGTTGTTCGATATGTCTGTTAGTTAGTTAGTTAGGGGATAATGAATCAAATAGTGGGTTACTTAGTGAGTCAACTGGCTGATGAACAAAAACTAGATTAAGAAGGAATAAACTAACAAATATTAAGTTTAGGAAATAGTAGGAAAATTGGCAATGAGAGTAAATTACCAAAGAATAGAAATAGAAGTTGCTAGATGTAATGTACTTGGTAAATAACTAACTACTTGCAATTTGTGAGATAAATCATTAAATTTTGTTGACTTCACATTTTGCTAGGTTATCATTTGCTACTGGTAATTAGCATTGCTCTGGAAGGTCTTTGATTATAGCAATTCCAGGTATGCACGTACGGACTTGTATGTATATATATATTATCAACCGCTGGTTTCGATTAGTTAGCTAGTTTCTCTTTTCAGATATAAGACAACACAATAAATCGGTAAGAACCCTAACGAAACAAGAAAGCAATGGCTGCCGAGTTAGGGCAACTGACGGTGGAGATATCCACTCTTGTCACACCCGTCGCTCATGATAACTCATTGGTTTTGTTAGCAGCGCTAATGAATCGAAGGACTTATCATGAGCGGTGCGTGTGACGAGAGTGGATACTTCCATCGTCTGTTGCCCTAACTATTGTGTTGGTTAGGGTTCTTACTGATCTATTGTGTTGTGTTAGATGTCACTGTATTTAAATTGTATGGCCTTAATGTGCTTTGCTTTAGATTAAACTTTTGTTCATAATGAGTTAGCCTTAGATTTCCGTTTGAGATTGAATACAATGATTCTTGCGGAAAGTTTGCATTAATCATTGTATTCAATCTTGAATTGTCCATTTGGACAGTTTGGGGAGACTCCCATTTTTATGGTAGATTCATGTGTTAAGGTTAACATTATTTTGTTTAATTTGATGAAATTATGGTACAATGCGTCTCTAGTTGTTCTCTGAGTGCATACTTGATTATCAGCGAATTAATGTCACCAATTTCATGTCGCGTACTTGGAGACCAATGTGAAATGTTGCCAAAATTTCATCAAATTTAACAAAATAAGATTAAACTTGACGCCTGAATCTACCATAAAAATGAGTCTTCCTGAATGGGATAGGGCCACACCTTAAATGAAAAAGTGAGATATCATGCATTGAATGTATTTTAGAGTATGAATCAGTTATTGTTTAGATGGATTGAAGTTGGATGAATGAAAGCCGATTGAGCCCTACATATGAGGAAGGCGTCGAATAGTTCCTACAATTTGCTTGAGAAAGAAGTCGGGCGAACGAAAACAACAAGTTTTTTTGTCCATGCATAAATTGTTTGAATGGGAGACGACAAAAAGTCGACGACATACAGGACCATCTATTGTGTGATGGAATCAAGATGAATTATACGACGTGGATATGGCATGGTGAAATGACAGACAACTAGTGTAGGCCCCATTCTGAACTGTTTGATGTAGAAATGGGAGATCACTTGGAGGATATGATTCATGACCTTCGACAAGAGTCTTTTCAGCAAGCACATGCCCCTATGTATGATACATTGCAAAGTGATTCAAAGAAGCCTTTGTATCCGGGGTGCAATTATTTGTTGACGTTGTTGTCTATGGTGTTAAGTCAAGTTAATGTCAAGGCCAGGTATGGGTGGAGTGACAAAAGCTTTAGTTCACTGCTTCAAGTAGTGCACGATATGCTTCCAAAGGAAAATACATTGCCTAAAAGTTACTACCAGGCAAAGAAGGTATTGTGTCCCATGGGTATGGGGTATCAGAAGATTCATGCTTGCCCAAATGATTGCATACTGTACAAACATAAATTTGAAGAAATGTCCAAATTCCCTAGGTGTGGGGTATCACGGTACAAAGTGAAGAATGATGAGGAGTGTAGTAGTGATGAAAACTCAAAGAGGGCCCCCCAGCGAAGGTGTTGTTGTATCTGCCGATCGCTCCAAGGTTTAAGCGTCTTTTTGCTAATGGAGACAATGTTAAAGACATTACATGGCATGCAACAGGGAGAAAATGCGATGGAATGGTCCGTCATCCGGATTTACGTTGGTAGACCTTAAGAAACTAGCTTACCACAATGACCGACCCTTTCATCATGGCAAAACAAGCTAAACATGTATTTTATGTTCAAGACCCTTGTAATGAAAGGTGGTCTGTGGTTCTACATGGGAAAACAATTGGTGTTAATGTAGAAGATGATGATTCATACATTGATACTTATGTTAGTCCATTGTCCATACAAATGACTCCTAACGTCGTCGGAAAAGAAGAAGCTGATGACATTTATGCTAATCGTAATGATCATGATGAAGGAGAATTAATTAACATCGTCTAATGTAATTTTCTAATTATGTATTTCATTTTGGTACATTCATTTACATAATTGATTCAGTTTTTTGATAATGTTAACTAAGTCAAGTTTTTTTCTTTACAGCCCATGACTACTCCACATGGCTCGCCTCCTCCTCCTCTTCCTTCTGCAGTAGCATAATAGTCGCCATCTACCTTGAAGCGGACACGAAAAGCCACACGGCTATGATCCTTGGCGACTAGACCACCTAGGGCAGACAAACCAGTGGTCCACGTCGATCCTGCGACTGGGAAGGCCGACGGTCCCCACAAGAAGAAATTAAGAACATATTTGGGGATTGTCGCTCGTGATAAGGTCGACGTGACATACGAGACTTGGAAGCAAGTCCCTGCTGCTCAGAAGGATTTGATATGGGAGGATATTCAGGTATTTTAGTTTTCATCTTTCATTTTCTTTATTAGCCAAAATTTATAATTTACTAACAATAAAACCTAATTTATTGTCTGTCAGGATGAATTTGATATCCCTAAAGCATCTGACGGTAGGACAAAGAAGAAAATACTTCAAACTATGGGGGAGCGGTGGAGATAGTTTAAATCTAATTTGACGTCAAAATGGGCACTTGAAGCCGACAAGGATAGTGTGGATGACATTGTTTGTGAAAAATACAACATTAGCAAGGAGAAATGGGCACAGTTTTGTCAAACCCACAGAGACCCCTCGTGGGAGGTATGTACTTTGTCATTTTAATTGTTTTCCACTAAAAATTTAGTTATTATAATACATTGTAATAATGAGTTTCATTAATGTTCAATTTTTGCAGGATGTGCGGAAAAAGACACAGGCCATCCAGAAGCAAAACACTACCCCCCACATGTTGTCTCGTGGGGGTTATGAATATTTAGAACAGAAGCTGATGGCTGAGAAAAAAAAAGAAAAAACTGGAGGAAGCTACTCAATCTGGAAGCACTAAGGCTGTGATTGACCCTCCATCTCCCATCAGACGACACGTGAAGTGGAAGATGGCTCACACCAAGAAAATTGGGCAAATGACGTCTGAGGGAGCAAAGGAAATTGTTGAGAAGATTGTAAGTCATTTTCAATTAAGAATTGTAATTATCTTTGTTTATTCTGCGAATGACTAAACAAATATATATGTTTTGTACAAGATTCTTTAGAAGAGCAGGCGTCACAGGGTTCCTTTGTCCCCCATGGACGTCAAGATCTCCTGACTGCTGCCATTGGGTGACCAGAACACCCTAGCCGTGTGTGTGTTGCTGGAGCCAGTGTGACCATAAAGCAATACTTTGGATCGGCTCCACGAACCTCCCGCACTTCTTCCTCCATGGCTCCCAAAGAACTAGAGCAGTTGACTCAACAAATGAAGGACCAGCTGGAGGAGTTGATCACAGAAAAAGTGACTCGGCAACTGATGTTATCCTTCAGCCAGATGCAGTCCCAGTTTCAATCACAGATACAATCACATGGACTTGCACTACCTTTGGAGCCTGAGGTTGATCCCTTAGCTGCTTGTGTCAGTACAAAAGGGAGTTGTGTTGATCCCTTAACGACCGATCCAGACACAAGTGACACAGACAAATGCGGGTTGTACATCGAAGAAAATCCTTCCCGCTTGGTTGCCCTTGGAAGAGTTTATGAGGGATCTGCAGTCGTTCACAACATCCCTTTGTTGCATGGCCAAGTGAAGGTTGGTGTTAAGGAGGTTAAAGATGCAGATGCTCCTGTTCCTATACCCACTGACGAGGTTATTTTTGTGGGGCAGGCACTTAACACCCTCCTTGCTTGGCCGATACATCTCGTCAAGCGTTTATCAGAACAGGTATTTTACTCTCATTATATGCTTCTTTTTTTCAATTGAATTGTTCACCGTAATTAAATTATGTTAATTAACTATGTTGGATAAATAGGTAGCTGTGTCTCCAGCAAAACCTACAGATAGGCCGGATCCTGAGGTACATGATCCCTTATATCTGATGACATTGACCATCCCACAACTTTTTTTGAAGCCGTTGCAGGTTATGTGGGATGCTTCCCCGTTCGGGCCGTTTAATTCAGACTTCCCCTTGTACATAAAGCATGAAGATCTGTCTGAAATAGCACACGGTGGTTAATGTCCCAGCATCTCTGTTATACAATTGTAGATTCTGTAAGTCAATTTAGATTATTGTTAATTACCTAAGTTATTGTTTTAAATTCATACATAATTAACTTTGTGTTAACAAAAATAGGCATCTGATTGAGATAAGTATGCAAGAGGGGAATTCCGATGTGTATGGATTCCTCGAGCCACAGTCCATTCAGAGATATGGGCAATCACAATTTGAATCAGAAAGTTACATGAAGAGTTGGATGCAGAATTCAAAGCGCGATGTCTACCTTGGAGCCTACCCGAATGGGTAAGTAAAACTGAACAACTGGATTTAAATAATGTATAATACTACAATAACCCAAATTGGTCTCCACTGCAGCGCACACTGGTAAATGGTCATCATTTTGTCTAAGGAAAATCTAGTTGTCTGGTTTTGTTCCTTGCATAACAGGCCAGACAACTACATTAAAGGAATAATTAACATATCAGTATTGTTTTTCAATACATTTGCATTAGCATTACTCAACAATATCAATATTTTAATGTTCCTTGTATTCAACAGTGCTTTGAAAGGACTTGATGATACTCCACAACCTAAATCCAAGGCTGGTGCTAGGTGGATTATTGTTAAGGTACGTGATTTAAATAAAACTTCTACTTATATATATTTTATGTTTGTGTACACTAATTGTAGTTAATGTTTAATATCCAAATTTCATTATGTATTTAGTGTAATAAACAAAAAGGGAGCACTGAGTGTGGCTATTTCGTGATGCACTGGATGTCCACTATAATCTTAGGAAGTTTCAGGAATAATTGGGAAACAGTAATTGTTTATTTCAAACAAATTTGATTTTGTTATCATTGGTATTACATTATTAATTTATGTTTTATTTGATCATGCAGTATTTTAATGATATTAGACCATTGGAAGTAGAGAGATTGAAGGCGCTTCGCATCCAGTGGGCACAATATTATCTCAAAGTTAGAAATGAAACTTAGGATGTTAAGGAACTATGAAATTTTAGTTTAGTTAATAAGTTTACTAGCTTGCTTTACATTTTTTACAATTGTTGATTCCTTTTAACATTGAATATTCTTTATTAATAGTTATTAATAAATTATTTATTCATAGTTATCAATTGATTTTTTACAATTGATAGTTTACTAGCTAGCTTTCTGCTAAAAACTGTTTCAAAGCAGAATGAAAATGATATATGTTGTGTTGTGTGGTCTGATTTGAAATTTACAGGTTAAATTTTTGGGTTTTTTGTAAAAACAGAAAGTGTATTAAAAAAATCCTAATAACAACATCGGTTTATTAAAAAAACCGATGTTAATATACACAAACAACATCGGTTTTTGAAAAACTGATGTTAAATTTTTTCAGAAACCGATGTTGTTTGTGTATATTAACATCGGTTGTTTGTGTATAAAAAAACCGATGTTAATATCCAAAATGTTAACATCGATTTTTTTTAAAAACCAATGTTAACTTCCAAACGTTAACATTAGTTTTTATAGAAAACCGATGTTAACGTATAAGTTAACATCAGTTTTTATACTAAAATCGATGTTAACTGTAAATATTCATACATTTTTATGGTGTAATTCTTATTACATAACATCGGTTATTTAAATAACCGATGTTGTCAGTTTTACGTTAACATCGCTTTTTTAAAACCGATGTTAATGATAATACTTTTAACATCAGTTAAAAATCGATGTGAAAAGTCATAAGTAACTGATATAAAAAGCATATTTTCTAATAGTGAGGTCCTAAGTGGTCTTTTATCAAATGTATTGATTTGACCCCATAAGAGGAACCACCACCTGGAATCATGTTGCCACCAAAAGCAAAAGTTCGTATTTCTTCTAGAGAATCTCCTAATTGTTCAATAATTATTAGAAAGAAGTTATTTAACCAAAAAGAATTCAATTCCGATGTAGGATACCTATTCAAAAGGTTTCACAACTCAATCATGTATGTTTGATTATCCCTAAACGCAATGTAAGTTTTTCTATTTGTAATTTAGCATTTTGATCTTCTTCCTCATGATCCTAAATGAGGAAAAAACGAAGTCCTTATCTAAGAAAATGCCTTCAGAAAGGACAAGGGTATAAAACCTTTCAACAAAATAGTCTATTTGTTAGAAAGGTTAAAGTTGTATTTAAACCTCTATCACCAGTAAGACATAAACATTTATATACAAAGAAGCAAATACCCAGGCTTTCTCCATCTTCATTTTCCACATTCAATGAGTGAGACTCAAGTTGTTAAAATAGTTGGAACCAACCCCACATAGTAAGGATGTTTCTTTTAATTTATTTCCTTACTACAATATGTTAATATTGTAATCATAAAAAATAAATAAATAAAAATAATGAACATTGAGAGCATAATAAAAAGAAGGATATCACGACAAATGACAACCAAATACACATAGTCAATCTATTCAAGAGAAGTGATATGGAATGCAACATTCTATGATTAGGGTAAGAGTGAATAACCAAAACCTGTTCTTTCATATCGCCTCCTTCAGCGGCCAATCAAAACAGGATACCCACGAATGGTCCAGATTCAATGACACCCAAAATTAAATTAGATCCGTTGGATGAAAACTATAAATAGTATTAAAAAATGCACAGTAACCTGTACAGAATTTTCGGAACTTCCCTTTTGTAATGTTAATAGATAGATTATATATTTTAATTTGACCTCCAAAACATGATAGCATGAAAGATATGGTACTTCTTTGGGTGTAATCCGTAAATTTCGCAGTGATGGGGAGTTTTAAGATAGGACGTCTTGCACACAGGAACACGCCCATTCAGTCAAGCATATATTGACTTGTCGCATTTGAGTTGGCGCTTGGTAAAAAACCATCCACTCTACAAACAGATTCTGCTGCAACGCCAGAAAGTGCATCCTCCTTGGACAGGTTGTACAACTGCTGTAAAGTGATATTGCAGTTTCATTTGGTGCAACATAACATAACACTTGCACATCAATTCCCGGTTCTCTCTTGACATGAGGGTCATTGGGAACATAAAGCCTTGCCGGTGTTGGTACTCTAGTTATTGGATATGTTTTCTTGTTGGCTCTGATTCTCTACTATCGTGCAATTCATGTTCAAAATGTTGCTTATGTTTCTCACTGAATTTAGCACCTTCTATGTCATAGGATTTGCAACCTTTGCTCTGAAGATGTGTCATATTTTCTTTTTTCATTTTCTGTGGGACCCTCTACTGAAATATTGTGCCTAACAATGCCTATAGACCTTGAGGACAAGGTGTGTGTCAAGGGATATGGAAATATTATAGGAAGGTAGAGTGTAACTTCTTTGTTATGGTGGGATAGCTAAATGTCTAAATCTATCACAAAGTTTCAAACATGACTTTTAAATATTTATTGCAGAAATCAGTAAATTTACTTTACATGATAATTGTGATTGAATAACAAAAAAAAAAACTTTAAATTCAACAACTAAATTTATCTTCAATTATTTTTCGTAATAATTAAGTTTTGAAAGGTAGCACATGCTACAATTTAAAACTTTACTTATAAACATCAACTCCAAACACCGAATAGCTAGGTCAATCTAGATTTTTTTTTACCCACTATTTGAATTCTCTTCCTTGCCTTGAACTAAGGAGATGAGTTGCCATTGATCTCATTCCCTAACAGAGTCAGTAATAAGACTCAATTTAAAATGTGTGCTTATATTCATTTCCAAATCCAACTGCTATGAATTTAAAAGAGCTGTAACGATAGAAATTAATAAAGTGATGGTGGATGTACGGGAGACAAAAACGCAGTTAAAGAAAGAATGTGACCCTACCACTTTGGTAGATGGAATTACATTCTGCACCTTCCAACTGTGCAAGTAATTATTATTGTAGCTTTAACCCGACAATCTTTAAATAATAGTTTTTATACAACAAAATTTAGAGACACAATTGTTACATTCGCTTAATAACATTGCAAGATTTAAAAAACATAAGAAAAGAAAAACAATACCTGTTGAAAATAATATTCATACCATTGTACTTGTTTCCATCAAAATTAACAGTCACTTCAAACCCGAAGGTCAAATACTAGTTCTCATTCTCAAAGGCTTTTAGATTTTGGAAATGGAGTCAAATATAAAACAAGCATAATTAAAAGGCACCAGATAGTAGCCACTTAACTTGAACCACCCTAAACTATATGATATACGACATTTCAGTGGGTTAATTTGCTTATGAATATAATGTATGCGTACCCCTTGTATATATATGCACCTTTCAACTGATCAAAGGGTACCTAGCCCTTACATCTTAAAGAATATCCACTTTTCACCTACACCATTGATAAATGTTATATTATAAGTGTTATATTTCAGGTAATATGTGATTTGAATGTTGACATTTATCTTGTGATTTCAAGAATTTTTCTTAGAAATTTTCCTTAATTTTGAGTTATCTGGTAGTTCAAATATATTTAACTATTTTGGTATAATTTAAAGATTTATCTAACTCTTTCTCGTACAAATTTTGTTGATTAAAAGATTGTTATATGATGGAAGCAAGGTGGAAGAGGTGGAAAGAATTTTTGGAGGAATAAGGAGTTGATTCCTAAGTATTTGGAGTTTTAAAGTACCTTGTTTCTTCACCCAAGCAAGATCAAAGTTGCCCAGAAAAATGAAATATATGAAAACAGAGGTTCGTTCAATAGGTTTTCTCGTCTAATCGAGAATGGCTTGCCTGGATGAATATACTCATTGTCCAAGACTTGTCGAGGCGATAATCAGTAGCCCAAGCAGCCCAAGCATTCTTCATCATGATGTCTTCCAGTCGCCTAGGCGAGAATGTCTCGGTTAGGTGAATATTCATTAAACCAATCTGGTTTAAAAGCTAGAGAAGATGAAAACTAAGGGGATTGACTTTGAAGAGGTTCTAGAGAGAGAAAATGTATGGAATCATTTAAGATCACCATGAAGGATTGTAGAGATGTTCTTCATCACGTCTCTTGTTGATCTTGTTACCACCATCATGAGCGGCTAGTTCTCTATGTAGGATGGAATGTAATATTTGTACTCTAAGGTATCTCTTTTGATATATATATATATATGAATCTTTTCTATCTGTTGTTGGTAATGTCATTCTGCTCTTTATGGTTCATCCTATTCAATCAATAGTCTCATGAATCTAGATCTTAAGTTTGACTAGAAAATACTCTTAAGAGTCTGAACTAAATGAAGATATTCTCTATGTTATGTTGCTAAGAATAAATCATAGCGTATTGATTTCAATCTTACACTTGTTCTTAATGTTGGAATAATTATTTAATATGTGAGGAATCAGTGTTTGATAATTACTCTTAGAAATGTCATATGCGAGAAATTGATATGATATGATATGATTTAGCATGTGCATCAACAACGGTAGAGAATGATTCGTATGTGGAAATTTCATTAGGATATTAAAGAGTCGAATGATGAAATCCAATCCTATATTTTTTCTTGATTGAGTTCAAAACCTTTTTCATCGCTTTTCTTAGAATTGGCTTGCACACTATTTACTTTTATCACAACAAACCAATGATTTTTTATTTATCAAACATCATGTATATAACTATTGAACTGTTTAATATTATCCAAGGAACTGAGTAACTCAAGTCCCTGAGGAGACAATCTTAATTACAAATTTTGTAATCTGTGACGACAATTGGTACACTTGTCAATAGTATAGTATAACAAGTTTTCTGGCTCCATTGTCGAGGACTTGAGTTGCCTACTCAGTTCTTTCATATTGTGTTTTTCAGTTTGATGTGTTTTTCTTTGTTTTTCATGTTTTCTTGTTTTGCCTTTGTATAGTTACTCTCTTTATATTTGGTTTTCACTAACCTTAGTGCTTGTGGGGTGTTTGTAGTTGTATTTTTGTTTATTTTTATGTGAGGTAAAGTTCATGCAAATCAATTTCTTTTTGATCCAAAAATTAATAGGATTGAAAAGAAGAACAAAAAGAAAAAAGAAACAAACAGCCAAAAAGCTATCACACAAGTCTTCTTCTATAGGCTCTGCATCTTCTGCAAAACCCCTGTCGAAAGACAACATGGCAGAAAGAGCAAAAAGAGAAGCCAATAGAAGACCAAGAAGGACTCTTGGTGACTATGCTAATCAACAAGGCCCAAAACATTTCAGCAACATAGTCATTCCTCCTTCAAGGTTGTGGAGCTTAAGTTGACATCGTTGAGTTTGATTGTTGTACACCATTTTGCTGGAATGGTTCATGAAGATCCATACACACATTTGTCTACCTTCATGGAACTATGTAGTACAATAGGAACCTATGTTGAAGATGTTGAGGTTATCTCTCTCAGAGTTTTTCCATTCTCCTTGACAGCTAAGGCAAAGACATGGCTCTAATCACATCCAAATAAAAGTCTAGACAATTGGGAAGACGTGGAGGAGAAGTTCATCGCAAGATTCTTTCCTCCTTCAAGATTTATTAATGCAAAATATGCCATTGCTACTTTTTCCCAAGGATCTAATGAATCTCTCTGTGAAACTTCAGAAAGATACAAATCATTACTTAGAAGATGTCCAAATCATGGTTTTGATGATATTGTATAAATGCATATTTTCTACAATGGGTTGGGACCTCAAACAAAAATGATTCTTGATGTTGCAGCTAGAGTTACTATGATGTCTAAGATCTTGGAGGAAGCAATTGTCATCATTGTTTCTATAGCAGCTAGTGATTATCAAGGTCATCATGATAGGGCTCATGTTCACAGGAAAGGAATAATGGAGTTGGATACTCCGAATTCAATTCTAGTTCAGAACATGCTCATAAGTCAACAAATTAAAGCCTTAACAAAGTAGATTGGTCAACTTCCTCGACAACTTTAATCGGGAAGCTCTCACAAATCACAACATCATCAAGTTCAACAAGTACTTAGTTATGGTTTCTATGAAGGTAATCATTAGAATGGTCATTGTTCAACATCCAATTACTATCAATAGGAAAAGGAAGTACACTATATGCAGAATCAAGGATGACCACAACAACGTTTCAAAGGGAATTACCAAGGTTATAAAGGTGGTCATGGTCCTTCAAATAGAGGTTCATCACAACAACAACAACCTAATAGAATGTCAAAGATGGAAGAGACTTTAACTCAGTATATGTAGATGTCAATGACTAATAAAAAAAACACTAAAGCTTCCATCAAGAATCTTGAAGTTCAGGTTGGCTAGCTTGCAAAGCAACTGTCTGAGCATAGAAATGGATTCTTTTTTGCAAACACACAAGTCAAACCAAAGGAGCAATGCAATGAAATTACAACAAGGAGAGGGATTGTGGTTGGTTTTAAAGATGATAGTGAAAAACAAAATGATGAAGAAGTTGAAAAAGAATGTGAGAACAAATGATGAACTGGTGACCATGAAGAAGTGGAAGAGAAAGTGGTAAGTGAAGAAGAGAAGTAGAAGTTAAAGAAAAAGGCATGTGATAAAGGGAAAGTTGTAGCTGAACATCCACCAGTTCAGCATCTTCCCTATCCACATGCTCCCTCAAAGAAAGAGAAGGAAAGGCAAAACAAGTATTTGTTTAGTCTTCTTTGAGCGATTGCAAATTAATATTACTTTCTCTAAAGCATTGGAACAGATGTCAACCTATGCCAAATTCATGAAGGAGTTTCTTACAAAGAAGATAAAAATTTTGGAGGATGAAACTGTGGAGTTCGAAGCTGATTACAATGCTATAATTTAGAGATGTATTCCAGAGAAGTCTAGAGATCCTAGTAGTTTCACAATTACTGTGACTATTGGGAGATTAACTATGGGAAAGGCACTTCCTGATTTAGGTGCAAGTGTTATCTTAATGCCTTTATCCTTGATCAAGAAAATTGGAGATGTTGAAATCAAACCATCAAGAATGGCTTTACAGTTAGCTGACAGAACTATCAAGAATCCATATGGTATTATTGAAGATGTGTTGGTGAAAGTTGACAAATTTCTATTCCCATCCAATTTTGTAGTGATGGATATGGATGAAGATAATGAAGTTACATTGATTCTTGGTAGGCCTTTCGTGAAGACTACTAGAGTGGTGATTGATGTTGATGATGAAAAGCTCTCTGTTAGGGTGCAAGATGATGAAGTACAATTTAATGTATTTAAGGCCATGAAACACCATATGGATAAAAAGGAGTTTTTTAAAATAGATATTTTGGATGAAGTGATTTTTGAATCTAAGAAAATGATTTCAAGGAAAGATTATCTGGAGAAACCATTGACTGAAGAAGTTTAGGAGATTAATGAAATTGAAGAAAAAGAGATGACAAATTGCCTCCAACATGCTTTTAGGGAAAATCCTTAGCACTAGACTCTTTTTGAAGAGTTGAAAGAAAGAAGATAGAAGAACCAAAATTGGAACTTAAAGTTTTGCCTCCATATTTGAGATATATTTCTCTTGTAGGTAATTCACAAAAACTTGTAGAAGCAAAGCTTCATGGTGAATCAAGAATGATTCAAAGATTTTTTTATGATAACAATGACGATAACAAAAGATGATGACAAAGGTGATGACAAAAAGCTCAAAGGTCAATCAAAGAATGAGTTCAAAATGTTCAAGATGGAATCAAGAACAATTCAAGACTCAAGAGGAAAAGTTGAAGAACACTTTAAGATTCAAGAGGAAATTTGAATTCAGGAATCAAGATTCACGGATCAAGCTTCAAGAATCAAGATCAAGATTCAAGATTCAAGAATCAAGAGAAGGCTTAATCAAGATAAGTATGAAAAGTTTTTCTCCAAAATTAAGTAGCACATGATATTTTCTCAAAACATGTTTACCACTGATTTTTCTCAAAACATGTTTACCAAAGAGTTTTTACTCTCTGGTAATCGATTACCAGTAGCAAAATTGTTTTGAAAAAGTTTTTAAATTGAATTTACAACGTTCCAATTAATTTCAAAAAGTTGTAATCGATTACAATGTTTTGGTAATCGATTACCAGTGCCTTTGAACGTTGAAATTCAAATTCAAAAGTGAAGAGTCACATCTTTTCACATAAAAGCTTTATGTAATCGATTACACTGGTTTGGTAATCGATCACCTGTGTTTGTTTCTAAATAAATCAAAAGATGTAACTCTTCAAAAGGTTTTTGACTTTTTCAAATTGGTTTTAAGATTTTCTAAAAGTTATAACTCTTCTAAATGGTTGTCTTGACCAGACATGAAGAGTCTATAAAAGCAAGACTTTGTTTTGCATTTAAAGCATCTTGAATACTTTTCCAATCAATCTCTTACAATCCTTTATAAGCCTTGAATCTCTTTGAACTTCTTCTTCTTCTTTGTACCAAAAGTTTTCCAAAGTTTTATGGTTTTCTAAACCTTGAAAACTTGTGCTATTCATCTTTTCATTCTCTTCTCCCTTTGCCAAAAAGAATTCACCAAGGACTAATCGCCTGAATTCTTTTTGTGTCTCTCTTCTCCCTTTTCCAAATGAGCGAAGGACTAACCGCTTGAATTCTTTTGTGTCTCCCTTCTCCCTTGTCAAAGAATTCTAAACGACACAGTCTGAGAATTCTTTTGATTCTTCTCATTCCCTAATACAAAAGTGTTCAAAGGACTAACCGCCTGAGAATTCTTTTGTATCCCCATTCACAAAGTATCAAAGGTTTAACAGCCTGAGATCTTTGTCTTAACACATTGGAGGGTACATCCTTTGTGGTACAAGTAGAGGGTACATCTACTTGGGTTTGACTGAGAACAAGAGAGGGTACATCTCTTGTGGATGAGTTCTAGTGAAGGGTACATCCACTAGGGTTTCAAAGAGAACAAGGGAGGGTACATCCCTTGTGGATCTTTGCTTGTAAAAGGATTTTTACAAGGTTGAAAGAAATCTCAAGGACCGTAGGTCGCTTGGGGACAGGATGTAGGCACGGGTTGTTGCCGAACCAGTATAAAAACTCTTGTGTGTTTGTTTCCTTCTTCCCTACTCTTTTACTTTCCGCTGTGCATTTAATTTCCGCTTTTACTTTTTGTTAAGTTTCTCTTCTACTCCTCATTCTCTGAACAATTTAGTAAAAGCCTTAGAAGAATAATTTTTAATTAGTAAAGGTTTAGGAATAATTAATTCAACCCCCCTTCTTAATTATTCTAAGGCCACTCGATCCAACAAGTGGTATCAGAGCAGGTATCTTGTAGAAAGTCTAACCACTTCAAGATTAATGGCCTCTCCAGATTCTTTGTCTTTCAAAAGAATTTTCAGGAACAGGTTATTCCAAGATTATGATGAAGACCAAGTCAATTTATGTCTCATGAAAAAATCTGATGAGAATAACAAAGAAGATTCTGTAAGGAAGAAATGGTACATAGACAGTGGATGTTCCAAGCACATGACGAGTGATGTATCCAAATTCACAACTATTTCCCCCAAGAAAAGTGGACATGTTACATACAGAGACAACAACAAGGGCAAAATTATTGGAGTTGGTAAAATAGGTACGAGTTCTTCTACTCCTATTGAAAATGTGTTGCTTGTAGAATGTTTGAAGCATAGTTTATTAAGTGTTAGTCAATTATGTGATAGAGGATATAAAGTATCTTTTGATTCTGAAAAATGTGTTATTAACCATGAGCATGACAAAGATATTGAACATATAGGTTTTAGAGAAAATAATGTTTACATGATTGATCTAAAACAAAAATCTGAAAATGATAGATGCTTTTTGAGTAAAGATTGTGATCCATGGTTATGGCATAAAAGAATTGCTCATATTAACATGGATCATCTAAATAGACTAATTTCAAAAGATCTAGTTATTGGTTTGCCTAAATTAAAATTTGAAAAGATAAGTTATGTGATGCATGCCAAAAAGGTAAACAAATAAAAGTATCTTTTAAATCTAAAAATATTGTTTCCACCACTCAACCATTGCAATTGTTACACATGGATATGTTTGGACCATCTAGGGTCATGAGATTTGGTGGAAGTTACTATGCATTAGTAATTGTTGATGACTATTCTAGGTATACTTGGACTTTATTTCTTACTCATAAAAATGATGCATTTCATGTATTTAGAAGACTTGCCAAAGTTATTCAAAACAAAAAGAATCTCAAAATTATCTCCATCAGAAGTGATCATGGAGGTGGATTTGAAAATAATGATTTTGAAATGTTTTGTGATGAATATGGCATAGAAAATAATTTTTCTGCACCTAGGACACCCCAACAAAATGGAGTAGTAGAAAGGAAAAATAGAGCCCTAGAAGAAATTGCTAGAACTCTTCTAAATGACACACCTCTTCCAAAATACTTTTGGGCAGAAGCAGTCAACACCGCATGATATATTATGAACAGAGCCTTAATCAGACCCATTCTTAAGAAAACCCGATATGAACTTTTTAACAATAGAAAACCAAACATTGCACATTTACATGTTTTTGGATGTAAATGTTTTGTTCAAAACAATGGTAAAGAAAGCCTAGGAAAGTTTGGTGCCAAGGCAGATGAGGGTATCTTCCTTGGATATTCCTTACATAGTAAAGCATTTAGAATATACAACAAAAGAACCATGACAATTGAGGAATCAATACATGTTACTTTTGATGAAACTAATATTACCTTCCCGAGAAAGGATTTTCTTGATGATATTGCATATACTTTGGAAGATACACAAAATGAAGAAAGAAATCTGAAAAGAAAAAGAGATGATGAAGACAAGGATGATCAAGATGACACAGCACAAGAAAATGATAATCTTCCCAAAGAATGGAAAACTTCAAGAAATCATCCTCTTGACAACATCATCGGTGATATCTCAAAAGGGGTAACAACTAGACACTCTTTTAAAGATTTATGCAATAATATGGCATTTGTTTCATTAATAGAACCTGAAAATTTTAAGGAAGCTATTATAGATGATCATTGGATAGTAGCTATGCAAGAAGAATTAAATCAATTTGAAAGAAATGATGTATGGGAATTAGTAGAAAAACCTTCAGATTATCCAATCATAGGAACTAAGTGGGTATTTAGAAATAAATTGGATGAAAATGGTATAGTAATTAGGAATAAAGCTAGACTTGTAGCAAAAGGATATAACCAAGAAGAAGGTATAGACTATGAAGAAGCTTTTGCACCTGTAGCTAGATTAGAAGCTATTAGGATGTTATTAGCATATGCATCTATTATGAATTTTAAACTATATCAAATGGATGTCAAAAGTGCTTTCTTAAATGGTCTAATTCAGAAGGAGGTATATGTGGAACAACCTCCCGGGTTTGAAGACTCACAAAAACTAGACCATGTCTATAGGTTAAAGAAGGCACTTTATGGCTTAAAACAAGCACCTAGGGCTTGGTATGAAAGATTAAGTAAATTCCTATTAGAAAAGAATTTTACTAGAGGAAAGGTAGATACCACCTTATTCATAAAAAAGAAGGATAATGATATCTTGTTAGTACAAATTTATGTTGATGATATAATTTTTGGATCTACTAATGAATTTTTGTGCAAGGAGTTTTCTATTGATATGCAAAGTGAGTTTGAAATGTCTATGATGGGTGAGTTAAATTACTTTCTTGGACTACAAATCAAACAAAAAAATGATGGGATCTTTGTCAATCAAGCAAAGTATTGAAAAGAACTCATTAAGAGATTTGGAATGGAAAACTCAAAACACTTGGCTACTCCTATGAATACAAGTTGTTATCTTGACAAAGATGAATCCGGTCAACCTATTGATCCAAAGCAATACAAAGGTATGATTGGATCTCTACTTTACTTATCTGCAAGTAGGCCAAATATTATGTTTAGTGTATGCATGTGTGCAAGATTTCAATCAGATCCAAAGTTTTCACATTTAATGGCAGTAAAAAGAATCATAAGATATCTATTAGGAACAGTTAGTTTAGGATTATGGTACCCTAAGAATTCTTTATGCAACCTAGTAGGATACTCAGATTCAGATTTTGTTGGATCAAAAATAGATAGGAAAAGTACTAGTGGTACATGTCAATTCATAGGGTCTGCACTTGTTTCTTGGAATAGCAAAAAACAAAATAGTGTAGCATTATCCACAGCTGAAGCAGAATATATTTCTGATGGCAGTTGTTGCGCACAGATTTTGTGGTTGAAGCAACAACTATCTGACTATGGAATAGTATTAGATCACATTCCCATAAAATGTGACAACACAAGTGCCATAAACATATCTAAAAATCCAGTTCTTCACTCTAGAACCAAGCATATAGAAATTAGGAATCATTTTATTAGAGATCATGTTTTAAAAGGTGATGTTGTTTTAGAGTTTGTAGATACTAAAAATCAACTTGCAGACATCTTTACAAAACCACTAAGTAAAGATACCTTCTATAACATTAGAAGAGAATTAGGAATAATAGATGTTAGTGACTTATCAAAATAAATCTCTATATTATTATGGTATTTGAACAATTTACTATTTCCTTATTTGCATGGTATGTTTGGACCAATATTAAGTATGTTATTTGACTATGTGGAGTTCATAATTAATCTATTCATGGTTGTTGCTTCATGGTTTTCATGGTTCTTGCTTCTTGCTTCATGATTTGGTTGATATTTTATCATGAACATTGTATGGATGATTAAGTTATATTTGTATACCTTAAGTTTGATACGCACTTTGGCTTTTTGTTGATGCCAAAGGGGGAGAGAAATGGGATTAAATCAAGAATTCACATGAGCAATCAACTTATTTTTAAGATAAGCATAAATTCAAAAACAAAGGGGGAGAATTTATGTGAGGGATCGACTAGGAAAAGTGTGTGTGTGTTTCTTGATTTTAGAAGTTGTCATCATCAAAAAGGGGGAGATTGTAGAAGCAAAGCTTCATGGTGAATCAAGAATGATTCAAAGATGTTTTGATGATAACAAAAGATGATGACAAAGGTGATGACAAAAAGCTCAAAGGTCAATCAAAGAATGAGTTCAAAATGTTCAAGATGGAATCAAGAACAATTCAAGACCAATGTTTTGTGTTGTTTTTCAATTTAAATTACTTGAATTGTATGTTTTACTTGATTGTCCAAATTGTGTCTGTTTTGTGTTGTTTTGACGTTGCAGGTCACAAGGATGAGCACCCAACATTGAGGAATTAAGGTAAGTTGAACAAGGAAATTTTGCCCAGTGTTATTCGCCTAGAAGAGTGACTCTTACTTAGGCAAATGCACCAAAAGTCAAACTCCTTGCATAATTCACTCAGGCGTATTCAACTCGCCTGGGCGAGAAAAATTCCAGGAAAATCTTTGTAGTTGGTTAAATTCTAATTCAAGAAATTTGCCCAGGCATATCCCTCTCACTTTGGCTATGAAAATTTTAGAAAAAGTGATTTTGTTGTAGTTGTTTAAATTTAAATCTAAGAGATTTGCCTAGGCGAGTGTCCTTGTCCAACCAAGAATCCACCTAAGTTGAAACTTGCTTAAGCGAGAATGAGTGGCCTAGATAAGATGGTTACATATAAAAAAAAATAAAAAAAGGGTGAAATCTGATTTCCCCTCGTTCTCTCACAACCACAAAACGTTGCAACCTTTCCTCTCCCACTCTCCCTTACAAACCCTAATCCTATTCCCTTGAAATCATCATTTCTCCCTACAAATCACTCACCCATTCATTTCTTCACTGACTCATCAAGGTAACTATTATCTTTTCCCTTTTATTGCAATTTTCTTTTCCAAATTTTGAAACTCTTAGCTCCCAAATCTATGAATAACAAATGTTCTCTTGTTTTGAATTTCATTGTACTGTATTCTATTGAATTTGGTTCATGATTGATGCCCTTATCTCAAAATAGTATTCTTGATTACCCACGCACACCAAGTGTTTGAGAAAATGCCCCCAATGACTTTTTTGGTTTGAAAATGAGTGTGAACTATGATTTTGTATATCATGAGTGCTCTATATGGTTGTTGCAAGCTATGTGTCCGAACACCAATGATTTGGTTAATCCAACTTGTTAAAATGTTATAGGAATTCTAGGTTATCATGTGAAAGATGCTGGAAAAATTTGGTTTGAACTTAGCACTAGTACCAATAGGTCCTGACTCCATACCCATGGCCCACTCTAGAGCAATTCTCAATGACTTTAGCTTGGCCTGGGGACAGGCCAATTTTTTTGGTGGGTGGAAATGCAGATGCGATAGCAGCAGAAGCAAAAGCAACAACAAGAGAGTTTGATGAAGACATGGCAAAACTGACTGATGAGCCCATTGGAGGAGATTGAGAGTCGTATCCTCACATATTTGTGTTTATTGTCTTTTATTTCTTTTTAGTTCATTTTAGCTTTTGCTTTTGGATAGTGCATTGTGGATTGCACTTTGGTACTTTGTTGAATATTGCATTTTGGATTGCACTTTGGTACTTTGTTGAATAGTGCATTTTGCTTGGTAGTAGTTAGTTAGGTAACTTGATGGAATTGTTTTGTGAAAATTTTTGTTTGGAAAGTGGTTTGGTGTTTTGATTGGTGATTTTTTCCTGAGTCAAGTACATAGTGGCTCAATAGGAAAATTTTAATGATGGTTGTACTCGGGGAATGAGTTGTGTGTGCATTCATTACAAAAACAAGTAAGAAAAGCATGAACATGAAAATGTTTTGAGATCAAGAATGCTTCAGACCAAGCCATGTGAGTAAGTGATCAACCTAAACAAACTATTTTGATTGAATGAGAGGCATCATTGACTCACTTTGGTTGGTTTTGTTTGAGTCTTGTCAAAGTCGTGATGTGTGTTAAGCATGGAAAGGATCAAGGCATTTTGTTCTTGTACATAAGCCAAGTAGCCAAATAAGCCAACCAATGTTTATATCCCTTGCAGCCTTGTATAATATTTTGCTTTCAATTTGTGAATGATAACCCTTGAGCCTTGATATGAAAAACAATAAAAATCTCCCACACCTAATAGGCAATAGAACATTTTTATGAAACTGATCGGTTATTTGTTTTCAATTTTGAAGGAGAATTATGTTTGTATAAGTTGGGGGAAAAGAAATTTGTAAAGGAGGAAGTTGGTCTTTTTTGTTTTCGAATCTTTTTAAAAAAATATAAAAAAAGATAGGAAAATGATGAATAAAGGTTCTCTTTTGTGATTAAATGTTGATGTTAAAGAAAAGGAGGACACATGTGATCTAAAGAGGAAAAAGGGGGCAAAGCAAGAGAAATGAAACAATTGAAACAATTCATCATTAAATGATGTGCTCTCTTGTCTATTTGGCTTTTGCCTTTTGAAAAACAAAGCTTTTTTTGTTTAGCCTAGCCCCAATACAACCCTCTGAAAGACCTAAGTGATCCATGCTAAAGACAAAATCATGACTTAGAATGAGATAAGTAACAAAACTGATTTTATGTGTAGTTCAATGAATGAGTTGAGAGAAACACTTACCTTGTATGCTTGAGAGTAAACACTTGATGTAAGGGTAGTGTTCCTGATTGAAAAGCAATAGATTGTGATTGTATTTCCTTCTTGGATTTGTTTTCAAAGTATATCATCTTCATAGTTATGTTGTGGGCACCATGCATGAGAATATCTTTGTTGAACTAAGATGTAAGTGAGATGGAAATTTTCATTGATCAATCATGAGCTATGTTTGTATATAACCTTTTGTTTGAAGATTCACTCTGCCATGTACATAGCATATATTTATATAAGATGGAATAGTAATAGTTTTCGTAGATAAGTAGGACTTTTGCTTAAGGACAAGCAAAGTTCAAAGTTGAGGGAAGTTGATAAGTGTCATATTTTAGGTAATATGTGATTTGAATGTTGGCACTTAGCTTGTGATTTCAATAATTTATTTTAGAAACTTCCCTTAATTTTTAGCTATTTGGTAGTTAAAATATATTTAAATGTTTTTGTTATAATTTAAAGGTTTATCTAACTTTTTCTCGTGAAAATTTTGTAGATTGAAAGATTGTTATATGATGGAAGCAAGGTCGAAGAAGTGGAAAGCATTTTTAGAGCAATGAAGAGTTGATTCTTGAGCATATGGAGGTTTAAAGTACCCTATTTCTTTGCCCAAGCAAGATCAGGGTTTCCCAGGCAAATGAAGTATGTGAAAATAAGGGGTCGTCTAGTGGGTTTTCTCATCTAGGAGAGAATGGCTCACCTGGATGAATGTACTCATTTTCCAAGACTTGCCCAGGCAATAATCAATAGCCTGGGCGACCCAAGCTTTCTTCATCCTGAAGTCTTCTATTCGCCTAGACGAGAATGTCTCGCCTGGGCGGATATTCATTAAACCAAACTAGTTTAAAAGCTCGAGAAGAAGAAAACTGAAGGGGATTGACTTTGAAGAGATTCTAGAGAGAAAAACTAAGAGAAAAAACACATGAAATCATTTAAGATCACTAGGAAGGATCATGGAGATGTTCTTCATCACATCTCTTGTTGATCTTGTTACGGCCTTCATGAGCGGCTAGTTCTCTCTGTAGGATTGAATGTAATCTTCATACTCTAATGTATCTATTTTGATATATATATATATATATATATATATATATATATATATATATATATATGTCAATCTTTTGTATCTGTTGTTACTAACATCATTCTACTCTTTATGCATGATTCTATTTGATCAATAGTCTCATGAATCTAGATTTTATGTTTGACTAGAAAGTACTCTTAAGAGTCTGAACTGAATGAAGTTATCCTCTACGTTATGTTTGTTGGATCAAGTGGCCTCAAAATAATTAAGATGGGGGGTTGAATTTATCCTTCTTAATGTTACTAGATTCAATTAGGATTTACTACTAAGTTATGAGAAAGTAAAGAACAAAAAACAATAACTTAGACAAAAGTAAAGCGGAAATAAAAAATACACAGCAAAAATTAAATAGTGTAGGGAAGAAGAAGACAAACACAAGATTTATATTGGTTCAGCCACAACTCGTGCCTACATCCAATCCCCAAGCAACCACCTGTTCTTGAGATTTCCAATAACCTTGTAAAATCCTTTACAAGTAAAGATTCACAAGGGATGTACCCTCCCTTGTTCTCTTTGAACAACCAAGTGGATGTACGCTCCACTTGAACTGATCCACAAGAGATGTATCATCTCTTGTTCTCAGTATCACAACCCAAGTAAATGTACTCTTTAGTTGTACCACAAAGGATGTACGCTCCAATGCGTTAAGACAAAGAATTTTTAGGCGGTTAGTCCCTTGAATCTTTGTAAGGGGAAACAAAAGATATCTCAGGCGGTTAGTCCTTTAAAATCTTTTGTTTAAGGGAATGGGAAAAAGATATCTCAGGCGGTTATTCCTTTGAAATATTTTGTAAGAAACAGAAGATATCTCAGGCGATTAGTCCTTTGAAATCTTTTGTCAAGAGGGAGAAGGGAGGAAACAAAAAGAATTCTCAGGCGGTTAGTCCTTTGAATCTTTTGACAAGAGAGAAGGAATGAAGAAAAAGAATAGCACAAGTTTTCGGTCAATGAACTTTTCTTGAAAGAAAAAGTATTGAACAAAAACTTTTAGAAAGATGAAGAGAAATGAATGAAAGAAATCTTGTTATGCATGAAAGGAATCAGTCTTTTGAAATTCGTGCTATGGTCACATATTTATAATCATTTGATAACTCAAATTAAAGTTTGTGACTTTTGGCAATTTCTTTAAAAGTAGTCACTTTAAGAGTTGTGACTTTTGTGAAAACTAGTCACTTCAAAAGTTGTGACTGTTGAAAAAATCTTCAGAAACAAGTCACTTTAAGAATTGTGACTTTTGGAAATTTATTTTTCAAAATCAGTCACAGGTAATCGATTACCATCAAGGTGTAATTGATTACACATCAATAGATATGACTTTTCATGTTTAAATTTGAAAATCAAAATATTTAGAAACACTGGTAATCGATTACAAGTATTGTGTAATCGATTACACAAGTTTGAAATGATTTGAAAATGTTTTATCACAAGTTGTGACTCTTGAAATTTGAAATCTAACGTTTTAAAACATTGGTAATCGATTACAGCTTTCTAAATCAGTTTGAAAAGAATGCTGGCTATTGGTAATCGATTACTGTCTTCTGCTAATCGATTACCAGAGAGTAAAACTCTTGGTAAAAGATTTTTCTTTGAAAAATTCTTGTGCTATTCAATGTTTTTGAAAAAACTTTTTAGTACTTATCTTGATTGAGTCTTCTCTTAATTCTTGAATCTTGAGTCTTGATTCTTTACTTGAATCTTGAATCTTGATCTTGATTATTCTGGAATCTTGATTCTTGAAACTTGCTTGACTCTTGATTTTTTGGCATCATCAAAATAATCTTGGAAGGCATTGCCTCCACAATCTCCCCCTTTTTGATGATGACAATCCTGAAATCAAGAGGATACATACAAGTTTTATTCTACTGTTCACTCATCTCTTTCTCCCCCTTTCTTTTTGAATTTATGCTTAATTTTAAAGTTTTGAAAATACAATATCCTGATTTCTAAAATACCCATTTTCTCTCCCCCTTTGGCAACATCAAAAAGGCCAAAGTGCGTAAAATAAAACATACATGAATAATTCAAAAACATACATACAGCACAATACCAAGTGTAAGTACATACCACTAGACATATATATCATTAAAAATAATTAATTTTAACATACATAATCATAAACAACCAAAAGCAAGTAAATATAATCATCATGTTCAGTCATACTAAGCAAATATTAAAAGAAATGCTAAGTGTTCATATGTCATAAAAATATAGCCAAATACAAGGCTTTAGAAACAAAATATAATAATCTAAATCTATGAGGATGGTGGTGGAAGGTCAAAGCACTGGCGAACATAAGTAACATCCTCCTCAAGTTTGGTGATACGTGTGTCCATCGCTGCAAATCGTGCATCCATGGCATCAATACGGCTATCCAATGAGTCAAAGCGTTCACCTATGAAGGTGTGGAGTCCATCCAACTTGTCAAGAATGTTGTGCATAAGAGAGGAAGAGTCATCTCTCTGAGAATGTGGTGATGGAGAGCGGTCTTCAGCAGCCTGTACTGGAGCATCCTTCTTCACCCAAGAGCCATCCCTCTCTTTGCGGTATCCGAAAGAGGAGACTACATTCACACCGATAGAGAAGGATCTCTTGACTTTGACAAAGGGCTTAGAGTCAAGAGGGACATTAAAATGTTGTAGAAACAAGGTGATCAGATGGGGATGTGGGAGTGGAGCATTTGATCGCAATGTCTTATGCATGCGATATCTCACAAGATGGGCCTAATCGATTTGAAGACCGGTTAAGAAAACCCACATGATTATCAAATCTTCCTCAAAAACCTGTGCAAGGTTGGAAGATCTAGGGAGTAGGATGCACACAATCAAGTAGTGCATGATGCGGCATTCGAATGCCAATGATCCAGTAAGAAGCCTTCCGGTCATATCCGCTTGGTTGGTACAAACCATCTGGCGGCCATCAGAAACAGAAAAAATCAAACTTGCACTCATCATCAAGTGTACCCTCAAATGGAACACCGTCACTGGATAATTGAGTGAGTTCAAAGAAGAGGAACTGGTCTATGACCATCTTAATTCCATAAACTTCGGAAATCAGGGAATCTTCTTGAATTTCCAAGTTATAGTAAAAGGCTTTAACCAATTCAGGGTAAAAAAAGAAGTTTCATGGAGATAAACTGAATTAAACCAGAATTTTGAAATGCTTGAAAGCAATCAAATATTTCATCATCAAAGAAAGCTATGTCTACAAACTTAGGGTCAATAATGTAATGAGAAGAAAAGAGAGAATTGTACTGGATACGTTGTTCTTCCGAGCAAAACAACATAGGAGATGATATGGAGGGAGGAATGTTTGAGCTTTGGATGTTCCGTGGCTTTGAGTTCCGGTGACTGCGGATGAAGTCGCCACCCCCTTTCGTTTCTTCGATGGTTCTTCCATTTGGAGGAGTTTTTTGAAGTTTTGATCGGTGGAGATGAAAGAGAATGAAAAATGATGAATTTTGGGCTTTGTGGGACGTGATTTGGTTGAGAATTGAGAGAGAAATTGAGTTTTGAAGTTTAGGGATATTAGGGTCGCGCTGCTGCAAAAATCTCATTCTCGCGGTTTCTGAAATTTCGAATTTATAGACATAGACACTTTGTAATCGATTACAGGAATGTTGTAATCGATTACACTTAGCCTAACTGCCTGTAATCGATTACATGTGAAGGTAATCGACTACCAGACACTTTTTCTAAAACTAAGTGTAAAAAAAATATCAACACTTACCAAGATGAATTTTTGTTTAACATAGAAAGTTTTAATATATCAAAATAATTTTATTTGAAAATAGAATATAATAGTTTTGAAAAACATGAGCAATCAATCAAATACTTTTAAACATATCATACAAGTAATCATACAAAAATTGAAAGATATAGAGCATGGCATCATCAACCTTTTAGATTTATTTTAATGATAAGCTTCATACTTTGAGATAGGAAAATAACTCAATTAAACATATAAGCAAATATTCACAATAGCAATTAACCAAGACAAACAAATAAGATTTTGTTAGTCATCATATAAACAAGTTAATTGAAAGGAAAGTTTCAACCAACTTAATTTAAAAGAGAATGGTTTTGATGCTACCTTTTTCAAGATTTAAGTTCCTAGATCTTTAAAGATGGAAGTTAGACTTTTGCTTTTCTTGCTTAAACTTCTTGAGAGATGTTTTCATCGCTCTCATAGTCCTTGGATAGAAGGTTGATCTCCTTCTCCGAACCATCGGATGAGTCATGGTCATCCCAAGAAATATACGCCTTCTTGGATCTTCTTTCTTCATGGCTTTTCTTCTCATTCTTTTCTAGCCATGATTCATTTGTGGGGCAGTGTGCCTTTATGTGACCGGGTCGATTACACTTATAGCATTTAAGTGTTGGGGAACCTTCTTGAGATCTCTTCCCATTGTCAAAGTTATGACGTCTCTCCATTCTTCTATTTTTGATGAATTTATGAAACTTCTTCACAAAGAGTGAGAAATCCTCTTCATCATCAGATTCTTCTTCTTCTTCTTCTTCTTCTTGCATTGAGGAGGAAGCTTTGAGTGCTATGCTTCTTTTCCTTTTGTCGGTCTCTTAATTTTGGTTGAGACGTTGAAGTTCCATTTCATGTTCCTGCAGTTTGCCAAAAAGAGTGGCAAGAGACATAGAAGAAAGATCTTTACTTTCAGAAATGGCAGTTACCTTGGGCTGCCATTCCCTACTTGAGCATCTCAAAACTCTATTAATTAAATCTTCATTAGGAAAGGTTTTTCCTAAGGAGGTAAGGTTATTGACTATGTGTGTGAATCTTTTCTGCATGCTTTGGATGTTCTCATTAGTGTTCATCCTAAATAATTCATATTCGTGTGTAAGGGTGTTGACTCTAGATCTTTTCACATCAGTGGTGCCTTCATGTGTAAGTTGGAGAGTATCCCACATCTCCTTTGCATGTTGTACTTGTGCTTGCATCTATTATGGTGGGTACATAAGGTCCTATTTCTATTGCTTCCCAAATGTTTAAATCTATGGCTTCAATAAAGATTTGCATTTGAGTTTTCCAATAGTGGTAACCCTCACCATTAAAGATAGGTGACCAATGAATGGAGTTTCTCTCGGGAAACAGAGAATTTGAGGAGGCCATGAATCTTGAAGTTGTGAAACTTTTCTCAAGATACCTGCTCTGATACCACTTGTTGGATCAAGTGGCCTCGGAATAATTAAGAAGGGGGATTGAATTAATTATTAATATGCCTTGACTAATTAAAATTTATCCTTTTTAATGTTACTAGATTCAATTAGGATTTACTACTAAGTTATAAGAAAGTAAAGAACAAAAAACAATAACTTAGACAAAAGTAAAGCGGAAATAAAAAATACACAGTGGAAATTAAAAAGTGTAGGGAAGAAGAAGACAGACACAAGCAGCCACCGGTTCTTGAGATTTCCAATAACCTTGTAAAATCCTTTACAAGCAAAGATCCACAAGGGATGTACCCTCCCTTGTTCTCTTTGAACAACCAAGTGGATGTACGCTCCACTTGAACTGATCCACAAGAGATGTACCCTCTCTTGTTCTCAGTATCACAACCCAAGTAGATGTACGCTCTACATGTACCACAAAGGATGTACGCTCCAATGTGTTAAGACAAAGAATTCTTAGGCGGTTAGTCCCTTGAATCTTTGTAAGGGGAAACAAAAGATATCTCAGGCGGTTAGTCCTTTGAAATCTTTTGTAAGAAATAGAAGATATCTCAGGTGGTTAGTCCTTTGAAATCTTTTTTCAAGAGGGAGAAGGGAAGAAACAAGAAGAATTCTCAGGCGGTTAGTCCTTTGAATCTTTTGACAATAGAGAAGGAATGAAGAAAAAAATAGCACAAGTTTTCGGTCAATGAACCACTACTAAAAAAAGAGTTCTCTACATCGCCCTATTAACAGCGGTTATAGCTAAAACCGATGTTAACGAAAGCGCGGTGACATTTTTGTAATTAAATGGAGTTACTTAACACCGGTTTTAGCAAAACCGATGTTAACTAATTCATGTTAACATCGTTTATTTAAAAAACCGATGTTAACATGATGTTAAGATGAATATGGTAACATCGGTTTGGGCAAAACCGATGTTAACTTCATAGAGTTAACATCGGTTTTGAGGAAGCCGGTGTTAAGGAGTTGATTTTAACATCGGTTTGTTAAAAAACCGATGTAATGTATTTGATGTTAACATCGGTTTTTACAAAATCGATGTTAACTATATTCAGTTAACATCGGTTATCCATAAAAAAATTGATGTTGTTATGTTTATAAGTTAAAAAAAATTGAGATTTCAAAAGCCGCGCGTGCTCGAAAACCTTGCCCTCCCTCTTCTCCTTGTCATCCTCCTGCCTGAAATCGCTCTTCTCTTTCTCCTCCCGCCTGAAATCTGCCAGAAACCGCTCCCTCGACACCCACATTGTCGTCGGTCGAACCCACAGAACCCCCTACACTGCCGAAAAACCCACATTGTCCTCGCTGGAACCCACTACACTGCCGGAAAACCCATATTGTCGTCGCTCGAACCCCATAGAACCCATATTGTCCTGGCTCGAAGAAAACCCTACATACACTGTTGCTACTAGGGTGCTAAAACACTCGTCGGTGCTCAAAGGTCAAAATCTTTCTCTGCGAGGTACGTCGGTCAAATTCGTGTATGCTATGTTTCCTTGTGAGTGGTTTGACCCGAATTGAGAGTGGCATCGGATAATAAAGAAAAGGTTTTTTTTTGTGATTCTGCAGGCTCTGCTCACGTGCGTGTGTTGCTGGGTTCTCTTGATCAAGGTAACACTAACTTCTATACTTCATTTGACCTATTTTATTTTTTCTGGGTAGTAATAAGTAATGTTGCATGATTTTTAGTAACGTGTTATTCTGTTTGTACTATAACAGAGAATCAACCATGATTTCTGTAGATGGATCCACAGGGGTCTTGAAATTGCCTGCAATTGCTTTAACATTTTACTATCCAACAGAGGGGGCTTGACTGTTGTTGTTTTAACATATTTTTTGTTTCTTGAGCAAGTAATGCTTAAGTATAGATAAAGCTCCCTCTAGTTTGCCTTTAAAATGCACACGGGTGTATCTTGTATACTTACCCTTCAATTTTAGTTGTGGGTTTAGATCACTGGTTTGCGATGTACTCTTAAATTAATGGAGCGTGGATATACATACCCTTAGGAGCTTTTTAGGGTGAATATAGTTGTTTCTTTGCGTGTAATTACTGTTTTCAATTGTGGGTTTTGCAAATTCTTGACTAGGCCACATTTGATTCCACTTTATTTTCATTGCTGCATGGGAATTTTGTGTAACTAAATGCATGTTTTTACCCAATTGGATTTAAGGAACTGGGTTGCTTGCTTCTTTTCTATTTTATTCGCTTAATTGTTGAATGCTTCCAAACTGTTTATAAACTATTCACTTACCTCGTATTGGCAGTTTCTAAAAGTTCTCATATGTAAGTGTGCTTTCAAATAAACTATGCTTGTAACTATTTTACAATAACATATCCTGAAGTGAACTGCTTATGTGTTTGCGAATTGTTTTTTTAGCTTATCTTCATAATCTACACTTGAGCTTACAAAAACAAATGCAAACATCTCATCATTCATAAGATGATCTAGAATCTAGATACAGTTTTGGACTTAGAAATTTCAATTCTTTAAAGTTTAGAAAATTATATAACGCACATTGATTTTGCTGACTTAAAAGTTGAAACCTGACTAGCTGTAAACATGATGATTTCTAATTATCCTCTCATTATACTGAGTACTAATCTAAGACTATCACAACAGTCCTCTTGAAACCTAGACAATCTTCTGAATTGTAGAAACCTGTAACAATTATTCTCCTAAGTTTTTGCTGCTGTCATGATAAATATACAAGATGATAGTGCTTTGTTGATCACTGCCTATGAGAATCTCTTCTTGTTCAATGCCTTGAACCAACCCCGCCAAATCCTCCCGAAACATTTATTTCAAAAGTGCTTCTTATCCTACTTGTGGACTTGTGGTGCATAAAAAAACACTTGCTCTTGAGGGTATTTTCAGACTCCATAAGATCTTGGATGCCTTGTCCTCATTAACATTATTATCAGCTTCCTGCAACACTTTATAGGCAGATTTTGTAGAATAAAGACCATTAGGGTCAGCCTTCCAAAATAGAAAATCCCTGCTGGATTGAAGGATGTGGGCAATCTCAATCTCAGCCAAGAAAGCTGCTACCATGTCAATTTCATGGTAAAAAAATTCCTCCTCCATATTAGCTTCCACTCCCATCTATCCTCTACGAAATCCCCCATGGAATTGGTTGTAAAGTTCTGCTGATTACTTATTTGGTACAGAGTAGGATATTTGGCTTGGAGAGTTAAATTATCCCCCAGCCACTTATCCTTCCAAAATCTGATTTTGGTACCACAGCCCACCCTCCACTTGAGGCTGCTGCTGAAAGACAACCTTTAGGTCTTGCCACCTATGAGAGGAAAATTTGCTCTTTCCACCAGAGATCAACTCCTTCCAGCCACCATATTTGGAGATTAAGATTCTTGCCCAAAGTTGGTTCTAATTATTAGCCAGCTCCCACCCCCATTTGTCAAGTAAAGCCTCATTAAATTTAGACAAATCTTTAATCCCAAGGCCCCCTTTATTTTTAGAAAGGCAAACTGTGTCCCACTTCACCCAAGGAATCTTGTTGGCCTCATGATGACCTCCCCAAAGGAAATTTCTCTGAATGGATACAATCTTTTGCACCACTTTTTTAGGGATCTTAAAAAAAGATAGTAAAAAGATAGGTAAAGCTTATAAAACTGAATTAATGAGAGTGATTCTGCCCCCCCCCCCCCATAGATAGACTTCTTTGCTTCCATTTTGCAAGTTTGGCTTCAAACTTCCTTATAATAGGCTGCCAAACACTCCAGCTCTTAGAAGACACCCCTACCTTGCAAGTATTTTGTTAAATAATGTGATTGAAGTAAATTTTTATTAGATTTAATTAAATAAATGTTTAGTATTTTGTTCTTTCCTGTTAGTCTGTTGATAGCTAACTGGAATAAAAGAAAAGCTAAGGTCGGACCAGTTGATAGTTAACTGGAATAAAAGAAAAGCTAAATTGCAAGGAATAATTCTCATATCTTTTTATTTCATCATTACCCCTTTTATAGCCATTTCATACAAGATATTTTGCTAAGATGTTATAACAGAATTTTGAAATTGCATAACCACACAGGTATCAAGTAAAACGTGGAAAAAGCTTTAAGTGCGAAGTAGAAGGAATTCTAGAATCTGCTATCAGGCTTGCAGCTCCCCTGGCCCTTATACGAAGTCACTGAGGTACTTGGGCCTGTGTGTGTTGCGTTTTGGTCTGTTATTGCCTCTGCTATTTGTAGTCATGATTTCCTCTTGGTTGGAATTATTGT
Source organism: Glycine soja (assembly GCF_004193775.1). NCBI lineage: Eukaryota > Viridiplantae > Streptophyta > Magnoliopsida > Fabales > Fabaceae > Glycine > Glycine soja. The sequence goes on along the minus strand of NC_041015.1, from coordinate 30,398,830 downwards.
CTGATGCTGTTATCTGTGTGATATCTGGTACTGCTGTTAGTGTGTTGCTATCATCTGCATGGTTTTTTTATCGGCAAAAATATATAAATATTTCATTATGTAAATAGTGATGAAGTACCAGAGGTACTTTGTATATAGATAGGATCCCATAGATATGGTTCCTTAGAAAAAACTAATATAGTTTAATTAGGAACCATATTATGGCTAATACATCTGCTAAAGCCCCAATAAAAATCTACCCTCTAGTGATACAAAAAGCCTTGTTCGTGTAGCATTCGAGCTGCTATGATGCATGAAGTGGTCTTCCGGTTCTTTTGGGAAAGCACCCACTAATTTGACCCATGAGACTGTCTCCCACCACAAGGGAAGTACCTTGCTGCAGTTGAAGAAAAGGTGCATTGCATCTTCATCCAAATTGTTACAGAACGGGCACAATGGATCAGCTATCTCCACTTGTCTTCCTCTTAAATTCATCTTCGGTGGTAAATGGTCTTTGATGAGCCTCCATGTAAATACCTTTGCCTTAGGTGGTATTTTAAGTTTCCACAGAAGCGAGAAACTCCCATCCTCTGATTCCCCCCTTATTTCCCCCAGTAGAAACTTATATGCAAATCTGGTCGAATAGATTCCACTCGAGTCTTGCTTCCAAACCCATGAGTCTGCTCCTTGTTGCTGTACTGCTAGCCCTACTGTTTCCTCTAGGAATTCAGCAGCCATTGTAGCATCATTATCAAATAAGTTTCTCCTCCATTTAAAGTTCCATTCCCACCCTTCCTCCTTATGACTTCCCAAGAGGCTGATAGGTTTTTGTTGTTGGTTAGAGATTTGATACAGCGTAGGGAATTTTTCCTTTAAAGATCTGTTCTCTCCAAGCCATTTGTCCTCCCAAAATCTGATCATGTCTCCACTCCGCACCTTCCACTTTCAAAGAGCTGCATGGTTAATATTAGTTAGAACAGTTTCATCTGCTTTTAGGCTTTGATTTTTTTTTGCTCAGCCAAAATAATATATTATATTATAGATGAGTACCAGAGGTACTAGATAATACAAATTTAGACCCATATTACAAGTAGCTCGGGACAAACAATGATACAGTAGCTAAAATAGCTCAAACTACTCAAATAAGACCTAGAGCAGAATCTATTCCTAAGTTGTTGTCCTAAGAAAAACATCTTTGAGATTTGAGGACCATTGATTGAAATGTAAAGAGAAATTTTTTTCCAAACATCTGAGCCATGACCATAAAATAAACACTGCATCTTCCATTAATTTCTGGCCGTCAAAAACAGCATTGGAGAAAATAATGTTGTTCCTATGCTTCCAAATCGAGTAAGTGAGAGCAAACCACCACCACTGCCATCTTTTTCCCTGCAACCCTGCAGAAGCTCCACAAATATGCTGAATAAAGTGCTGATCCGGATTATAAGGGAAAACGCCCATCATATTTACCCAAGACTGTGACTCCCACCATAGGGGACTAATTTTACTGCAGTGGAAGAATAAGTGACCTGCAGTCTCTTCCACTAATATGCAGAAAGGACACAAGTACTCTTGTAACTCATCCCGCTTCTTTTTCAAATTAACTTTAGTTGGCAATTTGTCTTGAATCAGCCTCCACGCGAAGATAGCCACTTTCCATGGGACCCTAAGCTTCCAAAGTTCCTTGAACTTTCCATCCTGTCCATCTCCCACTGTGACATGATGAATTGCCTTATATGCACTCTTAGTCGAATAACAGCCACTAGGCTCTACCGCCCACTTCCATTGATCATTTAATTTCGGCCTGATTGTGAACCCTTCCAGCTGTTGGAGGAAAGCTACCACCATACCTATCTCATTATCAAACAAAAGTCTCCTCCACTTGAAATTCCGCTCCCACCCACCTTCTTTCACAGCACCTGCTTTTAGGCTTTGATATTGTAACAGTATGGTTGTGATCCACTCATTTTCTCTTCCTATACCTTTTTGTACTGGCTTATCATAAATTAAAATACACTTTCAAATTTCTCTGAAGTCTGAACTATAGTTTTCGTATGGTATCAAGAATCTGGACCAAATGATCTTGAGAAAATGAATCTGGGTTGCATCTGCGAGAGTGAATCCACAATCATTTTCACAATTGAACAACTTTACACTGAGATAAAAAGAACTAAACTTGGAAATCTCTCACTCAAAATTTCTCCTTCGGATCAAAGCCATCATTGATTCCCTGTTTGCTGTTGATCTTATCTCAACTAAAGTAATTAGATGTCATTGTTGAGGGCCTACCAGATGAATATGATGCCATAGTAACCTTTATCGGTAGCAAGTTCAAACCATTTCCACATGGAGGAGATTGAAGCACTGTTACTGGCTCGAGGTTTATAAGGCACAGGCAGCAGACGACTCAGGACACTATCTTTATTAATGTTACTTAACATTAAGGTTACCAAAATCTAGAGAGGCTATCAAACTTGTGAAATTTCCATAAACTCGACTTGTAAACTCAACTTACAAATGCGGTATATAAAAGTATTTAAAAAAACTATGATAATACTCATAGGTAAAATCCTATAACCAAAATAGGTTTTTTGGCAAACCAGATTTTAACTTGGTTTAGAACCCAAACTAATTTTTAAAATGGTTTCCAATCCAAAACCACTTTCAATACTAGTTTTAAAATTGATTTTAGGTTAAAAACCACTTGTAAATCCAAAACCAGTTCTAACATTGGTTTAACCCATTTTCTTAAAATATGTTTTTAAATCCATTTCTCAAATCCAAAAAGAAATATGAAACAATACCAGTTCTAGTTTTCTTTCTACGTTTTTGCTATACCTGTTATTTTATTAAATTTAATCATGCAGTTGGACCCTTGTTGACAAGTTCAAAATAAACTGCAAGTGACAATATTAGAAATACTATTAATAATTATAGCAATCATTGTTACTGCACAGTATTTTGGTCTACTTTGATGATATTATTTTTACAGGGAACTCTCCTATTTTAATTCAACAATTGATTACTCGATTGAAATCAGTCTTGGCCCTAAAACAGTTTGACCATCTTGATTACTTTTTAGGCATTGAAGTAAAGCATGTTTCTGATGGTTCTCTACTTGTCACTTAGAGCCAATATATTTACAATCTTCTTGTTAAATCCAATACGACTAATTCTAATGGCATCTCATCTCCCATGATTGGAGACAAAAAAAACTCCCAAGACAGGGTGCATAATATGTTTCTGATCCTACTCTGTATTGTTCAGCTATCAGCACCTTAGAATATTCAACCATCTTTCTGATTGTTTTGTTGTTTGTCTCCCCCCTTTTCCAATTCTATTTTGCCTCCCTCAGTTACTCACATTCTTTGCCTTGCCTTGCTTACTTGTCCTATCCAGGCATTGGGGCTAAATAATAATAAAGATCAATCGAGGAGGAAAACTAAAACTGCAGAGAAAGGCTTATCCAAATGGTGAAGGGAAGTCGAAGTAATTTCTTTTCTTCTACATCAAAATTATCCACTTCTTTTCCTGAATGGATAATTTGCAATCATGTAAAAGGTACAATACATAGTGTAGGGGTTTCACAAATCCCTATGGGTAATTACAGAAATAAGACAAGAAAAAAATAGCAGAAAAATTAAGAAATCCCAATCTAATAAAAACAACAAATGATATACAAATATTTTTTAAGAAGTGTTACCATCACCCTCTTTGATCCACTTGCTTCTAGATTTCTGTCTCACTATTGATTCATGAAGAAAAGACTGCTCCCATAGGTCAGACTGTATTTTCTTGAGCTGTTGGACTTGCTGATCAGAGGGGTGAGCTGTGAGAGAATTCTCCAGGTCATTCAGCTTTTTCTGAGTTTGCTTCACCTTGTTGCCCAGGTCTCCACAATTATCTCTGCTCCAGGTTTTTAGCCTATGTTTGAGGTTATGAAGTTTGCATTTTAATGCATAACCCCCCCCCCCCAACCCATAGGCTGATTTGCAGACCAGCAGTCCCTTACCACCTTAGTGTAATCCTTGTTAGACAGCCAAGCATCAAAGACCCTAAAAGGCTTAGGGCCCCAATCAGTGTGTTTAGAGTTCATGAGGATGGGGCAATGATCTGAATAGCTATCAGACCACTTAGATAGCCAATCATCATAGACTAGCACTCTATCTAGCTTGCTCTTGCAAGAGCCATTAGGCCTAACCCAAGTAAAAGGCTTCCCCACACATGGAATATCATCTACCTCCATTTCAGCAAGCCAATCATTAAATTCAGCTATAAGATTGGCTTCTGAATTGGAATGGGTACTTCCCAATCTTTCAACTGGGTGTCTAATGCAGTTAAAGTCTCCTACAAGGCACCAAGACTGAACCTGGGACTGGTTCTTCCTTGAGTACAGCATCTGGCACAGCTGTCTTTTGCTTTCTTTCTCACAAGGAGCATAAATATTGGCTAGTTAAGGCAATCCACCACCCACACCTTGTACTATGATTCACAACTGCCCCAAAAGTGCCTGGAATAAAAATGCATTTGAAGGCAATCCACCACACACACCCCCATCAATAAAAATGCCTGGAATAGCATTGAATGCTCTCCTAAAATTTATTATTTTGTGGAAATAACCAGTGTTGCAGTCCCCTTCCTTCAACCATTTGGCCCTAGATTTTTGTCTCAATAGAGATTCAAATGCATTTGAAGCATTCCATAATTCCTGCTGTAGGGAATTTCTGTCCTTGAGCTCTTGATCAGACAGAATTCGATGAGAGGGTAGATCCTCCACCTCATTTACTTTCTGCTGAATGCTGAAGATCTTCTTGACATCAATATTCCCATCTACCTTACTCCACTGTTTTATAGCAGCTTTTAAGTTTTTCAGCTTATCTAGACAACATAGAAACATACTCATAGACTGAAAGCAAAGCAATTGCAATAAAATACAAGAAGAACCAAACATAAGCTCAATGCTGTAGCTGAATTTCTATTTGGTTTCAACACCTCTATACTGCATTCAATTTTGCTATCACACACACACACACACACACACACACATACACACACACACACACACACACACACACACACACACAAACCCACAGACCCACACACACACACACGCGCGCGCACATACACACACAGCCACACAGACCCACACCCACACACACACACACACACACACACATACACACACACACCCACAGACCCCCCCCCCCCCCACACACACACACAGCCACACACACACAGCTCCAACTTTGGACTTTTGTTTCATCAGACTCGACGGGGCTCTCACCCTCGTCCTTGAAAAAAGAAGAAACCTGAAGGAACCTTGACACAAGAGTTTGTGCAGTGTCAAACCTGAAGGAACCACAGACACACCCACACAGACATATACTCAATGACAATAATAAAGCATAAGCACCCTTCAAACCCAGCATTTTAAATTAGATACATAAAGAACTGCTGATGTCTATATTTGCCTGTAATTGAATTTTACCTTTTGTATGTTCTTGTATGTGATTAGTGTAATTTGCTATATAAACAACTGTTGTTCATGCTGAGTGAACCTTAGATTCCCGTTTGAGACTAAATGCAATGACTCTTGCGGACAGTTTGCATTAGTCATTGTATTTAGTCTTGAATTGTCCATTTGGACAGTTTGGGGACACAGGTATTTTTATGTTAGATTCATTCGTGAAGGTTATTATTATTTTCATTAATTTGATTAAATTTCGGTTCAATGCATTTCAAATTGTTCTCTGAGTGCATACTTGATTATCGGGAAATTCATTTCACCGATGTCATGTCGTGTACTTGGAGACCAATGCGAAATGTTGCCGAAATTTAGTCAACTTTTAGTAAATAATGGTAACCCTGACGTTTGAAGCTAACATAAAAGACAGTTTTCCTAAATGGGATAGGGCCACACCTATAAATAAAAAAGTGAGATTTTCATGCATGGAATTGCTTAGATGGATTGAAGTTGGATGAATGAAATTCGTATGAGCCCAGAATATGAGGATGGCGTCGAACAGTTCTTGCAATTTGCTTCAGAAAGAGGTCGACCGAATGAAGAAGGAAAATATTATTGTCCTTGCATCAACTGTTTGAATGGAAGACGACAAGTACTGGATGACCTACGGGACCATCTATTGTGTGATGGGATTAAGAAGAATTACACGACATGGATATGGCATGGTGAAGTCACAGACATGCAGAGTGGGTCCCGATCTGAACCGTTTGATGTAGAAATGGGAGATCGGTTGGAGGACATGATTCGTGACCTTGGACAAGAGTCTTTCTAGCAAGCACACGCCCTTGTGTATGAAGGATTGTAGAGTGATTCAAAGAAGCCTTTGTATGTAGGGTGCAAGAATTCCTTAACCCTGTTGTCTGTTGTGTTAAGTCTGGTTAATGTGAAGGCCAGGTATGGGTGGAGTGACAAAAGTTTCACCTCACTGCTTGAGGTAGTGCACAATCTGCTTCCAGAGGACAGCACGTTGCCTAAAAGTTACTATAAGGCAAAAAAGATATTGTGTTCGATGGGTATGGAGTATCAGAAGATTCATGCTTGCCCCAATGATTGCATACTGTACAGGCATGAATTCCAAGAAATGTCGAAATGCCCTATCTGTGGGACTTCACGGTACAAAGTGAAGGATGAAGAGGAAAGCAGTTCTGATGAAAACTCCAACAAGGGCCCCCCAGTGAAGGTTTTGTAGTATCTTCCAATCATTCCTAGGTTTAAGCGTCTTTTTTCTAATGAGGATGACGCAAAAGACCTTGCATGGCATGCAAATGGAAGGATTTCTGATGGAATGGTCCGTCATCCGGCTGATTGCTCGCAGTGGAAGAAGATTGATGGTTTGTATCCGGATTTTGGGAAAGACCCAAGAAATCTTCGACTTGGACTAGCCAGTGATGAAATAAATCCATATGGCACCTTAAGCACTCAACACAGTTCATGGCCAGTTTTGCTAGTAATTTACAATTTGCCTCCTTGGTTGTGCATGAAGCGAAAATACATGATGTTGTCTATGATGATATTGGGCCCAAGACAGCCAGGAAATGACATTGGTGTTTATCTAAGTCCTTTGGTTGAAGATTTGAGAAAGTTGTATGACGAGGGGGTTGTAGTGTTGATGCGTTTCGCAAGGAGACGTTTGAAATACGTGCAATGCTTTTTTGTACCATTAATGACTTTCCAGCATATGGGAATCTCAGTGGTTACAGTGTTAAGGGTCATCATGCATGCCCCATCTGTGAAGAAAACACAAGTTACATACAACTTAAACATGGGAGAAAAACAGTCTACAGTAGGCATCGCCGCTTTCTAACACCCAATCATCCTTACAGACGACTGAAAAAAGCTTTTAATGGAAGTCAAGAGCATGATATTGCGTCGATACCGTTGACTAGTGAGCAGGTATATCAGCGGGTTCAACACCTGAATACTGTATTTGGGAAGACCCAAAAGAAGGATAAAAGTCAGAGTTGCATATGGAAGAAGAGATCCATTTTCTTTGATCTTCCGTACTGGTGTGATCTTGACATTAGACATTGTATTGATGTTATGCATGTGGAGAAAAATGTTTGTGACAGTGTGGTTGGGATGCTCCTTAACATTTAAGGCTAGACGAAGGATGGCTTGAATACCCGTCAAGATCTAACTGATATGGGTATACGATCACAGTTGCATCCAAGGTCTGATGGGAAGAAAATTTACTTGCCCCCAACCTGCCATACTTTGTCCAAGAAGGAGAAGATAAGTTTTTGTCAGTGTCTTCGTCGGGTGAAGGTTCCACAAGGATACTCTTCAAATATTAAGAGCCTTGTGCAGTTGAAGGAGCTTAAGCTTGTAGGGTTAAAGTCTCACGATTGTCACGTGCTGATGCAACAATTGTTAGTCGTGGCTATACGAGACATCTTGCCAAACAAAGTCAGGTTAGCAATAACTCGCCTGTGCTTTTTCTTCCATGCTTTATGTAGCAAAGTCATTGATCCAGTCAAGTTTGATGAGTTGGAAAATGAGGCCGCAATTATACTGTGCCAGTTGGAGATATATTTTCCCCCTGCTTTCTTTGACATCATGATTCACTTGATTGTGCATCTGGTCAGAGAAATCAAATGCTTTGGTCCTGTTTATCTGCGACGGATGTACTTGGTTGAGCGATACATGAAGATCTTAAAAGGGTATACAAAGAATCTATATCATCCAGAAGCATCTATTGTAGAGAGGTACAATGCAAAAGAAGTCATTGAATTTTGTTCAGAATACTTAGAGAAGGCTAAACCTGTTGGGCTTCCTGAGTCTCGGCATGATGACAGAGTAGGTGGTAAGGGTTCAAGAGGACTGCATGTGATCACTCTAAGTGTAAAAGATTTGTTACAAGCTCACTTGTATGTCTTGAACAACAGTAATGAAGTTTTGCCATACATAGTTAAACATGAAGCTTTAGTCAAATAGAATAATCTGAAAATGTCAAAGAATTGGGTGTTGAAAAAGCATAACAAGACTTTCTGTGATTGGTTTACAGATACAATCTTTGCAGATGAGAATGCTTCAGAAACATTAAGAAAGCTAGCAGATGGGCCTAAAAGAAATGTTATAACCTGGCAAGGATACGACATAAACAGGTATTCATTTTACACAAAAGCACAAGATGACAAAAGTACAATGCAGAACAGCAGGGTCACCCTAAGGGATGAATCTCAACACTTTGCAAGTGTCAATGACGTCAATCCCTGTGTAGCTTCCATCCCTTACTTTGGGTTCATTGATGAAATTTGGGAGCTTAACTATGTGAAATTTACGGTATGTGTTTTCAAATGTAAATGGGTTGACAACAACACCGATGTGTGCACCGATGATATAGGATTTACATTGGTAGACCTAAAGAAACTTGGTTACCACAATGACCCTTTCATCATGGCAGAACAAGCTAGACAAGTATTTTACGTGCAAGACCCTTGTGATGAAAGGTGGTGCGTGGTTCTGCAGGGCAAGACCCTTGATGTTTGTCGCCAGTTTCATCATCCACCACCCTTTTCTTCTTTGTCTTCTCACAACTTTACCCGAATTTCCTAACTTCAACACAGTTGAATCTCCTGTCTTATTCTCCAATGACACACTTTGATGGCCTGTATCTCTTTTCTTCGTATGTTCTAGTGCTTCAGCTTCAGAATGCATAAAGCAATCTGAATTTTCCAGTGATCACCAAAGGCTTCTGTATCAGCATTGACATTCTCCACCCTCTTTGGTTTATGCTTTTGTGCTGCATTCCGTGCTTCCTCCATATAAATCTCAGATTTATTAGAGGTTGCACTAGCACGATCAGCACCAATCTGTGCTTCTTCCTCGTCTACCAGCTCAATATCTTTCCTTTTAACTTTTGTTTTGTAAATTACAGTGTAGTTTACAAAAGCAAAGGTGAAACAAAAGATATTGAGCTGGTAGAGGAGGAACAGGTACGGATTGGTGTTGATCCTTCTAGTGAGACCTCCAATAAATCTGAGAATTATAAGGAGGAAGCACGGAATGCAACATAGAAGCATAAGCCAAAGAAAGTAGAGAGTGTTAATGCTGATGCAGAAGCCTTTGGTGATCACTGGAAAATTCTGATTGCTTTATGCATTCTGAAGCTGAACCACTAGAACATAAGAAGAAAAGAGATACAGCCATCAAAGTGTGTCATTGGAGAATAAGACAAGAGATTCAATTGTGTTGAAGTTAGGAAATTCGGGTAAAGTTGTGAGAAGACAAAGAAGAAAAGGGTGGTGGATGATGAAACTGGCGACAAACATCAACTGTATGAAGTCCTAAGGATACCATCTAAAAGAAAATACCGATGCCTTAATCATAGAAAAATGTAGTTGTCACTTACTTGCTTTGGTGACCTCTGTCTCTGCAGAAAATTACATTACACGATGTTAATCAATTCTCCTTCATCATGATCATTTCGATTAATCAATTCTCTTTCAACTAACCATTACAATTAACTTTGTTTCATGAACAGGTAGTTGTGTCTCCGGCAAAACCACCTCCGAAGCCCGATCCGGAGGTCGATGATCCGCTTTATCTGATGACATTGACCATCCCAGAGCTTTTCTTGAGGCCTTATCAGGTTAGATGGGATGCCACCATGTTCGGGGTCTTTAATCCAGATTTCCCCCTCTACATAAAGCACGAAGACCTCTCCGAAATCATACACGGTGGTCAATGTCTCAGCATATCAGTGTTACAATTGTGGATTCTGTAAGTCATTATATATTACTTTTAATTACATAAGTTATTGCTTTCAATTCATAAATATTTAACTTTGACTTAACATAAACAGGCATCTCACTGAAACATGTATGCGAGTGGGGAATTCTGATATTTATGGATTCCTCAAGCCACAGTCCATTCAGAGGTCTGGGCAATTGCAGTTTGAGTCTGAAAGTTACATAAAGAGTTGGATACAGAGTTCACAACGCGATGTCTATCTTGGAGCCTACCTAAATGGGTAAGTCACTAAATAACTAAATTTAATTAATGTTTACTAATGTAGTAACCAATTTTAGGTTCCACTGCAGCGGACATTGGCAGATGGTGGTCATCCTGCCCAAGGAACACCTAGTTGTCTGGTTTTGTTCATTGCATAACAGGCCAGACAACTACCTTAAGGGGATTATTAATAGGTTAGTGTTCTTTTCAATACATTTGCATTGTAATACCTCAACGTACAACACCAGTTTTTAATTGTTACTCATCTGGAACAGTGCTTTAAAAGGTCTTGATGATGCTACACAGCCTAAATCAAAGGCTTTTGCTAGGTGGATTGTCGTCAAGGTACGTCATTTACATCAAACTTCCACTTATATATATTTCTTTATGTGTCTGTACATTAGTTGTTTAATTAATATCCAAATTTCATTATGTATTTAGTGTAATAGACAAAAAGGAAGTACTGAGTGCGGCTACTATGTGATGCACTGGATGTCCACCATCATTTTAGGAACTTTTAGGAATAATTGGGAAGCGGTAAGTTTATTTCAAACAAAATCGATTTATTTAGAATTTCTATTACATTATTAATTTATTATGATTTATTTCATCATTCAGTATTTTAACGATCCTAGACCATTGGAGCCAGAGAGATTAAAGGTATTGTGGATCCAGTGGGCACAGTTTTATCTTCGAGTTAGAGATCAGGCCTAGGATTTAGGGACAATGGTTTTTTCCTTAGTTTACTTTGGTTTAACATTTTTTACATTTTCTATGTAATATGAACATTAAATTCATTTGATGATTGTTCTTTATGATAAATCAATTATTTGATGTTTATTATCATTAAAACTGCTTGAAAGCAGAATAAAATGTTTATTTGCTGTGAATTGGGCCTGAAATTGCATTTGACAGGTACAATTTTGGGTTTACTGTAAAAACAGAAAGTAAATATAAAAAAAATAGTTGAAAACAACATCGGTTATTACCAAAAACTGATGTTAATATCATAAACAACATCGATTATTTACAAAAACCGATGTCGACATGAACCTTAACATCGGTTGTAATAGAAAACCGATGTTAACGTTTGTATATTAACATCGGTGTTAGTGCTTAGCTTTACTAAGCTTTAAAAGATTGGCTAAGATTTTGTTAAAACATAAGCACTTAGACAATGAAGGAAAGCTGGAGTTGCTGCACATGATGTCCAACGTTATGTCAAAGAATAAGATCGGGCTGCACAATGCACAAGGCAAGATAAAGTGTCAAATGAAGAATTGAAGCTGCAGGATTCACGATGTCGGATACAATGTCCAGGACATCCTGCCTGAAAATACTGGAATTGCTAAAAGCATTGAAGCTGCAGGATCCACGATGTCGGATACAATGTCCAGGACATCCTGCCCGAAAATACTGGAGTTGCTAAAAACATTGAAGTTGCAGGATCCACGATGTCGGATACGATGTCCAGGACATCTTGCCCGAAAATACTGGACATATAAATCTGTTATATCTTTAACAGATTATTGTGCAGTTAGCAAGAGATTAGATGATCTATCTTTAGGAACGAATTAAAAGATAATTAAAGTTCGAATTACAAACTAGAAGAGTTCGTTCAGGGATTAAAGATTAAAGATAAAAACTAAAAGATCAAACGTTATCTTTTAGTTCTTTAAGTGCAGATTTTCAGGAAGAATGATAGATCTCATCCAGCACAAGCTGTTGCAGCCCAGACACACACACTGCTATAAAAACATGGAGGCTGCACGAGTTTTGTACCAAGTCCGGGATTGAAGAGTTATTTTGTGAGTTTTGGGACTTGAGTCTTTTGTGAGCCACCTTGATGTTATCCTAACATCGAGTGTTGGACCTGAGTGTGTAGAGTTGATCTCTAGTTTGTGTAGAGTTGATCTCTGTAGTTTGTGTAGAGTTGATCTCTGTAGTTTGTGTAGAGTTGATCTCTATTGTTCAGAGAGCAATCTCTGGTGTGTCTTTGATTTGTTTGTAAACACGGGAGTGTGATTGAGAGGGAGTGAGCGGGGTTTCTCATATCTAAGAGTGGCTCTTAGGTAGAGATTGCACGGGTAGTGGTTAGGTGAGAAGGTTGTAAACAGTGGCTGTTAGATCTTCGAACTAACACTATTTTAGTGGATTTCCTCCCTGGCTTGGTAGCCCCCAGATGTAGGTGAGGTTGCACCGAACTGGGTTAACAATTCTCTTGTGTTATTTACTTGCTTAAACTGTTCATACTGTCAAAAACAATCTGCATGTTCTGAAGCATGATGTCGTGACATCCTGTACGACATCTGTCCCCAGTATCAGAATTTCAATTGGTATCAGAGCAGGCACTCGAAATCACTGAGTGAGATCTAGGGAGATAAATTCTGATGAACATGGAGAAAGAAGGAGGACCAGTGAACAGACCACCAATCCTGGATGGAACCAACTATGAATACTGGAAAGCAAGGATGGTGGCCTTCCTCAAATCACTGGATAGCAGAACCTGGAAAGCTGTTATCAAAGGCTGGGAACATCCCAAGATGCTGGACACAGAAGGCAAGCCCACTGATGGATTGAAGCCAGAAGAAGACTGGACAAAAGAAGAAGACGAATTGGCACTTGGAAACTCCAAAGCCTTGAATGCTCTATTCAATGGAGTTGACAAGAATATCTTCAGACTAATCAACACATGCACAGTGGCCAAGGATGCATGGGAGATCCTGAAAACCACTCATGAAGGAACCTCCAAAGTGAAGATGTCCAGATTGCAACTATTGGCTACAAAATTCGAAAATCTGAAGATGAAGGAGGAAGAGTGTATTCATGACTTCCACATGAACATTCTTGAAATTGCCAATGCTTGCACTGCCTTGGGAGAAAGGATGACAGACGAAAAGCTGGTGAGAAAGATCCTCAGATCCTTGCCTAAGAGATTTGACATGAAAGTCACTGCAATAGAGGAGGCCCAAGACATTTGCAACATGAGAGTAGATGAACTCATTGGTTCCCTTCAAACCTTTGAGCTAGGACTCTCGGATAGGGCTGAAAAGAAGAGCAAGAACTTGGCGTTCGTGTCCAATGATGAAGGAGAAGAAGATGAGTATGACCTGGATACTGATGAAGGACTGACTAATGCAGTTGTGCTCCTTGGAAAGCAGTTCAACAAAGTGCTGAACAGAATGGACAGGAGGCAGAAACCACATGTCCAGAACATCCCTTTCGACATCAGGAAAGGTAGTAAAGACCAGAAAAGATCAGATGAAAAGCCCAGTTACAGCAAAGGAATTCAATGCCATGGGTGTAAAGGCTATGGACACATCATAGCTGAATGTCCCACTCATCTCAAGAAGCAGAGGAAAGGACTTTCTGTATGTCGGTCTGGTGATACAGAGAGTGAACAAGAAAGTGATTCTGACAGAGATGTGAATGCACTCACTGGGAGATTTGAATCTGCTGAAGATTCAAGTGATACAGATAGTGAAATCACTTTTGATGAGCTTGCTATATCCTATAGAGAACTATGCATCAAAAGTGAGAAGATTCTTCAGCAAGAAGCACAACTAAAGAAGGTCATTGCAAATCTGGAGGCTGAGAAGGAGGCACATGAAGAGGAGATCTCTGAGCTTAAAGGAGAAGTCGGTTTTCTGAACTCTAAACTGGAAAACATGACCAAATCAATAAAGATGCTGAATAAAGGCTCAGATATGCTTGATGAGGTGCTACAGCTTGGGAAGAATGTTGGAAACCAGAGAGGACTTGGGTTTAAATCTGCTGGCAGAATAACCATGACAGGATTTGTTCCTGCCAAAAACAGCACTGGAGCCACGATGTCACAACATCGGTCTCGACATCATGGAACGCAGCAGAAAAAGAGCAAAAGAAAGAAGTGGAGGTGTCACTACTGTGGCAAGTATGGTCACATAAAGCCCTTTTGCTATCATCTACATGGCCATCCACATCATGGAACTCAAAGCAGCAACAGCGGAAGGAAGATGATGTGGGTTCCAAAACACAAGACTGTTAGTCTTGTTGTTCATACTTCACTTAGAGCATCAGCTAAGGAAGATTGGTACCTAGATAGCGGTTGTTCCAGACACATGACAGGAGTCAAAGAATTCCTGGTGAACATTGAACCTTGCTCCACTAGCTATGTGACATTTGGAGATGGTTCTAAAGGAAAGATCACTGGAATGGGAAAGCTAGTCCATGATGGACTTCCTAGTCTGGACAAAGTACTGCTGGTGAAGGGACTGACTGCAAACTTGATCAGCATCAGTCAGCTGTGTGATGAAGGATTCAATGTAAACTTCACAAAGTCAGAATGCTTGGTGACAAATGAGAAGAGTGAAGTTCTAATGAAGGGCAGCAGATCAAAGGACAACTGTTACCTATGGACACCTCAAGAAACCAGTTACTCATCCACATGTCTATTCTCCAAAGAAGATGAAGTCAGAATATGGCATCAAAGATTTGGACATCTGCACTTAAGAGGCATGAAGAAAATCATTGACAAAGGTGCTATTAGAGGCATTCCCAATCTGAAAATAGAAGAAGGCAGAATCTGTGGTGAATGTCAGATTGGAAAGCAAGTCAAGATGTCCCACCAGAAGCTTCAACATCAGACCACTTCCAGGGTGCTGGAACTACTTCACATGGACTTGATGGGGCCTATGCAAGTTGAAAGCCTTGGAGGAAAGAGGTATGCCTATGTTGTTGTGGATGATTTCTCCAGATTTACCTGGGTCAACTTTATCAGAGAGAAATCAGACACCTTTGAAGTATTCAAGGAGTTGAGTCTAAGACTTCAAAGAGAAAAAGACTGTGTCATCAAGAGAATCAGGAGTGACCATGGCAGAGAGTTTGAAAACAGCAGGTTCACTGAATTCTGCACATCTGAAGGCATCACTCATGAGTTCTCTGCAGCCATTACACCACAACAAAATGGCATAGTTGAAAGGAAAAACAGGACTTTGCAAGAAGCTGCTAGGGTCATGCTTCATGCCAAAGAACTTCCCTATAATCTCTGGGCTGAAGCCATGAACACAGCATGCTACATCCACAACAGAGTCACACTTAGAAGAGGGACTCCAACCACACTGTATGAAATCTGGAAAGGGAGGAAGCCAACTGTCAAGCACTTCCACATCTTTGGAAGTCCATGTTACATTTTGGCTGATAGAGAGCAAAGGAGAAAGATGGATCCCAAGAGTGATGCAGGAATATTCCTGGGATACTCTACAAATAGCAGAGCATATAGAGTATTCAATTCCAGAACCAGAACTGTGATGGAATCCATCAATGTGGTTGTTGATGATCTAACTCCAGCAAGAAAGAAGGATGTCGAAGAAGATGTCAGAACATCGGGAGACAATGTAGCAGATACAGCTAAAAGTGCAGAAAATGCAGAAAACTCTGATTCTGCTACAGATGAACCAAACATCAACCAACCTGACAAGAAACCCTCCATTAGAATCCAGAAGATGCACCCCAAGGAGCTGATTATAGGAGATCCAAACCGAGGGGTCACTACAAGATCAAGGGAGATTGAGATTGTCTCAAATTCATGCTTTGTCTCCAAAATTGAGCCCAAGAATGTGAAAGAGGCACTGACTGATGAGTTCTGGATCAATGCTATGCAAGAAGAATTGGAGCAATTCAAAAGGAATGAAGTCTGGGAGCTAGTTCCGAGACCCGAGGGAACTAATGTGATTGGCACCAAGTGGATCTTCAAGAACAAAACCAATGAAGAAGGTGTTATAACCAGAAACAAGGCCAGACTTGTTGCTCAAGGCTACACTCAGATTGAAGGTGTAGACTTTGATGAAACTTTCGCTCCTGTTGCTAGACTTGAATCCATCAGATTGTTACTTGGCGTAGCTTGCATCCTAAAATTCAAGCTGTACCAGATGGATGTGAAAAGCGCGTTTCTGAATGGATACCTTAATGAAGAAGCCTATGTGGAGCAGCCAAAGGGATTTGTAGATCCAACTCATCCAGATCATGTATACAGGCTCAAGAAGGCTCTCTATGGATTGAAGCAAGCTCCAAGAGCTTGGTATGAAAGGCTAACAGAGTTCCTTACTCAGCAAGGGTATAGGAAGGGAGGAATTGACAAGACTCTCTTTGTCAAACAAGATGCTGAAAACTTGATGATAGCACAGATATATGTTGATGACATTGTGTTTGGAGGGATGTCGAATGAGATGCTTCGACATTTTGTCCAACAGATGCAATCTGAATTTGAGATGAGTCTTGTTGGAGAGCTGACTTATTTTCTGGGACTCCAAGTGAAGCAGATGGAAGACTCCATATTCCTCTCACAAAGCAAGTATGCAAAGAACATTGTCAAGAAGTTTGGGATGGAAAATGCCAGCCATAAAAGAACACCTGCACCTACTCACTTGAAGCTGTCAAAAGATGAAGCTGGCACCAGTGTTGATCAAAGCCTGTACAGGAGCATGATTGGGAGCTTACTATATTTAACAGCTAGCAGACCTGACATCACCTATGCAGTAGGTGTTTGTGCAAGATATCAAGCCAATCCCAAGATAAGTCACTTGAATCAAGTAAAGAGAATTCTGAAATATGTAAATGGCACCAGTGACTATGGGATTATGTACTGTCATTGTTCAGATTCAATGTTGGTTGGGTATTGTGATGCTGATTGGGCTGGAAGTGCAGATGACAGAAAAAGCACTTCTGGTGGATGCTTCTATCTGGGCAACAATCTTATTTCATGGTTCAGCAAGAAGCAGAACTGTGTGTCCCTATCTACTGCAGAAGCAGAGTATATTGCAGCAGGAAGCAGCTGTTCACAACTAGTTTGGATGAAGCAGATGCTCAAGGAGTACAATGTCGAACAAGATGTCATGACATTGTACTGTGATAACTTGAGTGCTATTAATATTTCTAAAAATCCTGGTCAACACAGCAGAACCAAGCACATTGACATTAGACATCACTATATTAGAGAGCTTGTTGATGATAAAGTTATCACACTGGAGCATGTTGACACTGAGGAACAAATAGCAGATATTTTCACAAAGGCATTGGATGCAAATCAGTTTGAAAAACTGAGGGGCAAGCTGGGCATTTGTCTGCTAGAGGATTTATAGCAATTACTGTTATCTGAACGTGCTCAAACGTTAATAGCGCGTTCTCTACTGGGCCAAGACAAATTCGACCGTTGCTTCACACGTCCCTCTACATTCTTCATTCAAATTTATATTTTCGTGGCATTCTTGTTTTCATCAGCATTCCCCAACACCTCTCGGAATTTCACGAAACCATTTCAAAAGCTCTGCTTCTCCATGGCTACCTCACCAAAAGATACTTCAGCTCCTGGTTCACCTTCTGTACCATCATCTCCATCATCCACCAAAGCACCATCACACCAGGAACGACCTGAATTCACTATCCAACCCATACAAATGATTCCTGGTTCAGCCCCTGTTCCTGAAAAACTGGTTCCCAAAAGACAACAGGGAGTGAAGATTTCTGAAAACCCTAGCCTTGCAACAAGTCCTAGGGAAGTAGACACGGAAATGGATAAGAAGATCCGCAGTATTGTGAGTAACATTCTGAAAAATGCCTCTGTTCCTGATGCTGATGAAGATGTTCCAACATCTTCCACCCCAAATGCTTCTGTGCCTGATGTTGAGAAAGATGTTCCAACATCTTCCGCCCCAAATGCTGAAATCCTCTCTTCCTCCAGCAAAGAGAGATCAACAGAGGAAGATGATCAAGCCGCAGAGGAGACTCCTGCACCACGGGCACCAGAACCTGCTCCAGGTGACCTCATTGACCTAGAAGAGGTAGAATCTGATGAAGAACCCATTGCCAACAAATTGGCACCTGGCATTGCAGAACGATTACAAAGCCGAAAAGGAAAAACCCCCATTAAGAGGTCAGGACGAATCAAGACTATGGCACAGAAGAAGAGCACTCCGATCACTCCTACCACATCCAGACGGAGCAAAGTTGCAATCCCTTCCAAGAAGAGGAAAGAAATTTCCTCATCTGACTCTGATGATGATGTCGAACTAGATGTTCCCGACATCAAGAGGACCAAGACATCAGGGAAGAAGGTGCCTGGTAATGTCCCTGATGCACCATTGGACAACATCTCATTCCACTCCATTGGCAATGCAGAAAGGTGGAAATTCGTGTATCAACGCAGGCTTGCTGTAGAAAGAGAACTGGGAAGAGATGCCTTGGCTTGCAAGGAGATCATGGACCTCATCAAGACTGCTGGACTACTGAAGACAGTCACCAAGTTGGGAGATTGCTATGAAAGTCTAGTCAGGGAATTCATTGTCAACATTCCCTCTGACATAACAAACAGAAAGAGTGATGAGTATCAAAAGGTATTTGTCAGAGGAAAGTGTGTTAGATTCTCCCCTGCTGTAATCAACAAATACCTGGGCAGACCAACAGATGGAGTGGTGGATATTACTGTCTCTGAGCATCAAATTGCCAAGGAAATCACTGCCAAACAAGTCCAGCATTGGCCAAAGAAAGGGAAGCTGTTTGCAGGGAAGCTAAGTGTGAAATATGCAATCCTGCACAGGATTGGAGCTGCAAACTGGGTACCCACCAATCATACTTCCACTGTTGCCACAGGTTTGGGTAAATTTCTGTATGCTGTTGGAACCAAGTCCAAATTTAATTTTGGAAACTATATTTTTGATCAAACTGTTAAGCATTCAGAATCCTTTGCTGTCAAATTACCCATTGCCTTCCCAACTGTATTGTGTGGCATTATGTTGAGTCAACATCCCAATATTTTAAACTACACTGACTCTGTGATGAAGAGAGAATCTCCTCTATCCCTGCATTACAAATTGTTCGAGGGGACACATGTCCCAGACATTGTCTCGACATCAGGGAAAGCTGCTGCTTCAGGTGCTGTGTCAAAGGATGCCTTGATTGCTGAACTCAAGGACACATGCAAGGTGCTGGAAGCAACCATCAAAGCCAACACAGAGAAGAAAATGGAGCTGGAACGGATGATCAGAAGACTCTCAGAAAGTGGCATTGATGATGGTGAAGCAGCTGAGGAAGAAGAAGAAGCAGCTGAGGAAGAAGAAGAAGCAGCTGAGGCAGAGGAAGATGCAGCAGAGGATACAGATTCAGATGATGATGATGATTCTGAAGCCACCCCATGATCATCAGACCTTTATGTTTTTGCTTTTACTTTTATTAGCTAAAGGGGCATGTCCCTTTGAACAATGGTTACTATTGGTCTGTAATATTTGCACCTTAAGTTCATGCATTCTACTTTTGTCAAATTCTGTCTAAAAAGGGGGAGTAATAGTATTATATGCATGATTTTGTGTATGCAGTAGTAGTATTATGCATGACTTATGATTTAGAGAAGTAGGATACGATGTATGCATGATTCATGATTTTGAGGGGGAGTTGTATGTACATGATTTTGAGGGGGAGACTGCTGCTGCTGATGATGACTGATGTAAGCTACTAGTAGCTGATAGAAGATGCTGCAGTAAGAGCATGGAGACAAGGGAAAGCTGATGTCACATGAGATGTCTTGACATCCTGGAAAAGACTAGTAGCTGATAGAAGATGCTGCAGTAAGAGCATGGAGACAGGGGGAGCAGAAGCAGAAAGCTGATGTCATGTGAGATGTCTTGACATCCTGGAAACGACTTGCAACTTGCAGAATTTTGCTGTCGCCATTACCAATTCCGCTGTGCTTGATTACTCTGATAATGAAAGTTGCTGATCCCACTTGCATAACTGCTCGTACCTGCTCAGGAAGTGTCTAAGTATGTTTTAGACAAAATTTGCCAAAGCGGGAGATTGTTAGTGCTTAGCTTTACTAAGCTTTAAAAGATTGGCTAAGATTTTGTTAAAACATAAGCACTTAGACAATGAAGGAAAGCTGGAGTTGCTGCACATGATGTCCAACGTTATGTCAAAGAATAAGATCGGGCTGCACAATGCATAAGGCAAGATAAAGTGTCAAATGAAGAATTGAAGCTGCAGGATTCACGATGTCGGATACAATGTCCAGGACATCCTGCCTGAAAATACTGGAATTGCTAAAAGCATTGAAGCTGCAGGATCCACGATGTCGGATACAATGTCCAGGACATCCTGCCCGAAAATACTGGAGTTGCTAAAAGCATTGAAGTTGCAGGATCCACGATGTCGGATACGATGTCCAGGACATCTTGCCCGAAAATACTGGACATATAAATCTGTTATATCTTTAACAGATTATTGTGCAGTTAGCAAGAGATTAGATGATCTATCTTTAGGAACGAATTAAAAGATAATTAAAGTTCGAATTACAAACTAGAAGAGTTCGTTCAGGGATTAAAGATTAAAGATAAAAACTAAAAGATCAAACGTTATCTTTTAGTTCTTTAAGTGCAGATTTTCAGGAAGAATGATAGATCTCATCCAGCACAAGCTGTTGCAGCCCAGACACACACACTGCTATAAAAACATGGAGGCTGCACGAGTTTTGTACCAAGTCCGGGATTGAAGAGTTATTTTGTGAGTTTTGGGACTTGAGTCTTTTGTGAGCCACCTTGATGTTATCCTAACATCGAGTGTTGGACCTGAGTGTGTAGAGTTGATCTCTAGTTTGTGTAGAGTTGATCTCTGTAGTTTGTGTAGAGTTGATCTCTGTAGTTTGTGTAGAGTTGATCTCTGTAGTTTGTGTAGAGTTGATCTCTATTGTTCAGAGAGCAATCTCTGGTGTGTCTTTGATTTGTTTGTAAACACGAGAGTGTGATTGAGAGGGAGTGAGCGGGGTTTCTCATATCTAAGAGTGGCTCTTAGGTAGAGATTGCACGGGTAGTGGTTAGGTGAGAAGGTTGTAAACAGTGGCTGTTAGATCTTCGAACTAACACTATTTTAGTGGATTTCCTCCCTGGCTTGGTAGCCCCCAGATGTAGGTGAGGTTGCACCGAACTGGGTTAACAATTCTCTTGTGTTATTTACTTGCTTAAACTGTTCATACTGTCAAAAACAATCTGCATGTTCTGAAGCATGATGTCGTGACATCCTGTACGACATTTGTCCCCAGTATCAGAATTTCAATCGGTTATTTGTGTATAAGTGATGTCAGCGTTTGTATTTTAACATCGGTCATCTGTAGATAATCGATGTCAACTCTTGTACATTAACATCAGTTAGTTATAAATAACCGATGCGAACATTTGAATATTAACATCGGTTATCTAAACATAACCGATGTTATACACAAAGAACTACACCCAATAAGTGAATGAATCATCAATGTTGACATCGGTTTTCTACCAAAACCGATGTTAATGGAATATATTAACATCGGTTATCGTAGGAAACCGATGTTAATATATTAAATTAACATCGGTTTTTCTAGAAAACCGATGTTAATATAACATATTAACATCGGTTTTATTGCAAAACCGATGTCAACGTTCATCATGCGTACACTTTTTTTGTTGTTGTTCATTGTGTTTAACATCGGGTATTTAGAGAACCGATGTTGTCATATATATGTTAACATCGGTTTTACAAAACCAATGTTAACATTGATACATTCAACATCGGCACTTTCAACATCGGTTTTAGAATCGATGTAGAATGTTCTAAATAACCGATGTTGAAAGTGTATTTTCTAATAGTGAACTTTTCTTGAAAGAGAAAGTATTGAACAAAAACTTTTAAAAAGATAAAGAGAAATGAATGAAAGAAATCTTTAGAAACAAGTCACTTTAAGAATTATGACTTTTGGAAATTTATTTTTCGAAATCAGCCACTGGTAATCGATTACCATCAAGGTGTAATCGATTACACATCAACAGATGTGACTCTTCATGTTTAAATTTGAAAATCAAAACGTTTAGAAACACTGGTAATTGATTACAAGTATTGTGTTATCGATTATACAAGTTTGAAATGATTTGAAAATGTTTTATCACAAGTTGTGACTCTTGAAATTTAAAATCTAACGTTTTAAAACATTGGTAATCGATTACATGATTGTGGTAATCGATTACAACTTTGTAAATCAGTTTGAAAAGAATGTTGGCTACTGGTAATCGATTACTGCCTTCTGGTAATCGATTACCAAAGAGTAAAACTCTTGGTAAAAGATTTTTCTTTGAAAAATTCCTGTACTATTCAATGTTTTTGAAAAAACATTTTAGTACTTATCTTGATTGAGACTTCTCTTGATTCTTGAATCTTGAGTCTTGATTCTTTACTTGAATCTTGAATCTTGATCTTGATTATTCTTAATTCTTGAAACTTGTTTGACTCTTGATTCTTTGACATCATCGAAATAATCTTGGAATGCATTTCTTCCACAATGTTGCTAGGAATAGATCATAGCATATTGATTGCAATCTTAAACTTGTTCTTAATGCTGGAATAATTATTGAATATGCGAGGAATCTGTATTTGATAATTGCTCATAGAATTTCCGTATGCGAGGAATTGATATAGTATGATTTAGCATGTGCATCAACAATGGTAGAGAATGATTCATATGTGTAAATTTTATTTGGATACTAAAGAGTCAATGATGAAATTCAATCTTATGTTTTATCTTGATTGAGTTTAAAATCTTTCTCATCACTTTTCTTAGAATTATAGGCTTGCAACTTTTACACTTTACTTTTATTGCAACAAACCAATGAATTTTTTTATCAAACATGATGTATAAAACTATTGAACTGTTTAGTATTATTCAAGGAACTGAGTAACTCAAGTCCTTGAGAAAACAATCTTAATAATAACAAATTGTTGGATCGAGTGGCCTCAGAATAATTAAGAAGGGGGGGTTGAATTAATTATTCCTAAAACTTTACCAATTAAAAATTACTCTTTTAAGGCTTTTTCTTTTGTTTTTAAGAGAATATGGAATAGAAGAGAAACTTAACAGAAAGTAAAAGCGAAAATTAAATGCACAACGGAAAGTAAAAGAGTAGGGAAGAAGGAAACAAACACACAAGAGTTTTTATACTGGTTCGGCAACAACCCGTGCCTACCTCCAGTCCCCAAGCGACCTGCGGTCCTTGAGATTTCTTTCAACCTTGTAAAAATCCTTTTACAAACAAAGATCCACAAGGGATGTACCCTCCCTTGTTCTCTTTGAAACCCTAGTGGATGTACCCTCCACTAGAACTGATCCACAAGAGATGTACCCTCTCTTGTTCTCAGTCAAACCCAAGTAGATGTACCCTCTACTTGTACCACAAAGGATGTACCCTCCAATGTGTTAAGACAAAGATCTCAGGCTGTTAAACCTTTGATACTTTGTGAATGGGGATACAAAAGAATTCTCAGGCGGTTAAACCTTTGAACGCTTTTGTATTAGGGAATGGGAAGAATCAAAAGAATTCTCAGACTGTGTCGTTTTGAATTCTTTGACAAGGGAGAAAGGAGACACAAAAGAATTCAAGCGGTTAGTCCTTTGTTCTTTTGGAAAAGGGAGAAGAGAGACACAAAAAGAATTCAGGCGGTTAGTCCTTGGCAAATTCTTTTTGGAAAAGGGAGAAGAGAATGAAAAAGATGAATAGCACAAGTTTTCAAGGTTTAGAAAACCAAAAAACTTCAGAAAAATTTTGGTACAAAGAAGAAGAAGAAGTTCAAAGAGATTCAAGGCTTGTAAAGGATTGTAATGAAATGATTGGAAAAGTATTCAAGATTGTTGTTAGAAAGATTGATTTTTAAAATGCAAAACAAAGTGTTGCTTTTATAGACTCTTCATGTCTGGTCAAGAAGGTCATTCAGAAGAGTTATAACTTTTAGAAAAGCTTAAAACCCATTTGAAAAAGTCAAAACCTTTTTGAAGAGTTACATCTTTTGATTTTTCAGAAACAGTCACTGGTAATCGATTACACTATTATGGTAATCGATTATACAAAGTTTTTGAGTGAAAGGATGTGACTCTTCACATTTAAATTTGAATTTCAACGTTCAAGGGCACTGGTAATCGATTACCAAAACATTGTAATCGATTACAGCCTTTTGAAAATATTTGGAACATTGTAAATTCAGTTTGAAAACTTTTTCAAACTCATTTTGCTACTAGTAATCGATTACAACAATATGGTAATCGATTACCAGAGAGTAAAAACTCTTTGGTAAAGGTTTTGTCAAAAACTTCATGTGTTATTCAAAGTTTTGAAAAAACTTTTTAATACTTATCTTGATTGAGTCTTTTCTTTATTCTTGAATCTTGAGTCTTGAATCTTGATCTTGATTCTTGAGATCTTGAGTCTTGATTCTTGATTCTTGATTGTAGGCTTTCTTCTTGAGTCTTGAATTCTTCTTGATTTTTGAACTCTTGACTTGTTCTTGATTCACTTGAGTTGTTCTTTGATCTTTCTAGCTTTTTGTTCATCACCTTTGTCATCATCTTTTGTTGTCATCATTGTTATCATCAAAACACCTTTGAATCATTGTTGATTCATCATGAAGCTTTGCTTCCACACAAATTTTGTAAACTATGACGACAATTGATACACTTGTCAATAGTATAACAACCATGATTTCCTGTATCCCAATATCTTCATAGAGTTAATAGACTCTTTTGTTGGGTTAACAGCGTACAAAATATGAAGATGCTTATAATTGGGTGCACTTTTGGTGGACTCAATCAAAAGGACCAACTTTTTCCTTGGTGAACTTCAGACTTTTTAGCTTTTGAGCCATAAGAAACTGCCGAGGAAAGAGCATTGTCCTCATGTTTGCATGATTGAAATTTGTGATGAATAATACTAGAGACAGGCTTTGGCCTAGTTAACCTATAATTAAACGGCTTCGATGATGAAACTTTAATTAATGGCAAAAATGTGTTTTTAAAGTTACCTAGCATCAATGCATCATTATTCATTAGTGTACGAACAATTATTTAATAACTTAAGAAATTTTGAAGGTCACGAAGTGCAGTTTTGGTTTTTTAAAACTTCTATAATTATTGTGCTAATATAACATATTGTTCAATGAACACAAAATTTACGTGTAAGATAATTCTTGAGATCCAATAGGCAGATATGATTATCTATCAAGGGTTGCACAAATTTCTAACTAACTTGGATTGCAAATCAATGAAAAATTGGTGAGAAACTCTTTTGCACATGCCACAGTTGCCAGTTGCTAGCTACGGCCCTACAGTAAGTGACACTGCTAATTATACACTTAGATATGCTAACAGAAGCATAAAGAATTAAATATTAGTATCCAACTCGTAAAGGGTAAGAGTGAATATTTTATTATTCTTCATATTCCACACACATGCGCACTCGGATTCTATTATTGTATTAGACAATGAGATCAACAACATGGGCTGCTTAACAACTTTGCATTATCAAAAACCTCATTGTCTGCCATTTACACATCCTTTCCCAAACAAACAAGTTGGCAAGCTCCCTACATTACTGAACATGTCTGGTACCAGAAACTCTCTAAAAAAGCTGCTATTTTGAAAGCCAAAGGGGAGGGCTCAGTGCACTTGTTCAGTGAGAGCAACACTTCATACAATCATGCTGAAAGGTTCTTGGAGGAAACAGTGCTTGCTTTTAACTCTTCTTGCTTTTGTTGTTCTATCAGAAGGATCAAGATTACCTAAGGAGTACTGGGAACAGATGATGCCAAAGAAGCTACCTTCTCCTTCCTCTTCTCCCTCCAAAGGCACGAATTCAGTGTCGCCTTCATCTTCCTTGACCACGAAAAATGATGGTCTTCCTATGTCAGATGGAAAGGTCTAATGTTGACTCAAACTAGAGTAGCTAGCAACCTCTTTCTCTAACTGTACATTTCAGTGCTGTCATTCTCATTACACGGAGCTGATGATTTGAAGAAAGCATCATTGTTTAGAAATTCTGTTACAAAGGTTCATCTCACGTGCTGCTTGTAAAGCAGAATCACACTCTTGTAGATTCATTGATCTTGGTCCGAAGGCAGTGCTGTCAATTGTAAAGATGTTAGAGTAACAATTCCTCATTGGACCAGATAAATTTATTAATAACAATTCTTGATGTAAAATCAATTGGGAGACATCAACGGCATATGCTATATTTCTTTCTTGTAACATGCTTGATCATCATCTGTTAGTTATATTTTCCTAATTAAATAATATTTTCTGTAAATTTTAATTGTTACCATAACATTGTCGCTTAACTTGGTAGATTGAAATTATATATTGATGTAATTCTGGTAGAAAAATGGATTCCACGAAAGGAACAAACGCACCTTTTCGTCCTCATATGAATCCATACTTTATCTCTTCTCATATTGACTTGAAACGATAAATGTCATTATGCTTGTGATATTTACATTAATAGAATTAGTTTTTTTTTCTCCAAGAAGTGATATTTACAAATTACATTTTGCTTTTTTATCATTCTTGACTATCAAACACATTAGTCTTGTTGCAAATCTTAACTCACTTTCAGAATAGAAAATGAAAGTGTTCTTGAATCTGCTTCATAGTTACGGAACCGAGTACAATCCCCAAGTATTCTTCCCTCATCTTGTTTTTCACTGACAGGTGTCCACGAAGAATTCTGTCTTGGGAAATTCATATAGAATAACATAGCAAAATAATGGGAAGAGAATGAATGATTATTGCTTTTGTTTTCCTAGATTTGACAAAGTGAAATGATGGTTTTCACACATGATTTGTATTTGCATGTACATCAGAGACATGAATGTAACTGTGTAGAACTCGATAATTTTTCTACAAAATCATGTTCTTTATGCCATGAATATTGGTAAGAATGCCGTGTATTAGAAGCCTAGACATACCGTCAGTCGATCCATCATGATTGAAGTTTGACTCCGTAGGCTTTTTTTTGTTTGCTTTGTGCTCTAAGAGATTATTAAGGCTACATTTTCCTAACCAATCCGCATAACATACTAGAATACAAAGATACACACACACACGTACATGCATACACTTGAGAAGAGCAAAGACGATTTCAGAAACATTACAAATGTTGTAGCAGAACTTTGATAAAAATACGAAATAGAGGGTATGCTGCCTTGCCATAATCATCTTCCATTATCCAATGCAATTAATACATGATCCCTGATGCTGTCATACCCAGTAGTATATTGGTGGCTGCTGCTATCACCATCTGCATAAATGCTAGATGATGCATCATGAAGCAAGAATTGGGTCTCCTCGATATTTTGGTCTCCACTGATCCATGGGTGCTTCTCCTTTTGCCGTATTGCATCCAACTCCATTGCGACTTCCTTCATGCTAGGCCTTTCCTCTCCATTGAGTCTCAAGCACTTTGCAGCAAGAATAGCAACCTCCACGATCTCCTTTTTATTTTCTTCATTCACAATGCCAACTTGAAAAACATCAAACAGGCGATCCTCTTTCAAGCAAGATAGAAAGTGGTTGGCAAGACTTCTTTTCTCTTCTGGCTTGCCAAAAGAATGAGGTTTCTCCCCTGTTAGCAGCTCTACAAGCACCACCCCAAAGCTGTAGACATCACTTTTCTCCGTTAGTTGGCTTGTAAGCATGTACTCCGGATCCAGGTAGCCAAAAGTTCCTTGCACCATTGTGGCTATTTCAGTTTGATCAAGTGGAACCAACCTTGAAGCTCCAAAATCGGACACTTTGGCAGTGTATGTGTTATCCAAGAGGATGTTAGCAGTCTTCACATCTCTGTGGATAACTGGTATTGAGGCTTCTGAGTGCAGATATGATAGTGCTCCAGCTGACTCTGCTGCTATCCTCAGACGGGTTTTCCAAGTTTCATTATTTACCTTTCTTTCAGTATGTAGAAAATCATAAAGGGTACCATTATTAACAAATTCATAAACAAGTAAAGGAACTTCTCTCTCTAAACAGCAACCCAAGAGTTTGACCACATTCCTGTGATTGATTTGGGATAAAACAATAATCTCGTTAATGAATTGTTCCTTTTGGCTCTCATCAACTATTTTTGACTTCTTGATAGCTACAGTTCTGTTGTTATCTGCTAGAAATCCTTTGAAAACTGTACCATAACCTCCACTTCCAATGATCAAGCTCTCGTCGAAGTTGTTGGTGGCCTTCTTTAGTTGTTCTTCTGTGAAAATTTGAGTAACCTGGGATGAATTTTCTCTTCTAGAGAGCTGCTGTAGCAAAATGGAACCGCCATTCTGCTGAAAGTATTTCTCTCTAAGTTTGATGAGTTTCTTTTTCTGGTATATCAAGTACAATAAAGTAGTCCCCATAAATAGAATAAAAATTCCTGCTCCTACTCCTGCATTCAGAATAGAATATGTCAAACACAACTCTTGAATTCTTCTCTGAACTAGTATCATTAGCATACATACTGAATGAACAGAGATAAATGAAAAAGATTTCTAGTTGAAAGCAAAAAAATAGAATAAACAAAAAAATTGGATGTGCTAGTAGTTTCTTACCCATGACAACCTTGGTAACTAAATCTTTTTGGTGGCACCCTACTCCTTTTGTTCCATTTCCGGATTGCCCCTTTGGACAGAAACATCGGTGGGATCCATTGGAGTTGAGACAATTTTTTTCACTTATGCATGTATGATTGCCTGTCTTACATTCGTCAATGTCTGCAAATCCCAAATAGAAACAAGGAACTTAGTAAAGTGAAATATTATTATGGAAGGTTACTAAATTTCTAGAGGCAATAAAAGGGGTGTAGCTGAGTCCAATGAGACAAGCAGCTAACTAGAACATTCTAATATATGATTTGACTTGGTTTTGTCAAAAAATAAATGTTTTATTTTCCTTTTTTTATTTTTTACTTTTTACCCCAATCTTTTGTCTACCTCTCACTATTTTTTGCTAAATGCATGGTAAGGAATATTAACGAATCAATCAGACTATAAAAATAAAAAACATGTAAAGCAGCACATGATTAGAAAAAGTCTGTCAAATTGTGAAGGATGGGAGATATATAGGTAAATTTTTGAGACAGGATACATATACAATAATTTATATAACATCATTGTTTGTTATTTCTATCAATCATTATGACATATAATAAATGATGTACATGTAAGAGATTGATACTAAGAAATACTGTTGTAGTACAATATATTCTATGAATTGTCATACAAATAATATTTATTAATTAATATTTCGCATAATAAATTAAATTACCTGTGCAGCCAAGATATGGGTTTCCTTCATAGCCATCCTTACATCTGCATCGGTAACCATAGTCAATGTCAGAGTCTGTGTCATCGCAATAGCTATTGCTCCTGCATGCGTAGTCGTCTCTACTCTCGGATGCTTTACACTTTTGGTGTCCTACGGTCCAATCAAGAACCAAGGGGAAGCTCGTCTGTGGAAACCCTCGCAAATGAGAGGTTGAAAAGTTGTACGAGTCTTGTTTTGCAACAAAGGAATAGCTGCAGTTTTCCCACTCTGGCATCGAATTGGAGAAGATAGATGCTCTTATCTCGATATCCCTCATTCGAGGAGGAATATCCATCCGGCAACACCCTATTCCGGAACACGTTCCATCGTCAATCTTCAACTCGTTGCCATAGCATCTTGTTAGACACCCAGTTGAATATGTGCTATTGTCGGAAAAACTGTTGAGTACGCCAAAACTGTCGCAGCCAACGGTCATGAACTTGTTTTCCTTCCTTGAAATGCTGAAGTTGAATGTTTGCATCCAGGGGAAGTTGTCATTTGTGTCATTGCAAAACTGTGAGACCCAAAACAATACGTCCATTTGCTGCGCTGGGAGGCTTATGCTTAAAATCTCGACATTACCCCATATTAATGTGGAGTTTTCGCAAGTGAGACTAAACTTGGGCTCAAAGAAACAGGGTCGTTGATCGGGTGTAGATGAGTAGCCTATACCGAATGGATATGGAATTTCAATATTTCCACAAGTGGAATTGCAGCCAGGGAGGTTTTGGTTTAGTATTGCAGAAAGGGTTTGATGAGGTGCAACAGCTACTACTACGAGGGCCAATGCAAACATTAACGTCTGGCTCAGTTGCAAGTGTTCCATTGCCTACAATCACAAATTAGAAAATATGCCTTTGGAAGGGACGATTGAGAAATTGCGTGCGCTGCCTTGTGGTCTCTGAGTTTCATTTATTTATAAACTTCAAATTTTGGTTTTTCTTTGTGTAGTTTGTTGAATAGTTTCTGCCAAAAAAAAGGTTGTTGAATAGTTATTAATTAATATGTCAAACTAATGAATAATTCTACGACCCGAAAATGCAGAGTGTTCAAAGAAAGAATACAATAAGAAATAGATGGTTGTACGTAAGAGCGTGAGAAAATTAGGCGGCATTGACAGGAGGAAGAAAGTCATGGGAGACGGAAAAAGAAATTAAAAAATGTATGACACGTGAAATTACTTGTGAAATCAAGTCATTTTATATTCTCAAATTTAGGCTGAACACACAAAATAGGGAGAGTAATAGGTAAACTTTTGGTAAGATATTGTAATATTAGTCTCCATATCCCAATTTGAAAAGAAATGCAAGTGACTTGGCACAATTAGTAGTTCACCACTTAAGTCTCTTAATAAATGTCTGAAATTCGATCACCAAGTTATACATGAGTCTCCAACTGAAAATATAACTTTATCCCAAACAAATACACACATCTGTAGCTCATATTATGTGGATAACAACTTCAATTTCATTCTTATATTTGTAAGATTATTATATACTTATATCCACTTAATTAAGTGTAACTCAAAAAATTAATTATTACAAATGAATTGAAAATTCACTCTTAATTTATCTAAATAGAAACTTAAATCATCTAAATATAAATCATATATACCCTTAAATCAGTTTTATTTAACGAATAAAAGAAAAATTAATATACTTATAATTAATAACTAATAAAAGTAAAACTAAATATGAGCGCTCACAAACATACACATTACGATTTTACATATGTAAATATACAATAAAAAAAATTTATTTGTTATATAAAATATTAAATTTATGAAATAATTAAAGAGTTTTTCTTTTTAAATAAGTGTTTAAAATTTTAAGTTCACCAAGTTAAAATGTTTTAAGTAAATGAGATTATAAATATATACATATTGTAATATTCAGCTAAATACTCAGTGAATATTAAAAACCATGATTAGTAGTGTAACATTCCAAAAATTTTAACATTAGTATTAAATAATAATACAGTGACATCTTTTAGGGAAATAGATTTTATAATTAATAGTTAAAGGATACCCGTAGTCATTAATAATAATAGTTACAGTTACCTTATATTAGGAGTAGACAAGAAGAATAAGATAGAGAGAGAAAAAGAAAAGGAAGAGAAGGAAGCTAGCGAGAAGGAGGAGAAGAAGAGAACGAAGGAGAAGGAGCAAAGATCTAAAAACTCAGGGCCTGAAGCTCATCTCTATGTGTTCTCGTAGGTGGGTGCTTTCCCCTTTGTCCATCCTTATTCCTTTGATTTGTTGCCTTCTCATTTTCTCTCTTTTGAACTTTAGGCTTGCAATGTTGGGATTTTAATGATTATGCAAGATTAAGAATGTTTTGGGTATATTAATCACTTAGAAAGTATAATGGACCATTATTGATGTAATTATTGTTAGTTTGGATGTTAGATATTAATTAGAAAAATAATAACAACAAGTTTTATGAGCCTTAAATTGTGGAAGATGAAAGTTGTAAGGTTTGCAAGTTACAAAGTCTTGAATAAGCAATTATGTGAGCATTTAGTATTCTTGAATAAGCAAATTATGTGAGTGGTCACTCTATTTTAGTATAAATAGGGGATCATACTCTTGTATTTTGTGTGCCAAATGAAATAAAATCTTCTTCTTCTTCCAACAAAGTGGCATCAGAGCTTGAGTTTTAGAGTGTTGAGAGAGAAACACTTTGTGAGTTGAGAGATGACAAGCAATGGCTTGAGTATGTTTCAATTCCCTCGTCTTACCAAAGAGAATTATGATAATTGGTGTCGTCGCATGAAAGCCTTGTTAGGTTCTCAAGATGCACGGGAGATTGTAGAGAAAGGTTATACCCAACCTCAAAATGAGGTTATTTTGTCACCAAATGAGAAGGAGACTTTGTTGAAGTCGAAGAAGAAGGATCAACAAGCACTTACTTTCATTCATCAAGGTTTGGATGAAGCTATGTTCGAGTTGGTGTCAAATGCAACCACATCCAAAGAAGCATGGGAGATTTTGAAAACCTCCCTTGAAGGTGTTGATAAGGTAAAAAAGGTGCGCCTACAAACTCTACGTAGAGAGTTTGAATCATTGCATATGAAGGAATCCGAATCTATCTCAAATTTTGGTAACAAGGTGTTGGCTATTGTGAACCAAATGAAGCGTTATGGAGAAAATATGGAAGATGTTCGTGTGGTGGAAAAGATCCTTCGCTCCTTAATCGCTAAATTTGATTATGTGGTTTGTGCTATTGAAGAGTCTAAGGATTTAGACTCAATGACCGTAGATCAATTGATGGGTTCTCTTCAAGCCTATGAAGAAAGGTTCAATAGAAGACATGATGAGCCATTGGAGCAAGTCCTCAAAGCCAAAGCTTCTTTGAAAGAAAATGGAGGAGAAAGTAGTCAAGAAGCACGTGGACATGGAAGAGGACGTGGTCGTGGACGTGGTCGTGGCCAAGGAAGAGGATGAAGAGGAGATCGTGATAGTTTTGACAATAATGAATGGAGGAGCCATCAATCCACTAGAAGTCGTGGAAGAGGAAGAGGAAGAGGTAGAAACAATTATGAAAAAGCATATGAAAGGAAGTATGATAAATCTAATGTTGAATGTTTTAATTGTCATAAATATGGCCATTACTCTTGGGAGTGTTGAACAAATGTTGAAGAGAAGGTCAATCTTGTTGATGATAAAGAAGATAAAGAAGTTGAAGAGTCAACACTACTACTATCACTTAATAATGGTGAGAAGGAAGACAAATGCTTATGGTATCTTGACAATGGAGCAAGCAATCACATGTGTGGATGCAAAGAGAAATTTGTGGAACTTGATGAGAAGGTGAAACGAAATGTTTCTTTTGGAGATTCTTCCAAGGTGCAAATCCAAGGAAAAGGTACCATTTTAATTTCTTTAAAAGATGGTGCTCATAAATTAATCACGGATGTTTACTATGTTCCTAAACTAAAAAGCAATATTTTGAGTTTGGGTCAACTTGTTGAAAAGGGGTATGAAATTCATATGAAAGATTGTTGTTTATGGCTTCGAGATCAAAATTCTAATTTGATTGCCAAGGCGTTTATGTCAAGAAATAGAATGTTCACTTTGAACATTAAAACCAATGAAGCAAAATGTTTGAAGGCTAGCATAAAAGATGAATCATGGTGCTGGCATATGAGATTTGGGCACTTGAATTTTGGAGCACTAAAATCCTTAGGATAGGAGAAGATGGTGAAAGGGATGCCTCACATCAACCATCCTAATCAATTGTGTGAAGCATGTCTCCTTGGAAAGCATGCAAGAAGGAGTTTTCCAAAAGAAGCTAATTCAAGAGCAAAGGAGCCTCTCCAACTTGTTTACACCGATGTGTGTGGCCCAATCAATCCTCCTTCATGTGCTAACAATAAATATTTCTTGCTTTTTATTGATGATTATAGTAGAAAGACTTGGGTTTATTTTCTAAAGCAAAAATCTGAGGCATTTGTAGCTTTTAAAAATTTTAAAGCTCTTGTGAAAAAGGAGAGTGGTTATGTAATCAAAGCTCTAAGATCCGATAGAGGTGGCAAATTCACATCAAAAGAATTTAATGAATTTAGTGAAAAATATGGGATTCGTCGCCCTCTAACGGTTCCTAGATCTCCACAACAAAATGGGTAGCGGAGAGAAAAAATAGAACTATTCTTAATATGACTAGATGTATGTTGAAGGCTAAAAATATGCCAAAGGAATTTTGGGCTGAAGCTGTTGCATGTGCCGTTTATTTGTCCAATCGCTCCCCAACAAAGAATGTCAAAGATCAAACACCACAAGAAGCATGGAGTGGAGTGAAGCCAAGAGTTGATCACTTGAGAGTATTTGGGAGCATTGCATATGCTCATGTACCCGACCAAGGAAGATCCAAGCTTGATGATCGGAGTGAGAAACATGTGTTCATTGGCTATGATGCAAGCTCAAAAGGCTACAAATTGTACAATCCAAACAATGGAAAGACAATTGTGAACCGAGATGTCGAGTTCTATGAAGAAGGCACATGGAATTGGGAGGAGAAAGAAGACACTTATGATTTTTTCCCGTATTTTGAAGAAATAGATGAAGAAGCCTTGACTCCAAATGATTCAACTCCAGCACTTTCACCAACCCCTTCAACCAATGAAGCCTCATCATCTTCCGAAAGGAGTTCAAGTGAAAGGCCAAGAAGAATGAGAAATATTCAAGAATTATATGATGAAACTGAAGTTATAAATGATTTGTTTTGTCTTTTTGTTGATAGTGAACCCTTAAACTTTGATGAAGCAATAAAAGACAAAAGGTGGAGACAAGCCATTGAGAAGAACAACACTTGGGAGTTATCAAGCCTTCCCAAAGGTCATGAAGCAATTGGAGTCAAATGGGTGTTCAAAATCAAGAAGAATGCAAAAGGAGAGGTTGAGAGACACAAAGCAAGACTTGTAGCTAAAGGCTACAAGCAACAATATGGAGTTGATTATGATGAAGTGTTTGCACCGGTTGCCCGCATGGAAATCATCCATCTTCTTATTTCCTTGGCAGCTCAAATGAAGTGGAGAATTTTTCAGCTTGATGTAAAATCGGCATTTCTAAATGGCTATCTTGAAGAAGATGTCTATGTTGAACAACCAATAGGTTTTGTCATCGAAGGTCAAGAAGGAAAATTCTTGAAATTGAACAAGGCGTTGTATGGTCTAAAGCAAGCACTAAGGGCATGGAATACTCGCATTGACAAGTACTTCCAAGACAATGGGTTTGTTCGTTGTCAAAATGAGTATGCTCTTTATGTTAAAACTTTTAATAATGATGATGTCTTATTTATTTGTCTTTATGTGGATGACCTTATCTTTACCGGCAATAACCCAAAATTTGTTTGAAGACTTCAAGGAGTCCATGTCTCGTGAATTTGATATGACAGATATGGGACTCATGTCATATTACTTGGGAATGGAAGTGAAGCAAACGGAGAATGGTATCTTTGTCTCACAAGAAAGCTACACAAAAGAAGTGTTGAAGAAATTTAATATGCTTGATTGCAATCCCGTGAACACACCTATGGAAGGTGGCTTGAAGTTATCAAAGTTTGATGAAGGAGAGAAGGTAGACTCCACGGTCTTCAAGAGTCTTGTGGGGAGTTTAAGGTATCTAACCAATACAAGGCCCAATATTCTATATTCGGTGGGAGTTGTGTGTCGCTTTACGGAGGCTCCTACCTCTCCTCATCTAAAAGCCGCAAAAAGAATTCTTCGTTACTTGAAAGGTACAATTGATTTTGAATTGTTTTATTCTCCCTCCAATAACTATAAGCTTGTGGGATTTTGTGATAGTGATTTTGCCGGAGATGTTGATGATAGAAAAAGTACTACCGGATTTGTATTTTTTATGGGTGATTGTGTTTTTACATGGAGTTCTAAGAAGCAAGGCATTGTGACACTTTCTACTTGTGAAGCCGAGTATGTAGTTACAACTTGTTGCACATGTCATGCCATTTGGCTAAGAAGATTGTTGGAGGAACTTCAGTTGTTGCAAAAGGAAAGCACAAAGATCTATGTTGATAATAGATCTGCACAAGAGCTTGCCAAGAATCCGGTGTTCCATGAACGAAGTAAGCATATAGATACAAGGTACCATTTCATTAGAGTGTGCATTACAAAGAAAGAAGTAGAATTGACTCATGTGAAAACTCAAGATCAAGTTGCGGATATTTTCACCAAGCCTCTCAAATTTGAAGATTTTCGAAGATTGCGAGCAAGACTTGGTGTGCAAAAGAATTTTCCAATTAAGGGAGGATGTTAGATATTAATTAGAAAACTAATAATAACAAGTTTTATGAGCCTTAAATTGTGGAAGATGAAAGTTGTAAGGTTGTAAGTTACAAAGTCTTGAATAAGCAATTATGTGAGCATTTAGTATTCTTGAATAAGCAAATTATGTGAGTGGTCACTCTATTTTAGTATAAATAGGGGATCATACTCTTGTATTTTGTGTGCCAAATGAAATAAAATCTTCTTCTTCTTCCAACATTGGATGCTCGGGTAGCCATTAATGTTAGTGGGAGCTTGGTTTTTGCAAAATCTACAAGGTGTAGAATCGCACCAGCTAGCATACCTCTAGAATACTTTTTGAACCATCTAGCTAAGCTAACAAATGATAGCATTGTATCTGCGTCTTATGGATCAGACAGTAGTAGATAAGTGCTAGTTCTATGAAGCACCAAAGTTTCTTGTCTCTTAAAAAATTTGTAAAAAACTTTGTTTTCGATTCTTTCTATCACTGGATAATAACTTTCTTCTTCGAAAAAGCTTACAAAAAAAAATTGTCACGGTTTGAACTCCTTCTTTTGATTTTTACCTTTACAGTTTGGTAGCAAAGCTCAACCTCTAAAGGGTTGAGCACCTGATATTGACAAGAGAAAAAGATCTTGATGGAAAGCCATAACAGCCGGTTAATTCTAGAAGGAGATTCCCTTACAAGGCCTCCAACCTTTCTAGGAGATGATTATCCATACTAGAAAGATGGAGATGTATATCAAATCCACACAATACTAGTTATGGAATATCATCACATTTGGAGACATCCCCATCACCGGACCTGAGGAAAAATGTTCCTTAACAAATAATAAGTACAACAAAATCTGCAAGGTAAAAATAGCCAAAGAAATTTGGGACTCACTCTTTGTCAACCAGAAGGGAACAAAATATGTCAAACTGAGAAAAGTTTTCACTCTGATGAGACATTATGAAAATCTCTCCATGAAGGAAGGAGAAACAATTAATGATATGTTTGGGAGACTCCAAGTTCTCCTAAATGGTCTTGAAGCTCAAGAACATGTGTTTACAAATGCATAGATCAATCTAAAGGTCCTAGATATCTTTCCCAAGGTGTGGGAACCAAAGACACTAGCCATTCAAGAAGTAAGGGACATGACAATCTTATCTTGGGATGAACTGTTGGGAGTTCTTTGAGATTTGAGATCACAAGGTTCATCTTCAAAACAAAGATCATTTGCCACAAAAAGATTTTGGTGCACTACAAGAAAAATGACCTATACCTACAGACAAAAATTGTCACTATAAATAAAAAATCCGTAGGTAAATGTATGATAGACTTTGTCCTACAGACGTTTCTTCCGTCAACTTTGAGGGGGTGTATAATGACAGCTGATTGTCTGTCACTATAGGTTTTACCTATTATGTATAGTGTGTAGGTAAAAGTCATTAACTTCTACTTACATCTCCTAACTGTAGGTAAAAGTCTTTAATATGTATCTATCATCTTCAATTGTAAGTAAATGTTTAGATCTTAGAGAGAGCTTAGAACATACATAATTGAATGTGGGCAGTGCAGCAACCCAACGATCCTTCTAGCTCCAACTCCAACTAGCTTTGCCAAGTAGTTCATAATTACCTAGGCCTTGGCTAGAGCAGGCCCTCCACTATTTTTCATAAGATATTCATATGATTTTAATTAGAACCAAGGTGAAACATGGTAATGTGACTACTACTCATGATTAACATTAACCTACCTGATGAGAGAAGGCATATGCCATGGTTCTTTCCCTCTTGACTGTTGCTTCTACTACTCATGAGGTTTGCCAATTGGATAGCACCATATTACTAAAGACACCAATAGCAATCACCTTTGCAAGCATCAAATGGAACTCAGCTCATCCACAAAAATTAGACACAAATTTAAATTCTTACTATAAAAATCACTGTCTATCTCTTTGTTGCTTGATATGTAAAATACTTAATTGTAATTTGTAAGTAATAACATACTGAAAGACAACAGTTATTGTGTGTACAAACTTACTTGTGCTCTGATTCATCTTGTATGAATGCATGAAGTGCCTCAACTGCTAGGGAGAATGACATAATTAAAATAAATAGTTGTCTACACAAGCAACAGAACAAGAAAATTCAAGATGTTAGTGCATATGATGTAATGTACCAAACAGGAGAAAATATTGAATTAAGTTTGCCATACTTAATTCAAAACAATGTCATACATAATTCTTTTACCCTCATACAAGCAGTCATTTAAAGACTCAACATTGTAAAATTCAAACCAGAATGTCATGTATTATCCCTTCTTTAACAAACTAAATTGCCTTGGTAAAATATATATATCTTTGGGCAACTCAATATAGTTAAACATGCCAATTCAGAATTTTTTTTTACCATTTATTATGCAATATCATTTAGCATTTTACAAGATTTTTATGAAAAATAGTTCTACATAAATATAAAAATTTTGTTTTGTGGATATTTACATTCGGGATAAAAATTACATGTCAAGTTGTCAAAAACCTCTCAAAAGGAATCAGACCTGATTTGTAATCAACTGTAACACTATAATCTCTACAACTTACTTTTACTTTGGTTCCAGCCAACATATATATCAGCCAATAGACTAGCATATATATCAGCCAATATATATATCTGCCAATAGACCAACATCAATAGAGCATAATAGGTTGGACTTAAGTGCCTAATATTTTAGTGAAGTTAAAATGTTTAGATTATCAAAAATGTAAAGTTGATAAGTTTTTATTTTAAAAAGTATTTGCTAATTATATAAACAAATTGAAACAGAACTTGAATATTTTAATAAGAAAGATTTCAAATTTGAGATGGAAAAGAATGTGACTAAAATAGGAGACATTGAAGATAGCAATTATAGATGCTTCACAACAGTAACAAAGGTGCCTAAAAAAATACCAATACCAGGAGAGAGAAAAAACAAACATAAAGAAAGAAATAGTAATTAGCTCTACTCAGCAAGCAAATATCATAAAAGAATGAAATAGTTGTTTTCCATCATCAGTGAAAAAACCGCACTTGCTCCGACAATTTTTTTGTTCTGTACATTGTATCCATGCACGATAATATAATTGATTAATAACAATGGATTTTCTTCCCAAAATTGGAATGACAAACATATATACATTGAATCGTGTTTCATTTGGCATTATATTATTTGACAATTTTCAAATAAAATGGCACTGCAACTTGTAGGCTCCTGCAGCCATATTTGCTAGAAAATTTGAGTGGAATAAAGATAACAATAACATTTTTTTTAGGGAAAGAGAACAAGAACATAAAATCATTTAATTGTAACTACATAATAAGCATAAGGTGAGAATAATTGGTAAACGGGTTAGTTCATGCTGTTTAAGATTTGTTACAAGTGATCCGTATTTTAATTGGTCCACATTGTAACGGATTAGGCTAGAATACGAAATAAATTATTTTTATTTTCTTAATTTATGCCTGCTAGTATTCTTTATATTGATTATTACAAATATTTACTTATTTATTAACTCATATAAACTATTTTAATTTCGTTCTATCATTTTTTTTATTTAATCTGTCATATCCTCCTCATTTTCACATCTTTTTGTAAATATAAATTTTTAATATATAATAAAAAATAAAAATGTGGACAGACATGTGCTTGTCTCTCCACTAGTTTAATAGGAAAAAAATCATTAGAGCAACAAAACTAATTAAATATAAAAATTAGACACCAATTTTAACAAACATAATAAGATTGCAATACAAGCTGATTGTAATTTCAGATGTTTGGTTTTGTTTTTCTTTCGTCCAACTAAAAAAAACACAAGCGGATTGTAGCCAGCCCGGCCCACTAGTCTCCTATCAAAGTTTCAGTTGTTTTAAAACGACGACGCATATTTTAGAATTCTACCTTTCGTATTGATTCAAACTGTATACTATATTTTAGACAAATGCTTATTACTTTGACGTTTAGCTCTCATTGAAGGTTTTACTTTTAAATCTTAATTTACAATTCAAACATTTATTAGTTAACATAGAAAATATGAGATTCGAATACATGCATGTTAATTACTTGAAAATCCTAACATTCAAATAATCCCAAATTTCCAAAGAAGGATACAGGTTTGACAACATCTCTAAATAATTATTTTAAAAGTGTCTAGTCGTAAAACATAGTTTAGTTTGACACTAGTTTTAATTTAGCTTAAATTTAGTTCGGCAAAAAATTAAACCAATTTAAATTGAAAAAAATATGTATAATTAAATGAATGATTTCTTTAAGTATATTTTCCCCAATATCAATGAATGTTTCGCTCTTTATTATTAGAAGATATTTATTAGTTCAACAAATAATGTGAGCAACACCCCAAGATTCACTCATTTCATTCTTCTCTATTTTCGCCACCAATAATTCCAATTGCAAAAAGGCAACTTGGCATGCACAGACTCACACAAACATACATATTTGAAAACAGCAAGGTGACAGTTTTGTAAATTAAAAGTGAAAATTGAAAAGGAAAAAAAAGTAAACAAAATGAACTCAATAGCCTTTGGTTTGAAATATCTAAAGAAAAAAAAGAAACAAAATAACATCTGATTACCAATATTTGTTGGATTAAGTAAGGAGTCTAACCGGTATAGTTTTGAGTTTCTGTACACATTGGTGAAGTTGACCTTAAGAGATGCTTCTATGCCTGCTGATGTAACTTCCAACATGCAGGTTGCAGGATTATAACCTTCTTTGATCTTAGGAACTCCTTGAATAGCCTACATCAATCATGCACTATAGTGAATATGCTAAGTTCCCAATGCTACAGAAGCATCATATGTTATATGTGTTAATCTTGTTTACACTAAATTCGCCTCATAGTACAGAATCAGATCAGAACAGTGGTGGCCTAATGGACCAGCATATATTTGCTCCCCTGCCAACTTCAAAAGTAACATCCATTAATGTAGTCTTACCGGCACCACTTACACCCATCAGAGCTGTTAGTACTCTTGGCCTAAAGACACCACTAACACCCTTCAAAAGTTCTCGACGTTCCTCAAAAACTCCTTGCTTTTTCATTTCCTACAATCAAATAAACACTCAAATATATTTTAAATATAATCAATACCATACAAATAGAAAGATTACATTTTTTAAAAAAATGTGTAAAGTACCTGTGGCATGTCTAAAGAATATTTGATCTCATCAAATGTGAGAGATAGAGGTTGAAAAGGAAGAACCATACCCTTCCTTCCACTTCTGTTAGCTTTATCATCACTAACTCTTCCAGAAAAAGATTTGGATGATAAGTTTGCTTCTTCTACAATCTTTGTTTCAAAATCTCAAGGACTCACCAAAAGAGATTTTTCCATTTGGTAACTGAATCAACTCTTCAGCTGTTGAAGCATTTCTCTCAATCAATTTCTCAATTAATGAAGGATATTATAAGATAAAAATAATTAATGCATCAGACTTTTAGAAAAGAATCTTATAAAAAAAAGGACAAACAATTGAGTAAAAATAATCTTATACATAAGAAAGGAGGTAGTATATTAAGATCTCAACTAGAAATAAAGTTAATATAATCCTTATAAAACTAAGCCAACCTAGAAGCCAGTTTTTTTGAGATTGATTAATCCATAAACTCATTCTAAGAGCATAATCCATTTTTGTCTTTGTGAACATAAAATAAATCAAGAGTATCATGCAAGCGATAGATATTTTAACCATAAAAAGTTGCTACCCAAGAAGCTTGGCCAATTAGAAATCAATGTCAATATTATTGACAAAGTAAAACATCAACAATACAATTATTATAACTCCGCAAATGTTGATCTACAAATAATGTCTCACCAGTCACCATGTTTTACCATTTGTCATTCTGTTTATAATCTCACATGGTACACTAGTCATGATGCAGGGATTATTTCTCCTGAACACGATCCTGCATCTCTACTTTTACAGTTTAGTTACCAACTCGTTTATCTCTTTAAATCAAAATAAATTGCACTAAGTCAAAACACTATAAAAAAATTGCAACATGAAATACAGAAATACCCGATAAACTCATGCATATTGAAGAACATGCTAAATAAGTTCTAGGATTAGCAAGTTAATGAAGATTCAAAATTTTATGTAATATATTGAAAAACAACTCTTATTGTACAAAAGGAATCCCGCATTTTGGACCGCATTGAATGGTCGGAAAAAATATAACCACAGAAATACATTTTCCCAGGAAATCCAATTTTCCTGCATTCTGCTGCAAATTATCTGCAGTCGGCAACAAAATAGATGAACACTATTGGGCTAAACTTCTAAGCTTGCAGGGATATTAGCTTAAAATGCTTACAATTAGTAGACCAAGGAATTATGATTTAGGCTTTTTTGGGGTATCCGAGCTTGATGGTTCAGCTTTCCTCTTAATTCCCAGAAAATGCTCTACCTGAATCAATTAAAAAAAAATATTTTAACAGAAAAATGCAAAGCTATTCCACAAAAGCACTTTTTCTAAAGCTTAAACACGTCCTAAATTACCTTTCGATCACCAAGTTAAACATTATTAACATTAAACATTTAACATAGTTACTTACTTCTTAGCATGCCAAAATCACTTTTTGCCATAATCAATTTAAATTTTTTTTAAATAGGTTCTGAATGCTGCCATAAATCAACTCTCTTACATCATCTTTGGTCAATTTCCTTC
Source organism: Glycine soja (assembly GCF_004193775.1). NCBI lineage: Eukaryota > Viridiplantae > Streptophyta > Magnoliopsida > Fabales > Fabaceae > Glycine > Glycine soja. The sequence goes on along the minus strand of NC_041015.1, from coordinate 30,355,752 downwards.
TCTCAAATTCAAACTCAAGTTTTGAAATGGGTTGAGTGGATGGTTCACAGTCATGTTCGCCAAGCCAGTGAAGTAAGGATCAGATAATGCCTGATATCACAAACATGACAGAAATAATGAAATATACTCTTAGGTAATTATCAATGAAATTATATATAGGTGATAGGAGATCAACCTCTTCAGCTGATGGAAGGTCTTTAGGATCATTAGGTAACTTTCCTTCTCCAACATAAGTATAACATGCAAGAGTTTCAAAATACTCCAACTGTATGCTTTGAACATTGTCGTTGTTTCCACATATGAAAACTCCTCAAAAACACTAATAAATTGAATTCTTTTTTCAACGAATAAAGAAACGCAATGACATCGATTCAGAATAATGACTTACACAAAAACTTCGGTAAAAGCACGTGAGAAGACACAAATTGAAATTCGTGTAATTTGAAAATCGAAAGGAGGCGCTCTTGCTCGTCGATTTCCTCGAAATGTCGACGCCAGTGATCCTAATCCCAATCCTCGTCAGCGACGGCGTTCCCAAGGGACTTCCAGTAGGAATCGACTCGGTTGGCGACCTCGAAGAACTGGTGCAGCACGGAGTCCTAGCCGCTGCGTTTGGCACTGGCACTGCGGTCGTCGGAGGAGGAAGAGGCGAGGCAGCGATAGGGGGGTTACGATGGGAACGAGAGGAGAAAGGGCGTCCGTTGTGCAGGGAACGGAACGACAAGCTTCTGCGTCGGGAAGGTGAGCGTTGGTGCAGAAATGGAAGAAGAAGCCATGAGAGAGAGAATGAAAGAATGGATATGCGTGTTGTTGAAGAAGAAAGAGATTGGGAATATACTGTGTGTGTTGAAAATGTGAAGTGAAGGCGATGGAACATGAGGCTGGGAACTTGGCTGTGAAAATTTGAGGGATGGATCTTCTTAGTGCCTCAATAGATTTTTTATTTTTTCTAGACACGAGGGGATAAGGATGAAATGAAAATTTTTATTCTTACCTTATCTTTCCTTCTCTTTATGAATCAATGTCATGTAACTTCCTTTTATTTTTATTGATCGGTTTGGGTTGCCATTCAAAAAGGTGAAATAGGTGGCACTAAACAAATTATTTTTTATCAATGTCATGTAACTTTCCTTTTATTTTTAGTCTTAAATGGATTATGTCAAAGAACATACATAAATAATTTGAAGTGTAGTTCTATTAGTCTTTCTTTAGTATATTAATAATTATTTTAATATGATAAAATAATTATTTTAATATGAGAAAAATAGTGAAAATATTGTATATTATTGAGTTTCTGATTAACTTTCTTAAAATAATTATTTTAATATGTATTTGTTTTATTGTATTTTACTTACACTATTGTTTGTAGGTAGAAACTTTTTAAATTTTATCTACACCAATGGACTGTAGGTACAAGTTTTATAGGATTTTACCAACACCAAGTAACCGTAGGTATAAGTTTTTTTAAATTTTACCAATACTAAGCATTTGTAAGTAGAAGTTATTTTGAGTTTTACCTACACTAAATAATAGTAAGTACAAATTTTTTAATTTTACCTATGACAAATAAGTGTAGGTATAAGTATTTTTTGACTTTTACCTACACTAATTTATGTGTGTAGGCAAAAACCTCCATAGGTATATGTCATTTTTCTTATAGTGGTGCCTTCAAATATGGGGAAACAAGCACCAAAGAGAAGAAAAGAAGAGTTGCACTACAACCCTAAAGGTTATAGTGGTTGAGTGCACATCAGACAATAGCTCCACAAAAGATGAGGTAGATCTTATGTCAAGGAAATTCAAGTAGATACTGAGAAAGAAAGGAAAGTATAAACATTTCTCAAGAAAGAAAGACACCAAATTCAAAAATAAGTACAAGGAGAAAAGTACCAAGATCATCTTCTTTGAGTGCAAAAAGCCAGGACACATGAAAGCTAAATGTCCTAGGCTCAACAAAAAGAAGTAATTTGGTGAAAAGAAAAAGAAAAGTCTATGCTACATGAGATGATTTAGACAATGGACGCAACAACAACTCAAACAAGTAACAATCCAACATCTATCTCATGATAAAAGTAGACAATAAAGAAGAGATGTCATATGATGCAGTTCTTCAAAACTGTCAATGATTTCTTTACAGAGTGAAAAGTACAAAGAAAAATTTAAACATATTGTTTGCGAAAACAATATGTTAAATAAATCAGGAAAAAGTAGAGGAAAAGGTCAAGATTCTAGAAGAAACTCTAAAGCAAAGCCAAATCATCTGGGTGGTGTTAGGGTCATAGTAAGCCACGGTGCAAGGGGTGAGAAAGATGAGAGATAGATCTGAATTGGGTTGGGTTTTGGAAATGTAATACATAAAAGGGAATGGTGAAGAAAGTTGTAAATATGAGGAAATGTGAAAGGGTGGATGGGGATTGGAATGAAGTTCGAGACGTGAGTGGGTGGATTGCGATTTCTACATCGATTCAAAATTTCTAATGTAAAAACTACTCTTTACATTGGTTAATTTTGTAATTAACTAATGTAAAATGTTATATTTATTTATGAAAAAATCACCGCATCCATACTTTGAAGGATATTCATACTAACTTAGTACAATTGTAAAACCTTTCAATTGAGTTTTTGCTGTTAAATTTAAATTTTAGGAATTAAAGTAATTCTAGATGGTTTATGAAAGCTGGATTTTTTTTTTAAGCAATGAAAGCTAAGATAAGGATTATTGTGAAAATATGAAAGCATGCAATAGTTGTTGCAGGGAACGAAATGTTTAGAAATAATTAAACCATGCCATAAAGTGTGTAAAAAAACCGTGCTATAAATATAAATTCATAAATAAGTCTAATATATGGTTCATTGTCTTAAAAGAAACAGCTAATGATTTTTTAAAACAAATATAAATAATTATACATATTTTTTTATTTTGTAAAGTTTAGGTAGCAGTTAGATCTCAGATCAAGATTAGAAATCAAATTATTCATCAATAAGATTCTCAAATGAATACTACTAATCAAACTCATATCCTTTTAACATATAAGTTTGTTCTTTATCAACAAAAATAACTTTTGTTGGTAAAATTATCCATACTTTAAAAGATAATCCAATAGATAACGTTTACTGATTCGCTTAATTAAATTTTTGTGTAATTAATAAAAAAATCGAAAAAGTATATATATTGACTAGTTGACAACTTTGTTTTATCATTGAATTAAAAAAGGGTCTTAAAATATTGTCAAGTCGTCGCCAACAAGGAGCCAGATTCTCTCCGCGTTTGTTTTCTCCGTTTGTTTATATCAATCTGGCTCAAGACCGATTCACCTGGTAAATATTACATATGTGAAATGGACCAAATACTCATGCTAGGACTAAACAGTACAGTCCATAATGTCATTAGATTAATAGAAATATATATTGGTATTGGTATTTTTTTAATAGGCAAATGGTTTTATTAAAAAAATACTTAAACTTAGCACGTGCCAAAAAGTTAGCCACGATAATAAGGAGATAAAAATTATCAAAACCCGTATACAGCCACCAGAGACTGCTTCCACCTTTACAATACATATATAAGATATGCTTCATCCAAATCCAAAGTCCTAACAAGTATGATTTTATTAAACACATAGCAAAACTTAGAACGTGCAAAAAGTTAGCCACAAAACTCGCATGGTGCCAGCAGACTGCTTCCACTTATGTAATCCTCTCTAGGAAAAGATCAGTCACCGGAGCCATGAGCAAGAGACTCTAGGAGAATTGGGCTAGAGCTATTAAAGAAAGTCCTAAGATTCTCATGAACATCAGGATAGATTTTTGAGTTCATGGACCAAGGTTGGGTCCACTTATCTTTGCACATATTAGATTAAGATTTCATTATTTTTAGGTTTTGTGTTTAGGGCTCCATAATGTAGGTAGGGTACCCTAGAAATGTAGGATTTTTCAACCCTTGTATTTTAAGGCATCTAGACTAGTTTTTGTATTAGGGGTAGTTTTCTAATTTCACATGCATTAAGTGAATATTTGATGTATGTGTTGGGAAATAAATTTAATTGAATTGGGAGAAGTCCAATCCAATTAAATTTTAGAGGGGGGGTGAGTATTTGTTTGCTACACCTCATTGTCACATCATATAGTCACACTTTTTGCATGTCTTTCATGTTTTGCATGCCTCATGACACATAAGTACAATCAGTGAAGAATTTCTGACTTGATCTTGGATTAGTGGGCTGAACCATAGCTAAAATTCACTAATCATAATAGTGAAATTTTGGCTCCAAAATTTGACTCCACAAATTCATGTGAAATTTGAATAGAAATTCAAATTTCCCTCCAATTTTGTGTGACACTTTGATCATTTTTGAAACTTTGATCATTTGAGAATTACACTTCAAAGTTTAGACCTCATTTGAAGCATAAAATTTCGTGTTCCTTCTCTCCTTCTCCTTCCACTCATCTTCTCCTATGTTTAAGCTTTTATCCATGGCTTCCTAAGGTGGTGAACTTGTTCTTGACTCATCTTCTCCTTGAAGTGGCGTCTCCAATCATCTTCCTTCATTCTCCATTCCGCTGCCATTCATCTTCAAGAAGCAAATGACTTCATTGGTGAAGAAAATTCAAGGCCTACAAGCTCCACATGGAGCTACATCATCCACCCTTACAATACATATGGAATATGCCTCATCCTAATAAGTGTGTATACATAATACATCGTCTAAGGCATAACTTACCAATTTAAATAGGTTCTTTTCTTGGGTTTGATTTGTTCCCCTCAGGTGTTATTTTTCTCTCTTTTTGTCAATAAATTCTTTGGTATGCTTGTGGCGACATAGGATCACGGGTAGGAGTGCAAAAATAATTGTGTTGCCTTTTCCTACTATGATGTCACAAGCATTCTTCTCTTTGTTAAACAAAAAAGGCCTAAATTATAGTGACTTCAAATAATAGGTAACCTTTCACACTAAACATGTACAACATTGGGCTGTCGGTTCAAAGCTATGACATTAGTATTCAAAAAAAAAAATCCATAACATTAGTATAAGGGTCTTAATTCTTGCACCCCACAAACTTTTTGTGCCACCACCATTAAGTTTTTCGGAAAGAATAATTTTAAATTTCAGATTTTTCTTTAGAGTATATTGATAAACCAATAGACAATATGCATCAGAACAAAGGTAGTAACTAGTTAGGGGTATTTTAGTATAAAATTGTTTTAGGATAAATATCAACTTTGCACATCGTGGACATTTTATGGCATGCGACTACGCATATTGGTTCACCTAAGGATAATTTGTTGGCGACAAGCTCAACAATGATGCAAGTCGAAGATACCTTAGCGAGAACCAACTTGTGATAGGTTTATGGTGAGTTTATGACTACCTTCAAAATAGGGCCCAATGCAAACACTTGTAATAAGCCACGTGGCTATCAAAGTCACAATTGCAACACTATAAATAGGCATCTTTTAATACATACCAGGCATATTCAGAATTCACACTTAACCGTACTGAATCTCTAAAATCTCTCTATCTCTCTCTCTTAATCCTTTTTTCTCTTTCGCCATATCTTGCACTCCATGAGACAAATCATATCTCATGTCCTACACTGTAACAGCAACACCGTCTATGGGAATCATCGAATCTCTAGGATGAAATGGTTTGCATTGCTCATGGATTTTTTTTATGGTGAGCACACGAAGCCAAAAAAACTTCAGCAGCAACAACACATTATTCACCTGTAACAAAAGCATACTTGATTGATATCATAGAAATGCTTAAGCAGAAAAAAATTATGCTTGAGGAACACCAAAAGCATATCATGGATCTATGAACGAAGAAAGATGATGTTCAAAATGAGAATTTGAACATAGTAGAAGGGGAAGGAAACTCTTTAACAAGAAAAAAGCGAACAAAAAATGAATTGGAGAAATAGAAATCAAGTTTTCCATTGAAGTCAATAAAGAAAGAATCTCCAATCACTATTGCCACTGAAATGGATGAAGAAGTTGATTCTAATGAAGTCATTCCTTTCAACATGTCATTTTCCAAGCGTTTGGTGGAACTTTAAGTCCCAAAATAGCTAACAACCTTCAGAGATGGAATTGTATGACAACTCTTCTAATTCGAACGATCATTTGTCAATGTTATCCTACAAAGGAGCTTATGCTTCGATAGTGTGTCATGCATTCCCACTGTCATTGAAATCTCTCTTATCGAAATCTATCAATTTGTGGTTGGATTTGAGGAGAAAATTTAGGTTTGCCTTCGCAACCAGCAAGGAGGGGCTAAAGACAGAGGTCAATCTAAGGTTGATCCGACAAGAACCTAAAGAATCACATAGAGGATATATTCTGCGATTCAACAAAGAATCAAGAGATGTCGACAATCTACAACTAGGAGTCGTGTAGACAGTCTATAGAGAGGGTTGTTGGCTAGAGACAGTGTGAAGGAAGGATCTTTTTTCTTCATATCCATCTTGAAAATGCCGCCTAACACTTTGGAAGAATTTTTTAAAAAGGCAGAGAAGTACATTAACTATGAAAATGTATTGGAAGCCAGAAAAATGAAAATGGTAGAAAATCAAAACATACAAAAGAACACTACATAAATAAAAAGTGACAAACTGCCTTACTCAGATGAAAGGATGACTTATAAAGTTAGGCTAAAGTATGATGAATATACTCTCTTATATCTATCTCAAGGAAGAATATTAAATGAAATCATGATGTGGAGTTGGCGGATGTCAGTCTGGATGTCCCTAAACTATTAAGAATGGGAAATGGTGGAAAAGATCAGTCAAAATATTGTCTTTACCATCGCGCAACAGGACACAACACTGACAACTGCATCCAATAATAAAATGCCATTGAAATCCTTATACATTGAGGAAAGCTAGGCATATATGTGCAAGGTTGGACAGATAACTACAAACCTTAGTATGATAGACCAACTTGCAATAAACAATAGGAAAGGTCAAGAAGTCTTGACTGATACCAAAGAAAGGGATGTTCTAGGAGTGTTCTCCGAGGTACCAACATAGAACTCCAAAAAGAGAGGTAGAAATCATGTACAAATCGTATGCCATGATGGATCTAAGCTGAAACATAAGTCAAGTTCTCTTGAGAGACAAAAAAACTCCCCTTCATGAGAGCACAAGGTGATCTATGTCATAGCAAGAGGATCCACTAGCAGAGGTCCCTTAAACATTGCTCAGAAGAGACACGCGAGAGAGGTCTTAACAAACACCCTTGGTAGAAGGAATTATGAGTCGGCCAAAAGAAGACCTCCTCCATTGACATTTAATGACAAGGACATGGATATGTCAATTTTCCCGAACCATGATTATCCCTTATTGGTAAAAGCTTTCATAAACAATAAACAAGTACATTGGTTGTTGGTCGACATTGGTAGCACTGCAGATATCATGTTTTATGATTTCTTTAAGAACCTCAGAATCCTACAATCAGAGTTGCTTCCTTACAAAGAAGACCTCATAGGTTTCTCTAGTCATCATATAACACCATTGGGAAAAGTAAAGTTTCACATAACCTTTGGGAAGGCACGAGACCAGAACCATCATCATCAAGTTCATTGTGGTAATGCTACAATCATCCTACAACACCATACTGGCCAGACCAACCTTGAATGCCCTGAGAGTTGTGATTTCGATAGTTCACTTGGCCATGAAGTTCCTCATCAATGAGATGCAAGTCATAACATTGAAAGGAGACCAAAAGAAAGCCTGCTTAGTGTTATAAGTGTTAGAGATAGAGGAACAACATGAAGACTTAGGCTTGAAAGCTTGAAGAAGTTTTGTCTTTTACATGCTCAACTCTCTTGAGTGGCATTTGTATTGATTGTTGTATTTTGCGTTGCATCTTTATCGTTATCATTTCATATGCGTATCTTGCATTATCATGTAAGAGTACGAAGAAAGGTTCTGAAGTTAGAAATTTTCTCGAGTGGTTAAAACTCTTTGTTTCAATCAATTACAGGTTTATTGTAATTGATTACACAAGTATTTGAAGCTTGTAGAAAAGTGTCTCATATCGGTTTAATCTATTACAACTTAATCATAATTGACTACACAATTCTTTTAGAGAAAATGATTGATTTTTCAGGAGTCTATGCTTTAATCAATTACGAGGTGATATAATCAAGTACTTTTCTTTTAAAAGTGTTTCAGAGGTGATCAAGAATACTTTAATTGATTACATTGTTCTTGAAAGTTTTCCAATTTTTGGGAAGAACACTTTAATCGATTGAAATGATAATATAATCCATTACTTCTTTGAAATAGTCGATTACATTATATATTTAGTCAATTACAGGCGGTTATAACTATTTTTTCTATAAATAGCCACCTTTTGTTCTCACTTCTAACAACTTATAATTAGCTAGAATTATGAGCTGATATTAGTAAAAGAAAGAAGAGAAGAAAAAAGTGCTTAGAAATAGTGTGACTCACAACTTCTAATCTTTGATTATGAAGATTATCTTGAGAAAAATGAGTTGTGAGTTTCTCTTAAGTTCAAGAAGACACTCGTTCATTCAAGCAAGGTTCTTGTGTAGGTTTTTCTAGTTTGGGCTAAGGGTGGGTTTCTCTTAGGCTCTTATTCACAAAGGACCCTAGGGTTGGGTACCTTAGTCTCTTTTTCTAGGGTCGGAACTAAGATTTCTTGTGATTGCTTGTAAGAATTCTATATGCATAGTGAAAATCTAATTCGAGTTTGGATTAGATAACTGGACTAGCTTCTCTAGAGATAGAGAGTGAACCAATATAAAAAGAAAATATTTGGACAAAGAAACAATGGAAATATTATCTTCTTTCTCATTCTGGTCTTGATCAATTTACTGAAGATTAAAAGAAAATATTTTTTTTTGAAGAAAGAACTTTAACAAAGGATTTCGTGTAAAGGGTGATTGATTAAATATTGGTTTATCCAAAGTTTGTGATACGATCCGCACAAAATAAGTTTCTTTTAACTCTGGTTTTAGAAGTCTATTTTGATTTAGAAACCAATTCACCCCCCCCCCCCTCTTGGTTTGTGAGTGCCATCATCGTTTTCAATAAGGACATAAAGAAACAAACAAGTTGGAAAAAATGGATTATGAGCGGCCAAAACCCAATTTGTGGTAATGCTTGCTAAGTTGGATTGTAGAGAGGACATAAAGAGAGGGTCATGGACACCCAGGACGGAGCTATGAGGAATCTATCAGAACATCCAAATCAAAAAAATGAGGAGCAGACGACGTTTATAGGAACAAATTTGGACAAAGAAACAATGGATGCCTTGACTTTGTTTCTCGAAGAAAATGTCAACGTATTTGCATGGAAGTCGGCCAACATGCTAGGCATCGACCCAAACATCTTTTGCCACAATTTTGCGATAAACCCATATGTAAAACCCGTATGTCAAAGGAGGAGAAAAATGGCTCCCAAGCCCTTGGAAGAGATAAAAAAAAAAAACAAGTGAAGGAGTTACAGGAAGCAGGATTCATTAGAGACATTAGATATATAACTTGGTTGGCCAATATCATCCTTGTCAAGAAATAAAATAGAAAATGGAGAATATGTGTTGTTTAATGACTATAATGACCTAAATAACCGTTTCCCAAAAGACTCGTACCCATTCCTGAACATAGAAAAGTTGGTAGGCGGATCTTCCAGATACCAACATTTGAGCTTCATGGATGCTTATTCAGGGAACAATCAAATACCACTATACCCCTGATGGTTAAGAGAAAATTGCTTTCATGACGGAGAAAGCAAATTACTATTACAAGGTCATGTCTTTCTGACTAAAGAACATCAGAGCTACAAACCAACGGAAGATGAACATGTTATGTCCTAAACCCTTGGTGTTCTAATTATGAAAAACCTTCTAAACACAAATCATAAGCCTTATGAGTTTCTGCCTACTAAAGAGTTTGCTTAAGTGTATTATAAAAAAAAAAAGCGTTTTGTAAAAGAACAACAATTGAAGTAAACTCATGGTTTTCATGAGTCAATCTTAGAAAGGATGATAAGATTGAAAGCTCAAAAGAAGATTCAAAGTGTCATTGGTTGTGTACTGCATTAAAGAAGTCAACATGCTCACTAGATTAAGAGAAAAAATTCAAGTCATGAAAAGTAATAAGCAACTATGTTGTAGACATGAAGATCTACACAATGAATATGGCATGAAGAACATTGTTGCAACACACTCAAAATGGAATATCCTCAACATGATGACTTTATTTTGGACATTGTATCTGAAGTTCTAGAAATACAATTGAGCTGTTCTTGGTGGATATGGAAAGCTTGAAGAAAGCTCTTCAACTTTCATGAATAATTCATGGTCTAATACAACTTGGATTAGGACAAAATTGAGCCTGAAGTTGTAAATGTTGGTTTGCATGGACAACTTGATATATGCGCAGTAATTTGAAGATTTCTTAAGCAATGGAAGTTCATTTGAGATTATCTCAATGGCTATGGAAATCTAAAAGAAACATATACCTCTTTCATGAACAAGTTGTGGGCTAATAAGGCTTCTATTTTGGATGAAACTGATCATGGAGATAAATATGTTATTTTTTTGTTACAATATAACACAACTGCAACAATTTCAATATAGTTTATGTTGTAGTAGTCCAAATGACATGATATCAGTGTCTAAATGTCAAGGATAGAATTTTATACAATGATGAGGACATCAAAAGCTAGTTTAGCTATTCAAAGGGTCAAAGAAATAAAATTTTGGACATGATAACAATAGAAAGTATAACACATTGCAGAAAGCTCACACCAAAATGTTTGGAATACAAGTTTTCCATGCCATCTCATCAAAGTATTCCTATAAGAAAAAATTCAATGGTTTTCCATCTACATCAGATAACTATCTCAAAGCACAACAACAGATGCAAGAAAGCTATGCAAGCAAACATATTTGCAAATGAAAGATATACAAAAAGCGAAACATAACAAGTGTTTTGATGAGTTTAGAATAAGCTCATAATGGATGTATGAACTATGCTTTCAAGTGAGAAGCTTCAAAAGATTTGAAAGAAGTCCATCTGTTTATGAATTCAATGCTTCCCTCTAAAGATCTCAAACTTAACATGTAGCAAAGACATTAAGAAGGCCTTACTCAAAAGGTCTATCAAAGGCTACATTGAGATGACAACATTAGAATGAAGTTGTTTCAAAATCAACATCAGAATGGTGTACTTAAGGACTATAAGAATAAGAACATTAGGATGATACTCTAATGATGTACCAGAATCAAGACAAGATAGATTTTGAGATGACTACATCAGAATAATGTATTGAACTCAAGATCATGGAATATCTATCCATCAGAATGAAAATGCATCAGAGTCTACCTCAAAATGATGAAGAACATAACTTTGACAACTAAACTTTAGAATGAAGTTTAGAATGACTCAGAATACACCTCAAAGACAGCATCAGGTCTTCCATATGTTGTCACACATATAGAGGGCACATTACAAGACTAAGATTGAATGCATCTCACTTTTCATATGTTGTCACACATACCAAGTGTACATCAAAATGTGAATGTTAACTGCATTAGAAAACACAAAAGTGGAAAGTTGAAAATGTCCTTGAGAAGATCTAGTGTGCAACATCAGAATGAAGACTGGAGAGACTTTATGAAGTTTGAACCAAGGATAGAACACTAATATAATAACAACAACAATTTTCACGTGTTACCTATGTTGAAGTATGCTACTTCAGAATGATTTGTGTTGTGGTAAAGTATCTGAATTTATGGAGTTGAGTTATCTACATTGTCATATCATGTTATCTTCATCAAAAGGAACCTACATAAGAATAGGTCTTTCCTCAACAACATCAAAATGCATTTCAGAGAGGCTATCAGAAAGCTGCTCAGAAACTAATCATTAGAATGGCAAAATCAGAATGGACTTATTAGAAAGGAGTCGATGGCTGTAAAGTTAAAAGTGTTATAGATAGGGGGAGCAACATGAACAACATGAAGACTAAAGCTTGAATCTTAGAGAAAATTTTGAAGATGTTGTCTTTTACATGCCCAACTCTCTTGAGTTGTATTTGTATTGGTTGTTATATTGGATGTAGCATCTTAGTCCATATCATATCTTATTTCATCATGCATCATCATGAGTAAGTGAAAAGAAAAATTTCTAAGTTAGAAAAATTTCTTCATAAGGCAAAACTCTCTGTTTTAATCGACTACAGTCTTATCGTAATCGATTACACAAGTTGTCTAAAGCTTGTAGAGTTATGTCTTGTATCTGCTTAATCAAATACAACCTTCTTGTAATCGATTACACAGTTTTTTTTAGACAATGATTGATTTATTCAAGAGTCTCTAATTTAATCGGTTACCATGTGATATGATTGATTACTTCTCTTTCTATAAGTAGTTCAAAAGTGAAAAAGAACACTTTAATCGATTACTTTGAGGATTTAATCAATTGCATTGTTCTTGAGTTGTTTCCAAGTGTTTGAACTACACTTTAATCGATTAAAAAGATAATCTAATTGATTAGTTTATTGAAGTAATTGATTACTTTATAGATTTAATCGATTACAAGAGGTTATATTGTTTTCTCTATAACTAACCAACTTGTGTTCTCTTTAATACACAATGAAAAATATAGTGAAATGAGCTAAGATCACGTGATGTTATTAGTTAAAGAATGTTATTAGTTAAAGAAAGAAGAGAAGAAAAGTGCTTAGAAGAAGTAACTCCCACCTTTAGATCTTTTGATTGTGAAGATCTTTTATGATAAGTGAGTTGTGTCACTTTCTTGAGTACAAGAAGAACAACTCTTCAGTCAAGCAAGTTTTGCAGAAAGGATTGATCAGGTTGTGTCTATCTTTACTCTTGGTTTTTGTGTATGGTTTTACACATCTTCTTGTTTGTGCATGAATCGCTTAGGACATGCTAGAATAGGTGTTTCTAGTTTGGACTAAGAGTAGGGTTCTCTTAGGCTCTTATTCACAAAGGACCTCAGTGTTGGGTGCCTAAGTCTCCTTTTCCGGGGTGTGAATTATAGATTGGTTGTGATTGCTTGTAAGGATTCTTTATGCATAGTGAAAATCTAATTCTCATTGTTGATTAGATAATTGGATTATCTTCTCTAGTGATAGAGAGTGAACCAGTATAAAAAGGTTGTACATCTCTTCTTTTGATCTAATATTTATCTTCCATTCAAGTATTAATCAGTTTTTAAAAAGGTTCAAGATATATCTTTGTTAAAGAAAGAACTCCAATAAAGGATCTTGTGCAAGGATGGATTGATTAAATATTGATTGAGTTCGATTTATGAAAATTTTTGTGATACGATTCGTACAATTTTTTTTTAACTCTAGTTTTAAAGGTTCAGTTTGTTTTGAAAACCAATTCACCCCCCCCCCCCTCTTAGTTTGTTAAGTACCATCATCTTTTTCAAAAAAGTAGTCTATCTACTTCAAAAAGAAGTCATCCCAATGTCATAACAGTTAGATAATAGGTAGTTTGACATGTAGGGCTTATAAAAGGACAAAAGACAACTACAAAACAAGAGAAAGAAGGTAAGAGACATGTTACATTGTGCAAAAACAAGATTCATATCCTCTCCATACTTTAGATGCGTTAAAAGATTAGAATGGTTGCAATAGGGGTGCATATAACTTAGATCTTCAAAGAAGATTCACCCCAATAAATGTTGTAAAGTTGTAAGAAACCCCTCAAACACATTCTCCTTATTTGTAATCTATATGTATATCAAATTAACCATGAGGGTTAAGTTTTGATGTGAAAGAAGTCATAAGAAGAATCCATGGAAGGTGGGTAGCTTAGAGAAAGTCTCTAAGATGGTAGCCCGAAGAGGCTAGAGTGAAATAATACTTGGGTAGCTTGAAGAAGTGAAAGAAATACTTGTATTGTCTCTCCCATGACTAAGTGGATGTCATGGTTGAGTGGGTTTTTCTTCCTAAGAGTGAGGATAATCATTATGTTGGTTAATCCAGCATGTTGTTGGTTGTGTTAGTGAAAATCTTATCGGTTTGGGAAAGGACTAGACGTAGCCCAAGGTTGGGGAGAACCAATATAAAAATCCTTGCATTAAATCTCTTATCCCCTTCCTCTTTAAGTTGTGTTATTTGTTGTCTTAAATACTGCATCTGCATCAGAATATTTTAAGCATCAGAAGAGCATATTTTAGAAAGAATACATAAGAAGGTTTTCATAACAATCTTAATTGTTTTTTCCTTTTACAATAAAAGTATAATGTGCAATTTTTTTCCTTTTACAATGTTACAAAATTTTCCCCTTAATTTACATATCATCGCAACTTTTCCCCCACACTCAAAAATTGTGACAATTAAATAGATATTTAACTTGAAAGATTTTGGTGTTCCATAGTGGTGAATGATTTCGAACGGGAAGAGAGAAGCCAATTTCTCTGCATAAAACTTAGCCAGAAGGCCAACAAAGTGTACTAATTTGGTAAAGCGGTCCATTATGACCCAAATCACTGTGTGTCCCCTAGAATTTGGAAAATTGGTGATGGAATCCATAGAGATATCCTTCCATGGTTGGTTAGGATTGGAAAAAAGTTAAAGAAGGCCATGTGTCTTGGAGGGAATGCATTTCATCTGCTGGCATATAACACAACTCCGAACAAATGTTTTGACAATCGTAGACATGCTTAGTCAATGGAACGAAGCAGTCAGGCGAGCTAGAGTCGGTTTAGGACCTGAGTGACCCCTTAAGGTTTAGGAGTGATACTCTTGCAATAGTGTTTGTCACTGCTCTTGGTGGTCAGGTATGAAAATTTTCCCCTTAATCATAAGAAGTCCATTTAAGAGTTGAAATTTTTGTTGTGACCGATTTATTGTTGAACGTTTTTGGATTGCAAGTTTTCCCTTTAGAGTTGAAGCATAAAATTGGCATAATTGTTGCAACACTTGTGCCACTATAGAATAAATGGTTGGCAATAACACAACAACGAAATTGGAAGGGTCTTACAGCTTGGCATATGGAAAGGGCATCCACTACTATATTCTCATGGCCCGATCTGAAGAAGATCTTGTAATTGAATCCCAGAAGCTTGGTGGCCCCCTTCAATTCTCTGGAGTTTGATATATTTTAGACACTAAGTGCTTGAGACTCTGTTGGTCTTTATACATTCAAAATTTGCTTCTTAGTAAGTAATGGCGCCACTTTTTCACTGAATCTGAGATAGCCAACATCTTTCTTGCATAGGTTAATGCTACCCTCATTTTGTTGCATAGCTACTGTCATACCCTAATTTCTTCTGGGGACTATGGTTTGTTGATCTTTTGATCCTTGCTAGTCGACTTATGGTGTTGAACGCCAGTTACAATGCAAAGCAAGGAACCATTCGGTGTTTCGATCAGGAAGACAAAAAATACCAAGAAAGAAGGTCAAAAGGGTCTTTTCCTTGTTTTCTCTAGGCCCCAGCTCGCCCAGGCCAGCATTTGGCTCGCCTGGGCCACCAAATAACTTTAAGGCTAAGGGACTAGCTCGCTTAGGTGAGCTCACTGCTTCAGGGTTAAGTTTCAGCTCACTTGGGCGAGCTGCAAGCGCCCCAAGGTGGCCTTTTGCCTATAAATAGGCATCCTAGGGGTGTTTTAAAGGTTCCAAGGTTCAGAAGGGGAGGGAATTAAGAGAATTGAGAAAGAAGAAGAAGAAAGAAGAGGAAACGAAGCCAAGACGCTACTGAATCGCGATCGTGATCATTCCCTATGTCGTTTTCTTGTTCTGTGTTCTTCGTGCGACCGTCGGTTAGTTTTATTTTTGAGGATTGAATGTGATCTATGTACCCATAGGGGTCCCCCTTGTTATAATTTACACATCCATCTTCTCCATCTATCATCGATGATCTCATTTTTCTTTGTAAAGTTCAATCTTAACCGATCACTAGTGTTGTAAAGTTGTCTTTAAAGAGATTGAAAATTAATAAACAAAACCAAGTTAAAACCAACTCATAACTAACTTCTTTTTATCAAATATCACTTGAGATCGTTTCAAGGTCCAACGCCATAACAATTCTCTCTGCTTTTCAACTTTAAAAGATCATTTCAAGATCCAACGCCTTAACGATTCTCTCTGCTTTTCAAAATTTAAAACATCGTTTCAAGGTCCAACGCCTTAGACGACTTTTTGTTCGCAATTAAAATGAATCTTTCAAAAACATAAAAATCAATTTAACACACAAACATTCAAACTTAAAGAATTACGTAGGTCTGAATTCCTCATCGCACCTGAGGATACGTAGGAGCAAGGACAACACCCTTGTCGATCCCAAAAAACTAAAAAATATAAAAAGGGAAAAGTAAATAATTCTGAAGTCACGTTGCGCACACTCGATTAAAGGTTGTCGTCCCTTGTAGCGGGCGCGTGGGGTGCTAATACCTTTCCCATGTGTAAACAACTCTCGATACCTTATTTTCAAAATTCGCAGACCTATTTTTGGTTTTTCTAACGTTTTCCTCGAATAAACGTTGGTGCCAACTCCGCTCGTTTTCTTCCTTGGAAACGAACGCTTTGGTTTATCTATTTTGCTTTCGCCATCCTGTCGTGAGGTAGGTTGCGATAGCTACTTACAAAAATATGCTACTAGGTGCCCTCCCTACGACAAAAATGCCCTGATTGTAGTTGTAGAAGCATCTGTGTCCAGGTTGAATGGTTCCTCAAAATTATGAAGTTGCAAGACCAGAGTAGTGGATATGGTTGTTAATAATTTGGTAATTGTTGTAGTAGCCATAGGAGTCCATGTAAAGGAATTTGTTTCAATAAATCCATGAGTGGTGAATCGAGGTGCGCGTAGTGTCAGAGTACGGTGAGTGAGGGAGGTTGAGACCAATCTACCATCGCTTATATTTTTTCGGGGTCAGGTTGGACTCCTTTTACGGGCACAATGTGGCCCCAATAAGCTACACTAGGAACAACAAACACACATTTGATGAGTTTAGCATAATATTTATATTCCTATAACAATGCAAAAACCAAAGCCAAGTGGTTCAAATGGTCAGCAATGGATAAACTATAAATTAATATATCATAAAAAATAGTAAAAAAAGAAACACCTCAAATAGGGTTGCAAAAGTTGGTTGTTCATTGTCGCCTAAAGAGTTGTTGGTGTATTGGTGAGCCCAAATGGCATCACCAAGAACTCATAATGGCCTTCAAAAGTGAGGAAAGCTGTTTTATGAGTGTGTTTTGGAGAAACCCAAATTTGATGATATTTGAAACATAAATTGGAAAAGATTTTAGCACCATGAATTTCATCCAAGAGTTCATCCACTATGGAAATGGGAAATCTATCCCGAATAATAATTGCATTTAGGACCCTATAGTCAACACAAAATTGCCAAGTACCATCATTTTTTAGCACCAATAAAATAGAGGAGGAAAAATGACTATGACTGGGAATGATTAAGCCATCTTTAAGCATTTCAAAGATAAGTTTGGACATGGTATCTTTTTGGACATGAATGTGTATGTAAGATTTAACGCTTATGGGTGTAGAATTTGGAATGAGAGGAAAATGGTGGTCATGGACATGGGGTGGGGTAAAGCCTCGGGGTTGGTCAAAAATAGAAGCAAATTGGGTTAAGAGGGGTTGGATGGTGGCAAGCAAAGAAGCAAAAGGGTTAGTGTTTGGGCATATGGGCTATAGTATGGATTTATTAGATGGTGGGGTGTAGGTAAAGGTAAGGAGATGAAGAGAGACTATTGTATCGTGTTGTATGAAATGGTTAAATTGTTGGAGAGAAATTAGGCTAGGCTTAATAGTTGTATCTCCCTTGAGAGTCGCCTTGGTTTTGGCATGATTAAAGGACATGCAGGGTTGTTGTGCTTCACACATAATAGGCAAGTGAACCTAATCTAATTGTTGAAAGAAATAGTAAGTATAAGAGTTATCATATCCATAGAGATTATGTGCAACATAAAAGGAACCAACAAACAATTTTTACACATATTTGGTGCAACGAGTTATCAATTCATTGGCTTGAATGTGTTAAGTTTTAGTTTTTAGTCGCTATAACAAGTCGTCAATTCATTATGGTGAAACTAAACTATTTTTTACTTTTGAACACAAATTTTTGAGCGAAAATGAAATCAAAGAGAGAAAATGTTGCTAAGATAAAATCCACAAAATTCTCTTAGTTCAATCCAACCAAGATCTAAACTACAATGACTAATATCCTTAGTGATTAATCCTTGAGTTCCAAGCTAAATCCCTAATTCCTCTTGTGATTTAGACCTAGAAACTAATAGCTTGATCAGTGAATCTCTAAATGGAAGTGTTTGGTCCATTCTTGCATCAAATCCTTGCACAATTTAAATTTAGATCTAGGATTTGAACTTGTTTCCATACAATCCAAATTCCTAAAAGCTAGGTTAATCATTCTTAGCATGCATCTTAGCATAGAATTGAAAGAGGATCATATTAACTATGTGAATTGTTAACTCATTGGCAAGTGTACCAAATTTGTCACAAGTAGTAAAGTACTCGGAAGTTCGAGTGTCAAATCCACAGGGACTTTGTTTGTACTTAGATTGATGCAAACTCAAATTACAAGAAATAAATAAGGAAATTAAAATAAAAGATGAAGAAAGATAAAAGATAAGATAAAGATTTAAAAGAAAAGACACGAGATTTAAAAAAAAATAAAAGATAGAGAAGATAAAATATTTAAGTTAAAAGATGATTAATATAAAGATATAGAAGATAAAAAAAGATAATATAAGAAAAGTAAAAGATAAGAAAAATAAAAGATGAAGATGATGATAAAGAAAGATAAATTTAGAATGTGATAATGTTAGGACTTAGCCTGCCTTATTTGCCTAAGATGTATTATTTTAGATTTTTCTCTATCAATTTCGTGAATTTTTTTCCTACCCACATCTATTAGAATACTTGCCCCTGATGTCTCACGATGACAAGCCTATCTTACCTATCTATCTCCCAAACGTCTTTGCAAAGACTCAATAGATAAGAGGCATGAAGTTCTAATTCTAGATGTTTGCTTTGATGCGTGGGCATAATGCAATCACTGTATGTCTAGCAATGATTTTATTAAGATACCCCTTCTTTTTAGTTCTATTAGAAATTATCCTCTATCGAGCGACTAATCCCTAAAACTGATGCATGTAAGACCTTCCTTGTATTTTTATTAAGGATTACCCTCTGTCGAGCACCTAACCCCTAAAGATGATGCAGGGATGAATGATACATGAAATTAAAATAAGAAAGGATAATAGTAAATAAAACACCCATTTACATTGATAAATATGAAGTGTACAATACATCTTTTGGCTTTTTAGGCCTGTCAGGCCCTAACTAATGGTTTAGCCTCTCATAGCCATAAGGGGTCTTACACTTGAAAAGGGGTTTAGAAACTGATGGAAGAGAAGGGATGGAAAAAGAAAGATTTTCCCTACTAGAGACACTCAGACTTAGGATGTATTAATTAAAGAGCTTTGAGTCTCCAGGGTGGTGTCTTTTCTCCTTGGCTTACTTCCTTTTTATAGTTGTTGGAGTGGACTTGGGTATGATGCCAAAAATCTTCCTTATTCATATTTTTGATATTTTCTGGATCTTTTTCGCTTTTAATCTCTCCTTTTCATATCTGCAAGTCATAAATAAGAAAAATATCAATTCCTAACATTTAAGCCAAAAATAACTACTAAATCAATATTTTTAAAGATATATTCAATATATTTTTATTATAAAAAATAGTTCATATTTAGCAGTTATCAAGAATTGATCAAAAAATAGAGATTACATATTTGATTTTTACTTCAATCACTTGACAACTATGAAATTTAACTCGTTTGGATCATGAAGGATCCAAATAGAACCTCAAGAGAGTAATAATGCAAGAAAAAAGAGAGAAAGAGATTTCCAGATTTTATTTCTGAAATTCACAAATAAATCAAAATTTCTTACAAAGGATGTTACAAGCTTTTTATATAGAGTTGAGATTACATTATTTTTTGTGCCACAAAGGATTTTCACTGTAGCAAAATTAAAATTATACACTATATACTTTTGCACTGGATTTTCATGCTTCTGAGCCTTGTTTGTTGGGGCAAATGGATCACTCGCTGATACGAATCAACTTATGGTCGTCTTGAAGTCAAGAAAACAAAACAAAAAGGAACTTGACCCTAACCGCAACTTGCCCATAGAACCAAAGTTATCAAAGAAGCGTGTCTCTAATCACGACCTGCCGATAGAACAAACACTATAAAATTCTTAACCAAAGAACAAAAGGGAGCTCTCTCTGTGGAGAAAACACTCAAATTCTTATTATTCAATTTATTCTTGTTGTTTTCCATTACATGGTTTCCTATTTATAGGGAAGTAGAAAAACAAGTAACATAAATAAATCCTAGTTTTATCTAAACTAAAGATAAGAAAATATCCTAATAAAGAAAACAAATATTAATAAGATATAATTTTCATCCTAATAAAGGAAATAAATCTAAAGATAAGATAAAATCCTAATAAAGGAAACAAATCCAAATACAAGATAAAAACATATCCTAACCATATTAATTCTAAATAATAAATCATAAATGTTGGTTGATATCTTCAACATCTTCAAATATCTCCTGGTATCTTCAACATCTTCAAATATTTTCTGATATTTTTAAATATCTTCGGATATCCTCAAATATCTTATAATATCTTCAAGGATAACTAATGCTAAAAATCATGAAAATATCTACAAATATGATGTTTGTTGGATCTTTATTACTCCTTGTAGTGAGTTTCTTTTAACTCCAAGGTCTTCAGATTTGTAGATTTCTTGTGGCGAATTGTAGCTTCACTAAGGCGAATCTTTGTCAATCATAGTTGATCAAAAGTCTTGGTTGTTGTTATGAAATTATGTCTACAACTCTTCATTCTTTGATAATTAAAATATGATCTTGTAACATCTAAATTTACACAAAAACATCAAACAATATCATTTTATTTTCTAAAACCAGTTTATACAATTTTTTAACAAAAACAACAACTATGTGGAGAAAATCTAAATAAAAGCTAAGATAATTGCTCACAACATAAGGCGTGATAAACAATTACGAAAATACCCCAAACATAAACAATTGTTTGTTCGCAACCAAGACAAAATTCAACAAACAATGAAAAAAATTATTTACACAAGCACAATAATGGTCAAAATCATCAAGCACATACATCATCATAATGAAATTTAAAATCATGCATGACCAAGGGAATTACATGTGCAAAAGTGTTTGTAAGGATTCATCAAAATCATGGAAGCAAGTCTTTTGAAATTGAGAAGTGCAACATCTTAGGACTGAGAATTCACTACTTTGCATGGACCCTTACAAGTCAAGTGTTTCACTTAAGGAATGATTTGTCAGGGTTATCACTTCCGCTCATTCACACATTGAAATGTCCAAACTCAACTTTGTTTTTCATCCCATTTTTCATCAAAAACATCACATAAAAGACATGTATCAATAAGGTCTTTTAGGCTTGTAACTTGGCTAGGCTTGCAACAAATTTTTGTTTTTCTAGCCAATCAAAATCATCCAAGGATCAAGGAGAAAAATAAATATACAAGTTTTGACATAAGCAAACACCTATTCTTTCCAATTTCTTTTCCCAACTAAGTTTCTCTTTTTGAGTGTGAATTTGACACTTTTTTGTTTATAAATTTTGCTTTTTATTTTGTTTTCTTGGAGACTTTGTCTCTATTTGCTTATTTTTTATTTTTGAGAAACTTGATCCCTGGATTTTTTTTTTCTACTCTTGCCCATTTTGATTTTATGACAACATTTTCATATGGTAAAACCACCCCAAACTTATGTCAAACTTTATCTTGAAAGATTGTTCTCATATTACTAAAATGAGAGAAGCAATGGTTTTTCTCATTGAGCTTTTATTGAAAGGTTTCAAAATAAAATATTTTTGTATTTTTTGTTCGAAAATGGTTCAAGGGTTAAAATTAATCAAATTATTTTTATTGTTGGCTTTTTGGCAAAGAGGCTAAAAAAATCATTAAAAAAGAAAAAAAAAACAAGTACCTTGATCACTTTCAATGGGTGTTCAAAAACCCGATTATATAAAACTAATCCATAACTAACCATATCCAAATCACTTTAAATCCATTTTAATGGGTTGGTTATATATCTAAATCCATTTTTTTGGATTTTAAATCCAATCCAATTATTTGGATATGGATTGGGTTTTTATTAGATTTTTAGATTTTAAAGCGTTCCTCTTAAAACAACCTTGATCAAGGTCAGTCAAAAGCAAAATTTTGGTTGACATTAGTCGTGGTTATTTTCGGCCAACAACAATCGATGGTGTTTTTACATATGTTGGTCAGAGTTTTTCGACCGACATCGATTGATAATGTTTCTTAGCCGACATCGACCAAGGCTATTTTTTGGAAGATGTTAGCTAGGGCTTTTTGCAGCCGACGTTGCTCGAGGCTATTTTTTGCCGATGTCATCCAGATTTTTTTCAACCAACATTGGTTGATGATGTTTTTGGTTGACGCCGTCCCGAATTTTTCAACCCATGTGTTGCAGATGATGTTTTTGGGCCAACATTGGTCAAGGTTATTTATTTCTCAATCGACATCGACTAGGAAGTTTGGTGGTTGACGTCAACCGAGACTATTTTTTGACTGACACTGTTAGGGTTTGTTTCAGTCGACATCGACCAAGGCAATTTTTGGCTCAATGCTATTTTGAAACTGAAGTCATTCGATGCATTTTTTTTTTTGCTGACATCGGTTAGGTTTTTTTGGTTGACATTGGTGGGGTCTATTCTTTTGTTGGTGTCGACTAGGATTTTTTAGGTTGACATCAACTTGGATTTTTTTATGAGGTTGATCGGTGATTTTTTTTTTTTTGCCAACATCAGCTAGACCTATTTGTGGATGGCGTCAACCAAAAATCAGCAGCTGTGAGAATTGAAATAGGACTACATTAACTATGAGAATTAATCAAAAAATAGATATTACATGTGAAATTTAACACATTTAGATCATGAAGGATCCAAATAAAACCTCAATAGAATAACAATGGAGGAAGAGAAAGAGGGAAAAAAGAAAAAAAAAATAGTTCAAGATTCTATTTTTGAACCAAAATTTCTTACAAAGGATGATACAATCTCTTTATATGTAGTTGAGATCACATTAATCTTTGTGCCATAGAGGATTTTCATTGCAGCGAAGCATAATTCGTTGGAGCGAAATTACAAATTATACACTACGGCCTTTTGCACTATATCTTTGTGCTTCTGAGCCTTGTTCATTAGGGTAAATGGGTGACTCGTAGCAAATTTCTCTTAACTCCAAAGTCTTCAGCTTTGTAGATTCATTGTGATGAATTGCACATCTCGCTATGGTGAGATCATTGTGGAGAAAGCACATCTCGCTATGGTGAGATCATGTCTAGAACTCTTTATTCTTTAATGATCAAAATATACTCTAGTAACATCCAAATTTACGATCATTTCTTTTTAATTTCTAAAACAACTTTATACAATTTATTAACAAAAACAACAATTATATAAAAAAATTTAAAGAAAAATTAAGATAATTACTGAACAAAATAAGATGTCAAAAGCAATTATCAAAGATATTGAAAAATCTGAGTTGATGGGACCCAAGGTACTTAGCCATTGCACGCCCAACACCAAATCATGCCTGAGCAGATCAAATGTTCCCGGTTACTAACCATGACTAAAATTGGGG
Organism: Glycine soja; assembly: GCF_004193775.1. Taxonomy (NCBI): domain Eukaryota; kingdom Viridiplantae; phylum Streptophyta; class Magnoliopsida; order Fabales; family Fabaceae; genus Glycine; species Glycine soja. Next base: position 30,332,007 of record NC_041015.1, on the reverse strand, counting down.
AATATGGGTCATAGCCAGCTTCAAGTGTGAGGTAAAACAAGTCTGTATGATATTGTAGGAACTGCCAGAGTCCACTAATACCATAATAGGGTGACCAACAGTAGATCCTTGAAATTTAAGTGTTTGCGGGGAAGGGCTACCAGCTAAGGCCTGGGAAGATAAAAGTAAATGGACTAGTGAATCCGCTTGAGTTGGTTGTGAAGGCTCAGTTTGAGTAAGCATGAGAGCCAATTCTGTATGTTGGGCCTCTGAAATGGGGACATCATCCTCTACAATCAACACTAAAGTTTTGGGAGTTTAAACATTTATGGCCTGGAATGTATTTCCAATCATAATAATAAAACAACCCAAGAGCACACCTTTCATTGATGTGGGACTGGGAAACTCGTTTGATGGCGAGGGGTTAGGTAGGGGAGGTGTTTGTGATGGTGGATGCGGATTGAGGCTAAGTGGTTGGGGATTTGAAAAATGGTTTAGGTTTGGAATCCTTTAGCTTGGCCTCTATGAGTTTGTCCAAACCTATGGCTTGATGGATAAGCTAGGTCTGTGAATGTTAATTTCGCGTCTGATGTCAGGGCTTAGCCCAAAAAGGAAGCAATTAAGGAGATGTCGCCATTCGAACCATACACTTGGTTAGACAACTGCTCAAAACGACCTTGATATTCAGTAACGAAGCTCGTTTGGCGGCGTTTGTAAAGCTCTTCCTGGTGGTTGTGGTATAAGACGAAGGGCTGTAAAGCACCTCCAAAGCTCAAGTAAACGTTTCCCACTCAGTAAGTTGGTTGTTGTAGTGCATCAACTTATACTAACTCAAGGCCTCACCTTTCATATAAAAGGCTATGGTGGATCCTAAAGGAGGTGGACAATGAAAAATAGGGGTAACAAAAGGAGGTTGGTTGAAAAGGAAAGAAGCAATTGGTGTGGGAGTGAAAAATATAAAAATAGTTGGTGAAAATAGGTGTTTACACAACCCAAATTTAATAGTTTTTATTTTAAATAAAATTTGGGTTGGTAAATATTTTTATATTTTTGTATATTGTTTTTATAATATTTTTTTATATTATTTTATTTAATGTTTTTTACTTTTTTATATTTTATATTTTATTTAATATTTTTTTTAATTTTTTTTCTAATATTAAGAATTTATTTAATATAGAAACTATTAAATAAAATATAAAAAAATTAAATAAAATAATATAAAAATATATTAAATAAAAACAATATACAAAATATAAAAAATATTAAATAAAGTGTAACCCAACGGACCCAAGCGCGACCCGTCGTGCCTGGGTCTCCAACACGACCCGACGCGCCTGCTGCAGCGCTACCCATCGTGCTTGTACGCAGGGTGCGTCCCAAGTGCTGCCACGTGTTGCCTTTACGGCAAACGCGTCCTTCGAGGAGGCACTTTGTAGTACAAAAACAGATTCATGGAGTAAATAATTTTAAACCAGACCCATTTAAGTAAATAATTTATAAAAGAAACTTCATTTAGTATTTTTGGCATGCGGAGGGTGAATAATCAAAGGGGAAGTAACCTTGGCCATGGAAGAAAAGGGTGGGGTCACATCCGGTTGAGAGGTGATGGGTATCGTAAAGTTGGGTAGTGAAGCGACCTTATCCACCAAGGTATTAGTAACCGTGTGTAAACACCTTCATAACGGGTGTCCTGGACTATCTGAAGGTTATCCAAGCGTTCTGACATGGCTTGCAAGATTTCCTCCAACTCTTTACCCTTGTTTGTAGGCACGATGATGTGAAAGCACCAATGGTAGACTCTATTACCTTTGACAGCTAGGGTATATGAAATATAAAGCTACAACTACCAAACTATAAAAGGATAAAGAGATAATTGATTTCATAGTTCTAGTCAATACCAAAAGGCTACATATAAAGACCCTCAAGGATCCAAAGTTCACTACAATTCATGCTAGCTAATAATTAAAAACAATTTCTCTATTTAATTCCCCACACACAGTGGAGACTTGTTACTTTAAGCATGGTTTTCCACCCGAGTTCAAATTCAAAGACAAGGTTGTTATTTAATTCCCCATTAATGTTTTTGTTTGTTACGAATTTCCGAATAGCCTACATCAATTTTTAGGGTGTAATTTAGATATCTATTGGGAATAAAGAGATACTTTTTGCAGGTAAAAAGTGTAATTAAATCTTAAATTTGAGTAACAAGAACGTAGCACACAATTCGTCCATATTTTTAATTTTTATTTTTTTTAAGTATGTATTGTTGGAATCAAATAATTCCGTAGATGAAAATCATCATCTAGCAATGCCGAATGAGTCATGTTAATCATTAAGAAATTGAAGTGGAAGCCTACCTATATTCATGATGAATGATCACTCTTTAAAATTATGCGATTTGACCTTCCAGATCAACACATATTCTCTTGAGAGAATCCTTTAGTTTTCTCTCTGATGATGGAATGTCAAAAAAGAAGAGAATGATTAATGTACATGTTACTTAGGAACCATAACCTATTTAATAGACAACCCTAAGATTATTTTTGGTATCTCTATCTTATTCCATCGTAAAAATAAAATTATTCTCCACTCTCTACAAATTAAAAGTCCATATACCCTATTAGATATATTAAAGCCAAAATTACTAAAACCTTATTAGATCACTTTTAATTGAACTTTAACTTTAAATGAAAGTCTGCAATACATAGTTATTAATTTACATATAATGCGAAAGTTGGATTATGGATACAACATGTATAAGCTTTATAACAATTCTTTTGGAAGAAGGGTAAGCATACAGGGATGAAATTAAGAGACAAAAAATATTTTGATGCCTTCCCTTTCGTTGCAAAGACGTGTAATGAAACCCTTACTCCCAGTTTCACATGAACGATGACACTGGCCAAGGTGCCATCTTAATGGGAGTGGCTACCTGCACCCAGCATTATTGTTGGGGCACCCAGCATTATTGTTGGGGCACCCATCAAACAGTGAAGTGGTGAAACTGCCTTTCAGCAATTCTTCTTCCGGAAGAAGATTTTTTCTGGAAATTTTCGGAAAACCTCTTTTCGAAAATTTTCCGGAAAAACCTTCTTCCGGAAGAAGAATTTGTGACTCCCGAAAGTACCCAGAAACTACTTCCGGAAGAACGTCATCCTGAATGTTTCCGGAAGAAGGTTCTTCCGGAAGTTAGTTTTTTTGAAAAAAATATTTTATTTTGTAATAATTTACTTTTAATGGATAAACTAAATTATAAAATAATTAATACTATTATAAAATAATTAGTGAACGTAATTATGACTAATATTTATAATTTGTTTTTACGCGCATGTCAAATATTAATTTGTGTGACAATTTAGTATAATTTAAACCATAAAAATTAATTAATTCGTAAATTTTATTAAAAATATAAATTATTTATTATGATAACATTTAATTTCTATTACAAAATTATTTATTAGTATAATAAAATTTTATTATTTTATAACAAAATGAAGAAAAAAGAATTTTCATTTTATAATAATAAGTAAAAATAAAATAATATTTAATGCGTATGAAATGACGATTTTACCCTTGTGTAATTTTCTTTAAATTAACGCGTTCACGCTTCTTTTTACTGCGCTTTCTTCTCTGCTTTGTTTCTTCCGTTTTGGTTTTGGTTGCTTGTTGTTGTTCCGGTGGTGGTCCCTTTTGCAGTTTCCATTGGTGGTCCCGTGAAGTATTTGAAGATTTGGTGGTCCCGTGTTCCGTATTTGAAGTTTTGTTAGTGGTTGTTCTTCCTATTTCGTCGGAGGTACGCATTTATGAGTATTTTTTTCGTTTTCCGGCTAGTTTTTAGAGAAGAAAAACAGTAAAAACTGTATCCGGAAGAAATTTTAGGCACAGCAGGAGGAAGATCCGGAATGACTACTTCCGGAAGACCTTCTTCCGGAAGTTACTAAGGCCTATTCCGGAAGAAGTGCTTCCGGAAAACACTTCCGGAATGGGTCTTAGTAACTTCCGGAAGAAGGTCTTCCGGAATGTTAAATTATTAGCATTTTTTTTATTTCTGTTTGATAATTTATATATATATATATATATATATATATATATATATATATATATATATATATATATATATATATATATATATATATATATATATATAAATTAGGTATAATAATGGATTAATTAGGTATAATGGTATAATATTAAATGATTTAGGTAACTTAAATGTATAATGGTACAAAAATGTTTTATTAGTTGTTTATTATAGTGATAAGTTTAGTTTAAGTAAATAATATAGTTATAAATTTAGAATATATTTGTATTAGTTGTTACTATGTTTGTTAGTTAATAAGTAGTCAATTTATGGATGTGGTTATATGATAATTTGAATATACATTGTGTATGATGCATATGTGTTGTTAATGTTTTTGTTATTTAAGGTGTAGTAAATTTTTGGATGTGGTTATATGATAATTTGAATGTACTTGTGTATGATGCATATGTCCTTAAGATGGACGAAGATCGTATGACTTTGCGATGTCACAAGAAGTTCATATGGATTATGATTATGATAATCAAGAAGAATGTGGGGTGAATGAACCACATGTGGATTGTTCAAATGCTTTTAATACGTCTCAGGTAATCATAGATAATTTGAGTCATTTGGTTGAATTGATGGTTTGTATGAAAATTAAAATGTTAGGGTTGCGTTGTAGGTATTCGCTACTCGAGATGATGTTTTGCAATAGGCTCGAACAGTTGCCCATGAAAATGGATTTGTTGCAGTGATTATGAGGTCTGACACAGAGACCGGTAGCAGAGGAAGAAGTTCATTTGTCTTAATTGGGTGTGAAAGGAGTGGTACGTACAAGTGTAGAAATAAAGAATTCGTTAGAAAAGACACCGGGAGTAGGAAACCAGTGGTTGTCCCTTCAGGCTTCGTGGGAAACCAGTGCATGGAGGGGAAGGTTGGATGGTGAAGTTGATTTGTGGGATTCACAATCATGAATTGGCGAAGTCCTTAGTTGGACATCCATACGCCGAGCGATTGACTAAGGAAGAAAAGAAAATTATTGCTGATATGACAAAGTCGATGGTGAAACCGAAAAACATCTTGCTAACGTTGAAGGAACACAATGCCGACAGTTGCACCACGATAAAGCAAATTTACAATGCAAGAAGTGCATATCGTTCTTCAATAAGAGGAGCTGATACCGAAATGCAGCATCTGATGAAGCTTCTCGAACGTGATCAATACATTCATTGGCATAGATTGAAGGATGAAGTTGTGGTGCGTGATCTGTTTTGGTGTCACCCAGATGCAGTAAAGTTATGCAATGCATGTCATCTAGTGTTTTTTATAGACAGTACCGACAAAACAAACAGGTACAGACTCCCACTACTTGACTTTGTTGGAGTGACACCAACGGCGATGACATTCTCTGCTGGGTTTGCATATCTGGAGGTTGAGCATGTTAATAATATTGTATGGGCTTTGGAACGATTTCGAGGCCTATTTTTAAGACACGATCGCCTCCCTCTTGTTATTGTCACTGACAGAGACCTAGCACTGATGAATGCAGTGAAAAATGTGTTTCCCGAGTCTACTAATTTGTTGTGCAGGTTTCATATCGATAAGAATGTGAAGGCGAAGTGCAAATCTTTAATCGGGGAAAAAAATGCGTGGGACTATGTAATGGATAACTGGGGTACTTTGGTTGATTGTCCGTCCGAATACGAGTTCCATGAGTCACATCAGAAGTTTCAAGTTGCTTGTTCGCCTTGGCCGATGTTCGTTGACTATGTTAACGACACATGGATTATCCCCCACAAGGAAAAATTTATTACAGCATGGACGAATAAGGTCATGCACCTAGGCAACACAACAACAAACAGGTATTAACAACTGATTTTATTTGTTAGTAACGATTAATATTAAATGGTATTTAATTGTTGTATATTTTCATGTTTGTTGTGTATTTTAAATGTAGGGTTGAATCAGCTCATTGGGCTCTCAAAAGAGTACTACAAAATAGCGTTGGAGACCTATGTAGTGTTTGGGATGCCATGAACAACATGATCACGCTGCAACACGTCGAAATTAAAGCATCCTTTGAAACCAGTACGCATGTGGTTGGCCATGTATATAAAAAAACCTTATACAAGAGGCTTCTTGGGATGGTTTCGAGGGATGCTTTAAATCAGATTGCTTCTGAGATTGACCGTCTACGTTATCTCGGCAACAATCTCTCTTCTTGTGGTTGTGTGATGAGAAGCACGCACGGGCTTCCTTGTGCATGCGAGCTTTCTAGGTATACTGCTAGCAGCATCCCATTGGAGTCAGTCCATCTTTTTTGGAGGAGACTTTGCTTTAGGCCAATCATGAATTCGGTTATTACAGTAATTATTTACTTGAACATGGAAAAAGGGTTCATTTCCTATTTTTTTCGATTTTGAGGCTTTGTTTTGACGTGTTAGTTGACGGAACTGGGGAACGGGACTATTTTTTTTGGATTCTTTGACGTCCAAACATGAGAAATGGCCGCCCTCCATTGTCTCAGGGCACAGGCACACCCACGCAAAAAAATCCCAAACATGGGTACTTGAACATGGAAAAAGGGTTCATTTCCTATTTTTTTCGATTTTGAGGCTTTGTTTTGACGTGTTAGTTGACGGAACTGGGGAACGGGACTATTTTTTTTGGATTCTTTGACGTCCAAACATGAGAAATGGCCGCCCTCCATTGTCTCAGGGCACAGGCACACCCACGCAAAAAAATCCCAAACATGGGTACTTGAACATGGAAAAAGGGTTCATTTCCTATTTTTTTTCGATTTTGAGGCTTTGTTTTGACGTGTTAGTTGACGGAACTGGGGAACGGGACTATTTTTTTTGGATTCTTTGACGTCCAAACATGAGAAATGGCCGCCCTCCATTGTCTCATGGCACAGACACACCCACGCAAAAAAATCCCAAACATGGGTACTTGAACATGGAAAAAAGATTCATTTATGTAATTCTTACAAACAAAACTCATGATTCTAAAAACTTATGTTTTTTATGTAATTCTTACAAACATGGAAAAAGGGTTCATTTATGTAATTCTTACAAACATGGGTACTTGAACATGGAAAAAGGGTTCACTTATGAATTATTAATCATTTTAAAAACTTTTATTTTTTATGTAATTCTTACAAACAAAACTCATGATTCTAGGTTCCCTTTTTTTAAAAATAAATTTAAAACAACCGTAAACTTCGCTTAAGGACCACAAACAATCGGAATAACAAACTATATTATAAAATAATAAACTGTGCAAAACACGTCAACTATATTAAACAAAAACTGTAATAATTACAAATATTCATGTCAACTACAACACAACAAAATAAATACAATGATCAATGGTCCGTGCGGCGTCTCTGACGAGCCCTGACCGTCCCATCAGCACTGGGTCCCCCTCTCGCGATCGTCAGGCAGTCCTGCATAATGTCATATAACTCTGTGCCTGCAGTGACTATCCTAAGGTTGAGCACACGCTCCAACCTCTGTGCAATCGCCTCATATCCCTCGTAATCATCCTGTCAAAGTCAGTAAAAACATTTATTATGAAATTCAAAATAAACAACAACTCATAAAACATTAAACGCGCAAATAATCTTACCACATATGGAGGGGGGTCAAATGCCACTGGAACCTGGGGGCTGGGCGGCTGTATGTAGTCCTCAGGGTCTGCAGCTGGTGCATCCCTCTGTTGGTCAGCTGCCTGGGTCGGTGTCATGAAAGGGTGAGATATGCGGAAAAACCACTCAATGTAATCCGCAGATACCTGCCCAGGCACTAAACAAGGCTGACCCGCAGGTAGTAAGTGATCCGCAAACTCCATCCACCTGTCATCTATCTGATCCTGTGACAATCGTGCACTAACAGGCGGCGGAGGGATGCTCTGGATGTAACCGAACTGGCGTACCACCCTCTCCGGTCGAACTGCGACGATCATAGGACCCCATCTGAGCTGACCCTGGAACGATGAAATCTCCTGAAACGCCCTAACACCCCGATGCTCCGTGTACGGCAACCAGGACACATCTGTGACGGTCAAACCATCACAACGTGCCCTGTAGGGTGCTCCTGTGATGCCCTTCATGTGCACCTTCGACGTCAACCACCGGGAAGCACGTGGGGACGTCTCCTGGTATGTGTCGTCAGTCACGCACTGATGCACACTAGGGAAGTGCTCATAGATCCAGCACTACACAATAATTGAGGTTAACATAACATAAAAACATGTTTAAATCATAATCGAACCTAACATATTAATAAACACAAAATTTACCTGAAATAGCGTCAAGTACCCCGCAAGCTGTCTGGTGGTGGTCCTACAAGCCTCATCTAACTGGTCGTACATATGAACCAGCGCGGCAACCCCCCAAGCGTAACCACCACTATGAGCGAGGTCCCGGAAAGCGTCAAGATGGACCACATGCACGTATGTTGCACTCTTATTAGCAAAAAGAGTGCAACCGACAAGGTGCAGCAAATAAGCGCGAGCTGCGACAATCCACCGCCGAGCCTGACATCTGGTCTCATAAATGTCACGAACCCATCCTAATCGTACATATGCTCCACGTGTGAGCGCTGTCTCGGCTCTGGCCTCCTCCGCAGACACTTCCAGCAACTCCGTGAGCAAGAATCTGGCCTCCTCCGTAGAAAGAGCGTGGAAACTGTGCAAGGCGCCAGTGATGGGCAAATGTAGAATGGACGACACATCATCCAATGTGATCGTCAGCTCTCCTACTGGAAGGTGGAAGGTGCTAGTCTCACTGTGCCACCTCTCCACAAATGCGGATATAAGTCCAGGATCGCCAGTAATAACTGAACAATCTATCAGTGGACTTAATCCTGTGGCAGCCACCAGGCCTTCAATCTCAGGCACTGGCCTCCCAATCAGTGTCAGCTTCCTCCCATGTGACACTAACTTCAAATCAGGACGTTCCTGATTTGAAGTACAAATTATACAATTATTAAAAAAAAATTAATCATAAACAAATAAATAAACAATGACAAATAATTAACAAATTAAAATACCTGTCCACTCCACACGGCATGTGCAACATGCTCGGCAAATGATGTGAGCACTGACGGGTCACGTGGACCACCAGGGAATCCCTCTGCAGCATCATCACCATCTGACCCCTCACCACTATCAGCACCCTGTGCGTCCGCACGCATCTCAGGTGCCTCCGTAGGCTGCTCAGGGACATCATCAGTCATGTCAGCGACGTCCTCAGCCATATCACGTCCCTCCGTAGTCATCTGATGAACGCGTAGCCTACGGGCTGAGGCAGTAGGCCTACGCCTCTCGGGAACATCGCCAGCATCCTCGTCAGCAGCTCTATCTCTGCCTACAACTCTACCTATGGCACGACCTAAACCTCGTGTTCTGGCCATGATCTGTAAATCATGTCGAACACGTATTTTTTTCGGTCAAAATATACACAATTTTCTTTATAAAAAGTCAACTTTATTTATAAACAAATAAGACTAACTTAAATCAAATTATTTTCACACATACACGACCTAATTTTAAAAAAAAAATTAAACAACTTCATTTATATAAAAAAAAAACAACTAATGTAAAATAAAATTATTAATAAACATGCACAACTTAATTTTTTTAAAAAAAAATTAAACAACTTCATTTATAAAAAAAAAACACAACTAATATAAAAATAATTCATTACTAAACATCCACAACTTAATTTTTAAAAAAAAATAAACAACTTCATTTATAAAAAAAACACAACTAATGTAAAAAAAATTAATTAGTAAACATCCAACTCTTAATTTAAAAAAAAAAATAAGAAACTTCATTTCTAAAAAAAAACACAACTAAATTACTTAGTAAACATCAACAAGTTAATTTTTTTTAAAAAAAAATAAACAACTTCATTTATAAAAACAAAACACAACTAATATAAAAATAATTCATTACTAAACATCCACAACTTAATTTTTAAAAAAAATTAAACAACTAATGTAAAAAAAAAATTATTTAGTAAACATCCACAATTTTTTTTAGTAAATAAAATACTTCATTTATAATAAAATAAACTAATTAATTATAAAAAATTAGTATTTTTATAAAACTTCCAAAACACACAACTTTAATTATAAAAATAGACAACTTCATTTTTAAAGAAAAAACACTAATTTAAAAAAAAACAATAAACAAAAACAAACACAACTACTTTTATAAAAAAAAATTAATTTACAAATTAATATTTAGTAAAAATACACAATTTAAATTATAAAAAAAATATGACATCAAAAACCCAAACTTCATTTTTCATAAAATCTAAAAAACAAAATAACCAAAATAAATAAAATAATTCATTTAAAAAAAAAAACAAAACAATTTCTGTTTAAAAAAAATTTAAAAAAAAAACACAAAAAAAAAAACAAAAAAATCACTTCCGGAAGACGTGGTTCTTCCGGAAACACTCCGGAAGAAGGGTTCTTCCGGAAAGGTCTTCCGGAAGTTTGAAACTTCTTCCGGAAGTGGGCGTCTTCCGGAATTCTTCCGGATGAACCACTTCTTCCGGAAAGTTCCCGGAAGACGTTTTCCGGAAGTCTTCCGGAAGAAGTGTTCTTCCGGAAGACGTTTGGTTACTTCCGGAAGAACACTTCTTCCGGAAACTTTCCGGAAAACGTTCTTCCGGAACTTCCGGAAGAACCCCTAACGGGTCTTCCGGAAGACTCCGTCGTCAGCCATTTCCCCATTTTTTCCGGCATCTCCTGCTCTCGTCTTCTACCCTACGGTTCCGCTAACCTAAGGTTCTTCTAACCTACCCTAAATGCTACAACTACAGTGCATAATAAAAGCAAAGGGAAGATTAGGGACACCTACCTCGAACGGAAATGGCGTCCAACCGAAGCAGCAGCTGGGCTCGCGGTGAAGGAGAAGGCTCGCGGAAGAGGTATGCAAAGGAAGAAGGAGAAGGCTCGCGGAAGAGGTATGCAAAGGAAGAAAAGCAGACGCAAGAAGAAGGCTTAGTGATTCCGGGAGAGGAGAAGAAAACTATTTAAATATTTTAAACTTTTTTAATGAAGGGTAAAATGGTAGTTTCAATAAATTGCTGGGTGCACCAGCAATATTGCTGGGTGCACCTAGCATATCCCTAATTCCTTTGGTAACAGTGTAACATGATCCACAAAGGGAAGGGAGAAGAAATGAAACAAAGGCGTCCAGCCCATCAGGAACGAGAAAAAATAACAATTTCTTTTTAACAATTGGGCTTCAACAACAGATAACTAAATCCGGTAGCCTCCTACTAATGCAATCTATAACACTAAACTAATTACCTAATTAATTTATTTAATCTACACCTAGTTACTTAGTTTACTCCCAACTAAATATTTTTTATACAAATACAATAATTCTTAAGTTTTATTAAACAACATTAATGTTTGAGTTGACTAATTTTATTTTAATTCACCAACAAAATCTTTATTTTATCTAAATCCATAGTAATATTTTTATATTACTAATTTATTTTAGTTTGGTTAAAATATATTTTCGCAACCAATTACAAACACATATTAAAACTATAAACCAAAATAATAGTAAACCAAATCAAATACTATTTTGTTGATTTATTTATTTTACAAATAAAGAAATTAGGAGACTGAGGATGTCACAATAATATTAAAATTTACTCATTTTATTATTATTTTATGCTCCAGTTGCAGTTTATTCAAGTTTATTAATTTTTCTTTAACTTCAAATAATTAAGGATTCAACTTCTTATTTTATTAAAATAAGTGTATAAGCAATAATACTAATAATTTTTAAAATAATCTTGCTTTTTCATATTCAAAAAACTAGAAAAAGAGGATTACGTTCTCTACTTATAAATTATCAATTTATTAATATTTTCAAAACTCTTTCAGGACTTCTAGCGTAATCTCTATCTATTATACAAGTAAGGCCCTGACTACCGGAGCTCTGTCCTTTTGCCACCTGTCCCACTACCGGACTCTGTCATGTTGACACCTGTCCAATTATAAACCTTCTTTTATGCTTCTTTGCTCATTGTCGTGTGTTGCCACCTGTCCAATAATAAACCCTCTTTTATGCTTTGCTCATTGCTCACTTCAGTCCATGTGTCCTGCTCCTTAGTTTACCCTCTTTTATGCTTTCAGTCCACGTGTCCTGCCCCTTCACTGTCTTCTTTTTTTATTATTTTATTTATATTTATTTTGTTCAGTGCTCACACGGCTCCTCACATGCTCAAGTTTTTTTCCACAACCACAAGCCACATGTCACTTTCTAATTGCCAGATTTCGCCTCACCATTTAATTCGGTTTAATTCTAGAACTTTCTTCTCTCTCTTCCATTTCTCTTGCGTCCATCTAGATTCTCTCGCCCCCCCCCCCCCCCCCCCCTCTTTCTCTTCCTCAACTTCTTCTCTTTTCTTCTCTATCAATATTCAGTTTCCCCTTTTTTTTCTTCTCCGCTTTTGTTTCTCCTCCTTTATTCTTTTGCATCCATCCTGTTTTTGTTTCTCCTCCTTTATTCTTTTATGTCCATCCATATTTTGTTTCACGTCAATATTCTATTTTTTCCCTTTTTTGTCTAATTTTTTGTGCTTTGATTTTTAGCACAGTCTAACGACGGTGTTGAAGGTTACGAGGCTTTGCCCATGGAAGAGTTGGGATAGGCTACTAAAGAATAAAGGTATTGAAGAATAAAAGTTCCATTTTTATCTATTTTTTCTCCTTTTTTTGCCTAATTTTTGGTTGTCTGATTTTTTGTGGTTTGATTTTTGGGACAGGCTAACGGTAGTGTTGAAAGTTACGGCGCTTTGCCCATGCAAGGGTTGCAACAATAAGACTTGAGGTTACTGTTGTTTTTCGTTTTTTTTAAAGAAAATTATTTCCTGTAATTTTTGCTACAAGAGTTGTTGCTGATTTCTTTTTGTTTCTCTTCTAATTCTTTTTCGTTTTTTAAAATGCAGGTTCGTAGACACAAAAGCTTAATTTTTTGTGGTGTTTTTCCTTTATTTTGTTTTCTGACTTCTCCCAATACAAAAGTTTAAATTGTTTTGTGTTTTTTTGGCATGTTGTATGCAGAGAAGGTGGAAAAACACATTAAAGTTGTGATTTTTATCTCAAAAACTTCATGGGTTCAGGTTCATAAACACAAAGGCTTAAATTTTTTTGGGTGTTCTGCCTTTATTTTGTTTTCTACATGAGTACAGGTTTTGTGTTGAACAAAAAGCGTGTCACTTTTTTCATAATTTCCTTTTTTAAAAAATTTATCTTCTCCCATTTTTGCTACAAGAGTTGTTGCTGATTTCTTTTTGTTTCTCTTCTAATTCTTTTTCTTTTTTTTAAAATAATTATCTTCTGCCATTTTTGCTACAAAGAGTTGTTGCTGATTTTTTACATCCTCTCCATCTTCCATTTTTGTTCCTCTCCATTCCTCTTCATATTCATATTCTGTTTTATTTCTATTTTTGTTTTGGTTCCATTTTCGTTTATCTCACTGCCTATTCATTGTTTTTAATGAATTGCTATTGTATGCATAGAAGGTTGAAGAAGACACTGAAGCTGCCATTTTTTACTCCAAAAAGCTTGCATTTTTATCTGATTTTTATGTCAAAAGGTTTGTCTCCTTTGTTTCTCTGTCTACATGTTCGTTTTCTGTGTTTCTTTGTTTCTCCATCTTCCTTTTTCGCTCCTCTCCATTCATCTTCCTTCATATTCTGTTTTCTTTGTTTCTTTGTTTCTCCAACTTCCATTTTCGTTCATTTTCGTTCATCTTCATATTCCGTTTTGCTCCTATTTTTGTTTTGGTTCCATTTTTGTTTATCTCACTACATGTTAATTGTTTTTTATGAATCGTTATTGTATGTAGAGAAGGTGGAAGGAGACACTAAAGCTGTCCTTTTTAACTCCAAAAACCTTCGATTTTTATTTGATTTTTATCTCAAATAGGATTCTTTTCTTTGTTTCTCTATCTACAGGTTCGTTTTCTTTATTTGTTTTCTTTATATTCTGTTTGACTTTTATTTTTGTTTTGGTTCCATTTTTGTTTATCTCACTGCATGTTGATTGTTTTTTATGAATCAGTATTGTATGCAGACAAGGTTGAAGAAGACACTATACCTATCATTTTTTACTCCAAATATTACACTAAGTAGCATAATATTATCATTATCTTCGTATCCTAACAGAATAGTCTCATTAATTTGAAGATCATGACCATTTTCATACTCCAACAAAATATTTAAAATTGATGGACAAAAATTAATTGGCAAGTACCTATTAATGGAAAGGTTTTTTTTTCAATTTTCCTAACGTTTTTGTTTCATTTTTAAATTGGCAGTATAATATTTAAAGCTGATTGTTAAGTAACATAATATTATGATTATCTTCATATCTTAACGGAATAGTCTCATTAATTTGAAAATCATGACCATTTTCATACTTCAACATAATATTTAAAATTAATTTCCAAAAATTAAAAATTAATTGGCAAGCTCCTATTAATGGAAAGGGTTTTTTCAAATATTACACTATCAATTTTACCAAATTGACAGCATAATATTTAAAACTGATTGTTAAGTAACATAATATTAGGATTATCTTCATATCCTAACGGAATAGTCTCATTAATTTGAAGATCATGACTATTTTCATACTCCAACAGAATGTTTAAAATTAATTGACAAAAATTAATTGGCAAGTACCTATTAATGGAAAGGATTTTTTCAAATATTACACTATCAATTTTACCAAATGGACAATATAATATTTAAAGCTGATTGATAAGAGAATCTTGATGAAGGCAAAAGAGATGGAGGAGAGAGAAGAAAGTTCTGAAATTAAGGGGAATTAAATGGTACAGTGAAATCCGACAATTAGAAAGCGACACGTGTGGCTTGGTGGTACTGGAAAAAAACATCAGCACGTGAGGAAGGTGTGAGCACTGAGCAAAAAAATAAATTAATAAATAAATAAAATTAAAAAATGGCATTGTAGGACACGTGGGTTGAAGTGAGAAAAGAAGGATTGGAGAGTTTATTATTTTTTATTGGACAAAATTAATTGGCAAAAATTAATTGACAAGTACCTATTAATGGAAAGGTTTTTTCCAAATATTACACTAAGTAACATAATATTATCATTATCTTCATATCCTAACGGAATAGTCTGATTAATTTGAAGATCATGACCATTTTCATACTCCAACAAAATATTTAAAATTGAT
Organism: Glycine soja; assembly: GCF_004193775.1. Classification (NCBI taxonomy): domain Eukaryota; kingdom Viridiplantae; phylum Streptophyta; class Magnoliopsida; order Fabales; family Fabaceae; genus Glycine; species Glycine soja. The sequence continues at coordinate 30,316,763 of NC_041015.1, read as the reverse complement.
TGGCAAAAATTAATTGGCAAGTACCTATTAATGGAAAGGGTTTTTTCAATTTTCCTAACGTTTTTGTTTCATTTTTAAATTAGCAGTATAATATTTAAAGCTGATTGTTAAGTAACATAATATTATTATTATCTTCATATCTTAACAGAATAGTCTCATTAATTTGAAGATCATGACCATTTTCATACTTCAAAAAAATATTTACAATTAATTTTCAAAAATTAATTGGCGAATTTCTATTAATGGAAAGGGTTTTTCCAAATATTACACTATCAATTTTACCAAATTGACAGCATAATATTTAAAACTGATAGTTAAGTAACATAATATTATGATTATCTTCATATCCTAAGGAAATAGTCTCATTAATTTGAAGATCATGACCATTTTCATACTTCAATAGAATGTTTAAAATTAATTGACAAAAATTAATTGGCAAGTACCTATTAATGGAAAGGATTTTTTCAGATATTACACTATCAATTTTACCAAATGGACAATATAATATTTAAAGTTGATTGATAAGAAAATCTTGACGGAGGCAAAAGAGATGGAGGAGAGAGAAGAAAGTTCTCGAATTAAGGGGAATTAAATGATGCAGTGAAATCCGACAATTAGAAAGCGACATGTGTGGCTTGGTGGTACTGGAAAAAAACATCAGCACGTGAGGAAGGTGTGAGCATTGAGCAAAATAAAAAATTAATTAATAAATAAATAAAATTAAAAAATGGCATTGTAGGACACGTGGATTGAAGTGAGAAAAGAAGGATTGGAAAGTTTATTATTTTTTATTGGACAAAATTAATTGGCAAGTACTTATTAATGGAAAGGTTTTTTCCAAATATTACAGTATCAATTTTACCATATTATTCAAATCAACTTTAATTTTCTATTTGTTTTTATCGTAATCATTGTCAATTTATTAACATTAACATTTAATTATTAAAGGTTCCATTTTTATCTATTTTTTTCCCGTTTCTTTTTGTCTAATTTTGATTTGTTTTTGTTGTCTATGTTTTCTTTGTTTCTTTATTTTTTACAGTGCAAAAACTTAAATGTTTTTAGTTTGCCTCTATTGCATGCACATGTGGTAGAAGAACACACTACAAGTGCGGTTTTTATCTGGAAACTCCACGAGTGCAGGTTTGATTTTTTGGTTTATGATTAAAAAATTTCATATTCATCAAAAAGTTTTGGCTTTTGTCTTTTTTTGGGTTTTATGATTTTTCCCGTTTCAATCCATGTGTTCTGCCCGTGTTTGCTTTTATTTCTTTTCCTCTTCCCATTATTTTGCCCCTCCCTCCACGTGTCCTGCCCGGGTTTTTCCATCTCTTCTTTTCCCATTGTCATTCCATTCTCATTCTCACTCCGTTCACCCTTTCACATTCTCATTCTCTTCTGATCCCTTTCTCTCACTCCTCATTTTTTTTAAAGAGAGAAAAGGTTGCGACAGACACAAAGAAAGAAGAGAAAGATCAGAAAAAAAAAGTGATAACGTAATTTCATGAGAGACATAAAGAGGAGACAAGGGAAAACGTAGTTGCAACACCTGGCACTGAGGACGGATTTTTTTGGGAAATAAATGAATTATTAATTAATTTCAAAAAGGAAATGCTATTGGAGCTTCTACACCTTGCCTTGCATTTTCGATTTATATCTGTATCATTGGTAAATTTTTAAAAAATGGTTTTTTACAGCCCAAAAGCTTGGGCCAATCTTCTACGCTTTTTAAACATCTAAGGTTGTGATTTTCAAAACCAAATCTATGATTTTTATGTCTGCTTCCACCATTACATTACATTATTATTTATTTGAATTAGTTAATAAAAACCATCTAATTTGGTAAAAAAATCTTTGCTTCATACCAAAAAATTAGTCTTCTCAGATTATTTATTTATTTTATTATATATATATAATATATAATATATAACATAATTACTTTGTTAACACCTGTCATATTAAATACATGCTGATTAGTTTTTGCTCATATATTTATTTCACTACATTTTTATAAATATCAATATTGGTTGTGGACATTCAGTAAACAAAAAAAAATCAGTCACAATGATTCAGATGACTCCCCACCTCCAATCTTGCCATGCTCCATTGAATGCTCCACAATTCTCAAACCCCTCTGTATTTTTCCCCTTACACATTTTCACCAACCACTGTGTCACTTCAACATTTATTCTTCACAGCCCACTTCCTAGCAGATATTCAATGTTCATTCCTTGAACATAAAATACTAAAACAGCTTAGAGAATGCCTTCAGAGTTATCAACTGACTCAACCAAGACAAGTACCAGTTCTGATTCATCAACAACTACAAGCAAGGTGCATGTGAAACCAATTACTCGCTTACTTTCTCAAAATATTTTGAACATTGTTCATTCTCTGTTTTCCTGGATTTTTTCCATTTCAGTTCCGTCCACTCTTTCTCTCCTACATTTTTTCCATTTCTTATTCTCTTCTATTCTCGTTCTCACTCCATTCACATGGGTTTTTGTTTTGCTTTGTAACGACCCGCCTCGTCGCTACAGTATCCACACTCTAATATTCGATAATTTCAATTTTTATAAAAATAACTCCCTTAATTTTTTATTATGAAAATAGAAGTGATTTTGTCACAACATAAATTCATCCAACAACACACCATTACTTAAGTGAATATGCATAATTACATAGAAACAATAATTCAGTACATGTCATACACATAACGAAAATTAAATATGTTCATATATATATAATTAAAATTCCAGTTTTACATCTTTAACTCAACAAAATAAAACTTAAAAACCAACTACGAAGGAGTTGATTACAAAACACAACTCTCTCCCAAAATAACGCCAACGTCATCACATCGGTTCGGCGGCTCCTCACCAGAATCTTACTCCCTACACCCTGCCACTGTCATTCTGCTCCCACGAACAAGGTTCGTGATCATCACAGGTATCAACCACACGATACAAAATTGCAAGGGTGAGTTTATTATAAAAGAACCAATACCAATTCCAAATAACCACAATTAGCAAGGGACATAGGCAAACATGATAAGCATACGCAACAATCATTATTCAACACTCATATCCAACAAATATTCATCATTCACATCCAACAATTACTCATCATCCATCCATGGACCCAATCAAGACTGCACAGAATGATGCATGCACCTAACTCAACACTCAGATGCAATGTGGTACGTACCAACAACAACCAAATCTCAGGAAATAGCCTAAGTGTGTCCACACGACACTCTCACTTAGGGAACTGTGCTGAGTTTGTCGAGACCACCCGGTTGTGCACGTAACAGCCCCCCTCCCATAGGTGATAAGCCTGGGAGCCCAAAGGTGTTCCCTACCAGGTGACAGCCCCCTAGTACAAAGTACATTTGGCCACAGTTACTCTATTTCCTGTGTCATATGAGCTATGATCACGACCAAAAGTAAGTGTCAAAGATCATGGACCAATTAAAGCACCTAAGCATCCCCTAAGGAATGCTTAGATTCTCTAACCACGCTAGTTACCCACGCCTGGGCCATCCGACAAGGTCAGTGCACTCTACCCCCCATGACATACACTTCATACGACGTATGATCGTGGCCAAAAGCTAGTGCCAAAGACCCTGGAAGGTCAGTGCACAATGCCCCCCACGATCATACACAACATTCAACGTATGAACGTGGCCAAAAGCTAGTGCCAAAGACCCTGAAAGGTCAATGCACAGTGCCCCCCACGAACATACACAACATGCACATGCCAATGCATTTCCAACATCAATCAACAAATCGTATTTCCATGTCATTCACAACATAAATATTATCTCATCTCAATGACGTTATCAACAACAACAACAACCTCATTTCATATTCACATATTCATCAATAATAACAATTCATGTTGAAATAGTCTTTATTAACAATGTCATCTCAAATCAGTATCATCATAATTATCATTATCATCACATATCAATTAAAATCCTCAATAGCAACATCAACAACAATTCAAACAAACACAACAATATCATTTCCACACGCACGGTCTTCAAACAACACATTTCAAACAACCAAAACAATATCATTCATCACAATACATATATATATATATATCGCATCCCATTAGTTAAAACGTAATTTTCTTTGAAGAAAAATCAGCATGCAACAGGGACAGACAGATATCCTCATAGCTAGGTTCCCTGACCCTAACTAATGTGTTAAAATGGTAAATTTTATAATAAACTCCTCTCACCTATCGTGAGCTATCCCGCGGATTCCTCGTCACGTCACTTGAAGATTCCTTTTGTCCTTGCTCGTCGATTCCACACAAGCCTCTACCATGCCAAAACGAAGGAGACTTAGTATGGATTTCAGAAAACAAAGCTAGTAACAGTGCTCTGGGTTAAACACCCACATCACTATATGAAAGAGCTGAGAGCATTTCAGGTTTTACAAAGGAACGTCATTTGGAAATTCCGACCACGCTGATGTGACCGGGGTTCAGTGTAGGTTACGAAAATAATATGATTTCATAAAAGGATAACGTTTACAAAGTCTCTTTCTCTAAGGTTTTCCAAAGGAAGCATAAGACATGCAATGGCGGTTCCAAAGTCAGAAAAGATGAAAAGATAAGATGAAACTAACAAGAAACAAGCACAGAACCATGGTTACCTCGAAAGAAAATGAAAGGTCGGATTAGGGTTTCGTTCTCTACCGAAACCGCAAGCCAAGTTGGAAGATTCCACTTCGGTTGAAGGGTTCCTCTCGGTGTGAGGTTTCAATGGAGAACAACGATGGTTTGTGGTGGCTAATGGTGGCTATGGGTGATGGATAAAGTGCTTGGGACTTTAGAAATGGCTTTGGAAGAAAGAAAGAAGAAGAAATGACGTTTTTCCTAAGCTACACGAAAGCAAAGGCAGAAGTGCTTAAATAAGAAATGCTCTCGGGAACGGAAGCTTCTAGCACACTCCAGACATTTTTTCAAAGATCCCAACGGTCAGATCATGTAAACTTGTCTTATGAAGTTGCAGACCAAATTTCGAGAAGATCCAACGGTTAACGAAGGCTGGGAAGCGTTTTTACCGAGGTAGCTTCATGTAGTTTTCTCTAGAAGCTTTATTAGGAGGCTTCCTCCAAAAGCTTCATTAAGAGGCTTCTAGCACACTCCAGACATCTTCTCAAAGATTCCAACGGTCAGATAATGGACAATTGTCTTGTGAAGTTTCAAACCAAATTTTGAGAAGATCCAACGGTTAACGAAGGCTGGGCAGCGTTTTTACCAAGACAGCTTCATGTAGCTTTCTCTAGAAGCTTCATTAAGAGGCTTCCTCCAGAAGCTTCCTCGTGGCTTCTTTGAGAAGCTAGATCCTTATCTATCCACACTCCTCTTTTAACTAAATTAACCTCCTTAAAAATAATTACGGATGAAAATAACGCAACAAATAATCAAACATCAAACATAATTACTAATAATATATAGATCTATGTATCAGGGTGTTACATGCTTCCTGCTGGCTTAGCTTTTTGTTTTGTATTTTACTTCCTTTTCATTCTCGGCCCGTTGCATGTAATTGTTTATTCTTTTTGTTATTTAAATTTTTTATTTGGTTTTTATGTATATTGTTTTCGACTGAAAGACTGTTCAGCCTGAAAAAATGTGTGACCTTTGTCATACCTACCTTTTCTTTGTCTCCTGCTATTCTGATCTAGCTATGGAACCAAGCCTTCTTTCTTCCTTTATGTTTTGAATGCATGCACGAATATATTTTGACTCATTAATATTGTCAACTGTTATAAAGATTATTTTGTTTATTTTTTACCAGCAGACAAAGAATACACAATTTCCTTTGTTATTTGATTGTTAATCTACATTCCAGTCGAAAGATACTTTATGTCAGCATCCTCTTAAGTTTGGCATGAGTACCACCCTAAAAGTTTGATCCAAAAGATTAAAGGCACATTTACAGCAGTAAGAATGCTGCAAAATGAAACCTTTATGTCACAAACAATGTACATACAACTTTTTTTCATTTTAATATGTTGTTGTCATTCTCCACATATTTTAGACGTTCCTATTTCAGTGCCATACTTGATTTTCAATTTAGCATTTCCTCTAATTGCAGATTGAATATCCAACTCACACTAATCCATTAATCCTACAGTTCACTGCAGTATTACACAATGATATGGTAATGTTACATACTAATTGTTTTTATTCTTCATGTTGTTTCATATTTGCTTTCTTGCTATAATTATTTGCAGGACATTATAGAAGTGCCCACTTTTTACCACCAACAATGGGCACCAGAATACCCCGAGTTTGTCAACTTTAGATATGATGGAACAATATACCAAATCAGGCTAAGGCAGCATCGGAAAAAAGTCTACTTTGCAGAAGGGCTGAAAGAATTCAGAAAAGATTTATCAATTTACGAATCTGTGATCATTAAATTCTTGGCATGCAACAGCAAATCCATGTTTGATCTTTATTTCGTTCCCTCACTGGAATGCCAGACTTGCGTAAGGCCAGAAGTTATGTCAAGACAACATATTTGGACACTTGAAATCACACAATCAATTCTTGGTGCACCAGGACCACTGGTAACAATGAAAACCTCTTCAATGTTGCTTATTAATTCATGCTTATATATCATGCTGTTTTTTTCCCATGCAGAGACTCCCCAATTGTGCCATGACACATGTAAATGCCTGCGGTCAACACATGACCATTCTTAGGAGATTTGGACCTCCATTACAGTGGAATGTTGTGGTGGTTGATGGTGGAGTTGGGCTCAAATATGTTGTCCAACCATGGTATCAATTCCTTGCAGATAATGATTTCTCCCATGGTGATGAAGTCTCCTCCTATTATAGGACCGTTGATAAAATATGGGAAATTGTCATCCGCCGGAGAAAGAATTGGGAGTATTAGAGTTAGCTTATGTACTTTGATTTTTCTATCTTTTTGTCTTTTATAAACATTTTGTCAATTACATGGTCTCTTTCTTATTTACTTATTTGACATTGAACATCAGATATATTATAAATGTTTAATCTTTTTATTTTACACATTAGCTTAAATTTTATTTCTCTTTTACACATCAGTATTGGTTCATAAAAACATTTTTATTTTGTTTTCTGCCAGAGTTAAACATCCTACGCATGGAGTATATTTCTGATGCAGTTGAGATGTATTCCACATAAATTTTGGCTTTCAGATTTGGTTTTGTCATATGACATTGTTAAGGAATGTATCAGTGAGTTTTGAGTTTTCATGGTTTGAATTTGAATGAAATGAGTCTGTTTTATTTAATCTGCTATATTAGTAATTTATAACTGCTGTACTACAAATTTATTGTTTAGTAAACTGAACATTGTTGATGGAGGGATATTGTTGTCTACTCTGCTCATCTTACACATTCCCTGCTATGCTCATCTCATATTTATTTGCTGCTTATTCCAGTGCTTATGTTTTACAGACCATGTAATATCCATGTTCTGTTTTTAGATTTACTTGATCAGAAAAAAACTTATCCCACCATGTTGTGACCTTTCGATATTTTTGCTTCTAATTATTGAACATTTTAGTTTTTTAAAGTTACGGGAAAAAGTTTTGTTTTTTCCTAACCTTTGTGTTTTGCATTTTCGTTCCCCACAAAATTACCCTTCTTCACTAAATGAGAAAGCCAATAGTAACATAAGCAATGGATTCTCTCATTCCCGTCCTGCATTTGGAAAACAACAGCACAGAGTAAAAAAAAGAAATAAAATTAAAATTAAACAAAAATTGTGGATTTTTAAAGATATAAAAACCAAATATTTATATTTTGCAATAAAGAGATCATAGTTGTGAATTTTAAAAAATAGAATAATCAAATGTTTTAATTATAAAATAAAGAGATCAAATTGTAGATTAAATAAAATTAAAAAAAAAACAAAATTGCATTTAAGTTTAGCAATTTTTAACTATTAAAATGCTATATGTTTAAATTAATTTAAGCTGCATATTTTTTTACATTCAAATTGCTAGAATAGTTTTTTAACTTTAAATTACAAAAAGTATTAACTTTGTGTCCCGTAATCATATACAAATATTAAAGTTTAATCATAATCTTTTGTAACTCAACAAAAAAACTTAAATATTACATTATTAATCTTAAAAATTAATTTCGACACTCAGTTATCCCTAATTAGTTGCAACTTAACAATCAATTCTATTTTTAAAAAATATTTTATGGATTTATGAATGAAACAAAACATTAGCCGTAATCGCAACGACCCAATTGCAAGAGCGGAGCTCTACCAACTGAGCTATATCCCCCCGAGCCGAGTGGAGCAGGCATGAAAGAGTCAAGTCAGTTTTCTATTCTTTTCCTTGACGCAGCTGGGCCATCCTGGTCTTGAACCAGAGACCTTGCCCGTGAAGTAAATCATCGAACCTACAGTCCAACCAATTGGAAGAGAATCAATAGATTCCTTTTCGGGAGCGATTCATCCTTCCCGAACGCAGCATACAACTATTCGTTGTACTGCGCTCTCCAAGTGTGCTTGTTCCCCCTTCTTCTTTACCACAGAAAGTCTTTGTGAAATAACTCCGATGAGAAGAAAAAGGAAGGCATTAAGAGACCCTCCTGGCACAACCCTAGACACTCTAAGATCCTTTTTCAAACCTGCTCCCACCATTTCGAGTCAAGAGATAGATAAATAGACACATCTCATTGCACTAATCGGGGGTGTTCGTAGTGACTGAGGGGGTCAAAGACCAAGAAGTGAGTTATTTATCACCCAAGCATTCTATTCTTCTTATGGCTAGATCCAATCTCCTGGTCCCTATGGAAAGGAAAAAGAATTTTTCACGTTCTTCCTTTCGGGAAGGAAGGATTAGTAAAATCCTATTGATTGCAATTTTCTCTAGACCCCCGGGAAAAGCATGAAAATCCGTACTTAACAATCAAATTTAAATATTCTGTTAGTATATGAAAATAATCATGATTTTCAAATTAATAATTATATTCTGTTAGGATATTCCTAATTTAGACGTTGAGTTATTCCTAATAAATTGGTTCTTAACAATCAATTTTAAATATAACCAATCAAAATAATATGTTTACTATTACTATTAGCACCAACATTGAATAAATTAAATAAATATTAATTAATTACATGTTAATAATTGAATAAATAAATTAATAATATCAGTTAAAGTATTATATATTAACCTTAATGATATCATAATTCAAATTAAAAATTTGAAATTTTAAAATCTTGCATGATGAGTTTCAATTTTATAGAGACATTAAACATAAAATGTAGACAAAGAATCTATAAAATTGCAACCAATGCATTTCAGAAAACCATCGATTCGCAGTTGATACTTTCCCTTATGAATGCTAATATCTATTATATATTTCATTTGTTCTGTCTAGATGCTGTGAGCAATCTGCAGAATTGCAACTATGGGGTAAGGATGTGTGGGTAACGCTACCCAGTACTTTTTTTGTTTAATTATTATTATTATTATTATTATTATTATTATTATTATTATTATTATTATTATTATTTAAATTTGTATTTTAATTTGATACTTTCCATCAAAAAACATTTGAATGTCATAAATAAAATATATGTACCTGGAAGTCATTTTTATTGTATCCATGTGATCAAAGACATGCATGTTAGCTTATCGTTTTTCTCTATTCATGGTACTTTTGTTGTTCTGTTTTTTAATGGTAGCTTTGCTGTTGTATTTTCTTTTATAAATGTATAACTTTTGACTTCCTATTATTGATGTTTTTCTCTTCTTCATTTTTCCAGATACAAACAAGGTTTGCCTTCTTTTTCGGTGATGTTTTCATGTATGGTTTCTTACATGCATGTTAGATTTTTGTTTTTTTGTGTTGGATGAGTTATTCCATCTGTCCACATATGACACAATCAAAGTTCTTCTGTTTCATCCATGTTAAGCTTGATTACCATCACACATTAGCCATTTTGTTGTACTGCTTTCCTATCACACCATGTTGTGTTCTTAGACCACATTAATATATATAATTTATGTATTTGCCTCTGTAGCTATTCAATCTATGTCCACATATGACACAATCAAAGTTCTCCTGTTTCATCCATGTTAAGCTTCATTACCATCACATTAAATTCAACTATATTAACAACTTTGTTACATACTTAACTCAATCCTAATCTTTTGTCCTCTCCATTTAGTTATTTAACCCTCTATTTCTTTATTTTGTTTTGCTATTTTGTCATAACACTGATGCAAAGAAGTTGAATAGGGAATGTAGCATATACATAGATATATAAAATTTATCTTGCAAACCCACAATATTTTTGAATTTTTTTCCTATGTTTTTTTTATATAATTTAAAATAATTTCAAAATGTTTCCAACATAATCAACTATTTTTACAAATAATCTTTATGTTATATACAAACAGCACCCTGACTAATAGTATTTATGTCACTTACCGTGAAATTTCGACCCATACATCACATGGACTCTCCACTAGTGTTATTATATTTTAAAGGTGATAAAATGATACTTTTTCAATAATTTGCGAAGCTTGAAGAATTTTTATTTATATAATATAATTGGGGCTGAAGTATAAAATAAAGAGTGGATGAAGAGCCTTAATTGTTATTTAATAGAAAAGAATGTAATGATTGACCAGTAATCTAAAAGTAATAATAGATTACGTGTAAAATGCGTCGGAAACTCAATAAAGCAGATAAGTTTTTTAGTTCTCCAATAAAGCAGATTTTGTCATGAAGCTATTTAGTAAGATTTACCCAACAAGAGCAAAAAGTTAGGACATACTTTGAATAAAGGACAAAAGTTGCATGTATTTTCATAAGCAAAATCGGTCTTGTTCTCTAGTAATAATTGAAGTTTTACTTCAATAATTTGTATAATAAAAGATAACATTAATTAGAAATATAGAGCTTCAATATAAAAGAAAAAGAAAGAATCATGCTAATGACCGGAAGGGATTGCACTTCACGGGAAATTGCACTATCTGTGAACTATAAATGTCTTAAAAGCTAAAGTAGTCACTGGTTACTATCTCTCGGCGTCCTTTTCCTTCATATATGTCTATCTATTTCGTTGGAATTGATGATCGATTCATTGACAATTAATATTAATTAAAAGTGTGCTTCGAAAATTATTTCAACCACGTTGAATGCAAATTAATTTTCATTTTTTCATAATAAAAAAATATAAGATTAAAATATTAAACATGTGATGTTATAAATAATAAAATGAAAGATAATGCAAAAAAAAAATCAAAATATATTTTTAGTCTTTGTCATGAAAGAACTGTTTTGTTTTAATTATTTTAAGCTCTCATGCTCTTTTTATAAATGATATATCAGACGAAAATGAAATATATAAACTCAGGGAACAAATGCATGTATTATATATAGGTATTTTATCATCAATAATGCATTTAGTAGGCATTACTATTCTTTAATGTCATTCAATATCTAGCCTTTCAACTCCAAAACTGATGGAACACTTGACCTTCTAAGTTCAATACGTCCAGACCACTGTTAAAGAGTTAATCAAAGCTTTTAATAGAAAATTATTGCATTCTTTCACTTGGTCCAAACATTTTGACTTATTGACTAAAATAAGTTAATGTTCAATTTTCTTAAGAAAATAACATGTGAATCATAGCGGTTGTCCTCTTATAACGAGTAATATCATCTATGTATTACGATATATTCAATTTCCCAAGTAGTATACTTGATATGGTAATAAAACTTAATGAATAAACTCAATGTTTATTTTTGGTCCAAAACATAGATTTCTCAAATAAATCCATGTGCACCTGAATATGAGAAAATATCATAATATAAGAGTTTCAACTCTAACATGTATGTATACAATCATAAAGTGGAACCAAGTCTCATTCTCTATATATGATGATCCTTGAACTTAAACGGTGACATGCCCTTAGTCAAAGGATCAACAATCATTAGCTTAGTCCTTGTATGCTCAATGATCACTTTCTTGTCTTTTACTCTTTCTCTAATGGCTAAGTGCTTAATGTCAATTTGCTTACTTTGACTTTCATTTTTGTTATTCTTAGCCATAAAGATAACAACTAAGTTATCGCAGAAAATTCTCAAAGGTCTTGAAATAGTATAAACTATCTTCAACCCATAAATGAAACTCTTAAGTCATACACCATGTGATGTAACCTCAAAACAAGAGACAAACTCAACTTCCATGGTAGAAGTAGCAATCAAAGTCTGCTTAACACTCCTCCATGAAATAGCTCCACTAGCCATCATGAAAATGTAGTCAAATGTTGATTTGCAAGAATCAACACAGCCAAAAAAGTTTGAGTCTAAATAACCAATCACATCTAGATTGTCCATATGTGTTATACATAAACATGTAATCTTTGGTCCCTTGAAGGTACCTCATCACTTTCTTTGCAGCTCTCTAGCGGTCAATATCTTGATTACTTTGATATCTTTCTAACATTCCAACTACAAAAGCAATGTCAGGCTTTGAGCATACTTGAGCATACACAAGGCTTCCAACAACTAAAGCATAAGGAATGTTTTTCATTTGGTTCCCTCTCAAAGTCATTCTTTGGGCATTGGTTCAAATTAAACCTATCACCCTTCACAGTAGGAGCGATACTTGGCGAATAATCTTTCATCTTAAATCTCTCTAAGATTTTATTAATATAGGTTTCCTGTGATAGACCTAAAATACCTCAAGGTCTATCTCTAGGAATATTAATGCCAATGATATAAGATGCATCACTCATATCCTTCATGTCAAAATTCTTAGGGAGAAATTGTTTCACCTCATGTAGCAAACCCCAATCATTGACTGCAAGTAAAATATCATTTACATATAAAACAAGAAAATATATTTTACTCCTACTGACCTTGTGGTATATGCATTGATCCATGGGGTTTTTTTTTTATCAAAACCAAATGAAGAAATTATCCCATGAAACTTAAGGTACCACTGACGGGAGGCTTGTTTTAAACCATATATAAATTTCTTAAGCTTGCAAACCAAATGCTCACCATTGCTAAAGGAGAAGCCTTCAAATTATTTCATATAAACCTTCTCCTCTAAATCACCATTAAGAAATATTATTTTTACATTCATTTGTTGCAACTCAAGGTCAAAATGAACAACTAATGCTAAAATACCATGAAGAAAATCTTTCTTAGATACAAGAGAATTTTTCTTAGTCACGGTCACACGGTTGTGGTTATTACAATTGTTACGATGCATATTACACATGAAATTAATATGTTTGCAATAAATGTAAAAAAGAATTTTACAATTATTCTAATAATTGGTATATCTTTTATTTATAACAATAACATAACTTTTCATTTATTTTAAGATTTGCCATCCCTTAACATCCCAAGACAGCCAAACCTATTCGACCATTGACACTTAGAAGTTCAAAGTAAAAGATTGAAATCTAAATTTCATTTAATTTAGAGCAAATTACACCTGCTTCTCTTGCCTTGACTTATTACACTGCATCATTTCCGTTAAATTGCATTACTTTTGTTTCCATGGGCCAACTCCGTCAAGTAACAGTATTAATTTTAAGTGAAATGTCAAAAGGGGCCATTCTCACTTAATCTCTTCCCACCCTTCAAACCTCTCACGTCCCAATCCCTAATCCCGCACTCTTCCACCACCAGACACACCTGACTCGCTGTCGGGCCACCCGGATCTGCTGCAGAGCGACACTAAGTGGAGCTTCGTCGACCTCACCCAACCTCCTTCCTCGCGTGCTCGACGACCGCCCTATCCTGGCTACGCTCGCCACCGTCATTATGGCGTTGCTCGTCCTCACCTGTGTTAGAACGTGACAATGCATGTGGTTTTTCAGATCTAAAGGAGAAAAGGGGATATCGGATGGATTACGGTAGAGAAAAGCCAAAAGGGAAACATATCTAAAGGACAAAGGGGAAACCGGAAAATTTGCAGATCTTGCCTCACCAACGTCGCCCTCCACTCCTTCAATAGTGGCCGTGATGTTTTAGGAATGGTGGGGGAGAAACAAAAAAAAGGTTTCAAAGTCCATTTGTTTTCTTTACGTTAAATGCAAAAGCTACAGGGACTAATAACTTTGGAATTGATGGATATGCTTATTTAGAATTTATGAATAATGTACTGTTTAAGAATCAACGAACCCTAACGGTCAAAAATTTATTTTGGAGTTAAAGATTTTAAGATTAAGAATTAATGAATCTGGAAGTTATTTTTTTACACTCAATTTTTTTATCGTGTTATTTCTCCCATTTTTTATATCACATATTGTTGGGTTTGTGTTAGATGAATGAATAGTGCTTTAGAAGAGAATTGGATTTTGTTTGAGATTTTGGTTTCAAAAAAGCTCCATGCTTTTAATAAATGGACTAAGGAAGATGAGGATAATTTTGTCTAAATTTTGTTTATTAAATAAGTATATGTATGACGTGTGATGACTTTTAGCTAACAGAAACAACACCGTTAAATTATAGGTGTGTATCTGTAATAAAATTATAAAAATTAAGAGAGATTTGCGTAAATTTTTAATAATGAGGGGTTGTAGGTATAAGAAATCCCAAATGAGGAGGAGGTAGAGGTAGATGTAATTTGCTCTTTAAAATTTAATTTTGATAAGAAATACGGAATATAACAGTTTAAAAAGGCCCGGTTATTTAAAAACATGGGCCACATGTAGGGCGTAAGAAGGGAAGTATATTGTAAGCCAACATTTTACCACCGCATTCCGATGGATCCTCTTGGTGAAACATTTTACCGCCGTTGTGCGTTGTGCCACTAACATATGAAGGTATAATCGTAGTCGTTTTAATGGATTTTCGCATGTTTATAGACACGCAATATTAAAACAATTAACCAGCTCAAAGAAATTAATGGATCAGATAAGAATCCAATATACTATGTAGAGATAAATGAGAAGGAAAAAACTGAAAAGTTGAGAAAGATAAAAAAGTAAGAAAAAAGTTGAGAAAGATAAGAAAGGAGAGGACGATAGACTTGACAGAAAGCTGAGTGAGCGAGTAGAGAAAATAAAGTTAGGAATAAGAGTTTGGAAAAAGAAAATGACTTTTTTAAAGTTAAATTCAAATAATATTTTATATTCAAAGAGTTGACAGATGGTTTAAGCAAGTGGTTCTATTGTCTCTCTCCTTGCTCAATTCTTCCTCCTATCAGTGCTTCTTAGTTTGGTCATGCTTATGACTGTCTATATGTAATCTCACTTTCTTCCTCTTATCAATGCCTCTTAGTTCTGCAAGGCTAACGCTGTCTATGTTTTTATATCTTAATCGCATTCGCTGTGCCAGCATCTTGGTCACTGTTCAGTCCTCCTCAAGTAAACACTGTAAACAAAGAAACACAAAGATTTCTAGTTTATAATTTATAAATAAACCCTCAAGCCACTAGGAAGCGCGAGTTGTGAGTGATAATCGAGCAAAAGAAAATTAAGCAATGGGATTGAAGGCCATGCCAATGCAACTTACCATGCTGTTGCTGATTGCTCTAGCAGAAGCAGCTGACCAAGCCCTGCCTGGCTGCTCGAACTCTTGCGGAAGCGTTTCACAAATTCCGTATCCATTTGGCATGGGCAACTCTTCCGTCACCGGTGAGAATTGTTTCTTGGAGGACCCATTGGAACTCACTTGCAGAGATTCCACTTTATATCACGGAAACGGTAACGTCCAAATTCTGAACATAACCCTCGACGGTAAAATGGACATGCTTTTCTTCGTCTCGAAGGTTTGCAAAAAAAAATCTGCTGGCGGAGTAGAAACAGAAGGTAATGAAGCTACTCTCACAACTCCGGCTTTCGCCATTTCTAGCGAGGACAACAAGTTCGTCAGCGTAGGGTGCGACACTTACGGCTACCTCAACAGCTATCGCGACGGCACCAAATCTTCAATGGGGTGCTTGACAAGATGTGACAGCAGAGAGAGCGTGCGAAACATGCAGAGAGATGGAAAATGTACCGGAATTGGATGTTGCCAGATCGATATACCACCTGGAATGAAGAACATTAGTTTACAAACATTCACCTATAACAATTTCAATTCCTCTTCCGACTTCAACAAATGCAGCTATTCCTTTGTGGTGAAAAATGGCAACTATACTTTCTCGATGGATCATTTAAAAGGACTCCCGTTCAATAAAGCACCCTTTGTCGTAGATTGGACTGTTGGAAACCAGACATGTGGCATTTCCAAGGGTAAACTCGACTATGCGTGCAGAAATAATAGCGATTGTGTGGACTCGGGATATGGTTACCGATGCAAATGTAAAGAAGGCTTTGAAGGAAACCCATACCATCCCGATGGTTGCAAAGGTAATTAATTATGCTAAACATTAACCTCTCTATTTGTTCTCCTTCATATAATTTGCTCTACCCTTGTAGGAACAATATCTACCGACAACACAGACAGTCGGACACTGATTATGGTTACTCGTGCAGATGTAATCGTAGCTGCACAGACAATTTATCCCCTAAAACCTAAAAAAAATATTTGATATGGGAAGAAAACAAAGAAAGAGAACTACATCCCTCTCAAAAAAGCTATGCTAGCTAACAGCTTCAGCTGAGAGCTGCAAGCTAACTTCAGGAGGAGGGTTAATATATATACCTATATATAACTTTTGCAATCATATATGTACCAGCATTTATTAATTTTATTTTGTCAGTTTGATTAATTAATTATTGTTCCTATATATGTTATCAAAAGACCCATATTAGGAATTTAGTTAGCTCCTTTAGTTACATCGTTTTTATTGCCTTTAGAAATTTAGTAACCTACCACAAAACAATTTCACTTTAGTAAGTTCTTCGTTGCTTCTATTTGGGATTTGCAGACGTTGACGAATGTAAGATAGGCAATCATGCATGCATAAGTGAAAAAAATTGTCTGAACACCAATGGATCCTACATATGTTTCTGTCCGAAGGGGCAATCCGGAAATGGAACAAAGGGAGAAGGGTGCCACCAACAAGATGTTGTTACCAAGGTAGTCATAGGTAAGCAACTGAGCACATCCAATTAGGCTACAAAGATTAGAGTCATATTTAACTTATATTTTTAATAAGTATTTATTGGGGAAGAAAATCAAAAGATAAAATGAATTGAATTTCTATCAAAAATAAAAATCAACTTCAGTATTATATATATATATATATATTCTTTTAACTTTTTTTAAAGCCAAATTACATAAGTTAATTTTCAGTTATGAAAGAAATTTAATTTAATTTTTTAAATCTTTTCACTTAGAAGTCTATATTGAAAAGTTTATCAACGAAACAAACATAGTTCAAAGAACAATTCAAGAATACTTGTGTTTGACTTATTCTGACTGCAGGAGTAGCAGCAGGAATTGTTATTCTATTTGTGGGGACTACTTCATTGTACTTGACATACCAGAAAAGGAAACTCATCAAACTTAGAGAGAAATACTTTCAGCAGAATGGTGGTTCCATTTTACTACAGAAACTCTCTACAAGAGAAAACTCCCAAATTCAAATTTTCACAAAACAAGAACTAAAGAAGGCCACCAACAACTTTGACGAGAGCTTAATCATTGGCAAAGGAGGTTTTGGTACAGTTTTCAAAGGACATCTAGCAGATAACAGAATTGTTGCTATCAAGAAGTCCAAAATAGTTGATAAGAGCCAAAATGAACAATTTGTTAACGAGGTGATTGTTCTATCACAAATCAATCATAGAAATGTGGTCAAACTACTGGGATGTTGTTTAGAGACAGAAGTTCCTTTACTGGTTTATGAATTTGTTAACAATGGTACCCTTTTTGATTTTATACACACCGAAAGAAAGGTAAATGATGCAACTTGGAAAACCCGTGTAAGGATAGCAGCAGAGGCAGCTGGAGCTCTAGCATATCTGCATTCAGAAGCCTCAATACCCATTATCCACCGAGATGTGAAGACTGCTAACGTACTGTTGGATGACACTTACACTGCCAAAGTATCTGATTTTGGAGCTTCAAAATTGGTTCCACTTGATCAAACTGAATTAGCCACAATAGTGCAAGGAACGATTGGTTACTTGGACCCAGAGTACATGCAAACCAGCCAACTAACGGAGAAAAGTGATGTCTATAGCTTTGGGGCAGTGCTTGTAGAGCTGTTAACAGGGGAGAAACCTTATTCTTTTGGCAGGCCTGAAGAGAAAAGAAGTCTTGCTAACCACTTTCTATCTTGCTTGAAAGAGGATTGCCTGTTTGATGTTCTTCAAGATGGCATTTTGAATGAAGAAAATGAAAAGGAGATTAAGAAGGTTGCTTTTCTTGCTGCAAAGTGCTTGAGAGTTAAAGGGGAGGAAAGACCTAGCATGAAGGAAGTGGCAATGGAGTTGGAGATGCATCAGTGGATTAATACAGACGCAAATCTAAAGGAGTCTGATTACTTGGTTCACAAGGTATCATCTATCGTTTCCGAGCCTGGTGATAGCAGCAGCCATCAAGAGTATGACAGCATTAGGGATCAAGTACTACCTTCTTTGGGTGATGGAAGATGATGCCTTGGCATCATACACTCCATTTTATATCAAAGTTCTGTTACAACCTTTTGAATCTTTATGAAAAATCCATTTAATTGTTTTCATGAGTGTGTATTTGTGTGTACGTATGTATTCTAGTATGCTATATATGCACTTAGTATGTATGTATGTATTCTACTTTGTGCGTATGTATGTATGTCTGGATTGACTAATTGTTTAAGCTTCTAATCAACGGTTTTTGCTAATTCATGGCATAATTAACTTGTTTTCATTGCTCAATTCTCAATTTATAGTGAGTTACATGCACGTCCCAGGAGCACATAAACATGTGTGAAACCCTTGTCTGATTGTCATATCTAGCGAAGCAAAATCAATGATCATTCTCCTCCCCTATTGCTATGTGATTCTATTTATTAATTTCGCAAGTGAGAATAATACAAACAAACCCAAAGACAAATAATTGGTGGACTTCTTGCACCTAAAAACAAAATAAAATACGAAGTTTATAACAAGTCTCTATTCTTGGTTTCTGTAACCATGAAGCATAGTTTAAAACACTTTGAATTTCAACTCTGAAAGTGTATGAGATCCCAACTGACTTGAAATACTGCTAGCTAAACTTCGATAATATCAAATGCTGAAAAAACAATGTTATATTTAACAATGAAAGGGTTAATGGAACGGCATCATCCCAACAACTCAAAAGCACAATGACATTTAGATTTTATGCATGCCAAGCACCGGATCAAGACTTAGAAAATAATATCCTCTAAGATGATCAAATTGACGTAGGATACAAACAATCCGTCAACATATCATGGAAAGAAAAATACTAACAACACAAACTAGTATACCTTTATTTAATTACAACCAAATTAATTCTTGATACCTATTTTTATTAAAAAAAAAAAAAAGAATTAATACTATTGAGTCGTTAAACACATTCTCCAATCTCCATCAGTGATTGCATCTATAAGAACTTGGCGGGGAACTGTCTTTCTCTGAACTAGAAAGAGTCTTAATTAAAAGAGTGCTCAGTGTCTCAGTCATTCAATTAGGTTCAGTTTCCTTTCTTTCCATCTACGTCGCTCATCATGACCCATTCATATGGTAATTCGTAAAATATTAAATTATTGACATGCAACCTAAAGGAACATATATTGTAGATTTATGTTAACCAAAACTTATATCCTTCTTTTTCCCAACCGCCTCTGTCCATGAGCTATTCAACCTTCCAAGTGGCAGATTTGACTCTAGTTGTCTTCTTGAAAGTAGTAGAGAAATTTGTCCTTGAAATTTAGATGTTGGTCTCATGTCGTTTTGACCTTTACAACTCCAGATATGCTTAAAATACTAAACCAATGTTTATCTGTTTGGACAAAACATCAATAGCTTATAATTCGGAGTCAGTTAGGAAAGGAAATATTAATGATACATGAAATCATAAGGGAAGAAGAGAGTTCTGAACAACTTAGAGAAGATGATCAGCTTCAGCTCACTTGTTATTCATCAATGGTGGAAGCTTATATACATGTGATGCATGGTTGTTATAACCGAAAGCTAACTACCCTAACCAATCTAACTAATCTAACTGATACTGTTATACAGTTAAGAGCCCCCCTCAAGCTGGGAATGGATATTCATCATTCCCAGCTTGTTACAAAGGTGCTGAAAAATGCCGAGTGAAAGGGCCTTAGTGAATATATCTGCGAGTTGCAGGGATGATGAAATCGGAAAGAGTTTTATGAGACCTGAGTTAAGCTTCTGTCGGACAATATGGCAATCTATCTCAATGTGTTTGGTTAGTTCATGGAAAACGGGATTAGTGGCTATTTGAATTGCTGACTGATTGTCGTAGTTTAAGGTTGCTGGTTGAATGAGTGTGGCGCGAAAGTCCTGAAGCAGAAAAGTCAGTCATTGTAGCTCGCAAGTAGTGGAAGCGAGAGCGCGATATTCAGCTTTGGAGGAGCTGCGTGATACAGTTGATTGCTTCTTTGATTGCCAAGAGACAACAGAAGAACCAAAGTAAACTAAGTAACCCGTAGTGGACTTCCTTGAGTCTTTGCATCCTGCCCAATCCGAGTCACTGAATGCTCGGAGTTGTGGAGTGCCTGCGGCAACGAAGAAGAGTCCTGAACCTGGTGTACCCTTGAGGTATCGGAGGATGCGAAAAGCGGCTTGAAGATGAGCATTGGTGGGAGTGGCCATGTACTGGCTGAGTTGCTGGACTACGTATGTTATATCGGGTCGTGTGTTGGTAAGGTATATGAGTTTGCCTATCAATCTTCTATAGGAAGAAGAAGACTCGGCTGAAAGAAGACTTCCTGAATCTGCTTGTAGCTTTGTGGAGTAATCCATTGGTGTTGAATTGGGCTTGCAACCTAGCATTCCTGAATCACTCAAAATATCCAATGTATACTTACGTTGACATAGATGGATTCCTTTAGAGGTGCGTGCGATTTCGAGCCCAAGAAAGAACTTTAAATCCTCAAGATCCTTGATTCTGAACTCGCGATCCAGGAGGGTGATCATAGTTTGTATTTCAGCTATGTTGTTTCCCGTGAGGATGATATCATCCACGTATACTAGGAGTATGGTAGTGATGTCTCCGATGAAGCGCAAGAAGAGGGAGTGATCTGCATTCGACTGTTGAAACCCATGAGAGCTTAAGAAGCTCGATAACTTCATGAACCATTGTCTGCTGGCTTGTTTGAGTCCGTAAAGGGACCGTTGAAGACGACACACAAGCTGTGGATTGTCAACCGAAAGTCCTGGAGGTATTTGCATATACACCTCTTCGTCAAGTTCTCCATGGAAGAACGCATTGTTGACGTCCAGCTGCCGTAAATGCCACTGGTTGAGTGCAACTATCGCAAGAAGAAGGCGCACCGTGGTGAGCTTTGCTACCGGAGAGAACGTGTCAAGGTAATCCAACCCCTCCATTTGGGTGTACCCCTTTGCAACTAATCGCGCCTTGTGCCTCTCTATGGATCCATCTGCCCGATACTTGATTTTGTATATCCACCTACACCCAATAGCTGTCTTGTGAGGAGGAAAAGGTGTGAGTCTCCATGTGTTGTTCGACTGGAGAGCCTGTAACTCGACCTTCATTGCCTTAATCCAGCAGTCATGGCGAGAAGCTTCGGCATATTAGGTAGGTTCTGCTGTTGAGGAAATGCTCATGACGAAATTCCTGTGTGCAGGAGACAAACGTGAATATGAAAGCACGGAACTAAGTGGGTAACGAACGACCGCTGAAGTATTTGGTGTAGATGAAGCAAGGTCTCTATGATAGTCTTGGAGATATGTTGGGGTGTTTTTGGCTTTTGTGGATCGCCTAAGATGTGGAAGAGGTTGCTCATTTGAAGGTTCATTGGATGACGGTACTGATATCGTAGGTTGTGATGAGCGATTTTCTATTTGTGGGTCAAGGCTCTTGCCGAAAAAGGGTCCCGGAGAGGGAGCTGAATGTTCTGAGTTTATATGCTGGGTTTCAGAATAGTAAGGAAAATGATCCTCATAAAACGTGACATTTCTAGATACGGTAACATCATTAGAATGCAAATCATATACAAGATATCCTTTCGTATGCATTTTAAAACCAATGAAGATGCATGGGTGTGCCCTAGCATCAAGCTTTTGCCGATTTGCTTTGAGCGTATTAATGTAGCACAGACACCTGAAAACACGAAGGTTAGAGATGTCGCATGGATGCTTATGTAGCTTTTCGTAAGGTGAAATGTTATGCAAGTATGGTGTGGGGATGCAATTAATTAGGTATGTGGCATGTGGCAAGGCGTAACACCAGAAGCTAGGTGGTAGACTCGCCTGAAATAAGAGTGCGCGTGTGATATTGAGTAGATGCTGATGCTTTCGTTCTACGATACCGTTTTGTTCTGGGGTTTCAACACATGTTGTTTGGTGTATGATTCCCTTTGATGCATAATAATGATGCATGAAGAACTCAATTCCATTGTCACTTCTGATGATTTTAACTTTGCCATTGTATTGTGTTTCAATGAATGTAATGAAATTTATAATGACCTGTCGTGTTTCAGCTTTAGATTTCATGAGATGTACCCATGTGCAGCGTGAACAATCGTCGACAATGGTCAAGAAATATTTATGCCCATGCATTGATGGTTTAGAACACGGACCCCATATATCCATATGAAGCAAATCGAAAACATGAGATGCATGTGAATTACTAAGAGAAAAAGGCATTTTCTTGTGCTTCACATAATGACATGTGTTGCAAACAAAGTTCTTATTATTTCTTAGAAGAGGATAGTAGGTTTCATACATTGTATCCTTTCAGCTGATGGGTGACCTAACCTAAAATGCCAAAGATCTATGGGAATTACATTGCATCGAGGATGAGTGATAGTAGAGTTCATGACTTTGGTGGTCAACTGGTTAGGTATCAGGTGATAGAGACCATGCTTTGCTTCAACTATACCAATCTTCATATGGTTGTTCATTTCCTGCAGTACACATGATGTGGAAGAAAAAATTAATTCACAATTAATAGAAGACACAAGCTTTGATATCGAAATAAGGTTGAATGTGAAAGAGGGTATGTAAAGAACATCGTGTAAGGTTATGTTGGACGAGAGCTGGACAGTTCTTGAGTGAGTTGCATGAACATATTGAACGTTCGGGAGTTTCACTGTGATTGGATTGATTCGTTTATGGGAATGAAGATTGTGCAGGGAGCAGGTTACGTGATCTGTAGCCCCTGAATCTAATATCCAGGAGGTGAGAGACGCTTTGAAAGAAAGAGACATACCTGGGTTTGTTGGAGTATTGTCGATGCATGATGAGATTGAAGCCACCTGTCTGGGTTGAGTGAGTGCCGTGTTCCCTGCGGATGGCTCCTGGATTAAGGCAAGAAGTGCCTTGTACTGCTCAGGGGAGAAGCGAACAAACTCATGAGACTCGTGATGCTGAGCTTGATCATCAGTGGCTTTGCTTTCAACTGCCACTACGTTGTTCACGGTGGTCCTTCCACTGTAAGGCTTGTATCCCGGCGGGTACCCGTGTTTCCGATAACAGACATCTACAGTATGTCCTATCTTGCCGCAGTGAGTACATGCTTTTCTTCCATTACTCTTATTTCTTGCATCATGATTAGAGGGTACTCCATGCTTCTTATAGCACGCACTTTCCACATGACCAATGCGTCCACAGAAATCACAAACGGTCTTAGCAGCGTTAATAGAGATATCTTTGGGTTCGAAGTTAATACCTGGTCCGGTGTTACCCAGTAGTTGCCTTTCCTGTTGAGCTACATAGGAGAATATTTTGGAGATAGCGGGTATGGGATCCATGAGGAGAACATGAGAACGAATATTAGCATATTGTTCGTTCAAGCCTCGTAGGAACTGCATGGCTCTATCCTCGAGCTTCCGTTGTGCGATAATGGTGAATGCGTTGCAGGAACACCTGATATTACAGGAACAGATGGGATCGGGTCTAAAGTTCTCAATCTCATCCCAAATCACGCGTAGACGAGTGAAATACTCAGTCACTGTGAGTGAGCCTTGTTTCATCGTTGAAGCTTCTTGCTGAAGGTCGAATATGCGCAGAAGATCACCCTGTGAATATCTTGATTTCAGATTGCGCCAGATTTCTTCGGCTTTGTCCATCCAAAGTATAGGTTGACGTATGGAGGTGGCCACCGAGTGAACTATCCACGAGACAACCATATTGTTACATCGACGCCACGCTCCATGCATTCTATCTATTTTCAGAGGTCCAGGTGCGCTGCCATCTATGAACTCTACTTTGTTCTTGGCACTTAATGCAGTGACCATGGACCTGCTCCATGAGTGGTAGTTGGTCGAATCTAGGATTGGGGAAATGAGGGCAGTGGCCGGGTTCTTGCTCGGATGGAGGTAGAGATAACTCTCCATGTTGTTGATGGATGTTTCATTCATGGTGGATTTCTGTGGGTAGTGGAAGGAGGAACGAATGCGCAGCAGAACTCTTCACTAGAAGAGCTCTGATACCATATTAATGATACATGAAATCATAAGGGAAGAAGAGAGTTCTGAACAACTTAGAGAAAATGATCAGCTTCAGCTCACTTGTTATTCATCAATGGTGGAAGCTTATATACATGTGATGCATGGTTGTTATAACCGAAAGCTAACTACCCTAACCAATCTAACTAATCTAACTGATACTGTTATACAGTTAAGAGGAAAGACTACTAGAAAGTTGTTAGACTTGTGTAGGAAAGACTCTAGTATGTGTGTGTGAATACGTGACACGAATGTAACTAGATAGAATTTAGGAATTGAGAGCACTATGTATAAGAAGCCTAGACTTACCATCTGTTAATGCATCATGGTTGAAGTTTGACTACCTAAGCAATTTTTTGCTTTGTGTTCTAAGAAAGATTATTAAGGCTACATTCTCCTAACTTATCTGCATAACATTCTAGAATACACACAAATACATACATATATATTCCTACATACATATATACATACACATGAAAACAATAAAGATAGTTTCATAAAGATTACAAAAGTTGTAGAATTTTCATAAAAAGCGAAATGCAGTGCATGCTGCCGTGTCACCATATCATCTTCCATTATCCAAGGCAATTAGTACATGATCCCTGATGCTGTCATAGCCATTATATTGAAGGCTGCTGCTATCACGATGTTCATAAATCTTGGATGGTGCATCATGAAGCAAGTATTGAGTCTCCTCCAGATTTTTCTCTCTATTGATCCATGGGTGTTTCTCCATTTGCCTTATTGCCTCCAACTCCATTGCCACTTCCTTCATGCTGGGTCTTTCCTCCCCATTGAGTCTTAAGCAGTTTGCAGCAAGAACAGTGACTTCCATGATCTCCTTTTTATTTTCTTCATTCAGAAGGCCAAATTGAAGAACATCAATCAGGCGATCCTCTTTCAAGCATGATAGAAAGTGGTTAGCGAGACTTCTTTCCTCTTCTGGCCTGCTAAAAGAAAGAGGTTTCTCCCCTGTCAGTAGCTCTACAAGCACTACCCCAAAGCTGTAGACATCACTTTTCTCAGTTAGTTGGCTTGTAAGCATGTACTCCGGATCCAGATAGCCAAAAGTTCCTTGCACCATTGTGGCTAATTCAGTTTGATCAAGTGGAACCAATCTTGAAGCTCCAAAATCAGACACTTTGGCGGTGTAAGTGTCATCCAAGAGAATGTTAGCAGTCTTCACATCTCTGTGGATAATGGCTATTGAGGCTGCAGAGTGCAAATACCATAGAGCTCCGGCTGCCTCAGCTGCTATCCTTAGACGAGTTTTCCAAGTTCCATTATTTACCATTCTTTCAGTGTGTATAAATTCGTATAGGGTACCATTTTGAACAAATTCATAAACCAGTAAAGGAATTTCTGTCTCTAAACAGCATCCCAAGAGTTTGACCACATTCCTATGATTGATTTGGGATAGAACAATCACCTCATTAATGAATTGTTCCTTTTGGCTCTCATCAATTATTCTGGACTTCTTGATAGCTACAGTTCTGTTTCTATCTGCTAGAAATCCTTTGAAAACTGTACCATAACCTCCTTTCCCAATGATTGAGCTCTCATCAAAGTTGTTGGTGGCCTTCTTTAGCTGTTCTTCTTTGAAAACTTGAGTAGTTTGGGAAGTGTCTTCTCTTCTAGAAAGTTTTCTTAGCAAAATCAAACCGCCATTCTGCTGAAAGAACTTTTCTTTTAGTTTGGCAAGTTTCCTTTTCTGGTATATTAAGTACGTCATGGCAGTCCCCCCAAATAGAATAAGAAATCCTACTCCTGCTCCTGCATTAAAAATATGTTGCATGCTTTAGTGTGGGTTTGTGATATTAGATATAATTAAGTTATACATTTAGATAAATCAATTTATTTGTATTATAGCTAAATGTAATTATCTAGAAGCAAGTTGATACTTAACAATATGCTTATCATTAGGTGCATTCTAATCTAACAAACTGAATTCAAATATATTGATTTATCTAAATTTGTAACTTTATATCATCTAATATGTGGAAGCCTTAAAGGCAAAGCAACGCAAAAGCAACACCCAGGTTGCTTTGGCATTTTTGCATCGGAACCTGAAATTTTCCCATTGAATGTGATTTCAACGTGTTTGTAAACACAGCCTCTGTAGTTCTTCTAATAGAGATACATGCAAGAAAAGAGTACAAACATATGATGTAAATTAGATGTGCTTAGTTGCTTACCAATGACTACCATGGTATGTATGCGACAACCTCCTTCCTTTCTTCCATTTCCCGTTTGCCACTTACGACAGAAACATGTGTAATTTCCGATGGTGTTGCGACAATTTTTATTACTTATGCAGGTATGGTTTGCGGTCTTACATTCGTCAATGTCTGCAAATCCCATACAGAAATAACAGAGAACTTACTAGTGAAAAGGTTTTGTGGTAGGTTACTTAATTTCTTAAGGTAATAAAATGGGTGCAACTACCACTGAGGCACTGAGCTAACTAAAATATTCTGATATATGATACGATTTGTGTTTTAAATATTCAAGTCTAATCGTTTTAGTATAGCACAACAATACTAATTAAACTAATTCTTTGCTTTCTATATTTTAGATTGGCTTAAATATATTTTTAGTTCTCAAATGTGAGTCATTTTTTTAGTGTTTCATATGTGAAGTTTCTTTTTTTAGTCCCTATAATCCACAAAATGTTCTTTTTTATCCTTTTGCAAAGTGTGAGTCAAATAAGAAATAGGAGGTTCACAATTTTTTGCATTTTTACCACCATAATTGATTTTCTATTTTATATTTTAAAGTATGATTGGTGGTTTGAAATTGTCAAAATCAAGTCAATAAAAAAAATTAAAGCAATTCTTAAAGGGACTAATGGATTTTTAATTTTTTATTGAGTTGATTATGATAGTTTTTAACCACTAGAAGTGTACTATAAAATGTAAAATAGAAAATCAAACATGACGATCAAAAGTCACAAATTGCAAATTTCTTATTCCATGTTTGATTTGTGTTGTGCAGAAGATCTAAAAAAATATTTTATGAATTTCAAGGACTAAAAAAATAACTTTGAATTTGGAGGATTAAAAAATAAATTACTCAACTCTAAAGGAGTAAAAACGTATTTAAACCTTTTAAAATTTTACCCATGATCTTTTTTTATTTATTTAGTACATGTTAAAGTGGTTGTTTTTTGTTTGGCTCTTTGTATAGTATGTGTTTCACTTGTAGAACGGAACTCAACGTTGTTAGTTAGAGACATGGGTTCACTCAATTGTAATAGTTATTGTTTTGTCCATCTATCCAAATGCAATTATGTTATGGTTTGTTTTTATTTCAGGGAAGTTATTTGAAATCATGATTGTGTTCTAGTAGATGCAGGTGTAAATTGGAATAATTATAAATAGAGAAAAATCATTAACATTACATCAAAGAGTAGTTCTAGTAGGTTAAGTTTCCAACATTCTCATCTTTTGAATTTACTTCTACAATATTATTGGGTTCTCTAATTTTTCTGCCTTTAATTAATCAATTTAAGTTCTTGTTTAATTTCTTCTCTTATTTGATTTAATTTTCTGCCAATTTAAATTATTTTTTTTTCGTAACCTTTTGAAGTCAATTTTCTTTAACTTCTTTTAATAATAAAATATTCATCAACTTAAGTACAAACAAAGTTTCTATGGATTCGACACTCGGACTTTTGTTTTAACTTTATTACTTGAGACGAATTGGTGCACTTGCTAATCCATCAAGATCTATCTTTGTTAGTTGGTCATCCTATCGAAGTTCTAGATCGTACCTTGAGGAGTGAATTGCTGTCATTTAATTTTGAGGATTTCCTTCCAATGTACAAGATGTACTTTGAAGACCTTGGTCTCCAACTTCTTTTTACTCCTTTTCAAGTTACCCTCTTGAATTTTTATCAAGTTTGCCCATCTTAATTGTATCCCAACAGTTGGGGTATCATCCTTGCCTTTGAGAAATTATCTCAATGGTTAGGACTTGAGTGTTCTCATATTTTTTTAGCTTTTTCTTCGTCCCATACCTGTTGAACTATGAAAAGAAAGGGTTGCCCTGCTCTTAAGGTCGGCGAATGGTCGCAAAATCTCTGAGATTTTCCAAAGTTCATATAAAGTCTATAAGGATAAGTATTTTTGGGTCTGTCCAACCAAGACTTCATGGTCCCTTATTTTTAACATTGTAGGGATTACCTCTAATAGTAGGGAGTAGAATGCGGCGAAGTTTCCTTTGTACTGGATCGAAGACCATTATCGAGACGAGGCCAATGCCTAATATGTCGTTGATAATGATTTGTCAAAGGAAGAAACGAGATGCTAGGACAAGATTCTTGCATTTCGGAAGAGATGGCGTCGGGCTATTCCAAGAGGGTTTAGTGACTTTTTCAGTGTATATGGGATGGATTGTTGTTGATGGTTAAACTTGAATCTTTGAGACCGACCATGAGTAGGATGGTAGGTATGAAGGTGTTGTATCTTAAACCTCAAGGAATCCAAGTTTAGTTGTAGTTGTGAGTAGACATGTAAGTTAGGGGATGCTAAAAAGGCCCTCAACCTAGGGCTGGAGAATGTCGGTGGTGGTTAATGGTGAAAGGGCCTATAGAATGAATAGATAGGTGAACTCCTAGATAGGTTAAGATCTTTACAAGCCTTGTTGAGGTAAGCTACTAACCACGCTCATCCATTTTTGATAAAACCATACTTCCTCCATTGGATTAATTTGGGCCTCATAGAATGGTCAAATAAAAGAGTGCAATTGTGTTAAGGGATGTGCTTAGGTTAATTGCTCATGTAGTGTAAATCTCCATGGAGTAAATTCTATCTTTGGTATTGATGATTGATGGACTAATGATGATGATGTTGGATGGATGAATCATGGTGATAATGATTGGTTGAATGATCATGATGGTGTTGTATGATTATTGAATCTGGATGTGATGGTTGATGAATTGATGATTATTATGACATGCTCTGTTATATGATTTTGTATATTTTATGCCTTAAGTATGACTTTTAAATATTACGTTCTACATGTATATGGTGGTGCTTGTTTATGGTTTAATTTTTAAGTTGTATATTATTTTAGTATGTTTGTTTTTCGTAAGCTTACCCTTATGTTGTTGCATATGTGGTTTATGCTTGTGATGATGTTGTATCTAACATACATGGAGCAGATAATTAGGAGGTGACCCCGTGTTTTCAAAGATTTCATGGATATGCGTACTTAGACTTGAAGACATGATTTTCATTTCTTGTTTCCATTTTAGCATTATATACAATTTTGACTTACTCAGAATTTAGGTGATTTATCTTTATTGAGTTGTTTATCTTATATGCATGTTTTGATGAGATTTGAGCTACTCTGATGTTGTATAGGTTATGTTGTGATGGAGTGCCATAAGGCACATAGTTTATTCATTTGTTTACATATCATGTGATGTCTTATCTATATATCGTGCATTTTAGTTTTGGGCTTCGAAATGCAAAATTTTTACAAGTACTTTTGTAATTAAATTAATAAAAGAGTTTTAAATGAATTAAAATAAAGTCTTCTACTTGAGATAATTCATAGTTTCATGTAATGGCGATGGGTCATTGCATTTATGATATCAGAGACGATCATATCTTTTGGGAACAAACCTATAGGGAATAGGTCTGTTATGTCTTTTGTTGCATAGCTTTGATTGTTTGTTTTGTTATGGGTACCTTTCCAAGAGTTAAGTATGACATTTTGGGGGTCTTAGTTGGGTGTTGGATCTCTAACTAGAGTTAGAAAATCCTTTGGTTGTGTTTTCTAGTTCACTAGAAGTGGCTACAATGCAATTGTGAGATTGATCACTTCAAAATCATGTTTGGGCATTGAAGGTGGGAGACAATGTTGTATGACATACTTATTGAAAAATATGTCCTTAGTCTCTTTTGTTGGGTGTTGTGAAATTATTTTTGTGAGAGAATGATTGCTAGTTGTTGAACCATTTTTAATTGATTCTCTAAGAAGATCATTGGTATGATGTTTGTTGTACGTTGAGTACAATTATTCCTAGGGGAGAATAATTGTATTCAGCAAGTATGCTTGTGCAATTTCACTATGATCCCTAATTAGTTCGCCTTGTTAGAGAATTATAGCGAGATAGAGGTTGTCACAATTCTTTGTGCGAAAATCCTCGAGAATTTGACGTATTGGTCAGACGAATTGCGAAGAATTGAGTGAGACTGAGATTCTCTAGACTAAGAACTTATCTCAAATAGGATGTGTTAAGGCTAGTAATCCTTAGGTCAATACTATGTGCTTGATGAGATTTCCTTTTTTATATAACCTACGATGCTTTTAAGAATTTCTATTTGTCTTGTTCAGTGTTTTAACATGTTTGACGTAGTTTGGAATTGGTTTTCTTTTGGAAATGAAGATGGTGTTGTACCATTTCACCCAAAGTGATTTTACAAAGGATTTGGATTTATAAGTCTTGTTTTTTGAATAATTGTTGTGTCTCCTTATGTAAACATGTTTTAACTTGCTTGATGTTGTCTAAAGTGTCTTCTTTAAAAATGAAGATATTTCTTTTAACCTTATCTACTCAAATTGTTTTGTAAAGGTTTTAATGTTTAAACTTCTTGTCCATTTATGTTAGGTTGTTGTGTTTTCTTTCAATGATAGCTTTTTGTTTTTCAAGTTTGTTGGTTTTATTAATTCAATTGCAATGTATTTCACTTGGTTTTCTTATCTCCTTTATGCAAAAACAAACTAGATCTCTTGATGCATGATTATGTTTAATAACCCTATATGTTTGAAAATCCTTTTATGAAGTTGTTACCTTATGGTTTCTTTGTTCTCTTTACATTACCTTTAACCACTTGTCAATATAAAAATTTAGTTGTGATGCATGTGATCTTTTTCCATGAAATCTTTTAGGACTTATTTCTAAAAATGGAAAAACATTTTGGTGATTTCCTTTTCCCAATGGCAAGTTTTATTACTTCCTCATTGGTGGAAATCAATTTTTGAAAAAAAAAATTGACATCCTTTGCAAAATTTTCTTTAGTTTTGGGATTTCATTTTCTCAAATACGAAATTGATTTCAAAGTTGTTCTTGAAAGTAAAAGTTTGTCCATTTGAACTTGTTTTTCCAAATGTGGTAATGTCTTTCTTCAACCTTTACCGCCATATTTCTTTGGTTATAGCATGGATGTTGAAGGGTTTAATAAGGATTCATGGTTTCATTTAAAACTCATCATCCTTCATTTTTGCATATATTTCATTTCGAAGAACTTTTTATGTTTTCGTTCCTCAGTTGTATCTTCATGTTTTCATCTTTTAGGGGATTCATTTGTTAGTATATTAGTAGGTTGTGGTTGTGTTCCAAAAATCGTATTAGATACTCTTGTCAAGAACACACATAGTTGTGAGATGATGTCGAAACCCATGTTTTAACCAAACTAGGTTAGAACCTTTTAGGACTTTTATCCTTAGCCTCTAGTACTAGATTTTGAAGTCAATAACAAGATGACTCCTTTAGAGGAGTAGTCTAGAAAGTAAGCATGTTGACCTTCCCTAGTAGTCAGTGATAAGAGGAGTCAGCGCTCCGAGTGATTGTTAGAACCTGGTAGTTTCTTAAGTTAAGATCTTCTACCTTGGTAAGAGTTGGTATATATGTTTTCGTGTGAGGATGGAAACCTTAGTAGAAATTGCGATCAAAAGGGAGAGAATCTTGTCTTGGGCAAGACCCTATGATGTGAGTAACATGGTGATGATTATAGTGCATAGAGTTATGAACCCTAGAGGGAACCTTCATTATAACCCATAGGAATGACCTACCTTTCCTATGTTTTTGGAAAAAACATTTTGAGATATTTGTTAAACATCTTGTTGCAGGTTTAAGTTCACTCATCTTGTGTTTTGAAAAAAAAAGGATTTGTATGCATTATGAAAAAAAGTTTTCACCTTCTTACAGTTGTTTTAAATTCATGTTTTCAAAAAATAAGAAGGTTTATAGTAAAGATCTTGGTTTTATGCAAAAAGAGTTACACGATATTGGTAAGATGGAAAATTGGTTAGGAACATTCTATCTAGGAGGATTAAGGTTGGGGAATTTGGGTGAAGCACTCGACAGAAAGGGGCGACTTGACCAGATAAGAGACAAAGGAGGAAAGATCAAGACCTTCAGAAAGCGAAGTAGTTGTGTGCTTGATCGGTGCTTATGATATTTTCTTCATAAGAAATTTTTTAGGATGAAATTTTTCTTATAAGGGAGTATTGTAACATCGTATTTTTCATAATGTTTGATTAAGTGGTTTTAATTAATTATCAAGTGTAATTAAATTTAAACCAAGTGATTGAAGTAAACTAACTATTTATGTGGTGATGTTGTGCTTAAGTTTGTGTGTGTTTAGTGAATTTTAGTGAGTTTTGGCCTGAGCAGTTAAGCCTTGATGTGTGTTAGGGGGATGGGTGTGCTTAAGGAAAGCCTGAGTGTGAAAAGGAGAATAATAAGGTCATAAAATCCCCAATTATGAAACCCTAACCCTCAATCCAAAAACTAAAATATAAAAAATGGTAAGAAAAAAGAAAAGATAACTAACTATAATGAAATCGAAGAGTGTGGCCTAGTTGACCATGACGAAATTGATCCTTGATAAAATTGTTAGAGGGTTTCTCGCTGGGATTTTTGGCCATAGAGGTGATTAGAGCGTTCTTTACTGATTAGGGTCGAGAAAGAGAACAAATAATTGATGACCATAAAGGTGATTGGGGTGCTACATACTAATTAGAGTCGAGAAAGAGAAACAAACAAAGTCAGATAATGAGACACATATAATTGTGATGACAGTGAGGAAATGAGAAAGGTAAAGAGAGAGTAAGGAAACAAGAAACGTAAAGAGTAAAAGATAGGAGTCAGAAAGGCAAAATGTGTTCAACTAAAAGACAGAGGGAACTAAAAACAAATAGGGAAATTTTAAAAGAAATTAAATATTAAAAATAAATGAACAAAACTAGGTTAATTTAAAACTGGCAGGAATTATCTACAATTTAAAGAATAACCACATTTACTTAACTAGGGTTACTAAACCCTTGATAAGTTCATGCGTTCCCTGGCGTTCCCTGGCGTTCAAAAACACTTATTAACAAACTCCCATTAAATCTAGTTTTTCTTGTAGTGAAATAATCTTTCCTTCTAACCATTCATATGTGTTGGAAGGGTTAGCTAGGGTCTTTGGGAAGGTTTTTGTTGAAATGAAAATGGTACACTTGGGAGGCTAAGTTCCACACTAAAACTCCGCCTCACTAAAGCAACTGGAGGGGTTTTACTTAGTGGGGTATCTTCCCAAGTACTATCCCTAGGTTTTGACTTCAAATGACGTGTCGAGTGGTGAGAACTACTTCCCAAGAAGTTTAGTGACTTTTCAGTGTATGTGGGAGGGATTGTTGTCAATGGTGAAACTTGAATCTTTGAGACCAACCATGAGTAAGATGTGGGTACGAAGGTGTTGTAACTTAAACCTCAAGAAATCCAAGTTTAATTGTTGTTATTGTGAGTAGGCGTGCAAAAAGCCCTCAACCTAGGGTTGGAGGTTGTCGCTGGTGGCTAACAGTGAAAAGGCCTATAGGATGGATGAGTGGGCGAACTCCTAGAGAGGTTAAGGTCTTTGCAAGTCTAATCGAGGTAAGCCATTATCCATTTTCGATAAATAACACTTCCTCTACAGATTAATCTAGGTCTCTCTGAATGGTCAGATCATAGAGTCCAACAATGTTGAGGGATGTGCTTAGGTTAATTGATTGATTCACTGATGTTTGATGGATGAATCATGGTGATGATGATTGATTGACTGATGATGATGGTTGAATCTTGCATGTGATGGTTGATGAACTGATGATTATAATGAGATGCCCTATTATATGAATTTCTAAGATATATGTCTTAAGTATGATTTCTGAATATTATGTTCTATATGTATATGATGGTGTTTGTTTATGCTTTAACTGTTAAGTTGTAAACTGCTTTAGTATGCTGTTTTTTGGTAATCTTACCCTTGTGTTGTTGCATATATAGTTCGTATATGTGATGATCTTTTATCTGACGGACATGGGGAGCAAATGGCTTTTTGGTGACCTCATGTCTTTCAAACACTTTATGGATATGTGTACCTAGACGTGAAGACGTGATTTTCATTTCCATTTTCCTTTTTAGCATTATATACAGTGTTGACTAGCTTAGAGTTTAGGTGGCTTATCTTTAGGGTTGTTTATGTTATATTAATGTTTTCATGAAATTTGAGTTGTTATATATGATTATGTTATGATGGAGTGCCATAAGGAACATAGTTTATTCAATTGTTTACATATAATGTGATATCTAATCTAGATATCATGTGTTTTAACTTTGACCTTTGAAATGTAAAAAGTTTACAAATACTTTCACAATTAAATTAATAAAAAAGTTTTAAATGAATTTAAATAAAAATTTTCGCTGAGATTGTTCATAGTTCCATGTAATGATTGGGTTATTACAATCTCGATTTAGAAATAGGAGATCAAAATTATGGATTTAAAATCATAGGGAGACCAAAATTATAATTTTAGTCTAATAAAAACATCTCTCTAGGTGGTAGGGTGGTGTCGATAAAATTAGCTTGTTGTTTATTATTAATTATCTACATTTTTTTCTTTCTTTAAGGCACAAAAGGCATTATTTTTCTACTCAGATCTATTTTTTTATAAAAATCTTATAAGGAGGGTGGGGGAAACAAAATATACATCGAGTGACATAGGAAAAAGTATGTAAAAAGAGTATAAAGAAGTAGGGATAAACAAAATATACATTATGAAATAAAATTGTATTACTAGTGAGAACAATAATCACTATGACATACCAAAGTATAAGTATGAGAGTATATCTATATATATGTGTGTCATATATATATATATATATATATATATATATATATATATATATATATATATATATATATATAAAGTGAAGAATATAAATTAAAGTTAAATAAGGATAAATTTAAAGTGAAGAATATAAATCAAATAATTAAGATGTGCTTAAATATTCTAATTAATAAACATATAAATAAGAAGATGAAGATCGAAGAAGGACAAACATGATATTATGATGAAAAGTAGTGAGAGGAAAACCGGAACTAACTTTTAGATCTAACACCGTTGAAAATGCTTATTATATAATAAACTAAAATTTCCATGAACTTAATAAATAAAAAATAATCAAATTATAAATATACTAAGCAAGTTAAGATGATATTTTAACCATTGTTAAATTAACACACACGTACACACGTGTACAACCACCCACAAGCACATGTGAACCCACCCATCCATATCCACATATATTTCAAATCAAACCAAAAGTGTAACTATTTACTGTTTGTTTGGATAAGTTTCTTAATTAGAAATACTTCTATGAAAAAAAATAAAAAAATGAAATAATTTTTTTATTAGTTAAAATTAATTTTTTATTAGTTAAATATTAGTTAATATGTATAAATTTTCTTATATAACTTCTCTAAAAAAACATTTATAAATTAATTAATAAAGATAAAATTAATTTCAACTCATGGAAAAACACATTTTTCATATTTAAATTTTTTTAAAGTGCTTCTAGAAAAATTTATCCATATAATGTACCCAAAAAAATTATTTAATCATTTAGTTTTTATATTTGAGTCAACTTTTTCATTTTAGCTTGTGTACCTAAAAATTCTATGTTTTAATATCTATACATGCATTTTTTTTATGTTTGACTCTAATATCTCTATTTTTTATGTTTTTAAATCGTCAAAAAATAAACAAGGACCCAAATATAAAAATAAAAAAAAATTGTTTCGTACAGGGGCTGAAACGTTTTTAGGTAGAGAGGCTAAAACAAAAAGATAGTGTAGGTATAAAGGCTGAATAATTAATTAAACCTAAAAAAAGGAAAATATATAATATGGATGTGATTATTTCTGTTTATAACGTTATTTTAACAATTATTTTTCATTTATATTTATATAAGAAAGAAAAATGCATGGTCTGTGATTGTTGCTAAAATTAAATATATTCAAAGTAGATAAATAGATGTTTTGATTTTGAGGAATAAATTAATTACCTGTGCAGCCATCTGGAAGGTATGGGTTTCCATGGTAGCCATGATTACATCTGCATCGATAACCATAGCCAGAATCCTTGTCATCGCAATCGCTATTGTTCCTGCATGCATAGTCGTCTTTTTTCTTGGCTGCTTTGCAGTTTCGGTCTCCTATGGTCCAATCAAGAACCAAGGGAAGCGTTTTGTATGTCAGACTACGTAGATGAGTGGTAGAAAAATTATAAAAGCCATTCTTGACAACAAAGGAATAGCTGCAGTTTCCCCAATTTTGCGTTGCATTATCGAGAAATTCTGCACGTACAGTGATGTTTCTCATCCCTGTAGGAATATCCACCTGGCAACACCCTATACCCGAGCACGTACCGTTTTGGATCTTCCTTGTGTTGCCGTGAGTGCTCGTTAAGCACCCTGTTGAATATGACTCCCCGTTGAAATAACTGTTGACGTATCCATAACTATGGGTACCAACAGTTAGTAATTTGTTGTCCTTGCTAGAGATGCTGAAATAGCCTGTTCCCAGCCAGGGGATCGTGCTGTTTGTTCCGTTGCAAACCTTTGCGACGAAAAACCATACGTCCATTTGGTGAGCTAGGATGCTTATGTTTGAAACTGTGATGTTACCCGCTATCAATCTGGAGTTGTTGCAAGTAAGTTTAAACTTGGGCTCCAAGAAACAGGATCGGTGATCCGGCGTAGACGAGTTGCCTATACCGAATGGATATGGAATTTCGATATCTCCACAAGTGGATTTGCAGCCAGGTAGGGCTTGTTTTGGTGTAGTGGCAGAAAGTGTTTGATGAGGTGCAACAGCTACTACTACCAGGGCTAATGCGACCATTAGCACCCGCCGCAGTTGCAAGTGTTTCATCACTAACTCCATTGGAAGGGGGAGATCACAAATTAGAAAGTTACTCAACACCCACAAGGGTTTTGTGCCCTTTGCCATGCATATCAATCTATCTTGGAGAGCGGTGTGCTATATGCTCCTATGTTGCGATGACTCAAAATATATTTATGTTACGATCGTAACGAATCACATTTTAAATCAATTGCTCTATTGTTACTTTATTAAAATTCCTACTAAAGTTTGAGGAAGACTGACCAGATATATATCCTCCTATCGACGTACTTCAACTCAGACTTTTGAATATTGATCGCAGTCACTTTTGTACGTAGTTGCGCTAGCAAAGGCCGGCATACAACCTTGACGTCGATGTACAAATTGTATTATTTAATTCGTGTATTATGTCACCCGATATTGATATAACGAATTAAGTCTAAAGATTTTTGTTATTTATTGATTTAATTTTTGTATCTAAGTTCGGTGAACAAGTGTTATTGACTTTCAAGGATGACTGACCAGGCTCGGATCAAAATAACGGGAATCAAGACTTTGAATATTGATCGCAGTCTGTTTCAGTTACGTTTGCAGTAGTAACCGACAAGGGTAGCAAATGCCAACGTAGTTACAGTAATGACGTCGAGATACAAACCTTCAAAACTATATCAATATCACTTAATAAAATAAAACTAAAAATGAGACTTCAAAACTATATCAATGCAGTCTAAAAATAATTTTATTTTATTACTTACAAATAATCATCTTCGATTTGATGATGCAGTAGATAAAATATCACATTATTACGTCTTATCATCCACAATCTCATTATTACATTATCATCTCACCTTTAATAATGTGACAACAACGTGTCAATAATTAAACTTGATATTCTGTCTATCACGCCATATAATGAAATGAGACTAAACTAATTATGTGTAGTAAATTGAAACAAATAATTTTTAGGTAGTTATTTAACAAAATAAAATTTTAGGTAAACCAATTTGAAAAATAAATTTTTAGTTAACAAAATGATAAGGAGGAATTTTATCAAAATAAATAATTTAATACCAAATAAAATGATAAATGATAAATTTTATTATTTTATTGAAAATAAAAATAAAAATAATAGTCCTAAATTTAAGTTATGTTTAAAAGCAAATCTTATAAGTCAATAAAAAAAATCGTTTTTCAAACACTTTTATTTGATCAAATATTTGTAAACTTGTTAAAAAAACTAAAAATTAATTAAAATAACTTGATGAGTATATGTAATTTACTTTTGTATAAACTTAAGAAACTTTATCCTATTTATTTTTTTAAGATAATTATTCATTCAAAATAAGAAATACATTAAATTAATAAGATTTTTTATTGGTAGACAAAAATACTACTATTTGAAATTTATAATAATTCATTTGTCAATTTATCATGTTTAATCAAATGAACTAGATTAATAAGATAATATTAAATATGAAATTAAAGAGTTAAGATGCATACATTTAGTATCTAGACAAAGTTAAAAGAGAACCACAAGATCAAATAGTGAGATATATATTTTGGGTTCAGAGAATAATGAAGGAAGAGTGATAGAAGACATAACATGTTACATGTATAAATTGATCATAGATCGCAAAACACTAATTATAAATAGTTTAAATAAGTTTTCCATACCTGAAAAATATATCGTTTTCAAATTATTAACTAAAAATTCATTTTTTGTCAAATACCTAGCTGAAAATTTTTTATGTCCCTCTTAACAGAAAACGACAAATGGTAAGTAATAAAATGAAATTAAATTTTTTTAGATATTTGGTTGAAAAAAATGAATATTACTTAATAATTTAAAAATAACTTATATTTTAAGTATGAAAAACTTAATTAAATCATAAAATTATAATAGTTTTGCATATTGCTTTGAAACCTTAATGCAACAATTAAAACCTGCCCAGTGGCAAGTGCAGAGCGCTAAAGGGTTGGTTCCATTTCCTTCAATCACAAATTATAATATTGGCCTTTCGAAGGGGACAAGTGACTAGTTCCTTCCTCTTTCTTTTGACCAGAGGGTTTCATTTATTTTAGGTTAAATTATATCTTTGTTTAATTTGGTTACTTATGTTTTAGAATCTTCAATTTATTCCTTTGTGTTTTTAAAGTAAATCAAGATAGTTTTTCTGAAACAAAAATCGTTTTTGGATTTTGGAACCCAGTTTTGAATCTATTTTTATTAATTTCAGATGTGAAAATTATTTTGTTAGATTCACTTACATAAAATTTATGGAAATCGATCAATTGATTTACGAATAAAAAAGGGATTAAATATGGTGAAAATCACATGAAAAATAAATCTCATGAACAGCAGGAAATTATAATAATTTAATTTATTAGATTTTTTAATTTTTCATTGTTCATTGAATTTACTTTTCACTATGTTTATCGTCTTTTTTTAGTTGAAACATCAATTGGGTTCTATAATTTTCATGTGAGTCAAGTGAATAAATTTTACCTCTCGAGTTAGTCATAAAATTATACACCAAAACATAAAACCATCATTGTTTCAAAAGGACTATTTTGACTCTAAAAACCTAAAGTAAATAAATTGGAGATTCCAAACCATAAAGTAACAAACTGATCAAAAACTAAAATATAAAGGACCAAACATGTAATTTAGCTTTTATTTTATACATCTAAAAATAAGTTTAAGGAAAATGATTCCTAAAAAATCAAAGGATGTAGACACCTCGAGACTTGAGAGTAGTTTTATGAAAACTGGCCGAGTCATCAACTTGGTCAAGACATTAGGTCAATGGATTAGAAATTCAACTGATGGTTACTTATTGACTTGGTATATATTAAAAATTAAAAAATATATATATAATATATCTAACAAAATGTGATCAACTCATTTTTATATTATAAAATTAAATTCATTGTCATTATCAAACTATAAATATTATATAATCATTTATTACTATAAATTATTTTGTAGGTATTATCATTAAATAACTAGGAAAACTTTTATTTTCTAAAACTAAATACAAAAGTTATTGAATGACTATAAATAAGTATAGTGAAGATGTATAAAACACAAATATTATATCATATCATGATCAATATAATAATAATTAGTTATTATACATTGTTATCAAGATAAAAAAAATAATAATATTATAAGAGCATATTATATGTCATTCAATAATTAGCTATTGACAACTTAACATGTTATAGGAACTGAAAAGGAAAAAAAAAATTCTTCTCAATCGAGAACTCAGTCCAAGTCACTAGGTTTCATCATACCAAGCCGAGCCAAATAAGGTCACTTACATTTTCGGTCCTACACCTTAATCAGATCGTCCTAGACACCAAGTCCTGATCCAACTAGCTGGACCGATCCAATTTTAGTAACTATGCTTGAGAGAGATATGAAGAGAGAAAAAATAAGTAATTGATAATAGGATAGAAGTGAGAAAAATGACATGTGTTAATATGGTGTTTATAAATTTGGAGTGTACAAATATCACCACTCCAAGTTTAAATACATTTTTCATCATTAGAGATATATAGCATTTATTTTACTCCATGTAAAATTTATTGAAATTTTGATTTCTACAATATTTATTGTAATTTATTTTTGGACCCTTTAGT
Organism: Glycine soja; assembly: GCF_004193775.1. NCBI lineage: Eukaryota > Viridiplantae > Streptophyta > Magnoliopsida > Fabales > Fabaceae > Glycine > Glycine soja. Next base: position 30,275,605 of record NC_041015.1, on the reverse strand, counting down.
CTCCAATGGATCAAGCTTAATGGACCGATTCAAGGCATGATCCGATAGGTCATGGGCCAATTGACCCGACCTCGACATGTAGATCCCACTTTACTGCGTTATTAGTGTTTTGTAGGTTGAATCCAATAGATCAATCCGATCATATTCTAATTATATTTTTATCATATCTTAATAATATCTTATTTCCGAAATCAATGAAGAAATTTTTTTATTAGATCTTCCCATGATTAAAGAATTACTGTATAATCTACCCTCACTATAAAAAAAGAGAGATCTAACGGCGATTAGTTTTGGCCTTACCCACAATTTTAACCTCCGTTAAACACATTTCCTGCGGTTCTCTTTCCATTAGAAAAGCTTCCATGACAAACGCTTTACACTTTACTAGCGGCTTTTACCAGTCCTCGAAGGCGCAAATATTCCCTCCATTTTTTAATTAAGCCCCTGGTAACTACCAAGGGTTTATAACCCCGATTAACGCCAAAATATAGGGCTAGTCTCCCTAAGATCGACTACCATAAACGCCACAATTATGGCTAGTAGCTTTAGAATCCTTGAGACTTACCAGGGGATTATAACCCCTGTTATTACCAAAGTTTTTTTTTTTATAAAAAATTACTATTTAAGATATATGAAACTTTTTTTAACTTATTTAACAAATATTTCAGACACTATTATATCTATATTCTCTAATTAAATTTTTCATGAATTGCTTCTTTCACTGCTAGTAGCAGTAACAGGATAGCTCTTGAATTAAACGTGATTAATGAGCATGTATTAAAATATCAAAATCTAATGAGCAACATAAGGTGAGGAGCGTACGCTAGCTAACAACTCAAGCTCAATTATTTAGTAAAATAAGTATACACAATCAGTCAAGGATATAAAAAAAAAAAGCATCATAAAAAGTACTATATCCTTATATGACCCTTCCAACCCTCCAATCCTAGTTTGATGGATCATCATCAGTCTTCTGAGCAACTAATTCATCAAAAAGTATACACATATCGGAGGGATAGGTAGCTTTCGAGAAAGTGTCTACTTAATTGGTTGCTTGGATGCTTGCCTTCATCCATTCTGATGATATAATATATTAATATAAAATGTTAACACACAAAGCAAACAAAACAAATAGAGAAAAAATCATTTTTGTAAATTCCTAACCTGCAACAATCAACAACTCCAGGTTTAAACCAAAAATTAAATAAATAGACAAATAAATAATTAACGAACAAAAGTATATCTTTTTTTCAAAGATATAATCATGATATAACTATTCCCATTCATTTCGGTTGATTGATTGAGTAATAGCTTATGATTTGAGGATTCAGGGTCATATGCGATATACTTATATCCTAACATAAAGACGAAAAACAGTGTAGAGATGATTGATCCAGTTAATTACCCAAGCACATGATGAAGATCAAATATAGTTACAAAAGGCAAGGCAGAGAAATTCAAAATGAAAATTAAATTAATGATCCCCCGTTCAAAATAATAAATTTGAGAGATAAATGAAATTAATTAATGATTTATGTGAAATAAAGATTAGCTGATGGTACAGCTAGCATTTAAATAAATGAAATTCCACTTGGTTATAATTAATCATATCAAAATGTTAGAAAGATAACACGATATAAAAGAAAAGAAAAGCAAAGACTCAAATGGAAATTAATTTTATTCAGTGTTGTATAAAGGCAATATACCTACGACTTACTGGCATTATCTGCGGGAACTTTGAGCCGAGTTTTCTTTCCATTGTCATAAAAAATCTTTTCCAGGGTGTGATGTCTTGAAGTGCAACTAAGGCTATCTCAAGCATGTCAAATCCAGCTTGATTTGCAAACGTAAAAACGGATAATCACTACTAAAAAAGAGGACTTTTACGACAACATTTTTACGTCCGTTATACGAAAACCGATGTAGTGGATTTAACAGTGGCATTTTCGTAAATAGTTATAACTTTTTAAAGACGGTTACCTTAAAACCGGCTTCAAAAATACTTTACGAGAGCGGTTTTAAAAAACCGTCTTTGAAAGGATGGAGTTTTCCAATTTCTATGCTGACGTGGCACGTTATAACTGGTTAGCTTTGAAAACCCTATATCTTACTTTTTCTTCTATCCTGACTCTTCATTGCCGTCATAGTGAGCGCGGGAGAGAGAAGAAACACTCTTTGCCCTCTCATCTTCAAGCTCTGATGGCGAACTTGTGTCGTCTTCTATAAGATTGAAGAAAAAGTGTGCAGCTGTCCAATGTCGATGAACCACCACGACGCGTTCAGCACCACGACGGCGCTGACGAGACCCCACCAGAACTCCAGAATGAGCAACCAGCTGAACAAAGTGTGTAGCACCAGTGCCGCCGCCGCGATCCACGCCATCACCATGATCCTGCTCTGCGCCTGCAGGAACTTCTGCGCCGGGTAGTTCACCGCGTACGCGAACAGCTGCGGGATCATCCACACCGCGAACTCCCCCCCCGCTGCCGAAATCGCCTCTGTCTGCCTTATAGCTCTAAGCATAGGCCCCGCGAAGATGTAGAGGAGCGACAGCAGGATCGCGGTGGCGTTCACAATCACCCACGAGCGCTGCATGTACACTCCCAACATGTGCACTTGCCCCGCTCCGTAAGCTTGTCCACATAGCGTTTCCAACGCGCTTCCCATTCCAAACTGCGCGGTAAGTTCACAAGTGGGTAAGTAGTTTAATCACATGTTAGGCCTCTTTGAATATAAGGTGTTTTTGAGAATTTTTTTAACAGAAAATATAGAACTTTTTCTAATAGAAAAGCTCTCAAAAATATTTTTAATCTTGTATCCAAAAGCTTATTATCATGGTTAGGGCGAAGGAAGAGACGAGAGAGAAGGTTGAGGAGAAAGAGAGAGAGATTGAAGAGATGAGACAGAGAATTGAAGATGTAGAGAAAGTTAGAGTTGTGGAAATGAAAGAGAAAGGAGAGAGTGGATGGTGAATGGACGAAGTGGTTGGGGATTGTGTGGCCGGTGGTGATGACTGGGAGTGGAGCCGTTGCTGCAGTGTTCTATTTCTGTTTTCAGAAACATAGTAGGTGACGTTTCAAATTATTTTCTTAATTTTCCTACAAGGCTACAACTCTTTCAGACGATTTCCCTTTATTTTAAATTTTAGTAGAAATAATTTTAGGCTATTAATGTAATTAGATTGCAAGTGTAAATTAAGTTTCATAATAATTTTTATATGTTGTAAAAAATTTATATTGAAACATATAAAACTAAATGGTGAGTGAAACTAATTTTGATAAAAAAAAAATTAAAATAAATCCTTGGTTAGGAATATTTGTGAGTGAGAACTTAGTTTTGTGAGTGAAACTAATTTATAATAGCCAATTCATATGATAAACTCCTCTGGAATTTCAGCAAGGACGAAATACTCGGCCAAATTAAATTAGCCTACTATATAATATTATGGAACCAATGATTGATAATTTTCATTTTTGTGTTGGAGGATGCTACACATAATATAAAATTATTTTATTTGGAGAATGCTTTGTGTTCGTGATGTTCTTACTACCTTACCAGGTTCCATTTATCTTCAAAGGGACTTCAGTGTCCAATTGATGTTCTTCCTATGTAATGCAACCTAATTGAGGCTGGTGTCTTTTGCAGGAAGATGGCCACAGGGTTAGGCTAGCTACTCATAAAAACTTTGAAGATTTTGTCATGAATGCAGGCTTGGAGTTTTACCCTTTGGACGTAGATCCAACTTGTTTTAATGACATCACCTGGTAGTATCTTTTATTAGTAGCTTGACCCATCAGTCTAACTTGAATTGTAGATAGGACTCTATTTGAAAAAAAAATTATAAATAAAATCAAACAATTAATTAGATGAAATATACAGTTTGCTTTCCCATTACTGATATACCACTATAGTTGTATGCAATTGTTATTACAATAGGGTTAAGATTGATGTCTTGGATTTTGTTTCCTTGACCTTGCTTCAAATTATGTACCACCAAAATCACGCTGAACGGTGTTAAAATCAATATGTGGAATTATATCCTTAGAGACTAAGGATTATTGGTATATAAGGAATTGATTGAACCTGGACGGTGTTAAAATCAAGCTTAGGATTTTACTTTATATTCATCTTAGGTGGATTCAAGTGATTAATTAATTAACAAATATTAATATTATAAAGTAGTTTTGTTTTGCCACGTTCTAATTTGGAGGCCTTTTATAATTATAATTCATCATTCATCCATACCAAAACTTGATTATATATCAATATAATTATATAATTATATAATTATAAATAGCTTCTGTTTCAAGAGCCTGTTTATTAGTATATATTATCCTGTGTTTAAACCAACACCAAAATCTATGTTATTCACGAAACCGCGATAACTAATATTAATATTTCCCTTTATTTTAATTTAATTTGCTGTATATTCTTTTCATATGTTGAAATCATTGGAAGCGTTAGCTACTATCTATTCGGATTGAAATACCCTATGGCCTATAGATGGACTTCATGAAACAAGTATATATTTCTTGAACCCATTATTGTAGTTCTTGCATTTTTTTCCCTTTTGCTCTAGAATCTGGAAAGTCTTATTGTTTTATACCCTACTTTCTTCTTTCTCTATTTTTTCAATTGTGGTGAGCTTTGCATTATAATATAATAAGAAAAATGCATGTGACTTGTCTCTGACTCTTTAGTATTCTTATTTTGTTTAAAACAAATATAAGTATAACATTACACCTTTTGCTTCATTTTCACGGTCATAAGAAAGCTTCACCCTGCCCCATCAAGAGTTGTGGAATAGAATTGCATTGCTGAAAATGAGGAGTACTTGTGATGAATGGAAACCTTTCTTAGTAATGATAGCAATTGATTTTTCTTTTGCGGCAGTGAATATCCTTCTCAAGAAAGTCCTGGAAGAGGGAATGAACCATTTGGTTTTTATCACATACCGGCTGTCAATTGCTACCATTTTCATAGCCCCAATCGGCTACTTTAGGGACAGGTTAGTACCCTCAACTTCTTAATTTAGTAGTTATCTTTTTTGGGGTGGTGGTGAAGTCTTTGATATTGTTAACATCCAGATAGATCAAATTGCTATAATGAATGGTTTTGAACTCACCCACCTAAGTCACAATTTGTTTGTATTGGCATCAAGAATGTTAAGCTAGTAATTTGTCCATGTATACTTGAAGGGATATTAGATGTCTTATTATAAGAACAATACAAAATGTTATCTATCATAAATTAAAATTACAGTAAATATTTCTTATTAAAATCATCTAAATGGTGAAGTGGCACAGTTTCTGATGCTAGTGTTATCCTTTTTCTTTTCTTTTTTTTCTTTCTCTTGACCAATAAGTTAAGAATTTTCCAATATGTTTTTATTATTAACTATTTCAGGTCTGGAGATTCAACAGCTCGAATTTGGAAAATTGTTGATGGAGCTTGTGACTCTAGTGTGCAAAATGAACCAGTAAATGTTGTAAATGTTGTGGTGCTGCAGCACTTCAAAGAAAGCACCAATGAGAAAAGCAAGGAACCCATTTACTAGCAAAATGCACACACAGGTTAGAATCCACTTACTCATCTATTTTTCATATAAAGAGTGTTGGTGTTGTCGTTGACTGTGGAATTTGACTGCTTGTGAAGTTACTGTATGGTCCATTTACGTTTGCTTTGGAAGGGGTAATTTTGTGTATTGTGTAGGGTGGTTATTGTCTTTTCATTCCACAATTAAAGGACCAATAGTATTGATAATGATGATTATGACTGGGTGTTGTTTACCGTTAAGGCTATGGAGGTCCAACTTGATTGCCACTATTTGGGTTAAAGTGGGATTATATTTTGACAGATTTGCTACATAATGAAAGTAATTTTTTAGGGAGGCTTCATCCAATCTAGTTAGGCTAATGGATTTAATTAAGATTAGGTCTTGACTGTGATTTTTTTTGCTAAAATTAATAGTTTTAGCCAATATGTTATTTTTAGATTGGCGTGTCAATTCATTATTAAAGAACATCGTTAGGAAATAGTTAATTTGACTTTGTGTAGTTTGCAAGTACATGTAGCCATAGAGGATCCATCCTTAATTAGATGTTTAGGAATTGAACTTTCACGTTTTGATAATCACTCATTAATCAAATCAAAATAACATGCTACGTTGTGGGAAAATTAATTAATTAGTCACTTGGTTTAGGGAGTTTGTCCAGCTTAATTTTTACTTGTTTGGTAATGATAACTTTTTTCCCTCTCAGTTTACTTTATGCTATTAGGTACACAAATGATTTTTATTATGTGCCTGTAATGTGAAAGTACAAATTATAGCACACCATAGTATTCTACTTAATCATTATAATATATTTGCCTTCACCTATGTAATACTTGTGATCATTATCTTTTTGCCTATTTTTATGTGTTTAATTGATTATTTTGTATACAGAATTGTAATGATTGTCTTAAAGAATTGGCCTCAACAAAAATAAATGAGATAAAAAAAGAGAATTAAAAAAAATCTTTCTAAGATGGTTCTTCATATAACCGATGTAGAAAGAATAATATTCTAAGACGGTCCACTCAAGACACTCGTCTTAGAATGTAATACTTTCTAAGAAGGTTCTACTTAGAACTGATGTAGAAAGAAATACTTTTTAAGACGGTTCTACGTAAAACCGATGTAGAAATCAGTATATTCTAAGACGGTCCCCTTAAGACACCTGTCTTAGAATGTCAGTACATTCTAAGACGATTTTTTTTGAATCGTCGTCGTAGGTCCCTGCTTTTATGACACGCGCTACAAAGACGATTCAAAACCGTCGTGGAAAGTGCCTTACAACCGATGTAGAATCCTCTTTTTGTAGTAGTGAATGTCTGGTAAAATCATAGAGATTAAGTTATAATTTCCTAAATATTATCAAATATGAAGAACAATTATGGAACTAGAACACAAAAGACAGTAAACATGGATAGCTCCTGACTTGGAAAATGACAAATGGTCATAATACAAGGTGTGTGAAATAAGGACAACTAAACCAGAAATATATTTCACTACCTTCACATTTTAGAAGTTATACCCCTAGATAGAATCTGCTAAGCAAGTATACAATCCTAATAATTAGGATCATGCTCATATTTCTAAGGTAAACAATCACTACTAGAAAGAATGGTTTTAACATCGCTACGTTAACATCGGGTTTTGATAAAACCGATGTTAACAAAAATGCGATGACATATTTGTAAATAACATGAGTTTGTTAATATTGATTTTTGAAAAAACCGATGTTAACAAACTCATTTTCATATCGGTTTTTGAAAAAACCGATGTTAACCTTTTTCCTTTTATTGAATCTGCCTCCCCTTCTTCTTGGTCTCACTCTCACTCTCCACGGTAGCCCAACGGCTCCTCAGTCTCACTCTCCATGGCGGCACTTCAAGTCCTTAGTCTCACTCTTGCTCGTCGTCACATCTCTTCGTCTGGGCTCTGTCTCTCACGCCTCTACTCTCTTTCTCTTTGCCTCTTTGTCTCCACTCTCAGGTCTCTTACCTTGAACCACGTACGAACACCACCCTGGTTGAAGATTATATTTTGTATTTGGTACAATGGCCCTTGACGTTAGTTTCAACTCATTTGAGTTCAATGTGTGTATTTGGTACAATATGACATTGTAGTTTTTTGTGTTTAGTTTTGTTGTCTTTATATTAATTTATTCTAAGTAATTAGTAAGGTGGAACTATGCTTGAATTTTGGTTAATTTTCTTCCTTTGTAGATGACATTTGTAATTTTACTTGTAAACCTAGAACAAAAAACAAAGGGAGAAAAAAGATGGGGTCAGAGAGAATTTGACCCTCTGAGAGGTTTTTCTGAACTGATTTTAAGACGTGGAAGGTGGTAGATGTGGTGTCGAATTGAGAATGTAACGTGTGCAAGTGAAGCAAGGGTGGCAAAGTGGTTCACTCATAATGAACACAACTTGTATATAAAGCAATAATCATTAATCACATAAAATAATTTATAAAAGCATTCATAACAAAGAAGAAAATGAAAACTTTATGAATGACATTCCTACTTGTGAAGATGGTCACTAACAATTGCAACAGTGAATGTCGTGATGACAATACAAACAGGAAAAGGAAAAATGCCTACAAAATAAATCATATCAAAGCCAACATGAGTTTTTTTTCTCCGTGTAGAACCTAAAACTGAATGTATATTTGTTTCGTACAACAACTGAAAAGGAAAATATTATTATTAAGATCAAAGCCAACATTATTGTAACGTTGACAAACACCATGAACCGATTTATAAATGTTTTTAATGCAGACAACCAAATACAGGGGTTTTACATGTGACAAACACAAATTGGTATCAACTTCAAGTGTAGTTATGAAATTCTAGTTTAACTTATTTTTAGATATAGTTCAAGAAAAAAAATATTTAGATAGTCATTTATAGCATATTTTGTGTATTTCTATAATATGTTTACCGGTGGTTTGTATCCTGTATCAATTTGATAACCTCACGATATTTCCAAGTTTTGATCCGGTACAAGGCATGCATAAAATCCTAAGGTGAAATTGCATTGACCTCTCCTGAGGTTTGCTTAAATGGCACAAACCACCCCTCTAGTTTTTGGAAAACAAAGACCTCCCCTGTATGTTAACTCTGTTAAGTTATATTAAAATAAATCACCCCTTCACTGTCCCAAGAAAGGATCACCAAATTATTAAAACATGAGACTATGAGAGAGATATTAGGAATAACTGAATTTATTTCCCAAATAAACACATTTCTTAGTTTAATATGGAGACTAGCTTTGTAATATTCAGTCTCAGTAAGTTGCCTTTTTCGTAAAATGTTTGAGTGTTACTGCACAAGTTGGTTTTACACGCCTTTGCTGAAAAATTTTATACTGTCATAACTCACGACATATGGTTTGTGCACATCCAATTTGCTGGTGCATGAAACCATGGAAACTGAGGTTTTCAAAATATGTTATTTTGTTTTGTTTTTTGCAAATGGCCCTTTGTGTATAAAATCAGTAGTAGCCTAGTAGGTATTCAGGGATGGATACAACTGGTGTCTTATTTTGAACGGTGAGGAAATTTGGCATTTAAATACTACACAATTGGCATATTGCACGTAAGGATAATATCGTCTTCATATATAGAAATTGTGTATATTTTGAGTTAGTAGGATTACAAAGCTGGAGTTAAAAAAGTATACACTGTTATCAACTAAGGGTTGAGTGTGTCATTTGGAGAAATAATTGAGGTAAATGTTCACTTGAAAACTAGAGGGGAGGGGTGTGTCATTTGCAGAAATAAGTGAGGTAATCGTTCATCGTTCATCGTTCACTTACTGTGCTTTTGACTCGTTTGACTGATGCCCTTCCAATATTGGTGCAAGTAACTGATCCGTAAAATATAGTTGAACAAGTGTAAGCTTATCTTATACAGTAGTAATAGCGGATTAAAATTCCATATATGAAACCCAAATGACTAGTTATATTCTCAAGTAATTAATTTTGCAAAAACTAAGCAATTTGCTAGTATTTAATCAAATTGAGAGTTGTTTGTTGTTCAATTGTTCTTTTACGAAAATAAGAATCAAAGCAAAAAGATTGGTCTGAAAATAATAATTATGAAGTAGTCTAGGATTGTGACTTGCATGTATCATTTCCTCCAATTCCAATTCCCATACAATTACCGAAATAATTTCAATTGCCTCACAGTTAACAATTAGTCGTAGTTAACAAAATTGTTTCCCCTAATTTAATTCTAAATTGGCCATAGGTAAATTAATTTAGGGCAAACGATAATCACAGAGTTTGATTAAAAGAATCTAATCTGCTGGAAATTCAATCACTTATGAGTTCAGTCAATTACATGCAATTAATTGTTGTTAAGCAATAAACTAAATATAGAGTGATCGAGTCTAAAAGGAATTAAGGATAGAGAAGAAATTCAATTTTCTGGATAACATCAAGGAATTTCATTAAAATTGGGAAAAAGGGGTACAAATACAATGACATCACAATCTCGAAGAGAACTAACCATTTATGGTCATGATAAGACTAGCTATAGATAACTGAAATAGGAACATAGAAATTGCAAAAGGGAAGAAATGTTACGAAAGTCAACCCTACCCAAATGATGTTTCCTAAGCCCCTTTGCAGCCAAAAGCATCTCAAAGTACATTTTCCTCTCTCAGAACCCTAAGGTAAAAGGAGCAAAAATAATCATATTCTACCTTCAACCCACTATTTATAACATCCTAATAAAGACTGGCCATGCAAATTAACAACGACTGTGGTTCCTTGACCATATCCATGATCTTGTACATCTTGGCTTTAAATCCTTGGTCGTACAAAATCTACCACGATGGTGGTCTTCTCTGTTGTGCGTGAATAACTCCAAAAATGCATAATTTTTAGCTCTTTTTTCACATGAAGTCTCTTAAGTATTTGTCTTTCACAAACTTACACCAAACTAGCATGAACACTCGCTCAAAAATACAATCAATTCTGGATTTAATTATCAGTAACATTTTTTCTTTTCATGATTGGATATTGTCAAAGATCTGCTACAACTATTTCAGCTAAGTTGGAAATAGTAGAAATTGAAAGTGTTCTGAGCTCTGCTTCGTGGTTACATGCATGCAGGAACCAGGAGTAGAGACCTTTTATAACATTTTATTTTATCTGGTTTTCTGGTGAAAGAAGTCCACCAATTATTCATCTTGGGATTTCTTGGAATTATTTTGACTTTCCAAATTAATAAAAACAATCACATGGCAATAGAGGAAGAGAATGATAATTGCTTCTGCTTCGCTAGATATGACTGAATCACACCAGGGTTTAACACATGTTTATGTGTGTATATGTGTATTGGGACGTGCATGTAACTCAATAGAACTTAGAATTGAGCAATGAAACAATAATAATTGTGCGATGAATTACCATAAACTGTTGAAAAGAAGCTTAAACCATTAGTTAATGCAGACATACATACACACATACTAGCATACATATACATACTCATTACCTAGAATTCTAGATACATATATACATTGAATACATACACACTCATGAAACAACTAAATGGATTTTTCATAAAGATTACAGAAGATTGTAACAGAACTTTGAAATAAAATGGAATGTATGTTGCCATGGCATAATCATCTTCCATCACCCAAAGCAGGTGGTATTTGATCCGTAATGCTGTCATACTCTTGATGGCAGCTGCTATCACCAGGCTCATAAATGTTAGATGATGCCTCATGAACCAAGTAATCAGTCTCCTTTACATTTGGGTCTGTATTAATCCACTGATGCATCTCCAACTCCATCGCCACTTCCTTCATACTAGGTCTTTCCTCCCCATTAACTCTCAAGCACTTCGCAGCAAGAATAGCAACTTTCTTAATCTCCTTTTCATTTTCTTCATTCAAAATGCCGACTTGAAGAACATCGAACAGGCGATCCTCTTTTAAGCAACATAGAAAGTGGTTAGCAAGACTTCTTTTCTCCTCAGGCCTGCCAAAAGAATAAGGCTTCTCCCCTGTTAACATCTCTACAAGCACTGCCCCAAAGCTATATACATCACTTTTCTCAGTTAGTTGGCTTGTTTGCATGTACTCTGGGTCCAAGTAACCAATAGTTCCTTGCACGATTGTAGCTAATTCAGTTTGATCAAGTGGAATAAATCTAGAAGCTCCAAAATCAGACACTTTGGCAGTGTAAGTGTCATCTAACAGGATGTTAGCAGACTTTACATCTCTGTGGATAATGGGTATTGATGCTTCTGAATGTAGATATGATAGAGCTCCAGCCGCCTCGGCTGCTATCCTTACACGGGTTTTCCAAGTCGCATCATTTACCTTTCTTTCGGTGTGTATGAAATCGAAAAGGGTACCATTGTTAACAAATTCATAAACAAGTAAAGGAACTTCTGTCTCTAAACAGCATCCCAAGAGTTTGACCACATTTCTATGATTGATTTGGGATAGAACAATCACCTCGTTAGCAAATTGTTCACTTTGGCTCTTATCAACTATTTTGGACTTCTTGATAGCAACAATTCTGTTATCCGCTAGATGCCCTTTGAAAACTGTACCAAAACCTCCTTTGCCAATGATTAAGCTCTCGTCAAAGTTGTTAGTGGCCTTCTTTAGTTCTTGTTGTGTGAAAATTTGAATTTGGGAAGAGTTTTCTCTTGTAGAGAGTTTCTGTAGCAAAATGGAACCACCATTCTGTTGAAAGTATTTCTGTCTAAGTTTGTTGAGTTTTCTTTTCTGGTATATCAAGTACAATGAGGTAGTCCCTACACATAGAATAACAATTCCTGCTGCTACTCCTGCATTCAGAACATGCCAAATACAATTCTTGAATCATTCTATACACTAGCTACGTCATGTTTGAATAAACTTTTTCAATAAAGATTTATAAAAAAAAAAGAATAAAAATAAAATACATCAAATTTCTTCAATAAACCAAAATTAATTTACACACCTTAACTTTTGAAGAAATTAATAGAAAGAACATCTATGCAAGTTGAAGTACTAAAATTGATTTCATGTTATATGAAAGAAATTCAATTCATTTTATTATTTTATTCTTTTCACCTATAAGTAGTGATTGAAAATTTTATCTAAACAAAATCCTGGTATTAGTAGCATACATGCTAAACCAGCATAGATAGTACACGAAAAACAAATAAAAAAGTTCAAGAGGAAAATAAAAAATAAAAAATCGTATGTGCTTTGTTGCTTACCTATGACAACCTTGGTAACATCTTTTTGGTGGCACCCTTCTTCCTTTTTTCCATTTCCGGATCGCCCCTTTGGACAGAAACATTCGTAGGATCCATTGGTGTTGAGACAATTGTTTTGGCTTATGCATGTATGATTGGTTGTCTTACATTCGTCAATGTCTGCAAATTCAGAATAAAAATAACAGAGAACTCACCATGACATTAGTGCACACAGTTGATGAGTTTTGCTGATGATCGATTAATATCTGTTAGAGAATCTAACAGAGTATCTTTTGTGAGATCTCTCATCTAACCATGTATTTTCCATTAGAATGGCTTGAAATCAAGATTTTGTTTAGGGGTACAAAGTCTAATACTATTTGCACCAATGACTAACCGGTGAATTTTAAAAATTTAATTAAGTGTAATTTCTTAATTTGGTGAAGTCCAATAATAAAAAACCAGGAAAAAAAACCAGCTTTGTGGTTAGTCTTAAATATAAGTAAATTTTAATTAATTTTATCTTGTTTAATACAATTATTTTTAAAATATCTTTTATTTAATTAAAATTATAATTTTAATGATTATTTTTTTACTAATACCAAGTTCTGAAGAAGTATAAATTGGAAAAAAATAATTTTTAATGGAGATTGGTATAATTAAATATGACTAACTAACTTTTTAATGGAGATTGTTATTCATAATATTCAATCAATACGTAATAACTGCTATGACAAGTACATTATGTATTTATTTGAAGAGACGTAACTAAAAGCGGTTTCCAATATGCAATAACTGCTACGACAAGTACATTATGTATTTACTAAACCCCATTCAATAAAAATTACAAAAGCTGAGGTATATCAAAACATAACCAACAATTATCCACATTGTGAATCTCATTTGTCCAACAACATCACACAACCCTTAAAAGTATGAGTACACAATCGTCAACCGCCTCTAATGTGTTAAGTTCTTTAACTTTTCCATCCTTCCTCTTTTCCTTCTTATATGTATTTAAGTTTTTCATCCTTCCTCTTTGCTTCTTATATTATATGTATATGTTTAATGTTCAGTTTTGTTTCACCATACATCCTTGCAATGGTGTTAGTCTATTTTACCTCTCCGTCCTTCATTTTATGGTTATTATATGTATATGTTGATTATAGACTACATATTCATGTTCATGTTTATAATTTTGTCGACTACAATATTCATCACGTTTATCATGTCTTTGGAAATTATGAGTGTAACATTTTTGTCTTTTCCTAATATTTGTGTGTTGCTTCTTATATCTATATATGTTTGTATGCCTAACATGGACGATTTTGACGATTTTCATCATTTCCTTCCATGATTCGTGTTATGTTTTTTATGTATATTTATGTATATGTTGATTATAGTTTGTTTTCATTTTGACCATCATTTGTCGTGCCTTTGTATATACTGCTTTTTCTATTCTTCGTCATTGGTTTGTTGTAATAAACCATTATTTTTGTTTGTGTTGCCTCTTAATCCCGCATCTGCATCATTCAATACCTTTTTTTGGTTTTCTGAGTTAGCCCAATACAAAATCCTTCATTTTTTTTATTATCCCACTTTTTGTTTTTTATTTGCTTGCATTTTGCTTATGTTTTTGTCGGATCCTTATTTGATTATTTTGTTTCATACTTCAATATTCATGTTTGTATCCCTAACATTTTTGGTATCCTCCCCAAACTGATTTCTCACCTTCCTTTTATTTTTTTCACCCTAAGAACCCATTTTATATCTTTTTTTAAGCTACCTTACAGGCATCCTCTTTGCACAACAAATATGACTACGTCCAATGTTCGACGATTGCCTATTTTTTGGGTGTATGTTTCTTATTTTGTTCTGTAACTACTTACATTCAATGTTGTGCTACAGGGCCCATCAAATTGGATGGCAAGAACACGATTTACAACAACATTTCGTGTTGACAAGGTCAACATTCACAATGCCAACCACTTTTCCATTTCTCTTATTCCAAATAAAAGGAATATCTAATGCCTAATGTTTTCATGTTTCCTTGCAGAACATCATTGAAGTTCCATTGACTTACCACAGACAATGGAGGCCATATTACCAAACTTATGTTTTATTAGACTACAATGGAAGCAAGCATTTTGTTAGGCTGCGCAAATATGGCACACGATACTTTTTTGCTGATGGGATGAAAGAATTTAGAAGAGCCCACGACATTAATGACAGTGTCATTATCCGATTTTTTGCAGCCTCAAAAGATACTTCTTTTGACGTTGATGTCATGGGACCTATCCATAGACAGACACGTCGAAGGTCGGTTGTTACAACCAAAAGGCACATCTTTACAGCTGATGTCACGCAAGAGATGATGGAACATAACAACCCTTTGGTAGGAGTTTGTTACCCACTCAATTATGTTTTTATTTTTTTGTTCCCATCTTCTCTTAGTTCAAATAACATTTTCAAATAACATTGACTATTGATCACTTTAAATGGTCGTATAATCACTATTTTGGTTTCAATGCAGGTTCTTCCAGCAGCAGCTTTAAATTTTTTGTTTGGATCAAAAAAATACATTCCTATTCAACATGGCTATGGCATATGTAACCAATGGTAGATCATCGTGCACAATGGTTTGCCATCTGTTGCAGAACCATGGTTCCAATACCTCTCTAAAAATAATTTAATGGCCGGAGATGAAGTGGTGTTCTTCTTCAGGTTTGACGAACATGTATGGGAGGTCATATTTAGGAAACAAGTTATATGGGATGAGGACCTCTCCAATTGAAGACCATGCCTACAGACACTGACTTTTTTTTTTATTTTCATTTATATTTTGATTAATGTTGTTAATCAAATACCTTAGGGTATCAAACAATTCATTCACTTTCTACTGCACAATTAATGGTTATAAACTTATTTTGTTGGCTTATATGTATTACTTTGTTCATTCCAATATTCAGTGCTTTTATTGTTGATTATATTTTACTAAGGTGTGTCCAAAAAACATCACTTTGTGCCTTCTTTTTTCCTCGCGTGATGAAAAAAACAGGGACTGAAGATAGATCTAAACAATTGTTAGCAAATTAGTTTTTAAGTATAGCATTTTTGTTTTGTCTTTCTTCTGCTGTTTTAATTTATTAAACCTACACTTATTTCACATTGGCCATGCTAACAACATGGATATTTTACATGCATTTCAAGGATCAAACACCTACAACGTGCGTTTTTATAAAATTACACATAATTTGTTGATAGCCTGTGTTGTTAACCAAAATTGGAGTATGAGCCCGTGCATCGGCACGGGCATCTCGCTAGTAGGTTACAAATACACACTCATAAATGTAAGAATCCACACTCATAAATGTAAGAATCCATTCATACAAGAGGGTCGGCCCTGAGCTTGGCTATAGCTAGTAAGTGCAATGGCCTAGGTCCTTAATTGGGGGTTCAAAATTATTTTTATCTCTAATATTTGAAGAAAAAAATTATGATTTCACACCTGGTTTTTAACTTTTAAAATTTAATATCCAATTGACTAATTATACATTCCAACTTTCCAACTTTATAATTGATATTTGTGCAATTAATTTCCACTAAAAGTGTAGGTGCCCTTTTTGACAACAAAGGAAGAGCTACAGTTGTTGAAGTCGGAGGAGTAATTGAAATTGTCATAGTTGAATGCTTGTATCATAATATCCTTCATTCCAGTAGGTATATTGATCTTCCAACACCCTATCCCTGTACAGTTTTCCTGTCTTTGCATGCTTTGCACACTTTCCTTGCTGACACATCTCATCAAGCATCCTATTGAAGATTTCGTACCATTGAGAAAAGAGTGGAGATGGCCATAAGTGTCGCAGCCTACAGTTACGAACTCGTTGTCCTCGCTGGAAATGGAAAAAGCCTGACATTTGAGCGTGAATGCTGGGCCCCTTCTTAAACCCTTTCCACTTCTGCTTTTGCAAATGTGGGATATATTGAAAAGCAAGTCCATTTTACCATCGAGGTTTATATTCAAAATTTTGTCATTCTTGCCTCGACCATATTAATTGGTGCCATCATCGCAAGTGAGCTCCAATGCTCCCTCCAAGAAACAGTTGTCACCGGTTTCAGATGATTTGCCTATTCCAAATGGATTTGGAATTGGAACACTTCCACAAGTGCTTGGGCAGCCAAGCAGGGTTTGGTTAACTGCTACAGTTCCCATCCTTGCCAACACAATCACCAACACCACTAGAATCCAAAATTATGATGAGTGAGAT
Source organism: Glycine soja (assembly GCF_004193775.1). NCBI lineage: Eukaryota > Viridiplantae > Streptophyta > Magnoliopsida > Fabales > Fabaceae > Glycine > Glycine soja. Next base: position 30,258,580 of record NC_041015.1, on the reverse strand, counting down.
GTAAAATAAATTTAATTAAACCAGAAAATTATATGTTTAGTCTTTTGGTATATGTGTAACTTTTTGTTTAATATAAAATAATAACATAAGTTTTGTTGATTGATGTTAGCAACCTTATCTTGGATTGACCTTGTATCAGGGCTAGTTGCATCCGCATCAACATGGCCATCAATCCCATTGTTGTCATAAGTTCAATATTAATATAACTCAACTTAGAGGATTACACTTTTTATAGTTTATATAGACCACCTTTGGAAGGGACACGATATTATTGTTGTACACTAGTAGAAAAGTAATTATTTACGACGTTGTTTCTAAAACGTTTCTGAATGACCATCTTAGAATAAGATGCGATAACAATTTTGTAATTTGGGAGAAAAATAATATTTTTTATGTTGCACATTCTAAAATAATTATAAAGAACCATTTTAGAATGTAAGGTAATGACAATTTTGTAATTAGGATTAATAAGTGAACCATGGCTACTACGTAAGCCAGTCTTAGTTTAATTGCATCTCATATGCCCTGGCCCCTACTTTCAAACACTTATAGCCGCTCGAGTTCTTCTGCCCTAGCTTACGCTAGTGAAGTGAGTGAGCGAGCAAGTGAGGCTCCGCAGCCACTTTCCCACTCTGTCGCCGCCGTCCTCCGGCCTCCGGGGCCAGAGCCCTCACCTACCTAGACGGCTTCCCCCGCCCCGATCCCAACCACGACGAGACGATCCTTGCCAATAATGAAGGAAGAGAGAAAGAAACAGAGGTGTGTGTGGCTTCTTGTGGAGAAGGAAGAAGAGGAAGGAGGAGCAAGTCAATGTCAAGAAGGAGGAGCAGAGAAAGAAACAATGGCGCTTAAAACTCTATCCACTTTCCTCTTACCTCTTTCTCTTCCCAATACCAAATTCCCGCAATTCCTTACCACAAGCCTTCCCTCATTCTCTGCGAATTCCCTCGCTCTTAGAAATCGCATTTGCTCGCCGCCAATTTGGAAGGCACCGGCGCCGCCGCTCCTTCTCCCGATGAGAAGTTCCTCGAACGCCAACAATCCTTCAAAGATGCTAAGCTCATTCTGAAAGAAAACAAAAAGAAGAGAAAGAAGAAAGACAATGCTATTAAAGCATCTAGAGTCGTCGCTTCTTGCTACCGCTGTGGCGCTCCGTTACACACTTCCGATGCCGATGCCCCTGGCTACGTTGATCCTAAAACCTATGAATTGGTATTGTGTCAATATAGGTTGAATTTTGGAAGCATCATTTTTGCTGAATTTCGAAACGCTGATTGTGTGCGTGCTATGTTGCAGAAGAAGAAACACCACCAACTTCGAACCGTTCTGTGTAGGCGGTGCCGACTTTTGTCTCATGGCAAGATGATAACTGTCGTTGGAGGGCACGGAGGATATCTTGGCGGTAAATTATTCGCCACTGCTGAAGAGCTTCGAGAAAAGTTGTCTCACCTGCGTCACGAGAAAGCTCTAATCGTCAAATTGGTAAATCAACCGCTGCAACATTTTCTCTTTAAATGAATATAAATAAATGACTTAAGAAATGTGAACTGATTACGTGTAGAATTAGGATATTGAATGGGTTCTGTGGTGAAATCCTTTCATTTCTTTTATTCTAGTTTGCTTTTCTGTTTCATTTTTACCTTTCATTTTAAGCATTAATCTTTTAAGCTGCTAGCAGAGAAGCTTGCAAAGGGGAGACTTTTCATGCGGTCAACACCGGTGCAATGTCTTGTTAGCAGTTTTTTCAATTTGACTGAAAAAGGTTTAATTGAACCAGATATATAATTGTCTTCTCAATAAACCGCAACAATGCATTGTACTGTAGATTTGGCCCTTCAACTTATTTGAGTTCACTTGTACTTATGAATACATGGATGCATATATATTTTACAGAATGCATGAGACAGAGTGAATCTTCTATTCAGTTGAAGGTTGAATTATAATTTACTTTGAAGCATATTTCAAGTACTAATAATTGTTTCCTTATTTTTGCACTTGGTGCAGGAACTTCTATATCTGTATGGTTTTGTCATTGATGATAACACAGATGACTATCTCATGGTAAAGGCTTATACTTGGACCTTGTACACCCTGAGTGTCTCTTTGTTCTTAATTATGTTATTCACCCTGAGTGTCTCATTGTTGTTGAGTCCTCCAGGTCCACTATCCAACAGAAACAATTAATACAATTTCTTTTTCTGAGTCCAAAACCCAGCTTCTTGAAATGCAGGTATGCTAGTAATTTATCTTCATCTTTCTGCCATATTTTGAACAAGTACAATATGATTTTTTTGGCTAACTTTATACCTTATTGTTCTATAATTTCCACCTTCTATAACATTTTGTTTCTGTGTTATGTTTACAGAAGGCTGAAATGAGATGTCTTTTACCCAAAACTTCATTGGATAATGGATTTTTTCCATTAAACACCCAAAACAGTGAAGAAAATAACAAGTCCAAAGCTGATGAGGACAAGGCAAGGAATAAGGGCAAGGAACCTTTAGAAGGACTTGGAGGACCTATGACAAGGGTTAGAACAAAGAAGGCCAAGGAAGCTCTTCAACAGTGTTAACCATGCTATTTGAATTTAGGCCCAAGTTACAAGTGGAGAAGCTTCGGATTGTTAATTGCACCATGTTCCAAGAAGAGTAGAGGGTTCCACTTTTGTTGAGTGGTTTTATTAGCATTTTGTTAGTTGAAATAAAGGCCCAAACTTGTGTTAAAGTGGCTGTCAATTCTCTTGGGATTTGCACCACCTATGAGCTTGTTTTAATTTAAAAAAAATTAAGGTTTAATAAGGTGAAAACTCTAGGATTGTGGCTGCCTCTTGGCTGACCAAGGAGTTGCACAATTTTCCATATGTTTATGTGTCTTAATTCTAGTTTTAATTAGGTATAATGACACCATCAATTGTTGTTATCAATTCTAGTTTTAATTAGGTTTAATGACACCATCAATTGTTGTTATTGGTGATCATTTCACTTATGTAACCAACTTGATGTCATTCCTATTTATAGGCTGCACATTTTCTAATAAGAAAATAGACCTTGAATTTGAGTTTTTAATCACCTTCTAAAGTGTGAGAGTGAATCTCCTTAGTTACTTGAGTGATTCAAGAAATTGGTTTATCAAGGAACACCACCTTGTGTGTGATACCAATTCCCGAGGAGTGATTCTTCCAACCCCTTTCTTCATTTTCCTTCTTCATCTTTCTAAACCTTCATTCTTTAATCCTACTTGAACACCATTGTTATCATCTTCATTTTCCTTCCAAACACATTCAAACTTTGAACCAAATACCTTACATTCAACCCTCCATAAACTCGTCACTTTTTCTCTCTTTCAATAAAATTTCATAAATAAAAAGAAAGAAAAACCTTTGAATATCCATCTTCAACCCTTCTGCAAATGGGTTTACATCATTTTGGTTATCAGAGCTCCTGTTCAAGGGTTTTTCAAGAGTGTTTGGGTTGAAATTTCTTGGTAACATCCTTCTAATTTCTTCCTTGCCATTTTATATTACCTTGTTCATGCTATTTTTTTTTTATTGAGGCTGAACCATTGCAAAAATTAGGCCTTTAATTTCTTATTTAAAAAAAACAGAAACTTATTTAAAAAAAAAATATTTGGGCTGAATGATTCATGCTATAATAGCTTTCAAAAATTCTTAAAGGTAATATAATTGGTTCTTAGAAGGTTTGAATTACCAAATTATGAAGTTTAATTCCTTCAAAAAAAATCTCATTGTGTAGTAGCTGGAATTTTTCATCCTTGTTCTAAGCTTTTGTTAGCCTAACCCTAAGCCTTTTCCTTGTCACAAATTGGTGGTTGAACTTTGTGTAAACTTTATCTTGAATTGCTTTAGAACTCAAGGAGAATTCTAGAGTGGAAAAAGGCAAGAGTGTACAAAATTTAAAAAAAAAAGCAATATTTGAGAGATACACTTGAGTGTAGTGAGGTTCTATTTTCTTTATAACTATTATTATTTTTATTTTGAATATGTCAGGTGGTGGTGAACATCAATTGGATGGGGCACAAATATTCTTGTTGGATGCTCTCAATGCTCAAATGCAAAGACTATTGAGGGAGAACAACAAGGAGTTATATGAAAGAATTAAAGGATTAGAGAATCGTGAACGTCATGAGGAAGAAAGGAGAGGAGGAAATGGTGGTGGTCCAAGGCCAAACCAAATTGAAGGAGTCAAGCTCAACATTCCTCCCTTTAAAGGCAAAAGTGATCCGGAGGCATATTTGGAGTGGGAGCTCAAGATAGAGCATATCTTCTCATGTAACACCTATGAGGAGGCCCAAAAATTGAAGCTAGCAGTTGCGGAATTCTCAGATTATGCTCTTGTGTGGTGGAACAAATTGCAAAGGGAGAGAGATAGAAATGAGGAGCCTTTGGTGGAAACTTGGGTTGAGATGAAACGGATCATGAGGAAGCGGTATGTGCCAGCAAGCTATATTAGGGACTTAAAATTCAAACTTCAAAAGTTTTCCCAAGGTAGCAAAGGCGTTGAGGAATACTATAAAGAAATGGAGTTGTTCATGATTCAAGCCAAGATAAAAGAGGATGAAGAGGAACTATGGCTAGATTTCTTAATGGTTTAAATAGTGATATTTGTGATATTGTTGAGCTCCAGGAATTTGTTGAAATGGAGGATTTGCTTCACAAAACAATCCGAGTAGAACAACAATTGAAAAGAAAAGGTGTGGCCAAAAGGAGTTCCCCTAATTATGGTTCTTCTAGTTGGAAGGACAAGGGTAAAGGGGTTGCCACCTCTAATGCAACACCTATACCATCAAAAACTCCTCCAAAATTCCAAGAACAATCCTAAAAAAAAAGTCAGGATGTGAAGTGCTTTCGGTGCCAAGGCTTGGGACATTATGCATATGAGTGCCCTAACAAGAAAGCCATGATTCTTAGAGACGGAGAGTACATTAGTAAGTCCGAAGTTGAAAACGGAGAAGAGAGTGAGGATGATGAGGAGGAAGTGGAGAAAACACCAGAGGGAGAATTGTTGATGATTAGGCGGTTACTTGGCCATCAATTGAAGTCTATGGAGGAAAGTCAAAGAGAAAACATTTTCCACACTAGATGTTTGATCAATGGCAAAGTTTGCATGATGATCATTGATGGAAGGAGTTGTACCAATATGGCAAGTGCAAGACTTGTGTCTAAATTGAATTTAGTCATAAAACTACATCCTAGGCCGTATAAGCTTCAATGGCTTAGTGAGGATGAAAAGGTGCAAGTAAGGAAGCAAGTGGAGTTGGATATTTCCATTGGAAAGTACAATGATAAGGTGCTTTGTGATGTTGTTCCTATGGAGGCCAACCACTTACTCTTGGGGAGACCATGGCAATTTGATAAGAGGGATAATCATGATGGTTTCACCAACAAGATCTCTTTCATGTATCAAGGCAAAAAGATAGTGCTCAAACCATTGAGTCTACAAGAAGTGTGTGAGGATCAAAGAAAAATGAGAGAGAAAATTCTTCAAGAAAAGAGAGAAAAAGAAAAAGAGAGCCAAACACTTGAGAGTTCAAAAAGTGAGGACAAAAAGAGGGAAACACAAGAGAGGAAAAAAATGAGTGAAACACTTGAAGTGAGGGAGAATCTTCTAGCTACAAAAGGAGAGGTCAAAGGGTTATTTCATTCAAAGCAGCCTCTATATTTGTTGATTTTCAAAAATTATGTTTTGACCACTAACACTTTTGACAACTTTGAATTGGCTTCTAGTGTGAAAACTCTTTTGCAGGAATTTGAGGAAGTGTTTCCATCAAGTGTTCCAAGTAGGTTGCCACCATTGAGGGGAATTGAGAATCAAATTGATCTCGTGCCAGGAGCTTCTTTGCCTAATAGGCCAGCTTATAGGAGTAATCCTCAAGAGACCAAGGAGATTCGAAGACAAGTGGAGGAACTCATTGGTAAGGGATGGGTAAGAGATAGCATGAGTCCATGTGCTATCCCGGTAATTTTGGTTCCAAAAAAAGATGGTTCTTGGAGGATGTGCTCCGATTGTAGAACTTTAAACAATATTACCATTAAATATAGGTATCCAATACCTAGACTTAATGATTTTCTTGATGAATTGCATGGTGCTTGTTTCTTTTCCAAAATTGATTTGAAAAGTGGTTACAATCAAATAAGGATTAAAGAAGGAGATGAATGGAAAACTGCTTTCAAAACTAAATATGGATTATATGAATGGTTGGTTATGCCTTTTGGTTTGACTAATGCACCAAACACTTTCATGAGATTAATGAACCATGTTTTGAGAGAATTCATTGGTAAATTTGTGGTGGTGTACTTTGATGATATCCTTGTTTATAGCACAACCCTTGATTGGCATGTTGCACACTTAAAATTGGGATTGTGTGTGCTTAGGAAGGAACAATTGTATGCTAACCTTGAAAAATGTATTTTTTGCAAAGACCATGTTGTGTTTCTTGGTTTTGTAGTGAGTTCCAAAGGAGTTCAAGTTGATGATGAAACGGTCAAGGCTATCCAAGAGTGGCCTATACCTAAAAGTGTGACCGAGGTGAGAAGTTTTCATGGCCTAGCAAGTTTTTATAGACGATTTGTGAAGGATTTTAGTACCTTGGCAGCACCTTTGAATGAGGTAATTAAGAAAAATGTTGTTTTCAAATGGGGGGAGAAACAAAAAGAAGCTTTCAATGCTCTTAAGCAAAAGTTAACTAATGCCCCCATACTTGCTTTGCCAAATTTTTCAAAATCTTTTGAAATTGAATGTGATGCTTCAAATGTTGGGATTGGGGTTGTATTGTTACAAGAAGGTCATCCAATTGCTTATTTTAGTGAAAAATTAAGTGGTCCTGCCCTTAACTATTCTACTTATGATAAGGAGTTGTATTCCTTAGTGAGAGCGTCGAAAACATGGCAACACTATCTTTATCCCAAGGAGTTTGTGATCCATAGTGACCATGAGTCCCTAAAATACTTAAAAGGACAAGGTAAGCTAAATAAAAGGCATGCCAAATGGGTGGAATTTCTTGAGCAATTTCCTTATGTTATTAAACATAAAAAGGGAAAAGGAAATATTGTTGTGGATGCCTTGTCAAGGAGACACTTTTTGCTTTCTATGCTTGAAACAAAAATGATTGGATTTGATTGCTTGAAAGAAATGTATGAAGGAGATGACACCTTTGGTGAAATCTTCAAAAATTGTGAAAAGTTTTCTAAAGATGGTTTTTATAAATATAAGGGCTATCTTTTCAAATAAAATAAATTATGTGTGTCCAAGTATTCTACTAGAAACTTGCTTCTGTGTGAAGCCCATGAAGGAGGGTTGATGGGGCATTTTGGGATCCAAAAGACCTTAGATACATTGAAAGAGCATTTTTATTGGCCTAACATGAAGAAAGATGTGCAAAAATTTTGTGAGCGTTGTATTGTTTGCAAAAAGGTCAAGTCAAAGGTAATGCCTCATGGTTTGTATACCCCTTTACCAATTCCGGATTCTCCATGGATTGATTTATCAATGAACTTTGTTCTAGGGCTGTCTAGAACAAGTAATGGTAAGGATTCCATATTTTTTGTTGTTGATAGGTTTTCTAAAATGGCTCATTTTATTCCTTGTAGGAAATTTGATGATGCTAATCATGTGGCGGATTTGTTCTTCAAAGAAATAGTGAAACTCCATGGATTACCAAGAAGCATTGTTAGTGATAGGGACTCCAAGTTCCTAAGCCATTTTTGGAGGACCTTATGGGGGAAGTTGGTTATTAAGCTACTATTTGCTACTAGTCACCCTCAAATGGATGGAAAAACGGAGGTCATGAATAGGACTTTGGGTACCTTGCTAAGGACCGTTTTGAAAAAGAATATAAAAAATTGGGAAGTTTGCTTACCTCACATTGAATTTGCTTATAATAGGATTGTGCATAGCACCACTAGTTGTTCTCCTTTTGAGGTTGTTTATGGTTTCAATCCACTAACTCGTCTTGATTTGTTGCCAATACCTAATATTTCAGTTTTTAAGCATAAGGAAGGAGAAGCCAAAGCGGACTATGTGAAAAAGCTCCATGAAAGAGTCAAGGCCCAAATTAAAAAGAGGAATGAGAGCTACGCTAAACAAGCAAACAAGGGGCGCAAAAAGGTTGTTTTCCAACCTGGAGATTGGGTTTGGGTTCACATGAGAAAGGAGAGGTTTCCGGAGCAAAGGAAATCCAAGCTTCAACCAAGAGGGGATGGTCCATTTCAAGTACTTGAAAGGATAAATGGCAATGCGTACAAGATTGAATTGCCCGGTGAGTATAATGTGAGTACTACCTTTAATGTGTCTGACTTAACTCTTTTTGATGTAGATGGAGAAGCCGATTTGAGGATAAATCCTTTTGAAGAGGGAGAGAGTGATGAGGACAAGGCAAGGAATAAGGGCAAGGAACCTTTAGAAGGACTTGGAGGACCTATGGCAAGGACTAGAACAAAGAAGGCCAAGGAAGCTTTTCAATAAGTGTTAACCATGCTATTTGAATTTAAGCCCAAGTTACAAGTGGAGAAGCTTCGAATTGTTAATTACACCATGTTCCAAGAAGAATAGAGGGTGCCACTTTTGTTGAGTGGTTTTATTAGCATTTTGTTAGTTGAAATAAAGGTTCAAACTTGTGTTAAAGTGACTGTCAATTCTCTTGGAATTTTCACCACCTACGAGCTTGTTTTAATTTAAAGAAATTAAGGTTTAATAAGGTGAAAACTCTAGGATTGTGGCTGCCTCTTGGCTGACCAAGGAGTTGCACAGTTTTCCATATGTTTATGTGTCTTAATTCTAGTTTTAATTAAGTATAATAACACCATCAATTGTTGTTATCAATTCTAGTTTTAATTAGGTTTAATGACACCATCAATTGTTGTTATTGGTGATCATTTCACTTGTGTAACCAACTTGATGTCATTCCTATTTATAGGCTGCACATTTTCTAATAAGAAAATAGACCTTGAATTTGAGTTTTTAGTCACCTTCTAAAGTGTGAGAGTAAATCTCCTTATTTACTTGAGTGATTCAAGAAATTGGTTTATCAAGGAACACCACCTTGTGTGTGACACCAATTCCGGAGGAGTGATTCTTCCAACCCCGTTCTTCATCTTTCTAAACCTTCATTATTTAATCCTACTTGAACACTATTGTTATCATCTTCGTTTTCTATCCAAACGCATTCAAACTTTGAATCAAATACCTTACATTCAACCCTTCATAAACTCGTCACTTTCTCTCTCATTCAATAAATTTCATAAAAAAAAACCTTTGAAAATCCATCTTCAATCCTTGTGGAAATGGATTTACATCAAAAACTGACAAAGTTTGCAACTATAGTTGGAGTGGTCAGCGCAAGATGCCATCTTATGTAAACAAGCTGGTGTTTCCAGAGAAATTTATGACTACTTTGAGGACCATAGCCATGCAAGAAGATGAGGTTTTCAAGGTTTCCTCAATGCTGGAAGAGGTTCAGTATACAACATTTTACTTTTCATATTTCCCTTGGAATGAAGGACTATTAGCTCCTTCCTTTGTCACTGAAACTGTATTTTATCTTTCTTTGGTTAGTTTTCTATCAAGATTTTCCTCATTTCCTACCCCTTCCATTAGTTAACTACTACAGGTGTAACCTACCTGACATGTGATTCCATGCTTTCTATTGTGGGGACGGCGACAGCCTCTTATCTTTGAAAGACAAGACAAAAACTTGTTTTACCTATAGTTAATTTGCTTACAATTTAGTAGTATTCAGACAGAAAATAATAAATGAAAACAACTGACTGTATAGATCAACGTTGAAAACACGTGTATAGATCAACCGACTGTATTACGTAGTTGCTTCTCTTTCTATGAGCAAATTTGTAGCAAGTGGGTTTTTAGTTTTTACTTTAGACAGCCCGGGTCAGATTGGATTAAAGTATGAAAGAAATTATTAAAGAGAAATGCTACATGATATAAAGGTTGATAGGACGTAGCGATACCAAAGAATCTGATTGTTGCAAAGAGAAAAGCTGGACGGCCCTAATTATAAAGTTGATAGTACGCAAGGATAATGTCATAATAAATCTGATTGGTTATTTGACTGTATTTATCCTTGTTTTGTGTCAATATTATGTGAGGAAAATATTAAAGGTGCCTAAAGCCAGTATAGTACGAGTAAACGGTACAGAAGAAAGATAAAACAAGATATATTAAGAAGGGTTTGTCTAATTAATTTCAAATAAAAATAAGATTAAATAATTTCATAATAAAATTTAAACAATTGTCTTATTGAAAAAATTATCATTAATGTTATGACTATCTTATTTAATACATCATCTTTAATTTTTCTTTCATATTATTTATATGTAAACTAAAATTTTTATAATTTTTAATTAAAATTACACTAAAATACAAAAATATATATGTAATAAAATTATAAAATATTTAAATCCTTAATAATTATTTTTTTAATCACTATATTCTTTATTCACCTTAGGAAAAATATATATAGCTGTAATTTTAATTTTATAATTTTTATTTATAACTTTTAATTAAAATTTATAATCTTTATCTATAATTTTTAATTAAAAATTATAAAGAAAATGTTGAAAAGTATTTAAAGTATTATACTTAGAATTTGTGAAATAAATGAAAACTATTTACCTAAAATTTGTTTTTTTCTCATAACTATTTACTTAAAGTGAATTAAAAAAGTAATTATTAAGATTTTAATATTTTAAAATTGTATTATAATTTTAATTATGAACTTTTAATCCAAAAATATAAAGGTTTAATTTTACACATAAATATTGTAAAAGAAAAATTAAAAATGATACATTAAATGTAATAATTATAACATTAATAATAAAATTTTAGAATAAGAAAATTGTCTAAATTTTATTGATTGATTAATGGAGATGAAATTATTTAACCTTACTAGAGTCAATTAGACAAATCCTATTAACAAATGTTAAAAAGGATGTAATAAAATGATAAAGAAATACTAGTACAAAAATGTAAAGTAATAATGAGATAGAAAAAAAAAATTAAGTAAAGGATAATATTTCACGCAAGTAGGCCAAGGGAGAGGCTAGATAATGGGATATGCTAGGTGCACCCAGTAATATTGCTGATGCACCCAGCAATTCAATGAAAGGTCAATTTTGCCCTTCATTTAAAAAAATAAAAAGCATTTTTTCCCTCTTTCGGAAGCATTCTCTCTTTTTCACTGAGTCTCTTCCGCAAAAGCTTCTTCTCTTCTCTCTTCCCCGACAAGCTTCTTCTCCGCGAGCTTCTCCGACAGCCCTTGGACCCATTTGCTTTCGAGGTAGGTGGCCTTCTTCTTAGCTTTGGTTTTGTTATGCACTACATTAGGGTAGGTTAGTGTAACGTTAGGTTAGTGGAACCTTAGGGTAGAAGACGGAACCTTAGGGTAGAAGACGAAACCTAGGGTAGAAGACGAGAGGGGAGAAGACGAGAGGACGCCGGAAAAAATGGCGCAAAAGGCTGACGACGGCGTCTTCCGGAAGACCCGTTAGGGGTTCTTCCGAAAGTTTCGGAAGAACCTTTTCCGGAAAGTTTCCGGAAGAAGTGTTCTTCCAGAAGTAACCAAACGTCTTCCGGAAGAACACTTCTTCCGGAAGACTCCCGGAAAACCTCTTCCGGGAACTTTCCGGAAGAAGTGGTTCATCCGGAAGAATTCCGGAAGACGCGCACTTCCGGAAGAACTTTCAAAATTCCGGAAGACCTTTCCGGAAGAACCCCTTCTTCCGGAATGTTTCCGGAAGTGGTTTTTTTGTTTTTTTTTTGTGTTTTTTTTTAAATTTTTTTTAAACAGAAATTGTTTTGTTTTTTTTAAATGAATTATTTTATTTATTTTGGTTATTTTGTTTTTTAGATTTTATGAAAAATGAAGTTTGGGTTTTTGATGTCATATTTTTTTTATAATTTAAATTGTGTATTTTTACTAAATATTAATTTGTAAATTAATTTTTTTTTATAAAAGTAGTTGTGTTTGTTTTTGTTTATTGTTTTTTTTTTAAATTAGTGTTTTTTCTTTAAAAATGAAGTTGTCTATTTTTATAATTAAAGTTGTGTGTTTTGGAAGTTTTATAAAAATACTAATTTTTTATAATTAATTAGTTTATTTTATTATAAATGAAGTATTTTATTTACTAAAAAAATTGTGGATGTTTACTAAATAATTTTTTTTTACATTAGTTGTTTAATTTTTTTTAAAAATTAAGTTGTGGATGTTTAGTAATGAATTATTTTTATATTAGTTGTGTTTTGTTTTTATAAATGAAGTTGTTTATTTTTTTTTTAAAAAAAATTAACTTGTTGATGTTTACTAAGTAATTTAGTTGTGTTTTTTTTTAGAAATGAAGTTTCTTATTTTTTTTTAAATTAAGAGTTGGATGTTTACTAATTAATTTTTTTTACATTAGTTGTGTTTTTTTTATAAATGAAGTTGTTTAATTTTTTAAAAAAATTAAGTTGTGGATGTTTAGTAATGAATTATTTTTATATTAGTTGTGTTTTTTTTTATAAATGAAGTTGTTTAATTTTTTTTAAAAAAATTAAGTTGTGCATGTTTATTAATAATTTTATTTTACATTAGTTGTTTTTTTTTATATAAATGAAGTTGTTTAATTTTTTTTTTAAAATTAGGTTGTGTATGTGTGAAAATAATTTGATTTAAGTTAGTCTTATTTGTTTATAAATAAAGTTGATTTTTTATAAAGAAAATTGTGTATATTTTGACCGAAAAAAATACGTGTTCGACATGATATACAGATCATGGCCAGAACACGAGGTTTAGGTCGTGCCATAGGTAGAGTTGTAGGCAGAGATAGAGCTGCTGACGAGGATGCTGGCGATGTTCCCGAGAGGCGTAGGCCTACTGCCTCAGCCCGTAGGCTACGCGTTCATCAGATGACTACGGAGGGACGTGATATGGCTGAGGACGTCGCTGACATGACTGATGATGTCCCTGAGCAGCCTACGGAGGCACCTGAGATGCGTGCGGACGCACAGGGTGCTGATAGTGGTGAGGGGTCAGATGGTGATGATGCTGCAGAGGGATTCCCTGGTGGTCCACGTGACCCGTCAGTGCTCACATCATTTGCCGAGCATGTTGCACATGCCGTGTGGAGTGGACAGGTATTTTAATTTGTTAATTATTTGTCATTGTTTATTTATTTGTTTATGATTAATTTTTTTTAATAATTGTATAATTTGTACTTCAAATCAGGAACGTCCTGATTTGAAGTTAGTGTCACATGGGAGGAAGCTGACACTGATTGGGAGGCCAGTGCCTGAGATTGAAGGCCTGGTGGCTGCCACAGGATTAAGTCCACTGATAGATTGTTCAGTTATTACTGGCGATCCTAGACTTATATCCGCATTTGTGGAGAGGTGGCACAGTGAGACTAGCACCTTCCACCTTCCAGTAGGAGAGCTGACGATCACATTGGATGATGTGTCGTCCATTCTATATTTGCCCATCACTGGCGCCTTGCACAGTTTCCACGCTCTTTCTACGGAGGAGGCCAGATTCTTGCTCACGGAGTTGCTGGAAGTGTCTGCGGAGGAGGCCAGAGCCGAGACAGCACTCACACGTGGAGCATATGTACGATTAGGATGGGTTCGTGACATTTATGAGACCAGATGTCAGGCCCGACGGTGGATTGTCGCAGCTCGCGCTTATTTGCTGCACCTTGTCGGTTGCACTCTTTTTGCTAATAAGAGTGCAACATACGTGCATGTGGTCCACCTTGACACTTTCCGGGACCTCGCTCATAGTGGTGGTTACGCTTGGGGGGTTGCCGCGCTGGTTCATATGTACGACCAGTTAGATGAGGCTTGTAGGACCACCACCCGACAGCTTGCGGGGTACTTGACGCTACTTCAGGTAAATTTTGTGTTTATTAATATGTTAGGTTCGATTATGATTTAAACATGTTTTTATGTTATGTTAACCTCAATTATTGTGTAGTGCTGGATCTATGAGCACTTCCCTAGTGTGTATCAGTGCGTGACTGACGATACATACCAGGAGACGTCCCCACGTGCTTCCCGGTGGTTGACGTCGAAGGCGCACATGAAGGGCATCACAGGAGCACCCTACAGGGCACGTTGTGATGGTTTGACCGTCACAGATGTGTCCTGGTTGCCGTACACGGAGCATCGGGGTGTTAGGGCGTTTCAGGAGATTTCATCGTTCCAGGGTCAGCTCAGATGGGGTCCTATGATCGTCGCAGTTCGACCGGAGAGGGTGGTACGCCAGTTCGGTTACATCCAGAGCATCCCTCCGCCGCCTGTTAGTGCACGATTGTCACAGGATCAGATAGATGACAGGTGGATGGAGTTTGCGGATCACTTACTACCTGCGGGTCAGCCTTGTTTAGTGCCTGGGCAGGTATCTGCGGATTACATTGAGTGGTTTTTCCGCATATCTCACCCTTTCATGACACCGACCCAGGCAGCTGACCAGCAGAGGGATGCACCAGCTGCAGACCCTGAGGACTACATACAGCCGCCCAGCCCCCAGGTTCCAGTGGCATTTGACCCCCCTCCATATGTGGTAAGATTATTTGCGCGTTTAATGTTTTATGAGTTGTTGTTTATTTTGAATTTCATAATAAATGTTTTTACTGACTTTGACAGGATGATTATGAGAGATATGAGGCGATTGCACAGAGGTTGGAGCGTGTGCTCAACCTTAGGATAGTCACTGCAGGCACAGAGTTATATGACATTATGCAGGACTGCCTGACGATCGCGAGAGGGGGACCCAGTGCTGATGGGACGGTCAGGGCTCGTCAGAGACGCCGCACGGACCATTGATCATTGTATTTATTTTGTTGTGTTGTAGTTGACATGAATATTTGTAATTATTACAGTTTTTGTTTAATATAGTTGACGTGTTTTGCACAGTTTATTATTTTATAATATAGTTTGTTATTCCAATTGTTTGTGGTCCTTAAGCGAAGTTTACGGTTGTTTTAAATTTATTTTTAAAAAAAAGGAACCTAGAATCATGAGTTTTGTTTGTCAGAATTACATAAAAAATAAAAGTTTTTAAAATGATTAATAATTCATAAGTGAACCTTTTTTCCATGTTCAAGTACCCATGTTTGGGATTTTTTTGCGTGGGTGTGGCAGTGCCCTGAGACAATGCAGGGCGGCCATTTCTCATGTTTGGACGTCAAAGAATCCAAAAAAAATAGTCCCGTTCCATGGTTCGGTCAACTAACACGTCAAAACAAAGCCTCAAAATCCAAAAAAATAGGAAATGAACCCTTTTTCCATGTTCAAGTACCCATGTTTGGGATTTTTTTGCGTGGGTGTGGCAGTGCCCTGAGACAACGGAGGGCGGCCATTTCTCATGTTTGGACGTCAAAGAATCCAAAAAAAATAGTCCCGTTCCATGGTTCCGTCAACTAACACGTCAAAACAAAGCCTCAAGATCCAAAAAAATACAAAATGAACCCTTTTAACAATTAATTTTTTGGACCACTGAAACAACGCATTCAACTTTATTATGGGAATTAAACACGCCGTAAACATATAAAGGTTACATCAACGAAAAAACAAAAAATTAAACATGACATTCAGTTCTTTAGCGACGTCCCACTGACCTCGTCTTCAACATATTTAGTAAAGACAGCTAAAATTTCTATTGGTCCATATTTTTTCCAGTAGTTAGATTGTACTAACACCTTCAGCAGTTCTTCGTTGGTGATCAGCTCATTTATTTCATATTTTATAACCGTATCTGAATACTCAAACCGAGCTGGTTGGCGGAAAAACAATCGTCTTACCGTTTGTGATTCGTGAATTCCAAGAGGGGGAATCCCTTTAGGTGCAACTTGCTTGATTAAATTCTTCAGTTCATCGATGGTACATGTTGAAGGAATTTGAAATTTCTTAGGATTTTTTCCTGTGAACGCGCAACCAACAAATTTGTTCTGCGGTGGCATGTTCCATTTGCCGTTGTAATACAGGATCGCGTCATGAATACGAGGCATAGTGCGTTCAAGTAAGTTTATTATTCCATCTGGTGTTCTTCCAACGGTGCATAATAACTCAATCGGACCAACACAAGAAAATTGATCATTACACATTAACATTGTGTTGACATCGTCATCATTTATCAATTTGATACACTCAAAGCGAATTTGGTTACCTGTATCGGTGAATGGCTTCCGGTAGTGAATTTCATCCAAAAATTGTTTGTCGAATAGCTGAAGGGTATTGTGTATTCTGGTTTTTAGGCTTGCAAAATCACACCTATTTGGTACTCGAATGGGCACCGGAGTTGAAGTTTGGAAGTAAACCCCAGTATCATTGTGAATAATCGATCCATTTGGATAAATGAAAGCCAACCTTGAGTTGACAATCGTCTGACTGCTAGTTTCTCCTAGAAATGCCATAGTTTGTGTATCAGTTGCGAGATTATTTGAAAGCAAGATAATGTGTGATTTAGTAGCCTAGTCTTCCATATATATAGATGGTTGTGACCGAGCCTTTGTTTAACTTTGTTTACAAAAAAATAGACACGCGTAAATGTGTAGTCAAGTCAGCCAATGTGTTGTCGCTAATGTGTAGTCAAGTCAACCCATGTGTTGTCGAGCGACTGCTAGTTTCAAAATGTGTACTGAAGTCAACCAATGTGTTGTCACGCTCAAACTGTAATACGCATGCATGTCATTATGTGTTGTCAATTATGACAATGATGTATGCTGCACGCGTAAATGATTTTTGTTGGACCAACAATTTCCTTGCTTAACCAAACGAGTAGTTGATAATATTAATTCGTTAGTGACGGGTTACAACGAATTATATCGCATAATGAATACAAATAAATAAACAATGAATGTTTAGTCTTCATTTAGGTCTACATAGTGTGTTTTGAATGACATCAAGCTTGTGTATTCCTGCATTCTACTAATATATGGAATTGCCCATTGCTTTGCCTGAGAATAACAATTGGTTGACCACAACAGCGCTGGGGCCGGCAACGGACAATGGTCTTTCAAATAAACCTGTTGTACATGAACAAACATTATATCATGCGCTGACCGTGCCAAACGAACCAGCGAAGTCATTGCATAATTGTTACACTAACTATATTCAATGTACCTGAACAAAATGATTTCCAAACACGTGACCGACACATATGATGCGGTGGCCAGAAGAGTCAAGTGGTGGTTGACTTCTAAGAGGGAAAAATGTCATGCTTTGTTGTTGGGACAACGATACAAGGATTACGTTATACCGTGAAGCAATCACATATCCCATGTCTGTTATATCCATCCACTTGTCCACACTAACCTGAATGAACCAAACATACACATGTAAGTAATTTAAACATTGTTATTAAAAAAAATTAACCTAAAAACATACCTTTGAAAATCCATCAACAAGTAGGGACAACTTTAATTGTTCAAATCTCTCTGTGCCACCGAAGAGGTTCATGTACTCATGCGACCACCTGCCAAGTTCTTTAAGCAATTCATTACGCACTAACGGCCACGAATCTTCCCCCATACCTAATAAAGCGTCAATGGACCGATATCCACAGTTACCGTCCGCTTTCACATCCACAACGTCACGAATGAAACCTTGAAAGAATGACGCAAATTGATCCAACATCGGGATGATCCTTGTTGGTTGACGCGGTTGAGAACATGATGCACTTCGTTTCACTGGAGAGTTGCTGCTTTGAACAGAATGAAAAGCATCAACATACTCCCAGTAAGACGGATCACGCTTTGTGGATGTTTGACTTCTTTTCATCGGTTTCTTCGGTGCACCTTTAGTGTTCACCTTTGATGGAGGAGGGCACATAGAGTTATGATCAGGGTATGCGATTTCTCGAAGTTTACTCTTCAGATTTACTTTGCCAGCCACATCAAGTTTATCAAACCTTTTAGATATGACCTCTATTTCTTCCTTGATGGTGACTTCCATCTCACATAACCCTTGGTCTGAAAAGCAAAGTCTCCTCCAAAAAAGATGGACTGACTCCAATGGGATGCTGGTAGCAGTATACTTAGAAAGCTCACATGCACAAGGAAGCCCGTGCGTGCTTCTCATCACACAACCACAAGAAGAGAGATTGTTGCCGAGATAACGTAGATGGTCAATCTCAGAAGCAATCTGATTTAAAGCATCCCTCGAAACCATCCCAAGAAGCCTCTTGTATAAGGTTTTTTTATATACATGGCCAACCACATGCGTACTGGTTTCAAAGGATGCTTTAATTTCGACGTGTTGCAGCGTGATCATGTTGTTCATGGCATCCCAAACACTACATAGGTCTCCAACGCTATTTTGTAGTACTCTTTTGAGAGCCCAATGAGCTGATTCAACCCTACATTTAAAATACACAACAAACATGAAAATATACAACAATTAAATACCATTTAATATTAATCGTTACTAACAAATAAAATCAGTTGTTAATACCTGTTTGTTGTTGTGTTGCCTAGGTGCATGACCTTATTCGTCCATGCTGTAATAAATTTTTCCTTGTGGGGGATAATCCATGTGTCGTTAACATAGTCAACGAACATCGGCCAAGGCGAACAAGCAACTTGAAACTTCTGATATGACTCATGGAACTCGTATTCGGACGGACAATCAACCAAAGTACCCCAGTTATCCATTACATAGTCCCACGCATTTTTTTCCCCGATTAAAGATTTGCACTTCGCCTTCACATTCTTATCGATATGAAACCTGCACAACAAATTAGTAGACTCGAGAAACACAGTTTTCACTGCATTCATCAGTGCTAGGTCTCTGTCAGTGACAATAACAAGAGGGAGGCGATCGTGTCTTAAAAATAGGCCTCGAAATCGTTCCAAAGCCCATATAATATTATTAACACGCTTAGCCTCCAGATATGCAAACCCAGCAGAGAATGTCATCGCCGTTGGTGTCACTCCAACAAAGTCAAGTAGTGGGAGTCTGTACCTGTTTGTTTTGTAGGTACTGTCTATAAAAAATACCAGATGACATGCATTGCATAACTTTACTGCATCTGGGTGATCACGCACCACAACTTCATCCTTCAATCTATGCCAATGAATGTATTGATCACGTTCGAGAAGCTTCATCAGATGCTGCATTTCGGTATCAGCTCCTCTTATTGAAGAACGATATGCACTTCTTGCATTGTAAATTTGCTTTATCGTGGTGTAACTGTCGGCATTGTGTTCCTTCAACGTTAACAAGATATTTTTCGGTTTCACCATCGACTTTGTCATATCAGCAATAATTTTCTTTTCTTCCTTAGTCAATCGCCCGACGTATGGATGTCCAACTAAGGACTTCGCCAATTCATGATTATGAATCCCACAGATCAACTTCACCATCCAACCTTCCCCTCCACGCACTGGTTTCCCACGAAGCCTGAAGGGACAACCACATTTCCTACTCCCGGTGTCTTTTCTAACGAATTCTTTATTTCTACACTTGTACGTACCACTCCTTTCACACCCAATTAACACAAATGAACTTCTTCCTCTGCTACCGGTCTCTGTGTCAGATCTCATAATCACTGCAACAAATCCATTTTCATGGGCAACTGTTCGAGCCCATTGCAAAACATCATCTCGAGTAGCGAATACCTACAACGCAACCCTAACACATTAATTTTCATACAAACCATCAATTCAACCAATGACTCAAATTATCTATGATTACCTGAGATGTATTAAAAGCATTTGAACAATCGACATGTGGTTCATTCACTCCACATTCTTCTTGATTATCATAATCATAATCCATATGAACTTCTTGTGACATCGCAAAGTCATACCTCCATTGATCTTCGTCCATCTTAAGGACATATGCATCATACACAAGTACATTCAAATTATCATATAACCACATCCAAAAATTTACTACACCTTAAATAACAAACATATTAATAGGACATATGCATCATACACGACTATATTAAAATTATCACTATATACTAAATTTATAACTACATTATTTACTAAAACTAAACTTATCACTATAATAAACAACTAATAAAACATTTTTGTACCATTATACATTTAAGTTACCTAAATCATTTAATATTATACCATTATACCTAATTAAATCAATAATCCACAACATATATAAAACAGAAATAAAAAAAATTATAAAACAGAAATATATATATATATACCATTATAAAACAAAAAAATTATAATCCACAATATATATCATTATACCTAATTAAACCAATAATTCATTATTAACTAACAGAAATATATATATATATATAAATTATAAAACAGAAATTAAAAAAAATTACTAATAATTTAACATTCCGGAAGAAGGTCTTCCGGAAGTAGTTTCCGGAAGAACTTCTTCCGGAATTGGCCTTCACCACTTCCGGAAGAAGGTCTTCCGGAAGTTACGAATGCAAATTCCGGAAGAAGGTCTTCCAGAAGTGGTTTCCGGAAGCACTTCTTCCGGAATTGGCCTTCACCACTTCCGGAAGAAGGTCTTCCGGAAGTTACGAAGGTCAATTCCGGAAGAAGTGCTTCCGGAAGACCTTCTTCCGGAATTGGGCTTCGTAACTTCCGGAAGACCCCGGAATTGGCCTTCGTAACTTCCGGAAGACCTTCTTCCGGAAGTGGTCATTCCGGACCTTCCTCCTTCTGTGCCTAAAATTTCTTCCGGATACACTTTTTACTGTTTTTCTTCTCTAAAAACTAACCGGAAAACGAAATAAACGCGTACCTCCGACAAAATAGGAACAACAGCCACTAATAAAACTTCAAATACGGAACACGGGACCACCAAATCTTCAAATACTTCACTTCACGGGACCACCAACAGACTGCTGAAGGGACCACCACCGAAACAACAGCAAACGGAAGAAACAAACAAAGCAAACGGAAGAAGAAACAAAGCAAACGGAAGAAGAAACAAAGAAAGCGCAGTAAAACACAGCCTCAAGACGTTAATTTAAAGAAATTTACACAAGGGCAAAATCGTCATTACATATGCATTAAATATTATTTTATTTTTACTTATTATTATAAAATGAAAATTCTTTTTTCTTCATTTTGTTATAAAACAATAATCACGTTTAGGAATTAATTAATTTTTATGGTTTAAATTAATATTTGACATGCGCGTAAAAAACAAATTATAAATATTAGTCATAATTACGTTCACTAATTATTTAATTATTTATGCATAATAATATTAATTATTTTATTATTTAATTATTTATGCATAATAGTATTAATTATTTTATAAATTAGTTTATGCAATTAAAAGTAAATTATTACAAAATAAAATATTTGTTAAAAAAAAAAACTAACTTCCGGAAGAAGCTTCTTCCGGAAGACAATGGAAATCTTCCAGAAGAAGCTTCTTCCGGAAACATTCCGGATGACGTTCTTCCGGAAGTTGTCTGTGAGTACTTCCGGAAGACACAAATTATTCTTCCGGAAGAAGACTCTTCCGGAAACTTTCCGGAAAAATTATTTCCGGAACTTTTCCGGAAGAACCTTCTTCCGAAAGAATAATTGCTGAAGGGCAGTTTCGCCACTTCACTGTTTGCTGGGTGCCCCAACAATAATGCTGCGTGCACGTAGCAACTCCCCTAGATAATTTATGGCAGAGAATAACTAAACACTAGTACTCGTCCAGCTAAGTGAATGGTGACCGCAAGACATAATTAAACCTTCACGTACACAGTTGATTAGGCTAGTCTACGCGTATCTTATCGTTTTATCTCATTAAAATATGTTTAGGAATAATTTATTTAAACTTATTTTGTAACAAATATTTATAAGAATGTTTCAAATAACTTATAAAAATTATTGATGGTTATTTCGGAAATATATATTTCGAAATTAAGATAAAGATAAACTAAATATATATTTTGAAATTTTATTAAATATACTTATTTTAATTTTGATAAAATATAGACTTATTCTAATGTTGAATAAAACACAATTACAAGATTAATTTATTAGATATAATTAGATCATATTATTTTATTAGATAAGTTTAAAATTTATTATATAATATTTAATTACAAATAATTAATTTAAAATTTATTAGATTATATTTTATTATATTTAATGAAATAAATTATTTAATATGAAATTTAAATCACATGATATTATAATTGGATAATACATAAATCACACTATCACTTATTTTTTAAGTCACACTAGAAATCAAAGTCAAAATGGTTTGTCCATAAGCCGTTGGAGTTGTTTTGCCACTAAATTTTGTGTTTTTTTTACGCTTTACAGCTTGCAAATAAAAAATCATTATCCACAATTCGACACGAGGAAATGCGCTCAATAAAAATAACTCTCTTTGTCTCTCACCCAGTGTGCTTCATTCAGACACATAACAAACCTCACTTTTTCATTCATTGCACACTTAACTCACACGTCACAAATTTTACATTTTCACTCATCATTGATCACGTCACACGTTAGAGAAATTATTAAGTTATTCTATATCACAGTTTCTAAATAATCATATTTCAATCTCATGAAATTTTTCCTGATGTTTATAACAACAACAAATAATTATGTACAGCCTCTAACCCGGAATAATTATTAAAAGATTAATGCTAAGAAGACTCTCAGAAATTCTCTTTTGGATTGTACCCAAAAAAAACTCACTTTTGGAAACTATCTCTCATCTAATTTTTAAAAGCTTTACCTGTCTACCGTTCAACATGTTAATTCAATTCGCATTTTTTTTTTGTTTTATTTTATTTTTATTATTATTTATACAGAGACTCAACCCTCCTCTATTAATTGCCATTACGCGCCAAAATATCTTGCTTCCTTCGTCAATTAAAAGTTTTGGCAGATAATTTCTTCAGTTGTTCTTCATTATCACAAGAAGAATTGTCCTTCTGCAAGTCACCGAGTCTTTTCAATTTGCCCCCTGCTCCTTTAGAAAAGACGTTAATTGTAGAATGGGGATTCTAATGGTGAAGGAACATATATAACACCATGTTATCAGGCTGAATGGCACACAAGGGGATACAATATCAGGGGCAATTGGCAATAACTCAACTTGGCATTGTGTAGTGTGATTACAAATAAAAGTCAAAACATGATGCTAAACAACAAAACTAAACTGAAATCTTTCTCTTTGCGGTGTTCTCTCGGGTCAAAATTAATATTTCACCAATATTTGGAAAGACAGATAGGAAATACAGTAAATAGAGGTGAGGGTGTTACAAGGGCAATCGTCAGCACAACATGGGGTTTGCATAGACCCCAATGTAATGTGAACTCGAACATCCATATATCCTCAAAGTTACATATAAATTATACCTTCAATATGGCTTAAGCCCTAGGTAGTCCCCACTTAAGCTCCATGACGTTTCTTCTCCGGAAGTTGCTGAGTTTACGTTGTGCGACTCATGGCTTAAGGTCTGATCTTGAACTTGAAGGTTTTCTTCGCTGGACGTTTCCTTGCTTAAGTTGTGTACGTAATTCATGGCTTGAGATCTGATCATGCACTTGTACAACTTCAATCTTTTCTCGTCTAAATCTTCATCCCTTCATGTGGAAATTAATCCAAAACAACATTTATTCATTTATTTTAATATTGTATTTACAAATTAAGAAATCTAAAATCCTATTTTAATGAAAAATAAATATATTTGGTCACAAAATAAAATATAAAAAACAATTATCAAAACTCCTAGCAAACTTGAACTTTTGCAAGTCCCCAAGCAAACACTTCAACTCAACCCATTTTCCAACAATGAAAACACAAAAGTTGTTACTCACAAGCTTCACACCATTGCATCTCCAAATATTTTTGAATCATGCATTTCCAACACAACAATGCCATATGGTGTCCACAAGAGATCAATTCATGATTATGGAAACATTTTCAAGAGATTAATTAACCAGTATGGTATGACCAAAATGATGATTCACTACTTGCATAACTCCTCACGGCTTAAGTGTTTCCCTTGAGGTAAATATTTATTGCATTTGCAATCCACTCATTGGAAAGTGAGAATTCACTACTACAATATTGATATTTAACATCAATTTTTTTGGACATTCAACATCGATTTCGAATTGATGTTGAAACGATCGTCGTTAAAAGTAGATTATTTTTAACATCGATTATAAAAATTAATATTAAAACCCATTATATAATATCAGTTTTCTCCAAAATCAATGTAGCATAGTGACAAATAGAGAAAAATAAATGAAATCAAGTTTAATTTTAATCAAAATCAATGTTGTAAGTACTATATATCACTTTTGAGTTTTAAATTCAAAATCAATCTACAAATACATTATTTAGATTATTACGCAACTTCATTTTTTAAGAACATTCTACAAAGTTAAATAAAGTTGCACATCAATATGATAAAGTTTAATATTTAATGACTATTAATTAGAAAATAACTAAACTGTTAATGACTATCCTTGTCATATTGTGCATAGGACCTTTCCATAAAAATCATCAAAATGTGCATATTCTTGTGCATATTGATAAAAATAAAATAGAAAAGTCCTTACAAGTTACAGATATAAACTTATGGAAATGTGAAAGCAAATTTTGCTAGAACAAATGGACTAGAGATGAAGAATTACAATATGGGATAGAGCTTGTAGTCCAGTTGAACATAAAGTTTGTTCATTATTACCCACATCTTGAGCCAATTGACATAGTTTTGGTATAAAACCCTCTAAGTTGAACATGTATGTACCATCTGTCTACGTTAACTCAGAGGGTCAATATGACTAAAATGATGCAATCCTACCCCCAAGGGCATTGGATAGAAGATTGGACCAAAGATGCAAGAGAAGGCCCTAGGATTCTCATGAGTCTTAGGATAGATTTTGGGCCCATGGGCTAAGTATGAGCCCACTTATCTTTGTACATATTAGATTAAGGTTTAATTAATTTTGGGTCTTGTATTTAGGGCTCCATAATGTAGGTAGGGTACCCTAGAAATATAGGATTTTTCAGCCCTTGTATTTTAGGGCACCTAGACTAGTTTTTGTATTAGGGGTAGTTTTGTAATTTTACATGCACTAAGTGAATATTTGATGTGTGTGATTGGAAATAAATTTAATTGAATTGATAGAAGCCCAATCCAATTAAATTTTAGAGGGGGAGGTGAGCATTTGCTTACTACACCCCATTGCCACATCATATAGTCACACTTTGTGCATGTCCTTCATACTTTACATGCCTCATGACACCTAAGCACATTTAGTGGAGAATCTTGGAATTGATCTTGGATTAGTGGGCTGAACCATAACTAAAATTCACTAATCATAATTAGTGAAATTTTGGCTCCACAAATTCAATTTCAAATTCAAGTAAAATTTGAATTGAAATTCAAATTTCCCTCCAATTTTGTGTGACACTTAGGCTATAAATAGAGGTTATGTGTGTGCATTTTTTTTAACTTTGATCATTTGAAAATTAAAATTCAAATTTCAGAGCTCTTTTAGAGCACAAAATTTCGTGCTCTTCTCTTCCTCTCCCTTCATTCATCTCCTTCTTCCTCCAAGCTCTTATCCATGGCCTCCTATGGTGGTGAGCTTCTTCTAGACTCACATGGCTCTTCCTTCAAGTGGCGTCTTCTCTCTCTCTTCCTTCTCCATTCTACTGTCATTCATCTTCCAAGAAGCAAAGGAATCCATTGATGAAGAAGATCCTAGGCCTACAAGCTCACATGGAGCTATATCATAAAATTTATGGCATTAAAAAAAGTGGGGAAAACATACTTGGTCTACAAAAAGTAATATCACAAGTAGCATAACCTAAATGTTAAATTTAAATTGAGGCATGAAATTGAGACAATTCTGCAATGATTTTAACACTAACAAGTCGAAACGGTCAAACAAATTTCTTGATTTGTGGGGCCTAACTTGCTTGCAACTTTAAATTTCAATGTTTTGCAAATAAAAAAAAGAAATAAACATGAAATAAAATTCACATTTATCCTAACACTGATACTCTAATATAAAAAATTAAAGGTACCTTTTCAAGAGCAATGCCTTGAAGGTAAACTAAATCATTAACAAGGGAAAACCATACTCCTAGAGTAAGTCTTAGACATTTTCCATTTAATAATTTTTTATTTGAATCATGTGATACTATATTAAAAGTTGTTGATACCAAAACTAGATAAACTACATATTCATAGCCATGTAATCTTAAATTCTTAGTGTGGGATGAAAATAAGAAAGAAATGTGCATATAACCTTAAATATCACTTCTGCCACTAATTAATCTACAAATTATCTTATATACTTAAACAATAATAGTGAAGAAAAATGAAGCTCAAAAAGTTTCAGTTAGAAATAGAAACAAAATCCAAAGGACAATTGAATTAGAGAGCCTGCTTGATTCCCTTCTAAATATGGACATCATGATCTCATAGAAATGGGGCTGTTTTAAAAAATCAGAATGTGGATGTGGAATCAATCATCGATTTGTCAAAAGTAAGAGTGTGGGCTTGGCTACAAGCCAAGGTATAAATAAACATTCAAGGTTCCTTTTATAGATTGGCATTCTAATATGTCAAAGTGTTTAAATCTCCTAAAGAAATTATATATAATGCAGTGAGAAATAAGTGAGGTCTACTATTAGCTAGACTTTGTTCTATAGCAACTGATTTGCTATAAAACTTTGTTCCATTGTAACGTTTCCTCTAAATCTAGGCCATAATTAGTGCAACTAAGAGCTAAAAATGAAACCTTTCAACCTGGGCAGCTCATAAACTAGTGACCATCATCACCAAGTTCAGGATTCAGAGCATGAAATTTTATTGCAAGGGTGAACAATCCGAAATGAATTGAATTTGAAAGTGGGTAAATAAAGAAAGAGGTAAAATTTTCACCTCTCGATGGTGGCGACATTAGTTGTGACATCATCGGTGCAAGCAAATTGCAGAGCAGACACCACCACGATTTTACCCTTCTCGTTCTACAACAACAACATAATAAAGTTCGGGGTTTTTGTGAATATGAGATTATTGGCCCCTTATTCCTTCGTTGGAAAACACTGCACTGTACACAATAGAATTATCTTCCACAATAGAATCTTATTTGCACCTACAAGTGTAAATAAGATTCTTACAATTGTGAATAAGATTCGAGGTTTTTTTTTAAAAAAAATAAAAATTACTTATTTCAAGTAAAAATAATTTAGATAAACACATAAAAAATAAAAAAAATGTTTATTTTATTTAATAGAATACTTATTTTTTTAAAAATAAACTTAAACAAACTAACACATAATAATCTATAATTATTAATAAACACAATTACTATTCACATTTCTTATTCTTAAATTATTCTTTAATATATATAAATATATAATTATTTTCATTTCTTTCATAAACATTCAAAATATAACTGTTGTCACTATTTTTTTTTTCAAATACTTTTTCTTTTTATTTTAAAAAATATAGATAAAGGCACAGAGTGTCTCTTCTTCAATAGTAATAATAATAACTAGTTAAAATTGTGCCTTTATTTTTTAAAATTAAAAATATAAAAATGATTAAGAGATAAATAAATAACTTATGAGATATATAAAAAATAATTAAATATAAAGATTTTTTTAAGTTCAATGACTACTTTTTAGAGAATATGGTGGATAAAACATGAATAAAATCTTAAAGGAGATTACATGAGTATACAAAGCCCTTGTCCAACAGGTATCGACAGAGGGAATCGGAATTCTCAATTATACCGAACCAGTATCGCCTAGTCCTAAATGCAGTAACTCCAGTTTTATATACTACTTGCACCTGGAGTGAACTGCATTCAATAAAATGTGTTATTGTTAGTTACAAGTTAGCCAAAGTAGAGTATCAATAGTTAACTAGAAGAATTAGTAACTTAGTTTGTATGTTAGAAGAATGGGGATCACTCAATCTTAAATTTTGAGAGGACTAAGCAGAAACTCTTTTTTTTTTTTTTTTTTCTAATCAGGTTCCTAACAAGATGTGTCAGACATTATATGTTGCATATACATAAATAGCAACACTAGTCCAACCCTCCAAATGAAAGTTGGGAATTTTCTTAACAGTATGTTTGGATAGAGAATTTTAACTGAGGAAAGTAATTTATCAGAAAATTTGAATTTCTGTAATTTAGAATTTATTGTTTGGATGCTTTTTATGAAGAATTTAAAATTTTGGAATTTTAAAACAGAATTTTAAACAACTAAAAATCTGGAATTTCAATTTCCTTCTAAAAGGTGAGAAATTGAAATTCTCTTGTTACAGTCTTTTTCAAGAAACACCGTCTGAGCTCCTAAAATATCGATCGGGTGTGAGCATAGAGGAACACGTATATCTAACACACTAATCATATTTTCTCTTTTTTTTTCATTCATTTTTTTCATCCTCATAATTTTAATTTTTTTTATCCAAACACAAAATTTTGAAAATAAAAGAATTTCAATTGAAGTATTTGAAATTCTTAAAATTTTAAATTTCTCAGAATTTTAAATTTCTCTATCCAAACGCACTCTAAAAGAATTCAAGAGTAATATTTGACAAAGGAATAACATTTATCCTTAATGACACACTTTGAACACAATCTTACTATAGATTCATCAATGAAAAGCTTAAAAAGAAATTATACTTAAAGAACACCTAGATTTTTGCAATAAAAAAATATGCAAATCAATTAAAATCCAATCCATTTTTTTAAAATCAGGTTTATGCAGTTTATTTCAGGCCAGAAACATTAAAGCAATTACATATCTATAACAACAACTAAAGAATTTATTGGAAGGAAAAAGACCAAAAGTAATTCCATATATAATTTTTATCATGTAAGAGAATGTAACCGTGATACCAGACCATCAGCATTTTAACTCAAAGGTTGTGATATGAAACCAGTTAATCAAGTTGCTCATCATTCAAAAAAATAAACCTCTGAACTTTATAAAGTTCAACTAAAAATAAATCTCTGTAAACGCTACATAATGACATGACCACATCAATAAATCCTACCCACACACTAAATTCCAAACCCTACACCTTTCTAAGCTAGCTAGAGTAACATGTGCCAAAAAGCAAATAATAACCATCAATCCATCATTACAACAACTATTAAAAACTTGTATCTTCCTGCACATGTTCACTATTGACTCATAGGGAACCTAACGTAAATACAACATTTTTTTGGACAGCCAAACTCATAGGGTAGTAGCTCATAGAAAGGGTAATCTCAATGAAAATTGTATTCAGTGTTCACTGCACTTGTTAAATCTGCTTCAGCACTTCCACTGCTTCAGTGTTCTCCCAGGCAATGATCAGGCAAAACATAAGGCCCCAGATTTCAGGCCCCTTTATGCTATAAAAGCCTTGTTTTGTGGCAAAACATACCAACTAAGAAATGTCACTGTCAGATTTCAGCCTTTCAAGACATTTTAATAACCAGTAAATTTTGCCTTGACAAAGTTTATATGTCAATGTTAGTTGATACATGAGAAGTTTCCTATTAAATTTCACCATATGCTTGGCATTCCGATTCACTTTTAAATTTCTCCTCAGAAACATAATTACCCAAGTTGTTCCCATTAATCTTTTCTTAGAGATAGAGAGAGAAATTTGGAATACCCCTTTACAATGTTGAACAATATGAGTCTAACAAATTTTTGTTTTCTAGTTTGAAACAAAATAAAAGATGTAATCTAGCATAAAAATCTGCATGCCCAAAATGTTGGGAATTTTCAATAAATCTTATAAAATACCAAATGAGCACCAAAATATATTACGTCAGATTATCAAGAGGTTTTAAGGAATACCTAGATCCATAGAGCTTGATTAACACGCAGCGGAATCTGACAGTGGTCACGAACAATTGATTTAATGACCTTCCTCAACCAAATCTCTTTCTTCCTTATGGGATCTTCATTTTCTCTTCAGATGGGGAGAGGATAAACTATTTATTGATTTGGTATATTAGGGACCATAATCATGCCTTATGTTTTAAACCTATTAGGGTTCCCATTATCCCCTAATGGACCAAACTGGTTTCCGCTCATTAAGCCCATATCAATTTTCTGGCAGTCTAATGGGCTCACTTAAATAGATAACTTTATATTGAACCCATTTAAATGTAAATAGCTAATACAAATGTTATAATATAATATGTAGCCCATATTAATTAATTAGGAATTATAAAATTCCTAACAATCTCCCACTTGGGCTTCATATTAACCTTAGACATTTATATCACAAAATTTTTTAGGCGCGCAACCGTATGTTATTTACTTTTAGACTCCTTTTATACAATCTGGTCCATCTCATATAGCAACAGGAAACCACTGCAGTTTTCATCACAATTTAGTTTGACTAAGCCACAATGATCACTACTGTTACTCATACTTGATGACATAGATCAAATATGGATAAACGGCATGGAAATTACATACAATGTGATCTTAATCATGTCTATTTCCAACTAGTCCAAACTTTATTCTTTATAGAGACCAATCCAAAATGCAATACAAATATTGCACACAAAAACACTTATAATGAAATAATAAACTTCAACTTTATTTCTGCAGAAAATCCAAATAACAAAATGTTTGCAAACCGTAAGATATAGAACATAAGACTGCCACTAAACTAAGGTACTATCAAGAATTACACCCATATGAGCATTGTGCTCGTGAAAAAAAAAACTTTAGTATCATATCTTTAGTAAGTGGATCAGCTAGCATGGAATGAGTTCCTACATGTTCTATACAAATCTATATTTTTTGGATTCTTTATTTAACAACCAAATACTTTATGTTAACAAACTTTTATTTGGTTGAATCCTTAATAAGACTGCTAAGATATTGTCTCAATAAACACCTGATGGCTACTTGATGTTGGCGACAACAGGCAAACCGGTTACAATAATTTAGCAATCATAAATTCTAGTATGATGTCTCATAGCAAAATATTAACTCCACCAACATGGTTAAATGTGGATCCTTATATAGAGTGATTGCTATTAAGACATTATGAAAAATCGAAGTCAGAATACCAATGATCTCTAAACTTCTAGACTTTCGATATGAAAACACGTAGTTTTTGTTCTCTTCAATTAACGCATAATGCACTTTACTACTTCTAGTGTTACATACCTAGATTACTCATATATCACCTTAGGACTCCCTTTTCAAACTCTAAATTTTACACATGCAGATTTGGGATTCACATAATATGAGTAATTTAAACCATAGTAGTAACAACAACAATAATTAAAGAAGAGAACAACAAACATGCAATGCACAAATAATCTTTATGGTAAATTTCAAGACCCAAACAAGATACCTAGCACACCATTAATCCTCAATCTTTGGATTGAAAAAGACTAACTGCAAGTGGCACTCTCAATGCATTGATCAAACATTGGTGATAAATCCTGTCAAACAAAGGTTGCCTTTGGACACTCGATTGCTCACATGGAAAACTTATATGATAATTATTCCGATCAAATAATGATTGTCTTTGAACATTTCATTATTCATATGGAAAATCACACTAGTTATAATCACCACATGTTTACCATTACAAGCATGTAATTATTCTGTCAAATTGTGTCTTCCTTTGGGCCGAACACAATTCACATGAATAATTTCATGCAACATCCATGTAAATTCAATCAAATAAATTTACGCAACAGAGGTTACTTTGGCAACATGTTGTTTCAATCAATTTAACCAAAAATACAAGATAATTTAATACAATAAATGAGAGGTCTTAAAATTACACAAATTTTCTTAAAATTACACAATTTAACCAAAAGAATCCTTTAAAGATACTAGAGAAAAGGTTTCTTTATAGTCAATGTCTTCCTTCTGAGTAAAGCCTATAGCAACTAGACGAGCCTTATATCTCTCGATATTACCCTTTGAATCCTTCTTGGTTTTAAATATCCATTTACAACAAATAGATTTCACACCTTCAGGCAATTCGACTAGATTCCAAAATTCATTGTCATTCATAGACTTCATCTCATCCTTCATGGCATCAATCCAATTTTGAGAGTTAGAATTGTGCATAGCTTGACAGAAGTTGATTGGATCATCCTTTGTTAAACCAACACCATCCTTATGTTCTTGGAGAAATATAATATAATCATTTGAGATTGCACTTCTCCTCTCTCTAATGGATCTCCTTAATGACACTTCTTGAGGTTGTTGAGGTTGCTCTAAAGGTATTTGAGGGAGAACCTCATTGTTGTCTTGTTCTGGAACAATGTTAATAGTTTGAACATTGTCTTCTATTACTGGAGTTGTGTCTTGAATAGTAATAGGTATGAGGACTTGATCACTGTAAATAACAATTTCTTCCTCAAAGACAACATTCTTTATGTTCTCCTCCTTCCCAAACTCAACTTCCTCAAGAAATCTCGCATTTCCCGTCTCGAAAAAAGATCTTAAGGTGGGATTGTAAAATTTATAGCCCCGAGAGTGTTCAGTATAGCCAACAAAATAACAGCTAATTATTCTTGAGTTCAACTTTCTTTCATATGGCCTATAAGGCCATGCCTCAGCTGGACAACCCCAAATGTGCAAATGTTTAATGCTTGGCCTTTCCAAGAAGTTGTAGGAAAAGGACCACAAATGAAATATTGTTGTCCATTCCAAGAAGTTGTAGGAAAAGGACCACAAATGTTTGTATGCACGAGTTCCAAGACGTCTTTAGCTCTTTCGACACCTAATTTCCTTATGCTTGTTCGTTTTCCCTGTATGCATTCAATAGAGACCTCAAAGTCTGATAAATCCAAAAGGTCAAGAATTTCATCCAACACAAGTCTCTGAATTCTTTGTTTAGAGATATGGCCCAAACTTTTATGCCATAAGGTGGCTGAATTCTCATTCAATTTTTCATTTTGTACCATGTGAACTTATTTGCAGTATTTCATTATAAGAACTAACAACATCAAGCATGTAAAGATTATCAATTAAAGAACCAGAACCAACCATATTTGAATTTTGGTACAGACTAACTTTATTATTTCCAAATGAACATGAAAATCCAAATTTGTCCAAACTAGAAATAGAAATCAAATTCCGCCTAAAAGACGGTACAACAAAAGTCTCAAGCAAATCCAAATAAAATCCATTTTTTAAATGTAATCTAAAAGTTCCAATAGCTTCCACTGCAACCTTCTTGCCATCACCCACAAAGATGAATCTTTCATCATCACTTGGTGGTCGGCTCCACAGGCAACCTTGCATAGTCATACTTATGTGAGTAGTAGCACCAGAATCTACCCACCAAGTATCTTTAGGTACAAAAGCCAAATTAACTTCTGAACAAACTAGAGTAAGAAATTTACCTTTCTTCACACACCATGCGGCATACTTGGGACACTCTTTCTTCATGTGTCCCGACTTCTTGCAGAAGTAACAGGTAAATTTCTCATCTTTATTTTGTTTCTTTTGCTGAGAAGTCCCTTCTGCAACACCCTTAGTCTTCCTCCTTTTCTTATTCTAAGAGGTCGAAGTCAAGTGAGCACTTTTAGTCCTATCTTTTTGCAGCCTCTCCTCCTCTTGCACACAGTGAGATATAAGCTCATTGAGGGACCATTTGTCCTTCTGAGTGTTATAGCTCACTTTGAATTGCCCAAGTGTGTAGGAAGCGAGATCAAAACCAAGTGCACGAGCAGGTCTTCACCAAGCTCTAACTTAAGTGACTTGAGTTTTGATGCGAGATTGGACATCTCTATAATGTACTCCCTTATGTTCCCTTTGCCTTTATACTTCATGGAGATGAGTTTAGCCAAAAGGTTACTCGTCTCCGCCTTTTCATTTTTGGCAAAGTATTGCTCAATTTTCTCAAGGAATTTCTTTGCACTTCAACCCTTAGAAATAGAGTCCCGAAACGCCTCTGGAATAAAGCACTTCATGATCATAAGGCACATTCGATTGGACCGTTCCCACTTCTCAATTTTTATCTCATTAGAGGTTTTCGGAGTGGAAATGGGTCGTTCCGTCCTCAATGCCAAGTCCAAATCCATACAGCCAAGAACAATTTCTACGGCTTCCTTCCAGACCTTAAAATTTGTCCCATTCAGCATTGGGATAGAATTCACTTGGGCAGTAACATTTGCAACACCGGTAATATTAACTAAACAAAGAACAAAATTAACATGTTCACAAATAATCAAGCAAGTCATATAAAGTATATATAACAAGACATGCAAATATTTTCCATAACAGACCCATCACAAGATACCCAGCACAACATTAATTCTAATCTTTGGACAGAGAAATTAATTTGTAATTGGTACTCTCAACGCAATGATCAAATATTGACAATTAATTCTGACAAATAATAGCCTTTCTTTGGACCGACTATTATTCTCATAAAAAAAACTTAATAATTATCACATATTTATCAGGTATGTTATTATTTGGCCAAATTGTGTCTTCCTTTGGGTCGAGCACAATTCGCATAAATAATTCGATACTAACATCCATGCAATTTAATTAAATCAATTTACACAATAGAGGTTACTTTGGCAACATAATGGTTCAACCAATTTAATTAAAATTACTGGACACACAATCAAATGGAAAGGATCTATAATAGTTAAATTTGCACCCAATTGTGAGAGGAGTAAATGTTTGAAAAACTACATCGTGGTAAACTAATTACGCACCCGAAACAAACATATCACGGTACGATCACAAATTTATCCAAACCACATGAATAACATAAATTATTAGCTTATCACTGTTTCATGAAAAAAACAGTTGGCAAAAAAAATAAATTATTCATATAAGACAAAAGACCATTGTCTTATTACTGATTCATATAAACAATATATATATATATATATATATATATATATATATATATATATATATATATATATATATATATATATATATGAAATTGTGTCACGTACTAAATGTCAACACCAGATACGTAGAACCTTTATCCCAAATAGAATAATATGTCAGCAACTGCAACACAAAAAAAATTGTACAACCCCGGAAATCAAATGCAGAGGCCTTTTATTAATTCTAAAGAGGAGAAAAACTTTATGGCCATAACACATAAATTTAGGGGTTTTACAATTTTATTGATCAAAATAGTTTCTCCCCCAAAATAAAATTAGGGTTCATATAACTAAAGGGATCCAAATATAATACATATCAAACAAAGCTTTAAATCCCAATAATCTAACAGTAATGGTGGCTCTGATAGCACTTGTTGGGAATTTTCAATAAATCTTATAAAATACCAAATGAGCACCAAAACATATTATGTCAGATTATCAAGAGGTTTTAAGGAATACCTAGATCCATAGAGCTTGATTAACACGCAGCGGAATCTGACAGTGGTCACAAACAATTGGTTTAATGACCTTCCTCAACCAAATCACTTTCTTCCTTATGGGACCTTCATTTTCTCTTCAGATGAGGAGAGGATAAACTATTTATTGATTTGGTATATTGGGGACCATAACCATGCCTTATGTTTTAAACCTATTAGGGTTCCCATTATCCCCTAATGGGCCAAACTGGTTTCCGCTCATTAAGCCCATATCAATTTTCTGGCAATCTAATGGACTCACTTAAATAGATCACTTTATATTGAACCCATTTAAATGTAAATAACTAATACAAATGTTATAATATAATAAGTATCCCATATTAATTAACTAGCAATTATAAAATTCCTAACACAAAATAGTAATAAAAAACTTATCAATATATTTTCTTTGTAGGAATGACTACTCACAGAATATTCAAAGGAATATGAGAGAGCTTCAAGTGTTCAGCCATTCGTGAATACAAACGGTAATATTATCTTCATATAATGTCAAGAATCTGCGATGTGTTTAACATATTTATTTATAAGACCAATTAAAGAACCGCATAAGACATTTATACAACTGTACTAACGGAAAAGTAGCGGACCAATATTAATAAGAAGAAACAAAAATAAAAGAGTGCTTCATGGAATAATATATAAGACCAACTTTCTTGCTCTGAAAAGAAACTTAAATATATGAATAAAATTCAACCATCAGAGCGAGATGAATGCCATGTGATCCTGACCTAGGCAAACTCAACTAACAAGAGTAAGCAAGCAAACTTAATTGCATAGGCATTTTTTGCATGACAATAATGCTACTTTCTTCTATGCATTTTCGAGTTACCACTTCCCCACCAACAACCATGTTAATGACAATTCCATATGCACAATAGGAGGAATCTTAGCAACAATGTGAACTAACACTTACTTGGACAAAACTTAGATACAATAAAGAACAAGCATCTTACGTCACCCACCATTGACTCTCACGATCCCATTCCATCTTTAAACACTCCATTCTCTTCTCCGCACAATATCCCACTTCCCTCCTTTGTTTATTTCATTTCTTAATCACTTCATTCCCATTGGATCAACTTAACCATGGTGAGAGCTAGAGACAATCTATGCATAATTGTTCCTAGCTTCTTCAAGTGCCCTATCTCCCTCAACATCATGAAATCCCCTATCAGCCTCTCCACTGGAGTCACCTACGACCAGTTCAACATCCAATGTTGGCTCAACACCGATAGTAACACCTGTCCCCCACCATGCAACTCTTCCTAACCAAACACTTTGTCCCCAACTGCACTCTCCAAAGCCTCATCCAGATCTAGTCTGATTTGGCTCGCAACCAAACCACTTTCAAAATGGTCCTTTCTCGGAACCAAGTCATCTGAACCGTCATCGACTTGAAAACAAACTCAGACTCCCTCTAATTCAGTTTGCCTATAAAACTACTCCACTTCGTGAAATATTCTCACCATAATAAATTCTTCCTTGGCAAAATAGAAGGCTTCGTGGATCAACTATTTTGCTTCCTTGACAATGTCGACAACAGAGTAATAGCAAGAACTAGTGTTGAATTTCTCGAACAAGTCATTATCGCCTTAGGTTTGGTTCTCATTAGCATCGAGGATCGCAAGGGATTGAAAAACTCTATTCTAAAAGGAAACAAACAAAGCATAGATTCTCTGCTTTTAATTCTTCAACGAGGAAGCTCAAATTCAAAAATTGCCTTCACTAGAGTTCTGCAGTTTTGTTAATTGAGCATAAAAGGTCACCGTTAAGGAAAGTGGAGAGGAGGCTAGGCGGAGATTCAGGAGAGGGAGTGGGGTCAAAGGAGAGGAGGAGACAAGTCTTCAAGGTGTAGCAAAAGTTAAAAACCAATTTTATGTGTGTGAAATTAACCTCAATTTTCTTAAAAACCGAAGTTGACATCGGTTTTTTAAGAAAATTGTTGTTAACTTCACATATACAACATCGGTTTTTAAGAAACCGATGTCAAGGTATAGGCGTAACACCAATTTTTTAAAAATCAATTAACAATAATACTTTATTTACAAAAATGCCATCACACTTTGGGTTAACATTGGTTTTCCTAGAATCAATGTTAAATGACCGACGTTGAATCCATATTTTGTAGTAGTGATCCAACTTTGATTTTCATCTCAATTCTCATGCACAAGCATAAATTACAAGGTCTTTATTGGCCTGTAAATTGGTTGAATTTTCAAACAATCATGGTTTTTAGAGATAGCTAGCAAAGTGGCATCCAAGAGTTAAGAGAGCAATTTCACTCAAGATTTGACATTAAGCTCACTTTCTTTGTTTTGCTACTCATTCCAACCAAGCATCTCATATTGAAATGCAGTTTGTAGCTCTCTTTATTTTTACTTTTCCTTTCTTCTTTTCTTTTTTCCTTTACTTTCTTTCATCTTATTTTTTTCTCTCTTTTTTTCCTCATTTTATATTCTCTTTTTTTTTGCTTTTCTTTGCTTGCCTTTTTTTTACTTAGCCTTATTTTCAAACCCATGACCATCCCTTTTCTCAAACTTCCCAATGTGGTGACAATTAATCACCCCAAACTCACGTCAAAATCTTGTTCCCAAAATTGCTCATCTAACTCCTAAGATATGAGAAACATGTGAAAGGAATTTTTTTTCCTTGGTTGGCTTTTTGGCTAATTGGTTAAAAAAACAATTCAAAATTAAACAATGTTGTGTGAGAATCAATCAAATTCAAGTGCACAAACCAATGGGATTAGTTAATTATTCAATGGGACACGCAACTCTCATAGTTATGAGCATACTTCATGAATCCTCACAAGCCATGCCACACAATTTAACCCAAATCAAATGGATCATGAGTCTTCCTATCACTCATGATTGCAAACACATACACAAAATTGCATTGAAAAAGGTATAATCAATTTCAATCTCATGCAATGGTTTTAGTGTTGAATGATCTCAATTACATCTACACATAAAAGAAATTAAAAACATGCATTAAAAAAATTAAAATGGCAACATCTTCAATCATCTTGAGTTCCTACATATTCAACTTATGTACCACCCCCTTGGCCAAGATTTGACTGGTCCCTTGGCCTAGTTGGCCATGCAACATAAGCTGCTACTTCCCCTCGTTTTTGTAGGATCACGTTCAACATTGGATTGGTGCATCTGTGTGCCATCCTGAAACTAAACAATAAATCTCACGTGCATACCTAAATTTATTATTGAAAAACAACTAGTGACAATAACAATAAAAAGAAAACAACAATCTCATGAACAATGCAATTTTTTCATAAGCAAGATAGTTTCAAGGTTCTAAGTGGAAGATGTTATTGCTTAAGCCACAAGAGTGATCGCTTAAGCAATAAGTGTCACTACCTTCTAATAGCGCTTAAGCTAGAAAAGTTGTAGCTTAAGCCATAAATGTTTTAGAGTCTTACTCAAAGTGTAGCTTAAGTTGTCAAAGTGATGGCTTAAGTGTAGCTTAAGCCACCCTTGGACCTTTGTATGATTCTCATTGAAACATCTTTATTTATGAACAAATGTACCTTCCTAGTCAAGACTAAAATAGAACAATGCAAAAGCCAAAACAAATGCACTCAAAGCAAAACACACAACATAACCACATGCATTCACTTAATCAATCATAAAATGCACAACTAAACAAAAATATACTTCACACATTTATACAACACAATCAATAGCCAAGAATTGAAACAAAACAAAACTAGGAAAAGAATATTTGGTTGCCTCTCAATGAGTCGTTCTTTAATGTCACTAGTTTAACCGGTGATACAATTCATGATTCACTCAAGTGATTTCCATGGATGATGAGAATAATGAAGCTCACCAGATTTGAAAGCAAATCCTCTTTGTTTTTCTTAGAAGGAATCAAAGAACAGAGAACATCCTTTATTGTGGCCTCTTTTTGGAGTTCATTCCTTTCGCTAATAATCTCATTTTTATTCTTTTTCAACTCTTTTTTTCTTTTTCTACCAATTTTCTTCTTTTTTTATTTTCATCTTCCTCACTTTTCTCTTCACTCTCTTGTTCAACAACCTTCCTCTCTTTGATATTTTATTTTTCACTCATATTTTCACTTCTCTCACCTACCACTTTAAGACAACTCATTTTTTGAGTATTCCTTCTACTATGTTGACTAAAAAAAAAAGTGTTGGCGGATTTTTCCACCAATTGCTTTTCCAAATGCTCAACTTATTGAACTTCCCACCTTTTAATGGAAGCTTCGGTGCTCTTGTGATTGGAGAGTGATACTTGAACAAATTGAAGGATCACATCTTCCGGTTTTCTTGTCCTCTCACATAAAGGCTGAATTGTGGAGGTGGAGGCTCTTATTCTCATTTTGAACAACACATTCACCATTAGCATACCACCACATAATTGACAATGAAGGACTTGGTTGGTTTGAGCCAGTGTTCCTTCCAATTGTTGAAGTTTTTGAGAGAATTGGAACATGTAATACCTTAAAAACTTACACTCACTTATATGCAATTGTGTGATTTAATTAGAAACTAATTTTATTTATTGTGGAAATTTCTTGTAGATTTATTATGGTGCAATATAAATGTATGTTTATACTTATAAAAATTAGAATTAATTAGTGAATAGACAAAATGATTTAGTTAATAGTTATAATGATTTAATAGACAAAAATTAATCAATTAATGAAATTTTAATAGAAACAGCTTTTAGTCAAGTGGAGTTAAAATAAATAAGTTTTAAATCAGTGGTGGAATATTAAATAATAATAAGACACATAAATTAGATTAATTAATATAACTTGAGTTAAATGATGAAGGTTGAGGGACAAAAACCTAAAACATAAGATTCAAACATGTTCTAAGGTGGGGTCCCCTCAATTAGGGTTGGGGACCCCTTTATGATAGCAAAATGTGACCTCCCACCCCCCCCCCTCCCAAAATGAGGGAGCCACTGGATTTGAAAAGAGAGTGAGAGTAAGAGTTTTGTTTGGTTCTTAGTGTGTGGGAAGTAAAAACCCAAAGGATTTCAGAGCTTGGGGCCCATTCTCTACTTGGTTTTTGGTAAGCATACCCCTTATATTCATATTCTTCCATTATTCTTGTTCTCTTAAGTTTATTTTACTCATTACCTTCATCTTTGGGTAAAATGATGGTTTAGGTTTTTCTACACTCATGGGAGCTTTCTTGACCCATTTTCCAACTCCATTCTCACTCTTAATCCTTAGGTATGGACGAATTTTCTTCTCTTTTCACTAAATCATATTGTTTTCCTCTTCGATTTGGGGTGGAATGGGTGCGCTATTTGGGAACTAATTCTATCATGGGTCACTTGCAAATGTTACAAAAATGGAAAAATGCTTGTATTGTTTGTGTGCTATCAACATTTTTTTTGTTTTTATAAATTATTTTCATGTATCACTAACTATGTTTAGGTCTTTGAAATTTATTTGGGATTTTGCCTACAATGATACTAGATGACCTTGAGTCAAAGGAGCAGCATCCAGGACCAAAAGATGTCAGAAGAGGATCTCAAAAAGGATTTGATGGATGATTCTTCACATGGGTCTTCCTAGGCCATCTCTTAGGTTAGGTTTTGAGGGAGGTTATAGTTGAGTACACATGTAAATAGTAGTAGATGACTTCTCTAAGTCACATGTGTTTGTTTTTTCATATATTTATTTGGGGTAGACCTAAGATTCATTGGCTGCAAATAATATACTCATTCCTTCCATTAATACACTTACTCCTTATGCTTATGTGGCACACAATTATATATATTTTGTCAACAACAGAGGTACACCTTAATATGTTTACTTTGTCCAAATTTTCATGTTGCATGTATATTTTCATGTGTATTATTGATTTATGCAATTGGTTTCAAGAATATGATTTTGAGTACAAATAACCATGAATTTCAATATTTTATTAACGTGCTATATGGCAACTAAGGCTATGACTTATTTTGATTTCAAGTAACCAAGTTTTAAAAGTGTGGATGATTTTTTCTCTTTAAATGAGATGGAAAATTTGAATTGCCCCAATTTTCTATATTGAGCTATATTTTACTATGAGACTTTATTACAGGTTAACCTAATGGAAATGTTTTGCAAATACACAAGGAACATTTATTTATATGCATGTGAGTCACAATTTAGGGCATCTTGAGAGGTAGGCTAAAAAATTCCCTTTCTTTGCTCCAAAATCCATTCATGTTGAATCTCATGATCATTTGAAGCCATGTTATCAATAAGCTCATAGGTTTCACTTAGAGTCTTCAATGCAATCTTACCCCCTGCAGATGCATCTAGCATAAGCTTGCTTTGAGTTATAAAGCCATCCAAAAACATATTGATTTGAAGTGCATCATTAAAACCATGGATAGGTGTATTCGAAAGTAGATCTTGATATCTATCCCATGCCTCACTAAGACATTTATCTACACCTTGTTTGAATGATGAAATTGTTGCCCAACCTTGATTCACCTTAGATCTTTGAAATAATTTATTTACAAACTTGACTACAAACTTGACTACAAACTTGAAATAATTTTTCTTGATAATGTTTTTGGATTAACACTAAAATCTTTGTTCAATACTCATTGGGAGAGTTGAATTAAAAGTGTTTAAGCTATTAGATTTCAAGGTTCCCAAATAAGATTTGCTTTGTTGGAATTACAAAAATATTGTGATGATACCAAGTCAAAGAATGAAGTAGGGAGTTTGGTTAATTCACTTGAGAGTGAGTTTTTACTCAGTATAGTTATTTGGTATGACATCTTATTTTTTATTAATATGGTGAGCAAGAAACTACAATCTAAGTCTATGTGCATTGACACGAGCATAAAAAAAATTAGAAAATGTATTGTTGTATTTTGAAAAGTATAGAGATGAACGTTTCACATCTAGTATGGATAATGCTAAAAGTGTTGTCATTGATATGGATGTTTAGCCTATACTTCCAACAAAACGTCGTGTTATTTGAAAAATAAAATTTGACGAGAATAATCAGGATGAAGAAATCTAGTTGACTGATGAGTCATTTAGAGTTAATTATTTTTTAGTTGTTTTGAATATGACCATTACTTCTTTAAAGAATAGATTTGAACAATTAAAAATATTTGAAAGGTGTTTCTGGATTTCTGTTTGATTCAAAGAAGTTAAAGTCATTAAATGACAATGAATTGCAAAAATGTTGTGTTAATGTTTTCACTCTACCTTTTCTGATGGTGATTCATGAGATGTCAATTTATCTAAATTGAAAGTATTAAAAATGACTTTGTCTCATGAGTTGATATCAACCATTGAAATATTTGAGTTTGTCAAAGTTACAAATTGTTATCCAAATGTTTTATTTGCTTATAGAATTTTATTAATTGTGCTGGTGAATGTAACAACATCAGCTGAAAAAAGTTTTTCAAAGTTAAAATTAATAAAAACTTACTTGAGGTCATCAATGTCACAAGAAAGATTGAGTGATTTGATAATTTTATCTATTGAGAATGATATGTTAGAAAATATTGATGTTGATGTTATCATTAATGATTTTGCTTCTCGAAATACTCAAAGAAACCACTTTTTACGATAATATGTGTATTTTGTTTTGTAGATGATAGGTGAGGCGAAAATTTTACAAGTTGAGAAAATATTTTGCTCATGATAACATAGGAGTTGATGGAAGAAAAAAAATAATACATATTTTTAAAATTTATTAAAACTTTGTTAGTCACTCGCTAAATGCAATAAACATACAATTTTTTAATGAAAATATGTGCTTATTTTTATAAATACACACAAATACACACTCATGAAAACAACTAAGTGGATTTTTCATAAAGATTACAAAAAGGTTGTAAAATAACTTTGATAAAAAATGGAGTGTATGCCGCCAAGCCATAATCATCTTCCATCATTCATAGCAGCTAGTACTTGATCCCCAATGCTGCCAAGCCCTTGATGGCTGTTGCTATCACCGGACTCATAAATGTTAGATGGTGCCTCATGAACCAGCTGGTATTCATTCTCCTTTTGATTTGGGTCTGTATTAATCAAGTGATGCTTCTGCAACTCTATTGCAACTTCCTTCATGCTAGGCCTTTCTTCCCCTTTAAGTCTCAAGCACTTTGCAGCAAGAAAAGCTACCTTCTTAATCTCCTTTTCATTTTCTTCATTCAAAATTCCAACTTGTAGAACATCAACTAGGCGATCCTCTTTCAAGCTAGATAGAAAGTGGTTGGCTAGATTTTTTTTCTCTCCAGGCTTGCCAAAGGAATAAGGTTTCTCCCCTGTTAACAGCTCTATAAGCACTGCCCCAAAGCTGTACACATCACTTTTCTCCGTTAGTTGGCCTGTTTGCACGTACTCTGGGTCTAAATAGCCAAAAGTTCCTTGCACAAATGTGGATAATGCAGTTTGATCAAGTGGAATCAATATTGAAGCTCCAAAATCCGACACTTTGGCAGTGTAAGTGTTATCCAAGAGGATGTTAGCAGTCTTCACATCTCTGTGGATAATGGGAATTGAGGCTTCTGAGTGCAGATATGATAGAGCTCCAGCGGCCTCTGCTGCTATCCTTACACGTGTTTTCCAAGTTGCACCATTCACGGTTCTTTCAGTGTGTATCAAATCAAAAAGGGTGCCATTGTTAACAAATTCATATACCAATAAAGGAACTTTTGTCTCTAAACAACATCCCAAGAGTCTGACCACATTCCTATGGTTGATTTGGGATAGAACAATCACCTCATTAATGAATTGTTCCTTTTGGTTGTCATCAACTATTTTGGATTTCTTGATAGCTACAGTTCTGTTATCTTCTAGAAATCCTTTGAAAACTGTACCAAAACCTCCTTTGCCAACGATTGAACTCTCATCAAAATCGCGGGTGGCCTTCTTTAGTTCTTCTTCTGTGAAAATTTGCATAAAACGGGAGGACTTTTCCGATGTAGAGAGTTTCTGTAACAAAATCAAACCACCATTTTGCTGAAAGAATTTCTCTTTTAGTTTGACGAGCTTCCTTTTTTGGTATATTAAGTACGGCATAGCAGTCCCCACGAATAGAATAACAAATCCAGCTGCGGCTCCTGTATTCAAAATATGTTGAATGCAATTTTTTAATTGTTTTTCGAGCAGAGATACGTGCAGGAA
Source organism: Glycine soja (assembly GCF_004193775.1). NCBI lineage: Eukaryota > Viridiplantae > Streptophyta > Magnoliopsida > Fabales > Fabaceae > Glycine > Glycine soja. The sequence goes on along the minus strand of NC_041015.1, from coordinate 30,214,102 downwards.
AAGAGTTCAACTGCAAGAACTAAAGTAAAGTAAATTGGAGCCGTTTAGTTTTTTTACCAACGATAACCATGGTATGTATGTTGCAGCCTCCTTCCTTTCTTCCGTTTCCGGATTGCCACTTATGACAGAAACATGTGTAATTTCCAATGGTGTTTCGACATTTCTTAGGACTTATGCATGAATGTTGTCCTGTCTTGCATTCGTTAATGTCTGCAAGTGTGTAACAGAAATAACTGTATTGTTAGACTAAGAAATCATCCAAGTAATAGGACTATTTTGGATCTATAAAATGTTTTTTTATTACTTTAGTGCTTTAAAGATTCTTGTTTTGATTTATTTCTTTAAAGATTTTGGATTTATTTAATTTCTGTGATACGTGACAACTTTAACTAGTAATCTTACAATGATATTGGTAGTCAATTCACATACAATGTCATCAAGGAGTATTATAGATTAGTTTGATATAATTTTTTTTTGTAAACTATAATTTTAATTCTTCACGTGTTCAAAGATGACATCAAACTAATTGAAGAATTAAAAATGTAATTTATAAATAAAATGATGTGTAACTATTATTCAGAATGACAAGTCAATTAAATATTAATGTCATTGTCATGTTAGTGAATGTTAATGTTGTTACTTGATCGTATGTACTAAAATTTTTAAATATTTAAAAGATTAAAAATATTAAAGTAGAAAAGAAAAACCCTATTTTATAGGAAAAAAGGGTTATTATTTAAGCCAAGTAAATATAATATTTCTTTGTGATAGTTTACTAAATTTCTGAAGTTAGCAACGAGCATGTGTTGAGATAGCTGAAGTATTGTGATTTTAGCTGTTTTCTTCTCAAAATAATTGTTTTCAATATAATCTAAATAATTGGAAACAACTGAAATTTAGAACAAATAAGTTGAAAAAAAATAATTTTTTCTTAATCTGAAATTTTATAGTTTATTATTATTTTTCAATAATTCTTATCCTTTTAGTTATTTTTATACTCTTTTATGGTGTAAAAACTTGTTTTTTTTTTTCATTCAAACAAAAATAATTAGTTATCTTAAAACGACATTTCAACAAACTTACATAAAAAACAATTTTACAATCAATTATAACAATAATCAATTATACATATAATTAATTATTGAAATAATTTAATTTTTACATCTATCCCAAACACACCCGAATTGTCAACAACCAATAGTTCCATGTCAAACCCAAAAGTTCTTTCCCCCTGTTTTTTTGTACATTTCACTGGGCGCATTTGTAGATTGAATTGGAACCGTATTGATAAAAAAATCATTTGATTCAATTATTTTAATTTTTATTCATTATTTAATTATTTTAGTTTAATATTTAAATTTTATCTAATTAATTGTACAATTCTATTTAAAAGTGTTTGACTTGAAATAATTTTTTATTTTAGTTTTAATTTATTTTTCAGTAAAATATTGATTAAATAAATGATAAACATAATAAAAAGTAAATCAAATTATCAAATATTTCATCTATAATTAAGTTATTTATAGCTACTAGTCATATAATTCTTTAAATATATTTAATTTAATTTATTTATCATAAATTTCTATAAGTTAATTGATAATTTTAAATGTATATAAGAAATAAAAAAATTAAACACAAGAGTGTATATATCATAAATTTATAAATAAAAGTGTATATTCAGATTTAATTTGATTAAATTTATTTTTAAATCAAATCCAAAATTCAATCTAGTGAAAAAATTCTTTTTTATTTTACTTTTGATTCGTTTAACTTTTATTTTTTGTTAGATTAAATCCATTTATGAAAACTTCTACCTTTCACTATCATTTGCTAAAAAAAAACTTAATAATAATTGTTGAGAAATAATTTCTTATCATCATTCAATTCTCTTTTAGTTTCTATAGTTCGAAATTGATCTTTTTAATCCTTATAATATATATTTTAATTACCTTTTAGTCCTTAAAAATATATAAAAATAATTAACTACAAATTAGTTATACATTATCAACTATTTTTTTATTACAAATTATTTTACGATAAATTAGTTATGAATTAGTTGCTAATATTTTTGTAGTTAATTCTAATTGATAATATTACTCATATTTTGATGGTAAGGATTAAAATGAAATTAAAATATAAAATATAGGGACTAAAAGACCACTTTCAAACTATAGAAACTAAAAAAATTAAAATATAAATTATAAGAACTAAAAAAACCACTTTCAACAAAAATTAAAATGTTATAAGAATTAAAAAAAATCTACTTTCAACTATAGAAACTAAAAAAAAAATAAGAATGGTGAAATTATAAAGAACAAATGACTAATTTAATTTTTTTTATTCTCAAAGTCAAAAAAAGACAAGAGTTATATATATATATATATATATATATATATATATATATATATTTAAATTAATGTTTTGGGGAATAAATTTTCATGCCGCCACAATAGCTATAGTTATATACACGAGGATATTATTATGATTTTAGCATTTGGAATTGGGATTTATTTTTCAAATTGAGAAAAAAAAAACATTATAGTACCTAGAATTAAAAATAATAATCAGTTTTTAGTCTCTAAAGGCAAACAACATTAATAACAAAAGTAGTAACATATAAGATGTTATCGGTATTGGTCACATGTACCACTTTCGTTAACATTAATTGTATTTATATATAGACGACTGAAAATAGAATTTTTGAAATTGTAGAGATTAAATTAAATTTTCTTTCTTTAAAAAAAATAATTTTCTTTATGGAAACCAATTCTGATTTATCTCAGACTGGGAGACTTAAGAATATAATTAAACCTATACAAGAGAAACTAGCCAGAAAGGTTAATTACCTACGCAACCATCCGGGTGGTATGGGTTTCCCTCGTAGCCTGCATTACATTTGCATAGGTAGCCATTTCCCGCGTTCTCACAATGGCTATTTTTATACCTGCACGCATGGCGAGGACTCTTCTTGGAAATTTCACATTTGTCGCTTCCAATTTTCCAATCAATGACAATGTGAGTGTTCAGGAGGGGGAAGTAGCGTAAATGATCCACCGAGAAATGGTAGGTTCCCTTTTTGACAACAAAGGAAGAGCTGCAGTTGTTGAAGTGGGAGGAGTAATAGAAATTTTCAAAGCTGAATGTTTAATTTGTATTCCATGTCTTTGAATGCTTTCCACACTCTCCTTGCTGACACATCTCGTCAAGCATCCTGTTGAAGATTTCGTACGGTTGTGAAAAGAGTGGAGATAGCCATAAGTGTCGCAGCCTACAGTTACGAACTCGTTGTCCTCGCTGGAAATGGCAAAAGCCTGACTTTTGAGCGCGAATGCAGTGCCCGTTCTTAATCTGTTTCCAAGTTTCCTTTTGCAAACGTGGGATATATTGAAAAGCAAGTCCATTTTACCGTCGAGGGTTATATTCAAAATTTTGTCATTCGTGCCTCCATCATATAAATTGGTGTCATCATGGCAAGTGGACAAAAACATCAAAAGGGGGTCTTTTTACAAATTATTTATTAAAAAGGGGTTCTTTTGTAATTATTTTTGGGGGAATCTGTTTTTTTATTGTAAAGCGCCCCCCAGACAGGCGTCTCCATTATGCACGTGACACGTGGCACAGGCGCGACGCACGAGGGAACAACAGGTAGTGTCCCCCTGACGCAGGCGCGTCTGGTAGCGCCCTGTCACTGGGCGCGACTGGTGGCGCCCCTGCACCAGGCGCGACCCTAGACGCCTAGGGACCAGGCGCCACCCCCCACAACATAACAAGTTTATTTTTTTTATCTTTATATATTTTTGCTGTTAGTTTAACTTGTTTATTATTTTAGTTATTTTTTATTAATTATATAACAAATTGTTTATTTATGTTACGGTTGTTTAATTTTTAGAATATAAATTTAATTAAGATTCATAATAAATATTATTGTAATATTGTTACTAGGCGTATTTAAAAAAGAAAGGCATATTATTATTATATATAAAAAATATATATATACGTGTTCTTATATTATTTTCTGAAATTGGTGAAATTGAGGAAAAAAATATATATATTTTCTGAAAGTTGAGAAAAAAAAATCCTCAATGTGAAGAAATTATTTATTTATATATATATATATATATATATATATATATATATATATATTTATTGAAATTGCTGAAATTGACAAAAAATATATATATATTTTCTGAAAGTTGAGAAAAAAAATTCCTCAATGTGAAGAAATTTTTATTATATATATATATATATATATATATATATATATATATATATTGAAATTGCTGAAATTGACAAAAAATATATATATATTTTCTGAAAATGAAGAAAAAAATTTCTGAATGTGTAAAAATTATTTTTTATTATATATATATATATATATATATATATATTTTGAAATTGTTGAAATTGACAAAAAATATATATATATTTTCTGAAAATGAAGAAAAAAAATTTGTCAATGTGTAGAAATTATTTTTTATTTTATATATATATATATATATATATGTTTTTTGAAATTGTTGAAATGGAGAAAAAAAATATATATATTTTCTGAAAATTAAGTAAAAAAATTCCTCACTCAATGTGAAGAAAATTTAAATTACGTGTTCGTTTCTAAAATTTAAATTACGTGCTCGTTTCTAAAATTTAAATTATGCGTACGTACTTGACTTTATTTATTATTTATGATATGTGTGACTATTAATTTTTTTTTCTTTCTATACAGGAGTTTTAATATGGCTAGTTCGTCATCTTCTCATCATTATGATGTGGTATCTGGACCATTAGAGGATGATTTATTGTGGATGCAAAAAAATCATGTATCCCAACATATTTGGAATGGTGCTAATGATAGGACATTAAAAATTCGACGAGCCACACCACTGTACAATCATAGAGAAGCACCGCCCGAAGAAATTATTCCTCTATTACAAATTTCGGATTTGTACCCAATAATGAAATTAGCGCAACTGAAAGTGAATGGAGCATTGGTGAATGCTTTTATTGAAAGGTGGAGGCCAGAAACGCATACATTTCATTTGAAGTGTGGAGAGACAACTATTACACTCCAAGATGTTTCTGTGCTACTTGGTATTCCTGTGGATGGAAGACTATTAATTGGAAATACAAATATTGACTAGTTTGAATTGTTTCATGAATTATTGGGTGTCATGCCTGACGATGCTGCAATTGATGAGAACTCAATTAAATTGAGTTGGTTGTCTTCTCATTTTGCAAATATTCATGATTTTACAGGCAACCAAGAAGGCCTTCAAAGATTTGCTTGTGTTTGGATCTTACGATTCATAGGAGGGGTAATGTTTGTTGACAAAAGCAGCAAACGGGTGCATTTGAAATATTTGCAGTTTCTGAGAGACCTTAGAGAGTGCAGTAGTTATGCATGGGGAGCTGCTGTTTTGGGTAACCTTTATAGAGAGATGTGCATCGCAACAGACTATAATGCTAAATCAATAGGCGGTTTCACTCTCTTGATTCAATTATGGGCATGGGAACGATGCCCAACATTAGCCCCCTTAGTTATTCCTCCACAACAACAAAACGTGCCACTTGGTTACAGGTATACTTTCCTTTACTATTTTGAATTCATTATTAATAAACATGCTTGGTTGATGTTAATCATTATTCTATGTAACATTTTATTTTGTTATTTAATTTTTTGTGAAGATGGTTGGGAGGTGAATTGCATCACATAGGCAATGACAATTTAATTGAGTTTCGTCGTAAATTAGATGTCATGAAACGCGACGAGGTAACAATTTTGATGTTTGTTTATTAAATGATGTTGTATTTCTTAATTAATTTATTAAATTTAACTTTTATATGCAGTTTGTATGGATCCCTTATGCTGGACATGTGGAAATGAATTTGAGTCAAGTTTATTTTTTTGGGTCTGTATTATGGACATGTATCATACCACTTATTTGTTTTCAAAAAGTGGAATGGCACCAGCCGGATAGAGTCATGAGACAATTTGGAATGCAGCAACCTATTCTGGGACCAGTAATGCAACCCAACAACATACATGACTTGACATTAAAGGGAAAGGAAGGAAAAAATTGGATGCGACTAATGCAACCCGCGCTTAATGAATGGAATAGTCGCTATGAAAGGAGAGTAGAGCAGACGCCGCCACAAACAGGGACCCTCGGTCTGAACTCTGAATATATGAGGTGGTACAGGCGTAAAACAAAAGTTTATGTCGACCCAAAACATGCAAGAAGAGGACTATTGGTATACATTGTCCATTATAATTTAGAAAAGAATGTTGTGCTTATTTAAGATTATTTTAATAACTATTCATTTATTTTCTATGCAGGGTGAAATCGCCGAAACACTACATTTTATGGTATCGCCTGTTGGGAGAAGGGTTTGTACTTTTGACGATTTACTGCCATGTATCGAGAAGATCACTCTTTTGTCTGAGGAAGAGGATAGGATACTTGAGGCACATGAAGATGCTCCCCCTTCTCAGCCACAATTTGAACATCAACAGTTTAATATACTACGGCAAAGTGTGGAGACTCGAGGCTTAGCGCGACGTCGGGAAACTATTGATGCAGCAACATATAGTTTGCCTCCGATGCCAGAACGACAACATGGAATGTATTACACACCGCCGACATTCACCCAAGAACCGTCTCAGATGCCGCCGATGTATTCATACCCACATGATTTTCAACCAGGGTATAGTTTTGCAGGCATATTTGGGTCCTCTCATTCTTCAACGGCAACTCCTTCATTTACCCAAAGTGGTCAAGTATTGACCCCAAATGCCCCACTTGCTGGTCCGTGGAATGTACTTGGAGATATACCCGACATGGACGACTTATTAGGGGTCGATTTACGTCATGATTTCTCTGCCGAGGCTGACCAAGTGGATGAAAGGGCGAATCCTAGAAGAAGAAATCCTGATAGGGCAGCTAGAAATTAGGACCGGCCATGTGGGACTTCGTCACGGCATCACAGATATAGTGATGATTGATTAATAATGAGTTTACATTTTTTCCGCATGGTTTAACATTTTCATGTACTTTGTATTATTTTTTTCCATGTGTTTCATATTGTCATGTACTTTGTATGATTTTTTTTATGTTAATTTTATATTATTGTCACTTCAACGTTTCAATTTATTGTGCAATACTTTTAAAATAAATAAAAATAAATAACCATAATGTTAATGACACATAAACCAAAAGTGATCTCTAACGTAATTTAATGGCCAAATCAAAAAAGAATTGACCAAATCAAAAAGCATTTTAAAACATTTTAGGATTTCAAAATGTATTTTAGGTGAAAATGTATTTTATTGAAAATGTACTTATATATACTTCAAAAAGAGAGAATAATAAAATATAAAAAAATAACAAATAATACTAATAATAAAAATGAAAAAAATTTAAATTTTTGATAAACAAATTAAAAAATATACAATTTAGAGTGTATAAAAAATAATCTTATTGAAATTTTGGGGTGGGGGGTGTGGGAATATAAAAAAATAACAAATAATACTAATAACAAAAATGAAACAAAATTTAAATTTTTGATAAACAATATAAAAAATATACAATTTTGGGGTGGGGGGTGTGGGAAGAGATTGGGGGGGTGTGAGAAGAAGAGGCTGGGGGGGGGGGGGTGTGGGAAGGGGCTGGGGGGGCAGGCGCCTGGCTGCCCTGCGCTAGCCGTAGCGCCTACAGTAGGGGCGCCACCAGTGGTGCCTGACCCCTAGGCGCTACCAAAGGCGCCCGCGTCAGGGGCGCTACCTGCTGTGCCACGTGTCACGTGCACAGTGAAGGCGCCTATCTGGGGGGCGCTTTGCAATAAAAAAACAGACCCCCCCACAAATAATTGCAAAAGAGCCTCTTTTTGGTAAATAATTTGTAAAAAGACCCCCTTTTGGTGTTTTTGCCTCGCAAGTGAGCTCCAATGCTCCCTCCAAGAAACGGTTGTGACCGGTTTCAGATGATTTGCCTATTCCAAATGGATATGGAATTGGAACACTTCCACAAAACCTTGGGCAGCCAAGCAGGGTTTGGTTAGCTGCTGTAGTTCCCATGCTTGCCGGCACAATCACCAACACCACTAGAATCCAAAATTATGATGAGTGAGATCTAAAATAAATTTAATTAAACCAGAAAATTATATGTTTAGTCTTTTGGTCTATGTGTAACTTTTTGTTTAACATAAAATAACAACATAAATTTTGTTGATTGATGTTAGCAACCGTATCTTGGACTGACCTTGTATCAGGGCTAGTTGCATCCGCATCGACATGGCCATCAATCCCATTGTTGTCATAAGTTCAATATTAATATAACTCAATTTACAGGATTACAATTTTTATATAGGCCACCTTTGGAAGGGACGCGATATTATTGTAGTAGTTGCTTCTTTTTCTATGAGCAAATTTGTAGCAAGTGGGTTTTTACTTTTTACTTTAGACAGCCCGGGTCAGATTGGATTAAAGTATGAAAGAAATTATTAAAAGAGAAATGCTGCATGATATTAAACGTTGATAGGACGAAGCGATACCAAAGAATCTGATTGTTGCAAAGAGAAAAGCTGGACGGCCCTAATTATAAAGTTGATAGTACGAAAGGATAATGTCATAGTAAATCTGATTGGTTATTTGACTGTATTTATCCTTGTTTTGTGTCAATTTTATGTTAGGAAAATATTAAGAGTATGTTTGAATGGAGGAATCTAAAATTATGAGAAATTTTAAATTTTAAGAATTTTAAATACTTCTATTGAAATTATTTTATTTTCAAAATTTTATATTTGGATAAAAAAAGTTAACATTATGAGGATGAAAAAAATGAATGAAAAAAAGACAAGATATGATTGATGTGCTAGTTATACCCGTTCCTCTACGCTCAGACCCGATTGATGTTTCATACAGTGTTTCTTGAAGAAGACGGTAAGAAGAGAATTTCAATTTCTCACATTTTAGAAGAAAATTGAAATTCCAGATTTTTAGTTGTTTAAAATTCTAAAATTTTAAATTCTTCACAAAAAAACATCCAAACAATGAATTCTAATACTTTCCTTAATTAAAATTTTCTGATAAATTACTTTCCTTAATTAAAATTTTTTGATAAATTATTTTCCTTAATTAAAATTTTCTATCCAAACATACTTTAAAGGTTCGCCAGTATAGTATGAGTAAACAGTAAAGAAGAAAGATAAAACAAGAAAGATATATTAAGAAAGGTTTGTCTAATTAATTTCAAATAAAATTAAGATTAAATAATTTGATAATAGAATTTAAACAATTGTCTTATTCAAAATTTTTATCATTAATGTTATGACTATCTTATTTAATGCATCATCTTTAATTTTTCTTGCATATTTATTTATATGTAAACTAAAAATTTTATAATTAAAATTACACTAAAATACAAAAATATATATGTAATAAAATTATAAAATATTTAAATCCTTAATAATTATTTTTTAATCACTATATTCTTTATTCACCTTAGGAAAAATATATATAGCTGTAATTTTAATTTTATAATTTTTAATTAAAAGTTATAATCTTTATCTATAATTTTTAATTAAAAATTATAAAGAAAATGTTGAAAAATATTTAAAGTATCATACTTAGAAGTTGTGAAATAAATCAAAACTATTTACCTAAAATTTGTTTTTTTTTCTAATAACTATTTACTTAAAGTGAATTAAAAAAGTGATTATTAAGATTTAATATTTTAAAATTGTATTATAATTTTAATTATTAACTTTTAATCCAAAAATATAAAGGTTTAATTTTACACATAAATAATATAAAAGAAAAATTAAAGATGCTACATTAAATGTGATAATTATAACATTAATGATAAAATTTTAAAATAAAATAATTGTCTAAATTATTAGAAATGAAATAAATTATTTAACCTCAATTTTACTAGAGTCAATTCCTATTAACAAATGTTAAAAAGGATGCAATAAAATAAGAAAGAAATACTAGTACAAAAAAGTAAAGTAATAATGAGATAGAAAAAAAAAATTAAGTAAACGATAATATTTCACGCAGGTAGGCCAAGGGAGAGGTTAGATAATTTATGGCGGAAAATAACTAAACACCAGTACTCGTCCAGCTAAGTGAATGGTGACTGCAAGGCATAATTAAACCTTGACTTACACAGTTGATTAGGCTAGTCAACGCGTATCTTATCGTTTTATCTCATTAAAATTAGTTTAGGAATAATTTATTTAAACTTATTTTGTAACAAATATTTATAAGAATGTTTCAAATAACTTATAAAAATTATTGATGGTTATTTCGGAAATATATATTTCGAAATTAAGATAAAGATAAAATAAATATATATTTTGAAATTTTATTAAATTTTGATAAAATATAGACTTGTTCTAATGTTGGATAAAACACAATTACAAGATTAATTTATTATATATAATTAGATCATATTATTTTATTAGATAAATTTTAAATTTATTAAATAATATTTAATTACAATTAATTAGATTATATTTTATTAAATTTAATTAAATAAATTATTTAATATGAGATTTAAATCACATCATAGTATAATTGGATAATACACAAATCACACTAATGTGACTTACACTAGAAATAAAAGTCAAAATTGTTTATTTTTGTCCATAAGCCGTTGGAGTTGTTTTGCCACTAAATTTTGTTTTTTTTTTCTAATTTTTTTTTACGCTTTACAGCTTGCAAATGAAAAATCATTATCCACAATTCGACACGAGGAAATGCGCTCAATAAAAATAACTCTCTTTGTCTCTCACCCAGTGTGCTTCATTCAGACACATAACAAACCTCACTTTTTCATTCATTGCACACTTAACTCACACGTCACAAATTTTACATTTTCACTCATCATTGATCACGTCACACGTTAGAGAAATTATTAAGTTATTCTATATCACAGTTTCTAAATAATCATATTTCAATCTCATGAAATTTTTCCTGATGTTTATAACAACAACAAATAATTATGTACAGCCTCTAACCCGGAATAATTATTAAAAGATTAATGCTAAGGAGACTCTCAGAAATTCTCTTTTGGATTGTACCCAAAAAAAACTCACTTTTGGAAACTATCTCTCATCTAATTTTTAAAAGCTTTACCTGTCTACCGTTCAACTTGTTAATTCAATTCGCATTTTTTTTTTGTTTTATTTTATTTTTATTACTATTTATACAGAGACTCAACCCTCCTCTATTAATTGCCATTACGCGCCAAAATATCTTGCTTCCTTCGTCAATTAAAAGTTTTGGCAGAGAATTTCTTCAGTTGTTCTTCATTATCACAAGAAGAATTGTCCTTCTGCAAGTCACCGAGTCTTTTCAATTTGCCCCCTGCTCCTTTAGAAAAGACGTTAATTGTAGAATGGGGATTCTAATGGTGAAGGAACATATATAACACCATGTTATCAGGCTGAATGGCACACAAGGGGATACAATATCAGGGGCAATTGGCAATAACTCAACTTGGCATTGTGTAGTGTGATTACAAATAAAAGTCAAAACATGATGCTAAACCACAAAATCTTAAAAGCCCTTGTCCTAAATGCATGAGTATACCAAGCCCTTGTCCAACAAAATAAAGATTTTTTAAAGTTCAATGACTACTTTTTAGAAAATATGGTGGATAAAACATGAATAAAATCTTAAAGGAGATTACATGAGTATACCAAGCCCTTGTCCAACTGGTATCGACAGAGGGAATCAGAATTCTCAATTATACCGAACCAGCATCGCCTTGTCCTAAGTGCAGTAACTCCAGTTTTATATACTACTTGCACCTGGAGTGAACTGTATTCAATAAAATGTGTTATTGTTAGTTACAAGTTAGCCAAATTAAAGTAGAGTATCAATAGTTAACTAGAATAATCAGTAACTTAGTTTGTATGCTAGAAGAATGGGGATCACTCAATCTTATATTTTGAGAGAACTACGCAGAAACTCTTTTCTTATTTTTTTTCTAATCTGGTTCCTAACAAGATGTGTCAGACATTATATGTTGCATATATATAAATAGTAACATTAGTCCAATCCTCCAAAATGAAAGTTGGAAATTTTTTTAAGAGTGTATTTGGATGAAATAATTTAAAATTTTAAAGAAATTTAAATTATGAGAATTTTAAATACTTTAATTTAATTTCTTTATTTTTAAAATTTTTTATTTGGATATAACCTATCTCTTCAACAATCAAGAAATATTCAATTTAAACTCTCTTTTTTTTAAAAATTCTGATGTATTGGACACAGGGACGTTATATTCGATGGCCAGATTTGCAGGTAGATGTGGTCATGGTTTCATTATTTAATAATCATAATTATAATTAGTAAATAGCTAAATTATAACCCTACTTATTTTTTGTTTAACAAGTTATATGTAAGGTTAGTTATATAATCGTTTATGAATATAATTAGTTATATAACAAATTATATATTATTATGAATAAATAAAAGTAAATTATTTTTATAAGATTAATTATAATTTTATAACTACTTACTTTTGTATAACTTGTTATTATATAATTAGTTATAGTTATTATTTTTTTTAAAAAAAAAACTGGTTTTTTTGAGCAGGGTTTGTTGATGACAACGGTATTTTGCGTTCATGGCGGGCGCGTCGTCAATTGTAGTGGGGTCCTTGGGTACGTCGCCGGTGACGGTGTTCATCGAGTTGTCAACGGGGATATGGGAGGGGGGAGGACGGTGGTGACGGTGCAGGATATTTTTCATGGCGTTTTTTTTTTCGCATCGTTGCTGGCGTCAATTCTGGCATGGGCGGTGGGGCCGTCGCTGATAGTGGTGGGGGTGATGATGGTGAGGTGTGTGGTGGAGATTGACTGGGAGGATATAAGAGAAGCGATACCTTCATTTTCTGCCATCTGGGTTCATGAAAGTAAGCAATTTCAAAATTCACTCTCTTGAAGATAGAATTTGAAATTCTATTCTTTCAATAACTAAAATCCTTTCTAAATTTCTAAAATTTTAAATTCTTTTTACTAAAATATCCAAACAGTTCTTTTTAATAAAAAAGAATTTAATTTCCTATAAAAAATACATTACCTAATTAAATTACCCTATCCAAATACACTCTTAAAAGAATTCAAGAGTAATATTTGACATAGGAATAACATTTATCGTTAATGACACACTTTGAACACAATCTTGCTATAGGTTCATCAATGAAAAGCTTAAAAAGAAATTATACTTAAAGAACACCTAGATTTTTACAAAAAAAAAAAATATGCAAACCAATTAAAATCCAATCCATTTTTTTAAAACCAGGTTTATGCAGGTTATTTCAAGCCAGAAACATTGAAACAATTACATATCTATAGCAACAACTAAAGAATTTATTGGAAGGAAAAAGACGAAAAGTAATTCCATATATACTTTTTATCATGTAGAGAATAAAATATAGTTTGTTTTTATAAAATTATAAAAATAAATAAATAGAGTAAATAATAAGTTGTGAGTATCCTAGGTATAAATAACGATATTAGGCCAGTTTTCACACCGACGATGTCTCCTCTTCTCATTTTCGTTCTCTTTTTCCCGCAGACCACCAAATCTGTCTTAGAAATATGACGATCTCAGACTCATTCACTGTTGGATCATCATGAAATTTAAGCACCAGGTTCAAAACTCAATTCCTAGGCTTTTCACCGTTGGGAATTATGAGAAAATATCGGAGCTGAGAGAAATACACTTCGCATCGTAACATTTTCTTTTCCCGCAGAAATCCAAAACTGTCTCGGTAAAACTACTATTCCAGATTCGTTAACCGTTGGATTGTTGTAAAATTTTGATATGTTGTTGGAGATTCAATTCCCCACACCTTCACCGTTGGGATTTTCGATTTAGTATTCATGGAGGAAGATAACAGAATCGCACGCAGATAGTACAAATGGAGACTTCAATCCCTTCTCCTTCTCTCTAACGTTTGGGAACCCTATCAGAGCAATAAGAGGAGAAACTTTAGGAATCTCAAGAAATTGCTAGAGATGTTGTTATCGTTGCCGGAACATACGTGAGCTCGCTTAGAGGTAAGAGATGAGTTATTCACAATTGGAGATTAGTGAGAACATGTGTCGGGATACTTAGAGGATTAAATTGGGGTTTATTTTGGGGTGTTTATTAAATTATAATTTTTTCTTTACAATTATAAATACAATATTATTGTCTTTATGTACCAATTGATGTTCTGATAAGAATTAATTGATGAACTTGAGTGTTCTTGATGTTTTTGCGTTTTGACCTTTGATTTTGATATAATTGTGTGAAATTATTTGAGGGGTTTTACTGTCCATGTTGTGATAAACCTTTTGTATAAATTATTATATTGAGATTATGAAATGGTGATTCAAATTATGAGTATGTGATAAATTGAACCTGTGACAAATGGTGAAATAAATGTGTATTGAGATGTGTGTATTGAGTTGTGAGTTATGAACTGTGCAATCACACAATTGTAAGATCCTTTAAGGGCGACAAGTATTGTGATGAGATCCACTATGAGAACCCGACGGGTTAAAATGATTTCGAAAATAATTGAGTAATTGTGTGCATTGTATAGTTCATAGGTAAAATGTATATGATTCATGAGGTGTGATAACGTGTTAAATTGAGATTATACCATTGTGATTGAGATTGAGTGTATGTGATAAATTGAGTATGTATATGATTGAGATATATATGTGTATTGAGTTGTGAACTATGAATTGTAAAATCACACGACCATAAGTCCCTTTAAGGGCGACGAGTTAATGCTAAGTCCCTTTAAGGGCGACGAGTTAATGTTAAGTCCTTTTAAGGGCGATGAGTTAATGCTAAGTTCCTTTAAGGGCGACCTTAAAGGGGGAAACTGGGGAGAGGTTCAAATGTGTGAAGTTTATCAATGGCCTCCGACCAGAACTAAAGATGATGGTGAATTGTCACAGTATCCACAACTTTGCACAGTTGACCAACATGTGTAGGATCTTTGACGAGGATTAGTGGGAGAAGTTCGCATTTTATGGGAATGCCAATGCTAGTCATGAGAAAGAGAAGAACCTTGTGACTCATAGTCGTGCCAAGCCGTATTCTTCCCCTCTTGGGAAATATGGAAACTATTTTAGGGGACAGAGGACTACTGGAGGACTTCACCCAGCTGGTGGGAGTTCTCAGCCAGTTAACAGGATGTCTTAGCCTACTAACAGAGGTAGTGGTGGTGGTGGTGCTCATGCTATTGTTTCTACACCACTCAGGTGTGGGAAGTGTGGTCGACTTAGGCATATAGCTCGTGAGTGCATAGATAGAGAGGTGACTTGCTTTAACTACCAAGGTTAGGGCCACCTCAGTACCAGTTGCCCACATTCGAGGAAGGAGAAGAACAGTGGAAGTTTGAATAACCAAAGTGGATGACCGAGGACCCCGAGGAGAGTGTTTGCTCTTAGTGGTATTAATGTTGCATAGTTCAATGATCTCATCCAAGATACGTGTTTCATAAGTCAAGTCCCCTTGATTGTGTTGTATGATTCAAGTGCAACATATTCATTTATTTCTCGTGAAAACTTTCCTTGGTTGTGTCTTCTTTGAAATTTGACTTGATTGTGGATACACCTACTAGTGGGTCTATTTTAACTTTTGATGTGTGTTTGCAATGTAATGTCTTAATTTCTGATAGACGATTTTCTGATTGATTTGGTTGTTTTACCTTTAAGTCAAATTGATGTTATTCTTAGTATGGATTGGTTATCTTCCAACCATGTCTTATTAAACTGTTTTGAGAAATTTGTTGTCTTTCTTGAGTTTGGTATGAGTGAAGAGGATATGTTTTTGTCTACTAACCAAGTTGAGGCATCTTTGAGGGAGGATGCACAAGTATACATGATCTTAGCTAGTATGAGTGTTGAGACCAAAACCCTGTGAGTAATATACCCTTGGTGAGGGAGTTTCCAAAGGTGTTTGAGGAGGTGTCTGCATTACCACTTGAGAGAAAGGTTGAGTAGACCTAGTGCCTATACTGGACCTATGTCCATAGCACCTTATAGGATGTCCCCTGTAGAGTTGAGCGAGCTTAAGAAACAATTAGAGGAGATCTTAGAGAAACAATTTGTGAGGCCTAGTGTGTCACCCTGGGGAGCACTAGTGTTGTTAGTTAAGAAGAAGGATGAGACTATGAGGCTATGTATAGACTATCGTCAGTCAAACAAGGTGACAATTAAGAATAGGTACCCTTTGCCTAGGATAGATGATCTGATGGACCAATTAGTAGGGGCTTGTGTGTTCAGTAAGATAGATCTCAGGTTATGTTACCACCAGATTAAAGTGAAGCCTGAGGATATTCTGAAGACTGCCTTTAGGACCCGTTACGACCATTATGAGTACTTGGTTATGCCTTTTGTTGTGACCAACGCCCCTAGTGTGTTCATGGACTACATGAATAAGATCTTTCATCCCTACCTAGATAGTTTTGTAGTGGTCTTCATAGATGATATCTTGGTGTATTCCAAGACTAGGGAGGAACATGAGGAGCATCTAAGGGTTGTGTTGCAAACCCTCAAGGACAACTGACTGTATGCTAAGTTATCCAAGTGTGAGTTTTAGCTAGAGGAGATGAGCTTCCTAGGGCACGTTATATCCAAGGGAGGGATAACAGTGGATCCTTCCAAGGTAGAGGCGGTGATGAGTTGGGAAAGTCCTAAGTCAGTGTTTGAGATTAGGAGTTTCCTTGATTTAGCAGGATACTATCGTAGGTTCATAGAGGGTTTTTCTAAGCTAGCCTTACCTTTGACCAAGCTTACTCGTAAGAGTCAAGTTTTTGTGTGGGATACCCAGTGTGAGAGTAGTTTATGTACCCTTAAGAAAAGGTTGACCACTGCACTTGTTTTAGTGTTACCCAACCTGAGTAAACCCTTTGTGATGTACTGTGATGCATCCAAAATGGGTTTGGGTGGAGTGCTTATGCAACGGGGCCAAGTAGTGGCCTATGCTTCCCGACAGCTCAAGATTCATGAAAGGAATTATCCCGCGCACGATCTCGATTTGGCAGTCGTAGTGTTTGCACTTAAGCTTTGGAGGCATTATCTTTATGGATCTAAATTTGAGGTGTTTAGTGACCATAAGAACCTAAAATACTTGTTTGATCAGAGAGAGTTTAACATGAGGCAGAGGAAATGGTTAAAGTTCCTTAAGGATTATGATTTTGAGCTTAGCTATCACTCAAGTAAAGATAATGTAGTAGCTAATGCCTTGAATGGGAAATCCCTTTAGATGTCTACTTTGATGGTTAAAGAGTTAGACCTCTTAGAGCTGGTTAGTGACATGAGTTTAGCATGTGAGATCACCTCTGGTAGCATTAAGTTGGGTATGTTAAGAGTCACCAGTGAACTCTTGAGCGAGATCCGTGAAGGTCAAAAGTCTGACCCATTCTTGTCAGCCCAGTTAGAGTCCATAACTACAGGGAGAGAAAGTAGTTTTAGAGTGGGGCCTGGTGGAGTCTTGAGATTCTAGGATAGGGTGTGTGTTCCTATTGTACCCAAGCTTAGGAGAGCGATCTTGGAAGAGGGCCATAGTAGTCTGAGTATCCACCCGGGAGTGACTAAGATGTACCAAGACCTTAGGAAGATGTTTTGGTGGCCGGGTATGAAGAGAGAGGTTAATGAGTTTGTCCTTGCATGCCTAGTGTGTCGGAAAGCTAAGATAGAAGACCAGAAGTCTTCAGGGAATTTGCAACCTTTAGAGGTACCTGAATGGAAGTGGGATAACATCTCTATGAATTTCATTGTGGGGTTACCTAGGACCCCCAAAGGTTTAGATTCCATTTGGGTTATCGTGGAAAGGTTGATGAAATCTGCTCACTTCATCCCAATTAACATCATATTTCCTTAGAGAGGTTGACTAGCTTTACGTCAGTGAGATAGTTAGACTACACGATGTTCCTTCTAGCATAGTCTCTGATAAAGATCCCAAGTTTACCTCAAGATTTTGGGAAAGTCTTCATAAAGTCTTAGGGACCAAGCTTAGGTTGAGTTCTGCTTACCATCCATAGACTAACGGTTAGACCGAGCACACCATGCATTCCTTAGAGGACCTCTTGAGAGCTTGTGTGTTAGAGCAAAGGGGTAGTTGGGATGGTTTCTTACCCTTGATAGAGTTTACATACAACAATAGTTTTCACTCCAGTATAGTTATGGCACCTTACGAGGCGTTGTATGGTAGGAGATGTAGGACACCTCTGCGTTGGGTAGATCCTGGTGAGAGCATTGCCTTAGGACTTGAGATGGTTTAATAGACCACTAAAAAATGTCAAGTTGATCCAAGAGAGGATGGGAGTAGCCCAAAGCAGGCAGAAGAGCTACCATGATAGGAGAATAAAGGACCTTGAATTTGCTGTAGGTGATCCTGTATTCCTAAGAATCACTCTATGGACTGGGGTAGGCAGGGTGTTGAAGTCCTGTAAGCTCACACCTAGATTCATTGGTCACTTTGAAATCCTAAAGCATCTCGGTCCAGCTGCGTATCAGGTGGCCTTGCCACCATGTCTCTCAAATCTCCATAGTGTCTTCCATATCATAAAATATGTTCATGACCCGATGCACGTGATTGAGTTGGACAATGTCCAAGTGAAAGAGAACTTGGCATATAAAATACAACCACTAAGGATCAATGACCGTATGGTCAAGCAACTAAGGGGGAAGGAGATTCCTTTAGTCAAAGTGGTATTGGGGAGTGCTTCGGGCAAGGATGCCACCTGGGAATTAGAAGGCTAGATGTGTGACGCATATCCTAACTTGTTTGATACTGGTAAGTTTCAGGGGTGAAACTTCTTTTAAGTGGGATGAAATTGTAACAGTCATGTCTTTTGGTTTTCATTTAAAATTTTAAAAAAATTAGGTCATTAGTTCCTTCACTATAAAGGAACTTTTAACCCAGAGCAATCTTTACAAAACACCTTCTATTCTTTTTTTTTCTATGACGTACAAGAACCCTAACAGAGCAACCGGAGGAGAAGCACTCTAGAGACGCCACCACTACTAACGAAGAACACTTGAGTGACAACATCGAGATAAGAAATGAATTATTCATGTTTGGGGATTAGAATGAACATGTGTGAGGACCTCAGAGGATCAATTTTTGGATTATTTTGGATTGTTTTATGAAATTCAATTATATTTTTATATTTTTAATCGTGGATTGACTGCCTTTGATGGACAAATTGGAATCCTGATGCAAAGTTATTGTGAAATTGATGTGTTCTTGTGTTGAGTGTAAATCCTAGAAATTGGGATTCTTTATAATTAACATAAAAATTGTGTGACAATGATTTTTTTATATTTGATATATTGACCTTTCAATCTTGTCGATTTCTTTTTCTTCTTTCTAAAATTTTTGACGCTGCATTGTATACACATACACTTTTATTGGATAATTGGATTAAAGCTATTTGAAAGAATTGACTAAAGCTTTATTCACATTTGTAATTAGATATTTAGTCAATATCCATGACTTCATTGAAATATGTTTAAGATATAGGTATACATGTTGTTTTTCATGTAAATCAATATAAGTATATAGATTTTTGATTTGTTATATATATATATATACTATATATTTATCTAATGATATGGTTGATATTATTGTTATTATTTAATATTAATATATATATATATATATATATATATATATATATATATATATATATATATATATATATATATATATATATATATATATATATATATCATTAAGTTTACGTTAACATATTTAGTATGCTAATTACTTTTATATATATATATATATATATATATATATATATATTAATGTTTATAATACATTTAATTATTTACAGATATATGTAATGTGTTTAATTATTTTTATGTATCTATATATATAATATTTATCTAGTGATATGTTTATTATTATTGTTATTATTAATTATATATATATATTTAGTATTACATGTAATTATATATTAATGGTGTGTTATATATATTTGATACATGTAAATATATTTATAAGTCTTGAAGAACTTAGATGTGTTTTGTTATTATTATTATACATGTTTATGTATATTTTGTAATTAGTTAAATTGTGTGAGATGTTAAATTGTAGATATGAGATATGATTGTGAATAAGTATGTGATTAATAATTAATGTGATATTACTTGTGCTGTGAGTTGTGAATTATATAATTATCCGATTGGTGTTTATCTTGGAAAAAAATGTTTATGTATTAAATTGTAATGTAATATATTAAATATGTTTAACATAAGTGTGAGAAGTGTGAGGTCGTATGTATTTTATAATTCATGAATAGTATTTGTCTGCAAAAATTATTTTTAATGTTCAGCATATTGAATAATTCAGGAAAGGAGGATCACGGTCCTCCATTTGAACCAAGCAACCTTTCATTTTGTTCTTTCTAAATTGCAATTTTAATCTCCCTAGTTTTTCAAAGCTTCCGTTGACCATTAGAACGTTGATCAATTAATTTCTTATGTGACACACTTATATTTTGATTATTAACAAATAATTATGATTAATAGTTATTAAATTAATTACTTTTCAAAATTGGCAAGTTTGGTCTCTTTGTCCGCTGGCCTACATTTCTGATATAACCTCCACATACCATCGCAACCTGAAACATTTCTGCAACTTGATTCCAAGTCCAAATGGGTTGTTCCTTCTGTTTCCATAACTCCAAGCAACCGAAAATGGTCCCTATCACCAACTAGCCCACCTCGGATCTAACAAACAAAACTACCGAATCCCACAAGGCCACAACCTATTGAAGAGGAATCTGTAGAATCTGTAGAAGAGGTCTATTCAGAAATAACCATTTATAAGAAGCGTTGACCATACTCAATTCATGGTGATTTAAGTTTCAATCTCTATCAAAGTACACAAATTCAGAGTATATTGAGGCTGTAACCTCTCTGCATTAACATATTTCAATACATACAAACACACAAATACACACTCCTGAAAACAACTAACTGGATTATTCAAAAAGATTACGAAAGGTAACACAGAAATTTGATATAAAATGGAGGGTATGCTGCCAAGCCATGATCATCTTCCATCATCAAAAGCAATTTGTACATGATCATTAATGCTGTCATACCCAATAGTATATTGATGGCTGCTGCTATCACCAGGTTCACAGACGCTAGATGATCCCTTTTGAAGCAAGTGAGCCTCCTCTGGATTTTGAAATGTATTGATCCAAGGATGCTTCTCAGTTAGCCGCATCCCTTCCAACTCCATTGCCACTTCCTTCATGCTAGGTCGTTCCTCCCCATTGAGTCTCAAGCACTTTGCAGCAAGAATAGAAAACTCCATGATCTCCTTTTTATTTTCTTCATTCATAATGCCAACTTGAACAACATCAGATAGGCGACCCTCTTTCAAGCAAGATAAAAAGTGGTTAGTGAGACTTCTTTTCTCTTCTGGCTTGCCAAATGAATATGGTTTCTCCACTGTTAGCAGCTCTACAAGCACTACCCCAAAGCTATAGACATCACTTTTCTCAGTTAGTTGGCTTGTACGCATGTACTCTGGATCCAGGTAACCAAAAGTTCCTTGCACCATTGTTGCTATTTCAGTTTGATCAAGAGGGACGAATCTTGAAGCTCCAAAATCAGACACTTTGGCAGTGTAAGTGTTATCCAAGAGGATGTTAGCAGTCTTCACATCTCTGTGGATAATGGGTATTGAGGCTTCTGAATGCAGATATGATAGAGCTCCAGCTGCCTCTGCTGCTATTCTTACACGGGTTTTCCAAGTTGCATCATTTATGTTTCTTTCGGTGTGTATAAAATCAAATAGGGTGCCATGATTAACAAATTCATAAACCAGTAATGGAACTTCTGTCTCTAAACAACATCCCAAGAGCTTGACAACATTCCTATGATTGATTTGGGATAGAACAATCACCTCGTTAGCAAATTGTTCATTTTGGCTCTTATCAACTATTTTGGACTTCTTGATAGCAACAATTCTGTTATCTGCTAGATGACCTTTGTAAACTGTACCAAAACCTCCTTTACCAATGATTAAGCTCTCGTCAAAGTTGTTGGTGGCCTTCTTTAGTTGTTCTTCTGTGAAAATTTGAATTTGGGAGGAGTTTTCTCTTGTAGAGAGATTCTGTAGCAAAATGGAACCACCATTCTGCTGAAAGTATTTCTCTCTGAGTTTGTTGAGTCTTCTTTTCTGGTATATCAAGTACAGTAAGGTAGTCCCCACAACTAAAATAATAGTTCCTGCTGCGACTCCTGCATTGAAAGTATGTCAAAGACAATTCTTGAATCGTTTTCTAAACTACTTCCGATCTGAATAAATTTTTCAATAAAGACTTATAAAAAAATCAATTATTTTCATAAATGAAAATTAATTTATACACCTCAGCTTTTGAAAAAAAAAAACATCTATAAAATTTGAATTTCTAAAACTGATTTTTACCTTGGGAAAGAAATTTAGTTCATTTTATCTTTTTAATTCTTTCGTACAAGTACTTATTAAAAAATTTATCCACACTAAACCCTGGTATTAGTAGCTTACATACTAACAGAACATAGATACATGAAAAAAAAAGGTTAAAGAGGAAATGAAAAAAAAAAACCTTAAAATAATTGCATCTGCTTTGTTGCTTACCTATGACAACCTTGGTAACTACATCTTTTTTGTGGCACCCTTCTTCCTTTGTTCCATTTCCGGATTGCCCCTTTGGACAGAAACATTTGTGCGATCCATTGGTGTTGAGACAATATTTTTCACTTACGCATGTATGATGGCCTGTCTTACATTCGTCAATGTCTGCAAATCCCAAATAGAAACAACGGAGAACTCACTAAATTGAAATTTTGTTGTGGTAGGTTCTATATTTTCAAAGTCAATAAAAGAGATGTAGTTATGGAGCTAACTGAAACCTAAGTCTAATCTTAAATTGATATGGTCCAAAAATAGTAGCCTATTTTTTGTTTTTTTGTTTATATAAATTTTATAAGTTTTAGATCCTTATGTATTCATAATATATTTAGTATATTAGGTTAATTAGATCTTATATTAAAAATAATAAATAAGAATTTAAGAATCAAAATATTCGTGATTAGTTCTGAAGTAATTTTTTCCTACTTCACTAAATTTCGAAGTCAGTAATTAATAATTGTAACCTTCCAATAATACCATGTCAAATGTTAAATCTTTTGTCTACTCCTCACCATCTTTAGCCAAATACATAGTACGGGAGATATTAGAAAAAAATTGGAAAATAACTAATCAATAAAACTACAAAAACGGGAAAATTACAAAAAAGTATATTGAATAAAACTGTGAATTAGAAGAAAAGACTTAAATAAAGATAATGAGTTAATTAGTGAATATTAGTCATTAAAAAAATTAGTGAATACTTCTCACCAACTAATCCAACAAAAAACTGTATATAAACATCAAACAGTGGTATATGATTGCAAATGTCTGTCAAATTGTGAATGAAGAGTTATGTGAAGAAGATGGGTAATTAATATTTGGGGGAATAAATTAAAGTACCTATGCAGCCAAGATATGGATTTCCTTCATAACCATCCCGACACATGCATCGGTAACCATAATCACTGTCCTTGTCGTCGCAATAGCTATTCTCCTTGCACGCGTAGTCGCCTCTACTTTTGGAATCGTCACAGCTTTTGTTTCCCACGGTCCAATCAAGAACCAACGGTAGCGTCTTGTTTGGGAAACTTTTTAAATGAGTGGTAGAAAAATTATAAAAGCCATTTTTGACAACAAAGGAATAACTGCAGGTTGAATTGGAGATGACAGAGGCATTATTTATGCTGATATTTCTCCTTGAGGTTGTGAAGGCAAATGCTTTTATAGTGATATTAGTCATTCGAGGAGGAATATCAACCTGGCAACACCCTATACCTGAGCATGTTCCATCATCAATCACCAAAGCATTGCCATAACATCTTGTTAAGCACCCTGTTGTATATGTTTTGTCATTATAAACGCTATTGAGATTGCCGTAACTGTCGCAACCTACAGTTATGAACTTGTTTTCCTTCCTTGAAATTCTGGATATACCAGTTGTCAACCAAGTCTCCCAGTAATCTTCGCTATTACAAAACCATGAAACCAATTGCAATACGTCCACTTGATGAGCTGGGACGCTTATGTTTAAAACTGTGACCGTACCCCATTTTAACGTGGAGTTATTGCAAGCAAGATTAAATACGGGCTTCAAGAAACAGGGTCGTTGATCGGGTGTAGATGAGTTGCCTATACCAAATGGATATGGAATTTCGACATTTCCACAAGTGGATTTGCATCCAGGCAGTGTTCTGTTTAGTGGTGCAGAAAGGGTTTGATGAGGTGCAATAGCTACTATTACTACTACCAGGGCTAATGCAAGCATTAGCACCCTGCACATTTGCAAGTGTTCCCTTGCTTACAATCACAAATTAGAAAATAAGGCTTTGGAAGGGACAATTTTGTAGTTTCTTGTGCTGCCTAGTGGCCTGAGGGTTTCATTTATTTATAAATTATAAACTATAAACTCTAATTTTTTTTTTTTTGTGTAGTGTTTTGACTTGAGGAAGACTGAACAGTGATTGGAATTTTCGCACACAATTAATGTTGTTCTAAAATTAATGAATTTTCTCAGTCAAAAGTGCAAAATGAATGTTAAGAGAAGGAATGCGGTGAGATATAGACAGCCATAAGCATGATAAAATTTAAAAACATTTAAATCGGACAAAGAAAGTGAGAGAGAGAGGGAAAAAGAAATCAAAAAGTATATGCATGATCGTCAAAAAGCAAAACCCGTGAATTTCATTTTATACTCAGTTTTCAGAAGATCAAGACATCTCTAATTTTGTATATTATAACAACCAGCCCTGGGCCTCAAATGCCGAGAACGCATTAGAAGGGTCTTTTGTTTGCTAAAAATAAAAAAAGAGACAGAGGTACTCAATTGTAAACAGTTTTTGGTAGCTGACTTGGCTTCGCACAAATGGCTCCAAAATTTAAAGTCTAGAAGAAATTTTATTTCGGTTATTTCATGAATATGAATTTGTTGGAAATAAGGCTTTTATGTTTAGGAAAAGTGTTTAGGAATATTGGAGACTTTGAATAGACACTTGATAGGAAGGAGAATTCTTTATGGAGGAGAGAACTTTGTATTTTTGCTTGATACAAATGTGTAGGATTACATCTCTATTTATACTACTCTAAGGAGAACTCTAGACACACTAATTCTAGAGAGTTCTCAACTCTAGAGATCCAAAGAGTATTCTAGAGAATATTACAACCATAAGAAATATCTAGACACTCCAAACACTACAAGAATTCTCTAGAAACATGACCCATAATTACTTAAGCCCAAAATAACTAAGTCCAAGGAATCAAATAATTAATTTGGGCCCAAATCAAGTTTATATTTCAACAGAATTTGCTTGTGCCAACTTAGATATTTACCCTATTTTTTTATTCAATAGAAAAAGAGAGCATAAACTTTCTAAAAGATAAAAAAATGTTATCAAGTATAAAAAATGATATTTTAATACAATCTCTGGGTTTTTTATATAAAATAAGTTATAGCATAAAATATATTATAAATTTTTGTTTTATAAAAAGAATTGGAGAGAGTATAATAGAATATAATTAATTAGGAAAACAATTAATATGTGAATAGTATCATTAAATAATTAAATTCCTCTGTAAGAAACGATATTATCAAAACCATTACATATTTATATTATAATTTTAATTATTTTTTGCCATAATTTTTTCTTATCAAAATACGGGGATTGAGTCGCCTTTCACTTTTTTGAGTTTGATCCCTCTCATGTTCATCCTTTACCTTTATTTTGTTTCTACTCATCATTTAAGTCTTCATATATGCGCTTTGTGCTTCCATTTGTTACTGCATTGATCTTTATTATCATTCTTATATGCATTTTGCTCTTTGTACACGCTTTGCCCTACAGGTTTAATAGTGTTCCTTTATTTATCCAGCTGGTTTATTTTTTTTTAGATCATGTTTTATCATATAAACTACTAGAAATTTGTTAGGTTGATGTGGATTTTGGTGTGAAAAAATCCGTAGGCATTTACTGCAGATTTATTTGCAAAAACAAATTCACATGTATTTGCTATCACTACTAAAAATTATACATTTAACATCACTTGGTTAACATCGGTTTTAAGAAAAACCAATGTTAACACAAACGCGGTGACATACTTGTAATTAAGACCAGTTTATTAACATCGGTTTTAAAAAAACTGATGTTAAGACCAGATTATTGACATTGGTGACATACTTGTAATTAAGACCAGATTATTAACATTAGTTTTTTTGGAAAAAACGATGTTAACACAAACGCGATAACATACTTGTAATTAAGACCAGATTGTTAAAAAAACCGATGTTAACATCGGTTTTAAAAGCACCGATGTTAACATCGGTTTTAAAAACACCGACGTTAACACAAACGCGCTGACATACTTGTAATTAAGACCAGTTTATTAACATCAGATGTTAACATCAGTTTTTTTAAAACTGATGTTAACATGACGTAGGTAACATCAGTTTTGTGAAAATCGATGTTAACATTACGTAGGTAACATCGATTTTGTCAAAACCGATGTTAAGAATTCTATGTTAACATTGATTTTTTCAAAAACCGATGTTAACGATCATATGTTAACATCGGTTTTTTTTAAAAAACAGTTGTTGTCGTTTTACTTAAATTTACAAACTCAAAAGCCAAAACTTCTTGCGCTCATCAGTCTGTTGCAAACCCACCCTCTTGCTTCTCCCTAACCCCCAATGCTCACTCTTGCAAAGGCACCCTCAGGTCGCCGTCGTCACTGGCATTGTCCCTGACCCCCAACGCTGAGTCTCGCATAGCCACGCTCAGGTTGCCGTGGGCGTCGTGACGCTCACCCCACCCTCGTGTTTTGATAAGTTTTGTTGGTTTCCTTGAACGACCTTCATGTTTGAACAAGCTTGGTGTTTCAACACGCTGACCTCACCCTCAGGTCACTGCCATTGTGTTAGAACAAGTTTCATTGGTTTTCTTGCAGGCATTCCATTGGCACAAAAGCAGTCTTTGGTCGTGTTTGTACTCGCAATCACAAGGTAAGTTTTGCTCACCCCACCCTCGCAGTCTTCGCTATTCTGTTAACTTCCCTTGGTTATAAGTTCCCTTAAACTAAGCCTTTAACTTCCCTTAGTTGGTCGCAACCTGCATTTGATCTATTTTGGAAAGTTGTTTTGACTGTTTGAAGGTTCAGATACCCTGAAACTAGGTTCAGGCACTTTGATTTGCACTATATCAGAGGTGAGTTAGCCTATTGGCAATTACCCCTTTGTTCTTAGTGATTATTATTTGTGTTGTTGTTGATGAAGCTCTGTTGCTGCAGGTTTAGGAGTTGTAGTTGCTATTTCTTTCTTCCATAGAAGGAACATTGCAGATAAAATTATTTATTTGTTTTGTAACATTTCACTAAACCTATGGTAGTATAGCATGGGTTTGTTCTGTACTTGTGAAATGTAGTTGGCTAAACTTTGTGTTATGAGAGGCATTTGGTTCAACATTCCATATTGCCTTTACCTTGTAGAATATGGATAACCTAAACTGCATGTCCTATAGTGGCAAAACTATGCTATTTTGTTAGCATATAAACATGTTTGCACCCCTATACAGTTAAGTATTGTTCATGGATACCATAGAAAGTAGAAAGAATAATAGTGTTTTTCACTTGATTATGCAGAAATCTGATTAGAAAGATATAGAGTAGAGAGAAAATGGAGATAAAATTTGACTAAAAAAGTATATATGCACATATAAGTTTAATTTGGATTGGACTGAGTTGCTTTTTCAAATTGAATCTGAAACCCGATCCACAGTTCACTCTTTCTTATTAAAAGGACAAAACACATAGTTTAGTGTTTCTAATTGAAGGTAGTATGCATTCCTTAGCCAATATGGTCCTATTGTTTATGTTTTTCCCTTCTATGCACTGATGTCATGTATCCATTGAAAGAGGCAATACTAGGAAGGAAACAAAGTTTTTAGACACTCGTGCCATGTATTTGTCAACTTTGGCAGTTATTAATTAGTGCATTCCTTAGCCATTCAGGTGTAATGTTCCTCTGCCCCTTTGGAAATAGAATGCCTAACTCTAGGTTTTTCACTGCCTGCATCAACCCATCTCTTTAGCCTTTCAAGCAACTTTGTCCTTTTTGAACAAGCAATGTCACTGTGATGATGACCACTAGCATGCTCATCAAAAGAAGGATCACTGTGATGCTCCAAAAGGGAATTGTGTTGTTCATGCTCCGAATTATAATTGATAACTAACATGTATGGCTCCCAGAAGTTAGAGAAAATCCAAATAAAGCCCTAAAAAACTAGAGAAAATGCACATATTGAATTATTGTTATCCACATATCATAATTTGAGTTGAGAACATGATCATTTTTGTAGAGTTTTGTCTTTCATTATATGAACTCCACAATTCTGTAGGCTAAGTTATTACAGAGTCATTAGTTCATGCAGTCTGGTCATATGAGCATTAGTAATGTTACATAGTTTGGTTGAGCATAAGCTGAATTACTTTGCTGTAGCTGAATTACTTTGAGTTCTTCTAATGCCATTACTCATTAGTTCTCAAAGGTTATTTTCTGCAAAATGCGATACATATCGTTGTTGTGGCAGTATGGCCCATGACTAACTGGCATATGCTTTTTATTTTTAGGTTATCATTTACTATTGCTTAGTGGCCTTGTTGTGGAAGTTGTTTGATTATAGCAACTCCAAGTAAAGCACATTGTTACTACTGCTTATATATACATGTATATGTGTAAAGCACATTGTTACGTTGTTTTTAATCGTGATTCCTAGCTAGTAGTGGTTGTAGTTTATGTTTGTTATGCTGTTACGTTGCTCACTTGAAATTTGCACTCACATCAATTTAAGCAGACATAAATGTCAAATTTTTAGAATGATTTGATTTTTCACAAGTGTTTACTGTCCCCTCAATCAATTATGGCCTTGAGTGGCATGATGGTAGAAAGCAATGGGTAGAAATTCATTAGTCTTTGTTCCATTGATAGGATTAATAGCTGGTGATGGGTGTCCATCAATTATTAGTTAGGATAAGTAAAGCTTAAAGTGGAATAATCCAACATCCATCAACTTTGTAAGCTGTATACCTGAAACACTATATTTAATCGTAATTCCTATCTAGTAGTGGCTGCATTTGAAGCAATTGGTGTCTCAATACCAGGAGTAAATTAAAACCATGGAGGTTTGAATCAGCTTTCTTTGCATTTTGTTTAGCGACAACTGACCCATTAAGCTAAGGATGCATGTTTTGTGTTGGTGCTGAAATTTCCTCTTGTTGTGAGCAATGATTTGGTCTTGGGCTGAAGTATTGGGCTGTCCCACTCCTACTAGAATAACTTTCAAGTGTTTGCTTGTCACACACAGTGTCATATAACTTAATTTATAACCTCTACTGAAAGAACCATGAATTTAGCTGTGAGAAGTGAGAACAACATTCAATGAAATAAGCTACTGAAGTAACTCTTGACACCTTTTTTTTAATATACTAAAACTGCTCTGCCTTCTCCTTCCCCCATCCCTATCTCCCTACCACGATCACCCTCCCTTCTCATTTTTCTATCTATTTTCTTCTCTTTAAAGCCACCTTGATCTTTCTTTCGTTAAACAAATTTAAAGTATGGATTCCAGCTTAGTATCAAAGCTACAGATAACACAACATTTTGTTGAAATTAACTTCCAAATGAAAATCAAAGTATGGATTCCCAATGTGATAGCCTCAAAATTGTTCTGCTCTAGGAAGAGTTAGTTGCCTTGCTATTTGGATTGTGCTGCTCATCATCACATGTACAAATGTTTGTTACCAATTAATGTTTTTATTACTTGTTCACTGCCATTAATGACAACTGATATATGCTATACAAATTGTGTTCATGATGAGTGAACCTTAGATTCCCGTTTGAGACTGAATGCAATGATTCTTGCAAACAGTTTGTATTAATCATTGTATTCAATATTGAATTGTCTGTTTGGATAGTTTGGGGAGACTGATATTTTTATGGTAGATTCATGCGTTAAGGTTAACATTATTTTGTTTAATTTGATGAAATTATTTCTAGTTGTTCTCTGAATGCATACTTGATTATCAGGAAATTAATTTCACCGATTTCATGTTGTGTACTTGGAGACCAATTATTGTCAAAATTTAACAAAATAAAATTAACCTTGACGTATGAAGCTAACATTAAAAAAGGTCTTCCTGAATGGTATAGGGCCACACCTATAATAAAAAGTGAGATTTTCATGCATTGAATAACTTTGTGAGTATCACGAAGTTATTATTTAGATGGATCGAAGTTGGATGAATGAAAGTTGCATGAGCCCTGCATATGAGGAAGGCATTGAACTGTTCTTGCAATTTGCCTCCGAAAGAAGTCGACCGAATGAGGACAAAAAATATTAATGTCTTTGCACCAATTGTTTGAACGGAAGACAACAAATAATGAATGATATACGGGAGCATCTATTGTGTGATGGGATTAAGAAGAATTACACCACGTGGATATGACATGGTGAATTGACAGACATGCAGAGTGGGTCCCATTTTGAACCGTTTGATGTAGAAATGGGAGATCGTTGGAGGATATGATTTGTGACCTTGGACAAGAGTCTTTTCAGCAAGCACATGCCCCTATGTATGATACATTGCAAAGTCATTCAAAGAAGCCTTTGTATCCGGGGTGTAAGAATTCCTTGACGCTGTTGTCAGCGGTGTTAAGTCTGGTTAGTGTGAAGGTTAGATATGGGTGGAGTGACAAAAGCTTTAGTTCACTGCTTCAAGTAGTGTACGATATGTTTCTAGAGGAAAACACATTGCCTAAGAGTTACTATCAGGCGAAGAAGATATTGTGTTCAATGGGTATGGAGTATCAGAAGATTCATGCTTGCTCGAATGATTGCATACTGTACAGACATAAATTTGAAGAAATGTCCAAATGCCCTAGGTGTGGGGTATCACGGTACATAGTCAAGGATGATGATGAGTGTAGTAGTGATGAAAACTCAAAGAAGGGCCCCCTAGCGAAGGTGTTGTGGTATCTTTCAATTGTTCCAAGGTTTAAGCGTCTTTTTGCTAATGGAAACGATGCTAAAGACATCTTACATGGCATGCAAATGAGAGCAACTGCGATGGAATGGTCCGTCATCCGGATGATTGCTCCTAGTGGAAAAGGATAGATCATTTGTTTTCGAATTTCGGCAAAGAGGCAAGAAATCTTAGGCTTGGACTAGCCAGTGATTGAATGAATTCATATGGCAATTTAAGCACTCAACACAGTTCATGGCTAGTTCTACTAGTAATTTACAATTTGCCTCATTGGTTGTGCATGAAGCAAAAATACATGATGTTGTCTATGATGATATTAGGCCCAAGACAGCTAGGAAATGACATTGATGTTTATCTAAGTCCGTTGATTGAAGACCTGACAAAGTTGCGGGACGATGGGGTTTTAGTGTTTGATGGGTTTCAGAATGAGACTTTTCTAATGCGTGCAACACTTTTTTGTACCATTAATGACTTTCCAGCATATGGGAATTTGAGCAATACGGTGTTAAGGGTCATCATGCATGCCCCATCTATGAAGAAGACACAAGCTACATACAACTAAAACATGGTAGAAAAATAGTCTACACTAGGCATCGGCGTTTTTTAAAACCTCATCACCCTTACAGGCGATTGAAAAAGGCATTTAATGGAAGTCAAGAGCACGAAACTGCGCCGATACCGTTGATTGGTGAGCAGGTCTTCCAGCAAGTTTAACTCCTAAATACTACATTTGGAAAGACCCAAAAGAAGGAAAAAAGTAAGACTTGCATATGGAAGAAGAGGTTGATTTTCTTTGATCTTCCGTACTAGTCTGATCTGGATATTAGACAATGAATTGATGTTATGCATGTGGAGAAAAATGTATGTGATAATGTCATTGGGATGCTCCTTAACATTCAAGGCAAGACAAAAGATGGTTTGAATACACATCAAGATCTAGCTGAGATGGGTATACGATCGCAGTTGCATCCAATGTCTGATGGTAAAAAAATATACTTGCCTCCAACTTGTCATACTTTGTCCAAAAAGGAGAAGATCAGTTTCTGTTAGTGTCTGTGCCGGGTCAAAGTCCCCCAAGGATACTCTTCAAATATTAAGAGCCTTGTGCAGTTGAAGGATCTGAAGTTAGTAGGGTTAAAGTCTCACGATGTTCACATCTTGATGCAACAATTGTTACCGGTGGCCATATGAGACATTTTGCCTAACAAAGTAAGGCTAGCCATAATGCGTCTGTGCTTTTTCTTCAATGTCATATGTAGCAAGGTCATTGATCCTGTGAAGTTAGATGAGCTGGAAAACAAGGCTGCTATTATACTGTGCCAGTTGGAGATGTATTGTCTTCCTACTTTCTTTGACATCATGGTCACTTAATTGCTCATTTGGTCAGAGAAATCAAATGTTGTGGGCCTATTTTTTTGCGGTGGATGTACCCGGTTGAGCGATACATGAAGATCTTAAAAGGGTATATGAAAAATCTGCATCGTCTGGAAGCATCTATTGTTGAAAGGTACATTGTAGAAGAAGCCATTGATTTTTGTTCAGAGTAGATTGAAAAGGCTAAACCGGTTAGGCTTCTCGAGTGTCGGCATGACGACAAGGTGGGCGGTAAGGATTCAAGAGGACTACATGTTATCACTCCAAGTGTAGAAGATTTGTTACAAGCTCACTTGTATGTGTTGAATAATAGTAATGAAGTTTTGCCATACATACTTCAACATGAAGGTTTAGTCAAAGAAAGTAATCCAAAAATGTCAAAGAACTGGGTCTTGAAAAAGCATAACAGGACTTTCCTTGATTGGTTTAAAGATACAATCTTTGCTGATGAAAATGCTTCTGAAACATTAAGAAAGCTAGCAGATGGGCCTAATAGAAATGTTACAACTTGGCAAGGATACGACAGAAACAAGTATTCCTTTTATATAAAAGCACAAGACGAGAAAAGTAAAATGCAAAACAGTGCGGCACCCTAAGGGCTGAATCTCAACACTTCGCCAGTGTACATGATGACAATCCATGTGTAGCTTCCATCCTTTACTTTGGATTCATTGAAAAAATTTGGGAGCTTAACTATGTCAAATTTACTATTTGTGTTTTCAAATATAAATGGGTTAACAGCAACAACGACGTGTAGACCGATGATGTGGGATTTACATTGGTAGATCTAAAGAAACTAGCTTACCAGAATGACCTTTTTATCAGGGCAAAACAAGCAAAACATGTATTTTATGTTCAAGACCCTTGTGATAAAAGGTGGTCAGTGGTTCTACACAGGAAAATAATTGGTGTTAATGTAGAAGATGATGATCATACATTGATACTTATGTTAGTCCTTTGTCCACACAAATATCGCCTAACGTCATTGGAGAAGAAGAAGCTAACGATGTTCATGCTAATCGTAATGATCATGATGAAGGAGAATTAATTAACATCGTCTAATGTAATTTTCTTATTATGCGTGCAATGATTTGAGTCCATTCATTTAAATAACCGATTACAATTTTTTGATAATGTTAATTAAATAATGTTTTTTTTCTTTGCAGGCAGATGGCTAGTCCACCCAGTTCTCCTCCTCTTCCTCCTCCTCCTATAGAAGCAGTATCACAGTCGTTGTCTACTTTGAAGCGGACAAGAAAAGCCACACGGCTACGATCATTGGCGACTAGACTAGTTGGGGCTGACAGACCGATGGTTCACGTTGATCATGTGACCGAGAAGGCCAAAAGTCCCCACAAGAAGAAATTAAGAACATATTTGGGGATTGTTGCTCGTGATAAGGTTGACATGACATACGAGACTTGGAAGCAAGTCCCTGCTGCTCAGAAGGATCTGATATGGGAGGATATTCAGGTATTTTAGTTTTCATTTTGCATATTGTTTATTAGCCAAAAAATTTCATTTATTAACAATAAAACCTAATTTATTGTTTGTCAGACTGAATTTGATATCCTTGAAGCATCTGACGTTAGGACAAAGAAGAAAATACTTTAGTTTGTGGGGGAGCGGTGGAGACAATTTATGTCTGACTTGACGTCAAAATGGACACTTGCAGTTGACAAGGACAGTGTCGATGACACTGTATGCGAAAAATACGGCATTACCAAGGAGAAATGGGCCCAATTTTGTCAGAGCTGTAGAGACCCCTCATGGGAGGTATGTACATTGTGATTTTCATTGTTTTCAAGTTTAAATTCACTTCTTATAATACATTGTAATAATGAGTTTGATTAATGTTTGATTTTTGCAGGATGTGCGGAAAAAGGCACACGCCATCCAGAAGTAGAATGTTGCCCCCCACGTGTTGTCTCATGGGGGTTATGAATATTTAGAAAAGAAGTTGATGGATGAGAAAAGAAAGAAAAAACAGGAGGAAGCTGCTCAATTCGGAAGTACTGAGGCCATGATTGATCCTTCATCTCCCATCAGACGACACGTGAAGTGGAAGATGACCTACACCAAAAAAACTGGCCAGATGACATTTGAGGTAGCAAAGGAAATTGCTGAGAAAATTGTAAGTCACTTTTAATCAATAATCGTAATTAGTTATGTTTATTTTGTCACAATCTTTGGCATGCAAATGTATTCTATACATGATTCGTTGGAGGAGCAGGCGTCACAGGGTTCGTTTGTCCCCCATGGACGTCAAGATGTCTTGATTGCTGCCATTGGTCGACCAGAACACCCTGGTCGTGTGCATGCTTCTGGAGCCAGTGTGACCATCAAACAATACTTTGGACCGGCTCAACGGACCTCCCGCACTTCTTCCTCCGTCGCTCCTGAAGAACTAGAGCAACTGACTCAACAAATCAGGGACTAGCTGGAGGAGTCGATTACAGAAAAAGTGACTCGGCAACTGATGTTATCCTTCAGCCAGATGCAGTCCCAGTTTCAGTCACAGATGCAATCACAGGGACTTGCACTATCTCTGGAGCCTGAGGTTGGTCCCTCAACTACTCGTGTCAACACAAAGGGGAGTTGTGTTGATCCCTCAGCGATTGATCCAGACACGGGTGACTCAGAAAAATATGGGTTGTACATCGAAGAAAATCTTCCTCGCCTGGTTGCCCTAGGAAGAGTTTATGAGGGATCCACAATCGTTCACAACATCCCTTTGTTGTATGATCAAGTGAAGGTTGGTGTTTAGGAAGTTAAAGATGCAGATGCTCTCATTCCTATACCCACTGATGAGGTTATTTTAGTGGGGCAGACACTTAACACCTTCCTTGCTTGGCTGACACATCTCGTCAAGCGTTTATCAGAACAAGTATTTTACTCTCATTATATGCTTCTTTTTTTCAATTGAATTGTTCACTGTAATTAAATTATGTTAATTAACTATGTTGGATAAACAAGAAGCTGTGTCTCTAGCAAAACCTGCAGATAGGCCGGATCCCGAGGTTGATAATCTCTTATATCTAATGACATTGACCATCCCACAAATTTTTTTGAAGTCGTTGCAGGTTATGTGGGATGCTTCCCTTTTTAAGCTGTTTAATTCAGACTTCCCCTTGTACATAAAGCATAAAGATCTGTCTGAAATAGCACACGGTGGTCAATGTCTCAGCATCTTTGTTATACAGTTGTGGATTCTGTAAGTCAATTTAGATTATTGTTAATTACCTGAGTTATTGTTTTAGATTGATACATAATTTACTTTGTGTTAACAACAATAGATATATGATTGAGACAAGTATGCGATTGGGGAATTCTGATGTGTATGGATTCCTCGAGCCACAGTCCATCCAGTGATCTGGGCAGTCATAGTTTGAATCAGAAAGTTACATGAAGAACTGGATGCAGAGTTCAAAATGGGATGCCTACCTGGGAGCCTACCTGAATGGGTAAGTAAAACCAAACAAATGAATTTAAATAATGTATAATACTACAATAACCTATATTAGTCTCCACTGTAGTGCACACTGGCAAATGGTTGCCATTTTGCCTAAGGAAAATCTTGTTGTCTGATTTTGTTCCTTACATAATAGGCCAGACAACTATCTGAAAGGATTAATTAACAAGTAAATGTTGTTTCTCAATACATTTACATTAGCATTAGTCAACAACATCAATATTTTAATGTTCCTTGTATTCAACAGTGCTTTGAAAGGAGTTGACGATACTTCACAACCCAAATCCATGGCTGCAGGTGCTAGGTGGATTGTTGTTAAAGTAAGTATTTTAAACAATGCTTTTACTTATATATATTTTATGTCTGTGTACACTAATCTGTAGTTAACGTTGAATATCTAAATTTCATTATGTATTTAGTATAATAAACAAAAAGGAAGCACTGAGTGTGACTATTACGTGATGCACTGGATGTCAACTATAATTTTAGGAAGTTTTAGGAATAATTAGGAAATGGCAATTGTTTATTTCAAACAAATTTGATTTTCTTATCATTGGTATTATATTATTAACTTATGTTTTATTTTATCTTGCAGTATTTTAATGATGTTAGACCATTGGAGTCAGACACATTGAAGGCGCTTCGCATCCAGTGGGCAAACTATTAGCTCAAAGTTAGAAATGAAACTCAGTTTACTAGCTTGTAATTTTAGTTAGGATGTTAGGCAACTTAGGATGTTAGGCAACATTGTAATTTTAGTTTAATTCATTAGTTTACTACCTTGCTTTACAATTGATGTAACCTTTTAACATTAATTGAATATTCTTTATTCATAGTCATTAATAAATTTTTATTGATATATAGTTATCAATTGATTTTTACAATGGATAGTTTACTAGCTAGCTTTATGCTAAAAACTACTTCAAAATAGAATGCAAATGATATATGCTTGTGGTCTGATTTCAAATTTGTAGGTTGACTTTTGGATTTATTGAAAAAACATGCATTAAAAAAAATTCCTAATAACAACATCGGTTTTTTTAAAAAATTGATGTTAACCTACGCAAACAACATCAATTTTTCCAAAAACCGATGTTAACTATCAATGTTAACATTGGTTTTCAACAAAAACCGATGTTAACTTCCAAAATGTTAACATTGGTTTTCTACAAAAATTGATGTCAAATTCCAACGCTACTACCTTTTTTGTGTAATTCTTATTATATAACATCAGTTATTTAAATATTCGATATTAACATTAATACTTTCAACGTCGGTACTTTCAACATCGGTTAATAACCGATGTTGAAAGTCCTAAATAACTGATGTAAAAAACATATTTTCTAGTAGTGTATGATTTTTGATGAAACAAAGGTACTCAATTGTAAAAAGTTTTTGGAAGCTGACTTGGCTTGGCACAAACATTTGTAAAATATAGCAGATTGAGCTTGGAGTAGAATAAAGAAAATTTTCTTAAATGGCTCCAAAATTTAAAGTCTAAAAGAAATTTTATTTCGGTTATTTCATGAATATGAATTTGCTTGTGCCAACTTAGATATTTACCCTATTTTTTTATTCAATAGCAAAAGAGAGCATAAATTTTCTAAAAAATAAAAAAATGTTATGAAGTATAAAAAATGATACTTAAATACTATCTCTGGCTTTTTTATATAAAATAAGTTATAGCATAAAATACATTATAACTTTTTGTTTTATAAAAAGAATTGGAGAGAGTATAATAGAATATAATTAATTAGGAAAACAATTAATATGTGAATAGTATCGTTAAATAATTAAAATTCTCTGTAAAAAAACGATATTATCAAAACCATTACATATTTATATTATAATTTTAATTATTTTTTGCCATAATTTATTCTTATCAAAATCCGGGGATTGAGTCGTGATGTAAGCTCCATTGGAGCTTGTAGGCCTAGGATCTTTTTCATTAATGGATTCCTTTGCTTCTTGGAAGATGAATAGCAGCGGAATGGAGAAGGAAGAGAGAGAGGAGATGCCACTTCAAGGAGAAGATGAGTCTAGAAGAAGCTCACCATCATAGGAGGCCATAGATAAGAGCTTGGAGGAAGAAGGAGATGAATGAAGGGAGAGGAAGAGAAGAGCACAAAATTTTGTGCTCTAAAAGAGCTCTGAAATCTAAAGTTTAATTTTCAAATGATCAAAGTTGAAAAAATGTACACACATGACCTCCATTTATAGCCTAAGTGTCACACAAAATTGGAGGGAAATTTGAATTTCTATTTAAATTTCACTTGAATTTGTGGAGCCAAATTTTGGAGCCAAAATTTCACTAATTATGATTAGTAAATTTTAGCTATGGTTCAACCCACTAATTCAAGATCAAGTCCAAGATTCTCCATTAAGTGTGCTTAGGTGTCATGAGGCATGTAAAGCATGAAGGACATGCACAAAGTATGACTATATGATGTGACAATGGGGTGTAGCAAGCAAATGCTCACTTTCCCCTCTAAAATTTAATTGGATTAGGCTTCTCCCAATTCAATTAAATGTATTTACCAACACACACATCAAATATTCACTTAATGCATGTGAAATTACAAAACTACCCCTAATATAGAAACTAGTCTAGGTGCCCTAAAATACAAGGGCTGAAAAATCCTACATTTCTAGGGTACCCTACTTATATTATGGAGTCTTAAATACAAGGCCCAAAAATAATGAAATCCTAATCTAATATGTACAAAGATAAGTGGGCTCATACTTAGCCCATGGGCCCAAAATCTACCCTAAGGCTCATGAGAACCTTAGGGCCTTCTCTTGCATCTCTGACCCAATCTTCTTGGAGTCTTCTATCCAATGCTCTTGGGGGGTAGGATTGCATCATTCCCTCCCCCTTCAAAAGGATTTGACCTTAAATCCATAGGTTCTTGAAACTCAGGGATTCTTTCCTCAACACCTGTAAAAAGAATAAAAACATATGTATTAGTGATGCTGGGTATGTTAGAGTAGGGTAAGGACTGAAAACCCCTTTCCTGACCATCTTCCTATGAGAGAACATAATTCCTCA
Source organism: Glycine soja (assembly GCF_004193775.1). Classification (NCBI taxonomy): domain Eukaryota; kingdom Viridiplantae; phylum Streptophyta; class Magnoliopsida; order Fabales; family Fabaceae; genus Glycine; species Glycine soja. The sequence goes on along the minus strand of NC_041015.1, from coordinate 30,175,027 downwards.
CCAACTCAATGAGTGGTGCTACAAGTATAAAAAAATATGGGACAAGCCTTTTGTAAAAGTTTGTTAAGTCATTGAAGCCCCAAATTTCCCTTATACATGGTGGAGTAGGCCACTCAGGAATGACCTTTATTCTCTTAGGGTCCATGGGAAGCCCTTGATCACTATTTAAAAAGTTAAGGAAAGTAATGGAATAAAACATACCTTTGTCTTTATTTTCATGTTGATTATTCCTACAAAAAATTATGACAAACCTAAGGTGTCCGATATGAGCACCTAAGTTTGTATTGAAACAAAAAATAAGAACAAACCTACCTAATGAGTCCCTGTGTATACAAATCATGAAGATGTTGGGTGCATGAGTGATTTTACAAAAGAGGGTTGCACCACTCAACACATTCATCATACCACCTATCATAGGGATTTGGTGCCTCATAATACTTATTTTGGGCACCAACAAAGCATAAGGATATAAGCTCTTACAAACCAAACCCTTATCCAACAACTCCTTTACTTGAGGAATAACCTCAAGCTCAAGAGGTATGGCGGTGCTAAGGGATGTTTCCCTTGATAGAAGAAGGTAGAAAGATTGTTTAAGAAGGAGTGCTCTTTTGATATCACATTTTGTTGCAAAATGATTTTCCTTCTTAACAATCTTCTTGGAGGAATCCTTTTCCTCTTTTTCCTTCCCCTTGGCCTTTGAAGACAAGGCCTTACTATCCTTCTTTTTCTTTTGGTTTTCTAGTTTTTCTTCCTCATCCCTCTTATCTTTCATAGTTAGTTGATCCTTGGCCACTTGTGAAGGTGTTTGAGGATGCAACACAAATTTAGTGCCAAGATGGGTGAGGGTAATCTCATTAGTTAGGCCATTGTAAATGATCTTCCTATCAAATTTCCATGGCCTTCCTAAAAGAATATGTCCTGCCTCCATGGGAACTATATCATAATTAACTTTATCCTTATATGTCCCAATGGAGAAAGGTACCTTCACTTGTTGGTTAACTATCATTTCCCCTTGCTCATTGAGCCATTGAAGTTTATAAGGTTTTGGGTGGGAAATGATAGTGAGGTTCAACTTGGAAACTAATCTTGTGCTACAACAATTGCAACAAGATCCACTATCCACAATGAGAGAACAATTTTTATCTAAAATTTTGCATCTTGTATGAAAGATGTTCTCTCTTTGGGATTGAGATAGATCACAAGATTGACCTCCAAGGAGTCTTCTAAACCAAAAGAGTTTTAACAAGACAAATTTTCAAGGATTCTTCAACAATTAAAGCAATGAAAAGCATATAAAAGCAAGCTAGGACTCAAAGATAAACTTAGAATGACTCTAGAGTAGAGTAAAAAAAACTAAAAAAAAAGACTCAAGAAACCTCTAGTTTTGGAACTTGTATTAACAGTAATTTTCAATTGAAATTTCAGAACTAGGATTAGTATAAAATAGGCACCAATTATAGAACAAATTTTGAGCAAAACAACAAGCACACTTCCCTTTCACTTTTTTTTCCTGGACACTGATTTTTCTTTCAAATTGTGTGATTTTTATTATTTTTTCCTGTAATTCCAAATCACTTGGTTCAAAAAACGTAGTTACCAATTCCCAGTAATTTATACAAGTTCATATGTTCAAGCTGCCAGTACCAGCGATTTCAACCTAGAAATCAAGAGTAGTGTTTATGTTGCTTAAGGTTTGGATAGTTACAATTTGTGTTTGCTTATGCTCAATTATCTTGAATAACACAATTCAAGAGAGCTTAAGACTTATTTTGATTCAAAAATCCAGCCACAACTCAGCACCACAACTCAACTTCATCATAGGCATCATGTAGGAAACTTAGAAAAAAAAAGGAGTTCAACAACAAGACTACTTCTAGGAATTGATTTAGAACATGTTATGAACTAAATAACATGCATGAATTAGACTCAAAATTCAAAAGATAGGCTAAGAATGACAAGAATACATGAACAAATGTATCTAGAATTTAATCAACAAAAATAAAAATTTAACACAAACTTAAAACATAATGTGACAATTACTATGACTAAGCATGACTCTAAGACAACATGGATTAAGTGATTTACACTTAGATTTTTGTTTTTTTTTTCTAATCAATATTTTGGAAGAAAATTTAGATCTAAGGTTCAGTACAAGAATATTATGAATGAAAAATGGCAGAACCTAAAATCAACACAAAAACATGATTCAAGAGTAAATCTACAAAATTTGAACCATAGAAATGCAAGAATAAGTGTAGATCTAAGATTTAATCGGTTTATTTTTTTTAATCTACTCTAAACAACACAAAACCACAAGAAAATGGAGGATATACATGGAGAATAAGATGAAGAACAAGGAATTAAAGAGAATTCACCAAACAAAAAGATAGAGGAAGCAAAAGAACATCACCTAGATGAAGATGCTCTGATACCACATGATGTAAGCTCCATTGGAGCTTGTAGGCCTAGGATCTTCTTCATCAATGGATTCCTTTGCTTCTTGAAAGATGAATGGCAGTGGAATGGAGAAGGATGAGATAGAGGAGACACCACTTCAAGGAGAAGATGAGTCTAGAAGAAGCTCACCACCATAGGAGGCTATGGATAAGAGCTTGGAGGAAGAAGGAGATGAATGAAGGGAGAGGAAGAGAAAAGCACGAAATTTTGTGCTCTAAAAGAGCTCTGAAATCTGAAGTTTAATTTTCAAATGATCAAAGTTGAAAAAATGCACACACATGACCTCTATTTATAGCCTAAGTGTCACACAAAATTGGAGGGAAATTTGAATTTCTATTCAAATTTCACTTGAATTTGAAATTGAATTTGTGGAGCCAAATTTTGGAGCCAAAATTTCCCTAATTATGATTAGTAAATTTTAGCTATGGTTCAACCCACTAATCCAAGATCAAGTCCAAGATTCTCCACTAAGTGTGCTTAGGTGTCATGAGGCATGTAAAGCATGAAGGACATGCACAAAGTGTGACTATATGATGTGGCAATGGGGTGTAACATGCAAATGCTCACTTCCCCCTCTAAAATTTAATTGGATTGGGCTTCTCCCAATTCAATTAAATTTATTTACCAATACACACACCAAATATTCACTTAATGCATGTGAAATTACAAAGCTACACCTAATACAAAAACTAGTCTAGGTGCCCTAAAATACAAGGGCTGAAAAATCCTACATCAATGGTAATGTAGTTATATTTTGAAGGGTCATGACTTTTCAAATTGAATTTCAGAAGTTCTGTTACTGGTAATTGATTACACATCAATGGTAATGGATTACACATCAATGGTAATGGATTATAGCTTTTAAATTCAAATTTCAAAATCCTTTTGAAATGCTGATTTGCAAAATTTATCTTCTGGTAATCGATTACAGGTCCTGGTAATCGATTACCAGAGCCTTTGCTATCTTGGAAACAGTTTGTTTTAAGACAAAAACCAATCAACCAATGAGATTGTTTGAGGCCTTATCTTTTTCTTGATCTTGTTTGCTTAACCTTAAATTAATCTTGAAGCAATGTTTAACCTTTGAATGTTTGTTGAAGCAACCTTGGCATCATCAAAACCTTGTATTCATACACCCACATTCTCCCCCTTTTTGATGATTACATTCATTATCAAGTGAATTCTTTTCGGCATCATCAAAACCTGCGTTATTCACATTCTCCCCCTTTTTGATGATGACAGCCATTATCAAGTATATTCTTTTTGACATCATCAAAACCTGCATGATTCACATTCTCCCCCTTTTTATGATGACAACCATCTGTAGGTTAAGAGTAAAAGGAATATCTATTTGGGTTGTTTACTCCCCCTTGATTTTGCAATGATTGCATATATGAGACAGTTGAATATTTCACATATATAAAAAAATTGTCTCAATAAAAATAGATAATTTCCCTTACTATCTTAGCTTTTTATCTATCTCTCCCCCTTTGTCAACATCAAAAACAAATCATGAGGAAAGAGAAGAAAAGCATTCAACAATTTATAATGAATTAAAAAAGTAGAGCATGCCATACGTTCAAAGTATCATTTCTTGGCCCAAAAGAAAACTGATACCACTTGTTGGAATATATGATAATCAAATGATATCAAAAGGCCTTTTTCACATAATTGATAAATACTTAATAAACTATTCTTAAGACCATGAATAAATAAAACATTTTCTATTGAGGTAGAGAGATTCATACTTAGTTTTCCAACTCCAACAATTTTACCTTTCTTGTTGTCTCCATAGATCACATGTTCACTATTTTTAGGAGAAATATGAATAAACTTTGATGCATCTCCCACCATGTGTTTAGAGCAACCGCTATCAATGTATGAACTTTACTTCAAGGAGTCCATCATTCATATAATCATATTTTGACTTTGGTACCCAAATTTTCTTGGGTCCAAAGTTTTGACTAAGGATCCTTTTGGAACCCATACAATTTTCACTCCATTATCTTTTTCTTGATCTTGTTTGCTTGACCTTGAATTAATCTTAAAAAGCAATGCTTAACCTTTGAATGTTTGTTAAAGAAACCTTGACATCATCAAAACCTTGTATTCGTACACTCACACCAACAATTTACTAAAGGACAATGTTAGCTACAACGGGAAGTAAACGATCTCGCTTTGCAAATTTTAGTTTTGCCTCTCTTTATTAGGCATTGCTAACATTTGAATTTAAAGAAAGGACCAAATGTAAGAAAATAAAAGGAATTTCCAGAATATTTCTTAAGGTTTTCTTTAGTTGTAAAAGAGGACCACATGAAATTGTTTGTACTATTATTCCTATTCTCTCCATTTATAGCATGCCATGTGGTTTCACCTTCATCTATGAGATAACGGTCATAGCAAGGCTCAATTCTAATCCGTAATGAATCCTTCACAGAAGTCTATAAAAGGTGCCTCTTTCTCAAGAAATCAATAGTGAAGTATATCAAGTGAAAATGAGCAAAAGTTCTTTGAAGTGAAGCGATGTTAAAATTTATGGACAATACACTTGCATTTAATTTGTTCATCCATTGTCAAGCAAAATTTATTTATATTTGAGTTTTATTGTATTCATTGAAACTTTTGTTTGTGAAAGCCAGGAGTGACTTAGTGAAAAACAATGCTTAAGTGTTCTTAGACTTAGGGGGAGTCTAAAGTTGTGCCAGTAGTGGCCTAGAGAATACATGTCTAGCAAATATTATATGGATAAAATACTTGTTTGTAATTAAGTACTAATTAGTGGAACCCTTTTTAGTTTTGTAAATAAGAATTGGACGTAGTTTTATTTGAGTGAACCAATATAAATTAAGTGTTTCCACTTCTTGTTAGGTCCAGACGACCATGTGTCTCATCCAGCCTAGATTTTGATGTTAAAATAAGTATAAATTATTGATATTATAACGAGTTTTTGACAAGTGGACAAGATTATTATGTTAAAAGAATATCACCCACATCTATAGAAAGTATGTTTATTTTAACCAAGCATCCAACATACTATATTCACTGAGCATCCACTTTCATGCATAAAAACATAGCACGTTGTCATAAGGTAAACTCATGCGTCTAGTCGCAAAGACTGTATCACGAAAAGGGAAGTGCTTATGTACTGTTTTATTCACATTATATTTTTCTCTCTTACATTTGAATAACTAACATTTGAATTTAAGAAAAAGATAGTATAGAAGAGAATAGAAGGCTTTTATGGAATATTCTCTTGACGGTCGCTTTCACAGTGGACAAAAAGCACATGGCGTTGTCTGTACTTTTTATAAATCTTACCATTTAGAGCTTGACACATCGACCAAATCCTTTTTGTGAGACAACAATCCTACCAAGATAACAACATAGATACTACAATAGATATCTCACTAAAGACTATAAAAGGATGTCTTTGTCAATGAAGCAGCTGATGAAAAATGAGAAAAAAAAGAACAAGAGTGCAAGAAATATTTGAAGAGAAACTCTATTATTAGCGCAACAAGTTTTACATTGTTATTATCTTTTGCAAAAGCAATGTAGTTCGCATTTGTGCTAAATTGTATATGCAATCTTTGAGTGTTAAGAATAATTGTATTCGATCAAACATTTGTTTGTGAAAGCCAGAGTGGCATGATGTTAAAAAATATTTGGATTCTTAGATTCAGGGAGAGTCTATTGAGATACTAGAAGTGGTATTAAGAATACTTGTAAAGCTAGGAGTGGCCAGTTAGAATACTTCTTTGTAATTAGTTATTGATTAGTGGAAGCCTTTACTAGTGAGTAAAGGAGAACAAGACATAGTTCAAGTTGAGCGAACCAGCATAAACAAAGTTATTCTTTCTCATTAGTCTAATTGTTATTAGTGGATGACCAATGTTTGTCTCTATTTTTATCCATACTTTCTCTGTTATTGCGAAAAGTTTTTATCTTTGATATACACACTATCCAACCCTTCCTTTTAGTGTATTTCTTGCAATTATAGTTGGAAAAAATGCTTGGCCTTGAGGGTTGAGTATGTAATGGAAAAGATCCTATATATATCAAAGATATGGAAGAAGGACTTGCCACCAACAAACCACCTGATGCAATCCTACCCCCCAAGGGTATTGGATAGAAGAATCCAAGAGGATTGGGCTAGGGTTACTAAAGAAGGCCCTAGGGTTCTCATGAACCTCAGGGTAGATTTTTGACCCCATGGGCCAAGGTTGGATCCCCTCTTCTTTGTAAATATTAGAATAGATTTTTCCTTCTTTTGGGCCTTGTATCTGGCCATTCTAGTAGTATAGGATTTTAGCCTTGTATTTCAGGGCATTTTGAGTAGTCTTTGTAGTAGGAACTTTTTTGTATTTTCATGTATTTTGTCATGGGGGTGAGCTTAGCTATTATAGGAGGTGTGTAGCTAATCTCTAGCTTCTCATCTCAAGGAGGTGAGCTTAGCTATTAGAGAGGTTTGTGTAGCTAAGCTCTAGCTTCTCTAGGAACCTTCTCAAGGAAGCTTCTCAAAGAAGCTTCTAAAGGAAGTGTCTCAAGAAAGCTTCTCAAGGAAGCTTCTCAAGGAAGTTTCTCAAGGAAGCTACCTAGGCTATAAATAGAAGCATGTGTAACACTTTTTGTAACTTTGATGAATGAGAGTCTTGTGAGACACACTTCAAAGTTCAACTTTTCTCCCTCTTTTCTTCCTTCAAGTTCGTGCTCCCCCCTCTCTCTTTCTCTCTCTCTCTCTCTCTTTCTTTTCCTCCATTGAAGCTTCCTCTTTAAGCTTCTTATCCAAGGCACTTTCTTGGTGGTGAAGCTCCTTCTTCCATGGCTTATTCCCTAGTGGATGGTGCCTCCTTTCACCTTTAATCCTTTATCTTCTGCTGCATGTCCATGGTGGAAAATTACCATTGAAGGAACTCATTGAAGCTCAAAGATCCAGCCTCTATAGAAGCTTCACAAGCAAGCTTCCATCAAGTGGTATCAGAGCACAAGAGCTTCAAGTAGGTGCTTCTTAAACCTCTATTAATTTTCAGCTTTACCTTCTCCTCCATTGTCGTTTCTTCATTTTTCTCCATGTATCTCCTCACATGTCTTGTGCTAAATGTTGTTAACATGATTCTTTAGAGTTTCCACTGATTAACCTTGCCATAGAAGCTAGATTTGATTTTCTATGGTTTAAATTTCTTGTTCTTGTTCTTGAACCATGAATTGTGTTGAGTTTGGGTTCCTTTGATTTTTGTCTTGTTATTTTTTGTGGCTGAAACCTAAACCGTAAAATTCTTACAAAAACATTAAATTAGAAGAAAACCTCAAAAATCTAGAGTGACTTGTTCATCTATTGTAGTTTTTTCATAGAAGTCATGTCTAGTCATGAAACTTGTCACATAAGATTTCTTATGTTGTGCTGAATTTTATTTTTCTCGTTTCTTTGTCTAACTCATTTGTTCATGAGTGTATGAAATTCTTTTATCCTATTATTTGATTTGAGTAAAATATTTCATGTTAATTATTCCTTAACATGTTCATGCAAAATTCTTAGAGAGTCTTTGATTGTGAACCTTTTCTTGAACTTATAGGTTTTCTTATGAGTGTGTCTATTGCGAATTTGAGTTTTGGTGATTGAATTGCTGGCTGAAATTTTGATCCTAAGTGAATATTGAACTCCTAACACTGTGGTAAACAAGCCTAGTGAGCTCAACATACATAAGAAGGTTGAAAGTAAGCCCAAGGCAATCAATATACCATGCTTAAAAAAAATTTGAAGTCTGAAATTGCTGGTGCTGGCATCTTGAACATACGAACTTGTAAAAATTACTGAGAATTGGTAACTGCGAATTTTGAGCTGAAATGTTTATGGAATTTTTTGGACATCTGGAAAAAAATTATAAAAAAAGAACCAATGGATTTGGAAAAAGAAGAAAATACGAACAATCACACAAGTTGACAAAAAAATTAGAGTTCAGGAAAAAGAAAAGTGATAGGGAAACGTGCTTGTTGTTTTGGCTCGAAATTTGTGCTATAATTGGTTCCTATTTTATACCAATCTTAGTTCTGAAATTTCAATTTAAAATTAGTGTGAAAACAAGTGCCAAAACTAGAGGTTTGTTGAGTCTTTTTTTTTTCGTTTTTTACTCTACTCTTGAGCCATTCTATGTTTCTCTTTGAGTCCTAGTTTGCTTCTATGTCCTTTTCATTGCTTTGATTGTTGAATAATCCTTGAAAAAAATTGTCTTGTTAAAACTCTATTGGTTTAGCTTTCATTTCATTTTATTTTGGTGGTTGGTTATTGCTTGTCTCTCTGTTTCCTTGTTGTGAGTTTCCATATAGGGAATTGGAAATGAGGATTGGTGCCATCCATTGAAGAATTTCAGTCAAGAAGTGAGGGGCCAACCACCTTAAGAGCTATTGGACTAAGAAGCACTCCAAATTGAGTGAATCACCAAAGAGAGAACAACCACCAAAATTGAGGACCGTTTTGTAATTTGCAATTTACTTACCTTCATTGCTTTCAAGTTTTGTAACAAAATGGCCTTTCATTGGAAGTGTGTTGGGAACCTCCAATAGGTTACCAAACTTCTATTTGTGTGTAATAATTTTAGGAAATTTTACCTTAGGATTGTGAGTGTTTTGTTCGGAGCCTTAAATGTGGTCATCCAAACACTCTTAGGATTCACCTAGTGTACATTTCTTGCTTATTTTCATAGCTTATTTCCTTTACCTTCCATTGTCAAACCGCCTAGATAGTTTGCCTTTTACCAATTACTTTTTACCTTATCTTTCACACCTCTTTTAGTATTTATTTTGGCTAGTTTCAACCATAGTTTCTTTTACCTTTTGTTTTCAAACCCCCGACAAGAAAGAACCACAACTTAGAAACCAACATGAGTCTTCATTCTTCATCTAGTATTAATGGTGAGGGTTCTACTCCTAAGGACCCCTTGTATAAGATATTAAATGAGTTGGGATCCCTTAAGTTGTGGAAGGAAAAACAAGAGAGAAAAGAAAAAGGAAAAAAAAGAGTGGAAGAAATAAATCAAGATGAAAAAGAGAAAATAAGGGAAGAAGAAATAAGAAAAATACTAAAAGAGTTAAGAAAAGAAAAACATGCCTCCTATAGTAGTCATAACTCTTGCAAGAGCCTAAGTGAAGAACTTCGTGACTATTATGAAGGAAGACATAGGTCACATCTTAGACCTCACTCCCATAGGAGAAAAAAAGAAAGAAAGCCTTAACAGGCTAACATTAACCTCCTATACATCCATGGGAAGGAGAATGTAGAGGCTAACTTAGATTGGGTAAAAAGGGTAGAGCAATAACATAAAAGGAAGTCTACTTCAAAATCTTATGACTCTCACTCTTATCCAAAGAAAGACCAAGGGTAAGGCATCTTAGAGGTGACACCTTCTAATCCCAAAGATGATAAGGGGAAGATAATAGAAAAGCAACCATTTAAGGCTAGTATGCAAGAGAAGACAAGCTCCATAAAGTGCTTTAAATGTCTTGGAAAAGGACACATTACTTCTCAATGCCCCACCAAGAAACCCATGATTATGAAGGGCCAAGACATTTATAGTAGCCAAGATGAGGCTACTACTTCACCTTCCTCAAGTGAAAGTGAAGAAGCAAAAGGGGAATAATCTAGTGAAGAAATCTACCCCCAAGAAAAATGACAACCATTAATGGTTAAGGAGGAGTGTAAGGAGGTAAGTGTCTCCTCCAAGAGGTTAGCTAAGAAGGAAAGTCATTTTACAATAAAGACAAACATTGAAGAAACTTCCCCTCTTAGACAACCTCCACATTTCCTCTTTTGTAAAAAGACACTTGTTAGCATTGCCACACCTCTTGGGGTTCAGGTTATTCCTCAAGTAAAGGAGTTGTTTGATAAGGGTTTGGTTTGTAAGAGCTTAAATCCTTGTGCTTTGTTGGTGCCCAAAATAGGTATTATTAGGCACCAAATCCCTAAAATAGATGGTATGATGAATGTGTTGAGTGGTGCAACCCTCTTTTGTTAAATCACTCATGCACCCAACATCTTCATGATTCGTGTACATAGGGACTCATTAGGTAGGTTTGTTCTTACTTTTGGTTTTAATACAAACCTAGGTGCTCATATGGGACACCTTAGGTTTATCATACTTTTTTGTAGGGATAATCAACATGAAAATACAGAAAAGGTACGTTTTATTGCATTACTTTCCTTAATTTTCTTAATAACGATCAAGGGGTTCCCATGGACCCTAAGAGAATAAAGGTCATTCCTGATTGGCCCACTCCACCAAGTATAAGGGAAATCTGGGGCTACCATGACTTAACAAACTTTTACAAAAGGTTTGTCCCATATTTTTCTATACTTGTAGTACCACTCATTGATTTGGTGAAGAACCATGTTCCCTCATGGGAAGATGCCCATGAAAGGGATTTTCAAACCTTATCCTACTCTAACATACCCAACATCTCTAATATATATGCTTTTATTCTTTTTACAAGTGTCGAGGGAAGGAGCCCAGAGTATGAAGATCCTTGGGATTTAAGGTCAAATCCTTTCCATGTTGGAGGGGATGATGCAATCCTACCCCCCAAGGGTATTGGATAGAAGAATCCAAGAGGATTGGGCTAGAGCTACTAAAGAAGGCCCTAGGATTCTCATGAACCTCACGGTAGATTTTTAAGCCCATGGGCTAAGGTTGGGTCCACTCTTCTTTGTTAATATTAGAATAAGTTTTTCCGTCTTTTGGGGCTTGTATTAGGCCATTCTAGTAGTATAGGGTTTTAGCCTTGTATTTCAGGGCATTTTGAGTAGTTTTTGTAGTAGGGACTTTTTTGTATTTTCATGTATTTTGTCATTGGGGTGAGCTTAGCTATTATAGGGAGTGTGTAGCTAAGCTCTAGCTTCTCATCTCAAGGAGATGAGCTTAGCTATTAGAGAGGTGTATGTAGCTAAGCTCTAGCTTCTCTAGGAATCTTCTCAAGGAAGCTTCTCAAGGAGTTGAGCTTAGTTATTAGGGGATGTGTATAGCTAAGATCTAGCTTCTCAAGGAAGCTTCTTAAAGAAGCTTCTCAAAAAAGTTTCTCAAGGAAGCTACCTAGGCTAAAAATAGAAGCATGTGTAACACTTTTTGTAACTTTGATGAATGAGAGTCTTGTGAGACACACTTCAGAGTTCAACTTCTCTCCCTTTTTTCTTCCTTCAATTTCGTGCTCCCCCCTCTCTCTTTCCCTCTCTCTCTCTCTTTCTTTTCTTCCATTGAAGCTTCCTCTCTAAGCTTCTTATCCAAGGCACTTTCTTGGTGGTGAAACTCCTTCTTTCATGGCTTATTCCCTAGTGGATGGTGCCTCCTTTCACCTTTTCTCCTTTATCTTCCATTGCATCTCCATGGTGGAAAAACACCATTGAAGGACCTCATTGAAGCTCAAAGATCCAACCTCCATAGAAGCTTTACAAGCAAGCTTCCATCAGCACCTCTATTGAGAGAGATAAAGTATGACTACTGGAAGGAGCTTATGATATCCCATTTTGAATATATTCGCAAAGACTGATGGGATGTGGTGGAAAACATAGATTACATACCATACAGTGACCAGCTAAATGAAATCCCCAAGCTCAGATTTTTCTTAAACACCAAGGCTATGAATGTAATGGTGTGTGCTTTTTCAGAAGAGGAGTACAAAAAGGTACATAGCTTCAAGAATACCAAACAAATGTGGAACTCCTTAGATGTAACATACGAGGGCACCTCATAGGTAAAGAGGAACAAACTCAGTCTCCTCACTCGTAAGTATGAACTCTTTTCCATGGAATAAAATGAAGACAAACAATGTATGTTTAGATGTTTTTAGACCATTCTTAATGAATTAAGATCCTTAGGTATAACTTATGATAATTATAATCACATTGACAAAATTCTAAGAAGTCTATCTAGGAAATGGAGACTACAGGTAACAACACTGAGAGCGATAAATAATCTTAAGTCTATGTCCCTTGAGGAATTGTTGGTACCCTCGAGGTTCATGAACAAGAGCTCTAGCAAGACGAAAATCTTAGAAAAGGAAAATATCTGGCTCTTAGCAATTAAAAGAACAAGAAAGAACCATTATCTAGAGAACAAGTATGGAGAAGGTCCTCCAAAGCGCTTAAAGTCAATGATTCATTTGACAATGAATTTGAAAAAGATGAGGATGAGGATGAACTCGCCTTCATCTCTCACAAAATCCGCAAGATGTTGTGAAAAAAAAGTGGGTCTAAATGGAGAATCTCTTCAAGAAGAATGCCTTGGGACAAGAAGGACAAAGAGAAAAGTTCCGTAGTCTAGTATGAGAGCAGAAACCCTGAACACTTCAAGTCAGAATATTCAGATCTAGAGAAAAATCAAAATAAAATGAAAATATTTAAGACTAAAGAAAATAAGGGGCTTATGTGCACGTGGGGACGTGGACGACACCTTGTCTAATGAAGATGATAAAGAAGCAAACATATGCCTGATGGAAGACAAAACCTCTAAAAGATCTGAATCAGACCAGGATAGTAAGGTAAATCTTGATGACCTTGAGTCTCTTAGGAAAGCGTATCATGAACTTTGATCAAACTCATCTATTCTTTCAAAAGCTTATAGAATCCTATGTAGAGATTTAAAAAATCTATCCAAAGATCATCTAAAGCTTAAGAAAACCCTTCAGGATAAAGAATATGGTTCAATGGATGAGTCCGTTTAAGCATGTAAAGCTTGTGAAACTCTTAAAGAAAAAGAGTTCAACTTGTGCATTGAGATAAAGACAAATGCCAGAACTTCTAGGAGCTGGAAAACATCAAAAAGAAGAAAGATATGATCTTTGGAGAGAATGTGCACAAGCACACAAATATTATGATGAATTTAAAGTGAGTAAACACAATCTTTGGGTGGAATGTGAAAAACACAAGAAATTTGTAAGTTTTTCTAAAAGATGAGCTTCTGAAGCATCAAGAACTTAAACGTCAATCTTAAGATGTTGTAAAACTTCATGAGGAAATAAAAACCTTAAATACTACATTATCCAAGTTTGTCAATGGAACAGACAATCGTAAAAAGTTGTCAGGATGATGTAGAAGTTATACTAACAAATCTGGAAATGGGTATGAGGGGAAGATACATGTTCATGATAAAGATACAATTATATGCTACTTCTCTAAAAGAACTGGACACATGATGTCCAGATGTAGGGATCGTCCTAAGAAGGGTTCCCCCATCCTGTTCATGACTAACACAAAAGAACCCAAAAGGATTTGGGTACCTAAGAAAAGAATTTTTCCTGTTACAGATATCCTTGATAATAGGAAGCAGACTCCTGTCATAGTATCTAGACAGTGCCTGCTCATGACACATGATGGAAGAAAAGTGTATGTTCCAATGCTTGACTCCCTATTATGGTGGAACAGTCATTCTTGGAGGCAATCCAAAAGGCAAAATAATTAGCAAGGGTAAGATCACTATTCATCCTTACCACACTATTGATAACATCTTATTTGTTGAAGGTCTTAATCATAATCTACTAAGCATAAGTCAATTACGTTAGAGTGGATATTGTGTATCCTTTTGCAAGGATGAGTGTGTCATCTAGTGTGATGATGGGTCTCCCCTATTCTCTGTAAATAGAAAAGTTAACCTCTACAAGATAAGACTAGGGGAACTCTCAAATCAAAAGGTGTCATGCTTAATCTCTATCAAAGAAAATCATAAGCTATGGCATAGAAAACTTGGCCAGGCAAAGGTGCCACTAATGAAATGCTCTGTGAAGATTTCTCTAAGTTAATGTAGACTGAGTTTGAAATGAGCATGATGAGTGAACTGAAGTTCTTTCTAGAATTGCAAATAAAGCAAAAACCTCGAGGTATTTATATTCATCAGACCAAGTATGTAAAAGAACTATTAAAGAAGTTCAACTTGAGTGATGAAAAAGGGATTAAGACTCTTATGCATCCCATTACACATCTTGGACTGGACAAGGAATCAACGAAGGTGGATGGAACCTTGTACAAAGCAATCATTGGCTCATTGCTCTACCTTGGTATGCCCAGGCTTGATATATGTTTTTTGTTTGTATATGTGCTAGATTCCAAAAGGAACCAAGGGAAGTTCATTTGATTGCAGTTAAATGTATATTCAAAAATTTAACTAGAACTTCTAAGCTTTGTCTTTTGTTCAAAAGAAGATAAAATTTCAGGCTCACAAGCTATTGCAATGTAAACTATGCTAGTGATAAAGTTGAAAGGAAAAGAACAAGAGGAATTTGTCACTTGATAGGAGGCAACATAGTCACATGGATATGCAAGAAGTAGGTATCAACTGCATTATTCGTTGCTGAAGCAGAATACATGTCAGCAACAAGTTGTTATGCTCAACTTCTATGGATAAAGAACTAGCTTGAAGACTATAGTGTCTATGAGAGTAAAATTCCTATCCATTGTGATAATTTAGCTACAATAAGTCTTTCGAAAACCTAACATTGAATTACAGAGAAATGTAGAAGCAAGCTTCATGATGAATCAAGATTGATTCAAAGAAGTTTTGATGATAACAAAGGTGATGACAAAAAGCTCAAAAGTCAAGAACACTTCATGATAACAAAGATGATGATCTCAAGAATCAAAGAATGAGTTCAAGATTGAATCAAGAACACTTCAAGGTTCAAGAGGAAATTTGATTTCAAGAATCAAGAATCAAGTTTCAAGATTCAAGTTCCAAGAATCAAGATCAAGATTCAAGACTCAAGATTCAAGACTCAAGATTCAAAAATCAAGAGAAGACTTAATCAAGATAAGTATTAAAAAGTTTTTTCAAAAACTGAGTAGCATATGAATTTTTCTCAAAACCTTTTACCAAAGAGTTTTTCTGGTAATCAATTACCAGATTATCGTAATCGATTACCAGTAGCAAAATAGTTTTCAAAAAGCTTTCAACTGAATTTACAACGTTCCAATTGATTTCAAAATGTTGTAATCGATTACAATGATTTGGTAATCGATTACCAGTGTGTTTGAACGTCGAAATTCAAATTCAAATGTGAAGAGTCACATCCTTTCACAAAAAAGCTTGGTGTAATCGATTACACTGATTTGGTAATCGATTACCAGTGGTAGTTTCTGAACAAAATCAAAAGTTGTAACTCTTCCAAAGGTTTTCAAGTTTTTCTAAAGGTTATAACTCTTCTAATGGTTCTCTTGACCAGACATGAAGAGTCTATAAAAGCAAGACCTTGATTTGCATTTGAACAACACTTACAACCTTTACAAGCAACTTTTCCACATTGATTTCTGAGTCTCTTTGAACTTCTTCTTCCTCTTCCTTTGTCAAAAGCTTTCTAAAGTTTTCTGTTTTTCAAACCTTGAAAAAAAAACTTGTGCTATTCATCCTTTTCATTCTCTTCTCCCTTTGCGAAAAAGAATTCGCCAAAGGACTAACCGCCTGAATTCTTTTTGTGTCTCTCTTCTCCCTTTTCCAAAAGAACAAAGGACTAACCGCCTGAATTCTTGTGTCTCCCTTCTCCCTTATCAAAGAATTCAAAACGACACAGTCTGAGAATTCTTTTGATTCTTCCCTTTCCCATATACAAAATATTTCAAAGGACTAACCGCCTGAGAATTATTTTGTATCCCCATTCACAAAGTTTCAAAGGTTTAACTGCTTGAGAACTTTGTCTTAACACATTGGAGGGTACATCCTTTGTGGTACAAGTAGAGGGTACATCTACTTGGGTTGTTGACTGAGAACAAGAGAGGGTACATCTCTTGTGGATCAGTTCTAGTGGAGGGTACATCCACTAGGTTGTTCAAAGAGAACAAGGGAGGGTACATCCCTTGTGGATCTTTGCTTGTAAAAGGATTTTTACAAGGTTGAAAGGAAATCTCAAGGACCGCAGGTCGCTTGGGGACTGGATGTAGGCACGGGTTGTTGCCGAACCAATATAAAAACTCTTGTGTGTTTGTCTCCTTCTTCCCTACTCTTTTAATTTCCGCTGTGCACTTTAATTCCCGCATTTACTTTTGGTTAAGTTTCTTTTCTACTCTTTATTTACTTAACAACATGGTAAAAGCCTTAGAAGAGTAAATTTTTAATTAGTAAAGATTTCGGAATAATTAATTCAACCCCCCTTCTTAATTATTCTGATGCCACTTGATCCAACAAGAAAAGCATATAGAAATTAAACATCATTTTATAAGAGATCATGTTCAAAATGGTAAAGTGGATTTAGAGTTTGTACCCACTGATGAACAACTTGTTGATGTTTTTACAAAACCATTAACTTAAGAAAGGTTGATTAAGTTAAGGAGTCAACTTAGAATGATCTCTGTAAATGATTAATTTAATACGCACATGTCGTCAACTAGTGCATCCAAGGACAGGTCCTCCACTGGTCATTACCACATATTCACAATGGGCTGCCATTCCCTAGTTAAACATCTTAAAACTTTATTAATTAAATCTTCATTAGGAAAGATTTTTCCTAAAGATGCAAGGTGATTTACTATATGTGTAAATCTTTTCTGCAAACTATGGATATTTTCATTAGGGTTCATCCTAAATAATTCATATTCATGGGTAAGGGTATTGATTCTAGACCTTTTAACATCTGTGGTTCCTTCATGGGTTAATTGGAGAGTATCCCACATCTCCTTGGCATTAGTACAATTTGACACTCTAAAGCACTCATTTATTCCTAGGGCTGAAGTGATGATGTTTTTGGCTTTGAGATCATAGTGGATTATTCTCCTATCTTCTTCTGTCCACTTATCTCTAGGTTTTTTGGGTTGTAGTGCTTGTGCTTACATCTACTATAGTGGGTATGTGTGGTCCTATTTCTATTGCTTCCCAAATATTTAGATCTATGGCTTCAATGAATATCTGCATACGGGTTTTCCAATAATGGTAACCCTCACCATTGAAAATGGGTGGTCTGTGAATGGAATTTCCTTCAGGAAACAAGGGATTTGAAGAGGCCATGAATCTTGAAGTGGATAGACTTTCTACAAGATACCTGCTCTGATACCACTTGTTGGATCAAGTGGCCTCAGAATAATTAAGAAGGGGGGTTGAATTAATTATTCCTAAACCTTTACTAATTAAAAATTTACTCTTCTAAGGCTTTTACTATGTTGTTAAGTAAACGAAGAACAGAAAAGAAACTTAACCAAAAGTAAAAGCGGGAATTAAAATGCACAGCGGAAATTAAAAGAGTAGGGAAGAAGGAGACAAACACACAAGATTTTTTATACTGGTTCGACAACAACCCGTGCCTACATCCAGTCCCCAAGCGACTTGCGGTCCTTGAGATTTCTTTTCAACCTTGTAAAAATCCTTTTACAAGCAAAGATCCACAAGGGATGTACCCTCCCTTGTTCTCTTTGAACAACCTAGTGGATGTACCCTCCACTAGAACTGATCCACAAGAGATGTACCCTCTCTTGTTCTCAGTCAACAACCCAAGTAGATGTACCCTCTACTTGTACCACAAAGGATGTACCCTCCAATGTGTTAAGACAAAGTTCTCAGGCGGTTAAACCTTTGAAACTTTGTGAATGGGGATACAAAAGAATTCTCAGGCGGTTAGTCCTGTGAAATCTTTTGTATATGGGAAAGGGAAGAATAAAAAGAATTCTCAGACTGTGTCGTTTTGAATTCTTTGACAAGGGAGAAGGGAGACACAAAAGAATTCAGGCGGTTAGTCCTTTGTTCTTTTGGAAAAGGGAGAAGAGAGACACAAAAAGAATTCAGGCGGTTAGTCCTTGGTGAATTCTTTTTGGCAAAGGGAGAAGAGAAAGAAAAAGATGAATAGCACAAGTTTTCAAGGTTTGGAAAACCAGAAAACTTTGGAAAGCTTTTGGCAAAAGGAAGAAGAAGTTCAAAGAGACTCAGAAAACAATGTGGAAAAATTGCTTGTGTAAAGAATGAATTGGAAAGGATTGATTGATTGGATTCGTTGTGAAATGCAAAACAAAGCCTTGCTTTTATAGACTCTTTATGTCTGGTCAAGAGAACCATTTAGAAGAGTTATGACTTTTAGAAAAACTTAAAACCAATTTGAAAAAGTCAAAAACCATTTGAAGAGTTACATCTTTTGATTTAATCAGAAACAATCACTGGTAATCGATTACCAAATCAGTGTAATCGATTACACAAAGCTTTTATGTGAAAGGATGTGACTCTTCACATTTGAATTTGAATTTCAACGTTCAAAGGCACTGGTAATCGATTACCAAAACATTTTAATCGATTACCGCTTTTGGAAATCAATTGGAACGTTGTAAATTCATTTGAAAACTTTTTCAAATCCATTTTGCTACTGGTAATCGATTACAATAATCTGGTAACCGATTACCAGAGAGTAAAAACTCTTTGGTAAACATGTTTTGAGAAAAATCCATGTACTACTCAGTTTTTGAAAAAACCTTTTCATACTTATCTTGATTAAGTCTTCTCTTGATTCTTGAATCTTGAGTCTTGAATCTTGATCTTGATTCTTGGAAGCTTGATCCTTGAATCTTGATTCTTGATTCTTGAAATCAACTTTCCTCTTGAATCTTGAAGTGTTCTTGATTCTATCATGAACATCTTGAACTCATTCTTTGATTGACCTTTGAGCTTTTTGTCATCACCTTTGTCATCATCTTTGTTATCATCAAAACATCGTTGAATCAATCTTGATTCATCATGAAGCTTTGCTTCTACACTTTTCTACTCTTTATTTACTTAACAACATAGTAAAAGCCTTAGAAGAGTAAATTTTTAATTAGTAAAGGTTTAGGAATAATTAATTCAACCCCCCTTCTTAATTATTCTGATGCCACTTGATCCAACAAGAAAAGCATATAGAAATTAAACATCATTTTATAAGAGATCATGTTCAAAATGGTAAAGTGGATTTAGAGTTTGTACCCACTGATGACCAACTTGCTGATGTTTTTACAAAACCATTAACTGAAGAAAGGTTGATTAAGTTAAGGAGTCAACTTAGAATTATCTCTGTAAATGATTAATTTAATACCCACATGTCGTCAACTAGTGCATCCAAGGACAGGTCCTCCACTGGTCATTACCACATATTCACAATGTTCAATATACGGATGATATGTCATTAAATTAGAAAGCACAACATTTTTCCTTCGTGAAACAATGTAATGCTTCATGCTAAGTCAGCTTCGGGAAGGGGGCCTAATGATTGTTTTTAGGAAGAGCTAAAAAGCCCACTATAAAAACCCCTTACGTTGAAACTCTTGGGATTACACTGTCCTTCCAAACACTCGAACTTCCCTCTAAGTTTTCAAACACTGGCTTTGTTCCCTCTTACATGGCCTCTGCATACACCCCTATCAGTGAAGCTATCCCAACCATGGAAATCACCATCATCCATACTGACAACGAGCCCTCCATTCACGTAGAACACATTTTTTATATCTAGAAACTCAAAAAAGTGGGTCTAAAGCTAAATGAATTCCTGTTGTTTTTGTGGTGCTAGACGCTTGTTCAATGACCTTCAAACCAACACTCCTGAGTTGATTAGCACCTTCTGACGACATGCTAAGTTCATCAACAAGAAAACCATAACATCCAAGGTTTTGGGAGAAAAAGGTAGTACTATCCAACGACACCATTGTTAAAGCAACAGGGAGTCTGCATGAGGGCCACACTTACTAAGAGGGCTAGGAGAAGAACTATGACTCCCAAGTCACTAGCATTTTACAAAGAGAATGCTGACAAGGATGATGATCGGAAGACAATCATCTACAATCTAATGTGCGAGAAGGCAAAAATATGGATCAACATTCTGAGCAAAAGTGTGTTTCACAAGGCTAGCTCCAAGAATACCCACTGTGACCTCCATAAGTTCATGCTATTTCACTTGATTGAGAACCTATCGTTTGACCTTCCACACACCATATATACTAACATTCTGAGGAACCTCAAGGGCTTAGGTGTCCTAGACAACATCTACTATGTAGCCCTCATGAACAAGCTTCTATGGTTTCAAGGAGTCTATTTTGTGTTCAATAAGATGGATGAGGATTCAAAGCACACTCTAATAGTTAAGGGGTCAGTGCTTGCTAAACAACAAAATTTTAGCAAGATTAACCTGAAGGTTTTGAAGGTGGACTTGGAACAAAGCTTAAAGGAGGCTCTAGAAGTGGACATAGAAGCCATCAAGAAGAGAAAATAGAAAAGGCTGCCCAAGTCCATTGTTGATGAAGACCTAGGTCTGGATAGTTTTGGCATCTCAAGGAAAATTAAGAAGATCATGGATGAGCAGTAAAAGGAAATGACTAGAAAAAAATGCCAAAGGGAAGAAGATGAGTAAGAGATGTTGGCAAAGGAGCACAAGACCAAGAAAATGCACGAATCTACTGTGTCCACTCCTGAGCATCCACCTGCAATAAATCTAGTTGAATAAATGTTGAAAAACCTAAGTGAGACTGATGATGATAATGAAAGGCTAGTACGAGTAGCCATCCAAAAAAGGAAAGTTTTTGCTGCTAACACACCTGCTCCTAAGAAAGCCAATAAGGCTCAACCTACAACTAAACCACGTGCATTCGTTCTTCCTTCGTCCATTCCCTGGGGAGTCAAGACAAGGACTACCAAGGACAATCCAAAGATTGGGAACAAAGAATGAGTCATTTCCTTCACCAAAAACAAGGAAGATCCAACCTCTTCCTCATCAGAAGATGAATCCACTGATGACACCCCTCTCATGCCACTTTGCAAATCTACACCAACTCTTAAACTGCTTTTACCTCCCTCTCCATTGCACCTTGATAGTTTCATAAGGGAACCTTTAAGAGAGCTATTAACAGATGAGCAATGTTTCCCTCTGGCCTATACTCACGATAATCCTACATCGTTGTCTACATTTTCTAAAGTCACCTGCCTTGAACCAATAGTAAGAGAAACAACATTTGTTGAAGCACCTTCCTGGACGCGCTATGATTATGAGCACAGTCCATCTGAGGCATTTAAGGCTTTAACATCAGATGTCATAGTTCATTTGTCATCTCCAACATGGACTTGTCCAGTTCAAGCACCAGTTGTCAAGATGCCTCCTCAATGGTTAGCACCTTCCACTCAGCAACTAGTTTGACCATCCACTAATGTGACTCCTCCACAAGTCTAGTGCAATATGAAGAAGAACAAAGATCATTGATAAGTGTCAAATTTCAGTTATTTTTGGAATTAAATTGTTAGCACTTATCCTTTGATTGTAATAGTTTTCTTATAAAATACCCTTAAATCTAGTTATTTATATATGTCGTATATTTACTAATATTGTTGTTTAAATATGAAAGATTCATCCATGATTTTGTAGGTTTTGATGGTTATTTGTTAGATCCAAAAACAAAGTCAAAAGGAAGGGGAAAATGGTCTTTTCATGAAGGTTTCTAACCCTAAATTCGCCCAGGCTAGCATCCAACTCACCTGGGCTAAGAAGTAACTTTAGCCCTATGCAAGCAACTCACCTGGGCGACTGGATGCCTTCACCGTAAAGCTACAATGCACATAGGCGAGTTGTAGCTTACCTGGGCAAATTTCCCTGCACTCCTTGGCTGTTTTCTATAAATAGCCATGCATGGTTGAAAGGAAAAAAAATCCAGTAGCCTAAACTCAAGTCCTTGTGGAGACGAACTCTTTTATAAATGTGAAACCTACAACGATGATTGGTACACTTTCCAAAAGTCCTAACAATCATGAGAAGAGCATCCAAGGTAGTACCTCTTATGAACTATTAAGCAAACAAAGAAGGGACCCATCGTAAGAAGTAGAACCTCCCAAGATCCAACTCGGAAAGATGGCGCACCTATGGATGTCCATGACAAAGTTGTTGCTTGTGCATCCTATCGAAATACAACTATCTGATGAAGATCACTCATCCCTTGGCAAGTTACATGAATTGATGTACTTTCATGATCAAGCCAGAGCGTACCTCCTGGTCTACATATATCTAGGGAAACTAACATTAAGATGGTTGCTGATAAGGTTTGCCCTCGTCTTAGTCGGTGAAAACGACTAACTTTTGTGTATAAAACTTGTATAAATTGTATCAAACTCTCCCAATTTATGGTTATTTTGTAATGTTATAAGTATAAGTAATAAATACTTAGTATTTTCATTTTGTGCATTTAATAATCATTTTCTCTCAATTTCAGGTTAATTAGGCAAGCTTTGGAAAAGGTTGTTTTCACCTTCTCGCTAAGCCAATCTGCTGGCTTAGCGAGCATCCGCTAAGTGCAACACTCGTGGGCTAAGCGCGAGGAAGAATCCAGAAGAAGATGAGTTGTACAGGTTTGCTAACCGCACCGCTTCATCTCTCTAAGCGCACCGTTTCAGTTCATCCGCTAAGCGAGAAAGGCGTGCTAAGCCAAAAATCACAAACGTGCACTAAGCGGTCCATACGTGTGTTAAGTGCACGAGCACGAACAAGGCCACCTATTTAAACCTGAAATCAGGTTTTGTGAAGAGAGTTTGGACTGAGATTCAGAGCTTTGCATGTCTAGGGTTTCTAGAGAGAGAAAGGTCCTAGTTCCAAAGAGTTTTGAGAGATTTTGCTGTGTGAAGATCTGCAGAGACCAGAGCTTGAAGCAGGAGCCGGTTTGAGAGCTTGAGATGAGTTTGTGAGTGATTGTGAGATCCTAGAGGTGAAGGAGACATCCTCACCACTTGTATTTTTGCAATCTTTCATCTTGTTCTTCTCTTTGTTGTTAAGAAGGCTTCCTGGTATGGAAAGCTAAATCCTCTATTGGAACTTCCCTGTAGGTACCTGATGTAAATATATTTCTATCTATTTAATGATGTTTTGTGTGTTCTCTGTGCTATCTACTTTTCATTCCAGTATGCCTTTACCTTGATCGCGTAGATGCATGCTTTGTTAGGGTCATTCAATAGTGGAAACTAGTCTGAGTCTAAAGTCCTTGATAGTGCAAGGCTGAGTTGTCGTGCTTTCACGAGGAATCGGGGTGCGATAAGTTAGTTGAGTATGTGTGTCTTAATGCGGTCCTGGTTGAGTTTAGTCTTACAAGAGGAATCTGCGGACGATGCTTGGTCCTGGTGCGATAAGTTCTTGTGCGATCCGGTGCGCTTGCGCTTGAGACTCGCAGCTTAGCGCATGAACAGAGATGCGCTAAGCCGAACAAGTTCGATACTCGGTCCCCTTTCATGCGCTAAGCTGCGAGTATCAAGAATCATCCGCAGATTCCTCTTGTAAGACTAAACTCAACCAGGACCGCATTAAGACATGTCGCAACCTACCCTTCGGCGGGAGGGCGACGCGAGACTCGCGGATTGCGTGTTCCACGAAAGGAATACGCGCGGAGTCGCCACCAACGTTTATTTGAGGAAAACGTCGGAAAAACCGGAAAAGACGCGATCTACGAACTTTTTAGTGAAAGGTTCGGGAGTTGTATTTACGCACGGGGAAGGTATTAGCACCCCACACGCCCGTCCCAAGGGACGGCAGCCTTTAATTGAATGTGCAAACATGACTTTGATTTTTTTTTGTTCCCTTTTATGTTCTTATATCCTTTATACCCTTTTTATATTTTTTCCTTTTTTGTGGTCGACAAGGGTGTTTCCCTTTGCTCCTACGTATTCCTCAATTTGGGATGAGAAAATCAGACCTACGTAGTTCTTTCGGAACAAAGTGTTTGGTTAAGTTGTTTTTGTCTTTTTTTGCAAAATATGCTTTTTATTTGAACAAAAGGTCATTTAAGGTGTTGGACCATTAAACGGTCTTTTGATTTTGAAAGGAGAGAAACGTTTAGGCATTGGACCATTAACGATCTCTCGGGGTGGTCGACAAAAGCGGGGCTTTTGCTCCTACGTATCCTCAATGAGGAACTCAGACCTACGTAGTTCTTTCTCATCAAGTGATTCTTTTTGATTTTAAGAGGTGATCATTTTAAGGCGTTGGACCTTAAAAATGATCCATTTTACTTTAGTGAGAAATTGAAATGACAAACTTCAAAAGCCTATTTTTGTGGACGAGCTTGACTAGGCGAGTTGATTTTAGCCTTAGTTTCACTTTAGTTATTACTCAATTCGATTAAGAATGAGAAATCCCAAAGAGAAAACGTTCGATTGATTTTCCGCTTTATTTTACTAAAAGATGTTTTTTTGATTGTTTATATTATTTTTTTACCTCTTTTTTTTTTATTTCCAACGTGGTTACGGCATGACCGAACGGTCGGAATTTATTTTAACCAAAGTTAATGGATAATACAATTCAAACGTTCGGTGGAAATTTGTTTTATTTTTAAGTTAAGCGAGAAACGACTTAAGTAAAATGGCTTAAGCATGTCAACAGGGGGTATAAAAAGTAAACAAAATGAGAATCAAAATGCACGAAACACAATGTGGACCACTACGGGTGCATAGAATGAATCGAAAAGCTTGGTTCGAGGTACTTACCCGTTGAAGATCGAAGAACGATGAAGAACGAATGAAGAACGTCGGAGAACGGTTGAAAGCTTTGCGAGATTCCTCACGGAAAACGTTACGGAAACGTTTCGGAAGCGCCTCGGCTTAGATTTTCTTCACGGAAACAATTTTTCCAAGCAAATTCCAAAGAGAGAGAAGTGCCTAAAGGGCTGGGATCCTTTTCTTCTTCATTTTCTCCCCTATTTATAGCAAAATAGGGGAGATGCTTGCCGCCCAGCTCGCCCAGCTCGCCCAGGCGAGCTCAGCTCGCCCAGGCGAGCAGGGTTGCTTCCTCCAGAAGCAACCGCCTTCTGGAGGAATCTTCTGGAGGGCCCAAATGGGCCTGGGTGCTATTTGCACCCCCATTTTTACTAAGTACACCCCCCTGCTGTTTTTTGGTGATTCTTTTTTCGTAAAGTTACGGAAACTTACGAATTTCGTAACGATACTTGTTTTCTTTCCGTAATGTTACGGAACCTTGCGGATCACATAATCATCCCCTTTTTGACTTACGGAATGTTACGGAACCTCACTTAATTATGCAACGATGCTTCCATTTGATTTCCGGTGTGTCACGGAAACTTACGGATTGTGCATATATATTTTTTGGTTTTTTTGGGCATGTCCTGGAATTTCACAAATTGCCTAATGATGGGTGCCAAGCACCTCACGAGGACCAAAGAATGGTCGCACGTTATCAAGCAAAGGTCCCCGGACGAAATTAGGGTATGACAAGACACACACACTCAACTAACTTATCTCACCCTGATTCCTCATGAAAGCATAACAACTCAGCCCTGCACTATCAAGGACATTAGAGTCAGACCAGTTTCCACTGTTGAATGACCCTAACAAAGCATGCATCTACATGATCAAGGTAAAGGCATACTGGAATGAAAAGCAAATAGCATAGAAAACACATAAAACATCATTAAATAGATAGAAATATATTTACATCAGGTACCTACAGGGAAGATCCAACAGAGGATTTAGCTTTCCATACCAGGAAGCCTTCTTAACAACAAAGAGAAAAACAAGATGAAAGATTGCAAGAATACAAGTGGTGAGGATGTCTCCTTCACCTCTAGGATCTCACAATCACTCACAAACTCATCTCAAGCTCTCAAATTTGCTCCTGCTTCAAGCTCTGGTCTCTGTAGATCTTCACACAACAAAATCTCTCAAAACTCTCTAGAACTTGGACCTTTCTCTCTCTAGAAACCCTAGACATGCAAAGCTCTAAATCCCAGTCCAAACTCTCTTCACAAAATCTAATTTTAGGCTTAAATAGGTGCCCCTGTTCGTGCTCGTGCGCTTAGCACACGTATGGAACGCTTAGCGCACGTTTGTGATTTTTGGCTTAGCGCGCCTTTCTCGCTTTGCGGATGAACTGAAGCGATGCGCTTAGAGAGATGAAGCGGTGCGCTTAGCAAACCTGTACAGCTCATCTTCTTCTGGATTCTTCCTCACGCTTAGCCCAGGTGTGTTGCGCTTAGCGGATGCTCGCTAAGCTAGCAAATTGGCTTAGCGAGAAGGTGAAAACAGCCTTTTCCAAAGCTTGCCTAATTAACCTGAAATTGAGAGAAGATGATTATTAAACACACAAAATGAAAATACTAAGTATTTATTACCTATACTTAATAGAAAATTCTTATAACATTACAAAATAACCATAAATTGGGAGAGTTTGATACAATTTATACAAGTTTTATACACAAAAGTTAGTCGTTTTCATCGACTAACAACTCCCCCAAATTTACAATTTTGCTTGTCCTCAAGCAAAAAGAGAACAGCTCACTTGTCCTCAAGTGACAATGACATGCAGTGACTATGTACAAAGGTGTATGCTACAAAGTTACTTATTGAATGATAAGAGAATGGAGTAAAATGCCCTCATCACTTGTCTTTCACAAAGTACGCAGTTATCCAAAGAGAAGAATAAAATGTAACCTAAATAGATAGATGAAGTTAGGCGTAAGACAAATATCAAGGAAAGTAGCTTAAACAACAGTTTCATGGCTACTGTTTCACTCAAGCACAAGTGTTTAAGCTATTAATTAATAACAACTAGCAAGAGGTCCAATCTTTGAATTTCATCTCATGCCATAAAGTTAGAAATGTATAAACAGAATCAGAAGGACTTTCTCAGGTTTGTAGTGAGGCTTGGCTACAAAAATTCATTGGTTTTTCTAGGATTCAAAGGCTTAGATTCTAAGAGAGCACAAATCCTTGACTTATCCCAATGGTCTTGTATTATGCAAGTAGCTTTCTCACTATCTTTTCATCTTAAGTTGCTTTTGACCTTATTGTAACAGCACAATTAATTCTTTTTTTTTAACATACAACTTATTTGTTGTGTGTGTTGATGCTTAACCTTTTTCTTTTCATTCTAATTGACTTCCCTCCCCCAAATTTAGACTAAATTTTCCTTGAACCATATGCTCTCCTAAAATCTAAACAAGGTACCAGGAGATAATTATTTAAGTTCAGGGTTCAAATTTTTGACAATATCATTCAGCTCAAGAAGGGAGCAAAGGATGCAATTATCATTCAAGGTAAGTTATTTGGTCAAAAGAGCTTGTGTATGTACAATCATGGCCTTCATCATGTCCTCATTTATACATTTCATTCTAAAATTCAGAGATTTATGCAAAGATTATCACTCACAGCTAGTCGTTCACTCACAGAGTGGTCACACTCTCACCGGTTTTGGTTCAAGCTTTTCTTTCTCAATCAATCTGTCTACTAACTAACAATTCTAATTGCAAGTTCACATTCTTGTTCTTTCTTTGTCTAACATACACATTTGCTCAAACTCATGAAAGGAAACATAAACTCCGTCACAATCGTGCACTCAATTCAAAATGAAAACATACATCCATTTTTCACAAAAAGATAAAAGTGTTTCACTGCCATGTCATAAAAAATAAGTCAAACTGTTCAAAATGCTTCAGAATAAGCATACCACCCATTTATAAATAAAACTAACAAAAAGGAATTATTGTAATAAGACTATAATTAAAATAATAATAAACTAAATGGCACAAAAATATCATCAGAAATTTAAAAATCATGTGATCTGTCCTGAGTATCTGGTGTCTAAACATCCTTCTCATCTGTTAAGCAAAGCACAGGGGTAGATGGAGGAGAGGTGTTTGGAGACAGGACTGGTGTAGTCTGATCCTCAGGAGTGGAGGGGTCTGTTGCCTGCTGAATTGAAGTCGTATCTGCCACTGGTTTTGAAGGCTCAAAAGTGAAGTGGCTACAGCTTCTTGTGTTTCAGCTACCCTCTTCCTTCTGATCAGGGGCTCTAGAGTGAAAGTCTCGGATGACTCATCCTCCCTCTACTGTGGTACCTGAGCAGTGAGACCTTCGCCTTCCCTGTGAAGGGGAGGCTGAGTCCCGGGCCAGGCTACTCATTCATTAAACTGTTCAATAGAAGGGATAGAGTCTGGAGGTGCTACCAGCTGTAAACTTTGTAATAAAACAATCTACCCTGATGTATGCTTCGAAGCATGGCTTCAAGACGGCCTTTCCCTCACTCTCCTAGCCCCTCTAATAGTAATTGTCAGATCAGTAGGGTTCCAACAGTTCTTCCTGATATAGGCCAAGTTAATGATCGGGCTCAAGCGTTTGAAGACTAGGCTGTCAAAAGCAAACCCTCTGGACCTACATAGAGCTGTGATAAGAGTAGGGAACCCAAGTCTAGAGGAGTTAGACTGGGCCAGAGATGAGAGCTCCTACATTCATGTCCAGCTGAGAGAATAGGCCAAAGATTAACCTAGCTCTATCTAAAGTCAAATCCGAGGTGTGGGAAGTCGGAGCCAGGTTGGAGTATGAGAGAACACTCCAAACCTGAGCAAGAGTTGTCAGATCTTTCTTGAGGATCTTCCCAGGATGGCCTTCAGCATTTAAAACAAACCCTCGGACGGGTATACACAAAGCAGCCTCAATCTCTCTAATATCAATGGGCATCCTGCAGTATCTGGAGTAAGCGGGTAAGGATTCTCCCTCAGCCAGTACCACAGGTGTCTCCAGGAAGGTGTTGAGGCTGTCTGCATCAATTTTTATCAAGTGGCCTTGGATTCTGACTTGTTTTGGTGAAGGCCCCTCGGGACTGTAGAGGTTGGCATAGAACTCCTTCACCAAGGCTAGGTCAATGCTGCTGTCAGCTAAATTGGTGAGGCGCTTATGGAAGTTACGCCTCTCTAATTCAGCCTTGAACTCATCCAACTTCGTATGGTATATTTCTACCTTCCTCTCAGCTAGTATATGCCTTCCTAGCACATTATCTGTGTATCTGGTCCAGGCCTCGAAGGAGTGGAATCTTCTTGTGTCATATTGAGTTGTGGGCCTTGTACCAATGCTCTTTCTCTTTCTAGAAGCCACATGTAGACAAAGGAACCAAACATTTGATCAGGACACAGTTATTCAAATTTTAAAAACTGAAAAAGACACTGGCCGCTTAGCGAGACATGGTCTGCTTAGCTGGCCTTTGTAAAATAAACACTATCGCTTAGTGGAAGTTGCAGAATTTTTAGATTCTACAGAATTGGCTTAGCGGGAAAGCGCCCGCTAAGCTAAACATGTGCCGCAAGGATTTGCGCTAAGCTCCTTAAAGGTTGTGCTTAGCGGCACCAACTCTTCAAAAATTCTACTAAGTGTTGGGAGCTTAGCGAGCGAAGCTCGCTTAGCTCAGAGGATGTCGCAACCAATCGCGCTTGGCCCAGGAAAGCTCGGCTTAGCGTGCGGCCATCAACAAAAAATTGATTTAAGTTACCTAGGCTTAGCGATTCAGCCTCGCTTAGCCACAGGTAGTTCAGGAAGAGGATGAGTGTTCATCCTCAAAGGATGAACTCCCTTAGCGCAGTAAGCGCGCTTAGCGAGTTCTTTAGATAACACTTACATACAATGAGTATTGATGAACTCGCTTAGCGAGTTCATCGCATTTTCCAGAAAATGCAGCTCGTTTTCTTTCACTTTTTAAGCATCTAAAAGGCATATTAGACATGCAATGTGTGCCTCATACTGAATTCAGTATACAAGCGTATATAGCCCTAATCTTAAACTAAATCTAACAAACCCTAAAAATCTAAAGCTACAGTTGAAGTCTTCTACCCTAAAGTTAAGACAAGAAAAAGAGAAAAAGAATCATGGAACTTACTTGGATGGTGTATGGTTGATGCTTCAAAGTTGAAAATGCACAAAGAAAGCACAGATGCAAAATGTGCAAATTTTTGGAGAGAGAGAATGCAGAGACGAGGTTTCCGTAATCTGGCAAATGTGAGTGTGACTGCTATTACACTCACTTAAGCAGTTTTTTGATACTTTCGCTTAGTGGACCACTACGCTAAGTGAGCAAGAGAGACGTTTGGTTTCTCAACAAGACTCGCTTAGCGGACCCGTGCACTTAGCCGAAGTTTCAAATTCAAAATCAGTTTTTTTTAACAGAAACTTGGCTTAGCGCGAGGGTACATCCGCTTAGCGAGGTCTGCAGATTAGAAAAGCTACAACTCTCACTAAGCCAAGCTCTGGCCAGCTTAGCTAAAATGATGCATCTTAAGTACAGAGGAGTATGCGCTTAGCTGAGAGGGACTCGCTTACCGCTCATATTACTGCAATGAATCTCGCTTAGCTGCCATGACTGGCGCTTAGCGTCATGGACCTCAATTATGGCCGTGAGGAATTGCGCTTGGCGACAATAGGTCACGCTTAGCCACAGATAAGCTGTCGCTTAGCAATCAGGCTGAAGCTTAGCTGAATTC
Organism: Glycine soja; assembly: GCF_004193775.1. Classification (NCBI taxonomy): domain Eukaryota; kingdom Viridiplantae; phylum Streptophyta; class Magnoliopsida; order Fabales; family Fabaceae; genus Glycine; species Glycine soja. The sequence goes on along the minus strand of NC_041015.1, from coordinate 30,144,378 downwards.
AAATCGAATTTAAGTTAGCTTAGCTCAACCTTGGCCAGCTTAGCGAAACAATTCAGCCTCAGATGCAAGGGTTGGGCGCTAAGCACTTGAGACTGTCAGCTTAGTGCATGAACAGAGATGTGCTTAGCTTGAGGCTTGCACTTAGCAAAAGGATTTTTTTTTCAGAAAATATTTTTCTAAGTTATTTTTCAGTCCTTTTTCCAAGAAATTGAAACCCTTATGTTAAACATCCAAAGATTGGTTGATATACTCCTATGTACAGACTATATAGCAAGTTCCAAATGATTTAAATGCATGAAAACAAAGATAACAGAATTTAAAACTGGGTTGCCTCCCAGGAAGCGCTTCTTTAACGTCATTAGCTTGACGCTTTTATCTCACTGGGTGATCTTATGTTTTGGTTCCTACTTTCAGAACCTCTTGACCTCCTTCCATTACCTGTAAGCAAACATTGTGTTCTGGAGCAGGCTTGTCTTTAACAAACAAATCAAAATCAATTTTCTGATCTTCAAAACCTAGCTCCAGCTTCCTCTTCCCCAATCAACTATGCAGCTTTCGGTCAACATGAATGGTCTTCCCAATATTACAGGGATGTCAGTATCTTCAAAGATATCCATTACCACAAAGTCTGTTGGGAAGATAAAATGTTTTACTTTGACCAAAACATCTTCAATTACTTCATATGGCCTGGTAATGGAGCGGTCAGCTAATTGTAAAGTCATTCGAGTGGGCATTATTTCCAACTCTCCCAATCTTCTGCAAATGGAGAGTGGCATCGAATTGATAATGGCTCCTAGGTTAATAAAAGTTTTTCCCACATTGACATCTCTAATTGAACAAGGAATAGTTACACCCCCAGGATCTTTATGCTTGGGTGGAAGGATCTTCTGGATCACAACACTGTAATTTCCTTCCACTATGATGTTTTCCTGATGAATATATTTATGCTTCCTTGTTAACATATCTTTCAAAAATTTAGAGTAGAGTGGCATCTGCTGCAATGGTTCTCCGAAGGACATGGTTATTTCCAGTTTCCTGAAAATATCTAAAAATCTCGCCAGATGACGATCTTTTTCTTTCTTGGAAGGTACCACGGGATACAGTACTTCCACACCTTCATCCACAACTTTTTCACTCTTACTCTTCTTTGCATTCTTATTATTTTTTTTTCTTCTTTTTCATTTTTTTCATTTTCTATTTCTTTTTCTTTTTCTTGGTCCTTCAATTCTTTATTCTTGACCATTATTTGTTCCTCTTTTTCTTGATTACTTTCACCTCTCACCTCATTTTTCTTGCCATCGGTACTTTTCTTGTCAACAGTTTTCTTCTCATGCACGACACTATCCTCATCCTCAACCTCCACAAACCTTTTACTCCTTGTCATCACAGTTTTGCATTCCTCCTTGGGATTCTGTTCTGTATTTGCCACAAAACTGTTGGATGACTTGTGAGCTATCTACTTGGCCAGTTGTCCCACCTAGACCTCAAGGTTCTTTAGTGCTAACTCAGTGCTTTTATGATTTGACATTGTTACCTGCATAAACTGAGTCAAGGTCTCCTCCAGCTTAGTAGTTCTCTGGAATATGTTAGGTCCTTGTTGGATTGGCCTGTTTGAAGGCCCACTCTAGTCTTTGTTGAACTGATTGTCAGGGTGTGTCCTCCATTGTCCTTGTTGATTATATCGACCCTACTGGAAGCCTGAAAATCCTCCTTGAGTATACCCTTGTCGCTGTTGATTTCCCATATAATGAATTTCTTGAGTGCAATAAATTTGATGCTAAGGCGGATGAAGGTATCTTCCTTGGTTATTCCCTACATAGAAAAGCCTTTAGGATGTACAACAAAAGAACCATGACAATTGAGGAATCAATACATGTTTCTTTTGATGAAACTAATATTACCTCTTCGAGAAAGGAGTTTCTTGATGATATTGCATATTCTTTGGAAAATACGCACAATCAAGAAAGGAATCTAAAAAGGAAGAGAAATGAAGAAAACAAGGATGTTCAAGATGACATAGCCCAAGAAAATGATGATCTTCCCAAAGAATGGAAAACCTCAAGAAACCATCCTCTTGACAATATCATCGGAGATATCTCAAAAGGAGATATCTCATGGCATTTGTTTCTATGATAGAACCTAAAAACTTCAAAGAAGCCATAATACATTATCAATGGATAGTTGTTATGCAAGAAGAGTTAAATCAATTTGAGAGAAATAATGTTTGGGAACTAGTTGAGAAACCACATAACTACCCCATTATAGGAACAAAATGGGTATTTAGAAACAAACTAGATGAAAATGGTATAGTAATTAGAAATAAAGCGAGACTAGTTGCAAAAGGGTACAACCAAGAAAAAGGTATAGACTATGAAGAAACCTTTGCACCCATAGCTAGATTAGAAGCCATTAGGATGCTTTTAGCTTATGCGTCTATTATGAACTTTAAACTATATCAAATGGATGTCAAGAGTGTCTTCTTAAATGGTCTAATCCAAGAGGAGGTATATGTAGAACAACCTCCCGGGTTTGAAGACTCACAAAAATTAGACCATGTCTATTGATTAAAGAAAACACTTTATGGGTTAAAACAAGCACCTAGGGCTTGGTATGAAAGATTAAGTAAATTCCTATTAGTAAAAAATTTCACTCGAGGGAAGGTAGATACCACCTTATTCATAAAAAAGAAGGATAATGATATCTTATTGGTACAAATTTATGTTGATGATATAATCTTTGGATCTACTAATGAATCTATGTGCAAGGAGTTTTCTATTGACATGCAAAGTGAGTTTGAGATGTCTATGATGGGTGAGTTAAATTACTTTCTTGGACTACAAATCAAACAAACAAATGATGGAATCTTTGTCAACCAAGCAAAATATTGCAAGGAACTCATCAAGAGATTCGAAATGGAAAACTCAAAACACATGGCTACTCCTATGAGCACTAGTTGCTACCTTGACAAAGATGAGCCCGGTCAACCCGTTGATGAAAAGCAATATAGAGGTATGATTGGATCTCTACTTTACTTATCTACAAGTAGGCCAGATATTATGTTTAGTGTGTACATGTGTGCAAGATTCCAATCAAATCCAAAATTTTCACATCTAACTACAGTAAAAAGAATCATAAGATATCTCTTAGGTACAGTTAACTTAGGATTATGGTATCCTAAGAATTCTTTATGCAATTTAATATGATACTCAAATTCGGAATTTGCCGAATCTAAAACAGATAGGAAGAGCACTAGTGGCACATGTCAGTTCATAGGGTATACTCTTGTCTCTTGGCACAGCAAGAAGCAAAATAGTGTAGCATTATCCACAGTCGAGGCAGAGTACATCTCTGCTGGTAGTTGTTGTGCACAGATCCTGTGGATGAAACAACAACTATCTGATTATGGGATTGTATTAGACCATATTCCCATAAAATGTAACAACACAAGCGCCATAAATCTATCTAAGAACCTAGTCCTCCACTCTAGAACCAAGCACATAGAAATTAGGCATCATTTCCTTAGAGATCATGTCCTAAAAGGTGACTGTGTTCTAGAATTTGTAGATACCAAAAACCAACTCGCAGACATCTTCACAAAACCACTACCCAAAGATTCTTTCTATACCATTAGAAAAGAATTAGGACTTCTAGATGCTAGTGACTTAGACAAATGATTTGTTTTATGTTATGATGTCTTATGACTTATTTGATACATATGCTTTTATTATGATTTGTGGATAATTTATTATCTTGTTTGATTTTTATAAGTTTCTCTTTTTTTTTCTTGTATGAATACATTTCTTGTATGTCTATCCATTAATGTATGATTTTATTTTACGCACTTTTGCTTTTTGATGTTGCCAAAGGGGGAGAGAAATTGGGTATTTTAGAAATCAAGATATTTTCAAAGCCTTAAAATTAAACATGAATTCAAAAAGAAAGGGGAAGAAAGAGATGAGTGAACCATAGAACAAATCTTGCATATATTCTCTTGATTTCAGGTTTGTCGTCATCAAAAAGGGGGAGATTGTGGAAGCAAAGCTTTCCAAGTTTATTTTGATGATGCCAAAGACTCAAGTTAAGAATCAAGAGTCAAGCAAGTTTCAAGAATCAAAGAGTCGTTCAATAAAGAATCAAGATTCAAGAGAAGACTCAAGATATGCAAGAACTTCAAGAAAAGCATCAAGATAAGTATAAAAAGATTTTTTTCAAAAGAAAAGATTGAATAGCACAATTTGTCCAAAAGAATTTTTCAAAGAAAAATCTTTTACCAGAGTTTTTACTCTCTGGTAATCAATTACCAGAAGGTAGTAATCGATTACTAGAAGCCCAAACAGTTTTATAACTGTTTTACAAAATAGTAATTGATTACCAATGTTTTAAAACGTTAGATTTCAAATTTCAAAAGTCTCAACTTGTGATAAAACATTTTCAAACTTGTGTAATCGATTACACAATACTTGTAATCGATTACCAGTGTTTCTAAATGTTTTGATTTTTAAATTTAAACATGAAGAGTCACATCTGTTGATGTGTAATCGATTACACTATGATGGTAATCGATTACCAGTGACTTATTTTGAAAAATAAATGACCAAAAGTCACAATTCTTAAAGTGACTAGTTTCTGAAGATTTTTTAAGAGTCACAACTTTTAAGTGACTAGTTTTTAAAAAGAGTCACAACTTTTAAAGTGACTAGTTTTCAAAAGAGTCACAACTTTTAAAGTGACTAGTTTTAAAGAAATTGTCAAGAGTCATAAACTTTAGCTTGAGTCATCAAATGACTATAAATATGTGACCATGGCATGAATTTTAATAAGAGATTCCTTTCATTCATTTACGAATTAAAAACAGATTTCTTTCATTCATTCAAAGCATTCTTCTAAGAGTTTTTGTTCAATACTTTCTTTATTCAAGAAAAGTTCATTGGCCAAAAACTTGTGCTATTTTTCTTCTTCATTCCTTCTCCCTCTTGCCAAAGGAATTCAAAGAACTAACCGTCTGAGAATTCTTTTGATTCTTTCCTTCTCCCTCTTGCCAAAAGAATTCAAAGAACTAACCATCTGAGAATTCTTTTGATTCCCCAAACAAAGAATTCAAATAACTAACCATCTAAGAATTCTTTGCCCAAACACTGAATTCAAAGAACTAACCGTCTGAGAATTCTGTGTAAGAAGCGGGTAGCTTCTTAGTTGTAATAGTGAACACAAGGGAGGGTACATCCTTTGTGGTTCGCTTCAAGTAGAGGGTACATCTACTTGGTTGTTCAAAGAGAACAAGGGAGGGTACATCCTTTGTGGTTCTTTGTTTGTAATGGATTTTATAAGGTTATTGGAAATTTCAAGAACTGTGGATTGCTTGGGGACTGGACGTATGCATGGGTTGTGGCTGAACCAGTATAAATGTTGTGTTTGCTTTCTTCTTCCCTACACTCTTTACTTTTCCGCTGTGCACTTTTTATTTTTGCTTTACTTTTGTCTAAGTTATTGTTTCTGTTCTTTACTTTCTCATAACTTAGTAGTAAAGCCTAATTGAATCTAGTAATATTAAGAAGGATAAATTTTAATTAGTCAAGACACATTAATAATTAATTCACCCCCCTTCTTAATTATTCCTAGGCCACTTGATCCAACAGGCTCTAGCTGAATGACCTTTTTTATGTTGTGATTATTATTATTATTATTATTATTATTATTATTATTATTATTATTATTATCATTATTATTATCATCATCATCATCATTATTATATTATTATTATTATTATCATCATTATTATATTATTATTATTATTATTATTATTATTATCATCATTATTATATTATTATTATTATTATTATTATTATTATTATTATTATTATTATTATTATTATTATTATTATTATTATTATTATTATTATTATTATCATTATTATTATCATCATCATCATCATCATCATCATTATTATTATCATCATCATCATCATCATCATCATCATCATTATCATCATCATCATCATCATCATCATCATCATCATCATCATCATCATCATCATCATCATTATTATATTATTATTATTATTATCATCATTATTATTATTATATTATTATTATTATTATTATTATTATTATTATTATTATTATTATTATTATTATTATTATTATTATGTGTACTGTGCAGAGTATCATCTTAGGTAGCTCAAGGCAAAAATAGCAAATACGAGTTAAATAAGGTAAGTTGAATTTTGATGTTTCAATTGTGAAATTCATGTTATTGTTGCTGCTGTGCAGAGACGTTTCTTTTTCTTTTTCTTTTTTGCAAGTTTTTTGTGTGCCTTATTTTTTGTTCTCTCTTTTTCTTTTCCTGGATGCGCAAACATATCCTTTGCTTCTGTTGATTTTTTTTGTATTTTTCTTTTTTGGTTTGAATATTTTTTGAAGATCATGCTAAGCAGGGTGTGGCTGGTATGAAACTCATATTTATGATATTGTTCATCCTGAAACTCATATTTCTGATATTGTTCGGAGTTTTACGGGACAGACTACGAGGTAAGCTATAATTTTTATGCATTTTACTCAGTGCTTTCAAGTTTTCCTTTCATTTGACTGCTTTTTAAACCCGCAATGAATCTTTGTGTCCTGAAATTTAATGATACTTGAACTTTTCTAATAAAAGGATCAAAGAGTACATAAGCCACATGTAATTTCTATTTGGTGAAAGACCATAATTTATTTTCATGTAAAATTATTGACTGCTGTTAGTAATTAAATTGACAAAATATTTAAAATTGTGTATGCAGGCATCTCAAAAGGGTTTAATAGGGATTAGCTTGAATTCTGGCTGGTATGTGCCGGTTTCTAAAGAGAAATCTGATTGAGACGCTGCACGTAGGGGCCTTGACTTCATGTTTGGATGGTAAGTTTATACTTAACATTCATAGCTTGAAGGGAAGGAAAATTTACAGAGACAATATTTATTTTTGCAAATATGATCATGTAGTGAATTATTATTATTATTATGTACAGGTGCACATATGGTAAGTTTATACTCAACATTCATAAAAAAGGGTCTTCACTTATATTGATGTGTTAGTATATTTTCTTATCTGTGGGGTGATTTGTGTTTACTCAAAGTATATGTCATCTCATAAACCTGTGTAAAATTGAAGGTAGATTACATATGAATTCATATTGACTCCACACTACGGGGAAAAGGGACATTTTACGACGGTTAAATTGGGCATTTTACGACGATTTTAAACTGTCATAAAAACGGACGTCATAAAATACCAAAAATATATTACGTCGATTTTGGAAAATCGTCGCTGTAAACTAAACTTTCTACGACAATTAGTCTATAACCATCTTAGAAAGTATTCAAAATCTAAGACGGTTATTTGGATAACCGTCTTAGAATGTCGCTCTTTTATTAGGTATACTAAGACGGTTATTTGATAACCGTCTTAGAAAGTCAAGTATACTAAGACAACCTTTAATGACTATCTTAGTTTTGGATGATATTTTACATCGGTCTAGTAACAACCATCGTAGATTCTCACCATATACTAAGACAGGTAATAGAAGAACCGTCGTAGTATTCGTATTTTTTGTATTTACTTTTTTTTATTTGCTCTCTTGTATCTTTAAATAACGTATGGGAAACCACAAAAGTATCATAATCATTTTCAAAAATTACTTTTATTTGAAAGTATTTCTAAAAGAACTGTTAACCTAAATGAAATAGATGAATATAAACCGCAATGATGATGTACTTTTAAGGGAAACTAAACATATCACCAAACTGAGTTTACTGGGCACACATAAGCTGGAAGAGACCAGACGGTAAACCAAATATAGCCTAACTTTGTGCAAAGCAAATTACCTGACTTTGAACAACACTAAACATGGTCGGACCAATCGTCTTGCGCACAAGTCTCCCATTCAGTAAGCTGGCAATAACATCAATCTGCACAACTCAAAAAGATCAGGTTACACAACATGCAATTCTAAATGATAAAGAAAACTAAGGAGTCAGGAGGCTACAACACAATAAGTTTACAAACCAACAATACATTCCATTGTAATCATGTAGCTACATCATGAGCATAATACCCAACAAATGTTCACAAAAGACACCAAATTAACCCCAAATTCATAAATTCCACAAAAACTCAGACTAGAAAATGAAAAAAAATGGAAACTTTCAGAAGCTAATAGGAGAACCCAAAAGAACAAACTTGAGAAACTGTTAACCAGACCAAGAAAATTCTGGGTCAACACTCCAATCAAAGTTAAGAAAAAGAAATGGAAAAGGCAAAGAAAAGCAAACAATGAGGACTACAATAACAAAAAAGGCGCATCAATTGCAAAAGACTAGAAATTTACCATTCAAGAGAAGAAGAAAAAAAAGGAAGATTACTGAAGAAGAAGAAACTCACCATCAAGTTCAAAGAAGTAATGTTTTGTTTATCTATGTGTTTTCTCTTTCCCTTTCCATTTATGTGACACAAATCTACGACTCTGGAAGACATGCACTCACTGTATTTATTAAATCCCACCAAGAAACGAACTACTTCAATTGTTATTAATAATTATTATAATTACATTAATTATATTATTAATTGTTATAGATAAAATAACCATAAAAGCTGCTTAATTTATTATTAATTACCCATTACGGGATTTTAAAATTGAAATAAACTTGAATTAAATTAAATAAGTTAATTAAAGTTAGCACCCACTTGGTAGAGACGTTTTATGCGGAGCATTGTTATAGGGAGGCTGTGTATCATAAATTTGAAACCGAGGCATAAATCATATATATATATATATATATATATATATATATATATATATATATATATATATATATATATATATATATATATATATATATATATATATATATATATATATATAATAGTTTTGAGTAATATTACTCTTCTAATAATATTTTTTTATAAATCGTTGTATTGTTTTATAAAGAAAGCATTAAGTGAAAAATTAAATATCTTGACAATATAAAATGCATTAATACTTATAATTTGAGAATTTAGAATTATACATGTATTTAATATATTATCAATTTATATATATATATATATATATATATATATATATATATGCAAGTTTCAAAGACTAAAAATCAATTTTAAGAAACTTAAAAATTAAGAACTTAATTATCTACAAAAATAAAACAAAGCAATTAAGTTCAATTTAACTGGACTTTTAGAACTTAGCAATGCTATATCTATCTTCCATAAAAAAAAAAAAAAAAAAAAAAAAAAAAAAAAAAGCAATACTATATCTATCGTACAGCTCATAATTTAGCATTTTACCGCATATTCAAAATCAAACTTTCAACAGTTCAATAAAAGATTTACCTGATTTTTATATATAACATAATTTCTTTCAATTTAGTTATATAACATAACATTATATGTCATTTTATTAATATGTTTTTTTTCTGTTTTTTATGCAGTTATATATATAATGAAAGAGATCAAAATAATGTAAAAAATAAAAAAATATTAGATACAGTTTTATTAAACTTTGATAAATAAAACTGTATTTTTTTTATCCATAAACTTAAACTAAATTTTGTTTAAAAAGACGAAGTCCAATATATAATAATAATTAGTCAAAAAAGTCTAGTTTAATTGAGGATGGTGAGTTTTGTAAATTTTTTAATATCATCATTTATTCTAAATAATAATAATAATTAGTAGAGTGGGTCCAATAAGGTTTGAGGTGATGTGGCAATAGTTTGGCGCAAAAATGGAGGTAACCGGAGGTTTTTTAATAACCTTTAATAAGGATTTTAATATCATCATTTATTGTAAATAATAATAATTAATAATTTTTTATGGAAGATAGATATAGCATTGCTAAATAGAAAGAGAAGAGCAGCTCATTGAGCTTCTTCAAGAATAACTATGCCTTTTTCGCTCTTCACTGAAAATAGTTATAAGCTCGAGTAGTATTAACTAAGTACTAACTACTACATAAACTGAGAAACAGATAACTATGCCTTCTTTTAGCTTACCTTGGTATTAACTAAATGAGGAACCCGAACCCTTTTGGAGCCATCAGGTAAACGCATTGCAAACCTGCAAACAAATCACAACCAAGCACGGAAAGGTACATCAGACGTTAGAACATGTTTTGTTCATTAACTGCTGCAATTTTTTTTTCAAGTATTTGATAAGCCATTTTAATAGCTCTGAAGCTTCCATCTCAAAAGGCATATAGAATTACAAAATTAGGAAGAAAATATCTGAAGCAACAGTCTCTCTGTGCAAAAAAAGGGGGGGAAATCAATCATTAAGGAAATCCGTAATGTTGCATCAAATTTCTGGCTGATAATGACAATAGAGCATGGCGTAATATGACTACCTGGATGCAAATTTCTACAAGAATTTAGATTAAGATCATTGAGTTGTGGGCAGTTTAAATACAAGGCCTGCATGTTAATTCAAAAAAGGAAATTCCAAATATTAGAAGCATGAGAAAAAACATGCTCAACAAACTTGTTTAGTCAAATAAAACTCACATCCAAGCAATATTAGAATTTCATAAAATAAAATAAAAACAAAAACCCAGCAACGAGAAATCCTTGAGAATTCTACCTCGGATTCTTCCAAATGTTCATCTGCCAATGATTTGAAGCAACTTAACTCTTGTCCAACTGACTTTCGCAGGAAAGTCAGATTCCATTGGTCTTGCAGCTGGAAAGCCTGTAGTGAGAGACTTGTCTAATAAAGCTTTGACAATGTCAAGTGTTCCTTTGAAGATGTTGGCCCATTTATTTAGGATTCAATGTTGCTTTATATGATACCAGAATCCTGAATAAGATTAGTATCAATAAAATGCATTAGGTTGCAAAAAATAAGAATGTTCTTATATCCTTAAATACATAAAATTTGATAGTCCAAAAAGTTTTTTCTTTTTCAATGGATAAAAATCTATTTTCATGCATATGTGATGTCAACATTATGATCTGGAGATGTTTATATGAAGAATTTTGCATATTAATTAATAAAGCTGTACAAAAGACAAGTATTAATTAGACCCGTTTACATGAAAATGAAAAAGTTTAAAAGAGGCTTACATGATTAATCCGATTGATGTAGTTGCTCCAATCAATCATAGTTGAAAAATAGATGAAGAAGATTGTGGCAGACAAAACCCATCTAATCACCATGCTCTATGATTGATAAAGCCAGCAAAAACTGTGCAAGATTAATGCAACAATTCAGCGATGGAGTTCCCCCATTTTGGTCTATGAGAATTAGTTTTGTATATATTAATAGTGTATAATATTCAGCAGCCAAAGAATTAAAAGATATATCATACTGTGAGTGCACATAAATAGATTTTTTGACTGGCAGAATTAATTTGGTGGTAGTTACATGTGGGAAGTAGTTTTGCTTTCATTAGCCATATTTAATGCCATATTCTGTTGCCTAATTTATTTATTTGCTATACATTCATGGATCAATATTCCATATTAAATGCATGCTTGGCTTGGTTTGGTTTTTCTGATCAGTCTGAAACCACGATTCGGCAAAACTTGATTTTCTCATGGTCAAGGATAGTTTTCCTTAGGAACTATTTGACGTAACTTTCAATTTTAAGTTTTTTTTTTGGGAATTTTAAAAATTAAAATTGATTTTGGTTTTATACACTAATTATTAGATGCGTATAAGTTTTATTTCAAAGAAAGTATAATGTCTATTATTAAAAGAATTTATTAAATGCGGTTAACTTTTTCACTTTTAAATCAACTTGATGCATCTATTTATGATATATTGATATGGAGTACATGTAAGAGCCACTAGGTTGGGCACATGCTGATCCTACATGGACTTCTCAACAAATCTAGGCACTAGCTTGCAAAAACTCAGGACATGGAGGTACTTAATAATTTCATCTGTTAATGTTTAAACTCAAACAATAGGTTCTTATCTTGGATTGAAACAGAAGCTTCAAAAGCTAGACACTGTCAACAGGTTCATTAAAAAGATCATTATAATGAAAACTCAAAAAATTCTATGCAGTACCACTTTTATTTGCCTTTTTCCTCTCTTTCCATGGTCTTCTAGATGTCCACTCCTTGAACACATCCACTCTTCCTTCCAACCCAGACTCACCTGTTCGATACTTGATTGAAAGAAAACATTTCAAAAGTAGGAAATATCAATAAATAAATGATATTAAATTTGCAACATAACATTTCAGACTGGACCATTTCTACAACAACATAAACTTCAATTACATGATTTGTAGTCAGAACAAAATCCACTAGGAATAACTGAAAATGCTGATAAATTAAATTCAAAGTTGTTCTTTCAACTAAAAAAAACAACATCCTGCAAAAAATAAAAGAAAATGAAAAATCATCATTGAAACATAGCCATTTTATACGTTTTATTCCTGAAATAAAGCAATCTTAATCTCACTCATTTGTTTTTCAACAATAAGAAGATAGAGAATACAAGCATGGGTGGGTAAAGAAAGAAATATTTACCAGGAGCAACACACAGGTCGAGAACATGATCCCCAGGTCATATATTTAAAGCAGCCATAACTACAGCTCCAAAAGCTACATCAATTCCATATATCTGACACATAAAAAATCCATCAATACCATTGTTTTAAATAAAATTGGTAGCAACCAAACTACTTGGTTGATCTATGAAAAGCCAAACTAATATTCCATGACCAGTTACCTTCCCTTCTCGGTATGCCCTAGAGCCAGCAATTTGAATGTGAGGTGGAAGAGAGTAAAATCCCAGTAACCACTCTAATTTTTCGAGTTTGCATTTCACCTCTGCTTCAACCTCTTCAATACATGATTCGAAACCGGATTTCAACCTTTGAAGGCTCAATAAGAAGAAAAATAATTTTCAAATTAAAAGGCATGAAGTGAAGCAAGGAGATTGAGAAAAATGGTGAAAATTGGAATTACCGAATGTATCGTGGGGTGGAATCAATAGCAGTGTAAATGGAAGGGTCGAGCCCGTTGGTCTCCAGGAACTGAAGGAAAGCGTCCGACAGTGGCGCCTTTACCGCGTGTTCTTCTTCCATGGAAAACTCAAGTGAACTAAGTGAAGAAGAGGAGCAACAGGGTGGAGATTTTGTCATTACAGGGGTTTGAGTTTTTTGGGGGGTTAAGGTTTTTTTGCGGTTTCACTGGAGGAGAGGGGAATGGGGGTGGAGGACGAATGTGGAGTTGGGGGCAGTGGTGGCACCAGGGAGAAGGAGGAGAAAGTGTAATGGGAAGAGGAGAGAAGAGGAACATGCGCGTGAGGAGAGAAGAGGAGAAGACAACTAGCGAGTGGAGAGAGGAACAAACGCCGTGGAAAGAAGAGGAACAGATGGGGTTAAAAATTAAAATGGCCCGCATTCAAAGACGATTTTGGGAAACCACCTTTGAAATATTCGTAATATTTACGAAATTGCCATCGTTATACGTACTAAGACATTTTTCTACGATCGTCGTAAATATGATGTCGTAAAAAAGGGTTTTTCTAGTAGTGCCACTTGAGTTTAAAATAAACATTCTTAAGTCTAACCAGTTGGATTCAATTGTAGTGATGTGTAATTTATGTTGTTAGGAAATTAGAAAAGAGTGTTTCAGTACTTCTTATGGATTGCATTTGCATTTCTGGTTAGGTATATGGACCCACTCACAAAAGGTGAGTATCCAAAAACCATGTGATCTATGTTGGGAAACTGGCTACCAGAGTTCCCCAAAGAAGAAGCCAGGCAACTTAAAGGATCATTACTGCAACACAATATATACAGCAAGAAGGTAACTGGAAATTCCAACTAAACCTCCATCATGATGAGTATGGAATATTTTACTAAAAAATTTTTATGCATTCAAATGGGGGATATTAGAGGAGTGTTAGCAATACACTCTCTAACACCTCTACGATGGTTAATTAATAAAAACCACAACACAATATTAGAGTTAACTCTTGCATCTTTTTTCCTTAGAATGCTACTCCTTCATTTCTCCTTCTTTTTACCCAGTTCTAGCCTTCTAGGTTATATTTATTTATAAATATTTGGATTACTTAATTTTGATGAGACCTTATATGGTATTCCAGACAATAGACAATGCTGCCCATGACAAAGCAAGCATCCTCAAAGTCAAAAGCATTAGAAGCTATAGATAAAGCCTTGGGACAACTGGCAAGGCTTTCTATGGGTAACAGAATCAACAGGAAAATTTCAGTTTTTCCTTTGTGTTAGAGGAGATCACTCTACTCCAGTAGAATATGGAGATCATAGCTTTGAATCGGTCTCATTCACAATTTGCCGGTTAAGAGACTTTGTTGGTGCAATTGGGGAATCCACTATTTCCAAATCTTTTCTTGACCCATTTCCTATTGTTTGCTTTGTATTTTATGGGTTTTAAAACAATGTTTTGTTAATTTAGTTCTTGAACAATTGTTTAGTTATTAATATTCAGCTTTTTAGTTTTGTTAGAATTACTCAGGCCATGGTCGCTGCTCCTCAACCCCTAGTAAGTTAACATTACTTACATTAACACCCTCAATGAAATTTATCAACTTTTCATAAATTGATGGAAATCTAATTTTAATATTAATTTTACTTTTCTTTTATCTACAGAAACTTCCACCATTTACAGAAATACCTCTTAATGCTTGTGGCCATCACATGACAGTATTAAGATGATTTGACCCTCCATTGCAATTGCCTCTTGAAACTCTCAACCCTGGCATTGCTCCTAAAATCATTACTCAACCATGGTATGATTTCCTTGCAGAAAGTGACTTTGATCATGGAGATGAAGTCTCCTTTTATTATAGACATTTTGACAAAGTATGAGAAATTGTAATTAGAAGACAAAAGGATTGGGATGATAGTGACACTGATTAAACTACTTTTTGTAGTTTACAATTTTTGAGAAATATTTTTTTAATGATGTAGTTTCAACAATTAGTTAATTATAAATTCACAATTCACTTTATTCATAATTCACTTCTGAATTTAATTTTAACTCTATATTGCAATAAAAAAAAAATCTTGCAAAGTAACTTAACAAACAATTCGTGCATGTGCACGGGTTGCATACTATTTTATCATCTGCATGTGCATGAATTGCATACTATTATCATATTTATAGGAATATATAAAGGGGATATAGTTTTCTCTAATTTTTTTTGTCTCCACATTTTTTAGACTATTTTATCTTTATTCTTAATAATATTAAAGTAGTAATAATAATTAATCTTCTTTAATTATGCAGATTAAAAATGACCCACTAACCAAAATTAGGTAACAACTCATTAATCACTTTTCACTTTCATTGGACAATTTAACCTTTAAACCATTTTTAAATTCTTAAATTTTCTTTTAACTTACATTAATTTTCCACTACTTTTATATTATTTTTTATTCTTATTTTTTTATTAACTGTATTTAAACTTGTATTTTTTATTATTTAAAAAATTTAGAGAGACACTTGCCTGTCTTCCCCTATTATTTAGAATAAATGTTGTTAATAGTAGTAACAATTACTAACTCAAAAAAATACAATAATTATAATATAATTATTGAAATAATATAATATTATCCAATAATAGTAGTGTCGGTAACAAAGATATTATTTGAATCCTGTCCTCAATATTTCGTCCGTTTCAAATGTTTAAAATTTATTTTTGTTTTCTGTCAAAAAACTATATATTTATTTTCGCAGATTTCTAGATTCCTCAAAGAGAGAGGTGCAATTCCCGGTCAATTCTTAATTGAAATTTCTTCTGGATCGCTGTGAGCGCATGCTTAACGAGTCAAATGTATTAATTACATAATAAAATTAACTAAAGTATGTAATTATATATAAAATTTCAAAAAATCACTATCATTCTTCTTTTCACATCAATCACAAGCCTTATTTATGAAATTAAATTTATAGCATGGTATAATTATTTCAAAACCTTGGCAAATAACTTTGACCAACGACTCCTTCACCTTTGATCCGTTCAAAATACTATAAATTATATTAATAAAAAAATAGTAAACAATTTGATCAGACAAATATTTTACTGCAACAACAATGATTAAGTTAATCGTTGACGGATTAATCAGCCGCGCGTAACAAAAATTTAATTTTTCTTTCTTACATTAATCGAAGGTCAATCCAAAATTCCTCTTACTATAAATGTGCTCGTAGTAGAACGCACAAACCCGTAACTTAATAAGAAAGATCAATCTTCTAAGTTAATGCGATTGATACATTGAGCATATATAACAAAAAGGGAATGAAGGCCATGCAGATGCAATCGATCACCATACTGTTGCTGACTGCGTTAGCAGTAGCAGCTGACCAAGCCCTGCCCGGCTGCCCGAACTCTTGCGGAAGCGTTTCACAAATTCCGTATCCATTTGGCATAGGCAAATCTTCCGTCACCGGTGAAAACTGTTTCTTGGAGGACCAATTGGAGCTCACTTGCAGAGATTCCACTTTATATCGCGGAAACGGCAACGTCCAAATTCTGAACATAACCCTCGACGGTAAAATGGACATGCTCGCCTTCGTCTCGAAGGTTTGCAGAAAAGAATCTCTTGGTGGAGTAGAAACAGAAGGTAACGAACCCAGTCTCACAACTCCGGCTTTCGCCATTTCCAGCGAGGACAACAAGTTCGTAAGCGTGGGGTGCGACACTAATGGCTATCTCAACAGTTATCGCAATGGTGCGAAATCTTCAGTGGGGTGTTTGACAAGATGTAACAGCGAAGCCAGTGTGCAAATCATGCAGAGAGATGGAAACTGTACGGGGATAGGGTGTTGTCAGGTGGGTATTTTTTTTTTTTTATCCACCAACGTCAATGGTTAAATTTTGTTAAAATATTATATCTAGGTGATTCAAACCATGATTCCTCTATTTTTCTTTAATACCAAACTAATCTTATAACTCCTATTGACAGGTGGATATACCTCCCGGAATGATGAATATTACCATACAAGCATTTAGCTTTAACAATTTCAATTCCTCTTCTGACTTCAACAACTGCAGCTATTCCTTTGTCATAAAAAATGACAACTATACTTTCTCAATGGATCATTTAAAGGGTCTTCCGTTCCAAAAGGCACCCTTTGTTGTAGATTGGACTGTTGGAAATCAGACATGTTTCAATTCCACGAGTAAAACCGACTATGCATGTAAGAGTAATAGCTATTGTGAGGACTCGGCTATTAGAAAAAGTTACCGATGCAAATGTAAAGAAGGTTATGAGGGAAACCCGTACCATCCGGATGGTTGCCAAGGTAGGTAATTAATTAATCATCCTGAACGTTTAATATAATCGTTAATTTATTTAGTATGATTGGTTGACTTGTTCCATTGACTTTAGAAATTTGATAAAAATATATGTCGTCATTCTTTCTTTTTTCCTTCTTTTGAAAAGCAAGACATTGATCATTTCAACTTTGTTATTTCACGAAACTAGCTTAATAATCTGGGTCTTCCGTGGGTATTAATTTTATACTTATAATCTATATTTTTTAATTATTATGAGTCTTTTAATACAATTATCAATTATTTTGTTGAACATTTTTAGCAAATATGTGTAATATATATATATATATATATATAGATAAAGAGAAAGACATTTCTTAAAGTACATCAACTTATTATAGTTTTAGTTAGAGTATATCAACAACTTATACCATCAATATACTTTAAGTTAATATCTAACTATAACGTGTTAACGTATCCAACTAAAAAAAAGTGTGTATATTTAGATTAACAAGTCCCACAGGTATTTTTTTAACATACACATTCAAACATAGTTATATTGTAAGACAACCTTAAGTAATCACTTTCTCAGGTACTCCAATTAATGGTGTGTGTCTTAATAGGATAAATTATTTATAATTAATAAATATGTTGTCACATGACATATGTCTAGCGGCAAACTTTCTTTTATAAATATACAATGATTGATAATTAATAATTGATTAGATTCTAATCATGATTCATTACTGTAATAAGTATTACATAATTAAACAATTATTCTAATTATCATAAAAATGCATTTTGATGAATTAAAAAATAAAATAAAATTTTGTGAAAATTTAAAAGAAAAAAAAAGAATGAACAAAATGTTGTCACGTGACATTTATTGAAATGATAATTTTTTTATGATTGATAATTGATTATTATTTTTGTTTGACCACTGTAGACATTTTAGAATGTACGAATGGTCGGAACAATTGCGCAAGAGATGAATATTGTCGTGAAACCCTTGGATCTTTCCAATGTTTCTGTCCTGAAGGACTTATCGGAAATGGAACAAAAGAAGATGGAGAATGTCGACAAAAGCAGCGAAATGACGTATTTACCAAAGTCGCCATTGGTAAGCAAATAGTAATTAGCTCGTGTAGCTTTTGATTTTATTCCCTTTTGGTCATACATAGTATATTTTCATTTATAGAAGTTAGTATATAATTATTAACTAAGTGCTCAATCACATAATTGCTTTAAACAGGTGGAGGTGTAGGATTAATTGCTCTATTTATGGGGATTTCTTGGGTATACTTGATAAAGCAGAAAAGGAAAGTCCTCAAATTAAAGGAGAAGTTCTTTCAGCAAAATGGGGGCATCATTCTAAGACAGCAACTCTCTACAAGGAAAGACTCGTCTCAATCAACTACAATTTTCACTGCAGAGCAACTTGAAAAAGCAACCAACTATTTTGATGAGAAATTAGTCATTGGTAAAGGAGGTTATGGTACAGTTTTTAAAGGATTTCTGTCGGATAACAGGGTCGTTGCTATCAAAAAGTCCAAAATAGTGGATCAGAGCCAAATAGAGCAATTTATTAATGAGGTCATTGTATTATCACAAATTAATCACAGGAATGTGGTCAAACTGTTGGGTTGTTGTCTAGAGACAGAAGTTCCTTTACTAGTTTATGAATTTGTTAACAATGGTACCCTTTTTGATTATTTACACAATGAACACAAGGTGGCTAATGTATCCTGGAAAACCCGCCTAAGGGTAGCAACAGAGGTAGCTGGAGCTCTATCATATCTACACTCAGCAGCCTCCATACCCATCATTCACAGAGATGTGAAGACTGCCAACATACTCTTAGATGATACTTACACTGCCAAAGTGTCTGATTTTGGTGCTTCAAGATTGGTTCCACTTGACCAAACTGAATTAGCCACAATCGTGCAAGGAACCTTTGGGTATTTAGACCCAGAGTACATGCAAACAAGCCAATTGACTGAAAAAAGTGACGTTTATAGCTTTGGCGTAGTGCTTGTAGAACTGTTAACAGGAGAAAAACCTTTCTCTTTTGACAGGTCTGAAGAGAAACGAAGTCTTACAGTTCATTTTCTTTCTTGCTTGAAAGGTGATCGCTTATTTGAAGTTCTTCAAATCGGAATTTTGGATGAAAAAAATAAACAAGAGATCATGGATGTTGCTATTCTTGCTGCAAAGTGCTTGAGACTTAGAGGAGAAGAAAGGCCTAGCATGAAAGAAGTAGCAATGGCGTTGGAAGGAGTAAGAAGAATGGAGAAACACCCATGGACCAATAAAAGCCAAAATTTCCAGGAGACTCAATACTTGCTTCATGAGGCATATAGCACTCGTGAACATGGTGATAGTAGTGACCTTCAAAGTACTGGATATGACAGCCTGAGAAATCTTGAATTAATAGACTTTGGTGATGGAAGATGATTAACGCATTTCCACTTCAGTTTATTTCAATGTAAAGCATATTCCTTCTTTCATTTCTTGTAGTTGGTGTTGATATAATTCGAACAAGGAATTCTGTTTATGATATTTCCAATAACATTTCTACATGTTGCTTCCAATTACTTGTGCCCATTTTGCTGACTTGTTTCAAACCCAACGCTGCTATATACTTTTACTTTACTTTCCTATATGCAGAGAAGAATAATCAAAGGTATTATACATTCATTGTTATGGAAACTGCCTACAAATGTACTAGCAGTTACATCAGTTTGTCAGTCTTGGTATTGTATGAGGCAATTCTATTTCTGAGTTGTTCATAAACATGATTGAGGAACAAATAAATGAGAAATTATAAAGAGTAAAAAAGCATAGGAAGCTTGTGTGAGAAGGAAACAGATATGAAAATACACTACAAGAATATTTAAGACTAAATTACATACATCACTCACTTGTGAGGTTTGCACTTATTACATCCAACATCCCTCTATTTTTTATCCCTACTAAAAATCCGTTAATTTTTCATCAATAATTACACCTGGCCCCCTACCATGTTAATGCCATTTAAATGTGTGACAGAAATGAATCATGTGCATTGCACATAATATTTAATGATTTTTCTCTCCTAGAATACCCTTTTTTCTTACTCCTTAAAATAAGGGAATGTTTAAAAACAAAATGGTTGTTGAGATAAAAAGATCAAGAATAAGAGAAAGGATATATGTTAAAGGTTATGCACTCCATGTCTCCATGCATTAGCAACACCATAGTAATCTCACTCAAGTAGTTTTGAACAATTTCAAATCTTTCCCTATATCTCTTGCTCACCATAGTATTAAGACTTGAGGAATTTTAATCTGAAGAATCAAGTTACAGGTTCATCAATTTCTCATGGAATTAAGGATAATTGGCATTTACAAGAACTTCAACTCAATTTAATCATTCTACTACTTAACCACATCAATAACAATATTCCAAACTAAGGATAATTGGTATTTACATGTTCCTTTTTATCAACTTCGATTAAATTAATTTTTTCAAAAATCAAATTTCTATCTTCTTTCTCCCTAACGAAAGAAAAAGTTCTCCATTTTCATTCCCTCCATTTATAGGGTTAGATTTTTTGTCTTGAGTTTTCTAGAACTTGAACTTCCAGAGCTGCTTCTCCCCTTCAACACCTTCTCACACGACCCTCTCTTAACCTCTTCTCTCTTTTTCTTGGGCATGGCCACGATCATAACTTGAATCTTCTCGCTTGGGACAATCTCAGAGGGATTCCAAATGCAGGGTCTTTGTTTGGGGAACACCAGAGTAGGTTGAGGTTACACATGAGGGGGACCGGGGAGCACTATCAAGGCTTGTGACATAGACGAATTGGCCAAATTGGAGCTTGTTGGTGTCAGAGGCAAAGACAGAGTGGAAGGAGTTTGAGAGCCTGAGGAATTAGCAAAAAAATTAGATGCCACCCAAACACTAATCAACAATGTTAAATTGGAGGGTAAATTTGGATTATCATAAAATCATATTTTTTTTCTTCTTTTTAAATAACTTAATGGAACTAAAAAATGTTTAGGACAAGGGGCCTAAAAGTAATGTTCCAAAATAGAGGAGTATCGACTTTAATAAGACCATACTAAAATACTTGAAACACACTAGAAGGGGAGAGGGGTGAATAGTGTGATGAATTAAACTTGGTCTTTTGAAAACTATAAAAGACTTTTCTTAAAGCAGATATCAATGGACCAAGGATTTCATCCAAAGGATTTGATTTGTGTTTGAAAAAATCAGTTTGCAAAACTTGGATATGATAGTGTGGAAGTGACTTAAAGAAAAGGACAAGTTATATATAGAACCATTAATGAAAACACAACGGTTTTATATTGGTTCGTCCCAACTCTTTAGGTACGTCCAGTTCTCCTTTAAACCTTTTAGGGTTCCCCTGATCAAATATTTGATTACAACCAAGTATTTTCTATGCCACTTCTGACTACAATGAGTATTCTCATGGTCACTCCTAGCATTACACTTAATCTTTCCATGCGATTAAGACCCAAGTATTCTTTATCACCAAGTCACTCCTGGCTTTCACAAATAGTAAATATTTGATAGAAAAAGTACTTTAATCACTCAATGAGTGTTTACACAATAAGCTTGAATACTATGAAACTCGTTAACTTAGCAACGCTAACATTCACTCAATTCACTCTAGTTTCCTTCATCCAGTGAATTGATTCATTGAGAGATCCTAGCTAGTCGTTCACTAACAATTTTCTCTAGCTTTGGGGTGTGGGTACACACCTCAAACTCTTTATTCATTGAGTCACAGTATTTCTTCCAATAAATATATTGAAGTTCCTTATAAATTTAGATTCTATTAGGATGCAAGGAGTTATATATTATGTTTATTCTTTTCATTTGAATATGATATATATATATATATATATATATATATATATATATATATTAAAAATGTTTTGAACACAAACTAAAATCTTCCTAAGACGTAACAAGTCATTGTCCTAAAGGACTTGTATGTGGGTCCCACCCTTCCAGATACAATTGGAACTTCTAATGTACAATGAAGGCAACTGAAGAGGAACTACGGATCAAAGTGTTCCAAATCAAATCAAACCATTTGTAAACCATCAAATTAATTTTAAAAAATTGAAAACTACTTCTATTGAAAACCACAAAAACAAAAATTCTAAAAAATCTCATAATTTTTTTGATTTGGTTCAATTTTTGGATCTTGTTATAAAAATTTGAATCAAATCAAATAAACTGCATATTATAATTATAGTGATTTTTATTGTGGTAATTAATCATAAGTATTAAATAATTTAGTACTTTTCCTTTACTTTAAAATCAAGATGCTGCACATTTTACAAGAAGAGTTGGTAATATTGTTAAAAAAAATATTAAATATCAAGTGATGAACAAATTATTACTATGTTACAAGAAGAGTTGGTAATATTATTTTATATTAATACTAAATAGAAGTGAAAATAATAATTTTCAACTAAAATATGTTAAATGTGACACCCTCTACCCCCACATATATACTAATAAGGAATAAAAAAAATTCAAATATTAATTAAAATTATTTTTAAAACATTTTTTTTACAAGCCTTTCAAAGGGGAAAAGACTCACATTTATTTTCTTCTACATCATATTTAAACTTGTCCAAATAAATAATAAAGTATTCTCGACTCAACAAGGTCGTCTAAGCTTCATAAAATTAATATAGAGCTTATATCCTAATGTCACATCCTATCAGAGCGTTGTGTTCTCGTGTCCTCTAGCATGAGGTTCTTCATAGTCATCCACCTATTCATCTGCTCCCCCAAACACAAGTTCAAGATCATCACAAGATCCAAACACAACAACACACAAGGAATGAGTTATCACATTCCTAGCTAATAGAGAAAACAAGACAATTAAATATACATATTATATAAATGAGATACCACTTGCTTAAACATAGCTCACGTAACTTCACCACTTCGTCATTCAGAATTCACTTTTCAATCATCAATCACATTACACAAGAATCCCACGCTCCGATCAAGATATAATAACACATCAATTAGCAAGCATATGCAACAATTATGCTAAGACTCAATCCTATATGCAATGTGGTACCATGTCAGTGAAAAACCACCCTGGGGCGCTTAGGAGTACATAACAAGACACACCACACAATGGGGTTGTCAAGTCACTCTCACTAAGTAAGATCATAGGGAGACCAGTCAGGGTCACGATGTTTTGCGAGAATGCTACAACCATATGGGATCAACATAGGCTTAAAGGAGCACTCAAACCCGGTGACCCCCAAGGCCTACACTCCGAAGAGTCCGTCAGGGCCTCTGCCTCCTGATTCAGGTCCAACCCCTAAAATAATTTTTGCATGCAGACACTGCTCATGAATTATACAATACCCACGACCTTACACTCGTGTTTTAAACACGTTCAACACAATTGCGCTATGATTTAACACTGGTTCCTAAATAGGAAACCTACATTTTCTCTTTAACACTGCGCATCAACGCTTTTCTCAAGATAACGCTGGTCGGGTTATTGTACAATTCATAGCTTACAACACAAGTAATTCCACATCAAGTGTTAACTACACACTTATCCACAACTAAAACTCATTCACAATTTCACATCTCATAGTGTCACAATCCACCATCACATGTTTACACGTATCTCACAAATTAACACATGTTCAACTTTACACTTATACTCAATCTCAATAACAATATTATAATCTCAAAGCAACATGTTATTCTACAATTCATCACATACTCACAATTTGAATCATCATTTCATATCCTCAATATAACAATTTATATAAAAGACTATCACAACATGAGGACTAAAACCCCTCAAATAATATTACACAATTATATCAAAATCATAGGTCGAAATATACAAATATCAAGAGCACAATTTATCAAGCAATTTTCATTAGGACATCAATATTTTATTTATAATCATAAAGGAAAAATTGCAATTTAACAAACATCCCAAAATAAAACCCCAATTCAATCCTCTAAGGATCCCTACACATGTTCTCACTAATCCCCAACTGTGAATAACTCATCCCTTACCTCTGAGCGGACTCACGTGTCTTCAGCCAGTGATAATAACATCTCTAGCGGTTCCCTAAGATTCCTTCAGTTATTCCTCCGACTGCTCCGATAGAGTTCCCAAACGTGAGAGAGACGAAGAAGAGATTGAAACCTCCACTTGTACTGTCTTCATGCGATTCCTTTTTCTCCCTTCACGAATATTATTTCAAAAATCCCAATGGTGGAAGTGTGAGGAATTGAATTTCTAACAACATATCCAAATTTCATGAAAATCCAACGGTTAACGAAACCGGGATCGTAGTTTTACCGAGACAGTTTTGGGTTTCTGCGGGAAATTAAAATGTTACAATGCGAAGGGTTTTCCTCTAAGCTCATATATGATTTTGAAATTCCCAACGGTGATAATGGTCGGAATTGGGTTTCGAGCGGGAAAAAGAAAGGGTTTTGAGAGGAGAAGGGGAAAAACGAAAATGAGGTAAAAAAGAGTCACCTGACTTAACATAACTATTTATACCTAGGGACTCAGCCTATTATTTGCTCTATATTTATTTATTTATTTATTTTATAAAAACAAACTCTATTTTATTTTCTATCAAACAAATAAATGAAATACTCTTTTTATTTTCTCTCAAATCATTATTTTATTTTAATTAATAATTATATCTCCTTATTTATTTATTTATAAAATCTCATCATTTTTCTAAAACTCTATTTATTTATAAATAACAATCATTTTTAATCTAGATTACAAAAATTGGGATGTTACAATTCCACCCCTCTTAAAAGAAGTTTCGTCCCCGAAACTTTGCCGAAAGATTGAGAAAAAGATATCACACATATAGTTTTCAATATCAAGTTGTGTGCTCTGTTGAAACACTTATCTGTGACTTCGATCTTAAGAGTTTTCTACACTTGACGACAAATTTGGTGATCCTCGTTCCCTCAATGATAATTTTTCATGAGTTAAGTTGTGTTGCAAGAGTAACATCTCAACGATAATAGAATGTGAATGACATACTATTTGGAGTATAATAATATCATAGGAGACGCTAATGACAATTTGAAATGAACAAACAAACACAAGGAGACGCTACTAATCACGTGGTCGACTCTTTTTCGAACATCGGACGGTTCAAGAAAAATAATGAGTTTCGACTCTTTTAACTACCCTCAAATCTATCCCTCTTCCCTGAGCACGATCTTCCTTACTTAGGTATACTTGACTCATAACTCTCACTTAGGTCCAAGAATTGTAACGATTCAACTCTAAGGTTGCCTACCTGATACTAATTGGGTGCTAATTAGATAAGCAATACAGATTACTCCCTACTTCTGTAAGTTTGTTCACCTTAAGGTAATCTTTACACATATATACTCATGTCACCCTATAACTTTGCACTTGAACTTGAGGTTTCGATTGTTGTTTACAATATCTAACTCTATAACTAGGACACTAGTCATATCATCGGTTTCCTATTCAAGCTCTAACTACTAAGCTAGTTCTAACGTTTAAAACTAAACTCACAACAAGATTCTTGAGAATTTTACCCATATCTTTTATCTCGGATTCAACTCCAAAGATCCTCACAATGTATCAAACTAATGGTAATGTCTCCCAAAATATTATGGTGAACATCATGGTTACCTATTCTAAATCACATATAGGATAAATCTTTTCATAAGTCTTAAGTTGTCAAGAAACATTGATCACTATTTGTCCTCCTACAAGCACTCCTCTAAACTTAAAAATTATTTCAAATATTTTACTACTCCAATAAGGACCTACGCGGCTAAGATAGCACTCAACAGTTTACAGTGGTCGACTTCTTTATGAACTTATGGCTTACTCCTTACAAGGATCTCACTCAAAAACTTAAACTTACTTGAGTCATCTCCAACAAGCATTAAAGGTTAATCCAATGAGTCCTAAAATAACCTTTTGGTTCGACTACTAGTTAAGATCATTTCATCTTAATCTTAAGTTTCCTCTCATCTCAAAACAACTTCTGCCCAAGAAGGATTTGTAGTTATCTTTCACCTAGACGTAACATACTCTAAGGGTCATCTTCATCTAACTAAAATGCATAACAAAACTCTTAGCTCAAAACATGATTCCCAAGGGTCTATAACAACCTTATAATACACATCATAATTCAACTTAACTGGAAACATACTAAACACTAATCATCAAAACCACAACAAGAGCTAACTCAGGGTGAGAGATCTTGTCACGCATTCCACGAACACACATGGACATCAATCATATTATGACATGACCAGGTACACATAGAGGTCACAATAGGTACTAAGGTATTTCTTAAAGCATCCACAAACTTTTTCCATATTAAGGTAAAAAGAACTAATATTTATCTCGCTGATCATACAACTATCATCAATAATCTTTTAGGTCACCTACCCTTCGCAAGAACACTTACTCTTGAATCCTTCTATGCTTAACAATTAATGTCTTACTAACTACCTTACACTCTTCTTAAGGTTCCCCATTAAATCTTTTAACTATACTTTATAACTTTTCCAACTACACTATGTTCTCAAACAACTCTATACTAGATATTTCTCACGAACTACGGTTACAAGTTTCTATGGGTACTACACTTATAAGATTCTCAATCTTGCACTTAGGTGGTAACTAAGCATATCCTCAAGGAACACAAATACATGACTTACTAAGTTTGACTTTCGTCTATGGATAACAAGGATAATGCATACTCAAGTGTTTCCTCTCAAAACATCTTAACGTGATTGTCAAAGGCGAAGTCTCTTTTTATTCGTAATAGAAGTAACAACAAGAAAGATTATCAAGCAGTTTAACTAGACATGATTGGAAGATGAGCAACTAATAACAAGATGAACACTCGATTGATTAGGAGACAATAATTTTAAATCAAGAAGGATCACTCATCCAGAATCAACAATAGATACTCCAAATGAATTCTAGAAACGAAAACATAATCACAGTGTATGCACATATGGAGACATCAACTATCACTTGATTGCGACAGAAACATCAATAATCCAATTGTTTGATGTAGGCTCACAACACAAAGAATGAATTATACTCAAGCATGGAAGCATAATCGAATTACTTGACTTAAGCACGCAACACAAAGGATAAGTTGCACTAGAATCAGAAGGTACGGTTAAAAGAGTATTCTTTATGAAATATTTTTTTTTTATATGAGTCATTGAACTATAGAGTATCACCATTGCTAAGAACAAGAATCTCAAACAACCATACTCTTTATGCAATTAAGGTAAAACACCCTACTACAAGTATACATAGAATTATAAGGTTCTTATAATAAGTATACAACGTACATATAAGAAGTAAGAATTAAATAGTTAATAAGTATGTATTAAGGAATCATAAACTTCAACTACTACATTCAAGACTACGCACAAAATAAAGGGAGTTAAGTAGTCATGCGTTTACACATCAAGAAAGACACACTCATCCAAGATATATATATTATCCAAAAGGTTCTTGCAACACTAATCCACGCATCACAGGAGAAATAAGCTAACTAACAACATACACACAGGATGATAAAGGTTCATTAACACATTATCAATCAATATCAAGGCTACTTGCAACACCCAATGGCTTGCCATAATGTCTAACCGCACTTTGCAAATTATAGAGATGGTCAGTCTCATAACTCATGACTCAACAGTGGATTTATGGTATAGCAACATTAAGGTTGCAAGATACATACAAGCATTATTATTAAGTCTCATTTAATCATGTAGGAGAAAATACAAATAATAATTCAAACATGTTCAACAAAACTAGTCATAAGTAACCACACAGAGTGCACACCAGAATATGGTAAGCACATAACACACTGGCCGAAAGGTTCGACCTGCTCTGATACCACTAAATGTGACACCCTCTACCCCTCACATATATACTAATAAGGAATAAAAAAATTCAAATATTAATTAAAAGTATTTTTAAAACATTTTTTTTACAAGCCTTTCAAAGGGGAAAAAGGCTCACATTCATTTTCTTTTACATCATATTCAAACTTGTCCAAATAAATAATAAAGTATTCTCGACTCAACAAGGTCGTCTAAGCTTCATACAATTAATATAGAACTTATATCCTAATGTCACATCCTATCAGAGCGTTGTGTTCCCATGTCCTCTAGCATGAGGTTCTTCATAGTCATCCACCTATTCATCTGCTCCCCCGAACACAAGTTCAAGATCATCACAGGATCTAAACACAACAACACACAAGGAATGAGTTATCACATTCCTAGCTAATAGAGAAAACAAGACAATTAAATATACATATTATATAAATGAGATACCACTTGCTTAAACATAGCTCATGTAACTTCACCACTTCGTCATTCAAAATTCACTTTTCAATCATCAATCACATTACACAAGAATCCCACGCTCCGATCAAGATATAATAACACATCAATTAGCAAGCATATGCAACAGTTATGCTAAGACTCAATCATATATGCAATGTGGTACCATGTTAGTGAAAAACCACCCTGGGGCGCTTAGGAGTACATAACAAGACACACCACACAATGGGGTTGTCAAGTCACTCTCACTAAGTAAGATCATAGGGAGACCAGTCAGGGTCACGATGTTTTGCGAGAATGCTCCAACCATATGGGATCAACATAGGCTTAAAGGAGCACTCAAACCCGGTGACCCCCAAGGCCTACACTCCGAAGAGTCCGTCAGGGCCTCTGCCTCCTGATTCAGGTCCAACCCCTAAAATAATTTTTGCATGCAGGCACTGCTCATGAATTATACAATACCCACGACCTTACACTCGTGTTTTAAACACGTTCAACACAATTGCGCTACGATTTAACACTGGTTCCTAAATAGGAAACCTACATTTTCTCTTTAACACTGCGCATCAATGCTTTTCTCAAGATAACGCTGGTCGGGTTATTGTATAATTCATAGCTTACAACACAAGTAATTCCACATCAAGTGTTAACTACACACTTATCCACAACTAAAACTCATTCACAATTTCACATCTCATAGTGTCACAATCCACCATCACTTGTTTACACGTATCTCACAAATTAACACATGTTCAACTTTACACTTATACTCAATCTCAATAACAATATTATAATCTCAAAGCAACATGTTATTCTACAATTCATCACATACTCACAATTTGAATCATCATTTCATATCCTCAATATAACAATTTATATAAAAGACTATCACAACATGAGGACTAAAACCCCTCAAATAATATTAAACAATTATATCAAAATCATAGGTCGAAATATACAAATATCAAGAGCACAATTTATCAAGCAATTTTCATTAGGACATCAATATTTTATTTATAATCATAAGGGAAAAATTGCAATTTAACAAACATCCCAAAATAAAACCCCAATTTAATCCTCTAAGGATCCCTACACATGTTCTCACTAATCCCCAACTGTAAATAACTCATCCCTTACCTCTGAGCGGACTCACGTGTCTTCAGCCTGCGATAGTAACATCTCTAGCGGTTCCCTGAGATTCCTTCAGTTATTCCTCCGATTGCTCCGATAGAGTTCCCAAACGTCAGAGAGACGGAAAAGAGATTGAAACCTCCACTTCATGAATATTATTTCAAAATTCCCAACGGTGGAAGTGTGCGCAATTGAATTTCAAACAACATATCCAAATTTCATGAAAATCCAATGGTTAACGAAACCAGGATTGTAGTTTTACCGAGATAGTTTTGGGTTTGTGCAGGAAATTAAAATGCTACAATGCGAAGGGTTTTCTTTTAAGCTCAGATATGATTTTGAAATTCCCAACGGTGAGAATGTTCGGAATTGGGTTGCGAACGTGATACTCAAATTTCACGACGATCCCTGCTCGACGGGTGTGTCTTGCAGTCAAGCTCCCTTCTGCCTTTGCACTTGAGGGCCAATCTCCGTCTGGCCCGAGGAAACCTTTGCACGCCTCCGTTACCTTTTGGGAGGCCTACGCCCCATAGAAACTGTCTACGGTGAAAGTGTCCGAGATCGTCGTTTTTCTGAGACAGGTTCGGTGGGCTGCGGGAAAAAGAAAGGGTTTTGAGAGGAGAACGAAGATGAGGCCAAAAAGAGTCACCTGACTTAACATAACTATTTATACCTACGGACTCAGCCTATTATTTGTTCTATATTTATTTATTTATTTATTTTATAAAAACAAACTCTATTTTATTTTTTATCTAACAAATAAATGAAATACCCTTTTTATTTTCTCTCAAATCATTATTTTATTTTAATTAATAATTATATCTCCTTATTTTTTTATTTATAAAATCTCATCATTTTTCTAAAACTCTATTTATTTATAAATAACAATTATTTTTAATCTAAATTACAAAAATTGGAATGTTACATTAAACAAAATTTAATAAAAAATAAATTTATTTTTTAAAATAATATAGCATAATATTTATGTAAGTTTAGTTTATAGAATTTAAATTATAATAATAGATTAAAAATAAAAAAATTGCCAAACATCGAACTGAATTAAACTATAAAAAAATAATTTGATTCGGTTTAAATTTGATATTAAATTTAAATTAAATCAAATGATATCTTTATTTTATGTTTGATAAAACTCAAACCAAAACATTCTCAAAACACCCGTACTACGAAACCAGGAGAGCAGAGACAGAAAGAGAGAGAAGAGAAGGCAAGGCTCGTCGAGTGTATTGTGTGAAACTCAGTCAAAAAACGACAGCCATTCTCCAAAATGTTAAGAATTAAAAAATTAATTAAATGGGCTGTCAAAAACAAAAAGTTAATTAAATCGTTAATACTTAATAGTAATGAAATGATGTTAAGAGATTTGAATGCTGGAAACAGATATCTCTTGATTTTTTCAGGACCATTAAAGCTTAACAAAAGTCACATTAAAATAAAGGTTTCTCATAGTTTTGATTCAAATTTTAAAAATTCAAAATAATCTCAAAAAGAATTTTATTAAATAACAATGTATTAATCCTATGTGGCCCATTGTCGTATGCATAAGGGGAGGAGGGGACAAATCCATAGATTTGCATGCAACAGATCCACAAGACCTAATCTCATGCGCAATCTCATTTGCACAAAGCGTTAGGCACACGTTGATTGTTTTATAAACAAGGAAAGCAAAATATGTCTAGACAACGTGAGATTCTTGTCTTTTAGTATACCATTAAAATACAATAGTGTATTATTTTTTTATTATTAATTTTGTTTTTATTCTTTCGGGACCTAGTATTTCTATTTATTTTTCAGTTTCTTTTTTATCATGTTCTTAATAGATTATAAAACAAATGAAATCAATATTAAGCATGTTGTGTGCATTTGCCTACAGTTTACAGAGAAAGAATTCAGCAATAGCATAAACACCACCATATAGTGTACCAAAGATTTTAATGTGTTTTAATTTTTAAAGGATGAATTGATAAAAATAAAGAAACAATATAATGTTATAAAAGTTTAAATTTATTATCTTATATAAACTAGCAACAATCCTCAAAAATGGAAAATTCACAACAGAAACATGTCATTTTTTTATATAAAAAAATGTTCAACAAAATATGAAGATAAGAAACTTCCCAAGCCTTTCTCATTTCAGTCTTAAATCATGCTTGTATTTTTATTTTAGTTTGTTTTTCTTAGTGTTTCAAATCAGTGTCTGTAAAATAATTCCTTTTTAAAATGATTGTTTTCTTTGATTACATACTGGTTGTTTTTAATTAATGGTTAGTGACATCAAATGATTTGTTCATAGTTTAACAACCAGAAATATTACTATAACAACGAACAAAGACAAGTGCTAGTGCTCCTTTTCCGAAGGACTTCTTCTCACTGTAGCCTCTCCAATGAAACTATAGGTGTCTTTGCTTTTCCCTTAGTTGAGGAGTCCATGTCTTCAAGCATGCTAGTCTCTCCTTCAGAGCTGCTTTCACTGGAAGATGTATCGCTCAATGTGTGGGACATTGTCATATTCTTTTGCTTTGCATACTGAAATGAGTAGTTTGTTTTTCCCATTTGCACAGGAAGCACAGGTTTTGGTCTTGAGTGAGCCGTGTCCCTTCCCAAACTATAGTTGGTTGAGCGGAAGAGAGCTCTGAAAGATCCAAATGGTAAACAAGAAGTGAATTATTGTACATCCTTCTTAGGTGAAATAATACCATTATTTTTAAAACTAGACCGACCGTTGAACCAGTAAAAATACTTTTTATGGTTTATTAGTTTAACTGCGGTTAAACTGTGGACAAATCAGTGATAAATGAATTTGTATTTTTTAATATTGTATAATATTTTAAGTGATAAAATAATATAAAATTACAATAAATCAAGATATAAAAAATTATGTTTTATAAGATAAAAAATCAATGCTAATTGGAAAAATAATGTATACTTATTTGTAATCTTTAAACGTGTGTTTATTTATTTTTAAAATATTTTAGATTAAATTAAACTATAAAAAAAATGCATATATGAAAAAATTTGAAAAATATTGGTTCAAACTGGTTTGTTTGTTGCACCAGTTTTTATGATTTGACCAGTTCCTACCCGTACTGAGAAGAGTCAATTTTTTGGAGTTATTAGACTAGTCAAAATGGGCCGGTCTGATTTTAAAAATAATGAGTAGTTCATAAGAAGAAAGAATGCGGGAAAGAAGAAAAGTACAAACTACACTATTTTGAACTAACTCTATTGTCAAGGAAGCTTCCAAGGCCTTGATCTTTAAGCTTCTCTTTTGCCCAGAATGTACAGCAGAATCTTACAAGTCCAATTAGTATCAACAAGAGAGCAGACTCAAAGAGCAGAAACAAGACTATTGCCCTTTCGTTACCTGCAAAAAACTTACAACTATATACACTCAATTGTTAAAATGTGGCTACATTTTCATAATGTACGAAGTTGTACATTACCTGTGTAGACACTGACAAGCTTGGTTCTTTCCTGAGAGCAGCTTGATGCAAGCTTCTGACCTATGAAGTGATGAGGAATAATTGTTAATCGTTTGACATAAAGATTTAAAGTTGTACTATGATATACACTAAACTAAAACCAAGATACTGTAGTCTTGCATGTATAAAGACAACCTAACTTGTTTGTTACATATTCAAAAAAAAAAAAACTGATTCTGATGTCAAACAATTTAGATAATAATTTTTAAAAATTTTAAGAAAAGGAAGAAACTAGTTTATAACTATTTTTTTTTTATCAATAAATGTTAATTATTAGTTTGTTAATTTTTGTTAGGAGGGAGGATCGAATCCACGACCTTGCCCCCCTTCTACTCTTTCTTAACCACCCATTCAACCTTATATCTCTTAATTTATCACTAAATTTAAAGCTGATTAATTTAGTGATTATTTTAAAGATTTTGAATAATTGCCTGACATCTTTGTCAATTTAATATAATTAAAAAAATTCCTGAAACTGTAATCTGTCACTCAGTTTAGGCCAAAGTTACATGCAATGCATGACTTAGTCGAGAATATTAACATATGTTTAGGGATCAAAATGAGAGTAAGTAGTTAAATTTAAAGATTTAGATAGCATGAATGACAGTTTCAGGGGCTAAATTAGTCATTGACTTGTTAAAAATTTGGTTTTTTTTATCTAAAGGCAGGTGAAGAAAAGATTTGTACCTATAGTACGACATTGCAGCGGAGTGCCAATCTCTGCTTTGAATATCAGACCAACTCATTAGTTCATTCAAATAAACTACTTCATATCAAACATATAGTTCCCAAAAGTAAATATTCCAGGGTATTTTTAGCTATCCAACTTGCACTTCCTTAAATGAATGATCAACATTCTTCGAAAGGCCACTGCTAAGTGTCCAACTTCTCATCTTTTGATTTAATAGGAGCAACCCTTATTCAATATTATTAAAATAAAATAAAAACAAAAAAAAGATTAGTTAAGAGAGTGCACTCTTACTTGAAGCAGCAAGGAAAGCAAGAAGAATCTCCTCATTCATGACAAATTGACTTAGATCACTCTTAGAAAATAAAGTAGAAACATGACCTGATTGAATCATGCGCACAGAAAAATAGTTAGTGTGCTGCTATGGAAACTTCATTACAAATGCAAAGTGTTACGAGGAAATGACTGGGAAATATGTACCAGGATAGCTTTCAGACCAATATATTGATCCAGTTGCAGGAACCAACATAGTGAACAATGCAGCTTTTGGTTGAATTGCTGAAACTACAGTGTATTCACCAATTGTGTGGCTAATTTTTCCTTCCATCTCTATTTGTGAACTGTAGATTGCAAATCCAGAGCAATCAAGAAAAGGACCAACTTGAATTATAGAGTTTTCTGCATTCATTCTTGAGAATTTCTTAAGAACCCCAGTTGGAGAAAACGAGTATAAGAACCCATCCAACGAACCAATAGATATCCATCCTGTTACATTAAGTGTGCTCTAGTAAAGTAAGTTCATATTCCACTTTGAGATTAATGAAGAAGTTTATATATGACACACTTTAAAATACTGGGGGCAAGTATGATGCAAATGAATGCTGCATTATTAGGCATGATTGTCTAGATGCACCAGAAAGTACTTGGAAGAAAAGTTAGAGAAGATTGTGTTATCATAGAATCATATAAAATTCTAATTTAGATATAATTTATTCACGTAAAGGAGATATAGGTAGATTCTTCATACAGTTCCATGGCACAATGGTTTGCAAAAGGGATTCATATAAAGAGAGTGAGAACATGGAAACCAATCAGAAAGTGTATCATAAGAAATGTTATTGCTGGACACAACAACAAAGCCTTATCTCACTTGGTGAGATAGGCTACATTGATCACACCATGTCATTCGGCAAGATTAGATAAATTTTAACATTTCTTTACTAAATAAGTTTAATTTCTATGCACTGTTAGTGTACAAAATTTTACACAATCAACCAATCAGAAGTAATGGTAAATATGACTTTTATGGTAGTTAGTTAAAAATCAATAAACATATCACACATGGCAATTTGTGATTGAATAATAATGTAAAAATCATGTATGTTGTTAGTACATAGACTGTTTTCTCTTGCAGAATTTCCACATATATTTATTAAGACATTGGTCATGCATGTACTAATTGAGAGACCCCATATAATTGGTAATGCATAATGAAATAATATTTTTTTAGAGTAAGCCTTAAAACTAATCGAACAGCAAACAACTTACCATTAGAGTCCACTACAGGTGCAGAGTCAACTTTGCTTAATGGCCCAATACTTCTCTGCCACAACACATTACCTGAAAAGACATCTAGAGCCAGAACAAGAGCCTTGGCTGGAACTGTTACATACAGATGACCATTGTTTCCTAGAGTGATGGTGAAATTTTTGTCTAATGAACTAAAATCTTGAATCCATCTAAAGTAACGGCTACGAACTGACAAACAATAGAGTTCACCCTCTGTGTTTGAGATCTGCAAATGCAAAAACCAAAATATCTTTAAGTTGTTTTGATTTTCTACTTTCAGTTTGGTTATTCAGATTCTTCCTTGCATTATCCTATCTTCTTCTCTCACTCCTACTATCTAAAACAAAAACACTATCATACACACCCTAAAATACTCCAAAAACTAGTTACCATTTCATGCATAGTTGTTGTCAAGTACATTTTTTAATTACTATTAGTGAATTATAACTTACATCTTTTTCCATATTGGCCGAGCCTACATCTGATCCATCACATATAATTTTTTTAAGGCCACCAAAATCATAATTGTTGCAAAAACCATTATTCAATATGCACTTCACTGCTAATCCAAAGTGCATAATAGATATTCATATTACAATAAACAAGGATGAGTGAACCTTACATATATACTACCCTCACAATGATCAAGCAAAGGAACTGAAGCAAAGTAACAATTTGTAAGATTTTTCCTGCATCCTTGACGGTAGCCGAATTGGTAAAGCACAGGTTCCACACTCCAAAGCAAATGTCCACGTGACTGATATGCAAAGAGTCCTCTGTTCTTGACATTGATATAAATAGTTGAGCCTAATGTGCTCACTGAGAGCCCAATAATTTCAGCCTCTGCCACATGACCTGGTCCCGGACCGAAGAAAACTTCTGCTTCAGGCTCAGAAGTTCCAATGTTTCCATAACTAATCACCAATATTCTGTTATCAGCTACCAAGTATATCTGCAATTGCATTACAAAAATTAGTAACCTCCACCACCCTGCCACAAACAAAAACCTTCCCCCTTTCCCATCAAAGTGTGAAGGCTTACATGGATCGAATGACACCCTTATATCATCTCTTCTGTTTACTATAAATTGAAATAATGGCCTTGCCTAGACAAGTATCACTTTCTCATCATTGTTATTTGAGTAAATAGTGTATGCAATAACAACATAAAGGATTTTTAGACAGACATCTAATCACAATTATGATGTATGATTAATTTGTTGACTTTCACAATAACTACTTGAAATTCATACCTAATGTATTCTATGATTTCTGATTGGTTGACATTGTGAAACCTTTTACATTGACAATGTATATAAAAAAAAAATTCCCATTTGTTTGCACTTTTTTTGTTGATGTCCCTTACTTTTTAGTAGTTATTATTGTTGTTGTTACATGCATAAAGATTAATGTGACTCGTGAGTGCAAGGGTGATGGGTCAACTATGACGAAAAGAACATGTTTTTGTAGAAGATATTCAGATCAAGGAATATCCCACTAGTGCAGAAAACAAGATAATTCTCAATTTCCCAATAAAAATTTATACATGAAAAGAATTATAATTTGAATTCAACTTAAGTAACATGAAAGTTTGTAGTGTGACAAACAAAACTAAATATAAATCACCTTGCCATGACCTCCATGAACTGGGGCAGTACCAAGGTTGCATTTGTAGTCTAAATGCATGATCCATGCAATGGTACCATTGCTTTCAAATGCAAAAAAGTTGTCATGAGAACAAACGTAGATTCTTCCATCATCTCTAAGAAGAGGTTTTGAAAGCAAATGATATGCAGAGACAAAAGAAGAGAAAGTAGCAACCAACACCACCAATACAAGGAAAACAAGTAATTGGGTCATTGCACATTACAGAAACACCATGTTGTTGTCGCAGTTAAGGTTTCAAGACAGTTATTATAATGGATAATAATGGGTAAAAACTGTCTTAGGCTGTGAAACAAAACTGTCCACAACCAACAATGCGTACTTGATAAAAGAAAAATAAAAAACTGACGCCTCTCACATTGAAATAAAAACTGATGCGTGATTTTGTGTAACTGTTATTTCAGTTTCACTCACTGTGCACTATATTTCCTTACTTCTTCTAAATTTTATTCCTCCATTTTATTTGCACCCTTATCGATCCTTAACATAATTTGCAGACTTAACATGCTTTGTATGTCAGCATTTCGCAATTCAGATTTAACGGTTAACACAACTCGGTATTATCACAATACAATTAATTTTTCACACATTGAAGAAAGAAGCTGAGCAGAGAGAGACCGTTCGGGAAAATTCAACCTATAATAAGAATAAGAGAGAATTACAGATTCTGAGAGGAGAAGAGGGAGGTTACCGGTGGCCAGAGTGGAAAGTGCCGTTGAAGGAAGGAGAGAAGCGTCGAATCGAGAGTAAGGAATTTGTGTTCTGCTGTGTGGGGGTTTGGGTAAGTGAAATCAAAAGTAAGTTTGGAGATGCCACGTCACCTGCAAGCGTTCATCTCTATTTGCCTTTCGCTCTTCGCTTTCGGTCCGAGGAGTTAATCGCGGCGGCGGCGGCGGCGGCGGTGCAGCAGGCGAGGAATTTTGCGGCGTAATTTGTTGATATGGGTGGGTGATCCGTCATGCAAGTACCCAATCCATCATCTGAAAAAAATTTGTTTATTTTTTTATAATGGTTAACACGTAATTTTTGTTTACCATGAATACAGTTTCATGTTCTTATGCCTCGGATGTGAGATTTTTTTACATGATACAATCTCTTTTTAATTATTTGTGTTTATCTTTTAATTTTTTTCTCTGATATGTTATGTGCATTTAACTTTAAGCAATTCATTGACAATCAAAATTTGAAAGAATTTATCATATTTTGTGATAAGTTTGATTTTAAAAAATTCATTTATTTTTTATATTATTTTTCTCTTAAGCTTACCTTTTTTAACTTATTTTTATGTTCGTTTTATATTATTCTCTCAATCTTATTTTTCTCATTAATCCACTCTAAAACTCTCCAATAATCATCTTTTTAATTATATTCTTTATTAATTTCTTTTTTACATTAATGTATGAAAATTCTCTTTTTTTAACAGATGATGTAAAGTCTGGGTAATTTAAATACTCAACAATGAGAACAACAACAAATAGAAACATAAAGGAAAAATATAAAAAATAAAAAACAAAGAATAACATGAAACAAACATAAAATGATTTATTTATAAGATGAGCAAGTATAGAAAAAGCAAAAACAACATAATTAACATGACAAATAAGATAGGTGTCTGGTCAACAAATTATCAATTTTATATTTTTGTTACTTTTAGGTGTTATTTCAGGGTGTATTATATGTATTAATGTTAATCATATGTAATTTTCTTTTTTAATAACATTCCATATTATTTTTTCTTTAATTCAAATAATGAATATATTTTTATACAATTATTTTAAATAATTAGTTGATTGATTTACTATTTAAATTTAAATAGTTCATTATAATTTTAGTGAATAATATTTTGTCGCATCTTCACATAGTTTGATCTTATAATTTCATTTATTCAAAGTTTAAAATAATCGTAAAATTGGAATGAAAATAATAAATGGAATGCAAAATTAAATGGAATAAAATAAAAGTGATTCACAATTTCAAAAGTTTGTTTATAAAGAAAAACACAAATGGCCACTCAAAAGATAAAAGGTCTCATGTAACATCACTCAATCCACTCCACTTTCCTTTGTTTGGTTCCTCTTCTAAAACATCAAAACTGATTTTATTAACCTATTACTTTTTTCTCTATACTAAGTTAATAACTTTCAATTTTTAACTCTCTTATATAGTCTTCTCTCTTCTTCTTTTTTTAATAAAAGGAACAAAAAGCCAAGGAAAAAGATTACACAGAGGTCATTAGAGCATTAGAATATCTCATGTGCATGGGAGAATATTTCATGCAAAATATCTCATGCGCATTGGAGATGGCATTGAACCTACCAAACATAATGATATGGTAAAAAATCCCCACCAATTTTCATGCATCGAATAACTTTGTGATTATCACAGAGTTATTATTTAGATGGAACGAAGTTGGATGAATGAAAGTCGTATCAGTCCAAAATATGAGGAAGGTGTCAAGCAGTTCTTGCAATTTGTCTTCGAAAGAAGTCAAACGGATGAGGACGCAAAATATTATTGTCCTTGCATCAATTGTTTGAACGGAAGATGACAAATATTGGAAGACATACGGGAACATTAATTGTGTGATAGGATTAAGAAGAATTACACGACGTGGATATGACATGGTGAATATGAAGACATGCAGAGTGGGTCCCAATCTGAACCGTTTGATGTAGAAATGGGAGACCGCTTGGAGGATATGATTTGTGACCTTGGACAAGAGTCTTTTCAGCAAGCACATGTCCTTATGTATGAAGGATTGCAAAGTGATTCAAAGAAGCCTTTGTATATGGGGTGCAAGAATTCGTTGACGTTGTTGTCAGCGGTGTTAAGTCTGGTTAATGTCAAGGCCAGATATGGGTGGAGTGACAAAAGTTTTAGTTCACTGCTTCAAGTAGTGCACGATCTACTTCCAGAGGAAAACACGTTGCCTAAAAGTTACTATCAGGCCAAGAAGATATTGTGTCCGATGGGTATGGAGTATAAGAAGATTCATGCTTGCCCTAATGATTGCATACTGTACAGGCATGAATTCAAAGAAATGTCCAAATGCCCTAGGTATGGGGCATCACAGTACAAAGTGAAGGATGACAAGAACTGTAGTTCTGATGAAAACTCAAAGAAGGGCCCTCCAGCGAAGGTGTTGTGGTATCTTCCCATCATTCCAAGGTTTAAGCGTCTTTTTGCTAATAGAGATGACGCAAAAGACCTTACCTGACATGCAAATAGGAGAAACTCTGATGGAATGGTCTGTCATCCGGCTGATTGCTCCCAGTGGAAGAAGATTGATCGTTTGCATCCAGATTTCGGCAAAGAGGCAAGAAATCTTAGGCTTGGACTAGCCAGTGATGGAATGGATCCATATGGCAATTTAAGCACTCAACACAGTTCATGCCCAGTTCTACTAGTAATTTACAATTTGCCTCCTTGGTTGTATATGAAGCGAAAATACATTATGTTGTCTATGATGATATCGAGCCCAAGACAGCCAGGAAATGACATTGATGTTTATCGAAGTCCATTGATTGAAGACTTGACAAAGTTGTGGGACGAGGGGGTTTTAGTGTTTGATGGGTTTCGCAAGGAGACTTTTCAAATGCGTGCAATGCTTTTTTGTACCATTAATGACTTTCCAACATATGGGAATCTGAGCGGTCACAGTGTTAAGGATCATCATGCATGCCCCATATGTGAAGAAGACACAAGCTACATACAACTGAAACATGGTAGAAAATAGTGTACACAAGGCATCACCATTTTCTAAAACCTCATCACCCTTACAAGCGATTGAAAAAAGCATTTAATGGAAGTTAAGAGCATGAAACTGCGTCGATACCGTTGACTGGTGAGCAGGTCTTCTAGCGGGTTCAACACTTGAATACTGTATTTGGAAAGACCCAAAAGAAGGATAAAAGTAAGACTTGCATATGGAAGAAGTCCATTTTCTTTGATCTTCCGTATTGGTCTGATCTAGATATTAGACATTGTATTGATGTTATGCATGTGGAGAAAAATGTATGTGATAGTGTCATTGGAACACTCCTTAACATTCAAGGCAAGATGAAAGATGGTCTGAATACCCGTCAAGATCTAGCTGACATAGGTATACAATCGCAGTTGCATCCAAGGTTTGATGGTAAAAAAATATACTTGCCTCTAGCTTGTCATACTTTGTCCAGAAAGGAGAAGATCAGTTTTTGTCAGTGTCTGCGCCAGGTCAAAGTCCCACAAGGATACTCTTCAAATATTAAGAGCCTTATGCAGTTGAAGGAGCTTAAGCTGGTAGGGTTAAAGTCTCATGATTGTCACGTGTTGATGCAACAATTGCTAGTCGTGGCCATACGAGACATTTTGCCTAACAAAGTCAGGTTAGCCATAACTTGTCTGTGCTTTTTCTTCAATGCCATATGTAGCAAAGTCCTTGATCCTGTCAAGTTTGATGACCTGGAAAATGAGGCCACAATTGTACTGTGCCAGTTGGAGATGTATTTTCCTCCTGCTTTCTTTGACATCATGGTTCACTTAATTGTTCATCTGGTCAGAGAAATCAAATGTTGTGGTCCTATTTATTTACGGTGGATGTACCCGGTTGAGCGATACATGAAGATCTTAAAAGGGTATACCAAGAATCTACATCGTCTAGAAGCATCTATTGTCGAAAGGTACATTGCAGAAGAAGCCATTGAATTTTGTTCAGAGTACATTGAAAAGGCTAAACCTATTGGCCTTCCTGAGTCTTGCCATGACGACAAAGTGGGGTAAGGGTTCAAGAGAACTGCATGTTATCACTCCAAGTGTAGAAGATTTGTTACAAGCTCACTTGTATGTGTTGAATAACAGTAATGAAGTTTTGCCAGACATACTTCAGCATGAAGGTTTAGTCAAACAAAGTAATCCAAAAATGCCAAAGAACTGGGTCTTGAAAAAGCATAACAAGACTTTCTTTGATTGGTTTAAAGATACAATCTTTGCTGATGAAAATGCTTCGGAAACATTAAGAAAGCTAGCAGATGGGCCTAAAAGAAATGTTATAACTTGGAAAGGATACGACATAAACAAGTATTCCTTTTACACAAAAGCACAAGACGAGAAAAGTACAATGCAAAACAGTGGGGTCACCCTAAGGGCTGAATATCAACACTTCACAAGTGTACATGATGAAAATCCCTATGTAGTTTCTATCCCTTACTTTGGGTTCATTGATGAAATTTGGGAGCTTAACTATGTCAAATTTATTGTATGTGTTTTCAAATGTAAATGGGTTGACAACAACACTGGTGTGCGAATCGATGATGTAGGATTTACGTTGGTAGACCTAAAGAAACTAGCTTACCACAATGACCCTTTCATCATGACAGAACAAGCTAAATAGGTATTTTATGTGCAAGACCCTTGTGATGAAAGGTGGTCCATGGTTCTACACAGGAAAACAATTGGTGTTAATGTGGAAGATGATGATTCATACATGGACACTTATGTTACTCCTTCGTCCACACAAATGACTCCTAACGTTCCTTTGCACACACATTGAGATATTAGGCCCTATGCCCGGGTCTATGTGAGCCATAAGGAGTGGAGGTCGATCAGTGGTCATGTTGTGTCTCTGACTCGCTTGATAACAGTGATGCCTCATCTAGAGTTTTCCTCTTTTAGTGATGCATTGTCGCTGATAGTCCCTATTGCCACAATGTGTTACCTAAGAGGATGATATCTCTAG
Organism: Glycine soja; assembly: GCF_004193775.1. Classification (NCBI taxonomy): domain Eukaryota; kingdom Viridiplantae; phylum Streptophyta; class Magnoliopsida; order Fabales; family Fabaceae; genus Glycine; species Glycine soja. The sequence continues at coordinate 30,101,446 of NC_041015.1, read as the reverse complement.
AAGCCAGTAAAGTTAAATGAAACCACCCTTGGGAGTTGTCACTAAAAGGGGACTTTTGGATCCTTTCCATTAGGTTCCTAAATTAGGGGGGCACATAGCAAACTCACTCTGGCTTGTTCCTTGATCGTACATGCATCTCTTCATGGCATCGTAATGGACATATCAGTCCTGCATTAATCATTTGTCATATTCATGCATTGCATTTGCATGAGTCATTGCATTATCATACATCTTCATTTAGCATGCTTTTGTTCTGCCAACTACATACATTCTATTTTCATTGTTCGCATGTTATGTTCACTCATGCATGATCCTTGCATTTTCCTCTGCAGAAAAAACAAAACAAAAAAAATAAAAAAAGAAGAAAAAAAACATTGATTGACTGTGTTTCAAACCAAAAATAAGAAGTGCAAACATTCATGTGACCTCATTTTATCATTCTTAAAGGTTGTCTTTTGAGAGAAAAGTGAGTTGTCAAGAACAAGAGTCATTCGACTTAATCTATCAATTGAAAATCTTGTAAATATTTCTCGTCCTTGAAAATTCATTTTCGAGAACCTGCATAGTTTCTTTCTTTTTTCCTTGCTACAAGGTCATGACAAAAGACATGAATAGATACCTCAAATCCCTACACTGGGGCAATGAGAGGTACCATGCATGAGCCTTGAGCGAACCTAGGGGAAGATCAGAAGTTCTCACCCGGAAGGTCAAAAACCCGAAAGGGCGGCCTAGGCAAAAATTAGGGTTAATAAAAAATAAGAAGGGGAAAAAAATCAGGAGCGTGTTTATTAGGGGATTGGTCTTGAAATCCAAACTGCAAAAGGATCTAAGTTAAGATTTGAAATGACACATGGCCGTGTTTCAACATCCCAAACACTAATTTATCCCTTGCTACCCCTTCCGAACCAAATCATATTTGTTTTCTAAAAATAACACAAAAAACAACAAAAACAAAATAGAAACCCCAAGTAGGAACCACCGCTAAACCGGCGGGAAGAGCAATGCAAACTACACATGCATGAAATTGTGCAACAATGAAAGGAAGAAGAAAATAAAATCCGCCAAAGGTGAGTGAAGAAAAAGAGAGACAAAAGATCTCCCAATTTTACAAGGAAGGCACAAAAGTGCAATAAGGATTAATGTATATAAGACAAAATGAGTAGAGCCTGACCCAAGAGTTGAAAGGAACAAAAGTACAAACAAGACTCTCAAGGTTCTTACTCAATATAACCCTCAAACACTCTTTGAGCCTCTCTAATCCTTTCTTTCATAGCCCTCTTACCCCTGACCATGTTTCAAGCCCAATAAAGCCCATGTGGATCAAGGAATGACTAATTTTGCTTTTAAGTTGGGATTCCAGAATGGAACCTGCACACGCTTGTGATTGATGAAAATATAAAAAAAAAGAATCCTCAAGGTTTCACACTTGCACATTTGAGGAGAAAACTCATTCGACCAGGAGCTCGTGGAAGAAGCCCAAAGACAATTGTGATAGTAGGATACATCTAATGTTAGTCGGTCATGTAGGCTTCTTAGGATTCCTTTTGAATCCAAGGGTGACCTTTGTTGTATAAATTCTTTCGGGATTAGCCCATGTCATCAAGTTTTAGCAGGATTGACAGACCCTTGGCATCACTCTGTGACCTTAAATCAGGAAAGTTTTACTTGGTCACATACCAAAGTGTTATTATGCGCACATCCACCTTTATTTTTTAGGATTGAACATGATCTATGTACCCTTAGGGGTCCCCCTTGTTATTATGTGCACATCCATCTTCTCCATCTATCATCGGAGATCTCATTTTTCTTTGTAAAGTTCAAACTTAACCGATCACCAGTGTTGTAAAGTTGTCTTTAAAGAGATTGAAAGTTAATAAACAAAACCAAGATAAAACCAACTCATAACTAACTTCTTTTTATCAAATATCACTTGAGATCATTTCAAGGCCCAAGGCCTTAACGATTCTCTCTACTTTTCAAAATTTAAAACATCGTTTCAAGGTCCAACGCCTTAAACGACTTTTTGGTTTGCAATTAAAATGAATCTTTCAAAAAAAGAAAAAATAACATAGAAACATTCAAACTTAAAGAACTACGTAGGTCTGAATTCCTCATCGCACCTGAGGATATGTAGGAGCAAGGGCAGCTCCCTTGTCGACCCCAAAAAATAAAAAAATATAAAAACGGAAAATAAATAATATTGAAGTCACGTTTTTGCACACTCGATTAAAGGTTGTCATCCCTTGTGGCGGGCGCGTGGGGTGCTAATACCTTCCCTATGCGTAAACAACTCCCAAACTCTTATTTTCAAAATTCGCAGACCTCTTTTTTGTTTTTCTAACGTTTTCCTCGAATAAACGTTGGTGGCGACTCCGCTCGTTTTCTCCCTTGGAGACGGACGCTTTGGCTCATCTATTTTGCCTTTTTGCCATCTTGTAGTAGGGTAGGTTGTGACACAAGGGTAGGCTTTGTTATATAAATTCTTTTAGGATCAACCCATGTCATCATGTTTTAGCAGGATCGAGAGACCCATGGCATCCCTCTATGATCTTAAATCAGGAAAATTTCACTTGGTCATATACCAAAGTGTAACAATCCATTGTCATCCTTCAATGGTGCACACTGTCGGTCCTAAAGCCTTATATTTCCTTGTTGTGCAGAATAATTGAAGTTTTTTAAACAAAAAAAAGGAGGGATGAATCTTAGGATCAATATTTCAGTTGATTGATTAAATGTCAAATGGCTCCACTGCCGTCATCCAAAGTTGTCAAGTGATTAAATGAAACAAAACATACATTCTAAGGGAGTCTCTGAAGGGATCTACAAGAGATAGGATGAGGTTGCATGAATTATCACATCTTTTAAAAAGAGACAGTCAATCTGTTTTTTTCACAAAAAAAATATTACAAAAAGAGGGAAAGAATGTCATGAGCATTGCACAATTCAAAACATTTTGCATTGCATTGCTAGATACAAAGCCTACATTTACTGTGTTTTAGGGCGAATTTTGCATGCCTCTTTTCACTCATCATAATTCATTCAAAAATCATGCTTAATATCAGGCTATAAGTGCATAGATTTTTCTTTATGTGCATGTTTCCATAATCCAACATCCTATCTATTGAGTTTGGGATGAGTAGTCCTCTTAAAAAGTCAACCTCTTGCTTTCTTATAAGGTTGAGCCCTTGGGTACTAGTACTTATTGGCATGTTTTGTAGGACTCAACATCCTCTGCTTTATGTTTCATAGGACTCAACGTCCTTTTTTCTTTATGTTTTCATAGGACTCAATGTCCTCGCCTTTATGTTTCATAGGACTCAACGTCCGTTGTCTTTATATTTTCATAGGACTCAATGTCCTCGTCTTTATGTTTCACAGGACTCAATGTCCTTTGTCTTTATGTTTTCATAGGACTCAACATCCTTGCCTTTATGTTTCACGAGACTCAATGTCCTTTGCTTTATGTTTCATAGGACTCAACGTCCTTTGTCTTTATTTTTCATAGGACTCAACATCCTCTGTCTTTATGTTTCATAGGACTCAACATCCTCTGTCTTTATGTTTCCATAACACTCAACGTACTTTGTCTTTATGTTTCCATAGGACTCAATGTTCTTCGTCTTTATGTTTTCATAGGACTCAACGTCCTTTGTCTTTATGTTTCATAAGGCTCAATGTCCTCTATCTTTATGTTTTCATAAGACTCAATGTCCTCTATATTTATGTTTCGTAGAACTCAAAAACCTCTGTCTTTATGTTTCGTAGGACTCAACGTCCTCTGTCTTTATGTTTTCATAGGACTCAACGTCCTCTGTCTTTATGTTTCATCGGACTCAACGTTCTATGCTTTTGTGTTTCATAAGACTCAACGTGCTTTGTCTTTATGTTTTCATAAGACTCAACGTCGTCATCTTTATGTTTCATAGGACTCAACGTCCTTTGTTTTACGTTTCATAGGACTCAACATCCTCTGTATTTATATTGCATAGGACTCAACGTCCTATGTCTTTATGTTTTGATAGGACTCAACGTCCTCTTTCTTTTATGTTTCATAGAGCTCAAAGTCCTATGCTTTGTTTCATGAGACTCATCTCCCTTCCTTGTTATTGAACTCAAAGTTCTTTATTTTGTTTGTACACCAAATTCTTTTTTCCAAAGATTCTTCATTCTCATGTTGAGATCTTTCGAAGAATCATCCAAAAAAAATTAGTGTCTTTGTCGTTACTTATCTTTTATTGAATTTCAATAAAAGGTAACTAAAGAGGGGCAACTGTCAAACCCTAATTCTGATAGGGCCCCCCAGAAAAAATAATAAAAAAACAAAAGAAAAGAAAAGAAAAGGAGAAAAAAAACAAAAATATAATAATAAAAGAAAAGAAAAAATGAATAAAAGAAAGAAAGAAGAAAGAAAATGTAAAATAAACAACAGTAAAAAAAATAATAATAATGAAAAAAGAAAGAAATCGTTAAAAAAAAGAAGAGTAAAAGTATATATAAAAAAAACTGATTGTGTGACCTATTAGGCTCTCAAGGAGAGCTCATTAGGTCAAGAGGACAACACTGCATAAAAAAGGGAAAGGAAAGTTTGGAATTTTAATGATAGAGCAACACAGATCCCGAGTAGGGGAAACAAAACAATTACATTGCGCCATTTGGCCACACCGTTAGAAAAGAGAGAGGGGTGACCAGGTAACCCATCATTCCCTCACTCTCTCACGTTTCCTTCTCCTCTTTCCTCTCTTCTTCTTCCTCTCCTCCATTTTTTTTTCTTCTTCTTCTCCTACAAAGCCTCGTCATTCATCTCGCCGGTGAGCTCCATGGCTGCTGGTGAGGTCTCTATGGATCGAATCATGGTTTTCTCTTTGTTTTAGCATTTTGTTTTGGGTTTTTTGCGATTTCCTCCATCCTTTTTGCTCCTTCTTTCTCATTTTGTTTGCGCCATTGTGCTTCCTCCGTGTTGTCGTCATCGCTGTCATGCCGCCACCAGCCCTGTGGCGGCCTCGCACTGTTGGACCTTGCACCAGTGCTACCATGGACAATGCACCACCCTCCGTGGTGGTTTCGGCTTTGGCGGTGAAATTTTCCGCGCGAGGCAACTAGGGTTTTCCAACCCTGTTGCATAATCGCGGGTTGGGTGGGTTGCCCTGACCTGGTTCAGACCCAACCCTAAAAAATGTAAAAAAAAATTTTTTGCTTACACTCCATTTGATAATACATGCACCCCTTTTTCGATTTGGGCCTAGCCCATTTTGCAAAATCTGATTTTAAATAGAAACGTTATTTATACCCCATTTTTCATACATGCACCCCTTTTTCGTTTGGGCGTAGCCCATTTGTACAAAATCTGAAATAAAATAGAAAACCATATTTACATTCTATTTTTAGTAGATGCACTCCTTTTTTTCATTTTGGACCTAGCCCATTTTTGTGGAGTCTGAAATAAAATGAAGATTGTTAGTTACACTTTGGTTTACAACAGATGCACCTATTTTCATTTTGGGCCTAGCCCATTTTCTTGTGATGTGAAATAAAATTACTATGCTTACACCTTGTTTCTTTATATATGCACCCTGCCACTTAGGATGGTGATTAGGCATGCCATGTCAGCACTCCGTCAGTGTTGACTAAGTCAACATCAATCTTACGACTTTGACAATAAATAATAAGAAATAAAAAATAAAAAATAATTATATACATTAGTAAATAACTATTTATTTCATTGTATCTGTTTATTGTCTCTATCGTTTATTCTTCAATATGATTTTCTTTTTATCATTACCTTGTTAGTTTAATTAATATTGTATTGTAAATATCTCGTCATTCATCTTATTTTTTCCACATTTCAATTCCGCATCTTTAATTACTAAGTGTACTCCCCACTTCTATTCTATCCATTTCTATTTATTTGATTTCCTCTCACTATGTCAATTATTTTTTTTTTTTTGCAAATCCGCATTGGCATTCTTTAGTACACCGTTATGTTCCGTGCACTCCATGTTGGGTCTCCGACTTGTTGGTGGTGTTTCAATAACGTGTGAGTAAATTTTGTGAGTGACATGTTGGACCTCTAACTTGCTTGAGTTCACAAAGTTTACCACAAAACTAAAATATTTTCATAAAATGGTAACATTCTCAAATAAATAATCCCTCAATGTTACACACACTCCATATTGGGTCTCCAACTTGCTTGGTAGTGTTTCAATAGAGTGTGAGTAAATCTGGTGAGTCTCATGGTGGGTCTCTAACTTACTTGACTTCACAAAGTTTACCACAAAACTAAAATATTTTAAAAAATAATAATAAAATAAAATCAACCCAACACGCAAATGCTTTTTTTTACAAAGAATTACGAAAGTCTGATTTCCTCATTGCACATGGGGATACGTAGGAGCGAGGGCTAATCCCTTGTCGATCCAAAAAATAAACTAAAAAAAATAAAATCATTTAAAAATAAAATAAAATAAAAATTTGATTTCCTTTGTTAAATAAAAAATAATAATATAACAAAATATAATTCATGTTTTCAAGGGAAGATAAATAATTAAAAATCACTTTATTTTTAGCACACTCGATTAAAGGTTGTCGTCTTCATGACGGATATGTGGGGTGCTAACACCTTCCCCGTGCATAAACGACTCCCGAATCCTTTTTCTCAAATCGTAAACCATTCCTTATCCTGTTTTGTTTTCCCGACATTTTCCTTAAATAAACGTTGGTGGCGACTCCCAAGTTTTCCATTTTTTGGAAAACAATTTATCTTTTTATTTCATCGTCCCATCGTGGCCCACGTTGCAACCGTGTGGACCCATACGATAGGAACAACTTGAGTTCAATACCCATTATTAAAAATGTTGCTATAGTTGTTCACCAATAGTCAAAACTAAATCACTTTCCAATGAGGAGTCATTCAGAACAAGAGAAGCAACATAATTTTTCTTTGCTTTCTTTGGATAGTCTCACTTCCAATGACCTGGTTCTTTGTAGTAATTGGATATGTCCTTAGGATCAGCTTTGCTCTTCTTGCCACCTTTGCCTTTTTTCTTCTTATATACACTTTAGCAAAATCAATCATCGATAATCCAAACATAGAGGCTTCATCACCAATCCCAAATGCCTTTAGTCAAAGCTCTCTAGAATAGAGATTGGACTTGACTTCTTCAAGTGTAATTGAGTGCTTGCCTACACTAAGAGAACTCACAAAATTCTCATAGGAGAGAGGATGAAAGGCTAACAGAATCATTGCCAGATATTTGTGTTCCATCTTGACATCCATGTTGTGTAGCTCCACCAGAACAAAGTATAACTCATCAACATGTTCCTTCAGTTGTGTGTGTTCCCTCATTTGGAGGCCAAACAACCGTCTTTTCAAAAGCAACTTGTTTCATATTGATTTCTTCATGAAGAGTTTCTCCAATTTGATCAAAAGCCTAGCAATAGTTAGTTCTTCAGAAACTTCATAAAGAACCCTGTCATACCCTAATTTCGTTCGGAGACTATCGTTCGTTGATCTTTTGATCCTCACTAGCCGAAGTGAGCTGTTTGACACCAGTTACCAAGTAAGACGAAAGATCATTTGATGTTTTGGTCAAGGGTGCAAAAGATAGGGGCAAAAGGGTCATTCCTGGCAATTTTCTGGACCTTCGCTTGCCAAAACAAGCCTCTGGCTAGCCTGGGCCCCCAAATGGCTTAGAGCTGAAGTAACCATCTTGCTTGGGCGAGCAAGGTTACTTCAGAGTGAAGCATCAGCTCGCCTAGGCGAGCTGCTATGGTTCCGAAGGCCACCTTTTGCTATAAATAGGCGTGAGGGAGGCTGAGTGAAGGGTTCCAAGGTTCAGTATTGAAGGATATTGAGAGAAGTGGGAAAGAAGAAGAAGAAAGAAGAGAAAACAAGGCCGAGGCACTACCAAATCGCGACCGAAATCAACTTCTACATCATGTTGTTCGTTCGTCATCTGGTTAGTTTTTTTTTTAAGGATTTGGATACGATCTATGCACCCTTAGAGGCCCACTTTGTTGTCTTGTGTATCTTCATCTCCTTCTTCTATCATCGGTAAATCGCTTTTCTTTTGTAAAGTAAATTTTAACCGATCATTAGTTACGTAATTCATCTTTTAAAGAGATTGAAAGTTAATGAATAAAACCAAGATGAAACAAACTCATAGCTAACTTCTTTTTATCAAATATCACTTGAGATCATTTCAAGGTCCAACGCTTTAATGATTCTCTCCGTTCTTCAAAATTTAAAACATCGTTTCAAGGTCCAACGCCTTAAACGACTTTTTGTTTGCAATTAAAATCAATCTTTCAAAAACATAAAATCAATTTAACACACAAACATTCAGACTTAAAGAACTACGTAGGTCTGAATTCCTCATCGCACATGAGGATACATAGGAGCAAGGACAACACCCTTATCAACCCCAAAAAAATAAAAAAAATATAAAAAGGGAAAATAAATAATATTGAAGTCACGTTTTTCCACACTCGATTAAAGGCTGTCGTCCCTTGTGGCGAGCGCGTAGGGTGCTAATACCTTCCCCGTGCATAAACAACTCCCGAACCCTTATTTTCAAAATTCGCATACCACTTTTTGGTTTCTTCTAACGTTTTCCTCGAATAAACGTTGGTGGCGACTCCACGCGTTTTCTTCATGAGAAGACGCACTTTTTACATCTCGCCTCGCCCTCCCGCTGAAGGGTAGGTTTCGACAGTTGGCGACTCCGCTGGGGACTTGTTAGAGAGTTAGGCCATTCAATCAGTGTGCAATGCTTTTATCATGACTTCTTCTTTATTTATGTTCCCTTTTCCCTTTTATCTTTTGTTTTGTCCATATTTGTATATAACCTTTGTTGTGTTGTTGTGTTTGGTGTGTATCTGCCTATCTATTACATTCATAGTTAGAAATATTTTTTCTATGCACACCTAGGCACCTACACCTTGCACACACGTTGAGATATTAGGCCCTATACCCGAGTCTATGTGAGCCATAAGGAGTGGAGTTGATATGTGGTCATGCTGGGTCTCTGACTCACTTGATAACAATGAAGTCTCATCTAGAGTTTTCCTCTTTTAGTGAATTATTATCGCTGATAGTCCCTATCACCACAATTATTACCTAAGAGGATGATATCTCTAGAAGCCAATAAAGTTACATGAAACCACCCTTGGGAGTCGTCACTAGAAGGGGACTTTGAATCCTTTCCATTAGGTTCCTAAATTTAGGGGGGGGGGGCACATAGCAAACTTACTCTGACTTGTTCCTTGATTGCATCATGCATATCTTCATGGCATCATCATGGATGTATCATTCCTGTATTTATCATTTATCATATTCGTTCATTGCATTTGCATAAATCACTACATTATCATACACCTTTATTTAGCATGCTTTTGTTATGCCAACTACATATATTCTATTTCCATCGTTCACATGTCATGTTCACTCATGCAAGATCCTTGCATTTTCCTCTGCAAAAAAAACAAAAAAAAAAAAAACAAAGAAAGAACAAAAAAGAAAGTCGTAATGAAGAATGAAGGTTACACCACATTCTTAGTCACATGTGTTGGGTACCATGATGATAGCTATAAACAAATATGTTTGGATTATACACTCATTTCTCTTGAAAAATGTTTGAGAATCACGTGAACATGGTACCTAATGCATGGTTAACTAGGAAATGATGGTTCTTCGGGCATCTCATGTCGATCTCATAATTACATTTGTAATGCATAACATAAGTATGCCCTAATCATTCATCTCTAAGATACGTTGTTGAAGTATTGACAATCAAAATTTCTATTCCATGGATTATGGGGTCGAACCAAGCACATGCTTTTAAGAAAAGGTTTTCATTAAGTGAAGGTCAAGTATGGAAGTAACCAGCATGCAAAAGTTGGGGCAGAAGATGGATCGAGCTTACATAGCTTCTTTGTCTACTGCCAACACATGGTTGAGCTAAATAATTTACAAAAATTAGGGATTGTTGATGTCCATGTGTTATATCCAGTTGCGCTTTGACTCTGACAAGATGTAATGAACAATGTTGTTTTACTGAAAATCTAAATTGATTCGACCCTATGTTCTACTGAATGTCCTGTGTAAAATTTGCAATACTTCAACAATGTATCATTCAAAGGACTGAGAAGAGGAAAATTTGATTATCCTACTTTGATGAATAGGAAGCCTAGGGCAAATGGAGAGGATAAGAAAGAGGGAGGAACCCATGTTATGACTGCCGTTCCTACATAGCCAGATTTCCCACCAGCTCAACAATATCAATGTAGAAGCAAAGCTTCATGGTGAATCAAGAGTGATTCAAAGATGTTTTGATGATAACAAAGATGATAACAAAAGATGATGCCAAAGGTGATGACAAAAAGCTCAAAGGTCAATCAAAGAATGAGTTCAAGATGTTCAAGATAGAATCAAGAACACTTCAAGATTCAAGAGGAAAGTTGAATTCAAGAATCAAGAATCAAGATTCAAGAGATCAAGGTTCAAGACTCAAGATTCAAGAATCAAGAATCAAGAAAAGGCTATTCAAGAATCAAGAAAAAGCTTAATCAAGATAAGTATGAAAAGGTTTTTTTCAAAAAACTGAGTAGCACATGGATTTTTCTCAAAACATGTTTACCAAAGAGTTTTTACTCTCTGGTAATCGATTACTAAATTATTGTAATCGATTACCAGTAGCAAAATGGATTTGAAAAAGTTTTCAAACTGAATTTACAACGTTCCAATTAATTTCAAAAAGCTGTAATCGATTACAATGTTTTGGTAATCGATTACCAGTGCCTTTAAACGTTGAAATTCAAATTCAAATATGAAGAGTCACATTCTTTCACATAAAAGCCTTGTGTAATCGATTACACTGATTTGGTAATTGATTACCAGTGATTGTTTCTGAATAAATCAAAAGATGTAACTCTTCAAAAGGTTTTTGACTTTTTCAAATTGTTTTTAGGTTTTTCTAAATGTTATAACTCTTCTAAATGGTCCTCTTGGCCAGACATGAAGAGTCTATAAAAGTAAGGTTTTGATTTGCTTTTCAATACACTTATTCAATCAATCTTTTACAAGCCCTGAATCTCTTTGAACTTCTTCTTCTTCTTTGTGCCAAAGGCTTTCCAAAGTTTTTTGGTTTTCTAAACCTTGAAAACTTGTGCTATTCATCTTTTCATTCTGTTCTCCCTTTGCTAAAAAGAATTCGCCAAGGACTAACCACCTGAATTCTTTTTATGTCTCTCTTCTCCTTTTTCCAAAAGAACAAAGGAATAACTGCCTGAATTCTTTTGTGTCTCCCTTCTCCCTTGTCAAAGAATTCAAAACGACACAGTCCGAGAATTCTTTTGATTCTTCCCATTCCCTTATACAAAAGTGTTCAAAGGACTAACCGCCTGAGAATTCTTTTGTATCCCCATTCACAAAGTATCAAAGGTTTAACCGCCTGAGATCTTTGTCTTAACACATTGGAGGGTACATCCTTTGTGGTACAAGTAGAGGGTACATCTACTTGGGTTTGACTGAGAACAAGAGAGGGTACATCTCTTGTGGATCAGTTCTAGTGGAGGGTACATCCACTAGGTTCAAAGAGAACAAGGGAGGGTACATCCCTTGTGGATCTTTGCTTGTAAAAGGATTTTTACAAGGTTGAAAAAAAACTTAAGGACCGCAGGTCGCTTGGGGGCTGGATGTAGGCACGGGTTGTTGCCGAACCAGTATTAAAACTCTTGTGTGTTTGTCTCCTTCTTCCCCACTCTTTTAATTTTCGCTGTGCATTTAATTTCCGCTTTTACTTTCTGTTAAGTTTCTCTTCTACTCCTTATTCTCTTAACAACTTAGTAAAATCCTTAGAAGAGTAAAGTTTTAATTAAGGTTTAGGAATAATTAATTCAACCCCCCTTCTTAATTATTCTGAGGCCACTTGATCCAACAATCAATACTCGGCCAATATCAGTCCTTCCTATTACCCACCACCCTACCAGCCAAGAACGCCCAATCATCCACAAAGGCCATCCCCAAATCGGCCATAAAATCCACCCGATGCACATCCAAGACCAAACACCACCCCTAATACCAATCAAAACACCAACCAGGGAAGGAATTTTCCATAAAAGAAGTATGCAGAATTCACCCCAATTCCAATGCCATATGCTGACTTACTCCCCTATCTACTCGATAATGCAATGGCAGTCATAAGTCTAAGAAAGATTTCTCAACCTCCGTTTCCCAGAGGATACAACCCCAACGTGACATGTGCTTATAATGGGGGAGTTCCAGGGCATTCCATTGAGCATTGTATGACCCTGAAACATAAGGTGCAAAGTCTAATTGATGCAGGCTGGCTAAAGTTTGAGGAGGACAATTGCTCGTGAATTCTGACATTTGTCAAGCAACACTATGCATGGGGCAATTGGAAGGTTGTTGTTAGATGTCTCCAATGACTCATTAGGATTTTCAAGTTTATACCATTATTGTAAACAACAGTCACAATGCTAGTAAAATGGATGAGTTTGATGTCCTTGCCTCTCATTCTCTCACAATTACATCTTTGCATATTTATCTAGCATTCACTGGAATGTGAATGTATGTCGTTGGCTTGTTTGCTCAAGTGACTTGCGGTTTGAATTGATCTCCAAGTCTATTCAATTAGAAATTGCTCGTTCTACATGTTTGGTGGCGGTGTCATAAAATGACGAGCAAAGTTCGAAACAAAAAAGAAGAAAAAATGTTTGATTGACTGTGTTTCAAATCAAAATAAGAAGTACAGACATTCATGTGACCTTATTCTTAAAATTTTTCTTTTTGAGGGAAAAGTGAGTTGTCAAGAATAAGAGTCGTTCGATTTAATCTGTCAATTAAAAATCCTTTAAATAGTTCTTGTCCTTGAAAATTCTTTTTCTAGAACCTGCACAGTTTCTTTCATTTTTCTTTACTACAAGGTCATGACACAACACAATAATAGATACCTCAGAGCCCTACATTGGGGAAATAAGAGGCACCACGCATGAGCCTCAAGCAAACCTAGGGTGTTTATCAGGAGCCGTGTTTCGAAATCCCAAACACTAATTTATCCCTTGCTACCCCTTTCCGGGCCAAAGCATATTTGTTTTCTAAAAACAACACAAAAAAAAAAACAACAAAAACAAAATAGAAACCCTGAGTAGGAACCACCGCTAAACTGACGGGAAGAGCAATGCAAACAACACATGCATGAAGTTGGGTAACAATGAAAGGAAAAAGAAAATAAAATCCGTCAAAGGCGAGTGAAGAAAAAGAGAGACAAAAGTGTAGAAGCAAGCTTCATGATGATGAACCAAACAATTTTGATGATGCCAAAAGCCCAAGTGATTGATTCAAGACTTCAAGATCAAGCATCAAGAATCCAATCCAAGATTCAAGATTCAAGAGAAGAAATCAAGAAGCAACAAGTCAAGACTTCATATAGGATAAGTATTAAAAGATTTTTTCAAAAACCAAATAGCACAGTTTTGTTTTACAAAAGAATTTTCTCAAATTTTCTAAGTTACCAGAGTGATTACTCTCTGGTAATCGATTACCAGTAATCAGTAATCGATTACCAGTGATCGGTTTGGTTTTCAAAATGTTTTCAAATGGTTTGCAATGTTCCAAAATGATTTTCAAACAGTGTAATTGATTACACTATATTAGTAATCGATTACAAGTGAATCTGAACGTTGGAATTCAAATCCAATTGTGAAGAGTCACAACTTTTCATAAAATGCATTGTGTAATCGATTACACCCAGTGAATAGTTTTGAAGAAAAAGTAAAGAGTTATAACTCTTAATATGGTTTTCTCTAAAGTCACAACTCTTCTAATGGTTTCTTTGACCAGACATGAAGAGTCTATAAAAGCATGACTTTGGCACACATTCAAATTGTTAGACCTTGTGGCCTCAATAATCTTAAGAGGGATAGGCTTAGAATGCAGAAGAAGCAACAACAATCAATTTAATAATGTTCTATAAACATGCAAGGCAAAATTGATTGCAATAACATAAATGAGATAAGGGAAGAGAGAATGCAAACACAGTTTTATACTGGTTCGGCCACAACCCGTGCCTACGTCCAGTACTCAAGCAACCCACTTGAGATTTCCACTATCTTTGTAAAATCCATTACAAAGTGCGAACCACACAGGGAAAACCCATCCCTTGTGTTCAGGAATCCTTTACAACAAGAGACTCACAGTCTCTTAACCAATCTCATTGAATAAGAAGAATGGAAGAAGAATTCTCTCTTCAAGAGAAGAATATTACAATGAAGATCATGTAAGAATCCTTATAGATTTTGCAAGTGTTTGATCAAGGATTTCTTGAGAGAGCATTTGACAATGAAGTTCTTTTGAAATCTCTCTCATTGTCTTTTGAGAGGATAAGACATTTTTGCCAAGCAAAACTCTCTGCCTAAAATTCGTGTCCAAGTCACCTATTTATAGGCCTTTGATGACCATTCACAAATCTAATGAAAAGATGTGACTGTTGGCAGATTTTCTGAAAACTTTCCACTGGTAATCGATTACAATGTTTGTGTAATCGATTACACAGTTATAATTTGAAGGGTTATGACTTTTGAATTTGAATTTCCAAAGTTTCGTTGCTGGTAATCGATTACAGACATATGGTAATCGATTACATGTTGAAAATTCAAATTCAAAACCTTTTTCAACAGCTATTTCTCAACCCTGTCTTCTGGTAATCGATTACACTTCCTGGTAATCGATTACCAGAGCCTTGCATGTCTTGAAAGCACTTTGTTTTAAGGCAAGGCTTGGTCTTTAGTGAATCTTGAAACAAGGCTTTGTTTGTTGAAGCAATCTTGAATTATTCTTGAAGCAAATGCTTATCATTTGAAGCAGCCTTGTTAGATTCTTTTTTGACATCATCAAAATCATGTATACATACATTCACATTCTCCCCCTTTTTGATGATGACAAACATGTGATTTCTTCTCGACACCATCAAAGCTTGCATGATTTACATCTCCCCCTTTCTCAAGCAAATTCTTCTTGATATCATCAAAATCTTCATGATTTACATTCTCCCCCTTTTTGATGATGACAACCACCTGTAGGTTAGGAGCAACAACAAAGAAAATATCTATTTGCATATAGTTTACTCCCCCTTGGTTTTACATTGATTGCTTATATGAGACAATTGAAGATTTCATATTTTTCATATATAAAAAGTTGTCTCATAAAACAATAGATAATTGAAAATATCTATTTGCATATAGTTTACTCCCCCTTGGTTTTACATTGATTGCTTATATGAGACAATTGAAGATTTCATATTTTTCATATATAAAAAGTTGTCCCCAATGCTCTGTTCAAGCTCTCCCTAAATCTAGAGGTAAACCTAGGATCTCTATCAGATACTATGCTAGATGGCACACCATGTAATCTGACAATCTCACTTATATACAGAGAGGTCAATTTCTCCAAGGAAAATCTGATATTAATGGGAATGAAGTGAGCAGACTTAGTCAGTCTATCAACAATAACCTAGATAGAATCTAAACCTCTAGGGGTTCTAGGTAGTCCTATCACAAAATCCATGGAAATACTATCCCACTTCCAATGAGGTATCTCTAAGGGTTGTAACTTCCCTGAAGGTCTCTGATGTTCTATCTTAGCCTTCTGATAGACTAGGCATGCATAGACAAACTCACTAACCTCTCTCTTCATGTTGAGCCCCCAAAACATCATCTTCAAATCCTGATACATCTTGGTAGCACCAGGATGGATGCTCAAATTACTCCTTTGTCCTTCCTCTAAGATCATCTTCCTAAGTTCAGGCACATTGGGAACATAAATCCTATCTTGAAGTCTCAAAACCCCATTTGATCCAACATTGAAACTACTATCCCTTCCTGACTCTATAGCCTCTAACTGAGTCCTTAGAAAAGAATCAATCTTCTAGCCTTCTCTGATGTCACCTAGTAACTCACTAGTGATCCTCAAAGTTCCTAATCTCACACTATTAGGAGTAACCTCATATGCAAGGCTAAGGTCTCGAAACTGTTCCAGGAGATCCATCTCTCTAACCATCAAGGCAGACATATGTAGAGATTTCCTACTCAAGGCATCAGCCACTACATTGGCTTTATCGGGATGGTAGCTAAGCTCAAAATCATAATCCTTGAGAAACTCTAACCATCTCCTTTGTCTCATGTTCAGCTCCTTCTGACTAAACAAGTACTTAAGGCTCTTATGATCACTAAACACCTTGAACTTAGAGCCAAACAGATAATGTCTCCACATCTTAAGGGCAAAAACTATAGCAGCCAACTCTAGATCATGGGTAGGATAATTCCTCTCACGGGTCTTTAGCTGTATAGAAGCATAGGCCACTACTTGGCCATTTTGCATCAACACTCCTCCTAAACCCATCTTTGATGCATCACAATACACCTCAAATGGTTCTCTTGGGTTAGGAAAATCTAGCACTAGAGCGGTCATCAATCTTTCCTTAAGGGTTTGGAAACTATGCTCACACTGGGTATCCCACACAAAAGCTTGACCCTGACGAGTCAGTTTAGTCAAAGGTAGAGCCAACTTGGAGAAACCTTCTATGAATCTCCGGTAGTATCCTGCTAAACCTAGAAAACTCTTAATCTTGAAAACAGACTTAGGACTCTCCCACTTAAGAACAACTTCTATTTTAGAGGGATCCACAGCTATACCCCCTTGAGATATCACATGCCCTAGGAAACTAACTTTCTCTAACCAAAACTCACACTTGGACAACTTAGCATAGAGTTGTCGGTCCTTAAGGGTTTGCAACACAATCCTCAAATGTTCTTCATGTTCCTCTCTAGTCTTGGAGTACACCAAAATATCATCTATAAATACTACCACAAGACTATCAAGGTAAGGGTGAAAAACTCTATTCATGTAGTCCATAAACACTCTTGGAGCATTAGTCACACCAAAGGGCATGACTAAATTCTCATAGTGACCGTAACGGGTCCTAAAAGCAGTCTTTGGTATATCCTCAGATTTCAGTTGGATCTGATGATAACCCGACCTAAGGTCTATCTTGCTAAACAGACAAGCTCTTATCAGCTGATCCATAAGGTCATCTATCCTAGGCAAAGGGTACTTATTCCTAATCGTCACCTTATTCAACTGGCGGTAATCCACACACAACCTCATGGTTCCATCTTTCTTCTTCACTAGCAACAGTGGGGCTCCCCATGGAGACACACTAGGCCTAACAAACTGCTTATCCAACAACTCCTCTAACTGTTTCTTAAGCTCAGCTAACTCTATAGGAGACATCCTATAAGGAGCTATGGATATGGGTCCAGCACCAAGTACTAAGTCTATGGAAAACTCTATCTCTCTCTCAGGTGGCAGACCGGATATATCCTCAGGAAACACTTCAGGAAACTCTCTGACAATAGGGAGGTCACACATAGAAACCTTTGTCTCTACTTCCAGGTTAGACAAGATCATGTACACTTGAGCATCTTCCTTTAAAGATGTCAAAACTTGGTTGGCAAAGATAAACATGATATCCTTACTCACTCCAGAATCATCAAACACCACACTTTTATCAAAACATTTTAACAAGACATGGTTGGAAGATAACCAGTCCATACTAAGAATAACATCAATCTGGCTCAAAGGCAAACAAATCAAATCAATCAAGAATGTTCTACCACAAATCTCCACAGGACAATTCAAACACACATCAGAAGTTAACACAGAACCACTACTAGTAGGGGTCTCTACCACTAGATCTTTATTTAAAGAAGACACAGAAAGCTTAAGTTTTTTCTACACACAAACAGGATATAAAGGAATAGGTTGCACTGGAATCAAACAACACAAGTAACAGAATCCCTTTTATGAAACATCTACCTTGGATTAGATCTTTGGATTTCGAAGCATCAGCACCATTAAGGGTAAAGACTCTTCCCGTGGCCTTTGGATGTCCAGTTTGACCATTCGGGCCTCCATCATTTTGCTCCTTCTTGAGTCGTGAACAATCTCTTTGAGTGTGTCCCTTTTGTCCACAATTAAAACATGTTACGCCTATATCAGGACAATTTGAGGAGATGTGCCCTGGCTTACCACATCTGTAACAAATGATATGAGTGGGGAAAGTATTGAGTTTGCTACCACTACCACCTGCAAATCCCCTAGCAACAGTCCTCTTATTGTCATGGCGGTTACCATATTCCTTAGGAGGGGTCGAGTATGGTTTTCCCCGATGTTGAGGCCCATTCTTTTTATTCCTCATTGGACCTATACTCCTATAATAGGTCGCCCTGTCTCCAAAATCTTCATCCCAAATCCGACACATGTTAAACAAAAGTGGGAACTGGTAAACACCTTGGTAATTCACAGCTTGCTTCACTTCAGGTCGCAAGCCATTCAGAAACTTTACACACTTGGAACTCTCACCATCTCTCCCTTGATAATGGGGAAAGTATCTCACCAGCTCCTCAAACTTGGCTGCATATTCAGCCACAGTCATGTTTCCCTGCTTAAGCTCCAAGAACTCCATCTCCTTCTTGTTCCTAACATCCTCAGGAAAATATTTCTCCAAAAACACTTTCTTGAAGACATCCCAGGTCACATCTTGACCTTCAACCTCTAGGCATTGGCGAGTATTCTCCCACCAATACTCAGCCTCTTACACTAGAGTATATGCACCAAAAGCAACCTTTTGCCCGTCTGGACATGCCATAACTCGAAAATTTTCTCAATTTCCCTTATCCAGTTCTGAGTACCATCAGGGTTGTATCCTCCATTAATAGAAGGAGGGTTGTTTTGTTGGAAGCGATCCAACCCCTAGTACTCAACAGCTCCACTAGCTTCTCCCCTATTTGGATTCCCTATAGCCTGAGCTAAGGCTTGAAGGGCATCCGCTATCACACGATCATTTCGTCCAACCATCACTCCCTCTACATGCCAGGGAGTTATACATGGAAGGAATACACACAAGAAAAGAACAACACAACAATCACAACCATCACAAGTTCCTACTTGGTCACTTTTAAGAGTTGATGCCTCAAGACATTAACACCCACTTTCCATCATTTGTATTTTCTGATCACTTGCCATATCATCCCATTGCCCTTCACAAATTATACAGGTGGCCAGTCTGATAAGCCGTTACACAACATTGAAACTCATGGTATAGCAGACATCAGAAAAAAAATCCAATATGACTACAACAATCAAATCTCTATAGCTCGTAGGAACACAACTAGTGAGTTAGTGCTAATAGCAAACAACGAACATCAAACATCAGCAAACAACCAACATCAAGCATTCAACAAAACAACTAGAGAATGCATAGAAAAACATAGCAGACTCACAACTCACTGGCCGAAAGGTTCGACCTGCTCTGATACCACTAAATGTAACGACCTGCCTCGTCGCTACGATATCAACACTCTAATAAGCGATAATTTCAATTTTTATAAAAAAACTCCCTTAATTTACTTATGAAAATAAAAGTAATTTTGTCTCGACATACATTCATCCAACAACACGCCATTACTTAAGTGAATATATAATTATATAGGAACAGTAACTCGTTACACGTCATACACATAACAGAAATTAAATCTGTTCATAAATATAATTAAAATCTAGGGTTTACATCTTTAACTCAACAAAATAAAACTTGAAAACCAACTATGGAGGAGTTGATTACAAATCACAACTCTCTCCCCCAAAATAATGCCAACGTCATCACGTCGACTCCTCACCAGAATCTTACTCCTTGCACCCTGCCACTGTCATTCTGCTCCCACGAACAATATTCGCGATCATCACATGTATCAACCACACGATACAAAATTGCAAGGGTGAGTTCATTATAAAAAGAACCAATACCAAATACAAATAACCATAATTAGCAAGAAACATAGGCAAACATTATGAGCTTACACAACATTCATTATTCAACGCTCACATCCAACAATTATTCATCATCCACATTCAACATTTACTCATCTTCCATATTCAACAATTTCTCATCATCCATCCATGGATCCAATCAAGACTGCACAGAATGATGCATGCACCTGACTCAACACTCAGATGCAATGTGGTATGTACCAACAACCAAATCTCAGGAAATAGCCTAAGTGTGTCCACATGACACTCTCACTTAGGGAACCATGCAGAGTTCGTCGAGACCACCTGGTTGTGCACGTAATTGCCCCCCTCCCATAGGTGATCAGCCTGGGAGCCCAAAGGAGTTTCCTACCAGGTGACAAGCCCCTTCAGTACAAAGTACACTTTGCCACAATTACTCTATTTCCTGTGTCGTATGAGCTATGAACATGGCCAAAAGCAAGTGCCAAAGACCATGGACCAATTAAAGTGCCTAAGCATCCCCTCAGAAATGCTTAGATTCTTTAACCACGCTAGTCACCCACGTCTGGGCCATCCGATAAGGTTAGTGCACTTAACCCCCCATGACATACACTCCATACGACGTATGAACATGGCCCAAAGTAAGTGCCAAAGACCCTGGAAGGTCAGTGCACTTCGCCCCCCATGAACATACATAATATCCAATGTATGAACGTGGCCCAAAGCAAGTGCCAAAGACCCTGGAAGGTCAGTGCACTTCGCCCCCCACGAACATACACAACATGCACATGCCAATGCATTTCCAACATCAATCAACATTCCATTTTCATATCATTCTCAACATAAACATCATCTCGTCTCAATGTTGTTATAAACAACAACAAAAACCTCATTTCATATTCACATAATCATCAACAATAACATCAATTCATGTTGACATGATCTTTATCAACAACCCCATCTCAAATCAATATCATCATAATTATCAATATCACCACATATCAATTAAAATCCTCAATAGCGACATCAACAAAAAATCGCATTGCGCACATATATATTTCTTTCATGCCTGAGATTCACACCCATAGGTCTTTAAACAACACAAATCAAATAAAGACAACAATATCATTCATCACAAAATATATATATATATATATATATATATATATATATATATATATATATATATATATATATATATATATATATATATGTCGCATCCCATTCGTCAAAACATAGTTTTTCCTGAAAAACCAGCATGCATATCAATAACAATTTGATTGCATCCCATTAGTTAAAAACATTGTTTTCTATAAAAGAAAAATCAGCATGCAACAGGGACAGACAGTTATCCTCATAGCTATGTTCCCTGATCCTAACTATGGTGTTAAAACGGTAAATTTTATAATAAACTCCCCTCACCTATTGTGAGCTACCCGCGAGTTCCTCGTCACGTCACTTGGAGATTTCTTTTTCTTCTCCGCTCGTCGGTTCCACGTAATCCTCTACCATACCAAAACGAAGGAGACTTAATATGGATTTCAGAAAACAAAGCTAATAACAATGCTCTGGGTCAAACACCCTCATCACTACATAAAAGGGTTGAGAGCATTTCGGGTTTTACAAAGGGACATCATTTTGAAATTCCGACCATGCCAATGTGACCGGGGTTCAGTGTAAGTTACGAAAATAACATGCATTTCATGAAAGGATAACATTTACAAAGTCTCTTTGCTCTAGGGTTTTTCAAAGGAAGCGTAAAACATGCAATGGCGGTTCCAAAGTCAGAAAAAGATGCAAAGACAAGCTGAAATTAACAAGGAGCAAGCATAGAACCATGGTTACCTCGAAGGAAAATGAAAGGTTAGATTAGGGTTTCATTCTCTATCGAAACCGCGAGGCAAGTTGGAAGATTCCGCTTTGGTTGAAGGGTTCCTCTCGGTGTGGGGTTTCAATGGAGAACAACGGCGATTTGTGGTGGCTAATGGTGGCAGTGGGTGATGGAGAAAGAGCTTGAAACGTTGGAAATGGTTTTGGAAGAAAGAAAGGAGAAGAAATGGCGTTTTTCCTAAGCTACTTGGACTACAAGGCTCAAAACGCACAAGTGAGCAATGCTCTCGGAAACGGAAATTTCACGCACACTCCAGACATCTTCTCCAAGATCGCAACGGTCAGATCATGGAAAAGTGTCTTGTGAAGCTGCAAACCAAATTTCGAGAAGATCCAGCGGTTAACAAAGGCTGGGCAGCATTTTTACCGAGACAGCTTCATGTAGCTTCCTTGAGAAGCTTCATTAAGAGGCTTCCTCAAGAAGCTTCCTCGTGGCTTCTTTGAGAAGCTTTCTCAAGAGGATTCTTTGAGAAGTTAAAGCTTTAACTACTAACACCCTTTTAATAACTAAACTCACCTCCTTGAAATTAATTGCGGATAAAATAACACAACAAATATAATTAAACATCAAACATAATTATTAATAATATATAGATATATATCATGGTGTTACACATGAAGGCACCACTGATGTGAATCGATTACAACGCTTCCTTGGTGCTTATAAATTCAAATTTCAGAATTCATGAAATTGCAAATTCGTCTCTCTTGCGAAACCCTTATTCCCAAATTTTCTTTCTGCCATAACTTACTCATTTCTTATCCAAATCACGTCCCACAGAGCCCAAAATTCATCTTTTTTCATCCTCTTTCATTTCAACCAATTGAAATTTCGAATAAGTCTCTCAAATGGTGGAACCATCAAAGAAGCACAAAGGTTTTTTGAGTAGAAGCCAACGACACTCCGAGGCTCAGGATACTCCAATTCCTTCCTCCATTTCCTCCTCCTCATTGTTCTCATCGGAAGAACAATGTACACGATACACAAACCTCTTCTCCTCTCGTTCTATCATTGACCCTAAGTTCATAGATATGGATTTCTTTTCTGATGAGAGTTTCAAATGCATTCAAGCATTTCATAACTCAAATCTCATTCCCTTTATGTCTCTAAAACTGCCTGTGTATTCTGAATTGGTAAAATCCTTTTATTCTAACCTTGAAATTCAAGAAAGTACCTTGATTTCTGAGGTCTATGGGATAAAGATGGCCATTGAACAATCCCTCTTCTATGATTTGACCTAATTGTCTAGTGACGGTGTACCATTTAAAGGTGCACTGGATGATGATTGGAAGTTTGATTTTTCTATGCATGATGCCCGCCGGTTGGTTTGCACCAACCATGAGGATATGACCGGAAGGCTGCTTGCTGGTTCATTGGCTCTTGAAAGCCGCATCCTCCATTATCTAATTGTCCGTATCTTATCCCCCAGATCTTCAAACCTAGTACAGGTTTCTGAAGAAGATCTAATAGTCATGTGGGCCTTTCATACCGGTCGACAAATTGATTGGGCACATCTAGTCTGGTATCGCATGCATAAGGCATTGCGATTAAATGCTCCTTTGCCCTATCCTCACTTAGTTACTTTGTTCCTTCAACATTTTATTATCCCTCTTGATTCTGAACCTTATATTCCAATTAAGAGATCTTTCTTGATCGGTGCTGCTGTGGTTGCCTCCTTTGGTTACCGCAAAGAGCATGATGGCTCTTGGGTAAAAAAGGGTGCTCAACCAAATGAGGATGAAGGACACTTACCGGTTGAAGGGGACTCTTTTCTCCTTCAGAGTATTTTGGACAGGTTTGATGGACTTCAAACCTATGTTGGTGAGAGGTTTGACTCCTTGGAACATCAAGTGGACACACGATTCGAGGAGATGAACTCAAGGATTGCAAAGGTTGAAGAAGTTTTCACCATTATTCGTGACTGCTTTGATTTACCTTCACCACCACCATCCGTTTAGACATTACTATTTGTTGGATCAAGTGGCCTCGGAATAATTAAGAACGGGGGGTTGAATTAATTATGAACGTGTCTTGACTAATTAAAAATCTATACTTCTTAATGTTGCTTGATTCAATTAGGCTTTTACTACTAAGTTAAGAAAGTAAAGAACAAAAATAAAAACTTAATCAAAAGTAAAAGTGATAATTAAAGTGCACAACGGAAATTAAAGAGTGTAGGGAAGAAGAAGACAAACACAAGAATTTTATATTGGTTCGGCAACAACTCGTGCCTACATCAAGTCCCCAAGCAACCTGCGGTTCTTGAGATTTCTTTCAACCTTGTAAAATCCTTTACAAGCCAAAGATCCACAAGGGATGTCCCCTCCCTTGTTCTCTTTGAAAACCCAAGTGGATGTATCCTCCACTTGAACTGATCCACAAGAGATGTACCCTCTCTTGTTCTTAGTATAACAATCCCCAAGTAGATGTACCCTTTACTTGTACCATAAAGGATGTACCCTCCAATGTGTTGGGACAAAGAATTCTCAGGCGGTTAGTCCTTTGAATCTTTGTAAAGGGGAAACAAAAGATATCTCAGGCGGTTAGTCCTTTGAGATCTTTTGTTTAAGGGAAAGGGAAGAATCAAAAGAATTCTTAGGCGAGGTCCTTTGAATTCTCTTGGAAAGGGAGAAGAGAGACACAAAAGAATTCAGGTGGTTAGTCCTTCGTTCTTTTGGCAAAGGGAGAAGAGAATGAAAAAGATGAATAACACAAGTTTTTGAACAAAGAACTTTTCTTGGAAGAGAAAGTTTTGAACAAAAACTTTTAGAAAGATGAAGAGAAGATGAATCAGAAAAAACTGTTGAAAGAGATGAAAGAAAATATTGAAAGATTGATTGAAAGAGATGATTATGATCAATATTTTTGTTTCATGCCAAGGTCACATATTTATAATTTCTTGATGACTCAAGTCAAAACTTGTAACTCTTGGCAATTTCTTTAAAACTAATTTGCTTAAAAAGTTATGACTTTTGAAAGATTCTTCAAAAACAAGTCACTTGAAGAATTGTGACTTTTGGAAATGATTTTTTCGAAAACAGTCACTGGTAATCGATTACCATTAAGGTGTAATCGATTACACATCAACAGCTGTGACTCTTCATTTTGAATTTTGAAAATCTTAACGTTCTAAAACACTGGTAATCGATTACATGATTATGGTAATCAATTACAGCTTTGTAAATCAGTTTGAAAAACAATGCTGGCTATTGGTAATCGATTACTACCTTCTGGTAATCGATTACCAGAAGGTAAAACTCTTTGGTAAAAGATTTTGTGAAAACTTCATGTGCTACTCAATGTTTTGAAAAACTTTTTAGTACTTATCTTGATTGAGTCTTCTCTTGATTCTTGAATCTTGATCTTGATTTTTCTTGAATCTTGATTCTTGAATCTTGAAACTTGATTCTTGAATAATCTTGAAACTTGAAACTTGATTCTTGAATCGTTGCTTGAAACTTTGCTTAAGTCTTGATTCTTTGGCATTGTCAAAATAACCTTGGAAGACATTGCTTCCACACTATTATTATTACTATTTTGATTTCTAGTCGTGTATTTGGCTATGTTTTGAAACACTTATTAGTATGTTACTTTCTAATTTAGTTGTTTTAATTTGGTTATCTTGGATGACTCTCTAAATTATCTGACATTATATTATAGTTTATGAATGAATTATTATCATAATTGCTTAGTTGATGTATGCATTATTGTCTTCCTTGTTTGGATGATTATGAATGAATGTATGATTTTATGTCTCTATACACACTTTGACTTTTTGTTGATGCCAAAGGGGGAGAGAAACTTGGGATTAAATCAAGAACTCATAAAATTAAATAACTTAATTTCAAGTAAAGCTTAAACTCAAAAACAAAGGGGGAGAATTATGTGAGTGATCGATTAGAAGATAGAGCTTGTATGTGTTTCTTGATTTCAGGTTTGTCATCATCAAAAAGGGGGAGATTGTAGAAGCAAGCTTCATGATGATGAACCAAACAATTTTGATGATGCCAAAAGCCCAAGTGATTGATTCAAGACTTCAAGATCAAGCATCAAGAATCCAATCCAAAATTCAAGATTCAAGAGAAGAAATCAAGAAGCAACAAGTCAAGACTTCATATAGGATAAGTATTAAAAGATTTTTTCAAAAACCAAATAGAACAATTTTGTTTTACAAAAGAATTTTCTCAAATTTTCTAAGTTACCAGAGTGATTACTCTCTGGTAATCGATTACCAGTTATCAGTAATCAATTACCAGTGACCGGTTTGGTTTTCAAAATGTTTTCAAATGTTGCAACGTTCCAAAATGATTTTCAAACAGTGTAATAGATTACACTATATTAGTAATCGATTACAGGATCAACACACAATATCACCAAGTCAATCAATATCGATCAATACACAAGCATTATGCAACATATACACTAAGACTCAATCCTATATGCAATGTGGTACCATGTTAGTGAAAAACCTCGCCGGGCGCCTATGAGTACATGACAAGACAAACCACCCACTAGCAAGTCAAGTCACGCTTACTAGGTAAGATCATAGGGAGACCAGTCAGGGTCACAGTGTTTTACGAGAATGCCCCAACCATATGGGATCAACATAGGCTTAAAGGAGAACTCAAACCGGGTGACCCCCAAGGCCTACACTCTGAAGAGTCCGTCAGGGTCTCTCCCTCCTGATTCAGGTCCAACCCAGAAAATATTTTAGCACACAGATGTAGAAGCAAGCTTCATGATGAATAAAGATTGGTTCAAGGAGTTTTGATGATAACAAAGATGATGACTAAAAGCTCAAAAGTCAAGATCACTTCATGATAACAAATATGATGACATTCAAGAATGAGTTCAAGATTGAGTCAAGAACACTTCAAGGATCAAGAGGAAATTTGATTTCAAGAATCGAGAACCAAGATTCAATACTCAAAGATTCAAGAATCAAGAGAAGACTTAATCAAGATAAGTATTAAAAAGTTTTTCAAAACATTGAGTAGCACAAGAAGTTTTTTACAAAATCATTACCAAAGAGTTTTACTCTCTAGTAATCAATTGCCAGTGGTTTTAAAACATTAAGATTTTCAAAATTCAAAATGAAGAGTCACATTTGTTGATGTGTAATCGATTCACCTTTATGGTAATCGATTACCAGTGACTGCTTTAGAAAAATTCATTTCCAAAAGTCACATTTCTTCAAGTGACTTGTTTCTGAAGATTCTTTCAAAAGTCATTGTTTTAAGTGATTAGTTTTAAGGGAATTTCCAAGAGTTACAAGTTTTGACTTAAGTCATCAAGAAACTATAAATATGTGACCTTGGCATGAAACATAAGAACAATCTCATTCAGATCTATCATCTCTTTCAACCATTCTATCTTTCAATCTATCTTTCAACATCTTCTTTCATTTCTTTTAGAACTTTCTTATTTCATCTTCTCTTCATCTTTCTAAAAGTTTTTGTTCAAAACTTTTTCTTCCAAGAAAAGTTCTTTGTTCAAAAACTTGTGCTATTCATCTTTTTCATTCCCTTCTCCCTTTGCCAAAAAGAATTTGCCAAGGACTAACCGCCTGAGTTCTTTTTGTATCTCTCTTCTCCCTTTTCCAAAAGAACGAAGGACTAACTGCCTGAATTCTTTTTGTGTCTCCCTTCTCCCTTTTCAAAGAATTCAAAACGACACAGTCTGAGAATTCTTTTGATTCTTCCCTTTCCCTAAAACAAAAGATTTCAAAGGACTAACCGCCTGAGAATTCTTTTGTTTCCCCCTTCACAAAGTTTCGAAGGACTAACCGCCTGAGAACTTTGTCTTAACGCATTGGAGGGTACATCCTTTGTGGTATAAGTAGAGGGTACATCTACTTGGGATGTTGAATGAGAACAAGAGAGGGTACATCTCTTGTGGATCAGTTCTAGTGGAGGGTACATCCACTAGGTTGTTCAAAGAGAACAAGGGAGGGTACATCCCTTGTGGATCTTTGCTTGTAAAAGGATTTTTACAAGGTTGAAAAGAAATCTCAAGGATTGCAGGTCGCTTGGGGACTGGATGTGCCGAACCAGTATAAAACTCTTGTGTGTTTGTCTCCTTCTTCCCTACTCTTTTAATTTCCGCTGTGCACTTTAATTCTTGCTTTTACTTTAGGTTAAGTTTCTTTTGTATTCTTTATTTTCTTAACAACATAGTAAAAGCCTAAGAAGGGTAATTTTTAATTAGTAAAGATCTAGTAATAATTAATTTAACCCCCCCCCTTCTTAATTATTCTGAGACCACTTAATCCAACAACAGATTCTATCTATGAACTGTACAAAACACATGATTCCTTAATTATTCTCAAAATAGTTTTAACTCGTCGCCCTTAAAGGGTCTTAGCATTAATTCACTGCCCTTAAAGGGTCTTATAATTAACTCACCGCCCTTTAAGGGTCTTAAAATCGTGTGATTGTACAATTCATAGTTCATAACTCAATGCAAACAACATCACAATCATGTACATACTCAATTTATCAAATACACTCGATCTCAATCACAATGGTATAATCTCAATTTAACACGTCATCACACTTCATGAATCATATATGCTTTACCTATGAACCATGCAATACACACAACTATTCAATTTAACACGTCATCACACTTCATGAATCACATATGCTTTACCTATGAACCATGCAATACACACAACTATTCAATTGTTTTCAAAATAATTTTAGCTCGTCGGGTTCCCACAGTGGATCCCATCACAATACTCATCTCCCTTTAAGGGTATTACAATTGTGTGATTGCATAGTTCATAACTCACAACTCAATACACATGTATTTCATCATTAATCACAGGTTCAAATTATCACAACATGGGGAGTAAAATCCCTCAAATAATTTCACACAATTATATCAAAATCATAGGTCAAAACACAAAAACATCAAGAGCACTCAAGTTTATTAATCAATATTTATCAGAACATCAATTGGTACATAAAACACAATAATATTGTATTTATAATCATAAAGCAAAAATTATAAGTCAATAAATATCCCAAAATAAACCCCAATTTAATCCTCTAAGGATCCCTACACATGTTCATTCTAATCCCCAATTGTGATAAACTCATCCCATACCTCTAAGCGGGCTCACATTCCGGCAGCAATAGCGACATCTCTAGCAATTTCCTAAGATTCCTCAAGTTTTTCCTCTGGTTGCTCTGATAGGGTTCCTAACGTTAGAGAGAATGAGAAGGGATTGAAGCTTCCATTTGTACTGTCTTCGTGCGATTCCTTTTTCTCCCTCCATGAATATTATCTCGCAAATCCCAACGGTGCAGGTGTGCGAAATTAAATCTCAAACCACATAAAATTTTCATGACAATCCAACGGTTAACGAGTCAATGATCGTAGTTTTACCAAGACATCATTGGGTTTCTGTGGGAAAGGAAAAGACTACAATGTGAAGTGTATTTCTCTCAGTTCCGACATGATTTTGAAATTCCCAACGGTGAAAAGGCTTGGAATTAAGTTGCAAACCTGGTCCCAGGCCTCCTGAGATGTGAATCTAGAGCGGTCATAGCGGGCCTGGGATGTTGAGGTAGGTGCCTTTCTCTTTCGAGAAGCCATCTGAAAAGAAATGATCATCAAAACAGGATTAAATAGGATTTATTCACAATTGAAAAGCAGAAAATAAAACTGAAAATAAGACTGGGCACTTAGCGCAACAGGCTAAGCTTAGTGTGTCTTATGAAAATTCACTCATGGGCTAAGCGCGATAGCCACACGCTTAGCGTGAGAACACAGAAAATATTTTTCTGCAGAATAGGCTTAGCGCGACAGGCACGCTTAGCCTAAATCCACAATTTTCACAAATAGAGAGAGATTTGAGCTTAGCGTGACAGGGTGCGCTTAGCTCAACCTCTCAAAAAGACAACATGGGCTTAGTGCAGCAGGCACGCTAAGCCTAATTCAGCAAAATAGGAAACAAAGACGACATTGCGCTTAGCCCAATAGCCAGGCTTAGCGTTGAATAAAATTTTGAAAAATTTCTAAGTGTCTGAAATACTACTCTCGCTTAGTGCACAGATGCGCTTAGCGAGCTCAACATTGAAATCAACAGAGAAGAAGAACGCGCTTAGCGCGATCATCTGGAAATCAAAATATTCATCAGATGTGATGAACCGGCTAAGCGCAGCAGGTGCGCCTAGCGCGTTCATCATGATTTCCAAAAATACACAGGGGTTTTCAGCCCTTTTTTTAGCAAAGGCCCCTAATGGGCCATAAAATCCTAACCTAAATAACTGCATTGTTCTATAATGGAACCATAAACCTAAGAACACTAACCCTAACAACAGTACAATCTAAAAAAAAATAAATCTTCTATCCTAAAGTTTGCAACTTTAAAGGAAAATGAGAATAAAGCAGAAAATGCTTACTTGGATTGATGTATGAAATGCACGAAGAAGCAAAAAATGCAAAGAAAATGCAGGGACTTGATGCATAGCACAACACAACACAACAGAAGATGGCACAAGATGTAAGGCACAAGGAAATGCAAAAGCTTTGGTGAAAAATGCAAAACCGCCTAGTAGTTACTTTTAAGCACAATTCGTATTGCTTGCTTAGCGCATAGCCGCGCTTAGCGAGAAAATATGACATTTGGGTTTAAAACAACCCTGCGCTTAGCCCATCTTCCCACTAAGCCCAATTCCAAATTTTTCAAATTCGAGAGAGATATTTAGGCTTAGTGCGAAGATACGCACTTAGCACTGTCTGCAACTCTGATTGGTCCTGCAATTTGCGCTTAGCCGCCAAAGGTGGGGCTTAGCGCATAAACATGCTCCTCATTGTAGTGATGGCTTGTGCTTAGCGCGTTGCTGGCGCTTAGCGCTATTCCAAAGAATTTCAAAATAGAGAGGGAATTGCGCTTAGCGCATCACCTCACTAAGCCCAGTGCGAGAAATTAAAATCCAAAAGAGGTATTAGGGCTTAGCGCAACAACGCGTTGATGTGTCATCATTTTCTCCTATTTCTTAACCTTTTTTTGTCACCATTTTAATTACTGATTAGCCTTAATTGTCAAATTAATTATGCAGTTTTATCATTTAGGCCTATTGGACTAATTTTGTGTTTTTAATTTAATTTTAGGAGAATTATAAGCAATTGGGCTTGAATCCAGAATTGGGCTTGGACTTGAAGAGAGCAGAGTATTTTATTCTACCAAATCTTATCTTATCTAGATTTTATCTCATCAAGATATTATTTCATCTAGATCTTATCTTATCTTATCTAGATTTTATTTCATCTAGATATCATTTCATCTAGATTTTGTCTTATCTTATCTTATCTAGATTTTATTTTATTTATGAGCTTGGACTTAAAACAGATTTGGAAGCTTTGGGGCTAAGAACTATATAACAACACCAAGGTTCTAGTTTTAGGGCTCTCTCTCCCTTTTTCGTTTTAGTTTTAGAGTGCTACTCTCAATTCGTTTTAGTCTCTTTTTCGTTTTGGAAGAGTAATTCTAGTTTTCTTCGTTTTCTACTGATTAATGGAAGGCTAAGTCTCCAGCGTTGTTTTCTCTTTAGGATCAAGCACAGTTCTCTTTGAGCTTCTATTATTACTATTAAATTCTGATAAGCTTTTCCTCTTCACCAATTACTCTGTATTTGTTGCTATTAATCCATGCATGCTTAGTGCTTGATTAATTGTCTCTGCGCTTAATTTACGTTCATGCTTAATGATCGTTCATGATTAATTGGTGTATGTGTTGCTTAATCACATAATGAATGCCTTATGTTAAATTTCGCTTAGTAATTTAATTTAGGGTTGGATTAAGTGGTTGAACTGATAAAGGATAAATTCTCGCAACCTAGGATAAGAGACTTGTTTGTGAATCAAGGGGAAGCAACGTGTTTTAATTCTGATATTTTCTAATTCAAATTTACTCACTGTTTAATTTACAAAAGCAAACAACCCCCCCCCCAATTCGTTACTGTTTTATTACTATATGTTATGAAGGTTTGGTTGACCATTGCTCATTGGGAGATGACCTAGGATCACTTCCTTGATACTGCATTTTTAATGTTTATTTGATTCGGGTACGACCTCAATCAAATTTGGTGCCGTTGCCAGGGAGCAGTGGTCCAAAGGTTCATAATAGCTAGTGATTCTTGTTTTATGTTTAGTTGTTTTACGTTTACTTATTTTGTTTAGTGTGCTTGTGTCGTGTTAGTGTGGTATTAGTATGTTGTGTTATTGCATTGTTCTGTTTTATTTGATGTCATGTTTTGCAATTTAGTAGTACCCCTTGTTCAGTGTTTCCCCTGTTTCAGTTTTATGTTTTGCTGTCAATAGTGCTTATCGACGAAATTAGAGACTGATTCTGTGTTACTGTTCACACAGCATTACATTAGCAACTGAATTAGCGACGGTTGTTTACAATTTAATTGGCGATTTTTGTTTTGATGGTTAAAGTTGTTATTTTTGGCTGAATTTTTGTGTGATAGATTCTTTTGATCCATATTTCGTGTGAAAAATACCAGGAACACTTAGTGTGGCAGTATTTGAGAGACACAAAAATTTTGGGAACTTGTTTTTAGCAAAACTTAAAATGGTCATAACTTTTGCTTTGGGTATCAGAATAACTATTACTATATATGCATTTGGGGTACAAAAAAATTTCCCATATTGTGGCAACCCACTGTAGCTGGTTGGGGACTCCCAAACTCCAAAAATCAGCCGTTTACTAAGTTTTTTTTTTCAAGTTTTATTGTTCTATTTTTCTAAACTTTGCTTAGGTAGTTTTCATAGATAGACTTTGAATTTTTGTTTGAAATTTTTTGTGCTATCTTTTCATGATTTTAGGGTGTTCCTCACAAAATTTCAGCTCATTTTAATATCGTTTATGTATAGTTGTAGTTTTACCCCCTTGTTAGGTGCTTGTTGAGAAACACATTATTTGCTGCATATAGTGCATGACTAGGGGCAATCCAGGTGATTTACAACCCTTTGATCCTGAAATAGATAGAACCTTTCATAGATTAGTTAGACATAGTGTGCATCCTGGTCATTCTGTGCATTATGAGCATTTTGTTGAGGGTGATTATGATTTTGAACATTCCACAACTAATTTTTATACTGAGAACATGGCTCAACCTCCACCTCGTGAGAGGACTCTTAGGGAGATGACTGCACCTGATTTCACCTATGAAAGCTTGTGCATTCAATATCCTAATGAGGGTGTTCCATATGTTCTCAAGACTTGACTAATACATTTGCTGCCCAAGTTTCATGGTCTTGCAGGTGAAGATCCTCATAAGCATCTTAAGGAGTTCCATATTGTTTGTTCCACCATGAAGCCCCCGGATGTCCAAGAAGATCATATCTTTCTAAAGGCTTTTCCTCAT
This sequence comes from Glycine soja, assembly GCF_004193775.1. Classification (NCBI taxonomy): domain Eukaryota; kingdom Viridiplantae; phylum Streptophyta; class Magnoliopsida; order Fabales; family Fabaceae; genus Glycine; species Glycine soja. Next base: position 30,068,307 of record NC_041015.1, on the reverse strand, counting down.
TCTCTGGAGGGAGTGACAAAAGATTGGCTATACTACCTTGCTCCCAGGTCTATTTTCAGCTGAGATGACCTTAAGAGGGTGTTCTTGGAGAAATTCTTCCCTGCATCTAGGACCACTGCCATCAGAATAGACATTTCAGGCATCACGCAACTTAGTGGAGAAAGCTTGTATGAGTACTAGGAAAGATTCAAGAAATTGTGTGCAAGTTGCCCTCACCACCAGATTTCTGAGCAACTTCTTCTTCAATATTTCTATGAGGGACTTAGCAACATGGAGAGGAGTATGACTGATGTTGCCAGTGGTGGAGCTCTTGGTGATATGACCCCTACTAAGGCTAGGAATTTGATTGAGAAGATGGCTTCCAACTCCTAACAATTCAGTGCAAGAAATGATGTTATTATTCTTAGAGGAGTCCATGAGGTGGCCACGGATTCATCTTCATCTACTGAAAATAAAAAGCTTGAAGGAAAACTTGATGCCTTGGTCAACCTAGTAACTCAGCTTGCCATGAATCAGAAATCTGCACTTGTTGCAAGAGTCTGTGGTCTATGCTCGGGTTGGTGAACTTATTTTTCCTGTTGATTTTTATGTTCTTAATATGGAAGAGGGATTTTCCCCTAGTTCAGTTCTAATTATTTTAGGCAGGCCATTTATGAAAACAGCCCGAACCAAGATAGATGTTTATGCTGGCACATTGTCTATGGAATTTGGTGATATTGTTGTTCATTTTAACATTCTTGATGCCATGAAACATCCATCTGAGGATCATTCTGTTTTTCATGCTGGGATAATTGATTAGATTGTTGATGATTATATGTTTGATTTTGAGAATGTTCTTCATGGTAGGAAACATCAATTTTTATCTTATCTGCATACTTGTCATTCCTTATGCATTGAATATGAATCTGAGTTTGAATTTGATCATGTGTCTGATTTTTATGCTGAGAATGAATCTGAATTTGAGTCTGGTTCTGATTTTCTGGGTGTTGTGCCTCTTGATGTTGATTTTTTAGAGTCAGAATGCACTAACCATGTTGCAGGAAGTACATATACTTCTGACTTGCTTTATGAGGTACAGGCTGAGGAACCTTCTTCTTCTCCTACCCTGGTTCCTCCCTCTGTTCAGCCACCACCAACACCAGAGTTGAAGCCCTTACCAACAAACCTCAAATATGTTTACTTGGAGGACAAGGAAAAATTTCCAGTGATCATCTCTGCCTCCCTTGCTACTGAGAAAGAGGAGAAGTTGTTACTAGTTCTCAAGAAGCACAAGAAGGCCATTGGATGGACTTTAGCAGACATTCCTGGTATTAGCCCATCTACCTGCATCCATCGGATACTTTTAGAGGATGGAGCTAAGCCAGTGACGCAGCCACAGCGGCGACTCAAACCCGTCATTCTAGATGTGGTGAAAAAGGAAGTGACCAAGCTCTTACAAGCTAGAATCATCTACCCCATTTCTAACAGCCAGTGGCTGAGTCCAGTCCAAGTGGTTCCTAAGAAGACAGGCCTCACAGTGATCAGGAATGAGAAGGATGAGCTTATCCCCACAAGAGTGGAGAATAGTTGGCGAGTCTGCATTGATTATAGGAGGCTGAACCAGGTAACCAGAAAAAATCATTTTCCCATGCCTTTCATTGATCAAATGCTTGAGCGCTTGGCAAGTAAGTCTCATTACTATTTTCTTGATGGTTTTTTTGGTTATTTACAAATTCATATTGCTCCTGAGGATCAAGAAAAGACCACATTCACCTGTCCCTTTGGCAGTTTTGCCTATAGGCGGATGCCCTTTGGCCTATACAATGCCCCTGGTACCTTCCAGCGGTGTATGCTTAGCATTTTCAGTGATTTTTTAGAGAGTTGCATAGAGGTGTTTATGGATGATTTTACTGTTTATGGATCCTCTTTTGATACATGTTTGGATAGTCTGGATAGAGTTCTTAGTAGATGCATTGAAACTAACCTTGTGCTGAATTTTGAAAAATGTCACTTCATGGTAGAACAAGGTATAGTTTTAGGGCATATCATTTCCAGTAGGGGCATAGAGGTAGACCCTTCAAAAATAGATGTTATTTCACAATTTCCTTACCCCTCTTGTGTGTGAGAGGTTCGTTCTTTTCTTGGTCATGCAGGGTTTTATAGGCGCTTTATCAAGGATTTTAGCAAAGTGGCCCTTCCACTATCCAATCTGTTGCAAAAGGAGGTGGAGTTTGATTTTGATGACCAGTGCAAAGAGGCTTTTGATTGCCTCAAGCTTGCGGTGACTACCACCCCTATCATTCAGGCACCTGATTGGACAACCCCATTTGAGCTAATGTGCGATACATACAATTACGCATTGGGGGTTGTCCTTGCTCAAAAGACCTCCTTACTTCACTCTACTTCTCTTCCGCCATGACTTAGGGAGTTTTCTTTTTCTATCTCCTTCTTTACTTTTATTGCACTTGTCCAATTTTATTGATTGCTTTGATTGTTCTTGATCTTATGATTGTTCTACATTGAGGACAATGTGTTGTTTAAGTGTGAGGGGGGGGGGGGGGGAGAAGATTGTTCTTTAATTTTGTTGGGTATTCTAGTTTAATTTTATTAGGTTTTGTAGTTTAAGTTTGTTAGGTTCTAGGTTAATTTTGTTATTTTGGTTTTATGTTTGTGTACAACATTGCATGTTCCTCTTTGAATTTTGGGTTATGTACAAGTAATGGGTAATTTTTTTTGAAATAGGAGTTTCTTGTCATTTTGTGAATTGAAACCCTTGTTTTTCTTTACATGTCAAGTTAGTTTTGAAGGTTCGAATTGAAAGTGATAGATTTACCCTTGGTGATAGTTTGAGCCATCATCATCTATTTTACTCAGTGTGTTTTGCCCCATTGATTGCTTGCACAATAGCCTTGGCTTGACTCTTGTTGATACTTCTTGCTTCACATGCATGTTGGGAGATGATTTAGGCATTTTATTCTTATAAGCCTCTAGCCAAATGAGCCTACCCTGAATTAATTCCTTTGATAGCCCCTTTGAGCCTATGTTCCCATTTATTTGTTTTGAGCTCATTACAAACCTTAAGTGAAAAACCATGATTTCACCCTACCCTTAAGGAATTTAGGAGCTTTGGAATTGTTTTGGGAATAAGTGTGAGGGGGGGGGGGGGGTATGTTTCATTGGATGATATGTTTTTGTTGGCCTTGCTTGATGATGTAATTTGGTCATGCTTGATGTATATACATATATTGCCTAATCGTTGCTTTATGGGTGCTCTGAGAGTAAACAGTAGCCTAGACACTTGAGAGATAGAGTGCATATCTTGTGAGGCTTTATCACTTTTCATTCTTGAGCTGATTTACTATCTTGCCATGTTTGAGATGCTTGGATGATTTTCATGACGGCCTTGATTCTTTAACTCTTTACGTGTTGGATGTTACTGATGCAATCCTACCCCGCAAGGGCATTGGATAGAAGACTCCAAGTAGATTGTGCCAGAGATCCAAGGGAAGGCCCTAGGGTTCTCATGAGCCTTAGGGTAGATTTCGAGCCCATGGGCTAAGTATGAGCCCGCTTATCTTTGTAAATATTAGAATAGGTTTTTCCTTCATTTGGGGCTTGTATTTTGGCCATTCTAGTAGTATAGGGTTTTAGCCTTGTATTTTAGGGCATTTTGAGTAGTCTTTGTAGTAAGGACTTTTTTTGTATTTTCATGTTTTTTGGCATAGGGGTGAGCTTAGCCATTATAGGGGGTGTGTAGCTAAGCTCTAGCTTTTCATCTCAAGGAGGTGAGCTTAGCTATTAGAGAGGCGTGTGTAGCTAAGCTCTAGCTTCTTTAGGAATCTTCTTAAGCAAGCTTCTCAAGGAGGTGAGCTTAGTTATGAGAGGGTGTGTGTAGCTAAGCTCTAGCTTCTCAAGGAAGTTTTCTCAAAGAAGCTTCTCAAGGAAGTTTTCTCAAGAAAGCTTCTCAAGGAAGCTACCTAGTCTATAAATAGAAGCATGTGTAACACTTGTGGTAACTTTGATGAATGAGAGTCTTGTGAGACACAACTCAAAGTTCAACTTCTCTCCCTTTTTCTTCCTTCAATTTTGTGATCCCCCCTCTCTCTTTCTCTCCCTCTTTCTTTTCCTCCGTTGAAGCATCCTCTCCAAGCTTCTTATCCAAGGCACATCTTGGTGGTGAAACTCCTTCTTTCATGGCTTATTCCCTAGTGGATGGCGCCTCCTCTCACCTCTTCTCCTTTGTCTTTCGCTGCATCTCCATGGTGGAAAATAATCATTAAAGGACCTCATTGAAGCTCAAAGATACAGCCTCCGTAGAAGCCCCACAAGCAAGCTTCCATCAGTTACCCATTCTTCTCATTCCTTGAGATTCATTGAGAAATATGTAATTGTTGTTGTGTCTGTTTCTCTTTAATGTCTCTGGATTTGTCCCTTGCTTTGCTTTTTTTTCCCAGGAGTGCAAAAAGCTAAGTGTGAGGGGATTTGATGTGTCATCATTTTCTCCTATTTCTTAACCCTTTTTGTCACCATTTTAATTACTGATTAGCCTTAATTGTCAAATTAATTATGCAGTTTTATCATTTGGGCTTATTGGACTAATTTTGTGTTTTTAATTTAATTGCAAGAGAATTATAAGCAATTGGGCTTGAATCCAGAATTGAGCTTGGACTTGAAGAGAGCAGACTATTTTATTCTACCAAATCTTATCTTATCTAGATTTTATCTCATCTAGATATTATTTCATCTAGATCTTATCTTATCTTATCTTATCTAGATTTTATTTCATCTAGATATTATTTCATCTAGATTTTGTCTTATCTTATCTTATCTAGATTTTATTTTATTTATGAGCTTGGACTTAAAACAAATTTGGAAGCTTTGGGGCTAAGAACTATATAACAGCACCAAGGTTCTAGTTTTAGGGCTCTCTCTCCCTTTTTCATTTTAGTTTTAGAGTGCTACTCTCAATTCATTTTAGTCTCTTTTTCATTTTGGAAGAGTAATTCAAGTTTTCTTCGTTTTCTACTGATTAATGGAAGGCTAAGTCTTCAGCGTTGTTTTCTCTTGAGGATCAAGCACAACTCTCTTTGAGGTTCTATTATTACTATTAAATTATGATCAATTTTTCCTCTTCACCAATTACTTTGTATTTGTTGCTATTAATCCATGCATGCTTAGTGCTTGATTAATTGTCTCTATGCTTAATTTACGTTCATGCTTAATGGTCATTCATGATTAATTGGTGTATGCATTGCTTAATCACGTAATGAATGCCTTATGTTAAATTTCGCTGAGTAATTTAATTTAGGGTTGGATTAAGTGGTTGAACTGATAAAGGATAAATTCTCCCAACCTACGATAAGAGACTTTCTTGTGAATCAAGGGGAAGCAACATGTTTTAATTCTGATATTTTCTAATTCAAATTTACTTGTTGTTTAATTTACAAAAACAATCAACCCTCCCCCAATTCGTTACTGTTTTATTATTATCTGTTATGAACGTTTGGTTGATCATTGCTCGTTGGGAGACGACCTAGGATCACTTCCTAGATACTGCATTTTTAATGTTTATTTGATTCGGGTATGACCTTGATCATGCGCGCTTAGCGCTATCCACAGATTTTTGAAGCAGAGAAGGATTGGCGCTTAGCGCATCACCTCGCTAAGCCCAATTCGAGAAATTCATATTCTAGAGAGATAATTGGGCTTAGCGCTACCATCCAGCCACTAATCAGGGGTCTAAGCACTTAGCGGGAGCAAGGGCCCGCTGTCATACCCTAATTTCGTCCGGGGACCATCTGTTTGGTGGGATGTGACCTTCGCTTGACCACTTCGAGGTTCTTGACACCCATCGTTAGGCAATCCGTGAAGTTTCGCAACATGTCGGGAGTCGAAAGGAAGCGTTAATACGCAATCCGCAAAGTTTCGTGACATTCTAGAAGCCAGAGAGGGGACGGTTGTGTAATCCATAAAGTTTCGTGATATTACAGAAAGAAAACAAGTATCGTTACGTAATTCGTAAAGTTCCGTAACATTACGGAAAAAGAATCAACAAAAAAGGGCAGATGGGGTGTATTTAGTAAGCAGGGGTGTGCAAATAGCAATCAGACCCACTTGGGCCTTCCAGGATGTTCCAACAGAAGGCGGTGCCTTCTGGTGGAAGCAACCCAGCTCACCTGGACGAGCTGGGCGGCAACCACCTCCCTCTTTTCCCTTATAAATAGGGGAAGGAGGAAAGAACAAATTCGTTCAACCCTCCTGGTATCCGAGATTCACTTAAAATTAGTGAGAAAAATTGTTTCCGTGAAGAAAATCCTAGCCAAGGCACTTTCGTAACGCTTCCGAGACGTTTCCGTGGGCGATTTCGTGAAGATTTTCCACCGTTCTACATCGTTCTTCGTTCGTTCTTCGTCGTTCTTCGGTCTTCAACCGGTAAATTCCCGAAATCAAACCTTTCAATTCATTTTATGTACCCTTAGTGGTCCCCACTTGTTTTGCGTGCTTTTATTTTTATTTCGTTTGCTTTCCGTACCCCCTTTTGACGTGCTTTAGTAATTCATTTAAGTCGTTTTCTCGCCTAAATCAAAAATAAAATAAATTTCCACCGATCATTTTAGTTGTAATATCTCTTAATTTCTGTTAGAATAAAATCTGACTGATCTTTCTCACCGTAACCACGTTTAAAACCAAAAAGAGGCAAAATAATAATATAATAATAAAAAAAATCTTTAAATAAAATAATCAAAAAAATCAATGGGACGTTTTTTCTTTGGGATTTTCTTTCTTAATCGAATTGACTAAATAAACAAAGTGAAACTAAGGCTAAAATCAATTCATAAATCAAGAGACAAAGCTAAAAGCCATTTTTAAACATCCAACGCCTTGAAATGGTCCTTTTCGCTTTTATTGGTTAAACGTGGATTTTTAAAAGCTTAAAACCAACACATAGCTTTGTCTCCTCTTTCAAAAAACCAAGAGATCATTAATGGTCCAATGCCTTAATGTTTTCTCTCCTTTCAAAAGAATCGAAAGACCGTTTAATGGTCCAACGCCTTAAATGACCTTTTATTCAATCAAAATATATCTTGCAAAAAGGGATAAAAACAACTTAACCAACGTTTAGTTCTCAAAGAACTACGTAGGTCTGATTTCCTTATCACAATTGAGGAATACGTAGGAGCAAGGGAAACACCCTTGTCGACAACAAAAAGATAAAAATACAAAAGGCATAAAAAGACATAAAAAGCATAAAAAAGGGAAGATAAAACAAATTGAAGTCATATTTGCACGCTTGATTAAAGGCTGCTGTCCCTTGTGACAGACGCGTGGGGTGCTAACACCTTCCCTGTGCGTAAATTCAACTCCCGAACCTTTCACACTTAAAGTTCGTAGACCACGCCTTTTCCGACGTTTTTCTCAAATAAACATTGGTGACGACTCCGCGCGTTTTCCTTCCTTGGAAGACGCACCCATGAGTCTCGCGTCGCCCTCCCGCCAAAGGGTAGGTTACGACAGTTGGCGACTCCACTGGGGACATTTGTTAGAGAGTTAGGCCAATCAATCAGTGTGCTTTCCTTACTATGACTTCCCTTTTGTTCTTTTTCATTGTCTTTTTTTTTCTTATGTTCTTGTATATATAAACTCTTTTGATGCTTTTAGTGTGTTTTAAAATGTATGCATGAGCTAAATATTTATTCATTTGATGCACACAAACAACAACACTATTTTCACACACGTTGAGTTGAAAAGGGGCCCTATACCCAGGTCCATGGGAACATAAGGAGTGGAGGTGAATCTGTGGTCATGCTAGGTCTCCGACTTGCTTGATAACAGTGAACGCTCATCTAGAGTTTTTTTCTTTGATAACATATTGTTGCTAGTAGTCCCTACTGCTGCAATATGTTCTTCGAAGGGGATGATACCTATAGAGACCATCAAGAGAGATATGACCACCTTGGGAATTATCACTAAAAGCCCTTATAGGGGCACGAAGCAAACACGCTGGGTGCCATTTTTTACACTGCCATGCATGTAGTCATAAATGTCGTGTACCCCTTTGATTATATTTGTTTGTGGATATTGTCGTACTATGTACATCCCGGTGTTGTGCCTTTCGCATATGCATCATGCACGAGTTTCGTCTTGATCCCTTCACTTTGGCAAACCAACGGAGGGTCCGTGTCGCCTTCTTAAATACATACGTCGGGCGCCATGCTGCCCAAACGTTGTATCTAAGAAGGGGACAATTTCCCTGACTCCTGTATTCATAAAATTGCATCTGTGTCATATGCATTCCTTCATGCATTCATCCATTCCACCCGTGATAGATGTCGGAGTTTTGATTCGCACTGGGTTTTGTTTCACTTTAGTAAAACATGGGGTCAAGTCAAACGCCTTCGCTTAAAAATAGGTTCTATCAAGTCAAGGTCAAGAGCCTAGGGATCACCAGTCTAAGAGAGTTAGGGCAATTGATGGGTCAGCTCCAGCGACAAGTGTTTCGCAAAGCTTACGGTAAAATCTGGGACCTAGCCATGGCAGAAGTCTCCACGGAGGCCATTGCATCCCACGCCCAGTATTATGACCAGCCGTTGAGGTGCTTCACCTTTGGGGACTTCTAGTTATCACCCATGGTGGAAGAATTTGAAGAGATCCTAGGATGTCCTCTAGGGAGAAGGAAACCATACCTCTTCTCAGGGTTCTATCCCTTTTTAGCTAGAATTTCTAAGATAGTCCAAATCTCGGCGCAGGAATTAGACCACAGAAAGCAAGTCGAAAATAGGGTGGTTGGAATACCGAGAAAATGTTTGGAGGCAAAAGCAAGAATCTTGGCAGGTAGAGGCGAATGGGCCCCGTTCATAGACATCCTCGCACTTTTGATCTTCGGAGGGGTCCTCTTTCCAAATGTGGATGGGTTAGTGGACCTGGCAGCAATCGACGCTTTTCTCGCCTATCATGATCGCAAGGAAAGCTCGATTGTCGCTATACTAGCCGATCTATATGACACCTTCGACCGAAGATGTGAGAAGAGCAGTACAAGGATTGTTTGCTGTACTCCGGCCCTCTATGTATGGTTGGTTTTGCACCTTTTTCTCCAAGAGGTGAGGCATGCTTGCCCGCTAGAAAGCCACCGTTCATGCACAGAGAAAAGAGGGGAAAATTGGGACCGACTCTTAGCAAGCAAAGAAGGAGCGTCTGTCAACTGGTTCCCTCGATGGAAAGAAGGAAGAACCGGGATTCTTATTTCGTGCGGAGGATTTCCAAATGTTCCCTTGATGGGGACAAGGGGTTGCATCAGTTAATATCTTGTTCTTGCTATAAGACAACTTGGCTACCCTATGAGAAGGGTACCACTAGAGGAAGAGCTCGCACCTATTATTGCACGAGGTTTCAATAAGACCAATGTGGAGGCATTTTAGAAGGTCCGCAAGGCGTGGGAGATGGTGCAAAAAAAGGACAAAGAACTCAGAGGCAGTAACAACAGGCCCATCGGCGGCTACCGTAAGTGGTTGAAAGCCCACATGCAAGGTTTTGATTGGCTCCCGAGTTTGAGAACCACTAAAGGGGAGGAAGTTGAGGCACCGGAGGAAGACGAAGAGGTGCAGGCCCTTAGGGCAAAACTCGAGCAAGCCCAAACAGTCAAAGAAAGGTTTAAATCAGCAGCTCTTAAGATCCGAAAGGAGAATGCCGAACTGAGAGATGTAAATATGGCTACCACCAAGGCCTTGGAACAAGAGATCAAAAGGGCTCGTAGGGAAGAACACGGCCGGAACAAATTCCCAGGGGCTCTGTGGGGCAGTAACAGCGAGCTTAAGCTCCGGAGAGAGGAAAGGGACCAATCACGAGTAGACAATTTGATCTTGAAGGATGAGTTGAAGGTTTGCCTAAGGTCCAAGAGAAGCTTGTCTCAGCGTTTATGCGAGACAGAGACCAACATGTTAGCCATCGTTAGCAAGTACCAAGAAGAATTAAATCTAGCCGCGGCCCATGAGCACGAAGTGGCGGACGAGTATGCCCGAGTGTACGCGAAAAAGGAGGCTAGAGGAAGGGTGATCGACTCGTTACATCAAGAGGCAACAACGTGGATGGACCGATTTGCTCTTACTTTGAATGGGAGTCAAGAACTTCCCCGATTGCTAGCCAAGGCCAAAGCAATGGCGGACACCTACTCCGCCCCCGAGGAGATCCACGGACTTCTCAGCTATTGTCAGCATATGATAGACTTAATGGCCCATATAATTAGAAACCGCTAGGAAGTTTGTATTGTTACTAAGATCTTGACTAGTTATAACTTTCTGAATAAAATGAGTTTATCCCACATTTTTACTCCAAAGATCAGTGCGAATCAAATCACTCCCGCATTTTATCTCTAGCATGCATTCATTTTTTCTTTACCTACTCCTCACGTTTTATTTTTTAGGAAAAACGCCATAACTAAACGCGCCCCAAGGCATCCCTATCGCACCAGATCCAAATCTAGGATGATGGGTGACCAAGAGGAGATATAGGAACAGATGAAAGCCGACATGTCGGTTTGAAAGAGCAAATGGATTCCATGATGGATGCCATGTTAGGAATGAGACAACTTATAACGTGGCCACCACTGCTGCTGTTAGTTCGGCTGCCGAAGCAGACCCAACTCTCCCAGCCACCGCGCACCATCCTCTCCCAAACGTGGTAAGACGAGAAAGAAGCACACTGGGGCACATCAGCAACCCCCATTTGGGATACAACCGAGTGGCTTACCCTTATGGATTACCACCTAATTACACACCACCAGTCATGTGTGATGACGCGGGTCATGTCCCTTCCTGATATGAACCCTCATGGCACAAGGGCTGACTTAGGATCATCTAGGATTAAACCTTGATGGAAAATGCGGAAATTGATTAAGGAAAGGATGGAAAATAAGGTGGTTAATTTCGTGGGTCTTAATAAGGTGGTTCTTGGCATAAAATGGATGAATGGGATGGTAAAACGTAGGTTAAGTGGTGGCTGGAAAGAAATATAGAAATGGCAATAACTGAAGCTACAGGGCTCCAAATGAGGTGATTCCAAAACAAGGTGAAAGGTCTCGTTTTGAAATTCAATTTAGGCTCAAGAATCACTTAATTTGAGTGCGCAAAATGGGAGTTATGGCCACGATATAATTCTGGGCAGAGGTGGATTTTCTAGAATTGTGGTTTGAAAGAACAAGGGTGAAGATGAAAGGAAGGAAAGAATCACTCTTTCCAGCGAGGGCAACACACAAAGGTTGTGAAAGTCCTTTGATACAGCCAAGGTGTTCTTGAATCACTCAAGAATTTAGGAGAATCACTCTCACTAAGATAAAAGAGATAAACTCTAATTTTCTGAATAAAACTCAACTTGTGTTTATTGATAAAATGATTCAGCTTATATAGAAGCTTTACAGCAGATTTTAGTAATGACCCACTAACCTAGAATTAAAATAACTTAATGCCATTAACCTCGGGAATTAAAAAAAACTTAATGGCTGAGTGTAACTGAAATTGTGGCAACCAAAAGTCACCCCCAACAGCCAACAAGTCAGCCACCATTTGGTCTCCCAAAAGGCTGATGCCTAGGTTGCCAATTGGGCCCTTATTACAACTTGAACTAAACCTACTAAATCCCTTTTAGTTGATTAACCCAAAACATATTTTTGGTCAGCCAACTTTACAAGGGTTGGGCCATTATTTAGTCAAACTAAACACTCTAAAATTGAGACAAAGTGGTGTCATTTAGTCCTCCTCCATTTGGGCCATGATACAACTCACAACCTTGGACTTTTCTCCTTGAAACTTGGGCTTGTATTCAACTAGTATGGACAACACTTGTTGAAGAGCTTCCTTGGCTTTCCTTGCTCTAGCCCTTGTCATAGGCCCTCCAAGTCCTTCAAGTGGATCCTTGTCCTTGCTCTTGATCATGTCCTCATCATTCTCTCCCTCTTGAGAAGGATTTGTCCTCAAATCGGATTCTTCATCTGCATCAAAAAGAGATAAATCAGAGACATTGAAGGTGAAACTAACATTATACTCACCGGGAAGCTCAACTTTGTAAGCATTGTCATTGATTCTTTCAAGCACTTGAAATGGTCCATCTCCCCTTGGTTGAAGCTTTGATTTCCTTTGTTCCGGAAACCTTTCTTTTCTCATGTGCACCCAAACCCAATCTCCGGGTTCGAAGACAACCTTTTTTCTCCCTTTGTTGGCTTGTTTAGCATAGCTTTTATTTTTCCTCTCAATTTGATCTTTGACTCTCTCATGAAGCTTCTTCACATAGTCCGCCTTTGCTTGACCTTCTTTATGCTTAAAAACAGAAACATTAGGCATAGGCAAAAGATCAAGAGGAGTTAGTGGATTAAAACCATAAACAACTTCAAAAGGAGAACAATTAGTGGTGCTATGAACAGCTCTATTGTAAGCAAATTCAACATGGGGTAAACAAGCTTCCCAAGTTTTTAAGTTATTCCTCAAAACTGTCCTAAGCAAAGTTCCCAAAGTCCTATTAACAACTTCCGTTTGCCCATCGGTTTGTGGGTGACAAGTGGTTGAAAATAACAATTTAGTGCCCAACTTGCTCCACAAAGTCCTCCAAAAATGCAAATCATCAAGCCTAGGTATAGGATGCCTATATTTAATGGTGATGTTATTAAGGGCTCTACCATCAGAACACATGCGCCATGTCCCATCCTTTTTAGGGACCAAAATCACTGGGACAGCACAAGGACTCATACTATCTCTTACCCAACCTTTGCTAATGAGTTCATCCACTTGTCTATGAATCTCTTTGGTTTCTTGTGAATTACTTCTATAGGCTGGCCTATTGGGCAAAGAAGCTCCCAAAATGAGATCAATTTGATGCTCAATTCCCCTCAAAGGTGGTAGTCCACTTGGCACATTTGGTGGAAACATGTCTTGAAAATCCTGCAAAAGAGTTTTAACACTAGAAGGCACTTCAAAATCATCAAAAGTGTTAGTGGTCAAAATCTGATTTTTGCAAAACAAGATATATAGTGATTGTTTAGCACGAAACAACCTCTTGACCTCACTTTTTGTGGCTAAATAGCTCTCCCTCACTTCAAGTGTTTCACTCTTCTTTTGTTCACTCTTTTTCCTCTCAAGTGTTTCCCTCTTTTTCTCACTCTCAAGTGTTTTGCTCACCTTTTCTTTTTCTCTTTTCTCTTGAAGAAGTTTTTCTCTCATTTTCTTTTGATCCTCACACACTTCTTGTGGACTCAATGGCTTGAGCACAATCTTTTGGTCTTGGTGCATGAAAGAGATCTTGTTGGTGTAACCGTCATGATTGGCTCTTTTATCGAATTGCCATGGTCTCCCCAAAAGTAAGAGGTTGGCCTCCATAGGAACAACATCACAAAGTACCTTATCATTGTATTTCCCAATGGAAACGTCCACTTCAACTTGCTGCCTCACTTGCACCTCCCCATCCTTACTAAGCCATTGAAGTTTGTATGGCCTAGGATGTGGTTTAGTAGCTAAATTTAGCTTTGACACTAATCTAGCACTAGCCACATTGGTGAAACTACCTCCATCAATGATCACCATGCACACCTTGCCATTGATTAAACATCTAGTGTGAAAGATGTTTTCTCTTTGGCTCTCCTCCTCATGCTTCAATTGACCACCAAGTAACCGCCTAATCATCAACAAATCTCCCTCCGGAGTCTCCTCTTCCTCTACGTATTCACTCTCCTCTTCTTCTTCAACATCGGATTCACTTATATATTCTCCATCTCTAAGAACCATGGACCTTTAGTTAGGGCACTCATAAGCATAGTATCCTAGGCCTTGGCACTTGAAACACTTCACATCTCTACTCCTTTTAGAGGGTTCCTCTTGGGACTTCGAGCGAGTTTTTGATGGGATAGGTGAGGAACTACTAGAAGTAGCAGCCCCGTCTTTCCAACTAGAAGAACCAAAGTTGGTAAAACTCCTCTTAGCCACTCCTTTCCTTTTTAATTGTTGCTCTACTTGGATTGCTTTGTGAAGCAAATCATCCATTTCAACAAACTCCTGCAGCTCAACAATATCACGGATATCATTAGTCAAACCATTAAGAAATCGAGCCTCATCGACAGTCGGACGATGTTCACTAGGATCGTAGAGAGTATGCCCAAGGAGACATCGATTTCTATCCCCCAGTCCCCGTCGAGGGGCTGGGACCTAACACACTGCCTCAGCCCAACCTCACGGGAAAACCTCGAAACCTCCCAGCACAGCCAATATTCTTGTCCATAAAAGGACCGCCCCCGACAGCGGAAGAAAAAAGGAAACTTGATCTCATCGAAGAGAGATTGAGAGCTGTTGAAGGCTTTGGCGACTATCCGTTCGCAGACATGGCGGATCTTTGCTTAGTACCGGACGTCGTCATCCCCCCAAAATTCAAGGTACCTGATTTCAACAGGTACAAAGGGACGACTTGTCCTAAGAACCATCTCAAAATGTACTGTCGCAAGATGGGGGCATATTCTAGAAATGAAAAGTTGTTGATTCACTTTTTCCAAGATAGCTTGGCAGGAGCCGCGGTCATTTGGTACACTAATCTGGAAGCTTCCCGCATCCGCACTTGGAAGGATCTGATTACTGCCTTCCTTAGGCAATATCAGTACAATTCCAATATGGCTCCCGATCGGACTCAGCTGCAGAACATGGTTAAAAAGGAAAGTGAGTCCTTTAAAGAGTACGCTCAGCGGTGGAGGGACCTGCCAGCACAAGTGGCCCCTCCCATGGTCGAAAGGGAAATGATTACCATGATGGTAGACACCTTGCCGGTGTTTTACTATGAGAAATTAGTGGGCTACATGCCCTCCAGCTTCGCGGACTTGGTATTCACCGAGGAAAGAATTGAAGTAGGTTTGAAGAGAGGGAAGTTCGATTACGTCTCCTCCACAAGTACCAATGCTAGGAGGATCGGAGCATCTAGGGCAAAAAGGAAGGAAGGAGATACCCATGTCGTCACTTCAGCGCCCGCATGGATCAAGCCACCGCAGACCTCTCACGGTACCCATCAGTACGCACAACATCACCCAAGCTTCTCAGCTCACGTCGGGGACTCTCCCAACTCAGCACCCGTACAAGCTAGGGCGCCCCCAAGCTCTGGCTCCAACCCCGACTCGCCCGGCCGGCAATGCCCACTTTGGCGCCAGTTCCAACGCGATAAGGAACTTTCCCCCGAGGCCAACTCCAAAATTCACTCTGATCCCAATGACGTACGAAGACCTTTTGTCGTCCCTCATCGCCAACCAGATGGCTGTGATATCTCTCGGGAAGATCTACCAGCCTCCTTTCCCAAAGTGGTATAACCCTGACGCAACCTGCGCATACCATGGGAAAACCCCGGGCCACTCCACCGAATGTTGCCTGGCCCTTATATACAAGGTCCAACATTTGATAGACGTCGAATGGCTAACGTTTCAAGAGGACCGACCCAACATGAAAACGAACCCGCTCGCCAATCATGGAGGGGGAGCAGTTAATGCCGTCGAATCAAGTAGGCCGCGCAAGTCCAAGCCTTTGAAGGATGTGACGACCCCCAGGAGGTTTATCTATGAGGCCCTACAAAATGGGGGTGTAATTCCCCGCGGTGGGCACGGGGAAGATTCTTGTTTAATGCATCCCGGCGAGCTACATAACATGGAAACATGTTTAGCAGTGGAGGACATGTTGTAACAAATGATAGACCGAGGCCGGCTGGAAGTCAGTGATGAGGGGAGTGAAAAGCAGCATATATGTATGCAGTTCACAGAGGAGGGAAGTTTTGGAAAGCCTAAGCCTTTGGTGGTATATTTCACCAGAGACGCAGCTCCCTAAACGCCCCGATACCCCTCGGTAGTTAAACCTATTCCGTTTCCATACCAAAACAGCCACGCAGTTCCGTGGAGGTATGCACTCCAAGCGAAAGGAAGGAAGAAGCCACCGACATCAGCTCGTTGTCGGCCAAGGTAACCAATATCAAAGGGCTGAGCGACGTGACCCGCAGCGGTCACGTGTTCGCACCCCCTGACCTGCCGACACACCTCGCAAACGTTAAAGGGAAGACAAAGATAGCGAAAGAACAAAATGACAAAATGATCCCCACTCCGAACGAGAATATTCCAGTGAAAGGTCTTTCGGTGAAAAAGGATGGTTGTGGCAAGAAAGAAGTATCGCTAGAGGGGTCAGGCCAGTTCCTCCGCATTATTCAACAAAGCGAGTTTAAGGTCATTGAGCAGCTGAACAAAACCCCGGCCAGAGTCTCTCTTTTGGAGCTGCTCATGAGCTCTGAGCCTCATCGGGCTTTGTTAGTAAAGGTCTTGAACGAAGCTCATGTAGCCCAAGACATCTTCGTAGAAGGCTTTGGAGGACTCGTCAATAACATCACCGCCAACAACTATCTCGCCTTCGCTGAAGAAGAAATCCCTACCGAGGGAAGAGGGCATAACAGGGCTTTGCATGTGTCAGTTAAATGCATGGACCACGTCGTGGCCAAGGTACTCATCGATAACGGTTCCAGTTTAAACATAATGCCTGTCGCAACCTACCCTTCGGCGGGAGGGCGACGCGAGACTCGCGGGATGCGTGTTCCACGAAAGGAATACGCGCGGAGTCGCCACCAACGTTTATTTGAGGAAAACGTCAGAAAAACCGGAAAAGACGCGATCTACGAACTTTTAAGTGAAAGGTTCGGGAGTTGTATTTACGCACGGGGAAGGTATTAGCACCCCATACGTCCGCCCCAAGGGACGGCAGCCTTTAATCGAATGTGCAAACATGACTTTGATTTTTTATGTTCCCTTTTTATGTCTCTATATCCTTTATACCCTTTTTATATTTTTTCTTTTTGTGGTCGACAAGGGTGTTTCCCTTTGCTCCTACGTATTCCTCAATTTGGGATGAGAAAATCAGACCTACGTAGTTCTTTTTTATCAAGTGATTCTTTTTTATTTTAAGAGGTGATCATTTTAAGGCGTTGGACCTTAAAAATGATCCATTTTACTTAGTGAGAAAATGAAATGACAAACTTCAAAAGCCTATTTTTATGGACGAGCTTGACTAGGCGAATTGATTTTAGCCTTTAGTTTCACTTTAGTTATTAATCAATTCGATTAAGAATGAGAAATCCCAAAGAGAAAAACGTCCGATTGATTTTTCGCTTTATTTTACTAAAAGATGTCTTTTTGATTATTATATTATTTTTTTACCTCTTTTTGATTTCCAACGTGGTTACGGCACGACCGAACAGTCGGAATTTATTTTAACCGAAGTTAATGGATAATACAATTCAAACGTTCGGTGGAAATTTATTTTATTTTTAAGTTAAGCGAGAAATGACTTAAGTAAAATGGCTTAAGCACGTCAACAGGGGGTATAAAAAGTAAACAAAACGAGAACAAAAATGCACGAAACACAATGTGGACCACTACGGGTACATAGAATGAATCGAAAAGCTTGGTTCGAGGTACTTACCCGTTGAAGATCGAAGAACGATGAAGAACGAATGAAGAACGTCGAAGAACGGTTGAAACCTTTGCGAAATTCTTCACGGAAAACGTTACGGAAACGTTTCGGAAGCGCCTAGGCTTAGATTTTTTTCACGGAAATGATTTTTCCAAGCAAATTCGAAAGAGAGAGAAGTGCCAAAGGGGCTGAACCCTTTTCTTCTTCACTTCCTCCCCTATTTATAGCAAAATAGGGGAGGTGGTTGCCGCCCAGCTCGCCTAGGCGAGCTCAGCTCGCCCAGGCGAGCCAGGTTGCTTCCTCCAGAAGCAACAGCCTTCTGGAGGAATATTCTGGAGGGCCCAAGTGGGCCTGGGTGCTATTTGCACCCCCATTTTTACTAAGTACACCCCCCTCTGCTGTTTTTTGGTGATTCTTTTTTCGTAAAGTTACGGAAACTTACGAATTTCGTAACGATACTTGTTTTCTTTCCGTAATGTTACGGAACCTTGCGGATTACATAATCATCCCCCTTTTGACTTACGGAATGTTACGGAACCTCACTTAATTATGCAACGATGCTTCCGTTTGATTTCCGGTGTGTCACGGAAACTTACGGATTGTGCATCAATATTTTTTTGGTTTTTCGGCATGTCCTGGAATTTCACAAATTGCTTAATGATGGATGCCAAGCACCTCACAAGGACCAAAGAAAGGTCGCATGTCATCAAGCAAAGGTCCCCGGACGAAATTAGGGTATGACAATGCCCAAAAGCACGTTGGAGAAATTGTCGTTTAACGCTTCCCATCTAAGGCCAAGATCCATGGTGGTCCGTGCCTTCGACGGCAGCCGCCGAGTGGTGAGGGGAGAGATCGACCTCCCTGTATAGATAGGCCCACATACCTGTCAGGTTACCTTTCAAGTAATGGATATTAACCCGGCTTACAACTGTCTTTTAGGAGGCCCGTGGATCCACTTGGTGGGAGTCGTTCCCTCTACTCTCCACCAAAAACTGAAGTTCATAGTGGAGGGGCATTTGGTCATTATATCGGGGGAGGAAGACATCTTGGTAAGTTGTCCGTCCTCTATGCCATATGTGGAAGCCGCAGAGGAGTCATTGGAAACAACCTTCCAATCTTTTGAGGTAGTAAGCATTGCCTCCGTAGATTCCCTCTCTGGGCAACCTTGCATGTCCGATACGGCAATGATGGTGGCCCGGGTGATGTTGGGGAATGGCTACGAGCCCGGAATGGGTTTAGGCAAGAACAATGGCGGTAGAACCAGCCTGGTAAGCACTAGAGGAAACCACGGGAAGTTTGGATTAGGCTATAAACCCACGCAAGCAGACATAAGGAAAAGTGTCGCGGGAAGGAAGAGCAGAAGCCAAGGTTCGCAATTGGGACGACAAGTCGAAGGGGGCCTGCCCTGCCACATCAGTAGGAGCTTTATAAGTGCGAGTCTAGGACACGAAGGCCAAGTCGTTGCGATATGCAAGGATGACTCTCCGAGTGGGTCGGATTTGGTACGACCATGCCCTCCTGGTTTCCAACTAGGAAATTGGCAAGTGGAGGAATGCCCAGACATTTACGCGACAAACATAATGTAACCCTTTGTGGCTTTTTAAACTCTACGGTTGGGCCTAGGCTTTAGAGTTTCCTTTTGTTAAGGCATTATGTCTTTTGTTTCTAAATTTATAATATAAAGATCTTTCTTCATCTGTTCCTGCACCTCTACCCATTCTCATTCATTTGCAGGTTTATTTCTTTACGCTTAAAACACCAGATCCGACGATGAGTCCCTCGAAGGTACTAATACCTGGGACCCGACCATCGATTTCAAGCAAGAAGCGGGTCAGACGGAGAGTGAAGAGGACGAGGATGTGGGACTTCCCCCAGAGTTGGAGAAGATAGTCGCCCATAAGGACCAAGAGATGGGGCCTCATCAAGAAGAGATGGAACTAGTGTACTTAGGAACCGGCAGTGGGAAAAAGGAAGTAAAGATAGGCACGGGTATGACCGCACCCGTCCATGAAGAATTGATGGCACTGCTAAAAAACTACCAAGACATCTTTGCCTAGTCATACCAAGATATGCCCGGTTTTAGTTCTGACATCGTACAACACATATTACCTCTAAATCCTGAGTGTTCCCCGGTAAAACAAAAGCTGAGGAGGATGAAGCTCGAGACATCCTTGAAAATAAAAGAAGAGGTAAAGAAACAATTTGACGCTGGTTTTTTGGTTGTTGCTTGGTACCCGAAATGGGTTGCCAACATTGTACCTATCCCTAAGAAGGATGGAAAGGTACGAATGTGCATAGATTATCGAGACCTGAATCGAGCCAGTCCCAAGGACAATTTTCCTCTATCACACATCGATATCCTCGTGGACAATACGACCAATTTCGCTCTATTTTCCTTCATGGATGGGTTCTCCGATTACAATCAGATAAAGATGGAGCCAGAGGATATGGAAAAGACTACCTTCGTCACCTTGTGGGGGACGTTCTGCTATAAGGTGATGTCCTTTGGGCTCAAGAATGCCGGGGCAACTTATCAACGGGCTATGGTGGCCTTGTTCCACGATATGATGCACCGAGAAATCGAGGTCTATGTGGATGACATGATTGCCAAGTCTAAGACCGAGGAGGAACACCTTGTCAACTTGCGGAAGTTGTTCGAATGGCTTAGGAAGTATCGATTGAGGTTAAACCCCGCTAAGTGCACCTTCGGGGTCAAGTCAGGGAAATTACTAGGTTTCATCGTAAGCCATAAAGGGATAGAGGTGGACCCTGAAAAGGTGAAAGCCATCCTTGAGATGCCAGAACCGCATACCGAGAGGCAAGTCCGAGGTTTCTTAGGGCGTTTGAACTACATTGCCAGATTCATATCACAGCTCATCGCTATCTATGAGCCGTTGTTCAAACTCTTACGCAAAAACCAATCCGTCCGCTGGAACGAGGATTGTCAAGAGGTGTTTGGAAGGATCAAACAGTGTCTCATGAACCCTCCCATGCGCCAGTACCCGGAAGACCTCTCATCTTGTATATGACGATTTTGGACGAGTCGATGGGGTGTATGCTGGGGCAACATGACGAGTCCGGGAAAAGAGAGCGCGTTGTCTACTACTTGAGTAAGAAGTTAACGGCCTATGAAATGAACTACTCCCTGCTTGAAAGAATGTGTTGTGCTTTAGTCTGGGCATCCCACCGTCTAAGACAATACATGCTAAGCCATACCACCTGGTTGATATCCAAGATGGACCCGGTTAAGTACATCTTTGAGAAGCCTGCTCTCACAGGGCGGATCGCCCGGTGGCAGGTTTTGCTATTCGAGTTTGATATAGTCTATGTCACCCAAAAGGCGATAAAAGGAAGCATCTTGGCAGATTATTTGGCTCAGCAGCCTCTCAATGACTATCAACCCATGCATCCCGAGTTCCCAGATGAGGACATCATGGCCTTGTTTGAGGAAAAGCTAGATGAGGACCAAGACAAGTGGATCGTGTGGTTTGATGGAGCGTCAAATGTTCTAGGCCATGGCGTTGGGGCAGTATTGGTCTCTTCGGACAATCAATGTATACCTTTCACAGCCAGGCTGGGGTTCGACTGCACCAACAACATGGCTGAGTATGAAGCGTGTGCCCTAGCCGTCTAGGCAGCAATTGACTCCAATGTCAAGCTACTGAAGGTGTACGGGGACTCAACACTGGTGATTCACCAGCTGAGAGGGGAATGGCAAACTAGAGACCACAAGCTGATACCCTACCAAGCCTATATCAAGGAATTGGCTGGTTTCTTTGATGAGATCTCCTTCCATCACGTTCCCCGAGAGGAAAATCAAATGGCAGATGCGCTTGCCACTTTAGCGTCTATGTTCCAACTAACACCGGACGGGGACCTACCGTACATTGAGTTCATGTGTCGTGGCAGAGCCGCACATTGTTGTTTGGTGGAAGAGGAATGGGACGGTAAGCCTTGGTATTTCGGTATCAAGCAATACGTTGAAAGCAAAGAGTACCCACCGGAGGCTTCCGACAACGACAAAAGGACAATGAGGAGATTGGTGGTCGGCTTCTTCATGAGCAGAAGCATACTATACAAGAGAAACCATGACATGGTTCTGCTACGCTGCGTGAATGCTAAGGAAGCAGAAAACATGTTGCGGGAAGTCCATGAGGGCTCTTTTGGTACACACGCTAATGGGCACGCCATGGCTAGAAAGATCTTAAGGGCGGGTTACTATTGGCTCACCATGGAGAGAAATTGCTATCTCCATGTGAGGAAATGTCACAAATGCCAGACATTCACAGACAATGTCAACGCTCCGCCCTTGCCTCTGAATGTCTTGGCCACACTGAGGTCATTTTCCATGTGTGGAATAGATGTGATTGGGGCCATAGAGCCCAAAGCAGCAAATGGACATCGTTTCATCCTAGTGCCGATCGATTACTTCACTAAGTGGGTCGAAGCCGCATCATATGCTAGCATAACTAGGAGTGTGGTGGTCAGGTTCATTAAGAGGGAAATCATCTGCCGATATGGTTTGCCGAAGAAGATTATCACGGACAACGGCACCAACTTGAATAACAAGATGATGGGGGAAATGTGCAAGGAGTTTAAGATTCAACATCACAATTCCACGCCCTACCGACCAAAGATGAACAGAGCCGTGGAGGAAGCCAATAAGAATATCAAGAAGATTATCCAGAAGATGACCGTGTCATACAAAGATTGGCACAAGATGCTCCCATTCGCGTTACACGGTTACCGAACCTCAGTGCGCATGTCAACCGGGGCAACACCGTTCTCATTGGTATATGGAATGGAGGTTGTGCTACCGTTTGAGGTGGAAGTCCCGTCATTAAGAATCTTGGCAGAATCCGGATTAAAGGAATCGGAATGGGCCCAATCATGTTTCGATCAGCTTAATCTCATAGAAGGCAAGCGTTTGGTCGCCATGAGTCATGGGCGTTTATATCAGAAACGAGTGAAGAACGCTTTTGACAAGAAGGTACATACGCACCAGTTCAGCGAAGAGGACTTGGTGTTGAAGAAAGTCTCCCAAGCTCTTAAAGACAACAGAGGGAAGTGGGCCCCGAACTACGAAGGGCCTTTCGTTGTAAAAAGGGCTTTCTCCGGAGGGTCCCTGGTGCTCACCAACATGGATGGCGAGGAGCTACCTTCACCTGTGAACTCCGATGTTGTCAAGCGATACTACACTTAGGATCTGGGGCAATTGAGAAAGTTGCTGCATGTTCTTTTATTTTTGTGTGTCCTTCTTGGTTTCCCCCAAGGATTCCTGTCCTCTATAATTTTCTCATCGCAGTCTTTTAAAAGAAAAGAACATGGGATTGAGGTTCCGATCCTCACTTTGTGCTTTAAACTATGTCCAGAATTTGATAACCTGAGTCTTTTTGCTTAGTCCATGGGATGCCCCAGGCGCTTAATTGAAACTGAACCTGACCAGCTTTTGCTAAAAAGATTATTGCATTTCAAAACGCTCATGCATACGCATACGCATGCATATTTGTTATCTTATGACAGGAGTAGAATCGTCTTAGGCGATGGTCAAATGTCGGGCCAAATCCAAAGACAGAGACAAATCGAGGTAAATGATAACGCGGCCACAGTTTGTTGCGCAATGTTGTTTCTTGCTGTCGCAACCTACCCTTCGGCGGGAGGGCGACGCGTGACTCGCGGGATGCGTGTTCCACGAAAGGAATACGCGCGGAGTCGCCACCAACGTTTATTTGAGGAAAACGTCGGAAAAACCGGAAAAGACGCGATCTACGAACTTTTTAGTGAAAGGTTCGGGAGTTGTATTTACGCACGGGGAAGGTATTAGCACCCCACACGCCCGTCCCAAGGGACGGCAGCCTTTAATCGAATGTGCAAACATGACTTTGATTTTTATGTTCCCTTTTATGTTCTTATATCCTTTATACCCTTTTTATATTTTTTCCTTTTTTGTGGTCGACAAGGGTGTTTCCCTTTGCTCCTACGTATTCCTCAATTTGGGATGAGAAAATCAGACCTACGTAGTTCTTTTTTATCAAGTGATTCTTTTTACTTTAAGAGGCGATCATTTTAAGGCGTTGGACCTTAAAAAATGATCCATTTTACTTAGTGGGAAATTGAAATGACGAACTTCAAAAGCCTATTTTTGTGGACGAGCTTGACTAGGTGAGTTGATTTTAGCCTTAATTTCACTTTAGTTATTAATCAATTCGATTAAGAATGAGAAATCCCAAAGAGAAAACGTCCGATTGATTTTCCGCTTTATTTTACTAAAAGATGTCTTTTTGATTATTATATTATTTTTTACCTCTTTTTGATTTCCAACGTGGTTACGGCATGACCGAACGGTCGGAATTTATTTTAACCGAAGTTAATGGATAATACAATTCAAACGTTCGGTGGAAATTTATTTTATTTTTAAGTTAAGCGAGAAACGACTTAAGTAAAATGGCTTAAGCACGTCAACAGGGGGTATAAAAAGTAAACAAAACGAGAATAAAAATGCATGAAACACAATGTGGACCACTACGGGTACATAGAATGAATCGAAAAGCTCGGTTCGAGGTACTTACCCGTTGAAGATCGAAGAACGATGAAGAACGAATGAAGAACGTCGAAGAACGGTTGAAACCTTTGCGAGATTCCTCACGGAAAACGTTACGGAAACGTTTCGGAAGCGCCTCGGCTTAGATTTTCTTCACGGAAACAATTTTTCCAAGCAAATTCAAAAGAGAGAGAAGTGCCTAAGGGGCTGGACCCCTTCCTTCTTCATTTCCTCCCCTATTTATAGCAAAATAGGGGAGGTGGTTGCCGCCCAGCTCGCCCAGGCGAGCTCAGCTCGCCCAGGCGAGCAGGGTTGCTTCCTCCAGAAGCAACCGCCTTCTGGAGGAATCTTCTGGAGGGCCCAAATGGGCCTGGGTGCTATTTGCACCCCCATTTTTACTAAGTACACCCCCCTCTGCTGTTTTTTGGTGATTCTTTTTTCGTAAAGTTACGGAAACTTACGAATTTCGTAACGATACTTGTTTTCTTTCCGTAATGTTACGGAACCTTGCGGATTACATAATCATCCCCTTTTTGACTTACGGAATGTTACGGAACCTCACTTAATTATGCAACGATGCTTCCATTTGATTTCCGATGTGTCACGGAAACTTACGGATTGTGCACCAACATTTTTTTGGTTTTTCGGCATGTCCTGGAATTTCATAAATTGCCTAATGATGGGTGCCAAGCACCTCACGAGGACCAAAGAATGGTCGCACGTCATCGAGCAAAGGTCCCCGGACGAAATTAGGGTATGACACTTGCTTTCAGGTACTTAGGGACGGACACGAGTAGAGGCTAGGCCCATGATCGATGGATCGTCGTCCCATGCCCAACTCCGAACAAGTGGGAAGCGCAGCTGGGAGGCAGCCTAGTATCCTTTAAATTCCCAGTAATTATTACTGTTGTGTCTTTAAGGTAAATGTCGGATGCCTAATCTACCCTAAGGGGGTTTGAGCAAGCGAACGTCGACCCATAGAGAGCGCATACCTGTGTCGCCAAAAAAAAGGGGGGGGTTAGCTCGCTTGGGCGAGCACCCCTGCACCTGGAAACATAAAAACTAGGGGAGGGGGAGTTTCTCTCCACCCAAAACTCCCCTCCCTCATTCAAAAACGCAACACCCACGGGTTTTGCAGATTTTCGCCCCTAGGCCACCATTTTTGCGCTTTTGCTTCCATTTTTAGTGTCTTTGGTCACTCCATACAAGTAAGTGCACTACCCTTTGGTTTCTAGCTTTCCATTGATGCCTTTTATGCTTTGAATGGTACACAATTTGCCCAATTCCGTGAGACAATTTGGGGCAAATTTATGCTTTGTTTCTTTGAATTGAGGGGTTGTAGGGGATGGCCTTAGGCCTAGGTTGTGTTCTGAGATGATGGGGCAAGCCACATTGCCCCCATTCCCTTGTTGTTGGTACCCAAAAGTGCGCCCACCAAGTGCTCGGTGAAATGCCTCAATGGTATTTTTGCCTAAGTTTGTAAAAATGGCTTTTAGATTGGATTTGTGTATGTATGATACCATTTTTTGGATGCGGACAGCTTGCGAGAATTAGGATAAATGCTAAAACATGACTTAGGCCTTGGGGGCCCAAGCTTTTGTTTGTTGAAATACAAGAAGGCATGATGAGTGAGAGCATGTTAGTGAGGTTTCCCCTTAAGGCCAGCACTTGGTTTGGGCTGCACCATGTTTTCCTTGTGCCTAGATAGTATGAAAATGTCGTTCACCATGTACATGTGTATGTTGAATAGGTAGCAAAATGCTTTGCAAATGTGGATATATGTTCAAAATGGCACAAAAATGCGTCTCAAAGTAGGAACATATGATATGAAATTGCCTTTCAAGAATGTGAATGAGTAGTACAAAAATTACTTTCCCAATGAAGGTGCGATATGAATTTGTTTTCAAATGAGTGTAAGCATGTGTGAATATAACATGAAATTGTCTCTCAAATGTATGAGCATGTATGTATAGCAAAAAGAATGGGGTAGGTGGGTAGCAAAAGCCTTGGAAAATATGTATGGATAGTTTGACACATAGCGTAAGGAATTTATTTGCCAAAAAAAGTAGGTGCATCTTGTAGGGTGTCGTTCATCAAGAGAAAAATAGGTATAAATGCATGAATATCCTAGGGGAACCTGCGCATTAACGTGTAAGCATTCCTTTCAAAATTCATATGGATGTTCATGCTTTGTTGGGAAAAGGGTACACTATTTGGCTTGATCTGGCTTTCATTTTGATTAAGTTTTTCTTGAACTAACTTTCTAAACGATTTTGCAGGAAATGGCTCCGAAGAAACTCTCCACGAAGAGGTCTAGAAGAGACGTCACAACGGAAGGGTCCAGTGCCACCCCGGATTTTGATAGTCATCGTTTCTGGAGCGCCGAGCACCAGCAACGCTTCGAGGCCATCAAAGGATGGTCGTTCCACAGAGAGAGGCGTGTCCAGCTCAGGGAGGATGAGTATACAGACTTTCAAGAGGAGATAGCTCGCAGACGTTGGACGTCGCTGGTGACTCCCATGGCTAAGTTTGACCCTGAGATAGTCCTAGAGTTCTATGCTAATGCTTGGCCCATAGAGGAGGGAGTGCGAGACATGCGTTCATGGGTGAGGGGTCAATGGATTCCCTTTGGCGTAGATGCCCTCAGCTGTTGGACCTTGTGGCCTCAATAATCTTAAGAGGGATAGGCTTAGAATGCAGAAGAAGCAACAACAATCAATTTAATAATGTTCTATAAACATGCAAGGCAAAATTGATTGCAATAACATAAATGAGATAAGGGAAGAGAGAATGCAAACACAGTTTTATACTGGTTCGGCCACAACCCGTGCCTACGTCCAGTACTCAAGCAACCCACTTGAGATTTCCACTATCTTTGTAAAATCCATTACAAAGTCTGAACCACACAGGGACAACCCATCCCTTGTGTTCAGGAATCTTTTACAACAAGAGACTCACAGTCTCTTAACCAATCTCATTGAATAAGAAGAATGGAAGAAGAATTCTCTCTTCAAGAGAAGAATATTACAATGAAGATCATGTAAGAATCCTTATAGATTTTGCAAGTGTTTGATCAAGGATTTCTTGAGAGAGCATTTGACAATGAAGTTCTTTTGGAATCTCTCTCATTGTCTTTTGAGAGGATAAGACATTTTTGCCAAGCAAAACTCTCTGCATAAAATTCGTGCCCAAGTCACCTATTTATAGGCCTTTGATGACCATTCACAAATCTAATGAAAAGATGTGACTGTTGGCAGATTTTTTGAAAACTTTCCACTGGTAATCGATTACAATGTTTGTGTAATCGATTACACAGTTATAATTTGAAGGGTTATGACTTTTGAATTTGAATTTCCAAAGTTTCGTTGCTGGTAATCGATTACAGACATATGGTAATCGATTACATGTTGAAAATTCAAATTCAAAACCTTTTTCAACAGCTATTTCTCAACCCTGTCTTCTGGTAATCGATTACCAGAGCCTTGCATGTCTTGAAAGCACTTTGTTTTAAGGCAAGGCTTGGTCTTTAGTGAATCTTGAAACAAGGCTTTGTTTGTTGAAGCAATCTTGAATTATTCTTGAAGCAAATGCTTATCATTTGAAGCAGCCTTGTTAGATTCTTCTTTGACATCATCAAAATCATGTATACATACATTCACATCAGCCAGTTCCTGGGTGACCCGCTAGTTTTGGAGGAAGGCCAGAAATGTGAGTTCAGCCAAAGGAGGAACAGGGACGACGGGTTCGACGAGGAGACCATTGCCCAGCTGTTATGCACACCGGGGCAGGATTTTGCCCAGACCGCTGCAGGGAGGCGGGTGCGCATCATGCGCACCAGCATGACCACTTTGACCTAGACGTGGATGACACTGCTGCTCAGCAATGTCTTGCCTAGCGATCATAACTCCGATCTCCCTCTGCCTAAGTGCCAGTTGGTGTATGCCATCTTGACACGGATGAGCGTCCACGTGGCCCAGGTGATTGCTGACGTCATCTATTTGTTTGCAGGTATGCCACCCACCAGGCACCCTCTGGACCCAGATAAGTCTAATAGGGCCCTCGAGTTTCCGGCGCTGATCACGGGCCTCTGCCAGTCATTCGGGGTTCCCGTCACCCCCAGTAAAGTGATCCGACCGCCCATCACTCGGGCCTTCATCGAGAAGTACTGCACGCCTAGGCAGGCGCAGGGTGATGCACATCAGGCCGCAGACGCACCACCACCACCTCGGCAGGCCGATCCCACTGGATCACTAGGCATGGAGCATTATCTACAGCACTTGGTTCGCCAGCAGGCGGCCAACCACCGTGGGCAGGTGCAGATACATAAGTGTCTCTACCGGTTCAGCCTCAGTCAGCAGGGGCAGGGTTCCGCTCCTTTTGCATGCCCTACTCCGGAGCAGTTTGGGGCTGAGGTCGCATGGCCCGAGGCCCAGGCAGGGGAGGAGCCTGCAGGATCCCCCGGTGAGGCAGAGGAGGCCCATATGGATGAAGATATGACTGACTTGCTCGGTTTCTTGGGAGGAAGCGGAGCCACGTGACCGAGGTCACTACACTTTTGTTATTGACATTATTGTTTTCTGTTATTGTATATGTTGCTATTGACATTACTGTTTTTTGTTATTGTCTATATAGTTACTAACATTGCTGTTATTATTTTTTGTTTCTGTTAGAATTTGGTGTTATGGCTCTTAGTTCTTTCGTCACTATTTTTATTGCAGCTTACCATTATGTTTTTTTCGTTTACCTTGTGATTAGGCGTGAATAGGTAGTGTGCGCCCTCGTCTGCACGACCTGTTCAAAGAGAAAAAGAAAAAAAAATAAACAAATGACAATAACTTAAAAAGGGAAAGAAACAAGGGGGAGAGAAAATATATCTTTCGGCTGAAAAGCCAACACGTTTTTGGAAAGAAATAACTTCTAGCTTTTCTTTGAAAAAAAGGATTCACTGATCATAACCAGTTTTTGAAAAAAATGTGTATGCACCTGAAGGGTGAATGCTGTGTATGCCCTGACATTTATCATGTCTAGCCATTCTACAAGCCTTGAGCCAAAATCCCAACTTACCATAAACCTTGACCCAGGGTGAGAATGTTCATCCTTGCTCTCAGAAGAAAACAAAAGAAAAAAGAAAAGGAGAAAATTCCCAATCAAAGAGTGGGAGAAAGCAAAAAAAAAAAAAAAAAAAAGAAAATTCCCGATCAAGGATTGGAAGAAAACAGAAGAAATATGCAGAAAGGTCTTTGGACTAGACAACATCTGAACAATACAGAATTGTCACCAAGTAAACAAAAAAAGAAAGGAAACCACGACCTAAAGTGGTCCTCTCCCTTTGGTTGTCAACCAAAATCTTGTGCGTCGATGACTTGTTCACCTCACACTAAACAAAAACAGAAAAGGAAAAGGCCAAAAACACTCAAAGCCAAATTTCCCACCAAGAAAACAAACCATTCCTAAGAAAAAGTCCTATGGATCCATGATCACGCATGTAATCTTTGATTTGATAGGAAATGATTTGCAAAATCAAGTCATGACATATCTATGGTTCGGAATTAGGATGAAACACTTACCCGTGTGAGATTGATACACTTTGAGTGATTTCCTTCTATTTTTGTTGGGCCCAGTGTTTCCTCTAAATGGTCGTTTAGAAACGAAATGCTAACATCCAAAATCTCATTTACGGTTATGAGAAAATTTCATCAACATAGTCTCCTTCCTCGATAGACATGTTGTTTTTCATCCAAAAAGCATATATTGCTCTAATCAGTTGGAAGTTTTGTATCTTTACTAAAGCATGTTCGCATTTTAGTGAAGAAAACACCAAGACTATTTTAGTCTCACAGTTATCCAGAACTACGTAGGTCTGAGTTCCTCATCACGAATTGAGGATACGTAGGAGCAAAAGCCTCGCTTTTGTCGGCCGCCCCACAATCTGACCCTGAGGTCATGTGACATGCGGAGACAAATTATGGTCATCCGCACACCTTTTCACCATCCAGAGACGATCGAGTCCGATGGCACGCAGAGACAAATTATGGTCATTCTGCACCTTTTGTCATCCAGAGGCGGCGAGCCCGATGACATGCGGAGACAAATTATGGTCATCCGCACACCTTTTTGCCATCTAGAGACGATCGAGTCCGATGGCACGCAGAGACAAATTATGGTCATTCTGTACCATTTGTCATCCAGAGGCGGCGAGCCCGATGACATGCGGAGACAAATTATGGTCATCCACACACCTTTTCGCCATCCAGAGACGATCGAGTTTGATGGCACGCAGAGACAAATTATGGTCATTTTGCACCTTTTGTCATCCAGAGACGGCAAGCCCGATGACAGGCGGAGACAAATTATGGTCATCCGCACACCTTTTTGTCAACCAGAGGCAAGCGAGCCCGTTGGCACGCAGAGACAACTTATGGTCATTCTACGCCTTTTGTCATCCAGAGACGGTGGGTCCGATGACATGCGAGAAACCATATGGTCCCGCACCTTTTTTTCACGCGGAGACAAATTATGGTCATCCACACGCTTTTGCTATCTGTAAGACTCGATGCCTGATAACACGCAGAGACTAACGTCGTCTTCTGCACCTTTTGTCATCTAGGGACAGCAAGTCGGGTGGTGGGCAGAGATACCTTATGATTATCCGCGCCTTTCATCGATCGAGGGGAACGAATTCGGCAGTATCAGGATGATGGTGGTCATTCGGTGCTGACCATTTTCAAAATTTTTGAAGGTTTTTTAACTTTCGTCGTCTTAAAATATTCAAGTCTGGCGATGTGCGGAATTCTTCTCTGCTGGGCAAAGACGATTGGGTGCAATGGCAAAGGGAAGTGTCATGGTTGTCCAACTTTGTCATTTTCAAAACACTGAAGTTTATCGATGCTTCTGATGCCTTTTCTTTTCTTATTGAACGACAGGTTCCGCTGGCGGGGATATTGACCAGCCGAATGATGTTCCGCTCGAACGAAATTAGTGTCTTATCTTTACTTCCCTTTTATCTCCAATAAAAGACAAGTAAAGAGGGGCAACTGTCATATCCTAATTTCGTCCGAGGACCATCTGTTTGGTGGGATGCGACCTTCGCTTGACCACTTCGAGGTACTTAACACCCATCGT
Organism: Glycine soja; assembly: GCF_004193775.1. NCBI lineage: Eukaryota > Viridiplantae > Streptophyta > Magnoliopsida > Fabales > Fabaceae > Glycine > Glycine soja. The sequence goes on along the minus strand of NC_041015.1, from coordinate 30,037,212 downwards.
TAGGCAATCTGTGAAGTTCCGCGACATGTCGGGAGTCGAAAGGAAGCGTTAATGCGCAATCCGTGAAGTTCCGCGACATGTCGGGAGTCGAAAGGATGCGTTAATGCACAATCTGTAAAGTTCCATGACATTCTAGATGCCAGAGAGGGGACGGTTGCATAATCCGTAAAGTTTCGTGACATTACGGAAAGAAAACAAGTATCGTTACGTAATTCGTAAAGTTCTGTAATGTTATAGAAAAAGAATCAGCAAAAAAGGGCAGAGGGGGTGTATTTAGTAAACAGGGGTGTGCAAATAGCAATCAGGCCCACTTGGGCCTTCCAGGATGTTCCAACAGAAGGCGGTGCCTTCTGGTGGAAGCAACCCTGGCGAGCTGAGCTCGCCTAGGCGAGCTGGGCGGCAACCACCTCCTTCTTTTCCCCTATAAATAGGGGAAGGAGGGCAGAACAAATTCGTTCAACCCTCCTGGTATCTGAGATTCACTTAAAATTAGTGAGAAAAATTGTTTCCGTGAAGAAAATCCAAGCCGAGGCGCTTCCGTAACGCTTCTGAGATGTTTCCGTGGGCGATTTCGTGAAAATTTTCCACTGTTCTTCATCGTTCTTCAGTCTTCAACCGGTAAGTTCTCGAAATCGAACCTTTCAATTCATTCTATGTACCCTTAGTGGTCCCCACTTGTTTCGCGTGCTTTTATTTTTATTTCGTTTGCTTTCCGTATCCCCTTTTGACGTTCTTTAGTCATTCATTTAAGTCGTTTTCTCGCCTAAATCAAAAATAAAATATATTTCCACCGATCATTTGAGTTGTAATATCTCTTAATTTCTGTTAGAATAAAATCCGACCGATCTTTCTCGCCGTAACCACGTTTAAAACCAAAAAGAGGCAATTCATAAATCATGCTTTTGTCATCACCTAAAAACCATTTTTAAAGGTCCAACGCCTTGAAATGGTCCTTTTCGCTTTTATTGGTTAAACGTGGATTTTTAAAAGCCTAAAATCAACACATAGCTTTGTCACCTCTTTCAAAAAACCAAGAGATCATTAATGGTCCAATGCCTTAATGTTTTCTCTCCTTTCAAAAGAATCGAAAGATCGTTTAATGGTCCAATGCCTTAAATGACCTTTTATTCAATCAAAATATATCTTGCAAAAAGGGATAAAAACAACTTAACAAACATTTAGTTCTCAAAGAACTACGTAGGTCTGATTTCCTTATCACAATTGAGGAATACGTAGGAGCAAGGGAAACACCCTTGTCGACCACAAAAAGATAAAAATACAAAAGGCATAAAAAGACATAAAAAACGTAAAAAAGGGAAGATAAAACAAATTGAAGTCATATTTGCACACTTGATTAAAGGTTGTCGTCCCTTGTGACGGACGCGTGGGGTGCTAACACCTTCCCTGTGCGTAAATACAACTCTCGAACCTTTCACACTTAAAGTTCGTAGTCCACGCCTTTTCCGGTTTTTCTGACGTTTTCCTCGAATAAACGTTGGTGGCGACTCCGCGCATTTTCTTTCCTTGGAAGACGCACCCGTGAGTCTCGCGTCGCCCTCCCGCCGAAGGGTAGGTTACGACACCCGCTTAGTGCGTGAAGACTTAGCGCTTAGCGTGAGTGGCACGCTTAGCGAGTGAACAACTGAAAAAAAAATTAAGTTCTTTTCTGTTCACCTCTTCACCAAAGTTCATGAACCCCCTTCTTTTCAATATTAACCAAGCTTAAAACACACAATCACAAGCAACAACTACACTAAATGCAAGCAAAACAAAATTAAAAATGACTGGGTTGCCTCCCAGCAAGCGCTCGTTTAACGTCATTAGCTTGACGCATCATTCTGTTATGCTTCTTGAAAGTATAGAATAGTGTTTAATCTCTCAATGGTTCCACCATGGTACAACTTTTGCCTTTGTCCATTCACCACCAATGCTCTGTCGGGATCTTTAGCTTGAGGGTCATAAAGCTCCACTGCTCCATATGGTCGGACTTTCTTAATGGTAAATGGTCTGGACCATTTAGATTTGAACTTCCCAGGAAACAATTTAAGCCTTGAATTGAAAGCAGCACTTGTTGACTTGGCTGAAAATCCTTCTTGAGCAGCTTTTTATCATGATACTTTTTAACCCTCTCTTTGTACAGCTTTGAAGATTCATATGCAGTTAATCTCATCTCTTCCAACTCCAATAGTTGCAGCCTTCTTTGCTCTCTAGATGCAGCTTCATCAAAGTTCAAAAATTTTAAGGCCCAATATGCTTTATGCTCCATTTCCACTGGTAAGTGACAAGACTTGCCATACACCATTTGAAATGGGGATAAGCCTATCGGAGTCTTAAATGCAGTTCTATATGCCCATAAAGCATCATCCAGTTTGAGCAACCGATCCTTTCTAGTAGAAGCCATTGTCTTCTCTAAAATCTTCTTCAATTCCCTGTTTGACACTTCCGCTTGACCATTAGTCTGAGGGTGATAGGGTGATGCTACCTTGTGTGTTACACTATATTGCTTCAACACCTTCTGTAGCTGATTATTGCAGAAGTGTGTGCCTCCATCGCTGATTAAAATTATGGGCACCCCAAATCGTGAGAAAATGTTCTTCTTTAGAAACTTCACTACTATCTTAGCATCATTATGTGGGGTGGCCACTGCTTCAACCCATTTAGACACATAATCTACAACCACTAGAATGGTATTCATTTCCAAAGGACGAAGGGAATGGGCCCACAAAGTCAATCCCCTAGCAGTCAAATACCTCAACCTCCGTAATATTCTGCGAGGCATTTCATTCCTTTTTGAGATGCCCCCCATCCTCTGACATTGGTCACAATGTAGCACATGTTGGTGAACATCCTTGAATAGTGTAGGCCAAAAGAACCCAGATTGCAAAACCTTGGTTGTTGTCTTATCTCCACCATAATGGTCACCACATGGAGAGTTGTGACAGTGCCATAATATGTCTTGGGCCTCTTCCTTTGGCACACATCTTCAGAGAAGGTTGTGAGCTCCTATTTTGAACAAATGTGGATCATCCCATATGAAAAATCGAGCATCATGTATGAATTTCTTCCTTTGCTGCCAAGTTAGGTCCTTAGGGATGATTCCTGCTGCTTTAAAATTGGCCATATCAGTGTCTTTCATTAATTATGAATAGGGCTTCATCAGGAAATTCATCTCTAATCTCTACTTCTTTTGAAGTGACTTCTTCATTGACCAATCGTCATAGATGATCTGCTACAACATTCTCAGATCCTTTTTTATCTCGAATTACCAAATCAAATTCTTGCAGCAACAAAACCCATCTTATCAATTGAGGTTTAGAATCGGCCTTGTTGAGCAAATATTGAATAGCTGAATGATCGGTGTAGATGATGACTTTTGATCCTACCAAGTAAGATCTGAACTTTACAAGTGCATAGACAATTGCCAGGATTTCTTTTTCTGTGGTGGCATAGTTAACATGTGCATCATTCAAAACTTTGTTGGCGTAATATATAGCATGAAAAATCTTGCCTTTCTCTATCCGAGCACAACACCTACAGCATAATCGCTTGCATCACACATCAATTCAAACTCTTACCCCCAATCTGGTGCTGTAATCACCGAAGCCGATACTAGTCTGGCTTTGAGATCATTAAATGCTTCCACACATTCTTCATTAAACACAAAAGCAAAGTCTTTGTTCAACAGATTACTGGGTGGTTTGGCTACTTTTGAGAAATCTTTTATAAACCTCCTGTAGAACCCAGCATGTCCAAAAAAACTTCTTACTACCTTGATATTCATTGGAGGGGGAAGTTTCTCAATAACATCAATCTTCACCTTGTCCACCTCAATTCCCCTCAGTGAAATTTTATGCCCCAACATTATGCCTTCTTGAACCATGAAGTGACATTTCTCCCAATTAAGCACCAAGTTAGACTCTTCACATCTCTACAATACTTTTTCCAGATTTGATAGACACCATCAAAAGATGACCCAAAGATAGAGAAATCATCCATGAAAACTGTGATACATTTCTCCACCATATCAGAAAAAATTGACATCATGCACCTCTGAAATGTAGCCGGAGCATTACACAGACCAAAAGGCATACACTGATAAGCAAATACACCAAACGGGCAAGTAAAAGCTGCCTTCTCTTGATCTTTGGGATCCACTGCAATTTGATTGTAACCAGAATATCCATCCAGAAAATAGTAATATGACAGTCTTGCAAGTCTTTCAAGCATTTGGTCCATGAAGGGAAGTGGATAATGGTCTTTCTGAGTGGCATCATCCAATTTCCTGTAATCAATGCATATTCTCCACCCAGTGACAGTCCTTGTGGATATTAATTCATCTTTCTCATTTTTAATCACTATCATACCTCCCTTCTTAGGAACAACCTACACAGGGCTAACCCATGCACTATGTGAGATGGGATAAATTAGTCCTGCTTCCAACAATTTAAGTACTTCCATGCACACCTCTTCTTTCATAACCGGGTTCAATCGTCTTTGAGGCTACCTCACTGGCTTGTAATCAACTTCCATATTAATTTTATGCATGCAGTAAGATGGACTGATCCCTTTTAAGTCAGAGGTGTGCCATCCAACCTCTGCTTTGTGCTTCTTCAAAATCTACACCAGTTGATCCTCTTTTGTCTTCTTCAAAGAGCTGCTAATGATGACTAGTTTGGCTTCATTGTCCTCTAAAAATACATACTTCAAATGTACAGGCAAAGTCTTCAATTCCAATTTGGGTTTTTCTATTTGTCCACTATTCTTCAATTCTTCAAACACAGTATGTCTCTCAGCATTTTCCCCTGCACCCTCTAACTCTTTAATACAAATCTGCACTTCATGTTCCTCCTCCTTGGTCAGACATTCTACATGATTAGTCAGTGCTTTTTCCAAAGGGGAATGCAGTACCATGGTTGTGGCTGCTAATTCTATCTCCCTTTCTACTTTCTCCACATCAAAGCAGGCTTTCTGATCACTTGGGTGCTTCATTGTTTCAAATAAGTCGAATGAAATTTTCTGATCCTCCACACTCAGTTCTAATTTGCCTTTTCCCATATCTACTATACAACTGGCGGTGGACATGAAAGGACGTCCCAAAATTATGGGAATTTCAGGAAAGATAAGATGCTTGACTTGAACCAGAATGTCTTCAATCACTCTATAGGGTCTGGTGACGGAGCATTCAGCCAACTGTAAGGTCATCTGAGTAGGCATTATCTCCAGCTCTCGAAGTCTTCGGCACATGGAGAGCGGCATCAAATTAATGTTGGTTCCCAAATCAGTGAGAGCCTTGCCTACTACAACCTCACCAATAGAACATGGTATTGTGACACTTCCAGGATCTGAATGCTTCCATGGTAGGATACGTTGAATAACAGCGCTAAAATTTCCTTCCATAACTATAGTGTCATTGTGGATATACCTGTTCTTTCTAGTTAACGTGTCTTTCAGAAACTTAGCATAGAGTGGCATTTGTTGGAGAGCCTCTCCAAAAGGCATTGTGATCTCTAGCTTTTTGAAGATGTCAAGAAATGTGGCTAGACGTCTCTCCTTATCCTTCCTAGAAGGTACCAAAGGATATGGTACTTCCTTGCCTTCATCTGAAGTGGTTTCTCTCTTTTCTCTCACACACTCACTTTTGCTTTTTCTCTTCTCCTCTTTTCTCTCTTTTTCTTTTTCTATTTTCTCATTTTTTTTCATTTTCATTTTCTTTTTCTTCCTCTTTTTCTTTTTCTTTTTATTTTTCTTTTTCTTTATTTTTCTCCTCATTTATTTCTTGTTCAGTCACTTTTATTGTTGTCTCCTTCTTCTTCTCATCTTCTACCTCCAACTTTTCTTCAAATTCACTCAAAGACTCTACCACAGGGTCAAGTGTTGGGTCAGACACCAGTTTTTGTTTCTCTGCACCTATTCCATTCTCACTCTCATTCATGGTCACCAATCTGCTTCTAGTCATGACAGCTTTACATTCCTCCTTTGGATTTTTCTCAGTATTAGCTCCAAAGTTGCTAGACAGACGGTCTGCCAATTGTTTTGCCAACTGTCCCACCTAGACTTCCAGATTCTTTATGGCAGACTTTGTACTTTTATGGTTTGACATAGATACTTGCATGAACTGAGCAAGAGTCTCTTCCAGCTTCGTTGTTCGATCATAGAGACTAGGCCCTTGTTGTTGTGGCCTGTTAGATGGACCACCTTGGTCTTTGTTGAACTGGTTTCCAGGGTGATTCCTCCACTGTCCCTGCTGTGAATTATATGGCTGGCCATGCTGAAATCCAGAATATCCACCTGCATTGAAATTTTGTCTTGGCTGGTTCCCTATGTAGTTGACTTCATGTGGTGTTTCTTCTTGGGGAATACAACAACCAGACTCATGTGCTCCACCACATATGACACAACTTGCAACCTGCAAAATAGTATAGGGTGAAGGTTGTACATAATTTAATTGAGTTGGCAGCTTACTTAGTGTTTCTGTCAATTGCTTGGACAGCAGCTTGTTTTGTGCTAACGATGCATCTTGTGATGAAAGCTCTAGCAGGCTTCTCTTGGTAGGAATATGGGCTCTATCACGCAGAATTGCATGGTCACTTTCAGCCATATTTTCAATGAGTTCCATGGCTTCTTCAGGGGTCTTCAATTTGATCTTTCCTCCTGCAGAAGCATCAAGAAGCTGTTTGGACTGTGGTCTCAACCCGTCAATAAAAATGTTGAGCTGTATTGGTTCTAAATATCCATGAGTTGGTGTCTTTCTCAGTAAGCCTCTAAATCTTTCCAATGCCTCACTCAAAGATTTGTCTGGAAATTGATGGAAGGATGAAATGGCAGCTTTCACTTCAGTTGTCTTAGACTCTGGGAAGTACTTCTTCAAGAATTTCTCAACTACTTCATCCCAAGTCTTGAGACTATTTCCTTTGAACGAATGAAGCCACCTTTTAGCCTCTCCAGACAAAGAGAACGAGAACAAGCTCAATCTAACTGCATCCTCAGGCACACCAGCCAATCTAACAGTGTTGCAAATTTCAATACAAGTGGTTAGATGTGCGTACGGGTCCTCGTTGGGCAGACCATGAAACAAATTGTTCTATATCAACAGGATTAATGAGTGTGGATAGGTGATATTTTGTGCTTGAACTTCTGACTACGCAATACTAGTAAAGAATTGCGGCACACTTGAGCTTGAGTAGTCTTCCAGAGTAACTTTTCTTGGCTCTTCAGCCATGATATTTGCTTCATCTAAAATTTTATGAGATTGCCCTTGAGTTGGAAAAGTAGAAAATGCCTCAGAAGATAGAGATTCTTCTGGAGTTGCTACTACCTCAATGTCTTGCAAAAAAAATTTGTTTCTTTCTGATTTTCTTCTCCTGCAAGTTGCGTTGATCTCCAAATCTATGGGAATCAAAGCACCTGCAGTAGATCTTCTTTGAATACAAAACAAGTAGAACAACAATTATCCAATTCAAAAGAACAATAAATTTTGCAGTAACTAAATATTCACAAAAATAATCAATGAATCAAAGAAAAAAATGAATCAATGCTTTAAAACTGAACTAAACTTTCCAAACAAAAATAAGATCCCTGGCAACGACGCCTAATATACTTATTTTGCCCCACTCACGGTACACTTCTTCTTTTTTTCTTTTCTTTTTGAAACACGGAAGTGGGGTCGCGTGTGTTACCGGCAAGCGCACCAGACCGCCAAGTATTTAATATTAAAACAAAATGATCCGAGTATCGAACACAGGGAACTTGTTTATTTGGAAAAGCTTTGTTCAATAATCAGGCACTTTGTTGACAGAAAATAATAATTGTGAATTTAAGTAAAAGTATGATATATCCTAATTAGAAAAACATTAAACACAAGTAATTAAAAGTGACAACAGTGGTTTAAAAACGTTGGGTCTTTCTAATAAACGAGTTGATGCATATAAAGATATTTCACTAATTAAGAATGTTCTTGTGTTCTATGCTGAAGACTAAAGTACTAAACCTCGATCCCTCGTAAGTTTAGACTAATTTAAACCAAACTTTGTCCTCAGATCCCTCTTGTTGGACTAGGCTTAATTTAAATAGCATTATAATCACAACATAATTAAAAACTAAAAAACCTGCAATCTATCCCTAGCAATGTAGTTATCTAGCCCTGCTCTATCAAGTTCTAAGGAAACAGTACACTTCCCTGTGCTAAAGTTCCTAACAGTACACACCAATGGGTGATCAGACCAAAAGCATTCAACAATAAAGCATTGATAGAAGCAATGAACACATAAAACACACTTAATTAGATATGAAAAGTATTTACATCAATTGTTCATTAGAAATCCCCAACTAGGGTTTTAGCAAGCCATAACAAGGAGGCCTTTTCTACAAGTAGAAAGAGAATACAGAGAAATTGATGCTTGCACAGGAAGGGGGATCCCTCCTCCTCTTCTTGGCACCTCACAATCACTCAAACACTCTCTAATCTTGCTCAAAGCTGAACCCTAGGCTCCTTGTTGTTGCTTCCTCCTCTGAGTGTGTAAAATTCTGTGCAAAAGCGTAATGATTTAGTTCTTGTTGTCCTTCTTACCCTAATTCTAACAATTTAGGCTTTAAATAGGCTCTGAAATCGCGTCGTCACGCTTAGCGCGAGTAAGTGGATTTAGGCTTGGCGCCAATGCTGCACTAAGCCTGGCAAGAGACAGACGACTCGCTTAGCAAGCTGATCTTGCGCTTAGCGCGCTGCTTCAATTCAGGTGCTCTTCCAGATTCCTTCTTCATGCTAAGCGCGTTAAAGCAGCGCTTAGCAATGGATATGCGCTAAGCCCATTGAGTTCGCCTAGTGCGATAGTCACTTTGGCACTTCAAGAAATTAGCTCCTTTTTACCTGAAATTGTACAGATTTTAACATTAATTCCAATAAAAGAGACCCTAATGACAGAGATCAAAATACAGCAAAGTTTATTTACAATTCCTACAAAAGAATTATAAATTGTGGAAAACTATACATATTTTGCAAAAGTTTTCTGTACAAAAGTTAGTTGTATAAGACGACTAACAACGGTCTCGATGCTATCAACAATGAGGTCCCTGGACTGGAGGCTTTAGCACATGCCACGGGTGCCCATGGAGATGGCGCCACTGACACCAATGGTGTTGAAGCAGAAGGGAACCATGCCAGCGGAGGCAACACCGTCATGCACGGCCTCGGAAAGGTGGAGGAGGTGCATGTTGCAAGTGTTTCCCTTGTACCAAACCGAGGAGACGCCGACTTGCAGCTTGGCTATTTCGTCCTCGGAGAGACCAACACCGTAGAGCACGGCCTAGGAGGCGCCCTGTGACTTGGGCTCCGTGATGCTATACTTGTTCAGCTTCACTGTCTTTGTTGGGGTTTCCATGGCGAAGGAGGTGCGAACGGAGAGAGAGCCATGACAAGAATTGGATCTGATAGAGTATGGTGAAATGGGGATAAGGGAATGGGTGGGGTTGAAGAGTGTGGACTGCATTCTGAATGTGCAAAGAAGTGGGTGAGCGAGGGATAGTGGAGGGATTGTGCGAAAGTTTGAGGGGAGAAATTAGGGATTTGGGAGAGACTATATTTGGGAATGAAAACTAAGACAAGTTTGTATTAATACCCATCATCATTTTCATTTCCTTAATTACAAAGTTTCCACCTAGTGATATTCTAAGGCGGTTCCCGATAACCGTTTTAAAGCGTGCATCGTTAAAAACAATTTTCATTGTCTTAATTACAAAAATATCACCGCGTCACATTCTAAGACGATTATAATAGAACCATCTTAGAATGTGCGTCGTAGAATATCCTTTTCCTAGTAGTGGACCCACTCATAATGGTAAATACTTTCCAAAAAAATCCCTAAATTGGTGAAAAAGTTCGAGAATTAAGTTCACATGATATCAGGTAAAATAACCCTTATACATGATCAACATCAACTTTCCAACAATACCTATATCTATATCCATATATTTTATCCGCTCACTACCTGCATCACTTGACAGAATCTATATCTATATATTATCTACATCCCTATAATTATCATTTTTCTTTTATTCATATCGGTAATTATCATTGACCAACATACTTTTCACATAGAATTTGTTGAGCATTGACATCATAACTCTTGGTGAAAACATAAAATGTCGGCATAACGATATAAAAAAATTATGATGTCAATGCTCAATGTCAGCATATTCACTGATTCAGTCCAATTTTTAGAAGGGACTCCGAGGATATTAGTTGTAGTCTTCCTGTGCCACAAAAAAAAAACTAATGTAATGACAAGAGATATGTTGCGAGTCCCACATCAGGTGGTTAACGAGCATGGTAAGTGCTTATATAGCTGGGTAGGTCACCCCCTTATGAATCGGTTTTTAAGGGGACCTTTCGGATGCCTAGCCAAACTTTAATAAGATATAAAAAAATTGTAAAAAATTTTGTAGAAAAGAAAGTATAAATAATGTGTAACTCTTGATCATCACACATGTTTGCAATATTCATAAATCTTCGTACACGTGTGTATTCAACTTGAGCAAAATTATCTTCCGTACAAATACACGTAGTTTTAACCAGGAAAAGATTGTTTATTATCCATTTACACACCCAAGAGGATGAATACACCAATATATAAGAAAATAAATAGTTGGTTCCTCCAACTTTAGCCTTTAAGTCAACCTTATCTAGTAGCTGAACCATATCCAAAGGACCATTTTGAAAGATAACACTAATCCTAGTCAACCACACAATCATATAAAAAGATAAATAGTCCAATTCTCTAACAAGTACAATTAATTGTGGCATGCCATTGTAGTAAACTTATAGTTATTTGATTAGGTCATATGTTTGTTTCACCAAAATAAAGGTTTTTAAGAAACGAGTTATCTCACTAATTTATAATATTATTTTACCATTTGAGTTTATGACTTATAGCTTCTTCTTCTTTTTTCATTTTCACCCCCAAAATGAAAATAAAGGACTTTTCGTGATCACTCAGGAAGGACCGTAAGCAGTTTCTCCTTTAACATAGGAACTGAAACAACTTTTGTTGATGGTTTTTCAAATTCCACACATTTGTATAGAGGGAAACTCTTTTGCTGATAAGTTAGCCAATCATGATTTTGTAGTTAGTTTTTTCACTCGGTGGGATTCAGTCCTGCCTTTTTATATAGCTGACTATACTAGAAATAGGCTAGGCCTTCTTAGTTATAGACTTTGTTGATTTCAGATTTCGCGTTTTGATATAGTCACCCCACCCCCACCATACTTTTTGTTAATTATTCTTGAGTTTTAATATATTTTTTACCATGGTTGTTGTATAGTGTGTTGGGAACCAGTTAGGAACCTGGTTTCACACTTTCCAAAGCAATATCACCATGATTTTTCCAAAGCAACTATATGTTGCTTCACATCTACCGTGATTTGATAATTGATTTTGGTTTATCTCACTGCCACCCCAAACATGCTAGTAGTGGGTGCTAACATAATTGGGATGTATTATCCCACCATATGACTACAATCGTCTATTTTCAACAAAAATAAAATAAAATCATCCCATAATACTTTATTAAAAATTTCTTATTTCATGGAAAATTCTTACTTTAATATTATAATATTTGTTTTGACTATTACACTATTTATTTTATTTTTTAATAAAATATTTTATCTTTAAACAGAAAAACTTTAAGGGTTTGAATTAAAAACAATTTGGCAATTCAAAATTAATTAAAACCCTAAATATGTTTCGTATGTTTCTATAAAATAAAAGTTAGAGAAAAAACATTAGGCACTGTAAAATAATTTTATATTGTTATCCTATCACAAATCACCATAAAATTAAGATAATATATTTGTTGAATTTTACAATAATTACCTTAACAATTTTACATTGTCATACAAAAATTTTAGTTACTCCAAAATATATTTTTCTATAAAATAAAAATAGATAAAAAAAATGTTATGCACTAATGTAAAACAATTTGGTATTGTTATTCAATCATAAATCATTATCTAATATATGTTTGTTGACTTTTACAATAATTACCTTATACGTCATACCTACAATGATTTGTAATGGAATAATATTATAAAATTATTTTATACTATTAGTGCATGACCACTAAACTCTAAAAACTATACAAAAATATAATATCAATATATATATTTTCTAAGTCATTTTACATTCATATCACTTTTTTCAACAACAAATTTTGTCAAATACTTCTAATAAAATTAACTAATTTAATATATTCACCTTTCAATCAAAAACTAAATTTTTAGTCGTTACACAACTTACACTAACTTTTAGGTTTTAATTAGCTTATCAGTTATTTTTATTAAAACTAACCTAAATTTCAGAGTCAAGCTCTAACTCTTGCACGGTTAAACCTTCATTACAACAGTCAAATAAGACACAAAAAAAAACTGAAAGAATAAAAATAGAAACCTTTATTACAACCATTACTTATACTAATCGTAAGAAATGGCCATTAAAGATACTCTAAGCCATGAAATTTTGATTTCTAGTGTGTGCTTTGGTGGAAGCAAGAAACAACTTTGCGTCCACCTCAGGTTTTTTTTATATGGAAATAGAGACTACTTCAGACAAATTGGTTTCGCGCATAATTCAACATCAATAAATTCAACATCTAATTCGACCTTGAGTGGGATTAAAGTATTGACTCTGGCTCCACACATTATGACTTATGAGCATAACTTATAGAGCCATCAAAATGAATTTTGTAACCCAACTTGACCACCACAGGTTTGGGTCGGGTTTGGCGGAAAAATAAAAAGACTACTATTGATTCATATCATAATCGCTCTTGGTCCCTACCTAAAGGAAAAAGACCCTTCTATCCTCCATTTCTAATTCTTCACCCCTCCATCTTCCCTCTACTCCCCCCCACTCTCTACACTCTTCCTCTTCTCCTCCCAACCTCTTCTCTCTTTATCTTCTTTCCTTCCCCAACTCCTCTCCTTCCCAACCCTCCTCCTTCACCACCCATCTGCGCCCAACCCTTTTCCCTCTACTTTCCTAATTGCTTTGAGGTACTCTTTTTTACTTTTGCAAATCCACCTTCAATAAAATCGTGATTCCGTCATAGTCGTAGCTACAATGAAATCAAGACTCCGTTTATATTTTTTTATGGGAAAAATAGGTAACAGAATCGCAATTATGTTAATATTTTGACACTATAAAATTGTGATTTTGTTATCTATTTTTTGGGGGTTTGAAAAACATTTCGTTGTGGCTCTAGAAAATAACACAACAAAATCACAATTTTGTTGTGTGTTTCATAAAATGCACAATGAAAATGTGATTTTATTGTGTGTTTCATCAAAATGCATAGTGAAATTGTGATTCTGTTTTGTTGTTTTCCAGAGCCATGACAAAATCATGATTCGTTGTGCATTCTAATGAAACACACAATGAAATCATGATTTCGTTGTGTTTTATTTTTTTTATTTTTTATTACTTTTAGACAAATGTAATGAGTTTTTATTCTATTGTCTTAGTCAAATATAATTGTTTATTATAAAGGATTACTGACTTATTTTTTCATTTTTTTTCCAGATGGCTCACACGAAGCAAACATCGTACAATGCAGGATGTGACCCCTCCCATGAAGGCCCCTCATAGGAAAGGGAAAATGTTGCAGAGAGACATCGAAGGGTAACTATGTCTGCACGCCAACGTCGTGATGACAAGTGACAACAGCAACAAAAGGAAGAGCCAAAGCCATAGTTAGGGCCAGTTGCTGGTATGATCATTGGATCTCCAAATGATTTTTCCCTTATTCAATCTTATAGGAACCACTGTGTTGGCCATGTTTGGATCCGTGAGGAGCGATTAGAGGTGAAGCTTGTCAGCCTAGGTGCTATCGTACCCTACCCATTTGTAAGTTTGGGCTTACATGGAGCAGTCGGGGTTAGCAATCCTTGTTACGACACAATATGCTACCACCAACAATGGATTAGTGAATATCATACCCACGCAAGAAGCAGAAGATGTTGTAGAGAGACATTGTAGAGTAACTACGTCGACGTGCCAGTGCCATGGTGATGAGTGACGACAACAGCAGTAGACAGAGCCAGAGCCACGACCATAACCACATCCATATCCAGGGCCAATTGCTGGTAGGATCATTGGATCTTCAATTGATTTGTCCCTTCATCAATCTTATAGGAACCACTGTATTGGTCAGATTTGGATCTGCCAGGAACGGCAAAAGGTGAACCTTGTTAGTCACAATGCCCCAGGTGCTACCATACCCTACTCATCCACAAGTTCAGGTTTACATGGACCGGTTGAGGTTAGCAACCCTTGTTATGACATGATATCCTACCACAAACAAGGGATTGATGAATGTCATTTTTGAGAGGTGTCACCAAGAGACTTCTTCCTTCCACTTGCCTAATGGAGAAATGACCATCACTCTGAATGATGTGTCTTGTCTGCTACATTGGCCTATGACAAGCAGGCCTATTAATAATGTCCTCTCACTCTTTAACGGATCTTGCTAGATAGCACAAAAGTTATGCAAAGCTTGTTGGACCTTAGAATTATACCAGAGGGCATGAGTCACCATCAGCTCATATAATAAGTTTTGCAATTGATGTAGGAGGGCTTAGCAATTGGGTGCAGCTTAGAGACATAGAGACCTAGGAAGAGGACCGGAAAGGATGGTGGCAAGAAGGGTGACAGAGGCGATTATTTTTTCTATTATTATCATTGTTAGTATCTTTTGATGTATTATGCATAATTTTTGTTGTTTCGAGATATTTTATTTTAGTTTATACTGTGGTTGAATTACTTTTTTGTGTTCATCAATTGTTTTAACAACATGTGCCTAATAACAACACCAATTTCTTCAGTTGATTCATAAAACAATCGTCAACATCAACAACTAAAGAAGCATTGATAATACAAACTATTGTTATAGAAAAACAACCAGCATACGATTTTTGTAAAGTAAAAACATGACCATATATATTTATCATGCATCAGAGTAATGATCTCATCAATAGATATTGGTTTCCTTGATTTGTGCAACAGGCAAGGATTTCATCTAGAGATCAGCCAAAAGTTGCATTCAACTCAATTGGACCTTTGCTACTAAATTTCGAAAAGATGAAAAATAGTTTTCCCACATCATTGTCGCGTTTAAGCTTCATACACTCGTATTCAATGCAACCATCACCTACGTAAATAAGTTGATATTAAAAAGGATCAAGTAAAATCTACAACCTTCGATGGCTTCATAATTGTTTTCATTAAACCATCAGGCAGCATGTCCTCACTTATTGTGATGACTTTAGAGACCCTAGGACATTCAAACAAAATTCCTTCAAATGATGAAATCATTTCACCATCATAATATACAAAAGCATATGCATTCTCTATATTTTAAGCAACATGGTGAATATCAAGCAAAGGTGTTGAGTTGCATCAAACCCTACTACTATTTATATTATATGATCTACTATTTTCTCATGAGTCGTACTAACGATAGATATCACACCAACAATATTGACGGTTTAGATTGCGTCTATACTTAATATAGTTGTATGTGTATCAAAAAAGCAGTGTTTAGTTAATACATCCAAAAAAAGTAGTGTCCAATCAATAAAAAAACACAAAATGTAATAATCACTTATTTTTTATTCAAATTTTAAAAAATAGTACAACGAAATCTAGGTTTCGTTGTTTAACTTTTTTATCACAACGGAATCATGACTCCGTTGTGATATGGAAAAAATAACAACGGAATTATGATTTTGCTATGATAAGGGGGTGCCAAAAAAGTAACAATTAAATCATGATTCAAATGTATAATGTTTATTGCCTTGTTGAACTTGTAATGGTTGTCTTGTATGTGTGATCATAAAATACTTTTTTGATAAAATTATATGGCTTGTTCGACTTGTAATGGTTCTTCTTGTGCTTAAAAAAAATCTTTCCAATTGGAATTGTCAAAATAATGAAAAGTTACGAGCAAATCTAGTAGCAAATGTATTTAATTTTGTTGTGATTTATTTTTCTAAAAAAAATGATTTTCCATTGAAATTTGTTTTTAAATTGATTTTTTTCTTTTAAAAATATTTTAGGTGGACCAACTTGTTTAACCCACCATCTCTTGGTTGGTCGGTTCGGGAAAACATTTTTAAGGCTCACCAAGAGGTGAGTCAGTTTGGGTTAGCCCACCAAGTAGGCGAGTCAAGGTGGATTGGGCTCAACGGATCGAACTAGTTTGTTTTTATAGCTCTAAATTCACTTATACACTATTTACTTTATGATAATTGAAACATGACATTATTACTTTAGTTGTTAGTTATATTGGTGTAAAAAAAGAGTAAGAAATACTCGTTTTTCATAAAATTATTGATGCCATTGAAAAATAAAAAAAAACTATAGCCTAAAAGAATAATTGATATTTACAAGTTATTTCATTAAAATTTGGATCTAGTACATATAAACTTCTATTTTTTTATAAGGTTAATTTATTTCAACTTTGTAATGTTGAGTTACTTTTAAGATCATTGACTATTCTTATAGATAAACAAATAGCGTATTTCGTATTCGCTCATGTTTTTTGGGAAACTTTCCAAAAGATCACTTATCTCATAATTGTTCCAAGCCAAACATGCTTGACTGTGAAGTTCTTCAATGATGAGATACCAAAAAGTAGTTGCATTTGATTGGTATAGGTAATATTAATTAATTCATTTAAATTGTCTTCAATTGTACTGTCTCATAAAGGCACAGTCTTTGGATCCCTCTTATTTGAGTGTGTATTCGATACATTCATGTATTCCTTCTGTTGGAAGCTTGGTGGGGATGTTACATGCTCACTAACTACCGCTTGGTTCGTCCTCTAACCACACCATACTGGGAGATAGGCCTATTTTGATACCACTTGTAACGCCTAATTACTTTTAGGATCATTGATTGTCTGCATAAACTAACGCAAGATATTTCAGCATCCTTTGTCCTCGCTTGCATATGTTTTGGAAAACTACCTAGAAGGTCACCCATCCCAAAAAATTTTCAAGCCAAACATGCTTAAATATGGAGTTCTTAATTGATGAGCTACTGAGAAATAGATGCATCTTGTTGATATAGATAATTCTAATTAATTCCTTTAAGTTATCATCAATTGTATATTTTCATACCAGCACAATCTCTAGATCACACTCATTCAGGTATATTTGATTCATTCATGTATTCCTCCGGTTGGAAGCTAGTCAAGAGCCACTTTTTGTCTTTGCCTCTTCTCTTTTACATTAGCGGCCACTCCCCGCCCTCGTTAGTGCCCAGGATGTTACAAATCCTAATATTGTTAAAATAATTATTTGTACACAATTTTTTATTGATTTCCTTAAGATTAGCTAATTTGTAGCAAATTAGTAACAAAAATTTTATTTCACACATTCACAGCAACAAAATAGAGCTTTTACATTAGTTAAAATGGGAATTTGACATGGGTTTTTCAACCAGTGTAGTATCGAATGTTTTAAAAAATACACACTTTCTACCTGAATTAATAAACAATCGATGTAGAATTCAGAAAAATACAAAATAAATATTTCCTTCACCAGAGCCAATGCCCACCGCCTAAAATACATCTTTTCTTGGCCAATGCATCACCAACATCCAACAAAATAGTAGGAAAAAATGAAGCAAAAAAAAAAGTAACATGGTAGAACGCTATCGCCACATGCTCGACCCTCGATGCCATCGCACCTTCCCCGACACTATTGTGCCTTTACCCTAATGTTGTCATGCCCCCACTCCTTCCCCCCAATGTTGAAACCCCAACGCCATCATCTTTCGAATCCAAAACCTTGATGCCATCACTCTTTCACCTCGAAGATCTTGGTCTCTATGTCAGTCTCCCAGATCTGATGATAATGGAAATGTTATTGAGGATGACAATGACCTTCTTTTGGTGGCAGTGAGAATAGTGTGAGGCTTCGATTGTGAGAAAAGAGAGGAAGAGAAAGACTTCGGTGTAGGAAGAGAGAGGTTGAGAGGCACCTCTAGTTAAGGAAATAAAGAGAGAAAGAGAAAGGCATAGGGTTCCTAGGTTGAATTTTGAAGTTGGAGTGGTTTTGAAATTTCAACTACATCGGTTAAAAGAATGCTTTGTGCATCAAATAAAATTTTAACTAATGTAAATAAACATTTTTTTACCTTGTTGTATCATCAACGGATGTAAAATTGTCCTCATATTTACAAAATTATCCCAAGCTTTTGTTACATCGATTGCTTAAGGAACTAATGTAAAACACTTAATTATTGTCACCTTTCAATTATAGGAGTATTTTAATCTTTTACTAATTTCATACTCGACCTTTTCTCTTTCTTACTTTTCAGATTTTTTCTCTTTTGCTTTCTTTTTTTTTTTCTCTCTTCCTTTTGAGTTTTTTTTGTCGAATGTATTTTTTTTGGTGAAGATTTTAAAAATATTAGAAAACAAAATAATCTTTTATATCACACCAGATGCGAATTTTGGCATACTAAGGAATATTTCTTTGAAGGAAGAATTTTAAATTTTTGCAAAATTTTCTCATTACTTTTCCTCCTATCTACATTATGAAAAATTGTTTTTTATATTTTTAAAACATTAAATATCATTATATTTTTTTATTTAAAACTTTCTTTATAAAGTATGTTTCAAAGATTAATTTCTCATAACAAAAGATTGAAACAAAACCAAACTACTGTTGTCATATGGGCTAAAAATGTGAGAACGAGTATTTTATGTCTAAAATATGTGTACCAGAGACGACCTTAGTTGCATAGATATATATAATCCACCATAATGTTCCTTGCAATAAATTGAAACACGCCGTACGTAGTGGAATTAAGTTACATAAAATTTTTCACGTTTTGGACTGTAGGAAACCAACAGGGGGAAATTTAATGCGGCACTGCGTCTCGACCCTCTCTAGTAAAAGCAAAGGAGCAGAACAGAATCTATTTCTTGGTTAACCTAAAGTGTTTGTTGTTTGGAGGATAGCAACCACTTGGTGAAGTTTTGCAGTGTAGCTTCGTCGGCTCTGTAGTACTTTTGTGTGAATTCAAGCAACCTCGACCATGTGAAATCTGGATACTGTTTTGTCCCATCCCTACGCACAATATCCTCTGGGGCGCTCACCACCTTGTCCTCTTTCGGGCACAGAAAGAATGCCAAGGACCTCCTCTCTTTGTACTTGTTAACCACTGCCCTATGTAGGCAACTCTTGTATCTCCCGTTTGATAATGCCTGAACAATAACCCAACAAATAAGTTAAGATATACCCTTCCCAACATAAAAGTTTAAGTGAGTTGTATTAGAGAGTTCTCTACAGACTATGATATGTTTTAAAGCTCAAAAAATATTTACAAATGTACTTATAGATTAATTACCAACAAAATCATTGTTACACAGGTGGTGGGAATAGAACTCACATTTTGTAGGATATGAATTCATTTTTTTACCAAATAGGACCAACCTTTACTGACAGATTCTTATGTTATCTAAAACTTGCAAGGGCCTTTGTTTGTCACTTTATGGGTTCCCTATACTTACCTGCAACTGCAACTTCTTCTTGACTGTTTCCTATATATAGCTTTTCTGATGGTGACCAATACTAAAATAATATTGGCACTGAGTTTATTCTTAGTCTAGACTTTGGGAAAACAATATGTTTCTTTAAATTAATTTAATTTTGGCACTCATCATTTTTTAATAATCAAGAGTTGTGAAAATAATAAGGAAAATTTAAACAAAATGAATTGATTACTTGTTCTGCCCACCACTTGTTTCCAGGAACAAAAATACTGGAGGAAAGATACTGACGTCTATACTTGAGTATGAAGATTGCTGGCCAAAAATTAAAATAAGATAAAAGGATAACACCAAAAAGTGTTAAATGAAAAGCATTGCATCAATGAAATACTTCATACAAATAGTGCTATCATGGCCTAACGTCTATCTTGACCTTTGTACCAATATTTTTAACGTTGACAGAAACAATTCTTTTATTAGTCCACCTAAAAGTGTTTGAAAATGAAAATTAAAAAAAAAAAAATATTACTAATTATACTGAAGAGACATTTTTGTTGCAAGACGTCGACTAAGATTTATTCCTTAAGTAGTAAATACAAACTCAAAAAGAAACATTTAATACAACAAAAGAGTTCTTAGTTGACTCATAAAAACATTTTACTTGTAAGTTAAAGAGAAGAACTAGAAATAGATGTACTTGTGAAAAGCCTCAAATTTTCGCCATTGACTCCATGACTGATAGGTGTAGTTTGGTAGTGCTGCTTTTCAAACACCTTTACTTATGTGATGTAAAATTAAGTCATCATTTCATTTTTTTCATAACAGATGCATTCATGCAAGTTCAGTATGAAGACTCATCATGTCAGACATACCACACAGAACCAAACATGATGCACAAAAGTATCTGCGCTTTTAATTGATGGGTTTGTCATGTTGCAAACAGATAATTGATAGCCACGAAGTAAGATATGCAAACATATAACATTTGTAGCTTAATAACTTAAAATATTAATAATATATTTTCTAACATGTATTTATTTTAATATACTTTATTATTTATTGAAATTTATTATAAACTATAAAATCTTGAGTGATACTTTTATATAAAATGTGGAATTCATAATTTATTTCAATTTTTATGAAATTTTAATAAATTCGAAAGAATATATTTTTAAAAATATATTGTTAGTATTTCTCTTATATATGTACCATGAAAGTATCGCCGATGTTAATTACAAGGGCGTCAGGACGAGGTGGAACGGTCTGCCACGTGTTGTCTGCGAACACATCAAGCCCTCCAACTTGGTCTTGGTGAAGAATGGTGAGAGACGTTGGGTCACAATGTGGTCCAGTCCCTAGTGCAAGACTTGGCTGCTGACATGATGGGTAATAGTTACATCTCATGACGGAACAACCTTCTTCAAACAAGTAGTTATAATGCAACTTATCCACTCCCAAGCTAATTGCCAAAAGCTCCAATAGCTTTATCCCCAACTGCTTCATGGTTTCGCAGTACTTCTGGAATACCACTCTGCCGAATGCACATCAAAATATACTTAGTTTAACTAGTTGAATTAGTATACATATAGTTGGTACTATAAGATTCACAATTTAAGAGAATATGACACGAAAGTACATGACATGATGTTAATTAACGTTTAGCTCATGCTTGGGATATATTGTTTTTCGAAATATAAACGTTTTTTTCTTGAATCAGAAATCTCTTAAAAATTAAAAAATCATTACTTTTTTCAGCACGAATAGCACCTACGTGGATCAATAACTTTTTAAAAAATATATAAAACAAGCTTGGACCGAAAACGCACTTCTTGGAGATTTAATGAAGCAAAAATCATTCATCAACATCATGTGCCAATTTTATACCCAAAGAAACAAAAAGAGAAAAGTATTTGTGTTTGGTTGGGCGTCATATCGTAACTCAGAGACGTCAAATTCGGAAGCCATATGAACTAGTTTCTAGATGTGTTCATTGGGTGTATGCACCATGCAGGTGTTCATATACAACGAAAATTATGTCGTACTAATTAACCTTATTAAATATAACTTCTGATTAAAAGATCATAAATTAAGATTCTAACAGAACGTGGATGCATTTAAACATAATCACAACCATGGATTGAAAAAAATGAACAGTTATATTCCACCAAACTAGTCTTACGTACCCAGCTTGTTCAAAGTCTCCCCCTAAGGTGTCGTTAAAGAAACTAGTGACAACCGGCGGCTCTAACTCATTGTTGTCATGAAAGGGGAAAGAGAGGGTCTCTTTCCAGGGCAATTTGGAGGAGAACCTATCAGCATGGGCACCAGAATATCCCCACACGGAACCCAGAGTCTTTTTAACACTCACTTTCCTACGAATGGGAAGCTTAAAGAAAGCGTCCATTTGATCATACGCTTCCCCAATGAGGAGAGGATCAACGCCGTGGTTGATCACTTGGAAGAACCCGTGGCTCGAGCACGCCTTGCGTACGAGCCTAACGGCACGGTTTGTGGCGTCATCATCATCACCCCTTAGGAACCCTCCAAGGTCCACCATTGGCGCGTGGAACTCCTCATTCGCGTTCACTAAGCACTCTTTGGGCCAAACAAAGCTCATGGGCACGTGGGGCTGCATTTGTAGCCATGAGGGGTCGAAGAAACGGCTTTGGACTACTTCTTGGTGGTTCGGCGATGACACCAAGCAGAAACCTGAATCCATGATGTCACGTTGGTGTGAAATGAAAATTTAGGTACAATAAGTAAAGAAAGGGACTTAGTGTTCACAAGCTTGGTGGAGATTGAGCACATAGGCCAAGGAGTGGCATGTATTTGTAGAGTTGAGACATGAAATGTAATGCGACTGTGAATCACTACAAACAAACACGAAAGCCTTTGGAGTGGAATCGGGTTTGAGATAAATAGAAAAAAAAAAAACATGAAAATGAAAAACAAATTGAAGGAGCGTGCAATACTACAACTGTACAACTAAGGGTGTGCGTGGGTTGTCTTGTTTTGTGGGTGGTGCGTGCATGCTCACGCGTGTTCGGGTACGTGGATAATTTGTTTTGCAAGTATTTTGTTTTTGCTCCAATAGGTACGTCGTTCGAAGACTTATTTTATGACACATTTTGAGCTTAGTAGTTTGTATCTAATTATTACAATTTTTTTTAGTCAATTTCATACCTAAATTTGTATTTAACTACCGATTTTGTCACTAAAAAAATAACAACTTATTTTAAGAGAAATAATCATTTTTGTCTCTCAATATATAATTTGCTGAGAATGCATTCCTTGAAAGATGAGAATACAAAATTTAGTTAATGTGGATTGCCGACATAAGAATATATTTGTGTTCCTGAAACATCAAAATACAAAATTTAGTCCCCGAAAGTATAAAAAGTACGAGAAAAATATATTTGTACATTAATAATAGATTGTGACTTATTATTATTATTATTATTATGTCTTTGTAATTTATTGCTCCTATTCGTTTAGAATTTATGCAATATATTTTTTAAATTGCCTTTTAATATATATATTTTTATTATTTTGATTTCCTTGTCAAACCTTAATCTTTGATGTTAAAAAAACTTTATCTTATATCTTATAATTTTATCAAATTTCTACTAAATTTCTCACTTTTAACCCTTAAAATTATTTCATATCTCAATTCCAATTTAAGTACTCCTATATTTAGATTGAAAATAATATGTAAAGAGTTTTGAGTAGAAAAAATACAATCAGCCGTGAGACCAAATTTATTTATTTATTTATTTTAAAAAGAATTTAATTTTTTTTTAAAAAAAAGTCTCACAAAATTTAAACTAAATAAAATTAAAGTGGAATTATAAGTTTTTTTTCTTAATCAGTAAAATGTATATATATACCTCGAATATGAAAAAATCTCTTGAATAAACCTTATGTGTTTTAATTCAAGACAACACTTATTATTATTATTATTATTATTATTATTATTATTATTATTATTATTATTATTATTATTATTATTATTATTATTATCATCTGAAAATCATTTCAATAATAAATTTGTCCTTTTGTGCCACGTAAGCTATTTTATTAACCGTGACATACAAAAGTTAACGGTCAAATATATTTGTCGCACTATTTACACTTTCAAAAAATAAATTTTGTATTTTCATCTTTCAGGGACACATTTGTCAACGAATTATATTGAAAGACAAAAGTGACTATTTATTCTTATTTTAATAAAAAAGTTTACGAGATTAAAATGACAGTGAAATATAAATATGAGAAATAAATTTAAAAACTATAATATAGTGAAATATTTATAATTCACCAAAAACATTACAAGAACAAATTTATCATTTACTCTTTAAATACTAAAAATGTGAGGTGAATATTTTTTTAAGAGTCATGGTAAGAAAAGGTGTTGAAACAAACTCATAGAAATATAGTTTAAGTAAGGCCTCAATGTTTTCAAATGTAACGAAATAATTTATTTAACAGAATAATTTATATTTAATTTTTTATATATAAAAAAAATTTAATCAGAAGCAATCACATATTATCATCATAATTAATCTATAATCTAATGAATTGAGAAATACCCATAGTCTCAAGTATGAAATCAAAGATTAAGAATAAAAAAAATCTATTTAGTCTCCGACATAACAAAAAAAAATAAGAATGTGATGTATTAAGGATTTTTCTCAAGTATGGAAAATTCATCCATGTCGTGATACGTCATTTGGGAGTATTTAGCATAGGGGGAAAAAATTATATCTCAAAATCATGATTCCTAACTGTCATGATCAATTGCTCCATATTCCGAAAGGTAATATAGGAAAATCAAAGTTACATAGGTCTCACGATGACCAAATAAAAAGAAAATATAAAATGGTATTTACAACCTATCTTTTATAATCAAAGTTAAATAAGTTTGAAATTATATCAAGTCTTCATGACTCAAACATTCTCCAGCGTAAGATATTTTTACGATAACCAATAAAGAAAATGGTTCCAAAATGATTATCAATAAGGCTATTTAAGAAATTATTTAATTTAATTAAGATAATAATTAATTTTTTATAAGAACTAAATTTAAGAATAATCAAATTTATGTAAATTTATTTTCATTTCATATGTAAACTATTTAGCATTTTTAATGTAAGTTATTTAGATTTTATTATTACTATTATAAGACAATAGATAGTTCGTGAGTCATTAGCCTAAACCAAATACATTGTGTTTTTGGTTGCAACCTGCATGCAGAGGCTTCCTATAAACAATATATACTTAGGTTATATGCTTGCAGGCAAGTGTAAAGACTACTTGCAGTTGACCTAAAAGTGACTTAAAAAATAATACTTGTAATTTATTATAAATTATAATGAAACTTGATAGTTCATCAAGAATTAGATGTAGTATTAGTGGTAGAGGTAAATTAAAACTTGTAGTGTTATTTATTCTGCTTTTATTATTTGCTCATATAACCTTTTTTCAAACAATTTGTCTTTGTTGTGTTCACAAAAGTTTTAAAATAAAATCTGTATAACTAGGTTTGTGTTTCAAATGTGTTTTACTATCATTTACTAAACATACAAAGTTTTTGTTTTCAAAGAGGATTTGCAAAAAAAAAAAAAATGTTTACAATTCAACCTCTCCATTCGTATGTTTGTTTGTGCTTAGAGTTTTATATTCTTAATATCTCAATAAATACATCCACATACATGGAAAATGAGTGAGTGTGGATCTCACTCATAAACTTCACAATAAATTAAAAATAATAATTAATACACCTAAAAGTAAGTCTGTCTTATACCTAGAATTAAGAAAAGCAATAACCATATACTTCTTATATAAAGAATCAAAGGTGCTATTATTTTATTCAGTGTTTGGTACACGTTCTATGACAAATAGTTTAGAGGCAAAGATACCCCGACAACTATTCACCATACTTAGTAAATTATCATTCTACCATTCCTTCATCTTATGTAGCCTAATAGAATAGTTATACACATTTAACTTCGTTAATCTGGATGTTTCACTAAAATGCATGGTTAAACATCATTAGCCGTACATCTTTGGTCAATTGTCTTAAACCTACTCCAAAAGTGATAATTTTCAACAAGTTCATGTGATTAGCTCCCTAAATGCATCATCCAACCTTAAGCCATTTTGTGGTAAAACAATCGATTTTAATCTATTTCGTTCAATTAATTCAAAATTTAAAATAATGCTGTGTTAGAAAACCCTAATACTATCTTCATTTTGAGTCACCTAACCTTCCATATCTCCACACTAGAACTCTCTTTTTCTTTCTTGCTCCAGCCCTTCTTCCCCTTTGAGCACCATTTTGCTTCACGTTTCTCCATCCAAGCTCAAATCTTCCATCCACTTCCCGTCCTAGAGTATTTCAAGATCAAGTTATTTATTCTCCGCTTCATTTCTTCTTCAAGGACGTCAATTTATTTTCCTATTTCTTCTCCAATCCCCATGCTTCACAAAACACCCTTCTCTTGATTTTAATCTTCTATTTCCAATTTTAAGCTAAAATGTAGTGAGTTGTTGAGTTGATGGAGAGATTTGGTGGTTTACTTGAAGCTTTTGGAAAAAGGACCGTAAATATTAGATCTTTTGTAAAGGCAGCTAAAGGACACAAGTCCATAGAGACTTGTGGACCAATGTTTGTGTTGTATTGCAAAAAGTTTGATTGGTGAACTCTTTTCCATGAATTTTTCCCTATGTATGTTGTTGATGGCACAAAGATATGTTATTTGTGCTTAAAGCTTGATTCTTGGTATTTTCGGTCCATGACTCATGCATATTTCTCTATATATAATATAATGGATATCTTGTGGTATTGATTGTCCTAAAGTGTTCTAAAGCAACCAATAAAGGTCAATTTAGCAATTAATTTTTTTAGTCGCTAAAATATCAATTTGTTGACTGATTTATATATTTTGTCACAAAATCAATTAGATTTAGAGCCTGGGATTTCAGTGACCTATGTTTTTCAATCGCTAATTCAATCTATATATGATCTAGCGATGAAATTTATAAATTTGCAATCGACTTATTCAATCGATAAACAATATCCTTTTGTTTTGATCGGTCCACAACTTCCTAGATTTTTTTTATTCAGGGCAACTATGTCTGGAGGTGTGACAACACATGGTCCACAACTAAAAGGGATACAATTTTTTTTTAATAAAAATTATATAATAATTTTTTATATTATTTATGTTATTTTTATAATTAAATTAAAATTATATATATATATATATATATATATATATATATATATATATATATATATATATATATCATTTTGTTCAAATTAGGTAATGACATGGGATTAAAAAGTATTATTATATTAGTTGTTAGTTTCTTTTTAATTTTTATATATTACCTTCATAAGTCCATACATAATATTAATAGAATTAAAATATTTTTTTTTATTTTTAAACAAAATAAGAACAAAATCATATTATAAATAAATAAAACTAAATATTAACATGAACAAAAATATGTGTAATATTTAATATAAAATGATAGTTTGTTGATGATAAACAATATCGATCAAACTAAAATATTTTCTTCGAGAGGCAAAATATAAAATTAAATTAAATTATAAATATATAAGTAAATTAAATTTATAAGAAATGTGATAGGTTTCTCGCAGGTTTATCCAAATAAGCTCTTCTCGGGCAAGGACTAGTACGAACTTTATTACAAGCAAACAAACAAATTGACATGAGGTGTAGCAAAGTGCATCTATCATATATAGTATTGGAAGCCAAAAATCTAGCCAGGGTTACATTCACTATGGACAAGAGAAGAGGTATTTCAAATGAGACCTATGTCACTATCAATTCTCCAATGAAGTTTACTCTCCAAGATACCCATTCATTTGCCATGAGTTGTTTCATGCAGTGACAATATTCCAAAATCAAGACGAAAGGTACCCTTATGTTAATGCCTTAACATTTACTCTCGTAAATTCAAACGCCTCAATCATCACAAGACACATAAACAAACACACAAAATGGGTTATCTTACTTAAAAGCAAATATATAGAAGTATATACACAATGAACGTACCCCAAGACATGCAATATATCAACATTGTAGTTATTCACAACACAAATATCATACAACAAAGCATGTTACATGACAATAACATCAAAATAATAGTGGCACGTAAATTAATGCAATATGCTAACAGTCGTGCATGAAGAAACTCAACTACATGGAGTTTTTAAACAATGAAGCAACCAACCTAATATGTCCTATAACATGGTATAACATAACCACTAGCCCATAGGTCAAGAAGACGGCATGTGTCATTAATCATTCGAGTGACGCCAATACTGATCATACTAATTACTGACATTGTAATAATAGACATGCAAGGGTAGTTTCTAACATGACGCAAGGTTTACAATCACCTTGACCAGTTATGGAATTGCACGACTACCTATCCTTAAGGCTACATAATGGTACCTCCATTAAACTTACCGTACTGGTCCCATAAACTAAGTCCACGCTCGCATTTTGACTCGTGGATGGATGCATTCCACCATATCAATTCTCGTCAATCCAATCCAACAAAGTCAGTACTTACGCCTTTTAGTGAGAAAATAATAACATATTTTCTTTTGGAAAAATCAATTGCATTTCATAGTTTTAAGTGACTCTAATAGGATAATTTTTATGTCTCAAATTAGTAAAAAAAATAGAATTTAAAATTGTATCCCAAAATTAAACTTTATCATTATTTTGAAAATATCATTTTGACTAATTTTAAAAATATAAAAAATTAAATTAAAATTTTTAAAAAAATAAGAGATTAAACTGAATTATATATATATATATATATATAAAAGGATTAACAATATATTTAGCTAAAAATTTATTTAAATATGCATGAAATGTGGTGGCATAAACTAATATCATCACTCTAAATAAAAAGATGTTGCTATCATTACTAGAAAATAGGGTTTGAACATCAGTTATTTAATCGATGTTGAAAGTATTGACGTTGAAAGTAATATCGTTAGCATTGATTTCTCAAATCGATGTTAACATAAAATTACAACACTAATTATTTAAATAACCGATGTTATATAGTAAGAATTATAAAAAAAAAGTCATATATCTTCGTATTAACATCGGTTTTTGGTAAACCGATGTTATTGGTAATAAAACAACATCGTTGTTTTCTGATAACAGACATCGATTTTTCGTAAGAACCGATGTTGTTTTATTACCAGCAACATTGATTTTATAGGAAGCGATGTTGAAGCTTAACATTGATTTTTTTAAAAACCGATGTTAATATATACATACAACATCGGTTTTTAGTAAAAAACCAATGTTATTTTTTAGGATTTTTTTAATAAGCTGTCTGTTTTTTTAATAACCCCAAATTAACCTGCAAATTTAAAAGCAGAACCATAATATATAATTTTTATTTTATTTTCAAACAATTTTTACTAGAAATTCCATAAAAAAATTATTATTTACTATGAATTAAAAGAATATTTAATGTTAAGGAGACATGAATTGTAAAAAAAATGTAAAGTAACTAAAATACAATTCCAAAATTGCT
Organism: Glycine soja; assembly: GCF_004193775.1. Taxonomy (NCBI): domain Eukaryota; kingdom Viridiplantae; phylum Streptophyta; class Magnoliopsida; order Fabales; family Fabaceae; genus Glycine; species Glycine soja. The sequence continues at coordinate 30,008,070 of NC_041015.1, read as the reverse complement.
TAAACACTAATTGTTTCATTTTTAACTTTCAAGTAATAGGTTGCCCACTAGATGTGAAGCGCCTTCAATCTCTCTGATTCTAATGATCTAGCATCATTGAAATACTGCATGATACAATAAAACATAAGTCAATAATATATGATACCAATTATAACAAAATGAAGTACGTTTGAATTAAACAATTACCCTTTTCCAATTATTTTTGAAACTTCCTAATATTATAGTTGACTTTCAGTGCATGACGTAATACCCACACTCAATGCTTCTTTTTTGTCTATTACATTAAATACATTATGAAGTTTAGATATTCAATGTTAAGTAAAAATTAATCTACATAGTATTAAAATATAACTAGAAGCATTGTTTAAATGACTTACTTTAACAATAATCCACCTAGCAGCTGCCTTGGATTTACTTTGTGGAGTATCGTCAAGTCCTTTCAAAGCACTGTTCAATACAAACATGGATTTGTATTGTACGTACAATTAAAATATTGATGTTCCTGACTAATGCTAATGCAAATGTATTGAAAAATAGGACTAACCTGTTAATAATTCCCTTGAGGTAGTTGTATGACCTATTATGCAACGAACAAAACCAGATGAAAACATTTTCCTTAGGCAAAATGACAACCATTTGTCAATGTGCACTGCAATGGAGAACAATATAAGTTATTATACATTATTTAAATTCATTTGTTCAATTTAACTTACCCATTCAAGTAGGTTCCTAGGTACACATCCCTCTTTGAATTCTATATCCAGTTCTTAGTGTAACTTTCTTATTTAAATTGTGATTGTGCAGACTCTGTATGGACTGTGGATGGACTATGGCTCGAGGAATTCATACACATCGGAATTCCCCGCTCGCATACTTGTTTTAGTCATATGCCTATTGTTGTTAAAATAAAGTTAATTATGTATGAATTTAAAACAATAAATTAGGTAATAAAAAATAATGTAAAGTGACTTGCAGAATCCACAATTGTATAACAGAGATGCTGAGATATTGACCATCGTGTGCTATTTTAGACTGATTTTCATGTTTTATGTACAAGGGGAAGTCATCATTAAACAACCCAAACACGGTAGCATCCTACATAACCTGCAATGACTTTAGAAAAAAGTTGTAGGATGGTCAACGTCATCAAATATAGGGGATCATTGACATCATGATCCAGCTTATCTGCAGGTTTGTCCGGTCCCACAACTCTCTGTTTATCCAACACAATTAATTAAGATAATTTAATGAAAGTGAACACTGTAATTGAAGTAAAAGCATTTAACCACAGTGAAATACTTGTTCTAATAAACACTTCACAAAATGTGTTGGACAAGCAATGAAGGTGTTAAGTGTCTGCCTATTAACTGAACCTCTTGAATAAGTACAGGAATGGGAGCATCTGTATCTCTAACTTCCTCAACACCAAACTTGACTTGATCATGGCGCAAAGGGATATTGTGAACGGTTGTGGATCCCTCATAAAGTCTTCCTAGGACAACCAGGCGGGGAGGATTTTCTTTGACGTACAACTCGCATTTCTTTGACTCACCTGTGTCTAGGTCATTCCCTGAGGGATCAACACAACTCTTCTTTGTGCTGACACGAGCAGCTGAAGGACCAACCTCTGGCTCAGGAGGCAATGCAAGTCCCTGTGATTGCATCTACGATTGAATCTAGGACTGTATCTGACTAAAGGACAACATTAGTTGTCGAGTCACTTTTTCTGTGATCGACTCCTCCAGTTGGTCCTTAATCTTTTAAGTCAGTTGCTCCAGGTCTTTGGGAGCCATGAACGAAGAAGTGCGGAAGGTCCTTGGAACCCGTTCAAAGTATTGTTTGATCGTGATACTAGCTCCAATAGCACACACACGGCCAATGTGTTCTGGTCGCCCAATGGCAGCAGTCAGTACATCCTGACGCCCATGGGCGACAAAGGAACCATGTGAGGCATGCTCCTCCAACGAATCCTGTAACAATCACATTTATTGGTTTACTCAATCACACAATAAACATAAATAATTGCAATTAACAATTGAAAGTGACTTACAATCTTGTCAGCAATTTCATTTGTTGCCTCAGACGTTATTTGACCAGTTTTCTTGGCGCAGACCATCTTCCACGTGACGTGTCGTCTGATGGGAGATGGAGGATCAATCACAGTGTTAGTGATTTCGGATTAAGCAGCTTCCTCCAATTGTTTCTTTTTCTTCTCATCGATCATCTTCTTTTCACGAAACTCATAACCCCCACGAGACAACACGTGAGGGACAATGTTTTGTTTTTGAATGGTCTGTACCTTTTTCCGCACTTCCTTTAAAAATTAAACATTGTCCAAAGTTATTATTACTGACAATAATAAGTAAATTTAATATTTAAAACAATGAAAATGACAAAGTTACCTCCCACGAAGGGTCTCTGCGGCTCTGACAAAATTGGGTCCACTTTCCCCTGCTAATGTCGTACTTTTCACAAACAGTGTCATTGACATTGTCCTTGTAGGCTGCAAGTGCCCCTTTCGAAGTAAAATCAAACTTAAACTGTCTCCGCCACTTCCCCACAGTCTGAAGTATTTTCTTTTTTGTCCTTGGATCAGATGCTTCAGGGATATCAAATTCAGCCTAACAAATGAAAATTACATTTTATTGTTACTAAAATACAATTTTATTGTTAATCAACAACATGCAACATTTAAGTTAAATACCTGAATATCCTCCTATATCAAATCCTTCTGGGCAGTAGGGACTTGTTTCCGATTATTGTATGTCACATCTACCTTATCGCGAGCCACGATCACTGAATATGTTCTTAACTTCTTTCTGTGGGAACCGTCGGCTTTCCCTATTGCAGGATCCACATGGAACAGGGGTCTCTCTGCCCCAACTGGTCTAGTCACCAATGATCTTAGGTGTGTGACTTTTCTTGTCCACTTCAAGGTAGAAGGGGAATGTGATGCTGCATCAGTAAGAGGAGAAAGAGAAGGAGAGCTGGGTGGTGTAGTCATTTGCCGATAAAGAAAAAAAACATTAATTTTCAAGATAATCACAAAACTCAATAACCTATGTAATTGAATGGATTGAAATGAATTACATAATAAAAAAATTACATTACACGATATTAATTAATTCTCCTTCATCATGATCATTACGATTAACATGAACGTCGTCAGCTTCTTCTTCTCCGACGACGTTAGGAGACATTTGTGTGAACAAAAGACTAACATAAGTATCAATGTATGAATCATCATCTTTGATGCAAATCTACCCCGCAAGACCATTGGATAGAAGACTCCAAGTAGATTGGGCCAGAGATGCAAGATAAGGCCCTAGGGTTCTCATGAGCCTTAGGGTAGATTTCGAGCCCATGGGCTAAATATGAGCCCACTTATCTTTGTACATATTAGATTAAGGTTTCATTATTTTTGGGCCTTGTATTTAGGGCTCCATAATGTAGGTAGGGTACCCTTGAAATGTAAGATTTTTCAACCCTTGTATTTTAGGGCACCTAGACTAATTTTTGTATTAGGGGTAGTTTTGTAATTTCACATGCGTTGAGTGAATATTTGATGTGTGTGTTGGTAAATAAATTTAATTGAATTGGGAGAAGCCCAATCCAATTAAATTTTAGAGGGGGAGGTGAGCATTTGCTTGCTACACCCCATTGCCACATCATATAGTCCCACTTTGTGCATGTCCTTCATGCTTTACATGCCTCATGACACCTAAGCACACTTAGTGGAGAATCTTGGACTTGATCTTGGATCAGTGGGCTGAACTATAGCTAAAATTCACTAATCATAATTAGTAAAATTTTGGCTCCACAAATTCAATTTCAAATTCATGTAAAATTTGAATAGAAATTCAAATTTCCCTCCAATTTTGTGTGACACTTATGCTATAAATAGAGGCCATGTGTGTGCATTTTTTCAACTTTGATCATTTGAGAATTAAACTTAAAAGTTCATATCTCTTTTGAGGCATAAAATTTTGTGCTCCTTCTCTCCCTCCATTCATCTTCTCCTACCTTCAAGCTCTTATCCATGGCTTCCTATGGTGGTGAGCTTCTTCTAGACTCATCTTCTTCTTGAAGTGGCGTCTCCTCTCAACTCTTCTTCTTCTCCATTTTGCTGCCATTAAAATTCAAGAAGCAAAGGACTCCATTGATGAAGAAGATCCAAGACCTACAAGCTCCACATGGAGCTACATCATGTGGTATCAAGAGCATCTTGATACCTCTAATACATCATGTGGACTCCATCATGATGTAGCTCCATGTGGAGCTTGTAGGTCTTGGATCTTCTTCATCAATGGAGTCCTTTGCTTCTTGAATTTTAATGGCAGCAAAATGGAGAAGAAGAGTTGAGAGGAGACGCCACTTCAAGAAGAAGATGAGTCTAGAAGAAGCTCACCACCATAAGAAGCCATGGATAAGAGCTTGAAGATAGGAAAAGATGAATGGAGGGAGAGGGAGAAAAGGAGCACAAAATTTTGTGCCTCAAGAGAGGTCTGAACTTTGAAGTTTAATTCTCAAATGATCAAAGTTGAAAAAATGCACACACATGGTCTCTATTTATAGCCTAAGTGTCACACAAAATTGGAGGGAAATTTGAATTTCTATTCAAATTTTACTTGAATTTGAAATTGAATTCGTGGAACCAAATTTTGGAGCCAAAATTTCAATAATTATGATTAGTGAATTTTAGTTATGGTTTAGCCCACTGATCCAAGATCAAGTCCAAGATTCTCCACTAAGTGTGCTTAGGTGTCATGAGGCATGTAAAGCATGAAGGACATGCACAAAATGTGACTATATGATGTGACAATAGGGTGTAGCAAGCAAATGCTCACCTCCCCCTCTAAAATTTAATTGGATTGGGCTTCTCCCAATTCAATTAAATATATATACCAACACACACATCAAATATTCACTCAATGCATGTGAAATTACAAAACTACCCCTAATACAAAAAACTAGTCTAGGTGCCCTAAAATACAAGGGCTGAAAAATCCTACATTTCAAGGGTACCCTACCTACATTATGGAGCCCTAAATACAAGGCACAAAAATAATGAAACCTTAATCTAATATGTACAAAGATAAGTGGGCTCATACTTAGCCCATGGGCCTGAAATCAGCCCTAAGGCTCATGAGAACCCTAGGGTCTTCTCTTGCATCTCTGGCCCAATCTACTTGGAGTCTTCTATCTAATGCCCTTGTGGGGTAGGATTGCATTATTCCCTCCCCCTTGAAAAGGATTTGACCTCAAATCCCAAGGTTCGTGAAACTCTGGGCTTTTTTCCTCAACACCTATAAAAAGAACAAAAACATACATATTAGTGGTGTTTGGGAAGCTGAAGTAAGGTAAGGTCTGAAAACCTATTTACTGGGCATCTTCCTATGAAGGAACATGGTTCCTCACCAACTGAATGAGTGGTGCTACAAGTATAGAAAAATATGGGACAAACCTTTTGTAAAATTTTGTTAAGTCGTGGAAGCTCCAAATTTTCCTTATACTTGATAGAGTAGGCCACTCAGGAATGACCTTTATTCTCTTAAAGTTCATGGGAACCCCTTGATCACTATTTAAAAAATTAAGAAAAGTAATGCAATAAAACATACCCTTTTCTGTATTTTCATGTTGATTATTCCTACCAAAAAGTATGACAAACCTAAGGTGTCCCATATGAGTACCTAAGTTTGTATTGAAACTAAAAATAAGAACAAACCTACCTAATGAGTCCCTATGTACACAAATCATGAAGATGTTGGGTGCACGAGTGATTTTACAAAAGAGGGTTGCACCACTCAAAACATTCATCTTACCACCTATTTTAGGGATTTGGGGCCTAATAATACATATTTTGGGCACCAACAAAGCACAAGGATTTAAGCTCTTGTGAACCAAACCCTCATCCAACAACTCCTTTAATTGAGGAATAAAATCAAGCCCAAGAGGTGTGGCAATGCTAACAAGTGTCTTTTTACAAAGGAGAAAATATGGAGGTTGTCTAAGAGTGGAAATTTCTTTAATATTTGTCTTTATTTAAAAATGTCTTTGTAGAAGCAAAGCTTCATGGTGAATCAAAGGTGATTCAAAGGCGTTTTGATGATAACAATGATGATAACAAAAGATGATGACAAAGATGATGACAAAAAGCTCAAAGATCAATCAAAGAACAACTCAAGTGAATCAAGAACAATTCAAGAGTTCAAGATAAGAATCAAGAAGAATTCAAGACTCAAGAAGAAAGTCTAGAGTCAAGAATCAAGATTCAAGGTTCAAGATCTCAAGAATCAAGATCAAGATTCAAGACTCAAGATTCAAGAATCAAGAGAAGGCTTAATCAAGATAAGTATTAAAAAGTTATCCAAAACTTTGAATAGCACATGACTTTTTGACAAAACCTTTTACCAAAGAGTTTTTACTCTCTAGTAATCGATTACCAGATTGTTGTAATCGATTACCAGTAGCAAAATTGTTTTGAAAAAGTTTTCAAATTGAATTTACAACGTTCCAATTATTTTCAAAAAGCTGTAATCGATTAAATGTTTTGATAATCGATTACCATTACCTTTGAACGTTGAAATTCAAATTCAAATGTGAAGAGTCACATCTTTTCACATAAAAGCTTTGTGTAATCGATTACACTTATTTGGTAATCGATTACCAGTGTTTGTTTCTGAATAAATCAAAAGATGTAACTCTTCAAAAAGGTTTTTGACTTTTTCAAATTGGTTTTAAGTTTTTCTAAAAGTTATAACTCTTCTAAATGGTTGTCTTGACCAGACATGAAGAGTCTATAAAAGCAAGGCTTTGTTTTGCATTTCAAGCATCTTGAATACTTTTCCAATCATTTCATTACAATCCTTTACAAGCCTTGAATCTCTTTGAACTTCTTCTTCTTTGTACCAAAATCTTTCTAAAGTTTTCTGGTTTTCTAAACCTTAAAAACTTGTGCTATTCATCTTTTCATTATCTTCTCCCTTTGCCAAAAAGAATTCGTCAAGGACTAACCGCCTGAATTCTTTTTGTGTCTCTCTTCTCCCTTTTCCAAAAGAACAAAGGACTAACCGCCTGAATTCTTTTGTGTCTCCCTTCTCCCTTGTCAAAGAATTCAATAAGACACAGTCTGAGAATTCTTTTGATTCTTCCCTTTCCCTAATACAAAAGTGTTCAAAGGACTAACCGCCTGAGAATTCTTTTGTATCCTCATTCACAAAGTATCAAAGGTTTAACAGCCTGAGATCTTTGTCTTAACACATGGAGGTTACATCCTTTGTGGTACAAGTAGAGGGTACATCTACTTGGGTTTGACTGAGAACAAGAGAGGGTACATCTCTTGTGGATCAGTTCTAGTGGAGGGTACATCCACTAGGTTCAAAGAGAACAAGGTAGGGTACATTCCTTGTGGATCTTTGCTTGTAAAAGGATTTTTACAAGGTTGAAAGAAATCTCAAGGACCGCAGGTCGCTTGGGGACTGGATGTAGGCACGGGTTGTTGCCGAACCAGTATAAAAACTCTTGTGTGTTTGTTTCCTTCTTCCCTACTCTTTTACTTTCCGTTGTGCATTTAATTTCCGCTTTTACTTTCTGTTAAGTTTCTCTTCTACTCCTCATTCTCTTAACAATTTAGTAAAAGCCTTAGAAGAGTAATTTTTTAATTAGTAAAGGTTTAGGAATAATTAATTCAACCCCCCCTTCTTAATTATTCTGAGGCCACTCGATCCAACAGTCTTTCCTTCTTAGCTAACCTTTTGAAGGAGACACTTACCTCCTTACACTCCTCCTTAACCATTAAAGGTTATCCTTCTTCTTGGGGGTAGATTTCTTCACTAGATTCTTCCCATTTTACTTCTTCACTTTCACTAGAGGAAGGTGAAGTAGTAGCCTCATCTTGGCTACTATAAATGTCTTGGCCCCTCATAATCATGGTTTTCTAGGTGGGGCATTGAGAAGTAATGTGTCATCTTCCAAAACATTTAAAGCACTTCATGGAGCTAGTCTTCTCTTGCATACTAGCCTTAAGGGGTTGCTTCTCTATTGTCTTCCCCTTATCATCTTTGGGCTTAGAAGGAGTCACCCCTAAGATGCCTTGACCTTGGTCTTTCTTTGGATAAGAGTGAGAGCCATAAGATTTTGAAGTAGACTTCATTTTAAGTTGTTGTTCTATCCTTATTTCCCAATCTAAGTTAGCCTCTACATTGTCCTTCCCATGGAAGTATGAGAGGTTAATGTTAGCCTCTTGAGACTTTCTTTCCTTTTCTCTCCTATGGGAGTGAGGTCTAAGATGTGACCTATGCCTTCCTTCATAATAGTCATGAAATTCTTCACTTAAGCTCTTGCAAGAGTTATGACTACTATAGGAGGCATGCTTTTCTTTTCTTAACTCTTTTAGTATTTTCCTTCTTTCTTCCTCTCTTATTTTCTCTCTTTCATCTTGACTTATTTCTTTCACTCTTTTTTTTTCCTTTTTCTTTTCTCTCTTGTTTTTTTTTCCACAACTTAAGGGATCTCAACTCATCTAATATCTTATACAAGGGGTCCTTAGGAGTAGAAGCCTCACCATTAACACTAGATTAAAAATGAAGACTCATGTTGGTTCCTAAGTTGTGGTTCTTTCTTGTTGGGGATTTGAAAACAAAAGGTAAAAGAAACTATGGTTGAAACTAGCCAAAATAAACACTAAAAGAGGTGTGAAAGATAAGGTAAAAACTAATTAGTAAAAGGCAAGCAATCTAGGCTGTTTGACAATGGAAGGTAAAGGAAATAAGCTATGAAAGTAAGCAAGAAATGTAAACTAGGCGAATCCTAAGAGTGTTTGGATGACCACATTTAAGGTTCCCAACAAAACACTCATAATCCTAAGGGAAAATTGCCTAAAATTATTACACACAAATGGAAGTAGGGTGGCCCATTGGAGGCTCCCAACTTACTTCCAAGGAAAGGCCTTTTTGTTACAAAATTTGAAAGCAATGAAAGTAAGTAAATTGTCAATTACAAAATTACAAAAAGGTCCTTAATTTTGGTGGTTGTTCTCTCTTTGGTGATTCACTCAATTTGGAGTGCTTCTTAGTCCAATAGCTCTTAAGGTGGTTTTCCCCTTGCTTCTTGACTCAAATTCTTCAAGGGATGGAACCAATCCTTCTTTCGAATTCCCTATAAGGCAACTCACAAACAAGGAAACAAAGAGACAAGCAATAACCAAAGACCAAAAAAAATGAAATGAAAGCTAAACCAATAGAGTTTTAACAAGACAATTTTTCAAGGATTATTCAACAATTAAAGCAATAAAAAGCACATAAAAGTGAGCTAGGACTCAAAGAGAAACTTAGAATGACTCTAGAGTAGAGTAAAAAAACTATAAAAAAAACACTCAAGAAACCTCTAGTTTTGGAACTTATTTTCACACTAATTTTCAATTTAAATTTCAGAACTAAGATTGGTATAAAATAGGCACCAATTATAGAACAAATTTCGTGCCAAAACAACAAGCACACTTCCATTCCCTTTCACTTTTTTTTCCTGGACACTGATTTTTCTGCCAACTTGTGTGATTTTTATTATTTTTTCCTTTGATCAAAATCGCTTGGTTATTTTTTTATAATTTTGATCCATATGTCTAGAAAATTCAGTAAAACTTTCAGCTCAAAATTCGAAGTTTCCAATTTCCAGTAATATATACAAGTTCGTATGTTCAAGCTGCCAGCACCAGCGATTTCAACCTAGAAATCAAGAGTATTGTTTATGTTTCTTAAGGCTTGGATAATTATAATTTGTGTTTGATTATGCTCAATTATCTTGAATAACACAATTCAAGAGAGCTTAAGACTTATTTTTATTCACAAATCCAGCCACAACTCAACTTCATCATAGGCATCATGTAGGAAACTTAGAAAACAAAAAAAAAGAGTTCAACAACAAGACTACTTATAGGAATTGATTTAGAACATGTTATGAACTAAATAACATGCATTAATGAGACTCAAAATTCAAAAGATAGGTTAAGAATGACAAGAATACATGAAAAAATGTATCTAGAATTCAATCAACAAAATAAAAATTCAACACAAACTTAGAACATAATGTGACAATTACTATGACTAAACATGACTCTAAGACAACATGGATTAAGTGATTTACACTTAGATTTTTGTGTTTTTTTTCTAATCAATATTTTGGAAGAAAATTTAGATCTAAGGTTCAGCACAAGAATATTATGAATGAAAAATGATAGAACCTAAAATCAACACAAAAACATGATTCAAGAGTAGATCAACAAAATTTGAACCACAAAAATGCAAGAACAAGTGTAGATCTAAGATTTAATCGGTTTATTTTTTTTTAATCTACTCTAAAGAGCACCAAACCACAAGACAATGAAGGATATACATGGAGATAAAGATGAAGAACAAGGAATTAAATAGAATTCACCGAACAAAAAGATAGAGGAAGCAAAAGAACATCACCTAGATGAAGATGCTTTGATACCACATGATGTAGCTCCATGTGGAGCTTGTAGGCCTTGGATCTTCTTCATCAATGGAGTCCTTTGCTTCTTGAATTTTAATGGCAGCAAAATGGAGAAGAATAAGATTTGAGAGGAGACACAACTTCAAGAAGAAGATGAGTCTAGAAGAAGCTCACCACCATAGGAAGCCATGGATTAGAGCTTGAAGATAAGAGAAGATGAATGGAGGGAGAAAGAGAGAAGGAGCACGAAATTTTATGCCTCAAAAGAGGTCTGAACTTTGAAGTTTAATTCTCAAATGATCAAAGTTGAAAAAATGCACACACATGGCCTCTATTTATAGCCTAAGTGTCACATAAAATTGGAGGGAAATTTGAATTTCTATTCAAATTTTACTTGAATTTGAAATTGAATTTGTGGAGCCAAATTTCGGAGCCAAAATTTCAATAATTATGATTAGTGAATTTTAGCTATGGTTCAGCCCACTGATCCAAGATCAAGTCCAAGATTCTCCACTAAGTGTGCTTAGGTGTCATGAGGCATGTAAAACATGAAGGACATGGACAAAGTGTGACTATATGATGTGGCAATGGGGTGTAGCAAGCAAATGCTCACCTCCCCCTCTAAAATTTAATTGAATTGGGCTTCTCCCAATTCAATTAAATTTATTTACCAACACATACATCAAATATTCACCCAACGCATGTGAAATTACAAAACTACCCCTAATACAAAAACTAGTCTAGGTGCCCTAAAATACAAGGGTTGAAAAATCTTACATTTCAAGGGTACCCTACCTACATTATGGAGCCCTAAATACAAGGCACAAGAATAATGAAACCTTAATCTAATATGTACAAAGATAAGTGGGCTCATACTTAGCCCATGGGCCCGAAATCTACCCTAAGGCTCATGAGAACCCTAGGACATTCTCTTGCATCTCTAGCCCAATCTACTTGGAGTCTTCTATCCAATGCCCTTGTGGGGTAGGATTGCATCAATCTTCAACATTAACACCAATTTTTTTCCCTTGTAGAACAGCTGAACACCTTTCATCAGAAGGGTCTTGAACATAAAATACATGTTTAGCTTGTTCTGCAATGATGAATGGATCATTCTGGTAAGCGAGTTTCTTAAGATCTACCAATGTAAATCGCATATCATCTGTCTACACGCTGATATTGTGTTCAACCCACTTACATTTGAAAACACAAACAGTGAATTTCACATAGTTAAGCTCCCATATTTCTTCAACGAAACCAAAGTAAGGGATGGAAGCTACACAGGGATTGTCATCATGTACACTAGGGAAGTGTTGAGATTCAGCCCTTAGGGTAACCCTACTATTTTGCATTGTACTTTTCTCATCTTGTGCTTTTGTATGGAAGGAATACTTGTTTATATTGTATCCTTGCCAAGTTATAACATTTCTTTTAGGCACATTTGCTAGCTTTCTTAACTTTTCAGAAGTATTATCATCGGCAAAGATTATATCTTTAAACCAATGTAGGAAAGTCTTGTTATGCTCTTTAAGACCCCGTTCTTCGACATTTCTGGATTACTTTCCTTCACTAAACCTTCATGGCAAAGTATGTATGGCAAAACTTCATTACTGTTATTCAATACATACAAAAGAGCTTGTTGCAACTCTTTTACACTTAGAGTGATAACTTGTATTTCTCTTGAATCTTTACCTCTCACTCTTTCATCATGTCGAGACTCAAGAAACCCAACATGTTTTGCTTCTTTAATATACTCTGAATAAAATTCAATGGCTTCTTCTGCAATGTACCTTTCCACAATAGATTCTTCCGGACAGTGTAGATTCTTTGTATATCCTTTTAAGATCTTCATGTATCGCTTAACCGGGTACATCCACCGCAAGTAAATAGGACCACAACATTTGATTTCTCTGACCAGATAAATAATTAAGTGAACCATGATGTCGAAGAAAGTAGGAGGAAAATACATCTCCAACTGACACAATATAATAACAGCCTCGTTTTCCAGTTCATCTAACTTAACAGGATCAAGGACTTTGCTACATATGGCATTGAAGAAGAATAACCACAACTGAGTTATAGCAAGCCTAACTTTTTTAGGCAAAAGTTCTTGTATAGCCTTGACTAACAATTGTTGCATCAAGATGTGGCAATCATGAGACTTTAAGCTTACCAACTTAAGATCTTTCAACTGCACAAGGCTCTTAATATTTGAAGAGTATCCTTGTGAGACTTTGACCCAGCACAGACACTGATAAAAACTGATCTTTTCCTTTCTGAACAAAGTATGACAAGCTGGAGGCAAGTATATTTTTTTACCATCAGACCTTGGATGTAACTGCGATCTTATACTCATCTCAACTAGATATTGACAAGTATTGAAACCATCTTTCATCTTGCCTTGAATGTTAAGGAGCATCCCAATAACACTATCACATACATTTTTCTCCACATGCATAACATCAATACAATGTCTAACATCTAGATCTGACCAGTATGGAAGATCAAACAAAGTCGACCTTTTCTTCCATATTCCATATGCAAGTCTTACTTTTTTCCTTCTTTTGGGTCTTTCCAAATATAGTATTCAGGTGTTGAACCCACTGGAAGACCTGGTCACCAGTTAATGGTATCAACGCAGTTTCATGCTCTTGATTTCCATTAAATGCTTTTTTCAATCGCTAGTAAGGGTGATGAGGTTTCAAAAAATGTCGATGCCTAGTGTAGACTATTTTTCTACCATGTTTCAATTGTATGTAGGTTGTGTCTTCTTCATAGATGCGGTAAGCATGATGGCCCTTAACACTATACCCGCTTAAATCCCCATATGCTGGAAAGTCATTAATGGTACAAAAAAGCATTGCATGCAAATGAAAAGTCTCACTTTGAAACCCATTAAACACTAAAACCGCCTCATCCCATAACTTGGTCAAGTCTTCAATCAAGGGATGAGATAAACAACAATGTTATTTCTTGGCTGTCTTGGGCCAGATATCATCATAGACAACATCATGTATTTTTGCTTCATGCACAACCAAGGAGGCAAATTGTAAATTACTAGCAAAACTGGCCACGAACTGTGTTGAGTACTTAAATTGGCATATGGATTCATTCCATCAGTGGCTAGTCCAAGCCTAAGATTTCTTGCCTCTTTGCCAAAATTTGGATGCAAACGATCAATCTTCTTCCACTGGGAAGAATCAGTCGGATGACAGATCATTCCATCGCAGTTTCTCCCATTTGCATGCCATGTAAGGTCTTTTGGGTCGGGGAGATGCTAGGTGCACCTAGCATTATTGTTGGTGCACCTAGCACTTAAATGGAAAAGACTTTTAAACCCCTACCAAATTTATTTAAAAACTCTACACCCAGCACCCAGCCGTTTCTTCTTCTTCTTCTTCTGCGCTGTTTCTTCTTCCTTCCGTTGTGACCAGACTTCTTCTTCTTCTGCGCGATTCTGCAACCTCAAGTGGACTATTGCTGCCGGTGGCGTAGGTTCCTTCTTCACCATTGTTGGCGGCATGGTGGTGGTGCTGTTGTGCTGCTCTGCTCTGCTTCATCCTTGCACGTTCTCCTCGACTGGCGTTTGGCGGCGTGGTGGTGGTGCTTTATGGATTAACTTGATCCACATGTAGATTTTAAAGCTGAGATTTGCAGATCAAGTTGATCCGTAAGCCTGTTACGGATCAACTTGATCCATAATTCTTCTGCAAATCAAGTTGATCTGTAACAATCAACTTGATCTGCATGTAGATTTTAAAGCTGCGGATCAAGTTGATTGTTACGGATCAACTTGATCCGCAGAAGTATTACGGATCAAGTTGATTTTTCGTCACTACTACACTCGTCATCATCCTTCACTTTGTACCGTGAAACCCCACACCTAGGGAATTTATGCATTTCTTGAAACTCATGTCTGTACAGTATGTAGTCATTAGGGCAAGCATGAATCTTCTGATATTCCATACCCATTAGACACAATATCTTCTTAGCCTGATAGTAACTTTTTGGCAACGTGTTTTCCTCTGGAAGCATATCTTGCACTACTTAAAGCAGTGAACTAAAGCTTTTGTCACTCAACCCATATCTGGCCTTCACATTAACCATACTTAACATTGCTGACAACAACGTCAAGGAATTCTTGCACTCCGGATACCAAGGATACTTTGAATCAATTTCTAATGTATCATACACAGGGGCATGTTCTTGCTGAAAAGACTCTTGTCCAAGATCACAAATCATATCCTCCAAGCGATCTCCCATTTGTACATCAAACGGTTCAAATTGGGACCCACACTGTATGTCTGTCAATTCACCATGTCATATCCACGTTGTATAATTCTTCTTAATCCCATTACACAACAGATGCTCTCGTATGTTGTCGTCTCCTGTTCAAACAATTTAAGCACAAAAAATTCCCCATTTTCATCCGGTTGACTTCTTTCCGAAGCAAATTGCAAGAACTATTCCACGCCTTCCTCATATGCAAGGCCCATGCGACTTTCATTCATCCAACTTCGATCCATCTAAATAATAACTCCATGATATTTACAAAGTTATTCGATGCATGAAAATCTCAGTTTTTCATTTAAGGTGTGACCCTATCCCATTCAGGAAGACATTTTTTTTATGGTAGATTTATACAACAAGGTTAAGATTATTTTGTTAAATTTGACAAAATTTTGGCAGTCAAGTATGCACTTAGAGAACAACTAGGAATGCATTGTTCCAAAATTTCATCAAATTCAACAAAATAATCTTAACCTTAACGCATGTGTCGCAACGTGCCCTTCGCGGACGAGCGAGGGCGAGGCTCACGGTGCGCTTCCCAAAGGAGGAAAGATGCGCGGAGTCGCCACCAACGTTTATTTGTGGAAAACGTCGGAAAAATCGAAGGAAACTGGTCAAAATGAAAATTCTAAGTTCGGGAGTTGTATTTACGCTTGAGGAAGGTATTAGCACCTCTCACGTTTGTCTCAAAGGACAACAACCTATTTTTTTTAGAATTGTGGAATTGTGTTATCTTAACTTTTATTTCTTTTTATTTTTTGAGGTCGACAAAAGCGGGGCTTTTGCTCCTACGTACCCTCCTTTGGAGAGGAAATCAGACCTACGTAGTTCTTTCTTATGCGTGAATCAAGTGATTCTTTTTACTTTGAAAGGTGATCATTTTAAGGCGTTGGACCTTAAAAATGATCCATTTTACTTGGTAAGAAACAAAAATGATAAATTTTCAAAATCCTATTTTTGTGGACGAGCTTGACTAGGCGAGTTGATTTTAGCCTTAGTTTCACCTTAGTTATTTAGTCAATTCAATTAAGAATGAGAAATCCCAAAGAGAAAACGTCCGATTGATCTTTCGCTTTTATTTTACTAAAAGGGCATTTTTTGATTATTATATTATTATTTTACCTTTTTTTTTATTTCCAACGTGGTTACGGCACGACCGAATGGTAGAAATTCATTTTAACCAAAATTAACGGATGATACAATTCAAACGATCGGTGGAAATTTATTTTATTTTTAGATTAAGCGAGAAATGACTTAAATAAATGGCTTAAGCACGCCAAAAGGGGGTATAAAAAGTAAATGAAAACGAGAATAAAAATACATGAAACAAAATGTGGACCACCACGGGTACATAGAGTGAATTGAAAAGCTTGGTTTGAGGTACTTACCCGTTGAAGACTGAAGAAAATGAAGAACGAACGATGAATCTTTGAAGAACGGTCGAGAATCTTCGCGTAATTACTCACGGAAACGTTACGGAAACGTTACGGAAGCGCCTTGGCTTGGATTTTCTTCACGGAAATAATTTTCCTCAGCAAATTCGAAAGAGAGAGAAGTGCCTAAGGGGCTGAACCCTTTTCTTCTTCACTTCTTCCCCTATTTATAGCAAAATAGGGGAGAAGCTTGCCACCCAGCTCGCCCAGGCGAGCTCAGCTCGCCCAGGCAAGCCAGGTTGCTTCCTCCAAAAGCAACAGCCTTTTGGAGGAATCTTCTGGAGGGCCCAAGTGGGCCTGGTTGCTATTTGCACCCCCCTTTCTATTTTTTTGTAATTCTTTTTCCGTAACGTTATGAAACTTTACGAATTTCGTAACGATACTTATTTTCCTTCCGCAAGGTTACGAATCCTTATGGATTATATATTTACTCTTTTTTAGCTTTCGAAGAAGTTACGGAAACTCATGGATTGCGCAAAAACACCTCTTTTCGATTTCCGCCACATTACGAAATTTCACGAATCACGCAAGCCTGCTTCCTTTCGATTTCTGAGACGTCTCGGGACTTCATTTATTGCATGTCATCAAGTAATAATCCCCGGACGAAATTAGGGTATGACAGTTGCCCCTCTTTACTTACCTCTCATCGGAGATAAGAGGAAAGCAAAGATAGGCCACTGATTTCGTCTGTCCTGCCCCTTCCGTGATGACGACTTTCATCTCTACTTCTTCTTTTTTCTTCTGCACAAAACAAAATACAAACAACAACTAGAACAACGAATATAATACACATATACACATATACACATACTTGGCGAAAGAACCGATCTGGAAAACAACAGAATAACGTGCTTCCCAGTCACTAGAGACTTCGCGCTTGACAAGGGAGGACACATGAACAGCGCTAGGCAATAACATTCATGGGGCTCCGAACAAAGGTGGAGTATGGAGGATTGCCTTGAGGGTCCGCACTTAGGCAATCATGAAACTCAGCTCCAAACTCGAAAGTGGAGGACACATGAATGACAACGCAATTCATTCATGTGGCTCCGGAAAAGGATGAGAATGGAGGATTGCCTTGAGGGTCCTCTCTTAGGCAATCATGAAACACAGCTCCAAACTCAAAAGTGGAGAACACATGAACAGCCCTAAGCAATAACATTCATGTGGCTCCAGAAAAGGGTGAGAATGGAGGATTGCCTTGAGGGTCCTCTCTTAGGCAATCATGGAACACAGCTCCAAACTCGAAAATGGAGGACACATGAATGACAACGCAATTCACTCATGTGGCTCCGGAAAAGGATGAGAATGGAGGATTGCCTTGAGGGTCCTCTCTTAGGCAATCATGAAACACAGCTCCAAAACTCAAAAATGGAGGACACATGAATGACAACGCAATTCATTCATGTGGCTCCGGAAAAGGATGAGAATGGAAGATTGCCTTGAGGGTCCTCTCTTAGGCAATCATGGAACACAGCTGCAAACTCAAAAGTGGAGAACACATGAACAGCCCTAAGCAATAACATTCATGTGGCTCCGGAAAAGGGTGAGAAAAGAGGATTGCCTTGACGGTCCTCTCTTAGGCAATCATGAAACACAGCTCCAAAACCCGAAAATGGAGGACACATGAATGACAACGCAATTCATTCATGTGGCTCCGGAAAAGGATGAGAATGGAGGATTGCCTTGAGGGTCCTCTCTTAGGCAATCATGTAACACAGCTCCAAACTCAAAAGTGGAGAACACATGAACAGCCCTAAGCAATAACATTCATGTGGCTCTGGAAAAGGGTGAGAAAGGAGGATTGCCTTGAGGGTCCTCTCTTAGGCAATCATGAAACACAACTCCAAACTCAAAAGTGGAGAACACATGAACAACCCTAAGCAATAACATTCATGTGGCTCCAGAAAAGGGTGAGAATGGAGGATTGCCTTGAGGGTCCTCTCTTAGGCAATCATGGAACACAACTCCAAACTCGAAAATGGAGGACACATGAATGACAACGCAATTCATTCATGTGGCTCCGGAAAAGGGTGAGAATGGAGGATTTCCTTGAGGGTCCTCTCTTAGGCAATCATGAAACACTGCTCCAAACTCAAAAGTGGAGAACACATGAACAGCCCTAAGCAATAACATTCATGTGGTTCCGGAAAAGATTGGCAGGATCGAACGGTCCACCGGGTTTTTCCACCTAAAAGGATAACATGCTTTTTGCAAAGAAAAATAAATCATTCGCGAGAGCACCACATCTTAGAGAAACAATATACTTGTGCCAAGGGTAATCTTCCTTGTAACCGAGAATGAAGGGTAGGATGTCAACTTCTAGCTTTCAAATGAACATGCAGGAGAAACATCGGGCTAAGCTGAAAATAAATCACTCATAGTGTATAAAACTCACAAGGCAAGTGTCTTATCCTATTCCCAAACCATAACTGCACCAGGACTCTATTTTGCACGTGACTTCTTATCGAATCATAAATCAAACGTACGATCACGGACAAATAGGATTTTCTCGATGTTAGTGTTCTTGGAGAGGAATCTGGGTGTTTCGGTCTTTTCCTCTTTGTTCATGTGGGGTGGGATATTGCCAGTCAAGAATGATTCTGAGTGGCAATCTGGCTTTGAAGAATTTCTGTCCTCTTTCTTTCATTGATCGAGAATTGCTTTTTTTTCTCTTTTTACTTCCTTTCAATCTTTGATCGGGAATCCTTCTTTCCTTTCTTTTGTTCTTTTCTCTATTTTTATTTTTCTCTTTTTCTTTCTTTCCATTTCTTCCTTCAATTTTCCTTCCCCATCCCTTTCTTTGGGAAATCGGGTTTTAACATTTCATTCGCTCTCCCTTGAGGAGATTTCACTGTTTTTTGCTTCGGGGGAAGGAGGAGGATTCTTTTGATAGGCCAAGGTTCAAAGAGGTCTAAGGTTGTGTCTCAATGGGATCTTTTATCGTGGGAACCTCAATCTTGATATCTGGGGCGAGACAAATTCGGGTGTCAAGGTGTTGCTCTCGGCCCGAACTTCCGTATTATTCCATAAGGCACGCGTGACAATGATGATTTGAAAATAACGTGCAAAATTAGTCATGGTTACAGCCAGGGGGGCACTCAAGCATCCCGTTTATGGCATTGTGACACTACGGTTGGGAATTTACACAGACAGACCCAACATTTCCAAGTTATGTTCTTTCATCAGTTCAATGAATTCATCCATCCTTATCTCGGCTCATTCCGGAAAATAAACTCTTAGCATCAGTCCCTTGTTTCCAGAAGATGCGTTTGCTCTTTACGAATGATTTATACTTCTTAACTATAACATGTCGACCTTCGCGGTCTTTCTTTCTCTTTACTTTTTTGTTTTTTTTTTATATACGTTCACTACAACTATACACCTGTGGTCCTTTATGAGGAAAATCTTTCTTTGTACATCTATATTTTTGTACATGACAGACTTTTTCTGTACACGCATTAGAACTCTTCTTTTTACGTCACACGGTCTATATACAAACCCTATTTACATTCAAAGATTTTTTACTTTTCCCAACACGCACTTATGGTTCACACAAAAGTTTCTTCATATACACTCGTTGCTCGCACACACAAGAATTCCTTTCCACGCATCATTTACACACAAAGACCTTCTATACACATTTTCCTTTTACATACATGTATAGATAAAAACCTTTTTCTTTTCTTTATGAACATGACTTTTATTCACAACGCTTCTTTCTTTTTATTAGGATTTTTGGTTCATTTTATTTTTAGAACGACGTTCCTAAATGAAAAACTCTACCCGGTTCCGGAATTCCAACAAACACTACTGATAACAATGAAACAAGTACCGACGTAACAACTCAAATGATATGTATATACAAAACAAAAGTCAAAACATGAAACAAACGTTAGTCCCTTAGTCAAACAAAAATAAGATGATATGCACCAAGAAAAATGGAAACAAAAAGAAATATGGATCAAGGAACCTCCCAATCATGTGGCTCCGCATGCCACCGGGCTCTTGGGTCACGGTAACAAAAAGTGGGGTGGTCGACAAAAGCAGGGCTTTTGCTCCTACGTATCCTCAATTTGTGATGAGGAACTCAGACCTACGTAGTTCTTGCTTACTGTGAGACTAAAAATAGTCTCGGTGCTTTGTTCACCAAAATGCGAACATGCTTTAGTAAAGAGACGAAACTTCCAACTGATTAGAGCATCAAATGTTTTTTGGATGAAAAATGATGTGTCTATCGGGGAAGGAGAGTATGCTGATGAAATTTCCTCATAACCATAAATGAGATTTTGGATGTTAGCACTTCGTTTCTAAACGACCATTTAGAGGAAACACTGGATCCAACAAAGATAGGAAAAAATCACTCAAAGTGTATCAATCTCACACAGGTAAGTGTTTTATCCTAATTCCGAACCATAGATATGTCATGACTTGATTTTGCAAATCATTTCTTATCAAATCAAAGATTACATGCGTGATCATGGATCAATAGGACTTTCCTTGGGAATGGGTTCTTTTGGTGGGAAATTTGGCTTTGAGTGTTTTTGCCTTTTCCTTTTCTGTTTTGTTTAGTGCGTGGCGAGAAAGTCGCTAGCGCACAGGATTTTGGTTGGCAATCAAAGGGAGAGGGCCACTTTGGGTCGTGGTTTCCTTTTTTTTGTTTAGTTGGTGACAATTCTGTATTGTTCAGATATTGTCTGGTCCGAAGACCTTTCTGCATATTTCTTCTGTTTTCTTCCGATCCTTGATCGAGAATCTTCCTTTCTTTTTTTTGCTTTCTCCCACTCTTTCATTGGGAATTTTCTTTCTGTTTTGTGTCTTCTCCCTTTCTGGGATTGGGAATTCTCTCTTCTTTTTTTTTTGTGTCTTCTCCCTTTCTTGGATTGGGAATTTTCCTTCTCTTTGTGTTTTCTTCCGAGGGTAAGGATTATGGTGAGTTGGGATTTTGGCTCAAGGCTTGTAGAACGGCTGGTCATGATACATGTCAGGATTTGGCCAGCGGTTCGGGGATAAAGGGGATGTACCCACATTATTCCCATGATACACATGCAACAAATGATGATTAGGAAATTTTATGCAAAACTGGTCATGCATGCACCTATGTGGAAACTCAAGCATCAAGTTTTTTTATGGTCATGTGACACTAGGGCTCAGGATTCATTTTCCCTATTTAAGTTAACCCAGTGTTTCCAAAATACGTTCTTTTATCAATTTGTGCATTCATTCGAGTCCATTTTGGGCCTCCGGGAAAATTTTCACAGCATTTACCTTTCAGGTATATACACATTCTTTCAAAAGCTAGTTATGATTAGCAAATTTTTTCAAAGAAACGTTGGAAGTCATCTCTTTTCAAAAACATGTTGGTTTTTTCAGCTAGACAACTTATTTTTCTTTTTTCTCTTTTTTTTTTCTTTTTTATCATTTGTTTATTTCTTTTTCTTGTTTGTTTTCCATGAGGTATTTGCTACCTAAACATATGTATATTTTTGTGAGACATTTTGCTATATACATGTGTGTCCAAGGTATCTTGCTACCTAAACATACATATATATGTTTCGTGAGATATTTTTGCTATATACATGCATATCCAAGGTATCTTGCTACCTAAACATACATACATATATTTTTTGTGAGGTATGACTACCTTCCGAGCTTGTGCTTGTTTTATTTAAATTCCTAGGATCATGAGCAACTAGGTGTGTCCAAAAAGTGATCAAATAACAAGCAGAGATTTAAAAGGTACTAGGTTGCCTCCTAGTAGTGCTTCTTTAACGTCTTGAGCTGGACACTTGATGGCTTGTCGGTCACGGACCTAGTACTTTGCTTACCTTTGGCTCTGGGCTTGGTCGGCCATGGGTCATAAGCAACGCTCTAACCTTTTTGTGGATGAGCTGGGGTGAACTCTAGAGGTGATGGTGGTGCGTCTGTTGCCCGTTGTTGGCCATCCCCAGGCTGCTGTGGTGTTTCGCCCTGTGCCTGCCTGGGGGCGCAGTACTTCTTGATGAAAGCTCGATTAGTAGGGGGCCTGATGCCCTTGTTGGAGGTGACAGACACTCCGTAGAACTGACAGAGACCCGTAATTAGAGTTTGACAACTCCAAGACCCTGCTGGACTTCTTTGGGTCCACTGGGTGTCTTGCAGGCGCGATCCCTGCAAACAATAGATGAAATCAGAAATCAGTTGAGTGATGTGCATACTTACCTATGACAACGTGACCTTGCCGGGGGGAACGGGCACCCTGTAGGACTACAGAGGCCCGTAACCAGAGCTGGAAACCCCAGGGCCCTGTTGGACTTCTCCGGGTCCACTGGGTATCTTTGTGGGCGCAATCCCTGCAAACAATAGATGACATCAGAAATCAATTGAACCATGTGCATACTTACCTATGTCATGACGGCACAGACCAACCGATCCATCTACAGGGGGAAACGGGCACCCTGTAGGACTACAGAGGCCCGTAACCAGAGCTGGAAACCCCCGGGCCCCGTTGGACTTCTTCGGGTCCACTGGGCGTCTTGTGGGCATGATCCCAACCGATCCATCTGCAGGCGGAAACGGGCACCCTGTAGGACTACAGAGGCCCGTAACCAGAGCTGGAAACCCCTGGGCCCCGTTGGACTTCTTCGGGTCCACTGGGCGTCTTGTGGGCACGATCCCTGCAAACAATAGATGACATCAGAAATCAATTGAGCCATGTGCATACTTACCTATGTCATGACGGCACAGACCAACTGATCCATTTGCAGGGGGAGATTGGCATTGTGGTCGCCGGGCAGAATGTTACTAAATAGCAACATCATCCATATCCATGTAAAAGTGGTCATGTTGGTGCGCATGATCCACACTCGTCTTTTTGCAGCGGCACGGGTGAAATCTTGCCCTGGTATGCATAGTAGATGCGTGATAGCCTCCCTCTCTGGATGTGCTCGCACAGTTGGTCGCCCTCTAATATCAGGGGGTGGCCCAGGATCTAAGGGCAAAGGACCTTATATTCTCTTAAGGTGTGGATATGGAGCATACTGAATATGAGGACGCGTAGCCCTCTAAAGGGGAGGGCATGCAGCCCGCTGAAGTTCAGGACGTGCCGCCTTTTAAAGGCGAGGGAGTGTAATCCTATAATGGTGAGGACGTGCAGTCCTCTAAAGGTGAGGGCATGTCGCCCTTTGAAAATGGGGGACATGTAGTCCTCTGATGGCGAGGACGTGTAGTCCTCTAAAGGCGAGGACGTGTAGTCCTCTGAAGGTGAGGGCGTGTAGCCCTACAAAGGTGAAGGTACATGACCCTTTGACGACGAGGACGTGTAGTCCTCTGAAGTTGAAGACGTGTAGTCCTCTAAAGGTGAGGGCGTGCGGCCTTGTGAAGGAGAGGACGTGTAGTCCTCTGATGGCGAGGACATGTAGCCCTCTGAAGAAGATAGGTACTAGTACCCAAGGGTCCACCTTTATGAGAAAACAAGAGGTCGGCCCATCGAGAGGGCCGATCATCCAACAAGATGTAGGAAATCTATGCAGTCAACATGATTTTTAGGGATGCAGACGCATGCAACCTTTGTTGCGAAATTTGGTAATGCTGACCTCATATGAAACAATGCAATGCAATGGAAAGTTGTACAATGTTCATGACATTCTTTCCCTATTTTGTGATTTTGATCTTGATTTAATTTTTTTTTGGAAAACACAGATTGACTGTCCTTTTGAAAAAGGTGATAATTCATGCAACCTTATCCTATCTTTTGCAAATCTTTCCGGGAACTCCCTCAGAGTGTATGTTCTGTTTGATTTAGTCACTTGACCATTTTGGAGTGACGGCAATAGAGCCGTTTGACGTTTAATCAAATTATTGAAATTCCAGGGTTTGTCTCCCCCCCTCTTTTTTTTTTCTTGTTTAAGAACATCGACGGGTGAGGACTTTTGATCTGCCCCTATGTTCACTTGAGACTCATGCACGATGCCCCTCATTGCCCCAGTGTAAGGCTTTGAGGTACCAATCGTTGTCGTTCGTCATGACCTTGTAGCAAGGAACCTATTGGGTGAGAACTTCTAATCTGCCCCTGGGTTCGCTTGAGGTTTTTGCGTGGTGCCTTTCATTGCCCCAGTGTAAGGCTTTGAGGTACAATCGTTGTCTTTCTTCATGACCTTGTAGCAAGGAACTTATTGGGTGAGAACTTCTAATCTGCCCCTAGGTTCGTTTGAGGTTTATGCATGGGGCCTTTCATTGCCCCAGTGTAGGGCTTAGAGGTACCAATTGTTGTCTTGTTTTCACAACCTCGTTGTGAGGAAGAATGAAAGAAGCAGTTGATTATTGCAAAAAGAATTTTCCAAGGACGAGAAATAGTTGAAGCATTTTTCAGTTGATGGATTAAGTCAAATGACTCCTATGTAGAAGCAAGATGTTTTGATGTCTTGATGATGCTAAAGGATCAAGTGCTTCTAAGTTTTATTCAAGACAAGAATCCAACAAAATGTATGGTCAAGTTGATCTCTAGAATCTTTAGGAAGAAGTTTCCAAATTGAAAAACAAAAGGTTTGACCAAAGAATTCTATCATTTCAAATTGAGATTTGCTCTCTGGTAATCGATTACCAGCAGCTGAAAATGTTTTAATTCAAATTTTTAAAACCTGTAATCGATTACACCAATCTTGTAATTGATTACCAGAGGGGATTTTCAAAATATAATTCCCAAGAGTCACATCTATTGTAATTGTTTATGAATGGCCATCAAAGGTCTATTTATATATGACTTGGAAACACGAATTTAAAGAGAGTTTTCATTGCCCAAAAAGTTTAATCCTCTCAAAAGATTAAGAGTTTTTCTAAACTGAAATGTCTTTATCCTCTCAAAAAGATTCCTTGGTCAACCACTTGCATATTCAATAAGGAATTTTGATTGATCTTCATTTTACAATCTATCTCTTTTAAGAGAGATCTCTTCTTCTCTTCTTCTTATTTCTGAAAAGGGATTAAGAGACCGTGGGTCTCTTGTTGTAGAGGATTTTTGAACACAAGGGAAGGTTTGTCCCTGTGTGCATTGTTAATTCGAAAAGAGAGAGTGAAAGTTTAATTGGGGCATAGTCTTTGTATCTTAATTCAATCCCCTCTTTTTCTTAAGGTAACTGAGGCCATTTGTCCAACCTCCTATTCTTGATAACTTACTTCTCTCTAAAAAGACAAACTTTTCGGAATGAGGTCATATGAACGTCTTGAAAACACAGTCAATCAAATGTTTTTTTTTTCTTTTGAAACTTATTTGTTTTTAACTTTACATGTTGTTTTACGGCAGCCCCACCAACGTGCAAGACGAGTAATCTCTGATTGAACGGTCTTGGAAGTCCAAACTCAAGAGCACAGGTTGCTTGAGCAAACAGACCAATGGCTTGCACCCACATTTCGGTGAAAGTTAAAAATCCTGAGGAGTCATTAGAGACATCTAACAACAGCTTTCAAAATTGCCCCATGTGTGGCATCTCTTGTCAATGTCAGGATTTACACGCGATTCTCCTCAAATTTCAACCAGCCCATATCAATTAGACCTTGCACCTTACGCTTCAAAGCCCTACAATGCTCAATGGAACGCCCCGGGGCTTCTCCGTGACAAGCACACGTTGCGTTCGAGTCGTATTCTCGAAGAAATGGAGGTTGACGAACCTTGGCTAGGGTTATGGCTACCATTGAATTATCAAGTAGATATGGGAGCACGTCAGCATAGGACACTGGAATTGGGGTGAATTCTAAGGCTTTCTTGCTGCAAAAATTCATTTCTTGGTTGGTGTTTTGGTTTACGCTAAATGTGGTGTTTGTCATTGGAAGTGCGGTAGGTAGGCTTTGTGGTTGATTTTAGGGATGGCCTTTGTGGATAACTGGGCGGTGGGTAAGGAGAAGGTTTGTTATTGGCTGAGTAATGACATTGTTGGGTTGGTGGGAAACTTGGTCGTATAAGAATGGCAGTCACAGCATGGGCTTCTACTTCATCCTCACCCTCTTCATTTGCCCCAGTTTTCTCATTCGTCCAAGCAGGATGACAAAATTTGCCTCTTTTCAGACCCACATCGATCCTTTCACTGGCAAAGACCAAATCCGCAAAGCTCTGAAGGTGCGTAGCCCACCATTTTTTCATAGTAGAATACTGGTAATGTGTCTACTATTATTGTCATCATTTTTTTCTGTCATTGAGGTGCCACTTGAGCTTCCAGGTCTCTCCACCTTTGGGCGTATTCTTTGAAAGATATGTGCCCCTTTTTGCACATGTTCTGTTGTTGCATCCTATCCGGAACCATATCAAAATTGTACTGATACTGCCTAATGAAGGCAAACATTAGGTCCTTCCAAGAGTGGACTCGACCATATCAAAATTGTACTGATACTGCCTAACGAAGGCAAACATTAGGTCCTTCCAAGAGTGGACTCGAGAAGGTTCCAGGTTGGTGTACCAGGTAACAGCTACCCCAGTAAGACTTTCTTGGAAGGAATGTATCAGCAATTCCTCATTTTGTGTATGCCCCCATCTTCCGACAATACATCTTTAGATGGTTCTTGGGGCAAGTAGTCCCCTTGTACTCGTCAAAGTCCAGCACCTTGAACTTGGGAGGGGTGATGATATCGGGTACTAGGAACAACTCTTCTAGGTTAGCAAAGGCATGATCTTCACCTCCTTCAATGGCCCTGAGCCTTTCCTCTAGATGATCCAACTTTCCCATTTCTGCCATAGCATGAGGGTTTTTACTTGTTGTGGAATGCAAGAGGTGTAGTTGTGGGTGATACTGAGGGCCTTCCAAAGGGTTTTGTAGGGGTATACCACCAGCTGCTTGCCCTTCAGTGGCACATCCGAGCCAAGGCTCGAAGTCGGCTAGATTGTGATGGGGAATTTCATGTGTCTCCCCCACGGTTTAAGAGACATGTGCATGATCAGTTTGGGGTTGTTGGCTCTCAATGGGTATAGGAGTGGAGTTATTGACATTCTTATTCGGAGTGTACGCCACATTGGGTGGCGTATAGTTGAGAGGCAAGCCATATGGCAGGAAGGCGTGCTCGTTTTGAATTTGCCCATCATGGGGGTCGCCCGTACTTCCCAAATCTTGGCCTACCATAGCTGAGGTTGGATGATTCATTTGGTTGAGGCCCGATGGGAACTTCGGGTTCACCTTAGCAACAATGCTGGTAGCGGCAACTGCAACCGCATTGGCTTCCATTATCTTCTTCATGCTCATCATGGCCTCCATCATTGCGGCCATTTGCTTTTTCATGGCCTCCATGTCGGTCTTCGTCTACTCTTGTACCTCCTCCTCTTTACCCATTACTCTAGTTCTAGCACGGGTTCGGTAAGGGCACCGTAAAGCGTGTTCTTTTCTTTTTTATAACAATGATTAAGTTTTTCTTCTTTTTTTTTTTCAAGGAAAGAATGTAATGAGCAATGCAACCAATGAACAACATGGATGTATGCGAATGATGCACGGTTGAAGTATTGCGAATTTTTACACAGGATATGGGGTTGAATCAATTTAGATTTTCAACATGGTCCATGACATCTCCGTCAAGGTGAAACTGGAAGTACAGGGACATCGACAGCGCTAAATGTGTTTGGTAGTAGACGAAGGAGCGATGTAACACGATCCATCTTTTGCCCCAATTTTTTGCAAGATGGTTACTTCCATACTTCAACTTGACTTGATGAACCTTTTCGTAAAAGCACGAGCTTGGTTCAACCCCATAACCCAGAGAATGCCAATTTTGATCGCCAATACTTCAACAACATTTCATAGGGATGAAAGACTCGAGAATACGCATGCTATGCATGGAAAATATAATTATGAGATTGAGATGCCCGAAGAGACATCCTTTCTTAATTAACCACACATTAGGTACCATGCTCAATCATTTGGTTTTGTTGTGTTGTTTTTTTTTTTAATTTTAGAAATGGGTTTATGATCCCAACATAGTTGGCTCATGGTACCTAACACATGCAACTAAGAATGCATCATGAATTTTCATGCTTCCCTTTTTTTGTTTTTGTTTTGTAGAGGAAAATACAAGGATCATGTATGAGCAAACATGTAGAACAAAAAGTATGTTGAACGCATATGCATGATGATGCAATGACTCATGCAAAATGGGAATGTGATAACGGACAAACGCAGGAACGATATGTTCATTATGATGCTGAAGAGATGTTTATGCGGTGCATGATATGAATGCATTTACGGACACGAGAGCCCGGAAAATTATCTCTCCTTATTGCGCATTTGGGGGGCGCAGTGCCCCATGTGTGCAGTTAAGAAGACGATATGGATCTTCCGGCTTCCCATGACAAAAGACGAGACCCACATACAACGCATGTGTGACGGTATGATGCAGATGCGCATGCATGAAACGGAAAGAAAACAACACAAAGGGGTAATTCACACATACGAGATTGCAGAGATCCAACTTTAATGCTACGTTTTGGGCATGATGGCGCCTCAACGTAGTATCAAAAAGGTTACGTATTACTCTAAAGAAACCAAACATTACTAGCAAAACTATAAACTAGTGCTATTTACAAAAAAAATGCATGAGAATGAATGGCACGGAGCGTGTTTGCTCTTTGCCCCTATTTGGGAACCTATAGGACAATATCTAGGGATCTCTAATAACTACTCCCCAATCATTTATAACTCACACGGCCGTTCTCTAGAGGTATCATCACTCAAGATAATAATATTGTGGCGGTATGGAATACCAGCGACAACACATTATAAAGAGAGAAAGCTCTAGACGAGGTTTCACTATTATCAAGCAAGTCGGAGACCTAGCATGATGATAGATTCACCTCCACTCCTTAAATTCCCATGAACCCGGGTGTAGGGCCCCTTTTTTACTCAAACCCGTGGGTGCTTAGAATGCAGTGTAAAGAATGCGAAATAGACAACAGTTATTTACATTTTACACAGTTCAACAAATGCACACACAAAATAGGCCTAACTCACAAAAATAGTCCCCAGTGGAGTCGCCAACTGTCGCAACGTGCCCTTTGCGGGTGAGCGAGGGCGAGGCTCACGGGTGCGCTTCCCAAAGGAGAAAAGATGCGCGGAGTCGCCACCAACGTTTATTTGTAGAAAACGTCGGAAAAACCGAAGGAAACCGGTCAAAATGAAAATTCTAAGTTCGGGAGTTGTATTTACGCTTGAGGAAGGTATTAGCACCTCTCACGTTTGTCTCAAAGGACAACAACCTATTTTTTTTAGAATTGTGGAATTGTGTTATCTTAACTTTTATTTCTTTTTATTTTTTGAGGTCGACAAAAGCGGGGCTTTTGCTCCTACGTACCCTCCTTTGGAGAGGAAATCAGACCTACGTAGTTCTTTCTTATGCGTGAATCAAATGATTCTTTTTACTTTGAAAGGTGATCATTTTAAGGCGTTGGACCTTAAAAATGATCCATTTTACTTGGTAAGAAACAAAAATGATAAATTTTCAAAATCCTATTTTTGTGGATGAGCTTGACTAGGCGAGTTGATTTTAGCCTTAGTTTCACCTTAGTTATTTAGTCAATTCAATTAAGAATGAGAAATCCCAAAGAGAAAACGTCCGATTGATCTTTCGCTTTTATTTTACTAAAAGGGCATTTTTTGATTATTATATTATTATTTTACCTTTTTTTTTATTTCCAACGTGGTTACGGCACGACCGAATGGTAGAAATTCATTTTAACCAAAATTAACGGATGATACAATTCAAACGATCGGTGGAAATTTATTTTATTTTTAGATTAAGCGAGAAATGACTTAAATAAATGGCTTAAGCACGTCAAAAGGGGTATAAAAAGTAAATGAAAACGAGAATAAAAATACATGAAACAAAATGTGGACCACCACGGGTACATAGAGTGAATTGAAAAGCTTGGTTTGAGGTACTTACCCGTTGAAGACTGAAGAAAACGAAGAACGAACGATGAATCTTTGAAGAACGGTCGAGAATCTTCGCGTAATTACTCACGGAAACGTTACGGAAGCGCCTCGGCTTGGATTTTCTTCACGGAAATAATTTTCCTCAGCAAATTCGAAAGAGAGAGAAGTGCCTAAGGGGCTGAACCCTTTTCTTCTTCACTTCTTCCCCTATTTATAGCAAAATAGGGGAGAAGCTTGCCGCCCAGCTCGCCCAGGCGAGCTCAGCTCGCCCAGGCGAGCCAGGTTGCTTCCTCCATAAGCAACAGCCTTCTGGAGGAATCTTCTGGAGGGCCCAAGTGGGCCTGGTTGCTATTTGCACCCCCCTTTTCTATTTTTTTGTAATTCTTTTTCCGTAACGTTATGAAACTTTACGAATTTCGTAACGATACTTATTTTCCTTCCGCAAGGTTACGAATCCTTACGGATTATGTATTTACTCTTTTTTAGCTTTCGAAGAAGTTACGGAAACTCACGGATTGCGCAAAAACACCTCTTTTCGATTTCCGCCACATTACGGAATTTCACGAATCACGCAAGCTTGTTTCCTTTCGATTTCTGAGACGTCTCGGGACTTCATTTATTGCATGTCATCAAGTAATAATCCCCGGACGAAATTAGGGTATGACAACATGAATCTGCCATAAAAATATGACTCTTCCCAAATTGTCCAAATGAACAATTCATGATTCAATACAATGATTAATGCAAATTCTTCGCAAGAATCATTGTATTCAATCTCAAACGGGAATCTAGATTCACTCATGATGAACAAAAGTTGTATACAATGCAAAGTAAATTAATGATAGACAACAACGTACAAAAACATTGGTAACAAAAATGAGACTAAAAAATTTATGAAAAACTTCCGTACCTATGATGATGATGATCAGTATAGTGTCCAACAATGAATGTCGTGATCACGATGCAAAGAAGAAGACAAATAGTACCTACAAATTAAATATTTCAATGCTAAGTGAGATATAACACAAACTTGGATATATCAAGTAAAATTCGATCATATATATATAACTATGAATTCAAAGCACAAAATCCACCTAAATTGAAGTTAAAATTCTATCCAAGAGTATCTTGATTTTCTTTGCATGGATTTTCTAAATAATGCAAACGTTCTTTGTTAGACTCAGGAGTACTACACAAAAACTAAGTATTTTTCTTTTATATTTTCTAGATTAAACCAGAAAAAAAAAGTTACAACAGATACCAAACACCAAAAGAAAAACATTGTACAAAGTCACATGTCATATACATAAGAGACACACATAATTGTATTGAAGAATAGGGGGTTTGTTATGGGAAATCATAGTTTATTAGGCATTTTGCTGAGCAGAGAATATAATAGTTCTTATGCATCTATAATAGTTCTTGAGCTCGTTTCAATTCAATAAAATTCATCTTATTCAGATTTTTGTTTTCTGGATTCCCATCACCTAAACATATTATTACCAAATTAGTAATTTTACTCTTACCTACCATTAAGCTCAAAGATGTCTTCCCTTACCATATCATTACTAATTTTATAACAGATGCAGTAGTAAATAATATCAGTTGCTCCAAGATATGGAAGACCTGAAAGCATCATAGATTCCATTTGAGAACTTCTTATATGAAAGAAGTAGTAGGTTCTAGCTAGGATATTCCACAAAACACATTAATCCATTAACTTTTTACTATTAAAGCACATTTTATAGCAGCCAAACATCACGTTAACTTGGTCCATAAGCTTCACTTCTGTCCAGCAAACCGCCATTACCTTAACACATCCTCAATAAGTCTTGAATTTAACCAAGTTCCATAACTGTTATCCATCCAAAACCATAACCCTAGCTCTTGACATGATAGTTTCATTACTATCCTATACCAATAAACCATGTAACAGACTCAGGTGAGATGTGTATAAAGATTCATATAAGCAAATACCAGTAAATGCATATAATTTAGTGCATAAGCATCTTCTTTGAAAAGTTGAACAACCATTATACATCATATCATAAATTAGACAAGTACCATCATAAACATGGGCATACATAGAAGAAATCATATAACTGACCTCTTTCAGTGAGTTAATAAAGCTCCACCTTACACTATCTTCACCTTCACAAGGAAGCTATACATTACTTGGATATCCTCTAAAGTGTACCTACAAAATTAGGCTATAGAGATTGAGTATTGTTCCACGTGGAAAGATTATTTTTGTCAGGGCCACTAAAATGTATGTAGTAAATCAGTCCTAATTTCAACAAGCACTCTTATTTTTAATTTTATTTGCTTCCCCTAGTTTAGAAAATTTCTTAGTTTCTTGTTATTAAACACCTCCAAGCAGGTAGAGATGAAGTGGGAGTGGGATGAAATCCAAAAGGTAGCCTTCATAGAACATAGAGCTACATTCATATGATATTCTCTACTCAGCAAAATGCCTAATATGCTATGATTTCCCATAATAGACCCCCTATTCTCCACTTTGCTTAGTAAATTTAAAGATAATTGAAGAAAAGGCTTACTAGTTTGGGAACTTTAGTATTTAAACTATCACAAACATTGTATTGATTTTGACTACATGCTCTTTAAAGTGTAGTGGCATTAATTAAGATGCAAAGCTAAAGGTGGTGGGTGACTAAATGATTAAAACAACAACAGCCTACCAAATTCTTGTTACTTTGTTAACCAAAATTTGAAACCTTAGACCCTTAAATCAAAAATAGTCCTTCAACAATTCTTTAACAACTCACCTTTTAGCATGAAAATTTGCTTTAGGAACTACACTAATAGTAACTCCTTAATGCGCCATCAGCTACTGATTTTAGCAAAAAAAATCACTTTGGGTCATTGAGAAGAATTTCCAGCACTCTTGATCATATACCAAACCCGGTTAACTGCCATCCATCCCTAGGTCTCGCGAAGGAGAAATCCTTCTTTATTTGTAAGAATAACATGCATGGTCCCCATTAACCTATAGTCAGGTTGGCACAGAGAAATGAGAAGTGAGGACTAATTAATTTGATATAAAGATAAGATGAGATGCATTGGGTTTCCTGTACTGTGTGGTCATTATTGTACACTTGCCAGCATTTAAGTCCTACACCCACCTCTGTCCAAAATCATGTATGTTTAAATATTAAGTGATTGCACTTGCAATTTGCAAAAACAAAGTAACATTTATGTCTTGTGTGTGGAGATATTGGTCTTGGTACTGCATAAATGGAGGGGCATTACAAAGTGCTAAAAATTATCTACAATATTAAAGAAGCAAACTAGGGGGGACCTCACAGGAAATACAGAAAACACAACAAGAGAATAAGAGCTTAATTTCGAGGGGGACGCTGGAAGACAGCGCCAGTGAAGGTTTCGATGGCGTAGGCAACCTTGGAGATGAGATGTCATGGTGGCTGCAAAGAAAGAGAGCTCGAGTTTTCACGGATTCGTGAAGACGAAGAGAAGGAGAGAGCACGAGGAAAATAGGGTCCACGTTCTAATATTTTATGTTGGATCGAGTGGCCTCAGAATAATTAAGAAGGGGGGGTTGAATTAATTATTCCTAAACCTTTACTAATTAAAATTTACTCTTCTAAGGCTTTTACTTATGTTGTTAAGAGAATAAGGAGTAGAAGAGAAACTTAACAGCAAGTAAAAGCGGAAATTAAATGCACAACAGAAAGTAAAAGAGTAGGGAAGAAGGAGACAAACACACAAGAGTTTTTATACTGGTTCGGCAACAACCCGTGCCTACATCCAGTCCCCAAGTGACCTGCGGTCCTTGAGATTTCTTTTCAACCTTGTAAAAATCCTTTTACAAGCAAAGATCCACAAGGGATATACCCTCCCTTGTTTTCTTTGAACCTAGTGGATGTACCCTCCACTAGAACTGATCCACAAGAGATGTACCCTCTCTTGTTCTCAGTCAAACCCAAGTAGATGTACCCTCTACTTGTACCACAAAGGATGTATCCTCCAATGTGTTAAGACAAAGATCTTAGGCTGTTAAACCTTTGATACTTTGTGAATGGTGATAGAAAAGAATTCTTAGGCGGTTAGTCCTTTGAACACTTTTGTATAAGGGAAAGGGAAGAATCAAAAGAATTCTCAGACTGCGTCGTTTTGAATTCTTTGACAAGGGAGAAGGGAGACACAAAAGAATTCAGGCGGTTAGTCCTTTGTTCTTTTGAAAAAGGGAAAAAAGAGACACAAAAAGAATTCAGGCGGTTAGTCCTTGGTGAATTATTTTTGGCAAAGGGAGAAGAGAATGAAAAGATGAATAGCACAAGTTTTCAAGGTTTAGAAAACCATAAAACTTTGGAAAGCTTTTGGTACAAAGAAGAAGAAGAAGTTCAAAGAGATTTAGGGCTTGCAAAAGATTGATTGAATAAGTGTTCAAGATACTTGAAATGCAAAACAAAGCCTTGCTTTTATAGACTCTTCATGTCTGGTCAAGACAACCATTAGAAGAGTTATGACTTTTAGAAAAACTTAAAAACCAATTTGAAAAAGTAAAAAACTATTTGAAGAGTTACATCTTTTGATTTATTCAGAAACAGTCACTGGTAATCGATTACCAAATTAGTGTAATCGATTACACAAGGCTTTTATGTGAAAGGATGTAACTCTTCACATTTGAATTTGAATTTCAACGTTCAAAGATACTGGTAATCGATTACCAAAACATTGTAATCGATTACAGTTTTTTGAAATTAATTGGAACGTTGTAAATTCAATTTGAAAACTTTTTCAAAAACATTTTGCTACTGGTAATCGATTACAGCAATCTGGTAATCGATTACCAGAGAGTAAAAACTCTTTGGTAAACATGTTTTGTGAAAAATCCATGTGCTACTCAGTTTTTGAAAAATCATTTTCATACTTATCTTGATTAAGTCTTCTCTTGAGTTCTTGAACCTTGAATCTTGAATCTTGATCTTGATTCTTTGAGCTTGATCCTTGAATCTTGATTCTTGAATTCAACTTTCCTCTTGAATCTTGAAGTGTCCTTCAACCTTTCTTGAACATCTTGAACTCATCCTTTGATTGACCTTTGAGCTTTTTGTCATCATCTTTTGTTATCATCTTTGTTATCATCAAAACATCTTTGAATCACTCTTGATTCATCATGAAGCTTGCTTCTGTATTTTATATGTAGCTTCCACATCAGTTTTCAATACAAAACCAATGTTAACGAAGCGATGTGAATGTTAACATCGGTTTTATTGAAAAACCCAATGTTAGCGTTTGATAAGTTGACATCGGTTTTGCAAAAAACCGATGTCAAGTAATGCACATTATTTACAATTATGCCACCGTATTTATGTTAATATCGGTTTTGTAAAAACTGATGTTAAATTGACGATGTTAAATCTACATTTTGTAGTAGTGATATCATGACTGCTTGTTTGCTTTTCCAGTTTTTTATGGCTTGTTTTTTTTTTTTGTAGTTTTAATGTACAAAGATGCCCGTGGGCTTTCTGGATTTAGGAGCAATTAAAGATTGAACCCAAATCAACATATGTATGACAATTGTTTTCTCCACCTCTAATATTGCTTCTTGTACCTTTTTAAGCTTTCACAACACCAAATTTAAAATGTAAAATTATATTTAAAATTTTTTTTCTAGAATGTAAAAATTATATTCCAAAAATACCTTTCTAAAATATAATTTTACATTCCATAGTAGGTGCAAGAAGTAATTGCCCATATGTATTATGTGCTATCGGGGTATTTCGTAGATACCCAACACAATACTTTTTATATAATCTCAGCATATTTTCTATAGAATAACCAAAAGAAAGTATATTTTTCTATATTCCATAAAAATTACATTTAATTCATTTAGTTATTAAAAATAGTTAAAACATATTATTAAAAAAAAATTTAAGAGTAATGATAGACGTACATAGGGATGACAATGGATAGGGTTAGGTAGGATCTATCGTATCTGTCCCCATACCCGCGTTTAAAAAATAACAACCGTACTTAATCCCATACTCATGTGAGTAGTAATTTTAATTCTCATTTTCGTACCCGTTGGGTACCTATACACCCGTATGTGCATCTGCGGCCCACACTTTACTTATGTATAAAGTTAATAATAATAAATCAATAAAAAAATAATTAAAACAATTACTACAATTATAGTATTCTTAAATAATCCAAAAATAACATTGAAAGCATACACACATCATATTAAAAACAAACATAACACAAGTCATAAAATAAATAAAATTATAAAGATAATCATCTTATTAAAGTTATTGTTCTAATTTCTTAACAAGAAGTTTAATTAAAGGTTTAGGATTTTTAACTCTCTAATAATAATACAACATATCAATTTAGGATTTTTCACACTTTGATAATGTTTATAATACTATTAGAGATTAGATATTTAGAGTGTGTGTAAATTTGTAGGTATATACTACTGTGAGTCTGAGTACAATCCTTAGGTATAGAATAGTTTCAAAAACAATTGTACAATAAATCTCACGTCGGCCAAAAAATCAAATTTTAATCAACAAACAAAAAAGATAATTAAGTTCCCATTAAAAAAAATAGTTAATTAGTGTTGAAATCCAGATTGTATTTTGTATACCAAAATAAAAAGATAATCAGGTTTCCATGTTTTTTGGTTTCTCCTGCCTCCACCTTTGTTCTGGGAAGCATCCATGAATGTCATTAACAAATAGAGAGTAAATGTATCGTGAAGCTTTCTACTATCATGAAGCTTTCTTAAGTGTTGTCTGCCATTTGGATAAATGGGAGAAATAGAAGAATTATTTACAGTGCTAAAATCTCCTATTCCTAGTTGTTTCATGATACATGGTTAAATAATAACTAAGCGTCCACGGTTGTTTCACAATACAACAAAGGCAGAAAATTTACGATTTTTAGTAGCGTGGAAGTAGGTAGACACTAGTAAAAAATATACATTTAACATCGCTCGGTTAACATCGATTTTGGACAAAAACCGATGTTAACACAAATGTGGTGGCATACTTGTAAATAAGACGAGTTTATTAACATCGGATTTGTCAAAACCGATGTTAACATAATCTCGTTTACATCGGTTTTGACAAAACCGATGTTACCTAGGTCAAAAAACCGATGTTACGTAGTTGATGTCAACATCGGTTTTGACAAAACTCATGTCTATTGTGTCTACTGTGTCTGCTGATGTTGCTTTCCTTGCAGCCATTGGCACCAAAGCACTTTTTGCTCCTCTTGTCGTGTCTGCTGTGTCTATTGTCTTGGTAAGTTTTGCTTCTGGCTGCCATTATTTTAACTTCCCTTAGTGTTTTGTTTGTACTTGTTATTGTGTTTTGGCTTGTATTGGGGTGTCTAATCCCGCTATATTTTTAGTGGGATGCTTGAGTTTGATAATGTATTTGGTTGAATACATTAATGTGTTATCACCCAGACTTAGAAACTTACACTTTCACAATGATAGTAATTTTCTATAACTCTAGAAGCTAATAGGGTTTAGTTAAGAAAAGCATAAATAGAAAGAGAAGGATGTAGGTTCATTTACTATGTAGTGTACTTGTAAGGAGTGGTTATGGTGATGTTCTGTTGCATTAACATCATAGTCATCTTCTATTTTTGGTCAATTTTAGACAAATGATGCTCCTCTGCCATAAGCTTTCTAATTTAAATTCTGAGCAATTGAATTTTCTTCGATAATGCCTGATCCTGTTCATCCCTGTGCCTTTGTACATCTTCAAGTTTTTTGGACTTAATCTCTAGTTCTTGTGACATAATTTATATTGCCTTTTTGTTTTGAATCAATTTGGTTCAAGAGCTGTGGCAGTTTTGATTCATTCTGATTTGTAATAAGCCTGAGCATTGTTTTACTTTTTCCCTCTTAAGAGTTGCTTCTTTCTTGCTTATACAAGAGGCTTCTACCTCTTCCTTTAAAAAAATGTTGTCATCCCACCTTCTTAGTTTGAGTCCATATGAAAATATGAAAACTGTTTTAAATTCTACTTGTATAAGGGAAAACAGGTGAGTAAAATATAGTTTATTTTACTGTACTAAACACAAGTTTCTTTATATCTTTATATCACTAAATGATTATAGGAAATTCCTTCAAGCTTTCTAAGTTAGGACTAGGATTTAAATGATTGACACTCAAAATAAAAGACAAACTTGGTGGTAATGGTAACAAAAACAGTTCAACTCAACTATTGCGTCTGTCCTATTCATGGTTGGTACACCACAAAATTCTTCATGGGTCGTTTGCACTCTTGACACATTACAGTTCCTTCACTTGGTCTTTCATTTTCTCTAGAGGAAACAAAGTATGAGTGACTGCAACTCCCTTCAACAAAATGGGGGTCTAGGAAGTTTCTTAGAGCACCCTGCAATCCCAAATTGGTTATATTTTCTCTCCACTCTGAACATTTCCTTAAGAATTCCATCACTTGCATCCCTTGAAGCCTAAGAATATCAGTTAAGCTTGAGCCCCCACATCAAATCACAGCCCAACCTTCTTCTCTATCATCCATGTCAAGCAAAGTTGACAACTTAGCTAGTACATGATCAGAACTTGGTGTATTTCCTAGTATGAGTTTAGACATTCTCATGGTCTCTAATCGAACCCAAAAGTGTTGCACATTTGTGAAGGAAAGTGGATCACTGAGACTTTTTTCACCACCTATTGCCATTATTTGCTTAACATTTTCACTTGATTGACTATTACCAACATATATTGTTTCCAGCTGCAGACCTGCTCATTTGATCTCAGTTGTCTTATCATTGAATTGTTGGATCCAAACCAAGTTTTCACTCCCATAAAGGCAAATATTTTTGCCTTGTTCAACCTGGTACATAGTAAAATGTAAAATTCAGTAATGTTATGTGAAATTAAACTGTTAAAATCTGCATGAAAATATGATATGAATCAAACTCATACCCAGTAAGCAAGGAGAGGATTGATGCCATCTAGCAAAAGTTGCATTGTCAAATTATGGTCTTGCCATAGCTCTTCCTTTTTTGAAGCCGAAAAGGGGTATGCTTGTGGACCCCAAATGTTGATCATATCAAGAGCATTGTAATTTGTGACCTTCCCTTTTTAATCTAGAGCTACCATGATTGGCTCATCCTTGTAGTTCCATTGTTCCTTTATGTAGTTCACCACTGCTGACCTAAGTAACCTTGGTTCCTCTTGTATTCTTTTATATGTGTGTGTGAATTTGTTAATATATACCTGCTTTTTTTAAGAAATAGTATAGCAATTAGCAAATTATAACCTTTATTTTTTTGAAACACACCAAAAAGTATAATTTGCTAAAATAATCCTTCTAAAAGTAAGTTATTGCAGTTAGGAAATATCTTTGTGTGTATTCCACACACATACCTATTGTTCTGTCTCTTCGAAATATAAAGGCAAAATACTTCTCAACAAGCTCAATGCCTTTATTTGTAGCTTCAGTGGCTTTAAGTTGTTGGGAAACTGCTTAATACTTGAAATTAAAGCAGCCAAAGCATTACCACGATATACCTACTTAAGTTTCTAGAATTCATCTATTTTTGTGATGATGAATCCTACTGGTTCACTACAACCAATCGTTTCAATTTCAATTATGTCATTCTTCTGAAAGGAAGCAGAATATAGATTAGAAGCCCCCAGAAAACAAGCCAACAGAAACCATAATCTGAAAACTTCAATGTCAATACAAAAATCATACCTGCTGTCTATTAAATGTGCTTCAATACATCATGAGAAGTTGATAGCCATTTGGGACTTGGAGGAATAGTTCTAATCCCTAGGGGAGCAAGTGAGTGAGCAACTACCTGTTGTAGGTATTTATCTATTAAGTTAGGATCACTTAGGCACAAAGTATGGTTATTTATTTAAAAAAACTGAATTGAAAAAGAACCACATTGATTATTTGGTCCTCTAATTATTATTTAGGAAAAAAATTGCTAGCCTCTAATTTGTTTTTTCCACCTTCTTTTTGTTATATGGTTATGGAAATGTTTTTAATCAGGTATACCATGTATCTTCTTTTTGTGTTACTTTCAGAATGTTCTAACTCTTTGGTCCTTTTTCTTGTTTAATCTATTCCCTGTGCCATTTGAATCTTCTCCAACCTATCATCTATTTGGATTTGCTGCTATCTGGATGTGTGTTTGGTCTATTTTATCTTTTTCTTACATTTGTTATTGATTTCTTAGGTTCTGTTAGGATAGATTTTGTTGTGTTTGTTATTGTTTGGTTAAGCTAATTTTTATCAAACTGAGAGCATAACGGATCTAGCTTAAATGATTTAAGAGGGTTCACTTTCTTCGTGCTTTGTAGTCTTTTTCTCCTTTTTAGTAATTTTTCCCCGTGATGAAATAATTTTGACAAAGGCCATTGTTTTGACATATGATTGATGTGTATCATACCTATTATTCATGCTTAAGCATGTTCACTCCTCTATCTTAACAGCCAATTTGATGTCTATAAGAACTTATGCCTTCAAGAATGCTGGACAGACAAACAAAAGGAAATGCTAGAGGATGAAATTGGTTATGGATTTATACCTTTAAATCCTGTCAGAACAAAACAAAATTAAACCCAAAAAAAATTATACATTTAAATCCTCATTGCAACACTATAGGATTCTTTCAACCTATCAAGCTCAAAGATAATCAGCTTGGTATAATGCTTGTAGTACAGCTAAGTTCCCCATTAAAAAAAGATTAATTTCCTTCCAATTCAATGATTCATTGTAATCCAGAATCCACTGTAAAGAACACAACAAATAGTTACTTCTACCAAACAACTTAATAACACATCTACCCATCATAAATACAAAGTCTAATAACACACTTCAACAAGTACTAGTCACACCACACTTACTACACTACATAAAGCGTATTAACAGTTATCAATGTCCTCAGTTAGTTTCTTTGACATTTAGTTCCTAGCCAGCATCCTTAGTACCACATGATGACCTTGCACTACAGGATCAATCAATGCCCATGGTCCAATCTTTGACATACCAAACTTTGTTACCATCTGTCTTGCTATTTGTGTAATTTGTTGCAAGTCCACTGCAGCTCCAGTGGTTATCTCAGTTTCACGAAATATGAATTCCTCTTCTACTTTTTCCCCTAAGCCTCCAACTATTCTAGCAAGTAGTTGGTTCTTAGAGATGAGAGATGGATCTTCACCTGGTATGAACCATGTTAAGCCACCAGAATTTTGCTTTTGCCATCAATCAAATGAATGAAATATCTCAAGTTTTATCTTATTCTCTTCCGTCTTTTATAGCTTTTAGTAGTCTTTTAAAGTTAATTTTCAGTAGATAAAAAATTTATTTTTATCATCATCTTGGTTCTTTCCATGCCTGCCACAATGCGATCTACGGAGTCATCAACTTCTTCCATTGTGATTTTATCTTTGCCCCTTTCAACCGACAAGAATCGCGGCTTGATTCATTAGGTTTGCTAGGTCTGCACCACTGAATCCCGGAGTTCTCATGGCAACGACACTAAGAGAGACATCCTTGTCAAGCTTCTTCATTTCAGAGAGCAACTGATTCAGTGTTTGCTCTCTTTCATCATTTCCTCCACCTATACCTGTACCTCTCAGCCTCCCTATAACATCTATTTCATCAATGAACTTAATTGTATCTAATGGATTAAAAGAAATACATTGTTGCATTGCTAGAATGTTTGATTTTAAGTATGTTAAGCCATCTCCATCTAAAAAATTCACAAGTTTTAAGAGTTGTATCCAATGTGTGCTACACTTTCTTTCTCTGGTTTCTTGCATGTTAGTTCTAACTCGTTATTACAGAAGTTGGTTAAGATTCAAACAACCCACTAATTGATAAGGAGCACTACAGCCAAACAACCCAGTGATGAACAACACTAGTTGAGTAAGACTTGTAGATTGCACTAAGTTGAGGTTGAGAATAAAAGAGAAAGAGGTTGAGAATAAAGAAGAGTTTTTTGTTTTGTTTTTTTTTAACGTAAAGATGTATTAAAATGGAGATTGTTTTTCTTATCATTTTTTAATTATTGGAAGGTACAATAATGCAATTAGCTGTAGTGGTCATTACACTACCCTAAAGATGTAGAATCAAGTAGCTAAAGGTGTTTTTAAATATTTATATTGTGATGCATTATGACAACAACAACTAAGTCTTCTTTTCCCTTTAAGTTCAGCATTCAATTCCATATAGCATTGCAGGTCTTATAGGTATGTGGTAAATTTTTCCTTTAAGCTTAGAGTGGTATTTTAGCCTTGGAGGAAAGAAACAAATTTGAAAACAAATTGCTATAGGAGACAAACTGCTTCTAGAAGGTTAGTGCCACCACATCCTTACTTCAAAGTGTTTTTGGTGTGTTTTTGCTTGCTTATTCTGCCTTCTTCGTTCTGCCTTGATTGGTTATTTTGCATGCTATGTTTTTGTTGTTTCCAAAATGGTTTGTTGCTGCATATTGTTGCTATCAATTATTGTTGAAAGAAGATAAATATAACACCCCACCCCCCAATACTAAGTTTACACCATCATGCCAACTTAGTAAAAAAACTCAACTATGTGTGCTAGAACAAGAACGATATAATTTTTAACAGTATGCTGCCTCACTTGGACCATTTAATTGATCAAATAAAATTGGCTTCATGGAATTGGTTGAAAGCAAGGATCCCAGGCTTAAAACTCAATTTTTATAGTTGGCGTATTAATCATGTGGTGTGTCTAGCATGCCTTCATTTCACTATGTTATACCTTGATGGTCAAGTTGGTGACTGAGACACACACACAAACACAGGCACGCATACACACACACACACACACACACACAAAACTAATTAGTAGTATGGATTGCCTTAAGGTTTACCTTTGGTGGTACTCCATTTTTTTTTCTTCTTAGGCTGAACTTGTTCTAGTACCCCACTAATTAGTTTTTAGGATAATCATTAATAAAATTGGTTTTGTTTATGTTGGTTAGAACATTTTAAATTGTGTACCAACAGGTCATTTTCAATTATGAGATATCTAAGTCCACTAAAAAACATAACTCGTGTGGTAGCTAGAGTTTTGTCAATTACATGCTAGAAAATTCTTAGCTTGCATCATAAAAACAAGTCATTCTATACTCTAGTCTATACGTCCAGCTAACTAGGTAGAGAGAGATATTTGGATGCTTTTTGGAAAGAGATTAATTTCATACTCAATCGGGACCTTATACAGTTGTGCAAAGCCACATATATCCAGAAAGTAACCCCCCCTGACTACTTTGTTAATTACTTAAACTCCATCTTCACTAATGAAATCAATTTGATCGAAAAACCCTTGTAGGATGAAAAGCTAATTAACAAATACACACACACACACACACACACACACACCCTCATCACAAACACACACACACACCCTCATCACACACACACACTCACACCCTCATCACAAACACACACACACACACACATAAACCTTATTCACACACACACCCTCATCACCCTCATCACAAATACACACACACACACACACACACACACACACACACACACACACACAAACCCTAATCACACACACACACCCTCACCACACACACACACACACACACACACTTAATCAACCTCACTTCCGACCTAGTCAACCTCACTTTGTCCTATATTAAACCAACACCCATTAGCTTTCTCTCATTCATTTTCTCTCCCCCATATGCTTTGCTTGCTACTAGTGACAAAGTGATCAATCCCTATCTCTAAATGTCTCAGACACACTCACTAGTTTCAGCTTCAACTAACTACTCACTTTCAAGTAACAATGG
Organism: Glycine soja; assembly: GCF_004193775.1. NCBI lineage: Eukaryota > Viridiplantae > Streptophyta > Magnoliopsida > Fabales > Fabaceae > Glycine > Glycine soja. The sequence continues at coordinate 29,964,185 of NC_041015.1, read as the reverse complement.
TCTCTACTTCACCCTTCAGTACTTCTTTCTTACCATCCATATATAAAGCTTTCTCTACTTTTGATTTCAACTACCTAGGTATTACCATTGAAGATAGGGGTTTTGGAAGAGAGGGTTCGACTCAACATACTCCATTGAATCAACAATGGGCAAACAAGACTGTTGCTTCAAGACTGTCCCTCTCCAATCCAAAAGCCTCAGATAACAATGAATCACAGATAAAATGAATCTGTCATACCTCTAACATATTCACAAAAGATGACATATACTGTAGACAAATGATCAAGCTGAATGTTTTGATGATGCCAAAGGTTCACATGTGTCTCAAAGCTTTATTCAAGACAAAGAAATTAAAGATATTCAAGATGGATGATCAAGACAGTCTCTAGAGTCTTAGAAAGGGTATATTAAATAGGAAGGGAATTCCAATTGAAGTACCAAAAGGTTTGGCCAAGAAATTTAAGTTAAAAAGTTTTTTTCAACAAATTTACTCTCTGGTAATCGATTACCAGAGGATGTAATCGATTACCAGTGGCCAAAACTGATTTACAACAACTATTAAAATTTGAATTCAAAATTTGCATTGTGTAATCGATTACACATATATGGTAATCGATTACCAGCAGTTTCTGAATGTTTTAATTCAAATTTTAAAGCTTGTAATCGATTACACATATACTGTAATCGATTACCAGAGGAGTTTTTCAGAAAACATTCTCAACAGTCACATCTTTTTATCTGTTTCTTAAATGACCATCAAGGGGTTATATATATGTGACTTGAGACACGAATTTAACAAGAGTTTTTCAGAACAAAAAGGTCTTATCCTCTTATAAAGCAAAATCATTTTATTCTCTTACAAATTCCTTGGCCAAATTACTTGTGATTCAATAAGGAATTATTTGAGTGCTCAAATTGTTCAATCTATCTCTTTCAAGAGAGATTTCTTCTTCTCTTCTTCTTTATTCTGAAAAGGGATTAAGAGACCAAGGGTCTCTTGTTGTGAAAGAATTCTAAACACAAAGGAAGGATTGTCCTTGTGTGTTTAGAACTTGTAAAAGGAATTTACAAGATAGTGGAACTCTCAAGCGGGTTGCTTGGGGACTAGACGTAGGCACAAGGGTGTGGCCAAACCAGTATAAATCTGAGTTTGCAATTTCTCTTCCCTTAAACTCCTTTATTTATTATTGTTTTATATTCATATTCAAATTGCTCTATTTGAATCAATATTTAAGAAATTCATCATTAAGGGAATTTATAACTTGAATAGAAAGTTAAATAGAATTTTTAATTGGGGAAATAACTTGTAATATCTTAATTCAACCCCCCCTTCTTAAGATATCTAAGGCCACTTGTCCAACAAGTGGTATCAGAGCTTCATTCTTGTATAAAGTTTAGAAGCTTCAAGAATTATGGCCTCATCAAACTACTTGTCTCCCGAGGGAAATTCTATAAATAGACCTCCCATCTTTAATGGAGTGGGTTACCATTACTGGAAAACCCGCATGCAAATCTTTATAGAGGCAATAGATTTAAATATTTGGGAAGCCATAGAACAAGGGCCTTATGTTCCCTCTATAATGGCCGGAAGTGCAACAATAGAAAAACCTAGAGCAGATTGGACTAAGGAAGAAAGAAGATTAGTACAATATAATTTAAAGGCCACAAATATTATTACATCTGCCCTAGGAATAGATGAATACTTTGGGGTTTCAAATTGTAAAAGTGCTAAGGATATGTGGGATACACTACAAGTAACACATGAAGGCACAACAGATGTTAAAAGATCTAGGATAAACACTTTAACTCGTGAATATGAACTTTTTAGGATGAATGTAAATGAAAGTATACAAGACATGCAAAAGAGGTTCACACACATAGTTAATCATCTTGCATCTCTAGGAAAAACTTTTCAAAATGAAGATCTAGTAAATAAAGTCTTAAGATGTCTTAATAGAAAATGGCAACCAAAGGTAACAACCATCACAGAATCTCAAGATTTGTCTAGTATGTCTCTTGCTACGTTATTTGGAAAATTGCAGGAGCATGAAATGGAATTACTAAGATTAAATCAGCATGAAGAAACTGATAAGAAGAAGAAGGGAATCGCTCTTAAAGCCTCATCTGCAATCCAAGAAGACAGTGATAAAGAAGATTCAATTGACTTGGATAATGATGAAGATATTAGTCTTTTTGTAAAAAGATTCAACAAGTTCCTGAGAGTCAGAGGAAATCAAAAGCGACCCAATTTTAAACCTAAAAGAAGGACAAAAAATTCATCCTCTACTCTAAAATGCTTTGAGTGCAATCAACCTGGACATCTGAGGGTTGATTGTCCCATCTTCAAGAAAAAGATGGAGAAGTCTGAAAAGAAAAATATCAATGAAAAGAAATTGAAGAAAGCATACATTACATGGGATGAAAATGATATGGAATCTTCTAAAGATTCAGAAAATGAAGAAATAAACCTCTGCTTTATGGCTAAAAGTTATGAAAGTGATGAAGAGGTAACATTTTCAAACAACTTATCTATTTCTTTCGATGAATTGCAAGATGCATTTGCTGATCTGCATAAAGAGTCAATTAAACTTGCAAAGTTAGTTTCATCTTCAAAGAAAACAATTTCAAATTTAGAAAATAAAATTTCAAAATTAAACAAAGAATTAGATCATCTTAGAAATGAAGTCTCAATTTCTAAACCAAATGAAAAAGTTCATATTTCTACTATTTATGACAAGAAAATGTCAGATTCTTGTAGTTGTTGTGAAAAGTATGAAAAAGAAATCAAAGAGTTGAAAAACTCACTTGCAAAATTTTCTTATAGTAAAAATAATTTAGATGTCATATTAGGAAAACAAAGACATGTCTCTAATAAGGCTGGACTAGGATATAAATATGAAAAACAACAAAAATTTCATAAAAACTTCTCTACTTCCACACAAAAATATAATTCTAGTTCTATCACATGTTTTTATTGTGGAAGAAAAGGGCATGGCACATCTACATGCTATTTTAGAAGAAATTGTAACAATATTAAAATGATTTGGGTCCCAAAAGGATCCTTTATTCATACTAACACACAAGGACCCTATAAAGTTTGGGTACCTAAGTTACAACCTTGATTTTGTAGGAACCCTTGAGGAAAAAGTAGTACATAGATAGCAGATGCTCAAAACATATGACGGGAGACGAATCAAAATTCACACATATCTCTCCCAAGAAAAGCGGACATGTAACTTATGGTGACAACAACAAAGGTAGAATTCTTGGAGTTGGAAAAATAGGTACAAATTCTTCAACCTCCATTGAAAATGTTCTACTTGTTGAAGGTCTTAAACATAGTCTGCTTAGTGTGAGTCAATTATGTGACAAAGGCTATCTGGTATCATTTGATTCTCAAAAGTGTGTCATTGAACATAAACATGATACGAATATAAAGCATATAGGGTTTAGAGTCAATAATGTTTACATGATAGACTTAAGTCAAAAACTAGATAATAATCAATGTTTTCTTAGTAAAGATGATGATCCATGGTTATGGCATAAACGTATTGCACATATAAACATGGAACACTTAAATAGATTAATATCAAAAGATTTAGTTGTTGGTTTGCCAAAACTAAGATTTGAAAAAGATAGGCTATGTGATGCTTGTCAAAAGGGAAAACAAACTAGAGTTTCTTTCAAATCTAAAAACATTGTTTCAACTACTCAACCCTTACAATTACTACATATGGATTTGTTTGGTCCTTCCAGAATCATGAGTTTTGGATGAAGTTACTATGCTCTTGTTATAGTTGATGATTATTCTAGATACACATGGACTCTTTTTATCACTCATAAGAATGATGCATTTCAAGCATTTAGAAAACTTGCAAAAATCATTCAAAATAAGAAAAATCTCAAGATTATATCTATTAGGAGTGATCATGGGGGTGAGTTTGAAAATAAAGAATTTGAATTATTTTGTGATAAGCATGGGATTAAGCATAACTTTTCTGCACCAAGAACCCCTCAACAAAATGGTGTTGTTGAAAGGAAAAATAGATCTTTGGAAGAGATTGCTAAAACTTTATTAAATGATACTCCTCTTCCAAAATACTTTTGGGCTGAAGCCGTTAACACTGCATGCTACATTTTAAATAGGGCTTTAATAAGATCCATTTTAAAGAAAACTCCATATGAATTGTTTAATGGCAGAAAACCAAACATCTCACATCTTCATATCTTTGGTTGTAAATGTTTTGTATTGAATAATGGAAAAGATAACTTAGGAAAATTTGATGCTAAGTCAGATGGAGGTATTTTCCTTGGATATTCTCTGCATAGTAAAGCTTATAGAATATATAATAAAAGAACAATGACAATTGAAGAGTCTATACATGTTTCCTTTGATGAGTCTAATGCCATTCTTCCAAGGAAGGATTTTTTAGATGATATTTCAGATTCCTTAGAAGATACACATATTCATGGAAATGATTCTAAAGAAAAAGATGAAGGAAGCAATGAGGATTCTCAAGATAATGGGGCTAGAGGAAATAATGAACTTCCAAAAGAATGGAAAGCCTCAAGAGATCATCCCCTCGACAACATTATTGGTGATATATCAAAAGGGGTAACAACTAGACATTCTCTTAAAGATTTATGTAATAATATGGCTTTTGTATCTATGATTGAACCTAAAAATATAAAAGAAGCCATAGTAGATGATAACTGGATCATTGCCATGCAAGAAGAATTGAATCAATTTGAAAGAAACAATGTGTGGAAACTAGTAGAAAAACCTGAAAATTATCCTGTCATAGGAACAAAATGGGTTTTTAGAAATAAATTATATGAACATGGCATAATTATTAGAAATAAGGCTAGGTTAGTAGCAAAAGGGTATAATCAAGAAGAAGGAATAGACTATGAAGAAACATATGCTCCAGTTGCAAGATTAGAAGCCATTAGAATGCTCTTAGCATATGCATCCATAATGAATTTTAAGCTTTATCAAATGGATGTTAAAAGTGTTTTTCTAAATGGTTTAATTCAAGAAGAAGTATATGTTGAACAACCCCCAGGTTTTGAAATCCTGAATAAACCAAATCATGTTTATAAATTACAAAAGGCTCTTTATGGTTTGAAACAAGCCCCTAGGGCGTGGTATGAACGTTTAAGTAATTTTCTCCTAGAAAAGGAATTTTCTAGAGGACAAGTGGATACCACATTATTCATAAAGAGAAAGCATAATGATATTTTGTTGGTTCAAATATATGTTGATGATATAGTTTTTGGATCCACTAATGATTCATTGTGCAAGGAGTTTTCCCTTGATATGCAAAGTGAATTTGAAATATCAATGATGGGAGAACTAAAGTACTTCCTGGGATTACAAATCAAGCAAACTCAAGAAGGTATATTCATCAATCAATCCAAGTACTGCAAGGAATTAATCAAAAGATTTGGGATGGAAACTGCAAAACACATGGTTACACCTATGAGCACTAGCTGTTACTTAGATAAAGATGAATCTGGTCAATCTATAGACATGAAACAGTATCGAGGTATGATCGGATCTCTTCTCTATTTATCTGCTAGTAGACTTGATATTATGTTTAGTGTATGCATGTGTGCTAGGTTTCAATCCAACCCCAAACAATCACATTTGAGTGCAGTTAAGAGAATCATGAGATATCTATTAGGTACAATAAATTTAGGATTATGGTATCCTAAGAACTCAACATGTAACTTAATAGGATATTCTGATTCTGACTTTGCCGGATCTAAAACTGATAGAAAAAGCACAAGTGGAACTTGTCAATTCATTGGATCCGCTCTTGTCTCATGGCATAGTAAGAAACAAAACAGTGTTGCTTTATCCACTGCTGAAGCGGAATATATCTCTGTCGGCAGTTGTTGTGCACAGATTTTATGGATGAAGCAACAATTATCTGATTATGGTATCCTTCTTGATCGAATACCTATTAGGTGTGATAACACTAGTGCCATTAATCTATCCAAAAACCCTGTACAACATTCTAGAACGAAACATATAGAAATAAGACACCATTTTCTAAGAGACCATGTTCTAAAGGGAGATTGTTTGCTAGAGTTTGTTGATACAAAGAATCAGCTTGCTGATATCTTTACAAAACCTCTCCCAAAGGATATATTCTTTTCAATAAGAAGAGAATTAGGACTTTTAGACCTTAGTGATTTGGATAGGTAAAGTTTTATGATTGATTGATTGTGTTTTGATTAAGTATAACACTTGTTTTGTTTAATTTAGTTTACTTTTCTTGTTAGTATAATTAACTCTTAAGATAGGATAAGTTTTTAGACTTAGAAATAAGTTTTCTTTTAGGAAAAGGCTATTGTTTTGTTCTGGTAATCGATTACAGTATTCATGTAATCGATTACCAGTAGGCAGCCTCACCCTGTAATCGATTACCATTACTTGTAATCGATTACAAAGCGTCCAGGTCTATAAATATCACGTTTTTCAGAAACCCCTGCGCAGCCCCTTCCCCCTTGCGATGTTCCTCCATTCCCAAACCTCCAAACCTTCCTATCTTACTCATTTCTTCATCAAATCAACTCCCGTAACTTGCAATCTTCTTCTTTTTCATTTTTCTTTTGATTTCACCGATTAAAATCTGCAAAAACTCCTTCAAATGGTAGAATCGTCAAAGAAACGTAAGGGTTCATCCGCCTCCGCTTCGGCTTCAAGAGCTCATCGTTCCGGAGCCACCAGCGCATCCACAACACCAATTCCACCCTCCTTATCTTCGTCCACACTATTTTCTTCCGAAGAACAGCAGAAACGGTACTCAAATCTTTTCTCATCTCGTTCCATTATCGATCCTAAGTTCATTGATATGGAATTCTTTTCTGCTGAAACTTTTGATTGCATTCAAGCCTTTCAGAACCTAGGTCTTATACCTTTCATGTCATTACAATTGTCTGTTTATCCTGAATTGGTTAAAGCTTTTTATTGTAATCTTGAAATTCAGGACATCACTTTGATTTCTGAGGCTTTTGGGATAAAAATGGTCATTGACCAATCCCTTTTCCATGACTTAACCCAATTGTCCAGTGACGGTGTACCATTTGAAGGTACACTGAATGACGATTGGAAATTTGATTTCTCTGCACATGATGCCCGCCAGTTGGTTTGCACCAACAATGCGGATATGACCGGACGCCTTCTTGCCAGTTCATTGGCTTTTGAAAGCCGCATCCTTCATTATCTGATTGTGCGGATTTTGCTTCCACAATCTTCCAATCTTGCCCAGGTTTCTGAGGAAGATCTTATTATCATGTGGGCCTTTCATACCGGGCGTCAACTTGACTGGGCACACTTAGTCAGATATCGCATGCATAAGGCATTGCGATTAAATGCTCCTTTGCCATATCCACATCTTGTTACTCTCTTTTTTTGCCATTTTCAAATACCTCTTGATTCTGAACCTTACGTTCCAATCAAGAGATCCTTTTTAATTGGTGCTGCTGTGATTGCTTCTTTTGGTTACCGCAAAGCGCATGATGGCTCTTAGGTCAAAAAGGGCGCTCAACCCGCTGATGAAGAAGGCAACCTACCAGTTGAAGATAATTCCACTCTTCTTCGAAGGCTTATGGACAAGTTTGATGGTCTTCAGACTTTTGTTGGTGATAAGTTTGATGCCATGGAATTGCAAGTCGACATGCAGTTCGATGCCATGGAATCAAGGATCACCAAAGTTGAAGAAGATTTCTCCTTCATCCGTACTTGCTTTGATCCACCACCACCGCCTCCATCATCATCTTAGCTTAAGTATTATGACTAAGTATTATTAGTGATTAAGTATTATTAGTACTTTGGTTTATCGCCGTGTATTTGGCTTTTTGTTGCTCTAGTTATCGTAATATTGCACTATTATTAAGTATTATTATATTTCTCGACTTTGTTTTGGATCGGTTATGACAATGTATGGATTTATTTTGATTTATTGTTTGGCTCTGTTTGGATTTTGTTTGTGTTGCTTAGTTCTTTTTGAAGTTGCCAAAGGGGGAGAGAACTTGGGTTAGAAATCAATTAGAAATTTATCATTAAGAAAAGTTAGGCATACATGCCAAAAGATAGGGGGAGTAAGGGTTGTGTGAACGTGCTATCATCTTGTATATAGCTTGTCTTGATTTTAGGGATTGTCATCATCAAAAAGGGGGAGATTGTAGACAAATGATCAAGCTGAATGTTTTGATGATGCCAAAGGTTCACATGCGTCTCAAAGCTTTATTCAAGACAAAGAAATTAAAGATATTCAAGATGGATGATCAAGACAGTCTCTAGAGTCTTAGAAAGGGTATATTAAATAGGAAGGGAATTCCAATTGAAGTACCAAAAGGTTTGGCCAAGAAATTTAAGTTAAAAAGTTTTTTTCAACAAATTTACTCTCTGGTAATCGATTACCAGAGGATGTAATCGATTACCAGTGGCCAAAACTGATTTACAAAAGCTATTAAAATTTGAATTCAAAATTTGCATTGTGTAATCGATTACATATATATGGTAATCGATTACCAGCAGTTTCTGAATGTTTTAATTCAAATTTTAAAGCTTGTAATCGATTACACATATACTGTAATCGATTACCAGAGGAGTTTTTCAGAAAACATTCTCAACAGTCACATCTTTTTATCTGTTTCTTAAATGGCCATCAAGGGGTTATATATATGTGACTTGAGACACGAATTTAACAAGAGTTTCTCAGAACAAAAAGGTCTTATCCTCTTATAAAGCAAAATCGTTTTATTCTCTTACAAATTCCTTGGCCAAATTACTTGTGATTCAATAAGGAATTATTTGAGTGTTCAAATTGTTCAATCTATCTCTTTCAAGAGAGATTTCTTCTTCTCTTCTTCTTTATTCTGAAAAGGGATTAAGAGACCGAGGGTCTCTTGTTGTGAAAGAATTCTAAACACAAAGGAAGGATTGTCCTTGTGTGTTTAGAACTTGTAAAAGGAATTTACAAGATAGTGGAACTCTCAAGCGGGTTGCTTGGGGACTGGACGTAGGCACAAGGGTGTGGCCGAACCAGTATAAATCTGAGTTTGCAATTTCTCTTCCCTTAAACTCCTTTATTTATTATTGTTTTATATTCATATTCAAATTGCTCTATTTGAATCAATATTTAAGAAATTCATCATTAAGGGAATTTATAACTTGAATAGAAAGTTAAATAGAATTTTTAATTGGGGAAATAACTTATAATATTTTAATTCAACCCCCCCCCCCCCCTTCTTAAGATATCTGAGGCCACTCGTCCAACATATACCTAACTACAATAATAAAGCATAAGCACCCCCGAAGCCCAGAATTCCAAATTAGTTACATTAAGAACTGTTGATGTTGATATTTTTTTGTAATCAAAATTTACATTTTGTATGTTGTTGTATGTCATGAATGTAATATGCTATAAAAACAACTGTTGATGTCGATATTTGTCTGTAATTGAAATTTAGATTTTGTATGTTCTTGTACGTCATCAATGTAATTTCCTATATAAACAACTGTTGTTCATGCTGAGTGAACCTTAGATTCCCGTTTGAGACTGAATGCAATGATTCTTACGGACAGTTTGCATTAGTCATTGTATTTAGTCTTGAATTGTCTATTTGGACAGTTTAGGGAGACTGGTATTTTTATGTTAGATTCATTCGTTAAGGTTATTATTATTTTGATTAATTTGATGAAATTTTGGTACAATGTATTTCAAGTTGTTCTCTGATTGCATACTTGATTATCGGGAAATTAATTTCACCGATGTCATGTCATGTACTTGGAGACCAATGCAAAATGCTGCCGAAATTTAGTCAAAATTTTCAAAATAATGCTAACCCTGACGTATGAAGCTAACATAAAAGATGCAGCAACAGAGAGGAGCACTATTTATTAGTTGATTGAAGTAAATCCTCATAGTTGGATCTTGCATCAACAAACAACACTTTATGCAAATAGCAAAAAGAAATCTAAAGTGTAAACTAAAGAGCAAATATTTTCTACATTCTGCACTACTGACAATTATAGGCTGATTCCAAAATCGATCATAGTCAAGATAAGAAATTTTTATTTTGGAATTATTTTATATTTTAGTCCCATCCCAAGGCTATGCAGTAATGTCCACATGTCCCCATGCGTATGGCTGTATTCGGGCTTGGGTTTATCTTACTTAGGTGTTATTTTATTTACACTATTAGATTGTCTCCATCATTATGGGATTATGTCTCTAATCCAAAATTCTGGGAGACATGTAATGATTTTGTTCAAACCTAAAATTAAGTGTTCGGATATCTAAAAAAATTTCCATTTGCCCAGATATGCGATGCAATCAAGCCTAAATCTCTGTTCTTTGTCTCTGAGAGAAACTAGATCAAAAACTAGAACGAAATGAGTTTTTTATTGAATGAATCCCTAATGGTTAATCTGCACCAGTGTGGTATCAAAATTCAGAATGAATGAGGGCAAAATCTACAAGAATGACTGCCCCAGGAAAAAGAGAGTCGAGTTTCTCCCCCCCCCCCCCCCCCAAAACTAATCCTCACCAACTAACTCCCTTCCCCTTTCATCTTCTGCAGTTCAGCCTCTATTTATTAGAGATGCACTAATTACCTATTCTAACAAGTCCTACTCTCAACTTACAAGGCCTAACTAACATGGCTCATCCTAACAGTAATAGGCCTAACTTGATTTCTACACATTCTTGAATATTAACTCAATGAAAGTTTCTTCCTTCAATTTAACATAAGAAAAAAACTTGGATGCAATTCCTTATATGCTTTTGGTGTTTGCTATCGAATCAAAATTAGAGTTTTACCTCGACAATAAACATAAAAAAAATCTGGCATTGAAAGTCAGAATAGGTTACCAAGGTGAAACTCCAACTTTGGTCAAAGAACAACACCAAAAGCATCCAAGTAAGTGCATCTAAGTTTTCCCCTTACCATGAAACACATGACACCTCAATCACTAGTTCCACACGTACCATTCACAACACCTAAAGATAACCAATCTAACTCCTTCCAATCCTATTGCGCTTGGAGCCTTGTTCTCTCCGGACTCGAGGGCACGCTCCAGAGCAACAATTGCGGTGACGGAGGAGTGAGGGCAGTTCACGAAGCGCTTTATCACCACCGGGAACTGCGAAATCCAAACGTCGTGGTCGAAGAGGACCTCCGCCTCCACGTGAGGTTGCGAATTAGGGTGGTTCTGGTGCGTTTGGTCCTCCGAATCGTAGTCGCGTTTGACGAGGTCTTCCTCCGCATTGGGGTTTTTGTCGTCGTCCTCCTCCTCCTCGTGCTTCTGGTGGTGTCGGCTGATTTGCGAATCTCTCTTGCGCTTCCTCCATCTGGTTCGGTTCTCTGCCAAAAACAAAAAAGCAACGAAAAGAGAAATTGAGAGAATAGTTGTGATGAGAGGAGAAATTGCGGGAATTGGAAGCGTAGGGTTGGCATTGGGGGAGTGAGGCTTTTAGAGAGGAATGAATGAATGAATGAAAACCTGAAGGGGAGGCTGGCATGGCAAGAGGAGAGGGGTGGGTTTAAGGGAGGGAGAGAGAGATTCGAAAGTGAAAATAATCAAATAAAAATGGCAATTCTTCAAAGACGAGTGATTAACAAAACCGTAGTAGTCTATACATGAACAAAGACGGTTTTTATAAAACCGCCTTTGTAACATACACATCAAAGGCAATTTTATAAAAACCGTCGTTAACAGCTCTATATACTTGGCATTAATTTCAAAAATGCCACCGCGTCATGTACTACATCGGTTTTTAAATAACCGATGTAGATAGCGCGATGTGAAAGCCTACTTTTGTAGTAGTGAGAGAGCAAAGTCTCCTTGCCTATTTTAACTAAAAATAAAAAATAAAATAAAAATTAGAAGTTAAAAAGTAATGATTAATTATCAAGATAGGAATAAGGTTAAATAACTCATTTGGTCCCTATAGTTTCATGATTCTTACCTTTTTAGTCCCTATAATTTGAAAGTGGTCTTTTTAGTCCCTATAGTTTACATTTTAATTTTCTTTTAGTCCCTGTAGTTTAAAAGTATTTTTTTTAGTCCCTATAGTTTACATTTTAATTATCTTTCAGTCCCTGTAATTTGAAAATTATAGGGATTAAAAAAGTAAGAATTATGAAACTATAGGGACTAAAAATACCACTTTCGAAACTACAAGGACTAAAAGAAAATTTAAATGTAAACTATAGGGACTAAAAATATCACTTTCAAACTATAGAGACTAAAAAAGTTAGAATCATGAAACTATAGGGACCAAATGAGTAATTTAACCTAGGAATAATAAAAATTGACAAAGGATAAAATGGTCTAGTAAAATATATAAATCAAATGAAATTATGTTTATTATTTTTATTATTATTCCATCTCCCTCTCCAACTCTCCGCTAAAATTCAGTTATTATTACATGCATGGTCTTGTTTTCGCTATCTTAAAACAACATAAAAGTCATTTATAATTTGTTTGGAAAGAGAATCAATGAGAAGATCCAGCTTTTCCACAAGACCATTATTATCACCAGCTTCCCAATTAGAAAATGACTTCCTAGGAGTTAATCTCTAGGAGCAAAACGAGAACAAACCAAAAGGAAACACAAGTTTACACATAATAATAACATCTCAACTTCAGTTAATCACGGAATTCTACACAAAACATGTCAATTGGCCATCAGAGAATTAAACTTGATACAAACAACAAACACCCCATATAGCCCAGAACATCGATTCAACATTTAAACTAGCTAACCCTACTCCTTACTATAACAAAGGCAAGAAAAGAGGATCAATACATAGTATCCACTAGTACGTGTACTATGATTTAACCGACACCAAGAAAACATACAAAAAGACAAAGATAGTACTCGTCAACACTGGAACCACAGTACCAAACCAATAATGGAAATTAGCACCCAATTATGACGAGGTGGTTTCAGTGGAGGGAGATTTCCATATGTCACTGATGTCATTCCAAATCTGCTTCATCACACCACCCCTTTTTGGAGGCTTCATGGGTTTGTTGTTGCCACTCACGATCACAGTCCTACCTGCAGACCCAGTGGAGTTGGAAGCTCCAGCTGATCGTGGCTCTCTTTCACCGTTTTGGCCCTGAGTTTCACTCATCGTTACCGGATTCAGACCCACAAACAAGGAATAGATGATACCAAGTGGTTCTAAATCTTATTAGGATTTTAATTATAGGCCGAAGCCTTTGGAAGAAAGAGCTTCACAGTTAGTGTGTGGTGAACAGTCTTTGTCTGGGCCCCAATGAATAATAAATACTTCCTTTCTATTTAACTTTCCGATTTTTTTCTTAAATTATTTTTATTTATATGATATTTGCAAAGTTTAATATTTAATTATTTTACATATTTATTATGGAGTGAAAAGAAAAAGAAATAAAAAATAAATCTCAACTATTTTATTAGAATTAAGAGAATTTATTATTTTTTGGTTTCTAAACAATAACCATTAACGATATATAAAAAGAACAGACAAACAGTGTATTATTTTTTTAGCATAAATGTATTAAATATGAGAATAAAGAATACAAATAAAATAAAATAATTGTTACAGAAGAGAAATTATTATGTTTTTTCTGAGGTTGTATTTGTTTTTTAAGATGCATATAATATTAGAGAGAAATTTTATGTTTTTTATATGAGATACACACCTTTTAATTAACTTTACTTTAATTTTTTTTTCTACTTTCATAATCTCTATTTCCATCATCTTCAACTTATTTACGAGACTTGATAGGTTGTTCAAGTTTAACAAATTAGTCTTGAATTCAATGCCAGATATGTAACTATAATAAATATTTAGAGGCTTTTAACTTTTAATGTATATAGTTGTCTTATTAGATTTGAGTGTAATTATCTCCGATAAAAAAAAATAGTGTTAAACCTTAAAAGTAACTTCTATACATGAGAAATATAGAAGAATTATCATTTTAAATATGTGGAGACTAGAAATTTAAATAATAAAATTATGTATGATTGACATATTTGCAGTAATTCTTTAGAATAATACTGATATTTAATTTTGATATATAAATTATTGTATCGCTCGTTTACAAAATAAATTAAAGTACGTAATTCTGACTGTTATAGTCAAATGTGATGCTTGCAATTTTTAAGATGTATAAAGCATAAAAAAATTTACTTAATTTGTAGGAAAATTATTTACGATGATTTTTTTAATTCACAAATTATCACAATTCAAAACATAATCTTTTATTTTGTCCTCGTATGAATTTCATTCAACGGTAAAAGAGCACAATGCAACCTTCAAATTGAAAGCGTGTTTGACAAGATGGTTTCTCTTGTGTAGCCAATGGTGTGGGTGCAATGGAAAATTCATTTGAAAGTTTTTCCTTTATTTAACTCTTTTTTAAACTTATTTAAACATAAACTTAAATATATTTTTATTTTTGATTGATTTTTTTAATTTTACTTTTTCTTCCTAATATTTTTCAAAAAAATTTGGTCTCTAATAAAATTTTTTTAAAAAAATTGGTATCTAATATTTTTTTTATTTTGTATTTGGTCCCTAAAGTTAGAATTTCTAAGTTAAAAGATGACATATCAGTTTAAACTTTAAAAGGCAATAATCTGCGACGATTTTTAAAAGACCATTATTTATTTCAAAATTTAAATTATAACTTTTGATTATTTTAAAATTGTTAGAACTAATTTAAAAAACAAAAAGCACAACTCTGTTGGGTGCTTTGTCAAATAAACATAAATATAACAATGAAGTCCTTCTCCCATTTAACATGTGATGCACCTCATGTTTATGAGAGCCGACCCAATAAAATTGCAACTATGATGTACCCAATTAGTGGATATGTAATCAATCAGAACCTACCTTTTGAACTTAACTCAATATTATAAAATCAACTTGTGAATTAAGAATTGTTTGTCACTTATATAGTCTATCTCGATACTATCTTTAGTCAGTGTGAAATGTCAACATGTCTCCATTTTTGTCCATGGTTACTTGACATGTGAGACTTTCAACACACCCCTCAATCTAGGGGTAACCATAATTTAGGTGACTTTTTCAACACCCTCCCTCACACTCAAGCTAGCTAGACTATCCACTTGTAGTGTGACAAACACAGGATAGGTCTATGATAGACTTTGATACCATGTGAGAACATGGATTTTAAGCCTAACAAAACCTTAGAAAATTGGCTTGTAAGGGGAGGATTGTTCCTTACTTATATAGTATATCTCGACACTATCTTTAGTCAATGTGTTGGAAACGATGTTGAAGATCACAACTGATGTCTTCCTAAGTCGTGTATAAGCACTACCCTAAGACTTATCAATGGTATCCCATGCAAATCTTCCAGGATACAATAGGAACTTCTCAGTTAAGTTAAGGCTACAGAAACTAGCATGGTAGAAAATTCAAACCCAAGAACATAAAAGAGAAGCAAAAAAGAAGAGAAGAGGGATGTTTTCTCAGTGTGAAAAACTAATGTTAGAGACGCGTATTTATAGGAAAGGAAGGGACCATATGATTGTTTGAATAATAAAGACAATAATAAAAAGAATTAATGATAATTTGAATGTTATCTTTGTAATTAATCAAGCGATCAAATGATTGAGGCAGAAAAAGGAAAATCCCATGATTTTTGTAATTGGATCAAATAAAAAATTGGCACATTAAAACAGGGATTTTTGAATAGGCTTTCTGAATTCAAAATAATTCTCAAAAGGATTTAATTGCAGTAATTCGTAAAAGAATTGCACAACCCATTATCGCACGTGTAGGGGCGCAAATCGGTGGATTTGCATTACATCAATTCCACGAGGCCCAAGCTCATGCGCATGAGACTTCCACCCCTTACTAGCCACTTTGATAGTCCAAATCACAAGTTGATATATAAACACATGAGCCAAAGATATTCTAGGAAATGTTGGAATTTGTCTTTTGAAATAATCTTTCAAAAACTTAAAACAAAACAATCCCCCACATATTTCAAAAGTTAAATGAAAGCATAGACCTAGACTAATAGGAGTTAACACACAACATAGTTGGTGTAGCAAGATATATGAACCAAAAACAATTGATGCATGTTAGCGCTCTACCAATCATAGTACACCCCCGCAATCTTGTTGTTGTCACTATGTTGTGCCACTAGGCCATACGTTGCGTGATATTCATGAGTGCTTTAGAGATCTTACTAGGATCTCATACAAGTGAGTCCATTTGAAACTAATACAGGTGATTTCATCAATTGTATTTTGCAAATCATACACCACCCATAAGGGATATGGCAATCATTAAAAGCTTTATAATTTGGTAAGCTTTCTCATAACCACATAAAGCTTAACTATAAAACTTAACCTCATATTAATGCAATATTTAGCACTTTCTTGCACCATAAGAAGGGACTAAAAATTGATTGAGATCAATTTTACTGCTAGCAAAACTAACAAGTGACTTGCTCTTACCCTTATGAACCTTCTTCATGGGATCCCCAATCACAAAGGTTAGGTGACTCTTCCTCGCTTTCTCACAATGGGTAGTTCAGCATATGTGGAATACAGAACTACCCATTGGGTGACTCTTCCACGCTTTCTCACACATATGACGGGTGACTCTTCCACGCTTTCTCACACAAGGCTTATTGGGTTATGGGGCACCCGTCATATGTGGTACTAGGTGGCGATCGGGCGATGGCCCAAAACAAATATCCCATTTCCACAAGCCCAGGCATAAGCACACCATCCCCAGTTGCCCACCTTTAAATTGAGCTCACGTACACATACGTAGCCCTTCTCCTCGTTCCTCTCAGCACTGGGTCCCCATCAATCCCTCCAAGCTTTCACAATGTCAAATCAATTCAATTCCATTTGACATGAAACTACCTTGGAAAAAAAACAGAGTGGAGGCAAAAATCTTTACACAAGATTCATTCGAATTCCACAGAATTTTTCTAACCAACATACCTCAGTAAAGTCCTCATCCTTGATTCGTTAACCATTGGATCGCCTTGAAAATTTAACTGGGTATTCCTAATACAGAAATATAAGTTTTAACCGTTGGGATCTGCTAAAGAATTTCTAGAACACGAGATATACTACCTTTCCCATGACAGCAGAAACTAGCACTGCACAACCAGTTTTTTTTTTTTCTGCATAATTGGCAGATTTGCTGCATAATTGGGCAGCTTTTTTGCATAATTTTGCAGATTTTCAAAATCTAGCTTACATGCATCCAATTCCACTCAAATTGGATCCTACGAGTCCTAAACAATGTATAAATCATGTTCAAGCCAAAAACAAACTTCAAACCAAGGTAAAGAAATTATAGGTATCCAAAACCCATCAAATTTAGTGAATTTTCAAGGTTTGAAAGGTGAAAATGAAAATTGGGTGATTTTGGGGGTAAACTCTCATCTTCATCAAGTCTATAATATTGAATTAGACTTGCTCAAACTAATTTTAAGGTAAAATCTCCACCTATTCAAAATTTGACCTCTCAACACTCAATTTACACTATAAATGGCTCTTTTCTTTCACATTTGCCACTAATTTTCCTCATTTGCTCTGACCAAGCTTTCCTACAAGTCCTAATTGACATTCTAAACTAGAATCAACTCACTTTAAACTCAAATTTCCACTAACACCAAATTTGGCTTTCTAAACCTCAAAATCTCACACTTTTCCACCTACAACACTACCATTCTCACATTTAACTCTAAGCTAACTCTCCCCATCCTCTCTACCAATTTTCTATCTACATTTTAAGCACTCATATATCTCAAAACATCATTATTGAACCCTAAATCAACATAGGCAGTTTTGCTTACATTAAACATGTCAAGTTTAGCATAATTACAACAATTTCCTTCACAAACAACTACCCTAAAGCAATAACCTAGTAGAACTACCCATTATAGCTCCCAAGAACCCAACACCCACAGATTTCAAGTGAGGAGAAGTCCACCCTTACCTGAAATTGAAGGTCCC
Organism: Glycine soja; assembly: GCF_004193775.1. NCBI lineage: Eukaryota > Viridiplantae > Streptophyta > Magnoliopsida > Fabales > Fabaceae > Glycine > Glycine soja. The sequence continues at coordinate 29,946,159 of NC_041015.1, read as the reverse complement.
ATGAGGTAGAGGTAGGCTCCTAGACTCCAAAAACAACTTTATCTTGCAATTTGGTGTGGAAATGAAGGGGGATTTGAAGCTTGAAGAGAGACAACAATGGTGGTGAAGAAAATGAAAAAGAAACATGGAGGAAGAAAGAGAGAGCTGTGCTGGAAGTTTCTAGAGAAAGAGAGAGAAGATTTGGCTTTTAAAATGGTTTTTCTTTTCTTTTTCATTTTCTTTTTAAAAGCAATTCCACATGTCATTTTTTTAATTGGAGCAAAAAGGGCCCACCTTTACCTTTGACTTGACCACATACTCAGCCATAAAAGAAGAAAAAAACTGGACCTTTTTGGATGCTGAAATCCTGTCTCGGTTTGCGTGTCGCCTCTCTAATTCCAGTTCTTCACGTTTCTCTACACCCGTCGGGGCCCGTTTTCAAAGGTAGGCAATATATATATCAAAACGCTCAAAATGAGACCCTAAGCGTGGTTCAGAGGTTGGTTTTGTTTAATTATAAGTTGCACGCAAAATAATAATTTTTAGACTAATTAATTGCGAATTAATCTATAACTGTCCAGTTATGGGTTACTCTTCGTTAATTAGTCTAACCCGCGTATTTATCCCCCAATGTACATACTTCTACCAAGAATATATATATATATATATATATATATATATATATATATATATATATATATATATATATATATATATATTTAAATGTAATACTTACAAAATTCCGGGTAGAAATTCCAGGATGTCACAATACATCCACCCTTTAAGGAATTTCGTCCTTGAAATTAACTACTCTAGGAACAAACCTGGGTACAACTCTCTCACCTTATCCTCTAACTCCCAGGTTGAATCACCCTCGTCGGGTCCCCACTGCACTTTCACCAACGCGATCTCTTTACCTCTCAGCAACTTCATTCTTCGATCAGTAATCTTCTGAGGTTGTGCTTTATAGGTGAGGTTATCCATCACTTGTACTTCGTCCAGTGCGAGTACATGTGATGGATCCGGGTTGTATCGTCTCAGTTGAGAGACATGAAACACAGGGTGCAGATTCGATAAGCTCGGAGGTAGAGCGATTTGATAGGCTACAGGCCCAACCTTCTTTAAAATTTGATACGGACCCAGATACTTGGGCGTCAGCTTCCTAGATTTGAGAGCTCTACCGACTCCAGTTATAGGAGAAACCTTCAAAAACACATGTTCTCCTTCTTGAAAATCTAATGGCTTTCTCCTACTGTCATAATAGCTCTTCTGCCTATCCTGGGATGCTTTTATTTTCTCTCGAATCAATTTCACTTGTTCGGTAATTTGTTGTAGCATTTCAGGCCCAAGAAGTACTGTTTCCCCATCATCGTACCAACAAAGAGGAGTTTTGCACTTCCGCCCATATAGAGCTTCAAAAGGAGCCATACCAATGCTGGCTTGGTAGCTGTTGTTGTAAGTAAATTCAATCAATGGCAAACATTCCATCCAACTGCCTTGTTGCTCTATAATACACGCCCGAAGTAGATCTTCTAGAGTCTGAATGGTTCGCTCAGTCTGACCATCTGTTTGGGGATGATAAGCTGAACTGAGCTTCAGCTTTGTCCCCAATGCTTCATGCAGACTTGTCCAAAATCGCGAGGTAAACCTCGGGTCCCTGCCTGATACGATACTGGAAGGAATTCCATGTAACCTTACTACTTCTTTGATGTACAACTCTACTAACTTCTCCATTTTATATTTCATATTTACCGGAATAAAATGAGCAGATTTGGTGAGTCGATCTACTATGACCCACACAGCATCGTGTCCACGACTCGTCTTGGGTAAACTAGATACAAAATCCATAGATATGCTCTCCCATTTCCATTCCGGAATTTCTAGCGGCTTTAATTCTCCTGATGGTCGCTGGTGCTCAGCTTTGGCCTTTTGACATGTCAAACATTTTGCTACATATTCAGCTACATCTTTCTTCATGCCATGCCACCAAAAACTTTTCTTCAAATCTTAGTACATCTTAGTCATCCCTGGATGGAAACTAAGACGACTTTTATGTGCCCTTCCAAGATCTTAACTTTCAAATCATCTAATGGCGGTACACATATCCTCCCCTTGAATCTAATTAACCCGTTTGTATCCTTTTTAAACTCCACATCCTTATCTCCCATTGCATCTAACACTTTGTCTTGCAGAAACTGGTCATCCTTTTGAGCCTTGCGTATGTGATTTACGAATTCATTGGTGATTTGCAACGCTCCCACAAATAAGCTCTTGGGTCGCATCTCGATTGCTAGATTTAGATCTCGTAATTCCTCTATCAATCTCTATTCTAGAATCATCATGGTCGCAACATATAAGGACTTCCGGCTCAGCGCGTCGGCTACTACATTAGCCTTTCCTGGATGGTAGGAAAGACCAAAGTCATAATCCTTGAGGAACTCCATCCATCTTCGTTGCCTCATATTGAGTTCCTTCTGATCGAACAAGTATTTGAGGCTCTTGTGATCGTTGAAAACTTCAAAACGAGTGCCATATAAATAGTGCCTCCAAATCTTTAAGGCAAAGACCACAGCTGCTAGTTCCAAGTCATGGGTCGGATAGTTAACTTCATGAGGACGCAATTGGAGTGAAGCATAAGCCACTACCCTTCCCTCCTGCATCAATACGCACCCTAAGCCTTGCCCGCTCGCATCGCAACACCGGAGCTGTTGTCAATCGCCTCTTCAACTCTTGGAAGCTTTGCTCACATTTCTCATTCCAAACAAACTTCTCATTCTTACGAGTTAGTTTAGTTAGGGGTAGTGCTAATTTAGAAAATCCCTCAATGAATTTCCTATAATAGTCGGCCAACCCCAAGAAACTTTGAACTTCTGTTGGAGTTGTCGGTTGTTGCCACTCCATAACCGATTCCACTTTAACCGGGTCCACCGCAACCCCATCTTTAGAAATCACGTGCCCCAGGAACTGCACTTTCTCTAACCAAAATTCACATTTCGACAGTTTGGCGAACAATTTCCTATCCCTCAGGATATGCAACACAATTCTCAAGTGCTTTTCATGCTCCTTCTTATTCTTCGAATACACTAGGATATCATCAATGAACACAACCACGAACTGATCGAAGTAATCATGGAATATACAATTCATATAGTCCATGAAGATAGCCGGAGCATTAGTCACTCCAAATGGCATGACTAAATACTCATAATGTTCATACCGAGTCCGAAACGCAGTCTTTGGAATATCTTCCTTCTTAGCTCGGATTTGATGATACCCCAATCGCAAATCGATCTTCAAAAATATCGTCGCTCCCCTCAATTGATCAATCAAATCATCTATCCTCGGTAGGGGATATTTGTTCTTGATAGTGACTTTGTTCAGCTGTCGGTAGTCTACACACATCCTCATGCTTCCATCCTTCTTTTTAACCAATAAGACCGGCGCTCCCCACGGTGATACGCTTGGGTGAACAAATTTTTTACTTAAGAGATCCTGCACTTGTGCCTTCACCTCTGCTAGTTCTGCTGGAGACATCCTATAGGGCGCGATCGACACTGGATTCGCCCCAGGCACCATGTCAATAATGAACTCCACTTCTCTCTCAGGTGGTAATTCACAAATTTCATTAGGAAAGACCTCTGGGAATTCTGACACCACCAGTATACTGTTAACTTCAGAGACCTCCTCTACATTCATGGAGAACAGCACCATGTAGGTTCGAACGTCCCCTACTCCATCGTTGGCAGCATTCTCCTTCAATGGTTCATTTGGAATTACATTTCCACCAAATACTAGCATCTTCTCTTTGCAGTTTAGAAAGATATGGTTAGTAGATAACCAGTCCATTCCCAAGATCTCATCTAGATGAGCTAAAGGTAGGCAAATCAAATCCGCCATAAAAGATCAACCCTCAACAGTTATAGGACACTTCAAACACATCTGAGAGGTGGTTATAGGCTCGTTAGTTGGAGTAGACACCATGATATCATATGGTAACTCCGTTGTACATAACCCCAACCTATCCACACATGCATGAGATATGAACGAATGCGTGGCACCCAAATCATAGAGTACATCTAGCAGTTTATCAGCAATTAAACACATACCCTGTATCAAATCGTCGGAGGCAGCAGCTTCTGATCCACTCATAGCAAATACCCGGGAGGGTACCTTCTTTCTTCCACCACTAGTGTTATTGTTGTTGCTAACATTACTGCTCCTCGTGGGATTAGTAGATCCACCGTTGACTGTGTTAGAATTGGCAGTTATCGTCGGTCTCTCAGCCATTCTACACTCCCGAGCATAATGGCCTACCTTGCCACAAATATAGCAACGATCTTCCTGTGTCTGTTGGAGTTGTGGGCAATTTCTCCTAAGATGTGGTCCTCCGCACTGAAAGCACTGTACCCCAGTCCCCTTTGACTGGCTCATGTTGGACGTAGCCATAGGTTGTTTCCCCTTGTTGCTGGAATATGGCTTCCTCCTCTTATTATTGTTTTCTCTAAAAGGGTGGCTTCTTTGTGGTCCTCCAAAGCCTCTGGCTTGCCTCTCTTTCATCTTGTTCTCAAATATTCGGCACTTCATCACCAGTTGATTGAAATCTGTAATCTGCATGTAGCTAACTGCCTGTTGAATCTCCAGTCGAAGCCCATTCTCAAACTGAGCACATAAGTCCTCTTCGTTCCGAGCATCTTGGTATTGAGGCCAGTACTGTAGAAGTTCATTAAATTTGGCCGTGTATTCTCCAATGGACATGTTTCCCTGCTTCAAATCCTGGAATTCCCTCACCTTTCGCTTTCTGAGATCTCGTGGAAAATAGTTGTCTAGGAATTTGTCCTCGAAGGCATTCTAACGAATAACGCCTCTAGGTGTTGCTAATGTAGGTTTCACGAACTTCCACCAGTTTTCAACTTCTCCCTAGAGCATGAACGTCGCATAAAGGACCTTATGCCCCTCGAGGCAACCCATCGCCTCGAAAATCTTCTCAATCTCAGCTAACCATAACCTAGCACCCTTTGGATCATAGTCCCCACTGAACTTCAGCGGGTGGTTCTTACGGAAAGCCATGAGTCCCCGATACTCTGCCGGCTCCACATCACATTCCTGCACTAGAGTTTCCAGCACAGCTGTGATGCGGTCGAGGACATCACGGTTATGATCCCTACCACGTCCTGCCATACCTAACCTGTAGGGAAGCTATTAGTATCCAAGAAATTCTACTGAGAGAGTGTACCATATAGGCTATGACAGTTATAACAATATCTCTCTCTCTATATATATATACACACAACAATTCTACTAAATCAATTGCACTTTCCTGCTTAAGACAAGAGGGTAGAATTACACACAATTTGTGACTTAACGTCACTCCCCGAAACCTACTTCCAAGTTTCAGAGATACACAGCATTCACACAGTAAGACCATGGACAGGTTCACTAGAATCCAACTTTTGCTCTGATACCACCAATTGTGGCGTCCCTAAATAATGACAGGTTTAATAGTAATAAATGAAATAGCAGAAATCGATTACATAGTGTAAATTTTAAGTTCCAATGTGCAATGGCTGTTGTAATTCATTTTTGGGCACTGGTAATCGATTACATACTTTGGTAACCGATTACCAGAGAGGAAATCTCTTGAAAAAGACATTTTGACTGTATGTAGCCGTTATGGGACGCATTGTATTGTTACCTGTGTAGTTAGATTTCTTGTGAAAGAGTCTACCCCCTTTCTTTTTTCTCTTGTAGATCGCGATGACAGCGCAGTTGATCCATGATCGCGTCGTGATGGAGTGCCTAGAGGGTGTTTGGGAGACCCTCAAAGACAATGAGAGGTGCCAATTCTATGGCACAGTTCGACTCACTGCTACTTCGCTAGTACATCCGGAGCAACCCGCACGCACACTTTAGCAGCCTATGGAGTGGATACTACCTACGCCTACTCCATATCGACTAGTTGAGCCTGTTCAATTGATAGAGGTGTCATCCTCTGAAGAGGATCTTGAAGAGGACCCAGAGGAGTTACCTTGTAGTTAAGTTTTAATTAATATCCAAATTTCATTATGTATTTAGTGTAATAAACAAAAAGTAAGCATTGAGTGCGGCTATTACGTCATGCACTGGATGTCCATGATAATCTTAGGAAATTTCAGGAATAATTGGAAAATGGTAATTTTTTATTTTAAATAAAATTTATTTTCTTGTCATTTGTATTACATTATTAACTTATGTTTTATTTGATCATGCAGTATTTTAATGATGTTAGACCATTGGAAGTAGAGAGATTGATGGCACTTCACATCCAGTAGGCACAATTTTATCTCAAAGTTACAAGTCAAAGTTAGGATGTTAGGGAACTATTTCATTTTAGGTTACTACCTTGTTTTACATTTTTGTTAATTGCTATGTCATTTGAACATTGAATATTCTTTATTGATAGTTATTAATAAATCATTTATTCATAATTATCAATTGATAGTTTTCTATAGCTTTCTGCTAAAAATTATTTGATAGCAGAATGCAAATGATATATGTTGTGATCTATGGTTTGATTTCAATTTTACAGGTTAAATTTTGGGTTTTTTTGTAAAAACAGAAAGTGTATTTAAAAAAAAAACCTAAAAACAACATCGATTTTTTACAAAAACCGATGTTAATATACACAAACAACATTGATTTTTGAAAAAAACCGATGTTAACATACAACTTAACATCGGTTCCTCAAAAAACCGATGTTGTTTGTGTATATTAACATTGATTTTTGTAAAAAAACTGATGTTAATATCAAAAAACGTTAACATCGGTTTTTTATAAAAACCGATGTTAACTCATAGATTAACATCAGTTTTTGTTTGAAAATCGATGTTAACCTATAAAAATTTAACATCGGTTTTTATGCAAAACCGATGTTAACTTATAGATATAAAAACTGATGTTAACGTTTTTAACTTAACGTCGGTTTTTATACAAAACTGATGTTGATCTATAAGTTAACATCGGTTTTGTATTTAAACCGATGTCAACTGTCAACATTAATACATTTTCTTATTATATAACATCGGTTATTTAGATAACCGATGTTGTAAATTTTACGTTAACATCGGTTTTTCATACTTTCAACATCGATTAAAAATCGATGTAGAAAATCATAAATAACCAATGTAGAAAGTCCATTTTCTAATAGTGCAAATATCTCAAGAGTCTTGCAATTGCATCCCAATGGTCCTGATTAGGACTATGAGTATATCTACTCAGTGTACCTACTTCATATGCAATATTAGGTCGAGAAAATTTCATTAAATGCAGTAAGCTTTCAATGATTTGGGCATATCGAGTTTGATCAATTTGTTCTGCTTTATTTTTCTTCAATTAAGAATTAACATCATACGGGACACTCACTGACTTAGAGAAATAATAACCAAACTTCTTAAGAAGTTTCTCAACATGTCCTTGGGATAGCAATATACCATCCCATTTCCTTATGATTTTAATTCCAAGAATTACATTTGCTTCACCTATATCTTTCATATCAAATTTAGATTCCAAGAAAGATTTAGTTTTTAAAAGTATATCAATGCATGCACCAAAGATAAGTATGTCATCCATATACAAATATATAATGACATAATCACCATTCATAGACTTTGTGTACACACATCTATCAGCATCACTAGAGGAAAAACCACAAGTAAAGGCTTATTAAAATTTTCATGCCATTATGTTGGTGCTTGCTTTAAACTATAGAGAGATTTTAAAAGTTGGCACACTTTTTTTTTCTAGATCGAGAACCTCACACCTTTCAAATTAAGTCATATATATCTCTTGCTTTAAATCACCATTTAGGAAAATTGTCTTCACATCCATCTAATGAATCACTAACTTATGGATGGCATTTAAAGCTATCAAAACTCGGATAGAGGAAATTCTAGTAGTAGGCGGAAAGGTATCAAAGTAATCTATGTTTGGTTTTTTGAGAAAACCCTTTAGCTACTAGTCTAGCCTTATACTTGTTTATTAATCCATCAGGTTATACTTCCTTTTAAAACTTTGCTCATTTGGGTAAATCAACTAAAGTCTATGTATTGTTCTTCTTGATATAATTAATTTCAATCTTAATGGGTTATTCCCAAAGGTTTTCATCAGAAGAACTAATTGCTTTAGAAAAACTCAAACGGTCATCCTCAACAAGATATGTATAAAAATCATCTCCAAAAGATTTTTCTATCCTATCTTTTACTTTTTCTTAAGTCCTCACACATAGTTTCATTATAGGTTTCAACAAGTTGTTCAAGTATAATATTAACACTAGAACTAGCACTAGATTTTAAAAGGAATATGTGCTCAAATAATTCAACATTCTTAGTCTCCATGATGGTATTGCAATCAAGCACGTGACTCTTAAGGATAAGAAATCTATAACAACATTATGTTCTGCATAACAAATAAACATGCTATCAGAGGTCTTAGGCCCTATTTTCCTCTTTTTAGGATTAGGTAACATCACTTTGGCTAAGCACCCCACACTCTCAAATATTTTAGGTTGGGTCTATATCATTTCCATAGCTCATAAGATGTCTTTCTTGTTTTTCTATATGGGATCCTATTTTGTAAAAAACAAGTCCTCAAAAGAGCTTCTCCCTAAAGTTTGTTAGATGTGGAGGAACTTATAAACAAAGCATTCATCATCTCCTTAAGGGTTCTATTTTTTTTCAGCTACTCTATTTGATTCAAGTAAATATGTTGGGGTTACCTCATGGTTTATACCTTCCTTTTCAAAAAAAAGTCGTTAAACAAAGAGTACTCGCCACCCCTATAAGATCTTATCCTTTTTATTCTTCTATTTAATCAAAGAAACTTTAGTATATTGAGAGAAAACATCTATACAACTAATAAAAAATCTTTTAGCTCATCTAGACATAGTTTGTTTCAAATCACCAAGATCAAAATGAATGAAACTAAGAGGCTCAGATTCACATTGTACAATAGGACATATTTTCTTAGTTAATTTTGAGTATCACATTTCCTACTTTGTTTCTCATGCACGTTGATTAAGCCTAGTCATTGCAATTTGATAACATACGAGAAATTTGCATGACCTAATTCAGCATAACATATATCATAAGAATCAACAATATATACAGAAGTAGATGCATTCTTATTAATAACTTCATAAACATTCAATACAAAAAGTCCTGAATCACAATATCCCTTTCCCACAAACACAATGTTCTTAGTCATAATACTTGTGTTTGATTCAATTCAAAGGACACTTTCACCCCCAACCTTCCCCAACAGTGCTATAGAGACCAAGTTGACTCTGACGGCGGGAACATGTAGCACATCACTCAAAGCCAGTGTCTTCCCATATATGAGCTTAAGAAGAACCTTTCCTTTTCCTATAACTGGAGGAGTCCTGGAATCACCAAGATAGACTTATTATTCTCCACCCCACAACAATGTAAGAGGTAAACACATTTCTATTAGCACATATATGCCTAGAAGCCCCAGAGTTTACCATCCATTTGCTCACATTGGTCGCACCATTGACTTGAGAAATAAAAGCAGCAATTATTTCATCTTTTTCAGCCATGTTAGAAGCAATTAGTTCTGGGACTGTACCTTTTCTAAAATGGTTTCCCTTGCACCATATTTGCCTTGACCGATAAAGCTTTGGCCTTTGTAGAAACACATTCCTTTATGTTGGTATCCTTAATGATGATATGAGTGATAAAGTCTGACAGGGACATTAATGGTTCCTATCCTTCAGGTGTTGTTAGGTAGGGTTGTGTTTTTTGCCTATAGGTCTTCTAGCAACTTGTGGTACTTGTTGATTAGCACCTTGATGTCCTTGTCCTCGATCATTGTCCAATGATAATAGTTGTCGATGATGAAGAATTGTCGTAACACACTTTCAATAGTGTACTTCAAAACAAGGGACTCCCATATCTCCTTTGCTTCCTTATAGGAAAAATAGACATCAAATAACTCGTTAGACAATGTATTCAATAGGGTGTGACAACATACCTTATTTGCTTGATTCCAATGATCAAGCTCTTTGGTAGGTGCTACAGACTTTGGCTTCTTGGTGGTAAGGGCAAAAGCTACCCCATGCATGTCAAGCAGTGTGCCAACATGTTCCTGCTAGCATCGGAAATGTTGCCCGACAAAGACCTCGATCTTAGACATGTCTGGGAGTGGCTTGGCAAAGGTAACATTTGGCACCAGAGGAGTCTACGATAGAGTGACAACATTGGCATTCATGTTTTCAGCCAGGATAAGCCCTTTAGATTGTTGGAAATGATGTAAAAGATCGTAAACAAAGTCTTTCGGGGGCGTGTATGAGTATTGCCCTAAAGGACTTATCTTTGGAATCCCATGCAAGTCCCCTAGGATACAATAAGAACCTCTCGGTCAAGTTGGGCTATAGAAACTAGCAAAGGCGCAAATTTGAACCCATGATTAAAGAAGATAAAAAGGATGTTTCCTCAATGTGAAAAACTCATGTGAGAGACTCATATTTATAGGAGAGGAATGAACCATATGACTGTTTCAATAACAAAGATGGTAATAAAAAGAATTAGTGATGATTGGGACTTAATCCTTGTAATTAATCAAACAGTCAAATGATTGAGGCAAAAAAAGGAAAATCCCATGATTTTTGTAATTGGATCAAATAAAAAAATTGTCACATTTAAGCAAGGATTTTTCGATAGGCTTTTTGAATTCAAAAATAATTCTCAAAAGAATTTAATTGAATAAAAGATAAAAGGATTTCACGGCCCATTAATGCACACATAGGAGGACAAATCAGTGGATTTGCACTATGTCAAGTCCATAAGGCCCAAGCTCATGTGTGCGAGAATTCCACCCCTTACTAGCTACTTTGATAGTCCATATCACAAGTTGATATATAAATACATGAGCTAGGTAATATGGGACTTTGCCTTTTGAAATACTCTTTCTAAAACTCAAAACACAATACAATGTAGGAGTCCAACATTGGGAAACATATTCTTCACCCAAAGATGCAGAAAGTGGAGCTGGAAAAGCTCAATCTCACAAAGCTCTGGAAGGCAAGTTTTGTAGGTATTAATCCTTTTTCTTACTTATCTTGGGATAGCTTGCCTGAAGAAGAAGAGTATGCACTTAGCCTATATGGAGAAAGGGATCACCAATGATCTAGGAGTTCCCTTCAAGGAAGACTGTTGCTCCTAATCAAAATAGATTGATTTTTGAGCATCGACCAATAGACACAAAGGTTTATCCCCTTGGTGTCAATGTGTAGAAAAGTAGAGAGGTTGATCCTACTAAAATGCCTTTCTCTACCCCCTCCCCCCCCCCAGATTTTCAACAACTAATGGGTCTCATTTGTGCCCTCAATGTTGTTCTTCCTTGGGATTTAAAAATCAGACTAAAGAAAGTCAAGACTAGGAACTATCAAACTATGGTATTGAGCTCAAAATGAAGCTATCTACATCTAGAGAGGAGATTAGATTAAGACAAGCTTCATTTCATCAGATTTAAAGGCTCAACACTCATTTGCCTGTCATGCTTGGGTCGTAATTTCTTGCTGAGCTACTCCAGAAACTAGTTTTAGATAGCAATTGATAAGCCTATTCTATATCCAAAGGCTAATTGGCACAAAGGTAATGTATTGCTAATCGAAGAAGATGATGATGCTCTACCAACCAGATATGTTAAGGCTCGTCCTGTCAACTTTTTCAAACATGAGCTTGAAGCTCTGAAGCAAAAGACTAAGTTCACTAATCTGGATTGGTACACCGTGAAGAGGTTTTACAGGCTCAAGTAGTGCTACTTTGGTTTGGAACCAGATGAGAAGCCACCTACAAATGCAATTCACCATGAAATTGGTTGGAGTTCTCAACAAACCTTGAACCACATTTGCTTCACTCCTCAAGAGACTACTTTCAACATGGTATGTTCATAGGAAAGGAAGTTATATATTGTGTTTGATTGCAACTTTTCCTTTGTCCGAATAAGTTGTAGATTTTGTTCGCACCTACCTATAACAACAAGTATTACATTGTCTCCTTAAATTGCTTATATTATTGAAACTTAGTTGTTTGGTTAACCCATCAGGGAACAAATCATGCTACACTAAGTGTCTGTCCATTTGTTTTGATTTAGGCTCCACTAAATATAAAGGAACATTTCTTAATGTAGTAATAAATTAACTACAAGTTCTTGTATCCAAAAAAGTAAAAAATTGTACAAAGAAAACTACAAGCTCACTATCAACATTTAAATAGCTATGAATTCAATTTAAATTTTATAAGAATTCAACTTAAGCCCAACCCATGTCTACTAAACCTAAATACTCTAAAGGGTCTTGATTAAGGTCAACATTGAAAGCAAAGTTATTGATGCAACATATGTGATGGGAAGTGAGGAGGGTTTCAATGACTTGTTAGTTGATTAGAATGTTAAGTGCAGAAGTAAGCTTCATGATGATGAATCAAGTATGATTCAAGTAGTTTTGATGATGACAAAAAGCCCAAAAGAATGATGTCAAGATTGAGTCAACAAGTTCAAGATCAAGATTAAAGAAAAGACATCAAGAAGAATCAAGATTCAAGAGAAGATAAATTCAAGATTCAAGAGAAGAAACCAAGAAGTAACAAGTCAAGACTTCACAAGGGAAGTATTGAAAAAGATTTTTCAAAAACCAAACATAGCACAGTTTTGTTTTACAAGAAAAGTTTTCTCAAATTTTTCTAAGTTACTAGAGTATTTACTCTCTGGTAATCGATTACAGGGGTAATCGATTATCAGTGGTAAAGTTTGATTTCAAAAGCTTTTAACTGAATTTGTAACGTTCCAAATGATTTTTAAATGGTGTAATCGATTACAATATATTGGTAATCGATTACCAGTGTATCTGAACGTTGAAATTCAAATTCAATTGTGAAGAGTCACATCTTTTCATAAAATGCTTTGTGTAATCAATTGCATGGTTTTGGTAATCGATTACCTGTGACAAGTTTTGAATAAAAAGTCAAGAGATGTAACTCTTCCAATGGTTTTCTCAAGATTTTCTCAAGGTTATAACTCTTCCAATGCTTTGTGTACCTTGACTTGCATTCAAATAACTTTTACAACTTTTAAACTTCTTTGAACATCTTTTGAGAAATCTTGAAACCTTTGCTTATCATCTTTCTTCTTCTTCTTTTGCCAAAAAGCTTTCTAAGTTTTCTGTTTTTCAAACCTTGTTCTTCTGCAGAAAACAAAAGTGTGCTATATCTTTTCATTCTCTTCTCCCTTTGCCAAAAAGAATTCGACAAGGACTAATCATCTGAATTCTTTTTGTGTCTCTCTTCTCCCTTTTCCAAAACAACAAAGGACTAACCGCCTGAATTCTTTTATGCCTCTCTTCTCCCTTTTCAAAGAATTCAAAAGGACACAGTCTGAGAATTCTTTTGATTCTTCCCTTTCCCTTAAACAAAAGATTTCAAAGAACTAACCGTCTAAGATATCTTTTGTTTCCCCTTTACAAAGATTCAAAGGACTAACCGCCTGAGAACTTTGTCTTAACACATTGGAGGGTACATCCTTTGTGGTACAAGTAGAGGGTATATCTACTTGGGTTGTTGTAACTGAGAACAAGAGAGGATTCATCTCTTGTGGATCAATTCAAGTGGAGGGTACATCCACTTGGTTGTTCAAAGAGAACAAGGGAGGGTACATCCCTTGTGGATCTTTGCTTGTAAAGGTTTTTACAAGGTTGAAAGAAATCTCAAAGATCACAGGTTGCTTGGGGACTGGATGTAAGCACGGGTTGTTGTCGAACCAGTATAAAATTCTTGTGTTTGTCTTCTTCTTCCCTACACTCCTTAATTTCCGCTGTGCACTTTAATTATCGCTTTTACTTTTGGTTAAGTTTCTATTTCTGTTCTTTACTTTCTTAATTTTGTAGTAAAAGTCTAATTGAATCTAGTAACAATAAGAAGGATAAGTTTTTAATTAGTCAATGTACATTAATAATTAATTCAACCCCTCCTTTTTAATTATTCCGAGACCACTTGTTCAAACATTAAGAGGTTGAGTTAAGGATGTAATTAGTCCATTGATTCCTAGGAATACAAAGAATAGGAAAATTAAGAAAATTTTAATTTTTAATTCAATAATAATCTTTCACTTTTTTTATAACTTATGGTTTTTCCGAGAAATAAAATTCCATATAATCTAAATAAAAGGAAACAAGTAAAGATTATATATTTATAATATCATTAATTAATATATTCATAATTAATGCTATAAATATGTTAAAAATATGATATTCAATTACAAAGGAAATAAAAATAATATATTTCTAATTTCCCAAATAAAATCTTAATTTTGAAAGGATACCTTTCTTAAAGTCATTTTTTCATTTTTGCACTTTACATGGAAAGTTAATTTTGATATTAGAACAGCCACATCCTCTTTTACACCTTAAATCCTTTATAGCTCACGATTATACCAGAGTTCTTAATCAGCTATTTTACATTCAAATAAGAGTAAGAGTAAGAGTAAGAGTAAAGTATAATTGCTGACAAAGAGTCTTGAGGTCTGAGGTAGAAATTTTAATCAAAATTTGACATCCATATATACGATTAATGTTATTGTAACAAATGTACATTTAATGTATAGTATCTCGTTATTCTGATAAATTATTACCGCCTTTTATAAATTTTCCACTTTTTGCCTACTTGACCATGTCAAATCCTGGCCGGTGACCGGTGTCTAAGGAATTCAGACAAGCCATAAAAAAATTTAGATGCACCGCTGTAATTCACTTCGGATGCATCCACTTCTGACAGAACAAATTTATTATATTGATTAGGTAAAAACCAAATTAGTAAAATATTAAACAAGACATGAATCCTGTTGTCAAAAGAAAATAACTTTGAGATTTTTGGGCCACAATTCGATCCCAAGAGAAAAGCATAAACAAAAAGTCTATCGCATCTCACTCACAATAATAATAATAATAATAATAATAATAATAATAATAATAATAATAATAATAATAATAATAACACGTGCATTCACATTCTGCATTACGTCACCTTTTGCTTCCTCTTTTATTTCCTTATTTTATTGTATATGTGAAAATCAAGGAATAGACGAAGCAGTTGTAGCTAGAAAGTCAAAATAACGCGTAAATGAGTGATATGATGGTGATGTAATGATTCACAATATCTTTCGCTAATGATGAAATTTTTAATCTATTGTATACATATAAAAAGGTTTTGATTAAAAAAATGAGTGAATAGGCAATTTAGTCCTTGAGATTGTAACCAGTTTGCATATTAGTCCTTAACTTAAATTTTAATTCAAAATAGTCCCTATATTTACATCCGTTATGCAAATAAGTCCTTGCTGTTAAAATCTAATTTATTCCGTTAGTCAAATGTCTATTTGGCACACCTCAGTCCACGTAAGCAACCCAATGTGACAAGTTTGAGTCCAATGTGGCAAGGACTAAATTGAAAAATCTAAAGAAACACAAATTGCTGCAGAATCATTACCCCACTCTTTCAAACACGGTATAAATAGGGTAAGCTTCCTTCATGGCATCAAAATCGGCATCCAAAATATATTATTTGAAGCAATTCATGGAGAAATAGAATTCAAAATATTAAGAACAACAATTACATACGGGTCAGGCGAAAAAGAGGAATTTGCAAGCTGTTCATCAGGAGGGCTTCCATCAAATGAGACAGCATGTGCAGCCCCGGCTGAGTAGCAAGCAGAAGAAGAGGCTGAGAAATTCTTGAGCCATGATCCATGCAGCAAACTCGAATCCCGGATCCTCCTATTAGCATCAAAAGTAGAACACCCAAAACTCAAAGGACCATACAATGGTTGTAGTCTCCTTAGATTCACACTACCCCTCAAGCAACCTACAGCAGGCTTTGTGAAGTCTCGCACACTACCACGACCTGAGATTAAGCCATAAGCATAAACATCTCCCAGCATAGCATTGGAATGTGAGGCAGTAATCATTGATTTTGTGTGAAGTGTGTGACTTGAAGTGAGCGAACAAAGAGGCAAAGCTGAACTTCTGTACAAGGATGTCGGCACTCCTTGTTGCCTTGTTATTGCTTCCCGAATGCGACAGTAAATGGTTGCATTCAGCCTTGAGAGAATGCCAGGCATGATCTTATTCCCCTATGCAAAAATACCCTTAATTCAGTTTCCCGATTAAGAATAATGTGAAACCACGGGTGTGATTTGAATTAACAAAACTCATTCCTTTTTTACCCCCACCAAACCTTGCTTCAAGAGTAATGAACCGCACTCATAATCTGAAATGTTGAAATTTGAACAAATATTATTCGAAGTTTCTAACTTCATGAAAACAAACACCCCACCAGATGCAAAGAGCAAGTACTAAATAATTGATATTATCATTTGTGAGAGAAACCCCCAAAATGTTTTGACTTGGGAAATATCTTTTTATTGAGAAGCAAATGTACTGGGACTGTATCAATTTTGCATCAGTCAATAATGGATTTCATCAACCTGTTCAATACTACTTAGGCACTATCTTATATTTAAAAAAAAATTGAATATGTCAAAGCCAATTAAAAAAAAATGAAGCGGTTTAAAGTTAAACAGGGCACTCAGAAAAAAGTTTAGGCATGAATTCCAATGTGGTCCCACCGTAAATTAATACCAGCAAGAAAAAGAAGATGGATTCTAATGTTCTATGGCGTACCTGTTGAAGGAGGAGTTTCCTGTTGAAAGAGCAACAACAAGAACAAAATGCGGCGGTGAATGAAACACAGGAGGCTTGTAACGTCAATGAAATTTTTTACTTAGGAGGCTTGTAATCTAGAGATGCTCAAACAAGACGATGGTCAATTAAGAAATCTGAAAGTGGTTACAACAGGATGGAACAATTTCTTGCTTCAAGATTGAGGGAAATTATGAAGGCAAACTCCTGCGACTTTTTTATGCCCAAGGTACACCAATAGGTTTTGCAAAAGGGTTTGGGTTGGGGTTTTGGTTTGCAATTCCACTGGAGGAGGGCAGAGGGGGGTTTGGGTTTTTGGGGGGTTAGGGTTTTGGAGGGGAAGAGGGGAGAATGGGGGTGGAGGAGGAATGCGGAGTTGAGGGTGGTGGTGGCACCGGGAAGAAGATGAAGAGATGACATTAGGAAGGGGAGAGAGGGAGAGGGAGAGGGAGAAGAAGAAGATGAAGGATGACGAAGAAGAAGCACAGTGGTTGAGTGAAGGATGACGAAGAAGAAGCACAGTGAAGAAGAAGGACTATTTTGCAATACTACCAATAATAGTGCCACGTTAGTTAGCCTACGTGGCACTATAATTGCCAACAATACATCTCATTAACGACGTTAACTTCGAATGTAACGGTAAGGACTTATTTGCATAACGAATGTAAAGATAGGGACTATTTTGAATTAAAATTTAAGTTAAGGACTAATATGCAAACTGGTTACAATCTCAGGGACTAAATTGCCTATTCACTGTAAAAAAATTGATTCTATCGAATGATCTGACTTGATAATCTTACATTTATTCTTTCTAAAATTATTAAATAATATTATTCAATTCAACTAATTCATTTTAATGATTTCTATTTCATTCATTAATGATACTATTAAGTGATACATTTTTTATATTTGGAAATAATTATAATTTAAATTATGTATGAAATTAAAAAAATAATAATTAAAAATAATTCAAGACTGAATTGACTCATTATATTTTAAATTGATTCTAAAATTTTTATATTATATGATATTCAATTTATTTAATGTATTATAATTATGATAATTTTTTTATTAATTATCATGATTTTCTATAATTTACATGTATAATTAATTTACCAATTATATATGTTTTTCAAACATTTTACAGGTTTCCGTATACATTTTATTATTTATATAATTATTCTATTAGTATTTAATGTAATAAAATTCTATATTATTATTTTTAAAAAATTGGTATATTTTCTCTAACAAAGGTGTATAATTATTCTTGTGTACAAAAGTTTAAAATTTGATCAATTTTTTTAACATAAGTATATAATTATTTATCAATATTTAATATGAATATTCTATTAGTATTTAATGTAATAAAGTTCTATGTTATTATTTAAAAAAGTTGCCACATTTTTTCTAATACAGGTACATATACAAAAAAATTTAATCTGATACATTTTTTTAACATAGATATATAATTATTCCCATATGCAAAATTTTCTTATTTGATAATTTTTTATTTTAAAAATATATTTTTAAAATTTTAACAACTTTAATTTAAGTATTCTAAATAATATATTATTATTTAAATTTTTTTATTAAACATTGATTTTAACCAATTTACCAATTATGTTATATTATTAATACTTTAAAAATAAATTAAACTAGATCATATCTATAATATATCCCAATGATTCTATTAATTTTATCAATATTTCTAATAAATTGATCTTATTATTTATAATATTTTCGTATATATGATAACTTAAAAATAATTAATTAATTAATTAAATTATTATAAAATAATATTTTATCACAGGAACAAATGTTATTTTTGACCAAATTTAGTCATCAACAAAGTTATTATATACTTTTTAATGGTAACAAAGTTAGAAAATAAAAAAAAACATGCAAAATATTATCAAAATAAAGGGAATAATCCGACCTGTGATAACACCCCGTGTGCATATAAAAATATATTTAAATATTTATTAACATATATACTAATATACATGTATTTAAATTTAAATCAAATAATTAATAGTATATAAAAATTTATTCTTATAAATTATAAAATATGAATTTATTATCCATACAAGACATAAAATACAAAACTAGTAATATATATATATATATATATATATATATATATATATATATATATATATATATATATATATATATATATATATATATATATAATTCTTTGATGCATTCATAGAAAGGCAAAGTCAAACAAAATTGAAAGTATAAGAGTATTCTTACCTTTAATACACAATATAAAAATTCTGAAGATGTATTTGATTTCTATTATTATTATTTTTCATAGTTAAAAACACAACCTGTGATTTTTCTTAATAACCAAAGAACCCGAAAAAAAGGAAGAAATGGTCCTTAGAGTTGAATGCACCGGTACTATGATCCTT
This sequence comes from Glycine soja, assembly GCF_004193775.1. Lineage (NCBI taxonomy): Eukaryota > Viridiplantae > Streptophyta > Magnoliopsida > Fabales > Fabaceae > Glycine > Glycine soja. The sequence continues at coordinate 29,927,022 of NC_041015.1, read as the reverse complement.
AATAATATTTTTTATCTAACACTTAATAAAAATATTATTAAATTTTTTATAATATAATATATTTTTATAATATTTTATCAAATGTTGTATATAATTCATGTTACAACAGATTTTAACAACATGAAGTACATACAACATTTTGATAAAATATCACAGAAAAATATTAGTAATATTTATTTATATTTAAGGTTATTTTTAAATATTGTAAAAAAAATTTAACAATATTTTTCCTAAGCGTTAGCTAAAAAAAAAATTAGTGAAGATCATATATGTAATACTGTATTCATATTAACACGCAACGAAAATTAAATATTATTAGAAAAAATAATATATAAGTAGTTTCTTAAAATTGTCACTAAAATTTTTGTGATCCATATATATCAGTGACAAAAAAGCAATGTTTGTCACTGAATTGTCATTTTGATTTTTTGTTACATGATAAGAGCATGTGTGAATTGGTTTCTAGCTGTGGCTACTCATTTTCTTTTGAAATGTCAGAATTACCAGAATGCAATCATTTTCACTTTAACTTAAATTTTAAGAAAATTATGTGTAGATATATAAATAAAAAAATTAAATTTTAGGGGAATATGTAATTACCATAAAAATATTTTTTAATATATATATAAAGTTTGTCTACGGAATTACCAAGATGAAATATAATATTTTAAAAATAATTTTTTCATAACATCATTTTAAAAACAACAAAATAATTTTAGTTATTTAAATTAAAGAGTAATCCTATACTCTTATCATCTTAATAATTATTCTAAAATATTTTATATGAAAAGATAAAATTATTACCCTCTTAAAAAGAGGGTTAAAAATTATTTAAAGGAAAAGCGTTAAATTAGCACAAAATATTGTAAAAAATATCTTATCCAACAAATATATAACTAGATAGCTCAAATATAGGCTTTGTCACCATTTTGTGATCATTATCTAGTTACATTTGATAATTGTTTGTCAGGTTTGCCGGCCATAAAGCTTGGTATGGGTCTTGAATCTTAAATGTGAGGACAATTTTGTCAAAGATGCTTTCATAGTTAACCAGATAATCACGTGCCTCTAAATTGTACGTGACTTGAACTTGTAAAGCTAATCAGGACAAGACTGAAAGATAAGAAACACTTCCTGTAATGACAAATGTTTGCCTCACGGACACTTCATTCCTCTACCTCATATTCTTGGCCTATTCACCATTATACTCATTTTATCCCAAATGATGTCAATTTTAAAACTAATACAAATTGGTTTGGACATGGCACGTGTAATCGTACGTTGTGCTAAATCCAGCTATATTTGGCTATGATTTCTTTCTCACGAAGACATCAATTTTTTTTTAGATTTCAAAGAGAGATGGTTTTTTTTATCAGCAAATAAATACTTATATTAAATAAACAAACGATATAAGACATATCTTCAAAATAATTAGAAAATCAACCGCAACTCATTCTAAAGATTTCTATAATCAACCGGTGAACATTAAAACTGCCATACCCACAGGTTACACTATATTTACAGAATGAATGAAAATATTAAGTAACCCAATTAGGGTCATCAACACCTACTAAATCCACTCAAACAAGCCTCTCACAAAATTGATTATTACACATGCATGGAGACAAAACATGCAGTCCCTGCTACCTTATATTGGTCCTTCCTTTATACATCCACTAAAGTTTGAGACCCATTGCAATAATAATAGAAAATATACATATTACATCACCTAATTAACATCGATATATATAAAAATCGATGTTAACAAATATATAGTGATATTTTTGTTAATAAGTGGACTTGGTTAACATCGGTTTTGAGAGAACTAATGTTAAGAATTGAACTCAACATCGATTTTATTTAGAACCAATGTTGAGACTTGTTTGTTAACAATGGTTTTAATATAAACGGATGTCGTGCTTGAGCCTAATAATAAAACTCAAATGTTCTAATTCTCGTTTCAGCTTTCACGCGTGCCCAAACCTCTCTTTGTGTCCAAAGCTTTGTCAAGTCCTCAAATCTCGTCATCACCACCATTGTGCATGTCGCCATCGCATACTTAGTTTCACTGGCCCTCGCCTCTCATGACCACTTACTAACTTTCTTCATGCCGAAACTACTCTGGAAATGTCGCCAGTCGTCATCGGTGCTGGCCCTCGCCACTCATTGTCATTGTCATCATCGTTGGTTTGAGGTTCAAATATTGTTTTCTTTTGCTATTTCCAGTTTCTTATTTCTTATTTATATCGTTGTTAGGGTTCTAGGGTGTGAGCTTGATTTTAGAGTGAGAGTCTCAGGTTAAATTGGGTGATGATTTGTACTCAGAGAAAATGCTAAAGAAAGAAACTAGTTAAATTGGGATATGACTGACGGTAGGAAGATGAATGCATAAGAGTTGAGTTGGTTACATGATTATTGGGATTGGAATCACTACTCCAAAAAATGTTTCTTACAACGTGCCATAGACGACTGTTGTCAGAAACAGTCATTAAAGACAACGTGGTGACAATCTTGTAATTAGATGGATTGACAACGAAGACGATATTCAAATAACCGTCATGGAATTGTGAGTTTAAGGACGGTTATTCGAAAAACCATCATTGAAGAGTAACTACAACGATAGATTTTTAAAAATTGTCATACTAGACCTATGACTTACAGAACTTGTTTCTCACGCAACTCTCTCTCACACTAACCCTTTCCTCTCACTTGCGTTTAAGCTTCTTCTCTCCTTTCGTTCATTGTTGTCGTACCTCGCTCATTGTTCTCTCAATAAACTCCACCAAAACACACCCGCATCTCTTTTTTCTCCATCTACTTGTTCTTGAATCAAATATCTACAACTCTTTCTCTTTCTTTCTCTCTCTCTCTCTCATTTTCTCATAATTTTTCCCTTGATATTACCATGACCGAACCAATAGAGCCATCCATGTCATCTTCATCCCTGAGGGACCCAACCACTGTGGTTCACCCAAGGCACGAGCCCTTTGAGCATGACCTCTTGCCAATCCCGCGCAAACCCTAATTTTGTTGAAGCAGAAGCTTCTCGAGTTATCCTCCAATCGACGACAATCTTCGTGTCACTGTAGATCTCCATTGATCATGATAGGCTCATCCTCAACCTCGCCTCAATTTTGCACTTCGGCTCCAAAGCTCTCGTCATCGCCAAGCTTGGCAAAATCAATTATGTCAGCGTCGACGTCCATGATCTGGTTTTGTTCCTCTACATTCGATCCTACAAGTGGCTCCTCTTGTGCACACATAAGGACTCCGCAGTTGTCACCAATGTCTAGCCTTCTACCTCTACCTCTGATGGCTACTTGTCCTCTCTCTCATCACTTTAGGTGAATTCTTCATTTTCCTTCCATCCTAGCTTTTTTTGTGATGCAATTCGATGTGTTATCATGCGCTATTAGACATTGAGGTGTTGTTTTGGACCAATGCATGGCTTAATTGCTAAATCTTGGATTTATTTCTTGTGTTTACTTTCACATTTGAACCCTTGGATTTGGTATTCTTTATTTTTTTGGTTGGTGTTTGGTGCTTTTTTGTTCATGATGATTCTATTATTATTTGATTTCCGTATTAAACTACTACAATTTCATGTTGAGTGATTTTTTTGTTGATTTGATACTAAACTAGAAACATTGATTCTAATATTGAATGTTTTATAGCTCGTACACAACAATAGTCGATGGTTTATGTTGTCCCAGGCTAATGAAGAGGTGCATCAATTGTTGTATCTGCAAAAGCACTTGGCTAACATTGTGTCTTTTCTAGCATAGCCTATGGAGGGAGAAGGCGAAGAGTCCCTGGTTTGTTAATTTACTGTATGCTACCTATGGGTTCTTGCTGATTTTGACTTCAAGCCATTATTTCTTATATTCTCAATACCAAACTTTGCATATGGAATCAATCTTGTAATTCGTATTATATGATGCTTTGGTGAGCTCAAACACTAACCCGAAAGTGATTGAGTGCCATGGAAAGTAATTTTGCATTGTTAGTTGCATTCTTTTTTGTGTCCAACAGTTGCTCCTAGCTCCTGCAAATAACGCTATTATTTGTTGCTTAATCATATTGGTTTATTGTTTAGTGTTTACTCGTTGCCATATATTTCATCCAAACTTGATATTTTGTGTTTACACTCAAGAATTCAACTGTTAAGAATTTTGGTGCAGATAGATACCCTTTCATGTATCCTTCTAGTATGGTTGAAAATTTGTACTATGATTTTATGACATTTCACTAGCTTTTCAGTATCCTTGTGGAGGGCAGAAACATGATTATATACTATGTCCCACTCTCATTTGATTTAATTAGGGTCATGGTTGTGGAGATATTGATCCTAGGTAAGCCTTTAACTCTTAATATTATTTTTTCTTATAAAACTACAAATAAATGCAATTACATCCCATATAAGCTTCTGCTTTCTGAATAAATTGGTTTTTAGTTCTTAGTATTCTAACTTGAGCAATAAAATGATTGATGTTTGCCTTTGGGTATTATTCAAATAATATTTTTTGTAAAAAGGTTTTAAATTGAAAGAATAAAAACTTTGATACATGAGTATAAACAAAAGATTGTTTTGTAGATAAACAGACTGATGTACAACTTCAACAAAATCATTCAAATAATATGGCCTCAATTTTTATATGCATTGAAGAACAAAACTGTAGCAAACTTAGCACATTTAAAAAGCACATTAAAGCTACCTTCATATTTTTACTTGTTAATGTTTTCTCTGTTTATGTTCTTTTATTTTTTATGTCAAGCGTAGATTGTTCCTATTCTTGATGTGGTGATCTAGAAACTAGGAGCACTTACACTATTGATTTCTCAATATAGAAAATTTTGATAAACTAAATTGCTTTAGACACCACCCCAGTGGAGAAGTGCAAAATCCACTACTAAAATAATGATTTATTATGACACACTAATAACTACGGTCGGCCATAAACGTCTTTGAAAATAAGATAATGGCAGTATTGTAATTAAACGCATTAATATTATGAGTTTAAGTACGGTTATTCAAAAACCATAGTAATTGAGTTATATACAAAGGCGGTTTTGTAAAAACACTGTCTTTAAACGTTTACACTTTCTTTCTTTCATTGGGCAGCGTGCAACCTTTTCGCTTTCTCATTCGTACACGCTCCTTCACTACTCACAATTTCAAAATCCCTAAAACACTCACCCTAATCAATCATTTACGCTCCATTCTTCTTAAATCTATACCAACAATAAAAAAAATCGTCAACAACAACCAATCCGCCCCCTACGACACCACGTCGCACGCCCTATGCCGCAACCTCGCCTCTGAGATGCTCCACCCCTCACGCGTCAGCTCGGAGTTTGGGTTGAACGCACTTTACGACTCCGTGAACGGCGGAGGTGATGTTTGGATCAACGAGAACTGCTTCCGCATCGTGCGCCAGCTCAGAGAAGGTGGCTTCACCTAGATGCATGTACCGTGTCTACCTCTCTGCAATCTAGAGCCAAAATGGGGATTCTTCTCCCTCTCTTTTTCACTCTATGCTACTTCTTCTCTTTCATATTGTCGTATTTTAACTACGTTTTCTCTGCTTCTTGTTCAGCCTTTCAAGAGGTATGTTAAGATCGGGAGGGTTGCCCAAATCAACTACGGCAAGGAATATGGCAGGCTCATCGTCATTGTCGACGTCATTGACCAGAACAAAGTAACTCCCCCACCACCACCCAAGTTCTTACCTTTATTCACATTTACACACATCCATTTGCATGCTTTCTTAGAATTAGTTCTTGCTTTGTTGATAATCCTAATAATATTAGGCTCTTGTCAAAGCCATGGAGGATGTTGTTTCGTTGCTTTTCTATCGATTATTGTTATTGTTAATTTTTATCAATAGGTTATAATTGAAAATATTTGTTTCTGTTACTTGTTAATGAACAGATGTTAAGACCAAGTGAGAGAAGAGTTTATGGGGCAGGAAACTCATTGTCAGAAAGAGAAGGGCATCCCTCAATGATTTTGATAGGTTCAAGATAATGTTGGCCAAGATCAAGGTATAATTTTCTCTCTTATTTGATTGCAGTTCTTATTAGTTAATGACCTTGATGCACATGCTGAAACTGAAATGTGTGTTTCACTGTATTGTTATGTCAATGTGTGTCTTGGTTTTATTCAATTGTAATTTTTGGATTTTTTTAATTTGTGCAAAGGGCAGAGGTTTTAATTTATGCATTTGCAGGGCTTGTTTTGGAACCACTAAATATTGTCATGCATGGCTCAGAAACATGGTTTGAAAATTACTAATTCCTTATTAATTATATAATTTGTTCTTTCATTAGTTAAAGCTTGATTGGGGATAGCTCTTGATGACCAGCCTTGCAGCAATCCAGATTGTCTATATCTTCATGAGATTGGCTCTCAAGAGGATAGTTTCACAAAATATGAAATAATTTCAGCATACACTAGGTATTTTTCTAATCTTAAATGAGCTTTCATGCAAGGCCTGTTATGATTCTGTTGAAAGATAGAAACTGTTGAATGTTTCTTGTCCTGGTTGCATGCTAGTCCTGGTTGCAAAGCTGAGGCTAAAATATTACTTTCATGCAATTGGCAAACTTTTTTTTTCCTATAGTTAGTTAAAGGCTGCATGTATTTTTTAAATTGATTCAGATGGGTTTTGTTGGCAGTTGATACATGATTGGACCATTCATTTTCCCTCTATTCTATATTGTTTTTATTTTATCTTCTGTTATCAAAATCAAAAGATGGTGTTTAAATCCGTTCATAGGAATCATTAAATTCTAGATTGCTCTGATTTATTACGTATAATTTCTTTTTTTCCCTATCTAATTAAAGGTTTCAATTGCTTTTGAAAGTTATATTTTAGCCTGAGCTTTGCACAGAATATATATTCTTTTGAGAGTGGCAATCTATGTTAGTTATATTATTAACAAAATATAGTTAATTATTTTAAGAAAAAGGATTTACTAAAATAAGTGAGTTTTTTTTTTCAATAAATAAATAGACTGGAACAAGGACACCTTCTTATACTCCTCTGTACACGGTACATTAGTTTGTATTTTGAGAATTAGTTGAATTCTTTATGAGGTTACTAAGATAGAGTAAAAAGATATATATAGCTTAATATAATGGATGATACTGTGTTCTCTACCAATAAAAAGCATGCTACTATTTAAATGATACTCTGCCATCAAATACTACCTTAACAAATAATGAATGGGTAATTCTATTTTTTTTATAATATCATTAATTTTTCTAGTTGTTAAATATAGAATTTTTTATGTTTCTAATATGTTAAATATTTTTACTTGCAACTTTGTCAATTCCATTAATAAAATTATGCATTATGGACATCATGAGAATTTTTTATGCATCATTCTGTGCCGAACTTTAAGATTATACTTGTATTGTCAATTCCATGTACTTTAAAGTTTTAATTTCTTGCAAAATTGCTCTCCTGAAATATCTTCTTTGAGATTAACTTGGTTGCAGTGTGGACTATACTACGTGCATCAGATTTTTTTAAAAGGTATTTTCTCTTCTCCCACGTGTTGCTTTATTCACATACCATAGATTAAAATTCTGACATTCTACATAGTGTGGATACACCTCTTAAAAATAAGATGCTGATTGTTTATTCACGTATGTACATATTGTTGATTATAGATATACTATCTTGAAAGATCCTTATTCACGTAGTTGAAACAGCATAAGAAACATTGTTTATTCATGTATGTACATATAATTATGTAGTCCTTACACGTATAAGTTATTAGCACTAATTAATTAAACTAGAAGGATCCTTATTGTACTTTAGTAATTTTTCTTGATCATGAGAGTTCTCTCTCTTTATTTAATCATAGCTCCCAGTATTATGTTTTTGGATCATTCCTATTGTTATTTGTCTTAAAGGTCTAATAGAAATAAATTTAGAGTTTGTTTGAGATAGTTGTAAAAAATAAATTCTTATGTTACTAAGTCCCAAAACATGAAAACTACTGATAGCAAATAATGCTTTTATTATTTTTAAATTTAATATTTTTTTGTCAAAATAACATTCTAAGACGGTCGTTAGCAAAGAAACGTCTTAGAAAGTTACCTTTCTAAGACGGTGGTTAGCTAAGCAATGTCTTAGAAATGTAACTTTCTAAGACGGTGGTTAGCAAAGAAACGTCTTAGAAAGTACCTTTCTAAGACATTTCTTAGCTAACCACCGTCTTAGAAATTTACCTTTCTAAGACGGTCATTAGCTAACGACCGTCTTAGAAGGCAACGTTTTTTTAAGACGCGTTTTATAGGCCCGTCGTAAACTTTCGACGACGTTAGATTCAAAGACGGTGCTCCACCGTCTTTGTATGTTATTTTCCACCGTCTTTGTTTGTGTTTTTTGTAGTAGTGATCACACAAATTTCTAATGTATATAGCCTTAGTAACTGTCTACAACTGTCATTTCTTTCTAATAATTGAAACATTTGTTATACCACAGGCCAATATTATTTTAAAGCAATAAATTTAAATTGTTTTATTCAATAACATTTAACTTCCTCAGTTTACTTTCTAGTTCCAACCAAAAAATATGGCCTAGAGTTTCGATCTTGGTTCATGCTTAAAATATTTTATAACGATAAAAAAAATTGTGTTTGGAGATAGTCGAGTTATTATAGAGGAACCGCTTCCTTCCAAGTTTATTTGATAATTATGTATCTCAGTATTGTTGATGTCTACAATGTCCATAGATTGTAATAAGAATCATGATAATAACTAAACTAAATGTGGTAATATAACATACAGTTGAAAATCTGCTTCACTCTCGAACAGTGACATAGTATAATTACACAGGCACCAAGGAAACATAAAACATTTGACAAATTTCCACATGGCTGGTGAAAAATTACTTCATTTACCATGCTTCTTTCTTTTATCTTCAAGAGGCTTAGAAAGGCTCGTGTAGACTCTGAGCTGATGGAATACTCTCCCGATGACAGAGGTGATCTGTATCTGCTTGTGGTTTTATCATCTTCATTTCCTCTTTCTATTAGTTTTCAAAATTTCCTACGATAGCTTGCAGTGTGATCTGATAATCATCTTGTAGTTTGGAATTATGATACTTATCTTGACTGCAGTTGGCTTCGGTAAGTGTATAAGGTCCCACATGCATGATTATTTCCTCTGAACAAAGAATGGGGTTGGCTTACAATATTCTGTTAAAATTTGTTGTAGTAACCTCAATTTTGGGGTGGAAAATGATTGTTTAATTTTGTTCTTAAATTAATTGTCTAATTTTCCAAGTTCTCAATTTCCTCCTTAATTTTCTCTTTTTCTTTTGTGATTTATTTTAAGTCTTTTCCAAATAAATCATTGCAGCTTACTTTTCTTTGGGTGGATCCTCATCACATGCATTTTTATATTATATCTTTAGTTGTTCACAAGTAAGTTCCATCAATTAATTTAACTCACAAATCAACCATGCTTTATTTCAATTTGTAGGCTTTTGGTTTTGGATTTTGGTTACAGTGTGTCTACATGGGAATCTTAGGCCTACTTTTCAATTGTGTTTTTTATTTTTTAATTATAAAATTATGATCTTATTTTTAATTTATTTTTTATTTTGAAAAATTTGTGCAAGAAAAAAGAAGACTCTCTTAAAAAAAAGACAAACAAGTTTTTTTTGTACAAATTTTCAAAAAGGAAAAATATACTAAAAATAATATGATAATTTTGTAATTAAAAAGTATAAAAAAAATAAAAACACAAGTAAATGGGCCTTGTAGGGCTTGTTTACTTCTATTTGACTTTTAACTTACAAAATCGTCATGTTCTTTTCGTATTATTCTTGTTTTCAAAGATTTATACAAGAAAAGGAGAAAAAAATATTTTTTTTCATTGTTTCCTATACAAATCTTTAAACACATGAGTGGCACACTGTGTCGACATGGTCCACTGCTGGCTCATTTACTAGACTGTTCCTTTGTTGTAGATACCTTTGATCAAATCAGTAAGGATGATTGTTCAATGTTTAGGCGATACAACAATCAGATCTTCATTGACTTGGTGTTAGTCTTAGTTGCAATTATGTTTTCTATGATTTTGTGGATAGTTTTTGTTAGAGAGAGACAAGTTCAAATTTCTTCAAACAATTTTAAGGGAACACTTGCTAAAGCTCAATAAGACCAAAAAATTGTCATTTGAAAGGTAATTAACTACACTGGATATGTAGTTTTCTCTGATATATGTTGCTTTCACTTTAAAGTGTATTGGTAATCTTAGCTTACAAATCTATAATTTTATTTTTCAAGTTGTAGTGATGTTAAGCTGTTAGATTCCTTTAAGAACATATGTGTGTACCATATTTATGGATAAGGCATTAGTTTCAACTAGCTCTACAATAAAAGGAAATACAACAATAGATTCCTTTCATGAATTTACTGATGTTAAGTGGCTGTAGGACAAACCTCTCTCAAAGTTTTTGGATTCCCAATGGTTATTCATTCAGAGGGTTGAAGAAGAGAAGTTTCTTCAAGTTAAAATAGAGTTGTCTGATCATATTGTAAATGAATTGACAATTGTATTAATGCTTATCTAAAAGATAGTGAAGGAATATCTACTACACTTCAGAATGAACAACATAAACTAATCATCCAAGATGTCATTTCAAATTTCCTTTTTCCTTCTATGGAGAAGGAATGTTAAATTTCCTTTTTATTGTAAACATTATAATCACTTAATAATTTATTGATAATTATTTGAGCATAAGTGTGTGTGTGTGTAAAGTACACTTTCAAAGACGATTTTTAGAAATCCATCTTTAAATTGAATTTGTCCCTTTTTAACTTCTTTTTTTTATGAAAAAAATGCATTCTAAGATGGTTTAGAAACAACTGATGTAAAAACCAACATTTTAAGACGGTTTAAAAACCATCGTGGAAAGTGTATACTTTCCACAATGGCGGATTCAAAGACGGTTCAAAATTGTTGCCGAAAAGGTAATAAAACCATCTTTCAAAGGTGATTTAATAGTAGTGAATGGTAATCATAGCATGTTTGGTAGCTTTTGGTATATGTAGAAATTAATTTAAAATTAACAACTTGCTGAAGATTTGGTTTACTAATATAGATTGAGCATGTTTTGTGGACTAAAGTTGCTTTTAAAAAAATTAACATGTACACACACCCTCTATCACTTGATTGTTTCATATTACTTGATGTTGTTGTTTGGGTCGTGATCGTTGTGTCATTTGATATTTCCATCTATTGAGATGTTTGTTGCATGTTTGAGTCTTTTACATGTGGTGGTAAGAGTAACCTAGCAAAGATTTTACATGATCTTGAGGTGTTTTGGCTCGTCAGCTGTCTCTGTCTAGATCTATCATGGGAAAAGTATCATTTTTGTGTGATTGAGTTGATAATATGGTTGTCATTATGGAACCAAAATTTCCATGCTGGTTTGAATTGATGTTCCTGTTAGGCCATGTTATTATGTCACACTAGTATTATACCCTATTTAAACTGATTGTTTTTTTTAAATGAAAGTCTTAAAAAGCATCTCAGAAAGTATTGGAATTTTATATGTTGGTAAACTGAAATTAAAGAAAATAAGAAAAAAGAATGAAGGAGAAAGGGGAGGTGTAATACTAACACATGAGATAAGAAGAAAACTGGGTGCATATGGCTAGTTGTTATTCAACCATTGCCACGACCTTACTATGCTTGATTTATGAACTTCCTGTATGAGAACTTTCTTTCCTCATTAGTGCTACTTAATAGATGGAAATGTAGATGTTCCTATTTAATGTATATATCCTTGGTAGCCATAGTAGCAATTTCTTTAATGAATCTTGGAAATTGATTTTATTGCAAAACTTATATTCATTCTATTAATAACTGCTATTTTATATACAAGTTATGTTCATTATGAGTGAACCTTAGTTCCCATTTGAGATTCAATACAATGATTAGTAAAAACAATTTGGATTAATCATTGTATTGAATCTTGAATTTTCTGTTTGGACAGTTTGGGAAGAGTCATTTTTTTTACTAGATTCATACGTATAGGTTAAGTCTATTTTCATAAATTTGATAAAATTTTGGTATAGTGCATTTTGCTTTGTTCTCTGGGTGCATACTTGACTGTGGTGGAATTGATGTCACCGCTTTCATGTCATTTACTTGGGGATCAATGCGAAATGCTGTTAAAATTTCATCAAATCTAAGAAAAGATACTTAACCTATGTGTATGAATAAAGTATAAAAAATGTCTTCCTGAATGGAATAGAGTCATACCTTTAATAAAAAGAAAGTGAGATCTTCATGCATGGAATAACTTTGTGAGTATCACAGAAGAGGAAAAATGAATCGAAGTTAGATGAATACAAGTTGCATGAACCCTTCGTATGATAATGAGATTCAACAGTTCTTGGAATTTGCCTTGGAAAGAACTCGACTGGATGAGGATGAGAAATGTTTATGTCCTTGTATTAAGTGTTTGAATGGGAGACGACAAGTAGTAGACAACATATGGAAACATTTTCTTTATGATGGGATTAAAAAGAATTATACAACATGGATATGGCAAGGTGAATTGATAGACATGCAAAGGGGGTCCCAAAATGAGCAGGCTGATGTAGAAATGGGTGATCGATTAGAGAACATGATTTGGGATCTTGCACAAAAGTCTTTTTAGTAAGCACATGCCCCTTTGTATGATACATTGAGAAGTTATTTGAAGAAACCTTTGTATCTGGGGTGCAAGAAGTCATTAACATTGTTGTCAACAGTATTAAGTTTGGTTAATGTGTAGGCCATATATAGGTAGAGTGATAAAAGCTTCACATCATTACTTAAGGTAGTGTAGGGTATGCTTGCAGAAGAAAAAACGTTGCCAAAAAGTTACTATGAGGTGAAGAAGATATTGTGTCGGATAGGTATGGAGTATGAAAAAATTCATGCATGCCCTAATGATTGCATATAGTACAGAGATGAGTTTGAAGCAATGCATAAATGCCCCAAGTGTGGGGTAGTACAGTACAAAGTGAAGGATGACGAGTATAGTAGTAATGAAAGCACAAAGAAAGGTCCCCTCTAGTAAAGGTGTTATGGTATCTTCCTACTATTTCAAGGTTTAAGCGATTGTTTGCTAATAAAGATGATGCAAAAGACCTTGCACTAACCATAAGTCATGGCCAGTTTTGCTAGTAATTTACAACCTGCCTCCTTGGTTGTGCATGAAGCAAAAATACATGATGTTGTCTAATGATGATTTCAAGGCCAAGACAGTCAGGAAATGACATCAATGTTTATTTAAGTCCTTTGGTTGAAGTCTTAAGAAGAGTTGTGGGAGGAAGGGGTTGACATGTTTAATGGGAATCAAAATGAGACCTTCAAGTTGTGTGCAATGGTATTTTGTACCATTAATGACTTTCCAACATATGAAAATTTGAGTGAATATAGTGTTAAGGGGTATCATGCATGCCCTATCTATGAAGAAGACACAAGCTACATACAACTGAAACAAACATGAAAGAAAAATAGAGCACACTCGACATCGAAGTTTTCTCAAACCTTATCACCCTTATTGACGATTGAAAAAAGCTTTTAATGGAAATCAGGAAAATGAAATTTTACCGATACCCTTAACTGGTAAGAAAGTTTTTGAGTGGATTGAGAACATCAATACTATATTTGGAAAGACCCAAAAGAAGTTGGCTAGTGAGAAAAACATATGGAAGAAGAGGTCAATATTCTTTTATCTTCCATATTGGTCCGATCTAGATGTTAGACATTGTATTGATGTTATGTATGTGGAGAAAAATGTGTGTGATAGTGTAATTAACACACTTCTTAACATTAAAGTCAAGACAAAGGATGATTTGAATACTCGTCATGATCTAGGTGCGATGGGTATACGTGACCAGTTATATCCAAGATCTAAAGGTTAAGAAAATATATTTGCCTCCAACATGTCATACATTGTCAAGAAATGAGAAGAAGTTTTTGTCAATGTTTGCAGCATGTGAAAGTGTCATAGGAATACTCTTCAAATATTAAGAGCCTTATGCAGGTGAAAGATATAAAATTAGTTGGTTTAAAATCTCATGATTGTCATGTCTTGATGTAACAACTCTTGGTCGTGGCGATACAAGACATCTTGCCTAACAAAGTCAAGCATGTCATAACTCGCATGTGCTTATTCATCAATGTTATATGTAGCAAATTCATTGAACCTATAAAGTTAGATGACTTCGAAAATGAGGTTGCTATTATCTTATGTCAATTGAAGATGTATTTTCCTCTTTTATTTTTTAACATCATGGTTCACTTAATTTTTTATCTAGTGAGGGAAATTAAACTGTGTGGCCCTGTTTATTTATGGTGGATGCACCCAATTGAGAAATTCATGAAGATCTTAAATGGGTATACCAAGAGTCTACATTGTCCTAAAGCACCCATTATTGAAAGGTAAATTGCAGAAAAAGCTAGAGTTTTGTTCAGAGTACATTGAAAAGGGAAACTTGTTGGGCTTCCTGAGTCTTTTCATAACTAGAGAGTGGGAGGTAAGGGTTCACGAGGACTGAATGTTGTAACTTAGGTTTAGAGGAATTGAATCAAGTGCATTTGTATATATTGAATAACACTAATGAAGTTATGCTATACATAGTTCGTCACAAAGCCTTAGTCAAGAAAACTAACCCAAAAATGACTAAGAATAGGGTGTTGAAAGAACATAACAAGACTTTCCTAAATTGGTTTAAAGATATAATCTTTGGTGATGACAATGCTTCTGAAATGTTAAGGAATTTGGTAGATGGGCCTATACGAAATGTTAGAACTTGGAAAAGATACAATATCAAAAAATATTTGTTCTACACCAAATCAAAGGATTGCAAAAGTACAGTGCAAAATAGTGGGGTTAGTCTAAAAGAAGAATCCCAACACTTTGCTATTGTAAATGATGACAACCTTCGTCTCGCGTCTATGCCTTACTTTGGAGTCATTGAAGAAATTTGGGAGTTTAATTATGTTAAATTCATTGTGTGTGTTTTTAAGTGTAAGTGAGTTGATAGCAATATCGGTGTGCAAATCGATGATTTTGGATTTACTTTGGTAGATCTTTAGAAGGTAGCTTATAAGAATGAGTCTTTCATCATGGCAAAATAAGCTAAACAAATATTTTATGTTCAAGATCCTTGTGATGAAAGGTGGTCAATGGTTTTACATGGAAAAACTATTAGTGTTAATCTTGAAGATGATGATTCAACCCTTGATATTTACAATTAAATAACTTATTATACTTTTGCATTGAATTTAATTAATATTCTTTTTAAACAGGCACATGGCCACACCATCGAGCTCTAGCCCTCCCGAGTCAAAACACCTTTATCGTTTACATCCAGAGGACTACAAAAGCCACACAGCTCAAATCATTGTTTGCCAAACCTGTGGGTTTGGAGATACCACTAGTTCATGTGGATCTTAACATTGGGAAAGCTATTGGTCCATACAAAAAGAAGTTAAGGACCTATTTGGGGGTCATCACTGTAAATCAAAACCTGCATGATTTACATTCTCCTCCTTTTTGATGATGACAACCACCTGTAGGTTAGGCATGCAAACCTTTATAGAGGCTATAGATTTAAGCATTTGGGAAGCCATTGGAATAAGGCCTTATGTTCCCTCCATGGTGGCTGGAAATACAACAACAGAAAAGCCTAGGGAAAATTGGAGTGAGGAAGAAAGAAGACGAGTACAATATAACTTAAAAGCCAAAAACATAATTATATCTGTCTTAGGAGTGGATGAGTATTTTAGGGTATCAAATTGTAAAGATACAAAATCTGATGAAGGCATCTTTCTTGGATATTCATTGCAAAGTAGAGCATATAGAGTATATAACAAAAGAACTATGATCATAGAAGAATTTATTCATGTTTCCTTTGATGACTCTAATGCTATTCCTCCAAGAAAGGATATTTTAGATGATATTGCAGAATCTTTAGAACAAATGCATATTCATGGACAAGATTCTAAAGGAAAAGGAGAAGGAAGCAATGAAGATCCTCTAGTTGAAGCCAAAACAAATTATGAACTTCCGGAGATTGGAAAGCTTCTAGAGATCATCCCCTTGATATATGCGATAATATGACTTTTGTTTCAATGATTGAACCTAAAAATTTAAAAGAACCCATAATAGATGAACATTGGATAGTAGCCATGCAAGAAGAATTAAATCAGTTTGAAAGAAACAATGTTTGGGAACTAGTTGAAAAACTAGAAAGAGCACAAGTGAGACATGTCAATTTATTGGATCTGCTCTTGTATCATGGCATAGTAAGAAACAAAATTGTGTTGCTTTATGTACTACTAAAGCGGAATAAATTTTTGTTGACAGTTGTGTCCAAATTTTATGGATGAAGCAACAATTATCTGACTATGGAATCCTTCTTGATCATATACCCATTAGGTTTGATAATACAAGTGCAATCAATCTATCCACAAATCCAGTACAACATTTTAGAACCAAGCATATAGAAATTAGGCACCATTTCTTAAGAGATCATGTTCTGAAGGGAGATTGTGTTCTAGAATTTGTTGATACAAAGAATCAGCTTGCTGATATCTTTACAAAACCTTTCCCTAAGGAAACATTCTTTGCCATTAGGAGAGAATTAGGCCTCTTAGATGATAGTGATCTAGATAAATAAGGATTGATTGGTTGATTGAAACATTTGTGTTTAATGATTAATTGAATTTGATTGTAAAGTGTTTGATTGTGTTTAATGATTGATTGAATTTGATTGTAAAGTGTTTGATTGTGTTTAAATATTTGTGTTTGATTATTGTGTTTATTGTGTTTAATGATTGTGCTTGATTGACTTTTCTTGCTTAACTAGAATGAAGTGTAATCATTGTTGATTAATCTAGTTAGATTATTTGATTATGTTTGATTAATGTGTTATGATGATTGAATTTACTTGATTGATATTCAATGTTTGTTAGTATGATTGATTGATAGCATTAGATGATGTTTATAGGAATAGAAATAGGTCATTTTTAGAAGAAAAGGCTATTTTAGTGTTCTGGTAATCGATAACCAACACACGTAATCGATTACACTAGAACAGGTGGCATGTAATCGATTACAGCAGCCCTGTAATCGATTACCAGTAGGCTGACTCATCCTGTAATCGATTACCAATCCTTGTAATCGATTACAAGGCGTCCTAGACTATAAAAATCGCGTTTTGTGGGCTCTTGTGCAGACCCTATCTTCTCCTCTTCATAGTGATGACGCACCACCATTCCCAAACCCTCAAACCTTCATATCTCCTTCGTTTCTTCACCAAATCACGTCCCACAAAGCCCAAACTTCATCTTTTCCATTCCTCTTTTGATTCCATCAATTGAAATCTGCAAAAACTTTGTCAAATGGCTGAATCAACGAAAAAGAGAAATGGCTCTTCCTCTGCCACCGCTGTTGCTGGCCATCACCATCACGGACCATCTAAAGCACCCACAACATCGGTTCCTCCTTCCGTGTCATCCCCATGATCAAGTACTTTATTTTCTTCAAATGATCAACGTTTAAGGTACTCTTCCTAATTTTCTTCTAGGATCATTCTAGACCCTAAGTACCTTGATCTTGAATTCTTTGATGGAGAAACATTTGATTGTTATCAAGTGTTTCAAAATTCTAGTTTGATTGATTTTATGTCTCTGAAACTGCCTTACTTTCCTAAACTAGTTTTTCTATTCTAATTTGAAAATTCAAGATGGTATTCTTTACTTTGAGGTGCAAAATATACCCGTTGTTATTAATCAGTCTTTATTCTTCTCATTGACTAAATTACCCAGTCAAGGTGTTCCTTTTGAGGGCACTATTGTTGATGACTGGAAGTTCGATTACTCAAGTCATGATGCTCGCTGTATGGTCTGTAATGACCAGCAGGTTGCTTGCTGGGTCATTAACCTTTGATTGTCGCATCATGCATTATATAATTGTTCGCATTTTGCTACCTCGTTCTTCTAACCTGGCTCAAGTCTCCGAGGAGGACTTGATTTTGATGTGGGCTATTCTTATCGGTCGTTAGATCGACTGGGCCCACTTGGTTAGGTACCGTATGCATAAGACATTACGGACCAATGCACCTCTTTCGTATTCTCATCTTGTCACCCTTTTTTTTCTCTTCGTCATTTCCAAATTCCTTTGGATGATGAACCCTTTGTTCAAGTAAAACGATCTTTTTCTATTGGTGCTGGTGTGGTTACCTCCTTTGGTTATCGAAAGGATGTTGATGGTCAGTGGATTCGTAAACAAGACTTGCCTCTGCCTATTCCTGACGAACGTACCCCATCTCCTCCGCTACAAAGGGTTGATTCCTCTTCTCTTCTGACCGAAGTCCTCAAGAACTTCGTGGTCTTTGAGCATTTGTAGGTGAATGATTTGACACGATGGATACTCGCCTTGATGCAATGGATGCACGCTTTGATGGGATGGATACATGAGGATCACTAGTCTCAAAGATGATATGAGCTTCATTAGGTATTGCTTCGATCCCCCGACTAAGTCTTATCTTGATTATGCTTTATTTCCTTAGTTTTATGGTTATTTCTTAGCCTTGTATTTTGGCTTTTAATCCTTAGTACTTTGGTTACTTTTTATTGTGTTCTTGCTTGTCTTGGATATGGTTGCTTTGTGTTTGTTTTGCTTTTGTCTTGGTTTGATTAGACTTGCCTGAATTATGTTATGGATTAAATCAGTTGGATTATGCTATGGTTATCTTTCTCTAGATGTGTTAAGCTCCTAATTTAGTTCTTTTCTCCGACCGTTTTTGGCTTTTTGATGTTGCCAAAGGAGGAAAGAACTTAAGGGTAGAGATTATCATGAACTTAGGCATAAATTTAGGAGGAGTAAGGGTTGTGAGCACGCATTATCAATTGCATATCATTTATCTTGATTTCAGATTATTGTCATCATCAAAAGGGGGAGAGATAGATAAAAGATAAAAGAATAAGGGAAATTATCAATTCTTTATGAGACAACTTTTTATATATGAAATTTATGAAATCTTCAACTGTCTCATATAAGCAATCATTGCAAAACCAATGAGGAGTAAACTATATATAAATAGATATTTTTTGTTGTTGCTCCTAACCTACAGGTGGTTGTCATCATCAAAAAGTGGGAGAATGTAAGTCATGCAGGTTTTGATGATGTTAAAAAGAATTTGCTTGATAATGAGTGTCATCATCAAAAAGGGGGAGAATGTGAATGTATGTATACATGATTTTGATGATGCCAAAGAAGAATCAAACAAGGTTGCTTCAAAGGATAAGTAATGCTTCAAGATTAATACAAGATTGCTTCAGCATACAAAGTCTTGTTTTAAGATTCACTAAAGATCAAGCCTTTCCTCAAAACAAAGTGTTTCCAAGACATCCTGTAACACCCTGATATATATATATATATATATATATATATATATATATATATATATATTAATAATTATGTTTGATGTTTGCTTATATTTGTTGTGTTATTTTATCTGTAATTATTTTTAAGGAGGTTAATTTAGTTAATAGAGGGGTGTGGATGGATAAGGATCTAGCTTCTCAAAGAAGCCTCTTGAGAAAGCTTCACAAAGAAGCCACGGGGAAGCTTCTTGAAGAAGCCTCTTAATGAAGCTTCTTGACGAAGCTACATGAAGCTGCCTCGGTAAAAATGCTACCCAGCCTTCGTTAACCATTGGATCTTCTCGAAATTTGGTCTGCCGTTTCACAAGATACTTGTCCACGATCTGACCGTTGGGATCTTTGAGAATATGTTTAGAGTGTGCTTGAAGCTTCCGTTCCCTAGAGCATTTCTTATTTAAGCACTTCAGCCTTTGCTTTTGTGTAGCTTAGGAAAAACTTCATTTCTTCTTCTTTCTTTCTTCCAAATCTATTTCTAAAGTTCCAAGCACTTTCTCAATCACCCACACCCACCATTAGCCACCAAAAACCATCGTTGTTC
The DNA here is from genome assembly GCF_004193775.1 of Glycine soja. NCBI lineage: Eukaryota > Viridiplantae > Streptophyta > Magnoliopsida > Fabales > Fabaceae > Glycine > Glycine soja. The sequence goes on along the minus strand of NC_041015.1, from coordinate 29,907,004 downwards.
TCCATTGAAACCCCACACCGAGAGGAACCCTTCAACCGAAGTGGAATCTTCCAACTTGGCTTACGGTTTCGATAGAGAACGAAACCCTAATCTGACCTTTCGTTTTCTTTCGAGGTAACCATGATTCTATGCTTGTTTCTTGTTAGTTTCATCTTGTCTTTGCATCTTTTCTGACTTTGGAACCGCCATTGCATGTCTTATGCTTCCTTTGAAAAACCTTAGAGAAAGAGACTTTGTAAACGTTATCCTTTCATGAAATGCATGTTATTTTCGTAACCTACATTGAACCCCGGTCACATTGGCATGGTCAGAATTTCCAAATGATGTTCCTTTGTAAAACCCGAAATGCTCTCAGCTCTTTCATGTAGTGATGTGGGTGTTTGACCCAGAGCACTCTTACTAGCTTTGTTTTCTGAAATCCATACTAAGTCTCCTTCGTTTTGGCATGGTAGAGGCTTGCGTGAAATCGACGAGCAAGGACAAAAAGGAATCTTCAAGTGACGTGACGAGAAATCCGCGGGGTAGCTCACGATAGGTGAGGGGAGTTTATTATAAAATTTACCGTTTTAACACTATAGTTAGGGTCAGGGAACCTAGCTATGAGGATATCTGCCTGTCCCTGTTGCATTCTGATTTTTCTTCAAAGAAAATTACGTTTTAACTAATGGGATGCGACATATGTGTGTGTGTGTGTGTGTGTGTGTGTGTGTGTGCAAAATGCGATTTGTTGTTGATGTCGCTATTAAGGATTTTAATTGATATGTGATGATAATGATAATTATGATGATATTGATTTGAGATGACGTTGCTAATAAAGACCATGTCAACATGAATTGTTATTATTGATGAATATGTGATTATGAAATGAGGTTGTTGTTGTTGTTGATAACGTCATTGAGATGAGATGATATTTATGTTGTGAATGACATGGAAATGGAATGTTGATTGATGTTGGAAATGCATTGGCATGTGCATGTTGTGTATGTTCGTGGGGGGCACTGTGCACTAACCTTCCAAGGTCTTTGGCACTAGCTTTTGGCCATGACCATACGTCGTATGGAGTGTATGTCATGGGGGGTAGAGTGCATTGACCTTGTCGGATGGCCCAGACGTGGGTAACTAGCGTGGTTAGTGAATCTAAGCATTTCTGAGGGGATGCTTAGGTGCTTTAATTGGTCCATGGTCTTTGGCACTTACTTTTAGTCGTGATCATAGCTCATACGACATAGGAAATAGAGTAACTATGGCCAAGTGTACTTTGTACTAGGGGGCTGTTACCTGGTAGGGAACACCTTTGGGCTCCCAGGCTGATCACCTATGGGAGGGGGGCTATTATGTGCACAACTGGGTGGTCTCAACAAACTCAGCACAGTTCCCTAAGTGAGAGTGTCGTGTGGACACGCTTAGGCTATTTCCTGAAATTTGGTTGTTGTTGGTACGTACCACATTGCATCTGAGTGTTGAGTCAGGTGCATGCATCATTCTGTGCAGCCTTGATTGGGTCCATGGATGGATGATGAGTAATTGTTGGATGTGGATGATGAATATTTGTTGGATATGAGTGTTGAATAATGATTGTTGTGTATGCTCATCATGTTTGCCTATGTTCCTTGCTAATTGTGGTTATTTGGAATTGGTATTGGTTCTTTTTATAATGAACTCACCCTTGCAATTTTGTATCGTGTGGTTGATACCTGTGATGATCACGAACCTTGTTCGTGGGAGCAGAATGACAGTAGCAGGGTGCAGGGAGTAAGATTCTGGTGAGGAGCCGCCGAGCCGACGTGATGACGTTGGCGTTATTTTAGGAGAGAGTTGTGTTTTGTAACCAACTCCTCCGTAGTTGGTTTTTAAGTTTTATTTTGTTGAGTTAAAGATGTAAAACTGGGATTTTAATTATATCTATGAACAGATTTAATTTTCGTTATGTGTATGACGTGTACCGAATTATTGTTTCTATGTAATTATGCATATTCACTTAAGTAATGACGTGTTGTTGGATGAATTTATGTTGTGACAAAATCATTTCTATTTTCATAATAAAAAATTAAGGAAGTTCTTTTTATAAAAAAAATTGAAATCATCGAATATTAGAGTGTGGATACCGTAGCGACGAGGCGGGTCGTTACACATCCAAGGCTTTGGGTAATGTTAAAAAGGGTTTTGTCATACCCTAATTTCGTCCGGGGATTATTACTTGATGACATGCAACCTTTGGTTAGCCGATTTGAGATACTTGGCGTCCTTTGTTGCACAATAAATGAAGTCCCGAGACTTGTCAGAAATCGAAAAGATGTGTTTTTGCACAATCCGTGAGTTTCTGTAACTTCTTCGAAAGCTAAAAAAGAGTAAATACATAATCCGTAAGGATTCGTAACCTTGCGGAAGGAAAATAAGTATCGTTAAGAAATTCGTAAAGTTTTGTAACGTTACGGAAAAAGAATCACAAAAAAATAGAAGGGGGTGCATTTAGTAAAAAGGGGGGTACAAATAGCAATCTGGCCCACTTGGGCCTTCCAGATCCTTCCTCCAGAAGGCTGTTGCTTCCGGAGGAAGCAACCTTGCTCGCCTGGGCGAGCTGGGTGGCCAGCTCCTCCCCTATTTTGCTATAAATAGAGGGAGGAGTGAAGAAGAAAAGGGTTCAGCCTTCTTGGCACTTCTCTTTCTCTCAAAATTGCTGAGGAAAATTATTTCCGTGAAGAAAATCCAAGCCGAGGCGCTTCCGTAACGTTTCCGTGAGTAATTACGCGAAGATTCTCGACCGTTCTTCAACATTCATCGTTCGTTCTTCGTTTTCTTCAGTCTTCAACGAGTAAGTACCTCAAACCGAGCTTTTCAATTCATTCTATGTACCCGTGGTGGTCCACATTTTGTTTCATGTATTTTTATTCTCGTTTTCATTCGCTTTTTATACCCCCTTTTGACGTGCTTAAGTCATTTATTTAAGTCATTTCTCGCCTAATCTAAAAATAAAATAAATTTCCACCGATCATTTGAATTGTATCATCCGTTAATTTCTGTTCAAATGAATTCCGACCGTTCGGTCGTGCCGTAACCACGTTGGAAATAAAAAAAGAGGTAAAATAATAATATAATAATCAAAAAATACCTTTTTAGTAAAATAAAGCGAAAAATCAATCGGACGTTTTCTCTTTGGGATTTCTCATTCTTAATTGAATTGACTAATAACTAAAGCGAAACTAAGGCTAAAATCAACTCGCCTAGTCAAGCTCGTCCACAAAAATAGGGTTTTGAAAGTTTATCATTTCAGTTTCTTACCAAGTAAAATAGATCATTTTTAAGGTCCAACGCCTTAAAATGATCACCTTTCAAGTAAAAAGAATCACTTGATTCACGCATAGGAAAAAACTACGTAGATCTGATTTCCTCTTTGATGGGGGGTACGTAGGAGCAAGTGCCCCGCTTTTGTCGACCTCAAAAAATAAAAAGAAATAAAAGTTAAGATAACACAATTCCACAATTCTAAAAAATAGGCTGTTGTCCTTTGAGACGAACGTGAGAGGTGCTAATACCTTCCTCAAACGTAAATACAACTCCCGAACTTAGAATTTTCACTTTGACCGGTTTCCTTCGGTTTTTCCGACGTTTTCCACAAATAAATGTTGGTGGCGACTCCGCGCATCTTTCCTCCTTTGGAAAGCGCACCCGTGAGCCTCGCCTTCGCCCGCCCGCAAAAGGGCATGTTGCGACAGTTGGCGACTCCACTGGGGATCTTTTTGTGAGTTAGTCCTATTCTAAGGAATTGTGGAATTGTGAAACCTTGTGTATGCATTTATTGAACTGTGTAAAGTGTAATAACTGCTGTATTTTTTGCATTCTTTACACTGCATTCTAAGCACCCACGAGTTTGAGTAAAAAAGGGGTCCTATACCAGGGTTCATGGGAATTTAAGGAGTGGAGGTGAATCTATCATCATGCTAGGTCTCCGACTTGCTTGATAATAGTGAAACCTCGTCTAGAGCTTTCTCTCTTTATAATGTGTTGTCGCTGGTATTCCATACCGCCACAATATTATTATCTTGAGTGATGATACCTCTAGAAAACAGTCGTGTGAGTTATAAATTGTTGGGGAGTAGTTATTAGAGACCCCTAGATATTGTCCTATAGGTTCCCAAATAGGGGCAAAGAGCAAACACGCTCCGTGCCATTCGTTCTCATGCATTTTTTTTGGTAAAATAGCACTAGTTTATAGTTTTTGCTAGTGGTGTTTGGTTTCTTTAGAGTAATACATAACCTTTTTATGCTACGTCGAGGCGCCATCGTGCCCAAACGTAGCATTAAAATTGGATCTCTGCGGTCTCGTATGTATAAATTACCCCTTCGTGTTGTTTTCTTTCTGTTTCATGCATACGCATTGCATCATTCATGTCGGAGTCTTGATCCACCCCCTTTTTTTAGGTAAATGATGGGGACAAATCAAAACGGCAAAAGGTTTTATCAAGTCAAGGTTAAAAGTCTAGATGTCACTAGCCTCAAGGAATTAGGAAGATTGATGGGACCTATCCAAAGGCAAGCCTTCCGCAAAGTGTACGGGAAGATTCTAGATTTGGCCATAGCAGAGGTATTTACGGAAGCTGTCGTATCCCTCGCCCAATACTATGACCAGCCGTTGAGGTGTTTCACGTTTGGGGACTTCCAAATGGTACCAACTATTGAAGAGTTTAAGGAAATATTAGGATGTCCTCTTGGGGGGAGAAAACCGTATCTTTTTTCCGGCTTTCTTCCTTCCTTGAGCAAGATTGCAGCTGTGATTGGAGATTCAACAAAAGAGTTGGATCGCATGAAACAAACTCGCAATGGAGTAGTGGGCCTGCCACGGAAATACTTGGAAGGCAAGGCAAGGGATATGGCGAGCCAAGAGAAGTGGGGCCCGTTTGTGGATATTTTAGCTTTGCTGATTTTTGGGGTTGTCCTCTTTTCGAACGTTGACGGTTTGGTAGACTTAGCCGCCATTGATGCTTTCCTCGCATATCACCATAGCAAGGAAAGTTCAGTGGTGGCTATCTTGGCAGATTTGTTTGACACCTTTGATCGGAGGTGTGAGAAAAACAGTGCACGGATCGTCTATTGTTTACCCGCTCTCTGTGTATGGTTGATTTCACACCTATTCCGACAAGACACGAGACACCCGTGTCCGCTTCAAAGCTATCGCTCATGCGCCAAAAAAGGAAGAGTCGATTGGGACCAACATTTGGCTGGGATAGGGGGCAGTGCGATCAATTGGTTTCCTCGTTGGAAGGAAGGCAAGGAAGGAGTTCTTTTCTCGTGTGGGGACTACCCTAATGTTCCATTGATAGGGACTAGGGGTTGTATTAATTATAATCCCGCACTCGCCATAAGACAGCTAGGGTATCCCATGAGGGGAGCGCCAACCGAAGAAAGTCTCTCGCCTTTCCTTGTGAGGAATTTAGGTGCACAAAGTCTCAAGGCGATACAAAGAGTCCACAAGGCGTGGAGAAGTCCGTTGAAGAAAGACAAGGAGCTTAGAGGCATCCGAAATGGCGTCATCGGAGGTTATCATGGATGGCTAAGAATTCACACGCGAGGGTTAGATTGGCTCTCCAAATTGAAAGTTATCGATGAGGAGAACTTCGAAGCTCCGAAGGAAGATGAAGAAGTCCGAGCTCTAAAATTAGAGCTAGGGAAGGCAAGACTCGCTAAGGAGAAGTTCAAATCAGCTGCTACGCACATCCGGAAAGAGTGCACCGAGTTACAAGAGGAAAACGTGGCCACTGCAAGAGCCCTTGAACAAGAAACCAAAAGGGCACGCAAGGAGGAATATGGCTGAGAGAAATTCCGAGGAGCATTGTGGGGTAGCAACAATGAGCTCAAGCTCCGAAGAGAGGAGAGAGATTTGTCACGGGTGCATGGCATGATCTTAAAAGAAGAGTTAGTTGCTTGCGCGAGGTCCAAAAGGAGTTTGGCTCAACACTTGGAAGCCACGGAGCAAAGCATGCTAACTATCATAGGGCAATACAAGGAAGAGTTGAACCAGTCTGTGGCCCATGAACAAAAGCTAGTGGAGGATTTTGCACAAGTGTACGCCGAAAAAGAAGCAAGAGGGAGGGTGATTGATGCATTGCATCAAGAAGCGACTATGTGGATGGATAGGTTTGCCTTGACCTTGAATGGAAGTCAAGAGCTCCCGCGTCTATTAGCCAAAGTGAAAGCCATGGTCGAAGTGTCTACGGCCCCCGAGGAGATTCATGGGCTAATCAATTACTGTCAACACATGATAGATTTGATGGCCCACATAATTAGAAACCGTTAGGTTCTCTTGTAATACCTTTGTATAATCTTGGCTAGATGAAAGCTTTGTTCTTTTTATAAAATGAGAAGTTCTGAACTCATCATGTTATCTAAAAACCTTGGGGTGGATCCAAGTGCTCCGATCATCCATTTGCATACTCATGTTTTGGTGGCATACTCACCGTTGTTTATTTCTTTAGGAATTTCATCATAACTAAGAAAACACCAAGGCACCCCTATAACACTCGATCCAGAAAAATGGATGATGAAGAGGGCGTGCAGGAACAGATGAAGGCTGATCTATCGGCTTTAAAAGATTAAATGGCTTCCATCTCAGAGGTCATGTTAAAACTCCAGAAAACCATAGAGGACAAAGCCACGGCAACCGCCTCCAGTACGGTTAGGGAAGCGGAGCCGGTGTTGCAACCCGCTTTAAATCCGGGCCGAGATAGAAACACGGCCGTGTTTGGTCGAAGGTATAGTCTGCAAGCTTATCCTTATGGCTTGCCTCCGGACTTCACTCCCCGTGCCACCCCGGAAGATTTAAGCCAAGCCCCTACTTTTGAGGGGCAACTCCCGCCTTATGACGACTATCCCGGGCAAGACGATGAGGAAGGAGATACCCATCTTGGCCCCCTGCTCCACCTCAAAGATCCGTCCCCACATGAACTACCCCAACCGAACATAGTCCGCCATATCCCGGCCTCACCCACACCCGTAAAAGAATCTGTTCCCTTCGTGGAAGATAAGGAAAAGATTGAGGCGCTTGAAGAAAGGTTAAGAGCAGTCGAGGGCCTTGGCAATTACCCATTCTCGGATTTAGCAGATTTATGTCTCGTGCCCAATATCGTTATTCCTCCCAAGTTCAAAGTACCAGACTTTGATAAGTACAAAGGGACGACATGTCCGAAGGGGCATCTTCGAATGTATTGCCGAAAGATGGGGGCGTATTCTGCAGACGAAAAGTTGTTGGTCCATTTCTTTCAAGACAGCTTGGCCGGGGAAGCTGTAGCATGGTATACCAATCTGGAAGCTTCCCAGATCCGATCATGGAAGGACTTGGCAACTGCTTTCATTAGGCAGTACCAGTACAATACAGACATGGCTCCCGATCGGAACCAGCTTCAGAGTATGACTAAGCGAGAGCATGAGTCCATTAAGGAATATGCCCAAAGATGGAGAGATCTCGCAGCCCAAGTCGTACCGCCCATGACGGAAAGGGAGATGATCACAATTATGGTTGATACGTTATCCACGTTCTACTATGAAAAGCTGATAGGCTACATGCCAGCTAACTTTGCGGATCTCGTTTTCGCCGGAGAAAGGATTGAATCCGGACTATGAAAAGGCAAGTTCGAATATGCTTCCAATGTGGCCCCCAACAACAACAGAAGAGCCCCAGTAGTGGGCACGAGGAAAAAAGAAGGAGACGCCCACGCAGTCACCACCGCCCCGACGTGGATGAAAGCACCCCAAAATATCCAAAGCTCATACCAGCCCAATCCCCCAAATTTTTTAATCCAAGCTGGGAATTCTCTCCCGACTCAAGTAAAAGGACCACCCGCAGCAGAAAGAGCGCCGGCCCAACGCACGGCTCCCGTCGCTCCCCGGCTAGTTAGTAATACAGCCCCCGGTGCGACCTATAAATATGCACAGCACCCGCCCTCGAGAGATAACTTCTCCCCTATTCCCATGGCATACTCCGAGTTATGACCTTCATTATTGGAGAATCATTTGGTGGTAGCCATACCCGGGAAGGTCTTCCAGCCACCCTACCCCAAGTGGTACGACCCAGGTGCCAAGTGTGTGTACCATAGTGGAGCTCCCGGACACAATATCGACTCCTGCATCCCGTTCAAGTATATAGTACAGCACCTGATTAGTGCCGGCTGGCTAGCGTTTCAAGAGGAAGGCCCAAATGTTAAAACCAACCCGCTAGCTAGTCATGGAGGGGCTAGCGTGAACGCCGTCGAAAAGGACGGGCCATCGCGGGCAAAGAGGTTAGGGGAGGTGGTTACTTCTAGACGCTTCATCTATCAACCGCTGCAAGCGGCGTGCATGGTCTCCCGAGGTGGAGATGAAAGGGATGAATGTTTGTTTCACCTCGGGGAGTCGCATGACATGGAAACCTGTCCCGTGGTGGAAGAATTGCTTCAGCGGCTCATGGATTACGGGCAGCTTGAAGTGTCCATAGGAGGGAGGGAGGAACCACAAATTTGCATGCAGTCGGAAGAGAAGAAGGTTCCTCTAACCCCCAAGGCCCTAGTGATATGTTTTACTAGGAAAGGGACCGGCTCCACACCCATATACCCCCGGACGACACCCAAGCCAACACCATTTGCATATCAAAGTAATAAAGCCGTTCCGTGGAAGTATACCCCTCCCGCGTCCAGCGAAAGAGTTGCAACCGAAGTTGACTCCCTATCAGCTAAGGTAACCAACATCACCGGTCTTAGTGGCATAACCCGCAGTGGTCGGGTGTTCGCTTCCCCTCACCCAGCGGAATTGCCCTCCAAAGGGAAAGCGCCCATGGTCCAAGAGCCCACAGACATAGCCACCCCCTTGAAATAAGTAGATCCTCCAGTGGTAAGAGGGGCCGAAAAGAAAGGACTTCAAGGAAAAACCGTGACTTTAGAAGAGGCCCATGAGTTCCTCTGCCTCATCCAACAAGGCGAGTTTAAGGTAGTCGAGCAACTGAATGAAACTCCAGCAAGGATCTCTTTGCTTGAACTACTCATAAACTCCGAGCCTCATCGTGTGCTGTTGATGAAGGTCCTTAACAATGCCCATGTAGCACATGATATCTCAGTGGAGGGTTTCGAAGGCATCGTTAATCATATAACCACCAACAATTATATCGCGTTTGCGGAAGAAGAGATTCCCGTTGAGGGGAGAGGACACAATAAGGCTCTACATGTGTCGGTGAGATGTATGGACCACGTTGTCGCAAAGGTACTTATCGACAATGGATCGAGTTTAAATGTAATGCCGAAGACCACTTTGGAAAAACTTCCTTTTAGTGCGTCACGTTTAAAACCGAGCTCGATGGTGGTGCGAGCCTTTGATGGTACTCGGCGGGAAGTGATGGGGGAAATCACATTCCCATTCAGATAGGCCCCCACACTTGCAACATGGTGTTTCAAGTAATGGATATAAATCCCGCCTATAGCTGCCTCTTGGGAAGACCGTGGATTCATGCCCTGGGAGTGGTCCCTTCAACGCTTCATCAGAAATTGAAGTTCGCAGTGGGTGGACTTTTAGTGATAGTGTCGGGTGAAGAGGATATGTTAGTGAGTTGCCCCTCCTCCGCACCGTACGTAGAAGAGGCGGAAGAATCATTGGAAACGGCTTTCCAATCCTTCGAGGTGGTGAGCTGCGCCTCGGTGGAACCAAGTCCGTCGCTACCTTCTCTCTCCAACGCGGCCATAATGGTGGCGCGCGTTATGCTCAGAAACGGATTTGAGCCCGGAATGGGTCTAGGCAAGGACTGCCTCGTGAATGCCGACGTGGTCGATATCAAGGGAAATCCATACAAGTATGGATTAGGGTATGAACCCGGGATGTCGCGGAGGAAGAACGTGCCGTCAAGATTTCGGGCGGATAGGGTATGGCCCGACCGTATTAGCCAGTGTTTCACCAGCGCTGGAATGGTGTCCGAGGAGGAGGTGGCCGCAATAGAAGAGGAGTTCCCTCAAGACCCACCAAGTTTTGTGCAACCATGCCACCCCGATTCCCAAGTAGGGAACTGGTGCGTGATAAGCCAATAAGAAGTCTATACCGCTGATTCAATGTAATTAAAGCCTATAGATTTCCTTTGTTTTTTGTTTTGTGAAACCTACCTTATTAAATAAACAAAGAGATCTTGTTTCATCTGTTCTTGCAGTCCCACCTTTTCTCATATCATTTTGCATGTTTTTGTTTCTTTTGTCTTGTTTGGTATAGATATGAGGGTCGATTCTTTGAGGATCCTGACAACGAGGGTTTGACAATCGATTTCGATCGAGATATAAGCCAAACGATAAATAAGGAAGGGGAAGAGGACGTCCTGTCACCAGAGTTGGAGAGGTTGGTCGTTCAGGAAGAACGTGAAATGAAGCCTCACCAAGAAGAAACCGAATTGGTAAACTTGGGGACCACGGAGGAAAAGAAAGAAGTAAAGGTAGGAACCGGTATGACCGCGCCTATCCACCAAGGCTTGATAACCCTTCTTAAAGAGTATCAAGATGTCTTTGCGTGGTCATATCAAGACATGCCCGGTCTGGATTCCGACATTGTGCAGCTTAAGTTGCCTTTGAATCTTGGGTCTTCCCCGGTTAAGCAAAAGTTACGAAGAATGAAACCCGAGATGTCTTTAAAAATTAAAGAAGAAGTAAGGAAGCAGTTTGATGCAGGTTTCTTAGCTGTGGCGTGGTACCCGGAGTGGGTGGCCAACATTGTCCCAGTCCCGAAAAAGGACGGCAAGGTTCGAATGTGTGTAGACTACCGGAACTTGAACCGAGCCAGTCCTAAAGACAATTTTCCCCTGCCACACATTGATATATTGGTAGATAATACAGCCAAATTCGCCCTTTTCTCATTTATGGATGGTTTCTCGGGGTATAATCAAATAAAGATGGCACCCGAAGATGTAGAGAAGACCACTTTTGTCACCCTATGGGGGACATTCTTCTATAAAGTAATGGCCTTCGGGCTGAAAAATGCTGGGGCAACCTATCAGCGTGCCATGGTGGCGTTGTTCCATGATATGATGCATAAGGAAATAGAGGTCTACGTAGATGACATGATTGCCAAGTCTCGGACTGAGGCCGAACACCTTGTCAATCTGCGTAAGCTGTTTGGAAGGTTGCGGAAATACCAATTAAAACTGAACCCAACCAAATGCACCTTTGGGGTGAAGTCGGGGAAGCTGCTAGGATTTATCGTAAGTCAGAAAGGGATAGAGATAGATCCCGAGAAAGTAAAGGCCATCCTTGAAATGCCAGAACCACGCACGGAGAAGTAGGTTCGAGGGTTTTTAGGCAGGTTGAATTATATCGCGAGATTTATCTCGCAACTCACCCCTACCTGTGAGCCCATTTTTAAGCTGTTACGTAAGAACCAAGTGGTCCTATGGAACAGTGACTGCCAAGAGGCCTTCGAGAAGATCAAACAGAGTCTCGCGAATCCCCCGGTGCTTATGCCACCTGTAACAGGAAGACCTCTTTTCCTGTACATGACCGTGTTGGACGAGTCTATGGGGTGCGTGTTGGGTCAGCATGATGATTCTGGGAAAAAGGAGCAAGCCATCTACTATCTGAGCAAGAAGTTTACCGCATGTGAGATGAATTACTCAATGCTGGAAAGGACATGTTGTGCTCTGGTATGGGCATCACATCGGCTTAGGCAGTATATGCTCAGCCATACCACGTGGCTTATTTCCAAAATGGATCCCGTGAAATACATCTTTGAAAAACCGGCCCTCACGGGATGAATCGCTAGGTGGCAGGTACTATTATCTGAATTCGATATCGCTTACGTCACCCAAAAAGCGGTAACGGGAAGTGCCTTAGCAAATTATTTGGCCCAGCAACCCCTCCAGGATTATCGGCCGATGCACCCCGAGTTCCCAGATGAAGATATCATGGCCCTGTTTGAAGAAAAACGGACGCACGAGGACATAGACAAATGGATTGTTTGCTTCGATGGGGCATATAATGCTTTGGGCCACGGAGTAGGGGCAGTCCTTGTATCCCCGGATGGTCAGTGTATTCCTTTCACGGCTAGGCTAGGTTTTGATTGTACCAACAATATGGCCGAGTACGAAGCATGCGCCCTCGGGGTTCAGGCGGCCATTGATTTTGATGTAAAACTACTCAAGGTATATGGAGACTCAGCTTTGGTGATACGCCAGTTGAAAGGAGAATGGGAAACTAGGGATCCAAAGTTGATACCTTATCAAACTCACATCTTGAGGTTAACCAAGTACTTTGACAACATTTCCTTCCACCACATACCTCGGGAAGAGAATCAAATGGCTGATGCACTAGCCACCCTGGCATCCATGTTTCAACTTTCCCCACACGGGGATCTGCCGTACATCGAATTCAAATCTCAAGGCAGGCCGGCATATTGTTATGTAATAGAGGAAGAGCGGGATGGGAAACCGTGGTATTTCGACATCAAGCAGTATGTCGAGAACAAAGAATACCCACCAGGGATTTCTGACAATGACAAAAGGACGTTGAGGAGATTGGCTACTGGTTTCTTTGTAAGTGGTACCATCCTGTACAAACGAAACCACGACATGACCCTCCTATGATGCGTAGATGCCAAAGAGGCGAACTTTATGATTGAGGAGATCCACGAGGGTTCCTTTGGGACACATGCCAATGGGCATGCTATGACCAAAAAAATCCTTAGGGCCGGTTATTATTGGCTCACCATGGAAAGCGATTGCTGCGCTCATGTACGCAAATGTCATAAATGTCAGGCATACGCAGACAATGTCAATGTTCCGCCACATCCTCTGAATGTTATGTCCGCCCCTTGGCCATTTTCCATGTGGGGAATAGATGTCATTGGGGCCATCGAACCCAAAGCGTCGAATGGTCACCGCTTCATTCTTGTGGCGATAGATTACTTCACCAAATGGGTCGAAGCAGCTTCTTATACTAATGTCATAAGGAATGTGGTAGTTAGATTCATAAAGAAGGAGCTGATTTGTCGATACGGACTCCCCAGGAAGATCATTACTGACAATGGCACCAATCTGAACAACAAGATGATGCAGGAAATGTGCGAGGACTTCAAGATCCAGCATCATAACTCTACCCCTTATCGGCCAAAGATGAATGGGGCGGTAGAGGCTGCGAATAAGAATATTAAGAAGATTGTTCAAAAGATGACAGTGTCATATAAAGATTGGCATGAGATGTTGCCTTTCGCCCTACACGGATACAGAACCTCGGTGCAAACTTCTACTGGGGCAACGCCGTATTCCTTAGTTTATGGGATGGAGGCAGTACTCCCATTTGAGGTAGAGGTTCCTTCTCAGAGGATAATGGCGGAGTCAGGCCTAGAAGAGTCAGAATGGGCTTAAGCACGCTACGACCAACTTAACCTTATTGAAGGTAAGTGTTTGGCCGCCATGAGCCATGGGCATTTGTATCAACGGAGGATAAAGAACGCATTCGACAAGAAGGTACGCCCGCGCAAGTTCAACGAGGGGGACCTCGTGCTAAAGAAAATGTCCCATGCTGTTAAAGATAATCGAGGCAAGTGGACCCCGAATTATGAAGGACCTTTCGTGGTGAAAAGAGCTTTTTCTGGGGGTGTTCTGATACTCACCAACATGGATGACGAGGAGCTGCCCTCGCCCGTGAACTCCGATGTAGTTAAACGATATTACGCTTGAAGTCTGGGGCAATCGAGAGGACCGTTGCATGTTTTTTTTTCTGAGTTGTTCTCGTTCTTCTTGGTTTCCTCTAGGGATTCCCATCCACTGTATTTGTCTCATTTCTTTTAAAAGAAAAGATGGGCAAGGTTTCAATCCTCCCTTATATTCCAAACCTTGTGTTTTAGATTTGTTATAATTTGAGCCCTCTTCGCTCGGTGTATGGGGTGCCCCAAACGCTTATTTAAAATTGAATCTAACCAGCCTTAACTAAAATAAAATCATCGCATTAGAAACATGCATACATGCGCATGCACAGGCATATCTTGTGATAGCAAGGAGCAGAATCGTCTCAGACCACGGTCAGAAGTCAAGACAAGTCAATGGCAGAAATCAACCAAGGTAAGACGATGACCGGTCATGATTGGCCGCATATTGTTTGTCTCCTACTTGCAGGTACTTAGGGAGGGAGGCGAATGGAGGATAGGATCGCGACCGACCAATCGTCACCCCTTCCCGGTGTTGGGTCAGCGGAGAACGTCGCTGCAAGGCAGCCCAGTATCCTTTGAATTCGCAGTATTTTACTACTATTGTTTGTTTTTTTAGTAATCGACGCCTAATTCTAACTTAAGTAAGTTCAAGTAGGCAAAAAGCTAACCCATAAGAGGGGGGAGGCATGGTTAATGCGCCAATAAAAAAAAAATTGGCAGGTTAGCTCGCCTGGGCGAGCTGCAACCCCTGCACTCAAAATATAAAAACGAGGGAGGGGAACGTTTTTGTATCCAAAAACTCCCCCCCCCCCCCTCATTCAAAAGAGAGGACTCACGAAGGCTTACGGTTCTTGCTCCCTCAAGCCACTTTTGGTTGCCTTTTGCTTTCATTTTTGGTGTTATTATTCACTCCAACAAGTAAGTATTCAATCCTTGATGTTTTTTTAGCTTCCCATTGGTATATTTTCTTCATCTTTTGGTGCTCCAAATTGTGAGAATGTGCTTATATTTGTGGGGCAGTTTTAGTTTGTTTTTATGCTTGTTTTCTTGAGTTGAGGATTTGAATGAGAAGGCCTTAGGCCTATGCTGTATTCTGAAGCAATGGGGCATGCCACATTGTCCCCATCCTCTTGCAATTTATGTCCAAACATGCACTCACCAAGTGCTCGGTGAAATGCCCCAATGATGTATGAATATGATTTTGTGAAATTGGGAGAGTGGGACTGTTTCTTATATGTAGGTATAGCATAGGAGATTCAAAATAGGTGCCCAAATGCAATTCCAAGCTTAGGAACCCAAACTTGTAGCTTCAATGCAAGGAAACATGCTTATGGCTAGAAATCCAAAATTTGGTTTTAGAATTAGAAAAACATGAAAATTAGGATTTGCTTGTGAGAGTTTTTGCTCGAATTTGGGCTGCCCCATGTTTGATACTTTACATAGAGGTAGCGTGGAAAACACCTTGCAATAGTGTGTGTACATAGGTAAATATAAGGAGCATGAAATTCCTAGCAAAGTGTGAATTATTGTCTTCCTAAATGAATGTATGATAGTGTGGAATGCCTTTTTGAATGCAAATATGTGCAGGATGTAATTAGTTTCCCAATATGCATATAAATAAATATGAGTGAAACAATAAAATTTGTATGGTGTACTTCAAATGTATGTGAGTAGTTTGTGATAGCAAATGTTTAGGATATAAATTAGGTGTAAAGTTTGACGCAACACTTTGAGCATGAAAGTGTGTTTTCTTTTTTAGAATGTATATAGGTGTATGGCAATTAGAATATGTGAGATGTTCTTGTATGTTGACATGGGTAATAGGATATTTTCTACACATGCGCGTGTGCATAAATGGATTACATGAGTTTGGTCTAAATCAGAGGGGCTAGCACGACATTTTTGCGTTAATATAAGCATTATCTTGTAAAACTAACTTCTAAATGCTTGTTCTCGCAGGAAATGGCCCCGAGGAAACTTGCCTCAAAGAGATCCAGGAAGGATAAAGCGGCCGAAGGAACTAGTTCCGCTCCCGAGTATGATAGTCACCGCTTTAGGAGCGCTGAACACCAGCAGTGCTTCGAGGTCATCAAGGGATGGTCATTTCTCCGGGAACGACGCGTCCAGCTCAGGGACGACGAGTATACCGATTTCCAGGAGGAGATAGTTCGCCGGCGGTGGGCATCACTAGTCACCCCCATGGCCAAGTTCGATCCAGGCATAGTCCTCGAATTTTATGCCAATGCTTGGCCTACAGAGGAGGGCGTGCGAGATATGAGGTCCTGGGTGAGGGGTAAGTGGATCCCGTTTGATGCAGATGCTATCAGCCAGTTCCTGGGATACCCTTTAGTGCTGGAAGAGGGTCAGGAGTGTGAGTATGGCCAGAGGAGGAACCGCTCCGATGGGTTCGATGAGGAGGCCATCGCCCATTTGCTATGTATACCGGGGCAGGATTTTGCCCGGACTGCTGCCGGGAGACGGGTGCGGATCATGCACACCAACATGACCACCTTGACTCAGATCTGGATGACTTTGCTGCACAGCAACATCCAGCCCAGCGACCATAATTCCAACCTCCCCCTGCCGAAGTGTCAGCTGGTGTACGCCATCCTGACACGGATAAACATTCACGTAGCTCAGTTAATCGCTGATGCCATCTATCTATTTGCAGGTATGGCGCCTACTAGGCACCCTCTAGACCCGGATAAGTCCAACAGGGCCTTGGGATTTCCCGCCTTGATCACAAGACTCTGCTAGTCGTTCGGAGTCCCCGTCGCACCTAGCAAGGTGATTCGGCCGCCCATCACCCGAGCTTTTGTTGAGAAGTATTGCACACAGAGACAGGCCCAGGGGGATGTTCCACAGGCCGCAGACGCGCCGCCACCTCATCAGGCTGGTCCAACCGGATCATTTGATACGGAGCAGTATTTGCGGCATTTGGTTCGCCAGTAGGCGGCCAACCACCGGGCTCATGTACAGACCCATGATTGTTTTTACCAGATGAGCCTCAGCCTGCAGAGCCAGGGTTTTACTTCTTTTCCGTGCCCTACTCCAGACCAGTTCAGGGCAGAGGTCGCATGGCCTGGAGATTGGCCTGAGGCCCGGGCAGGAGAGGCACCTGCAGAGGCACCAGCAGAGGCTCCCGACGAGGCAGATGAGGCCCGCGAGGACGAGGAGATGGCCGATTTGCTTGATTTCTTAGGAGGGAGCGGGGTCACATGATTGGGAGATCCCTTGATCCATATTTCTTTTTGTTTCTATTTTTCCTGGTATATATTTTTGTTTGACTAAGGGACTAACGTTTGTTTCATGTTTTGACTTTTGTTTTGTACATACATATCATTTGAGTTGTTACGTCGGTACTTGTTTCGTTGTTGTCAATAATGTTTGTTGAAATTCCGGAACCGTGTAGAGTTTTTTTTCATTTAGGAACGTCGTCCTAAAAAATAAAATGAACCAAAAATCCTAATAAAAAGCGTTGTGAATAAAGTCATGTTCATAAAGAAAAGAAAAAGGTTTTTATTTATGCATGTATGTAAAAGGAAAATGTGTATAGAAGGTTTTTGTGTGTAAATGATGCGTGGAAAGGAATTCTTGTGTGTGTGAGCAACGGGTGTATATGAAGAAACTTTTGTATGAACCATAAGTGTGTGTTGGGAAAAATGAAAAAAATCTTTGAACGTAAATAGGGTTTGTATATAGACCGTGTGACGTAAAGAGAAAGAGTTCCAATGCGTGTACAGGAAAGTTTGTCATGTATAGGAATGTAGATATACAAAGGAAAGTTTTCCTCATATAGGGCCATCGGTGTATAGTTTTGTGAATATAAAAATGAAACAAAAAAAAGGAAAAAGAAAGGAAGACCTTGAAGGTCGCCATGTTATAGTTAAGAAGTATAAATCATTCGTAAAGAGCAAACGTATCTTCTGGAAACAAGGGACTGATGCTAAGAGTTTATTTTCCGGAATAACCGAGATAAGGGTGGATGAATTCATTGAACCGATAAAAGAACATAATTGGGAAATGTTGGGTCTGTTTGTGTAAATTCCCAACCGTAGTATCACAATGCCATAAACGGGATGCTTGAGGGCCCACCTGGCTGTAGCCATGACTAATTTTGCACGTTGTTTTCAAATCATCATTGTCACGCGTGTCTTGTGGAGTAACATGGAAGTTCGACCCGAGACCGACACCTTGACACCCAAATTTGTTTCACCCCAGATATCAAGATTGGGTTCCCACGATAAAAGACCCCATTGAAACACAACCTTAGACCTTTTTGAACCTTGGCCTGTAAAAAAGGAATCCTCATTCTTTCCCCCGAAGCAAAGGACAGCGGAATCTCCTCAAGGGAGAGCAAATAGAATGCTAAAACCCAATTTCCCAAAGAAAGGGATGGGGAAGGAAAAGTGAAAAGAAAGGAAAGGAAGAAATGGAAAGAAAGAAAAAAAGGAAAAAGAGATGAAAATAAAGAAAAGAACAAAAGAAAGGAAAGAAGGATTCCCGATCAAAGATCAAAAAGGAAGTGAAAAGGGAAAAGAAGCAATTCTCGATCAATGAAACAAAGAGGACAGAAACTCTTCAAGCCAGATAAATTTTCAGCAAGGTAGGGGACTGCCGGCGAAGGAAAACCCAATTTTGGTGTCTCTTCCTTTCGAATTTCCATTCAAAGTCATTCTCGACTGGCGATATCCCACCCCACATGAACAAAGAGGAAAAGACCGAAACACCCAGCTTCCTCTCCAAAATACACTACCCTCGAGAAAATCCTATTGGTCTGTGATCGTACGTTTGATCTTTGATTCGATAGGAAGTCGTGTGCAAAATAGAGTCATGGTGCAGTTATGGTTTGGGAATAGGATAAAACACTTGCCTTGTGAGTTTTATACGCTATGAGTGATTTATTTTCAGCTTAGCCTGATGTTTCCCATGCATGTTCATTTAAAAGCTAAAAGTTGACATCCTGCCCTTCATTCTCGGTTACAAGGAAGATTACCCTTGGCACAAGTATATTGTTTCTCTAAGATGTGGTGCTCTCGCGAATGATTTATTTTTCTTTGCAAAAAGCATGTTTTCCTTTTAGGTGGAAAAACCCGGTGGACCGTTCGGCCCTCGCCAATCTTTTTTCGGAGCCCCATGAATTGCGTTTCGTTCATGTGTCCTCCACCCTCGAGTTTGGAGCCATGCGTAGTGATTGCTTAGTGCAATTCTCCATTCTCAAACTTTTTTCGGAGCCCCATGAATTGCGTTTTCGTTCATGTGTCCTCCACCCTCGAGTTTGGAGCCATGCGTAGTGATTGCTTAGTGCAATTCTCCATTCTCAATCTTTTTTCGAAGCCCCATGAATTGCGTTTTCATTCATGTGTCCTCCACCCTCGAGTTTGGAGCCATGCGTAGTGATTGCTTAGTGCAATTCTCCATTCTCAATCTTTTTTCGGAGCCCCATGAATTGCATTTTCGTTCATGTGTCCTCCACCCTCGAGTTTGGAGCCATGCGTAGTGATTGCTTAGTGCAATTCTCCATTCTCAATCTTTTTTCGGAGCCCCATGAATTGCGTTTTCGTTCATGTGTCCTCCACCCACGAGTTTGGAGCCATGCGTAGTGATTGCTTAGTGCAATTCTCCATTCTCAACCCTTTTTCGGAGCCCCATGAATTGCGTTTTTGTTCATGCGTCCTCCACCCACGAGTTTGGAGCCATGTGTAGTGATTGCTGAGTGCAATCCTCCATTCTCCAGAGTTTTTCATCATCAAGGGCAGATCCTCTTGACTGGAAATGTGATCTTTGTTATGTTCCCGATTGTTTCTTTTTCCCAAAAGTGTACATGTATATTATATTTGTTGTTCTTGTTGTTTGTTTGTATTGTGTTGTGCATAAAAGAAAAAAAAGAAGGAGTAGAGACGAGAGTCGTTATGGACTAATCACGGAAAGGACAAGACGGACGAAATCGGTGTCTTATCTTTGCTTTCCTCTTATCTCCGATAAAAGGTAAGTAAAGAGGGGAAACTGTCATACCCTAATTTCGTCCGGGGATTATTACTTGATGACATGCAACCTTTGGTTAGCCGATTTGAGATACTTGGCGTCCTTTGTTGCACAATAAATGAAGTCCCGAGACGTGTCAGAAATCGAAAAGATGTGTGTTTTGCACAATCCGTGAGTTTCTGTAACTTCTTCGAAAGCTAAAAAAGAGTAAATACATAATCCGTAAGGATTCATAACCTTGCGGAAGGAAAATAAGTATCGTTATGAAATTCGTAAAGTTTTGTAGCGTTACGGAAAAAGAATCACAAAAAAATAGAAGGGGGTGCATTTAGTAAAAAGGGGGTACAAATAGCAATCTGGCCCACTTGGGCCTTCCAGATCCTTCCTCCAGAAGGCTATTGCTTCCGGAGGAGGCAACCTTGCTCGTCTGGGCGAGCTGGGTGGCCAGCTCCTCCCCTATTTTGCTATAAATAGGGGGAGGAGTGAAGAAGAAAAGGGTTTAGCCTTCTTGGCACTTCTCTTTCTCTCGAAATTGTTGAGGAAAATTATTTCCGTGAAGAAAATCCAAGCCGAGGCGCTTCCGTAACATTTCCGTGAGTAATTACGCGAAGATTCTCGACCGTTCTTCAACATTCATCGTTTATTCTTCGTTTTCTTTAGTCTTCAACGAGTAAGTACCTCAAACCGAGCTTTTCAATTCATTCTATGTACCCGTGGTGGTCCACATTTTGTTTCATGTATTTTTATTCTCGTTTTCATTCGCTTTTTATACCCCCTTTTGACGTGCTTAAGTCATTTATTTAAGTCATTTCTCGCCTAATCTAAAAATAAAATAAATATCCACTGATCATTTGAATTGTATCATCCGTTAATTTCTGTTATAATGAATTCCGACCGTTCGGTCGTGCCGTAACCACGTTGGAAATCAAAAAAGAGGTAAAATAATAATATAATAATCAAAAAATACCTTTTTAGTAAAATAAAGCGAAAAATCAATCGGACGTTTTCTCTTTGGGATTTCTCATTCTTAATTGAATTGACTAATAACTAAAGCGAAACTAAGGCTAAAATCAACTCGCCTAGTCAAGCTCGTCCACAAAAATAGGGTTTTGAAAGTTTATCATTTCAGTTTCTTACCAAGTAAAATAGATCATTTTTAAGGTCCAACGCCTTAAAATGATCACCTTTCAAGTAAAAAGAATCACTTGATTCACGCATAGGAAAGAACTACGTAGGTCTGATTTCCTCTTTGATGGGGGGTACGTAGGAGCAAGAGCCCCGCTTTTGTCGACCTCAAAAAATAAAAAGAAATAAAAGTTAAGATAACACAATTCCACAATTCTAAAAAATAGGCTGTTGTCCTTTGAGACGAACGTGAGAGGTGCTAATACCTTCCTCAAACGTAAATACAACTCCCGAACTTAGAATTTTCACTTTGACCGGTTTCCTTCAGTTTTTCCGACGTTTTTCACAAATAAACGTTGGTGGCGACTCCGCGCATCTTTCCTCCTTTGGAAAGCGCACCCGTGAGCCTCGCCTTCGCCCGCCCGCAAAAGGGCATGTTGCGACAGGTTTTGAATCTGAATTTTGAACTTGTAATCGATTACCAGCAACGGAACTCTTGAAATTCAAATTCAAAAGTCAAGACCGTTCAAAATATAACTGTGTAATCGATTACCAAAATCCTGTAATTGATTACCAGTGAAGAAATTCAAAAAAAAGCTTTTTGAAAAGACACATCTCTTCAAACCATTTTGAAAAGGCACGAAGGGCCTATATATATGTGTGTGTCTGACTTCAAAAAGCAAGAGAGAGATATTCCAAGAGAACTTCATTGCCAAATGCTCTCTCAACAACTCTTGGGTAAACACTTGCAAATCCATTAAGAGTTCATCCATGAACTTCAATTGTAATATTATTCTCTTAAAGAGAGAACTCTTCTTCTTCTTCTTCTTCTTATTCTAAGAGATTGATTTAAGGGACCGAGGGTCTCTTAAGTTGTAAGGATTCCTGAACACAAGGGATGGGTTGTCCCTATGTGGTTTAGACTTTGTAAAAGATTTTTACAAAGAGAGTGGAAAATCTCAAGTGGGTTGCTTGAGGACTGGACGTAGGCACGGGAAGTGACTGAACTAGTATAAATCGAGTTTGCATTTCTTTCTTCCCTTATCTCATTTATATTATTGCAATCAATTTTGTCTTGCATGTTTAAAGAACATTATTAAATTGAGTGTTGCTTTTTCTTCTGCATTATGAGCCTATCATTTAGAAGGGGGTTAAAAGTTTGTTAGTGGGAAATTAATTTACCCCTTCGTCAAATAACTGAGGCCATTTGCCCAACAATCACCCGAGACAAATTTGATGTTATCTATATTAACAAAAATAGGTTCCTGCATCTCAAAAGGATTTGATTTGGGAGGACATTCATGTATTTCAATGAAGCCTTGTATGTTATAGTAACTAGATGTATTAAACAGGCACATTGTTGTTAATCACTAACTCTTACATGTCATTTTGTAATGAAGAACGAATTTGATATTCCAGAAGCGTCCGATAAATAGATGAAGAATAAAATCCTCTAGTTTGTAAGAGAGCAATGAAGACAATTTAAATCTGATTTGACCTCCAAATGGACTCTTGTAGAAGGCAAGGATAATGATGATGAGATTGTGTGTGACAAGTACAGTATTAACAAAGACAAGTGGAACCAATTTTGTCAAAGTCATAGAGACCTTTCATTGGAGGTTAGTTGTGGTTGTTGTTTTTGAAATTCACATTTATAATTTATTTAAGCATTTTGTTGACATAGTGTCTAATTCTCACAAGATATCAGAAAGAAGACACAAACCATCCAAAAACATAACACTGTCTCTCACGTATTGTCTCATGGGGTTACGACTTTCTTGAAGAGAAGTTAATGGAGAAAAAGTGAAAGAAACGATTGGAGGAAGCAACCCAATTTGGGAGTAGCGAAGCAATTGTTGACCCTCCATCTCTTATTAGACGACACGTGAAGTGAAAGCTGACTCACATAAAAAAAATCAGGTCAAATGACATCTGAGGCGGCATGCCAAATTATTGATAGGATTGTAAGTTAATTTTGAGTTTTAAATGTAACTATATATAATAACAACAATAGTCCATAAACAAAATCTCTTTTGTTGGTTGTAGTATTCCTTGGAAGAGCAATCCACATAGGGTAGCTTTGTTGCCCATGGATGTCAAGATATACTGACTACTACCATTGGGTGACCAAAGCACTTTGGCCATGTCTGTGCTGCTAGAATTGGTGTCACCATCAGACAATACTTCGGAGCACCATCACAAAGCTCCCACACATCTACATCGATTAGCCCAGAAGAGTTGGATCAATTGAAACAAAATCTTAAAAAAGACACATAATATTAGAGATGAGTTGGAACAATCAATTATTGAAAAAGTGATGAAATAACTAATGTTGTCATTTAGCAAGATGTAATCGCAACAACCACATCTAGTTAAGCCAAATGTAGCTCCTTCCAGTGCCCATGTGAGCACAAAGGGAAGCTGTGTTGATCCCTCAGGGTAGGACCCTGATGCTAATATCTCAGATAGACGTGGGTTGTATATTGATGGCATTCCTCCCTGCCAGATTACCCTTGGGAGAGTTTATGAAGGATCGTCAACCGTACACCACGTGCATTTGGAAAATGATGTGGTGAAGGTGGGTGTTGAAGAAATTTGAGATCTTGATGCTCACATCCCTACACCTATTGAAGAGGTTCAGTTAGTGGGGCAGGCCTTGAACACCTTCATTGCTTGGCCGAAACATCTTGTAAAGCCTTTTTCAGAAAAAGGTATTTCCTTTTTGTTTTGTTTATTATTTAGTAAAAAGTGATTTGATCAAAATAAAGTCTTGACTATCATTAAATTATGTTTATTAACTGTGCGGGATGAAGAAGTACCAAAGAAATCGAAGAAGCCTGTTGATAGGCTGAAACCTGATGATGATCCCATATACCAAATGACTTTGATGATCCTGCAACTTTTCCTCAAGCCTATGCAGGTGTCTTGTGGTGTACAATGATAATATTCCTTGTACATAAAGCATGGACATCTTGGGGATATAGCACACGGTAATCAATGTATGAACATCGTTATTATACAATTGTGGATTATGTAAGTATGTTGTAATTATAGTCCTTTACCTAATTGATTGTATTAAATTGATTAATAATTTACATTATTTCAACAAAAATAGGCATATGAATGAGTTAAGTATACGATCGAGGAATCGTTCTGTGTATGGATTCCTTAAGCCACAGTCCATACAAAAATTAAGGCAATCACAGTTTGAATGTGAGGATAATATTAAAAAAATGGATACATAATTCATAGAGAGATGTCTACCTAGGAGCCTTCTTGAATGAGTAAGTAAAACTTAACAAATAGATTTAAATAATGTATGCATTATAATAAATTAATGGTCTCTAATGCAGTGGACATTGACAAGTAGTGGTTATATGTCCTAAGGACAATGTTGTCGCTTGGTTCTATTCCTTGCACAATAAGCCCGACAGCTACTTCAAAGGAATAATAAACATGTCAGTTTTAATTTGTAACACATTTACTTTATCCTTAGTATTATACATAAATATTTCAATCATACAATATACATGCATGTTTCTTTTAACCAGTGCTTTAAAGGAATTCAATGATAAACATGGAAGTAAATCCAAGGCAAATGCTAAATGGATTTCAATTAAAGTAAGCAATTTAAACAATGTTTGATTTCTTCAAAATAACATCTTATTAGTTTGTACATTAATTTTGGGATAAAATTGAACTTCTTATTGAATTTAGTGTAATAAGCAAAGAGGAAGCACTGAGTGTGACTATTACGTCATGCATTGGATGTCAACCATAGCCCTAAGAGGTTTCAAGGATAATTGGAAAATAGTAATTGTTTACTTGATAACAGATTTCATTTATTTTAGTTGTTATTATTTAGACTGATTAAGTTATGTTTTATTATATGATGCAAAATTTTATTGATCCAAGAGCATTGGAACCAGAGAGAATAAAGACAATTTGCATTGAGTGGACAAAATGTTTACTAAGAGTTAGAAATTAAGCATTGAGTGTTTAAGTAATTTTAGAATTGTTAGACATATGTTTAGCATAGCTTATAGATGATATTTATGTATTGAGATCATTGTTTGATGTAGTTTGGTTTATTTGTTTCATATACTTTTTAAACTTATGTTTAGTATATTTTATATTTTCACTTTAGGTGTTTATTTATTTAAAAGTATTTATTCAATAATAATCTGAATATATATATATATATAGATAGATAGATAGATAGATAGATAGATATATGAATACTATTAGTACTGTCTGGACTAGTTCTGGTTTTAATTTACAAGTTTGGTTTCATTTAACAAATAGACAAAAAAATTGCAAAAACAACATCAGTTTTGGGAAGAACTAATGTAGATTATGGTTTTCAACATCGATTTTAAAATCGATGTAAAAAATCACCTACTTTTAACTATGGTCATTTTAATATCGATTCAAAACCGATGTTGAATGTTCTCTAGAACCGATGTTAATTGCCTATTATGTGGTAGTGATGGTAAATTAAATCCATTTTCAAATAACCATGTCCAGGATTGGAATAAAATCTGGTGAATAGCTTCCTCTTTGTTCAGTTTTTTTCTCATGGAAAATTGATTGATTCTACACCTTTACACCACCCAAATAGTAGCACACCACACATACCACCATCTAGAATTCTTCTTCACCAAATCATGTAGCAAGACATGTTGCCAATAATGATGTTCTGCTTCATGTGGTAGAGCTGAGGAAAGTGACATCCCATGCAAGAAAAACATCCAAATACCATCAATACGCTTACAAGAGAAAAAATCGTGGTTTATATCTTCCACAACTTCCCCACAAAACATACAAAGAGCTTTATTTTCCCTCACCACAATATGTCTTCACAACAAATTATCCATTGAAGGTAGTCTCTTGATGAAGACTCTCCACAAAAAGAAATTCACTTTTGATGGTAATTTTAGATTCCAAATGTTATCTAAAATCTCCACCCTTTGACAATCAACATTATGTGTGACTACGGCTTCATATGCCGACTTCACTGAGCATAATCCTAATTGATCCATCAACCAACTCAACGAATCCCTCTCCTCATGTTGGATAGAGATATGATGAAATGATTGAAACAAATTATCCACTAAGTTCCTTTCCCACACAAACCACTCCCTCATCCAAGAAAGCTTCCACCTCCATACACCTTCAACCCAACTCCCCATTCTAGCCACCACTTCTAAATTTTTTTGTCCATCGCTCACTTTCCACTCAATGAATTTATCAAACCAATTCTCTTCACTTTGTCTTTCACATAATTTTCTAATGTCTCTCTACCACATAGACTCATCATTCCTTTCCTCCCCCTCCAAAATACTTCTCTAACCATCATATTTAGAACCCAAAATCTCCCCCCTCCCCATAAGGTATCACCATTATGAAAAAGTTCTCATCTCCATGTTGCAAGAAGAGCTTTATTAAAAATAAAAATGTCTTTCACACCTAACCTCCCACATTCTTTTGGTGCACACACTCTGTCTCATCTTACCCTAATTTCTTCACTTTGTCTTCCACATAATTTTCTTTTGTCCCTCACCCCCTCCCCACAAGAAATTTCTTTGTGTGGTAATAATTCTTTTATTCACCTTTATAGGAAATTTAAAGAAAGAAAGGTAAAACAAAGGTAAAGAAGAAAGAACATAGTTTTTGACATAAACTCTACCTGCAAAAGATAAAACTTTTTTTTTCCAAAAGGACAACTTCTTAGCAAATTTATCTAACACCGGTTTCCAAGTAGCTTCTAGCCTAGGGTTTGCACCTATGGGAATTCCTAGATAAACAAAAGGAAATACCAATAATTTATAATTTAAAATATTAGCAAACTTTATCATTATGTCTCTCTCAATCCAAATAGCCCCAAAATTACTTTTGAACAAGTTCACTCTCAAACTGGAAACAAGCTCAAAGCACCGTAACATGCCTTTGATGGCCACCACATTAGACAAGGAAGTTTCTCCAATAAACAAAGTGCCATCTGCATATAGTAATTTGACTTGTGTCTTATCATCTCCCACTTTAAAACTAGTGAAAATCTTCTTCTTGATAGTTTCTCTCATCAAGTCAGTCAAACCCTCCACCACAATGTTAAATAAGAAAGGAGCAAGTGGATCTCCTTGTCTTAGTCCCTTGGATACCACCAAATTCACATGTAAGGCTTCCATTAACCAACACTGACATCTTACTACTCACTAAACAACTTCTTATCCACCCAATCCATTTCTCTTGGAATCCCAATTCTTTTAACACATATAAAAGAAACTCCAAACTCACCGAATCATATGTTTTTTCATAATCCACTTTAAAGATCAAATATTTCTTCTTCCTCCTCTTTGCCTCCTCCACCACTTTATTTTCCATAAGTGCACTATGTAGAAAGTACCTTCCACCCAAAAACTTACTTTATCTATGGTCAATTACACTTCCTAACACCTTCACAATTTTATTCGAAAGAATTTTAGCCAATATCTTATACATACAACCCACCAAAGATATTGGTCTAAAATCTCCCAAATGTTGGGGATCATCCACCTTTGGAATGAAGAATTATACCCTCTTGGTAAAATTCCATTCTTATGAAATTTTGCAAGAAATATCAACACCTCTTCTTTGATTAAATTTCAAAAATATTTAATAAATTTAACATTCAAATCGTCGAATCCCGAACTTTTATATTGAATTCCAAAAGAGAGATAGTTGTCTTTTAGATTTCAAAGATAAATCAATATAAAAGGTGGTGTTATATATCTCTGTAGATTTCATCCTATCCAACATATAAATCACCTTTGGTGCACTCCGACCGTGTGTTTGGATGGAGATATTTAACAAGGTAAATCATTTTTTATGGAATTTAAATTGCTTCATAGAAAAATATCTTTTTTTGTATAGAATATTTAAAAATAAATTTAAATTCTAATATTTTTACAGGATATTTTAAACAATTAAAATGTTAGAATTTCAAATTCTCTCAAAATCTAACGAATTTGAATTTCTTTTTCGCTGAAGCTCTCGTCACCACTCTATCTCTCTTGATGTCTCTCTTTGGCTCGATGCTCGCAAGTTGCAACGATTGTTACGCTTTAGCAAGGCTCGCATTCTCTTGCACGATCGCTCTCTCTGCCCCCCCCCCCCTCTCTTATACGATCGTTTTCTCGTTGTCTCTCTCCCCTACACGATCGCTTCTCTCTTTCCAATTCAGAGCTCTCTCTCTCACAATGGTTTGTCCAGATATGCTCTTTCACTCTTTCATCTAGGTAATCAAGGTTTTTCTTCTTGATTTTGTTTGTTTGTGTTTCAATTCTATTGTTTGATTTTATTAAGTAATTTTCATTTTATCTCTATTATTTAGGGTTTTTTGTTGTATTTTCACAAAACATCATTGTATTTGCATGTGTTTGTTTGATTTTATTGTTGATTATGAATGCAATCGGTATTTAGTTTGTAATCTTGTCTTTTGCATGATTGTTTGGAACCAGCCAGTGGTGAGTTTGATTGCTTATTTGTTATGTTTTTTTTTCACACTTTGTATCTGAACCAATCAATGGTGTAGAAAGCATTGTGTTTTCACTTTATAACATATATCATATAGCTATTTAACACTTGTTTTGAACAAAAAAAATGTGTTTGTTTGCATATTAATCATAGGGTTTCTAGGTTTCGTTTTCTACTCTGTTTGATTTTTTTGTCTAGTACATGCAATTCATTCTTGTGTTTGAGACTGTGAGGTTGAAGGTGCATTTTAAAGAAACATTTGGGAACTGATTTTGTTGATTGATTGAGGTTACATGAACAATTCATTGATAATATATACGATAGAGATTATGCAGCTTGGTGCCTACAATTGTGGAGAACAATTCAAGCAGTTTCATGAACTTAGAATCACATATATTGGGTGTCTTTATCCCTTGTTGCTTTTTTTGTTTTGAGAAATGAATCAATGCACCAAGGCAACATTTAATCCTTCATTGAGCACCTAAACCATCCAAATGATTATGTGAAGTGTAGATTCTGTATGGTTATGCAGAATTCTAACAAGTTGCTCTACTAATAAGCCTATTGGAAGCCATCATTGATCAATTTAGGTGCTTTGGGCATATGTATTGTTACTAACTTGTTAGCTTATGCTTAGGGGTAGATACAAATAGAACATAGTCATGCTAGAGATGTTTAATTAGAAGTACTTAGACATATCACCAATAATGTGTAATTGGAAATCGATTTTGATTTTAATTATTATTACAAATAAAAATGTTTACCTTTTAACCTTTTGTGAGTTAGGTATGTCAGATTTTGGAATTTTGGTTAGGCTAGAAGTGGATCCAACTGAATCTCAAGGAGGGATTTTTTTTTGTGACTGATAGAAAAATATATATTTGAGTGTAGTTATTTACACATGCACTTGTTAAAAGGCTTACAAGAAAATTTAATGATTGAATCACCATTGAAATCTTGTGTTTTGGCTCAGTAGTTTATTCACTTTATTGATTTAGAGCTTGTTCAATCGTACTCTATCCAAAAAAAAGAATTTACCTTTTGATTTTGGAGTGATATGACTCATTATGTTGATCGTATTAATAACAATACACCATTCACCTCTGCATGGATTGAATTTCTTAGATACTGACAACTTTAGTTTTGTCCTAAGTTTTGTTTGTTTGGTATTCTTTGCCTCCTACTTTAGTTAGTTTGCACCATTTTTAGAAATATGTTTATACCATCAGTTGCAAGTCTTCCTTAGTCCCAATGATTTACTCTAAAGTGCAAAACAAGTCATCCTTTATATATTTTCTATTACTAATTCCAGTTCCAAGACTTTGGCATAAATTTGATCTCTCTTTTTATTTGAAAAAAAAATCAAAAAACTGATATAAATATTTATTATACATAATATTGATCAATGCTTGTACTACTTTCGAGGACCATACATAGGATGAAGACCATCCAATACAATCTGAAACTGTTAGGCCAAAGATTATTCAGACCTACTCTACATAAGTCACTGAGCCAATTGGAATAGAATGTGTTGCCCTTTCATCATTATCTAGGTTATTTAGTTGTGGAGAGAATATGAGAGTTGTACAACTAATGACTTATGCATTTAAAGTTTCAATTTATAGTTGGCACTGTAAAAATATTAAATAGTTAGAAATCGTATGCTTTGATAAAATTATAAGTTGTTATCTCAATTATTTGTATGTACTTCTTTTGCTTACTTTCCATGATTTTATTTTCTCTTGATTTGACGCGTATCATGAATATTTTATAAATTTATAAATGAAGGTTCATATATGGTGGTACTTGTAAATTCTCTATATTTGTATTTTTGAATTATTATTAAAATTATTTTGAATTATGATATATTTAAAAATTAGTCAATATTTATTTTCAATAAAGTTCAATATTAAAATTTTAATTTTTAAATAAATATTTTAAAACAAAGTTTTACATACAAAGGAAATTGAATTACTCTATTTAAATAAGTAAATTGAAATGCAAGAAATTTGAAATACTTTATTCAAACAAATAATTTATAAAATGAAAGGAATTCAATTACAAGTAATTCAAATGGTATGCATTTTAATTTCCTGACATTGCTAGAATTCTCCATCCAAACATACGGTGAAGGTATCTTTCAATCATTTTATATTTCATTCATTGACCTAAGTAGCAAAACATTAAAAACTAAAGTACGTATTTCATTTATACAGTACGAATACTATGTTAAAATTGACAATTGTTAAATTTGCATTAATTATTTTAGTCTTTATCTAATAAAAATCAAACTATAGATTAGCATACACTTTGAAGGTCTACACTAATGATATAGTATACTAACATTTAATATATTGATAATATATGTCAATAATTTACATAATATATCATACTATTCTCAATGTCTATATTAATAATTTAATTGAATATCTAAAAAAATTGTTAGAGAAAAATTATACTAGCAGAGACTAATGAAATGTTAAATTAATAACATGGCATTTTTTTGTGTTTTGTTAGAATATTATTTTATTATGTTTAAATTTCCTCCATTTATTTTTTGACAAAACGTTAAACAGGTTGGAAATTAGCTCAAAATCATTAATTAACAGTATTTGGAAGGAAATGTTTATGATTTCACGAAGTAATGAGAAAACTATAGTGTGTAGTGACTTGCCTTAATGTTTCTGTAAACCCATTCACAAAACAACAAAAACAAAATTAATAAACACGGTTCATTCAAAGGAGTCTATTGCCTATTCTAGAAAGAGTTGATATTGCCACTGATAAGCCAATAATTATAGTAGCAATGTATGCACGGATATATACTAAAGGGATTTCAAAGAAAAGGTAAAGATATAATTCTAATAAATTGGATTTACATGTCTATATCGCGATGTCATTCAATATTTCAAGATATTGATATGGCTAGCTGCAACTTATTCTCTTTCATTACCTCCTCTAAATTCTCATATTCAACGTTAAAGTCCACACGAACATTGATACGTCAAATATCAAATAATATCAGTATGAAATCACGAAAGAAAATTAAAAGATTTCCCTCTAGATCTCCAATTCTCCATTGTCTACACTGTGATCTCTCTACCTAAATAATTTTGACGGGGCAATTAATTACTTTGCCCTTCATAATTTGTTTAATTATTTATTTTGTAGTCATCGTGGATGAAAATAAAAATTCACTATGCAAAGGGTCGTGCACTCGCGCTGATGGCCGCGTAGAGAACATGATGACCACGTACGAAAGCGAGAATATTACGACTTCTATGATTTCTATATTTGTTCCACTGAACTTATCGTGCTTGCGCCAATTCCCTTTCTGAAGTCTTTAATTAGAAATTGATATTTCAATTATAAAGGTTAATATATTTCGTTTTGCCTTGTTCAAAAAAGGATAGAGAATATTGCATTTTAATAGTATATTCATATATATATAATTTTAATATATCCAAGAGACGGCTGGTTAAAGGATAAAAATGAGGATAAATTTATTTTTTTAATCGTAGGAAGTTGAACCATCGACTCTGTCTATGGATCCATCATCGTTATTCACTTGTTCAAATCAGTCATCAAGTTAAATTATTGGCTCTGATAACAATTGTTGGGTAATCCAAAGGTAAAACATCAGGAAGATTTTCACCAATGGGAAGTGAATCTTAACAACCACACTTTAACCAAAAACCTTAAGACTTAACTTTATGAGTTTTTCTTCGCCTATATGGTGTTCAACTTTTTCATTTCTATTCAATGTAAAACTTTACCTCACACTTGTATGTCAAAAATCTTCCCCTCAAGTGTGAGTCTCTTCCACAAGGTAGTATCCTCCTCAAATAAAAACCATTTTCAATCCATGAGTATCCAATGGTGGCCCTTAGAGTTTAACTGTGACTGCCCTTGGCTCACCTAGCCATTGCCGCCAACATATTCTAATACCTTGCACCGTTGCAACACCTGTGGGACCCACTATCTGGCCTCCATGTATGGACTCACCTGCTAAGAAGACTTTTGATACAAAGGATCTCCATGTTCATAGATTTATCGTCGCCATCTTAGTCATCTGAGCCGATCATCAAGTCGAACCATCGGGTCTAATACCAATTGTTGGGGAAACAAGAGGATAAACATTTGAGAGATTTAAACCAATGGGTATTGAGCAACTACATAAGTGAACTTGACATCATAATTTAATCCAAAACCTTAAGGTTTAGGTTTATGAGTTTTCTTACTTATATGGTGCTCAACTTTCTGATTCATACCCAATGCAAGACTTCGTTTCATACTTGTACTTCAACAAAGAGATTTACAAAACTCATGCACTTTGCTCAATAAATTGAATTGGATCCCTTGGTAAACGAGGATAAATTATGTCAATCATATTCAAAAATGTCTTGGAAGTCAGTATTATTATTGTCATCACTAATTTACATTTTTTTCTTGATCTATTGGTGCAAAATATCCTTAGTAGTTGTGACGACTAAGTACCAAGCGACGATTTCCTTTTAGGTGATTGACCCAAGGAAGGAACTTTCTTCCTTGGTTGGCTTCCTGGTCTACTCCAAAAAGCTTTCCAGCAGTCGATGTCACTAAGGTTTATGGTATTTCTGAACAATGTGCGGTAAAGGAATGAGAACGACTAAAAACAATAAAGAACAAAATGAATAAAAGCAAAGAAATTGGCACAAGAATAATTATATTGCTAGACTCTTGGATGTGTCTTCTACAATTTAATAGGCCCTATTTATAGTTGTTCTTCCAATGGTTACATAACTTACATTAGTCATAGCACTAACTAAGAATTCCCTAGAATCTAAGAGATCATCGCTAACATTCTGATAACCACACTACTACAAAAGCAGCATTCTACGTCGGTTAATGATCGTCGTTGTCTCTGACGTCATCAAAAGTAATGGCGATATCAACAACGATCGTCCGTAACCGTTGTAGACAGCAACAAATTCTAAGATGGTCACCTGGACACACCCGTCTTAGAATACAGCGAAATCTACGACGGTCATAGGGACAACACCGTCATTGACTTCGTCAGATTCTATGACGGGCCTGTCCAGATGCTCATCTTAGACTTTGCTGCATTCTACAACGGTCTTGTTCCCATGACCGTCGTAGACTATGTTGCATTCTACGACGGTCTCATCCCCATGACCGTCGTAGACTATGTTGCCTTCTACGACGGTCATCGAAAGAACCGTCATAGAATGATGGTTTTTTTTATACAGTTGTGTAGAATGGTGGTTTTTCATTCAAAAAATCTGGAACATATAATAAATACGCTACATACAAAGCAATGTTAGTGGTGGTGAATGCAAATGAAGCTATATACAAACATTACTTAAATGCGCGAAGTTCCTCTGTAGATAGGGCACGTAGTTGTGAGTTCTATGGTAATCGACCTTGCTAGCGCGTGGCAATGTTAGAAAGGAAAAAGCACGTGCCCGCCACGTGAAACCATTTAGGATACAAAGATGGGTCTTAGTCAAGACCATCTTTGTATGGCAATAAAGTGGAACTCCGCCACGTGTGCCCAGCAAACATACAAAGACGGGTTTGAGTATAAGACCGTCTTTGTATTTTAAAGGCTCAAATCACGTGGCCTCCATGTGAAACCACCAACGATACAAAGACAGGTCTTTCCACAAGACCGTCTTTGTATCCCAATGACGAAAATTATGACGTGTCTGCACCCTCAAATCATTAATGATACAAAGACGGGTTTGAGGATAAGATTGTCTTTGTATTTTAAAGCCTCAAATCACGTGGCCGCCACGTGAAATTACTAACGATACAAAGGCAGTCTCACGACACGATCGTCTTCGTATAGTTGTCGGGCCACTCACGTGTTGGGCACGTGTAACCACTAACGATACAAAGACGGTTCTCACCAAGAGACCATCTTTGTGTGTTAATCACATAATTACAATTTGCCACGGCGTCTGAATGTCTACGACAGGTATTTGCAAACAATGTGGTTCTGTTGCTCTTAATTACAAATATGTCACCGCCTCACCTTCTAAGATAGTTGTCTACAACCGTCGTTGAATCAGCGACGTAGAAAGCACGTTTTGTTGTAGTGGCATTTCCTTGGTCTCCCCGCTATTCTCCATGTCTACCAATAGAGCTCACGTTTTGATCCTAATAACTCCCTTAATGAGTTTTTACCAAATTGGCCCCAAATCAACCATGACAGTCATCAGGCCAACTAGTTCACCTCAACCATATCCAATTGGTTGCCTTGTTTCCAATGACTAACTTTTTAGGTGTCAACAAGATCAAAGATCTCGGAAGTCCCCTAACCCAATAAGTCAAAGATTAATCCCGCTTGTGATACATGGTTGTTGTTAGTTCAAGATAATTTTGCATACAGAAAAAATTAAATACAAATTATCTCTCTAAATAAATCATTCTTCCACATGTGAATGCAATATAACTTTACACTATAACACCAATTTTATGAATCCACTAATTTACATATACTATATAATTAAGTATTACTAGCGTCATACCCCGAGCCATGCATGGGTATTGAACTTATAATTTATGATTTTCTTATATTATTATATTTTTTATAATATATTTATCAATTATTTTTTAAATCTTATATATTTCAGTTTACTTTAGATTTTTTACTAACTGAAAAGCTTGTTTGATTGTTTGGTAAATAATTTTTTTTAGTAGTTTCTAATATTTTTTGAAACACCACTTGAAATAACATTTTTTAAAATATTAGTTTTTAATTTCTAATTTTTTTAATTTTCTTTTATTTTATCCATAATATATTTATTAAATTTCCTGATTATCATTTCTAAATATACCATTATTTTATTATTTTTGAACTACTTCAATTATTAATTTTATCAAACACTTATAATTTAATAAACTAATTTATCACCTTTTAACTATCTGCTCACTTTTCACGTTTCAACTTTTTTTTTTTTTTTTTTGCTAATTTAAACTAACAACCAAATAACCAATGATGTTAGTGTCGGACTTGTAATAACTTTAGACCGAAGACTAGTCCATGCAAAATCAGATGACATGAGCAACAGAGGTCCAACGAATTTGAACACTTAACATGCTGGACACCATCGAATTTTAATATTGATTAGTTTAATTTGACTGATTTCTTGAAATTCTGTATGAGGCACGCTTTGGTCTGGTATTTAGGGACCATACTGGTGCAGTCAATTATTCACCACAAGTAGCTTAGACAATGTATCTAAGCGGGGCCGGTATCGATCAATATAATATAAGAAAAAGGAAAAAGAAAATCTTGGCTGATTACTTCAATATAATCAATCATCCACCTAATATAGGAAAAGAAAGCTTGACTAAACACTCTTAACACCACCTAAAGAAAAAAAAATCCCGTTCAAACTAGAATGATACCATGATCGATACTGTGGACATTCAAACACTATTAAAAATAAACTTTTAATATCACTGAAGTTAACGATTTCAATGTTATATCGGTTAAAAAACATTCTTCCATATTTTAACAATTTCAATATTTAAATATTCTCAACAGTGATCATACATAAATAATTACTTATTTTAAATATTTCATTAATATTTCTTATTTATTTTTATTTTTCTCTTTCTATTATATCATAAATCATATCATATTATACGTATAATTTTTTCTTTATTTTCTTTCACTCTCTAGATGTATAATAGCATATTTGTGTTTATCATCAAACAATCTTTTATTCTTGTATTTTGAACTAGTTGGTCATCTTGGACTTGATATCTTTTGTAGTTTGTAATATCACAGGTTAAAAGGTTTAGTCTAACATTTGGTATCAGAGCCACATTGCCTCTGCCTTGTCCATTTTCGGTTCCTACGTTTTGTGCTAGTTGGGTGTCGAACCCTTGACTCCGAGAAGGCTGTAGTATGTGCAGACCACTAAACTAGTGAAGCTTTTCTAATATGCAGTCGTTTTTCATACATTATATATTCATTTTGCTTTACAGTTTTTGGAATTTTGATTTATTTTATGCATGAATATATTCTAGAAAATTTTATTCTATGCATATATATATGAAATCAAATGCATAATATTATGTTTCAATTATAAAATTATATGAGAATCTTATTCATAATTATATTATATCTTGATTTTGAAATGCAAAATACCATTTATTCTCATATAATAAAGTTTTATGTCTAAGTGATCTTTATAATTTTGATTAATTATGGATTAGCCAAGCATCTATATTTGATTAAAATTATATATTAAGTTGGTTAAAGATCATATAAGGAATTAGACATAATATTGTAATTAATTATACTTATATAATGAATTTTATCTCACAGGAATTTTTATTATATCTGTATAATTAATTGGGATAAAATGACGTATTATTTTTCATGATTTACCCACAGGCATCATGATGTATGTATAATTTGTCGATTTTATCATAAAGTAAATATTTACGATAGAAATTAAATTATTTTCATGTTGTACCCATAAAACATGAATATTGAGCAAGTAATTTGATTATTCTATCATAAGGTTTAATTGTTTCTTATTGAATTAAAAATTTAGCCCACAGGCAATTTTTATGTCACAAGATTCAATTTTATGGTATGTTTACATTGGTAAAAGATACAATTAAGATTATTATATCTCAAATTTTGACATAAGCCTTTGAATTTTGCAACTTCTCAAATTATTAGTTTTTCTGATATTCAATGTGATGTTCCCGAACTCAAAGGAGATAACTATAAGATATGGAAGGAGAGAATTCTTCTAGTATTGGAGTGGATGGACATAGACTATGCTATAAGAAAAGACAAACCACCTGCAATCACTGATGAAAGTAGCCCAGCTGACGTTGCGCTATATGAGCGGTGGGAGCGATCCAACCAGCTCAGCGTGATGTTCATTAAGACCAAAATCTCGACTGAGATACGTGGTTTTGTTGACCAGCATGAAAAGGTCCGAGACTTGCTTAAGGCCATTGATGAGCAGTTCATCAC
Source organism: Glycine soja (assembly GCF_004193775.1). Taxonomy (NCBI): domain Eukaryota; kingdom Viridiplantae; phylum Streptophyta; class Magnoliopsida; order Fabales; family Fabaceae; genus Glycine; species Glycine soja. The sequence goes on along the minus strand of NC_041015.1, from coordinate 29,869,737 downwards.
TTCTAATAAGACTTTAGCAAGCACCTTGACCATGAAGTTTTCTTCTCTTCGGCTCACCAGTGTGAAAGGTGTGCATGAGTACATCATGAAAATGCGAGATATTTCAGCTCAACTTAAGAAACTAGAGGTTGATATGTCTGAGTCCTTCCTAGTGCATTTCATTTTGAACACCCTTCCGCATGAATATGGGCCGTTTAAGATTTCCTACAACACACATAAAGATAAATGGTCTATCAATGAATTAATGACCATGTGTGTTCAGGAAGAAGAAAGACTTGTAATGGAGATGGGGTGAGAGTGCATTGCTGACTACTGCTTATAGGAAAAACAAAGCAATTAAGTCTCAAGCTAATCAGAAAGGGAATGGTAAAATACCACCTCAAGTTGATATTAAGAAGGTGGCAAAGTGTTTCTTTTGCAAGAAGAAGGGACACATGAAGAAGAATTGCCCCGGGTTCCAGAAATGGCTTGAGAAGAAAGGTAAATCAATCTCATTAGTATGTTATGAATCTAATATGGTTAGTGTTAATATTAACACCTGGTGGATTGATTCTGGATCTACTATTCATATTGTTAATTCTTTACAGGGTATGCAAAACCTAAGGAAACCAGTGGGAAGTGAGCAAAGCATTTTATCAGGCAATAAGCTAGGCTTGCATGTGTAGGCCATTGGAACTTGCATTTTGACTTTAAGTAGTGACTTTATTTTAAAATTAGAAAGGACCTTTTATGTACCAAGTTTTTCCCGAAACTTGATTTCTATTTCAAGACTTGTACCGTTTGGATATTCCTTTAATTTCAAAGACACATCATTTGAGTTATTTTATAATTCTGAATGTGTTGGGAATGGTATCTTGTCTGATGGTCTTTATCTTTTTGGTTTACAAAATAATGCCACTTATAGTTCTATGCATGTTCAAACTGGTATTAAAAGGCGTAATATTAATGAGAATTCCTCTATGTTATGGCACTGGAGATTAGGACATATCTCCATTAAGAGGATTAAAAGGTTAGTGAAAAATGGGGTACTCAATACTCTAGATTTTGCTGACTTTAAGACTTGTGTGGACTGCATTAAGGGTAAGCAGACCAACATGTCTAAGAAAGGTGCTAACAGGAGTTCAAGCATATTAGAAATAATTCATACTGATATTTGTTGTCCAGATATGGATGCACGTGGTCAGAAATATTTTATCACCTTTATAGATGATTATTCACGATATATGAATGTTTATTTGCTTCATAACAAATACGAAGCATTGGATGCCTTCAAAGTCTTTAAGGCTGAAGTTGAGAACCAATGTGACAAACAAATAAAAATAGTGAGATCATATAGAGGTGGAGAATACTATGGCAGATATACTGAGAATGGACAAGCACCTGGTCCCTTTGCAAAGTTTCTTCAAGAACATGGGATTGTTGCCCAATACACGATGTCGGGTTCTCCAAATCAGAATGGTGTGGTAGAAAGAAGGAACCGGATATTGGACATGGTGCAGAGTATGCTTAGCAACTCCAATCTTCCTAAATCCTTGTGGGATGAAGCACTAAAGACGTCAGTGTATATATTAAATCGTGTTCCAACCAAGGCTGTCCCAAAGACACCTTTTGAGTTGTTTAATGGTTGGAAACCGAGTTTGAAACATATGCGCGTTTGGGGTTGTCTGTCTGAGGTGAGAATATATAACCCACAAGAGAAGAAACTTGACCCGAGGACCATTAGTGGATATTTCATTGGATATGGCGAAAGGTCTAAAGGTTATAGGTTTTATTGTCCACATCATATTACTAGGATTGTGGAATCAAGAAATGCCAAATTTATTGAAAATGATTTGATCAGTGGGAGTGATCAATTGAGGGACTTAGGTTCTGAAATTGATTATATAGAATCTTAACCTTCCACATCAAATGAAAGATTGGTTGTAATTCATACCCCTCAAGTTCAAAGGGATGATGAACAACACATGATTGACATTCCACAAACTGTTGTTGATAATCCAGTAGATCAAATTGATCATCAAATTCATGAAAATGATGAACAACCAGTTGAACAACATGATTCCTAAGAAAATGTTGATGCAACATTAAGGAGGTCTACTAAAGTAAGAAAATCAACTATTCCTAGTGATTATATTGTATATTTGCAAGAATCTGATTATAATATTGGAGCTGAAAATGATCCTGAAACTTTTGATCAAGCCATGAGTTGTAAAAAGTCAAATTTATGGTATGATGCCATGAAGGATGAGATGAATTCCATGCAGAGTAACAAAGTTTGGAACCTTGTAGAGATGCCTAATGGGGCAAAGGCCATTGGATGTAAATGGGTCTTTAAGACCAAAAGGGATTCATTAGGCAACATTGAGAGATACAAGGCAAGACTTGTTGGTTAGGGATTTACTCCAAAGGAAGGAATAGATTACAAAGAGACTTTTTCTCTAGTATCTAAGAAAAATTCTCTTTGTATAATCTTGGCATTAGTTGCTTATTTTGACCTTGAGTTGCAACAAATGGATGTGAAAACATCTTTTCTTAATGGTGATTTAAAGGAGGAGGTTTATATGAAACAACCTGAAGGTTTCTCCTCTAATAGTGGTGAGCATTTGGTTTGCAAGCTTAATAAATCTATATATGGTTTAAAACAAGCTTCTCGTCAGTGGTACCTTAAGTTTCATGGGATAATTTCTTCATTTGGTTTTGATGAAAACCCCATGGATCAATGCATATACCACAAGGTCAGTGGGAGTAAAATATGTTTTCTTGTTTTATATGTAGATGATATTTTACTTGCAGCCAACGATTGAGGTTTGCTACATGAGATGAAACAATTTCTCTCTAAGAATTTTGACATGAAGGATATGGGTGATGCATCTTATGTCATCGACATTAAGATTCATAGAGATAGATCTCGAGGTATTTTGGGTCTATCACAAGAAACCTATATTAACAAAATTCTAGAGAGATTTCGGATGAAAGATTGTTCACCAAGTGTTGCTCCCATTGTGAAGGGTGATAGGTTTAATTTGAACCAATGTCCAAAGAATGACTTTGAGAGGGAACAAATGAAAAACATTCCTTATGCTTCAGTTGTTGGAAGCCTCATGTATGCTCAAGTATGCACAAGGCCTGACATTGCTTTTGCAGTTGGAATGTTAGGAAGATATTAGAGTAATCCAGGTATTGACCACTGGAGAGCTGCTAAGAAAGTATTGAGGTACCTTTAAGGGACCAAAGATTACATGCTTATGTATAGACAAACAGACAATCTAGATGTGATTGGTTATTCAGACTCAGACTTTGCTGGTTGTGTTGACTCTCGTAGATCAACATCTGGGTACATTTTCATGATGGCTGGTGGAGCTATTTCATGGAGGAGTGTTAAGCAGTCTTTGACTGCTACTTCTACCATGGAAGTTGAGTTTGTCTCTTGTTTTGAGGCTACATCACATGGTGTATGGCTTAAAAGTTTCATTTCTAGGCTGAAGATAGTTGATACTATTTCAAGGCCTTTAAGAATTTTTTGCAATAACTCAACTGCTGTCTTTATGGCTAAGAATAACAAAAGTGGAAGTCGAAGTAAGCACATCGACATTAAGTATTTAGCCATTAGAGAAAGAGTAAAAGACAAGAAAGTGGTCATTGAGCATATAAGCACTAAGTTGATGATCGCTGATCCTTTAACTAAGGGCATGCCACCGTTTAAATTTAAGGATCACGTAGAAAGAATGGGACTTGGTTCCACTTTATGATTGTATACTTATATGTTAAAATTGAAACTTTTATATTATGATATTTTCTCATATTTGGGTGCACATTGATTTATTTGAGAAAAAATATGTTTTGGACCAAGAATAAACATTGGGTTTATTCATTAAGTTTTATTACCGCTTTGAGTATACTGCTTGGGAAATTGAACATATTGTAATACATGGATGATATTACTTGTTATAAGAGGAACTATCTCTATGATTCGTATATTCATTTCTTAAGAAGATTAAGCATTAAGTCAAAATGTTTGGACCTAGTGGGAGAATGTAATAATTTCTGGTCCTAACATTTTGAAAACTCTTGTCAGTTTTGGAAGCCAAATTGAATGGCTGTTAATAGGTGATAATGACCACTAATGAATTGTAATAGCTAATAATGAGTGATAATGGCTACTAAATTCATTCTTGATGGTAGAATGCCTATATAAGCACATGAATTTGGTCCCTGAGCTCATCCCTTTCGAATTCAGTCTGATACACCATCTAGAGAAAGAAAGAGAGAGCTTGAAAGAATAAAAAACAAGAAACTCTTCATGACAATGGCTGGAGGTATGATTTTGATTTTATTTTCCACATTTTTGCTAATAACATGTGTTTCTTTTGTAGTTTGTAATATCACAGATTAAAAGATTTAGTCTAACATGAATAACATATAAAAATGAATTTTACTCCATAAAATTATATAGACACCATAGAAAAATATAAATAATTATTTGTTACTTAGTCTTTATTATGAAAATTTAATTATTTTTTTTATCACGAATCTAATTAAAACACACTAATTAAGTGTGAATTAAGTGTGTTTGGATTTCAGTTAAAATCAAACAAACATTCAACTTTTTCCGTTCAACTGACTAGGAATACTGACTAGGAATGTGTGCCAACAATAAACCCACGCAAACTATATATACCCACAACTTTTCCGACATAATAATAACAACATATAAATTTTGTCAAAAAAAAAAACACACACTATATATACTGACTATGAATATTGACTTTGTGTTGGTGACTTAGAGCAAACCAGTCAGAAGAAATTTTCAATTTTGTATCAGTGTTAAGATTTGGATCTGGCGCCTTGCATTCGGATGTAACACCCTTATCTTTTCAAATCTTTCTAACGATCGAGTTTCCAAGACACTGTCCTCTTTTACTTTAATTAAGTTTGGTTGAAATGACTGTAGATTTTAAACTTAGCCATTGATTATGCTCTATCTCTACTATTTTGTTTTTATGACATGTGTGATTGATTAGTTATTAATTTATCAAAATTAAATTATAAACTAACACATTCATTAATGGACATTATATATATTTTTTTGTTGGTCCATGTTAATTGTAGTATTAATTTTTTTAGTTATTAATTTGATAATTTTTGTTAATAAACACTATATTACATATATATTTTATGCAATTTAATTTAATGATTTATTTTACAAACACAGGCTTTTTTATACAAAAATAAAATAAATATAATTACCTATTTAATACAGAAAGAAGAATAAGAAGGAAATTAAGGTAAAATGACTGCAAAAACTTAGAAACATATTGTTCATTATTATAGAATTTGATTTTGTTTGCATATTTATTTATTAAAAATTATAATAAAAGAAATACTTAAATATATTTTTGATAATTTTATTTTCAATTTAATACATTTAGTCTTCCTATTTTAAAAAATTTGTAATTTTAGCCCCCTATTTTAAGATACAAATATTTGATCCTTATATTTTAGATAATTCGCAATTTTGATTTTTTATTTTAAAAAATTCATAATTTTTGTTTAACATTTAATTTTTCCTATGTTTTATTTCTTTTATTTTTTTACTTTTGTAATTAATTAAATTATTTTTTATGATATCTTAAATGAATATAGTAGGTTCAAGGTTTAATTGACCCAAAAGAAAAGAAATAAAATATAAAAAAATTGAGAAATCGACCAAAATTAGAAATTTTTTAAAATATGAAAATTAAATGTCTCTATTTTAAAATGAAAGAATTAAAATATTTTTTTTAAAAAGAAATAAGAGGACCAAATGTCTCAATGATGAAATGCAGGATCCAAAATTAGGGATAAAATAAATAAGAATAACATAATCACATTGAATCCTAAAATAAATGCAAATGTCAATACAAGAAATGTACTTTTTAGTGTAATTTTTATTTTGTCACTAATTTTATTCAAAATTATGATCAAATTAAAAATAGTCACTAGAATTTCTTAATAGTGACATAAAATATACATGCCACAAATAATTTGTCACTAATATGAAATGCTATATGAAAAATTTGTTTATTTAAGCCATAAATTTGTTTTTCTTAGGCTAAAATGTAATTTTTTTTAGATATGTAATTTTAATTTTTTTATTTTTTAATTGAAATATTTCGTTCTCTACCCTTAAAAATTCTACAAATTTAATCTTTTAACTTTTTAATTGAGACATTTTATCCCATTACTAAAAAAATATGATTTTAGTTCCCGTGATCAATTTCAAACATTGATTACATTTTTCTTAATTCTTATTTTTTTAAAATGAATTTTATCATCAAATTAAAAAATTAAAAAATATTTATCAGGTGATTAATAAACAAACACATTCTAGTTAACATTTATGGAGTACACATATTAATGATTAAAATTGATGACATGGATTAATATGGTAAACTTTTTAAGAATAGAAGACAAAATATCTCAATAAAATATTGAAAGACTAAATATCTTTAAAAATAAAAGATAAAATATCTCAATTAAAAATAAAAGGACTAGAATTACATATTTAAATAAACAACTATTTCAAAATATAGTAAAGTAATTTTATAATTATATTCAGATAACCAAAACATAAAACTCGAGAATTCTCTAAGAATCGTTAAAAAAAAATAAAATAAATGATTGAACTTGGCCAGAGGGACTAACTCGTAAAGTCGTAATAGAATTATCTAACACGTGCCCCGTCGATGTTTCGGAGTACAAAAATAAATGATTGAAATAATTGACCGTAGGAACTAATATTATACATTTTTTAAAAGTGAAGAAAAATGTCTTACTAAAGAATTGGAGAGGCTAAAATCTCACATTTTTAAAAATAAAAATAAAAAATCTTAATTAAAAAATGAGGGAATTAAAATCATAGATTTAAGTTAGCAACTATATCAAAATATAGTAAATTAATTTTATAATTATATTCAGATAACCAAAACATAAAACTCGTAATAGAATTATCTAAGAATCATTAAAAAATAAATAGTCGAATTATTAATTTTTGCCTAATAAAATAAGTAAGGAAATATTAATTTATATAAAATATGTTAAATTATTACCGTAGGTTATAATATTTTAAAATAATTTTATAAATTTATTAAAATAAAAATTTTTGATAGAAAATTATTACATAAACTGCTATCAAATTAAGTATTTTTTTTTACCATAATTACAAGGTTAAACTATAAGATTTTGTGCATACTGTAAATGTATGAATATAAGATTTTGATGATGCAAAAGTAGAATCAAACAACAAGGTTGTTTCAACAAATATTTAAAGGTTAAGCATTCTTTCAAGAATAATTTAAGGTCAAAACAAACAAGATCAAGAAAAAGATAAGACCTCAAACAATCTCATTGGTTGATCAAGCTTTTGCCTCAAAATACATTGTTTCCAACATCCAAGGCTATGCAATGTAATCGATTACCAAAAGATAATTTTGAAGCAAAGGGTTTAAAAATGATTTTGAATTTGAATTTTGAACCATCTAATCGATTACCAGATGTTTGTAATCAATTACCAACCACGACACTTTAGAAAACACTTTGAAAAGACATGACCCTTTAAAATATAACTGTGTAATCGATTAACAGAAACCTGTAATCGATTACTAGTGAAGAATTTTAGAAAAAACTTTTTGAAAAGACACATCTCTTCAAACCATTTTGAAAAGACACGAAGGACCTATATATATGTGTTTGATTTCGAAAAACAAGAGAGAGATTCTAAGAGAACTTAATTGTCAAAATGTTCTCTCAATAACTCTTGTACAAACACTTGCAAATTTATTGAGAATTCATTTAGGATCTCCAATTTGTATCATCTACTCTAAAGGAGAGAAATCTTTCTGTTCATCTCAGAAAGTCAGTTGTAATCAAGAGACTGGTTGTCTCTTAAATTGTGAGAATTGTAATCAAGAAATGAGTTATCTCTTAAATCGAGTTTACATTTCTCTCTTCCCTTATCTCATTTATGTTATTGTAATCAGTCTTATCTTTGCATGTTTAAAGAACATTATTAAGTTGGTTGCTGCTTATTTTTCTGTATTTTGAGCCTATCATTTAGAAGGGAGTTACAAGTTTGTTAGTAAAAAAAATTTTGAAACTTAACTCACTCCCCCTCTCAAGTTATTGAGACCACTTGTCCAACACATACCACCCAAATTCATTAATACTACTTGATCGACCCTAATGGGTTAACAAATTTAGTTTTGTTAAAAAAATGTTTTTTTACGGGCAAAATTTAATGTTTTAAAGCATAAATTTTAATACAATAAATTTTATTCAATTAATTAGATAGTATAAATTAATAAAGTCCCTTTAAAATAAAAAAATTATAAAAAAATATAAAAATCAAATTTATAGATTTATTTAAATAAATAAAACGTAAAAATTGTAATTCAATTATGGAAGGGTTATAAAAAAATGTCAAAAAATGTTATGTTATGAAATAATTCGACTTAATAAAATTAGTAACATGTAATTAATTAACATTGAATATTGTATTTAATTGGTTTGTTTAAAAACTAATTTTCGACTCCTATGATGCACAAAGTGAACTGTTTATTTGTGGATTTATAGGGTGATTTTGGAATAAATAATATTTGTATATGCAAAAAGTATTTCTACTCAGAATGTTTTTGTTAAATTATTTTTTTGAGATATAATAATTAATTATTCAAAATAAGTGAATTTAATAAAAATAAGATAGCATATATGCATTGCTGTTAACAAAGCATGCATTACTTTTACAAAGAGGTCCCTCATCAATTTGTTCAGGAGAAGAAAATTATGAATAATTTATTTAAGTGAGAAGATAATAAATTAAAATAAATCATTATTTGCTTAAAAATTAATTTTAGACATGAATTTTACGCAAAGAAAATAAAAGTGATTATGTTGGTTTATTTTGATTTTTTTTATGTGATTAACTATATTAATTTATGTAAAAGATATTTGAATTTTGATTGGATAAAAATCTTTAGTTTTTGCAAACTCTTAGTGTTAAAACATAGGGGTGTTGACAAATTGGATTAGATCAGTCTTGAAAAAAAATTATCTGATCTAACTATTTTAATTTTGTTAATTTATTATCCAATTAATTTAGTTTAAACTTTTAATTCGATCTAGTTTAATTTAAAACGGTTTGAATTGAATCAATTTTTAATTTTAATCCTACTTTAATTATAATAAAAATAAAAATAATAATAAATAATTTAAAATATTAAATATTTATATATATGCCATTATATAATTAATTTTAGAATACTTGTGCTTCTTAACTCAAATAAGTAGTAAAAATATCTTTAATTAAATATATTTTTGATAAATAGATATAAGTTATATAATAATTTTTTAAAACATATAAGAAATAAAACTAGCAATGAGTCTACACATGTATAAGTTTGATTTGAATCACTCTCTAAAATCAAATTCGAAATTCAATCTAATCCAATAAAAAAAATTTAATTTTCTAATTTATCGATGTGTTCAGTTTTCAATTTATTCAATTTTGATTTTTGGATCAATTTTTTAGCACACATTAGATTGGGTTTATTTATGGACATTTCTATATAGTTTTTACACCATCTCCTCACTTAGCATCACACTATAACTAATTGGAAGGTTATTTAACAATTGCCGCATTCTTGACACTCTATTTATAAGTAGAGATTTAAGCAAAATTGTAATTTTCTCTCTTAAATTTTATGTATATTTCTAGAAAGTTAATTAATATTTTCTTAAAAAATAAGAACTTAAAAAAAATACTTAAGGAATGACTAAAACCATGATTCTTGAAATAAGACACATACTCTTTTACCACTACACCCAAGTGTTCATTTGTTTATTTAGTATAAAATATAGTATTAATATAAGTTTTATGTGAAAATAGTTCAAAATTCAAATTTTATTATTTTTTAATTTATTATATTTTTATAATCTTATATATTATCTTTTAAAATATAATATATAATATTAAATTCTTTTTTTTACATAAATTAGAATACGTATATTTATATAAGTTTTATTTTTATTTTATATATTATATTTATCTTTTAAAATAATATTTGTGATTTAGTGCTAATATTTTTTATCTATATTTAGATATTCATTTTATTTATTATAACATAGATAAAAAAATAATACGAATAAATTATATACATAAATATTTTAAAAAATAGAAAATAGTAATTATGTAACTTTACTATATAATTTACTTCTTTTAAAAAAATTTGTATCTGATTAAATAAAGTTAAATATAAATAAAAGCAATACTAATATAATAAATAACAAGAATATGTTAATATAGATAAAAGATATTGTCATTAAATCAAATATATAAATATTAATAAGATAATAAAATACTTTTATTTTATGAAATTATAATTTATGTAAAAAAATATACATTAAAGATAAATTTATATTATATATTTACTTTATAAAATAAGTTTTGAATAGTGTGATAAAAATACATTAGATTATAGAAATATGATATATAAAATAAAATAAAGCTTATATAAGTATACATATTCTAATTTATGAAAAAATAGAATTTAATCTTATATATTATATTTTAGAAGATAATATATAAGATTATAAAAATATAATAAATTAAAAAATAATAAAATTTGAATTTTGAACTATTTTCACATATAGCTTATATTAATACTATATTTTATACTAAACAAACAAATGAACACTTGGGTGTAGTGGTAAAAAAATATGTGTCTTATTTCAAGAATCATGTTTCTAAGTCCTTCCTTAAGTATTTGTTTAAGTTGTTATTTTTTAAGAAAATATTGGTCAACTTTCTAGTCTAATTTAAAATTTAACAGTTAACAATTATTCAACGGTTAAAACCAGCTTTAGGTACTAATTATTGTATTTTAAATTTAGTGTAATAGGCAAAATAGGGAGACAAATTTTGTAACTAAGCCTTCTTTTTATTTAACTATTAAAAATAAATATTTTTTTTACCAACTGCTTGTTGGTTTATCATAACACAATAATTATTTGTATTCATATATATATATATATATATATATATATATATATATATATATATATATATATTATAAAGTTGTCACTTTTTTTTATGAGCTCGTTTGAAATTTTCGATTGACAAAAGGAGTTTATTTTTAATTTTATAGCAATTGTTCTTATAAAAATAATAGAATTCTCACTGCTAATGCTCTCATAAGAAATGATACTTTTTAGACTTGTAAAATTTAGCTAATAAATTCTCTATAATCCTACTTTCATAAAACCTTTTATGAATGATAAAAGGAGTTTATTTTACTAATTAATGCATGCACCGGTGCGGTACACATGATAAATTACCTGTGAGAAGTAATATTTTCTATTAATTTTGTAGTTATTTTAAACTAATGTTTTTATTATACAGTCAACCAACGACTCTTATAATATTAATTTCATTTTTAAATTAATGGTTGTTTTTTTATTTATCAAATTAAGTTTAATATATATATAGTTGGTTTTTTTTCATATTTCTTAAGTCTAATATTTGTTTAACAAAATAACAATTAATATTGATCATTAATTTTAATTTTCAATTTAAAAAATCTAACAATTACTAAAAATCATTTTCTTAAAAAATAATTGTTGTAGCATTGATTTTTATTAATAACTTACCAGTTTTTTGAATTTTAAAATACTAACAATTTTTATTAACAAACCATTTTTTTTTATATAAAATGGTAGTTGTGACTTTGATATTTGTTGATAATTGATCATTTTTAAATTTTAAACGGTGTGTGACTATGAAGGTACTTCACAAAATGACTTAGCAAGTATGAAAGTCATCCAATCAATCTCACTTACAATGAATAATAACATTCCAGAAATTTGAAGATTGCATCTTTCTCTAATTTCTGAAATGACCTAATTTATAGGCTATAAAAATTGCTACTTATCAGACTTCATATATCAATTGAAAAAAATTAGAGTTATTAAAATTATATAAATAAATATGAGGGATTGAAATTATATTAAAATGGTATAAATTTAATTTGAAGGTTTAGAATAATTTATTTAACTTATAGGAAATCCTATAATTATGAATATAATTATGTTCACAATCTTTATATTTATGGTTCCGTAAAATAATCTTTATAATTCTAGTAACATTTTAACTAATATATTTTTAATTATAGTTATTAGTATAATTAGTAATACTATACTGTGAAAACACTATACTTTGAACCGTAAGCAGAGATCAATGACTTATTCTTTGTGATTTCAATTTGATAAAGCATCCAATGGATCTCTCCCCCACTCTCTCTCCCCCCACCCCCCCAACTTTGTAGTGCTAACCCTCTGTGGCATTATTAATACTGGAATATGTTATGGCTTTCTAAACTATAAGGTCATATAGATAAAATTAAACTTTCTCAGACCAAACACAAAATAAGGCAAAGTGCTATATGAATATATTTCCTGATATACCAAAACCAAAAAAATGAAATACTTACAAACATGAAAATAATATGGATAAAAAACAATTGCAAGTCAAAGCTAATATAATCAATGAACAGAATGTCATATTTTAACCAAAAAAATGAAATACATAAAATTCATGCCAAGACCATGGCCAAAGCTGATTCTCAAAGAGATTGCAAGTCAAGGATAATCAAGGAATAGAGTACCGTACATATGTTTTACTCTAGAATATTAGGAATCCTTTTTGCAACAACAAAATAACACTTGAGAATATATAGATTTTTCAAAAGGAAACAAAATTCCATTAAACAAAACATGCAAAATGCATATTTCAAAGGTTTAGCAGCTTTTGGCAGTCACTCATTCTATCGGGTCTTTTTTATCAACAAAAATAGACAAAAAAAATATTTAACTAAAACTTTATATATTAAAAAAATAAACATTTAAGATCCTTTGAAGTTATTATTCATTTTGTCTAGTATAAGGCTACTGAGCTGACAAAACTGTTCAAGAACTTACATAACAATTAACCTATGAATAATCATGGAGGCTACTAAAACTAAAAAAAAAAAAAAAAGAACACTGAGATAGATGTATATAAGCATGTTGCCACTCGACAGTTATATTAGTTTGGAGTGACAAGTGTTGCACTCAAGAAATATACATAAAATATTTTCACAAACACGTTCATAAATATTCAAGTTGGAAAAAGTCCTACTAGCACAATCATTACAAACGGGTAATTTCAATGGCAAGTGTCATTGCAAAATCTGAAAGCCATTTGTTAAATCAACTAAGAATAAGTGTCATGGCCAAATCTCTCCCACCGTATTTATCATGTTCAGGATGTGGCAAACTCAACTTAATGACAAATGGCTTCAAAGTTCCACCATTTTGAGAAAAAAAAATGTCCTGCTAGCATAAATATTCGTTGAAGTAACACTAATCACGATCAACACACTTGAACCAATTTAGTCATAATTATAAAGTTGCACTATGAAAAAACACACATGTTATTTTAGAGCAAAAGATCACAGGTGAGATGTTTACCGATGATTCCTATGCTTTTCAATAACCAATTTCAATCAATTACCTATGATACACAGGTTATTGTTATCTTCCTTTTTTGCCACCATACCAGATCAGAAAGTCACATTCCCTCGATAAAAAATCAATCACCATCAAGACTATAACTGGGCTTAAATCAAGCCATTGGACCACCTACCTAATTAGAAAAACAAAGTAAAATCAATAATAAAAACTCTACAAAAATAAAAACAAAAAATCAAATGCAACCATCTTTTTTTCCCTTCCTAGAACCACAGTCACACTGTATTCTCACTACTTGAAATTGACAACCGGAGGATAAATATAGAAAAAATAAAAAACATCTCATCAACATTTATATTTTTATTCATTTTCATGTCACTAATTATGTTGATCAAACTGTATATTTAAACACATAACATGTTAAATCAAAACATACATTTTTTCTACATTAGGAACCTCATTTTTTTATTCAAAAAGGAAGATAAAAGTAGAATCTTAGAGTATACTTAGAACCATCTTAGAATGTGTGGCGGTGACATTTTTGCAATAAAAATTGTCTTAAAATGTGCGACGGTGACATTTTTGTAATAAAGAAGAAGACAACGACGACGTTTCCTTGTAACTGTCTTTGCAGAATAAGAAAATAGAGTCACAATGGCAAATTTGTAAACTACAAGTTTTGTACAAAGATGGTTTAAACCCAAAAACTATCTTTGTTTGCTTGCTGATTTCTGGGCCTCGATGACTTAGTCCTTCCTTCACTCACTAACCCGACCATGCCTCATGCCCTGACTGAGATCGTGCCCTCGGTCAATTACAGGCCGCCCGCCGTCTCTCGTGCCGCTTTGCCGTCGTGTTCCTTTGTCGTTGTCGAAGTGCATCAACCTTTGCAGTTGTGAATGATCCAAAAGAAGTGATTTCATACAAAAGCCCAACCTCAATTTAGGTATGTGTCCTAAATCTTGTATTAAATTAAATTACATGTTGGATTATTTTTTTAAGCGATGCATTACTCATGCCATTTGTTTGAAACTTTTTACCAGTAGAAGTTTACCAATTATTCCAACTCACACTATATGAAAACAGAAAAAGCTTCTTTGAAGTTCTAGTTGATCAATGAACGTGCATATTTCTCCTTTGTGCTATTTTCAGGCAGACTGTTAAATGTGCTTCGAGGCTCTTTCAAGTGTTCTAATATTTAATATCTCCTTCTCATTCTAACTAAAGCATGCTCATTTCCCAATTGACTCTCACCTTAGATGTAGCATTGCAACCACTATTTTACACTAATTCACTTAATATGGAACCAACATATGTTCATTCAAACATTGTACTTCATTTGTGGGCTGACTTATAGTTATTTGATTGAACACTGTAGGCTAAGCTTCTATCAGTTTCCAATTTCATATCATTTGTGAATCCTAAAGTGCCTCTATTTCCATGACTTGCTCAAGGGAAATCCTAGGATCAAGTAAGTTTTTCTTCATGCTCTGAGGTCCTTCATATTTTGGTCACACAAGTAATACTATTCATTACTTCTATTTCTCCTACTATGGCTTTGCTTGTGATGCAATTCCTAAATATGAAGCATGTTAACAAGTATCCTATGTAGAGTTAATAATAGAGTTGATGTGGGATTGAATTAAAACTTCATACAAAGGATGACTTGCAATAATCTTCTTTAAAACCTCTTCACTTTGTTTGATCTCTACATGACTTCCCTTGTCCCCCTTTCTCCTTGATCCATTTTCTCCAATTTGTCTACCTTCCATATCTATCTAGCTAGCTTTATTATCTTTTGCACCAATTGAATCATAAAAAGTTCGACAAAAAAATATATTAGGCCAATATTATTATATCTATAGCAACTTATCCTGGAAAAATGGGGTTTCTATTATGGTTATTGATCAACTGGTGTGCAACCTAGCTAAGTGATGAAATGTAGTTATGAAGAAGTACATATGGGGTTACTCTGTCATATGGGTTTTTCTATTCTTGATGTTGTTAACCATTGGAGTTAAAACATATAGTATGAATGCAACAAGTGCATCATGCATTAGAAAAAAAAAATGGATTAAAGAACCCATAGTTCCTTGTTCCCCCTTTTTGCTTTGAAAAGAACTTATGAAGGTTTTGTTGATATGATTGAAGTACCTTTCAGGTCTTTGCAACTTGTAACCTTGGTTTTGGCATTATTCTATAATCCCCCCACATTTTTTTTATTTCATTTAAGTATATAAGTAACACTCCTGTAGATTAAGTCCCCTAGACTTGATCTTCCATTCTAAAAAAGAACAATTAAAAAAATAATGTTTTGTGTAAGATGTCTGAATGTTAACAATGATAACTTTTAAACAAATATAGTTCCTTTTGACTTACCTTTAGTAGGGATTCAATATAGTTTTTGAGATCTCCATTTCTGATAGAGTTTGAGCATTTATGGCCATACTTGCTTTAAGAACTTGGTTCACACGATCTTTCTGATACTGGACAAACCTTGTTGCTGCATTAGATAATAAGAGTCTACGAGAACCTTAGGTGTAGGCATCCACCACTTGGAATCATTATTTCTATCTGCATTCTTTGCATCTTTTGATACATAATATTGTGGCATTTTGGTCTTTGGAGATCAGTTGTTTGTCGTGTTGTCATAACCTATTCAATAATCAGAGATTAGATTCAATCATAGTGATCTTACAGTAAGCATTGTATCAAGCTTTCTTGCTGCATTCTCAGTAAGAAAAGAATGAGAAAAACTGACAATGAATTATTTTAAACATTTCTTTTGTCAATCTCTCCTGAAAATGGAAGGAACAACACATTGTTTTGACATCATGATTGGAGATTTGTAGTAGAACAGGAAGACGAATGCCATGTCTTAGTTGAAAGACAAAGAAAGAGAGAGGTCAACATACCAACAAGGCTTGTGAATGCATTTGACAATGCCAAAGTTGAAGAAACACCCTTTCCTCCACCAGACTAAATCAAGAAGTCTTCAGTATTACCTAGGATTCATATTTATTAGTGGTATGCATTGTTTTTGAAACTAAAATCATGCTCCAAATTTTAGTTTAGTTATTTTTGTATTTTGCATGATCGACAAAATGCAGTGGTTTTATGTGGTTCAGTTTTAGGTAGTGTTATACATACATGCAAATTGTTATCTCAGAATCTAAAAATGAGTCAAGCATAGAATAATTGAAGGATACACCAACTATGACTCACAAATTTTGATCACTAATGGGGAGCAACTGCATGATGATAAATTAGCCACTGTCTTGATAAGTGATTCTTGAGTTTTGCCACCTAATGTCAAGTACATGAGTGCAACTCTAAAAGTGGAGTGTGACCACATGACTCATAAAAACATATTGTTAAAGCATAAACAAACAAATAAAAATCCTTGATAAAAGCTTCAAATATACTCCAAATAATCTCCACACAGCAACTGCATTTTTCCACTCTCAAACCTGTCGTTAATTCTCTACTCATTTTATGTATAAGGGTTATATTCAATGTTAATAGTTATAAAATATATAACATTTAATTTAATCATATCAAAGTAAAGTAAAAGTTCCATTCAAATTAAAACAATGTTTACGTGCACTATCTTATCTTTGGCTTCTTAGGTTACAATTTCCTCCTTGCTTATCCTTGGCATAGGAACCTTATCTAGATCATTTAGAGATTTTGATCCTTGACTTCTTGATGACATTGGCTCTTCTTCCCAAGGAGAAGGATCTAATGCGATGGCACTCTCAATGCTCAAACTCTTTGTATGACTCCTTGTATTTTTAAGCATTCCTTTGAAATTGAATAGTCTGGACCTGAGACTTTTTTGTTCTTATTCCATTGCTTTTACCATTCCTTTTTCTTAATGTAATAATACGTGTTTTAAGGAAAATTTTCTAGGGATGAACAAGCAACAACAAAACATGGGGTTTCTAGGTCTGTGGACTAAGATAGAAATAAGGAAACTCAAGTTTGTTGCATTGTGGCAAGTGAGGAAAATAGTAGGGGAGAAGCTAGAGTTACAGATGCAATGGGAGATTATTTTTAAGGAGTGAGTTTGGCAAAAAGAATAGTTGGAGGTAAATATTTGATGGGGATTGGGATAGTTTCTATTTCTCTTTTGAGCTTGGTTCATTGAACGTGAGGTGCATGTTATAAGAAATGAGGTTGGTACAAGAGTCGAAAACAATATATACCATTATTTTTTATGTTGAGAGGAATTTGCTTTGATAACCAAGTCGAAAATGGGATGGTTGAGGTTTTAATTAAAAACTCAAAGGTAGCTGAAGACCAGAAAGACATATATGCATGCCTAGGCAATTTAGAATGACACACACCTAACTTTCTGTTAGGTGAAGAATCTAAAGGCAAAAAATAAACTCCCTAAATTAGAGGACCGGGGAAATACCTCCAAAAGAATAGATAAGAGAAGGATTTTTGTGAGTAATTTTTTGCTATGTTTCCTTCATTCATACACATTATATAAAGGCTTATTATAATTAACAGATTCCTAAATGATTTTGTTATCACTATAGCACTAAGCAGGCAACACTACAAGCACAAATAACAAATTCCTAACACTCAAATTATTAGCAGACAGTTGGCTCACTACTAGACAAAAGCTAAACCACTAGCTGAATCACTACAACACTCGGTCCCAGCCCTTGGGTCTTTTGTTGATTCTTTTGGCCTTAAGAATATCCCCTGGGTCATGGGTGCTATCAATTTCTTCCATCATTGGATAGTGCAGATACATCACTTAAGAAACATGTTTCAATATCAATTTTTCATGTACAACTATTTTATTGTTCTATTTCTTATTTGTGAAGTCCAAAATGTTCATAGTAATTTCCAAATTATTTCTTTTCCATTTCTCTGATGATGCTACCTACACACACCTTGAGTCAGCGGGCTCTACCAATTTGTTTCATGAAACAACACCCTCAAATTCTGGGCTTTTTTGGTTATATGTGTAACATTACTCATTTTTAGTTAGTTGTTCCTACCAATCGGTGTTTTAGGTTTTCATTACTACTTAATTAGACAAACAACACTTAATCTATTGTAACAAGTTTATCATTAGTGAACCAAGTTTATGTTTTAACATATAATTTGTAGTTATAATTAATGTTGTTATTGCAGTTCTATTGCTACTCAAATGTTGAACATTTGTTGTTGGGTGTAGGTACAAGTATTTACCTGCCATACAAAGTGAACGCACTTTGATCTTCTTGTTGCTTGAGTGAAGAGGAAATAATATAGCACTACAATTATTGCTTTTCATAGTCAACATTGTTAGACAAGTGGCCTCAGATATCTTAAGAAGGGGGGGGGGGTTGAATTAAGATATTACAAACTATTTCCCTAATTAAAAATTCTACTTTGATTTTAATGCAAGTTCCAAGTTCCCTTAAAGATAGATTTCTAAAAGATGATTCAAAATAACCAATCTGAATGTAAATGTAAAGCAATAATAAATAAAAGAGTTTAAGGGAAGAGAAAGTGCAAACTCAGTTTTATACTGGTTCGGCCACACCCTTATGCCTACGTCCAGTCCCAAGCAACCTGCTTGAGAGTTCCATTATCTTGTAAAAACCCTTTACAAGTTCTGAACCACACAAGGACAACCCTTCCTTTGTGTTCAAATTGCTTTACAATAAGAGACCCTCGGTCTCTTAATCTTTTTTCAGAAGTAAGAAGAAGAAAAGAAGAAATCTCTCTTGAAAGAGATAGATTCAACAATGAAGCATTCAAATAATTCCTTATTGAATTGCAAGTGTTTTGGCCAAGAAATGTTTTAGAGGATAACACGATTTTGCTTTTGAGAGGATACGACTTTTTGTTTAGAAAAACTCTAAGCAAATTCGTGTTCCAAGTCACATATAAATAGACCTTTGATGGCCATTCAAAAAACATTTAAACAGATGTGACTCTTGGAAATTATTTTCTGAAAATCTCCTCTGGTAATCGATTACAAGACTTGTGTAATCGACTATAGGCTTAAAATTTGAATTCTAACTATTATAAAACATTCAATAACTACTGGTAATCGATTACCATCCAAGTGTAATCGATTACACATTGTAAAATTTGAATTCAAATTTCTAATAGCTGTTATAAATAGTTTCAATTGTTGGTAATCGATTACAATACTTATGTAATTGATTACATGCTTTCTAAAGTATTCAAAATTATTTTAAAAGCATTTCAGGAAACAATTTGGCCACTGGTAATCAATTACATCCTCTGGTAATTGACTACCAGAGAGTAAATCTCTTGTAAAAACATTTTAACTTATATTCTTTGGCCAAACCTCTTGCTTGTTTCAACTTGGAAGTCCCTTCCTAAGACTCTAGAGATTTTCTTGATCATATATCTTGAATTTCTTGGATTCTTGTCTTGAATAAAAACTTGAGAAGCGCGTGATCCTTTGGCATCATCAAAACATCAAAATATCTTTGCTTCTATAAGCATCTCTCTTGGTATGTATGTCATTGGTATAGTTATGTGCTTATTATCTGTTCGTTGTTCTATTCCTATTTTTTAATGTTAAAGTTATGTGCATTGTAAGTGAACCATAGTTTCCCATTCGAGATTGTATACAATGATTAATACGGCCAACTTGGATTAATCATTGTATTTATCTTGAATTATCTGTTTGGACAATTTGGGAAAAGTCATTTTTATTTTTTATTCATACTTATAGGTTAAGTATGTTGTATTAAATTTGATGCAATTTCGGTTTACTGCATATTGCTTTGTTCTTTGGGTGCATACTTGATGGTGGTGAGTACATATCACTGGTTTCATGTTGTGTACTTGGAGACCAATGTGAAATGTTGCTAAAATTTCATCAAATTAACATAACGTACTTAACTGTTACATATGAATGAAGTATAAAAAATACCTTCCTGAATGGGATAAGGTCACACCTTTTTTATGAAAAAAAGTGAGATTTTCATGCATTTGGCATAATGTAATCAGTATAATAGACATATATCCATGGATCAACCCAGATGAAAGCATCATGCATAAGTGACGTATACGAGAATGAGGTTGAAGAATTCTTGTAATTTGCGCAACAAAATGCATCAGTAATGGGTGGAAAGTATTTTTGTCCATGTGTGAAATGTGTGAATGGGAGACGACAGACACTGAATGACATACGATCTTATCTTATATGTGACAATATCATTCTGAATTATACAAAGTGGATATGACATGACCAATTGGCAGACACGACAACACTCCTCCACACTCAGGTCATCGATGTACAAATCAGAGATCATATAGAAGACATGATACACGATCTTGGACAATGGGGTTTTCACCAAGCAAATGCACCTTATTATGATAATTTACAAAGTGATTCTAAGAAGCCATTGTATTCGGAATGCAACCCCTTTACATGGTTATCGATGGTGTTAGCTTTGGTGAACTTGAAGGCAAGATTTGGCTGGAATGACAAAAGCTTTATTGAATTGCCTGGGTTATTGAAGAAAATGCTTCCTAAAAAAAACACATTACCCAAAAATCACTATGAGGCAAAAAAGATACTATGTCCTATGGGTATGGAGTATCAAAAAATACATGCATGCTCTAATGATTGTATTTTGTACAAAAATGAGTTTTTCGAAATACGTAAATGCCCTACATGTGGGGTATCACGCTACAAAGGGAAGGATGACGCCTGTAGTGACAATGCAACCACGAACAACGACCGCCCAACAAAGGTGTGTTGGTATCTTCCAATAATTCCAAGGTTTCAACAGTTGTTAGCTAATGAACATGATGCAAAAAACTTAACATGGCATGTAGTTGGTAGAAAAAGTGACGGATTGCTCCGACATCCCGTTGATTCTCCCCAATGGAAGTAAATTGATTGTTTGAATCCATAATTTGCACAAGACCCAAGAAACCTAAGGCTTGGCCTTGCTTCAGATGGAATGAATCTTTTTGGTAACTTAAGCACCAGCCATAGTTCATGGTTTGTTTTGCTTATGAATTACAACCTTCCACCATGGTTGTGCATGAAGCGAAAATGTATGATGTTGTGTATGATGATATCGGGTCCAAGACAATTAGGAAATGATATTAACGTGTATTTGACTTCGTTGATTGAAAACTTGAGAAAATTATGGGTACATGGGGTTAATGTGTATGATGGGAATGTCCAGCAGACCTTCTGTGGCGTCCCTAAATAATGACTGGTTTAATAGTAATGATTTAAATAAAAAAAACCATGAGAATTTTTTTTTCTTTTTCTTTTTCATTTCTTTCTCTTTTTCGCAGTAATTAAGTTCAGAAGGAAAATCATCACTATAGAGTCCTGAATGGCCAGTTCACAACTCTATTTGGAGTCATTTCTTTCTGATCACACATAACCTTTAAAATATGTTGCTCTTTCCAAAAATAAAAGTATGCCAGCCATTACTTTAGGTCGTCACGTGAAAATAATAAAATAAAATACGGTCGGTGAACTCTTTTTCAAATAAAGTTTGTTAATGCTTTCTTTTCAAATAACAGATTAAACATAAATACATTCATTATCTAAAGTTGTCCAAAATATGGGAGTTTTGCAAAATACATAGTGTCATCCAGAGCAAAGGTGTCCAATGTGGTGGCTTCAGCCACATGTATACATTCATCAAATTCCTATACAATAGGTCTACCCATACAAAAACAAAAGAGTAAACCTAACTGTCTATACTAGATACACCCACCCCCAAAAAGTATATAATCCTAGTCTAAGGAGCCGTCTGCTATGATGAAGAACCTCCACTAGTCGCTATCCCTCCGGGACCGCTCTCCTCCGTAGAGTCTGCCTCAGATGCCGACATGACGTCCTCGGGAGAATCCACCTCAGGGAGTGGGTCCTCATCACCCTCTAGAAAGTCAAGAGCATCCACAACAGGCTCAGGAGGTAGCTCTTCTGGGTCCTCCTCGGGGTCTTCCTCAGATGACGTCACCTCAATCACTTGGACTGGCTCCACTAGTAGATATGGAGTAGGTGTAGGTAATATCCACTCCACAGTGCGCTGAAGCGTGCGTGCTGGTTCCTCTGGATGTACCAACGAAGTAGCCATGAGTCAGATCGTGCCACGGAATCGGCACCTCGCATTGCCTTCGAGGGTCTCCTAAACTCCCTCTAGGCACTCCATCTCCACTCGGTCATGGATGAATTGCGCTGCCATCACGGTCTACAAGAAATAAAAGAAAGGGGTAGACTCTTTCACGAGAGATCTAACTACAGTAGCAACACAATGCGTCCCATAACCACTACATGCAATAAAAAAGTGTGCCTCAAGGCTTTTCTTCTCTGGTAATCGATTACATAGCATTGGTAATCGATTACCAGAGGCCCAACTCGAGTTACACAGCTTCAGAACATGAAAACCTGCAATATGCACTGTGTAATCGATTACACATAACTGGTAATCGATTACCAGTGGCCTGTTACTCTGTGTAATCGATTACATAGCATTGGTAATCGATTACCAGAGGCCTCCACAACATGTTGTCTCCATTTCTAAGCCTGGTAATCGATTACACAACATTGGTAATCGATTAGCAGAAGCCCTCTCACGTTCCTGATCCCATTTCTAGGCCTGGTAATCGATTACACATCCTTGGTAATCGATTACCAGAGGCCATCTTAACTTCTTGTCTTCATTTTTAAGCCTTGTAATCGATTAACCACCCTTGGTAATCGATTACCAGAGGCCATATTCCAAATATTACTCAAGATCCATAGCTGGCCAGCCACCACACAAGCCTCCTTGCTTTGTGGTCTTTGTTCTTTTATCGGTTGACTGCCAGGAGCTCGCCTGTTTAGGTACATCACAGGTTCTCACTGACTGACTATGCCCGGGTTGGGTCGGGATTGGTCAAGCTTGGTTTTGGGCAATAGCACCCCACCTGACGTCCCCAAGGTCTCCTGACTCCCGCGACATATCTCTAGGTACCACTCTATGGTCAACGAATAAAAGTAGGAAGTCTCACCCTTCCACACTTCCTCACTTCAAGCTTGTAGGATTATGGGGTACCCTTCACATGTGGTACTAGGTGGAGGTTGGGCGATGGTGCAAGTCAACTATCCACATCCACAAATCACACATAAATTCACCATCCCAGTTGCCCACCTTCAACTGAGCTCACGTACTCCCACGTAGCCCTTATCCTCGTTCTTCTCAACACCGGGTCCCCATTAATCCCTCCAAGCTTCCGCAGCATCCAAGCAATTCAACATCCAAACATCATGCACTATCAAAAACAAGAAAACAGGGCAGAGGCAGAAAACTCTGCCCAAAACACAAACCAATACCACAGCTTTCCTTACTCACATACCCCAATAACATTCTCTTCGTTCCAATTCGTTCACCGTTGGATCGACTCGAAAATTTTACTGGAGGTCCCTAGTACATAAGTCCACATTTTGACCGTTGGGATCTGCTAGAAAATGTCCAAAACCCAATATGTACTACTCTTTCCCTAACCAGCAACACAAACATTTCTGCACAAACACAATTTTCTGCTGCACAAAATTTGACAGCTTTTTGCTGCACAAATTGGGCAGGTTTCGAAATCCCCCTTGCCATCATCCAAATTTGCCCAAATTGGATCCTACAAGTCCTAAATCAAGTATAAATCATACCTAAACCAAAGACAAGCTTCAGACCAAAGCAACTCAAAATCTAGGTATCTAAAACCCCTCAATTCAGTGGATTTTCAAGGTTTGAGAAGTGAAAATGAGAATGGGGTAATTTTGGAGCAAACTCTCATCTCACACAAGTCTATAACATTAATCTAAACTCGCTCAAACTGGTTTTATGACGAAAACTCTACCGAATCAAAATTTGACTCCTCAACACCCAATTTACCCTAGAAATGGCTCTTGCCCTCACTTTGGTCATTCATTTTCCTCCTTTGTACAGCCCAAGCTTTCCCACAGTCCTAAATGACATTTCAAACTAGGATTAACTCACTTTAACCTCCAATTACCACTAAATCCTGATTTGGCTTTTCAAATCCTTAAAGCATCACACTTTTCCACTCATATCACTACATTCTCACTTTTTAACCCTAGGTTAACTCTACCCTTCATCTCTATCAGTTTTCCATCAGCCATTTCAGCATACAAGCATCATCATAAAAACCCTAAAACAGAATGGGTAAGCTTGACTCATACCAAACATGACAAGTTTAACATGCTTTCATCAAATTTCTTCACAAATAACTATCATAAGGCATAAACCTAGTAAAACTACCCATCATATCTCCCAAAACCCAATACCCACGAAAATTTATGTGAGAAGAAGTCTACCCAAACCTGAAATGTGAAGTCCCACAATGGAGAGGTGCGCTTCACGACTCCGAAAATGGCTTCCTTTCGCGATTTGGAGCAGAAATGGTGTACAAAGGTTGGAGCTTTGATGGAGCTTCAATGGTGAGGAAGAAGAAAGGAATAGCAACGTGAGAAAGAGAGGGAGAAAAGCTTCTGAATTTTTGGGGCTGAGTGAGGAGAGAGAGAGAGAACGTGGCTTGTGTTTAAAAAGGCTTCCTCTTTTTTTTTTTTTTTTAAACAAATGATGTGCCACATGTCTTCTTTTGAGTGGAGCAAAAAGGGTCCATTTTTTTCTTGATGTGACTCATACTCAGTCACAAGAAGAGAAAAATCTAACCTTTTTGAAACGCTAAAATCATGCCTCGATTTGCGTGCCATTTCTCTGGTTCCAGTCCCTCGCGTTTCTCTGCACCCGTCGGGGCTAGTTTTCGAAAGTAGGCAATATATATATCAAAACGCTCAGAATGAAACGCCGAGCGTGGTTCAGAGGTTGGTTTCATTAAATTTTTAAGTTGTACGCAAAATCATAATTTTTAGACTAATTAATTGAGAATTAACCTATAACTATCCAGTTATGGATTTCTCTTCGTTAATTAGCCTAACCCGCGTATCTTTCCCCTAATATACCTACTTCTACCAAAAGTATATATATATATATATATATATATATACACACTGAATAATACTTATATGTAATCATTCAAAATGCATCGTTTACAAAATTCCGGGTAGAAATTTCCAGGATGTCACACCTTCAAGTTGCATGCAATGATTTTTTGCACAATTAATGAAATTTTAGCTTATGGGAATTTGAGTGGATATGGTGTCAAAGGACACCATGCATGTCCTATTTATGAGAAAGATACAAGTTACATCCAACTGAAACATGGGAAGAAGATAGTATATACAGGACATCAAAGATTTTTGAAACCTTATCACCCATATCGTCGATTGAAGAAAACATTTAATGGAAGCCAAGAGATTGAAACTGACGTAGCTCCGTGTGGAGCTTGTAGGCCTTGGATCTTCTTCATCAATGGAGTCCTTTGCTTCTTGAAGATTAATGGCAGCGGAATGTAGAAGGAAGAAAGATGATTGGAGATGCCACTTCAAGGAGAAGATGAGTCAAGAAGATGCTAATCACCATAGAAAGCCATGGATAAGAGCTTGAAGGTATGAGAAGATGAGTGGAGGGAGAAGGAGCACAAATTTTGTGCCTCAAAAGAGGTCTGAACTTTGAAGTGTAATTCTCAAATGATCAAAGTTGAAAAAATGGACACACATGGCCTCTATTTATAGCCTAAGTGTCACACAAAATTGGAGGGAAATTTGAATTTCTATTCAAATTTCACTTGAATTTGAAATTGAATTTATGGAGTCAAATTTTGGAGCCAAAATTTCACTAATTATGATTAGTGAATTTTAGCTATGGTTCAGCCCACTAATCCAAGATCAAGTCCAAGATTCTCCACTAAGTGTGCTTAGGTATCACGAGGCATGTAAAGAATGAAGGACATGCACAAAGTGTGACTATATGATGTGGCAATGGGGTGTAGCAAGCAAATGCTCACCTCCCCCTCTAAAATTTAATTGGATTGGACTTCTTCCTATTCAATTAAATTTATTTCCCAACACACACATCAAATATTCACTTAATGCATGTGAAATTACAAAGCTACCCCTAATAAAAAACTAGTCTAGGTGCCCTAAAATACAAGGGCTGAAAAAATCCTAAATTTCTAGGGTACCCTACCCACATTATGGAGCCCTAAATAAAAGGCCCAAAAAGAATGAAACCTTAATATAATATGTACAAAGATAAGTGGGCTCATACTTAGTCCATGGGCCCGAAATCTATCCTAAGGCTCATTAGAACCCTAGGACCTTTTCTTGCATCTCTGGCCCAATCTTCTTGGAGTCTTCTATCCAATGCCCTTGGGGGTAGGATTGCATCAAAAACTACGTCAACACTGTTAGCTGGACAACAAGTATTTCATCAGGTGAAGGACATCATAACTATATTTGGCAAGACTCAAAAGAAGGATGCATCTAACAAGAACATTTGGAAGAAAAGGTCAATATTCTTTTATCTTCCTTATTTGTGCGATGTAGATGTATGCTGTTAGTCATCTTATACGACTAACTTTTGTATAGAAAACATTTTCTAAAACTTGTATAGTGCCCCAATTTATAGTTATTTTGTAGGAATTTGTATATAAATCTTGTTTTGTTTGAATAGCTGTCTTTAGAGTATCTCCCATGTGATTTAATGATAAAATTTGCATAATTTCAGGTTTAAATGAGGCTAAATCTTGAAGTGCTAAAAGGAGCAGTCGCGCTAAGCGGACCTTGTGGGCTCAGCACGCATCCACCGCTAAGCGCAGCATCAGCACGCTTAGCGTGACAAGGGAATCTGAAAGAGCACAAGAATCAAGGTTGCGTGCTAAGTGCGAGATCATCTCGCTAAGCGAGACGTTTGTCTCTTGCCAAGCTCAACGCACGACTGGCGCCAAGCCCAAATCCACTTACTCGTGCTAAGCGCGAGGGTGCCGCTAAGCGCGACGTCACGATTTCAGAGCCTATTTAAGCCTGAATTGTCAGAATTAGGGTGACGATTTTGAGAGACCAGAGCTACATATTTTTGCACAGACTTCAAGAATAGTGCTCTGGAGGCAGAAAAGAGGAGCAATTGTGCAGAGAAGCCTAGGGTTCTACATTTTTAGATAGATTAGTGAGTGTTAGAGTGATTGTAAGGTGCCAAGAAGAGGAGGAGGGATCCCCCTTCTTGTGTAAGCAACAATTATTTTGTACTCTCTATCTCATTTGTGTTAGGGTTTCTGTGTACGGTTGACTAAACATCCTAGTTGGGGATTTCTAAAGAACAATTGATGTAATTATCTTTAGTATCTAATTAATTGTGTTTTGTGTGTCCAATGCTTCTTTCAATGCTTAATTACTGCATGCTCTTGGTCTGATCACCCACTTGTGGGTACTGTTAGGTGACTTTAGCATTGGGAAATGTACTGTTGCCTTAGAACTTGATAGAAGCAGGACTAAATAACTACATTACTAGGGATGGATTGTGGGGTTTTGGTTTTCTGAATATGCTATGATGATAATGCTATTTAAGTTAAGCCTAGTCTTACAAGAGGGATCTGCGGATAAAGCTTAGGTTAAATTAGTCTAAACTTATGAGGGATCGAGGTTTTGTACTTTAGGCTACAACATAGAACACAAGAACATGATTAATTAGAGAAATATCCTTATATGCATCAACTTGTTTGTTAGAAAGACCCAATGCTTTTTACCTATTGCTGTCAACTTTTACTTACTTGCATTTACTATTTTTACCATAGAATTAGTTTATTTCTGTTTTTAACCATCAATTATCAATGTTTGTTCCAACAATGCCTTACATCTGAATAAAACTTTGTCTAATAAGCAAGTTCCCTGAGTTCGATACTCGGATCACTCCGTTTTAATTTTAAATACTTGATGACCCGGTGCGCTTTCTGGTATTTCATTTCCCTTGAATATATTTGTTAAAAATTGGAGGAAAATGAACCATATGGGAAAATGAACATACACCGTTGTATAGCCGTAATGCATGTGGAGAAAAATGTATGTGATAGTTTAATTGGTACCTTTCTTAACATAAAAGGCAAGACAAAGGATGGTTTGAAATGTCGTCGGGATTTGGTTGACATAGGTATACGGGAACAATTGCATCTGATAGCAGAAGTTTGACATACTTATTTCCCCCTAGCATGTCACACAATGTCAACAAAAGAGAAAAAAAAGTTTTTGTCATTGTCTACGGAGTCTAAAAGTCCCACAAGGATACTCTTCAAATATCAAGAGCCTTGTATTCGTCACTAATCTCAAATTGGTTGGCCTGAAGTCTCATGACTTTCACGTGTTAATGCAACAACTATTGTCTGTTGTTGTTCGCGGTATCTTGTTTGACAAAGTCAGGGTTGCCATTACACGTTTGTGCTTTTTCTTTAATGCTATTTGTAGCAAAGTCATTAACCCTCACCAATTAGATGATCTAGAAAATGAGGTTGCCATTATTCTTTGTCAATTGGATATGTATTTTCCCCCTTCATTTTGGACATAATGATTCACTTAATTATTCATCTTGTGAGGGAGATCAGGTTGTGTGGGCCCATTTTTTTTACGATGGATGTATCTAATTAAGTGGTACATGTAGGTATTAAAAGCTTATACGATGAATCAATACCGTCCAGAGGCAAGCATTGTTGAAAGGTACGTCACTGAAAAATCTATTGAGTTTTGTTTTGAGTACATAGAAACAAGTACACCTGTAGGTCTTCCTGAAAGTCGTCATGACTGCATAAGGGGAGGTAGGGGTACCTGAGGATACAATGTTGTAACAATGGATCAGCAACAACTTTCTCAAGCACATCTATATATATTAAACAACATTGCAGAGGTAATTTCATACATAGATACTTACAAACAAATATCAAACTTTATCACCCAAAAATGAAGATGATGAAGGTGTTACAAGAGCTCAATAGAACTTTCATCAACTGGTTTAGACAAATAGTTTTGGGTGATGACAGTGCTTCCAAAACATTAAGATTGTTAGTTGTTGGTCCAAATTTCAATGTCCCTACTTGGAAGGGATATGATATCAATGACTATTCCTTCTACACTAAGTCATAGGATGATAAAAGTACCGTGCAAAACAGTGGTGTGAGTCATGATGTTGATTCATATCACTTCTGCAGTGCATCAAATAAAAATTTGATTCGAGCATCCATGCCTTACTTTGAAGTCATTCAAGAAATTTGGGAGGTTGATTACAATGATTTTAGTGTATGTCTTCAAGTGTTAATGGGTAAATGGTAACATCGGGGTTTGTTAAGACGAAATGGGATTTACTTTAGTAGACCTTGAAAAGGTGGCTTATAAGGATGGACCTTTCATCATGGTAGAACAAGCGAGACATGTGTTTTACGTCCAAGATCCGTGTAACCCAAGATGGTCAATTGTTCTACAAGGAAGACCAACTGCTATTGATAAATGCCAAATTTCAGTTATTTTTTAGATTAAATTGTTGGCACTTATCCTTTAATTGTAATAGTTTTCTATTAAACTACCCTTAAAACTAGTTATATATATATATATATATATATATATATATATATATATTGTACATTTACTAATATTGTTGTTTAAATATGAAAGATTCATCCATGATTTTGTAGGTTTTGATGGTTGTTTGTTAGATCTAGAAACAAAGCTAAAAAAAGGGCAAAATGGTCTTTTCATGAAGGTTTATGACCCTAAATTCGCCCAGGCTAGCATCTAGCTCACCTGGGTTAAAGAGAAAACTTCAGCCCTAAGCAAGCCACTCGCCTGGGCGAGATGATACTTTCAGTCCTAAGCAGGCAGCTCACCTGGGCGAGTTTCCCCTGCACTAAATGGCTTTTTCTATAAATAGTCAGGCAGGGGAAGAGGAACTAGAGATCCAACAACCTGAAAGTTGAGAGAAAAACATAGAAGAAGAATAAGAAGAAGAGGAAAAGTGGAGCCGAGGCGGTGCAGAGTTGTGACCGTGGATCACTTCCTTCATCATTTCTCTTGTTAGTCTTGTGCTCTGCACAATGATCGGTTAATTTTTCTTAAAGATTGGATGTAATCTTTGTACCCTTATGTATCCTTTTGATATTATATATGTATTAACCTTTTCTACTAATTATTGGTAATTTCATTCTACTCGTGATGCTTGATTCTATTTGATCACTAGTGTCATGAAATTGGATTTTAAGTGAGACTCGAAAATAATCTTAGAATTAGAACCGAATGATTTTACTCTTTATGTTACGTTGTTAGGAATAGAGCATAACATTTTGATTGCAAAAAGCATGAGAATATAATTGCAATACTGAGATATTTACTGCATATTCGAGGGATCGATATTTAGTAAATGTTCTTAGGTTCCAACAGTGAGAAATTGACTTGAGATAACTATGTGTGCATCAGCAATGTTAGAAAATGATTTATACATGTTAATCTTATTAGGATACTAAGGGTTTGAACGATGAAATCCAATCATATGTTTTCTTGAATTAATTTAAATCGTTTAGGCAATTTTCATATTTCTGACGCACTAAATTTCATTATTTCCATTATTTTTACTATTCTTTTACTTCCAGTTATCTTTAGTTAGTTAAACCAAAACCAAATGACATTCGATTGAATTTGTACATAACTATTAAAATGATAACCTTTATCCGAATAAATTAAGTAACTTAAGTCCATGTGGAGATGAACTTTTTTATAAATTTGAAACCTACAATGACAATTGGTATGTTTGCCAAAAGTCTAACAGCTATCAGTCACTAAAATGATGTTTCAACACTTAATATTATTGAGATGGCTACATTCTCCCCACAAATGCCTTCCATCAATGAATAACATGCGGAGAATGATGTACATGCAAATCATAATGATCATGATGAATGTTTATGGGAGAATTTTGCTACGTAACTGCAATATACCAAAGTAATGTATTTAGGTTTATTTCATTAATTGTAATAAATTTCTTGAATATGGATATTATCATTTTCATATGTATACGTTGTTTTAACTTGTTTTATCTTTTTCTAAATTTGTTTAATTTGCAAAAAGTCATGGAAACACCCCTAAGGCCCCCTTCGCATTCAGATGCTCCTTTGGAGGCTACATCTAAGAGAAGTAGACAATCCACTTGACTTAGAAAGTTAACAGTCAGAAGTTTGGATCAGCCAAGGCCAACAATTAATGTTAATCCTGCCACTGGAAGAGGATCAAGCCCACATATAGAAAAGTTCCAGAGTTATTTGGGGGTGGTAGCGTAAGAAAAAATTCCTATTGTCTGTTTGAATTGGAAACTTGTCCCCGAATCTCTAAAGAACATAATATGGGATGACACTTTGGTAAGTATAGATAACTAACCATTTGTATTTCATTTTGTTTAATTTAAGGTAAAAAGTTGATGATTCCTTAACTGTTTCATAACTATTTTTTATTGTAGGGAAAATTTGATATCCCTGAAGGTTCGAATGCCAAGACAAAGGTGATGTCAATAGTCGCCACTAGATCAAGGCAATTTAAGTCTTCCCTCACCACTATATATATATATATATATATATATATATGTTGACAATGAGGGACAAGATAAACAACATCCTTCTTTTAAGTATGGTCTTGATCCAGAAACCTGGGAGGAATTTACAAAAAGCAGCCAAACCCCTAGTTGGCAAGTTTGGCGTCCATGGGTTTTGATTTAAAATATGTTGCTTAAATTCTTTGATTTGTGAAAATTGTTTTTAATTAAACAAAGGGAATACGGGAAAAGGCACAAGAAATTCAAAAATATAATGACTGCCCACACTTACTGTCTCGTGGGGGTTATGATTTACTGGAAAAGAAACTTATGGAGGAGAAAAGGAAAACACGACAACAACATGCTGAGTTTACTGAGGATTCTGTTGGACAAGTGGCCTCAGATATCTTAAGAAGGGGGGGTTGAATTAAGATATTACAACTTATTTCCCCAATTAAAAATTCTATTTCACTTTCTATTCAAGTTATAAATTCCCTTAATAATGAATTTCTTAAATATTGATTCAATTAGAACAATTTGAATATGAATATAAAACAATAATAAATAAAGGAGTTTAAGGGAAGAGAAAATGCAAACTCAGATTTATACTGGTTCGGCCACACCCTTGTGCCTACGTCCAGTCCCCAAGCAACCCGCTTGAGAGTTCCACTATCTTGTAAATTCCTTTTACAAGTTCTAAACACACAAGGACAACCCTTCCTTTGTGTTTAGAATTCTTTCACAACAAGAGACCCTCGGTCTCTTAATCCCTTTTCAGAATGAAGAAGAAGAAAAGAAGAAGAAATCTCTCTTGAAAGAGATAGATTGAACAATTTGAGCACTCAAATAATTCCTTATTGAATCACAAGTGTTTTGGCCAAGGAATTTCTAAGAGGATAAAACGGTTTTGCTTTTTAAGAGGATAAGACCTTTTTGTTTTGAAAAACTCTTAGCAAATTCGTGTCCCAAGTCACACATATATAGGCCTTTGACAACCATTCAAGAATCAAGTAAAAAGATGTGACTATTGAGAATATTTTCTGAAAAACTTCTCTGGTAATCGATTATAGTATGTGTGTAATTGATTACAAGCTTTAAAATTTGAATTAAAAACGTTCAATAACTGCTGGTAATCGATTACCATATATGTGTAATCGATTACACAGTACAAATTTTGAATTCAAATTTAATAGCTGTTGTAAATCGTTTTTGGCCACTGGTAATCGATTACATCCTCTGGTAATCGATTACCAGAGAGTAAATCTGTTGAAAAAACCTTTTGAACTTAGATTTCTTGGCCAAACCTTTTGCGACTTCAATTGGAATTCCCTTCCTATTTAATATACCCTTCCTAAGACTCTAGAGACTGTCTTGATCATTCATCTTGAATATCTTTGTCTTGAATAAATCTTTGAGAAGCATGTGATTCATGTAATCCTTTGGCATCATCAAAACATTCAGCTTGATCCTTTGTCTACAATCTCCTCCTTTTTGATGATGACAATACCTGAAATCAAGACAGGCTATATACAAGATGATAACACGTTCACACAACCCTTACTCCCCCTATCTTTTGGCATGTATGCCTAACTTTTGTTATTGATAAATTTCTAATAAATTTGTAATTGATTTCTAACCCATATCACCCATATGTGCTCTCCCAAGTTCTCTCCCCCTTTGGCAACATAAAAAAGAACTAGAGCAAAACAATCATTATCCAAACAAAGCCAACCATTAAATCAAAATAAATCCATACAGCGTCATAATTAACCAAAAACAAAAGTGAGAATTATAATAATAGTGCAAGATTACGATAAATAAGCAATAATAAGCCAAATACACGACGATAAACCAAAGTACTAATAATACTTAATTACTAATAATACTTAGTCATAATACTTAAGCTAAGACGATGATGGAGGCGGTGGTCGTGGATCAAAGCAAGTACGGATGAAGGAGACATCTTCTTCAACTTTGGTGATCCTTGATTCCATGGCATCGAACCGCATGTCGACTTGCAATTCCATGGCATCAAACTTGTCACCAACAAAAGTCTGAAGTCCATCAAACTTGTCCATAAGCCTTCGAAGAAGAGTGAAATTATCTTCAACTGGTAGGCTGCCTTCGTCATCAGCGGGTTGAGCGCCCTTTTTGACCCAAGAGCCATCATGCTCTTTGCGGTAACCAAAAGAAGCAATCACAGCAGCACCAATTAAAAAAGATCTCTTGATTGGAATATAAGATTCAGAATCAAGAGGTATTCCAAAATGACGAAGAAAGAGAGTAACAAGCTGTGGATATGGTAGTGGAGCATTTAATCGCAATGCCTTATGCATACGATATCTGACTAAGTGTGCCCAGTCAAGTTGACGCCCTGTATGAAAGGCCCACATGATAATTAGATCTTCCTCAGAAACCTGGGCAAGGTTGGAAGACCGTGGAAGCAGAATACGCACAATTAAATAGTGAAGGATGCGGCTTTCAAAAGCCAATGACCCGGCAAGAAGGCGTCCGGTCATATCCGCATTGTTGGTGCAAACCAACTGGCGGGCATCATGTGAAGAGAAATCAAATTTCCAATCGTAATTCAGTGTACCTTCAAATGGTACACCGTCACTGGGTAATTTTGTTAAGTCATGGAAAAAGGGACTGGTCAATGACCATTTTTATCCCAAAAACCTCAGAAATCAGAGTGTTGTCCTGAATTTCAAGATTACAATAAAAAGCTTTAACCAATTCAGGATAAATAGGCAATTGTAATGACATAAAAGGTAGAAGACCTAAGTTCTGAAAGGCTTGAATGCAATCAAAGGTTTCATCAGAAAAGAATTCCATATCAATAAACTTAGGGTCGATAATGGAACGAGATGAGAAAAGATTGGAGTACCGTTTCTGCTGTTCGTCGGAAGAAAACAATGGGGAAGAGGACAATGAGGATGGAATTGGTGCTGTGGATGCGCTAGTGGCTCCGGAACGATGAGCACTTGAAGCCGAAGCGGAGGCGGAAGAACCCTTTCGTTTCTTTGACGATTCTGCCATTTGAAGGAGTCTTTGCAGATTTCAATCGGTGAAATCAAAAGAAAAATGAAAAAGAAGAAGATTGCAATTTACGGGAGTTGATTTGATGAAGAAATTAGTAAGATACGAAGGTTTGGAGGTTTGGGAATGGAGGAACATCGTCAGAGAAAAGGGGCTGCGTAGGGATTTCTGGAAAATGTGATATTTATAGAGCAGGACGCGTGGTAATCGATTACAAGTAATGGTAATCGATTACAGGAGGAGGCAGCCTACTGGTAATCAATTACATGAATACTGTAATCGATTACAGGCCATCTGTTCTAGTGTAATCGATTACAGTATTCATGTAATCGATTACCAGAACAAAAAAATAGCCTTTTCCTAAAAGAAAAACTTATTTCTATGTCTAAAAACTTATACTATCTTAATAATTAATTATACTAACAAAAAGTAAAGTAAATTAAACAACACAAGCGTCATACTCAATCAAAACACAATCAATCATTAAAAAAAAATTACCTATCCAAATCACTAAGGTCTAAAAGGCCTAATTCTCTTCTTATTGAAAAAAATATTTCTTTTGGGAGAGGGTTTGTAAAGATATCAGCAAGCTGATTCTTTGTATCAACAAACTCTAATATACAATCTCCCTTTAGGACTTGATCTCTAAGAAAATGGTGCCTAATTTCTATATGTTTGGTTCTAGAGTGTTGAACAGGGTTTTTGGATAGATTTATGGCACTAGTATTATCACACCTAATAGGTATACGATCAAGAAGGATACCATAGTCAGATAATTGTTGCTTCATCCATAAAATCTGTGCACAACAACTGCCGGCAGAAATATATTTCGCTTCAGCAGTGGATAAAGCAACACTGTTTTGTTTCTTACTATGCCATGAGACAAGAGCGGATCCAATGAATTGACAAGTTCCACTTGTGCTTTTTCTATCAGTTTTAGATCCGGCAAAGTCAGAATCAGAATATCCTATTAAGTTACATGTTGTGTTTTTAGGATACCATAATCCTAAATTTATTGTACTAATAGATATCTCATGATTCTCTTAACTGCACTCAAATGTGATTGTTTGGGGTTGGATTGAAACCTAGCACACATGAATACACTAAACATAATATCAGGTCTACTAGCAGATAAATAGAGAAGAGATCCGATCATACCTCGATATTGTTTCATGTCTATAGATTGACCAGATTCATCTTTATCTAAGTAACAACTAGTGCTCATTGGTGTAGCCATGTGCTTTGCACTTTCCATCCCAAATCTTTTGATCAATTCCTTGCAGTACTTGGCTTGATTGATGAATATACCTTCTTGAGTTTGCTTGATTTGTAATCCCAGGAAGTACTTTAGTTCTCCCATCATTGACATTTCAAATTCACTTTTCATATCAAGGGAAAACTCCTTGCACAATGAATCATTAGTGGATCCAAAAATTATATCATCAACATATATTTGAACCAACAAAATATCATTATGCTTTCTCTTTATGAACAATGTGGTATCCACTTTACCTCTAGAGAATTCTTTTTCTAGAAGAAAATTGCTTAAGCGTTCATACCACGCCCTAGGGGCTTGTTTCAAACCATAAAGAGCCTTTTGCAGTTTATAAACATGATTTGGTTTATCCGGGATTTCAAAGCCTGGGGGTTGTTCAACATATACTTCTTCTTGAATTAAGCCATTTAGAAAAGCACTTTTAACATCCATTTGATAGAGTTTAAAATTCATTATGGATGCATATGCTAAGAGCATTCTAATGGCTTCTAATCTTGCAACTGGAGCATATGTTTCTTCATAGTCTATTCCCTCTTCTTGATTATACCCTTTTGCCACTAACCTAGCCTTATTTCTAATAATTATGCCATGTTCATCTAATTTATTTCTAAAAACCCATTTTGTTCCTATGACAGGATAATTTTCAGGTTTTTCTACTAGTTTCCACACATTATTTCTTTCAAATTGATTCAGTTCTTCTTGCATGGCAATTATCCAGTTATCATCTACTATGGCTTCTTTTAATTGTAATATTTCTTCCTTGTGCCTGCCACAAGACATCACAATCTGCTTTCTCAGACTTGGCTTGCAATGCACACAACATACTTATATCATAACATTTTGTAGTATTTATAAGTTCATTAATATTGATCTTTCCTTGCCTTTCACCTTTCAGATGGGTCAATTACCTAAGGGCATAACTAAATTATGGCATCATGACAAATTGTCTGTGCCCTTGGTATGTGTCCAGAAGTTCATTAACGAAAATTGTTTCCTTGTATGTCATTCACCAGAAATTTGGTTTCACATTAAGGATAAACTAGGAAAATTTTTGTATTGTGAACTTAAAAACCTTTATTTTTCATGTAATACTTTCCATCTTTGAATCCTTAACAAATGTCCCAATGGCATCTGTTACTCGTTTGATTTTCCATGTCATGGTTTTGTACATCATGTGCTTTTGTTTTCAGAAATTGAAAAAGTGGTAGGGTGGGCAAAAAAGCATTACTTGTCATCATGATTGCTTCCTTCTATTAAATGATAAAGATTGTGCCTACCTTGTGAGAGGTATAAATATAAATCTTATTATTGTATAATATATATCTAACTGGGTACAATTTTAAGGTTCACTTGTTCTTTGATTGTAGTTTGGAAATTGCAGTCTCAAGATTGAAGGGCGGGGAAACTATGTCACGGAAGCCTTCTCAAAGCCTCAAGGCACTTTTTTTTTGTTGTTTTGTGTTACTATAAGTGATAATTTTTTTATAATTAAAATGTTATTATGCAAGTCAT
Source organism: Glycine soja (assembly GCF_004193775.1). NCBI lineage: Eukaryota > Viridiplantae > Streptophyta > Magnoliopsida > Fabales > Fabaceae > Glycine > Glycine soja. The sequence goes on along the minus strand of NC_041015.1, from coordinate 29,831,895 downwards.
TAATGTGCAAAGGGTATTTGTATCCTCTTGACTATATTCTACTACACTTAAGTATTGGCTTAATGCACTTAAGATACATAAACCTGCAGCCTTAAAGGGTAAAATTTCTTAACAATTTTAAATTGATGGCCTTTTTTTGTCTTAGGTTGATTGTAACAAAACCTTGCAAAGGATGAGTTTGAGAGAAATTTCATTTCAGCTGTAGTACCTCCTAGTCAAATTGGGGTGAAATTCGATGACATATGTGCTCTTGAAGATGTGAAAAAGGCACTTAATGAACTCATTATTCTTCCAATGAGAAGGCCAGACTTTTTCCCTCGTGGAAATCTATTATGGGTAATGATTGTTGTTTCTCATAAACATTCTCACTGTATCCAAATTTATTTTGTTCTCTTCCTTACATGTGTGTGCAACTAATTTGAAGAAACTTTTTCAAGCCTTGTAAAGGAATTTTAGTTTTTGGTCCTCTTGGCATTGGGAAAACCCTTTTGGCTAAGGCACTTGCAACTGAAGCTGGTGCAAATTTTATCAGCAAAATTGGTTTGACCCTTACTTCAAAGTTAATTTTTTATTGTTGGACATTTTTCTTTTTCAATTGATAATGATGTTGCAACACCCAAATTTGGTGGGCTGTCTATGCAAATTTTGTTTGCATCTAACTTGCAACATATGCATGATATCCTTGATCCACCAAACAATGATATCAATCAAATATTCTACACAACTTTAATCTATATCTTATAAACTCAACAATTTGTATTAATCCTACTATATATCTCTCCTCAAAAAGAAAAAAAGACCTTATAGGGTAGTTTTGGACTTCCAAATGGATTTATCAAGTAAACATTTAAAGATTAAGCTAGACAATAGGTTAATTACAAACTTAAACAAAGAAATTGCATGAAAACACACCAAGAGAATCTGAAGTGCAAGTACTTCAAGCTAGATTGGAGGATATATAATAGAATTAAGTAAAAACATATGGCTTTATAATTCACTAGTTTTGCTAAAATCAATTTCCTTTGAAGTTTTTTGCCCATTTATTTTTCTTATATAAAATGTTTTAGTTGTTTAAAGATATATTAGTTTCTTCTTTTGCATGTGATATCTTATATATATTTGTCATTTTTCTTTTTAAAACATTCAGGGTATACTTGAAAAATAATGTATTTTATTTCTAGTACATTGGAATTTGCAATCTTTTCAATATATATTTCGACATTTTAATTAGTTTTGTATGTTAAATGTTAAGTTGTTCATGTATAACAAAAATTGCAGTCAAAGAAGTTCAATAACTACTTCGAGTGGACCTTTAATGACTAACCATGCCTCTTCTCTATGACAAGTCTCTGTTGTTGAATTGGTTAGTTGAAATGGAAATAGAACTCAAGTCTATTCATATAGAATTGATTCCTAATGTTCTATATTTTTCTTTATAATATCCTTTACTAATTGTGTTGCTATTTTGAGGATTTTATATTTTTTTTATCTGCAGGTTAAATTAATGTTTTGTATGTTATATAATAGGTGCAACGCAAAGAAATAATATAAAAAATGCATTCTAAGATGGTTCTGTCGAGAACCGTCTTAGAACGTCGTACATACTAAAACGGTTTACTCGCTAAAACTGTCTTAAAATGTGATACATTCAAAGACGATTTTACGGAGGAACCATCTTAGAATGGTCCTCATACAAAGATGGTTATGTTGTATAAACCGTCTTAGTATGTATAAAACCATCTTCAAATGAGCCTTATTCTAAGATGGTTTTGGCGTGCAAATCGTCTTAGAATGTAGGACGTTCTAAGACGTCTTACATGACATAACCATCTTCATATCAGGCCCATTCTAAGATGGGTGAGGAACCGTCATCATAGGTGTAATAATATTCAACGATGTCACCTACGATGACGGTCATAAACCAATGTAGTATGCCCAAAATAACCGTCGTAAAAAATAAGTTTTTTTAATAGTGCACTTCTGTTCACTAAAATATGAAAAAATTGTTTCCTTTTTTTAAGAAGATTATAAAGGTATAATCTTATATCAAGTGTAAAAAAAGAATCTCACCAAAATGCAATGATTGACACAAAATCTGAAAGCATACATTTTTTTGTGTGTTTTTGGAACCCAATGAATTTTTCAACCACCAAAAGGAAGCAAGGAAAGAAAATAATACAACAATAAAATAATATAAATGGATTTAGGGAGAAGAAGCATATCATACATTTTTTTCTGTAAGGTTTATGATTCATCATATTCAGCCATGCCACCCTTATCGTTAAAATCAACTATGAATTATCCGGCTATCAATTACAACATCTCTTCCATCACCATCACTATCACATTCCTCTTTGTCACTGGCTTTATGCCTTCTCCGCATTGGCAACGACTTTGTGACCTCATTGGGACCACTCTTGTACTCAAACCCTTCATCACATTCCTAAAACCTAACAATGAATCATGTGGTGGAAGTGGATGGAGAAATAAAGAGATGAAGAAGGGTAATGCAACGTTGATAATAATAAGGACTTTTATGAAACAATTAAGGAAATAAAATATAACATTTATGTTTATTTGATTAAAATGATGTTTTTACGTCCATTGATTACTATTGATGTCAACATTTTTTGTAAAGACTCTAAATGTCATTACATGGAGCATTAAGACTTCAACGCAGAAAGATATACTTTTATTCCTTTTAAAAACTCTCGAATTAGTTCAAGTAATGAAAATGCACATAAAATTTTATGAATACTACCATGTCATATAAACATAACGCATAAAAGGTCCTCAAATCATATGGCACAGGTACGGGTGCCCTAAGGTACTACATCATCAAAACATTAAAAACAAATCTCCAACCAAATCTCAAGGTTCCCATTAAGACAATAAATACAATATAGATCCATGAATATATCTAAAACCTATATTGGTCCCCACTAAGACAAAACATAAATAAAAAACCGAGAATTGAATCTCATCCCTAAGTAACCATCAAGTCCACGAGTGACATGCTCCTCAAAAGCTATATCATAATCTAGTTCCTTGTCAAATGACACGATCATCACAGTTCAACAAAATATAATAGAAATATAAGATGATCGTGTTTAAAAAGAGATGCATAAATTCTTCACTTTTCCAACAACCATGTACTAACATAACTCATTAAGTAACACATCATTCTCAAGTCACAATTATCAATGTACATGTCTAACTATTAGGTTATGCCATGTTGACTTCTTACTCTCAAAAGATTTCACCTTGAGCGATTAACCAAAGTACATCCCTTAACATAGTCACACCTTGACCACTTAGGGAGACTTAAGTTAACTCTACAGAAGAAGTGTGGTTTTATTGAAAATGGATGTGTGGGTAGTGACTTATCTCGATAAGGCTTGCAAAGACCTTAACCTATCTACGAATTTTCCTACCCATCCATTTGATAGGCCCATTCCCATTAGCCACTACCACCAACCTCTAACACTAGGTTGAGGACCCACCAAGCACTCTCAACTTATATGCCTACTCACATGCAATATCATTCATCAATGAATGTATGTTATGATCATACAAATCAATATCATACATCATCACAAATTCAACCATTAATCTCAAAATCATAAGAGATTATAATATCATAGATTCACCATTCATGTGTTTACCACACTCATGAACCCACATATAGTTCAATGAGCATAGCAAGACATTCCAACACCTTGAATTCTGACAAACAATTCATCAAAAACTCATATGAATATGGATCTCATGATCTTGACATAAATTCAACTCTAACAATAAAACATCAATCATCTCAACCACATCCCATATCATCATAAAAAAAACAACCAACACAACTCAAGACATTCATCAATTAACATAATTATTTTAATATCAATATAATATCCTCAACAATAAGAGCACAAACCAATCAAATTATACAATCATGTATCACTATACCATTATAATAACTTTTCACTTGATGTTTAAGTTTAGCTAAACGTCTCATAAGTTTTGTGTTACTATCTCCTTCATTTTCTATTTTGCATCTATGACCTTCATAGCTTATAAACATGCTAAATAAATATATACTAACTCAATTAAATTGATTTTTGTCTCATTTGAAATCTAACATTATCTCCAACTTTTATTCTTACCCTAAGACCTAGTTTGGAAGCATGCCATGCCTAAAAGTATAATTTATACATAACTTTTACTTATTATCGACCACTTGACCTTTTTCTACTCATTCGATCTTTTTTAGAGTTATACAAAATATCTTTAAGTGATACCAAAACCATTAGTTAGCTAATATCTAGAGATAAAACTTTCATGAAGACCCCATTTCCAAATTCGGACTCTACAACTGAGTTTTGGCAATTGTAATCAATTTTAACTCATTGTAATTGATTACAATAGAGCTCGGGTCAACAAAATAGTTCTTGGGCTCAACCTTTAAAGTTTATTTTAATCGATTACCACATGATATAATCGATTAAAATGATTCAAAACTGTAGAAAGTTATGAATTTTAAACCATGACATAATTTTCATCAAAACAAAAATCATTCCTTTTAACCTAAAATGTTCAACAACAGAGTTAAGCTTCAACAAAACATTTTCTAACATTACAAAGCACTCAAAACAAGAAAGAGGTGAGCTTCCCTTACTTACACCAACCCAAGATGATGACTCCATGAATAAGGAAGGAAAATGAGTGAACTTTGGGTCCAAGAGAGGAACTTTCTTCCACTCCCACAATAGCCACACTACATAAGCATCAACCAAACCTTAAAGCCAACCAAAAACAAAATCAACACCCCTTAAAATTGAGCTTTTCCACAAACTTCCATGGGTTCTCTAGAAAAACAAAAATCAAGAGTAAGGGAGGAAGAGGAAAAGCTTACCACTCAATGAAAACTATGGAGTTCCAACAAGAAGGAAGAAGAATTTTCTTGCAAAAAAGGAAGTGAGTGGAAATGAGAGATTTTGGGGAGAAGTTTATGAAATGTGAGGGTTTTGAGAGGCTTATGGCTCTTTGGACTGATGGAAGCTTGCTTGTGGGGCTTCTATGGAGGATGGATCTTTGAGCTTCAATGAGGTCCTTTAATGGTGATTTTCCACCATGGATATGCAGCGGAAGACAAAGGAGAAGAGGTGAGAAGAGGCGCCATCCACTAGGGAATAAGCCATGGAAGAAAGAGCTTCACCACCAAGAATGTGCCTTGGATAAGAAGCTTGAAGTGGATGCTTTAATGGAGGAAAAGAAAGACATAAGGGGGAGCACGAAATTGAAGGAATAAAAGAGGGAGAGAAGTTGAACTTTGAGTTGTGTCTCACAAGACTCTCATTCATCAAAGTTACAATAAGTGTTACAAATGCTTCTATTTATAGACTAGGTAGCTTCCTTGAGAAGCTTTCTTGAGAAAACTTCCTTGAGAAGCTTTCTTGAGAAAACTTCCTTGAGAAGCTTCTTTGAGAAAACTTCCTTGATAAGCTAGAGCTTAGCTACACATATCCTTCTCATAACTAAGCTCACCTCCTTGAGAAGCTTCCTTAAGAAGATTCCTAAAGAAGCTAAAGCTTAGCTACACACACCTCTCTAATAGCTAAATTGACCTCCTTGAGATGAGAAGCTAGAGCTTAACTACACACCCCCTATAATAGCTAAGCTCACCCATATGCCAAAAAACATGAAAATACAAAAAAGTCCCTACTACAAAGACTACTCAAAATGCCCCGAAATACAAGGCTAAAACCGTATACTACAAGAATGGCCAAAATACAAGGCCCAAACGAAGGAAAAACCTATTCATTAGAATAGGTTTATGCGAACCCTAGGGCCTTCCCTTGGATCTCTAGCCCAATTTACTTAGAGTCTTCTATCCAATGCCCTTGGGGGGTAGGATTGCATCATTCCCTCCACCTTGGAAAGGATTTAACCTCAAATCCCGAGGTTCTTCATACTCTGGGCTCCTTCCCTCGACACTTGTAAAAAGAACAAAAACATATGTATTAGTGGTGTTTGGTATGTTGAAGTAAGGTAAGGTTTGAAAACCAATTTCCTGGGCATTTTCCCATGAAGGAACATGGTTCCTCACCAACTCAATGAGTGGTGCTACAAGTATAGAAAAATATGGGACAAACCTTTTGTAAAAGTTTGTTAAGTCATGGAAGCCCAAAATTTTTCTTATACTTGGTGGAGTGGGCCACTCAGGAATGACCTTTATTCTCTTAGGGTTCATGGGAACCCCTTGATCATTATTTGACAAATTAAGAAAAGTAACGCAATAAAACATACCTTTTCCTGTATTTTCATATTGAATATTCCTACCAAAAAGTATGACAAACCTAAGGTGTCCCATATGAGTACCTAAATTTGTATTGAAACTAAAAATAAGAACAAACCTACCTAATGGGTCCCTATGTACACACACCATGAAGATGTTAGGTGCACGAGTGATTTTACAAAAGAGGGTTGCACCACTCAAAACATTCATCATACCACTTATTTTAGGGACTTGGTGCCTAATAATACCTATTTTGGGCACCAACAAAGCACAAGGATTTAAGCTCTTGCGAACCAAACCCTCATCCAACAACTTCTTTACTTGAGGAATAAACTCAAGCCCAAGAGGTGTGGCAATGCTAGCAAGTGTCTTTTTACAAAAGAGAAAATGTGGAGGTTGTCTAAGAGGGAAAGTTTCTTTAATGTTTGTCTTTATTGTAAAATGAGTTTCCTTCTTAGCCAACCTCTTGGAGGAGACACTTACCTCCTTACACTTCTCTTTAACCACTAATGGTTGTCCTTCTTCTTGGGGGTAGATTTCTTCACTAGATTCTTCCCCTTTTGCTTCTTTACTTTTGTTAGAGGAAGGTGAAGTAGTAGCCTTATCTTGGCTACTATAAATGTCTTGGCCCCTCATAATCATGGTTTTTGTGGTAGGGCATTGAGAAGTAATATGTCATTTTCCAAGACATTTAAAGCACTTTATAGAGCTAGTTTTCTCTTGCATACTAGCCTTAGGGGCTTGCTTTTCTATTGTCTTCCCCTTATCATCTTTGGGCTTAGAAGGTGTCACCCCTAAGATGCCTTGACCTTGGTCTTTATTTGGATAAGAGTGAGAGCCATAAGATTTTGACGTAGACTTCTTTTTAAGTTGTTGCTCTAGCCTTATTTCCCAAACTAAGTTAGCCTCTACATTGTCCTTCCCATGGAAGTATGGGAGGTTAATGTTAGCCTCTTGAGGCCTTCTTTCCTTTTCTCTTCTATGGGAGTGAGTTTTAAGATGTGACCTATGCCTTCCTTTGTAATAGTCACAAAGTTCTTCACTTAGGCTCTTGCAAGAGTTATGACTACTATAGGAGGCATGTTTTTCTCTTTTCATTTCTTTCATTATTTTTCTTCTTTCTTCCTCTCTTATTTTCTTTCTTTCATCTAGACTTATTTCTTCCACTCTTTTTTTTTTCCTTTTTCCTTTCTCTCTTGTTTTTCTTTCCATAACTTGAGGGAACTCAACTCATCTAAGATTCTAGATAAAGGGTCTTTATGACTAGTACCCTCACCATTAACACTAGATGAATGATGACTCATGTTGGTTCCTAAGTGGTGGTTCTTTCTTGATGGAGGTTTGAAAACAAAAGGTAAAAGAAACTATGGTTGAAACTAGCCAAAATAAACACTAAAAGAGGTGTGAAAGATAAGGTAAAAAACTAATTGGTAAAAGGAAACCTATCTAGGCGGTTTGATAATGGAAGGTAAAGGAAATAAGCTATGAAAGTAAGCAAGAAATGTAAACTTGGCGAATCCTAATAGTGTTTGGATGACCACATTCAAGGTTCCCAACAAAACACTCACTATCCTAAGGAAAATTTGCCTAAAATTATTACACACAAATGGAAGTTTGATAACCTATTGGAGGCTCCCAACACACTTCCAATGAAAGGCCTTTTTGTTACAAAACTTGAAAGCAATGAAGGTAAGTAAATTGCAAATTACAAAATTACAAAACGGTCCTCAATTTTGGTGGTTGTTCTCTCTTTGGTGATTCACTCAATTTGGAGTGCTTCTTAGTCCAATAGCTCTTAAGGTGGTTGGCCCCTTTCTTCTTGACTCAAATTCTTCAAGGGATGGCACCAATCCTCCTTCCAATTCCCTATATGGCAACCCACAAACAAGGAAACAAAGAGATAAGCAATAACCAAAGACCAAAAAAAATGAAATGAAAGCTAAACCAATGGATTTTTAACAAGACAATTTTTCAAGGATTATTCAACAATTAAAGCAATGAAAAGGACATAGAAGCAAGCTAGGACTCAAAGAGAAATTTAGAATGGCTCTAGAGTAGTAAAAAAAACTAAAAAAAAGAGACTCAACAAACCTCTAGCTTTGACACTTGTTTTCACAGTAATTTTAAATTTAAATTTAGGAACTAAGATTGGTATAAGATAGGAACCAATTATAGAATAAATTTTGAGCCAAAACAACAAGCACACTTCCCTTTCACTTTTTTTTTCTGGATACTGATTTTTTTTCCAACTCGTGTGATTTTTCTTATTTTTTCCTTTTATCCAAACCACCTGGTTCTTTTTTATAACTTTTTTTCAGATGTCTAGAAAATTCAGTAAAAATTTCAGCTCTAAATTAAAAGTAACCAATTCTCAGTAATTTTTACAAGTTTGTATGTCCAAGCTGCCAGCACCAGCGATTTTTTTTTAAGCATGGTATATTGATTGCCTTGGGCTTACTTTCAACCTTCCTATGTATGTTGAACTCACTAGGATTGTTTACCACAGTTTTAGGAGTTCAATATTCGCTTAGGATCAACATTTCAGCCAGCAATTCAATCACCAAAACTCAAATTCACAATAGACACAATCAAAAGGAAACCTAAAAGTTCCAGAAAAGGTTCACAATCAAAGACTCTCTAAGAATTTTGCATGAACATGTTAAGGACTAATTAACATGAAAGATTTGACTCAAATCAAATAATAGGCTAAGATAATTTCATACACTCATGAACAAATGAGTTAGACAAAGAAACAAGAAAAATAAAATTAAGCACAACATAAGAAATCTTATGTGACACGTTTCATGACTAGACATAACTTCTATGACAAAACTACAATAGGTGAACAAGTCACTCTAGATTTTTGAGGTTTTCTTCTACTTTAATATTTTTGTAAGAATTTTATGGTTTAGGTTTCAGCCACAAAAAAAAATAGCAAGACAAAACTCAAAGGAACCTAAACTCAATACAACTCATGGTTCAAGAACATGAACAAGAAATTTGAACCATAGAAAATCAAATCTAGCTTCTATAGCTAGTTTAATCGGTGGAAATTCTAAAGAATCATGTTAACAACATTTAGCACTAGACATGTGAGGAGATACATGGAGAAAAATGAAGAATCAACAATGAAAGAGAAGGTAAAGCAAAAAATTAATGGAGGTTTAAGGAGCACCTACTTGAAGCTCTTGCGCTCTGATTACCACTTGATGGAAGCTTGCTTGTGGGGCTTCTATGGAGGCTGGATCTTTGAGCTTCAATGAGGTCCTTTAATGGTGATTTTCCACCATGGATACGCAGTGGAAGACAAAGGAGAAGAGGTGAGAAGAGGCGCCATCCACTAGGGAATAAGCCATGGAAGAAAGAGCTTCACCACCAAGAATGTGCCTTGGATAAGAAGCTTGAAGTGGATGCTTTAATGGAGGAAAAGAAAGACAGAAGGGGGGAGCATGAAATTGAAGGAATAAAAGAGGGAGAGAAGTTGAAATTTGAGTTGTGTCTCACAAGACTCTCATTCATCAAATTTATAATAAGTGTTACACATGCTTCTATTTATAGACTAGGTAGCTTCCTTGAGAAGCTTTCTTGAGAAAACTTCCTTGAGAAGCTTCTTTGAGAAAACTTCCTTCAGAAGCTAGAGCTTAGCTACATATACCCCTCTCATAACTAAGTTCACCTCGTTGAGAAGCTTCCTTAAGAAGATTCCTAAAGAAGCTAAAGCTTAGCTACACACACCTCTCTAATAGCTAAGTTCACCTCCTTGAGATGAGAAGCTAGAGCTTAACTACACACCCCCTATAATAGCTAATCTCACCCATATGCCAAAAAACATGAAAATACAAAAAAATTCCCTACTACAAAGACTACTCAAAATGCCCCGAAATACAAGGCTAAAACCCTATACTACTAGAATGGCCAAAATACAAGGCCCAAACGAAGGAAAAACCTATTCTAATATTTACAAGGATAAGCGGGCTCATACTTAGCCCATGGGCTCGAAATCTACCCTAAGGCTCATGAGAACCCTAGGGCCTTCCCTGGGATCTCTAGCCCAATCTACTTGGAGTTTTCTATCCAATGCCCTTGCGGGGTAGGATTGCATCATGACTCTCTCTTTTTACACCTTGGCTTCTACTAGCACATTTGCCTCTCTCTCATAATTCAAAAGTCCATCCCTCTAGGCCCAAACACACCAAAAACTTATTAATACACATAAAACACATACTCAAATCACTAGGTCATAAATTAATTAATTCATTCAATCACTTAAATTTAATTAAATCACTTGAACAGTCAATTAATAAAACACAACGTTACACTTTTTATATTTGATTTTATTTATTTTTCTTTTCCTATTATATTGTTTTTTTTCTTTTATTTACTCATCAAAAATATATTTCCAGTTCTACCCTCACTTGCTTGCTTTATATATATATATATATATATATATATATATATATATATATATATATATATATATATATATATATATATATATATATATATATATATATATATATATATATATATATATATATATAAAGCAAACAAAGGCAAACAAAGGCAATGGATAACACTGTATTAGTAGGCAAACAGGAGATGCGTTCTATATTAGTAACCAAACACATTTAATGGGAAAAAGCACACCCTTTCAAAGTCAATAATAAAGCTCTTAAACACCTATAATTATATTATAAATAAAATACATCAATACACTTATAAAAAAATTGACATCAATACTTAAAAATCAATGAGTAAAAAAAAGGTTTACCCTTATGTGACTCAAATTTTTTAGCAAAAGATCTAAACCAATTAGTGAATTGGTGTTAGTCGTTTTATACGACTAACTTTTGTATAGAACTTTTGATAATTATATAGAATTCCTCCAAGTTACAGTTCTTTTTGTAGGATTGTAAATACTTTTGGTTAATAAATTGATCATTACTCATTATAATCTTCCGCTTGTAATTAATGTAAATTTCAATTCTATTTCAGGTGAAAAAGGAGATTTTGTGAAGTGCTGAATCTGCTGTCTTGCTAAGCCTGGTTTGTGCACTTAGTGAGTATGTCCTGCTAAGCGAGGCACTAGCACGCGCTCAGCGCATTGTCGTTGGCTAAGCGAGTCATCCGTCATCTTCCAGGCTATGTGCGAGATTGGCGCTGAGGCATAGTTCACTAATGCGCGCTAAGTACGAGATTGGCGCTCAGCGAGAGGCCACCGATAGGATTTCCATATAAAACCTGAAAACACAGAATTAGAAGGGAGGTTTTTTTAGTGTGCAGACCCAGAGGCGACTGAGCAGACAAAAGGAGGCATCTTGAAGATCTTTGAAGGAGTTTTTGAGAGATTGTGAGGTTTTTAGAGGTGGAGGAGACATCCCCACCACTTTGTACTTTTTCAATTTCTCTTCTTATCTTCTTTAAACTTGTAAAAAGGAGCTTCCTCGCAATGGGAGGCTAAATCCTCAGTTGGGAACTTCTACAGAGTAAATGATGTAAAATCTTTCATATCTATTTAATAGTGTTTTCATGTGTTCTTTGTTCCTATCGACCTTTAATTGGGAAATGGTTTGATCCTTAGAACTTGATAGGACAGGGCTAATTTATTGTATATCTGGACACGGAGTGCGGTAACTTGGTTTTTTGGTATGCTGTAACCGTAATGCTATCCAGTTAGACTAAGTTCAACAAGAGACATTTGAGAACAGAGTCTAGTTAGGATTAGGCTAAACTCACGAGACATCGGGGTTTAGTAGTTAGGACCTCAACATAAAATACAGGAGCACTGTTAAGTAGAGAAATATCCTTAAATTACATCAAAATACCCTGTAGGAGGAACCAACATGTTCGCATATTTGTTTTCACGCACCATTACTCACTTTACTCGCTTTCATTTAGACTAGATCATACTTTTATTTCTCTTTTCAATCATTAATTGTATCACCAACACCTGCTCACCAAACGACAACTTTTACCAAGTAAAACAAGTTCCTTGAGATCGATACTCGGTATTCTTACCATTTTAATACTACTTGCGTGCCCCGGTAGACTTGCCGGGCAACGATCAATTGGCAAAAGATGAAATAAAAGGCCAATAAAAATTATAAATTAACATACAATCTTATTTCAAGGCTATAATGTTTAACCATTTTAGAAACTCCAATCTGTTCACCTTTCTCTATTTTTAATCAAGAAAAACATCATTAAATTGCCTTTCCATATTAGCATATCTTGCTTGTAATAAGATTATAATTGGGGCGAGACCTCTGCTTGAGACAAAATAAAAAAAAATCATCCTAATGTTTAACCAATTTGATACTATATAGATTTTGAACCAATTTAGAAATTTTAACATCACCTTTATCTTTTTTTTTTAATCAAGAGAAACACCACATGAATTGTTTTATGATATCAACAAATCCTACAGGTAATAAAATCAAAATAATTTTTTATTTTTGTTAAAAAAATAACTTGATTAAAAAGATACGAAGAAATCTAAAGAAGAATTCCAACCTTTGTAACATTGTATCAGTAGCCAAGATACAAAGGGAGTCCATTTTGTATCAGTAGCCAAACACATTAAATAAAACAAAAATACTCCCTTTCAAATTCAATAGCGTATATCATTATTCCTCTTTCCAGATAAAAAATCATCCCGTATAAAGAGTGAATTGTTGAACCAATGCAAAGTAATGAATGTATAAACACAAAAAGGATGAAAAATTAATTATATGCACAAAATAAATTCTAAGAGATGTTAAAAAAAATTGGGGGAAACATAGAAGAAAGGATAAAAAGCAATTTAACCAGTAAATTTTTTTCCAAATCATAGTCTAAAGAGACCGCAGTGACTTCTGGTGATGTCAAACACTAATAGCGAGATAAGGAACATAGGATTTTGAGACATGACTCAAGCTTAATGTAGGCCGCGACTTTGCACTCAAAACTATTTTTAAAAAAAGAAAGTAGGCACATTGCCAACACAAAAATGCATAAGTGCTAAAAATTTTAAGCTTTCAGGTTTTAGAGAAAGTCCACAGAAAAACACTAGCTCATAAATTCTTACAAAAATGAAAAATTTTATAAATCTTGTTTTTTTCGGTCCTCTGATGCTTTTGTTCTTGATATATGTTGCAGGTTTGTGATGAAACCTCTTACAAAGAAAAAAATAGCAAATAAAAAAAACAAAATTGTAGAAGGAAGTAGAGAAATTGAAGAGAACCAAATATTTTTTTCCAAACCCCATGAGAAAGAGAAATTTTCATAGTGTTTTTATTTATGTACCAAAAGAATTCTTATTAGAGTTGTAGTGCCTACTCACTTCTCAAATATATTGAGATAAATGTAGGGGTGTTCATGGGTCGATTTTGGTCAAATTCAGGACTAAATCCAATCAAATTTAATTGATTTAACTCAATTTCATTTTCACAATTTTTTTTTTGAAATTCAACCAAACCCAACTCATTCACAAACAGTTTAGTTCAATTTGTACCAACGAGTTACCCATTTAAATTTGATATTTTTTCATATAACTATTATTTTATATCACGATTCATCCAAATATCCAATACAATTAACACGATATTATCAAATGATTAAAAATAATAAAATTGATTCATTTAAATCATCAACACAATATCCTAAAATAAACTAATACAAATTAAAACAAAATATTGTTCAATGAGATTTACTATAATAGTATGAATTACAATTATTTCTTACAAACTAATTTCTAGCAATAAGCTTTACTCCAACCAGATCTGCTATAATTAGATTTCTTGTAACCATATTTGCTGAAACAAATGAACAAAATATAATTCATTAATATTATAAACATTGCAGACAAAATAAATATGAAAAAAAGGTGAAACAAATAACAATGTACCTGAAAGTAATACCTTAAGAAGTTTCAACAGTAGTAGTTCCAACACTTGGAGTCTCAATATTAGCAATATATAGAGTCAAATCAAACAACTCTAAAAAATTTGATCGATTCAGTTCTATTTTTGATCGAATCTATATATCTAAATTCGTGACCTAACCCATACGTGAACGATTTTGATCGGTTTAGTTCGGTTTTGACCCAAATACATAAATGACCCAAAGTTTAGTTCAATTCGGATTGCAGGTGACCTGTATCCGTAAACACCCCTAGATAATGTTTGTAACTTGAAAATAATAATTAGAGAATTAATATTCCATTATTTATAAAAACCACCGATGCATTAATTATTAAAATAAAATTCATTTTTTCATTAATTACTAATTAGCAAGCATTTATGCAAAAAAATTATATTTCCAAAAATGCTCATACCTATTTCCTTTTATATATACTAGTTGAAAAAGAGACACCAAGTGCCTCTATCTTTAATTTTTAAAATAAAAAGAAAAAGAAATTAAAGAAAATAGTGATAACAATTTTTTTATAGGGAAAATTATAACAACTGCGTCTTAAAAGTTTATGAAGAAAATAAAAACAATTATATATATTATAGAATAATTTAAGAATAAAAAATGTGTACATCAAAAAGAATAATTATCTTTATTAATAGTTATAGATAACAATTAAAAATACTTGTTATAAAAATTCAAGGAGAAAAAATGTTTCAATAAAAAATACGGAGATTTTTAGATTCAAATACAGAATATGATAGAGATCCACGGGATCCCAACACAACAAGGCCCAGAAGGTTAGTCACTGAACCTAAATACTTGAGTGATTACGTAACCTAACAATGGCTCTATGACAGAAACAACATGTAAGGAAGACGCACCACTACTACAAAAAATTGATTTAACATCGCAAGGTTAACATCAGTTTTTTGAAAAACCGATGTTAAGAAAAGTACGGTGGCATTTTGGTAAATAAGTTGATTTAATTAACATTGGTTTTGAAAAAACCGATGTTAACTATGTTAACGTATACTAGTTAACATTGATTTCTTCAAAACTGATGTTAACATTATAAAGTTAACATCGGTTTTTAAAAAAACCGATGTTAACATCAACTAGTTAACATAAGTTTTGTTTAAGAAATCGATATTGTCTCATTCATAAGTTAAAACCCCAAAATCTATTTTCCCCCCACGCGATCAGTTACGTACAAAAACTCTTTCTCCCTTTCTTCCTCATCCCTCAGATACTGTGTCTTCCTCACTCAAGCTGCCATTGAGGTTCGTGTTCGGGTTCGCACAGGCTCCATAAGTTCCCATTCCTGACTGGCGCGATTTAGGTACGTGGGCAAACCTTGATGTTGCTTTAACATTTATCCCTATAGAATGTTAACTTCGAGTTGGTGAGTTCATTGTTTCATGGGTTTTTGACACAGTCTTGGCTCCTGGTTGGTGGGTTCATGAGTTGGTGAGTTGTTGGATTTGCGAGTTCCTGAGTTGGTGGGTTCGCGGGCTGGTGAGTTCATTGTTTAAACCAATGTGTTTCACTTTTGCTGTCTAACATGCACCCTCCCGGTAACTAGTGTTTTTGTTTTAGTTTGTGAGTAATTAATAGGTGTTCAACTTTCTTCGTTTGGTTTTCTTTGCTTCAACCTGTTGGTTTGATGGTGTTTGTTTGCACTGTTGCTGCAAGCCTACAATGATTGTTAGGTGCACCATTTTCTTGTTTGCTGAGTGCCATTGTTTTATTTTGAGGTATGCAGCTGCTTGTCAGATATTCTAAATCACTCACTGCACTATGCCTTCCAATATTGGGTATCCTTTTGATGGTGTAACATCTCTGCTCTTGGAACAACAACTGCCAAATGAAGGGTAATGAACAAGGAGGTGAAGGGTTAGTGAAGGCTTGCTTAGCAAACTTAGGCTCCATATGATCAAGAAGAAAAGTAGGATGAATTTGAGGCTAAACAATTCCAGAATTAGAGGTAGTTTGCATTGGATGTGTGTTTTGAACAATGGTTTTGATAACCCTAACCCTAACCTAAGACTTTGTTCTCTCACTCCTGTGCACATTAAGTGATTGATTCAAGTCCTTTGCATTTGTTTTGGGTCTGTTTATGATGTGGCTAATGGTTTGTGGAATGAACTTAATTGAGTTTTGAGAGAAAGTGGGTAATGCAAGTATTCAACTCCGCCATTGTGTAACTCTTTCCCCTGCATTATAACTCTTTTCCCCTGCATTGTGAACATGAGTAGTTACAGAAAATTGTGCTACTGGAGAGACAAGATAAAAAAAAAAGGCATTATTGAGGTGAAAAAAAAGGAAAAACAATAGGAAAATAATGGGTTTATTATGAATATTCTATCCTATAATGTAAGGGTTTGGGGGACAAGGTGAAATAGAGGTTTATTAGGGAGCTGGTGGTGAAGCAAAATATTCAAATAACATGTTTTCAAGAAACAAAAGAATAACATTTCTTTTTGTGTCTCTTGTTATCATGTCATAACACATTATATTTACACTTGTCAATCCTTTTTTTCCTAAGTATAGAATAGTAAGGAGTGGTTCATGTGGCAGTTACAATGAGGTTGGTTAGGTTTTGGAATGTAGAAATCAAAACCTAAATTACATTTCTCATGTATTAATTGAAATGGCCAGTAAGCAGCTTCCCTACTTTTTTTCTTTCTTAAGTTGATCAGGTCATGAATAATTTCCTTCCTTTTAATGTAGAGGTATTTTATTCCCTTTGCGACTTTGTTTTCTATTTTTTGGGTAATTAAGAATCATGAATCGTGTCTTATAGTCAACTAAGTACAACAATACAAATAGCTTTTCAGTAGTCATCCATGTAAACATTTTGCATGCATTCATTTGCAGTATTGGTTGAACGCCTCAAGATTGTCCTGCTTTTTATACTTTCTAGCAACTTACTTTCAATTAACCAAAGTTAAAATATTGCAGTTAGGAAGCGATTGGACCTGAAAAATGTTCGATGAAATGCAATTAGTGTACAAGTAATTTCCAATAGCTAGCGTCTAAGATGATAAAATGCAATTAGTCTGCATCGGGGATGAAGAACAACTAGGTTGAGAACTTCCTACTTTTCTAGAAAGGCACCACATTATTTTCTGCTATGTACTCCAATGAATCACAATTCACCAATCATTAAGTCTATAACAATGGAACCTAAGTCCACTAAGCAAGCTCTTGTTGACCCTGCATGGTTGACAGCTGTGAAGGCATAATATGATGCCTTAATCAACAATGCTACTTTCACTCTTGATACTTTCACTCATAATTTAATAAACAAGCTAAGCTCCTAGACTTCATTCTCCATGAAGTGGTGAGTTACGAAGCATAATTGTGTAGTATTACATGGATTTAGTACATGGGCATAACTGGATGGATGCTATAACTCAATTCAGAAAATATTTCTGATATAATGTTTGTGTATATCGATGCTCTAACATTTATCCCATGCATAAATCTATATCACCTTGTCAGTTACAGAGGTAGAAAATATCAATACATTAAGCATTATATGCATGCCCACTTTGTTATCCATGCATGTTCATGTTCATACTGCATTGCCTAGAAATTTCAAAATCAATAGCTCTGCTCACTGATGAAAATGAGTTCAAATTTTTTATTTCAAGCTGCCATAAACAACTGACCATACTAGCTACTGCTAAATCTGTAATATCACCTGCAGTATTTGTTCATACTGCATTGCAACAAAAAGTAAGAGTAGTATCTAATATTTGTACTAACAGAATTCAGATGCTATTCAATTTAATATTTGTTTAATTTAATAGTAAGATTAAAGTCTCAATACCCTTGTAGAGGCACTAGTGCTCTGTTTTAGGGCTAAAGATACAATAGAAAACAAAGCATCATAAGAGATTGGAGACACCCAATTGTTTATGCTTGACCAAGAGGGCTTGAGTCTATTTTCAAGCAGCGGGTGGGCTTTATATCAGCTGCCAAAAGCTGTTTGACTTGGGAACAAGGTGAATGTTTATGGGGTAGTATTGTTAGATAATCCATTGGAATAATTAATTAGTTAGTTATTTTAAAAAGAAAGGAAATAGGTCTGCAGAGGTAATTGGCCTTTTATGGGTGGGTTTCTATTATAAACTATAGATCAGTAAACATTTTAGGAGGACTTCTCTTTGATAAGAACCTAGAGAGAACCACAACCATGCCACAAAAAGTAAGAGTAGTATCTAATATTTGTACTAACAGAATTCAGATGCTATTCAATTTAATAGTAAGAGTAGTATCTAATATTTGTTCATATTGTTGACTTCTTTACATATTTATACTAATGCATTGTAATAGAATTGAATTTGTTATAACAGATTATCTAATATTCTGCTCAAGAACTACCTAATGGAAATTGCCCGTAACTGCCTATGAGAAGTGGATTACTACAACCAGCTTTGGTGTTTCTTGCCTTGGCGCCTTAAACATATTCCTGCAGGTAAGTGGGCTTCTTAGTAACTCTCGCAAATTGATGTAAGACCTGGAAGGTGAAGAAAATAGTTGATTGTTGAATGAGAGTTGTAAGATAGGATTTATTTTATTAGTAGAATCTCAATTATGCAGCAATGGTATTCCTTTGTATCAATTAGCTATCATAAATTCTGGTGTTGTGTATTTACTTATCTGCAGTTTGCATACTTGTCAGCTTTGTTTATAATCAAAGGACACTGATTTTGTTACCCAGTAGTGGTACTGGAGCAGTGGTATATGGTGCTGGCCAAACTTGATCACAAGTTTATTGCAATTAACTAAAATCTAATGATGTTAATCTAACCACGGAGGAGTACATAAATGTCTTCTATCCATGTCTCAACTTGTCCTCAATATTGAAAAGATAATCTTCTTTCTAAATCCCAATAGCTAATCATGCAGCTTAGGCTACTCCAACTGTTGTTGTGTCTATATTAGCAGCTCTAATTACTGGACATCCCACCAAATAAAGAGAAGTCCGAGTCCAACCATTCTGACGATGGGTGTGGGGGTAGATCAATCTATGTTGCACACCAAGTTATGCAATAGTGAAGGGCCTATACTAACCCCCCACCCCAACACACACACACAATCAGACTGAAAAGCTTTATAGGTAAATTTAATTGAGTTTTAACTAAAGTGTGAAATTGTTTGAACAAATTACGTGTCTCAGATTTACTTTTCAACAAATAAAGCCAACTAAACCAATGCAATAGTGAGAAAAAAAAAATCAGAACATGTTTAATTTATAATGGGTATATTACACAGCTTGGATACAAGTTTCAAAGTATCACCACTAGGGTGACCTAATCTGGAATGCCAAGTGGCAAAAGAAAGATCACTATTAGAAAGAGTATTGACATGAGACACACTAGGATTGATTCTATTTACACTAGTTGAAACAGAATCCGGAGAAGAAGCACTTGGCACAGGTTCTGAGCCAGCAGTAGAAATGATATTGATAGTGAAAGAGGGATTGAGTTGTTGTTTAGCTGACTGAAGCAAATCAAGGAATTTATAGAGGCCATCACAGCCTACCATCCCTTTAAGAAGCACCTTTTTAGAGACCTACGATTTGACCAAACAAAATTCAAACATCTATGTCTGATAGTAATTAGGGTTCTGACTCTGACTTTGGTACTATTTTGATTGGGTTAGCAGAGGTCTGAGACTGATTCTGATTAGGATATTGGATGGTATAATCCATAGGCTGAGTAGGAACATAGCCATCATTGTGCCTATGATGACAATAAGAAGCCTCATGAACTATAGCAGTACAACTAACTCTGTCAATTGACTCTAGTTAGTTAACTATACCGGTACAATTAATTGTAGTTAATCTTATACATAGAAGCTAAGAAAGGAAAAAAATCTATCGAATAATTATACTCCTATAAAGTAAAATATAAGGCAGTAGAGGTTTACCTCTCCAAGATCAGAATCAAGAGGTCTTTCCTGAAATTGGACACTAGGAGCATGTTGCAGCTTGGAAAGATTTTCACATAGTTTAGATCTAATTTCTTCAAGTAAATGACGGGAATTCTTGTTTTCCATGTTACTTGGGCCAACATGAAGGGTATAATCTGGACCAAAATATTCATAGTACTTGTGCTGTGGCATTTTGTCATCAACTTCTATTCCAAGAGCAACTCTTGTCTGCCTTAACATATAAGTTATAGCATGCATAATTTTCTGTATTTGGATTAAATTCTTTACAAAACAATTACTCAAGTAATACATAACTAAACATGAAAGCTGAGAAGTGAGACACAACAGCTACATGGTAAGCCCCATTGAATACTAAGAAGCTTTAGGATATCTAATTTATATTTTATAGTTCAAGACAAGCAAAATGACTACTGCCACTGAACAAGTTACTTCATGTTTAGAATTCTGCATTTATATAATCAACATATCAAAGATGGAGAAAATATTGTAATTTCATGACATTAACCCCACTTGTGGGTTGTAGCACCCTGACTAAGATATGGTAGTCCTATGAATCAGGCTACCTTATATTTAGTGATATTACAATAAATAAATGGCAGAAAACAAGTAGCTAATTGTATATCACCATGCTCTAACATATATCGATGCTCTAACATTTATCCTATGCTATAACTTAAGCATAAGCTACCCATATTATGGGATGTAGATGTGAAGGGAAAACAAACATATATGCCAATAATAAATCAAAGTGCAGCCCCAGTCACATAAGATAGAGAAAAACTAGCTAGATTCTTTTTGCATGGAATCAAATTGGGCTCTTTTAGGGCCAATCTGTATCATAGCTCCTAATCACTAATTAGTTATCCCAGTCAAGTACAATTCAAGCCATTTGTATCATAGCTCCTAATCATACTGCTCCAAGAAACACTATATTTAGTAGATTAGAGGATAGTAACACTTGGTATTTAGTCGATTTGTATAGCTTACTCATTGTCACATATTGATATCTGTTTTTCAGAATGATGATTCATGTAGGTGGTGATTGAGATATTTATTGGATTCTTGCTTTCATTGTGGGTCGTGCTGCTCATCATTACAGGTACAAATGTTTGTTACCAATTAATGTTTTTATTGTTCACTGCCATTAAAGACAACTGATATATGATATACAAATTGTGTTCATGATGAGATAACCTTAGATTCCCGTTTGAGATTGAATGCAATGATTCTAGCGGAGAATTTGCATTGATCATTGTATTCAATCTTGAATTTTTTGTTTGGACAGTTTGGGGAGACTGATATTTTTATGGTAGATTCATGCGTTAAGGTTAACATTATTTTATTTAATTTGATGAAATTCTGGTAGAATACATTTCTAGTTGTTCTTTGAGTGCATACTTCATTATCGGGAAATTAATTTCACTGATGTCATGTCGTGCACTTGGAGACCAATGTGAAATGCTGTCAAATTAAACAAAATAGAATTAACCCTAACGTATGAAGCTACCATAAAAAATGGTCTTCCTGAATGGGATAGGGCCACACCTATAATAAAAAAAAGTGATATTTTCATGCATCAAATAACTTTGTGAGTATCACAGAGTTATTACTTAGATGGATCGAAGTTAGATGAATGAAAGTCGCATCAGCCTAGAATATGAGGAAGGCGTCGAGCAGTTCTTGCAATTTGCTTCAGAAAGAAGTTGATCGGATGAAGATGGAAAATATTATTGTCCTTGCATCAATTGTTTGAATGGAAAATGAAAAATACTGGACGAAATACGAGAGCATCTATTGTGTGATGGGATTAAGAAGAATTACACGACATGGATATGGCATGAAGAATTGATAGACATGCAGAGTGGGTCCCAATCTGAACCGTTTGATGTAGAAATGGGAGATCGCTTGGAGGATATGATTTGTGACCTTGGACAAGAGTCTTTTCAGCAAGCACATGCCCCTATGTATGAAGAATTATAGAGTGATTCAAAGAAGCCTTTGTATACGGGGTGCAAGAATTCCTTGACGCTGTTGTCGGCAGTATTAAGTCTGGTTAATATCAAGGCCAGATATGGGTGGAGTGACAAAAGCTTTAGTTCATTGCTTCTAGTAGTGCACGATCTACTTCTAGAGGAAAACATGTTGCCTAAAAGTTACTATCAGGCCAAAAAGATAATGTGCCTGATGGATATGGAGTATCAAAAGATTCATGCTTGCCTCAATCATTGCATACTGTATAGGCATGAATTTGAAAAAATGTCCAAATGTCCTAGGTGTGGGGCGTCACGGTACAAAGTGAAGGATGATGAGGATTGCAATTTTGATGAAAACTCAAAGAAGGGTCTTCCAGCAAAGGTGTTGTGGTATCTTCCCATCATTCCAAGGTTTAAGCGTCTTTTTGCTAATGCAGACGATGCAAAAGACCTTACCTGGCATGCAAATGGGAGAAACTCTGGTGGAATGGTCCGTCATCCGGCTGACTGCTCCCAGTGGAAGAAGATTGATTTTTTGTATCTGGATTTCGGCAAAGAGGCAAGAAATCTTTGGCTTGGACTAGCCAATGATGGAATGAATCAATATGGCAATTTAAGCCATCAACACAGTTCATGGCTAGTTCTACTAGTAATTTACAATTTGCCTCCTTGGTTGTGCATGAAGCAAAAATACATGATGTTGTCTATGAAGATATCGAGCCCAAGACAGCCAGGAAATGATATTGATGTTTATCTAAGTCCGTTGATTGAAGACTTGACAAAGTTGTGGGACGAGGGGGTTTTAGTGTTTGATGGGTTTCACAAGGAGACTTTTCAAATGCGTGCAATGCTTTTTTGTACCATTAATGACTTTCCAGCATATGGGAATCTGAGCGGTTACAATGTTAAGGGTCATCATGCATGCCCCATCTATGAAGAAGACACAAGCTACATACAACTGAAACATGGTAGAAAAGCAGTCTACACTAGGCATCGGCGTTTTCTAAAACCTCATCACCCTTACAGGCGATTGAAAAAAAGCATTTAATGGAAGTCAGGAGCATGAAACTACACCGATATTGTTGACTGGTGAGCAGGTCTTCAAGCGGGTTCAACACCTGAATACTGTATTTGGAAAGACCCAAAAAAAGGATAAAAGTAAGACTTGCATATGGAAGAAGAGGTCCACTTTCTTTGATCTTCCATACTGGTCTGATCTAAATGTTAGATATTGTATTGATGTTATGCATGTGGAGAAAAATGTATGTGATAGTGTCATTGGGACGCTCCTTAACATTCAAGGCAAGATGAAAGATGGTCTAAATACCCATCAAGATCT
Source organism: Glycine soja (assembly GCF_004193775.1). Lineage (NCBI taxonomy): Eukaryota > Viridiplantae > Streptophyta > Magnoliopsida > Fabales > Fabaceae > Glycine > Glycine soja. The sequence goes on along the minus strand of NC_041015.1, from coordinate 29,808,437 downwards.
AGCTGACATGGGTATACGATCACAGTTGCATCCAAGGTCTGATGGCAAAAATATATACTTGCCTCCAGCTTGTCATACTTTGTCTAGAAAGGAGAAGATAAGTTTTTGTTAGTGTCCGCGCCGAGTCAAAGTTCCACAAGGATACTCTTCAAATATTAAGAGCCTTGTGCAGTTGAAGGAGCTTAAGCTGGTAGGGTTAAAGTCTCACGATTGTCATGTGTTGATGCAACAATTGTTAGCCGTGGCCATACGAGACATTTTGCCTAACAAAGTCAGGTTAGCCATAGCTCACCTGTGCGTTTTCTTTAATGCCATATGTAGCACAGTCCTTGATCCTGTCAAGTTTGATGACCTAGAAAATGAGGCCGCAATTATACTGTGCCAGTTGAAGATGTATTTTCCTCCTGCTTTCTTTGACATCATGATTCACTTAATTGTTCATCTGGTTAGAGAAATCAAATGTTGTGGTCCTGTTTATTTGCAGTGGATGTACCCGGTTGAGCGATACATTAAGATCTTAAAAGGGTATACCAAGAATCTACATCATCCGAAAACATCTATTGTTGAAAGGTACATTGTAGAAGAAGCCATTGAATTTTGTTCAGAATACATTGAAAGGGCTAAACCTGTTGGCCTTCCTGAATCTCACCATGACGACAGAGTGGGCAGTAAGGGTTCAAGAGGACTGCATGTTATCACTCCAAGTGTAGAAAATTTGTTACAAGCTCACTTGTATGTGTTGAACAACAGTAATCAAGTTTTGTCATACATACTTCAGCATAAAGCTTTAGTCAAACAAAATAATCCAAAAATGTCAAAGAACTGGGTCTTGAAAAAGCATAACAAGACTTTCTCTGATTGGTTTAAAGATACAATCTTTGCTGATGAAAATGCTTCAGAAACATTAAGAAAGCTAGTAGATGGGCCTAAAAGAAATGTTATAACTTGGCACGGATACGACATAAACAAGTATTCCTTTTAGAAAAAAGCACAAGACGACAAAAGTACAATGCAAAACAGCGAGGTCACCCTAAGGGCTGAATCTCAACACTTCGCTAGTGTGCATGATGACAATCCCTGTGTAGCATCCATCCCTTACTTTTGGTTCATTGATGAAATTTGAGAGCTTAACTATGTCAAATTTATTGTATGTGTTTTCAAATGTAAATGGGTTGACAGCAAGACCGGTGTGTGGACCGATGATGTAGGATTTACGTTGGTAGACCTAAAGAAACCAGCTTACCACAATGACCCTTTCATCATGGCAGAACAAGCTAAACAAGTATTTTATGTGCAAGACCCTTATGATGAAAGGTGGTATGTGGTTCTACACAGGAAAATAATTGGTGTTAATGTAGAAGATGATGATTCATACATGGACACTTATGTTAGTCCTTTGTCCACACAAATGACTCCTAATGTCGTCGGAGAAGAAGAAGTTGACGGCGTTCACGCTAATCGTAATGATCATGATAAAGGAGAATTAATTAACATCGTCTAGTGTAATTTTTTTAATTATGTATTTGATTTTGGTAAATTGATTTACATAACTGATTCAATTTTTTGATAATATTAACTAACTCAAGTTTTTCTCTTTACAGGACCATGACTACTCTACCTGTCTCGCCTCCTCCTCCTCCTGTAGTAGCATCAGAGTCTCTGTCCCCACAAGAAGAGATTGAGAACATATTTGGGGATTATCGCTCGTGATAAGGTCGATGTGACATATGACACCTGGAAGGAAGTCCCTGTTGCTCAGAAGGATTTGATATGGGAGGATATTCAGGTATTTTAGTTTTCTTCTTTGATTTTCTTTATTAGCCAAAATTTATAATTTACTAACAATAAAACCTAATTTATTGTTTGTCAGACCGAATTTGAAATCCCTGAAGCTTTTGATAGTAGGACAAAGAAGAAAGTTCTTCAGATTGTCGGCGAGCGGTGGAGGAAGTTTAAATCTGATTTGACAAGGAAATGGGCACTTGCAGCCGACAAGGACGGTGTGGAGGACACTGTCTGTGAAAAATACAGCATTAGCAAGAAGAAATGGGCCTAGTTTTGTCAGACCCGCAGAGACCCCTCGTGAGAGGTATGTTCTTTGTCATTTTAATTGTTTTCCACAAAAAATTCACTTCTTATAATTCATTGTAGTAATGATTTTCATTAATGTTTGATTTTTCCAGGATGTTCAGAAAATGGCATAGGCCATCCAGAAGCAAAACACCGCCCCCCACATGTTGTCTCGTGGGGGTTATGAATATTTAGAACATATGCTCGTGGCTAAGAAAACAAAGAAAAGACTGGAGGAAGCTGCTCAGTCCGGAAGCACTGAGGGCGTCATTGACCCTCCATCTCCTATCAAACGATACGTGAAGTGGAAGATGGCCCACACCAAGAAAACTGGGTAGATGAAGTCTAAGGCAACAAAGGAAATCGCTGACAAGATTCTAAGTCATTTTCTATTAAGAATTGTAATTATCTTTGTTTATTCTGTGAATGCCTTGGACAAATATATGTGTTTTGTACAAGATTCTTTGGAGGAGCCAACGTCAAATGGTTCGTTTGTCCCCCATAGACGTTAGGATCTCCTGACTGCTGCCATTGGGCAACCAAAACACCCTGGTCGTGTGCCTGCAGCTGGAGCCAATGTCACCATCAAGCAATACTTCGGATTAGCTCCACGAAACTCCCACAGTTCCTCCTTCATGCCTCCCGAAGAACTTGAGCAGCTGACTCAACAAATCAGGGACCAGCTAGAGGAGTTGATCACAGAAAAAGTGACTCAGCAGCTAATGTTATCCTTAAGCTAGATGTAGACCCAATTGTAATCACAGATCCAATCACAGGGATTTGCAATGCCTCCGGAGCCTGAGGTTGGTCCCTCAGCTACCCATGTTAGCACAAAGGGGAGTTGTGTTGATCCCTCACCAACTGATCCAGAGATGGGTGACTCAGTCAAATACGGGTTGTACATCGAAGACAATCCTTCCCTCCTGGTTGCCCTAGGAAGACTTTATGAGGGATCCACAGCGGTTCACAACATCCCTTTGTAGCATGGCCAAGTCAAGGTAGGTGTTGAGGAGGTTAAAGATGCAGAGGCTCCCGTTCCTGTACCCACTGACGAGGTTATTTTTGTGGGGCAAGCACTTAACACCTTCCATGCTTGGCCGACACATCTCGTGAAGCGTCCATCAGAACAAGTATTTTACTCTCATTATATGCTTCTTTTTTTCAATTGAATTGTTCCCTATAATTAACTATGTTCAATAAACAGGCAGCTGTGTCTCAGCAAAACCTCCAGATATGTGGGATACTACCGTGTTCGGGGTGTTTAATTAAGACTTCCCGTTGTACATTAAGCACGAAGATCTCTCTGAAATTGCACATGGTGGTCAATGTCTCAGCATATTTGTTATACAGTTGTGGATTCTGTAAGTCAATTTACATTATTGTTAATTACCTAAGTTATTGTTTTAAATTCATACATAATTAACTTTGTCTTAACAACAACAAGCATCTGACCGAGACAAGTATGTGAGCGGGGAATTCGAATGTGTATGGATTCCTCGAGCCACAATCCATTTAGAGATCTGGGAAATCACAATTTGAATTGGAAAGTTACATGAAGAGTTGGATGCAGAGTTCAAAATATGATGTCTACCTTGGAGCCTACCTGAATAGGTAGGTCAAACTGAACAACTGAATTTAAATAATGTATAATACTACAATAACCCATATTTGTCTCCACTACAGCGGACACTGGAAAATGGTCATCATTATGCCTAAAGAAAACCTTGTCGTTTGGTTTTGTTCCTTGCATAACAGGCCAGACAACTATCTTAAAGGAATAATTAACAGGTCAGTGTTGTTTTTCAATACATTTGCATTAGCATAACTGAACAACATCAATATTTTAATGTTCCTTGTATTCAATAGTGTTTTGAAAGGACTTGATGATACTCCACAACCTAAATCCAAGGATGGTGCTAGGTGGATTATTGTTAAGGTACGTGATTTAAATAAAACTTCTACTTATATATATTGCTTATGTGTGTGTACACTAATTGTACTTAACATTTAATATCCAAATTTCATTATGTATTTAGTGTTATAGACAAAAAGGAACCACTGAGTGCGGCTATTACATCATGCACTGGATGTCCACGATAATCTTAGGAACTTTCAAGAATAATTGGGAAACGGTAATTGTTTATTTCAAACAAAGTTGATTTTCTTATCATTAGTATTTCATTATTAACTTATCTTTTATTTGATCATGCAGTATTTTAATGATGTTAGACCATTGGAAGCAGAGAGATTGAAGGTGCTTCGCATCCAACGGGCATAGTATTATCTCAAAGTTAGAAATCAAACTTAGGATGTTAGGGAACTATGTAACTTTAGGTTACTTAATTAGTTTACTATAGCTTGCAATACATTTTTTACAATTGTTGTTTCATTTTAACATTGAATAATCTTTGTTGATAGTTATTAATAAATATCCATTGATTTTTTACGATTGATGGTTTACTAGCTAGCTTTATGCTAAAACCTGTTTGAAAGCAGAATGCAAATGATATAGAATGTGTTATGCGGTCTGATTTTATATTTACAGGTTAAATTTTGGGTTTCTTGTAAAAACAGACAGATTATTTTAAAAAAATTCCTAAAAACAACATCGATTTTTTTACTTAAACTGATGTTAACATTTAGAAGTTAACATCGGTTTTCTATAAGAACCAATGTTAATGTATATGTCAACAGTATACATTCATACATTTTTTTTTGGGTGTAATGCTTATCATATAACATCGGTTATTTAAATAACCGATGTTGTTAATTTTTTGTTAACATCGGTTTTAAAAAATGATGTTAACGATTATACTTTCAACATCGGTTAAAAATTGATGTAGAAAGTCATAAATAACCAATGTAAAAAATATATTTTCTAATAGTGCACGCACGATGTAGCCAAAGAGCACCTGTAGGTAGTTAAATAATAGCACGTGTAGTTAGTTGAGGCTATTAGAAGTTAGTTACTCTGCTAGAGTTAGTTAAATCGGTTAAGGGTTGTTATGAATGTAATAACTCGCAGTATATAAGATACTGCATGAACATGAATAAAAGCATGCAAAATACTTGTTTCGATCAACCCATTCGCAGGAGGTGCCTTGCCTTGAACTAAGGCAATCATCTTCTCTTCCTCGTTGCTAACACTAGTCCAACATGCTGCCGTCACCATCGCCATGGTTGACCATGCAACCAAAAAGACTACGACGGATAGACTGGAGGACGCAATCGCTCATCTATCCAACAGCCAAGCTTCTCTCACCAATAAGTACACTAAGCTTTCTGGCAAGGTAGATTCGATCCTCGATCACCTTCGCCTACGAGACATCAACCATAATCACTCTAGTTCAAATACCTAGTTCAACCAATGAAATCCTATCAGGCTAGATATTCCGAGATTCGATGGTCGCGATCCTTTAGGTTGGATATTCAAAATATCACAACTGTTTGACTATCAGAACACGCTAGAGGAAGAAAGGATCACCGTAGCTTCGTTCTACCTTGATGGGGCCACCTTAAGTTGGTACTAGTGGATGTTCCGCAATGGGTTCGTCACCTCCTGGTCAGGTTTCCTGCAAGCTCTTGGTCCAGATTCGCGTCATTATTTTATGAACACCCAAAGGGAGCTCTTTTCAAGCTATCACAGTGTGGAACAGTTAATGACTATCTAACCGAGTTTGAGCGATTAATCAATCGCGTCATAGGGCTGCCTCCTCCGTTTCTGTTAAGTTGTTTCATCTTCGGTTTGGCACTGGAGATTCGACGTGAGGTATTGGCAATTCAACCAATCTCTCTACCTCAGGCAACTGCACTTGAAAAACTCCAAGAAGATAAGTTGCGAGATCGACGTCCTTCGTCACAATGCCCCAACAACTTTCCATCACCATCAAGCCACCATACCAACTCGAACCTAAGACCGAAACCACCATTTGTTCAATGAACACCAGCTGAAATGGCTTTCTGTAGGGAGAAAGGTCTCTGCTACAATTATGATGAAAAATGGAGTTCTAATCATCATTGCAAGGGTTAGGTACTATTGTTTGTTGCAGACAGCCTTGCATTAGAACCCAATGACCCAAGCCCGAAGATCCTAACAGTTATAGAGGAGGAAACCGTCGTCGAACCTGCTACCATAGCTGATACCAATTGCCCTCACATCAATCTCCATGCTTTATCATGCTTGCCTCACTATCCTTATTAGTAGTGGGAGCACCCACAATTTTCTCCAACCCCACATTGCCCTATTCCTTCATCTCCCTATCCACTCCACACCCCCTTCGTGTATTAGTGTGAAATGGGTCTGTCCTTGATTGCAATCAACTTTGTCCAAATACTCCACTCTCCCTGCAAGGTCACCTTTCATCTGCTTCCGATAAGTGGCGCTGATGCAGTCCTCGGCATAGAATGGTTGAAGCAATTTGGGCCAGTAACTGTTGACTACACCTCTTTTATCATGAAATTCAGTCATTTGGGCCATGCAATTGAGCTTCATGTAGACGTAGCAATTGGGCTGGAACCCATTTCAGCACCCCAAGTTATACGTTTGATATAAATCGGGTGAACCTCGGCCTTGTTTCATTTGTGCCTGTTATCCATAACTTAACTCGACCCACCAACACCACATCTTCCTCACCCAATTCCAGCCATCGAAGCATTGCTCCACCATTACCAACACCTTTTCCAAACTCCGACCAACCTTCCGCCGCCGCGGGAAGTAGTTCATCGAATAAATCTTTTCCCTGCGACTACTCCGACGAACGTACGGCCATACCGCTATCTGCACTTCCAGAAAACCGAAATAGAGAAGCAAGTTTTTGATCTTCTCTCTGTAGGCCTGATACGACCAAGCACGAGTCCATACTCATCCCTGGTTCTTCTGGTAAAGAAGAAAGATGGAACTTGGCGAATGTGCGTTGACTACCGTGCATTAAACTCAGTCACCATACGTGACCGATTTCCAATACCGACGATTGACGAGTTGCTTGATGAGTTAGGGCATGCATCATGGTTCTCCAAGCTAGACCTGCGACAAGGGTTCCACCAAATCCTTATGCACAAGCTCGACATCGAGAAAACAACATTTAGAATGCATAACAGACATTACGAATATCGCGTTATACCTTTCAGGTTGTGCAACGCACCCTCCAACTTTCAGGTTGCCATGAACACCCTACTAAGCCCGTTCTTACGCTGTTTTGCCACTGCATTCTTTGACGATATTTTATTATATAGTGACTCACTATCATCCCATATCCAGCATCTGGAAACAATCTTTCAAACATTGCTACAAGGCCAGTTCTACTTGAAGCATGCCAAGTGTTTATTCGCACAGAACCAATTGGAGTATTTAGGGCACGTGGTTTTAGGCAAGGGAGTTGAACCTGAGCCATCCAAGGTCCATGCCATGGTTAAATGGCCTTCTCCAACTTCGGTCATGGAACTAAGAGCTTTTTTGGGCCTCATTGGGTTTTATCGTAAATTTGTTAAGAACTATGCCTCCATCGCAATCCCTCTTACCACACTGTTATGCAAAGATGCGTTCGAATGGACTGTAGCTTCTAAGGCTGCCTTTGACCTGCTCAAAACGGCGATGACAAGTGCCCCGGTTCTAGCTCTTCCCAACTTCATAGAGCCATTCATTGTTGAGACAGACATGTCCAGTAATGCCATGGGAGTTGTACTGATGCAGCAAGGGCACCCAATAGCGTTCTTTAGCAAAACCTTTGGGCCTTGACTACTTCACGCTTCAACATACATAAGGGAGCTCCATGCCATTGTCGCTACGATACGAAAATGGCGACAATATCTCCTAGGGCGGTCATTCACCATTCTGACGGACCACAAGAGCCTCCGGGAACTCATGACACGGGTGATTAAAAACCCAGAGAAACATTGCTACCTCTCTAAGTTGCTAGGGTTCAACTATACCATTCAATACAAAGTCGACACTTCTAACACCATTGCAGACGCTCTCTCTCGTGTGTCGTTCGACTCAGACCAGATGCTCTTACTATCCGTGCCCCACCTTGATTTCATCGATGAACTCCGACGAACGTTACAAGCTAGCCCCGAATTCCAAGCTCTACTATCTAAGGTTCCCACCAATCTTTCGGCTCACCCTAAATATCACATCCACAATGAACTGCTACTATTCCAAGGGCGCATTTGGTTAGATAAAGCCAATCCTTACATCCCCATTCTCTTACTCGAGTACCATGCTACACCTTTGGGTGCTCACCTGGGCGTCGCAAAGACCACCCATCGGCTTGAATCCAGTTTCTTTTGGTCGGGCCTATGGCAAGATATTAGGCGTTTTGTTCGGGAGTGCAAGGTTTGCCAACAAACAAAGACAAGCACTCATCGGCCGGCGGGACTTCTGCAACCATTACCAATCCCGAAAAGAGTATGGGAAGACCTATCTATGGATTTTATTACTCACCTACCGCCATCCCATGGATCACTATTATCCTCGTCATTGTTGATAGATACTCGAAGGGTGTCCACTTCGGTGCACTACCCACAAGCTTCCCCGCCTTCAAGGTCGCATCTCTATTCCTAGACTTGGTTTGCAAACACCACAGCTTCCCTCGAAGCATCATTTCTGATAGAGATCCTGTGTTCTTAAGCTCCTTCTAGCGAGAGCTTTTTTGACTCAGTGGCACCCATTTACGTATGAGCACGATGTATCACCCACAGACCAACGGCCAGATCGAAGTGATGGACCATGTGTTAGAACAATACCTACGTTCATTTGTTCATTCCCAACCGGCAAGTTGGTTCCGTTACCTAGCCTTAGCAGAATAGTCGTATAATACTTCCCTTTATTCCAGTTCAGGCTTTACTCCGTTCGAGGCAATATACGGCAAGCCACCACCAGTGTTGCCCCATTATCTTCCTGGAATGACCAACAACGAGGCGGTTGAATCACTGGTAAGCTCCTGATAGAAGATCCATGCAAAGCTTCAATGCAGATTGATGAAAGCTCATACTGCAATGAAACAGTACACTGACGCCAAGCGAGAAGATGTAACCTTTATTGTAGGACAATGGGTCTACGTAAGACTCAGGCCCTTCCGTCAACGTTTGGTCGTGGGACTAACCCATCCAAAGCTATTGAAGCGATTCTTTGGACCCTTTCAAATCACTGCTCACGTGGGTCAGGTCGCATATCGACTCCAGCTACCGGACACAGTGCGCATCCACTCGGTCTTCCACTACTCCCTTTTGCGTGCCCATCACGGTCCACCACACTACTACACAAGCTTCTATTTACGACACGCCATCTACGACGGTTATTGAGAACCCAATTAGAATATGGCGTGGTGGCAATTTTGTAAATAGGGGAACAAAAATTTGTTTTTACGTTGTACATTCTAAGGCGGTTATAAATAACCGTCTTAGAATGGGTGCCAGTGGCAATGTTGTAATTAGTATAAATTAAGACAACGTTGGTTCTTACCCTAGGACCGTCTTTGTATAGCATAATAACTGTAGTTTTCCAAATTAAAACCCTAAAGTCCACGACGAAGCGGTAGCCACTCCATACCCTTCGTCCCCGCCTTCTTCCTCTTCCTCGCGTGGATCTCACTCGGCCTCCAGCGCGGTCCTACTCCTACGTGCCCCCTCACTCCTCCCACACAGACATCAGGGCCAACCTTGTCAGGTTTGATGCTTCCAAGGTCACAAAGGACAAGCACGGTTGGATCTTCGATCCCATAGCTCTTGCCCTCGCTTCTGGCATTTCAGGTACCATTATTGTTGGATGCAATTGGAATACGGCATCATTTTTGGTTTGGAAGTGTTTACGACGTGTTAGTTTATGGTTCGCCTCTCTCATTCTAGTTCTTTTTCTCTCTAGTTCGAATTTCTCACTCAGACTCTCTTTTTCTCTAGTTTGTCTCTCTTTCCTATTGTTTGATTAGGATTTGATTTAGGTCTAATTCGCGATGTTCCTCTTGTTATAGAAAATTTAAGCAATTGAGTTTTTGAATTTGTTGGCTTATGTGCAGGGCCAGCCTTGAACACCTGTGTGTTAGACTTTTGTTGTGTGTTTGATTTCACCCCTTTGTGTGTTGAGTTAATTTGGGGATTTGTATAGATTTATGCAACAATGATTATTCATGCTCATCATGATCTAAAATAATATTTGCTCGAATGGAATTGTGAATATCTGTGTCTTCTTCCCTATGTTGATGCATTTTACATGGCTTTATAAATTATAAACAATATCTTTTATTTTTTGTTAGATATCTGAATCTGATACACATCACAATATTGTGAACATTATGACTTGATTAAATTTTATGAATAAACTCGTTACAATTTTGTAGAAAAAATTATCTGTAGGCTGTCATATTATCATATATGTCTAACATTATGTTGATATATCAATCTAGATCATATATAACTTTCACTATGCTCATAAAATAATTTTCAATGCCTGTTTAGTTTTACTTTCTTTTTAAATTCAGGTGGAATTTTAATTTTTTCCCCTCACTGTGCTAGTGGCATTTCTCATTGGTAAAGAGTTTCTTATTTTGTGTTTAATTCCTGTGTTTGCTAAATGAAGTCTATAATGTGATATTTCATTACTTTGCCTGAATAAAGCGTGTTAACTAATTTTAAACCTTAAATATTTTTTTCCTATACTTTCACCTAGTTACCCAATTGAAATTACAAATTTTAATCTTGGGGTCAATAACAAATTAGTTCTAAATTCTAATATCATCATATATCCTCACTGCCAACTTTAGTAGAAAATTGATGTAAATGTTGAACTATTATTGAGTGTAAATTTTAATCAATGCAAGACAGGCATTGTAATGCTTGTGTCATATTTCTCTAATTTGTGCATAAACAATTCTCTGAAAAACTGATGAAGGCAACTAGTGATTATGGTGCTTTGACAACATCAGTTGCAAATTTTCAGTGGAGTCAGAATTTCAAGGAACTTGCTTCAGTTTGGGGGGTATGCTTCTACATTCCTTTTATTCTGAATTTCTTTTGTACTAATTGTTTTTTTAATATTTTATTTTGCTATTGTACAAAATTATTTTCCCTTCAGTTCCCATTGGTTCTTGTAGTGATCTTGTTCCTAGGCCTGCTGCTGGAGTGTTTCCTTCAACCTGCATTACTTTTTTAATCTCTTAACAAATTGTTAATCCACCCCCCCCCCCCCCCTTTTCTCTAATTCTTATATGTTTTATTCTTTGAAACTTTCCTCTCTTGATTTCAGGGGTGGTCATGGCATTGGTGGAAGCATGCTTGTAGGTAAGTTTAAAATATTCCAATCTAGTTATATGAAATTGTGTATTATTTTTGCATAACCAGAATTGTTGATGCTTAAGTTCAACACTTGGAAGCAGGGCCTAATGACCCCCGTTGGTTTGGTGGTATTGGTGGAGATCCTGCTTTTCCTGGAGGATTGCCGTAAGTTGTTTACATCTCCTTTTTATTATTTCCGAGTGATCAGTGTAGTTAAAGGCAGTGCAACCTACAAAGCATGCCTTAGGTGCTAAGGTAGGGGAAGGGAAGGTTCCAAGTTCTTGCTCTCTGAAGCAATGTAACTTCAATGAGGTGTACATCACATCACTTGTTCCTTGACTATTCTGTGAGAGAGCCTGACTAAAATGTGCTTAATAGACCCCAGCCCATGAAAAGCGTAAGCTTTCATGTATAATACAAGTAATGAAGTTATGCAATAAATGTGAGAAACGTCACCAACTGCCTAACCAAATTCAACCACCATCAAAGCAAACAGTTACCTCTTTTTTTTCCCATTCAACTCTTTACATGATTTGGCACTTTCTATGACCATTTAAAACTTTTATTTATTGATTTTATTAGTATATTTTTGCCACCAACAAGCTTCTGCTGTTTAAGTTTTTCCCCTAATATCCAAGCACCTTTGCTTTGCTCTTCAATTTGTTTTCTATTTTCAGTTTCATGCACCATGTAGGTGAATTGTTCTGTTTTATTTTTTGTGGAGTTGTTTTTTGTTTACTTGGTGCATGCTTTTTCAGTTATGTCACAACCCGCATTGATTTAAAAATGCCATGTCACCCAAAACATTTTAAAGAGCCTTATTTTTTATTCTCTATTTTATATTATTTGGTTTCATGTCACAACTGGCATGTGCTTCAAACATCTTTTTTTATTTATTTAAAAGTTAATTTGACTAAATTTTATAAAAAAATCTTGTATAAAAAAATCTTAAAAAAAAATATTATTACGTGACCAAAGTCCACCACCCTCCCTCTCTGTTTTGTCTTCACCTTCCTAATTGATGAAATAGTTTTTCAATTCAGACTACTATAAATTTATGAGGGAAATGGAGTGCCGGTGTCTCGGCTTGAAAATTATAGCTACGAGTAAAACAAAAACAAAAAATTGATTCGTTAATTTTTTTGAAATGGGGATGGCACCATACATAGAGTGTGCCTTTTAATTCCACAATGCCTTCTTCTACATTTCGAAGACTAGTTGCTCTTGTGGTTGGTGAGGGTTGGGCTGGTCCTGGAAGCAAAAATTAAGAAGAGTGGTGGATAAGAATAAGATAACCTAAATTTCTCACAAGTACTGAACAAATATTTACATGCGTGTGAACTAATAATATGTGTTTTTATTTCATGTTTTTCGTAGAGCCAATAATGTTTAGAGAGAATGGCAAATGTGTGGAGTAAAATCACATCATGTGGGTCGGTGATTTGCAACCTCTTCAATTACTCTCTCTTAAAAACATTTGACTTTGGTTAATTAGTTACGTAGTAACATCAAATGAAGTGGTACCAGCAAAAGAAAGAAAGAAAGAAGGTAGTCTCTGCCTTGTAAAGAGGTGATACTCTTGCATTTAATTGTATTACTTTATGAATTTTTACAATCCGGCATTAAATTTATAAATATTTCTTCGATTCTCAATTCAACCTTTTAAAAAATATTTAATTTATATTTTCATTTAATGTAAAAAAATCATATCAATTTACTGTGTCGTTTGTTTCTTATAACTTTTTATATTTATTTACAAAAACAATTTCATATCATGGGAGCAAGTGGGCAACATTTATTCTTTTATGAGGATAATTTTTTTATCATATGTATTTAAGTAAAAAAGATATCTTAGTGGGGCAATTGCCCCCATAATACTTAAGTTGGACACATCCATGACTAGAGGATTAATTTTTATAATAATTATTTTAAAAAAAAATAATAGACAGTGTAAGTATTTGAATTTATTTAATAAAAACTGATCTTTCATTATATATTTATTAACATGATGTTACGATATGATGAACTTTTTTTAAAAATATTTGTGTTAAACTAAATTTTTGTATTGATAAAAACTCTTTATAAAATATCTTTCCTCTCTGTATACTAAATAACAATACTAATCAACTCCTAACTTCGTTTGCTTTATTTTAAAGGTAACATTTCTCCTAAAATGAAGGAGAAGTTGAATGGCAGGAATTGAATGGAGAGCAAAATGAACGGTCATCTCATTAGCAATTCCACATTCGTGGGAAGAAGGTATAATGCACTCCTAACTTATCGTACTCATAATCAAACTAATCAATCTTACACAGAAGGTGATGTTATTAATAACATATTTGTATTGGTTTATTTTAAAAAATAAATATTTTCTTCATATTTTAAAACTCTTCCATGAAAATCGACAACAATGTAGTAATAGAGGTAAGAAAAGCCTTATTTGATTAGGTGAGAACGTCAATATGAATCACATAATATGATTTGATGTATTGGAAGAGCAAATTTTTATAAATATTATTTTCCATGAGATTTCTTTTTAACACATTGTTCCAATAATCCAATGTCTTTTTTAATCTTCCTTTTCTCCTTTTTTTCGTGAATAAAAATTGAGAAATGTATTATCCTTGTTGCTCCTTGCAATACAAGACTCATTGAAAAAATTTGTTAAGATGAATCTTGTAATAAATAATAATCTTGAAAATTTGGTTTTTAAGTGGCTCCAATGTTTATCATGTGATCCATAGTCCACCTTATACCTAGTACAATAATTATTTTACGGTTATTGTAAACCTCAAATACACACTTGTTGTAGTTTTGCAGTAACTAGCTTGTATAAAACGGTGTAAGGCAAATTGATCAATTGTTGTGATCTCATGCATGAACATTGATGACTCTTTTGCCTTTTACCTATCCTCCAAAGCTCCCAAGAATATTATGTGAACAACAAATTTAAAGCTTCTTTCTTTCGCTATACTAAGTTACATATATAGGGCCACATGTAGGCCACTATATGAAAATTTGTCATGCACGTATTCTTTTTCTCCTCTTTTTATATAAACTAGTCACTAACCCGTGCATACGCACGGGTCTTTCACTAAATGATTTTCGATGAAATAATAAAAAGAAAGATATTGTAAAAAGACAAAGGGACTAACATTCATATTAAAGAGTTCTATATAGTAGAGTAGGTTGATTGGCAAATTGATAGAAGATAAACATAAAGATGTTGGAAACAAAGATAACTAACATTGTTTTCCAAAATAACAAAATAGGTTGAATAACAATTGTAAAACCTAATCTATGTCGATGTCGTCCCAATCTATTGCGCGTCAAATAACAACTTCACTACTACAAAAAACAGTTTTAACATCGGCTTATTAACATCGGTTTTGTCCAAAACCGATGTTAAATTAAATGCGGTGGCATATTTGTAAATAAAGTATCATTCTTAACATCGATTTTCCAAAAAACCGATGTTAATGCATACACATTAACATCGATTTTTCAAAAAATCAATATTAATGCATACACGTTAACATCGGTTTTTCAAAAATCGATGTTAACTAATGATGCTAACATCAGTTTTTGGAAAACCGATGTTAACATATGATATGTTAACATCGGTTTTCCAAAAAACCGATGTTAATGCATACACGTTAACATCGGTTTTTCAAAAAATTGATGTTAATGCATACATGTTAACATCGGTTTTTCAAAAACCGATGTTAATATAAACTTTTTTTTGATTACATATATATTTTAAAAATAATCATATATTGCGTTATTAATTATATTTTAATTAAAAAACAAAATAATTAATAAACAATAATAAATTCAAAAGGTAAGCATTTAAAAATTAAACTAAATTTTTAAAATGAATTTTGTAATTTTAATTTAATTATTTCATGATTATCATTTAAATATAACATACATTTATATAAATTATTTTATATTAGTTAATTTGAAAATATAAAAAAACTGTTTTTAATAATAGAGTTTAACTTTTATAGAATTTTTATAGAATGTTGGTAAAAACAATTATATCATAAAAAAATTAAAATCTTTTATTAATATATTTTTATTTAATTATTATAAAAATAAAAAATTAGTTTTTTTCTTCTTGAAAAGGTAAATGGAGAATATTTTTTAAAAATTCTATGAAATCCTACTATATTTATATTATCCTATTATCTTTAAATTTAAAGTAAATTAAAATATTTGTATATATTAATTTGATTTATTAAAAATATATGTTACAGTGGTTTAATTTAAATAATTATAGTTATCTCATATATTTGTAGGATTTAAAAAAATGATATTTTCATTATTTTTAAACAAATGTTTCAGAACAAATAAAAATATTTTATGACACAAAAATTATGTTTTAAGTCTTTAAATTTAGAGTTAATTATAATCCACATGTAATTTATTTTTATTACATTTATCATTTTTTTATTATTTTTAACCTCATTTGTTAATTATGTGATTTTTTTGTTAATAAATTTAATAAAAAAAATTACTTAGGAAAGAAGAAACAAAGAAAAAGAATTATATTTAAATAGTGATGAACTTTTTTTTGTCAAAAGTTATTTTAATACTCAATTAAATATATTTTAATACTCATTTAGGAAAGAATAAACAAAGAAAAAGCATTTCGGATTAATTATTTTCAGTCTCTATTTTTTTTTTAAATTCTAATTTTAATATTTGAACAAATATTTGGCTTGTCAAAGTCTTCAAACTTTTCTTTATTATCTTTAGATTTTTCCATCAACTTTATTTGTTTGACAAAATGATGTTATGATAAACATTGAGACTATCACATGTTAGATAAAAAAAATATATATTGAAATTTATTATTAACTTGTGTTAAAAATAAAAATCTCTAAACATGAATTATATCACCCAAAATCAAAATCAAATATGCAAAACCAATTCCATTTAAAATTAATTTTGTAAATGCTGAATATGTGAATATAATTTCATTTGTTAGATTTAACTTCTCGTTAATATTTTTTAGTACAATAAACATGTAATGTGATTATGTGAATATAATTTTGTTATATTGTTAATTAATTAAAATTCACTTTGACATATTTTTTTAGAGTGATTATAGAAAAACAAAAAAAAAATGGTATATAACAGTTTACTTTGAACACTATTACAAAATATTTATATTGTATGAATTATTTGTTTTTTATTTGTTAATAATTTAAAGTAGTTTTAGGAAATTACACATATAGATCAATTGACCTAAATTTATTTTAACTTAACGTTAAATCTTAAATCTTGTGATTGGGTTGTATATTAAAAACAAAATTTTACAAACTTCCTGTAATTCTATCAAGCTGGAGTAGGATTGAAAATAGTATTTTTAGAATTGAAAAATACATAATGGTCACAACATAAAAAATAAAAGAAAATTCAAAATCTGACAGTGCCTTATGTTTTATTTATTTTTGGTACATGAATGACAAGGGAGATGAACTGATGCAAACGGAACGCGGACTCCAAGGCTAAAACAATGAGGCAGATTTAAGGAGAGAGTTGAGGTCCGTATATTTTAAACTTAAGCTTAGTTTCTATTTTCTAATTTCCAATAACCAACCTCAAAGGTGGTCTTGTTTTTGTTTCTTTTGGGGAAGCCATGTTAAACTTGGGAAAGCCCGTTCTCAGTTGGTCAAATAGTTTAACGGGTTAACCCGCAATGAACCCTTTAAAAATAATAAAAATAAAATGAAGGGTTTTAGAATTAGGGCTTTTTCAATTTTTCCTCTTCTGAATCCACCGCCACTGCAACGTGGACAGAATTGGAGTGCAGCCATAGCAGCAGCAATAGAAGTCCTGTAAGTGCAAAGCCACACCTTCCAAACTCACATTTTAATTCCAATTGCGTCGATAATATAGTTAGAACAATGTTATATCGATTTTCTTAATGCTTTCATCATTGTATTTTTATACATTTTCGAATGTTATAATCGAGATTAGATTGATCCTAAGTAAATAGTATGTTATATATATTGATTTTTGAATGTTATATATAGACAAAATTAGATTATCTTGGGTGACGAAGAAGCTAATTGGTTATGCGGCTTCTGAAATCAAATATAGATCTTGGGATTGGATAATTGCAAAACTTAAGGGATTTCATTTCTCTTTCTATGAATAGTATTCAAATTCTTTATGGTGATGCTGTAAAGTGGGGACATGTCCGCAATTAGTGGCTTTTATCAGGTTTAGTGGTGTGTAGCTTTGGGTGCCTTTCATACGTGGTGGGTTAGTGCAGGGGGATAGGGGTTTATTTTATTGCTGCTGGTTGGAACATGATTGGTGGACTTTCTAAGGGTCCAGTGAAAGTTTTCTAAGCATTTCTGAAAGTTATAAAAAATCGATGTTAACTGTCAATAGTAGAACGTTAGTTAACATCGGTTTTCTGTAAAAAAACCGATGTTAACTGTCAATAGTAACACATTCGTTAACATCGGTTTTTTACAAACAACCGATATTAACTGTCAACATTAACAAATTCATTAACATCGGTTTTTTTTACAGAAAACCGATGTTAACTGTCAACATTAACACATTCGTTTGGTTTTTTTGTAAAAACCAATGTTAACTTTCAACATTAATATACATTTTTTGGGTGTAATTCATATTAGCAACATCGATTATTTATATAACCGATGTTGGTAATTTTACGTTAACATCGATTTTTAAAAACCCGATGTTAACGATAATACTATCAGCGTCGGTACTTTCAACATCGGTTCAAAAACTAATGTTGAAAGTCATAAATAACCGATGTAGAAAGCATATTTTCTAATAGTGCTTCCCAGATTTTTTCGGCACGCCTATAGTAGAATGACAGTTCATCTCCATGGCTAAAATCACCTTCTTGAAGGAATTTATACCAAGGCTGAGTGATATACTTATCACTAATCCCCTTGTCAAGCACAATTACATTCCATTGTAGTGGAGGTCCGAATTTTCTCAGAATTGTCATGTGGTCACCACAGTGGATTAGACATTGTGTGACAGAGGGTGGAAGTTGCTATAGGGAAAAAAAGAGTTAGGCATTGAAATTAATATTTGTATAGAAGATATAAACGGATATGAATATTTTACCAGTGAATATGGTGCCCCTAGCATTGATTGGGTGATTTCATAGGTCCAAATATGTTTCCTTGATGCACGGCGTCTTTTGCATGTCTGATGGTGTAATGGTGGAGTGAAGTGGAGGTCAAATTTTGAGTGGTAGTCATAGGCTAGGAAATTTATGATTACTGATTCATAAATCTGCAATTCTGTCCACAATGTTGTTAGGCCATCAGCAAAGAAAAGTTTGCCCTTGTGTTGCCTGACTTGAATTTCATAGGTGGCCCCATCATATTTAAACTCAACGATTTCTGGATAATTTGGTTCCCATTGCCGTTGATAAAAACCTGGTATTTCTATGGTGTCCTGCAAGGAAAAAAAAATGTTTTAAAAAGGAAAGACAATATGAAAAGCAGGAAAGGAAAAAGTATGGAAACGAAGCATTTGATTTTACTTTGTCACAATGGAACACAACTTTAAATTGCAATATTAATGGTTGTCTGATAACAGAGAATCTCAACTGCAGTGCAATGAAAAAAAAGTGGAGTTAGCATTTAAAGAAGATGTATATTGACCAATTTAATTGTCTGCAGCCCTAAATACGGGTGTTCCTGCAATGTAGTAGTAATTGGATTTAAGAGTTCTAAATTAGGATAATCAAAATAACATAAGAGAAGATGCATATAATATAACACCTAAGAAGTTGAATCCAAGACATGAAAATAAGCAATACAGAACATGTGTAATTCATGCAGAGTAGCGAAAGTAAAAGATCAAACCATGGGTCAATGGATTGAAGCATTGATTAAATGGAAGAAAGTTTGAGAGGACAGAATCAGCATTATAAAAAGAACATAACAGATGATGTATATAACCGAACAACTCAGAAGCTTAATACAATACTTGGAAATAATGGTAATAGAACCCTACAAAATTTAATAGGCACTTAAAAAGTTTTAACTTAATGTTCTTTCTGTTTTGTTTAGGCTGGAGCATAATGGAATAGGGTACTGATAGTTTGTTTTTGCGTACATGCATGATTCAAATGTTATTCTAGATGACATGCTAGCTAGGGTCCATTGACAGTGGCAATATAGTAGCATCAGTTTAAATTATTGGATAATTTTCACTACTCGTTAGCAATGAACAAAACTAAATTAATATTTAAAGAATTTAATAGTGTTGGTGGTGTTAAAGAACACTTATTTCTTACTATCTATTTAAGAATACAATATCAGAACCACTGGAACATGGTTTTGAATTAGTATCAACAAAATGTCAAAATAGAACATGCATTGCCATAAAAAGACAACATGAATGCAAAAAGTGTGAGGGGCAAAAATATGGATTTAAACATTGCAGATATCTAAATAGTAAGGTAGATGATAACGTAGTATGTAAGAAACCTAAGACAATGGGTGCAAATAAATGAAATAGAAGGCGGGAAAAATGAATTAGGGGTTTGGCACATGAAAGAAGGTTGAGTGAGACAATCATGGATTCAAAGCTAGAATTGTTCAATATGTTTGTCCTAAATTGCAAGTGCAAAAGTCACAAATACAGATGACAAGATGTTGAATTTTGGTGCGGGATATCAATGAAAAATGTAAGCAAAGGCAAGGAAAAAATCACAAAATGAATAGACATGCAGTGAGGTATTCGGTTTAGACTTACCTTGCTTGAGGCAGATGATGAAGCGGAACTCATGGTGGTAGTTGTAACGACCCGCCTCGTCGCTACGGTATCCACACTCTAATATTCGATAATTTCAATTTTTATAAAAAGAACTCCCTTAATATTTGCTTATGAAAATAGAAGTGATTTTGTCACAACATAAATTCATCCAACAACACGCCATTACTTAAGTGAATATGCATAATTACATAGAAACAATAATTCGGTACATGTCATACACATAACGAAAATTAAATCTGTTCATAGATATAATTAAAATCTCAGTTTTACATCTTTAACTCAACAAAATAAAACTTAAAAACCAACTACGAAGGAGTTGATTACAAAACACAACTCTCTCCCAAAATAACGCCAACGTCATCACGTCGGCTCGGCAGCTCCTCACCAGAATCTTACTCTCGGCACCCTGCCACTGTCATTCTGCTCCCACGAACAAGGTTCGTGATCATCACAGGTATCAACCACACGATACAAAATAGCAAGGGTGAGTTCATTATAAAAAGAACCAATACCAATTCCAAATAACCACAATTAGCAAGGAACATAGGCAAACATGATGAGCATACACAACAATCATTATTCAACACTCATATCCAACAAATATTTATCATCCACATCCAACAATTACTCATCATCCATCCATGGACCCAATCAAGACTGCACAGAATGATGCATGCACCTGACTCAACACTCAGATGCAATGTGGTACGTACCAACAACAACCAAATCTTAGGAAATAGCCTAAGCGTGTCCACACAACACTCTCACTTAGGGAACTATGCTGAGTTTGTCGAGACCTCCCGGTTGTGCACGTAACAGCCCCCCTCCTATAGGTGATCAGCCTGGGAGCCCAAAGGTGTTCCCTACCAGGTGACAGCCCCCTAGTACAAAGTACACTTGGCCACAGTTACTCTATTTCCTGTGTCGTATGAGCTATGATCACGGCCAAAAGTAAGTGCCAAAGACCATGGACCAATTAAAGCGCCTAAGCATCCCGTAAAAAATGCTTAGATTCTCTAACCACGCTAGTTACCCACGTCTGGGCCATCCGACAAGGTCAGTGCACTCTACCCCCCATGACATACACTCCATACGGCGTATGATCGTGGCCAAAAGCTAGTGCCAAAGACCCTGGAAGGTCAGTGCACAGTGCCCCCCACGAACATACACAACATCCAACGTATGAACGTGGCTAAAAGTTAGTGCCAAAGACCCTAGAAGGTCAGTGCACAGTGCCCCCCATGAACATACACAACATGCACATGCCAATGCATTTCCAACATCAATCAACATTCCATTTCTATGTCATTCACAACATAAATATCATCTCATCTCAATGACGTTATCAACAACAACAACAACCTCATTTCATATTCACATATTCATCAATAATAACAATCATGTTGACATGGTCTTTATTAACAACATCATCTCAAATCAATATCATCATAATTATCATTATCATCATATATCAATTAAAATCCTTAATAGCAACATCAACAACAAATCGCATTTCACACATATATATATTTCTTTCATGCCTGAGATTCACACTCACAGGTCTTCAAACAACACCAATCAAACAACCACAACAATATCATTCATCACAATATATATATATATATATATATATATATATATATATATATATATATATATATATATATATATATATATATATATATATATATATCACATCCCATTAGTTAAACGTAATTTTCTTTGAAGAAAAATCAGCATGCAACAGGGACAGGCAGATATCCTCATAGCTAGGTTCCCTGACCCTAACTATGGTATTAAAACGGTAAATTCACCTATTGTGAGCTACCCGTAGTTTCCTCGTCACGTCGCTTGGAGATGTCTTTTTCTTTTCTGCTCATCGATTCCATGCAATCCTCTACCATACCAAAACGAAGGAGACTTAATATGGATTTTCAGAAACAAAGCTAACAACAATGCTTTGGGTCAAACACCCACGTTACTTCATGAAAGAGCTGAGAGCATTTTGGGTTTTAGAAAGGAACATCATTTGGAAATTCCGACCATGCCAATGTGACCGGGGTTCAGTGTAGGTTATGAAAA
Source organism: Glycine soja (assembly GCF_004193775.1). Lineage (NCBI taxonomy): Eukaryota > Viridiplantae > Streptophyta > Magnoliopsida > Fabales > Fabaceae > Glycine > Glycine soja. The sequence continues at coordinate 29,786,231 of NC_041015.1, read as the reverse complement.
TAACATGAATTTCATGAAAGGATAACGTTTACAAAGTCTCTTTCTCTAAGGTTTTTCAAAGGAAGCATAAGACATGCAATGGCGGTTCCAAAGTCAGAAAAGATGCAAAGACAAGATGAAACTAACAAGAAACAAGCGTAGAACCATGGTTACCTCGAAAGAAAACAAAAGGTCAGATTAGGGTTTCGTTCTCTACCAAAACCGCAAGCCTAGTTGGAAGATTCCGCTTCGATTGAAGGGTTCCTCTTGGTGTGGGGTTTCAATGGAGAACAACGATGGTTTGTGGTGGCTAATGGTGGCTTTGGGTGATGGAGAAAGTGCTTGGGATGTTAGAAATGGCTTTGGAAGAAAGAAAGGAGAAGAAATGGTGTTTTTCCTAAGTTACACGAAAGCAAAGGCAGAAATGCTTAAATAAGAAATGCTCTCGGGAATGGAATCTTCGGGCACACTCCAGACATCTTCTCAAAGATCTCAACGGTCAGATCATGGACAATTGTATTGTGAAGCTGCAGACCAAATTTCGAGAAGATCCAACAGTCAGCATTTTTACCGAGGCAGCTTCATGTAGCTTCCTCAAGAAGCTTCATTAAAAGGCTTCCTCAAGAAGCTTCCCCATGGATTCTTTAAGAAGCTTTCTCAAGAGGCTTCTTTGAGAAGCTAGATCCTTATCTACCCACACCCTTCTATTAACTAAATTAACCTCCTTGAAAATAATTACGGATAAAAATAACACAACAAATAATCAAACATCAAACATAATTACTAGTAATATATATATATATATATATATATATATATATATATATATATATATATATATATATATATATATATATATATATATATATATATATATATATCAGGGTGTTACAGTAGTCACTTTGAGAGAATGATTTGCTTAGAGTTGAAGTGGGGGTGGTAGAAAAAGGAAGGGTGGTTTCATGGTGTGAGGTAGTGGGTGATGGAAGGGTCATTGCTTTTCGGTGGCTGTAACTGGCAGCAAGTTAAATGGTTTGGGAACTGTGGAGCATTGAATGTTACGTCCAAACATTGGACGTGAATGGGTAGAATAATGAGTATGAAGGTCCGTGGTGGTGGAGGCAGGTGAAGAGGTTTTTTGATTGCTGAATATAACAAAGATTTTGACACAATTTTTTTATTGTTATAAATACAATTTCCATTATCAAATGAATGACGTGTCTAATGCTGAAATCGGTAATGATTTGGGAGAGATAATATTTTCCATGGGCAATTGATTATCTAACAAAAGATAAATGGTTCTACTAAAAGAGTAATAATAAGTGTATTATCGTAAGAAAAGAGCTAGAATAACATATATAGTTCATTTGCTGAATGGTAGTATTTAAATTGAGATAAGCATTTTAGTTTTTTTTTCGTACAATTCATGAAAGAAATGGTTAATTTGGAGTTTATGAAAAGGGATGGAAATTTAAAATGCAGTAAATAAGAAAATGCACTTCATAACGAAAGAGTGGTTATTTGAAGTTGATGAATTATAGATTGGCTCATTTGATGATGTTTTAACTGTATATCAGAGATCATATGAGTAAGAAGCAAATACACTTGTGCATAGAATTAAATTTGGAATCGCAAATAAATTGGATTTACCTTTTAATATTTGTAAAGACCTCTTTGAAAACCACATTCGTGGTTGAAGTCATTTTTTTTTTGTTCTGATCATGTATTAAAATTCGAAGTCCTTTCATTGACTTGACCCTTGATAATGCAACATATAATTGGCCATGTGAAAAAACTGGTTTTGGCAAGTAAAGTCCAACTGAAGATAGGGATTGTCTTTGGGATTTGTTAATTGTCATTGCATAAGAAAACATTATTGGAAATTGTCTCCTCAATAGCTTAAAAGGCCATGGTGACTGTGAAGGCAACATAGACATTCGTGGGATATAAACATGATCTCCGATATTTGTCCCAAAAATTATGTCAGCTGCAATAACATGTTTTGCTAGCCTTGTGACAATAAACCTAGTACTGTTATACAACCCTTGAGTTTGGTCTAAGTTCCTTAATAGCATTATAGGTGTTCCAATTTTGAGTTTGAGACAATGATTGGGTAAGTCGGTTGTCGTCAATGAATTAAGAAATTCAGTTGTGAGTGAGCGGAAATGACAACTTTCAATGGTTTCGGATTTGTCAACTGAATCAGAGCTTAGATATTCCATTTGTTCACCTATCATTATTTTAGACATAAAAACGCAAATTCATCAACCAAAAATGTAAAATCCAGGAAAGTTGACTAAAAGATGAAAACACAATAAGATAATTTAGTATATGATCACCTAGTATCATTGTAAGCATATAATCATTAACTTGTTATACTGTTTCATTTGTAGAAGCTAATATTGCTCTAGTTTGGAAGTATTCACGATCATTGTGTTCATGACATAGATCTGGGAATGTAGAGCTAATTATACTATGAATAGGATCATTATATTTTGTGATTAATAGTTCCTATGGAATTTCAATAGTAGCGTAGCCATCATTTTCATGTCCAATAATACCATCACCAATATCTATAATCCATTGTGCAAAAGCCGTAGTTTCTTCTTGATCTACTGCTTACATGTTGTTTTGTAAGCGCATGTTTTTTGTCAGTCTCAAGATCTGACAATGATCCCATAGATAAGAGGAATTAATTGTTGCGTTAACAATATCAGAGCGGCTGCCTCTTGGAATGACTGGCAAGATCTGCCAGACATCTCCACCAAAGACCATTACTTTACCTCCAAAGATTTTACAGTCCTTTAAGTTGTGTTTGATGATATCTCTAAGGCTGTGATCAAGTGCCTCAAAATAGAATTTGTGAGTCATGGGTGCTTCATCCCAAATGATCAGACTCGTCTGATTTAATAGTGTAGCTAATTGAGTTCCTTGATGGATATTGCAAGTTGAGTCTTCAAAAACTGGAACTAGAATTTTGAATTTTGAATGTGCAGTTCTACCTCCAGGCAATAACAGAGAAGCTATGCCGCTGGAAGCAACCATAATTACAATTTTATTGTCAACTCTTAGTGAACTTGCAAGTGTTTTCCAAATGTATGTTTTTCCTGTACCTCCATATCCATAGAGAAAACACATACCACCTTCATCTTTATTAACAACTTCAACAATCTGGTTGTAAATTGATGCTTGTTCGTATGGAATTATCGATGTGTGGTGTTAGATTTAAAGAAAAATGAATCCAGTTGAAGTACTAATTTCTAGATGAGAAAAGCTAAGAAGGAAATGGACATAATAATTTTCAGAGGCGTAAATTGCTCTGTAGTTAATATACCTGTCATTTGAGAAAATAGATGTTTAAACTCTGATCTAAGTTCTTGATTGTTGTCATTGAGTTCAGCTAATATAAAACTATTGTCTAGATAGGTTGGGCAATTCGCATCTTCTAGATATGACATTGAAGGATAGTCTCTAAGCGATCTTTGATTTGCTTGCAACAGTTGTTCAATTTCAAGCAAGAACAGATTTTGAAGAGTCCTATCATCAAGCTGTAATGCTAATACACAAAAGGGAAAAAAGTCAAATTATGTGTCGCATCAATATTCATTTGTGTCATGGGAAATTACCACTAACCTGGACTTGCTGATGATTTTTTATAATTATAGACAATGTCATCAGCCATCCAATGCCAAGTTTGGTCCCAAACTTGTTCAGGTTTGTTCATTGTTGCAGTCAAAAGTAACAACACAAATAGTTTTCTTATATAATGTGCTGAACCCCAGTCTTTTGCTTCTTTGATTGCCTTAATGAATTCTTTATCATCTTGCAAAAAACCCATAGCAAAACATGCTTCTTTATATGTAGGATACTAAACATTATCAATTATTCTTAAATCCTCAAATGAGGTAGGTCCTTCACAAACAGTAAGCATCATCCTCAAGTAAAATAATTCGCCTATAATTGGTGGGACTCATAGTAATCTGCCAATGGTGTAGCCTTTCTTCCTAAGGTGCCAACATCTTTTCTTCTGATTGTATAGAAACTTAGAAACAAATTCTGCATAAGTAAGATTTCTTCCTTCAACAAAATTTTGGTTGGTGTTCATCCATGAAATAAACTTTGAATCAGAGATGCTTGGCTTAGACAATACATCATCAATATCATCGTGGTCTTTGTAGAGAACACTATGTTGGCCTGGAAGATGGAAATGCAATCTTTCAACAGCAGGTTTTCTGCCATGTATTGGAAACCCAAATATTCTCCAAGTAGATTCACAGGGACATATGTATCTGTCGAGAAGATAGATGTAGTTGTTAAAACAATGATGGTCAGATAAATTAGAGATTAATTTTTAATAATACCTGCAATCTAGATATTCTTTGATCTCATCATTATGAGTGCTACCATTGTGAGTTTGATCATTATCATCATGAATTAAAACAACAATTACTCTATCATATCCCTTATTGATGTACTTAAATAAATATTTGATAGAAGTGCTTTGGTTACACCATTCAATATTGATATGTGCTTGGTATTTTATGAGCAATCTTGGATTGTAAGGTACAATATACCTGTTATCAATTATAACACCATTTTTCTTAATTGTGTGACCATTGTTTCTTCTACGGTAGACTGGAAAACCATCAGCATCTAAAACAGTATGTGGCTGGAACATTTTAGGATAGAAATGACTGCACTTACCTTCCTTCATGCATGGAGATCCAGGGTTCGAAGTTCCACATGGGCCATGAACCATATGGTTTTTTACTAATGAATGCAGTTCTGGATCATCTTGCTGTGAAGGTATCTCTGCTGATATAATTTGATCAATTTCATACGAGGATGGGTATTTGTTATCAGGATGTAAAAAAAGCAACAAATGGACATGAGGCAGCCCTCGTTTTTGAAATTCTATTGTATACATATCTGCAATTCATTAGTAAGACTGTTAATAGACAACAATTAAAGTTATTAGATATGGTTGTGTGCTTAATATTGATAGTATAAAATAACAATCTAACACATAATATAAATTCACCAAAGTTAGAATCAACTTACATGCAATAACTTTCCCTAGCATCTGATTCTTTGTCAAGTCCATAAGCATTTGTTCATACTTTAGTTTGAAGACTCTGGAGATTATGTCTGGTCTATCTGTTGCATTCAGATTCAACGGATTCAACAATCTATGGATTTCAGGCCAGTGTGGATTGCAAGTTAAAGTAATAAACAAATTTGGGAAGCCCACATGGCTACATATGGTCATACCATCAAAATAAAGTTGATCCATATAGCGGGGACTGCCAACAAAGGTTGAAGGCAAAATGACTCTTTTACCTTTATTTAGGCCTTTCGTGCTTCCATCATCCAATGACTGTTGTAAGCTGCAAAACTTGTCAACTCGAAGTTATTTTTGGTTGTTTCTGATGTAAGAAAGCCTTTCTGATTCAACCATAGTATACCCCTCAACAACAAATTGTTGGAATAGTCTCCTTGAATTCAACAAAGTTTTTGACTTATTTGATCTGCATTGTAGCCTGTAAGAAAACCACTCCCTCATTGTAAGACAATTTCTTTTCCTTTTCTTACCATCTGGTGCACTACTATGTAGGATATCAGGTCTATATCCATCTTCCCCGTAAGGAAATAGGAGAGGGTATTGTAGAGCTAGATAGCTAGAATGTAATTCATGGATCCTTTGTAATTGTCCATGCTGAGTTTCAATAATAATATCTCTTTTTGAATTTGCATCAAAATCACCTACTATTAGCGTTGTAACTTCGGGAACAGTAGGTACATTATATGTACGACCATATTTTTCACGATTAGCAATCAATTTCAACTTGATATTATCCACTTGACCATCTTCCAATCTATCTGTTGTCATCTTGAAAGTTTTTGCATGCACATTGTATTCATCCAGCATCTCACTAAGTTGTGAAACAATGTGCTCTTGAATTTGATTATGTGGACTACTGAGCAAAGTAGACAATTATATATATGATGATTGCAAGATTAGCAATACAGAATAAACAATTGAAATCTGTTTAAATGTAACATTCTTCATAAATGTTGTGCATTTATAATTGAAATTCTGATACTGAGGACAGATGTCGTACAGGATGTCACGACATCGCGCTTCAGAACATGCAGATTGTATATGACAGTATGAACAGATTAAACAAGTAAATAACACAAGAGAATTGTTAACCCAGTTCGGTGCAACGTCACCTACATCTGGGGGCTACCAAGCCAGGGAGGAAATCCACTAAAATAGTATTAGTTCGAAGATCTAACAGCCACTGTATACAACCTTCTCACCTAACCACTACCCATGCAACTTCTACCTAAGAGCCACTCTTAGATATGAGAACCCCTCTCACTCCCTCTCAATCACTCACCCGTGTTTACAAACAAATCAAAGACACACCAGAGATTGCTCTCTGAACAATAGAGATCAACTCTACACACTCAGGTCCAACACTTGATGTTAGGGTAACATTAAGGTGGCTCACAAAACACTCAAGTCACAAAACTCACAAAATAACTCTTCAATCTCTGACTTGATTAAAAACCCGTGCAGCCTTCATGTTTATATAGCAGTGTACGTATCTGGGCTGCAACAACTTGCGCTGGATAAGCTCTATCATTCTCCTGAAAAATCTGCACTTAAAGATCTAAAAGATAAAGTTTTATCTTTTAGTTTTTATCTTCAATCTCTAATCCCTGAACGAAACTATTCAAGTTTGTAATTCAATCTTTAATTATCTTTTAATTCGTTCCTAAAGATAGAGCTCCTAATCTGTTGCTGACTGCACATTAATCTGTTAAAGATATAACAGATTTATGTGTCCAGTATTTTCGGGCAGGATGTCCTGGACATTGTATCCGACATCGTGGATCCTGCAGCTTCAATTCTTCATTTGACATTTTATCTTGCCTTGTGCATTGTGCAGCCCAATCTGATTCCTTGACATAATGTTAGACATCATGTGCAGCAACTCCAGCTTTCCTTCATTGTCTAAGTGCTTATGTTTTAACAAAATTTTAGCCAATCTTTTAAAACTAAGTAAAGCTAAGCACTAACAATCTCCCCCTTTGGCAAATTTTGTCTAAAACATACTTAGACACTTCCTGAGCAGGTACGAGCAGTCATGCAAGTGGGATCAGCAACTTTCATTATCAGAGTAATCAAGCACAGCAGTATCTGTAGTGGTGACAGCAAAATTCTGCAAGTTGCAAATCTACAAGTCTTTTCCAGGATGTCAAGACATCTCACGTGACATCAGCTTTCTGCTCCCCCTGTCTCCATGCTCTTACTGCTGTGAAGTGAATATTCTGCTAGGCAGCAGTTCACTGCAGCATCTTCTATCAGCTACTAGTTTCAGTAGCTTACATCAATCATCATCAGCAGCAGCAGTATAAATACTACTCCCCCTCAAAATCATAAATCATGCATAATATCCTACTACTCCCCCTTTTTAGACAGAATTTGGCAAAAGTAGAATGCATGAAATTAATGTGCAAATATTAATTGTTCAAAGGGACATGCCCCAATAGCTAGTCATGGGGTGGCATCAGAATCATCATCATCTGATTCTGTATCCTCTGCTGCATCTTCTTCTTCCTCAGCTGCTTCTCCATCATCAACGCCATTGTCTGAGAGTCTTTTGATCAGGCGTTCCAACTCCATTTTCTTCTCTGTGTTGGCTTTGATGGTTGCCTCCAGCACCTTGCATGTGTCCTTGAGTTCAGCAATCAAATCATCCTTGGACACAGCACCTGAAGCAGCAGCTTTCCCTGATGTCGAGACAATGTCTGGGACATGTGTCCCCTCAAACAGTTTGTAATGCAGGGATAGAGGAGATTCTCTCTTCTTCACAGAGTCAATGTTGTTTAAAATATTGGGATGTTGACTCAACATAATGCCACACAATACAGTTGGGAAGGCAATGGGTAATTTGACAGCAAAAGATTCTGAATGCTTAATAGTTTGATCAAAAATATAGTTTCCAAAATTAAATTTGGACTTGGTTCCAACAGCATACAGAAATTTACCCAAACCTGTGGCAACAGTGGAAGTATGATTGGTGGGTACCCAGTTGGCAGTGCCAATCCTATGCAGGATTGCATACTTCACACTTAGCTTCCCTGCAGAAAGCTTCCCTTTCTTTGGCCAATGCTGGACTTGCTTGGCAGTGATTTCCTTGGCAATTTGATGCTCAGAAACAGCAATATCCACCACTCCTTCAGTTGGTCTGCCCAGGTACTTGTTGATTACAGCAGGGGAGAATCTAATACATTTTCCTCTGACAAACACTTTCTGATACTCATCACTCTTTCTGTTTGTTATGTCAGAGGGAATGTTGACAATGAATTCCCTGACTAGACTTTCATAACAATCTCCCAACTTGGTGACAGTTTTCAGCAGTCCAGTAGCCTTGATGAGGTCCATGATCTCCTTGCAATCCAAGGCATCTCTTCCCAGTTCTCTTTCTAAAGCAAGTCTGCGTTGATATACAAATTTCCACCTTTCAACATTGCCAATGGAGTGGAATGAAATGTTGTCCAATGGGGCATCAGGGACATTTCCAGGCACCTTTTTCCCTGATTTCTTGGCTCTCTTGATGTCGGGAACATCTAGTTCGACATCATCATCAGAATCAGATGAGGAAATTTCTTTCCTCTTCTTGGAAGGGATTGCAACTTTGCTCCATCTGGATGTGGTAGGAGTGATTGGTGTGCTCTTCTTCTGTGCAGTAGTTTTGATTCGTCCAGACCTAGTAATGGGGGGTTTTCCCTTTCTGCTTTGTAATCTTTCTGCAATGCCAGGTGCCAACTTTTTGGCAATGGGTTCCTCATCAGATTCTACTTCTTCTAGGTCAATGAAGTCACCTGGAGCAGGTTCTGGTGCCCTTGGTGCAGGGGTCTCCTCTGTGGCTTGATCCTCTTCCTCTGTTGATTTCTCTTCACTGGATGAAGAGAGGACTTCAGCATTTGGGGTGGAAGATTTTGGGACATCTTTATCAGCATCAGGGACAGAAGCATTTTTCAAAATGCTATTCACAAAACTGCGGATCTTCTTATCCATCTCAGTGTCTTCTTCCCTAGGGCTTGTTGCAAAGCTAGGGTTTTCAGAAATCTTCACTCCCTGTTGTCTTTTAGGGACCAGTTTCTCAGGAACAGGGCCTGGACCAGGAATCGTTTGTATGGATTGGATATTGAGTGCAGGTTGTTCTTGGTTTGATGGAGTTTTGGAGGATGATGGAGATGATGGTACAGAGGGTGAAACAGGGGATGAGGTTTCTTTTGGTGAGGTAGCCATGGAGAAGCAGAGCTTTGGGAGTGGTTTCGTGAATATCTGAGAAGAGTTGGGGAATGCTGATGAAAACGAGATTGCCACGAAAATGTAAGTTTGAATGAGGAATGTAGGAGAATGTGTGAAACGGAGGTTGAATTTGTTTTGGCCCAGTAGTGAACATGCTATTAATGTTGAGTGAGAAGTTTGAGCACGTTCAGATAGAAGTAACTGCTATAACTCCTCTAGCAGACAAATGCCCAGCTTGCCCCTCAGTTTTTCAAACTGATTTGCATCCAATGCCTTTGTGAAAATATCTGCTACTTGTTCCTCAGTGGCAACATGCTCCAGTGTGATAACTTTATCATCAACAAGATCTCTAATATAGTGATGTCTAATGTCAATGTGCTTGGTTCTGCTGTGTTGAACAGGATTTTTAGAAATATTAATAGCACTCATGTTGTCACAGTACAATGTCATGACATCTTGTTTGACATTGTACTCCTTCAGCATCTGCTTCATCCAAACTAGTTGTGAACAGCTGCTTCCTGCTGCAATATACTCTGCTTCTGCAGTAGATAGGGACACACAGTTCTGCTTCTTGCTGAACCATGAAATAGGATTGTTTCCCAAATAGAAACATCCACCAGAAGTGCTTTTTCTGTCATCTACACTTCCAGCCCAATCAGCATCACAATATCCAACCAGCATTGAATCTGAACAATGACAGTACATAATCCCATAGTCACTGGTGCCATTTACATATTTCAGAATTCTCTTTACTTGATTCAAGTGACTTATCTTGGGATTGGCTTGATATCTTGCACAAACACCTACTGCAAAGGTGATGTCAGGTCTGCTTGCTGTTAAATATAGTAAGCTCCCAATCATGCTTCTGTACAGACTTTGATCAACACTGGTGCCAGCTTCATCCTTTGACAGCTTCAAGTGAGTAGGTGCAGGTGTTCTTTTATGGCTGGCATTTTCCATCCCAAACTTCTTGACAATGTTCTTTGCATACTTGCTTTGTGAGAGGAATATGGAGTCTTCCATCTGCTTCACTTGGAGTCCCAGAAAATAAGTCAGCTCTCCAACAAGACTCATCTCAAATTCAGATTGCATCTGTTGGACAAAATGTCGAAGCATCTCATTCGACATCCCTCCAAACACAATGTCATCAACATATATCTGTGCTATCATCAAGTTTTCAGCATCTTGTTTGACAAAGAGAGTCTTGTCAATTCCTCCCTTCCTATACCCTTGCTGAGTAAGGAACTCTGTTAGCCTTTCATACCAAGCTCTTGGAGCTTGCTTCAATCCATAGAGAGCCTTCTTGAGCCTGTATACATGATCTGGATGAGTTGGATCTACAAATCCCTTTGGCTGCTCCACATAGACTTCTTCATTCAGGTATCCATTCAGAAACGCGCTCTTCACATCCATCTGGTACAGCTTGAATTTGAGGATGCAAGCTACACCAAGTAACAATCTGATGGACTCAAGTCTAGCAACAGGGGCGAAAGTTTCATCAAAGTCTACACCTTCAATCTGAGTGTAGCCTTGAGCAACAAGTCTGGCCTTGTTTCTGGTTATAACACCTTCTTCATTGGTTTTGTTCTTGAAGATCCACTTGGTGCCAATCACATTAGTTCCCTCAGGTCTAGGAACTAGCTCCCAAACTTCATTCCTTTTGAATTGCTCCAATTCTTCTTGCATAGCATTGATCCAGAACTCATCAGTCAGTGCCTCTTTCACATTCTTTGGCTCAGTTTTGGAGACAAAGCATGAATTGGAGACAATCTCAATCTCCCTTGATCTTGTAGTGACTCCTCTGTTTGGATCTCCTATAATCAGCTCCTTGGGGTGCATCTTCTGGATTCTAATGGAGGGACTCTTGTCAGGTTGATTGATGTTTGGTTCATCTGTAGCAGAATCAGAGTTTTCTGCATTTTCTGCATTTTCTGCACTTTTAGCTGTATCTGCTACATTGTCTCCCGATGTTCTGACATCGTCTTCGACATCCTTCTTTCTTGCTGGAGTTAGATCATCAACAACCACATTGATGGATTCCATCACAGTTCTGGTTCTGGAATTGAATACTCTATATGCTCTGCTGTTTGTAGAGTATCCCAAGAATATTCCTGCATCACTCTTGGGATCCATCTTTCTCCTTTGCTCTCTATCTGCCAAAATGTAACATGGACTTCCAAAGATGTGGAAGTGCTTGACAGTTGGCTTCCTCCCTTTCCAGATTTCATACAGTGTGGTTGGAGTTCCTCTTCTAAGTGTGACTCTGTTGTGGATATAGCATGCTGTGTTCATGGCTTCAGCCCAGAGATTATAGGGAAGTTCTTTGGCATGAAGCATGACCCTAGCAGCTTCTTGCAAAGTCCTGTTTTTCCTTTCAACTATGCCATTTTGTTGTGGTGTGATGGCTGCAGAGAACTCATGAGTGATGCCTTCAGATGTGCAGAATTCAGTAAACTTGCTGTTTTCAAACTCTCTGCCATGGTCACTCCTAATTCTCTTGATGACACAGTCTTTTTCTCTTTGAAGTCTTAGACTCAACTCTTTGAATACTTCAAAGGTGTCTGATTTCTCTCTGATAAAGTTGACCCAGGTAAATCTGGAGAAATCATCCACAACAACATAGGCATACCTCTTTCCTCCAAGGCTTTCAACTTGCATAGGCCCCATCAAGTCCATGTGAAGTAGTTCCAGCACCCTGGAAGTGGTCTGATGTTGAAGCTTCTGGTGGGACATCTTGACTTGCTTTCCAATCTGACATTCACCACAGATTCTGCCTTCTTCTATTTTCAGATTGGGAATGCCTCTAACAGCACCTTTGTCAATGATTTTCTTCATGCCTCTTAAGTGCAGATGTCCAAATCTTTGATGCCATATTTTGACTTCATCTTCTTTGGAGGATAGACATGTGGAGGAGTAACTGGTTTCTTGAGGTGTCCATAGGTAACAGTTGTCCTTTGATCTGCTGCCCTTCATTAGAACTTCACTCTTCTCATTTGTCACCAAGCATTCTGACTTTGTGAAGTTTACATTGAATCCTTCATCACACAACTGACTGATGCTGATCAAGTTTGCAGTCAGTTCCTTCACCAGCAGTACTTTGTTCAGACTAGAAAGTCCATCATGGACTAGCTTTCCCATTCCAGTGATCTTTCCTTTAGAGCCATCTCCAAATGTAACATAGCTAGTGGAGCAAGGTTCAATGTTCACCAGGAATTCTTTAACTCCTGTCATGTGTCTGGAACAGCCGCTATCTAGGTACCAATCTTCCTTAGCTGATGCTCTAAGTGAAGTATGAACAACAAGACTAACAATCTTGTGTTTTGGAACCCACATCATCTTCCTTCCGCTGCTGCTACTTTGAGTTCCATGATGTGGATGGCCATGTAGATGATAGCAAAAGGGCTTTATGTGACCATACTTGCCACAGTAGTGACACCTCCACTTCTTTCTTTTGCTCTTTTTCTGCTGCGTTCCATGATGTCGAGACCGATGTTGTGACATCGTGGCTCCAGTGCTGTTTTTGGCAGGAACAAATTCTGTCATGGTTGTTCTGCCAGCAGATTTATGATTAAATCCAAGTCCTCTCTGGTTTCCAACATTCTTCCCAAGCTGTAGCACCTCATCAAGCATATCTGAGCCTTTATTCAGCATCTTTATTGATTTTGTCATGTTTTCCAGTTTAGAGTTCAGAAAATCAATTTCTCCTTTAAGCTCAGAGATCTCCTCTTCATGTGCCTCCTTCTCAGCCTCCAGATTTGCAATGATCTTCTTCAGTTGAGCTTCTTGCTGAAGAATCTTCTCACTTTTGATGCATAGTTCTCTATAGGATATAGCAAGCTCATCAAAAGTGATTTCAATATCAATATCACTTGAATCTTCATCAGATTCAAATCTCCCAGTGAGTGCATTCACATCTCTGTCAGAATCACTTTCTTGTTCACTCTCTGTATCATCAGACCAACATACAGAAAGTCCTTTCCTCTGCTTCTTGAGATGGGTGGGACATTCAGCTTTGATGTGTCCATAGCCTTCACACCCATGGCATTGAATTCCTTTGCTGTGACTGGGCTTTTCATCTGACTTCTTCTGGTATTCACTACCTTTCCTGATGTCGAAAGGGATGTTCCGGACATGTGGTTTCTGCCTCCTGTCCATTCTTTTCAGCACTTTGTTGAACTGTTTTCCAAGGAGCACAACTGCGTTAGTCAGACCTTCATCAGTATCCAGGTCATACTCATCTTCTTCTCCTTCATCATTGGACACGAACGCCAGGTTCTTGCTCTTCTTTTCAGTCCTATCCGAGAGTCCTAGCTCAAAGGTTTGAAGGGAACCAATGAGTTCATCTACTCTCATGTTGCAAATGTCTTGGGCCTCCTCTATTGCAGTGACTTTCATGTCAAATCTCTTAGGCAAAGATCTGAGGATCTTTCTCACCAGCTTTTCATCTGTCATCCTTTCTCCCAAGGCAGTGCAAGCATTGGCAATTTCAAGAATGTTCATGTGGAAGTCATGAATGCATTCTTCCTCCTTCATCTTCAGATTTTCGAATTTTGTAGCCAATAGTTGCAATCTGGACATCTTCACTTTGGAGGTTCCTTCATGAGTGGTTTTCAGAATCTCCCATGCATCCTTGGCAACTGTGCATGTGTTGATCAATCTGAAGATATTCTTGTCAACTCCATTGAATAGGGCATTCAAGGCTTTGGAGTTTCCAAGTGCCAATTCGTCTTCTTCTTTTGTCCAGTCTTCTTCTGGCTTCAATTCATCAGTGGGCTTTCCTTCTGCGTCCAGCATCTTGGGATGTTCCCAGCCTTTGATGACAGCTTTCCAGGTTCTGCTATCCAGTGATTTGAGGAAGGCCACCATCCTTGCTTTCCAGTATTCATAGTTGGTTCCATCCAGAATTGGTGGTCTGTTCACTGGTCCTCCTTCTTTCTCCATGTTCATCAGAATTTATCTCCCTAGATCTCACTCAATGATTTAGAGTGCCTGCTCTGATACCAATTGAAATTCTGATACTGAGGACAGATGTCGTACAGGATGTCACGACATCGCGCTTCAGAACATGCAGATTGTATATGACAGTATGAACAGATTAAACAAGTAAATAACACAAGAGAATTGTTAACCCAGTTCGGTGCAACGTCACCTACATCTGGGGGCTACCAAGCCAGGGAGGAAATCCACTAAAATAGTATTAGTTCGAAGATCTAACAGCCACTGTATACAACCTTCTCACCTAACCACTACCCATGCAACTTCTACCTAAGAGCCACTCTTAGATATGAGAACCCCTCTCACTCCCTCTCAATCACTCACCCGTGTTTACAAACAAATCAAAGACACACCAGAGATTGCTCTCTGAACAATAGAGATCAACTCTACACACTCAGGTCCAACACTTGATGTTAGGGTAACATCAAGGTGGCTCACAAAACACTCAAGTCACAAAACTCACAAAATAACTCTTCAATCTCTGACTTGATTAAAAACCCGTGCAGCCTTCATGTTTATATAGCAGTGTACGTATCTGGGCTGCAACAACTTGCGCTGGATAAGCTCTATCATTCTCCTGAAAAATCTGCACTTAAAGATCTAAAAGATAAAGTTTTATCTTTTAGTTTTTATCTTCAATCTCTAATCCCTGAACGAAACTATTCAAGTTTGTAATTCAATCTTTAATTATCTTTTAATTCGTTCCTAAAGATAGAGCTCCTAATCTGTTGCTGACTGCACATTAATCTGTTAAAGATATAACAGATTTATGTGTCCAGTATTTTCGGGCAGGATGTCCTGGACATTGTATCCGACATCGTGGATCCTGCAGCTTCAATTCTTCATTTGACATTTTATCTTGCCTTGTGCATTGTGCAGCCCAATCTGATTCCTTGACATAATGTTAGACATCATGTGCAGCAACTCCAGCTTTCCTTCATTGTCTAAGTGCTTATGTTTTAACAAAATTTTAGCCAATCTTTTAAAACTAAGTAAAGCTAAGCACTAACAATAATAATAACAATGAAAGAGTAACTACCTTATTGCATTAATCCTATTCTGCACTTCATTTTCTGTGTCAAAGATATACAATTGTGCAAATTTAGGTTCTTTCCCAGGCATTGGTAACATGCTACCTATTCTATGACATGGTTGACCTTGAATTCTTATTGTAGGAGGTCCTCTTGAATGATTAATTGATTTGTCAAACTTAATACCAGTAGAAGTAAAGGCAAACATCATGTTATATGTCCTTATGTTCTGTTGGTAATTTTTACTATCAGATGTATCATGATTATACAAAAGTTGGTAGAGATATTTAGGTGGATTTTGTAACAATGGAAGTTCAACTTTGCCACCTCCACAACATAAGCTGAATCTTGGATTTGTAGTTCTTTCACGTTTTGAGATTCTTTCATCATACCACATATTTGCATTATAGTGGCTATATTGCATGAGTTGGTCACCAAGATCAGAATACCCTGAAATTGTTTAATGACATATGGCAAAATGATGTTGGCTATTGAAAATGTTTTAGGAAAACATGTAAATTGGAACACGATAAACAAAAGCAGTTTTGTACAGTGCAAGGCATTCGAGGCTAAGCTAATAACATAGTGTTTATGAATATTAATTGTTACCTTCTCTATTAATTGCAGGCTCATTAGCTGAAGACATATAGTTTTGATTTTCAGGTGAAGAAACTGAAGCAGAGCCTATGAAAATTGCATTTAGATCAGATTATAGGATGATAATCTTGAGATTTAATTTGATAAAGCAGATTTTGATTGGTACCTTGTGTTGATTCAAAACTCTCATCCTCTGATGAATCAGGAATATTAGCTAAAAAAGTGAATTAAATCTAAGTTTAGTGGAATCTATTTAATGTGGAATGGATTCCCATAATATTGAATGCAGCTTACAGCTTGGTTGTCTTTGTGTGAAAAAAATGTGGATATTGTATTATTAAATCAATAAACTAATTACAATTATTAATTGTAATTTGGAAGATAATATTTTGAATTGCTTACAATCAATATTCTGAGCCTGATCATTAACTTTGTGCTACCTGATACCTTTTTTCTTTATCCTGGCTTGTGCTGGATCACTATAATTTGCATTTTAATGGTTATCCATGTTCTTGATGCTTGTTGTTAATCTTGACTGAGCTATAAATTTTTTAGTGATTTCTTGTTGGAATGTTACAATATATGGTAAATTAAAACTTCAGAAGTCCATGGACATGCAGAAAAGAAATGCTATTCCCACTCAGACCAAGACATAACTTGATTGTTGACTAAAATGATCAATGTTGACAGCTAGTTAAATGGACCATACTTTCATAAAAATGATTAGACATGCATGTATAGCCATGATTATAGCCATGGTTTTGGCGGTTGCATTAAAACATGAAAAGTAAGTAATAAACAGTAAGCATAAGGAAAAATACTAAAATTATGAATGTTGACAGCTAATTAAATGGACCATACTTTGATAAAAATGATTAGACATGCATTTATAGCCATTGTTATACTCATGCTTTGGTAGCATCGATAAGAAATCTGATATGGAAAATGTTATGGATGGAAGAAGTAGGATGTCAACCTAAGGAGAAATTGTTTTTTTTACTTGTGTTATTAATCGTACATCATATTGAGAGATATGATGAAAGATGGAGAAAATTTATAAAATATTCGATTCTGCATTTGTCAAAGTTAGATCAAGGCAAAAATGCCATCTAAAATAACAAATGATGCTAAACGATGATTTATAATAAATAAGTAGTTTATTACATATCATTGATGATCCAAGATCATGTTTTTGAAGACTCGAAAGCTGATACTTTTGTCTTGGTGTGTATATTCTGTTGTTAGAAAATTAATCAGATATGAATGCTGGTTTAGCTGTCATGGTGATCGATATTTCGTGGTAATTATTTCTAACATTTAGTTTGTTTCCTGTGCATACTTTGTGCTGAGACAATTAAGGATGTACACCTTAAAATCAAATGCTTTAATGGCCCCCCTAAAACTTTGATTGAAATTTAAGTTATCATCATTGTGAAGAACATGTTTTCTGAATTTTCTGTCTAGCAATCTGTGATTTGTATTTCCAAATCTTACTTGTTCTATCTCTCGCGATATATTTGAATTCATAACATTTGCATATGTATTGTATGAACTTTGAGAATTTGTGGAGTTTCTTGAAACATCCCTTTATAACCATTTATATAACCATGTTTTGTCGATATTTATTTTAACAATTGAACAAATAAGGATTTTGAAATATAGTGCAATAGTTAAGGTGAGATCGCATAAACAACAAAACTAAAATACCACAATACTTGGATACAAAATAAGGTTCAAATTTAACAAAAGGTGTGATCAAAGTTTTAAAGGAACACCACGACAACAAAATTAAAGGTAGGAGCCAATTTACAATATGCAAATAGCAGGGCAAAAAACATTGTTCAGCACAACTTGTAAGCAACCAAATGTACTAAATTGTGCCATGTTTTTTTAATTTATTGGATGAAAGCTGTGCAGGTGAAATTTGAGATCTCCCTGCTTCATCATCACAATCTTGAAATGCCTGCCGCTTTGTAGGTGTCAATGGGAGCCCAAGCAGTGGATCATGGTCTACTGTCACAGACACGGATTGCTGGATAAAACAAATAGCAATGAATAAGTTGAATACTAAGTTCAAAGTCATGAAGTGTCAAAATGGAAGAGTTGCAAGAAAGATCATATTAAAAAATGAGGGTCATGATCAAAACTCACAGATTGATGTTGGGTAGAATGATTGGAATCAAAGGCTAGGATATTGATTTTTGAAGATGTCTGAATAAGACATACATTGATGGCAACACAACCCATGCAAAACAAATAAGTATGGATAGAATACATAGTTTTGACAATAGTTAATCTCAAATAACTTGCATTGAACAGTACCTCAGCATCAACTAGCATATCCATCACAACATTTATTAAGCTTGAGTCAGTTGAACATTTCAAAACAACAGAATTCCTGAACTTGGGTTGCACCTTTATCTTAAAAGCAAGTTCATAACCCAGCAGCTTATCAAGTGCTTGGGGTCAAGCATTTAAATCAACATCACCATCCTTGTGGAAAGAGAATAATTGTATTACACAAACAAAAAATAACATATCAAAGATAAAGAGTTACTTTTGAATCCAAAAACGTACTTCAATTCTAAGCTTATTAACTGCATCAGCTGATTGACCAATTAATTCATTGCATTCACGGTCCCAAAGCAGGAATTTTGTGCTTTCATCTTCGTGGTTGATCATCACATCAAGCCTATACTTGATACCATATGTACCAACAGTGTAAAAATGATGAAGGTATGAAGAATACACAACATTTTAAAAGATCGCAATGACCTAAGCACAGCTTCCTTATTGTATTTGCTGCATGCACATGTGAAGGGCGCCATCTCCGCATCACTTTTTTTATGGCACTTAATGCAAGCTGTATAGCACCATGAATGATTGTCCATAACAATCCTAGTAATTGTGCCAACAGTTACACAAACAATTTCCTGTGTGAAACAACATACACATCAAATGCTGAAAAAACTTGGGATGGTGGGGGGTAAAGAATTAAGATCTATAAGATGATTACTTCAGAGATGGTGTTAATTTCAGCAATAGTCTTTGCCTCAGCCTTTTCCAAAGAATGATTCCTTTGATGATAATTAGATAGAACCTGAAATCTGTGTACTGCCTTCACCATGGGTCAATAAATTGAAGATAAGGATATACCCTGAGCTTCCTTTATTCTACCATGGGTCAATAGAACTGTAATTGGGACATGACCTTCATGATCATCTAAGAACTTTAAAAACTACAAGCAATAATCATCCCACAAAGTGCAAGATAGCAATTGCTGGCTATCTTGAAACAAATAGTTATGAGACAACCAGTTAATAATAATGTAATCATACCCACAACTTGACAAAGCATATGACACAAATTGTTACCAACTATCGAACTTTACCTTAAGTCCTTTAGTTTAAAGACTACCCTTCTACCTTTTCCTGAAACATGGCAAAAGACAACCTCCTCCACAACACCAATAACTTCTAAAGCAAGTAGAAAAATCAAGGAATGTTATTTATTCCAAAAAGAGCAGAACTTTGAAAATAAACTCAATTGTAAAAATATAAGTTAACATACCAACCAATAGCCCAGGTTCAAACTGGCCAACCACAACATCCGCAAATCTAGCAAACCTGTATTTTCTAAAAGGGAGGTCCTCTAGAACACACTGCCTTACAACAGTAACCCCAATAAACACCAATTTAAATTGGTGATCATAGACTCTGTACTGACCATTGTTTTTTAGCACTTTAAAATTATGCATCACATAAGTACAATTTTCCTTCAAGTCCATCTTCCAAGACTTCAGTTGGTCTTGTTTACAAACAGCGTGGATCTCATCACCCTGGATTGCGTTAAAGTTACAACACAATGGCCTGAACAATAAGTAATAAATCTAGAAAAAAAAAACAAAAAATTGAAGCATACATCGGAGTCCACAAAAACCATCTCAGCTTGCTCAGATTTGTTAGGCGTCCCAATAAACCATAGATCAGTGATCCTCATACTAAGTTTAAGAGTTTCTTTTGATCCATCGATGTTTTTTATCTTGTCTGGAGAACGTGCCATAATACTGGAAAAAAATGCAACAATGCCGTTACCCGGTAGTTGGTTTTTCGTAGATAATCTTGCAAGGAAGAAGTTAACAACAAAACCACCATGAAAAGAGAAACACGATAAGGTAACAAAAAATCCAAAACCTCGTTTGACACAGAAAAATGAAAAGCTAACATGCATGTAAGAAAACACACATGAAAACACACCAGAACAGAACAGCAGAAGTAGCATGAACACACAAACACGATAAGCTAACATGCAAACCAAACCTCGTCCAACACAGGAAAATGAAAAAATAACATGCATGTAACAAAACAAACATGAAAACAGCACCGAAACAAAAGCCAAAAAGCGAAAAGGTAACATGCATGTAAGAAAAGAGAAGACAAAAAATGATAAGCTAACATGCAATGTAAGAAAACATACATCAAAACAGCATGAAAGAGAACCCAAACCTGGTCTGTATGTGGAAAGATGAAAAGCAAAAAAACCAAACTGAAGCAAAATGGAAGAGATTTTTAAAAAACCACGTAAAGAAGCAAACGGTAGCACATGCACAATCTGGAAAATCAAACACGTGTAAAAGGCACAATTTGGAAAATCAGACACGTGTAAGAAGCAGGAGAGTGAGAAATGAAAGGGCTAAAAGACCAAAAAACCAAGGAAATGGACAGGTGTCACAATCTTAGATAGGGGCATTTTAGAATTTTCCAGACACTTCTCTTTTATAGATAGTATATAGATGATATGAGCAAAACAAAAACAGAATGTAGTTGGACAACTCAATACTATTGTAGTAACCATTAGCTATAATGCATAATTGTTTGTGTTATTTTCTTTCCCTTGGAAGCTAGTACTCACAATATTGTGATTTAATTTTGCATTACTTTTTTATTTGAGTTGTTAGTTTTTGTTGCAGAGAAATTTGAACCCATAATCACTATACCAACATTATATCTCCAATTTTGCGTTACTTATAAGTATAATTTGTTAAGTTCCTAACATTCTGCTAGATGGTTTTCCCTTAATATGTAAATGTATATGTAAATGTAGTTTTCCTATGTTTGTTTTGTTTTAAAATATCTGACTCCTATATATGTTTGATGGACAGGGATGTGGAGGTATCACCATAAAGAAAACTAGTCAAGCATTAGTTAAGTTCCAATGATTACTTAATCCATCATGCTTTATTTTAATTAATTAATTAATTTAGGATTCTATTTTAATAAATATTATGTTTACTATGTATATTATATAATATAATATTATTTCTACTCTTTTTTATAAGAAACAAGTTATAATGTATTTTACATTATAATTTGTTTCTTTTAAAATAGGAACAAAAATATGGTGTAAATTACTATGGGAAGAAAAGCATGGTGTTAAATATTGTTGTGTTATTTTCTTCTACAGTTACTATGGGAAAATAACATGGTGTAAATGTAATTAACATAAATATGGTAAACCTTTGTGTATTTATGTTGATGTTATGAAATAGGCAAAGGCAGTTGCAAAGGTGTATTGGGAAGATCCAAGGGAGAAGTTGTGTAATGCTGTAGAAGATCTTCACTTGGGCTCTTTTGGACACACTGAACAGGATGTTCATATTGTAAGAACTAGTACTCCATGTCTGAACCTATCTCACACTGAACATTTAAATTGTATATTTTAAAATTTGTGGCACTGTTGGATTTGTGTTTAACGTCAAGATTGTCTATTACCTTCATACAGTCCATACTATTGCAGGCTATTTATGTTTAATAAGTATTCATTTCATGTTTCCTGTCAATGCGGTTAATGGAGGACTTTCTTGATCTTTACTAGAAGAAGCTTTAGTAGATGGTGAGAATCTACGACGGTTCGTAGTAGACCGATGTACAATGGCGAGGTAAACTAAGACGGTTATTAAAGAACGTCTTAATATACTTGACTTTCTATGACAGTTATAGAATAACAGTTGTACATAAGTTGTTAATGCTTGCACATACGACGACGATTTTTCCAAATAACTGTCTTAGTTTCAGACGACATTCTACATCGGTTCAGTAAAAATTGTCGTAGAATACGTAATAAAATAGCAACATTCTAAGACGATTATTTAGATAACCGTCTTAGTTTTTGCAACCTTTCTAAGACGGTTATAAAGTAAACGTCGTAGAAAGTTCAGTTTACAACGACGATTTTTTAGAATCGACGTAGTATTTTTTTGGTATTTTACGACACTCATTTTTATGACGATTCAAAACCATTGTAAAATGCCTGATTTAACCATCGTAAAAAGTCTTTTTTCCAGTAGTGCCAACATCGTCTTCAGACTCCTAGCCCCTACAGGTTATTGGTCAGAAACCAGTGTCGTGCCCCCTTTGCTTTCTAGATTCCAAGATTGACGACTCTACATCCCCACCAACCCGATTGGTTCTTACTCAATGGATGGGGCAACCTCCGGAAGACACCACCTGGGAACCATGGCTCGAACTGCGCGACGCTTACCACCTTGAGGACAAGGTGGTGTTTTGGGATGGGAGTATTGATAGAGATCCACAGGATCCCAACATAGCAAGGCCCAGAAGGGTAGTCACTAAACCAAAATACCTGAGTGATTATGTAACCTAACAATGGCTGTATGACAGAAACAACATGTAAGGAAGACGCACGCACGATGTAGCCAAAGAGCACGTGTAGGTAGTTAAATAATAACACGTGTAGTTAGTTGAGGTTGTTAGAAGTTAGTTACTCCGTTAGAGTTAGTTAAATCGATTAAGGGTCGTTATGCATGTAATAACTCGCAGTATATAAGATACTGCATGAACATGAATAAGGTGATGCAAAATACTTGTTTCGATCAACCCATTCTCAAGAGGTGCCTTGCCTCGAATTAAGGCAATCATCTTCTCTTCCTCATTGCTAACAGAAAACTTACATTTACTTTTCCCAAAGAAATTGAATGTTGGTATAAATATTTTTTGGTGGGGGTATATACTATGTACTCATTTAGGGGTTTTGTTTGTTTCAATATAAAACTTTGTAACACGTACAAGGTACCCCTTGTACCTTATTAATGAAATCTTTAATTTGCTGAGAAAAAAAATGCAAGTTGTCCACTACTACAAAATCAACTTTCTACATCGGTTAAAAGTGTTGGATCAAGTGGCCTCGAATAATTAAGAAGGGGAGGTTGAATTAATTATTAATGAAACTTTAGTAATTAAAAAATTTACCCTTCTTAGGCTTTTACTATAATGATAAGAAAGTGAATAACAGAAATAGAAACTTAACCAAAAGTAAAAGTGATAATTAAAATGCACAGCGGAAATTAAAGAGTGTAGGGAAGAAGAAGACAAACACAAGAGTTTTATACTGGTTCGGCAACAACCCGTGCCTACATCCAGTCCCCAAGCGACCTGCGGTCCTTGAGATTTCTTTTCAACCTTGTAAAATCCTTTACAAGCAAAGATCCACAAGGGATGTACCCTCCCTTGTTCTCTTTGAACAATCTAGTGGATGTACCCTCCACTAGAACTGATCCACAAGAGATGTACCCTCTCTTGTTCTTAGTTACAACAACCCAATTTGATGTACCCTCTACTTGTACCAGAAAGGATGTACCCTCTAATGTGTTAAGACAAAGTTCTCAGGCGGTTAATCCTTTGAAACTTTGTGAAGGGGAAACAAAAGAATTCTCAGGCGGTTAGTCCTTTGAAATCTTTTGTTTTAGGGAAAGGGAAGAATCAAAAGAATTCTTAGATTGTGTCATTTTGAATTCTTTGACAAGGGAGAAGGGAGACACAAAAGAATTCAGGCAGTTAGTCCTTCGTTCTTTTGGAAAAGGGAGAAGAGAGACAAAAAAAGAATTCAGGAGATTAGTCCTTGGCGAATTCTTTTTGGCAAAGAGAGAAGGGAATGAAAAAGATGAATAACACACTTTTGTTTTCAAGGTTTGGAAAACCAAAAAACTTTAGAAAGCTTTTGGCAAAGGAAGAAGAAGAAGAAATTCAAGAAGATGCTTAAAGAGATTCAAAGGTTGTAAAGGATTGTAAATAATTGTTTAAAAAGTGATAGAAATGCAAGTCAAGGTCTTGCTTTTATAGACTCTTCAAGTTTGGTCAAGAAAACCATTAGAAGAGTTATAACCTTTAGAAAAACTTGAAAACCATTGGAAGAATTACATCTTTTGATTTTTATTCAAAACTTATCACTGGTAATCAATTAACAAATCATTATAATCGATTACACAAAGCATTTTTGTGAAAGGATGTGACTCTTCACAATTGAATTTGAATTTCAACGTTCAAACACACTGGTGATTGATTACCAAAATCTTGTAGATTACACCATTTTGAAATTAATTGGAACGTCGTAAATTCAGTTTGAAAGCTTTTGAAAACAAACTTTGCTACTGGTAATCGATTACAGTAAACTGGTAATCGATTACCAGAGAGTAAAAACTCTTTGGTAAAAGCTTTTGTGAAAACTTCATGTGCTACTCAATGTTTTGAAAAAATTTTTAGTACTTATCTTGATTGAGTCTTTTCTTGATTCTTGAATCTTGATCTTGATTATTCTTGATTCTTGAAACTTGAAACTTGATTCTTGAATCTTGAAATCAAATTTCTCTTAATTCTTGAATTGTTCTTGACTCAATCTTGAAATCATTCTCTTGGGCTTTTTGTCATCATCTTTGTTATCATCAAAACACCTTGAATCAATCTTGATTCATGACTCAATCTTGATTCAATCATGAAGCTTGCTTCTACAAAAAGCGCCTTTCTACATTGGTTATCACGCGTCATTGTAGCCGGCGACGTTGAAACACCCGTGATTTTCTACATCGGTTGTCCGACCGTCTTAGAATGGCGCGGTTCAAAGACGGGTCTCAAAGCAAACCCGTATTAGAATTCTGACCATTCTACATTGGTTGTCTTAATAATCGATGTAGAATGTATGGAATTCTACATCGGTCTTTGCCATGAAACGTCATAGAAAGCTACCTATGGTCAAGCATTCTACATCGGTTGTCTTAATAACTGATGTAGAATGTCTGGAATTCTACATCGGTCGTTACCTTGAAACGTCGTAGAAAGCTACCCATGATAAAGCATTCTACATCAGTTTTCCTAATAACTGATGTAGAATTATTAATTTTTTTTCCTTTTTGTTCTTGAATGGCAATAGCAATGCAAATATAATTGTAAGATTCATTTAATGATTCCTCAAAATCCAAACACAAATTTCTCTTAAACCCTATCCTTCAATTCAAATATTCAACATTCTCTTAAACATAATTTGGACTAAAAGCCAATCTAAACACGAAGATTAAAGTTAACAGAACATCACAAGCTCATCCAATCCAAGTTGGCAAAAGCAAAAACCCTGCATAAGACTCTCCCAAAAAACAATCTTTCACTAGTTTACATTAAACTCGTAGCATAAAAAAGCCTTAGCTTTGAACAACATGCAACAATAAAACAACATAATCTCAAACTGCAGAGAGGCACCAACAACCAAAAGAACAAGTCATTAATGTGGTACACCAATAAAAATCTAAACAGAGAAATAAATCATTTTTACTATAGCAGATAGTGCATCATCAAACCTCTTTTTTTCAACCTGTTTCAAGAAATTTTATTTAGTAGCTTAATTCAATATTAACAATAAATATAATGTCGTCTAACAGTGTCTAGAGTCTAGTGTTAGTGGGAGAAAGATGAAGATAAAGCTTGCAAAATTGTTAATGATTGTAAATAAAACTGGTTTGTTGCAACTTGTAAATTAGTCATTAGAGCTGAAACTATAGTATAAAGTCACTAACACTAGTTAATCACATCAAAATCAGAAAGACACTGATAAAATTGGCAACATAATAGTACCTATCACACTTAGGCTTTAAACAACAATTTAATCTTTAACTACTCTATACGAACCTCAATTTTTTCAAGTGCATTTGTTGGTTCTGGAGGTGGGGTTTGTAGCTTGGACTGCCCTTTGGGTGCAGAAGTCAATCCCAACTTGTCTCTCTGCTCCAAGTGATTGTCCTTTCTCCTGACTGGATCATCTGCATAACACAAACCGCGTTATGCCAATGGTATAACAATAACAACAACAACAAAGTCTAAGTATATAAAATATTATAACTAAATTATAATTTATAATAAACATGTATTTTTAAATTTATAAAATATTGTAACTAAATTATAAGAAAATAAATCATCTATGTATATAAAATATATTGAATTTTTAATTAATAGTTTAATTTTTAATATAAATTTATTTTTAGCCAAAATAGCTAAGTGGTTAAAAAAATTAAGAAAGATAACAATAAAGTAGCAATAACAGGCTCTTCAAAACCCTTAGGATAGTTAGATTTCATTATATGAAGGTATTAATGTAATAACAGGCTAGCAATTCAGCGATACTTCTCCTATTTTTTCAAGCATATCAATTTATATATTCCTATAAAATCTAAACATACTCTAAGAATCATAGATTCAAAATCAGTATGTTTCACCTTGAAATTTGAAATTAACAAGCTAATGTAACCCAGAATCCAGATATCTAATGTAACCCATTAGGTTATAGAAAAACATGTTAAGGATCACGTGAAAATGGGAAAGCAAACTTTTGACAAGAATCAGACATGATTGCCACACTTATAACACTGAGAAGCATGCGACATTAACAAGCAACTTCAAGTGTCAGAAATGAAAAAGTTAAAAAAAATGAAGAGCATTAAGTTAAAAAAATAATACCAGTCTCCCAACATTTAAGTAAACTTAAAAATATAATTTGAAATATTTGAAAAGGGCATCCTGCCATTTATCTGTTGGATCGAATGGCCTCAGAATAATTAAGAAGGGGGGGGGGTGAATTAATTATTCCTAAAACTTTACCAATTAAAAAATTACTCTTTTAAGGCTTTTACTAAATTGTTAAGAGGATGAAGAGTAGAAGAGAAACCTAACAGAAAGTAAAAGTGGAAATTAAATGCACAGTGGAAAGTAAAAGAGTAAGGAAGAAGGAAACAAACACACAAGAGTTTTTATACTGGTTCGGCAACAACCCGTGCCTACCTCCAGTCCCCAAGCGACCTGCGGTCCTTGAGATTTCTTTCAACCTTGTAAAAATCCTTTTACAAGCAAAGATCCACAAGGGATGTACCCTCCCTTGTTCTCTTTGAAACCCTAGTGGATGTACCCTCCAATAGAACTGATCCACAAGAGATGTACCCTCTCTTGTTCTCTGTCAAACCCAAGTAGATGTACCCTCTACTTGTACCACAAAGGATGTACCCTCCAATGTGTTAAGACAAAGATCTCAGGATGTTAAACCTTTGATACTTTGTGAATGGGGATACAAAAGAATTCTCAGGCGGTTAAACCTTTGAATGCTTTTGTATTAGGGAATGGGAAGAATCAAAAGAATTCTCAGACTGTGTCGTTTTGAATTCTTTGACAAGGGAGAAGGGAGACACAAACGAATTCAGGCGGTTAGTCCTTTGTTCTTTTGGAAAAGGGAGAAGAGAGACACAAAAAGAATTCAGGCGATTAGTCCTTGGCGAATTCTTTTTGGCAAAGGGAGAAGAGAATGAAAAGATGAATAGCACAAGTTTTCAAGGTTTAGAAAACCAGAAAACTTCAGAAAGCTTTTGGTACAAAGAAGAAGAAGA
Source organism: Glycine soja (assembly GCF_004193775.1). Taxonomy (NCBI): domain Eukaryota; kingdom Viridiplantae; phylum Streptophyta; class Magnoliopsida; order Fabales; family Fabaceae; genus Glycine; species Glycine soja. The sequence continues at coordinate 29,758,585 of NC_041015.1, read as the reverse complement.
AGTTCAAAGAGATTCAAGACTTGCAAAGGATTGTAAGAGATTGGAAAAGTATTCAAGATTGAAAGAATGAATTTTTTAATTAAAAATGCAAAACAAAGTCTTGCTTTTATAGAGTCTTCATGTCTGGTCAAGAAGGCCATTCAGAAGAGTTATAACTTTTAGAAAAACTTAAAACCCATTTGAAAAAGTCAAAACCTTTTTGAAGAGTTACATATTTAGATTTTTCAGAAACAAACACAGGTAATCGATTACCAAATAAGTGTAATCGATTACACAAAGCTTTTGAGTGAAACAATGTGACTATTCACTTTTAAATTTGAATTTCAACGTTCAAGGACACTGGTAATCGATTACCAAAACATTGTAATCGATTACAGCCTTTTGAAAATATTTGGAACGTTGTAAATTTAGTTTGAAAACTTTTTCAAACTCATTTTGCTACTGGTAATCGATTACAACAATATGGTAATCGATTACCAGAGAGTAAAAACTCTTTGGTAAAGGTTTTGTCAAAAACTCATGTGCTATTCAAGGTTTTGAAAAAACTTTTTAATACTTATCTTGATTGAGTCTTTTCTTCATTCTTGAATCTTGAGTCTTGAGTCTTGATCTTGATTCTTGAGATCTTGAGTCTTGATTCTTGATTCTAGGCTTTCTTCTTGAGTCTTGAATTCTCCTTGATTCTTGAACTCTTGACTTGTTCTTGATTCACTTGAGATGTTCTTTGATTCACTTGAGTTGTTCTTTGATCTTTTGAGCTTTTTGTTCATCACCTTTGTCATCATCTTTTGTCGTCATCATTGTTATCATCAAAACACCTTTGAATCATTGTTGATTCATCATGAAGCTTTGCTTCCACATTATCGGCAACTGAGTTATATCTGCATAAAATCTAAATATATTATGATTATTTGTATAAATTTTCTGCAAAACAAAAATAACACATTTTGAGGCTACACTGGGCTAAAAGATAGAGATAAACACTCCTTCGAAATAAAAGGAAATGGCCAGTTTCAATATCAAAATTGAAAATTGAGTAATAATAGTGTTGGGAGGTACCTGAATAACTTCATCTAGTAGATTAACATCCAGTACACTTGGAATGAGACCATTACCAATTCCTTGGATTTGGTGATCACCTGAATATGTACAAAATAGTCATGACTATTTTACTAAATAAAGTATTCTAGAATTCCAGAAAAAATTAAATAAAATATTCTAAAATACTAAAAAGCTTTCCTTTATTATGTAATCCACCAAATAAAATATTTGAAAAATATTAAAATCTTACACGTCATAATATTAAAAAAATTTATTTATAAATATGGTCAATAAATAAGTATTAAAAAAACATTTATTAAAATCATCAACCTTACAAATTTTCATATTTAAAAAAAATTAATCTTTGATCAAACAACCTTAAAATTTATTTATTTTTTTACTATGATTCATACTATACAAATTCTTAACCCAACACCATTTCGACAATTAAATTCAGAAAATAAGTCAAAGGTAATTATTTAATTGATATCATTAAATATATCTTAATTGCTATTTTTTTCTCCAAAACTATTCCTATGAAAAAAAATCTAACCAACATGGTGAATGTGTGCAAATGGTGAAGTAATTATTGCAGGGTGATCATCCCATTTCTAAAGATAGGCTAGGCCAAGGTTACCAAATCAAAATTCTATTGATAATGAAAAATAACTTTTAAAACATGAATTGTGAAGCTAATTTTTTAATCAAGAATCATATAATTTGTATTGAATAGTAAAATTCAATGATAATGAAAAATAATTTTAAATATATTACATAGAGGATATGTGGTGTTCAATGCAAACACGCATGAATAGTACTCTGCCATGGTACACAGTAAAAAACTTACCTTTGATCGGCATGGCATACTGAAAACTATACCTTCAGCTATTCCATAAGGATTTCCATTCCTATATACATGGTATTGCAATTGGCAGCTTTGTTATTGAAATAGTAACTCAACAAATAAGAAAATAAAAAGATCAAATGTATAAATGAAAGCTGGACATGCTTAAATTTGCAAGAAAAAAATGGTTATGGGACCTTCAATTGAGCTTTGAAATGACATATTCAAGAGAAAATTTCAATTTGACTACAACTCCAATATTATTTTAGTATGCATTAAAAGAAGCAGAAAGCAATAAATAGGCACAGCATGCAATTTCAAGTTTACTCATAATACTGATAACAACTGGAGCTTAATTAGTTTAAATGGATTCTTAGCCTGTTAGCCACAAAGGAAAATGCTGACAACAACTACAATAGCTAGTATAATATAGAACTAATAGAAGCCACTTATCTAGCTAATCCAATCCCTATGTAACTGGAAAGAGAGTTGCATAGGGATATAAGTAAAGATGAAAAAAAATTAAAAAAAACAAAAAAGCCAAGACAACATATAATTAAAGAACTAAAAATAAATAAAAAAATTCAAGAACTAAAAACAATTTTTAAAAAAGTTTAAGGAATAAATCCAAAGAAATATTATATGGTTCCTCGTCATATAATCTAGAGTTACAAGGTCTTAGTTAATATTTGTCTAAGACATTATTTTTTAATCTATGTATCATAAAAATTAATAAGAGAGAAGTTTCACATTCTGCTTCTTTTTATCTGCCATATTAGTTGCATTCAACTTGCAAATAAGAGAGAAATTACAAGTCTGCAAACATACTCATACTCCTCTGGCATGTTTTTCTTGATTTCTGCATATGCCATAGCATCACACACCCCTGTGTTTATCTCATCAAGTGCACGCCATTGTATCTAACATATAGATAGTAAGTCAAAATGTGTACATTTGTCAACCTATTTCTTGTGAAATAAATAACATGATTGTACACAACCATAAACTTAAGTATGACACTAACCTTGGGAAATCCAATAATTGGAGTGGCAGTCAGAATTGTTCGTTCCAGTGTACTAGTCCATATCTAGACAAGAAGTTACATATATCACAAATCATCATTCCCTTTAATACTTGCTTATACATGTTGTTTAGCAAATTCACTATAAATGATATATAATCATTGACACTGGATCACAGTTCAACATAAATGTTATATGCAGATTTAGAAGACAATGCCTAAGCCATAAGTGTAAAAGGATAGTTTTCAAGCATCAACTTTGTTTGAGCATTGAATTTCAAGGGAAAAGGCAGAGTTTGAATCTATACAATAGATAATGCTTACAGAAGTAACCCGTTCTGATTTGAGACACTTTCCAACAAACTTGGCAAGCTTCTTTGAATAAAGTTCTCCAGCCTCACTGTTATAACAAATTGCATAGTGTTCTAGGTATTCATCCAAATATTGAAAATGGTTCTAATGCCAGATATCACATTAGAAAAGAGAGTAATGAAGCAAGAATTCAAGGATAGAGGAGTTAGAACTATTACACCATTTCAACCTTGCAACAAAGTCCTTGAATTTATTATCTAACTACCTTTGTCTTCCCTCAGAAACCAATTGTGCCAGATACAAACTCTTTTCATCGTGCACTACATCCTGCAACCTACATTCCACATATACACCAATGATAATGAGGAAATGATTAAGAGACAAATAACATTAGGACAACAATGTATGAACTAAATGAAGAAACATAATTAAAGGAACTAAAGTCAACAAGTTTTGCTGGGCCATTCAATCCTAATTGGCATACATAACACCCCACAAGCATGTTTTTAGTAGACCTTATAAAACAGTGTAAACAGAATTATGTCCCTTGGGAGTATTATGTTGGGACACTGAAAAACATAGGGACATTAAGTATGGTATTTTTTTTCTTTACATAAACAGCCAGACCCGAAAATGATAATGTTCAAACATTATTGATGCATCCAAATGTCACATACAAGAACACTTTACAGCTGCAGGGTTTGTTAGACAATATAATAGAACCAAAAAACAACATAAAATGAACACCATGTTGAGACACTGAGGCTCACATCGAACATTAAATCTTCCAAATTTTCTAATTTCTATCACTACGTCCATATAATATTCTTTCTCAACACATGAATTGCACAATTGAAGACCAGCACATTCTTCAGGTATACTATATAGCTAACAATGTTCTTGTGCTGCATTTCTTTCAAGAGAGAAATCTCACAATGGCGGTGTTGTGAACCCCCTTATCCTCCTGCTCGAGGCGAATCTTCTTCAACACGATGGTCTCATTGGTGACGTGGTCGCAACCCTATCTTCTAAACCTTTTTGTACTGCAGAAATTCACAAAATGCACACATACGCAGAGTAGAGGGAAAGAATCGAAACTCAAAAGTGAAAGTGAAGCTTCAAAACGCAGTGCCTTTTACTAACCTGTTCCATCAAAGAAGCTCTCTAAGTTCCAACAATCACCGGAGAGAAAAAAGAAAAAAGTAGATGACTGAAGAGGAAGATGACAATCTAGGAAGTTAGGAGTTAGAGTGAGCCTCGGAGATTTTGAAGATCCTATTCTTGAACTTCACTACTACAAAAGTAGTTTTTTAAGACGCGAGATCTACGATGGTTCTGAAGAACCGCTTTAGTATAAGGCACGGTGGAATTTTTGTAATTAGGGGGAGAAATTCTATTTTTTAAGTCGCACACTCTAAGGCAGTTACAAATAACCGCCTTATATTGTTACCTTAATGTAAGACAACGAAGGTCATACGATAAGCCTGTCTTTGTTCCTCACGTGGCCCATACACGCTTGGAGACCTTTTGAATTAAACTCCTGAACCAAACACTTATGTAGCTCCACCATTGTTGTGCCCTAGCTCTAACCCTTCTCTCCCTGAAGCTCTGTTGCGTCAAACATCGAAGTCTCTCCCTAGGTCTCCCTCAAACCTCGCTCTCCCTCAAACCCATCTCTCCCTATCTTAAACACCATACCCCTGAAACTCCCTCAAAACCTTGCTCTCTCGGCAACGTCCATTGTGTGTAGTGGAGCTCGTGCTGTGAGTACACATAGTGAGGTCGCCCGTGCCGTGACCTGTGTGGCATCTCCAAGAAGTGTAGCTACTGTGACCCGCTTGCCCGTGGTCTTCACGCCTTAGGTCATCGTACCGATAAGTTTACGAATCTCTTAGCCTATAACATGCTATGATGAAATGCTGTAACATGCTATGATAAAATGTTAAGTGTTTTTGCTTTGAATCTAGAAATTAACTTCGATTGGTGGGTTGGTTCCACTTAATAGTTAGGGCTCAGGGGTTGTGTATGTCTTGTATAAGGTGGCTCCACTTAATAGTTAGGGCTCAGGGGTTGTCTATGGTTTCCTAATCCCTCTTTTTAAAGTTTTGTATAATGTGTACAGAGGCATAATATATTTTGAATCATTAGTGGGCAACTTGAATGTTCTGCACTTTCACAGATAGGCTTGTAGATACTTTTCTACCACAAGTGCATCTGTTTGAATGTGTTAATCATTAATGTACTTTTTATATAAAAAGAAATGTTGAGCTGGATAAAACACAACTGACACTTTCAAAATGCATATTTATACTGGGTAAGAATTCAGTGATACAACTACAGGAAATCATGAATTGCCAAGTGGTTATTGAGGATCATTACAAATCATGACATTCATAAAAACCTCTGGTTAGAACAAATGTATTATCTATTTTATAATTACATGCACATATATCATTGTAAAATTACTTATACATTATAATAACATGATATGTTTTTGGTTTTATCATGTTGGCAAAAGTTGTTGTATTGTGTTTTGGTGAATAACTACATGCATTTTCAAACCTTTAAATGGGATATTTGACTTCTCACATCTTTTCAGGCGGAGACTACAATAGGAATCATCATCCCAACTATCTTTGATAGAACTTCTAGATGTCCAGATGAAATTGTCTGAAGAATACGATTGTGGCATATGATTGTTTCATTGACTGTTTCAAAATCTCTCCTTGTCGCTGGTAACAAATTGAAATTTCATGAACTCATTTTCAAACCCTGCAAATGAAAAAACTCTTATGAACCCAATGCTTAAATAAAATAATAAACAAAGGATAAAACTCCTCTAAAGTCAGATTGCCTTTAAAGTGAGCATGTAAGAGTGTATATTTCGTTAAACTTTAGTGAGTTAAGAATATGATGTACTTATAATTAAATGAAAGGAGGGTAAACATTTGTTTTTTTTTTACTTAAGAGTGAAGCTCTCTTCACTAAAGTCTTATAGAAAAATAAATTCTGCCAGGCCATGTATATTGGTGTAAATTGTCTTATTGGGAAGTAATGAATTATATATTTTTCTCTGGTTGATAGTCTTTTTATTGATGTGCAAAATCCTTTGTCTTCCATTCTGGTATATTGATGCTTGTTGTCCCCTTTTTATCTAGGACTCTTCACCAAAATCATATTGCTGCATCACTTTTGAACTATTCTAATTCCAAACTTCTTTCAATCTGTTCTACATCACCTACTGCTAAAGCCCCAGATTTTGTGGAGAATTTAAAAAGGTAAACCTACAGTTGATTCTGGTTTTGTATATTTCAAGCTATTATCTTGTTTAAAAATTCACCATTTTCTTAAAATGATGGGGATATTGGAGGAAATTATCGAAATGAATCTCATGGTGAATAATATCCCTAATAATTTGGTTTTAAATTGAGTTCAATGGCATCATGTGATCAATAGTGGGATAAAAATATTGTTGTTATTGTCTTATAATGATGCAGTTTTTTGAATCACTATTTTATTTAATTTTTTGTGAAATATCCTTTATAAATGCTACCCAAACAATCTTACATACCTAATTAAACAATCTAATTTATACTATTTCTCTGGAAAAAAAATACAAAAATCTTGTAGCTGCAACTGGTAAGGTCGGATTCCCGTCAGTACTCTAATTTCAATTGTAAAACTTCAAACCCTTCCATCTATTTGCCTTGGTGTATCCTCATTTCTCTTCAATGATGAAATTCAAACTTTTGGTTCTGATTCTCTTCACTGATATATTTCTCTGCAAGAAGAGAAAAAGTTTTTGTAAGATTAAAATCATTTGTTCTTTTCTATGCACATCTGAGTAGACTACTGGATTGATATCTAAATCTATATGCTGCCCATTGTTTCCTAGACCTTTATATTTGCTAAAGTATCTCACAGGAGATAATAATCACATGTATCATTATTTCAATTCTAATGTATGCCCTATTTTTGTGCTTTTATGTCTGGTACTGTAATTTGGTGCTCTTTCAATAGAATAATTTACAAGAGTAATAAGTATAACATATAAATATTTCTATACACTTCATCATTTTTATTTATTTTTTCTTTCTTTCACATATTATTTATTATATATAGTCTAATCCAAATTCCATTTAACATCTATAGAAGAATATATATATATATATATATATTGCAATCTTCTTAAGTGAATTGTTATTGTAAAACTTTCATGAAAACCCACAAAAAAGTTAGATGGAGATAAGGAGGAGAGTCCAAATGTCCAATTAAGAACACTTAACAATGCTAACATACCATGTTATTAAGGAAAAAGTACAATGTATTATAAATAAAAAGTACAATAGAATAATACTAACTATGATAAATTGATAATTAGTAAAATTTTAATTCACAAATATCAAATTTTAATTATTAGAAAAATTTTATAATTTACATATTATGATAAATTGATAATTAGTAAAATTCCTGTTTTCACATATTTTAGTCCTTTCTAATTTTAATTGGTCATATATTTAGTTATTATGATATTTTAATTGTTAAAATTAAATTCTTGACCACAAGTTTTATCTAATAATTAAAAATATAAAATCTATGTATTGAGAACATTCTTTAGTAACCATTAGAAGAGTAATTCTTCTTGTGAGATACCTAACACAATGTTAATTACATGCTAAACAATAATGCGTAAACTTCATGAAAAGAGTTAACATTAGAAGACTAATTCTTCTTTAGTTTACATTTTTTTGGGGGGGTTTAATAACTCTTGTGATTAATAATGGTGATTCTAATCTATTGCATTTTTGTTTCTGCTTTAGCTTTGTGTGTCTTCAAGTCTTACTTGTAAGGCTCAGATTTGCTGTAAATCTCTCCATTTCCCCATCATCATAAGGATTAATTTGTTGGTTTGGTCTGTAGCTATTTGGTGAGGACTTTCTTCTTCACCCTATACATGTGTGTGTGTGTGTGTGTATAGAAGTAATTTTTCTCTTCTTGATCCTATTTATTACACATATGTTTATACTAGTAGTGATAGGACAAGTCTGTTGTTGAATAAAATGTTGTTGAGGTTGCTATTTCAATTAAAATGTTGGGCATTGTGCTCCCTTGTGCATTTCTTTTATTCTATGTTTGTGATAGGTTGGTTAAATTACAAGAAAAATGACATTTAAAATAGAAGAACTTCCCATGTTCACATATATTATCTAAAGTCATTTTCTGCATCATAAGTAGTTATTCTCGTTGTGTGCTTGACCTTCTCATTTAGGAAACTCAACATGTTTTAAGTAGAATTAATGTATATTATCTACTCTAATTAAAAGATAAGCAACCTTATATGGTCTTACTAATATTTTTAGATGCCAAATTGGGAAATAGAAGAGTTGAAACTGGACTTTCTTGCTATTCCTGCCTACATCATGGTTAAGTTAGTAGCAATTAAAACACATGAAAATTATTTCTGTAGCAATATACATGGATACAATTCCTACTTGTTCATTGCGAAGGGTTTCAATGGTTGGTTCAATGACTTAAGCAATTTTAATTTTTGGCAAAGTTGCATAAGAAAATGACAAAATGAAATTTTTATCACAATTGAAGGCAATAAACTACTCATTATTATAAGTACGTATTGCTTTCCTAATTCCTATATTAGAGATCATTATGTAAGCAGTACCAATTCATGACATGCGGTTGACTCAGTATAGTCAAATATTTCACTTTTTTCTTTTCCATATTTTCACATGAAAAAACCCATGCCTTTGTTTGGTTAGAGTTGTGCATTTTTGGTGTTTGTTGTCTCAAGGCATGAAAACCCACTAGCAACTAAAGTGTGGCTCTAATGTCATCAAATAGGTGTTTCTTAACAGCTTTGCCTAATCATCTTTTATTCTTCTGTCTTGTGGCCTATCACCATGTTTTCTGATATTAGCCATGGAGAAGGGATTTTAGTTGTTTTCTATCAGTACAAGTACACTCTGCTTTTTGGGTTCCCATCGTTATGTTTACCTATAAGTGTTCATATCTCACCTGATGTTGGTTTCAAGTTGTTCTGAAAACATTTCCTATAATTAGTCTGCTCTTGAGCGTGGAAAATTGGAAATGTTCATACAGCACTGCTAAAAAAAAGCCTTTTTAAGACACGTAATCTATGTCGGTCATAGAGAAACCGCTTTAGATATTGATACGGTGGCATTTTTGTAATTATTGTGAAAGAAATTGTAATTTACGACACACATTCTAAGGAGATTTTTGAAAACAGCCTTAAAATGTTATGTTTTATAAAATTTACGTCGATTTTAGTCAACACTGCTAAAATATGCATTTACACACATTATTGTTTTTATGCCAAACAAGTCAAATGTAAAAGTGAGATGAGGATTTTGACATGTAAATATCATTTTTGAGAATTTAAGTAACATAGGAGTATTGATGAATAATGAATGGTTGATTACGTGTAAGCCTCTTGCGATGCATAGATAGAAAGAAAACACTCATGGATAATTAATAAAAGAATCTTACTATTGAGAGAGAGCATGGGAATTTTGAAAGATAAAAAAAGTAGTAGTATTTTACTAGCTCCAGAATCTCATATATTCTAGTCGCATTTTGAGTTTGCCTAATTATAATAGGTAAAATAATTAGGCTTACTGGGATATTATGCATCACACCAATTCACCAAAGAATGTTGTGAGAACAAAGTAGCACACGCAAAGGAAAATAGCCAGTTTAATTACCACCTAATTATCTTGAAAAAATGCTTAGTATTTGGTATTCAATTGAAAAAAATGGCTTTCTGAGTGCGGGTGGGGGTAAATTCAGGGTGTTGTTTACCTGAAGTGATTCTGCTACTATTTTTTACTTCTGGGGGTAAACATTAAGGATATACCAATTATAGAAACAACAGAGTGATCTATTGTGTTCAAACTTAGCAACATTTTCCCTTATATTTACAGCTCACAGTTGACTTCACTTAATTTAGTTAAAATGTTTGACTTTGTTTAAGGTTTTTTTTTTTTACTTATAAGTGAAGTGAACTTTGAACTCTATCTTTTTCCATTTGGAATTCTCTGCTCATAATTTTCAACACAGAAGGCCCACCTTCCTCTTTGTTATGAGCATTTTTTCTTACTAGTGATCATTACTTTTTTTACCACTCCGTGGTGTTGTCCTGTTTTCCACTGGCTTAGAATTTTGATTTTATTTTTCATTTACTAAAGGGTGCTTCTAATTTTGTGTCATGCCATGCCCCTGTTAATCTTTCTGCATAGTCCATGTCATCAGGAATCAAGTTAAAATTGTACCAACAAAAATAAAATGTAATCTGGAAAAACTATGATGGCAAAAATTGAGAAAATGGAACTAGCTATATGAGTTTTGAAAGTTAAAACAATATAATATACTTTTAATTTCTAATCCATAATCTGTGACACATACTTGAACAGAAAAGTAATTTTCAACATATAAACTTGAAACTTTAATAAAACACTTTATTCTTTTATCTAGCTATTTTTTAGTTGCTACTCTTTAAATAGTTTCTTGATAATGCTTAATATTAGGTCCTGTGTAGATAATGTCATTTGTTGCCTTTGCTAAGGTTATAACTGTATGTTACTTGAGAATTGAGATGATATGCATTTATGATGAGTGATGTGCCATCATTTTCTTCTATTTTCTAAACCCTTTTTGCACCATTTTAATCATTGATTGATCTTAATTGTCAATTAATTAGGCAGTTTTATTATTTGGGCTCATTTAGCTAATTTGATGTTTTTAATCTAATTTCAGGAATTAATGAAACATTGGGCTTAATCCGGATTTTTGTTGTGGACTTGAAGAGGGCAAATAAAGCAGCGCTTACCTTAGTTAATTTCTAATTAGGAAATTTCGCAATTTTATTTTATGTTGTTCAGTGTTTATTTCGTTTTGGGCCAGAGTATTGTAATAGGGCCCAGTGACTTTGAGTGACTCTTTTTAAATAGCTGCCTTGGGATTCGTGAAGGCAGTCTGTTATGCTATTTTCATTATTCAGAGCTTTGGTTTTAGGTTTTCACGTTTTTCTGTTCCCTTGTTACAATTTTCGTTCTTAATGCAAATTTCCGTTTTCTGCTTCTAATTACGAGTTCATTCTTGCTTCTTCTTCTACTTTCATTTACGTTTCTGTTCATTTACGTTTCTGTTCATTTACGTTCTTGTTCATTTACGTTTCTGCTTCATGTTTCATTTGCGTTTTCTGTTTGAATCAATGGAAGGCTAGATTTTCTGGTGTTGTTTCCTTTTGAGGACGAAGCCCAACTCTCTTTGAGGTTTCGTTTGTAATGTGGTTTCCTGGCAGTTTTCCCTTCACCAGTTATCCCAATTTCGTGAATATTAATCAGTGCATGCTTCGTGTTCGATTAATTGCCTCTGAGCCTAACTTGCATTCATGCTTAATGGACGAAGGGCTAACTGGTGTATGTGGTGCCTAATCACGTATTGAAAACCCTAAGTTGATTTTCACTTAGTAAATTGAAATAGGGTTGGATTAAGTGGTTGACTGTTAGGGACGAATTCTCCATAACCCAGGATAAGAGAGTGGCTTCTGAATCAGAGGAAACAACCCGTTTTTAATATTAGTAGTTTCGTATTCCATTTTATTTGTTCTGCTCTTTAATTACCAAACAACCAAACCCCCCCCCCCCCATCGTTACTGTTACTGCAAGTATATTATGAACATTTGGCTTGTCACTGCTCGTTGGGAAACGACCTAGGATCACTTCCTAGTTACTGCATTTTCATGTTTATTTGATTCGGGTACGACCTCGATCAAATTTGGCGCCGTTGCCGGGGAGCAGTGTCCAAAGGTTCATAATAGCTAGCTAGTGTTGTGTGTTTAATCCTTTCGTGTTTTATGTTTAATTGTTAGTATTGTGTTAGTATGTGTGTTAGTGTTTAGTGTCCTGGTATTTTGTTTAATGTGTGTTCTGTCAAAAGTTTTTTATTTTTCAAGTTTTATTCACTTATTTTTCTTAACCTACCAATTTTAGCTTTCATAGTTAGACTTTGAATTTTTGTCTGAAATTTTTTGTGCTTTCTTCTCATAATTTTATAAGGTTGCTCACAAAATTTCAAGTCATTTGGATATCATTTGAGGGTAGCTGTAGTTCAAACCTACACCTTTATTTACATGACAAGGCAACTAGTTGTGTGCATGCTGAATGTAGTGTATGACTAGAGGCAATCCATCTGACTTACAACCCTTTGATCCTGAGATAGATAGGACATTTCATAGATTAGTTAGGCATCATTTTATACCTTTTGATCATTCTGAGCATTCCATTACTGGTGAATCTGTGCATTCTGTTATTGGTGATTTTGAACATCCTGATCTTGAGCATTATAATTTTGAGCATTCTGATTCTGAGCATTCTGATTTTGCACATTCTGAGAACATGGCACAACCTCCACCCCGTGAGAGGACTCTAAGGGAAATGGCTGCACCTGATTTCACCTACGAAAGCTTGTGCATCCAATACCCTGATGAGGATGTCCCATATGTTCTTAAAACTGGACTGATTCATTTGCTTCCAAAGTTTCATGGCCTTGCAGGTGAAGACCCGCACAAACATTTGAAAGAATTTCACATTGTCTGCTCCACCATGAAACCCCCAGATGTCCAAGAGGATCACATATTTCTGAAGGCTTTTCCTCATTCATTAGAGGGAGTGGCAAAGGACTGGCTGTATTACCTTGCTCCAAGGTCCATCACGAGTTGGGATGACCTTAAGAGAGTATTCTTAGAAAAAAATTTCCCTGCTTCCAGGACCACAGCCATCAGGAAGGATATCTCAGGTATTAGACAACTCAGTGGAGAGAGCCTGTATGAGTACTGGGAGAGATTTAAGAAACTATGTGCCAGTTGCCCCCACCATCAGATTTCAGAACAACTTCTTCTCCAATATTTTTATGAAGGACTCAGTAATATGGAGAGAAGTATGATAGATGCTGCCAGTGGTGGAGCCCTTGGAGACATGACTCCTGCTGAAGCCAGAAATTTAATTGAGAAGATGACTTCCAACTCTCAGCAGTTTAGCACCAGAAATGATGCCATAGTCATTAGAGGAGTGCATGAGGTAGCTACAAACTCAGCTGCATCATCTGAGACTAAGAAGCTTGAAGGAAAACTGGATGCATTGGTTAACTTGGTAACCCAGCTGGCCTTGAATCAGAAATCTGTACCTGTTGCAAGGGTTTGTGGTTTGTGCTCCTCTGCTAACCACCATACAGACCTTTGACCTTCCATGCAGCAACCTGGAGAAATCGAGCAGCCTGAAGCTTATGCTGCAAATATTTACAATAGACCTCCTCAACCTCAGCAGCAAAATCAACCACAGCAGAACAATTATGACCTCTCCAGCAACAGATACAACCCTGGATGGAGGAATCACCCTAACCTCAGATGGTCCAGCCCTCAACAACAACAACAGCAGCCTGCTCCTTCCTTCCAAAATGCTGCTGGCCCAAGCAGACCATACATTCCTCCACCAATCCAACAACAGCAACAACCCCAGAAACAACCAACAGTTGAGGCCCCTCCACAACCTTCCCTCGAAGAACTTGTGAGGCAAATGACTATGCAAAACATGCAGTTTCAGCAAGAGACCAGAGCCTCCATTCAGAGCTTAACCAATCAGATGGGACAATTGGCTACCCAATTGAATCAACAACAGTCCCAGAATTCTGACAAGCTGCCTTCTCAAGCTGTCCAAAATCCCAAAAATGTCAGTGCCATTTCATTGAGGTCGGGAAAGCAGTGTCAAGGACCTCAACCTGTAGCACCTTCCTCATCTGCAAATGAACCTGCCAAACTTCACTCTACTCCAGAAAAAGGTGATGACAAAAATTTACCTAACAATTTCTGTGCAGGTGAATCTTCTTCCACAGGTAATTCTGATTTGCAGAAGCAGCACATTCCCCCTCTTCCATTCCCTCCAAGAGCAGTTTCCAACAAAAAAATGGAAGAGGCAGAGAAAGAGATCTTGGAAACGTTTAGAAAAGTAGAGGTAAACATACCTCTGTTGGATGCAATAAAGCAAATTCCAAGATATGCCAAATTCTTGAAGGAGCTGTGCACAAATAAGCGGAAGCTTAAAGGAAGTGAACGGATTAGCATGGGCAGAAATGTCTCTGCATTGATTGGTAAATCTGTTCCTCAAATTCCTGAAAAATGCAAAGATCCAGGTACATTCAGCATACCTTGTATTATAGGGAATAGTAAGTTTGACAATGCCATGCTAGATTTAGGAGCTTCTGTTAGTGTTATGCCTCTGTCTATTTTTAGTTCTCTATCTTTAGGTCCCTTGCAGTCAACTGATATGGTAATTCATTTCGCTAATAGAAGTGTTGCCTACCCTGTTGGTTTCATAGAAGATGTCTTAGTTAGAGTTGGTGAACTGATTTTCCCTGTTGATTTTTATATTTTGAATATGGAAGATGGATTCTCTCAAGGATCAGTTCCCATCATTCTAGGCAGACCCTTTATGAAAACTGCTAGAACTAAGATAGATGTTTATGCAGGCACACTATCCATGGAGTTTGGTGATATAACTGTTCGTTTTAATATTCTGGATGCTATGAAATACCCATCTGAAGATCTTTCTGTATTTCGTGCTGAAATAATTGACCATGTTGTTGATGAATACATGACTGATCTTTATTCTAATCTGCATGCCTCTCACTCTTCATGCATTGAGTCTGAAATTGTACTTGATCATGTCTGAATTTGATGCTGAGAGTGAATTTGAGAGTGATATTGATTGCATGTCTGGTGGTGGTGTTTTACCTCTTGAGATTGATTTTATAGAGTCAGATAAGACTAACCATGTTTCAGGAAGTACACATACCTCTGATTTTCTTTATGAGGTAAAGGCTGAGAAACCATCTCCTTCTACCACTGTCCAACCGACCACACCAGAATTAAAGCCTCTGCCATCAAATTTAAAATACGCTTACTTAGATGATAGCAAGAGTTTTCCAGTGATTATATCTGCCTCCCTTGTTGATGAGCAAGAGGAGAAGTTGTTGTCAGTTCTCAAGAAGCATAAGAAGGCTATAGGCTGGACCCTGGCGGACATTCCTGGTATTAGCCCATCCACAAGTATGCATCGAATAAATTTAGAGGATGGAGCTAAACCAGTAAGACAGCCACAGAGAAGACTCAACCGGGTGATTCTTGATGTAGTGAAGAAGGAGATAACCAAGCTTTTGCAAGCTGGAATCATTTATCCTATCTCCGACAGCCAATGGGTGAGTCCCGTCCAGGTAGTCCCGAAGAAGACCGGCCTCACAGTGATAAAAAATGAGAAGGAGGAGCTAATTCCTACTCGGGTGCAAAACAGTTGGAGAGTCTGCATTGACTATAGGAGGCTGAACCAGGTTACCAAAAAGGACCATTTTCCCCTGCCATTCATTGACCAGATGCTTGAACGCCTGGCAGGTAAATCCCACTACTGTTTCCTTGATGGTTTTTCTGGTTATATGCAAATTACTATTGCTCCTGAGGATCAGGAAAAGACCACATTCACCTGCCCCTTCGACACTTTTGCTTATAGGAGGATGCCTTTCGGCCTGTGCAATGCCCCTGGTACCTTCCAGCGGTGCATGATTAGTATTTTTAGTGATTTTTTAGAAAATTGCATAGAGGTGTTTATGGATGATTTCACTGTATATGGATCCTCTTTTGTTGGTTGTTTGAATAGTTTGGAAAAAGTTTTGAATAGATGCATTGAAACTAACCTTGTTCTAAATTTTGAAAAATGTCATTTTATGGTTGAGCAAGGTATAGTTTTAGGCCACATTATTTCCAATAAGGGTATTGAAGTAGATCCTGCAAAAATTTCTGTTATTTCACAATTGCCTTACCCCTCTTGTGTGCGAGAGGTGCGATCTTTTCTTGGTCATGCGGGATTCTACAGGCGCTTTATAAGGGATTTTAGCAAAGTAGCCCTTCCATTGTCCAATTTGTTGCAAAAGGAGGTGGAGTTTGACTTTAATGACAGATGCAAAGAGGCTTTTGATTGCCTCAAAAGAGCGCTGACTACCACTCCCATCATCCAGGCACCCGACTAGACAGCCCCTTTTGAGCTTATGTGTGATGCATCAAATTATGCATTGGGGGCTGTCCTTGCTCAGAAAATTGATAAATTGCCCAGGGTGATATACTATGCTTCTAGGACTTTAGATGCTGCCCAAGCAAATTATACTACTACTGAGAAGGAGCTTCTAGCCATAGTTTTTGCTCTTGAAAAATTTCGATCTTATTTGCTTGGTACCCGCATTATTGTTTATACTGATCATGCAGCTTTAAAGTACTTGTTGAAGAAGGCTGATTCTAAGCCTAGGTTGATCCGATGGATGCTCTGGCTCCAAGAGTTTGACTTGGAGATCCGAGATAGGAGCGGAGCACAAAATCTAGTTGCTGATCATTTGAGTCGGATCGAACGTGTATCTGATGCAAATTCACCTATTCGGGATGATTTCCCGGATGATCATTTGTATATATTGTATAGTATTTCTGACTCTCTTTCTACTCCCTGGTTTGCTAACATTGTCAATTATTTAGTTGCCTCTATTTTTCCTCCCTTAGCATCTAAGGCCCAAAAAGATAAAATTAAAAGTGATGCTAAGCATTTTATCTGGGATGACCCCTACTTGTGGAAATTGTGCAGTGATCAGGTCATTAGACGGTGCATTCCAGATCATGAGACTGACTCAGTCCTGCAGTTCTGTCATTCTTCTGCACCGGGAGGTCATCTGGGTGTTCAAAGGACAGCTCGCAAAGTGCTTGATTGTGGTTTTTATTGGCCCACCATCTTTAAAGATGCGTGGAAGATCTGCAGCACTTGTGAGCAGTGTCAGAGAGCAGGAAATACACTTACATGGCGACAACAAATGCCTCAGCAACCTATGCTATTCTGTGAGGTGTTTGATGTCTGGGGTATAGATTTCATGGGTCCTTTTCCTGTCTCTTTTGGTTATGTTTACATTCTCCTTGCAGTTGACTATGTTTCAAAATGAGTGGAAGCCAAGCCCACTAGAACTAATGATGCTAAAGTTGTCGCAGACTTTGTCAGGTCTAATATGTTTTGCAGGTTTGGAGTACCTAAAGCAATTGTTAGTGATCAAGGAACCCATTTTTGCAACAGGACAATGCATTCCCTGCTTAAAATGTACGGGGTGGTACACAGGGTATCCACACCATACCACCCCCAGACCAATGGTCAGGCAGAAATTTCTAACCGAGAAATCAAGCGAATTTTAGAGAAGATTGTGCAGCCAAGCAGGAAAGATTGGAGTACCAGGCTTGATGATGCTCTCTGGGCACATCGGACTGCCTACAAAGCACCCATAGGAATGTCTCCTTATCGGGTTGTCTTTGGAAAGGCATGTCATCTTCCAGTAGAAATTGAGCACAAAGCTTACTGGGCAGTGAAGACTTGCAACTTCTCTATGGATCAAGCTGGTGAGGAAAGAAAGTTGCAACTGAGTGAGTTAGATGAAATCCGCCTAGAAGCCTATGAGAATGCCAAGTTCTACAAAGAAAAGACCAAGAAGTTCCATGATAGCATGATAGTTAAAAAAGACTTCGTGGTTGGGCAAAAAGTGTTATTGTATAATTCTAGGCTTGGACTCATGAGTGGTAAGTTGAGATCTAAGTGGATTGGTCCTTTTGTTGTTACTAATGTTTTTCCTTATGGTACAGTTGAGATCAAAAGCGACTCCACAAACAAGAGCTTCAAGGTCAACGGACATCGACTTAAGCCATTCCTCACGAACCCTTCTTTAGTGGACGTAGTGGTGGAAGAGACTTCCTTACTCCACCCTACTCTTCCTCCACCATGACTTAGGGAGTTTTTCTTTTCCTATCTCCTTCTTTGCTTTTATTACACTTGTCCGATTCTCTTTGACGATTTAATTGTTTTTAATCTTTTAATTGTGCTACATTGAGGACAATGTGTTGTTTAAGTATGGGGGGGAGTATTCTTTGGTTTTGCTAGTTTTGTTGGTTTTGTTAATTTGTTAGTTGTGTTAATTTGTTAATGTTGTTAGTTTCGTCGGATTTTTAGTTTAATATTTTGGGTCAATTTTGTGTGCACGTACGATTTTGCATGTTTTTCTTTGAATTATAGGATATGTTCAAGAAATGGGTAATTGTTTTGAAAATAAAAGTTCTTGACATTTTGTGACTTGAAATCCTTGATTCTTCTCTACATGTCATGATAGTTTTGAAAGCTCAATTTGAAAGTGATGAGTTTACCTTTGTGAGAATTTGAGCCATCCATCATCATAATCATTTGGTGTGTTTTTCCCCATTGATTGCTTGCACAATATCCTTGGCTTGATTCTTGTTGATGCGTCCTAATTCACATGCATATTTGGAAATGATTGAGGCAATTTTGTTCTTATAAGGTTCTAGCCAAATGGACTTACCTTGAATTAATTCCTTTGATAGCCCTTTTTGAGCCTTGTTTCCCTTTCCTTGTTTTGAAGCTCACTACAAGCCTTAAGTGAAAAACCATGATATCACCATATCCTTAAGGAATTTTTGAGCTTTGGAATTGTTTTGGGAATAAGTGTGGGGGGTTTTTGTTTCATTGGACAACTTGTTTTGTTGGCTATGCTTCATGATGTATTCTGGGCCATACTTGATGTACATTGTATATTGGTTAAATGTTGGACATGCTGAATGAAATGTTGTTTCTCAAAGGCTATAGGGTTCTAAAAAAAAATCGAAAAAAAAAATTCGAAAAAAGAAAAAGAAAAGCAACAAAGTTGAGTGAATAAGATCTTAAATGGCACAAGAATGATGAAACTCTTGGTTCTACTCTTCATGTTTAAATTTTATCTTTACTTCTTTTTATTTTCTTATTTTTTTTCTTAATATGCACTTATTCCCCATTGCTCCTCTATTCCTTTGGGATTTAGCCACTTATTCCATATTTCTCCATACCTTGTCCTTGGCCCCATTACAACCTTAAAAGACCTTTTGATCCTCATGTGCTTGTGTTTGTGGGTTGATTGTCAATTTTAGAATCTTGCCAAGTCTATGTGGTGTTTGCTTTCATGGGTGCTTTGAGGGTAAATAGTAGCCTAGACACTTGAGAGATAGAGTGTATATCTTGTGAGGCTTTATCACTTTTCATTCTTAAGCTGATTAACTATTTTGCCATGATTGGGTTGCTTGGATGATTTTCATGAATGTCTTGACTTTTTGGATCTCCTTATGTTAAATGTTACCCATTCCTTTCATTCCTTGATGTTCATTGAGAAATATATGAATGTTTTTGTTTGTCTCTCTTTGATATCCTTGGATTTTGTTCTTTGTTTCATTTTTCCCAGGAGTGCAAAAGGCTAAGTATGGGGGGTTTTGATGTGCCATCATTTTCTTCTATTTTCTAAACCCTTTTTGCACCATTTTAATCATTGATTGATCTTAATTGTCAATTAATTAGGCAGTTTTATTATTTGGGCTCATTTAGCTAATTTGATGTTTTTAATCTAATTTCAGGAATTAATGAAACATTGGGCTTAATCCGGATTTTGGTTGTGGACTTGAAGAGGGCAAATAAAGCAGCGCTTACCTTAGTTAATTTCTAATTAGGAAATTTCGCAATTTTATTTTATGTTGTTCAGTGTTTATTTCGTTTTGGGCCAGAGTATTGTAATAGGGCCCAGTGACTTTGAGTGACTCTTTTTAAATAGCTGCCTTGGGATTCGTGAAGGCAGTCTGTTATGCTATTTTCATTATTCAGAGCTTTGGTTTTAGGTTTTCACGTTTTTCTGTTCCCTTGTTACAGTTTTCGTTCTTAATGCAAATTTCCGTTTTCTGCTTCTAATTACGAGTTCATTCTTGCTTCTTCTTCTACTTTCATTTACGTTTCTGTTCATTTACGTTTCTGTTCATTTAGGTTCTTGTTCATTTACGTTTCTGCTTCATGTTTCATTTGCGTTTTCTGTTTGAATCCATGGAAGGCTAGATTTTCTGGTGTTGTTTCCTTTTGAGGACGAAGCCCAACTCTCTTTGAGGTTTCGTTTGTAATGTGGTTTCCTGGCAGTTTTCCCTTCACCAGTTATCCCAATTTCGTGAATATTAATCAGTGCACGCTTCATGTTCGATTAATTGCCTCTGAGCCTAACTTGCGTTCATGCTTAATGGACGAAGGGCTAACTGGTGTATGTGGTGCCTAATCACGTATTGAAAACCCTAAGTTGATTTTCGCTTAGTAAATTGAAATAGGGTTGGATTAAGTGGTTGACTGTTAGGGACGAATTCTCCATAACCCAGGATAAGAGAGTGGCTTCTGAATCAGAGGAAACAACCCGTTTTTAATATTAGTAGTTTCGTATTCCATTTTATTTGTTCTGCTCTTTAATTACCAAACAACCAAACCCCCCCCCCCCATCGTTACTGTTACTGCAAGTATATTATGAACATTTGGCTTGTCACTGCTCGTTGGGAAACGACCTAGGATCACTTCCTAGTTACTGGATTTTCATGTTTATTTGATTCGGGTACGGCCTCGATCAATGAGTAACTAAAACTTGTTGTGCACTAGAATAATTATATATAGTTAATTTGGAATTTTGAAGACATATTATAAGGAAATTTGTCAAACATAAACCAGTATATACTACTTATAACCTCTGGATACTTGTCTACCTAGTAGGAAAATTTGTCAAGAGTAATATTAGTTTTGCTCTAGCCAAGTAATATTAGTTTCCTGGCAAGAGTTTTAGAACTCATGAACCAACTCCCGCAAGTCCATAACTAATTTTTAGTATAGCTTCTAAACAAATAAATACAAGCAAGTAAAGATAATTGGTAGAAGAATTTAAAGAAAGAAGTTGTACCCATAAAAAAATGACAAAACCTAAAATTATACACATCCTGGATAAATAAAGATGCGGCTTTTTCACCAATGAAAACAATCTAATATGCTATACATATCAGTTGTACGTACTTTCTATCTAACTTTCCCATGCTCTTGTAAGCTTGTTGGATATGAAGTGTCTGAAAAATTGAATGTAAAAGGGCGATTGAATTTGTAAAACCTCTATTTTTGAAAACTTTAAAATTGTTAAAAATAAAGAAATAGCCTCAGTTTCGGTCAATTGGATATCAACCCGGTACCCATGTGAGTATACTCTGCTAATTAGGTCTCGCATTAGAAAATTAATTGTCACCTTTCACCTTTTCTTTCTCTATAAGGATGGGCCTTAAGTATTTGAATCATTTTGTAAATAATTTGGAAATGAAGAGACCCACTTTAAAGTTTGTAGTCTCTATGTTTTGTATTATAGGAGTTACGGAGGTTGCTTCTACTTAACTATAGATTTCTTTACTTTTTTCCTCCAATTTTCTTTTAAAGTCCTCATTCTACTCTGCAATAGCAAAGAACTTAAGATGAGTCATGAGTCACTACTATCCACTCTCTCATGGGTATCCTTGCCATGTATTGTATACTTTTTATTTACGATGAAGTTGGCACTACATGAAAGTGGTGGTAAGAAGATGCTTATTAATGAAAAACTATGATCAAGTGTTGAAAATGTGAGAAATTGAATGTGATTTGTATGGAGTAAACTCTAACTTTTTTCGTTAAAATTGTAAGCGTTTTTTAACTTAAAAAAAATATTTTAGTCCCTACTTTGCAAAATATGATTCAGTTTAGTCTATTTTAGTGTAAAATGACAATAAAAATATAGTTTAGTCCCTACCATCTTTGACACTGTAGGCCAAGCTAGCCTCTTCTCCTTCCAATCAACCCCACGACGTCGAGGAACTTCCCGGCTCGAACTTCAAAGTTCGTGAACAAATTAGTTTGCATCAAGGAGTGGCAGTTTGTCAACAAGGACATTGGAGTCAAGAAACCAGGTTAGTGAAAAAATTACCTTCTTTTAGTCAAATTAAGGTTGCCTTAGTGTTCAACAGACGTCGTGGGTTCAACATAACTTAACCTTTTTTTGTTGTTGTTGTTTGGTAATGGTGGTTGCAGGGAAGATATTTGAACAACAACTGATACATACTTCACTGGGCTGCAAACGGGTCAGTGTGTATTTGTTGATTTTATCTGGTTAATGCATGCTCATATATAGTTGTTACTTAGGGTGATGTTGTTTAAGTAAATTCAGTTGAATGGATTGAAGATTATTTATGTTCATGCTAACAATTTTTTATTTTGTGTGATTAGGGAAATTTGTGTTTGCCTGTATTTATGTGTTTACAGTGTATGTAATTTTAATTTTAGGTGTACTAGATATAATACTGTAGGTTTTGGATTATATATGAATGAATGGAAGGTATTTGGGTTGGGTTATGGTTACTCCAGAAAGAGAACAATAACCATCAGATGCAGAATTTGTTAACACTCCAATACTAGAAACTTTAATTACCAGACATGGTTTGACAGTGACTTCATTTTCTCTCCTGCAAATGACAATGAACTTGGACAACTGGCTTAGCATAATTTCATTATAAGAAGGAATTAGTTCTCTTGCACATTCTGAAACTGAAACGTCCACTAAAACACAAGTTTTAGACCATAAATAATTAACTTGTATTCTTGAATGGTGGAGATATATCTGTTCTTCAACATGCTGACCAGTACAACTATGGTCTTTCTCAGTCCTAGATGGCCCAGGTGACAAAGACCCAACCTCATCTGTGGTACCCACCCTGTCTTATAACACTGTTTGGGAACAACAAAGAATCTAAGTAAAAGTCTAAAGTCAGGAATTATTAGACAAACATAGGTAGTATAAATACAAGCATTGTACAAAAATCAACAAACCTGATCCCACAAATTTGTAATTACTAGAATGATGAGTTCCCTAGTTAAATAACAACAACAAAACCAAAAATATAAATTAAAAAACTACGGAAGAAAATATAAACCATTATTAGTCAGTCGCATCTTCCTCCAATTCATGTGTCTCCAATCATGCTAAATAAAGAAAAAAGTTCTAAAAAATGTGTTATCTGATTTGAGAGAAACATTGAGAAAAAATAATACAATCATGCTAAATAATATTTAGACCCTAATAGTATAACAAAAAATAAAAAAGAGAATATGCATATCGTTTTATCACTTCCTGGAATCGTTTTACCACCCACTCCCAACCTGATTTTTTAGGCAGGGGAGATGAAAACCTTAATTTGTTGCAGGTTCTTGTGTTATTTTTCATTATACTAAGTGATTGTTTTTTATATAGATGATATGCATCCTCCTCCACCAGAGGCAATAAATAATATTATTTAAGTCGGATAGAATTATGGGTTACGGGTGATAATTCTATTTTTTAAAATATTTAATATAATTATATATTTAAGACTTAAATTCAAATCTTTTAATTAAAGTAGGATAATTTTGCACCAATTGACCTAGATACTGAATGGTTTATTATATCAAGTGAATACTTTTTTTGCCCATAGAATTTCTATTTTTTTCACTTTTTCTGTCCCATGTTCAAACAATTCAACGGGTACCAAGGGTTGAATAAGCTAATATGAAATTATTTTAATATAATTAATAATTATGAATTTGAATTTTTGATATGTTTTTGCACAAGGATGAACCTAAGATTAAAGTAAACATCTTGAAATTATAAAAGTTAATTACTAGTTTCACATGCCATAAATTGAAAGCCTCAATCTATGAATGACATTGGAGTTGTTCTCCGTTGTTCTCTTCCACACACTTTTTTAAAGCCTGCTGATTTTTGTTTGGTTAGTACTGTTCTTTGTTATGCAGATTGACTATGTCTATAATAACTAACAAGAAATGACAAAGACATGGTAAATATACAGCATAATTAGCTAACACAAACAAGTCAATACCAAGTCATGTTATTTGCAGTTTCATCTTACTAATGAACATGGTTCACACTTGAAAACTATAACCACAAAATGTGAGACAGAAAATTACTGACCAAATCCTATGATTAGATCACCAACACAACTACTTGAAAGTTGACCTTTTTAAATCTATCGTATAATAAATAAGGACCTCTTTAAAACTACCAACCATAGTCATCCTTTGTTTGACTTTAGACATGGTATGGCAAGACTGAGCAATCAGAAAACCAGTACTAGTGAATTCAAAATGGAATTCAACCATGGTTTGATACATTTCTATCTACACATTGTAAGCACCCCAGCCAAGTGTGGAACCAATCTCTAGAGATAAGGAATGTATCAATCCTACTTTGGTATTACAATTATAACCCAGAGTTGTAACCTTCTTCATTAATCCATACAACATTTAAAAATATTCAACATTCGTTGGGTTACACAAATCTCCTGCCATAAAAGTATGCACCTCTGTATATGGTTCAACACTTGTATTATCATAAAATTTGTTTGTCAATTAAGTTAGCAATGTATGATTTTATTTATATTTTCATCAGCTGCTGATAAACGATGTATAATTTGTTGTGCTTCACAATTGTCTACACATTGTTGTGGTTTCCGTGGCTGCAATTTATGAGTTCTGTATTGGACAATTCACACTTTCTTGGTTAACCCACGAGAAAACTGATAGTATTTGAAGCTTCCATTACTGCAGCCATCTATCTAGGTATGTAAGTCAATAGGAATTTTATTTGGATTGTAAGTTTGTTGTTCCATAAATTACTATTATTGTTCATAAAAAATATGTGCATTGTGAGTGAACCCTAGTTTCCCGTTTGAGATTCCATACCATGATTAATACGGATAGTTTGGATTAGTTGTGGTATGGATTCTTGAATTGTCCGTTCGGACAGTTTGGGAACTCTTTTTTTTTTTACTTCATTCATAGTTATAGGTTAAGTATGTTGTGGTATATTTGATTTGATTTTGGTTTATTGCGTATTGCTTTGTTCTCCAGGTGCATACTTGATTGCGGTCAATTTAGGTGACCGCTTTCATTTTGTGTATTTGGAGACCAATGCGAAATGCTACCAAAATTTCATCAAATTTAGCATAACATACTTAACTTGTACATATGAATGAAGCAAAAAAGTTTTTTCCTGAATGGGATAGGACCTGACCTTCATATAAAAAAAGTGAGATTGTCATGCATATGCCATAACAGATGCCCTCTTGTAGAACAAAAAACATGTATAGAAGTTGGATTCAAGCACCACGCATAAGTGACGAGTATGAAAATGGGGTTGAAGATTTCTTGAAGTTTGCACAACAACATGCACCAGCTGTGGGTGGAAAGTATTTCTGCCCGTGCGTAAACTATGTGAATGGAAGGTGTCAGGCATTATTTGTCATTAGATCACATCTAATTTGTGACGGCTTTATTCGGAGTTATAAAAATTGGATATGGCTCGGTGAATTGCCAGAGGTCTCAACAGCCATCGACAATGAGGTGGTACATGTAGAAACTGAAGATCGAATGGAAGACATGATACGTGATCTTGGGCAAGAGGGATTTTTGCAAGCTCATGCACCCTATTATGAAGATTTGGAAACAGATTCCAAGTTACCATTGTATTTGGGGTGCACAACCTTCACTCGGTTATCTGCAGTGCTAGCTTTGGTCAACTTGAAGGCTAGATTTGGGTGGAGTGACAAAAGTCTGACTGAGTTGCTTGTCTTATTGAAGAATATGCTTCCCAATGATAAAAAGTTACCAAATAGTCTCTACGAGGCTAAGAAGATATTATGTCCTGTGGGTCTAAAGTACAAGAAGATTCATGCTTCCGTAATGATTGTGTGTTGTACAGAAAAGAGTTTGCAGAATTATGGAATTGCCCAACATGTGAGGTATCACGATGCAAACAAAACGACGGGGAATACATTGATGATGTAGTCACAACCAACCCTAATCCAGCAAAGGTTTGTTGGTACCTTCCAATTATACTAAGGTTTAAGCAATTGTTTGCTACTGCACACGATGCTTCTAACCTTAAATGGCATGCAGTTGACATAATAAACGATGGGTTTCTCCGACATCCGGCTGATTCTCCACAGTGGAAGACAATTGATCACTTGTATCTTGAATTTGGAGCCGAACCAAGAAACCTTCGACTTGGTCTTTCTTCGGATGGCATGAATCCATTTGGTAACTTGTCCACTAATCACATTTCATGGCCTGTGTTGCTAATGATTTACAACCTTCCTCCTTCGTTATGCATGAAGCGCAAATACATTATGTTGTCTATGATGATATCACGTCCAAGACAGCCAGGAAACGATATTGATATGTACCTTACTCCTTTGATTGAAGACATGCGTAAGTTTTAGGTAGACGGGGTTGATGTGTATGATGCAAATCAGGGTGAGACTTTTAGGTTGCATGCGATGATATTTTGCACCATTAATGACTTTCCAGCTTATGGGAATTTGAGTGGATATAGTGTGAAAGGTCACCAAGCTTGTCCAATTTGTGAGCAAAACACAAGTTTCATCCAACTTAAACATGGGAAGAAGACAATTTATACACGGCACCGTAGGTTTTTAAAACATTATCACCCCTATCGATGATTGAAGAAAGCATTTAATGGTAGCCAAGAGACTAAAGAACCCCCAGAACCGTTAGCTCCCCATGAAGTGTATGATCGGGTGAAAGACATCGTAACTGTTTTTGGTAAGACACAACGAAAGGATCATGCTAACAAGAACATTTGGAAGAAAAGGTCAATGTTCTTTGATTTTCCTTATTGGACCAATCTACATGTTCAGCATTGTCTCGACGTTATGCATGTGGAGAAGAATGTTTGTGATAGTTTACTTGGCACCCTTCTTAACATCAAAGGCAAGACAAAGGATGGTCTGAAATGTTGACAGAATTTGGTCAATATGGGTATACGAGAACAGTTACATCCACAATCACAAGGGCAGCAAACTTATTTGCCCCCAGCATGTTACACAATGTCAACTAAGGAGAAAAAACAATTTTGTCATTGTCTTAAAAATGTCAAAGAAGGATACTCTTCCAATATCAAGAGTCTTGTGTCAGTTAATGATTTGAAGTTGGTTGGCTTGAAATCTCATGATTGTCTTGTGTTAATGCAACAATTGTTGCTAGTGGCCGTTCGTGGTATATTGCCTAAAAAAGTAAGGGTTGCGATCACCCGCTTGTGCTTTTTCTTTAATGCAATCTGTCGTAAGGTCATTGACCCAAAACAATTGGATGATTTGGAGAACGAGGCAGCCATTATCCTATGTGAATTAGAAATGTATTTTCCTCCATCATTTTTTGACATCATGGTTCACTTAATTGTTCATCTTGTATGTGAGATTCGGTTGTGTGGGCCCGTGTTTTTACGATGGATGTATCCAGTTGAACGTTAAATGAAGGTGTTGAAAGGATATACAAAAAATCCATATCGACCAGAGGCTAGCATTGTTGAACGATACGTTGTTGAGGAAGCTATTGAGTTTTGTTCACAATATATAGAAACGACTACACCAGTGGGACTTCCTCAAAGTCGTCATGACTGCACCATTCAAGGTAGGGGCACACGGGGGTTCAATGTTGTAACCATGGATCACCAACAGCTAGCACAAGCTCATCTATATGTATTACTCAACACAGCTGAGGTAATCCCTTACATAGATGCTCACAAACAACATTTGTGTTGTATTCACCCAAAAATGAACATGATGAGGTTGTTGCAAGAGCACAATAGAACTTTCATACCGTGGTTTAGACAAACAATCTTCATCGATGATAATGCTTCAGACACATTAAGATTGCTAGCTGTGGGTCCAAATATGAATGTTCCAACTTGGAAGGGATATGATATCAATCAGTATTCTTTCTACACAAAGTCCCAGGATGATAAAAGTAGTGTGCAGAACAGCGGGGTCATTGTTGATGGTCAATCAGAGCACTTTTGCAGTGCTGCTGACAATAATCCCATTGAAGCTTGCATGCCTTACTATGGAGTCATTGAAGAGATTTGGGAGATTGATTACGGTGAATTTAGAGTACCTCTTTTCAAATGTAAGTGGGTGAATGGAAACACAGGTGTGCGTAAAGACAAAATGGGATTCACTTTAGTAGACCTTAAAAAAGTTGGTTACAAGGACGACCCATTCATAATGGCAGCGTAAGCTCGACGTGTGTTTTATGTAGAAGATCCATGCGACTCTAGATGGGCGGTGGTTTTGCAAGGGAGAACAATTTGTATCGGTCACCATGTTGATGGATCAACACTTGATGTCACTGACATGCCGTCTTTCTCCAAAGATATGCCTTCAAGTACTGTTGAACAGGAAGAGGATGATGTATATGCAAATCGTACTGATCATGAAGAGGGTTTATGGGAGAACATTCGTACGTAACTATGTAAGCACAACCATATAAGTATTACTTAACATTTGTAACATTGGTCATGCATAAATTGCTAAGTTGTTTAGAAATTCATGCACCCTATTACATCATTGAATTTGACATATTTATTACACTTGTTTTTTTTTCATAGGGCCATGGCAACACCACCAACGTCCCCACAACAATCAGAAAACCATCCAGAGGTTACTTTGAAAAGGACAAGACAATCCATGAGGTTCAGAAGTCTGATGACTAGATTCTTAGATGGCCCACGGCCAATTGTGAACGTGAATCCGGCTACAGGTAAAGGGTCAGGGCCTCATAAAGAGAAATTTCACAGTTATTTAGGGGTTGTCGCAAGGGAAAAAGTTCTTATTGTACACGCGAATTGGAATGTTGTCCCCGACGATCTAAAGAGCTTAATATGGAAAGATATTTTGGTAAGTCATTCTAAATACACTTCCATTCTTGATTTTGTTGTTAAGTTACTTTTAAAGGATTCATTTACCTACTGTTACATAACACCTTTTGTTATGCAGCGCAAATTTGATATCCCTGAAGGTGAGAATGCAAAAAAGAAGGTGATGTCAACAGTTGCAGCAAGATGGAGGCAATTTAAGTCTTCATTGACTTCAAAATTTGTCTTTGCTGACAATGAAGGTCAGCAAATATCTGATCCTATAGTCAAGTATGGCCTTGATCCAGAAACAAGGGAGGAATTTGCAAAAATCCGCAAAACCCCTAATTGGCAGGTTTGTTTAACTATTTCTATATCTGCAATAATCAATTCAATTTTTGCTTTCATTGTTTTGTAACATATATATGACTAGTACAAGCTTGTGTTTTTAAGGGTATACGAAAGAAGGCCCAGCAAATTCAAAAATTTAATGACTGCCTACACGTACTGTCTCGTGGGGGGTATGAACTGCTTGACAAGAAACTTATGGAAGAGAAGAGCAAGCGTGGACATGAGGAACATCCGTGTACTGAAAACCCAACACTTAACATCGACCCACCATCCTCAGTTGCAAGACACTTGAAGTGGAAGATCGCCCGCACAAAGCGGTATGGCCAAATGACGTCTGAAGTGGCACAAGAAATTGCAGACAAAATTGTGAGTTCATATATTTTTTGGTTACTGTCATTGCCAAATAATGGTTAGCTAACCTAGTCAACTTTATTTTATTCAAATTCAACAATTGTATATCCATGCAGGATTCATTACAGGAACAAGCAACACAGGGGAGTTTTGTTCCACATGGGCGACAGGACATACTCAACACGGCCCTTGGCCGACCTGAGCATCCAAGTTGTGTTCGCGTCGTAGGGACAGGTGTCAAAATAAGCCAATACTTTGGCCAAGCCTCACGTGCTTCTTGCACATCCTCACCATCGATCAACCAATAACAATTGGCTGAAATCATCGGTGGAATTAAGGATGACATAAGAAATGAGGTACAGGATGAGATAAGAAAGGAGGTACAACAAGAACACAAGAAGCAACAAGAGGCTTGGATGAGGGAAATTGAAGAAAAACAATGGAAAAACTTGGAGATAATGAAACAAGAGTTAAAAAAAGCACTGAAAATAGAGTTATCTCATATTGCATCACATCAGTCAGCCCCCATTGAGGCGCCAGAAATACAAGCTCTACTTGCGCGTGTCAGCATAAAGGTGCGCTGGACCTGAAGGAAGCGGATTACTTAAAGAGCTTTTCAATGTTGATGACAATCTAATGGGCTTGTTCATAGTTGTTGGGCAAAATACTGTGCTTGCGGGCTTGGGAAAAGTGTTCGAGAATTCATCCACCATACACAATGTTCGTTATGCAAATGATGTTGTTAAGGTGAATGTTGTCAGAACATACATGCCTCACGCTGAGGTCCCTATTCCTACATCAGAGGTTCATTTTCTTGAGTAGGCCATTGGCACATTCATCGCATGGCCGACACATCTTGTTAGGAAAGTAACTAATGAGGTTAGTTTTTTTCTCCTATGAATCTGTTCTATTTGTTGATATGCATAATTACCTGTACACTAATTTCTATTATCATAGGTGGTCGTGGGACCCGATAAGCCTCCATCGAAGTCTGTTGGAGAGCTGAACAGGTTCACATCTATGGCCACAGATGACCCACTGGGAGAATTGGTTAAGAAGTCGTATGTGGTTTACACAAAGCCAATGGAGTTGGCATGGGATGGGGCGAAATTTGGGTTACCTAATTCCACAAATGGTTTTTTCATCACACATGCAGATGTGACTGAAATTATTTTAGGTGACAAATGTTTAAACATATCTATATTGCAGCTGTGGATGATGTAAGTAAATCATATTATTTGAGTGGTTGTCATATCTTATTGTCCACTCCATATTTGTCTAATAATATTGTTGATTGTGTTTAAAACAGGTTTATGAATGATTGGAGTACAAGCATTGGTTTTGCTCCAGTGTACTGTTTCCTTGAGCCCCAGTCTATATGCTGCACAAAGGACATGCGTGAAGAATGTCAACAGTACATAGAAACGTGAGTCAAGGAGTCACATCGAGAAATCTACTTAGGACCTTACTTCAATCAGTAAGTCTATTAATGTGGTTGTTATCAATATGTTTGCATTAGTTTGATGGTGAATTTCATGTTGTTGACTTCAGGGCACATTGGCAACTTCTTGTGTTGTGTCCACGAGAGAACATTGTAGTATGATTTTGTTCTGTACGGAGAAAGCCTGATGTTCACATTAAGTTTGCAGTGAACAAGTACTTCGCAACCTTATTCAATTTAGCATTGGTCATTAGTTGTAGTTTACCAGTCAAAACATTACATGTTAACTTTGGCTTTTGTTATTGTCAAACTTAGTGCAATGAAGAAAATATGCAGTAATTTCCAAGGCAAGGACAATGCACCTCCACCTCCACCTCAATGGATTGAGGCTAAGGTATGTTGTAATCCCTATATTTTTGAAAATTTGAAATAAGTCTGATGTTTTCAATTGGAATGACCCAGCATTTATTGAGCGCTTATATTGCATATAGAGCCATGTACAACCCGGAGCACATGAGTGTGGATATTATTGATGCATTAGATGTGGTGCATCGTCAGTGGCGGTTTGAAAAATGAACTCCACAACGTATGTCCTCTATTAGAGTAACAAATGAATTTGTGTAGTATGAAATCGTACCTAAATGGTTGATGTACTAACTAAATTTTATTTTCTTCCCCTTTGTAGTTTTTTTTTAATGGAACACCATTAGACACTGACACCATCACGACACTACGCAAGAAATGGGCAGCCTATTTTCTAGAAGATGGAAAATGGATGTAAATTAGACAAATTTAGATGACATAGGAACATTAGGCACCTTTGTAACGTAAAATTTTCATTGATTAAGACACATCATTATGTCTGGTCATGACTTTTAATTCGGCATCGTTACATGATTATGTGACTTGTTTACGTTATTACTGTGCACTGCTTTTGGGTTGCATTTTGTATTGGTCCCAATATAGGATCAGTTTTTTTGTTGTTGTGAAACTCTAGTTATATTCAGGTCAGCGTTCGACATGTT
The DNA here is from genome assembly GCF_004193775.1 of Glycine soja. NCBI lineage: Eukaryota > Viridiplantae > Streptophyta > Magnoliopsida > Fabales > Fabaceae > Glycine > Glycine soja. Next base: position 29,726,492 of record NC_041015.1, on the reverse strand, counting down.
CCTGTTGGGGTCCTTCACTCCGCCGCAACCTTCTCATACCTTGGTCCTTCACTCCGCTGCAACCTTGCCATTGTCTGTGTAGGTCTACATAGGCAACCACAAGGTTGGTGTTCACTCCGACGGTCATGCGGTAAGTACTCAGGCACATGTTTGTTGTTCATGTTGTCATCGATAAAATAGGTTTGATTGAATAATTGATCTTCCTGGCCAACCTTCAAGCCCCTTAGTCTCACACTTTTCAGGTTACTTCACTATCAATGAAAACCACGGAAGGGCCCTTTTCTACTGGTTTTTTGAAGCTCAATCTGAACCATCGAAGAAGCCTCTCCTTCTCTGGCTCAGTGGAGGTATGTGATTTTTTGCTATAAAGGTTGTCACACGTCAACCGCCATTCTCATATTATTACATACTTTTCCACTTTACAACTAAGGTTATAACTAGATTAGAGATCCTATTATATTGATATCATTTCATTTGATTAATTTGTTTGCTTGGAAGGACCCGGATGCTCCTCTATTGGGTATGGTGCAATTGTTGAGATTGGACCTCTTATAGTCAACAAAAATGGGGAAGGACTACATTTCAACACACACTCATGGATTCAAGGTTTGTACATAGTACATTTGTATATTATTTCCATCTTTGGACTTTGTAGTATGTTCCTTTTTTGACAATCAATTGTTATACAGTTTATGTTATGACTGTGCTAATAAGTATTAAGAAGGGGAGAGACTGAGGATTTATTTTGCTTACTTCAAAATTTGAAAACCTTGTAGAAGCAAATTTGTAATTTGTGGAGTCACCTATGGGAGTTGGATTTTCTTATACTAACACATCTTATTATCTCACCATATCAGAGGATAATATTGTGGGTGAGTTTCCTTTACAGAAGCTCAATCTCATCTGAATTTGTTGAATCATTAAAGTGCCCATATTTGACAAACTACTTGAATCAGCTGAGGGTTGGCCCAAGAAACCAAGCACAACCACCAAACAAGATGAAAACAACAACCATTGTTTTGGGTGTAGATTGCAGTGCGTGTATAGCAGTATATATTATGGCTTTTGTGAGAAACTGTCTTGTTTTAGTTTTTGTATAAATGACTATTTGGATAAATTTGTACCAATGTCAGTGTTGTTGTGTTAAATGTCAAAGTTTTATCTGAATTTGGACTTATAACAGGGTAAAGACTAAAAATGAAGGGGAAATGGTTATATTGCAGAATTATTTTGTTTGGTGCTTTATGGACTTAGCCTTACTGTTTTTTCACAGTGTAAACAGTGAGTCAAGGGAGTTGCCCGCTGTTGAATTGTCAACGCTTCCTTTGATTCCTAAGGTTTAAGCATATTCCTTAATCCCCTCAGTTATTTTATTTCTACCATTTTTCTTTTATTTATTGTTTGCAATTTATCATTTTCACATGTTCTTCCAAATTTCTCTTTATTTGAAATCTAATTTTATTCAGATTAACTGTGGCTATTGTTGACCTTTTCTTTTAATGTTCACAATTTTGAGTGAACTTTGGAAGTACTTGTTTCAATTGCTTTACAACCTTAGTTTATTTAATTGAAATCTATTCATTCATGTTTTTTATTTACTTTCTCAAACAAATTTGTTGTACAATTATCATTGGTTTTATACAATTACTACCAATAATATAACAAATTAAATGCCAAATTCAGATAAGTTAAAAGAATCTTTAATAAATACACTCAAATGATGGATTCACTACTAATTATTTTTCTTTAATAGTGTTCCTTATCACTTCCAATGAAAATCTTAACTGCCAAACCCATTCTACCTCACAGGTAGCTTGTTTTTAAGCCCACCTTAGTTAACTCTTGGTTGAGTTCTCAACAGTATTAGGAATCCAGAAGCAGAATATGAGAACAAAATAATTTTCTTATGAATATTGAAAGACAACAAAGAAAAGGAGATAATTTTCTTCCAAGGGTTTTCCCTTTCTACAATGGTTGTTGACTAATTCACAAATTCACAAATGTTAACAAAACTGAATGAATCCTTCTGCCCCTTCCCCCTTATTTATATCTTATTAACTCCTCTAACTAACTAACTAACTATACTGATCTAACCAATTCCTTTTCCCTTATGTCTAATTCCTTGCACAAAGTCCAATGTTGGTCATCATTAGATGTACAAACTGGTATATAAGCCAAACTAAAGATCATTTGACAACTTGATGTTAATAAACTATCCTAAACAAAAGTGTCAGCCTACAATTATAGAATTTTTTAATAAACAAAGAGTTTATTTAAGAAACAAACAAGACATGTAGATGCAAGATGATTTGAAGTTTTCGAAACTAAACCAAAATTGAATGGAATGAAACATTTAGCACAACATGCCAATCTCTTAGGGTAGCTGTAGAAAACAGAGATGGAGGGTTCTAAGAGAAAGAGATTTGGGAAACTTGTAAATTGTTATTTGATATTTTGAACACAAAGAGAAGAGATCAGTTTATATAGCTAAAGTATAGGAGGCTTACAAGAGAAGGGAACTCACTCCATTGATGTTGCAGAAGCCAAACAACTTATAGAGACTAATTAAACTATTGTAACTATGCTGATGTGGAAGATAGCCAATCATGTTACAAACAAATGAGAAGTACTCTATTACTCTATCAGCACCTCTAATTAGAACTTCAGCAGAACATCACAGAGAAGCCAAGTGAACTACTCAATCCTAGATGAACTATGAAGGCTTCACTTGAATAGGGAAAATTCTAGCTTTTCTTCCCAACCATATACACCAAGCAAATACAAAGAACGGTGCCAAAATTCCAAAGTCTTTTGGCATCTTATTGGTTTCAAAACCTTTAAAACTAACACAGGAACCTTTGGAAATCCTTGAGGCAAATGTAGTTTTCACCAATCTGCTCATTACACAATAATTAGGAGACAAAGTTGTAAGATTATTCAAATTTAAAGTAAATCATTGGTGTTAATTTGGATTAGTACAACTGTTCAAACAAGAGATTTAGCCTTTGACGGAGTAATTGATTTCCAAATTGGTTTATTAGAAAGGAAAGAATCGTTGTAGGGAGATGAAGTGAGAGATTGGAAATAAGATTTGCTTGAAAATAACCTGAGGTGTCAAATGACCATATCCTCTGGTCTGGATTTGATGAGATATGGATAAAACTCAAACAAGTGTAATCTTATCATACATTTCTAAGAAATGAAAATTCGAAGAAATAGTACAATCAGATAAAGAGTAAAGCTGAACTTTAGGAGCATTGTGCACATTGGAGAGATAAATAAGTCTACAAAACAGTTGAGGAACATTTAAAGGTTCCCCTATTATTCATGATATTTATTTCTTACAATTTTACTTGCAAATTAATAATTTCTGTTACACACTCATTTTGTGTTGTTTTTCAATGATTTTGTTACAAACACTCGTTGGTGTTTCTTGTATGACATTCCTTCTCTACTTCTGATGAGAAAGATGTTTCACAATTTATGGTTGACATTGTGGTACTTCAGTTGAATTTTAGTAAAGTGCAATGCCTTTCACGATTTATGGTAGATATTCTTGTACTTCAGTTAAAAAGTTTACACTTATCTATCAAGCTTTAGTGAAATTCATCTTTTTTTTCTGTGCACAGATGGTGGTTGAGAGTGGCAATACAATTCATTTGCGTCTTGTGGAACTAATTTTAAGCTATGTAAGCTAAAATAAACCACTAGCATGTGTGCGTATGATATCTTCATAGATTAGGCTGGTGACCTTTATTTAGCATGATTTGGCAATGTCTCACTATAAGTTGTAGATCATCCATTAATTAAAAGGATTGAAAGGATAAGATGGACTAGATAATTATTTTAAGTCATCCATGATTTCTCATTCATATAATGTTTCTAGTTTTTTTTTAAACAAGTTGTTGACTTTTCTTATCATCAAATAAATTTAGATGAAGATTACCATGAGTTATAAAAATTTTGAGGCATGTTTCTTTTATGATTTGTTGGAAGAAAAGTGTACTTCCTGATGATATTGTCAAGTAAGTTTTTAATGTGTATGGTATCACAGTTGAGACTTATGTGATATTCATTATGGTTATGTTGTTGATTTTAACTTGCAACATTATATACTAGTGTTAATTACTAATTTCTAATGCGTATCTTGTTTGCAAATTTATAATGATTATGTAGTGAGTCAATTCCAGTACATTTATTTTCGTTTTTTTATTCTGAAGTCTACACACATCACATTGATCATCTGTATGTCAGAGTGCCTTAGAAATTAGAATTATGTAAATTTCATCCTTTTTTCTCCCTGTATATTTTAGATTTCCCTTTGTAATTTACATTTCCAATGCAGCAAGATTTTTTTGGGAAGCTCATGGATGTTTTTAGAGTTTATGAAGACTTGGAAAATATGGATGGCCTTCACATGATTTACAAAATAGTCAAAGGGATCAGTCAATATTTACTTTTATGCCATTTTAATTTGTCACTTTGTTGACATTTCTTTGTCCATTTTTTATATATGTTTGTTTCTCTTGCAGTTTTGCTTAATAGTACACAAATTTTTGAGCGAATATTCAGTGATGAGTTTATGATGGACATTATTGTTGCCCTTAAGTGTGAGTTCATTACATGATTTTCTCTTCAACCTTGTAAAATGAGTTTTTTGGTGTTAGCCTTTGAACATATTTTGTGTTATACATGTGTGCGTCCATGTGTGTGTAGTGATTGTACTATAGTAAAAAAAACACTAAAAATGAGTTTTCTTGAATCTCATGTCATTTTAGATGATCCAAAGGTTTCCCATGTTAAACATCACCGTAAATTCTTAAAGGAGCATGTTATTTTTAAGGAGGTATATTTTGGGATCTGATAATTTATTCTATTTTGGGAGAGAAGCTAGGTGATAGGTAGATCTCTACATATGCAACGAAATTTTACTTCTTACTCATAGTATTTAACTATGTTCTTTTGTAGGCCATACCTATTAAAAATACAGTTGTATTATCAAAGATACATCAGACATATAGAGTTGGTTTTTTGAAGGTTTCCTCCTTCTAAGCCTTTCCTTGTTTACTCTATTTTTTTATTTGTGATTTGTTCCTTATCTTCATTTTCTGCTTTTAGGATGTTGTTTTGGCTAGAGTATTGGATGAGGCTACTGTTGCAAATCTTAACTCCATGATACATGCAAACAATGCCATTGTAAGATTTTGATTTGTATGGAAATAAGGCTTAACATATAATATAGTGAACTGTTATATATTTTGTTTTGACTACTCTGTTATTTTTAGGTTGTTTCTTTATTGAAGGATGACAATACATTTATCCAGGAGTTGTTTGCTAGGTTAAAATCGCTCACCACCTCTCCTGAATCAAAGAAAAATATGGTAAGTCTTTTGTTTCTACTGGCCATGACTAATACTAGTTTAGTATTTCCAGCATGACATGGCTATTTCATAAGTTGACGTTTTCCCTCCTGGTTGCGTAGCTTATTATTTGTGTGTGTGCAGTCACATTTGGTGAAATTTTACTAAAAGAAGAAACGGAATTCCAGTGTGAGTTTATAACAATAAATGGGTATTGTTTCTACACTTTCTTTGGGTTATTATTCTATTAACTATTGTTCTTTTATTCTCCCCCTTTCAAATCAGTTGATTTTGTTTCAAAACTTAGGAAAATATGCATTTTGTTATTCAATGTAGTGTTTTTCTTATATTAATGTAGTGTTTTTCTTATCTTGTATTGTTAAACTGCTTTAATGCTAATGGCATCTTTTTTACTCTCTAATTCATACTGAACAACATTGTCAAGGACCACTTTTAGTGGCATCTGGGTATTGTCACTGTTATTATTGGCATACTTAGTGTATCTTACATTGAGTTGTGTTTTCTTGTGCTGCCTAGTTGTGGTGGGATATATTATGAGAGATATCAAACTTGCTTTGGTGGACATTACCGCTTTGACTTTGTGCAGCCAAAGTGTTTGCTGAAAATATATTAGCTTACTATGCATTTTTTTATATTCCTACCATGCTATACTTACAATCTATACAACATGCAAGGGTCCTAGGAGAATGCATTATGTCATGGATTTCATTCCTGCCACTGCAATTGAAATAGGAGATGTAGCACCTATACAGACTGTTGGTTAGGAAATTAGTCTTATTCAAAATATTTTGTTGAATTTCATTGTATTTGTATTGTATTACATATAGCTTCAAAATATTTTGTTGAATTTCATTATATTTGTATTGTATTACATATAAGCAACGTAGCTTCTTGTACTTATTCATTAACTAATTTAATAGCTGAAATTTGACCTGGGTTTATAAATTTCGCAAAAATAATAATAAAAAGGTCTTATTCTACATCGGTTCACTGATAAACGATGTAGAAAATCTCCTCATTCTACATTGGTTGATTGATAAACGATATAAAAACCCTTCCAATTCTACATCGGTTGACTGATAACCGATGTAGAAACCGCACCCATTCCTACCCATTCTACATCGGTTGAATGAAGACCGATGTAGAAACCACACCCATTCTACATCAGTTTCATCCTTAGAATCAATGTAGAAAACTCACATTCTACATCGGTTATAGCTACACAACCGATGTAGAACAGTCCCCATTCTAAGACGGGTCTGGCACCATGCTCGTCTTCGTACCAATGCTCTTCAAAGACGGTCCTTCAACCGATGTCGTTATTCAACGATACTGGGCTACCACCACGCGTCATAACCGATGTTGAAAGACCATTAGAACCGATATAGAATGCCTTTTTTTAGTAGTGCTTGCTACTAATCTCTACGAAATCGTTTCAGATACCGGCAATTACATCTTCTTCTTCTTTGTCGTTGGTAAGCTCAAAGAAATCCTCTTTGACGCCGCACGCGGTGGGACTGGGGGTGGATGCAGAATTGGGTTTCTTCGAAGGTGATTTTAGGTCACTGTCATTGGCGTCATATAACTGTTGATGCAGCACAGCAGAAAGATCTTAGCTTCGAGGTTGTGACCTTGCTTAGGGTTCAGAACGCGTATAACTTTTTTTTTCTAAACTAACAACGATGTTTTCTAATGACACCTGTCTTAAAATGAAGTCTTCCAATTACAAAAATACCATCGAGTGCTACGTACCTACAAAGATGGGTGTCATAGACCGTTATAGTTATATTGACATTAATTACAAAAATGTCACCAACGCACATTCTAAGACGGTTCCAGGAAAGCGTCTTAGAATGCGCATCATAAAAACAAGTTTTTTTAGTAGTGGTCTCTCATTCAGCTCCACTACAATTAATTATTTATTTTAAAAAGTCACATTATTTTTTTTTTAACTTTAACTTTCACAATATGACAAATGGGAATCGTGGGCAATTTTTTAAAACCGTGATATTCTGTTCACTAACCATGTATGTGTATGTCCCCATGAGAATGACAAATAAACGCGTTATCTGAAACCAGCTGTGATGTGATTCTTTAACTTAATTTCTATAAACATTAAACAATTCAATCGATTTGATTTGCTTATTTGATAACTAAGCATTAGTGGTTTTGTCTCTTTCTCTTGGGAGTTTAGCCAATGGCCATCACATGTTTTCAAAAGAATTTGGTAGTTATTGGAAACTTATGCAAAGACGAACAACGACATTCCGTTACGGTTTCATGAGCATACCCTAGATTAGATAGCCTCATATCGTATGGGACGGACGTAATGGGTGGGGTCCAAATGATCCTTAAATTTGTATTCCATTAAATTCTAAATTATAATTAATGGAAGCGTAAACAATCAATTTATTTTTGGAAACACGTTGTCAGTTTACTCTATGAAATAAAATGAAGAAAAAACAAATTTCTAAAAGTGAACTCCGTCATTTATTTTAGTCTGAAATTCAAAAAGTAGTATAATCTATAAGTTAAATTAGTTTGTTGTTCTTCCTATTTTTTTTAGATTTAATTTCGTTATCTTGTTTTTTTATTAAATTTAATACTCTAAGTTTTAAAATAGATTCAACTTGGTTCAATTATTCAAATTGGATTAACAGAATTTTGTGATACTTTAAAATTGTCACTAAGTAATTTTAAATGATCATGAAACGCATATTTTTTAACATTATGAATTTAATTTAGATGATATAATTAAATTGAGTTAATTTTAAAAATTAGATGATTAAATTAAAAAAAAACAAAAGATCAAATTAAACTTAAACAATAAATTAGAAAAAAACTAATTTAATCTAATTTTTATGTTAATATTAATGTATCAGTAAAGATGTACTTATTTGACAAGATAAAAACTTTTAAATGATGTTCCTATCCAAGATTGATGTCAAAACGTTTTACATTTTCCGTGACTAAAATGTTGTTTTAGTCTTAATGGAATAAAATTTTTATGATTGATGAAACCCAGGAAAGGGACAACAAAACAAGAATCGACCTTAATCGGAAAAGGTTACATAAATGCATGACCGAAACAGTTTACATTTAACTTCATGATTTAAATCACACCGTAACTCCTTTATAGTTCCCCAATTTAAAAAATTGCGACGGGGGACCCTGAGAGAGAAAGTGTTAATATGAATTTTCAATTCAGCGAGAATGTACGTAATCATTAAAATTAAGTTAAAATTACAAGGATACAATACTGGACTCACAACACTGAATCAACCCCAGAAAAATGTTTTTAACTGTGAAATTAAGTAATTAACTAGAAAACATGCATCAACACAGACACTTTGATGAATCCTTAATGACGAATTTCTAATTAATTCCACACATGTTCCCCACCAAATGAACTAAGTGTGGTCCGTGGTGGCGTATATGCGTTTGTTCTTTTTGTGGCGTGTTCCTCTGTCCATGTGGGAGGAGACTCTAACCTGGTACTTGGAATTGGAAGTGAAGCACAAACGTGCGAGAAAACCGACCATGGTCTCCAACATCATTCTCTTCACCGATTTCCTCGGAGCTGGAATCACTGTCGCATTAACCTTAACCTTTGTATTCATCTTCATCTTCTTCTTCTTCTCTTTCTCAGCCACCACCACTATAGTCTTTGCCAGCTGGATTTAGCTACGTTACTTTGATTTCTCACTCTCTTTTTTTTGCTTCTTTTATATATATTTTATTTGGGATTCCTCAACTCAACTCAACTAAACCGGACGGTGTCTATATAATAAAAGTGTAGTGTATATATAGCAAAAGCGTTGGTATATGTTTTCTAGCGTAGAAAGAGCGACCAGTGTAGTTAAATTAAATGGTCCCATAAGTTGAGGATCCAGTTCGAGATATTGTCTGGTCACGCTTAAACTTGAAAGTGAAGTGTGAAACTGCGAATCACATTTCTAAGGGAAATTCCAAACACGATACTTCCTAGTGTGAATGACTATGACTAATTGGTTGCGTGTAATTAATGACCCTTTTGACGAAAAAATAAATCATGTAAGGTTCAAACTGAGTCGAAATAATTCACAGATTATTTAAATCGTGTTTGAGAAAATATTACATTAATTAAATAAGTAGTTTTTGAAAATATTTATAATTAAGGCTGGAAAGATCAATGATTTTTTAAAAATAAACCAAACCAAGTCAAACCCTTGCTTTTTTTTTTCTTTCACCACAGTACTTCTAAAACATTATATTATACGCTATGTTAAAACTGATCATATTTACTATTTTTATTTTAACACAAAATACAACCTGTTATAAATAAAATATAAAAAATATTTGTAATTTACTAATTTTACCAATTATTAAAAGAATTTAACATATAAGAATTAAAATAATAAGAGTCAATTTTTCATTTTTTGGTATTGAATCAACTTTTTTAAAAATTAAATAAGTTATTAGGAAAAAATTAATTATGTTGAATCAACCTATTTTTTTCAAATTAAAAATTGTAGAAAAATTGAGTTTGTCAATTTAACATCGAGTAAGAAATTTGTCCATACAAAAATCAGTAATAAATTAAGTTGGTCTCAGTTTAGTTGGTCTATAAAATTATAAAATGGTAGTATTTTAGTATTTGAAATTATTAAATATGGATTATTTGAGACTTTATTTTATAAGTTCATATAATAAAATAAAATATTTCATAATAATAGGAGAGTAAAATATTGTCTCTTAATTTATTAAAATACTGAATCATATTTTTTACAATTTGACTAATAAACTGAAAAGCAAGTTGTGTGAAAATTTGTCTACATGTCACGTGAAAGTTAACATTATTGTTATGCACTTCTGAGTGTTAGATTTATTATTATTATTATTATTATTCTGTGTTAGATAACATCCATTTCAGAGATATATCATCCCAAAAGATATAACCAATGTTGTAACTTTCCCTTAGCATCAGTTATTTTAAAAATGATGTTGTGAGTGTTAAATTAGCATCAATTTTCAATAAAATTGATGCTATTTTTTTTGGTTTAACATCGGTTTTATTAAAAAACGATGTTATCATTGTACTCCCCTTTTGCCTTTGTTATCTCTTCGATTCACTACTATTTTCCTTCTCTTTTATTCTATTATAAATTTCACAGTGGACATGACATTCACACAACTTATCCCTTCACCTTCTTCTTCCTCCTTAAACCTTATCACACTCTCCTTAAACCCTAAACCCCTAACCTCTCTGCCTCATCAGCATTTCAATCTCGACATTCTCTGACATCGATGTCGAAGGCCTAATTCCACTCTGTGGTGCTTTGCCTCCTCGTTATCGGAGAAGCACCACACGAACTCCTCGAACTCCGGCGCATGGTGGAGCTCCCCCTATTCCCTCTCCCTCTGATCCTCTTCCTGAGCCCCATCCTCTCCTTGCAGATCTTCAAGTTTCGCTATCACATCATGATGCACACACTCCTCCACACCAACCTCTACTTTGGCATCATCTACACTAATGTCGTCTTAGGAACCGCCAACATCAGTTGCATCGACGAAGTCATCAAGCACGAACGCCTTGTCAACAACTAGTTATTCCTCATCTGCAAGGGGCAAGAGCGGTTTCGCATGAGCAGTGTTGTCCGCAACAAACCTTATCTGGTTGCGCAAGTGACATGGCTCGAGGACCGCCCTTCTCCCTCCACTAACCTCGATCTCGATAGTCTTGCCATCAAAGTGAAGACTAATGAATTGCGTACACCAAAACAACATAACAGTATATGCAATTTAATTATGTTACTAACCTCCAACTGAATTTGACACTACTTGTAGTTTCAATTGCAAAGAATGCTTCTAACCTTTAACATAATCACTTTAGATGGAATGGGTATTGTTTTCTGATGTGTTTAGACTAGGGACCCTATGCCTATTTATATAGATCAAATTCTATCCATCATAAAAACTAAGTCATGTTTTCTGAAATGTTGTTACCAAATATGACTAAGTCATGTGGTTGAGAAAATAGAAAAAGTGGGTGAGAAAAATTAGGACCACTTTAATTTAATTTCAAAATCAAAACTAACATTCTCCCAATTGGTCCAATGTTTCTCACATTTTATGATATCTACAACACTGATAACTTTATGCTTACACCCAAGATGCAAACCACATCATGAATCATGGTGGTAGGTTCTCTAAAATGATTATTACCTTCCATGATTACAATATAATCACTCTTAGTAAAAGCAACAATTTAATTGAATGAACATGTTCAATATTTATTGAGTCCAAATTACACGTCTTTCTCAAAAAAAATGTATACAACAAAATGAGAAGACAAACAAATAACTAAAGTTTCACTACAGAAAGGAACTTTATATGACATAATCAAGTCCCATACTCTTAACATGATCCTTAAATGACTTTGTTTGCATGCCTTTTGTTAATGGATCTGCAATCATTAGTTCAGCATTGATGATTTCATTTGCTTTGACATATTCCCTCAGGACTAAATACTTAATGTCGATGTGCTTGCTTCGACTTCCACTTTTATTGTTTTTAGCCAAAAAAGCAGTTGAATTATCACAATATATCTTTAACAGTATAGGAACAGAATCAATCACTTGTAGACCGACCATAAAACTTTTTAACCAAATATCTTGTGATGTCGCTTCAAATAATGAAATAAACAGCCTCGATGGTAGAAGTAACAACTAATGATTTTTTTGCACTTCTCCAAGATATTGATCCATTAGCCATCATGAAGATGTATCTAGATGTCGACCTGCGAGAGTCAATGCAACCAGCAAAATCCGAGTCTGAGTAGCCAACAATTTCTAAATTGTCAGATCTTTGATATATAAACTTGTAATCTTTGGTTCCTTGAAGATATCTTAACATTTTCTTTGTAGTTGTCGAGTGCTCTATTCCTAGATTACTTTGATATCTCCCAAGCATTCCAACCACAAAAGCAATGTCAGGTCTTGTACACACTTCCGTATACATAAGGCTTCCTACAACGAAAGCATATGGAATGTTTCTCATTTGTTCCCTTTCAAGCTCATTTTCAGGACATTGATTCAAATTGAATCTATCACCTTTCACAATAAGTGCCATGTTGGTTGAACAATCTTTCATCCAAAATATTTCTAGAACTTTATTAATATAGGCCTTTTGAGGCAAGCTGAGAATCCCTTGAGATCAATTTCTATGGATCTTTATGCCAATGACATATGTTGCCTCACCCCCTTCATGTCAAAATTCTTAGAAAGGAATTGTTTCATGTAACATCCCAAAATCATTGGTTGCAAGAAGTATATCATCCACATATAAGACTAAAAATATTATTTTACTCCCATTGACCTTGTGGTATATGCAAATTTATCCATATTGTTCTCAACAAAATCAAATGATGATATGACACTATGGAATTTCAAATACCATTGACATGATGCATGTTTTAGTCCATATATTGATTTCTTGAGCTTGTAAACCAAGTGAGCCCCATCACTAGAGGAAAAACCTTTGGGTTGTGTCATATAAACTTCTTCTTCTAAGTCACCATTTAGAAAAGTCGTTTTCACATCCATCTGATGTAATTCCAAGTCAAAATGAGCAACTAATGCCATTACGATGCATAAGGAATCTTTCATGGATATAGGAGAAAAGGTTTCTCTATAGTCAACTCATTCCCTTTGAGTGAATCCTTTGGCAACCAATCGGGCCTTGTGCCTCTCAATGTTACCTAATGAATCCTTCTTGGTTTTGAAAACACATTTACATCCAATAGGCTTTGTCCCACTAGGAAAATCAACAAGATACCATACTTTGTTATTTTCCATAGATTCCAATTCATCTTTCGTAGCATCATACCTTATGTAACACCTTCTACCCCACACGTATATGTACTAATAATAAAAGGAATAAGAAATCATTATTAATTAAAAAAATTTAAAACACATTTAAATAAAAGCATTTCAAAAGGGTAAAAGACTCACATTAAATTCACTATTTCCAAATAAAACTTGTCAAAAACACTTTTGGCTCAAAACATCATGTAATTGAACAAAACTCATGCCCCAATGTCACATCCTATCAGAGCATTGTGTTCTGATGTCTTTCAACATAAGGATCCTTAAAGCAATTCACTTAGTCATCTGCTCCCACGAACACAAAGTTCAAGATCATCACAGGATCCAAACACAAACAACACACGGGAAGTGAGTTATCACATTCCTAACTAATAGAGAGAAACAAGACAACATATAGATATACATATCATATAAACGAAATACGACTTACTTAAACATAGCTCACGTCATTCCACCACTTTGTCACGTAACATCACATCACATCACAACACAACACGTCTCGTTCATTTTCACATCATTCATGTACTCAAGGATCGAAACACAACATCACTAAATCAATCAATATCAACCAATACACAAGCGTTATGCAACAAATACACTAAGACTCAATCCTATATGTAATGTGGTACCATGTCAGTGAAAAACCTCGTTGGGCGCCTAGGAGTACATGACAAGACAAACCACACACTAGTAAGTCAGGTCACTCTCACTAGGTAAAATTATAGGGAGACCAGTCAGGGTCATGTTATTTTATGAGAATGCTCCAACTGTGTGGGATCAGCACATGCTTAAAGGAGCACTCAAATCGGGTGTATTTACCCCCGAGGCCTAAAATCCGAAGAGTCCGTCAGGGCCTCTCCCTCCTAATTCAGGTCCAACCAAGAAAACATTTTAACACATAGACTCTATCTATGAATTGTACAAAACACACGACTCCTCAATATTTGTCAAAATAATTTTATCTCGTGCTTGTGATTAAAGTTGTCAGGTCCCCACAGTGGTTCCCATCACAATACTCTTCGCCCTTAAAGGATCTTATAGTCGTGTGATTGTATGATTCATAACTCATAACTTAGTGCATACAACATCTCAATGCACACATATATTACAAGTTAATACATACTTAATTTATCACATACAATCGGTCTCAATCACAATGGTATAATCCTAAAGTAGCATGTTATCACACCTCATGAATCGTATACACTTTACCTATGAACTCAACCACTCAATTATTTTCAAAATCATTTAACTCGTTGCGGCTCAAAGTTATTCAACTCATCGGGTTCCCATAGTGGATCTCATCACAATACTCATCACACAAAAACTCGTCGCCCTTAAAGGGTCTTACAATTATGTGATTGCACAGTTCATAACTCACAACTCAATACATACAACATCTCAATATGCATGTATCTCACCATTCACCACAGGTTCAATTTGTCACTTACTCACAATTTGAATCACCATTTCATAATCTCAATATCACAATTTATACAAAAATGCTTCTCACAACATGGGGAGTAAAACCCCTCAAACAATTTTCCACAATCATATTAAAATCAATGAATCAAAATCATAGGTAAAAAAACACGAAAACACCAAGAACACTCAATTTTATCAACCAATTCGCATCATGACATCAATTGGTATGTCAAACACAACAATATCATATTTATAATCGTAAAGGAAAATTGTAATTCAATAAACATCCCAAAATAAACCCCAATTTAATCCTTTAAGGATCCCTACACATGTTCATTCTAACCACTAATTGCGATAAACTCATCCCTTACCTCTAAGCGGGCTCATGTGTGTATTCTGGAAGCAATAGTGGCATCTCCAGTGGCTTCTTGAGATTTCTCAAGCTTTTCCTTTGGTTGCTCTGCTAGGATTTTCAAGCGTTAGAGAGAAGGAGAATAAATTGAAGTCTTTATTCCACTGTCTATGTGCGATGAGTGTTTCTCCCTCCCCAGCCATTAATTTTAAAATCCCAACAGTGATCTACAAACCTTGTGTTCAAATTTCACGAAGATCCAACGGTTAACAAGTTCAGGATTGTAATTTTATTGGAACAAGTTTGGGTGTCTGCAGGAAAAGAGAAAACTATGATGCGAAGGACTTCTCTCACCAAAGATATCGGTTTACAAATTACAACGGTGAGAATGTTCGCAAATGAGATGCAAAACCAGTGCTCAAATTTCACCAAGATCCAATGGTTAACGAGTCTGAGATCGTCATTTTACTGAGACATGTTTGGGTGTATGCGGGAAAAAGAGAGAGTTTTGGGAGATGAAGAAGTAAAAACAAAATTGAGAGGAAGAAAAAGCGTTGAGATTATCGTCAGTCTGAAAACTGACCTGATGCGTGTCTCTATTTATAGATAGGGTACTCACAACTTAGTATTTACTCTATTTTTTAATATTTTATAAGCAAGAACTCTATTTTATTTCCTATCAAATAAATAAATAAAATATATTTTTTTCCCTTCAAACCATTATTTTAATTAACAACGTTATTTTCCCTTATTTATTTAATTATAAAAACCTCATCATTTTTCTAAAACTGTATTTATTTTTAAATAAAAAACCTTGTTAATTTATTTACAAAAAATGGGGTGTTACACCATAGCTTAGAATTACAAGTGTCAATCACTTGCAAAAATGATTCAGGATCATTTTCAACTCCAAAGTTATATTGAGACTCTTGTAAATACACTTGATAATAATTAGGAATTGCAGGTTTCTTTATTCTAGTTGATCTTCTCATTGTTATAACCACACCTTCTAGTTGTTGTTCAACAGGTTGTTCAACATCTTGTGTTTGATGTTGTTCAATAGGTTGCTCAACATTTTGTGTTTGACGTTGTTAAACTGGATCTTTTAGGATATGATCAACTTGATGTGGAGCTTGTGTTACACGATTTTGATGAGTATCGTCAAAAAACCACTAGCTTATAACTTGATGTAAGAACTGCTCCCTCACATTAATTTTTCTCAAGACCAATGCCTTGAGTTAAATCACTCCCACTAGCCACATCATTGTCTAGAAACTTTGCATTTCTTGACTCAACAATTCTAGTGCTATGAGTTGGACAATAAAATCTATACCCCTTAGACCTTTCAGCATAACCAATGAAATATGCACTAATGGTCCTTGGGTCCAACTTTTTATTTGGATTATAAATCCTAACTTTAGCTGGGCAACCCCAAACACACACATGTTTTAAACTTGGCTTCCAACCTTTCAATAATTCAAATGGGGTTTTAGGGACCGCCTTTGTTGGTACCCAATTTAGTATGTACGCATTTGTCTTAAAAGCCTCATTCCATAACGAACGAGGAAGTTTGGAATTACTAAGCATACTTCTTACCATATCCATTAATGTTCGATTTCTTCTTTTAGCCACACCATTTTGATTTGGCGAGCCAGGCATGGTGTATTGGGCCACAATACCATGCTCTTGAGAAACTTTGCAAAAGGACCAAGTATTTGTCCATTTTTAGTGTATTTGCCATAAAATTTGTCTCATCTATCTGATCTCACAATCTTTATTTGTTTTCCACATTGTTTCTCTACTTCCTTGAGAACCTTAAAAGCATCCAATGCTTCATATTTATTATTAAGCAAGTAAAGATACATGTATCGTGAGTAATCATCTATGCAAGAGAAAATATTTTTGGCCATGTGAGTCCATATCGGGACAACAAATGTCAGTATGTATAATTTCTAATATTTCTGAACTTTTCTTGGCATTTTTCTTTGTCTTGTTAGTCTGCTTTCCCTTTATGTAGTCCACACAAGTGCTAAAATTAGTAAAGTCAAGAGTTTCAAGTACTCCATCATTCACTAGCCTTTTAATTCTATCTGTAGAGATATGACCTAGTCTCCTATGCCATTATTTCGATTATTTTTCATTCATGATACAACATTTAATACCAGCATTTTCTTGTGTTGCCATCAAATTATGTGGAATCGTGTTAGATAAATTAATTTTGAACAAATCGTCATTCAACACACCATTTCCAATAATAGTAGACTTAAATAATAAATCAAATCCGCATGCGTTAAACTTTATTGAGTAACCCAAAGGAACAAGTCTAGAAACATAAATTAAATTCTTGGAAAATTTAGGAATATAAAAGACATTATTCAATTCAAAAACAAATCCAGATCCTAAATTAAGTCCAAACATGCCAATAGCCGCCACATGTGAACGCATCTAATTCCCATAGTAGATGAACCATTCTCCTTCATTTGGCTCCCTCTGGCTTGAGATGCCCGGCAGGGTATTAGAAATATGAATCGTAGATCCAGAGTCAATAAGCCATGTATCATGACAAATATCAGCCATATTAGATTCAAAACATACAAAGGAAAAATAATTTCCCTTCTTTCCATGCCAAGCCTTATGTTTATTGCAGTCATTCTTTATGTGCCCTTTCTTTTTACAGAAAAAAAACCTAGACTACTTCTTAATTTTGGCAATAGGAAGTATATGGTTCTTTTCCTTCCTTTCCTTCTTCCTCTTATCTTGAGTCTCGCTAAGAGCACCTTCACCAATTTCTTGAGCAAGTCTCCCTTCCTCCTCCTAGACACACATGGTCATAAGTTCATTGATTGATCATTTCTCTTTATGTGTGTTGTATGATATTTTGAGGGAACATACTGTGATTGGAGTGAATTTAAAATTAGGTGCACTATGAATAACTCAGAAATTTCAACCTAGAGCGACTTAAGTTGAGCCGCTAGATCCCTCATTTCCATAATGTGTTTTCTCACACCTATAACTCCAATGAGCCTCATAGATGACAAATTAGACATTAGGGTGCTAACCAAGGCCTTCTCAGAACTTTCAAACTGTTCATCTATGGCTTCCACAAAATCCTTGACCTTTTGGCATTCCGGAATTGAACCACGGATACTATCAGAGATACATGTATTGATGAACATAATGGAAAGACAGTTAGATCTTTCTCATCATTCGTATAACACAATTTCATTTGAAGTGCTAAAATCTGTAAGCTTAGCTGACTCATCCCTATGGAGAGCATAGTCAAGGTCAGCAACCCCTAAATGAAGAAGAACTCGTTCCTTCCATTGTTTATAGGTTTCCCCTGTCAATATGGGAACCTCATTTTTATCATCGGAGATTATCAAAGATTGAACTGTAACAATAATCAAATGTTAGTGCTTATAATAATTTAAAAAGCATGTGAATCAATATGTCATCAAAATCTACTCGTGGGTTAAGATTCTAACACAGAAAAATTCACTTTATTTCTTTATGATGAAACTACTAAATTATCATTGCATCTCCTAATACCTGTGGGTTAATTAAGAGACAAATTTATTTCATCCAAATTTATTTTGGTACAATGCATTTCTAGTTGTTCTCTGAGTGCATACTTGATTATCAGGGAATTAATCTCACTGATTTCACGTCATGTACTTGGAGACCAATGCGAAATGTTGCCGAAATTTTGTCAAATTTAACAAAAGAGACTTGACCTTGACATATAAAGCTACCATAAAAAAATGTCTTCCTGAATGGGATAGGGCCACACCTAGAATGAAAAAGTGAGATTTTGATGCATGGAATAACTTTGTGAGTATCATGGAGTTATTATTTAGATGGATCAAAGTTGGATGAACCAAAGTCACATGAGCCCTGCATATGAGGAAGGCGTTGATCAGTTCTTGCAATTTGTTTCTGAAAGAAGTTGACAGATGAGGATGGAAAATATTTTTGTCCTTGCATCAATTGTTTGAACGAGAGATGACAAATACTGGACGACATATGGGAGCATCTGTTGTGTGATGGGATTAAGAAGAATTACACCACGTGGATATGGCATGGTGAATTGACCGACATGCTGAGGGGGTCTCAATCTAAACCATTAGATGTAGAAATGGTAGATTGCTTAGAGGATATGATTCGTGATCTTGGACAAGAGTCTTTTCAGCAAGCACATGCCCCTATGTATGATACATTACAAATTGATTCAAAGAAGCCTTTGTATCCGGGGTGCAAGAATTCCTTGACGCTATTGTCGATGGTGTTAAGTCTGGTTAATGTGAAGGCTAGATATGGGTGGAGTGACATAAGCTTTAGTTCACTGCTTCAAGTAGTGCATGATATGCTTCCAGAGGAAAACACGTTGCCTAAAAGTTATTAGCAGGCCAAGAAGATACTGTGTCCAAAGGGTATCGAGTATCAGAAGATTCATGCTTGCCTGAATGATTGCATACTGTACAAACATGAATTTCAAGAAATGCCCAAATGCCCTAGGTGTGGGGTATCACAGTATAAAGTGAAGGATGATGACGAATGTAGTAGTGACGAAAACTCAAAGAAGGGCCCCCCAGTGAAGGTGTTATGGTATCTTCCCATCATTCCAAGGTTTAAGGGTCTGTTTGCTAATGGAGACGACACAAAAGACCTTACATGGCATGCAAATGGGAGAAACTGTGATGGAATGCTCTGTCATCCGACTAATTCCTCCCAGTGGAAGAAGATTGATCGTTTGTATCTGAATTTCGGCAAAGAGGCAAGAAATCTTAGGCTTGGACTAGTCAGTGATGGAATGAATCCATATGGCATTTTAAGCACTCAACACAGTTCTTGGCTAGTCTTGCTAGTAATTTACAATTTGCCTCCTTGGTTGTGCATGAAGCGAAAATACATGATGTTGTCTATGATGATATTAGGCCCAAGACAGCCAGGAAATGACATTGATGTTTATCTCAGTCCGTTGATTGAAAACTTGACAAAGTTATGGGACGAGGGTGTTTTAGTGTTTGATGGGTTTGGAAATGAGACTTTTCAAATGCGTGCAATGCATTTTTGTACCATTAATGACTTTCCAGCACATGGGAATTTGAGTGGTTACAATGTTAAAGGCCATTGTGCATGCCCTATCTGTGAAGAAGACACAAGCTACATACAACTGAAGCATGGTAGAAAAACAGTGTACACTAGGCATCGATGTTTTCTAAAACCTCATCACCCTTACAAGCGATTGAAAAAGCATTTAATAGAAGTCAAGAGCATGAAATTGCGCCGATACTGTTAATTGGTGACCAGGTCTTCTAGCGGGTTCAACACCTTAATACTATATTTGGAAAGACCCAAAAGAAGGAAAAAATTAAGACTTGCATATGGAAGAAGAGATCAATTTTGTTTGATCTTTCGTACTGGTCTGATCTAGATATTAGACATTGTACTGATGTTATGCATGTGGAGAAAAATGTATGTGATAGTGTCATTGGGACGCTCCTTAACATTCAAGGCAAGATGAAAGATGGTTTGAATACTCATCAAGATCAAGCTGAGATGTGTATACGATCACAATTGCATTCAAGGTCTGATGGTAAAAAAATATACTTATCTCCAGCTTGTCATACTTTGTCTAGAAAGGAGAAGATTATTTTTTGTCAGTGTCTGCTCGGGTCAAAGTCCCACAAGGATGCTATTCAAATATTAAGAGCCTTGTGCAGTTGAAGGATCTTAAGTTAGTAGGGTTAAAGTCTCACGATTGTCATGTGTTGATGCAACAATTGTTATCCATGGCCATACGAGACATTTTTCCTAATAAAGTCAGGCTTGCCATAACTCGGCTGTGTTTTTTATTTAATGCCATATGTAGCAAAGTCTTTGATCTTGTGAAGTTAGATGAGCTGGAAAACGAGGCTCCTATTATATTGTGTCAGTTGGAGATGTATTTTCCTCCTGCTTTCTTTGACATCATGGTTCACTTAATTGTTCATTTGGTCAGAGAAATCAAATTTTGTGGTCCTATTTATTTGTGGTAGATGTACCTAGTTGAGCGATACATGAAGATCTTAAAAGGGTATACCAAGAATCTACACTGTCCGAAAACATCTATTGTTGAAAGGTACATTGCAGAAGAAGCCATTGAATTTTGTTCACAGTACATTGAAAAAGCTAAACCTATTGGGATTCCCGAGTCTTAGCATGATGAAAGAGTGGGAGGTAAGGGTTCAAGAGGACTGCATGTTATCAATCCACGTGTAGAATATTTACGACAAGCTCATTTGTATGTGTTGAATAACAATAATAAAGTTTTGCCATACATACTTTGCCATAAAGGTTTAGTGAAGGAAAGTAATCCAAAAATGTCAAAGAACGGGGTCTTGAAAGAGCATAACAAGACTTTCCTAGATTGGTTTAAAGATACAATCTTTGCTGATGATAATGCTTCTAAAACATTAAGAAAGTTAGCAAATGGGCCTAAAAGAAACGTTACAACTTGGCAAGGATACGATATAAACAAGTATTCCTTCTATACAAAGTCACAAGACGAGAAAAGTACAATGCAAAATAGCGGGGTCACCCTAAGGGCTGAATCTCAACACTTTGCTAGTGTGCATGATGACAATCCCCATGTAGCTTCCATCCCTCACTTTGGATTCATGGGAGAAATTTGGGAGCTTAACTATGTCAAATTTACTGTCTGTGTTTCCAAATGTAAATGGGTTGACAGCAATACTGGTGTGCAGACCGATGATGTAGGATTTATGTTGGTAGATCTAAAGAAAATCGCTTACCAGAATGACCCTTTCATCATGGCAGAACAAGCTAAACAGGTATTTTATGTTCAAGACCCTAGTGATGAAACATGGTCAGTGGTTCAACATGGGAAAACAATTGGTGTCAATGTTGAAGATGATGATTCATACATTGATACTTATGTTAGTCCTTTGTCCACATAAATGTCATCAGAGAAGAAGAAGCTAACGATGTTCATCCTAATCGTAATGATCAGGATGAAGGAGAATTAATTAACATCGTCTAATGTAATTTTCTTATTATGTATTTCATTTTAGTACATTCATTTAGATAAGTTATTCAGTTTTGTGACAATGTTAATTAACTAATGTTTTTTTCTTTACAGGAAAATGGTTACACCACCCAACTCTCCTCCTCCTCCTACTGGTGCAGCATCACAGTCACGATCTACCTTGAAGCAAACAAGAAAAGCCATATGGCTAAGATCATTGGCGACTAGACCAGTTGGGGCAGAGAGACCGCTAGTCCATGTCGATACTATGACTGGGAAAGCTGACAGTCCCCACAGAAAGAAGTTAAGAACATATTTGGGGATCATCGCTCGTGATAAGGTAGATGCAACATATGAGAATTGGAAACAAGTCCTTGCTGCTCAGAAGGATTTGATATGGGAGGATATTCAATTATTTTAGTTAAATCTTACATTTTGTTGATTGACAATCAAATTGTAATTTAGTAAAAATAGAATGTAAATTTTTGTTTGTCAGGCTGAATTTGATATCCCTGAAGCATTAGATCCGAGGACAAAAAAGAAAATACTTCAGACTATGGGGGAGCGGTGGAGACAATTTAAGTCTGATTTGACATCAAAATGGGCACTTGCAGCCGACAAGGAAAGTGTCGAAGACACTGTATGCGAAAAGTACGACATTAGCAAGAAGAAGTGGGCCCCAATTTTGTCAGACCTGCAGAGACCACCCTTCGTGGGAGGTAAGTTTGTAATTTTCATTGTTTTAAACTTTAAATTGACTTATTGTTATACATTGTAATGATAACTTTCAATAATGTTTAATTTCTACAGATGTGCGAAAGAAGACACATGTCATCCAGAAACAAAACACAGCCCCTCACGTGTTGTCTCGTGGGGGTTATGAATATTTAGAAAACAAGTTGATGGATGAGAAAAGAAAGAAAAAACTGTAGGAAGCTGCTCAATTCGGAAGCACTGACACCGCGATTGATCCTTCATCTCTCATCAGACGACACATGAAGTGGAAGATGGCCTGCACCAAGAAAACTGGGCAAATGATGTTTGAGGTAGCAAAGGAAATTGTTGAGAAGATTGTAAGTCACTTTCAATTATTAATTGCAATTATTTATGTTTATTGTGTGATTGAGTAAACCAATAAATGTGTTCTTTACAGGATTCGTTGGAGGAGTAGGCCTCACGGGGTTCCTTTGTCGCCCATGGACGTCAGGATGTACTGACTGCTGCCATTAGGCAACCAGAACACCCTGGTCATGTGCGTTCTGCTAGAGCTAGTGTCATGATCAAGAAATACTTTGGACCGACTCCAAGGACCTCCCACACATCTTCCTCCATGGCTCCTGAAGACCTGGAGCAGCTGATGCAAAAAATTAGGGACCAGCTGGAGGAGTCAATCACAGAAAAAGTGACTCGACAACTAATGTTATCCTTCAACCAAATGTAGTCCCAGTTTCAATCACAGATGCAATCACAAGGTCCTTCAGCTGCTCATGTTAGCACAAAGGAGAGTTATGTTGATCCCTCAGAGAACAATCCAAACACGAATGACTCAGACAAATGCGGGTTGTACGTCAAAGAAAATCCTCCCTGCCTGGTTATCTAGGAAGACTTCATAAGGGATCCACAACCATTCACAACATTTCTTTGCTACATGATCAAGTCAAGGTTGGTGTTGAGGAGGTTAGAGATGCAGATGCTCCCATTCTTGTACCCACTGAAGAGGTTAAGTTAGTAGGGCATGCACTTAACACCTTCCTTGCTTGGCTGACACATCTTGTCAAGTGTTTATCAAAATAGGTATTTTAGTGTCATTAAATGCTTCTTTTTTCAATTAAAGTGTTCATTGTAATTAAATTATGTTAATTAACTATGTTGGATAAACAGGGAGCTGTGGGACCTGCAAAACCTGTAGATTGGTCGGATCATGATATCAATGATCCCCTATATCTGATGACATTGACCATCCCACAGCTTTTTCGGAAGCCGTTGTAGGTTATGTGGGATGCTACCGTGTTTGGGGTGTTTAATGAGAACTTCCCCTTGTACATAAAGCATGAAGATCTATATGAAATAGCACATGGTGGTCAATGTCTAAACATCTCTGTTATACAGTTGTGGATTGTGTAAGTCATTTTACATTATTGTTTATTACCTAACTTTTTGTTTTAAATTCATACGTAATTTACTTTATGTTAACAATAATAGGCATATGACTGAGACAAGTATGGGAGCGGGGAATGCCGATGTGTATGGATTCCTCGAGCCACAGTCCATACAGAGATCTGGAGAATCCCAATTTGAATCAGAAAGTTATATTAAGAATTGGATGCATAAATCAAAGAGGGATGTGTACCTAGGAGCCTACTGCAGTATAATCAAAGAGGGATGTGTACCTAGGAACAAATGAATTTAAATAATGTATAATAGTATAATAACCTATATTGGTCTCCACTGCAATGCACATTGGCAAATGGTCATCATTTTGCCTAAGGAAAATGTTTTCATTTGGTTTTGTTTGTTGCATAATAGGCCAGACAACTACCTCAAAGGAATAATTAACAGGTCAGTGTTGTTTTTCAATACATTTGCATTAGCATTAGTCAGGAACATCAACATTTTAATTGTACAATATGCATCCATGTTTGTATTCAACAGTGCTTTGAAAGGACTTGACAATACTCCACAAAGTAAATCCAAGGCTACTGCCAAGTGGATTGTTGTTAAAGTAAGTCATTTAAACAATGCTTCTAGTTATATTTTAGTACTGTGTAGACTAATTTGTACTTAACGTTGAATATCTAAATTTCATAATGTATTTAGTGTAATAAAAAAAAAGGAGGCACTGAGTGTGGGTCTTACGTCATGCACTAGATGTCAACTATAATTTTAGGAAGTTTCAAGAATAATTGGGAAACGGTAATTGTTTAATTCAAACATATTTCATTTTGTTATGATTGGTACGTATTATATTATTAACTTATGTTTTATTATATCATACAATATTTCAATGATGCTAGACCATTGGAACCAGAGAGATTGAAGGCGCTTTGCATCCAGTGGGCAAAGTATTATTTGAAAGTTAAAAATGAAACCTAGGATGTTTAGGCAATTTTGTAATTGTAGTTTAGTTACTTTATATTTTTTACAATTCATGTGTCCTTAACATTAAATATTCTTTTCATTCATAGTAATTAATAAATTTTTCATGGAATTTCTTGTCAAAATTGTTTTAAAACAGAATGAAAATTATATGTTGTGTGGTCTGTTTTTAAAATTTGCAAGTTAATTTTGGGGTTATTGAAAAAAAATAGACACCATATTAAAAATCCTAAAAACAATATCATTTTTTTTATAAAAAAAAACAGATGTTGTATGTCTATATTAACATTGGTTTTTTAAAAAACCGATGTTAAAATTCATTAACAACATCGGTTTTGGGAAAAACCGATGTTGTTGGTAATAAAACAACATCGGTTCTTACCAAAAGCCGATGTCTGTTATAAGAAAACAACATCGATTTTGGTTAAAACCGATGTTGATATGGAGATATATAACCTTTTTTTATAATTCTTATTATATAACATCGGTTATTTAAATAATCGATATTGAAAGTCCTTAATAACCGATGTTGAAACCCAATTTTTTAGTAGTATACATATAAGTCTAGAATAAAATGGTTTTGCAATTCTAATTTGTTTTAGTAGGAAGGTTTATAACATGGTTGAGCATCAGGGATTCGATAGACTTGTTAAGCATTTTGAGGTGATATTTGTCCCACTGCACAAAAAATGCAATAAATAAATATTCAAAAATATAATTAATAATTGTATTTGAAAAAAGAAGAAAAAGAGAAGTTATACAAGAGTGAGATCAAAACAAATCATGTTGGAGGTTATCTGTTGAATAGGAAATTAGATAGTGGAAAATTACTCAAGTAATAGTTAAAGGCTAAATAAAATAGAGAATAAATAGTTGCTAATATTGGAGAGCAATAATTTGAAAAGTAAAATGTTATAAATCTTATATATTGTACCAACCACAAATAATGTTAATGCAAATCAGTAATCAACAAATAATTTAAAAACTAAAAATAAAAAAATATGCATAAAAGACCATTTGAATTTTGATATTTTACCACTATTTCAAAAATAATTTATAGAAAATAAAAAAACGCAAAAAAAAGGAATGAAAAAGAAATACGATTTTTTATGTAACTGAAAAATGTTTATATGAAATTGAAAACTTAACATATATATATCACGCTACTAATTTAGAGTAAATGCGTGAGAGGGTTAGAGGAAGAAAGGGATAATACAGAGAGAGAACATGAATCAGGCTAAATCATCTGCTTATAAAATAATTAAACAATATGACTGAAGGTATATTGTTGAAACCCACCAATTTATTTACACATTTTGATATGATTCAAACTAACCTCCATATACCACTCTCTTTGTTGAGGAACCAACTAAATATGTTCATATGAAACTATTTCTACCTCCTTCTTTGTCATTTATTAAGAATGTCTACATGTCCCCAAGGACATTGGTTGTAGCAATCAAAAGCTGCACAAAAAAAAAAAAAGAATTTCGTAACAATGGTTTTTACCCATTTGACTCTAAGGTTCAGATTTTGTGTTGAAGGCATGAGAAATAATAAATAGAGAAGAACAAAAACAAAAGAAATTGTTATATATTATATGTTCTTACCAAAATCTAGAACCGTGGCACGTCAAGGTGGACGTGGTTGAGTGGGGTCCCGAACTTCACACGTCAGCTTGGAAGGGTGCCTTTGACAGGAGGGGTGACTTGCAAAACAAAAGACTTCAATGGTCAAGTAATAATTTGAGTGAGGAAAGTAAAGGAAGTATATGCTTAATTAAAGCTTGAGTGAGTGAGAGAGAATGAGGTACACAAGCTTGTTGCTCGTGTGCTGAGTGTGTGATGAGATCGTGTAGAGGGGTTTGATGGAACTTATATTTATATTAGTTGAGTGTGGCTGCTAGTCCTTGTTTGTAGGGGATATTGTAGTCTTTGCAGTTAATTCTCGGCTTGTAGATATTAATCAATAGCTTACATATAATGTTAGAGATAAACATTTGCTTATAGATAAAAAGGTAGAAGATAATCAAACCTTGTAGATAATGTGTGGGCTTATAAATAATTATTTTAACTGCCAATAGATAAGATATTCAAATACATTTGAATATTAGTAGGTTAGAGATAACCTGTTTGTTGGGGAGTCCGGCTGTTAAGGTTCAGGCATCCGTGTTCCTGTAGCAGGGCTAAAATGGAGGGTGGACACGTATTTATGAGTGCCATGTAGGATGCCATGTGTATTCTGCGGGTCCTGGACAACATATAAGCCCCTGAAGCTCTAAGTCGGCTTGAGAGCGAAAGAGGTTGTCCAGTGTTAAAGGAAGATTGTCTCATGTTGAAGGAGTTTGTCCCGTGTTGAGAGAGTTTGTCTAATGTCCAGGGTGGTAGCCTTGACAAGTAGAGGGCGAGGAGTTTGTCGAGCCCCTAAGTATGGATGAACATTGTCCAATGTCAGGTGTGATAACCTCAACGAGTGTGAAACAATTGTAGGTCGATGTGGCTTATCAAGCCCCCGAGCTTAGACAAGTGTTGCTCAGACTGCTTTTGTCATGTTGTTTATGATGGATGTGTCTTTGGCGTGTCAGGTAAGGTAAGTTGTCAGATATGACAACTCTGCCCTTTTTCTAACCATTGGATAATGCATTGAAGAAAAAATGTAATGTCTGTCTGCTACAGGCATGTGCAACGCACGCGTATTAGTCTTGCATACATGTCACTCATGGAGTAGGCACGTACCGGAGTTGCGGTTCGTGCGTGAGTGGGGAAGCATCGTGGTGCAAAATTTTAGAGCACCACTTCAACTTCCACCAATTACCGAAGAGTCTATCTCCCCTTTTTAAATGGAGTGGACATTTGCTTTTGGGTCACTATTCATTGTCTTCTTGCCTCCTTACTTTCTTGCTCTTGTGCTTTCTGGCTTTCAGTTTACCTTTCTTCTTTGTTCGATTTCTCGAGGCACTCCCATCTTCCAGAATGTCTTCTTTTTTGTCTGATTCTGCCATCGGTCTGGGTGACAGTGATTCTAGAGGCTTGATTGAGCAACCCATCATGGATCAGAAGGTTATCTCGATAGGTGGTTCCTTATCTAAGGATACTCACCGAGGTGCCTCCGATGGTGAGTCCTCTTCTTCCGAGAGGGTGAGGGCCTCACGTCGTGCTGGTTGGGGTGTTTCTCGTCCTCATGGAAGGGCATGACCTTTTGCTGCTGCTGGGGAGCCAGTCCTGGCACTGTGATTCTCCCCTCTTCGGCTTCTTGGGGTATGATAAGAGGTAGTGGCAGTGGAGATGTGAGGGCGTCTCCCCATGTGCAACGTACCCAAAGTGTTGGGTCGCCGTCATCCACCCCAGGTGTTGCTGGCTATGAGTAGGTGAGGGATGACATTCTAAAATAAAGTCTTATCTGACCTCGGTGGCGAGTGTCATTACGCTTCAACGCTAGGTGGAGTTGACAAACCCTGAGGACTCTTGTAAGATGGCTGTTCAGGCTTGCGGAAATTATGATTTCCCATTTTTGAGGGGGGTGCATGCTCGTCCGCCCTTCTTCTATATGTACAAATGTCTATTTGAGGTCTTAGGTCTCATTCTACCCTTGACCGCTTTTTAGTGTGCTTTGCTGAAGCGCTTGAATGTAGCCCCTTCCCAACTTCATCGAAACAGTTGGGCGATGATGCAGGCCTTTGAAGTTTTGTGTCATTTGTTCAATATCCAACCTAATGTATCAGTCTTCTTATTTTTCTTTCAAATGAAGTTGTCTAGCAAGATTGGACGGGTCTCCTTGAACAGCATGTCCAAGAAGCAGTTTAAGTTTGATTCAAACGTATTTTTTCATTTTAAGGATCGTTTCTTGAAGGTCCTGGCTACTAATGTCGTGATTGATGGCATGTTACTAATGTTTAACAGGGACGGGAAGCCCCACTTCCTGTTCTACTGGCAATCAGACCCCACCAGGTACAAGTCGTATGATGTGGGCTATTCTGTCTCTTCCTTCAGCGAGCGATCCACTCACTGCTTTCGATGGTAAAGTGCCTAACATTTTCCTCATTTGTGTCTAAGGTCAGTGTCGGCCAATAAATAACATATGTTTGTGTTTTTGTCTTGATTGTTTGACAGGTATTATGGGTGACTTCACTAGAGGCCACTCATGAGGCAAGTCGGACCTATAGGTGGGATTGTGCCACCGTCTACTACTACTCTGGCTGTGGGAGAAGGGGGTCAACCTGCTGGTGAGGTAGGACTTATTGCTTTCATGGCTGAGGTTCCCCCCAACACTCCTTCCTCTATTTTGGCAAAGAGGAAGAGAGATGATGATGCTGAGGCAGGCTGCAAGGTTGATGCCTAGTGCGGGTTACACTTTGACTACGCAAGATGTGCCTCCAACTCCACCAACCATCGAGGCTCCTGCTGATGCTACTACTACTGCTACTACTTCTGCTTTTTCACCTCTTCCTGTTGTTGTTGTTTAGGAGGTTACCCTGCTATTGTTGAAGCTATTATGCTAGCCATTCAAGCTGACTCTACTGTGGTGTCATCGTCCACCGTTGCGGCACCTTTGCTAAGTGTCGGTATGACAACCATTGGTGCTCCCATGGTGCTGCCTCCTTCCTCGTCGACTCTGATGGCTTCTCCCCCTATTATTTTGGCGACGATGGCATCGCCTTCTTTGTCCTTTTGCCCTCAATCTCCCTTGATCACTTGTACACCTCTAGTGATGCTGACTCATTGTGGGGTGCAACTTATAAGCTGGAGCAGAAAACCCTAGTTGGCTTCATATCAATCTTTGATAAAAATCTCATTAGGTCAACTGGGGTATAGAATGCTACTGACTCTGCCAAAGTCTTTCTCCCAAGAAGTTTGGCAATTTTAGAGGAGAATGGACAGTGGCACCAAGAGGCTATGCAAAAAGTGGTGTCCTTGGAGGCGGAGGTTGCCAAATTGAGGACTACTACTCGTACTCTTTGGCAAGTAGAGTGCCCTAAGGTGGATAATGCCATTGTTGCTTTTGTTGTGGTCGTAAGGTCAAACCACCAACTGTCTTTCAAAGTTAGTGGTGTGTTGGCCAAGTTGTTGCGCACCCGGCTAGATGGAGATCAACTATTTAAACACTGGAAAGGCAGAGAAGATTGACCTAGATGGCAAAATGGAGAGTGTGGCAGCTAAGAGGTACGGGCTAGCCACAGTAGTTGCTTATTTAAAGGCCCGACTTAAGGAGTCAAAGGACAGGTTGAAGGAGTCTGAGCTGCGGGTTGCCAAGGAAAGGGAGGCCAGCAGGGAACTTGAGGAAGAGTTACTTCTGTACAAGAAAGAGGCAATGGAGCAGCATGAAAAAGGATTTTAGAAGGCCATCAGGAAAGCCGACTTCTTTACGAATGACCTTGACTTGAGTCTCTTTGATCCCTTCAAGGATATGAAGGATGATGTCCTACTTGATGAGGAAGACATTGCTGTGGAGGAGGTTGTTGCTGAAGGGCAGCGTGCTACGGAGAAAGGCGATGATGCCTGTTGTCATACCCTAATTTCGTCCGGGGACCTTTGCTTGATGGCATGCGACCTTTGTTTGGTCCTTGTAAGGTTCTTGGCACCCATCATTAGGCAATTTGTGAAATTCTGGGACATGCCGAAAAACAAAAGAAAATATTGATGCACAATCCGTAAAGGTTCCGTGACACACCGGAAATCAAATGGAAGCATCGTTGCATAATTAGTGAGGTTCCGTAACATTCCGTAAGTCAAAAAGGGGATGATTATGTAATCCGCAAGGTTCCGTAACATTACGGAAAGAAAACAAGTATCGTTACGAAATTCGTAAGTTTCCGTAACTTTACGAAAAAAGAATCACCAAAAAAAGCAGAGGAGGTGTACTTAGTAAAAATGGGGGTGCAAATAGCAACCAGGCCCACTTGGGCCCTCCAGAAGATTCCTCCAGAAGGCTGTTGCTTCTGGAGGAAGCAACCTGGCTCGCCTGGGCGAGCTGAGCTCGCCTGGGCGAGCTGGGCGGCAAGCATCTCCCCTATTTTGCTATAAATAGGGGAGGAAGTGAGAAGGAAAAGGGTTCAGCCCCTTAGGCACTTCTCTCTCTTTCGAATTTGCTTGGAAAAATTGTTTCCGTGAAGAAAATCTAAGCCGAGGCGCTTTCGAAACGTTTCCATAACGTTTCCGAGAAGAATTTCGCAAAGGTTTCGACCGTTCTTCGACG
This sequence comes from Glycine soja, assembly GCF_004193775.1. NCBI lineage: Eukaryota > Viridiplantae > Streptophyta > Magnoliopsida > Fabales > Fabaceae > Glycine > Glycine soja. The sequence continues at coordinate 29,695,154 of NC_041015.1, read as the reverse complement.
TTCTTCATTCGTTCTTCATCGTTCTTCGATCTTCAACGGGTAAGTACCTCGAACCAAGCTTTTTCGATTCATTCTATGTACCCATGGTGGTCCACATTGTGTTTTGTATATTTCTATTCTCGTTTCATTTACTTTTTATACCCCCTCTTGACGTGCTTAAGCCATTTTACTTAAGTCATTTCTCGCTTAACCTAAAAATAAAATAAATTTCCACCGATCGTTTGAATTGTATTATCCGTAAACTTCGGTTAAAATGAATTCCGACCGTTCGGTCGTGCCGTAACCACGTTGGAAATAAAAAAAGAGGTAAAAAATAATATAATAATAAAAAAAACATCTTTTAGGTAAAATAAAGCGGAAAATCAATCGGACATTTTCTCTTTGGAATTTCTCATTCTTAACCGAATTGACTAATAACTAAAGTGAAACTAAGGCTAAAATCAACTCGCCTAGTCAAGCTCGTCCATAAAAATAGGTTTTTGAAGTTTGTCATTTCAATTTCTTACTAAGTAAATGGATCGTTTTTTAAGGTCCAACACCTTAAAATAGTCACCTCTTAAGTAAAAAAGAATCACTTGATAAGAAAGAACTACGTAGGTCTGATTTCCTCATCGCAAATTGAGGAATACGTAGGAGCAAAGGGAAACACCCTTGTCGACCACCAAAAGAGAAAAATATAAAAATGGTATAAAGGATATAGACACATAAAAGGGAACATAAAAAAATCAAAGTCATGTTTGCACATTCGATTAAAGGCTGTCGTCCCTTGGGACGGACGTGTGGGGTGCTAATACCTTCCCCGTGCGTAAATACAACTCCCGAACCTTCCACTTAAAAGTTCGTAGATCGCGTCTTTTCCGGTTTTTCCGACGTTTTCCTCAAATAAACGTTGGTGGCGACTCCGCGCGTATTCCTTTCGTGGAACACGCATCCCGCGAGTCTCGCGTCGCCCTCCCGCCGAAGGGTAGGTTGCGACAGTTGGCGACTCCACTGTGGACTGTTTTTTAGAGAGTTAGGCCATTTAATGCAATGTTTTATCATGACTTTCTCCTTTGTTGGTTTCCCTTTATTTGTCTTATGTTCTTGTGTATATAAACTATTTGTTGCTTTTAGTGTGTTTTAGAATGTATGCATGAGGTAAATATTTATTCGTTTGATGCACACAAACACTAACACTATTTGCACACACGGTGAGTTGAAAAAAAAAGGGGCCCTATACCCGGGTTCATGGGAACATAAGGAGTGGAGGTGAATCTGTGATCATGCTAGGTCTCCGACTTGCTTGATTGCAGTGAACCTTCATCTAGAGTTTTTCTCTTTGAAAACATATTGTTGCTAGTAGTCCCTACTGCTGCAGTATGTTCTTCGAAGAGGATGATACCTCTAGAAACCATCAAGAGAGATATGACCACCTTGGGAATTATCACTAAAAGCCCTTTTAGTTCCCTCCCATATAGGTCCCTTTAAATAGGGGCACGGAGCAAACACGTTGCGTGCCATTTTTTCACATTGCCATGCATAAGTGTCATATACCCTTTTGCTTATATTTGTTTGTGAATATTGTCGTACTATGTACATCCCCGTGTTGTGCCTTTCGCATATGCATCATGCGTGGGTTTCGTCTTTGATCCCCTCACTTTAGCAAACCGGCGGAGGGTCCGTGTCGCCTTCTTAAAAACATACGTTGGGTGCCATGCTGCCCAAACGTTGTATCCAAGAAGGGGACAATTTCTCGGGCTCCCGTATTCGTAAATTGCATTTGTGTCATATGCATTTCTTCATGCATTCATCCATTCCACCCATGATAGATGTCGGAGTTTTGATTCGCACTAGATTTTATTTCACTTTAGTAAAACATGGGATCAAGCCTTCGCTTAAAAAGAGGTTCTATCAAGTCAAAATCAAGAGCTTAGAGGTCACTAGTTTATGAGAGTTGGGGCAATTAATGGGTCAACTTCAAACGGCAAGCCTTCCGCAAAGCCTATGGTAAGATTTGGGACCTAGCTAGGGTAGAAGTCTCCATGGAACCGATTGCATCCCTTTCCCAGTATTATGACCAACCCCTAAGGTGCTTCACATTTGAGGACTTCCAGCTAGTGCCGACTGTGAAAGAGTTTGAAGAAATCCTGGGATACCCACTGGGAGGAAGGAAGCCATATCTTTTCTCTGGGTTCTATCCCTCCACGACAAGAGTTGCCAAGGTAGTGAAAATCTCAGCACAAGAGTTGGACCGTGTAAAGCAAAACAGAAATGGAGTAGTCGGAGTACCAAGGAAGTGTTTGGAGGAAAGGGCAAAGGCCTTGGCAAATCAAGGCGAATGGGCTTTCTTTTATTGACATCTTGGCGCTTTTGATCTTTGGAGTTGTCCTCTTTCCGAATATGGAAGGGTTAGTGGACCTAGCAATGATTGACGCTTTCCTCGCCTTTCATCATGGCAAGGAAAGCCCGGTCGTCGCCATTTTGGCCATGTATGACACGTTCGACCGGGGATGTGAAAAGAGTGGCGCAAGAATTGTTTGTTGTGCACTGGCTCTCTATGTGTGGCTGGTTTCACACCTTTTTCTCCAACAAGGTAGGCCCGTCTATCCGCTACAACGTCACCGCTCGCGCGTCGAACAAGGAAAGGCGAATTGGGACCAACTCTTGACTAGCATGGAGGGGCGTCTGTTAATTTGTTCCCTCGCTAGAAGGAAGGAAGAATCAGGATTCTATCTTCATGCGAAGGATGTCCAAATGTTCCCTTGATGGAACAAGGGGTTGTATTAATTATAATCCTGGCCTCGCCATAAGACAGCTTGGCTACCCCATGAGAGGAGTGCCATCAGACGAAAGCATCACGCCTTTCATCGCATGGGGTTTCAGTGACCACAACGCGAGGGTACTCCAAGGAGTTCGCAAGGCATGGGATGCGGCGTGAAGAAAGGACAGAGAGCTTAGGGGAAGCAGTAATGGGATCATCGGCGGCTATCATAAGTGGCTGAGAGTCCGGACACAAGGATTGGATTGGCTCCCAAATCTAAAGACTGTGAGAGACAATGAGGTTAAAGCTTCGGAAGAAAGTGATGAGGTACAAGCCCTAAAGGCAAAGCTTGAAAGAGCCCGGGTAGTCAAAGAGAAGTTCAAGTCCATAGCCATCAAAGTCTGAAGAGAGTATGATGAACTAAGGGACGTCAATATGGCCACTGATGAAGCCTTGGAATGAGAAACCAAGAAGGCCCGAAAGGAAAAACACGACCAAAACAAGTTTTGAGGGGCTTTATAGGGCAGCAATAGTGAGCTCAAGCTCCGAAGAGGTGAAAGGAATCATCACGGGTCAAAGGCATGATCTTGAAGGACGAGCTAAAGGCTTGCCTTAGGTCGAAAAGAAATTTGTCCCAACAGTTAAAGCGAGACTGAAGGGAATATGTGGGCCATCATCGATGAGTGCAAAGAGAAGCTAAATCTAGCGACGACTCACGAGCAAAGGCTAGAGGATGAGTACGCCAAGATATCAGCAGAAAGGGAAGCAAGGGAAAGGGTAATTGATTCATTGCACCAAGAGGCAATAATGAGGATCCCAAGGAGATCCACGGACTTCTCAGCTATTGTCAGCATATGATAGACTTAATGGACCATATGATTAGAAACCGCTAGGAAGTTTGTATTGTCGCTCAGATCTTGACTAGTTATAAACTTTGTGAATAAAATGAGTTTATCCCACGTTTTTACTCCAAAAATCAGTGCGAATCAAGTCACTCCCACATTTTATCTCTAGCATGCATTGTATGTTGGTCTCGTCCTTTGTCACGGGAAGCCGGAAGGTCCATATCACCTTCTTAACTGTACACATAGGGCACTGCGCCCCCAAATGCACAAGTAAGAAGAGATAATTTTCCGGGCTCTCGTGTCCGTAAAATGCATTCATATCATGCATCGCATAAGCATCTCTTCATAACATCATAATGAACATATCGTTCCTGCATTTGTTCGTTATCATATTCCAGCCTCACATTTTGCATGAGTCATGGCATCATCATGCATATGCATTCAACAAACATTTTGATCTACAAAATTGCATACCATTTGTTTTCATGTTTGCTCATCCTTGCGTTTTCCTCTACAAAACAAAAACAAAAAAGGGGAAGCGTGAAAACTTCACACTACATTCTTAGTTGCATGTGTTAGGCACCATGAGCCAACCATGTTGGGATCATAAACCCATTTCTAAAAAAAAAATAAAAAAAAAACACACACAACAACAAAACAAAATAATTGAACATGGTACCTAATGCATGGTTAACTAGGAAATGGTGTTTCTTCGGGCATCTCAATTTCATAATTACATTTTCCATGCATAGCTTAAAGTATGCCCGAGTCATTCATCCCTATGAGATGTTGTTGAAGTATTGGCGATCAGAATTGCCATTCCTTGGATTATAGGGTTGAACCAAGCTCATGCTTTTACAAAAAGGTTCATCAAGTCAAGTTGAAATATGGAAGTAACCGTCTTGCAAAATTGGGGCAAAAGATGAATCGAGTCACATCATTGCTTCGTCTACTGCCAAACATATTTAGGATTGTTGATGTCCTTGTTACTTCCAGTTTCACCTTGACAAAGATGTCATGGACCATGTTGAAAATCTAAATTGATTCAACCTCATATCCTGCATAAAAATTCGCAATACTTCAACTGTACATCATTCGCATACATCCATGCTTTTCATTAGTTGCATTGCTCATTGCATTCTTTCCTTGAAAAATAAAATAAAATAAAATGAACTTAATCGTTATTATCAAAAAAGAAAAAAACACGCTTTACGGCGCCACTACCAAACCCGTGCTAGAGCTAGAGTAATGGGTGAAGTAGAGAAGGTGCAAGAGCAGATGAAGGCCGACATGGAGGCCATGAAAGAGCAAATGGCCACAATGATGGAGGCCATAAGAAGCATGAAAAAGATAAGGGAAGTCGATATGGTTGCAGTTGCCGCTACCAACGCTGTTGCTAAGGTGAACCCGATGCCCCCATCTGGTCTCAACCAAATGAATCATCCAACCTCAAATATGGTAGGCAAAGATTTGGGAAGTACGGACGACCCCATGATGTGCAAATTCAAAACGAGCACGCCTTCCCATCATATGGCTTGCCTCCCAACTATACACCACCCAATGTGGCATACACTCTCAATGAAAATCTCAATAACTCCACTCCGATACTCATTGAGAACCAATAACCTCGAACTGATCATGCACATGTCTCTTAAACCGTGGGGGAGACACATGAAATTCCCCATCACAATCTAGCCGACTTCGAGCCTTGGCTCGAATATGCCACTGAAGGGAAAGCAGTTGGTGGTATACCCCTTGAAAACACTTCGGAAGGCCCTCAGTATCACCCCCAACCACAACCCTCATGTTCCACAGCGGTTTAAAACCCTCATAACTATGGCAGGAATGGGAAAGTTGGATCATCTAGAGGAAAGGCTTAGGGCCATTAAAGGAGGTGAAGATTATGCCTTTGCTAACCTAGAAGAGTTGTTCCTAGTACCTAATATCATCACCCCTCCCAAGTTCATGGTGCTGGACTTTGACAAGTACAAGGGGACTACTTGTCCCAAGAACCATCTAAAGATGTATTGTTAGAAGATGGGGGAATACGCAAAAGATGAGGAATTGCTGATACATTCCTTCCAAGAAAGTCTTACTGGGGTAGCTGTTACCTGGTACACTAACTTGGAACCTTCCCGAGTCCATTCTTGGAAGGACCTAATGGTTGCCTTTGTTAGGCAGTATCAGTACAATTTTGATATGGTTTCGGATAGGATGCAACTACAGAACATGTGCAAAAAGGGGGACGGATCTTTCAAAGAACACGCCCAAAAGGTGGAGGGATCTGGCGGCCCAGGTGGTACCCCCAATGATGGAAAGGGAGACGATAATCGTGATGGTAGACACATTATCGATACTCTACTATGAAAAGATGGTGGGCTACGCACCCTCAAAGCTTTGCGGATTTGGTCTTCGCCAGTGAAAGGATCGATGTGGGTCCGAAAAGAGGCAAATTTGATCATCCTACTAGGACGACTGAGAAAACTGGGGCAAATGAAGAGGGTGAGAAAGAGGGAGAAACCCATGCTGTGACTGCCATTCCTATACGACCAAGTTTCCTACCAACCCAACAATGTCATTACTCAGCCATTAACAAACCTCCTCCTTACCCACCAACTAGTTATCCATAAAGGCCATCCCTAAATCAACCACAAAGTCTGTCTATCGCACTTCCAATGACGAACACCACCTTTAGCAAAACCAAAAACACCAACCAAAAATGAATTTTGCAGCGAGAAAGCCTGTAGAATTCACCCCAATTCCAGTGTCCTATGCTGACTTGCTCCCATATCTACTTGATAATTCAATGGTAGCCATAACCCTAGCCAAGGTTCATCAACCTCCATTTCTCCGAGAATACGACTCGAACGCAACGTGTGCTTGTCACGGAGAAGCCCCGGGGGGTTCCATTGAGCATTGTAGGGCTCTGAAGCGTATGGTGCAAGGTCTAATTGGTGCGGGCTGGCTGAAATTTGAGGAGAATCGCGTGTAAATCCTGACATTGACAAGAGATGCCACACATGGGGCAATTTTGAAGGCTGTTGTTAGGTGTCTCTAATGACTCATCAGGATTTCCAAGTTTATGCCATTATTGTAAACCACAGTTACAATGTTAAATGAAATGGATAAAGTTGATATCTTTGTCCCTCATCCTCTCACAAACGCATGTTTGCTTATTCAACTTTCACCGGAATGTGGGTGCAAGCCATTGGTCTGTTTGCTCAAGCGACCTGCGCTCCTGAGTGTTGACTTCTAAGACTGTTCAATCAGAGATTACTCGTCTTGCACGTTGGTGGGGGTGCCGTAAAATAACGAGTAAAGTTCAAAACAAATAAGTTTCAAAATAAAAAAAAAATAAGTTTCAAAATAAAAAAATAAAAAAGGCATTTGATTGACTGTGTTTTCAAGTAAAAATATAGACGTTCATGTGACTTCATTTTATCATTCCGGAAAGTTTATCTTCTTAGAGAAGCGAGTTGTCAAGAATAGGATGTTGGACAAATGGCCTCTGTTATCTTAAGAAAGGGGGGGTTGAATTAAGATGCACAGACTATTCCCCAATTGAACTATCACTCTTTCTTTTTGGATTAACAATTCACCCTTAACATGAATTACTCAAAAGACAAATCAAAATAAACTTCTTTAAAGCAAAAGATAAATAGCAATAAAAGAAGTTTAAAGGAAAAGAGGAATGCAAACTTGATTTATACTGGTTCGGCCACTTCCCGCGCCTACTTCCAGTCTTCAAGAAACCCACTTGAGATTTTCCACTCTCTTTGTAAAACTCCTTTTACAAAGTCTGAACCACAAAGGGACAACCCTTCCCTTGTGTTCAGGAATCCTCTACAACAAGAGACCCACGGTCTCTTAATCCCGTTTTAGAAATAAGAAGAAGAAATCTCTCTTAAAAGAGATAGATTGTACAATGAAGATCAATCAAAATTCCTTATTAAATATGCAAGTGGTTGACCAAGGAATCTTTTTGAGAGGATAAGACATTTCAGTTCAGAAAAACTCTTAATCTTTTGCGAGGATAAACTTTGTGGGCAATGAAAAACTCTCTTTAAATTCGTGCTTCCAAGCCATCTTTGATGGCCATTCATGAACCATTTGAATAGATGTGACTCTTGGAAATTATTTTCCGAAAATCCCCTCTGGTAATCGATTACAAGACTAGTGTAAACGATTACAGGTTTTGAAATTTGAATTAAAAAAAAACTGCTGGTAATCAATTACCATCCGTGTGTAATCGATTACACTTTATAAATTTTGAAATTTCAAGTGACTGTTATAAACATTTTCAGCTGCTGGTAATCGATTACCAGAGAGCAAATCTCAATTTGAAATGATAGAATTCTTTGGTCAAACCTTTTGTTTTTCAATTTGGGAACTTCTTCCTAAGATTCTAGAGATCAACTTGATCATATATCTTGATTTTCTTGGATTCTTGCCTTGAATAAAACTTGGAAGCACTTGATCCTTTGGCATCATCAAAACATCAAAACATCTTGCTTCTACATAGGAGTCATTTGACTTAATCCATCAAAAAATCCTTCAACTATTTCTCGTCCTTGGAAAATTCTTTTTGCAAGAATCAACTGCTTCTTTCATTCTTCCTCACTACGAGGCTATGAAAACAAGACAACAATTGGTACCTCAAAGCCTTACACTGGGGCAATGAGGGACATCGTGCATGAGCCTCAAGTGAACCTAGGGGCAGATTAGAAGTTCTCACCTAATAGGTTCCCACCTACAAGGTCATGACGAAAGACAACGATTGGTACCTCAAAGCCTTACACTGGGGCAATGAGGGGCACCGTGCATGAGCCTCAAGTGAACATAGGGGCCGATCAAAAGTTCTCACCCATCGATGTTTTCAACAAAAAAGGGGGACAAACCCTAGGATTTCAATGGATTGATTAAACATCAAACGACTCCATTGCCGTCACTCCAAAATGGTCAAATGACTAAATCAAACAAAACACACACTCTGAGGGAGTTCTCGAAGAGATTTGCAAAAGATAGGATAAGGTTACATGGACTATCACCTTTTTCAAAAGGACAGTCAATTTGTGTTTTCCAAAAAAAAAATCAAATCAAAATCAAAATCACAAAATAGGGAAAGAATGTCATGAACATTGTACAATTTTCCATAACATTGCATTATTGCATACAAAGCCTGCATTTACTGCATTTCAAGATGAAGGTTGCATACATTTGCATCCCCAAAAAATCATCATGTTCATATTAGGTAATAAGTGAATAGATGAGAGGCCCTCTCAAAGAGTCAACCTCTTGCTTTCTTGTAAGGTTAAAGTCCTTTGGTACTTGTACCTATTGGCTCGCCTTCAAAGGACTGCATGTCCTCACCTTCAGAGGGCTACACGCCCTCGCCATCAGAGGACTGCATGTCCTCACCTTCAGAGGGCTACACGCCCTCGCCATCAGAGGACTGCATGTCCTCACCTTCAGAGGGCTACACGCCCTCGCCATCAGAGGACTGCATGTCCTCACCTTCGTAGGGCTACACGCCCTCACCTTTAGAGGACTGCATGTCCTCGCCTTCAAAGGGCTACACGCCCTCGCCATCAGAGGACTGCATGTCCTCACCTTCAGAGGGCTACATGCCCTCGCCATCAGAGGACTGCATGTCCTCACCTTCAGAGGGCTACACGCCCTCGCCATCAGAGGACTGCATGTCCTCACCTTCGTAGGGCTACACGCCCTCGCCATCAGAGGACTGCATGTCCTCACCTTCGTAGGGCTACACGCCCTCACCTTTAGAGGATCACACGTCCTCACCTTCAGAGGGCTACACGCCCTCGCCATTAGAGGACTGCATGTCCTCACCTTCAGAGGGCTACACGCCCTCGCCATCAGAGGACTGCATGTCCTCACCTTTAGAGGGCTACACGCCCTCGCCATCAGAGGACTGCATGTCCTCACCTTCGTAGGGCTACACGCCTTCACCTTTGGAGGACTACACGTCCTCGCCAACAGAGGGCTGCACGCCCTCACCTTCAGAGGACTACACGTCCTCACCTTCAGAGGACTACACGTCCTCGCCTTCAAAGGGTCATGTACCTTCACCTTTGTAGGGCTACACGCCCTCACCTTCAAAGGACTACACGTCCTCACCTTTAGAGGACTACACGTCCTCGCCATCAGGGGGACATGCCCTCACCTTTAGAGGATTGCATGTCCTCGCCATCATAGGACTACACTCCCTTGCCTTCAAAAGGCGACACGTCCTGAACTTCAGAAGGCTACACGCCCTCGCCTTTAGAGGGCTACGCGTCCTCACTTTCAGTGGGCTCCATATCCACACCTTAAGATAATTTAAGGTCCTCTGTCCTTAAATGCTTAACCGAGACTTGCACTCCCGGTTAAGGGACCAGTAGTTTCCTTTTAACGGTTCCTGGGCCACCCCCTGATATTGGAGGAGGGCCAACTGTGCGAGCACAACCAGAGAGGGAGGCTATCACACAGCTACTATGCATGCCGGGGCAAGATTTCACCCGTGCCGCTGCAAAGAGACGAGTGCGGATCATGCACACCAACATGACCACTCTTACATAGATATAGATGACATTGCTACTTAGCAACACTCTGCCCAGCGACCGCAATGCCAATCTCCCCCTGCAAAAGTATCAGTTGGTCTGTGTCGTCCCGACATGGGTAAGTATGCATATGGTTCAACTGATTTCTGATACCATCTATTGTTTGCAGGGATCGCACCCACAAAGACACCCAGTGGACCTGAAGAAGTCCAACAGGGCCCTGGGGTTTCCAGCTCTGGTTAAGGGCCTCTGTCGGCCCTACAGGGCGCCCGTTCCCCCCAGCAAGTTCATGTCGTCGTGGCATAGGTAAGTATGCACTTCCCCCAACTGATTTCTGATGTCATCTATTGTTCGCAGGGATTGTGCCCGCAAGACACCTAGTGGACCCAAAGAAGGCCAACAGGGTCTTGGAGTTGCCAGCTCTAAATACGGGTCTCTGTCAGTTCTACAGAGTGCCCGTCGCCCCAACAAGGTCATTAGGCCCCACATTAACCGGGCTTTCATCAAGAAGTACTGCGCCCCCAGACGGGCGCAGGGCGAAACACCACATCAGCATTGGGATGGCCGGTGGCGGGCAATAGACACACCGCCACCACCTCTAGAGTTCACCTCAGCTCATCCATAAAAAGGTTAGAGCGTTGCCTACGACACATGGCCGACCCATAGGCGACCAAGTCCAAAGCCAAAGGTAAGCAAAGTACTAGGTCAGTGACCGACAAGTCATAAGGCGTCCAGCTCAAGACGTTAAAGAAGCGCTACTAGGAGGCAACCTAGTAACTTTTAAATTTCTGCTTGCTATTTGATCACCTTTTGTTTCTCAAGTCATATTGGGACACACCTAGTTGCTCATGATCCTAAGAATTTAAATAAAACGAGAACAAGCTCGGAAGGTAGTCATACCTCACAAAATATATGTATGCGTGTTTAGGTAGTGAAAAATACCTTAGATATGCATGTATGTAAACAAAAACACACTTCACAAAATATATATATGTATGTTTAGGTAGCAAGATGCCTTAGATATGCACGTATGTAGCAAAAAGATACCTCACAAAATATATATATGTATGTTTAGGTAGCAAGATACCTTGGATATGCGTGTATATAGCAAAAATACCTCACAAAAATATACACATGTTTAGGTAGCAAAATACCTCATGAAAAAAAAGGAAAAAAAAAACAAAAAAAAAACAAACAAGAAAAAGAAATAAACAAATGATAATGATAAAAAAAAGGAAGAAAAAAAAGAAAAAAAAGTTGTCTAGCTGAAGAACCAACATGTTTTTGAAAAGAGATGACTTTCAACTCTTCTTAAAAAAAAAAAATTCGCTGATCATAGCTAGTTTTTGAAAAAATGTGTGTACACCTGAAGGGTGAATGTTGTGAAATTTTCCCGGACGCCCGAAATGGACTCGGATGAATGCACAAATTGATAAAAGAACATATTTTGGAAACATTGGGTTGATTTGAAATAGAGGAAATGAATCCTGAGCCTTAGCATCACATGACCATAAAAATTTGACACTTGAGTGTCCACATAGGTGCGTGCATGACCAGTTTTGCATAAAATTTCCAAATCATCGTTTTTGCATTTGTGTCATGGAAATAATGTGGGGCATCCCTTTTTATCCTTGAACCAAACCAAACCCTGACATGTATCATGTCTAGCCATTCTACAAGCCTTGAGCCAAAATCCTAACTCACTATAAACCTTGACCCAGGGTGAGAATGTCAATCCTTACCCTCGAAAAAAAAAAAGAAGAGAGGAAAAGAAGGAAAATTTCCAATCAAAGAGAAAGCAAAAAGAAAAGAAAGGAAGTTCCCAATCAAAGAGTGGGAGAAAGCAAAAAGAAAAGAAAGGAAATTTCCAATCAAAGGATGGGAGAAAGTAAAAAAGAAGAAAGCTCCTGGTCAAAGAAACCAGAAGAAATGTGCAGAGAGGTCTTTGGACCAGACAATATCTGAGCATTATAGAATTGTCACCAAATGAACAAAAGAAAGAAAAGGAAACCATGACCTAAAGTGGTCTTCTCCCTTTGATTACCAACCAAAATCCTGTGCGTCGGCGACTTTTGCACCCCGCACTAAACAAAAAGAAAAAAAGGAAAATGCCAACAAAAAATCAAAAGCCAAAAACACACAAAAGCCGAAAAACCCACTAAAAGAACCCATTCCCAAGGGAAGTCCTATTGATCCATGATCACACATGTAATTTTTGATTTGATAGGAAATAATTTGCAAAGTCAAGTCATGACATATCTATGGTTCGGAATTAGGATGAAACACTTACCTGTGCGAGATTGATACACTTTGAGTGATTTTCTTCTATTTTTGTCGAACCCAGTGTTTCCTTTAAATGGTCATTTAGAAACAAAATGCTAACGTCCAAAATCTCATTTATGGTTATGGGGGGGTTTCATCAGCAGACTCTCCTTCCCCGGTAGACGCATTGTTTTTCACTAAAAAAAAAAGGCATATGCTGCTCTAATCAGTTGGAATATTTGTCTCTTTGCTAAAGCATGTTTGCATTTTAGTGGAGAAAACACCGAGACTTTTTCAAGTCTCACAAGTTATCCAAAACTACGTAGGTCTGAGTTCCTCAATGGAGGATACGTAGGAGAAAGAGCCTCGCTTTTGTCGACCACACCACCTTTTGTTGCCATGACCCAAGAGCTGGTAATCCGCGGAGACCCCTTACAGTTATCCGCACCTCGTCATTCAGTGACCCCAAGTGTGATTGATGAGCAGAGGCCAATATGGTCATTTGCGCCCTTTCCGGAGATGTCAACATCTTCCGGTGGAGATTTTTTCAAGTCTCACAAGTTATCTAGAACTACGTAGGTCTGAGTTCCTCATTGGAGGATACGTAGGAGCAAGAGCCTTGCCTTTGTCGGCTGCCCCACAAGATCTGTCATATTGACCCTGAGGTCATGTGACATGCGGAGACAAAATTTGGTCATTCCGCACCCCTTTGCCATTCAGACACAGTCGTGTCCGATGGCACACAAAGACAAAATTTGGTCATTCTGCACCCTTTGTCATCCAGAGGCGGCGGGCCCGATGACATGCGGAGACAAAATTTGGTCATTCCGCACCCCTTTGCCATTCAGATACAGTCGTGTCTGATGGCACGCAGAGACAAAATTTGGTCATTCTGCACCCTTTGTCATCCAGAGGCGGCGGGCCCGATGACATGCGGAGACAAAATTTGGTCATTCCGCACCCCTTTGCCATTTAGACACAGTCATGTCCGATGGCACGCAGAGACAAAATTTGGTCATTCTGCACCCCTTTGTCATCCAGAGGCGACAGACCCGATGACATGCGGAGACAAAATTTGGTCATTCCGCACCCCTTTGCCATTCAGACACAGTCGTGTCCGATGGCACGCAGAGACAAAATTTGGTCATTCTGCACCCTTTGTCATCCAGAGGCGGCGGGCCCGATGACATGCGGAGACAAAATTTTGTCATTCCGCACCCCTTTGCCATTCAGACACAGTCGTGTCCAATGGCACGCAGAGACAAAACTTTGTCATTCTGCACCCTTTGTCATCCAGAGGCAACGGGCCCGATGACATGCGGAGACAAAATTTGGTCATTGATGTGCCATCATTTTCTTCTATTTTCTAAACCCTTTTTGCACCATTTTAATTATTGATTGGTCTTAATTGTCAATTAATTAGGCAGTTTTATTATTTGGGCCCATTCAGCCAATTTGATGTTTTTAATCTAATTTCAGGAATTAATGAAGCATTGGGCTTGAATCTAGCATTGGGCTTGAATCTAGAATTGGGCTTGGACTTGAAGAGGGCAGACTAATTTATTCTATAAAATTAGATCTTATCTTATCTTATCTTATCTAGATTTGATTTGATTTTACTTATGGGCTTGGATTTAAAACATATTTGTAAGCTTTGGGGCTGAAAAAAAACTATATAACAGCACCAAGGTTCTAGTTTAGGGAGCCCCCCCTCTCTCTCCCTCGCGGGAGACTCTCTCTCTCTCTCCTCTCTCTCTTCTATTTTTCGTTTTTAGTTTTAGTCTCTTTTCTCTTTCTCTTTTATTTTCGTTTTTTTTCAATTCCAGTTCAGACTTTTAGTTTTATTAATAAAATTTCATTCTCTATTTGATTAATGGAAGGCTAAGTCCGCAGCGTTGTTTTCCCTTGAGGATCAAGCACAGTTCTCTTTGAGGTTCTATTATTACTGTTAAATTCTGTTTAGTTTTTCCTCTTCACTAATTACTTTGAATTTGTTGCTTTTAATTCATGCATGCTTAGTGCTTGATTAATTGTCTCTGCGCTTAATTTACGTTCATGCTTAATGATCGTTTATGAGTAATTGGTGTATGTGATGTTTAATCACATAATGAATGCCTTATGTTGAATTTCGCTTAGTAATTTAATTTAGGGTTGGATTAAGTGGTTAAACTGATAAAGGATAAACTCTCGTAACCTAGGATAAGAAACTTGCTTGTGAATCAAGGGGAAGCAACGTGTTTTAATTCTGATATTTTCTAATTCACATATATTCGCTGTTTAATTTACAAAAGCAAACAACCCCCCCCCCCATCGTTACTGTTACTGTTACTGCAAGTATATTATGAACATTTGGCTTGTCACTGCTCATTGGGAAACGACCTAGGATCACTTCCTAGTTACTACATTTTAATGTTTATTTGATTCGGGTACGGCCTCGATCAAATTTGGCGCCGTTGCCGGGGAGCAGTGTCCAAAGGTTCATAATAGCTAGCTATTGTTGTGTGTTTAATCCTTTCGTGTTTTATGTTTAATTGTTAGTATGTGTGTTAGTGTTGATTAGTTCACTGGTATTGATAACAGACAAATCCAGAATCCATATATCTAGGCTAATTAGACTTATCAGGTTTTAGCGATTTTAATATATAGATTTTAGTCCTTATTTTCATTGTCGGTCTTCCTTAGAAGTAGTTATTCCTCATTTTTTTTACTGTTGGGTTTTAGGAGTAAGTATTTAGATTTAGTAGATTTAGATCTTATTTATTTGAATTTCTTAGAAGTAGTTATCTTTATCGCAATTTAAATATTTTATCATATCTTATCTTTAAATTTTTTATCTTATCTTATCTATTATCTTTATCTTTTATCTTCGAATTTTATCTTTAAATATCTTATCTTTTCTTTTATCTTCTAATTTTATCTTTAAATATCTTATCTTTTCTTTACCTTATCTTCTATCTTCTATTTTAAATTCTTATCTCTTGCTTTTAAATTGGGTTTGCATTAATCTAAATCCGCCTAGACGCCTACGAGAATGCCAAGTTCTACAAAGAAAAGACCAAGAAGTTCCATGATAGCATGATAGTTAAAAAAGACTTTGTGGTTGGGCAAAAAGTGTTATTGTATAATTCTAGGTTTGGACTCATGAGTGGTAAGTTGAGGTCTAAGTGGATTGGTCCTTTTGTTGTTACTAATGTTTTTCCTTATGGTACAGTTGAGATCAAAAGCGACTCCACAAACAAGAGCTTCAAGGTCAACGGACATCGACTTAAGCCATTCCTCACGAACCCTTCTTTAGTGGACGTAGTGGTGGAAGAGACTTCCTTACTCCACCCTACTCTTCCTCCACCATGACTTAGGGAGTTTTTCTTTTCCTATCTCCTTCTTTGCTTTTATTACACTTGTCCGATTCTCTTTGATGATTTAATTGTTTTTAATCTTTTAATTGTGCTACATTGAGGACAATGTGTTGTTTAAGTATGGGGGGGGGGGGGGGGAGTGTTCTTTGGTTTTGCTAGTTTTGTTGGTTTTGTTAATTTGTTAGTTGTGTTAATTTGTTAATGTTGTTAGTTTCGTCGGATTTTCAGTTTAATATTTTGGGTCAATTTTGTGTGCACGTACGACTTTGCATGTTTTTCTTTGAATTATAGGATATGTTCAAGAAATGGGTAATTGTTTTGAAAATAAAAGTTCTTGACATTTTGTGACTTGAAATCCTTGATTCTTCTCTACATGTCATGATAGTTTTGAAAGCTCAATTTGAAAGTGATGATTTTACCTTTGTGAGAATTTGAGCCATCCATCATTATAATCATTTGGTGTGTTTTGCCCCATTGATTGCTTGCACAATAGCCTTGGCTTGATTCTTGTTGATGCGTCCTAATTCACATGCATATTTGGAAATGATTAAGGCAATTTTGTTCTTATAAGCTTCTAGCCAAATGGACTTACCTTGAATTAATTCCTTTGATAGCCCTTTTGAGCCTTGTTTCCCTTTCCTTGTTTTGAAGCTCACTACAAGCCTTAAGTGAAAAACCATGATATTACCATATCCTTAAGGAATTTTGGAGCTTTGGAATTGTTTTGGGAATAAGTGCGGGGGGTTTTTGTTTCATTGGACAACTTGTTTTGTTGACTATGCTTCATGATGTATTTTGGGCCATACTTGATGTACATTGTATATTGGTTAAATGTTGGACATGCTGAATGAAATGTTGTTTCTCAAAGGCAAAAAAAAAAAAAAAATTCGAAAAAAAAAAGAAGAAGAAAAAAACAAAAAAAAGCAATAAAGTTGAGTGAATAAGATCTTAAATGGCACAAGAATGATGAAACTCTTGGTTCTACTCTTCATGTTTAATTTTTATCTTTACTTTTTTTTTATTTTCTTATTTTTTTCTTAATATGCACTTATTCCCCTTTGCTCCTCTATTCCTTTGGGATTTAGCCACTTATTCCATATTTCTCCATACCTTGTCCTTGGCCCCATTACAACCTTAAAAGACCTTTTGATCCTCATGTGCTTGTGTTTATGGGTTGATTGTCAATTTTAGAATCTTGCCAAGTTTATGTGGTGTTTGCTTTCATGGGTGCTTTGAGGGTAAATAGTAGCCTAGACACTTGAGAGATAGAGTGTATATCTTGTGAGGCTTTATCACTTTTCATTCTTGAGCTGATTAACTATTTTGCCATGATTGGGTTGCTTGGATGATTTTCATGAATGTCTTGACTTTTTGGATCTCCTTATGTTAGATGTTACCCATTCCTTTTATTCCTTGATGTTCATTGAGAAATATGTGAATGTTTTTGTTTGTCTCCCTCTGATATCCTTGGATTTTGTTCTTGTTCTTTGTTTCATTTTGCCCAGGAGTGCAAAAGGCTAAGTATGGGGGGTTTTGATGTGCCATCATTTTCTTCTATTTTCTAAACCCTTTTTGCACCATTTTAATTATTGATTGGTCTTAATTGTCAATTAATTAGGCAGTTTTATTATTTGGGCCCATTCAGCCAATTTGATGTTTTTAATCTAATTTCAGGAATTAATGAAGCATTGGGCTTGAATCTAGCATTGGGCTTGAATCTAGAATTGGGCTTGGACTTGAAGAGGGCAGACTAATTTATTCTATAAAATTAGATCTTATCTTATCTTATCTTATCTAGATTTGATTTGATTTTACTTATGGGCTTGGATTTAAAACATATTTGTAAGCTTTGGGGCTGAAAAAAAACTATATAACAGCACCAAGGTTCTAGTTTAGGGAGCCCCCCCTCTCTCTCCCTCGCGGGAGACTCTCTCTCTCTCTCCTCTCTCTCTTCTATTTTTCGTTTTTAGTTTTAGTCTCTTTTCTCTTTCTCTTTTATTTTCGTTTTTTTTCAATTCCAGTTCAGACTTTTAGTTTTATCAATAAAATTTCATTCTCTATTTGATTAATGGAAGGCTAAGTCCGCAGCGTTGTTTTCCCTTGAGGATCAAGCACAGTTCTCTTTGAGGTTCTATTATTACTGTTAAATTCTGTTTAGTTTTTCCTCTTCACTAATTACTTTGAATTTGTTGCTTTTAATTCATGCATGCTTAGTGCTTGATTAATTGTCTCTGCGCTTAATTTACGTTCATGCTTAATGATCGTTTATGAGTAATTGGTGTATGTGATGCTTAATCACATAATGAATGCCTTATGTTGAATTTCGCTTAGTAATTTAATTTAGGGTTGGATTAAGTGGTTAAACTGATGAAGGATAAACTCTCGTAACCTAGGATAAGAAACTTGCTTGTGAATCAAGGGGAAGCAACGTGTTTTAATTCTGATATTTTCTAATTCACATATATTCGCTGTTTAATTTACAAAAGCAAACAACCCCCCCCCCCCCCCCATCGTTACTGTTACTGTTACTGCAAGTATATTATGAACATTTGGTTTGTCACTGCTCGTTGGGAAACGACCTAGGATCACTTCCTAGTTACTACATTTTAATGTTTATTTGATTCGGGTACGGCCTCGATCAGTCATTCCACACCCCTTTGCCATTCAGACACAGTCGTGTCCGATGGCACGCAGAGACAAAATTTGGTCATTCTGCACCCTTTGTCATCCAGAGGCGGCGGGCCCGATGACATGCGGAGACAAAATTTGGTCATTCCGCACCCCTTTGCCATTCAGACACAGTCGTGTCTGATGGCACGCAGAGACAAAATTTGCTCATTCTGCACCCTTTTGTCATCCAGAGGCGGCGGGCCCGATGACACGCAGAGATTTACATCATCTTCCGCACTTACAAGATCTGTCATACTGACTTTTGAGTCACGCTGACGGGCGGAAATACCCTAGTGGTTATCCGTATAAACATTCTTTTGCTATCTGTAAGACAGAACGCTTGATAGCATGCAGAGATTGACATCATCTTCTGCACCTTTTGTTCCCTCGAGAACAACAAGTCATTTGCATGCGGAGATTTTATGGTCACCCGCGACTCTCGTCAATCGAGAGGAACGAAATTAGTGTCTTATCTTTACTTTCCTTTTATCTCCAATAAAAGACAAGTAAAGAGGGGCAACTGTCATACCCTAATTTCGTCCGGGGACCTTTGCTTGATGGCATGCGACCTTTGTTTGGTCCTTGTAAGGTGCTTGGCACCCATCATTAGGAAATTTGTGAAATTCCGGGACATGCCGAAAAACAAAAGAAAATATTGATGCACAATCCGTAAAGGTTCCATGACACACCGGAAATCAAATGGAAGCATCGTTGCATAATTAGTGAGGTTTCGTAACATTCTGTAAGTCAAAAAGGGGATGATTATGTAATCCGCAAGGTTCCGTAACATTACGGAAAGAAAACAAGTATCGTTACGAAATTCGTAAGTTTCCGTAACGTTACGAAAAAAGAATCACCAAAAAAAGCAGAGGAGGTGTACTTAGTAAAAATGGGGGTGCAAATAGCAACCAGGCCCACTTGGGCCCTCCAGAAGATTCCTCCAGAAGGCTGTTGCTTCTGGAGGAAGCAACCTGGCTCGCCTGGGCGAGCTGGGCGGCAAGCATCTCCCCTATTTTGCTACAAATAGGGGAGGAAGTGAGAAGGAAAAGGGTTCAGCCCCTTAGGCACTTCTCTCTCTTTCGAATTTGCTTGGAAAAATTGTTTCCGTGAAGAAAATCTAAGCCGAGGCGCTTCCGAAACGTTTCCGTAACGTTTCCGAGAAGAATTTCGCAAAGGTTTCGACCGTTCTTCGACGTTCTTCATTCGTTCTTCATCGTTCTTCGATCTTCAACGGGTAAGTACCTCGAACCAAGCTTTTTCGATTCATTCTATGTACCCATGGTGATCCACATTGTGTTTTGTATATTTCTATTCTCGTTTCATTTACTTTCTATACCCCCTCTTGACGTGCTTAAGCCATTTTACTTAAGTCATTTCTCGCTTAACCTAAAAATAAAATAAATTTCCACCGATCGTTTGAATTGTATTATCCGTAAACTTCGGTTAAAATGAATTCCGACCGTTCGGTCGTGCCGTAACCACGTTGGAAATCAAAAAAGAGGTAAAACATAATATAATAATCAAAAAAACATCTTTTAGGTAAAATAAAGCGGAAAATCAATCGGACGTTTTCTCTTTGGAATTTCTCATTCTTAACCGAATTGACTAATAACTAAAGTGAAACTAAGGCTAAAATCAACTCGCCTAGTCAAGCTCGTCCATAAAAATAGGTTTTTGAAGTTTGTCATTTCAATTTCTTACTAAGTAAATGGATCATTTTTTAAGGTCCAACGCCTTAAAATGGTCACCTCTTAAGTAAAAAAGAATCACTTGATAAGAAAGAACTACGTAGGTCTGATTTCCTCATTGCAAATTGAGGAATACGTAGGAGCAAAGGGAAACACCCTTGTCGACCACCAAAAGAGAAAAATATAAAAAGGGTATAAAGGATATAGAGACATAAAAAGGAACATAAAAAAAATCAAAGTCATGTTTGCACATTCGATTAAAGGCTGCCGTCCCTTGGGACGTACGTGTGGGGTGCTAATACCTTCCCCGTGCGTAAATACAACTCCCGAACCTTCCACTTAAAAGTTCGTAGATCGCGTCTTTTCCGGTTTTTCCGACGTTTTCCTCAAATAAATGTTGGTGGCGACTCCGCGCGTATTCCTTTCGTGGAACACGCATCCCGCGAGTCTCGCGTCACCCTCCCGCCGAAGGGTAGGTTGCGACACCTATGTTTAGGTTGCCTTTGTTTGTAGTGTAGATAATAGCTGGGAGCTTATAGATAATGTTAGAGATAAACATTTGCTTATAGATAAAAGGTAGAAGATAATTGTACCTTGTAGATAATGTGTGGGCTTATAGATAATTAATTACTTGCCAATAAATAAGATATTCAAATACATTTGAATATTAGTAGGTTAGAGATAACTTGCTTGTTAGGGAGCCCGACTGCTAAGGGTCAGGCGTCCACGCTCTTGTAGTAGGACTAACTTGGAGAGTGGACACGTGTCTCTAAGTTCCAAGTAGGATGCCACGTGTATTTTGTGGGTCCTGGACAATACATTATATATGCATACAAAAGAAATTGCAAAGTGGAAATAAAGAAAAAGAGCGACCACCTTCCCCATTGTCTTTGTTGTTCTAATCAACAACTTCCTTTGCTATGAAATCCCTAGCTAACCCTTGCATTCACATAAGCATTGAAATCAATGGCCTTAAACCAATGTACTCCAAATTTTTCTCCTCTCCAAAGACATCACTAGAATTATAATGTGGAAGGAGAAAACGTGAAGCACTGTTTGAAAAGAAAGTGAAAAAATGAAAGAGTAGAGAGAAGTGGGTGGGTGGTTGTTAGTCGCCTTATACGACTAACTTTTGCATAGAAATTATTTTCCAAAACTTGTATAGTTCCCAAATTTATGGTTGTTTTGGAGTAATCTTGTAAATAAATCTTGTTTTATTGTTAAAGTTGTCTTTAGAATATGTCCATTGGATGTAATGATGAAATCTATGCATTTTCAGGTAAAAAAGAGGCTAAGTCATGAAGTGCAAAAAGTGACAGTTGTGCTTAGCTCAGCAATTGGGCTAAGTGCGCATCCACTGCTAAGTCCAGCTTCAGCGCACTTAGCACGAAGGAGAATCTGCTAGAGCATCAGCATCAAGGCTGCGCGCTAAGCGCGAGATTAGTGCACTAAGCACAGCAAGTGTCTTCAGCCAGGCTCAGCGCACAACTGGCGCTACGCTCGAATCCACTTACCCGAGCTAAGCGCAAGGGTGGCGCTAAGTGCAACGTCGCGAATTCAGAGCCTATTTAAAGCCTGTCTTGTGTAGAATTAGGGTACACTTTGACACACACTTTTAGAGACTTTTAGACAGATTGTAGGCAGAAGAAAGGGCACAGATTCCAGAGCACACCACTGTGCCTATTTGAGCAAAAGAATCCTAGAAGCATCAAGAGGAGCAACTTGTGCATTGAAACCTAGGTTTTGTAAGATTATTATTGTTTGGGTTTCTTTGTAATGGCTAGCTAAGCATCCTAGTTGGGTATTTCTATTGAACAGCTGATGTAAATACCTAATATCTAATTGATTATGTTTTCTGCGTTCAATGCTTCCTTCAATGCTTAATGTTTGTATGCTTTTGGTCTGATCATCCATATGTGTGCATAGTTAGGTGACTTTAGCATTGGGAAATGTACTGTTGCCTTAGAACTTGATTGAAGCAGGATCAAAACTTAATCTTACAAGAGGGATCTGCAGATTAAGTTTTGGTTTTAATTATGCTTTTACAATAATGTTGTTTAGTCTAGGCCTAGTCTTACAAGAGGGATCTGCGGATGAATCTTAGGCTAAATTACGCTAAACTTTCATAAGCTGCTTGAGCTGAGTCTAGTCTTACAAGAGGGATCTGCGAACAAAACTCAATTTAAGTTAGTCTAAACCTAAGAGGGCTATCTAAATTGGGCTTAGTCCAACAAGAGGGATCTAAGGACGAAGCTTGGATTGATTCAGTCTGACGAGGGATCGAGGTTTAGTAATTTAGGCTACAACATAGAACACAAGAGCATGATTGATTAGAGAAATATATTTATATGCATCAGCTTGTTTGTGAGAAAGACCCAACATTTCTACCTACTGCTATCACTTTTACTTACTTTGCATTTTATAGATTTAGCATAAAAGTTTAGTTTAAATTTTGTTTGAAATTATCAATCATACATGTTCTCTCAACAATGCTTTATTTCTGAACTTAATTCAGGCCAACGTTAGTTCCCTATGTTCGATACTCGGATTCATCTGTTTTAATTTTTAAATACTTAATGATCCGGTGCACTTTTTGGCAAACCGGATTTCCCTTGAATATATTTGAACGAAGAAAAAGTGGAACAAAAAGCAACTGCAGGGGAAATCCAACAAAGTATTTATGGTGCTGTTGCTGGGGAACTAAGCTGTTAGTAGAGTTTAGTTCAGTTTTGCAACATTACTTTATTTTTGCTTTCTTTGATTTATTGATTCTTTTGACTAACATAGTAGTTATAGCACATTCATTGTTCTTTTGAACTGGATAACTGTTGTTCTGTTTTCTTGTATGCAAAGAAGATCTACTGCAGGTGATTTGATCCCCATTGATTTGGAGATTAACACCACTTGTAGGAGGCGAAATCAAGAGAGAATTAGAACTTTTTTGCAGGATTTAGAAGCAGCAGCAATTCCAGAGGAAGAACCTCAATCTTCTGAGGCATCTTCTAGTTTTCCTATTGTAGGACATTCTCATTCAGATCATATCGAAGACCACATCATGGAGGAAGAGCCAAGAAGAGTCACCCTAGAAGATTATTCAAGTTCTAATGTGCCACAATTTTTCACCAGCATTGCTAAACCAGAAGTTCAAGCACAAATCATTACATATCCACCATCATTGATTCAGTTGATTCAAAATAATTTGTTTCATGGTTTACCAAACGAAGACCCATATGCACACTTAGCCACCTACATAGAAATATGCAATACTATTAGGTTGGCTGGAGTGCCTGAAGATGCAATCCGATTGAGCTTGTTTTCATTTTCTTTATCAGGAGAAGCTAAGAGGTGGCTTCACTCATTTAAAGGCAATAGTCTTAAGACATGGGATGAAGTTGTGGAGAAATTTCTCAAGAAATATTTTCACGAGTCCAAGACTGCAGAAGGCAAAGCCGCCATCTCTTCTTTTCACCAATTTCCCGATGAATCTTTGAGTGAAGCCTTGGAAAGATTCTGTGGTTTATTGAGAAAGACTATAACTCATGGATTCTCATAACCGACACAACTCAACATTTTATATATGGGTTAAGACCGCAGTCCAAGCAGCTATTGGACGCTTCTACAAGTGGAAAAATCAAATTGAAGACCCCTGACAAAGCCATGGATCTCATTGAAAATATGGCTGCAAGTGACATTGCTATTTTGAGAGATAGAGCTCACATTCCTACTAAAAAGAGTTTATTGGAGCCAACCTCCCGTGATGCATTGTTGGCACAAAATAAGTCATTGTCTAAGCAACTTGAGGCATTGACTGAAACACTAAGTAAGTTGCCAACTCAAATTCATTCTGCACATACTTCACATGCTTCTGTTTTGCAGGTTGCGGGATGTACCATCTTGGGGGAGCTCATGAATCTGGACGTTGTATCCCTATTGAAGAACAACCCACTCATGAAGTCAATTACATGGGAAATCAGCCCAGAAATAATTTTAATGCAGGAGGATTTTCTAAATTCCAACATGGCCAGCAATACAATCAACAACAGGGACAATGGAGGAACCACCCTGGGAATCAATTCAATAGAGATCAAGGTGGACCATCCACAAGGGCTAGTCTCTATGATCGCACAACGAAGCTAGATGAGACTCTAGCTTAGTTCATGCAGGTTTCTATGTCCAACCAGAAGAGCACAGAGTCTGCCATAAAGAATCTGGAGGTCCAAGTGGGACAGCTTGCAAAGCAACTGGCGGATAGATCATCAAGCAGGCTTACAACTAATACAGAGAAAAATCCCAAGGAGGGGTGTAAAGCTGTGATGACTAGAAGCAGAATGGCAATCCATGTGGATGAGAGTGAAGCTAAGAAGAAGATGGAGGAACATAAACAACAGTTGGCACCTAAGCCAGCACTTGAACCCATTTTTGATTTTGTAGAACTTGAAGATATTAATAAGGAGACTAAAGATGATAAGGAAGAAGAGACACCAATAAAAGAGAAAGAAAAAGAAAGAATAAAAGAAGAAGAAAAAGAAAAAGAAAAAAAGTTGAAAAATGAAAAACAAAAAGAGAAAGTTGTTGATGATGAGATGAGGAAAGGCAAGAGTGAGGCAAACACTGACAAGAAGAAGGATACTATTCCAAATGAAGGCAAGGAAGTACCTTATCCTTTGGTACCTTCCCGAAAAGAGAAAGAAAGACGGTACCTTATCCTTTGGCCAGATTTCTTGATATCTTCAAGAAACTGGAAATTACTTTACCCTTTGGAGAAGCACTTCAACAAATGCCCTCTATGCCAAATTTTTAAAAGATATGTTGACAAAGAAGAATCGGTACATCCATAGTGACAAAATTGTGGTGGAAGGCAATTGTAGTGTTGTGATTCAACGCATTCTTCCACCTAAGCACAAAGATCCTGGAGTTGTCACGATACCGTGTTCCATTGGTGAGGTTGTTGTAGGAAAAGCTCTCATAGACTTGGGAGCTAGTATCAACTTAATGCCTCTCTCCATGTGCCGGCGACTTGGAGAGATAGAGATAATACCTACACGCATGACCCTCCAGTTAGCTAATCACTCCATCGCAAGACCATATGGAGTGATTGAATATGTTTTGGTGAAGGTGAAACACCTTATATTTCCAGCTGATTTTGTGGTGATAGACATAGAAGAGGATGTTGATATTCCTCTCATTCTTGGCCGCCCATTCATGTCTACTACAAGCTGTGTAGTAGATATGGGAAAAAAGATGTTGCAAATGAGCATAAAAGATCAGAAAATCAGCTTTGATGTATTTCATGAAGATAAAGAACTACCTGACCAGAATGTCTGTTTTAAAGTTCATGTGATGGAGGAAAGAAGACCTGAGAAGAAGGTCCTTGAAGTGGGAACATTATTGGATCCTGGATAACAGGATGATGCGTCAAGCTAGTGACGTTAAAGAAGCACTTACTGGGAGGCAACCCAGCTTTTCTTTTCCTTCTATCTTTATTTTTATTTATTGCATGTAGTTAGGATATCTTGCTTGTGATTGTGATTGATTTCAGCTTGTTTAGTAATGAACAAAAAGGGTTTTTAAATTATGTGTGCAGAGATAAGCAAAAAATGACTTAGAAAAATTTTAAGATTTCTTATCCGCTAAGCACAAACCTTGCGCTAAGTATCTCTTCACGCGCTAAGTTGAGCTTGCTTGCGCTAAGTGCAAAGACCCCTTTATTGATTGGCTGAATTGTTCAACTAAGTGCACATCGCTGCGCTAAGCCCAACATCTTCACTGTAAGTTGAACCTTAAGCAGTGGGCTTAGTGTGGATGATGCACTAAGCACCACTTCCTCTTTGTGAAAATTTATTATAGCTTCACTAAGCGTGCCATCTTGCGCTAAGCCTCAGATTCATTCTGTAAGTTGAGCTTTCAAGCTGAGCTTAGTGGGAAAGGATGCACTAAGTGCCAACATCGTTCTGTTTTGAAGTCATTGGAAGTGCGCTTAGCACAAGTAGTGGCGCTAAGCCTGAATCACTCACTGTAAGTTGCAGCTTGATGTACGCTAAGCCTCGCATCTCAGACTAAGCGCATATTGCAAAAAGATTTTTGGTGTTGCAGAAAGCGCTAAGTGCCACTGCTGCGCTAAGCCCTAAATGCTTACAGGATTTTACAACTTCAAGTTGGGCTTAGTGCGAGGCTAGGCTAAGCACTAGTGTTTTAAACTCAAACGTCACGTTGACACGCTAAGCGTAGCTGCGCGCTAAGCGCGCCATACCAATTTCAGTTTTTATAAAGTAGAGGCAAAGGAACTTGGGTTGCTACCTTTGCACCCAAACCTCTACAACCTCTCATCCCTGAGCATTCTTTTGTTTCTGCAGTGTGCTTACTGCTCCTCTGCATCCTTTTTGCTTCCTTGTAAAGACAATCCAAGTAAGTTAGCATTTCTACTTTTACTTTCAGGCTCCAAACCTTTGGATAGTTGATTTATAGTTTTAGTGACTAGTATTGTTGTAGGTTAGGTTACTTAGTTTTAGGGTTAGGTATTTTAGGACTTTAGGTAGTTTAGAAGCCTATTAGGGGCAATGTGGTTAAAAAGGGGTGAAAACCCCTATGTGTATCTTTCTGGGATTTGCGATGAACGCGCTAAGCACGCCTGCTGAGCTTAGCTTGTTCATCACAACTGTTAAAAGTTTTTAGGATTTTTGATGATCACGCTAAGTGGACCATGTCGCACTAAGCGTGTTCATCATGGCTGTTGAACCAGAACGATGTAGATGCTAAGCGCGCATGTGTGCTAAGCATCAATGGTATACTAAGATACTCAAAGTTGTTCAGGCGCTAAGCCCAACTTGTTGAGCTAAGCGCCACTTAGGTTCTGTTTCTTTACCTTTGTAATAAGGCTAAGCGCACCTGTGCACTAAGCCTCGGTGTCTTTCTGTTGAGGCTGAGCTAAGCACCAGTATATTGCGCTAAGCTCCAGTCCTCTTCTGTTTCTAAAATTGTAGACTTAGGCTAAGCGCAGCTGTGCGCTAAGCCTATTCTGCAGAAGAAAAAAATCTATGTGTCTTCGAGCTAAGCGCCAGCTCGCTACGCTTAGTGCTTATGTTAATTTCATAAGGCACACTAAGCTTAGCATGCTGCGCTAAGCGCCCAGCTCTGTTTTCAGTTTAATTTTTCTATTTTCTTGAGAATAAACCTATACTAATCTCTTGTGTTTTGTCTTATATTTTGCAGATGGCTTCTAGGAAAAGAAAGGCACCCTCTACACCTACCCAAGCCAGATTCGATAAATCCAGATTCACTTCCCAAGAAGCTTGGGAAAGATACACCGACATTGTGGTGCCTCGTAAGCTGTTACCAGAGAGGAATGTGGTGGTCTACTATACAGAGTTTGATGAGTTCAAGGAGGAACTCGAGAGACGCCAATGGGATGAGGAGTTGACTGATTTTGCTGACAGCAACATCGATGTTGCCATTATGAAGGAATTCTGTGCAAGCCTCTATGACCCAGAGGACAAATCACCTAAGTAGGTGAGGGTGAAAGGTCATCTGATTAAGCTTGATGAGGATACTCTCAACACATTCTTGAAGACCCTTGTTGTTGTGGAAGAGGGGGAAACACTTTGTGCATATTCCAGATTTGCACTCCTGAGGTCTGACCCTCAGGAGTTAGCTGCTAAGCTCTGTATCCCCGGGAGGGATTCGAGCTTAATGTTGATGGTTATCTGTTGAAGATATTAAGGAAGAACATGACCACCCTAGCTCAGACATGGAGTGTTCTTTCCTTCTCTAACCTGATTCCTACCTCCCATACTTCTGATGTCACCCTAGATAGAGCCAAACTCATTTATGGCATCATCATGAAAATGGATTTGAATTTGGGGTACCTCATCTCCCACTAGATCTCCCTCATAGCACAACATGACACATCTAGACTTGGATTCCATGCCTTGATCACAACTTTATGTAAGGCTAGGGGAGTGTAGTCAGATTCGAGGTCCCTGGAAAGCCTGAGTCCAGCCATTAATTTGGCATATATTAAGAAGAATTGTTGGAATCTTGATGATCCAACAGTAACTTTCAGAGGACCTAGGAAGGCCAGGGGTAAGAGATCTGAGGCCCCTTCCACTTCAGCACCATCAGAGGCACCATCACCTTCTTCTTCTACAGTACCTCCCTCTCCATCCACTTAGACTCCAATTATTCCTCCTACATCAACACAGATTCCACTTCCAGCTCCTCTTTCTACAGGTTCAGCAGACTTTATTTTTACTCCACAAATGTTGCACTTCATGCTCCAGAGCATCCACAGGGGGCAGTCCATCATCATGTAGAGCCTTCAGGGTTTGGGCTTGTCCTCCATTATGAGCATGGATGAGTTTGATGCTCAAGTGACCTGGCCAAGAGACCAGCCCTCTTCCTCTGGAGAGGGTGGGGCCTCTACAGCCCAGGAGCCTATGACTGAGGAGCCATCAGCACCAGCACCAGCAGCAGCAGAGGAGGAGACCACTCCAGATCAGACCCCACAACCATCTCCATCCTCGGCACCTGCTCCTGAGGAGACTCAGCCATCAGCACTGGATCTTAATGAAGAGCAGCCACAGGAGGAGCAGGACGTTTAAATTTTTTGCATTCTGAACACTTTAGTTATTCTTAGTTATTTTATGAGTATGTCATTGAAATTTCAGCTTTTATGTTTCCGTTCTTTAAATTTCACTAGTGTAGTTGTTTGTTTGCTTGTACAAAAAGCTTGATTGAACAGTGAATTGGTTGAACTTTGTATGCAGTGGCTTGTTTGGTATGAAATGAGTGTTTGAAAATGAGTTGATTGAGCAAATGTATGAATTGAATGGATTGAGATGATTGTTTTGATCAAGTTTGCAGTCATTAGAGGAGAATGAGCATGTGATTGGAAGTATGTCTGAAAATGTTAGTTGGTTGTCAGATTGATTGTGAAGGAATGCATTAACCGTATCCCGGTGAGAGTGTGATCGAGGTTGTACCCGAATCAAATAAACATTAGAATGCAGTAACTAGGAAGTGATCCTAGGTCATTTCTCAATGAGCAATGACTAACCAAATGTTCATAATATGCTTCGTTATAATAGTAACAATTGGGGGGGTGTTTTTTTTGTGAATTTAAGAACAAGCAAATTGGAATACGAAATTAATAGTATTAAAAACGTGTTGTTTCCTCTGATTCAGAAGCCATTCTCTTATCCTAGGTTATGAGGATTTCACCCCTGGCAGTTAACCACTTAACCCAACCCTAGTTTAATTTACTAAGTGAAAATCAATTTAGGGTTGTCAATATGTGATTAAGCAACACATACACCAATTAACCCCTTGTTCATTAAGCACGAACATAATTTAAGCACAAAGGCAATTAATCGAACACGAAGCGTGCACAGATTAACAAAACGCATGTGGGTTAATTGGTGAAGGGAAAACCGATAGGGGAGCAACATTAAAAACAGAACCTCAAAGAGAGTTACGCTTCATCCTCAGAGGGAAACAACACTAGAAATTTAGCCTTCCATAAGTTCAACAAAATCAAAAAACATAAATGAAACTAGAAGTAGAAACGTAAATGAAGCTAAAGGCAGAAAACGTAAATGAAGCTAAAAGCATAAGAAGGAACAAAAACGAAATTGCAATTGAAGGCAGAAAATGGAAAAAGTGCATTCATGTGAACAGTAATACAAAGCTAAAAATGTAAAACCCTAAAACTCCATGCACTCAGCTTAGGTATTCTCTCCTGAATAATAGAACAAAATTTACATGAATCCCAAGGCTGCTATTAATAAGGGTCACTCAAAGTCACTGGGCCCTATTACATTATTTTGGCCTAAAACAAAATAAAAATAACTGAACACAATAAAAAATGAAATTAGACGAAATCTAATAAAATTGTCTGCTCTCTTCAAGTCCAATCTGACTCAGCCCAATAGCTTATAATTATCCTGAAATTGAATTAAAAACACCAAATTAGTCAAGTGGGCCCAATTGATAAAACTGAATAATAAATTTAACAATTAGAGTAAATCAGTAATTAAATCGGTGACAAAAAGGGTTAAGAAATAGGAGAAAATAATGGCACATCAAAATCCCCTATACTTAGCCTTTTGCACTCTTGGGAAAAATGAAACAAGGAACAAAATCCAAGGATATCAAAGAGAGACAAACAAAAACATTTACATATTTCTCAATGAACATCAAGGAATGAAAGGAATAGGTAACATCTAACATGAAGAGATCCAAAGAGTCAAGACATTCATGAAAATCATCCAAGCAACCCAATCATGGTAGAATAGTTAATCAGCTCAAGTGATAAAGCCTCACAAAATATACACTCTATCTCTCAAGTGTCTAGGCTACTATTTACCCTCAAAGCACCCATGAAAACCAATACCACATAAACTTGGCAAGATTCTAAAATTGACAATCAACCCATAAACACAAGCACATGAGGATCAAAAGGTCTTTTAAGGTTGTAATGGGGCCAAGGACAAGGTAGGGAAAAATATGGAATAAGTAGCTAAATCCCAAAGGAATAGAGGAGCAATGGGGAATAAGTGCATATTAAGAAAAAATAAGAAAACCTATAGATAAAATTTAAACATAAAGAGTAGAACCAAGAGTCTCATCATTCTTTTTCTATTTAAGATCTTATTAACTCAACTTTATTGCTTTTCTTTTTCTTTTTCTAATTGATTCAACTTGAATTTTTTTTTTGAAGCGTAGCATTTGAGAAATAGCATATCACTCAGCATGTCCAACATTTAACCACTATACAATGTACATCAAGTATGGCCCAAAATACATCGTGAAGTATAGCCAACAAAACATGTTATCCAATGAAACAAAACCCCCCACTTATTCCCAAAACAATTCCAAAGCTCCAGAATTCCTTAAGGTTAAGGTGAGATCATGGTTTTTCACTTAAGGCTTGTAATGAGCTTCAAAATAAAGAAAGGGAAACATAGGCTCAAAGGGCTATCAAAGGAATTAACTCAAGGTAAGTCCATTTGGCTAGAGGCTTATAAGAACAAAATTGCCTAAATCATTTGCAAATATGCATGTGAATTAGGAAGCATCAACAAGAATCAAGCCAAGGCTATTGTGCAAGCAATCAATGGGGCAAAACACACCAAATGATTATGATGATGGCTCAAATTCTCACAAAGGTAAACTTATCACTTTCAAATTGAGCTTTCAAAACTATCATGACATGTAGAGGAAAAACAAGGATTTCGAATCACAAAATGTCAAGAGACTTTTATTTTCAAAACAATTACCCATTACTTGAACATAATCTATAATTCAAAGAAAAACATGCAAAGTTGTACATACAAACAGAATTGACCTAAAATATTAAACTAGAAACCCAACAAAACTAACAAAATTAACAAAATTAACACAACTAACAAAATTAACAAAACCAACAAAACTAGCAAAACCAAAGAACACTCCCCCCATACTTAAACAACACATTGTCCTCAATGTAGCACAATTAAAAGATTAAAAGCAATTAAACCATCAAATAGAATCGGACAAGTGTAATAAAAGCAAAGAAGGAGATAGGAAAAGAAGAACTCCCTAAGTCATGGTGGAGGAAAAGTAGGGTGGAGTAAGGAAGTCTCTTCCAACACTGCATCCACTGAAGAAGGGTTTGTGAGGAATGGCTTAAGTCGGTGTCCATTGACCTTGAAGCTCTTGTTTGTGGAGTCGCTTTTGATATCAACTGTACCATAAGGAAAAACATTAGTAACAACAAAAGGACCAATCCACTTAGACCTCAACTTACCACTCATGAGTCCAAGCCTAGAATTATACAATAACACTTTTTGCCCAACCATGAAGTCCTTCTTAATTATCATGCTATCATGGAACTTCTTGGTCTTTTCTTTGTAGAACTTGGCATTCTCATACGCTTCTAGGCGGATCTCATCTAACTCACTCAATTGCAACTTTCTTTCCTCACTAGCTTAATCCATAGAGAAGTTGCAGGTCTTCACTGCCCGGTATGCTTTGTGCTCAATCTCCACTGGAAGATGACATACCTTTCCAAGGACAACCCGATAAGGAGACATTCCTATGGGTGCTTTGTAGGCAGTCCTATATGCCCAAAGAGCATCATCAAGCCTGGTACTCCAATCTTTCCTGCTTGGCTGCACAATCTTCTCTAAAATTCTCTTGATCTCCCTGTTAGAAATTTCTGCCTATCCATTGGTTTGGGGGTGGTATGGTGTGGATACCTTGTGTACAACCCCGTACTTTTTAAGCAAGGCATGCATTGATTTGTTGCAAAAATGGGTTCCTTGATCAGTAACAATTGCTTTAGGTACTTTAAACCTGCAAAACAAATTAGATCTGACAAAATCTACAACAACCTTAGCATCATTAGTTCTAGTGGACTTAGCTTCCACCCATTTCGAAACATAATCAATTGCAAGGAGAATATAAACATAACCAAAAGAGACAGGAAAAGGGCCCATGAAATCTATGCCCCAGACATCAAACACCTCACAGAATAGCATGGGTTGCTGAGGCATTTGTTGTCACCATGTAAGTGCACTTCCTGCTCTCTAACACTGCTCACAAGTGCTACAAGTCATCCACGCATCTTTAAAGATGGTGGGTCAATAAAAGCCACAGTCAAGCACTTTGCGAGCTGTCCTTTGAACACCCGATGACCTCCCGGTGCGGAAAAATGACAGAATTGCAGGACTGAGTCAGTCTCATGATCTGGAATGCATTGTCTAATGACCTAATCACTGCACAATTTCCACAAGTAGGGGTCATCCCAAATAAAATGCTTAGCATCACTTTTAATTTTATCTTTTTGAGCCTTAGATGCTAAGGGAGGAAAAACATAAGCAACTAAATAATTTACAATGTTAGCAAACCAGGGAGTAGAAAAAGAATTAGAAATATTATACAATATATACAAATGATCATCCGGGAAATCATCCCGAATGGGTGAGTCCTCATCAGACACACATTCGATCTGACTCAAATGATCAACAACTAAATTTTGTGCTCCACTCCTATCACGGATCTCCAAGTCAAACTCTTGGAGCCAAAGCATCCATCGGATCAACCTAGGCTTTGAATTAGCCTTCTTCAACAAGTACTTTAGAGCTGCATGGTCAGTATAAACAATAATGCGAGTACCAAGCAAATAAGAACGAAATTTTTCAAGAGCAAAAACTATGGCTAGTAGCTCTTTCTCAGTAGTAGATAATTCGCTTGGGCAACATCTAAAGTCCTAGAAGCATAATATATCACCCTAGGCAATTTATCAATTTTCTGAGCAAGGACAGCCCCCAATGCATAATTTGATGCATCACACATAAGCTCAAAAGGGGTTGTCCAATCGGGTGCATGGATGATGGGGATGGTAGTCAGTGCTCTTTTGAGGCAATCAAAAGCCTCTTTGCATTTATCATTAAAGTCAAACTCCACCTCCTTTTGAGACAAGTTGGATAAAGGAAGGACTACTTTGCTAAAATCTCTTATAAAGCGCTTGTAGAATCCTGCATGACCAAGAAAAGATCGCACCTCTCGCACGCAAGAGGGGTAAGGCAATTGTGAAATAACAGAAATTTTTGTAGGATCTACTTCAATGCCCTTATTGGAAATAATGTGGCCTAAAACTATACCTTGCTCAACCATAAAATGATATTTTTCAAAATTTAGAACAAGGTTAGTTTCAATGCATCTATTCAAAACCTTTTCCAGACAATCCAAACAAACATCAAAAGAGGATCCATATACAGTGAAATCATCCATAAACACCTCTATGCAATTTTCTAAAAAATCACTGAAAATACTGATCATGCACCGCTGGAAGGTACCAGGGGCATTGCACAGGCCGAAAGGCATCCTCCTATAGGCAAAAAGTGCCGAAGGGGCAGGTGAATGTGGTCTTTTCCTGATCCTCGGGAGCAATAGTGATTTGCATATAACCAGAAAAACCATCAAGGAAATAGTAGTGAGATTTACCTGCCAGGCGTTCAAGCATCTGGTCAATGAATGGCAGGGGAAAATGGTCCTTTTTGGTAACCTGGTTCAGCCTCCTATAGTCGATGCAGACTCTCCAACTGTTCTTCACCCGAGTAGGAATCAGCTCCTCCTTCTCATTTTTTATCACGGTGAGGCCGGTTTTCTTCGGGACTACCTGGACGGGACTCACCCATTGGCTGTCGGAGATAGGATAAATGATTCTAGCTTGCAAAAGCTTGGTTAACTCCTTCTTTATTACATCAAGAATCACCGGGTTGAGTCTTCTCTGTGGCTGTCTTACTGGTTTAGCCCCATCCTCTAAATTTATCCGATGCATACATGTGGATGGGCTAATACCAAGAATATCCGCCAGGGTCCAGCCTATAGCCTTCTTATGCTTCTTGAGAACTGATAACAGCTTCTCCTCTTGCTCATCGGCAAGGGAGGAAGATATAATTACTGGAAAACTTTTGCTATCATCCAAGTAAGCATATTTTAAATTTGATGGCAGGGGCTTCAATTCTGGTGTGGGCGGCTGGATAGTGGTAGAAAGAGATGGTTTCTCAGCCTGTACCTCATAAAGAAAGTCAGAGGTATATGAACTTCCTGAAGCATGGTTAGTTCTATCTAACTCTAGAAAATCAATCTCAAGAGGTAAAACATCACCAGACATGTAATCAATATCAAATTCAGATTCTCTCTCAGCATCAAATTTAGACATATGATGAAATACAAATTCAGATTCAATGCATGAAGAGTGACAGGCATGCATATTAGAATGAAGATCAGTCATGTATTCATCAACAATATGGTCAATTATTTCAGCACGGAATACAGAAAGATCTTCAGATGGGTGTTTCATAGCATCGAGAATATTAAAATGAATAGTTATATCACCAAACTCCATAGATAGTGTGCCTGCATATACATCTATCTTGGTTCTAGCAGTTTTCATAAAAGGTCTGCCTAGAA
Organism: Glycine soja; assembly: GCF_004193775.1. Classification (NCBI taxonomy): domain Eukaryota; kingdom Viridiplantae; phylum Streptophyta; class Magnoliopsida; order Fabales; family Fabaceae; genus Glycine; species Glycine soja. The sequence continues at coordinate 29,660,078 of NC_041015.1, read as the reverse complement.
TGATGGGAATTGATCCTTGAGAAAATCCCTCCTCCATATTCAAAACATAAAAATCAACAGGGAAATCAGTTCACCAACTCTAACTAAGACATCCTCTATGAAACCAGCAGGATAGGCAACACTTCTATTAGCTAAATGAATCAGCACATCAGTTGACTGCAAAGGACCAAGAGATAGAGAATTAAAAATAGACAGAGGCATAACACTAACAGAAGCTCCTAAATCTAGCATGGCATTGTCAAACGTATCGTTCCCTATAATACAAGGTATGCAGAATGTACCTGGATCCTTACATTTTTCAGGGATTTGGGGAACAAATTTACCAATCAATGCGGAGACATTTCTGCCCATGCTAATTATTTCACTTCCTTTAAGCTTTCGCTTATGAGTGCACAGCTCTTTCAAGAATTTAGCATATCTTGGAATTTGCTTTATTGCATCCAATAGAGGTATGTTTACCTCTACTCTTCTAAATGTTTCCAAGATCTCCTTCTTTGCCTCTTCCATTTTTTTGTTGGAAATTGCTCTTGGAGGGAATGGAAGAGGGATATGTTGCTGTTGTAAGTCAGAATTACCAGTAGAAGATTCACTTGCATAGAAATTGTTAGGCAACTTACTCTTTAAATTTTTGTCATCATCTTTTTCTGGAGTAGAGTGAAGTTGGGCAGGTTCATTTGCGGATGAGGAAGATGCTACTGGTTGAGGTCCTTGATACTGCTTTCCCGACCTCAATGTAATGGCACTCACATTTTTGGGATTCTGGACAGATTGAGAAGGCAGCTTATCAAAGTTTTGTGATTGAGCTTGGTTCAGCTGGGTGGCCATCTGCCCCATCTGATTTGTTAAACTCTGAATCAAGGCTCTAGTCTCCTGCTGAAACTGCATGTTCTGTATTGTCATTTGCCTCACTAATTCTTCTAATGAAGGTTGAGGAGGGGCCTCAGTAGTGGATTGTTGTCTCTATTGATGTTGTTGTTGCTGTTGTTGTTGTTGTTGTTGCACTGGAGGAGGAACGCATGGTCTACTTGGACCAACAGCATTTTGGAAGGAAGGAGCAAGTTGTTGTTGTTGTTGTTGAGGGGTAGACCATCTGAGATTAGGGTGATTCCTCCATCCGGGATTGTATCTGTTACTAGAGAGGTCATAATTGATCTACTGTGGTTGAATTTGCTGCTGAGGTTGGGGAGGTCTATTGTAAATGTTTGCAGCATAAGCTTCAGGCTGCTCAATTGCTCCAAATTGCTACATAGAAGGGCAAAGGTCTGTATGGTGGTCGGCAGAGGAGCATAAACCACAGACTCTTGCGACAGGTACTAATTTCTGATTCAAGGCCAGCTGGGTTACCAGGTTAACCAAGGCATCTAGTTTACCTTCAAGCTTCTTAGTTTCAGATGATGTAGATGAGTTTGTGGCTACCTCATGCACTCCTCTAATGGCTATAGCATCATTTTTGGCGCTAAACTATTGGGAGTTGGAAGCCATCTTCTCAATTAAATTCCTGGCTTCAGCAGGGGTCATGTCTCCAAGGGCTCCACCACTGGCAGCATCTATCATACTTCTCTCCATGTTACTGAGTCCTTCATAAAAATATTGGAGAAGAAGCTGCTCAGAAATCTGGTGGTGAGGGCAACTGGCGCATAGTTTTTTAAATCTCTCCCAATATTCATATAGGCTCTCTCCACTGAGTTGCCTAATGCCTGAAATATCCTTTCTGATGGTCGTGGTCCTGGAAGCAGGGAAAATTTTTTCTAAGAATACTCTCTTGAGGTCATCCCAGCTCGTGATGGACCTTGGAGCAAGGTAATATAGCCTGTCCTTTGCCACTCCCTCTAAAGAATGAGGAAAGGCCTTCAGAAAGATGTGATCTTCTTGGACATTTGGAGGTTTCATGGTGGAGTAGACAATATGGAATTCTTTCAGATGTTTATGAGGGTCTTCACCTGCAAGACCATGAAACTTGGGAAACAAGTGGATCAGTCCAGTTTTAAGAACATATGGGACATCCTCATCAGGGTATTGAATGCACAAGCTTTCATAAGTGAAATCAAGTGCAACCATTTCCCTTAGAGTCCTCTCACGAGGTGGAGGTTGAGCCATATTTTCAGAATGTTCAAAATCAGAATGCTCAAAGTCAGAATGCTCAAAATCACCAACCACAGAATGCTCAGACTCACCAATAACAAAATGCTCAGGATGCTCAAAAGGTACAAAATGTTCAGGGTAATCAAGATGCACACTATGCCTAACTAATCTATGAAATGTCCTATCCATTTCAGGATCAAAGGGTTGTAAATCAGATGGATTGCCTCTAGTCATACACTACATTCAACATGCACAATTAGTTGCCTTCTCATGCAAGTAACAGTGTAGGTTTGAACTACAACTATCATCAAATGATATCCAAATGACTTGAAATTTTGTGAGCAACCTTATAAAATGATGAGAAGATAGCACACAAAATTTCAAACAAAAATTCAAAATCTAACTATAGAAGCTGAAAATGGTAGGTTAAGAAAAATAAGAGAATAATACTTGGAAAATAAAAAACTTTTGACAGAATCACAATTTTTGGAAGATGGAGACCTCAGCTGGCCTATGGCAAGCTGCCACAGCATGGGAAATTTTTTGTAGAAGCAAGCTTCATGATGTTGAATCAAGATTGATTCAAGGAGTTTTGATGATAACAAAGATGATGACAAAAAGCCCAAGAGAATGAGTTCAAGACTGAATCAAGAACACTTCAAGAATCAAGAAGAAATTTGATTTCAAGATTCAAGAATCAAGTTTCAAGATTTAAGTTGCAAGAATCAAGAATCAAGAATAATCAAGTTGAAGATTCAAGAATCAAGAAAAGACTCAATCAAGATAAGTACTAAAAAAATTTTCAAAAAAATGAGTAGCACATGAAGTTTTCACAAAAGCTTTTACCAAAGAGTTTTTACTCTCTGGTAATCGATTACTAGTTTACTGTAATCGATTACCAGTGGCAAGTTTTGTTTTCAAAAAGCTTTCAACTAAATTTACAACGTTCCAATCAATTTCAAAATGGTGTAATCGATTACAATATATTGGTAATCGATTACCAGTGTGATTGAACGTTGAAATTCAAATTCAAATGTGAAGAGTCACATCCTTTCACAAAAATGCTTTGTGTAATCGATTACAATGATTTGGTAATCGATTACTAGTGATAAGTTTTGAATAAAAATCAAAAGATATAACTCTTCCAATGGTTTTCAAGTTTTTCTAAAGGTTATAACTCTTCTAATGGTTTTCTTGACCAGACATGAAGAGTCTATAAAAGCAAGACCTTAACTTGCATTTTACATACAATTGAATACATTGATTTCAATCCTTTACAACCCTTGAGTCTCTTTGAACATCTTCTTGAATTTCTTCTTCTTCTTCCTTTGCTAAAGCTTTCTAAAGTTTTTTGGTTTTCCAAACCTTGAAAACAAAAGTGTGCTATTCATCTTTTTCATTCTCTTCTCCCTTTGCCAAAAAGAATTCGCCAAGGACTAACCGCCTGAATTCCTTTTGTGTCTCTCTTCTCCCTTTTCCAAAAGAACGAAGGACTAACCGCCTAAATTCTTTTGTGTCTCCCTTCTCCCTTGTCAAAGAATTCAAAATGACACAGTCTGAGAATTCTTTTGATTCTTCCCTTTCCCATAAACAAAAGATTTCAAAGGACTAATTCATTGAGAATTCTTTTGTTTCCCCATTCACAAAGTTTCAAAGGACTAACCGCCTGAGAACTTTGTCTTAACACATTGGAGGGTACATCCTTTGTGGTACAAGTAGACGGTACATCTACTTGGGTTGTTGTGATTGAGAACAAGAGAGGGTACATCTCTTGTGGATCAGTTCTAGTGGAAGGTACATCCACTAGGTTGTTCAAAGAGAACAATGGAGGGTACATCCCTTGTGGATCTTTGCTTGTAAAGGATTTTACAAGGTTGAAAAGAAATCTCAAGGACCGCAGGTCGCTTGGGGACTAGATGTAGGCACGGGTTGTTGCCGAACCAGTATAAAACTCTTGTGTGTTTGTCTTCTTCTTCCCTATTCTTTTAATTTCCGCTGTGCACTTTAATTACCGCTTTTACTTTTGGTTAAGTTTATATTTATGTTCTTTACTTTCTTAACAACATAGTAAAAGCCTAAGAAGGGTAAATTTTAATTAGTAAAGGTTCATTAATAATTAAGTCAATCCCCCTTCTTAATTATTTCGAGGCCACTTGATCCAACATTTTTTTCTACCCTAAATACATATATAAAAATAGTCATTCTGATACCCGGAGCAAAAGTTATGGCCGTTTGAAGTTTTGCTAAACACAAGTTCTACAAATTTTTTGAATCTCTCAAATCCAGCCACACAAGTGTTCCTGGTATTTTTCATACAAAATATGAGTCAAAAGAACCTACCACACCAAAATTCAGCCAAAAATAACAACCCTAACTATCAAAACAAAAATCGCCAATTAAATTGTCAACAGTCGTCGCTAATTCAGTCGTTATGTAATGCTGTGTGAACAGTAACACATAATCAGTCTCTAATTCTGATGCAATCCTACCCCGCAAGGGCATTGGATAGAAAACTCCAAGTAGATTGGGCCAGAGATGCAAGAAAAGGCCCTAGGGTTCTTATGAGCCTTAGGGTAGATTTTGGGCCCATGGGCTAAGTACGAGCCCACTTATCTTTGTAAATATTAGATTAAGGTTTCATTATTTTTGGGCCTTGTATTTAGGGCTCCATAATGTAGGTAGGGTACCCTAGAAATATAGGATTTTTCAGCCCTTGTATTTTAGGGCACCTAGACTAGTTTTTGTATTAGGGGTAGTTTTGTAATTTCACATGCACTAAGTGGATATTTGATGTGTGTGGTTGGAAATAAATTTAATTGAATTGGTAGAAGCCCAATCCAATTAAATTTTAGAGGGGGAGGTGAGCATTTGCTTACTACACCCCATTGCCACATCATATAGTCACACTTTGTGCATGTCCTTCATGCTTTTCATGCCTCATGACACCTAAGCACACTTAGTGGAGAATCTTGGAATTGATCTTGGATTAGTGGGCTGAACCATAACTAAAATTCACTAATCATAATTAGTGAAATTTTGGCTCCCAAGTTTGGCTCCACAAATTCAATTTCAAATTCAAGTGAAATTTGAATTTCCCTCCAATTTTGTGTGACACTTAGGCTATAAATAGAGGTCATGTGTGTGCATTTTTTTCAACTTTGATCATTTGAATATTAAACTTCAGATTTCAAAGCTCATTTAGAGCACAAAATTTCGTGCTCTTCTCTCCCTCTCCCTTCATTCATCTCCTTCTTCCTCCAAGCTCTTATCCATGGCCTCCTATGGTGGTGAGCTTCTTCTAGACTCATCTTCTCCTTGAAGTGGCGTCTCCTCTCTCTCTTCCTTTCTCCATTCCGCTGCCATTCATCTTCCAAGAAGCAAAGGAATCCATTGATGAAGAAGATCATAGGCCTACAAGCTCCAATGGAGCTTGCATCAAATTCCGTCACTAAGCATCATTCACAGCAAAACATAAAACTGAAACAGGAGAAGCGTTGAACAAGGGATCTATTAAATTGCAAAACAGAACATCAAATAAAACAGAACAACACACTAACACACACTAACACAACACGAACACACTAAATAAAAGAATTAAACGTAAAACAACTAAACATAAAACACGAATCACCAGCTATTATGAACTATTAGACCATTGCTCCCCAGCAACGACGCCAAATTTGATTGAGGTCGTACCCGAATCAAATAAACATTAGAATGCAGTAACTAGGAAGTGATCCTAGGTTGTTTCCCAACGAGCAATGGCTAACCAAATGTTCATAATATGCTTCGTTATAACAGTAACAATTAAGGGGGGTGTTTGTTTTGTGAATTTAAGAACATGCAGATTGGAATACGAAATTAATAGTATTGAAAATGTGTTGTTTCCTCTGATTCAGAAGTCATTCTCTTATCCTAGGTTATGAGGATTTCACCCCTGGCAGTTAACCACTTAATCCAACCCTAGTTTAATTTACTAAGCAAAAATCAATTTAGGGTTGTCAATATGTGATTAAGCAACACATACACCAATTAACCCCTTGTTCATTAAGCACAGAGGCAATTAATCGAACACGAAGCGTGCACAGATTAACAAAATGCATGTTGGTTAATTGGTGAAGGGAAAACCGATAGGGGAGCAACATTAAAAATAAAACCTCAAAGAGAGTTACGCTTCATCCTTAGAGGGAAACAACACTAGAAATTTAGCCTTCCATAAGTTCAACAAGAGCAGAAAACATAAATGAAACTAGAAGCAGAAACGTAAATGAAGCTAAAGGCAGAAAACATAAATGAAGCTAAAAGCATAAGAAGGAACAAAAACGAAATTGCAATTGAAGGCAGAAAATGGAAAAAATGCATTCACATGAATAGTAATACAAAGCTAAAAATGTAAAACCCTAAAACTCCATGCACTCAGCTTAGGTATTCTCTCCTGAATAATAGAACAACATTTACACGAATCCCAAGGCTGCTATTTATAAGGGTCACTCAAAATCACTGGGCCCTATTACATTATTTTGGCCTAAAATGAAATAAAAATAACTGGACGCAATAAAAAATGAAATTAGACGAAATCTAATAAAATTGTCTGCTCTCTTCAAGTCCAATCTGGCTCAGCCCAATAGCATATAATTATCCTGAAATTGAATTAAAAACACCAAATTAGTCAAGTGGGCCCAATTGATAAAACTGAATAATAAATTTAACAATTAGAGTAAATCAGTAATTAAATTGGTGACAAAAAGGGTTAAGAAATAAGAGAAAATAATGGCACTTTAGAGTGTAATCCTTAAATTTTGAGAGAAACGACTATCATTTGGTACTGATTTTTGCGAGAATCTCTGAAGTATGGACTGGATGCATGAATTTGAGGATGATGAAGGCCATGTTTGATTATGAATAGCTACTTAGCCAAAAAACTGACCATATGCTTGAATGAATTATCCCTTGCAACCAGTTTGAGTCGAATGAATTGATTGATTGATTGAACCTGGAGCCTATTCAGTTGTATCTTCTGCTACCTTATTTTAGGTTGTAGGAGAGCATCATCCACAGAAGCTGGGTTCAAAGCAATTTTGTCCCAAATTTGGGGGAGGCACTCGGTAAGGATGGAAACAGTCAAAGAAAATAGTATACACACACTGTTCAAAAAACAAACTGTAAGTACAAATGGAATTAATAAGTGTGTATGCTGCAAAATAATGAATGAAAGCTAAGTGCCTAAATAAAGGGCAAGTATGGGGTAGGAATGGATGAAAAAGTGAAGGTTATTCTATGGATGAATGCTCTCCTAGAACCTAAGCTTTTGAATCCTAGAAAAACCATGAATTGTTGGTAGCCTCACCCCATTACAAGCCTAGAAAGTCCTTCGGATTCAATTTTGTGTGTTCATTGCTATATGATATGAGATGAAATGCAAAGGTTGGAACTTGTGTTGGTTGTTTATGATGGAATAAGCCTAAACACTTGAGCTTGAGTGAAACAATGACTGTGAGGTTTTGGTTGATGATCCTTCCTTGATTTCTGCCATGCTTACTAGCTTATTTCAGGTGTGACTCTAATGTGTATGCTCCTATCTTTGAAAAGCTGCATGCTTGTGAGAAGTAGTTGATTTAAGCATTCCATTATATTCAGTTCATACGGTTGAATTCCTTTTTGAATCAGACTCCATTTTCTTTTGATTGACCACTGTCTTTATCACTTGAGGACAAGTGAGTTGTTCTTTCTTTGCTTGAGGACAAACAAAACTGTAAATTTGGGGGAGTTTGTTAGTCGCCTTATACGACTAACTTTTGCATAGAAATTATTTTCCAAAACTTGTATAGTTCCCCAATTTATGGTTGTTTTGGAGTAATCTTGTAAATAAATCTTGTTTTATGGTTAAAGATGTCTTTAGAATATGTCCATTGGATTTAATGATAAAATTTGTGCATTTTCAGGTAAAAAATGAGGCTAAGTCATGAAGTGCAAAAAGTGACAGTTGAGCTTAGCTCAGTAATTGGGCTAAGCGTGCATCCAACGCTAAGTGCAGCTTCAGGGTGCTTAGCGCGAAGGAGAATCTGGCAGAGCATCAGCATCAAGGCCGCGCGCTAAGCGCGAGATTAGTGCGCTAAGCACAGCAGTTGTCTTCAGCCATGCTTAGTGCACGACTGGCGCTAAGCTCGAATCCACTTACCCACGCTAAGCGCAAGGATGGTGCTAAGCGCAACGTCACGAATTCAGAGCCTATTTAAAGCCTGTCTTGTGCAGAATTAGGGTACACTTGGACACACACTTTTAGAGACTTTTAGGCAGATTGTAGGCAGAAGAAAGGGCACAGATTCCAGAGCACACCACAGTGTCTATTTCGGGAAAAAAGCCCTAGAAACATCAAGAGGATCAGCTTGTTCATTGAAACCTAGGTTTTGTAAGATTATTATTGTTTGGGTTTCTTTGTAATGGCTGGCTAAGCACCCTAGTTGGGGATTTCTAATGAACAACTAATGTAAATACCTAATATCTAATTGATTATGTTTTCTGTGTTCTATGCTTCCTTCAATGCTACATGTTTGTATGCTTTTGGTCTAATCATCCATTTGTGTGCATAGTTAGGTGACTTTAGCATTGGGAAATGTACTGTTGCCTTAGAACTTGATTGAAGCAGGATCGAAACTTAATCTTACAAGAGGGATCTGCGGATTAAGTTTTGGTTTTAATTATGTTGTTACAATAATGTTGTTTAGTCTAGGCCTAGTCTTACAAGAGGGATCTGCGGACGAAGCTTAGGCTAAATTAGGCTAAACTTTCGTAAGCTGCTTGAGCTGAATCTAGTCTTACAAGAGGGATCTGCGGACAAAACTTAGTTTAAGTTAGTCTAAACCTAAGAGGGCTGTCTCAATTGGGCTTAGTCCAACAAGAGGGATCTGAGGACGAAGCTTAGATTGATTCAGTCTGACGAGGGATCGATGTTTAGTAATTTAGGCTACAACATAGAACACAAGAGCATGATTGATTAGAGAAATATATTTATATGCATCAGCTTGTTTGTGAGAAAGACCCAACATTTCTACCTACTGCTGTCACTTTTACTTACTTTGCATTTTATAGATTTAGCATAAAAGTTTAGTTTAAATTCTGTTTGAAATTATCAATCATACATGTTCTCTCAACAATGCTTCATTTTTGAACTTAATTCAGGCTACCGTTAGTTCCCTGTGTTCGATATTTGGATTCATCCATTTTAATTTTTAAATACTTGACGATCTGGTGCGCTTTCTGACAAACCGGATTTTCCTTGAATATATTTGAATGAAGAAAAAATGGAACAAAAAACAACTGCAAGGGAAATCCAATGGTGGTTTCGATTATGTTATTGTTATTGTTGGTTAAATCATGTCATGCAAAGACTATTGGTGTTTATTAGAGATAAAATGGTCTAGAAAAAGTAAAGACCAAATATAGTTGTTGAGATGAGTATCCCCTTTATCTATTGTTATAGATTTTATCAGCTAACTAATTTCCTAATTGTGTTCTTTTTTCGTTTTAAATACTAAATTAAATTTAATAAGTTAAATGTCACTTTTTTGTCCATTATATTTTGGATCTTTTTTCCATTTTGTTATATTAAGTTTTAAAAGTTTCATCTTGATTCTTTATGTTTTTTAATATTTTATTTTAGTACGTTAATTAAATTTTAAAAGTTTTATTTTGATACTTTATGTATTTTAAATTTTCATTTTAATCTTTGTCTTCATTTTCTGTTAAAAGCATTAGTATTTCGTCAATATTTTATATTTTGAAAAAAAACTAAATATAAATAAAATAATTAATTTAAAATAATATCAACTAAAATATATAATTTAATATTTCAAAACTTAAAATAACAATAAAACTCCTTTCATCGTGTTATTTCTCTTGTAAAATTAAAATAGGTTAAAATATATTATCTAATTTTTTGTTTTATAGGTTGGTGTCATGAGTTTAAAAAGTTTTACTTTAATTTTCTTTAATTGACTCTAAAATAAACTAAGTCTGTTATCATAATCAATTTATACAAATCTTTTGATCAATATTTTGGTCAAAGAAACTTTTGAAATTTATTATTTTTTTATTTTTCTCAAAATATTTTATTTTTTAGTCAAAAGTGAAAAATGATTTTTTAACTTTAATTCAATCATAAAATATTGTGTTTCTATTCATACTATTTATATTATTTGGATTTAAATAAATTAAAATTTTCAATTTTCTCACAATCTAGCATATAAAATGTTTTCAGGTAGCTTTATTAACTTGATAATAAACTATAGAGATGTTACGTCAAAAATTATTTGTCACGTACTTATTCTAGACAAGAATGATCCTCAAAGATCCAAATAAAAATGAAAAGATAAATTGGTAAGAGATTAATTTGGTTATACAACATTTCTTAAAGTATTGTTAATTTGACATCGACAAATTAGAATCTTAAATTACACGCGTATACATGCGCAACTAGAGTTTTTGACCCGGACATGCTTTTATATATATATATTGCTAGATGTTAATTATTACTTCTTTTTCCATGCATAAGTCTCAATATGTAATTTACTAAAATTAAAAAATGATTAATCTAATTAATGATAATAAATTTATCATAAATTTATTTATTTATTCTAAAACTACCTTTTATTAATATTTCTTTTTTTAAATTTTTTGTAATATATTAATTAAAAAATATTTTATTCTAAAACTAATTAATCACTGAGTAACGAGACAAAATTGAAGCATCTTCCTCATCGTAGATTTTAATGGCATTGAAAGTTTTAAACCTCATTCTTGCTTTGAAGCACTTAAAAATGGGCATCTCTATTTCTTTTTACACACGTGGTACTGAAACATCTCAAAGGCTGAGATTTAATTCTTTTTTAAAAGAAAATGAAACATTTTCCTCTCTCATCCTTCCTTTTCACGGATACGGATTCTCTCAGTTTGAGATAAATTGAAGAATGTCTTGTTTAACCAATATGCACGGTTGGATCAAAATGATTATTAATCATCAAAAGTTACGATTTAATTAAACTGACCTTCAATTCTAATTTCATTTCTCTTTCCTATTCCCAAATCAATGTCGGTGAAATCCTCACCCTCTAGACCTTCATTTCCAGCGACTCCTTAAGTGGGTCTAAGCAAGCAAAATCTCATTTTTCTTATTCTGGGCTTTTTTCTTTTCCTCATTTTCTCTACAAACAAAATATAAAATCAAAAGGGAAAATGCTGCTTATAGAACCAACATTCAATATGTCATCTCTTTTACTAAACATAGGAAGTATTGACCCCCAATTACTTCCGAACTACATAGAACATTAGACATTTGTTGTTATAAGAGACTATAGAGTAAACCATGAAAGCCATGTATCCAATAGTCAAGACATGGTAGCAAGAGCCAAAACATATCTAGGAGATATAGCTAGAGCCTATTGGGAATCTTTCAAACAAACTTTCCCAGAACAAATCAAAACAAATTTAGTAGACCCTGGTCCAAGCATCTACAATTTTTGTAGCCTAATACAAAGAATTTTTACATCTCAATCTGTAAATGATGGAAATACTATCATACAAAAGATTTATCTAGGCAACCTAGAAAGGCTCTCTATAAGTTACTTTGGTAAAATAAAAGAATTTATCCAAGATTATCTAATGTATGCCTCTATAGCAGGAGGATTTACAGATAAATCTTTAGGAGAAAAATTATTTTTAAAACTTCCGGGTAAGTTAGGACAAAAAATTAGAGACAGTTGGAACGATGACCAAATTGACCCAGTCATGAACAATTTAACTGTCAGAATCCAACACATAATGAAAGTGATGGAAGATACATGTACCAACATAGCCATTAACAAACAAATAAAAATGGTTGATTCAGAGATCTGTAAACAAATTATATTCCTCTACAATACCATAAAGAAATTAGGAGAAAAAGACCTCAGTACAGACCTCCCAATAAACAACCCTCAAGGAAAAAGAATCCAACTCGTAGGTACTCAATTAGAGCCTCTAATTCTAGAAAACCTACTCTTAACAAAGAAAGATATGTCAGAAAACTTAGAGATAACAAAACATATACAAAGCAATTAGAATGTTATGCTTGCCACCAACCAGGACATTACTCCAGAGATTGTCCAAATAAAACCAATCTATTTACAAGAGAAGCATAATTGATAAAAAGTTGTAGGATGAATCTCATTCCAATAGATGAGACAGCCTTCACTAACTTAGAAATATATTCAATAGTTAGTTGGTCTGACTATACTTCTGAAGAAGAAGCATCATTCCAAAATACAACTGTAAATTTAAGGCGGGAATCTTTACTTTTGCAAAGACTTTGACACCAGAGTTTATCTATAAAATTTTATTGTAAAATGGGCCCTGTGACAAAGTAAATGAACAATAACTTTACTGTTCTTGAGTGAAGGGGCCTTTTTTCGTTTTCTCTATATAAAGAGCCTCCAAGTTCAGTTGTAGAGACACACTAGAGAGATACTAGAAATACTAGTGAGAGAAACTAAAAGAAAAAGTTTGTAATAGTGTTTTGAACAATAATATCCAGCTTCTTTTCAGATCTCCCCCTCTCCCCCTTTGATTTTTCCATCAATCTGTAAGTATAATATTCGCCATGTCTGGCTAAATTCTCTGAAGGCACCCTCAAGGGGCTTTAGTTATCTTCATTTAGAAAATGTGAATATGATTTAGAACCCAGATGTTTACTTTACTTTTGAATTTTTTTACTTTGTTTTTCGAAAACCGGGGATTTGTTTTAAAAAAATTCTCTGAAGGCACCCTTGATATCTGTTTTTGAAAAGCAATGGAAATCCTTTATGGTTAGGCTGGTGCTTGGAGGAAAATAAGATCATTGTAAGACCCAAAGAGTGTAGGCGGGTAAGGATCTTCAGTACTCAGCTTAATATCCAGAAAACCGATAAGGATCATGTACGTAAAAAAAAAAGAGTCTGTGATCATCATATTCTATATTTTTCTTAAATGAGGTAACTTATAGTGTCCACTTGAGGAGTGTCTTCTATCCATCTAATTTGATATTTTCTTCTGCTTATCGCTTACTCTTAACTGTGTATTTTATTTATTAGTTATAATATAATATAAATCTAACTAGGAGGTTCTGCCACCTTTGCTGATCTATATTATATTATCTTACGTACTATTGTTTTTTTACGCACTATTATTTTATCTTTTTCGTTGTTTATAATATAAGCGACTCGGTACCTCATCATAGATTTTAATGGCATTGAAAGTTTTAAACCTCATTCTTGCTTTGAAGCACTTAAAAATGGGCATCTCTATTTCTTTTTTGAAAGTTTTAAACCTCATTCTTGCTTTGAAGCACTTAAAAATGGGCATCTCTATTTCTTTTTACACACGTGGTACTGAAACATCTCAAAGGCTGAGATTTAATTCTTTTTTAAAAGAAAATGAAACATTTTCCTCTCTCATCCTTCCTTTTCACGGATACGGATTCTCTCAGTTTGAGATAAATTGAAGAATGTCTTGTTTAACCAATATGCACGGTTGGATCAAAATGATTGTCTGAGATTTATTAATCATCAAAAGTTACCATTTAATTAAACTGACCTTCAATTCAAATTTCATTTCTTTTTCCTATTCCCAAATCAATGTCGGTGAAATCCTCACCCTCTAGAGCTTCATTTCCAACGACTCCTTAACTGGGTTTAAGCAAACAAAATCTCATTTTTCTTATTCTGAGCTTTTTTCTTTTCCTCATTTTCTCAACAAACAAAATTTCCAGAAGCTCCCAAACTATTCTCTATCTCATTTGAAAACATATTAGAAAACAACTAGATAGTCTTGACCTACTGGAATTTTCTTTACAAAATGGTTATGTGAAATTGATTGAGATTTTTAAGATAATTAGTAATTTGGTGTATGATTTTTCAAATATTCCTTCTCCTAAACCTTTTTCTTGACTGTTGAAATATTGCTACCTTGTAGGTGTGCTTTTAATATTTTCTAAGCTCACTGCAGACATGGACAATCTCTTTCTCAATTTTTCGACCACCTCCGCACTACAAAGAGAGAGAAAGAGAAAGAAATATCATATACTTTTTTAAATATGAAAGATTTAGATTATGGCTAAAATCTTTTTGATTGCACCTCTAGTTTTCGATTTTTTTTTACCATATTGCACCTTCTCTCTCGTCATTTTCCCCAAGATACACCTATTGGAAAACTATTTCCCAAAGTACACTAGTTGCACACTTAAGTAAGGAAGTCAGGTTTGGCAACCCCGACTTCTATGTTTGATGTTTTTTTAAAAAAAAAATATTAAAATAATATACATATTATATTATATAATATATTTTTAATTGGTTTTAAAAATACTTTTTTATTAAATTAATTTTTTTAAATTTTTTTAAGAGATATATACAAATAAAGAAAAATGAAAAAATTGGATAAAATTATAGTATAATTTTTTAGTTAGGTTGTATGTAATTTTTTAGTTAAATTTATGTGTCGTTGATGTTTTTTTTTTGTTATGTTCGTTAATTAAAAAATAAGAAAATTAGTTAGTAGTATTAAAACAAATTAAAAAACACAATGAAAAAATAATGAATACATATGTCTTATACAACAGACATAAAATTTAAAAGTATGATAACTGAAATGATAGCCGAAAATAATGAAACATATTAAAAAATACAATTGCAATGCAAATATAACAAAACTAATGATAATCTGAAATATGTTGTGCAAGATACATATCTTCTACTATTTCGATTACTGGTTTGTTAAAAATAGCCAAAATTTCTATTGAGCTGAATCGTTTCCAAGAGTTGGATTGTGCTAACACCTTTAACACGTCTTCGTCATTTTTCAATTCTGTTTTTTCATATTCAATTAAATTTTCTAAATACTTAGCATTACCTGGTTGTCGAAAGAACAATTGTCTGACCAATTGTGATTCGTGAATTCCATAAGGGGGAACCCTTATAGGTGCAACTTGCTTGATTAAATGCTACATCTCGAAGGAATGCCAAATCTTATTGGATTTGTTCCAGTGAAGGAGTAACCCAAAACCCACCCTGGTGTGTATCGCAACCTACCTCACGACGGGACAGCGAAAGCGAAATAAATAAGCCAAAAGTGTTCATCTCCAAGGGAGAAAACAAGTGGAGCCGCCACCAAGGTTTATTCAAGGAAAATGTTAGAAAAACCAAAAAGAGGTTTGCGAATTTTGAAAATAAGGGTTTGAGAGTTGTTTACGCATGGGGAAGGTATTAGCACCCCACGTGCCCGTCACAAGGGACAACGTGCGCAACGTGACTTCAAAATTATTTTCTTTTCCCTTTTTATATTTTTATTTGTTTTGGGGTCGACAAGAGTGTTGTCCTTGCTCCTACATATCCTCAGGTGCGATGAAAAATTCAGACCTACATAGTTCTTCAAGTCTGAATGTTTGTGTGTTAAATTGATTTTATGTTTTTGAAAGATTTATTTTAATTGCGAATAAGAGTCGTTTAAGGTGTTGGACCTTGAAATGATGTTTTGAATTTTAAAAAGCGGGGATAATCGTTAAGGCGTTGGACCTTTGAAACGATCTCAAGTGATATTTGATGAAATGAAGTTTAGTTATGAGTTGGTTTTATCTTGGTTTTGTTTATTAACTTTCAATCTTTTTAAAGACAATTTTACTGCACTAGTGATTGGTTAAGATTAGAAAAAGAGATTGTCGATGATAGATGGAAAAGATGAATGTGTACATAATAACAAGGGGGACCCCTAAGGGTACATAGATCACATTCAATACCTAAAAATAAAACTAACCGACTGGTGCAAAGAACACCGAACAAGAAACGACGTAGGGAATGATTGCGGTCGCGATTCGGTAGCGCCTCGGCTTCGTTTCCTCTTCTTTTTTCTTCTTCTTTATCTCTTCTCTCAATTCTCTCCACTTCTGACCCTTGGGACCCTTTAAAACACCCCTTGGATGCCTATTTATAGGCAAAAGGCTATAAATCATGCAGGTTTTGATGATGTCAAGAAGAATTTGTTTGAGAAAATGGGAGAATGTAAATCATGCAAGCTTTGATGGTGTCGAGAAGAAATCACATGTTTGTCATCATCAAAAAGGGGGAGAATGTGAATGTATGTATACATGATTTTGATGATGCCAAAGAAGAATCAAACTAAGTTGCTTCAAAGGATAAGCATGGCTTTAAGATTAATACAAGATTGATTCAACAAACATAGCCTTGCTTCAAGATTAACTCAAGATCAAGCCTGGCCTTAAAACAAAGTGCTTTCAAGACATGCAAGGCTCTGGTAATCGATTACCAAGCAGTGTAATCGATTACCAGAAGACAGGGTTGAGAAATAGCTGTTGAAAAGGGTTTTGAATTTGAATTTTCAACATGTAATCGATTACCATATGTTTGTAATCGATTACCAGTGGAGAGTTTTCAAAAAAGTCATGACACTTCAAATTATAACTGTGTAATCGATTACACAAACATTGTAATCAATTACCAGTGGAGAGTTTTCAAAAAATATGCTAACAGTCACATCTTTTGATTGGATTTGTGAATGGCCATCAAAGGCCTATAAATAGGTGACTCGGGCACGAATTTTGATTAGAGAGTTTTGCTGGTCCAAAATGTCTTATCCACTCAAAAGAAAATGAGAGATATTCCAAGAGAACTTCATTGCCAAATGCTCTCTCAAAAAGAATCCTTGGTCAAACACTTGCATATTCAATAAGGAATCTTGATTGATCTTCAATTGTAATATCCTTCTCTTAAAGAGAGAATTCTTCTTTCTTTCTTCTCATTCAAAGAGATTGATTAAGGGATTGAGGGTCTCTTGAGTTGTAAGGATTCCTGAACATAAGGGATGGGTTGTCCTTGTGTGGTTCAGAAGTTGTAAAGAATTTTACAAAGAAAGTGGAAATCTCAAGTGGGTTGTTTGAATACTGGACGTAGGCACGGAATTTGCCAGACCAGTATAAAACTGTGTTTGCATTCTCTCTTCCCTTATCTTATTTATTTTGTTGCAATCAAGTGTGTCTTGCATGTTTAAAGAACATTATTAAATTGATTGCTGCTTCTTCTGCATTCTGAGCCTATCTCTTTTAGAAGGGGGTTAAAAGTTTGTTAGTGGAAAATTAATTCACCCATTCTTTTGTTATTGAGGCCACAAGGTCCAACAAAGGCCACCTTGGGGCTGTTCCAGCTAGCCCAGGTGAGCTAGTCCCTTAGCCTTGAAGTTATTTGGTGGCCCAAGCGAGCCAAATGTCGGTCTGGGTGAGCTGGGGCCTAGGAAAAACAAGGAAAAGACCCTTTTGCCCTCCTTTCTTGGTATCTTTTATCTTTATGATCGAAACATTGAATGGTTTCTTGCTTTGCACTATAACTGGTGTTCAACACTATAAGTCGACTAGCAAGGATCAAAAGATCAACAAACGATAGTCCCTGGACGAAATTAGGGTATGACAGTTGCCCCTCTTTACTTGTCTTTTATTGGAAATAAAAGGGAAGTAAAGATAAGGACACTAATTTTGTTCAAGCGACCTTGCTATCTAAAATGGACGCCAGAGAAAACAAAAGAAATTAAACCAAAAAAGCAAAAGGACATTGAAGTCCTATAACACTAAACAGAGGACCTTGAAGTTTTTTTTAAAAAAAAAACGTTAAAAGGGAGAACATTGAAGTCCTATAGAGCATAAGAGCAAAAGTCATTTGATGTTTTTTTTAAAGCATAGAAATAGAGGATGTTGAGTCTTAAAAAGCACAAAGACAAGGACATTGAGTCCTATGAAATATAAAGACAAGGACATTGAGTACTATAAAGACGAGAACATTGAGTCTTATGAAAGACAGAAGACGTTGAAGTCTTATAAAGTGTAAAAGACAGAAGACATTGAAGTCTTTGAAATGTAAATGGCTGAAGACATTATAGTCTTTGAAATGTAAATGGCAGAGGACATTGAGTCCTATGAAAGCATAAAGACAGAGGACTTTGAGTCCTACAAAAGATAAAGGCGAGGACTTTGAGTCCTATGAAAGATAAAGGTGAGGACTTTGAGTCCTGTAAAGATAAAGCTGAGGACTTTGAGTCTTGTGAAAGATAAAGGCGAGGACTTTGAGCCCTATGAAAGATAAAAGCGATGACTTTGAGTCCTATGAAAGATAAAGGCGAGGACTTTGAGTCTTATGAAAGATAAAAGTGAAGACTTTGAGTCCTATGAAAGGTAAAGGTGATGCAATCCTCCCTAGGAAAGGACCAGTTACCAGAGCCATGAGCAAGAGGCTCCAAGAGGATTGGGCTAGAGCTGATAAAGAAGGCCTTAGGGTTCTCATGAACCTTAGGGTAGATTTTTGAGCCCATGGGCCAAGGTTGGGTCCACTCTTCTTTGTAAATATTAGAATAGGTTTTTTTTCTTCTTTTGGGCCTTGTATTTTGGCCATTCTAGTAGTATAGGATTTTAGCCTTGTATTTCAGGGCATTTTGAGTAGCCTTTGTAGTAGGGATTTTTTTTGTATTTTCATGTTTTTTGTCATGGGGGTGAGGTTAGCTATTATAGAGGTGTGTAGCTAAGCTCTAGCTTCTCTTCTTAAGGAGGTTAGCTTAGTTATTAGAGGGGTGTGTGTAGTTAAGCTCTAGCTTCTCAAGGAAGCTTCTCAAGGAGGTGAGCTTAGTTTTTAGATTTAATTGGTTCTCTATTTGGGTTTTAGCCCTAGAGGGGATGGACCTTTTCATTTCTTGGAGAGGATCAATAATAATGCCAATAGGTTGGACCTCCAAAGAGAGTATGGAGTAAGCACCACTTTTAATATTTCTGATTTAATTCCTTTTGCAGGTGGAGCTGATATAGAGGAGGAGGAACCAAC
Organism: Glycine soja; assembly: GCF_004193775.1. Lineage (NCBI taxonomy): Eukaryota > Viridiplantae > Streptophyta > Magnoliopsida > Fabales > Fabaceae > Glycine > Glycine soja. Next base: position 29,641,119 of record NC_041015.1, on the reverse strand, counting down.
AGATTTGAGGTCAAATCCTCTTCAAGGGGGAGGGGATGATGCAATCCTCCCTAGGAAAGGACCAGTTACCAGAGCCATGAGCAAGAGGCTCCAAGAGGATTGGGCTAGAGCTGATAAAGAAGGCCTTAGGGTTCTCATGAACCTTAGGGTAGATTTTTGAGCCCATGGGTCAAGGTTGGGTCCACTCTTCTTTGTAAATATTAGAATAGGTCTTTTTCTTCTTTGGGGCCTTGTATTTTGGCCATTCTAGTACTATAGGGTTTTAGCCTTGTATTTCAGGGCATTTTGAGTAGTCTTTGTAGTAGAGATTTTTTTTTGTATTTTCATGTATTTTTTCATAGGGGTGAGCTTAGCTATTATAGGGGTGTGTAGCTAAGCTCTAGCTTCTCTTCTCAAGGAGGTGAGCTTAGTTTTTAGATGGGTGTGTGTAGCTAAGCTCTAGCTTCTCAAGGAAGTTTTCTCAAAGAAGCTTCTCAAGGAAGTTTTCTTAAGAAAGCTTCTCAAGGAAGTTACCTAGTCTATGAATAGAAGCATGTGTAACACTTGTTGTAACTTTGATGAATGAGAGTCTTGTGAGACACAACTCAAAGTTCAACTTCTCTCCCTTTTTCTTCTTTCAATTTCGTGCTCCCCCTCTTTCTTTCTCTCCCTCTTTCTTTTCCTCCATTGAAGCATCCTCTCCAAGCTTTTTATCCAAGGCTCATCTTAGTGGTGAAGCTCCTTCTTCCATGGCTTATTCCCTAGTAGATGGCGCCTCCTCTCACCTCTTCTCCTTTGTCTTCCGCTGCATCTCCATGGAGTAAAATCACCATTGAAGGACCTCATTGAAACTCAAAGATCCAGCCTCCATAGAAGCTCCACAAGCAAGCTTCCATCAAGTGGTATCAGAGCACGAGAGCTTCAAGTAGGTGCTCCTTAAACCTCCATTAATTTTTTGCTTTACCTTCTCTTCCATTGTTGTTTCTTCATTTTTTCTCCACGTATCTCCTCACATGTCTTGTGCTAAATGTTGTTAACATGATTCTTTAGAGTTTCCACCGATTAAACTTGCTATAGAAGCTAGATTTGATTTTCTATGGTTCAAATTTCTTGTTCTTGTTCTTGAACCATGAATTGTGAAGAGTTTAGGTTCCTTTGGGTTTTGTCTTTTTATTTTTTGTGGCTGAAACCTAAACCATAAAATTCTTACAAAAATATTAAAGTAGAAGAAAACCTCAAAAATCTAGAGTGACTTGTTCACCTATTGTAGTTTTGTCATAGAAGTCATGTCTAGTCATGAAACTTGTCACATAAGATTTCTTATGTTGTGCTGAATTTTATTTTTCTTGTTTCTTTGTCTAACTCATTTGATCATGAGTGTATGAAATTATCTTAGCCTATTATTTGATTTGAGTCAAATATTTCATGTTAATTAGTCCTTAACATGTTCATGCAAAATTCTTAGAGAGTCTTTGATTGTGAACCTTTTCTTGAACTTTTAGGTTTCCTTATGATTGTGTCTATTGTGAATTTTAGTTTTGGTGATTGAATTGCTGGCTGAAATGTTGATCCTAAGTGAATATTGAACTCCTAAAACTGTGGTAAACAATCCTAGTGAGTTCAACATACATAGGAAGGTTGAAAGTAAGCCCAAGGCAATCAATATACCATGCTTAAAAAAAATTGTTGGTGCTGGTAGCTTGGACATACAAACTTGTAAAAATTACTGAGAATTGGTTACTTCGAATTTTGAGCTGAAATTTTACGGAATTTTCTAGACATCTGGAGAAAAGTTATAAAAAAAGAACCAAGTGATTTGGATAAAAGGAAAAAATAATAAAAATCATACAAGTTGGCAGAAAAATCAGTATCCAGGAAAAAAAAGGTGAAAGGGAAGTGCGCTTGTTGTTTTGGCTCAAAATTTATTCTATAATTGGTGCCTATGTTATACCAATCTTAGATCCGAAATTTCAATTGAAAATTACTGTGAAAACAAGTGTCAAAGCTAGAAGTTTGTTGAGTCTTTTTTTTTTGTTTTTTTTACTCTACTCTAGAGCCATTCTAAGTTTCTCTTTGAGTCCTAGCTTGCTTCTATGTCCTTTTCATTGCTTTAATTGTTGAACAATCCTTGAAAAATTGTCTTTTTAAAACTCCATTGGTTTAGCTTTCATTTCATTTTTTTTGGTCTTTGGTTATTGCTTGTCTCTTTGTTTCCTTGTTTGTGGGTTGCCATATAGGGAATTGGAAGAAGGATTGGTGCCATCCCTTGAAGAATTTGAGTCAAGAAGCAAGGGGCCAACCACCTTAAGAGCTATTGGACTAAGAAGCACTCCAAATTGAGTGAATCACCAAAGAGAGAACAACCACCAAAATTGAGGACCGTTTTGTAATTTTGTAATTTGCAATTTACTTACCTTCATTGCTTTCATGTTTTGTAACAAAAAGGCCTTTCATTGGAAGTGTGTTGGGAACCTCCAATAGGTTACCAAACTTCCATTTGTGTGTAATAATTTTAGGCAATTTTTCCTTAGGATAGTGAGTGTTTTGTTGGGAACCTTGAATGTGGTCATCCAAACACTCTTAGGATTCACCTAGTTTACATTTCTTGCTTACTTTCATAGCTTATTTCTTTTACCTTCCATTGTCAAACCGCCTAGATAACTTGCATTTTACCAATTAGTTTGTTTACCTTATCTTTCACACCTCTTTTAGTGTTTATTTTGGCTAGTTTCAACCATAGTTTCTTTTACCTTTTGTTTTCAAACCTCCAACAAGAAAGAATCACAACTTAGAAACCAACATGAGTCATCATTCAACTACTGTTAATGACGAGGGTACTAGTCATAAGGACCCTCTATCTAGAATCTTAGATGAGTTGAGTTCTCTCAAGTTATGGAAAGAAAAACAAGAGAGAAAAGAAAAAGGAAAAAAAAGAGTGGAAGAAATAAGTCAAGATGAAAGAGAGAAAATAAGAGAGGAAGAAAGAAGAAAAATAATAAAAGAAATGAAAAGAGAAAAACATGCCTCCTATAGTCTTGGGAGACTTTCACTCATATCCAAGGAAGGACCAAGCCCATGGAATTTTCGGGGCTACACCTTCAAAACCCAAGGAAGAAAAGGGTAAGACCATAGAGAAATACACCCCTAAGACTAGTTCCCAAGAAAGGACTAGCAACATTAAATGCTTCAAATGTCTTGGGAGAGGTCACATTGCCTCTCAATGCCCTACAAAGAAAACCATGATTATAAGGGGTCAAGATATTTATAGTAGTCAAGAGGAAACTACTTCTTGCCCTTCCTCTAGTGGAAGTGAAGATGAAGTAAGGGGTGAAGAGTCTAGTGAGGAAGTCTACCCCCATGAAGAAGGTGACCTCTTAATGGTTAGAAGGCTCCTTGGAGGTCAATCTTGTGATCTATCTCAATCCCAAAGAGAGAACATATTTCATACAAGATGCAAAATTTTAGATAAAACTTGTTCTCTCATTGTGGATAGTGGATCTTGTTGCAATTGTTGTAGCACAAGATTAGTTTCCAAGTTGAACCTCACTATCATTCCCCACCCAAAACCTTTAACCTTATAAACTTCAATTGCTCAATGAGCAAGGGGAAATGATAGTTAACCAACAAGTGAAGGTACCTTTCTTCATTGGGACATATAAGGATGAAGTTAATTGTGATATAGTTCCCATGGAGGCAGGACATATTCTTTTAGGAAGGCTGTGGCAATTTGATAGGAAGATCATTTACAATGGCCTAACTAATGAGATTACACTCACCCATCTTGGCACTAAATTTGTGTTGCATCCTCAAACACCTTCACAGGTGGCCAGAGATCAACTAACTATGAAAGATAAGAGGGATGAGGAAGAAAAACTAGAAAAACAAAAGAAAAAGAAGGATAGTAAGGCCTTGTCTTCAAAGGCTAAGGGGAAGGAAAAAGAGGAAAAGGATTCCTCCAAGAAGATTGTTAAGAAGGAAAATCATTTTGCAACAAAAGGTAATATTAAAAGAGCACTCCTTCTTAAACAATCTTTCTACATTCTCCTATCAAGGGAAACATCCCTTAGCACTGCCACAATTCCTACATTTGAGACCTTACCCCCAAAGGTCCAAGAACTCTTACATGAATTTGGTGATATATTTCCCAAAGAGATACCCCTGGGCTACCTCCTTTAAGGGGAATAGAACACCAAATAGATTTAGTCCCAGGAGCAAGCCTTCCTAATAGGCCAACCTATAGGACTAACCCTTATGAGACTAAGGAGATAGAGTCTCAGGTTAAAGAATTGTTGGAGAAGGGCTGGGTCCAAGAGAGCCTAAGCCCATGTGCTGTGCCAGTGTTGTTGGTGCCCAAAAAGGATGGTACGTGGAGAATGTGTAGAGATTGCAGGGACATCAACAACATCATTGTAAAGTATAGGCACCCCATTCCTAGACTTGATGATTTTCCTGATGAGTTGCATGGTGCCAATATCCTTTCAAAAATTGATCATAAAAGTGGGTATCACCAAATTAGGATGAAAAAGGGTGATGAGTGGAAAACCGCTTTCAAGACCAAGTTTGGTTTGTATGAATGGCTAGTGATGCCTTTTGGGCTCACTAATGCACCAAGCACCTTTATGAGCCTTATGCATCATGTCTTAAGGGATTTCATAGGTAGATTTGTAGTTGTTTATTTTGATGATATTTTAGTGTACAATAGGAGCCTAGATGATCACTTAGGACATCTCAGGCAAGTTCTTTCAGTCCTTAGGAAAAACACCCTCTATGCAAATATAGAGTAGTGTACTTTTTGTGTAGATAATATAGTGTTCTTAGGGTTTGTAGTTGGTAGAAATGGGGTCCAAGTGGACCTTGAGAAAATCAAGGCCATCCAAGAATGGCCCACCCCAAAAAGTGTGGGAGATATTAGGAGCTTCCATGGGTTAGCAAGCTTCTATAGAAGGTTCGTTCCTAATTTCTCTACAATTGCATCACCTCTCAATGAGCTAGTGAAGAAGAATGTGGCATTTACCTGGGGTGAAAAAAAAGAGCAAGCCTTTGCTTTGCTCAAAGAAAAGCTTACTAAGGCACCTGTTCTAGCTCTTCCTGACTTTTCTAAAACTTTTGAGCTAGAATGTGATGCCTCTGGAGTAAGAGTTGGAGCTGTTTTGTTACAAGGTGGGCACCCTATTGCTTATTTTAGTGAAAAACTTCATGGTGCCACCCTTAACTACCCCACCTATGATAAAGAGCTTTATGCCTTAATAAGAGCACTCCGAACTTGGGAACATTACCTTGTTTCCAAGGAATTTGTCATTCATAGTGATCATCAATCACTTAAGTTCATTAGAGGGCAAAGAAAGTTAAACAAAAGGCATGCAAAATGGGTAGAGTACCTAGAGCAATTTCCATATGTTATCAAATACAAAAAGGGAAAAACAAATGTGGTAGCTGAGGCCCTTTCTAGTTGACACACATTGTTTTGCTCCCTAGGAGCTCAAATTTTAGGATTTGATAACATTAGGGACTTGTATGCTTTAGATGAACATTTCTCTCCCATTTACAAGAGTTGTGGGGAAAAGGCCCAAGATGGATTCTATTTGGTTGAGGGGTATTTGTTCAAAGAGGGAAAGCTTTGCATACCCCAAGGAACCATCAGGAAATTATATGAGGGTGGGTTCATGGGCCACTTTGGGATAGACAAGACCCTTGTCTTACTCAAAGAAAAGTTCTATTGGCCCTGTCGCAACCTACCCTTTTGCGGGCAAGCGATATGAGGCTCACGGGTGCGTCATCCATAGGAGGAAAATGCGCGGAGTCACCACCAACGTTTATTGAAAGGAAAACGTTAGAAAAACCAAAGGACAACATCCTTAGATTAGAATTGTGTGAAATTATGTATCTAAACTTTTATTTCTTTTTATTTTTTGAGGTTGACAAAAGCGGGGCTCTTGCTCCTACGTACCCTCCATCGAAGAGGAAATCAGACCTACGTAGTTCTTTCAAAAAGGGGCGAATCAAGTGATTCTTTTTTACTTGGAAGGTGGTCATTTAAGGCGTTGGACCTTAAAATGATCCATTTTTACTTGGTGAGAAAAGCTGAGGCGTTGGACCTTAAAACGTTTTTTTCAGTGATTTTTGCGGACAAAGCTTGATTTTGTGAGTCGATTTTAGCCTTAGTTTCACTTTAGTTATTGGTCAATTCAATTAAGAAAGAAAAATCCCAAAGAGAAACGTCCGATTGATTTTTTTGTTTTATTTTACTAAAAGATATTTTTTATTATTATATTATTATTTTACCTCTTTTTGGGTTTCCAACGTGGTTACGGCATGACCAAACAGTTAGATTTCATTTTAACAGAAATTAACAGATGTTACAATTCAAATGATCGGTGGAAATTTATTTTATTTTTTGATTAGGCGAGAAAATGACTTAAATAAATTACTAAAGCACATTAAAAGGGGGTACAGAAAGTAAATGAAATGAAAATAAAAGTACTCGAAACAAGTGGGGACCACCAAGGGTACATAGAATGAATTAAAAAGTTCAATTTCGGGAACTTACCGATTGAAGACCGAAGAACAACGAAGAACGAACGAAAGACGGTGGAAAATCTTCACGGATTTGCTTACGGAAACGTCTCGGACGAGTTACGGAAATGCCTTGGCTTGGATTTTCTTCACGGAAACGATTCTTTTCACTAATTTCAACTGATCCCAAGAAACCAGGAGGGCTGAACATTTTTCTTCTTCTCTCCTCCCCCTATTTATAGGAAAATGAGGGAGGAGCTTGCCACCCAGCTCGCCTTCCTCCAGAAGCAACCGCCTTCTGGAGGAACATCTTGGAAGGCCCAAGTGGGCCTGGTTGCTATTTGCACCCCCTGTTTACTAAATACACCCCCTGCCATTTCTTGTTGATTCTTTTTTCGTAACATTACGGAAATTTACAAACTTCGTAACGATACTTGTTTTCCTTCCGTAATGTTATGGAACCTGACGGATCACGTAATCATCCCTTTTTTGGCTTTCAGAATGTTACAGAACCTCACGGATTGCGTAACAATGCTTCCTTTTGGTTTCCGGCATGTTGCGGAATTTCACGGATCGTGCAACAATGCTTTCTTTTGACTTCTGGCACGTTATGGAACTTTACGTATTGTGCAACAATGGGTGCCAAGTACCTCGAAGCGGTCAAGCAAAGGTTGCATGCCATCAAACAATGGTCCCCGGATGAAATTAGGGTATGACAGTTGCCCCTCTTTACTTGCCTTTTATCAGAGATAGGAGGAAAGCAAAGATAAAATACTGATTTCGTCCATCTTAGCCCTTTCCGTAATAAATCTATGATGACTCCTAAAGGCCATCCTTTGCCCATCATGGGGATTTAATTGATCTCAATCACAATAGTTCCAACCCAAAACGATTTGAAATAAGTGACTCCCGTCTCTCCTTCTTCTTTCACTGCACAACACAAAACAAAACAAACAAACAAACAAAAATAACATAATATATATACGTATACGCATGTTTGGTGAAGGAACCGATTGGGAAAATAACAAAAAACTGTATTTTCCCCTCACCAGAGGCTCCGTACTTGATAACGGAGGACGCATGAACAGCGCTAGGCAATCAATTCGTAGGGCCCTGAATAAGATGGTGGAGGATGCACGAACAGTGCTAGGCAATCAATTCGTGGGGCTCCGGACTCGATGGTGGAGGATGCATGAATGGCAATCAATTCACGGGGCTCCGAACTTGATGGTGGAGGATGCACGAACAGTGCTAGGCAATCAATTCGTGGGGCTCCGGACTCGATGGTGGAGGATGCATGAATGACAATCAATTCATGGGGCTCCAGACTTGATGGTGGAGGACGCACGAACAGCGCTAGGCAATCAATTCGTGGGGCTCCAGACTTGATGGTGGAGGATGCATGAATGACAATCAATTCATGGGGCTCTGAGTAAGATTGTGGAGGATGCATGAACAGCGCTAGGCAATCAATTCATGGGGCTCCAGACTCGATGGTGTAGAATGCATGAATGGAAATCAATTCATGGGGCTCCAGACTTAATGGTGGAGGATGCATGAATGACAATCAATTCATGGGGCTCCGAATAAGATTTGATTTGATTTTAGGACCGAATGGTCCACCGGGTTCTTTCACCTAAAAGGCGAACATGCATTAGCAAGGAAAAATAAATCATTCACGAGAGCACCATATTTTAGAGAAACAATATGCTTATGCCAAAAATAGTTTTCCTTGTAACCGAAAATGAAAGGTAGGATGTCAACGTTTAGCTTTTAAATGAACATTCAGGGGAAACGTCGGGTCAAACCGAAATTGGGAATAAAATCACTTATGGTGTATAAAAACTCACACAGGTAAGTGTTTTACCCTAATTCCAAACCATAGCTGCACCATGACTTTATTTTGCACATGATTTCCTATCAAACCAAAAGATTACACACACGATCACGGATCAATAGGATTTTCTCGAGGGTAGTGTTTTTTTTTTGGAGAGGAAGCTGGGTGTTTCGGTCTTTTCCTCTTTGTTTATGTGGGGTGGGACATTGCCAGTCGGGAGCGACCTTGAACGGCAATCCCAAAGGAAGAACCACTTAAAAAATGGGTTTTCCCTTCGCCAGGGGTCATTTACCTCGCAGAAAATTTATCCGGTCCGAAGATCTTCTGCTTTCTTTCCTGGTTTCCTTTATTGATCGGGAATTATTCTGTTTTCCTCCGATCTTTCCCTTTTTGCTGTCTTCCGATCTTCGATCGGGAATCCTTCTTTTCCTTTTCTTTTCTTTCTTTTCATTTCTTCCTTTTCTTTGTTTTTTTCTTTTTTCTTTTTCTTCCGATTTTTGATTGGGAATTTGGGTTTTAGCATTCGTTATTCGCTCTCCCTTGAGGAGATTCTGCTGTCCTCTTCTTCGGGGGAAAGGATGAGGATTTTCTTCATGGGCAAAGGTTCAAAGTAGCTTAAGGTTGTGTCTCAACATGGTCTTTCCATTGTGTGCGCCCGATTTTGATATTTGGGCCGAAACAGATTTATGTGTAGGGTGTCGGTTTCGGGTTAAACTTCCCTATCATTTCCACGAGGCACGTGTAACAATGATGATTTGAAAATAACGTGCAAAATTAGTCATGCATACAGCTAGGTGGGTACTCAAGCATCCAACTTATGGCATTGTGATACTAAGGCTTGGGATTTACGCAAGTAAACCCAATGTTTCCAAATTATGTTCTTTCATTGGTTCAACGAATCCATCCATTCTTTATATACACTCATTGCTCACACACAATAATTTCTTTTCACACATTATTTATACACACAAAATCTTTTCATACACTTATTATATACAAAAACTCTTTTCTTTTCTTCATATACAGACATGACATTTTGTTCACAACACTTCTTTCTTTTTTCTAATCTTTGTGTTATCGTGATGTTTGTTCATTTTATTTTTGGACGATGTTCCTAAATGAAGACTCTACACGGTTCCAGAATTTCAACAAACATTATCGACAATAACGAAGTAAGCACTAAGGCAACAGTCCAAACAAAATGTATGCACAAAACAAATGAATCTCAAAACAACAAAAACAAGCGTTAGTCCCTCAAGTCATAGAAATAAAATAAAATGTAAATGATAAAGGATGAAACATAAAAAAGAATATGAATCTGGGGATCCCATGGTCATGTGGCTCCACTCCCTCCCAAGAAACCGAGCAAATCTGTCATCTCCTCATCCATGCAGGTCTCCTCTGCATCGCCGGGAGCCTCTGCAGGCGCCTCCCCAGCCTGGGCCTCGAGCCAATCTCCAGGCCATGCGACCTCAGCCCTAAACTGATCAGGAGTAGGGCACACAAAAGGAACGAAACCCTGGCCCTGCTGACTAAGGCTGAGCTGGTAGAGACACTCATGTATCTGCACCTGCCCCCGGTGGTTGGCCGCCTGTTGGCGAACCAAGTGCTGTAGATACCGCTCCATGCCTAATGACCCAACAAGATCAGCCTGATGAGGTGGTGGTGGTGCATCTGCGGCCTGTGGTGCATCGCCCTGTGCCTGCCTAGGCGTGCAATACTTCTCAATGAAGGCCCGGGTGATCGGTGGTCGGATCACCTTACTAGGTGTGACGGGAACCCCGAATGACTGGCAAAGGCCCGTGATCAATGCTGGAAACCCCAGGGCCCTGTTAGACTTATCCGGGTCTAGAGGGTGCCTAGTGGGTGGCATACCTGCAAATAAATAGATGGCGTCAGCAATCAACTGAGCCACATGGACGCTCATCCGTGTCAGGATGGCATACACCAGCTGACACTTCGGCAGAGGAAGGTCGGAGTTATGATCACTAGGCAAGACATTGCTGAGCAGCAATGTCATCCACACCTGGGTCAAGGTGGTCATGCTGGTGCGCATGACCCACACCCGCCTCCCTGCAGCGGTCCGAGCGAAATCCTGACCCGGTATGCATAATAACTAGGCAATGGCCTCTTCGTCAAACCCATCGGCCCTATTCCTCCTCTGACTAAACTCGCACTCCTAGCCTTCCTCTAACACTAGCAGGTCACCCAGGAACTAGCTGAGGGCATCTGCGTCAAAGGGAATCCACTGACCCCTCACCCATGACCGCATGTCCCGCACTCCCTCTACTGTGGGCCAAGCATTAGCATAAAACTCCAGGACTATATCCGGGTCAAACTTAGCCATGGGAGTGACCAGCGACGTCCAATGTCGGTGAGCTATCTCTTCCTGAAAATCCGTGTACTCATCGTCCCTGAGCTGGTCGTGTCTCTCTCTGTGGAACGACCATCCTTTGATGGCCTCGAAGCGCTGCTGGTGCTCGGCGCTCCTGAAACGGTGGCTATCAAACTCGGGGGCGGCGCTGGTCCCTTCAGCTGCAGCGTCACTCCTAGATCTCTTCGCGGAAAGCTTTTTCGGAGCCATTTCCTGCGAGGACAAACATTTGGAAAGTTAGTTTACAAGAAAATACCAATCATTACGAACAAGAGCCCAACAACACTTATATGGTGCGAGTGTCACCATGCACTTTACAAAATAATCATATTGGGGCATGTGTTATTTTATGACACATGTCTATATACATGCATTTACACACGCACACATAAATTTTTTTGGTGAAAGGAATTTTATGACACACGTCCATGTATGTTTTTGACAAGCCTTTCCATGCTACATCCCACATATATGCACATTTTTTGAAAGGCTCCTTATTCTACCTACTCACAAATATACATATTTTGAAAGGCATTTTTTGCGCTACCTATCCAACATATACAAATTTTGAAAGACATTTTTTTCTATACATTCACACACCTTGCAAGGCATTTTATTCACATATATACATACTATAGAGAGGTATTTTCCATGCTACCTAGGTGCAAGGTATTCCTCATGAGGCAGCAAATTCAAATTCTAGTCAAAAACTTCTCAAACATGTTCTAATATTCATGCATTTTTTACATTCAAAACCAAAAACTTAGATTCCTAGGCGTAAGTCGTGCTTTTGGCACTTTGGTCTAGCTTCTACAAAACTACCCACACACTCACAATGGCAGCCATATGTGCACAATTTGTTTCACAAGCTAAGTCTCACAAAATCATGCGCAAATGCCATTGAGGAATTTCACCGAACTCTTGGTGGGCGCATGTTTAAGCATGAAAATCAAAGGAATGGGGGCAATGTGGCATGCACCATAGGCCTAGGGCCATCCCCTACAACCCCTCAATTCATCAAAAACAAGCAACAATCCAAGGATAAATCCCTCACGTTTTTGAGCAAATACATGCAACTTAGAGCACCAAAATACATCCATGGAAAACTAGAGAGCCCAAGAATGAGGTACTTACTTGTTGGAGATGAATAATAGAGCAAAATGGAATCAAAAATGCGAAAAATGGTGACCTAAGGGCTGCAAAATTCGTGAATCCCGTGAGCTCTTGCTTTTTTGAATGAGGGGGGGAGAGTTTTTGGTGCAGAAACCTTCCCCCTCCCCTTTTTAACCCATTTTGTGCAGGGGTTGCTCGCCCAAGCGAGCTCAGCTCGCCCAGGCGAGCTAACCTACATTTTTTTTTTGGGAGGAAATAAGTAAGGCTTCTAGGGGTCGGCGTTCGCTTACTCGAACCCCCTCAGGGTATATTAGGCATCCAATATTTACTTTAAAGACATAATAGTAATAATTACTGGGAATTTAAAGGATACTGGGTTGCCTTGCAGCAGTGCTTTCCGTTTGTCCAGAGCTGGGCAAGGGACGACGATCCATCGGTCGTGACCCTAGCCTCTACTTGCGTCCGTCCCTAAGTACCTGAAAGTAGGAAACGACATTGCGCGGCAAACTGTGGCCGCGTTACCATTTTACCTTGATTGGTTTCTGCTTTTAGCTTCGTCCCGACATCTGACCGCTACCTATGACAATTCTGCCCCTGTTATCACAAAATATGCATGCGTATGCGTATGCATGAGTGTTTTCAAATGCAACAATTTTCTTAGTGAAAGCTAGTTAGGTCCAGTCTTAATTAACCGCTTGGGGCACCCCATGAACTGAGCGAAAGGGCTCAGGTTATCACAAACTGCACATGGTTTAAAACCAAAGTGAGGACTGAAGCCTCAAACCCATGTTCTCTTCTTTTAAAGAACTGTGATGAGAAAATTACAGCGGACAGGAATCCCTGGGGGAAACCAAGAAGAACACACAAAAATAAAAGAACATGCAGTGATTTCCTCAATTTCCCTAAATCTTAAGCGTAGTATCACTTGACAACATCGGAGTTCACGGGTGAGGGTAGCTCCTCGCCATCCATGTTGGTGAGCACCAGAGCCCCTCCAGAAAAAGCCTTTTTCACAAAGAAAGGCCCTTCGTAGTTCGGGGCCCACTTCCCTCGATTATCTTTAACAACGTGGGATATCTTCTTCAGCACAAGGTCCCCCTCGTTGAACTTGCGCGAGCGCACCTTCTTGTCAAATGCGTTCTTTATCCGTTGTTGATACAGGCGCCCATGGCTCATGACCGTCAAACGCTTACCTTCAATAGGGTTGAGTTGGTCGTAGCGTGTTTGAGCCCACTCTGATTCTTCTAGGCCTGATTCCGCTAGTATCTTCTGGGAAGGGACCTCTACCTCAAATGGGAGTACCGCTTCCATCCCATAAACCAAGGAGTACGGCATTGCCCCAGTAGAAGTTCGTACTGAGGTTCGATATCCATGCATGGCAAAAGGCAACATCTCATGCCAATCTCTGTACGACATTGTCATCTTCTGAATAATTTTCTTAATATTTTTATTTGCAGCCTCCACAGCCCCATTCATCTTAGGCCGGTAGGGGGTGGAGTTATAATGCTGGATCTTGAAATCCTCGCACATTTCCTGCATCATTTTGTTTTTCAGATTTGTGCCATTGTCAGTAATGATTTTCGTAGGGAGTCCGTATCGACAAATCATTTCCCTCTTTATGAATCTGACCACCACACTCCTCGTGACATTGGTATAGGAAGCCGCTTCGACCCATTTGGTGAAATAATCTATCGCCACGAGAATGAAGCGATGATCGTTCGAAGCCTTGGGTTCGATGACCCCTATGACATCTATCCCCCACATGGAAAAAGGTCAAGGGGCGGACATGACATTTAGAGGATGTGGCGGAACATTGACATTGTCTGCGTACGCTTGACATTTATAGCATTTCCTTACATGGGTGCAGCAATCGCTATCCATAGTGAGCCAGTAATAACCTGCTCTAAGGATCTTCCTGGCCATAGCATGCCCATTGGCATGCGTCCCAAATGAACCCTCATGGACTTCCTCAATCATGTAGTTCGCCTCTTTGGCATCTATGCATCGCAGGAGGGTCATGTCATGGTTTCGTTTGTACAGGGCGGTACCACTCACAAAGAAACCAGTAGCCAATCTCCTTAACGTTCTTTTGTCATTGTCGGAAATCCCTGGTGGATATTCTTTGTTCTCTACATACTGTTTGATGTCGAAATACCACAGTTTCCCATCTCGCTCTTCCTCTATCGCACAACAATGTGCCGGCTTGCCCCGAGATCTGAATTCAATGTACGGCAGATCCCCGTGTGGGGCAAGTTGAAACATGGATGCCAAGGTGGCCAATGCATCGACCATTTGGTTCTCTTCCCGAGGTATGTGGTGGAAAGAAATGTCGTCAAAGAATTCGGCTAACTTCAAGATATAAGTTTGATAGAGTATCAATTTTTGATCCCTAGTTTCCCATTCTCCTCTCAACTGACGTATTACCAAAGCCGAGTCTCCATACACTTTGAGTAGCTTTACGTCAAAATCAATGGCAACTTGAATCCCAAAGGCGTATGCTTCATATTCGCCCATGTTGTTGGTACAATCGAAACCCATCCTGGCCGTGAAATGGATACATTGATCATCTGGGGATACAAGGACTGCCCCTACTCCATGGCCCAAAGCATTTGATGCCCCATCGAAACAAACAATCCATTTGTCTATATCCTCGTGCGTCCGCTTCTCTTCAAATAGGGCCATGATGTCTTCATCCGGGAACTCAGGGTGCATCGGCCGATAATCTTGGAGGGGTTGTTGGGCCAAGTAATCTGCCAAGGCGCTTCCCTTTATCGCCTTTTGGGTGACGTACACAATATCGAATTCAAATAGTAGTACCTGCCACCTAGCGATTCGTCCCGTGAGGGCCGGTTTCTCAAAGATGTATTTCACGGGATCCATTTTGGAAATAAGCCAAGTGGTATGACTGAGCATGTACTGCCTAAGATGATGTGACGCCCATACCAAGGCGCACGTCCTTTCCAACATCGAGTAATTCATCTCACATGCGGTAAACTTCTTGTTTAAATAGTAAATAGCTTGTTCCTTCTTCCCAGAGTCATCGTGCTGACCCAGCACGCACCCCATAGACTCACCTAAAACAGTCATGTACAGGAAAAGAGGTCTTCCTGTTACAGGTGGCATGAGCACCGGGGGATTCGCGAGGCTCTGTTTGATTTTTTCGATGGCCTCTTGGCAATCGCCATTCCACAGGACCGCCTGGTTTTTACGCAATAGTTTGAAGATGGACTCGTAGGTAGGGGTGAGTTGCGAGATAAATCTCGCGATGTAATTCAACCTGCCCAGGAAACCTCGAACCTGCTTTTCCATGTGTGGCTCTGGCATTTCAAGAATGGCCTTCACTTTCTCGGGATCTATCTCTATCCCTTTCTGGCTCACGATAAAAACTCAACAACTTTCTTGACTTTACCCCGAAGGTGCAATTGGCGGGGTTTAGTTTCAGTTGGTATTTCCGCAGCCTTCCAAACAGCTTACGCAGATTGATGAGGTGTTCGTCCTCGGTCTGAGATTTGGCGATCATGTCATCTACATAGACTTCTATCTCTTTACGGATCACGTAATCATCCCTTTTTTGGCTTTCAGAATGTTACGGAAACTCACGGATTGCGTAACAATGCTTCTTTTTGGTTTCCGGCATGTTACGGAATTTCATGGATCATGCAACAATGCTTTCTTTTGACTTCAGGCACGTTATGGAACTTTATGTATTGTGCAACAATGGGTGCCAAGTACCTCGAAGCGGTCAAGCAAAGGTTGCATGCCATCAAACAATGGTCCCCGGACGAAATTAGGGTATGACAGGCCCCATATGAAGAAAGATGTCCATAAGCATTGCACTAGGTGTGTGGCTTGTTTACAAGCCAAGTCTAGGATGATGCCTCATGGGCTATACACACCGTTACCCATTCCATCTGCACTTTGCGTAGACATTAGTATGGACTTTGTCCTTGGGCTCCCTAGAACACAAAGAGGTGTAGACTTTATTTTTGTGGTGGTGGATAGGTTTAGCAAGATGGCACACTTTATACCATGCCACAAGGTGGATGATGCTTCCCACATCTCAAAACTCTTTTTTAGGGAAGTTGTGAGACTCCATGGTTTGCCTAGGACCATTGTGTCAAATAGAGATGCTAAGTTCCTTAGCCACTTCTGGAAAACATTATGGGCTAAGCTAGGAACTAAGCTTCTTTTCTCTACCACTTGTCATCCACAAACTGATGGGCAAACAGAGGTAGTGAATAGGTCGTTATCCACCCTTTTAAGGGCTCTTCTAAAAGGCAACCATAAGTCTTGGGATGAGTATCTTCGTCATGTAGAATTTTCGTACAACAGGGGGGTTCATAGAACCACCAAGCAATCCCCTTTTGAGGTTGTCTATGGGTTCAATCCCTTAAAACCCTTAGACCTCATTCCCCTCCCACTTGACACTTCTTTTATACATAAAGAAGGGGAATCTAGGTCAGAGTTTGTAAAGAAGTTGCATGAGAGGGTTAAGACCCAAATAAAGAACCAAAAAAAGGTGTATTCAACTAAGGGCAATAGAGGAAGAAAAGAGCTAGTTCTTAATGAAGGGGACAAGGTTTGGCTCCATCTTAAGAAGGAAAGATTCCCTACTAAAAGGAAATCCAAGCTTAGCCCTAGAGGGGATGGACCTTTTCAGGTCTTGGAGAGGATCAATAATAATGCCTATAGGTTGGACCTCCCAAGAGAGTATGGAGTAAGCACCACTTTTAATATTTCTGATTTAATTCCTTTTGCAGGTGGAGCTGATATAGAGGAGGAGGAACCAACAGATTTGAGGTCAAATCCTCTTCAAGGGGGAGGGAATGATGCAATCCTCCCTAGGAAAGGACCAGTTACCAGAGCCATGAGCAAGAGGCTCCAAGAGGATTGGGCTAGAGCTGATAAAGAAGGCCTTAGGGTTCTCATGAACCTTAGGGTAGATTTTTGAGCCCATGGGCCAAGGTTGGGTCCACTCTTCTTTGTAAATATTAGAATAGGTTTTTTTTCTTCTTTGGGGCCTTGTATTTTGGCCATTCTAGTAGTATAGGGTTTTAGCCTTGTATTTCAGGGCATTTTAAGTAGTCTTTGTAGTAGGGATTTTTTTTGTATTTTCATGTATTTTTTCATAGGGGTGAGCTTAGCTATTATAGGGGTGTGTAGCTAAGCTCTAGCTTCTCTTCTCAAGGAGGTGAGCTTAGTTTTTAGATGGGTGTGTGTAGCTAAGCTCTAGCTTCTCAAGGAAGTTTTCTCAAAGAAGCTTCTCAAGGAAGTTTTCTTAAGAAAGCTTCTCAAGGAAGCTACCTAGTCTATAAATAGAAGCATGTGTAACACTTGTTGAAACTTTGATGAATGAGAGTCTTGTGAGACACAACTCAAAGTTAAACTTCTCTTCCTTTTACACTTCCTTTGAAAAACCCTTGAAAAAGAGATGTTATAAAAGTTGCCTTTTTATAAAATAGACTTTGCTTTTGTAACATTTGTTGAACCCAGGTCACAGTGGCGTGATTAGAATTTTAAAATGACCTCTCTTTGATATGAATTTCAAAACACCCATTTATCCCTTTTTTAAATTAAATGGGTATTTGACCCCAAAAGTTAATATTAACCTTATCTTTGAAATCTATACTGAATTATATTTAATTTGGTATATAGAGCTTTGCGTTTGGACGAACGGATGTGAACCTAAGAGATCTTAGAACAACGCCGCAAGGAACTAACAAAGAGATATATAGATAGGTGAAGGGAGTTTATTGTTTGTTTATAGCTTTTGATACCATAGGTGGGGTCAGGGAACCCAATTATGGGGATGTATGTCTGTCCCTGTGCATGCTGGTTTTCAAGAAAAACTGCATTTTTAACTAATGGGATGTGATAGGTTTGTTATTGATGATTGAAATTGTCAATGATGTTGTTGTTGTATTGATTGGAATTTTTGGGAAAAGTCTTAATTATAGAGGAGATTCTACCCAAAATTTTATATTTGTTCTTCTATTTACTTCTTTATTAAATTTTAAATAGGCATAAGAGTTTTTTTTTAATACCATACTTTTCCTCTTTAATTAATAATTTTCCTTAAAAATATGAGTCTCGTGATATTATAGATTGTTGTATGAGGTTTATGTTTCCTGAAGACCTGAGGAATGTGAATCCCAGGCATGAATTTATATGTATGTATGTGGCATGTGATTGCTTGTGATGTTGATGATGATGTTGATGTTGATGATGTTATTGTGATGATTATGTTGTGTATGTACATGGGGGGTGTGGTGACCATGTTGGATATCCCTAGAGGGGGAAATAGAGTGTTTTAAAGAGTTTTAAGAATTCTTGGAGAGAGAAGGGGATGGCTTAGAATCTTTAATTATCCATGGTCAGTGCATTGATGATGCTCATGTTTCATACTTCATATTGCATAGAAATAGTACAAACTTTGTCAGTAAGTACTCGTAGTTTTTCATGAGGAAAAATACTTGTACTTGGAGACTTGTCTCTCGGTTTGAAACTTCCTTGAGACTCAGGTTGATCACCATGGGGGGGAGTTGCCTGTGCACGACAGGATGAGCTCGACACTTGCTGCCTTGTTTTCCTAAGTGAGAGTGTCATGTGGACACGCTTAGGATATTTCTGTATAAATGGTACCACATTGCATGTTAGAGTTGAGTTAGGTACATGCATCATTCTGAGCATATATGATTTGAATTATGGAAAAGTTGATGACTAGTTTGTTAAGGGTACGTTGAACCAATGGGTTATTAAGAATGATTGTGGTCATTGTTATTGTTTTCTTGTTAATCATTGTCTTTTGGTGTTTGTTGATCTTTTATAATAAACTCACCTTTGCAAATTTTGTACCATGTGATTGGTGCCTGTGATGATCTCGAACTTTCGTTCGTGGGAGCAGATGAGCAGCAATAGGTGACTTGGAGGGAAGTCTTTTGTTGGAGCCGCCAAGCCGACGTGATAACGTTGAAATTTATTTTAGGGGAGAGTTTTGTTTTGTTATGAACTCTTCCTTAGTTGGTTCCTTGAATATTTAGATATATGTAAAAAAAATCTGAATTATTGTGACATCCTGGAATTTCTACCCGAAATTTTGTAAGTATTACATTTAAATATATATATATATATTCTTGGTATAAGTATGTACATTGGGGGAGAAATACGCAGGTTAGACTAATTAACGAAGAGTAACCCATAACTGGATGGTTATAGATTAATTCGCAATTAATTAGTCTAAAAATTATCGTTTTGCGTGAAACTTATAATTAAACAAAACCAACCTCTGAACCACGCTCAGGGTCTCATTCTAAGCGTTTTGATATATATATATATATTTCCTATCTTTGAAAACGGGCCCCGACGGGTGCAAACAAACGCGAAGAATTGGAACGGGAGAGACGGCACGCAAACCGAAGCAGGATTTCAGCATCCAAAAAGGTCCGATTTTTTTCTTCTTTTATAGCTGAGTATGTGGTCAAGTCAAAGGTAAAGGTGGGCCCTTTTTGCTCCAATTTAAAAAATGACATGTGGAATTGCTTTTAAAAAGAAAATGAAAAAGAAAAGAAAAACCATTTTAAAAGCCAAATCTTCTCTCTCTTTCTCTAGAAACTTCTAGCACAGCTCTCTCTTTCTTCCTCCACGTTTCTTTTTCATTTTCTTCACCACCATTGTTGTCTCTCTTCAAGCTTCAAATCCCCCTTCATTTCCACACCAAATTGCAAGATAAAGCTGTTTTTGGAGTCTAGGAGCCTACCTCTACCTCGTGGGACCTTCAATTTCAGGTAAGAGTGGACTTATCCTCACTTGAAATCTGTGGGTGTTGGGTTCTTGGGAGCTATAATGGGTAGTTCTACTAGGTTATTTCTTTAGGGTAGTTGTTTGTGAAGGAAATTGTTGTAATTATGCTAAACTTGACATGTTTAATGTAAGCAAAACTGCCCATGTTGATTTAGGGTTCAATAATGATGTTTTGAGATATATGTGTGCTTAAAATGTAGATAGAAAACTGGTAGAGAGGATGGGGAGAGTTAGCTTAGAGTTAAATGTGAGAATGGTAGTGTTGTAGGTGGAAAAGTGTGAGATTTTGAGGTTTAGAAAGCCAAATTTTGTGTTAGTGGAAATTTGAGTTTAAAGTGAGTTGATTCTAGTTTAGAATGTCAATTAGGACTTGTAGGAAAGCTTGGTCAAAGCAAATGAGGAAAATTAGTGGCAAATGTGAAAGAAAAGAGTCATTTATAGTGTAAATTGAGTGTTGAGAGGTCAAATTTTGAATAGGTGGAGATTTTACCTTAAAATCCTTAAAATTAGTTTGAGCAAGTCTAATTCAATGTTATAGACTTGATGAAGATGAAAGTTTACCCCAAAATCACCCAATTTTCATTTTCACCTTTCAAACCTTGAAAATTCACTAAATTTGGTGGGTTTAGGATACCTATAATTCGCTTTACCTTGGTTTGAAGTTTGTTTTTGGCCTGAACATGATTTATACATTGTTTAGGACTTGTAGGATCCAATTTGAGTGGCATTGGATGCGTGTAAGCTAGACTTTGAAAATCTGCAAAATTATGCAGGAAAAATGCCCAATTATGCAGCAAATCTGCCAATTATGCAGGAAAAAAAAAACCTAGTTGTGCAATGCTAGTTTCTGCTGTCACGGGAAAGGTAGTATATGTAGATGCAATTGCCTTTGGTGTTTTGATGATGATCATGATGATATGATGCAATTGATGCAAATGGGCTTTTCAAGATTAAATTCAAGACAATACTTCAAGATTACAAGTCACAACATCAAGATGATCACTAGTATATTAGGAAGGGAATTCCTAATTGAATTAGCAAAAGGTTTGGCCAAGTAATTTAAATTAAAAAGTGTTTTTCCAAGGATTTACTCTCTGGTAATCGATTACCAATGGCCAAATATGTTTTACAACAGCTACTAAAATTTGAATTTAAATTTTAGACTGTGTAATCGATTACACAATTTTGGTAATCGATTACCTGCAGTTAATAAACGTTTTAATTCAAATTTTAAAAGCTGTAATCGATTACACAATTCCTGTAATCGATTACCAGACAAGATTTTCAGAAAAATCTTTCTAAGAGTCACAACTTCTCAAAGGGTTTTTTTCATGACCACCAATGGTCTATATATATGTGACTTATAACACGAATTTGCTCAGAGTTTTTCAGAACAAAAGTGTTTATCCTCTCAAAGAGCAAAATCATTTTATCCTCTTAAGAATTCCTTGGCCAATTCAATTGCAATTCATTAAGGAATTATTTGAGTGCTCAACCTGTAAAATCTATCTCTTTCTAGAGAGATTCATTCTTCTTCTCCTTTTAATTCTCTAAGGGATTAAGAGACCGAGGGTCTTTTGTTGTAAAGAAATTCTAGACACAAAGGAAGGATTTTCCTTGTGTGTTTAGAACTTGTAAAAGGAATTTACAAGATAGTGGAACTCTCAAGCGGGTTACTTGGGGACTGGACGTAGGCACAAGGGTGTGGCCGAACCAGTATAAATCTGAGTTTGCACTTTCTCTTCCCTTAAACTCCTTTGTTTATTATTGCTTTATATTCATATTCAAATTGTTTTTATTTGAATTAATATTTAAGAAGTTCATTGTTAAGGCAATTTATAACTTGAATAGAAAGTGAAATAGATTTTTAATTGGGGAAGTAGTTTGGAATATCTTAATTCAACCCCCCCTTCTTAAGATATCTGAGGCCACTTGTCTAACAGTATATCTCGTGTTCTAGACATTCTTTAGCAGCTCCCAACGGTCAAAACTTAGATTTCTGTATTAGAAACCCCCAGTTAACTTTTCAAGGCGATCCAATGGTTAATGAATCGGGGATGAGGACTTTACTGAGGTATGTTGGTAGGAAAAACTCTATGGAATTCGAATGAATCTTGTGTTAAGATTTCTGCCTCCACTCTGTTTTTTTCCAAGGTAGTTTCATGTCAAATGGAATTGAATTGATTTGACATTGTGAAGGCTTGGAGGGGTTGATGGGGACCCGATGCTGAGAGAGACGAGGAGAAGGGCTACATACGTGTACGTGAGCTCAATTTAAAGGTGGGCAACTGTGGATGGTGTGTTTATGCCTGGACTTGTGGAAATGGGATATTTGTTTTGCGCCATCGCCCGATCGCCACCTAGTACCACATATGACGGGTGCCCCATAACCCAATAAGCCTTGTGTGAGAAAGCGTGGAAGAGTCAGTCTTCCAACTTTTATTAGTTGACCACAGAGTGGTGCCTGAGGATATGTCGCGGGGGTCAGGAGACCTTGGGGACGTCAGGTGGGGTGCTATTGCCCAAAACCAAGCTTGGCCAATCCCAACCCAACCTGGGCATAGTCAGCCAGTGAGAACCTGTGACGTACCTCAGCAGGCGAGCTTCTGGCAGTCAACCAATAAAGGAACAAAAGTCCACGAAGCAGGGAGGCTTGTGTGGCGGCTGGCCAGCTATCTATCTTGTGTTTTTATCTGAAAAATTCCCTCTGGTAATCGATTACAACACATTGTGTAATCGATTATAGGGTTTAAAAATTGAAACAGAACGTTCAGTAGCTGCTGGTAATCGATTACCATTTGTGTGTAATCGATTACACAGTGTTATATGCTGCTGGTAATCAATTACCATTTATGTGTAATCGATTACACAGTGTAAATTTTAAGTTCCAATGTGCAATGGTTGTTGTAATTCATTTTTGGGCACTGTTAATTCGATTACATACTTTGGTAATCGATTACCAGAGAGGAAATCTCATGAAAAAGACATTTTGACTGTGCGTAGCCGTTATGGGACGCATTGTATTGTTACCTGTGTAGTTAGATTTCTTGTGAAAGAGTCTACCCCCTTTCTTTCATCTCTTGTAGATCGTGATGGCAGCGCAGTTGATCCATGATCGCGTCGTGATGGTGTGCCTAGAGGGTGTTTGGGAGACCCTCAAAGGCGATGAGAGGTGCCGATTCCGTGGCACAGTTCGACTCACTGCTACTTCGCTAGTACATCCGAAGCAACCCGCACGCACACTTCAACAGCTTATGGAGTGGATACTACCTACGCCTGTGGAGTGGATACTAGTTGAGCCTGTTCAATTGATAGAGGTGTCATCCTCTGAAGAGGATCTTGAAGAGGACCCAGAGGAGTTATCTCCTGAACCTGCTATGGATGCCCCTGACTTACCAGAGGATGATGAGGACCAGCTCCCTGATGTAGATTCTCCAGAGGATATTATGCCAGCATCAGAGGCAGACTCTACAGAGGAGAGTGGCCCTGGAGGGACAGCAAATAGTGACGACTCTTCATCATAGCAGACGGCTCCTTAGATTAAGCGTACATACTTTTGTGGGTGGGTGTATCTAGTTCAGACTGGTAGGTTTACTCTTTTAATTTTTGGGTGGGTAGACCTCTTGTATAGAAATTTTGATGATTGTATATATATTGTGACTGATGCCACCACAGTTGTTACCTTTGCTATTTTGCAAACTCCCATGTTTTGGACAATTTTTTATGATGAAAACAATTATGTTTTATCTTGTTATTTGAAAAAGAAATGTTAACGAACTTTATTTGAAAAGAGTTTACCGACCGCACCTTATTATTTCTCACGTGACGTCCCAAAATGATGGTTGGTATTTTTTCTGAAAAAGAAAAATAGTTTGGAGGTTATAAGTGATCAGAAAGAAATGAATCCGAATAGAGTTGTGAACTGGCCACTCAGGACTCTATAGTGATAATTTTCCTTCTGAAATTAATTACCGTGAAATAAATAACAGTGCAAAAAAAAGAGAAAAAAAATTCTCATGGTTTCTGCTATTTAATTTATTACTATTAAACCAGTCATTATTTAGGGACGCCACAATTATGTTCTTACATTTGAAAGATGTGCAGTGGTGTATGATATATATATATATATATATATATATATATATATATATATATATATATATATATATATATATAAGTATGAATTTGTTCACGTGTTTGTGAGTTTTTTGATGAATGTACATCGCAAAAAAATTTACCATCGTTTTCACAATCAAATTAATGGAGCTTTCACTTAAAAATTGAAATGTCACATTTTATAGTAAGTGATATCATAGCGACGAGGCGGGTCGTTATAACATCTTGGGGATATCTGTGCGAATAAGCCAAGTGCAGCTGAATGACTTGATCAATTACCCAAAAAAAATTGGGTACAATGCTTCGATGAGGGGAAACGTTGGGGACACATGACTACCAATTTGTCTGAGTCTGTTAATTCAATGTTCAAAAAATCCATGACATTTTTCGGTGGCATCATTGGTTGAGGAGACGTACATCAAGACCACACAACTCTTTGCTATTAAAGGTCGACAAACTCGGGCAATGATCAACTCCGGCTCACATTATTCTAAATTAGTCTCTGAGGCAATGAATAGTGGTCAACAAGAATCAAATACACACATTGTAAACAAATTAAACAGACACAATCACACATTTATTGTAACAGAGATCCAATCCCCACTTCAAACACCCAGACCACCAGGAAGGTTTAGAGTAATGTTACAATCCCAAAAGTGTGATTGTGGTGAATATCATGCTAAACACTTGTTGTGTTCTCATGTCATGGCTGCCTGTAAATCTTTCAATGTTGATCCCATGAACTATGTGCCGCCGTTATGCACTTTACAACATATTTTACACGTCTACGACAACTCCTTTGGTTTACTGTCACACGAATCAATGTGGCAAGAATATGAAGGAGATTAGTGGGGTCCTAATCCAAGGGGAAAGAGGACTGCAAAGGGTCGTCCTGTTTCAACTCGCATTCCTACTGAGATGGACGAAGACGAAAATGAACAGGAAAGTACAAAAAAATGTGGAATTTTCCGACATGGCCATAACAAAAATAATTGTCCTATCATATCTTCATCTTAAGTTTTTTCTTAGCCAAATGTGATTGTTTAAGTATTTTATTGATAATGTAGTATAATGTTCTTCTATAAATAAATTGTTAAACAAAAAGTATTACCATTTTTAAATAAATCTAATGACATAAACTAACAAATTATATTTAGTAAAATAATAATATTAAAAGTTTTAATTTTTTTTACTAAAATACATATATTATTAGACAAAATTCAGATTTTTTTAAAAAAAAATTTCATCTAAAAAATGTCTTAAGTAAATTAAATAATATAAGAAAAATAATTATATTTAATAGTATCATTTTCTTATTAAAAACATTAATATAATCAACTCTTAAAAAATTTTAAAAAATTAATTTAATAAAAAATTATTTTTAAAACCAATTAAAATTATATTTATATAACATAATATTTATATTATTTTAATAATTTAAATTTAAAAAAACATCAAGCACGGAAGTCGGGGTGGCCAAACCCGACTTCTTTACTGTAGTGTTCAACTAATGTTCTTTAGGAAATAGTTTTCCAATAGGCGTATTTTGGAAAAAATGAAGAGAGAGAAGGTGCAGTGTGTTAAAAAAAACCCGAGGACTTTATCATCTCCTTGACGAATAAAGAGAAGAAAATTAAAGTTATTTTTTTCCTTGGAGAATTTCATAATTGACATGACAGGTCCTACACTACTTTGAAGACATTTTTATCTCTCTTATAATGTAATGATAATTGCGGGAATGTTCATTAAGTACAAAAGGTCATTTTGCAAAATACTTTGTGATCTAGATGATGGTAAAACAAAAGTGACCAAGAATGATCAATTCAATATGAATGCATGTGAGTAAGCATATTGCAACGGGTCCTACCACAGATTGTGTTCTCTCTATATATCTAACTATCTATCCATTTATCCATCATATCATAAGCTATATGAAGTATTAACAAGTCAAACTAGAGAGACCTTATGCTATCATGACTCAGGTCCGCTGCAGTTGTTTCGTGAACTAAATACATCTTAGTCCTGAAACTATTAAGTATGTTTTATATAAAAATATTAAGCCTAAAATATGTTTCCAGTTCCTATAAATATTAAAAAGTTTAGAATCTGGTCTTACAAAATATTGGATATGTTTTTCATCTTCGCAAAATTTAATTGTTATTTTTTTCCTGGAGCTAGACGTGGGTTATCCAAACCTACATGGCAATGGTAAATGCGTCAACAAGTGAATTGGAGCTTGCCATGTGTCGATTTCTTGTTGGCTATCTTTTGGGTGCATGTTGAAGACAAGGTTGGTATCAATTTTAGTGGCTTATAGTCTTCAATGACACGTTTTGTCTATGAACCCACTCTTTGTTCAATAGTTTGTTACCTGATGAGAATCCAAGAAAACTGCCCAAATACAGGGATCTATGACCAGGAGTAAGACCAAACAGTCAGTGGGTACCCTCCAACAAATGGTAGCAAGCACACTTAACAAGGCCCAAGTGGTGAAGGATGAAGGCTTAGAGGCAGAGGCACTACCAAGACTATTAATTGTTGCTGAAGGCCCAGACTAATTTGAAGGCTCATGCCAAACATGTTCTATTTTTTATATTTATAATTTTTCGATGTAATTTTGGCCCAAACTGCTTTGAAGGCCCATGTCTATTTCTATCTTTTTGTTCAGATACACTATATGTATGGATTTTGTTTTCAATAGAAGGAACTTTTGGCATTTGATAAAATTTTGTGAGAGCTTCTCTCTGGGTTCCTTGTTGAACCAATATCGGACTTATCAAGGTAATCCTTGTGGCATCTATCCTAACTTATCTTCCCTCTCTAGAAGTGGCGTCATCCAAAACTTTATAACATGTATCAAGCGATCCGCTCCTAGTAAGGATCACATCACCTAGTATTAGAGCTTCGACTCTTGTTATAGGTCCTATCCTATCCAATTTTTATTTTTTTCCTTTTTCATTTGTTTCTCAATTTTGTGCTTGTGTCTTGTTTCGTTCTTATTTGTGTCCTTGTTGCGTTCTTCTTTGCATCTTGTTGTGTTCTTGTTTGTGTTCTTGCTTGCGTTTTTGTTTGTGTTCTTGTTTTCGTTCGTATTCTTGTTCTTGTTTCTTTCAGATTCTGTGTCAAAAAAAAATTGTTTGAATTATGTTTCAAGTTCTATTACAATTTTTGTTTGGAGACAATTTGGCTTACTAGAAGAATTTTGGGGGTTTAGGGTGTAGTAAGCCATTGAATTTCTCATATTTGTTTGTTTGACTATTGAACGAATTTCCCAATTGCCTATTGAATTTGGACCAATGGAATTGATTGAGTGAAAACCAATCTATTATCCTAGACGAATTTTGAAAAAAAAAAGCTGCAGAAAGTTTGAAAAAACAAAGTGGGTGTTTGAATCTTTGAACACGAATTTGAGGCAGTTAGAGGCATTTTATTTTGGCAAAAATCTGTTATTCGAGTTTGTTATCCAATCTGTTAGTTTGTTATCCAGTCTACTATTCCATAATTAAGTTGTCTTTCCTATTCTATTACCTTTGTGCGTCCAATTTGATTCATCCAGGAACTTAAGAGGGAGTGAGTGGTAAAAGTCAAGAGTGAAATAAAAACATCATACAAAAGCCTATATTGAAAGCATCAAACACGAGTGAACTACCATCAAAGAGAGAAACATGTGAGTAGAGTGTGGTGAGGTCCTGTAATCTTTGTTTAAATTACTACAAAATTGTTTGTTCCTTAATCATGGTAGGAGCTGGTGATGGTGGTGGTGAATATCATCAACTAGACGGATCTCGGTGCTTATTACTGGACGTGATGACTACACAAATGCAATGTTTGCTGAACCATAACAATGAAGAGCTCTACAAATGAATAGAAGGACTAGAGCACCAAATGAATCCAAATGTTGGGAGACCTTATGGTGGGAATAGAAGGGCCAATGATGGACCGAACCAAATGGAGGGGCAGAACAGAATTGAGGGAGTAAAACTCAATGTACCCCCTTTCAAAGCCAGGAGTGACCCAGACGCCTACCTTGACTTGGAGACAAAGATTCAACATGTATTCTCCTGCAATGATTATACTGAAGAACAGGAGGTGAAGTTTAGCAGCAGCTGAATTCTCAAACTATGCCCTTGTTTAGTGGAATAAAAATCAATGAGAGATGAAGAGAGAGAAAGGGCAGGAGATAGATACATGGACTGAGATGAGAAGGGTTATGTGAAAAAGGTATGTTCCAACTAGTTACAATAGAACCATGCGACAAAAACTCCAGAGGCTGTCCTAGGGAAGTTTGGCTGTGGAAGAGTACTACAAGGAGATGGAGATGGCACTAGTAAGGGCCAACATTGAAGACGAAACTGGGGACACAATGGCTCATTTTTTGAGTGGCATAAATCATGACATTAGAGATGTTGTTGAATTACAGGAGTATGTGGAATTGGATGACTTGTTGCATAAGGCAGTCCAGGTTAAATAGCAACTGAAGAGGAAAATTGCAGCAAGAAGGACTTATCCAACAATTTCAACCAGAACTAGAATGACAGATCCAAGAAGGAGGGAGGCAACTAATCCAGTCCCCATGGAAAGTCAGCAGTTTCAAGTGCTGAAACCAAGCATAATTCTGCCTCATCATCCAACACTGGTACCAGAAACATAAAATGCTTAGGTAGAGGACATATTGCTTCTAAGTGTCCAACCAAGAGGACCATGATCATGAAGGCAGATGGAGGAATCACTAGTGAATCTAAAATCAGTGAAAGAAGAGCTTGAGGAGGAAGCTATGCAGGGTGATATGCTAAAGGTGAGAAGGCTATATTAGGAAGTCAGATGCAGCCACTGAATGACACCCAAAGAGAAAATATTTTCACACCATATGTACAATTAATGGTAAGCTTTGCTCTTTAATTGTTGATGGAGGAAGTTGTACCAATGTTGCAAGTTCTAGGTTAGTGTCCAAGCTGAACTTGGATACTCAACCCCATCCTAGGCCATACAGACTTCAGTGGCTTAGTGAAGATGAAGAGGTAAAGGTGACTCAACAGGTTGAGGTGTGTCTCACCATTGGAAGATACAACAATGATAGGTTGTTGTGTGATGTGGTTCCAATGGAGGCGACTCATATATTATTGGGAAGACCATGGCAATAAGACACCAAGGCAGTGCATGATGGCTTCACCAAAAAGATTTCTTTCCAGCACCTTGATCGGAAGATTATTCTTAAACCTCTATCCCCTAGAGAAGTGTGGATGACCAAATCAGAATGAGAGAAAAGAGAGAACAAGAGAAAGAAAAGAGTAAGGCACCAAAGAGGAATAGGAAAAAGAAGAGTGATTCGCCTGAGAGAAAGAGTGATACACATGAGAGAAAATTTAATTATTTAGCAAATGCGAGTGAAGTGAGGGCAGTGTTACTTGCTCATGAGCCACTATATCTATTGTATTGCAAAGATAGTAAAATTTCTACTGATAATTCTAATGAGTTAACTATTTCTGTTTCTCCTAGTGTTGAACCCTTATTGCAGGAATTTAAAGATATCTTTTCCAAGGAGATTTCTCATGGACTACCACCTTCAAGAGGCATAGAACATCAAATTGACCTCTTTCCAGGAGCTTCATTGCCTAATAGGCCAGCTTACAAAAGCAATCCCCAAGAGACTCAACATAAGGATGCACAGGCTAAAGTTGAGTATGTGAAAAGATTGCATGACCAAGTGAAGGCGCAAATTGCAAAGAAGAATGATAGTTATGCCAAGCAAGCCAACAATAACAGGAAGGAAGTGGTACTTGAACCCGGTGATGATTTTGAACATTTGAGGGCAAATGCTTTCCAAGAAGGAGGGAATGATGAGAATCCAAAAAAACTACCCAAATACAGGGATCTATGACCAAGAGTAAGACCAAATTAACAGTCAGTGGATACCCTCCAACAAATGGTAGCAAGCACACTTAACAAGGCCCAAGTGGAGAATGATGAAGGCCCAAAGGCAGAGGCACTACCAAGACTATTAATAGTTGTTGAAGGCCTAAACTAATTTGAAGGCCCATGCCAAAAATGTTCTATTTTTTTATATTTATAATTTTTCATTTTAATTTTGGCCCAAACTCAGACTTATCAAGGTAATCCTTGTGGCATTTATCCTAACTTATCTTCCCTTTCTGGAAGTGGCGTCATCCAAAACTCTATAACCTGTATCAAGCGATCTGCTCCTAGTAAGGATCACATCATTACCCCATTCGGAATTTGAGTAATTATTAACAAAGAGGCACTATGCGAGATGCTCTGAGAGGGCACATCGTCTGTTATTGGAGTACTTGAAGGTGGTGGTGGTTGAAACTTGAAGCAGGTGGTGTGGTTCAAAGTTGAATGTGGTTGTCGTCCCAAATAGGAAGGTAATTTTTTTTTAACTCTTTTACTCTTCATTCTATTTGAGGTTGGGTTATTCAATTGTGTTTGTAACGACCTGCCTCATCGCTATGATATCACCACTCTAAACCGTGAGAATTTTAATTTTTTTAAATGAAAACTCCGTTAATTTGCTTATGAAAAATTAAAGTAATTTTTTTTTCTCGATATACATTCACCAAACAACGTACCATCACTTAAGTAAATGAATATATATATATATATATAGGTATAGTAACTCAGTACACATCATTCACATAATGGAAAGTAAATTTGTTCATATATATAATTAAATTTGTTCAATCAACAAAAAGAATTATCAACTATGGAGGAGTTGATTAACAAAACACAACTCTCTCCTAAAATAATCCCAACATCATCACGTTGGCTCGGCGGCTCCATAAAAGAATCTCACTTCTTGTACTTTACTGCTATCATTCTGCTCCCACGAACAAAGGTTCGCGATCATCACAGGTACCAACCACACGGTACAAAAATTGCGAGGGATGATTTTATTATAAAAGAAGTTAATACAAAAAATCAAATAATCATAATTATTAAGAAAACATTATCAAATACCATAAACATACACATCCATTAGTCCAACATACACTCAACAAGTAGTCATCATCCGTCCATAGTTCCAATCAATCATGCTCAGTATGATGCATGCTCCTGACCTCAACTCTCAAATGCAATGTGGTACCATCCCCAAGGAAATAGCCTAATTGTATCCACACGACACTCTCACTTAGGAAAACTACGCAGTAAGTGTCGAGGTCACCCTGTCGTGCATAGGTAACTCCACCCCCCCCCCCCATGGTGATCAGCCTGAGTCTCAATGGAGTTCCAAACCGAGTGACATGCCCCCAAGTACAAGTATTCCTACTCATGAGAAACTACAAGTACTTACTGACGAAGTTTATACTATTTCCATGTCATATGAAGTATGAAACATAGGCACCATCAATGCACTGACAATGGATAATTAAAGATTCTAAGTCATCCCCCTCCAGAGATGCTTAAAACTCTTTAACCACTCTATTTCCCCTACCAGGGATATCCAACTAGGTCATTGCACCCCCCATGTACATACACAACACACAACGTATGAAACATGGGCACCATCAATGCACTGACCATAGATAATTAAAGATTCTAAGCCACCCCCCTCTAGAGATGCTTAAAACTCTTTAACCACTTTATTTCCCCCACCAGGGATATCCAACAAGGTCACTGCACCCCCCATGTACATACACAACATAACATCATCACAATGCATTTTCAAAATCATCAACATTTCATCTCAACATCAACATCATCTCATCTTAATGGCATTAACAACAACAACAACATCATCTCATATTAACATAATCATCAATAACAACATCAACTCATGTTAACATAGTCATCAATAACAACATCGTTTCATGTCAATATTATCATAAACATCAACGTCACCTCATATCAATTAATGTCATCAATAGAAATATCATCAGTAAGTCACACTCCGCATATACATATATAGTTCATGCCTGAGATTCACACTCCTCAGGTCTTCAGACAACACAAGTCAAATAAAAACAATAATTTTATTCATCAATAATAGATATATCGCATCCCATTAGTCAAAAACATTTTTTTCTTGAAAATCAGCATGCAACAGGGGCAGGCATACATCCCCATAGTTAGGTTCCCTAACCCCCAACTATGGTATTAAAAACTGTAAATGATAATAAACTCCTCTCACCTATCATGAGCTCTACGTCAGTTTCTCTTTGCGTCGCTCAAAGACCTCTCTCGTTCATGTTCGTCAGTCCAAAAGCAAGGTTCTATATACCAAATTGAAGGAAATTTAGTATAGATTTCAGAAACAAGGTTAATGACAACATTCGGAGTCAAATACCCCTGTCAAAATGTAAAGGACTGAGGGGTGTTTCGGATTTTAAAAGGAGACATCATTTTAAAATTTCAATCATGTCAATGTGACCGAGGTTCAATGAAGGTCAAGAAAATAAAATTAATGTTATAAAAAGATAACTTTTGCAATGTCTCATTCTCAAGGGTTTTTCCAAGGAAGTGTAAAAACATCCAATAATGGTTCCCAAGTCAGAAGAGATGCAAAGATAAGCTCAAACTAACAAGGAGAAGGCTTAGAATCACGGTTACCTTGAAGAAACCACGAAGGAAGGGTTGGAGGCTTCGTTCTCTACCAAATCCTCGAGTTAAGTTTTGAAGATTCCGCTCCGATTAAACTGTTCTTCTCCGTGTGGTGATCCGATGGCAAGCAAAGGCGGCTCGTGGCGGTCACCGATGGTGAAGGAGGAGCTTGGGGTGTTGGGGGAAGGTTTAGGGAAAGAGTAGGAGGAATAAGATGGCTCTTTTACGCTATTGGACGTATTTGTAGCCTACAAAACTCGCCCAGGCGAGTTTGGCTCGCGTGGGCGAGCTGATCCAGCTCAAATTTTTCTACTTCGGTAAAAAAACATATCCCATACTCAAGTTGCTCTATTTCAAATCCCAACAGTCAGAATGTTTATAATTTTCTTAGGAACCTCCAGACAACATTTGAAGACGATCCAACGGTTAAAAAATCCGGGATAGCGATTTTACTGAAATAGGTTTAGGTAAAATTTGAAATCTCATAATTTCAACTTAGCTCAACAAAACTCCACATAACTCAACATCCACATCAAGAAATTCACATATGACTAATTCAAGCCATACCTCAACTAATTCAAGTCAACCATATAGTCAAATAACACAATAAATACAATTAAACATTGATTTATAATTAGTAATATTTCAGGGTGTTATAGTGTTATTTGTGGTTTGGTTTCATTTGGGTTGGAAGTGAGTTTGATTTGTGTTCATGGGTGTGTTGACGTGAATGCAAACTGGGTTAATTTTTGTGGGTGCGATTTGGGTTATAGTAGTTGGAGATTTTATATTTTTGAACTAGGTTAAGGATTTTGGTCATTGTTGACTTATTTGTGTTTGATTTTTCATTAGGTATAGGGTTTTCAATTGCTATTCATTCCATGGGCTCATGGGTTATGAACCCAACATTGAAATGGGGAGGGAAAGAGGAGAATGTCTATCATGACTTGGATATGGGCACATGGTCATTCCTTGAAGTTGTTGACCTGATACATGATCTTGAGTATTTTGTTATTGATGGGCTTAAAATGTGGTGGAAAGGGTTTGATGTTAATAATGAAACCTTAAGGGATTTGTCCAATGATCAAGACTCTATGGATTTGGCAAGGTATGCTTTGAGTCATAAGTGTGAAATTGATATTTATGTGGTGTTTAGGGAGAGTGATTATGAAGAAGTTACTGAGGATGAAGTTAGGGGTGAACTTACTGAGGGTGAAGAGTTGTTCAAAGACCAACAAATTTTAGTGTTTGACCATGGTGTAGATGATTTGTTTGATTGGGATAGTGTTATGGCATTTGATGACAACGATGAGCCATCCAGGAAGCAAAATGAGCTTAGAGTGAAAAGCAAAGTCAGCAACAAAGGAAAACAAAAGGATTCTGGATATGAAGATCCTTTTGTTGAAAATCCTAGTCAGTGTGATGAAGACCCAAATTGGATGGATGACGATAGTATGACTAACCCACCACATGAGGAACCTAATACAAATTTTAAAGAGATGCATGATTTGGAGACTGGTAATGAAACTGAGGAGTTGTATAGTGATGTTGAATCTAAGGATGACACTACAAAGCCTGGAAAAAGGTTTCCAATGTTTAGGGGGAAAAAACTGTCTAAGGCTTTCAAGTGGACACTAGGAATGCAATTCACATGTTTGCAAGATTTTAAGGAAGGAATGATGGAGTATTTTGTCTTGAATGGTTATCAGGTTTGTTTCCCAAAAAATGACCATTCAAGGGTTAAGCCTGTATGTAAGATAAAGGAGTGTCCATTTACAACATATGTATCTAGGGTTGGTGAGACCATTACCTTCCAACTAAAAACACTGGAATTGACCCACACATGTGCTAGAGTTTTTTACAATAAAAATGTCAAATCAAAATGGGTTACAAAGGTGCTACTTGACAAGTTTAGAACACCTGAAAGGTTCAAATTTCCACAAATCATGCAGGAGATGAAATCCACTTATGTTGTGGGAATAACCAGATCTTGTGCAATTTTTGCTAGGAAACTAACACTATGTCAAATTGAAGGTGATGCAATTAAACAATACACATTGCTCAGACGCTACAATAGTGAAATCAATATCCATAAATGTAAACAAAACCTTTAAGATCCATGTGAACAGACTTGTTCCTACTTTTCCACCACGGTTTGGATCTTTTTACATGTGTATGGATGCTTGCAAAAGAGGTTTGTAGATGGTTGCAGACCTTTTATTGAAGTAGATGCTTGTCACCTTAAGACACAGTATGGAGGGCAGATGCTATTGACTAGTACTATCCTTTAGCATTTGTTGTTGTTGAGACTGAGAACAAAGAGAGTTGGAAATGGTTCTTAAATGAGTTGTTGGCTGGCATTGGAGATTTTGAAACGCACAAATGGGTTTTCATTTCTGACAGGAAAAAGGTAATTAAGTTTAATATGTTATTATGTAATGTTAGATTATGTAATTTTTATAATTCGTGACAAACAAATTGTTTTTTTGTGTAGGGACTTGTAAAGGCATTCCATGAGACGGATGATAGAATTGAACACAGATTATGTGTAAGGCATATGTATGCTAATTTTTTAAAAAAAATGGAGGAGGAGCTCTGCTAAGAGACGTAGTAATGGTTGCTTCAAAGCAACTTATTTGGAGGCATATGAAGAGAAAATGAATCAGATCAAAGAGATCAACAACAAGGTTTATGACTGGTTGACAGATGAATTTCCCAAAAATGCATGGTGTAAGCATGCATTTACTACTTACTCCAAGTGTGATGTTGTAATGAATAACTTGTGTGAGTCTTTTAATAGTGTAATTTTGCCTGCTAGAGATAAACCAAAAATAGTTATGCTAGACTGGATTAGGACTTATTTAGTAACTAGATTTTAATGTCATGAGGGAAAAGTTGGAAAAAATTCAGGGTAAGATAATGCCAAGACCTATGAAAAGGTTAGAATGGGAGACTGAAAAATCAAAACATTGGTTTGTTGAATATGCTGGAAACATGTTGTATGAGGTCACACACACTGTTTACTAAAAAGTTCATCATAAATCTAGCATCTAGGATTTGTTCTTGTAATCTGTGGACATTGGCTGGCATACCTTGTAGGCATTTTGTTTCTACTATACAACAAAACAGGGAGAAACTAGAAGACTATGTTCATGCCTACTACCATAGAAAGACTTATGCTAAGATCTACAATCACACAATGAATCCTATAAATGGTGAAGGCAGATAGCCAAAGGATACTACCAATCCAATTTTGCCTCCAATCTACAAGGTTGGGCCTGGAAGACCAAAAGAATTAAGAAGAAAAGAGCCAGATGAAGAGACAAGACCAACTAAATTGAGAAGAGAAAATACCAAAAATAAAATGCAAGAGATGCCTTCAATATGGACACAACACTCAAACCTGCAAAGAGCGACCTATGGCAGCTGGTGAATCTAAGGCGCAAGTTATTGGATCTAAAATTCCAGCAACAGGAAATACTGTTGAAGCTAGTGGATTTGAGGCACAAGCTGTTGGATCTAAAATTCCAACAGTAGGAAACACTTTTGAAGATGGTGGATTTGAGGCACAAGTTACTGGATCTGAAATTCCAACAGCATGAAACAATGTTGTAGATGTTGGATTTATGGTGGAAGGACTTAGATCTACAATTCCAATAGGAAACATTGTTCAACAGCTACTAAATATGATATTCCAACACAGGCATCTCAAGTTGGGACATCCAACCCGAGTGGGAGTAAATCTAGAAAAAAGAAACCAAAACCAAAACAAAAGATAAAAATTGCTACACTTTATTGTACTTCTTACTGATTTGTATTCTAAACATGTCTACTCATGCAAACAAAGGAGAAGACATGTTTTGCCCCTAGCATGAAGGAAATCAACAAAGAAAAGTAATTCCTTTCAAATTGTACTCCAACACAATTGCTAACAATGATTGTGAATCAAAAGATGATGAACCAAAACAAGGACAAAGGAAAGAGGTGGTGATTTCTGGATAATCACATGTGAAAGGGAATCAAGTTGGGTGCTGATGTGTGGTGGATAATACTAGTGGGATTTTTTTGGATGTATTTGTTGAGTGGGTGAGGTTTTTTTTGGTTCAATTAAACAATGAGAATCTTCTATGTAGTCTTTCGATTGAACACAAAGTACCAAACACTGTTTGTTATTGCTTTTTTGACTAGACAATGGTTATAATATTATGTGATTACTAAAGACTATCCTTATCAATATTAAACTTTGTTTTCTATATTTTACATCAACTTTGTTGTTTCATTCAATACACGAATAAATGCTTTATTGTATTTTTTACAGGAATGCTTTACTCAAGTATTTAAAAATGATTTAATGTAAAACCAAATTAATACCATGCTAAATTGAAGTGTTTGCATGGACTCTTAAAACGGAATGTTGTAATTTGTATAATTAAAAATGAAGTATTTAAAAATAAAGTATGTAAAACTCCATTAATACGAAAGAACAACTTGTTCATTGCTAACAACAACATCAACCCATTGCATTCTTGTTCATTGCTAACAACAACATCAAACCATTACATTCTTCTTTATTGCTAGCAACAACATCAATCCATTACATTCAATAGTTACATTTCAATAGAAAAATGAAAATCAATGCCCTTAACATAGACAAACACATCACCAAAAGACCCATCAACAAATATGCATTTCTTCTTTCACCAACAACTTTCTTCTATAATTTAATAATCTTCCTTTGAGCCTTTTTTAATTGTTGCTCCAATTGTTGTTTTGTCCTAAAAAATATGCCTTGACTTGGATCAGCAACAGCCATTTGCCTTCCATCAACATTTGCTCCTATAACATTCACAGGACCCTTATCCCAGTCAAAAAAATTGCAGGTACTTGGACTCTTAAAAAGTTGCAAGATCATGAAAAACATAAAAAGGGAACATGGAGAACATAAAAATGCAGCAATTAGAGCACTTACCGTCCAATTTAGACATCTCTAAAAATGTCTTCTGGGGTTGTCGGCACTCCTTGAAGTTTGGAACAACATGGACTCGTCATCCCTTGCAAATGAAGATGACAATGTACTTGGACCACCCCATCGCTGACAAGCTCCAAATTTGTCCATTGGCAGGTCACGTCACAGGTGAAGGTTCACAAGAGAGAAGATGAAGAAAAAGGTCGAAGAGGTCGATTAACATAAACGTGAAGGTCGAAGAGTTTGAACAACATGAACATGAAGGTCAAAGATGGCAAAGAAGATGAACCAAAAGAAACAAACCCTTTTTTATTATAAAACGTCGAAAAAAATTATCATGTAGGTTCGGACAACCCAAGCCTAGCTTCGGACCAAAAATAACATAATTAAATTTTGCGATGACAAAAAACATACCCAAAATTTTGCAGGGACTGGAAACATATTTTAGCCAAATATCAAATACTTATGTGCATAGTTAAAAAGAGCAATTAGATTATATTCAAACTTCATAGGTGCAGTTAAAAAATGAACCCCAAGAACTCCATATCTCAAATATAGTTGCAAAGTAGCCAAGAACGATTAATTAAAATAGGTTTAATTTTAAGCGACTACATGCATCATATACAAATTAAAATTCTACTATCTTTTGTTTGTTGTGTAACGTAGCGGTTGAAGAAGTGTGTTAACAATTGAAAAAGCAAGAAAAATCATAAGAAATGGTGTTAAATTGCATGTTTTTTTATAAAAAAAATTAATGATACATTTCTAAATACAGTTGAAAACGCATTATGCTAAAATATGTAGTAATAGTGATGAGGACATAGGAGGTGACATGAGCAAGGTAGATGACATGGAGAACATATACACAAGACCTGGGAGGCCTAATGACAAGAACAAGAACTAACAAAGTTAACAAGGCTCTAAATCACTTAGTGGCTACTTTATTTGAGACATGGCCAAGTCTAGAGGAAAAAAAGCTCAAAATGGTTTATAATGTGTTTGATAAGATATTTAAGTTAATTGTTACTTTTTATTATTAGCTCAAAAGCATATTTGATTGTTTAATGGTACATTTTCAACTAGATTATTTTATCAAACACTTATGATTCAATTTTTTCAACTTTCAAACTTATTTTCAACTATTAGCATTTTAGCTAATTCAGATTGAAGACCTTGAGGAATAAACATTGCTAGACATGCGAACTTAAGTTGATGTCCAAATTGATGAAGAATTAAGAGCATGAAGGCTGCATTCCACTTGGTCCAAATTCTGCACTTAGTTTTATTTTCTCACAATTAGATTAATAAGGTTGATTAGGCTGGTTTTATTTTGTTTGCATGCATACTTGGCCCAGTTATTCCATTTAATTTCATTTTTTCTTTGTTATTTTTTATCTGGGCTGAATACTCGTTATCACTAAGTTTATGTCAAACAGTTTGTAAGGTTGCTGCCCATTATAAAAGCCACACCAAAGCTTATGGAAATTTAGAAATTCAAGTCATTACAAGTTAGCCATTGTGTTAAACTCGTTCTCTTAGATTCTTCTCAGAATCTCTGGACTTATCAAGGGTGCTTATGATGAGGACATGACCAAGAGCAAGGGCAAGGATCCACTTGAAGGACTTGGAGGACCTATGACAAGGGCTAGAGCAAGGAAAGCCAAGGAAGCTCTTCAACAAGTGCTGTCCATACTATTTGAATACAAGCCCAAGTTTCAAGGAGAAAAGTCCAAGGTTGTGAGTTGTATCATGGCCCAAATGGAGGAGGACTAAATGACACCACTTTGTCTCAATTTTTAGAGTGTTTAGTTTGTCTAAATAATGGCCCAATCCTTGTAAAGTTGGCTGACCAAAAATATGTTTTGGGTTAATCAATTAAAAGGGCTTTAGTTAGGTTTAGTTCAAGTTGTAATAAGGGCCCAATTGGCAACCTAGGCATCAGCCTTTTGGGAGACCAAATGGTGGCTGACTTGTTGGCTGTTGGGGGTGACTTTTGGTTGCCACAATTTCAGTTACACTCAGCCATTAAGTTTTTTTTAATTCCCTAGGTTAATGGCATTAAGTTATTTTAATTCTAGGTTAGTGGGTCATTACTAAAATCTGCTGTAAAGCTTCTATATAAGCTGAACCATTTTATCAATAAACACAAGTTGAGTTTTATTCAGAAAATTAGAGTTTATCTCTTTTATCTTAGTGAGAGTGATTCTCCTAAATTCTTGAGTGATTCAAGAACACCCTGGCTGTATCAAAGGACTTTCACAACCTTTGTGTGTTGCCCTCGCTGGAAAGAGTGATTCTTTCCTTCCTATCATCTCCACCCTTGTTCTTTCAAACCACAATTCCAGAAAATCCACCTCTGCCCAGAATTATCTCGTGGCCATAACTCCCATTTTACGCACTCAAATTAAGTGATTCTTGAGCCTAAATTGACTTTCAAAACGAGACCTTTCACCTCGTTTTGAAATCACCTCATTTGGAGCCCTGTAGCTTCAGTTATTGCCATTTCTATATTTCTGTCCAGCCACCACTTAACCTACATTTTACCATCCCATTCATCCATTTTATGCCAAGAACCACCTTATTAAGACCCACGAAATTAACCACCTTATTTTCCATCATTTCCTTAATCAATTTCCGCATTTTCCATCAAGGTTTAATCCTAGACGATCCTAAGTCAACCCTTGTGCCATGAGGGTTCATATCAGCTTATCCTTGTGACTTCATAGGCTTATCAATTTATGGATTGTGACGTCTTCTAATTATGGTTCGTATGTTTATTTTCATTCACAAATTCCCATTTTTTTTGTCTCATCTAACCTCAAATAATATCTCATAATATACATGACCTTTTTCGGTGATTCTTGAGTCTATCCTATGGTTCATAAAGAAATCTTTCACCTTGTTTTGGAATCCCTCAATTTTGAGGTGTATAATTTTAGATGTGTAACAATATGTGGTGGAGGGTGGATTTTGGGCATAAATTCATGGATGACCCAAACATCCACTTCTCATGGGGGTTCATATCAAAGAGGAAATCAATTTTTAAAGAAAAAGTCCTAGCAACACACTTTATAACACAATCCTCCTAGCATACTATCTTTTATTAATTAAAATTTATTAAAAAAATTAAAATCATAAGAGAGAATCATTAAATAGCATGTGAGACACACATAATTGTGAATTTTGATAAATTTCAACCAATAAGAAAGAGTGTTTTAGAGAGAATGTATTCCTAACATTTCTCTTAAATTCAAATAGTAGTGTTTGTTTCTTAAGTCAAATTCTTTCCCCCAATGCATCTTGTCCTCTTTCTTTTTTTCTAATATATTCCAAGTGTGCTACAAGGGATGGTTAGTGTAGGGGTATTGATAAAGGATAAATCTATGAATTCGAGGTCAAAGGGCCTCCAAGTAGAATAATATATAAGAAGAAGAAGTTTGGTATAGCTTTTGGCATTATATTGCCAAAATCATATTTTTTTTCTATACCATGAGGCATGGGGCTCAAAATTAGGATTTAAAGAACAATAAAGGTAGGATAAAAAAAAGATTTTAGATAGGGTTCAAAGAACACTAATGACAGGAAGAAAATAAGACTAACAAATATTGATGTAAGATAAGTGTTTACAATATCAGCAATCTTAAGTTTATTACTATCAAAAAAAAATATCTGGAATACAATATACTTATTCCAGAAATGTATTTATGCAACTATGATATATGGTTCTAGAAATATATTTTTGGAGTAGATATATGGTATTTTGGAAAGACATTTCTGGAAAGGAAAATGGGTACCTAGGGGTGTACTCCTTTAAGGAAAAAGGGTATAATGGGTAATTTGGATGTGAGAGGGAGATTGGGGTGTACTTAGGAAAATCAAAGGTGTAAATACCAAGTACCTACTAACAAACACAGAGGCCCAAAGTGTAAAGAAGACAACAACAAAGAGACGAGAGAAAAATAGGAGAGTTTGGTAGGAAGAGAAGAGAAGAGAGAAAGGGATATGCTAGGTGCACCCAGCAATATTGCTGGTGCACCCAGCAATTTATTGAAAGGTCAATTTTGCCCTTCATTTAAAAAATTAAAAATCTTTTTTTCCCTCTTTCGGAAGCATTCTCTCTTTTCACTTCTCTCTTCCGCGAAAGCTTCTTCTCTTCTCTCTTCCACGACGAGCTTCTTCTCCACGAGGCTTCTCCGGCAGCCCTTGGACCCATTTGCATTCGAGGTAGGTGGCCTTCTTCTTAGCTTTGGTTTTGTTATGCACTACATTTGTAGCATTTAGGGTAGGTTAGTGGAACCTTAGGGTAGAAGACGCCGGAAAAAATGGCGATAGCTTGGTGACGGTGGCGCCTTCCGGAAGACCCGTTAGGGGTTCTTCCGGAACATCCGGAAGAAGGTCTTCCGGAAAGCTCCCGGAACACCTCTTCCGGAAAGTTTCCGGAAGTAGTTCTTCCGAAAACATTCCGGAAGAAGGATTCTTCCGGATGACCTTTCAGTGGTTCCAGAAGCACTTTCCGTTAATTAAGTTTGTTATTTTTGTTAATTGTTTCAGTTTATTTTTTATATCATTTTAGTTGAGTATTTTACTAATTATTTAATTTTAAATTACTTATGTATTTTTTTATAAATGAAGTAGTTAATTTTTATAAATAAAGTTGTGTATGTTTGGAAATTTTTTTTCCCATTTTTCTTTTATTGTTATATATAATTTAAGTTGTGTATGTTTACTAATTATATATTTTGAAATTAGTTGTGTTTTTTTGTCTATAAATAAACTTTTTTATTTTATTATAAATAAAGTTGTTTATTTTATTATAAATTAAGTATTTTTTTTTATAAATGAAGTTGTTTAATTTTTTTTTAAAATTAAGTTGTGTATGTTTAATAATTAATTATTTGTATATTAGTTGTGGTTTTTAAGAAATGAAGTTTTTTTTTAAATTAAGTTGTGGATGTTTAGTAATTAATTATTTTTATATTAGTTGTGTTTTTTTATAAATGAAGTTGTTTATTTTTTTTAAAATTAATTTGTGAATGTTTAGTAATTCATTATTTTTATATTAGTTGTGTTTTTTTTATAAATGAAGTTGTTTATTTTTTTTAAAATTAAGTTGTGGATGTTTAGTAATTAATTATTTTTATATTAGTTATGTTTTTTTTTATAATTGAAGTTGTTTATTTTTTAAAAAAATTAAGTTGTGGATGTTTATTAATTAATTATTTTTATATTAGTTGTATTTTTTTTATAAATGAAGTCGTTTATTTTTTTTTAAATTAAGTTGTGGATGTTTACTAATTAATTTTTTTACATTAGTTGTGGTTTTTTTATAAATGAAGTTTTTTTTTAAAATTAAGTTGTGGATGTTTAGTAATTAATTATTTTTATATTAGTTGTGTTTTTTTTATAAATGAAGTTGTTTATTTTTAAAAAAAATAAGTTGCTTTCTCTTTATTAAATAATTTAGTTGTTTTTTTTTTTATAAATGAAGTTTTTTTAACTTTTTTTTAAATTAAGTTGTGCATGTTTACTAATTAATTTTTTTTTACATTAGTTGTGTTTTTTTATAAATGAAGTTGTTTAATTTTTTTTAAAAATTATGCTGTGTATGTTTTCAAATAATTTGATTTAAATTAGTTTTATTTGTTTACAAATAAACTTGTTTTATTTTTATAAAGAAAGTTGTGTATATTTTGACCGAAAAAAATACGTGTTCGACATGATTTGCAGATCATGGCTAGAACACGAAGTTTAGGTCGTGCCATAGATAG
Organism: Glycine soja; assembly: GCF_004193775.1. Taxonomy (NCBI): domain Eukaryota; kingdom Viridiplantae; phylum Streptophyta; class Magnoliopsida; order Fabales; family Fabaceae; genus Glycine; species Glycine soja. The sequence continues at coordinate 29,598,097 of NC_041015.1, read as the reverse complement.
ACTTGTGGGCAGAGATAGACATGATGACCATGATGTAGCTGATGTTCCCGAGAGGCATAGGCCTACTGCCTCAGCCTGTAGGCTACGGGTTCATCAGATGACTGCGGAGGGACGTGATATGGCTGAGGACGTTGCTGACATGACTGACGATGTCCCTAAGCTGGCTGCGGAGGCACCTGAGATGCGTGCGGACGTAGAGGGTGCTGATGGTGCTGAGGGGTCAGATGCTGATGATGCTGCTGAGGGATTCCCTGATAGGCCACGTGACCCATCAGTGCTGACATCATTTGTCGAGCATGTTGCACATGCTGTTTGGAGTGGACAGGTATTTTAATTTATTAATTATTTATCATTGTTGATTTATTTGTTTGTCATTAATTTATTTAAAACTTGTATAATTTGTACTTCAAATCAAGAACGTCCTGATTTGAAGTTAGTGTCACATGGGAGGAAGGTGACACTGATTGGGAGGCCAGTGCCTGAGATTGAAGGCCTGGTGGCTGCCAAAGGATTAAGTCCACTGATTGATTGTTCAGTTATTACTGACGATCCTGGATCGATATCCGCATTCGTGGAGAGGTGGCACGGTGAGACCAGCACCTTCCACCTTCCGGTAGGAGAGTTGACGATCACATTGGATGATGTGTCGTCACTCCTTCATTTGCCCATCACCAGCGCCTTGCACAGTTTCCATGCTCTTTCTACGGAGGAGGCTAGATTTTTGCTGACAAAGTTGCTCGAGGTGTCTGCCGAGGAGGCCAGAGCCGAGACAGCACTGACACGTGGGGCATATGTACGACTAGGATGGGTTCGAGACATTTATGAGACGAAATGTCAGGCCCGGCAGTGGATTGTCGCAGCTCGCGCTTATCTGCTGCACCATGTCGATTGCACTCTTTTTGCTAATAAGAGTGCAACATATGTGCATGTTGTTCACCTTGACGCTTTCCGAGACCTCGCTCAGAGTGGTGGTTATGCTTGGGGAGTTGCCGCGCTGGTTCATATGTATGACCAGTTAGATGAGGCTTGTAGGACCACCACCCGACAGCTTGCGGGGTACTTGACGCTACTACAGGTAAATTTTGTGTTTTTTAATATGTTACGTTCGATTATCATTTAAACATGTTTTTATGTTATGTTAACCTCATTTATTGTGTAGTGCTGGATCTATGAGCACTTCCCTAGTGTGCACCAGTGCATGACAGATGATACATACCAGGAGACGTCCCCACGTGCTTCCCAGTGGTTGACATCGAAGGCGCACATGAAGGGAATCACAGGAGCACCTTACAGGGCACGTTGTGATGGTTTGGCCGTCACAGATGTGTCCTGGTTGCCGTACACGGAGCATCGGGGGGTTAGGGCCTTTCAGGAGATTTCATCATTCCAGGGTCAGCTCAGATGGGGTCCTATGGTGGTCATAGCTCGACCGGAGAGGGTGCTACGCCAGTTTGGTTACATCCAGAGCATCCCTCCGCCGCCTGTTAGTGCTCGATTGTCACACGATGAGATAGATGGCAGGTGGATGCAGTTTGCGGAGCACTTACTACATGCAGGTCAGCTTTGTCTAGTGCCTGGGCAGGTATCTGCGGATTACATGGAGTGGTTTTTCCGCATATCTCACCCATTCATGATACCGACCTAGGCAGGTGACCAGCCGAGAGATGCACCAGCTGCAGACCCTGAGGACTACATACAGCCGCCCAGCCCCCAGGTTCCAGTGGCATTTGACCCCCCTCCACATGTGGTAAGATTCTTTGCGCGTTTAATGTTTCATGAGTTGTTATTTATTTTAAATTTCATAATAAATGTTTTTAATGACTTTGACAGGATGATTACAACGGATATGAAGCGATTGCACAGAGGTTGGAGCGTGTGCTCAACCTTAGGATAGTCACTGCAGGCACAGAGTTATATGACATTATGCAGGACTGCCAGACGATCGCGAGAGAGGGACCCAGTGCTGATGGAACTGTCAGGGCTCGTCAGAGACGCCGCACGAACCATTGATCATTGTATTTATTTTTTGTCTTGTAGTTAACATAAATATTTGTAATTATTACAATTTTTTGTTTAATATAGTTGACTTGTTTTGCACAGTTTATTATTTTATACTATAGTTTATTATTCCGATTGTGGTCCTTAAGCGAAGTTTGCGAGTGTTTTAAATTTATTTTTAAAAAAGGTGAACCTAAAATCATGAATTTTGTTTGTAAGAATTACATAAAAAATAAATGTTTTTAAAATCATTCATAACTCATAATTCATAATTATGTGTTAGTAAGACTTTTAAAGTAATTATCATATATAATAAATTATGATTCGAGCATAATTTACACTATTAATATATAAGCTCGTACCAAAAACAAAATATTAAAAAAAATTACATGACAATGAAATCGCCATATAAGATACTACAAATATCACTTTAAAAAAAAAATTCATGTTTAAGTACCCATTTTTGGGGTTTTTTTCCGTGGGTGTGCCAGTGCCGTGAGACAATGGAGGGCTTCCATTTCTCATGTTTGGACATCAAAGAACCTAAAAAAATTAGTCTCATTCCCTGGTTCCATCAAATAACACCTAAAAACAAAGCCAGAAAATCCAAAAAAATAGGAAATGGGCCCTTTTTCATGTTCAAGTACCCATGTTTGAAATTTTTTTCCGTGGGTGTCCCAGTGACGTGAGACAATGGAAGGCGGCCATTTCTCATGTTTGGACGTCAAAGAATCCAAAAAAAATAGTCCCGTACCCCGGTTCCGTCAAATAACACCTAAAAACAAAGCCAGAAAATCCTATAAAATAGGAATCCGACCCTTCTAACAATTAATTTTTTGGACCATTGAAACAACACATTCAACTTTATTATGGGAATTAAACACGCCGTAAACAGATAAAGGTTACATCAACGAAAAAGCAAAAAAATAAACATTTATAAGCGTATCTGAATACTCAAAGCGAGCTGGTTGGCGGAAAAACAATCGTCTTACCGTTTGTGATTCGTGAATTCCAAGAGGGGGAATCCCTTTAGGTGCAACTTGCTTTATTAAATTCTTCAGTTCATCGATGGTACATGTTGAAGGAATTTGAAATTTCTTAGGATTTTTTCCTATGAACGCGCATCCAACAAATTTGTTCTGCGGTGGCATGTTCCATTTCCCGTTGTAATACAGGATCGCGTCATGAGTACGGGGCATAGTGCGTTCAAGTAAGTTTATTATTTCATCTGGTGTTCTTCCAACGGTGCATAATAACTCAATCGGACCAACACAAGAAAATTGATCATTACACATTAACATTGTGTTGACATCGTCATCATTTATCAACTTCATACACTGAAAGCGAATTTGGTTACCTGTATCGGTGAATGGCTTCCGGTAGTGAATTTCATCCAAAAATTGTTTGTCAGATAGTTGAAGGGTATTGTGTATTCTGGTTTTTAGGCTTGCAAAATCACAACTATTTGGTACTCGAATGGGCACCGAAGTTGAAGTTTGGAAGTAAACGCCAGTATCATTGTGAACAATTGATCCATTTGGAAAAATGAAAGCCAACCTTGACAATCGTCTGACTGCTAGTTTCTCCTAAAAATGCCATACTTTGTGTATCAATTGGGAGACTATTTGAAAGCAAGATAATGTGTGATTTATTAGCCGTGTCTGCCATATATATAGATGGTTGTGACCGAGCAATTTCTCAACTTTGTTTACAAAAAAATAGACACGCGTGAACATGTTTCGTGTTTATGTTTCCTTCAGAATGTGTAGTCAAGTTAGCCAATGTGTTGTCGCGCTCAAACTTTAATACGCATGCATGTCATTATGTGTTGTCAATTATGACAATGATGTATGCTGCACGCGTAAATGATTTTTGTTGGACCAACAATTTTCTTGCTTAACCAAACGAGTACTTAATAATATTAATTGGTTAGTAATGGGTTACAACAAATTATATCGCATAATGAATACAATTACATAAACAATGCATGTTTAGTCTTCATTTAGGTCGACATAGTGTGTTTTGAATGACATCAAGCTTGTGTATTGTTGCATTCTACTAATATATGGAATTGTCCACTGCTTTGCCTGAGAATAACAATTGCATGACCACAACAATGCTGGAGGCGGTAAGGGACAATGGTCTTTCAAATAAACCTGTTGTACATGAACAAACATTATATCATGCGGTGACCGTGTCAAACGAACCAACGAAGTCATTGCATAATTGTTATACTAATTATATTCAATGTACCTGAACAAAATGATTTCCAAACACGTGACCGACACATATCATGCGGTGCCCAGAAGAATCAGGTAGTGGTTGACTTCTAAGAGGAAAAAATGTCATGCTTTGTTGTTGGGACAACGATACAAGGATTACGTTATACCGTGATGCTATCACATATCCCATCTCCGTTATATCCATCCACTTGTCCACACTAACCTGAATGAACCAAACATACACATGTAAGTAATTTAAAGATTGTTATTAAAAAAATTAACCTAAAAACATACCTTCAAAAACCCATCAACAAGTAGGGACAACTTTAATTGTTCAAATCTCTCTGTGCCACCGAAAAGGTTCATGTACTCATGCGACCACCTGCCAAGTTCTTTAATCAATTCATTACGCACTAACGGCCACGAATCTTCCCCCATACCTAATAAAGCGGAAATGGACCGATATCCACAGTTACCGTCTACTTTCACATCCACAACGTCACGAATGAAACCTTGAATGAATGGCGCAAATTGATCCATCATCGGGATGATCCTTGTTGGCTGAGGCGGTTCAGAACATGATGCACTTCGTTTGACTGGAGAGTTGCTGCTTTGAACAGAATGAAAAGCATCAACATACTCCCAGTAAGACGGATCACGCTTTGTGGATCTTTGACGTCTTTTCATCAGTTTCTTCGGTGCACCTTTAGTGTTGACCTTTGATGGAGGAGGGCACATAGAGTTATGATCAGGGTATGCAATTTCTCGAAGTTTACTCTTCAAAGTTACTTTGCCAGACACATCAAGTTCATCAAACCTTTTAGATATGATCTCTATCTCTTCCTTGATGCTGACTTCCGTCTCACATAACCCTTAGTCTGAAAAGCAAAGTCTCCTCTAGAAAAGATGGACTGACTCCAATTGGATGCTGCCAGCAGTATACCTAGAAAGCTCGCATGCACAAGGAAGACCGTGCGTGCTTCTCATCACACAACCACAAGAAGAGAGATTTTTGTCGAGATAACATAGACGGTCAACCTCAGAAGCAATCTGATTTAAAGCGTCCCTTGATACCATCCCAAGAAGCCTCTTGTATAAGGTTTTTTTATATACATGCCCAACCACATGCGTACTGGTTTCAAAGGATGCTTTAATTTCGACGTGTTGCAGCGTGATCATGTTGTTCATGGCATCCCAAACACTACATAGGTCTCCAATGCTATTTTGTAGTACTCTTTTGAGAGCCCAATGAGCTGATTCAACCCTACATTTAAAATACACAACAAACATGAAAATATACAACAATTAAATACCATTTATTACTAATCCTTACTAACAAATAAAATCAGTTCTTAATACCTGTTTGTTGTTGTGTTGCCTAGGTGCATGACCTTATTCGTCCATGCTGTAATAAATTTTTCCTTGTGGGGGATAATCCATGTGTCGTTAACATAGTCAATGAACATCGGCCAAGGCGAACAAGCAACTTGAAACTTCTGAAGTGACTCATGGAACTGGTATTCGGACGAACAATCAACCAAAGTACCCCAGTTATCCATTACATAGTCCCACGCATTTTTTTCACCGATTAAAGATTTGCACTTCGTCTTCACATTCTTATCGATATGAAACCTGCACAACAAATTAGTAGACTCGAGGAACACAGTTTTCACTGCATTCATCAGTGCTAGGTCTCTGTCAGTGACAATAACAAGAGGGAGGCATCGTTTCTTAAAAATAGGCCTCGAAATCGTTCCAAAGCCCATACAATATGATTAACACGCTCAGCCTCCAGATATGCAAACCCAGCAAAGAATGTCATCGCCGTTGGTGTCACTCCAACAAAGTCAAGTAGTGGGAGTATGTACCTGTTTGTTTTGTAGGTACTGTCTATAAAAAACACCAGATGACATGCATTGCATAACTTTACTGCATCTGGGTGACACAAAACAGATCACGCACCACAACTTCATCCTTCAATCTATGCCAATGAATGTATTGATCACGTTCGAGAAGCTTCATCAGATGCTGCATTTCGGTATCAGCTCCTCTTATTGAAGAACAATATGCACTTCTTGCATTGTAAATTTGCTTTATCGTGGTGCAATTGTTGGCATTGTGTTCCTTCAACATTAGCATGATGTTTTTTGGTTTCACCATCGACTTTGTCATATCAGCAATAATTTTCTTTTCTTCCTTAGTCAATCGCCCGGCGTATGGATGTCGAACTAAGGACTTGGTCAATTCATGATTGTGAATCCCACAGATCAACTTCACCATCCAACCTTCCCCTCCATGCACTGGTTTCCCACGAAGCCTGAAGGGACAACCACATTTCCTACTCCCAGTGTCTTTTCTAACGAATTCTTTATTCTTACACTTGTACGTACCACTCCTTTCACACCCAATTAAGACAAATGAACTTATTCCTCTACTACCGGTCTCTGTGTCAGACCTCATAATCACTGCAACAAATCCATTTTCATGGGCAACTGTTCGAGCCCATTGCAAAACATCATCTCGAGTACCGAATACCTACAACGCAACCCAAACATATTAATTTTCATACAAAACATCAATCCAACCAAATGACTCAAATTATCTATGATTACCTGAGACGTATTAAAAGCATTTGAACAATCCACATGCGGTTCATTCACCCCACATTCTTCTTCATTATCATAATCATAATCCATATGAACTTCTTGTGACATCGCATAATCATACCTCCATTGATCTTCGTCCATCTTAAGGACATATGCATCATACACAAGTACATTTAAATTATCATATAATCACATCCAAAAATTTACTACACATTAAATAACAAACATATTAACAGGACATATGCATCATACACAAGTATATTCAAATTATCATATAACCACATCCACAAATTGACTACTTATTAACTAACAAACATACTAACAACTAATACAAATATATTCTAAATTTATAACTACATTATTTACTTAAACTAAACTTATCACTATAATAAACAACTAATAAAACATTTTTCTACTACAACAAAATACAATTAAGTTACCTAAATCATTTAATATTATACCAAATCATTAAACCTAATTAAACCAATAATCCACAATATATATATATATATATATATATATATATATATATAAATTTTAAAATAGAAATAAAAAGATTTGTTAATAATGTAACATTCCGGAAGAAGTACTTCCGAAAGTTACTAAGGCCCATTCCGGAAGAAGTAGTTCCGAAAGTACTTCTTCCGGAATGAGCCTTAGTAACTTCCGGAAGAAGTGCTTCCGGAAGTTACTAAGATTCTCATTCCGGAACTTCTTCCTCCTATAACAAAATTTCTTCCGGATACAGGTTTTTACTATTTTTCTTCTCTAAAAACTAGCCAGAAAACGCAAAAAATACACATAAATGCGTACCTCCAACGAAATAGGAAGAACAACGACTAACAAAACTTCAAATACGGAACACCTACTTCACGGGGACCACCAAATCTTCAAATACTTCACGGGACCACCAAATCTTCAAAGCTACACAGCGTGGAAAGCAACAGCAAGAAAAGGAAAGAAAGCAACGAAGGAAGAAGGCGCACTAAGAAATGGAAGCGTGAAATGGAAGCCGTGAAACAGTAAATTTAAAGAAAATTATACAGGGGCAAAATCGTCATTACATATGCATTAAATATTATTTTATTTTTACTTATTATTATAAAATGAAAATTATTTTTTCTTCACATTGTTATAAAATAATAATCATTTTTTATTATATATTAACTTTTGTAATACAAATTAAATTTTATCATAATAAATATTTTATATTTTTAATAAAATATACAAATTAATTAATTTTTATGGTTTAAATTATACTAAATTGTCACACAAATTAATATTTACATTTACATGCGCGTAAAAAAGAAATTATAAATATTAGTTATAATTATGTTCACTAATTATTTATGTATAATAATAATAATTATTTTATAACTTAGTTTATTCATTAAAATTAAATTATTACAAAAAATATCATTTTTTAAAAAAAAAAATTTCCGAAAAACCCTTCTTCCGGAAGTAGAAGGTTATCTTCCGGAAGCACCTTCTTCCGGAAACATTCCGGATGACGTTCTTCCAAAAAGTGTTCCTGAGTTCTTCCGGAATCACGAAATTTTCTTCCGGAAGAAGGTTTTTCCGGAAAGTTTCTGAAAAAGGTATCTTCCGGAATGATTTCGGAAGAAGGTTCTTCCGGAAATAGTCTTCGCGGAAGGTCATTTTCGCCACTTTGTTGGGTGCCCCAACAATAATGCTGGGTGCACGTAGCAACTCCCAAAGAGAAGCCATAACAAACCCAAACACATGCACAGCACAAACAAACAAAAACATTGGAAGAGAGAAGTGGCGGTGGAAAATGAAAGTGGCTTGGAAGAACAGCACCAATAAGAAGAAACGTTGTTTACCCACGTTGTCACACTTCACTGACCTTCCCTTTGAGGATAATCATTAACAACAACAACACGACCAACACTCCAACACTGACGCTGAAGACGGCGCGCGTGTTCCCGACCCTGATCAATCCCACGCAACACAATTGGCTAACGAATTTCAAGCTCAAGGAGACGAGCTTGCTCTGGTATCATGTTTCCTTTTTACACTTACCCATGTGGTTTGTTTTAGGTTCTGCTGTTTGTTTATTTTTGGGGAAGGAAAAGGTGGACTAAGGAAAAATTGAATTATCAATTGCATTTCAGCTGTATGGACTATGGACATAGCTGCAGTAGTGGCATTCTCTTACACGTTGCTTGTGTTTTCTGTAATTTTAGATGACATGGACAGATGATGAGGCAATGCTGAATTTGGTGAACTTAATTTCTAATAAGGAGTAGCATGAATGAATTCGTGATAAGGGCATAAGTTGTTTTATTTTGTGGATTCATCTAGACACTGTAATTTTAACAGCTTGCTACTTTTTTATTTTCCTGTGATTGATTTGAAAGTTCTTTCTTAATTCTTAAATATTGCACACATACCCCTGTGATTTGTTTCAGATTAACTTCTGTCAATGTGGATTTAACTTTTATAGTTTAGCTCTGATCTGAGGTATATTCCTAATTGAAAGTTTGTATTTTTCAATTCTAATAGGCAATAGTGCAATCTGTCACATGGTTATGAAAGTGGCACACAATGTGTCCTTTGTGATTTTGTGCCATAAAAATAGAATCAATATGACATCCTGTTTTTAAAGCATGGACAGTCCATTTTGGTGTTGTATCTATGTGTTGTACTTGTCGGACATGACACACTGACAACACATGTCCAAAACAGGTCTGTGTGTATCCAAATTTTAAAACAATAAAAATTGGCTCCACAATTAATGACCCTCATTAAAACTTACAAGCACTCAAGAGACTGTTAATAGTAAAGAAGATAAATAAGGTAGGTGCTTTTGTCATTTATCAAATTTCATTTTCCATGACTACAATACAATTTGACACATATGACATATATCAAGATATTGTAATATTGAAACTTATATATGATTTATTAATTGTGAATCCTTTTCCTTAAATTTTCAATTATATATAGGTATATATTCCATGTTCTTATCGTGCAATTTTTAAAATTTGGTTGTCCCCATGTCATGTTGTATATGCCTCTGTCAGTGCCTGTGCTACATAGTTACTTCCATATTCTTTCTTGCAGGATGGGAAGTACCGGGAAGCACTAGGTAAATGGGAAGCTACTCTTGTGTTGGCACCTGATGTTCCAGTTGTGCATGAACAAAAGGCCCAAGTTTTACTAGAAATTGGAGATGCTTGGAATGCTTTATTAAAGGCTGCAACTCGTGCGTCCATGCGCTTTATTCTTCTTAATCTTGTTTATTTGAGCTATATTAAATGAAATTTTAAATTACTAAACTAAATGTAACAACTGAACTGTTTCCTGAGGTGTAATTTGAATATAGTAAGCCCCTTGCTTTTAGTGACAAATTAAGAAAGTTCATCTTTCCTGTATGAACTTCAATTCTGGTAAAGTAGTAGTTCTGTTGTATAACTTAAATTGTTAGTGGTTTAGTGCTTGAAATTTGATAATTGTGCTCTCGACTTGACAGGAGCTACTGAATTGGACCCATCATGGGCTGAGGTATGATACTACAATATTTGTATTCACCATGTAAAATTTAACACCGCAACTCCTGCAATATTACTTCCTACTCATGATAGTTCTGTATATTAATTTTGTGCTGCAATTTTGTTAAGTAGTTTCAAGTAGTAATTATGACTAAGTAAATATATAAATCATAGTTTAACAATGGGTGAGGGGAATTTGAAAGATTCTCTTTAGAAATTTGTTAAACTCAGAAAAACTTTGACCTGTGCATATGTAATCTATTTCATGCATACAATTGGTCTTCCTCATTTTGATGTCCAAATACAGGTTGCAATATGTGACAATCGTTGGTTGCTTGCCTTGTTTTGTTTAGTGTATCCAAAATAGCTAGTGGTTGAATACATATTTGAAATTCAATATCAGTTTCACGTGACTCACATTTGTCACATTTGTTCTTGTAATGTATATGCATAAAAGTGATGAATGTGGTCAATGCCGTAAAGGAATTAGCATTGCAAATCCAAGTTGTAAGATCTAGAACCTTGTTATATTTTTCTTGTGAACAAGAGAAAATGCTCTAACTTGAACTTGCAAATATTTTGTTGATTCACCCTCTTCGATGCTAGGTCGGCTTGTATGCTATTTCTGTGTTTGGCTATGTCTGTGTTAGATTTGGTATACGATCACTGCTTATATTTTATACCAAATCCTTTGCGGATTGTATTTGTAGGACATATAGTCTAAACTGAAAAATATTCCAAAGTTTGATTTTGAATCACCAGTGCTCACATGCCAACTAGAGCAATGCCAATTAATTTCAGTCTTCTAAGTAATGCATTTATTTATATCTTGATCCTTCCAGGCATGGGTCACACTTGGCAGAGCACAACTAAATTTTGGCGAACCTAATAATGCTATTGAAAGCTTTGACCGTGCTTTAGCTCTCAAGGTTAGTCATGATTTTCTTTCCATATTTAATTATTTCACTTTTTATTTGTATCGATTTATTTACTTGTAATTTAGTTTCCTTTTTAACTGTAATTATGACAGCAAAATTATAACATATATATATATATATATATATATATATTAGCCTCCCGATATAAACGTATAATCACCATACACTCATTTTCAGAAAATAATATTCAGTTCCTAGTCTCCTTTTTCAAGTGTCTTCATGATGCTTGCTTGCTAGTCGGGTTAGATAATCCTGTATTGAGCTTGTATTTATATTTACAACATCAAAGAACCAGACGATTGTCTAGTTATAATTGGCTTTCCAATATAAATGGATAGATAAAGTGGTAAATAATTTTAAGAATCAAACATGCAGTTAAATAGACTTTGGAGTAGTTGCATTTGGGGGAACCTAAAATCATTGTTTGATCCCAACTTCAATATTTTAATTAGCAGAACTAAATGAGAACTTTTGTTACATTTTAATTTTGGGCCTGTGAGATTTTTGTGGAAAGCTGGGTTCTTGCCACTGGTATATGCATGTTTTCTTCTGAAGCTTAAGCTGAATCACTAAGGGTCCGTTTGATACAACCTTGAGGTACGGAACAAAGAAAGCAGCACAAGACAAAAGTGTAAGTTGCTGGACAACTTTTAATCCTATACTTTGTTTGGTGGACTTTGTTTGGTGGACAAGGTGCAGCACAGACAAAATAATGTGAAATTTATTATAATAACCTTTAATATTTATTATTTTATAATTCATATCATCATCATTATTATTATATAAAATAATATATTGGATTATATATTTAATATATATTATAAATATAATTTTTCTAAACCAGAATTATAAAGCCATATTATAAATATTATATTTTATCTAATATAAAATATAAATATATTATATAATTATTTATCCTTACCTTTATATGGATTTGAAGGAAAGTCAACCATTTTGAATGGCATTGCCTTATCCAAGGAACCTGCACCATTACAATTTTCTTTGAACGAGAGTCGAAAGAATGGGAACAAGAAAGAGAAAAGGGAGAGGTGGGGTGAAACCGTGAAAGAAAAGATTGTTAGAGGAGAGACCAGTGGGGAGAGCAAGATAGTGGGGAGAAAGGTGGGTATTTTAGTCTTTAAACATGCTGTACTTAGGAACAAAAAATTGTGAGGTGATTTTTTAAGTTACAAAAATTTGAAGTTTTGTGCTGTCCATCTTTCTCTCACTTGTGCTGTCCCATGAGCATTTTTAAAATCAAACATAGAACAATTGTATTTGTGTTATCCTAGACCGTAATTTTTAACGAATCAAACGGATTCTAAAGGATGTATCTTTCCATCCATTTTCAAATGGATTCTAAACAAAGGTTTTTGTTTTGTGCAGCCTGATTATGAGGAAGCTCAAGATGATAGGAAAATTGCATTACGTCTTGTAAAGAAGAGAAAGCAACTTCACTCATCTGGCATGTGTGCCTCTCAAAATCGTTATGGGGTGGGTGAAAAGGATGAAAGCTCGTGAAGGTACAGAAAAAAAAGGCGAAAGTTATCTAAATATTCCAATGTAGTACATGTTTGAAAACTCGTCTATAAGTAAGAATCACATCAATTTGGCCCAAAAACGTGGAAGATATAACTGTTAGCTTCTGGTTAAAAAGTAAGAATCACATCGATTGGGCAATGTCGTAAGTCACATCGACAACGTGCAACCAAACACGTTAGTAATATTTGATTATCTAAATTTCTGTTGAGATAGGAAACTTCATGTTATATACTGTTCAGAAGCTCAATGCTAAATGCTCAACAAAGTTGATTAGGACGTGTAGTTGACATAATAGTTATGTTAATGTGATAGTGTAATAATGATAACTTGTTGCAGATCCAATAGATCAGTAATTGCAGAAAGGCTTTGTGCTGGAGATTACTTGATTACTAAAATGCACTGGTTCCTGAAAGTAAAATAAATTCCTGTGTATGACCCAAAACTACAAATCAATCCAGGGTGTTTTTTTCTGCACTTCTCATATTGCTTCCGGAATGGAAGTAATTGAAGCAATTTCGGAAGTACAGAAAGCAATTGCCATCAATTAAACTGCATCCTAAAAATGGTAAAACGTAACAGTTCTTTTACCCATTATCCTTTTGCGGATTGTATGCGAATGAATAAAGCTTATGCCGTTTTTCTTCTGGATTGTATGAGGGAAACCTGAAGAAATAAACTAAAAGGATACACTCAAAATAATGTATTACCTGTAGGAGTATATGTTAATTTGTGGGAAAAAGTTGAGTGAAAATGCATAGATGCTATGCTAGTTTCTGTGTGTAAAGTATGATTAATTTATTATATATATTTATATAGATTTATTCGTAGTGGAAGAAACTGTCTAGGGAAGATGGTTGAATTTCTATAACAATTTCTAGATTTCTAGATGGGGTCGTCAAAATTATGGGCTTCGATCTGACCGGAAAATAAACCTTAAGAAAAATCAATCAAAGAACAAGAAAACCGGACAAATATTGACTCAATAAATTAATGAAAAATGTTTAATACAACATTCTTTATTTTCTCTAAAATATAAAAAACAGTTAAAATGCGTAATTTTATTTTCTTTTTTATTCTAAAATTAAATTTAAAATTGTTAATAGACATCATTATGTTATTGAACTAATATTTTGTCTGGTATAATGATTCGTACTGTTTTAAAAATAATAGTTCTTTTTATTTTGTCAAATTTTCTAAGTAGGTCTTCATTTTTCCCGAAAACATTGTCCTTTACTCTCGTTAGATCTTTACAAAAGGGTAATTTTTAGGATAAATAGTCACTTTTGTCCCTCAATGTGTAATTCGCTGACAAATACGTCCTTGAAAGATGAAAATATAAAATTTAGTCCCTAAAAGTGTAAAAAGTGCGACACATATATCTTGTCGTTAACTTATGTGAGTCACCGTTAATAAAATAGTCTACGTGGCAAGGAGGGACAAATTCATTACTGAAATGATTGCTAACGTGGATTGTCAAAGCATATTTGTCATAATATTTTTTTGTCTTTTCGTCTTCCCACTCCGTTGACACATACGTCATTGAAAGATGAAAATGCAAGATTTAATCTTCTAAAGTATAAGAAGTGCAACAAATATATTCGGATGTTATCAAGGAATTGTATATGAGATAAGCTATGGAAAAAGGGATTAAAAGAAATAGTAAAATACAACTTAAGATTTGAACTCTTACACTTTGATTATCTATCTATTTATCCATCTATCAAATTGTTAATTAGTTTTTTAATTAATAAATATAACTACTTATTTTTCAAAATAAAATAAAATTCTTTAGTTTTATGACATAAAAAAATTGAGTTACCATTTAAAAAATTGAAAGCTTTTATTTCTTGAAAATTTTTGCTTCTTCAATTAATTATTAATCTTTATTACGTACTTTGCACAGTATGTCAAATGAAATGCAAGGTCGCTGCAATCCCTATATCAGCGAGAGATACAATTCTATATCCCAAAGGCAAAGAATAAACCTCTGTATTAGTTTTTTTGTTTAAAGTTAATCTCTGTATTAGTTTGAACATTATTGTATTTTTTATTTAAATTTATTTGGGTTCTTTATTTTTTAGTAACTGTTTTGATTTCATTCATATTTATAATAAGTGTTGTCTCGAATGGAAGCGCATAAGGTTTATGCAAGAGATTCTTTCATATTTGAGGTATATATGTATTATTGATTAAGAAAAAAGACTTATAATTCCACTTTAGATTTATCTAATTTAAATTTTGTGAGATTTTTTTTAAAAAAATAGTTGAATAAATTCTTTTTTAAAAATAAATAAATAAATAAATTTGGTCATGCAACCGATTGTGTTTTTTCTACTCAAAACTCTTAACATATTATTTTCAATCTAAATATGAGGACACTTAAGTTAGAATTGTGATATGGAATAATTTTAAAGATTAAAAGTGAAAAATTTAGTAGAAATTTGATAAAATTATAAGATATAAGATAAAAAAAATTTAATAGTAAAGATTAAAGTTTGATAAGAAAATCAAAATAATAAAAATATATATTAAAAGAAAATTTAAAAAATATATTGCATAAATGCTAAACGAATAGAAGCAGTAAATTATAAACACATAATAATAATAATAATAATAATAATAATAATAATAATAATAATAATAATAATAATTAGTCACAATCATTATTAACGTCCGGATATATTTATCGCACTTTTTATACTTTCAAGCATTTTCATCTTTTAGGAACACATTTGTTAGTGAAGTAGGAAGACTAAAAATAAAAAAAAATTATGACAAATATGTCCCTATGCTAGCAATCCACGTTGACAATCATTTCAGTGACAAATTTGTCCCTCCGTGTCACATAGTCTATTTTATTAATGGTGACAGACAAAAGTTTACAACAGGACATTTGTTGCACTTTTTACACTTCCAGAAACTAAATTTTGTATTTTTATCTATGCAAAACTACAAGAAAGGGTAAATTATATATAAATAGATGAAAAGTCATATTCCAAAGATTATGTTTTAAAACTTGACTTTCATTTTTTATTTGATTGAAGTCATTTTAAATAAATAAATTTTCAAAATAAATTTGTTTAGAAAAGAGGTTAAAACATAAGGGAGACGTGATTCTACTCAAGACTTTAGGAAAACAAAGTTAAAAAAATTAAAATATAAAAAAAAAAGTGGTAAGAACTTGTTCATAAACTTAACCGTACAACTTATGAAAAATTGGAAATCAGCCGAAAAAAAGTTTACAGAAAGGTCATTTTATTTTTGTAAACTAAATTGAGAATTGAAGAAACTCTTTCAAACACTCCCAGAGTCATTCATTGAACGGATAAGAAAATCAAGAACAGAATACTGTTCAAGGCTTGTGCAAAATTGGCACTGAAACATTGAAATCTAAAGGGTAAAACATCATCCCTTTTGATTATCCACAAATTGGAAATCGATATTATTCTAATTTGAAGTCTTCGCTTAAGTAATCATGACAATCCAAAACATTATATACTGCAGGGAGCAAAGCAACCTATTAAATTTCATATCAACCACATATTGCATCAGTATCTGGCCTGCAAAATATCCCATACTTCACTTATCACAGTTTTTTTTCTATTGATGCTTTTTGCTCCTTGGCCTCTATAATCCTTTCTCTCCAACGGTAACAAAATCAGTTATCTAAAGACTTAAACAAATGCAGGAAATAGAAAACATTAGGTATTAGCAGTTAGCACACACGCCCTCATGTTAATGCTTTCTTTGAGTCAATCAGCATTGCATTTAAGTCCTCTTCAGAATTCAGAGTATTTGCAGCAGTTATAAGCATGTCCATCATTCCTCCAACATTGTCTAATTCCCGTCCTCGCTTTTTGTTCCATTTCTTGTCAATATCTTCATTTGGCTTTGAATCATTCTGACCAACTTTCCCTTTGTTACTCTCATACGCCTTTCTTGCCTGGCGTATTGCCTGTATCCCTGCCTCACATTTTATGCAGAACCATTTCCCTTTCGGAATAGAATTTTGTGGAGGTTTCATACAGTAGACGTGGTATGCATGATCACAGGCATCACAGAGTACAATCTTATTGTCATCTTTGTCGGTGAGGCAAACTTGGCATATACAAGAAGGGCAATACCAACAGTGACCATATGACTTTAGCTGCTTACTTGACAAACAACTTACATGGTAGTATTTACTAGGGCAAAAAGAGTGACCACAGATTTTTACTTTTTCACCATCCACCGCCATTTTACAAATTTTGCAGTCGGATGAGTTTCTCCTATCTGTGGAAATTTGAATCCCATCATAAGTACAATTTGAATTCTCTTCTAATTCATTCAGTGTTTCCTCATTTGTAGGGATGTTTTCCTCACCAACAATATCATCCAGGGTCTTCAGGGCATTCAACCGTTCACACACCACACAATTCTTGTGTCGACATCCAATTCCATTAGCAGTACAATTGGCACAGAACCAGCTTTTGTAGGGTATTTCCTTCACAGCAGGCTCAATACAGGACAGATGATACATCTCCTCACATGAATCACAAACCAAACAGTCTGTCCCATCTGCTTTGTCTCCACAATGCCAGCAAGTGCCAAGTCTGAATGCAACACATTCTACTGTCTGCTCTGGTTTCATGTGAGAGATGGATTCCTGGTTACAGAGCTGTTTGACATGACAACATAAAAACAACTTTAAGTTTAATATATCCCAAGCAAAATTTCATATCGAATGAAGTACACTTGCTACTGATTGAGCAACATAAAAAGGCAGAGCTTTTGCAGTTTAAACAATCCTGTGCACAATAGATAGGCTAAGCTTGGAAAAACCCAGAAAGCTCTTAAAAATCAAACAAGTTCCCTGACTGCTGATTACAGTGAATTTTTAGATGCCAGAGGATTGATAAGGGATAAACTCTGGCCATACAACCACAACTCATTCTTCATTCATTTAGTCTTTCAAGAAAGAAAAAAAAAAAGCAACAAAAATAAAAGGAAGAAGAAAAGAGAAGAAACATTGGTCTTTGATCATGCAGAAATAGGTGTTAGGGATGAGGAATCTCTAATCTATGATATAGCTAAGACATAACAGAACAAAAAGGACAACCAATTTTGGTCTCAGATCTTATGCATTTGACCAGAGTTGATTAATAATCAATATCATGTGTCTCTGTCATGTAATTTACAGCATTGGTCTGTCAGAGTAGCTAGAAGGTGCAAAGGAAAAAAGGGTTGCAACTTTGGTTTCTTTATTCTTAATGGTTAAAAGGAGATCGACAACCGAGTGGGGGAGGGAGAGCAAGCCAGAGTTGGAGCAAAGCATCCTCAGTGGAATTTGGACCTTGCATTATGTCCCCATAGAGATTTGCTGTCACTTGAGCTAAAAGACTCTTCAGGGTTTGCTTCTTAATTTTATTTCATGTTTTTTTAACAAAACTGAAACAGTTATTCTTCTCTTTTTTTCAAAAATACCAGGGCATATATGCATGTATTTTATTTTATACTGTATCTTCCAATACAAAAACTGTAACTTATGATATTACAATAAAAATAATAGTCTCCTGTACATATTGCATAGAATAATGGCAGAGGTATGAGAGGATTAGGAATCTGTGCAAAAAAATTATCCAATTATCAAAGCTTCCTTAACTCTGATGCCAAAACAAAATTTATCTAAATATTAGATTTATCAAACTTGATCCGGATAAATGCATTATCAGCATATGAAATATCAGAATAAAAATTTAATACTCTTACCACTTCCTTTTCATCTTCAAAGGAACTCTGCGCTGAAATTCCCACCTGACAATAAGGAAAAGATATGATCAAAAAAAGACAAGAAAAAACATAACGCATAGCTAAAAAAGAATAAAATTCAGAAGCAAAGAAAAAAGAATGGAACTTAGGTGCTGTGGCAAATAACTACAAGAGTTTTCTTTACCTGCTCACAGAAGGAAGCTTTTGACATGTTGGAGAGACTCCTGGCCATAGCAACAATCTGATTTCCAGTACTTTGAAGCTTTCGCCAAACCTAGAAATATCGACAATGTCATGTCATGTAAAATAAGAAATTAAATTCTCCTGTCACCGGCTCAAAAGCTATAAAATTAACAAGCACTCTAAAGAAATATCCTTAAACAACACTGAAGATTATGGATGATTCTGATTAGGCAAAGATTATAGATGGTTCTGATGCAATCAAGTTGATAGGGGTTATCATAATTTATTCAGTTTAGGAAATATTGTAGCACATAAAAATTGTAGGACCTATTTTTTTTCATTATTTAGCTAGGTTTGTCTCTTCTCATTAATTAGCTCTGGACAATCTGATTATATCTGATTTCGGTGTAGCAAATATGGGCCAAGAAATCATCGGTGAATCTTCTCACCACCTGTATTGAATTGTATAATTGTAAACACTGTATCACTATACTAGAGTAAGTGCCTGCAGCTGCGTACATGCACAGAAAAAGGCAAAATGTTCAAATAATAAATAAAATGTTTTGTATGAAATTAACATTAATGCCATTAGGCGGGAAATTTTCCACCAAAAAGCAACACGTGGAAGAGGATTGGACAGTTTTATTATATATTAGGATTAGGATTACAACTGAGAGAAGTGAATTCATTCATTAGTTCTTCATGGTATCGAAGCGCTCTCAAATACAAACGAAACCCTAAATTCCTGCCATGGCTTCTGACACCAGCAGCCTCTCCAACATCACCTCTCCATGGTATCATATGACTTTTTATGGTACCAAAGCACTCTCAAATGTGAATGTATGAATACATGAATTTTAATGATGTCAAAGAAAAATCAAACAAGACCGCTTCAAAGGATAAGCATTTTCTTCAAGATTAATTCAAGATTGCTTCAACAAACAAAGTCTTGTTTCAAGATTCACTAAAGATCAAGTTTTGTCTCAAAACAAAGAGTTTCAAATTCATGCAAGGCTCTGGTAATCGATTACCAGGAAGTATAATCGATTACTAGAAGGGAAAAATGAAAAAGAGTTGTTGAAAAGGGTTTTGAATTTGAATTTTGAACATGTAATCGATTACCATATGTCTGTAATCAATTACCAGCAACGAAACTCCTGAAATTCAAATTCAAAAGTCATGACCCTTCAAATTATAACTGTGTAATCGATTACACAAATATAGTAATTGATTACCAGTGGAGAGTTTTCAGAAAATCTGCCAACAGTCACATCTTTTTATTGGAGTTGTGAATGGCCATCAAAGACCTTCCAAGAGAACTTCATTGTCAAATGCTCTCTCAGAAGAAACTCTTAGGTAAACACTTG
The DNA here is from genome assembly GCF_004193775.1 of Glycine soja. Taxonomy (NCBI): domain Eukaryota; kingdom Viridiplantae; phylum Streptophyta; class Magnoliopsida; order Fabales; family Fabaceae; genus Glycine; species Glycine soja. The sequence goes on along the minus strand of NC_041015.1, from coordinate 29,577,978 downwards.
TAAATCCATTAAGAGTTTCTCCATGGACTTCAATTCTAATATCCTTCGCTTCAAGAGAAAAATCTTCTTTCTTTTTTCTCATTCAAAGAGATTGATTAAGGAACTAAAGATCTCTTAAGTTGTAAGGATTCCTGAACACAAGGGATGGGTTGTCCCTGTGTGGTTCAGACTTCGTAAACGGATTTTTACAAAGGGAGTGGAAAATCTCAAGTGGGTTGCTTGAGTACTGGACGTAGGCATAGACTTTGTCGAACCAGTATAAAAACTGTGTTTGTATCCTCTCTTCCCTTATCTCATTTATTTTGTTGTAATCAATTTTGTCTTGTATGTTTAAAGAACATTATTAAATCGATTGTTGCTTCTTCTGCATTCTAAGCCTATCCTTCTTAAGTTATTGAGGCCACTGAACCAACAAGTGGTATCAGAGCAGGATTCTTATATAAATTTTAAAAACTTCAAGAATAAATATGGCTTCATCCAACTTTCCATTTCCTGAGAAAATTCTATCAATAGGCTCTTATGTTCAATGGTGAGGGTTACCATTATTGAAAAACCCGAATGCAAATCTTTAAAGAAGCCATAAATTTAAAGATATGGGAAGCCATTAAATTTGATTTTTTTATTCCTATAATGGTAGAGAGAAATGCAACTACATAAAATAAAAAAACTAGAGAAGAAAGAAGATGATGATGAAAGAAGAAAGAAGATTTCTCCTTAGTCCCAAAATGTTGAATGCAATCAATCTGAGCACATGAGATTCAATTGTCCTGTCTTCAAAAGAAGAATGAAAAATCTGACGAGAAATTTCAAAGAGAAGAAAATAAAGGATACATCATTTGGAAAGATAATGTCATAAATTCTTCAAGTGATTCAGAGAATAAAATCGTAAGTCTGAATATCATGATAAAAGACTATGAAAACGGAGAAAAGCAAAGTCGATACATTGATAACAATTTCTCCAAACACATGGCATGCATCAAAGTTTATTCATATTTCTCCCTAAGTTAAGTGGATATGTGATTTATGAAGACAACAAACAATGGCCACATTTCTCCCCAAGAAAAGTGAATATGTGATTTATGGAGACAACAAAGGTCACTTGATCAACAAGTCTAACAAGTGATATCAAATGATACCAACATGTCACTTGTCTTTGATTGATTACTTTTTATACTTGTTTTCTACTTGAGTTTAGACTATTCTGGATGATTGTGATTGAATTTGATTGATTGTGTTTTTTGATTGATGTGTTTATCTTGATTGATATTCAATTTTTGTTAGTTTGATGGATTATATTTTATATTTGATTAATTGTGTTTGATGATTGTTCTTGATTGAGTTTTGATTGTCTTTGATGGTTGTTCCTGATTGAATTTTAGATTGTCTTTAAAGAATCTATTAAACTTTTCAAATTAATTTCATATTTTAAGAAAACTATATTAAATTTAGAAAAGGAAATTTTGAAATTGAAATTTGAAATTTTGAATTTCAAAATTGAAATTTGAAAATTAAAATTTAAAATTTGAAATTAAAATTTGGAAGTTAAAAATGGAAGTTAAAGTTGAAGTTGGAAGTGAAAGTTGGAAGTTGGAAGTTATAAATGGAAGTTATTGAAAGTTAGAAGTTGGAAATTGAAGTTATTAGGAGTTGAAAGTTGAAAATGAAAATTGAAAATGAAAATTGAAAGTTGGAAGGAAAAGTTACTGGAAGTTGAAGTTGGAAGTTGAAGTTTGAAATTTCAAATTTAAAAATTGAAATTTAAAATTTATAATTTGAAATTTAAAATTTGAATATTTTTTTAATAGAAATTATTGTGCATAGTTAGTTGATTGTTAATTTAATTAATTTGATTTGAAATGTTTGATGATTGATTATATTTGATTGTGTTTGATTGATGTGTTATTGTACTTATTTTTGCTTGATTAATATTGAATGATTGTTTTAATGTTTTTTTATATCACTTGATTCTCATACATTGCAACAAGTGATAACATTTTTCTCCTCTCTATTCATAATTTGTTTTTTATGTTAACAAAGGGGAAGAGATAGATACAAGATATATGAAATCTTTATAAAACAACTTTTTATATATGAAATCTTCAACTGTTTCATATAAGCAATCATTGCAAAACAAAGGGGAGTAAAACTATATACAAATGAATTTTTTTTTTTGTTCCTAACCTACAGGTGGTTGTCATCATCAAAAAAGGAGAGAATGTAAATTATGAAGATTTTGATGATGTCAAAAAGATCAAGTCTTGGATAATGAGTGTCATCATCAAAAAGGGGAGAATGTAAATCATGCATTGTTTTGATGATGTCGAAAAGAAATCACTTGATTGTCATCATCAAAAAGAGAGAATGTGAATGTATGAATACATGAATTTTGATGATACCAAAGAAGAATCAAACAAAACTGCTTCAAAGAATAAACATTTGTTTTAAGATTAATTCAAGATTGTTTCAACAAATAAAGTTTTGTTTCAAGATTCACTAAAGATAAAGTCTTGCCTCAAAACAAAGAGTTTCAAAGTCATGGAAGGCTCTGATAATCGATTACCAGAAGGGAATAATGAAAAAGAGTTGTTGAAAAGGATTTTGAATTTGAATTTTAAATATGTAATCGATTACCATATGTCTATAATCGATTACCAACAACGAAACTCCTGAAATTCAAATTAAAAAATCATGACCCTTCAAATTATAACTGTGTAATCGATTACACAAATATTGTAATCGATTACCAGTGGAGAGTTTTCAGAAAATCTGCCAACAGTTATATCTTTTGATTGAATTGGTAATGGTCATCAAAGGCCTATAAATAGGTGACTTGGACACGAATTCTCAAGAGAGTTTTGCTGGTCCAAAATATTTTATTCTCTCAAAAGGAAATGAGAGAGATTCCAAAAGAACTTCATTGTCAAATGCTCTCTCAGAAGAAACTCTTGGGCAAACACTTGCAAATCTATTAAGAGTTTTTCCATGAACTTCAATTGTAATATCCTTTGCTCAAGAAAAAATTCTTCTTTCTTTCTTCTCATTCAAAGGGATTGATTAAGGGACTGAGGGTCTCTTAAGTTATAAGGATTCCTAAACACAAGGGATGAGTTGTCCCTGTGTGGTTCAGACTTTGTAAACGGATTTTTACAAAGGGAATGAAAAATCTCAAGTGGGTTACTTGAGTACTGGATGTAGGCACGGATTTTGTCGAACCAGTATAAAAACTGTGTTTGCATTCTCTCTTCCCTTATCTCATTTATTTTGTTGCAATCAATTTTGTCTTGCATGTTTAAAGAATATTATTAAATTGATTATTGCTTCTTCTGTATTCTAAGTCTATCCCTCTTAAGTTATTGAGGCCGCTGGACCAACATCAAATACTAAAGAACCCCTCTATTCCAGCCATCACTTATGACACCAGCAGACACTCCAACATCACCTCTCCAATATGAGCATTGTCTGTCAATCTAATATGAAATCTGCATGCTTTGGACATCCTCATCACGCACAGACTCAATGGCAAAAATTATCTCCAATGGTCTCCATTTGTTCCCATTTCATCAGTGGTAAAGGAAAAGGTGATTACCTTACCAGCACTGCTGATCCTCCTTCCAAGTCTAATCCAAATCCAACTAGGAACTGGAAATTGGTTGATCAACATCATGAACTTGAAAATAGGTCAAAACTTTATGTTCTATTCAACTGCAAAGGAAATCTTGGGCAGCATCAAGGAAACCTACTCAACCTGGTGAATACTTCTGAATTTTTCAAGATAAAAGCATCCTTACATCCTCCAGCAAGGTGAAACCTCTTTAACTGAATATTATAATGTCCTTACTCAGCACTGACATCAACTTGATACATTTTGAAACTGACAGTTGGAATTGCCAAGATGATCAATAAATATATAATAAAATCATGGAGGAGAGGATCTTCAAATTTTTTATTGGCCTCAATAATGACCTTGATGAAGTACAAGGAAGAATTCATGGAAGATGCATCCCTCCATGAAACTTTTGCAGTGGTTAGAAGAGAATAAAGCAGAAGAGAAGTCATGATGGAATGGGAAATCAAGGACCTCTTTCTGAAGGCGAAGATTCTGCTCTTCATGTAAACCAGAATCAGGGAAATGATGGTAGACCATGGAAAGGGAGACCATCATGTGACCTTTTCTAGAGTCTAGGACAAATTAAGGACTGTGGATACAAGTTAGAAAATTCACAGCAAACTGCTGACTGGAAACCCAAAGCTTCTGCACTGGCTCTCAAAGTTTCTGAAGATTTAACACTTGAATCTGTCCTCTTTGTTCCAAATTTGTAATGCAGCTTGTTATCTATTACAAAATTCACAATGACCATAAATTCAAACTTGAACAGCTAACTTGCTTCAGTCCCAATGGCATGTAGTAGGGTGTCTGCTTCTGTCAAAACCCATGATGATGTTATGCTATGGCATTTTAGATTGATGATCATGTATCCTGCAAAGTTGTTTCCATCCTTGTTTGTCCATAAAAATCTAATTTTTTTTTTGATCGGCAAAAATAATTATATATATATATATATATGAATAAATACAAGTACCAGAGGTACTATGTACATAAGTAGAATACCATACACATGGTTCCTTAGTGAAACTGCTACAGTTTCATTAGGAACCATAATATGGCTACATAAGTAGAACAACTGCTAGAAATCCAAGAAAAGCTACCCCCTACTAATGCAAAAATCCTTGTCGAATTTGACTTGACCATTGATTAAAATAAAAATCTAAATATATTCATGAATTCTGTCAACTAGCTAAACACACAAAAAACTTGCTTCTATACACACTTATCAACCTTCTCATCCCTTTTCAAGGTTTGGAGGCCATCCTGTGTTACAGGTGTCAAGCACTAGATGGTTCATTGCAATAGTAGATGATCAAACAAGAGTTACTTCAGTGTATCCCATAAAAGGAAAATCCAAAGCTAGATTTATATTTCAGAAATTTCACTCGACAATAACCAAGATTTTTCTATTGTGAATCATGTCTATAGACAAACCATTGATATCTAAATCCTTCTTAGTGGTTTTGCATATGTTGAGTAATTCTAAAGAGGATAGTTGGGAAATTTCCTTATGTAATTACAGTAATTAGAATATTTGTAATTACATAAAGACAATCCCTAACTATCCTCTTCACATTAACTCTAACAACAGCAAGTTTAAGAAATATTGAGTCCCAAAATGTTCCTAATTTACCATCAACTGATGATCTTGATTGATATTTCCATTGCCCATAGAAAAGCACACGGTCACACACCCAAGATTGTATATCTTAGTGTGTTATGGCAACCTTTTACATATTATGCCTTTCATTGAACTTAGAGGGGGAGAATTTAGAGAAAAAAAGGTGAACTTAGAGAAGGTAAAGCTTTATTATTAAGAGAAAGAGAATGTAATTCTTAGGTTCTGCATCATCCATGTATATATAGTCTCTTAATAGACTTGGTGGGGACTATTTCCTAGGCTGCTATTATTAAGTGCAACTGCTCATCAAACCTACCACGGTCCATGCAAACCAAACCAAAGCACTGTTGTCAAACACCATGCACAGACCTCCACCACTGAAGCACAGCTTGATACCAGGTCTCACCATCTCCTCAAGAAGCTGAGGCACAACTTGAAGGCAATTGTTCATGACACGATGGAGATAGAGAGAGGAAGTTCATGTGCAACATGCTTTTGTGCACTCTAGTGGGGATGAATGGGGACCTCCACCACAACCATAAAAGGGACCTACGAAAATTTCAAAAATATTTCCAAAATGACTTTCAGGTGTTTTCAAAATTTTCTGAAATTTTGAGTGTTTTCTAAAATTGAAAATGAAAATTCTAAGCAAGCACATTTTCTTGATCATCTTCTATTTTTATTGAAAATAAAAACAGAAAATGGTATAAGTTGTTTAAAGAGAGAGACATAGAGCATATTTGCTGAAAACCGTGTGTTTGAATGACAACACGGAGCAAGGTTTATACTGGCTTATTACAATAAATAGATATTAAATACACATAAATTAGAGGAGATTTTGTTTTCTCTAAATCGGATTACTTGCCTACAAATCTGATATATGACAAATAAAATAAATTTGATTCTGGTTTTCAACACAAGTAAACTGCCCCTTAGTTTTCTATTCTTGAAACAGATTATGAGAAGCAGTTTTTTAAAACAATCAAGCAAAAAATAAATGTTCAAACAATTATTTTTATGTTTCTGTTTTTTAAAACAAAAAATTGTTCTGGAAAATTGAAATCAAACAGGCCCTCAATTTCACAGAGAAAATATATCCTTGGTTTACTAAAGAAAACTAGAATACTTGGGTTCAAACCAACAAATACCCAAGTGGATCCAATCTAAAAATCAAGTTTAAAGGAAGGAGACACACTATTGACAAGGATATCAAAGACATTTGGAATAAGTTTTCTGTACTACTACAAATACAAATCCTCTTACAGAGAGGATGGACAGGGAGAAACAATGAACCATAAATAAAAATTACTACCATAAAAGAAAGTACAAAATATCCTAGCTTAATCGCAGCATCCTAGAGAGCTGATTTCCTAATTTGTAGAATATTCACACTCTAACCTAATAAAACAGAATATTTACAGTAATAAAATAAAATCAAACATTTATTGATGGATGCTAACAACCCCCTGCCCCACCCCTAACAAAAAACATTTTCTTGGAGATATCCTCCATGGACAGCTTGTCAATTATTGTTGGAAAGCCACCTTAATTGCGGATACCCCTAACCAGCCTTAGTTTCAGCCTCTTTGGGGGCTACCTTAATTGCAACCTCAAGGATGGTGGTTTAGTCCCACATCAACTAAAGATATGGCTTAAATAGAGCTTATAAAGCTTGAGCAGTCCTCACCTTACAAGCCAATTTTGAGGGGTTGAGTTAGACCCTATGCCCAAATTCTAAGAATTATACTCTCAAATTGCTTTTTGAATAAACCTATGGTTATTATGTGATAGATACCCATTTAGTAACATAATTAGAGTTAGTTAGTTGAGGGCAAGAATAATTAGAGAAATAAGGCATGCTGCCTATAGATAGAAACGGATTGAGGGAAGTACTTGGTCAATTGGCGAGTTAGCATTATGGATAGGGTAAATCATGGATCTCTCTAATATCCAGGGAATTTACTATTCTTTGCATAGTTTCAGTTCTTGGTATTGTACCCATGTTGTGGCAGGATTGTGAACTAAGCTTCATCAATAAAAATTTGTACTTTTTACTCACAAATCTAATCCAATTCTATCAATTAGTATCAGAGCCTTCCCCCATATCTATTACATGCAAATGAGTGGCACAAGTGGTGAAGGTGGCATTGCAGTGTTTCTCGGAACTAATCAAAGGGATAGTGCACAGAAAACTTGCATGGCATGGCCACTAGGGTTGCAGAGCATGGTGGGATGTTGGGATCCAATTGTAAGGCATGGGACTTGAGTCCCACATTATGGGATTCTAGTGTGGGTTTGATAAGGCCTTGGACTCTCCAACTACAACAGCTAGCTTTCGTGATGTGGTTCTCCCAAGGTTTTGATCGTAATGTCGACAAATTTGATCTTTGGTTGGAGTATAGGAATGCAAATCTAACCTTCTCTATTTCCTCCTTAACAAAATGCCTATCGCCTTCCACATGCTTCATTCTGTATAATACTGCTAGTCTTCCCAATTCGCATCCCTGTACATTTCCACCATCAGGCATCCATTTCTCTGTATAGCATTCCTCTCTTCAGAGTTGCCTTTAGGCACCTTGCTCAGGATCCTATGCACAAATCCATTATGCCATTCATCTATATTCTACCTCTGTTACTCCTAACCACCACACTGGTTTTCACTCCTCTAAGTAAACTAGATTTCCTCCAATGAAAGTGCAGTATCCAAAAGTTGACCTTCTATGATGTCCGCCTTCATCTTATGCATAAATGTTACATGCACATGCTATGATGGCTTTCTCAACAAAGCTGCCACTTTTCTTTACTTGAATGGCTTGTTTGTAACACCCCACAAACTTTTAAGATTTTACTCAATCTATGTTGAGATTTTTGTGGGATCATTTGCCTCTTGCAAATTACCACAATACTCGTTATGGTTATCTTCAATCCTTAATAAAAAAACTATGTCTTTTGGTCAAGTTTAAATGAAAAGTGTATCCTCCTTAATGATGCATCTTTCTCTAAATTGTTTGAGCATTTTACCCTTCTCCTTCCCTTGACATAAAACTTTTCCATGCCTACTTGGATGGAAATGGTGGAACTTGGCACTCAAACATTGACCCAACCAGTATTTCGAGTTCTTTATCAATGAACTGCTCACTACTTATACCCTTAAAAAAACCCATAAAACATGGCAAGATTAGTTTATGGTGATTTAAACAAGGGAAATTGATATGCAAATGGCAACATAGAAAATTGAAAATTTCTGATCGTTGGGTTACTTTTTGAATTTTTTAAAAATGGAAGATTTTAAAAGGAGTTGGGGAGAGTGATAATTTTGCATAAAATTTAAAAAAGAAATAAATTGATTAGAATCCATTTGGAAAAATCAAATGAAAGGAATAGAAAAGTGTGTAAGTGAACAAAATGAGTGAAATTTGAGGTTTGAGTTGTGAAATTATCTTGCCACTTGATTTGCTATATATACAATTTTTAACAGTAAAACTTTATGACATTAATCATTTTTTCATTCACAATTTTAACGTAGAAGTGAAATGGTAGAATTTTTTTTTTACTGATCACCATTTTTAACATTTAGATCTTAATGTTCCCAATTTTATTGACTTACATCCATTCCAACAAAAGAAATAACTTTCATGCATAATTCCAACTACTCCCAATTACTCACCATTTCAATCTCCTAGCCACTCACCTCTAACCTTTCATCTCTCAAAAGTAGATCTACCTTCGATCTGTCTTGTATTTTTTTCTCTCCCCCACCATAAAAGCCATCCCTTCAATCTGTGGTGTCCAAAATGTACAGGACAGTGCCACCGAACTCTCCTCACCTTTCAGGATGTCACTAGATCATGTTGACGTGTCCTTCGCACAGGTGCTGCAAGTGCAAGTGGTGAGCACCTACTTGGCACCTATCTAATGCTGGCAGTAGGAGAGGATTCTTTAAGATATGTTGTGACAGCATGAAGGAGTTGTAAGCATGTGAGGATCAATTGGATTTGACTGCAGTTTTACCCCATGGTTCTAGAATGGGATGGGCGGATGGCAGGGGAGGGTTTGTTTTTCATTGCAACTGGAATTCTACCCTTCAAAGCATATATTTTGGTGGGCTCATTGCCACATGACTGCTCTACATCAAACAACAGATTAATGCACAAAAGATAGGAAAAGGAAAAAGGAGTGTGCTAGACATCAACATGTGGCTGATCATGTTGGTATTGATCCTCGTTGGGGTTGTGCTCGAAGGATTTGGATATGGCTGAATGTGCTAGTCTTGGTACTCACCGCACATTAAGCTTTTTTATCTTTTTGGGTACTTAAATTTGTTGCTTTCACAATACACCTTAAATGTCAGGCCTGTGTTGTATGATTTGGAAAGGTTTCTTGAAGAGGATGCAGTTCCTTGTGTAATTTGCAACTAAAACAACTCTAGTGATGATATTCAGAATGAAATAGTTCCTTATTTGAAAAAAATGAGTTATGCAACTCCCATTAGAGTTTCTCTAACATATCCTAGATCTCACCTATGATTATTGCACTTACAAGTAGGGAATTTTGGTAACATGAAGAAGCAAAAAGCAATCAATGGTAGCATGCAATAGTGCTCAAACTCGAAGTCCAAACAATGGCACATGGCACATGTGAGAGAAGGTGACAGAAAAGGATAATGAGCTTAAGATCACAAGCAAAGGACCAAAAAAGTTATTTTGTAACAATCAAGCAAACAATAAGAATTGCAAAGAATTCGAATTTTTACAACAAACCAAGCATGTGGAGATTGATAGACACTTCATTATGAAGAAGATAGAAGGAGACTCAACACTAACTATACTCTTTCAAACCTTCAAATTGCTATACTCGCAAAGGCTTTAAAAAGTATAAAAATAAGTTCCAAGCTGGGATTAATCAACATCTACTTCCAGCTTGAGGGGACATGAAGATTAGGGATGGTTATGGTTAGGCAATGAAGATTATGGACAGTTCTGAATTCTGATAAGGACATCAGGTTAATAGGAATTATTATAATCGATTCCTGAATCAGATAATGTAAAGGTCCAAAGTTTTTCCCTTATTTAGTTAGGTTTGTCTCCTCCATTAATTTATCTCTATATAGTCCGACTATATCCAATTCAAGTGCAACATATCTGGGCCAAGAAATCATGAATGAATCTTCTCATCACTTTTCACAATGATATATTAAAATAGAGAACAATGAAAATCATCTGTTTCTTTAGATACTAATCCTTGAAGCAAGACATGAGAACTTAACCCTGTCAACTTACAGTTTATGTGAATACCAAGCAACATTGTAGTTTGAAAAAAATTATAAATAAACATAAGATGCCTAGGCACCAAAGTAGCTCTGAAGATCAATGATAAACAACAAAGACAAAAACAACCCAGAACTATATGAATCCAATAGAAAAACTCCCAAATCCAGGTCAACCCACTAGAACTTTAGGGATCAAGCAATATAAAAAAAATATTTAGCAATCCTCTCAAGTATCAATTTTTTAATGTATTACCCCATTTCCTCAAGCAACTGACTGATACTGGTCTTGCAATTACAATCCGTGTTTTTTTTTCTCAATTAGGGGAAAATTAACTTTCTCAATTTTACACTGTAATTCCATTAATAGGGCGATCTTTAAAAAATGCAAACATTCAAGGAACTTTTTCTCTGCATTAACAAGGGGTTTTGCTTTAAAAATGGATTATTTAAATCGATATATCATTTGTTTTCACTGTGCTTTATGATTAAAAAATAAACCTGCTTAGTTCCCAATGAAAGGATCTCTTTGAGGAAGATAATAGATAATTGGATGCAAAAGATATTCATGATTGTTGATTAAGTTTTCACCAAAAAAAAAAAAGAGCAAGCCAAAACAAGCACACCATCATCATGACACTAAGGTAAACCACATATTCAGTTATTTAAATTTTTCAAATTTTCTCAAGTAAAATCATATAGCCGGGTAAAAATTGACAGTAAAGAGGCTATTATTATAAATTACCTGTTGAACATCAGATAGGAAAAGTGTAGGCGATTGTTCATAAGCTTGCCCCTTCATCCTTGAGTTTATCAAACTAAAGTCAAATACAGTTTCAGGTTTCGTTCCTTGGAAATTTTCAAGTAGCACTTTACATAATGAACTGAACTTTTCAGAGGCTAAGATATCGCGGAACACACGCTGGCACCCCTCAGTTGTATCACGGCCATTTGACTCACTAGAAAATCCGTTGTGCACAACATTTTCATGTCCATTAGCTTCACTCTGTAATCTATAAAACAAACTTTCTAATTGCGGAGAGCACTCCTGACCATCTTTGACAATTTTAAGAGTTTCCTGCAGAAAAATAAGAGCAGAGTAAAACTGAAGGAACAAAAGTGAATTAGGGCAAGTAGTGTATGCAGGATATGTGTAGTTCTAACTGCAGAACCAACCTTCATTGTAGGGGCACAACTAATTTTAGGACAGCTCATGAGTGCTTCCCTTATACACCACTTCATGCCACCATTGTCATTGCCTAATGAATGATATAAATGCTTTAGTACAACATTCCCCCAATGGTCATGTGAATGATCTTTTGAAGTGTTGCCAACAGCTAAATCAAATGGTTTCTTCACCGCCTACAATCATGAGAAAATTTCAAATACAGCTTTGCAGAAAGAGCCAAGAAAGTGTATTTAGTGTGCTCTTGAAGTCATGTATGGGCGAAGACCAGAATCATCACATGATATATTGTGAAGCACAAATGTAGATTACAGCCAAATTTTCTCTTTTCCCACACATTAAATACAAATGCTACTATAATAGTAACTAGTAAAAAAAATAATGTAATTCAAGCAAAGTAATGAGTGGACAAAATTAAACCCCACTGGCTGGAGTAATTACATGCAATAAAAGAAATTATTATAATGTAAGATAGCAAAAGGGAAAACAAATTATCCATCATTCTTCCCACACCCCCACCACCACCCAATAAAAAAAGACAAATCTACTAAATATAAATTACAATTTCTGCTAAAAATAAGCAATTTATTTTTCTCAACCCATTACTCAAATTAAATATCTTATATCTTAAAACATACAATCAGTGTCATTTTCTCCTTAACCTTGAAAGTTGTATTACCATTATTAATATAATCATTGAGAATCACATCATTCCTGCATAAATCAAGCAAATTAGCCCCCTCCTAGTGATGCAATCCTACCCCGCAAGGGCATTGGATAGAAAACTCCAAGTAGATTGGGCCAGATATGCAAGAGAAGGCCCTAGGGTTCTTATGAGCCTTAGGGTAGATTTCGGGCCCATGGGCTAAGTACGAGCCCACTTATCTTTGTAAATATTAGATTAAGGTTTCATTATTTTTGGGCCTTGTATTTAGGGCTCCATAATGTAGGTAGGATACCCTAGAAATATAGGATTTTTCAGCCCTTGTATTTTAGGGCACCTAGACTAGTTTTTGTATTAGGGGTAGTTTTGTAATTTCACATGCACTAAGTGGATATTTGATGTGTGTGATTGGAAATAAATTTAATTGAATTGGTAGAAGCCCAATCCAATTAAATTTTAGAGGGAGAGGTGAGCATTTGCTTACTACACCCATTGCCACATCATATAGTCACACTTTGTGCATGTCCTTCATGCTTTTCATGCCTCATGACACCTAAGCACACTTAGTGGAGAATCTTGGAATTGATCTTGGATTAGTGGGCTGAACCATAACTAAAATTCACTAATCATAATTAGTGAAATTTTGGCTCCAAAGTTTGGCTCCACAAATTCAATTTCAAATTCAAATGAAATTTGAATTTCCCTCCAATTTTGTGTGACACTTAGGTTATAAATAGAGGTCATGTGTGTGCATTTTTTTCAACTTTGATCATTTGAATATTAAACTTCAGATTTCAAAGCTCATTTAGAGCACAAAATTTCGTGCTCTTCTCTCCCTCTCCCTTCATTCATCTCCTTCTTCCTCCAAGCTCTTATCCATGGCCTCCTATGGTGGTGAGCTTCTTCTAGACTCATCTTCTCCTTAAAGTGGCGTCTCCTCTCTCTCTCCCTTTCTCCATTCCGCTGCCATTCATCTTCAAAGAAGCAAAGGAATCCATTGATGAAGAAGATCCTAGGCCTACAAGCTCCAATGGAGCTTGCATCACCTAGGCTCCTACAACAAAAGTTAAACAGAATCTGGCTCCCCCTCAATAAATCCAAGGTTCCATGTAAATTTCTTGTCCAGTACATTATTTTGAAAATACAGCACATAGGTTGCAATTCAGCCTCATTAATCTTCATCAACAATGTACATACAGGAGGATTTGATCTTAGCATAATAGCAATGCCAAACATTAACTTTGCAAATTAGTTCTCTCGTCATTGAAACGTAAATTATGACCCATAACCAAAATACATCCTTCCCTAGTGTCTGAATGAGTACACTGCTCAAAGTTGCAACTCCATTTTGAACATAATAAAATTTTAACTTAAAAGGCATAGCTGCTCTTGAGCACAGTATCTACAAAACAAGAAGAAAAAAATCTTCAGATTCTTTTCATGTGTGGATGTTGTCCTCATCATTTTTGTCCTAAAATTCACAAAATTAACCAACAATAACCTACCTAAGTGTGAAACAAATGCAACTCATGGTGAGGTTAGTTAGGGTATTCTTACAAACATCTAGTCCATTTATTGAACTAAGATTGTGTGTGTGCTTTTGTCTGAGTAATTCCATATCTTTAAAGCATTTACAAATTAAGACTTAAGAGCAGAACAACATAAACATTAGCAGAATTCAGTATTTCTTCTACTATAACATTAGCATTCAGCTTTATGTTTCTTCGGTATCACTCAGCTTAATAAATCTTCTACAATACTCACTACCATAGATTAAGAAGCCACTGTAAGAAACCAAACACCAGAAACCTGATATCTTAGGTTAGAACAAATGCCTTAGGAAGCAGCTAAAGAAACAACCACTGCACTACATTCATCCAAATATAGCCAGAGTAAAATCAGCCATAAAAACCAAGGAAGGATAAAATCTTTCTGCAATCAATACTTTTTCAACTATATGACTAAACAACCCAATCCATATAGAACAGGAATGCCCGTGACACTCTTGCAAATTATTCCATAGCTACAAATTATAAGCACATGTGCATCTTACAAGCTGATTGACCTCTTTTCTACATAAACATAAAAATCTAGCAGCTTGCAGCTTAAGAATTCCACAAAAAGACATACATAACAAATGAAATCTCTTATACAGTGCGACAAGTAGCAATACAGAACCATCACAGGCACACATGTCGTAAAAGCAGTAGAGAAAACCTGTACCAACAGTTGACTTGCAGCTCCCATATGTTTTCTGCTGTTCTCCTGGACTTTAAATTCTGAACTTGACTTTGCATGCTTGCGCCTCTTGTATGTTTGAAAACACTCAACTGCACCAGAGTTCCCTTCATCTGCATTTGCCACTACATTATTAACAGTTTCATTCTTCAAGCAGTGATCCTCTTGACCTTCAGTAACACCATTCCCATCTGCAATGACCACCTCATTATTTACAGCTCCATTCTTTGAGCCATGAACTTCTCCACTGTAAGCAACACCATTCCCATCAACAATTGCCACCTCATTATTTACAGCTTCATTCTTTGATCCCCAAACTTCTCCATGTTCAGTAACACCATTCCCATCAGCAAATGCCACCCCGTTAACTTCATTCTTTGAGCCTGAAACCTCTCCATCTTCAGCAGCAGCACTCCCATCAGCAATTGCCACCCCACTATTTATAACGCCATTCTTCAAGGTCCAAACTTCGCCTTCAGCAACACCATTTCCACCCTCAGTTTCCATCCCATTATTTACAGTTTCATTCTTCAAGTCCTGAACTTCTTCACCTTCAGCAAGACCATCTCCACCTTCAACCGCCACCCCATTATCTACAGCTTCCTTCTTCAGATCCTGAACTTCTTCACCTCCAATTGCCACCCCATAACTTACAGCTCTATCCTTCAAGCCCCGATCTTCTTCGCCTTCTGCAACACCACTTCCACCTAAAATTCTCCCCCCATTATCTCCATCTTCAGAACCCAACCTCCGATCCAACCCAACCCCTTCACCATTATCACCGTTGCTACTTCCATCCTCAGCTTCCATCTAACCAGAACCCCAATTTCCAAAGCCTCACAAGCAAGAAATTAGGGTTTCACGGCAAACAGATCCAAAATTCCCCAAGATTCGTCTCTCACCAACTTCAACCACAACAACACTGAAATGAAAACCAGAAATACCCAAATTACCAGCACACTTCAACTCAGAACTCACACACATACACACACACACACACTTCAATCATCACCATCAAGATGCATGCAGTGTAAGCAGAAACAAAATGTCAACAGAACCAACACAAACAAAAACATCAAGACCCTTTCGTTCCACAAAATTCAGTAAATAAAAAAAGCAAAAAAAGGTAAAAAAAAAAAAAAAAAAACTAAGCACCCCCAAAGCTTTTATTTATTTACCACACAAGAAGTGAGTTACTGAGAAGCGAAACGGAAATAGAGGAGGAAAATTGAGAGGAAGAAGAAGCGCTTACGGAAACTGAGGTTTGAGAAAGTGGCTTTACGTAACGGAAATTGAAGAAATGAGAGAGTGTGTTGAAATATTTGTTGGGAAGTTGAAGCAGCAGCAGCAGCAGCAGCTGAAGAAGAAGAAGCTGGCTTTCTTATCCTTCTTTGTTTTTTTGAAATGCAACCGTTTTGCTCTATTTCGCCGGTCATTTCTTTTCACCTTTTAGTCTTCATTGTTATTTTTTTAATTGTAAGAGGAGAGCACGTGGTCGGCTTTGGGCTTCGAGAAAGACCATAGAAAGAAGGGAGTTGCTAGGTGCACCCAACACATTGCTGGTGCACCCAGCACTTTTATAAAATGCCAATTTTGCCCCTGTCTTGTTTTTCTTTAAATTTACGATGCCTGTGTAATTTTTCACAGTTTACGCTTTCTTTCTTTGACTGTCGTCCAGTTTGTGTCGTTCTGGGTGATTTTTGCAAGTTTTTTCGAGGTAGCCATTCGGTGAAGGTTAAATATTGGCAGTTGTTTTTATTTCGCCGAAGGTACGCATTTTACCACTTTTTTGTGTAGATCTGTTACATATGAAAAAAAGTTATTCTTCAGTAAATTTTTTACGGAAGAACTCCTTTTGTAACCGTAAAAGACTTGTTACGGAAGAACTTCTTCCGTAAACGGATACTGCTTCTTACGGAAGAACTTCTTCCATAAGCTTTATTGTTTAATTTTTTTAAAACATGTGAAAAAATTAATAAATATGAATATTAAAATTTATAATTTTTGTATTTCATATTTTTGAAATTGTAGATAATTGGTTTAATTAAGTATAATATTAAATAATTTAAGTAAAATAATTGTATTATGTTGTAGTAGTAAAATGTTTAATTAGTTGTTAGTTATAGTGTTATATATTTTTATTGTTAATTACGGTGCAAAATATTTATTTGTTTGAAGTAATTTTTTATGAAATTAGATGTTTCATAAAATTTAATATTATTGTGTTTTAGAACTACAAAATATTTAGTTTAAGTAAATAATTTAGTTTTAAATTTTGATTGTAGTTGTATTAGTTGTTAATATGTGTGTAGTTATTATTTAGTCAATTTTTAGTTTTGCTAATATGGTAATTTGTATGTACTTGTATATGATGCATAATTTATTAATATGTCGTTAAGATGGACGAAGATCAATGGACGTATGACAATACGATGTCACAAGAAGTTCATACGGATTATGAAAATGAAGAAGAATGTGGTGTGAACCAACCACATGTTGATTGTTTGGATGCTTTTAATACTTCTCAGGTAATCGTGTTCATTAGTTTGAGTCATTTGGTTGAATGTATATTTTGTATAAAAATTAATATGTCGGGGTTGCATTGTAGGTGTTTGGTACCCGAGATGATGTTTTCCAGTGGGCTCGAATAGTTGCCCATGAAAATGGATTTGTTGCAGTGATTATGAGGTCTGACACAGATACTGATAGTAGAGGAAGAAGTTCATTTGTGTTAATTGGGTGTGAAAGGAGCGGTCTATACAAGTGTAAGAATAAATAATTTGTTAGAAGATACACTGGGAGTAGGAAATGTGATTGTCCTTTCAGGCTTCGTGGGAAACCAGTGCATGGAGGGGAAGGTTGGATGGAGAAGTTGATATGTGGGATTCACAATCATGAATTGGTCAAGTCCTTAGTTGGACATCCATACGCTGGGCGATTGACCAAGGATGAAAAGAAAATTATTGCTAACATGACAAAGCCTATGGTGAAACCAAAAAACATCTTGCTAACGTTGAAGGAGCACAATGTCAACAGTTGCACCACAATTAAACAAATTTACAATGCAAGAAGTGCATATCGTTCTTCCATTAGAGGAGCTTATACTGAAATGCAACATCTAATGAAGCTTCTTGAACGTGATCAATACATTTATTGGCATAGATTGAAGGATGAAGTCGTGGTGCGTGATCTGTTTTGGTGTCACCCAAATGCAGTAAAGTTATGCAATGCATGTCATCTAGTGTTTTTTGTAGACAATACCTACAAAACAAACAGATACAGACTCCCACTACTTGACTTTGTTGGGGTGACACCAACGGGGATGACATTCTCTGTCGAATTTGCATATCTGGAGGGTGAACGTGTTAATAATATTGTATGGGCTTTGAAACGGTTTTGAGGTCTATTTTTAAGAAACGATCGCCTCTCTGTTGTTATTGTCACTGACAGAGACCTAACACTGATGAATGCAGTGAAAAATGTGTTCCCGGAGTGTACAAACTTGTTGTGCAAATTTTACATCGACAAGAATGTCAAGGCCAAGTGAAAATCTTTAATTAGTCAAAAAAATGGATGGGAGTATGTGATGGATAATTGGGGTACTTTGGTTGATTGTCCGTCTGAACACCAGTTCGCTGAGTGCCTTCAGAGGTTTCAAATTGTTTGTTCACCTTAGCCAATGTTCGTTGACTATGTTAAGGAAACATGGATTATCCCACACAAGGAAAAATTTATTACAGCCTGAACGAATAAGGTGATGCACCTAGGCAACACAACAACAAGCAGGTATTAAAATGTTTTTTTTTCTAGTAAGGGTTATTAATAAATGGTATTTAATTGTTGTATATTTGTAATGTTTGTTGTGCATTTTAAATGCAGGATTGAATCTACTCATTGGACTCTAAAAAGAGTATTACAAAATAGCCTTGAAGACCTGTGTAGTGTTTGGGATGCCATGAACAACATGATCACGCTGCAACACGTTAAAATTAAAGCATCCTTTGAAACCAGTTCACATGTGGTTGGACATGTATTTAAAAAAACCTTATACAAGAAGCTTCTTAGAATGGTTTCAAGGAATGCTTTAAATGAGATTGCTGCTGAGGTTGAGCGTCTATGTTATCTTGGCAACGATCCCCCTTCTTGTGGTTGTGTGATGAGAAGCACGCACAATCTTCCTTGTGCATGTGAGCTATCTAGGTATATTGCTGGCAGCATTCCAATGGATTTAGTCCATATGTTCTAGAGGAGACTTTGCTTTTCATATCAAGGGTTATGTGAGGCCGAAGTCATCATCAAGGAAGAGATTGAGACCATATCTAAAAGATTTGAGGAATTTGATGTGTGTGGCAAAGTAACTTTGAAGAGTAAGCTTCGAGATATTGCATACCTTGATCAAAACTCCATGTGCCCTCCTCCATCAAAGGTCAACACTAAAGGTGCACCGAAGAAACCGATGAAAAGAAGCCAAAGATCCACAAAGCGTGATCCGTCTTACTGGGAGTATGTTGATGCTTTTCATTCTGTTCAAAGCAGCAACTCTTTAGTGAAACATAGTGCATCATCTTTTGAACTGCCAAAGCCAACAAGGATCATCCCGATGTTGGATCAATTTGCGTCATTTAAAGTTTGAGTGTGACACCACATTGACTGACTTGATAACACATTCTGATGCACGATACAGCTTGACACCACATTGGTTTAGTAAAAAACATAAATACGAAACATGTTCACGCATGTCTATTTTTTTTAAAAAAAAGTTAACCAATCTGTCAGTGAGAACCAACTATATATATGAGACACGACAAACGCTAATAAATCACACATGAACTTGTTTTCACATACTCTCCCAATTGTTACACAAAGTATGACATTTTTAGGAGAAACTAACAGTCAGACGATTGTCAACTCAAGGTTGGGTTTCATTTTTCCAAATAGATCGATTATTCACAATGATAGTGGGGTTTAGTTCCAAACTTCCACTCTAGTGCCCATTCGAGTACCAAACAACTGTGATTTTGAAACGTTAAAAACCAGAATACACAATACCCTTCAACTAACTGACAAACAATTTTTGGATGAAATTTACTACCAGCAGCCATTCACAGATACATGTAACCAAATTCACTTTCAATGAATGCAATTGATAAATGATGACGATGTCAACACAATGTTAATGTGTAATGATTAATTTTCGTGTGTTGGTTTGATTGAGTTATTATACACCATTGGAAGAACACCACGTGGAATAATAAACTTACTTGAATGCACTATGACCCCTACTCATGATGGGCTTCTGTATTACAACGTGAGGTGGAACATGCCACGCCAAAACAACTTTGTAGGTTACGCATTCATAGGAAAAAATCCTAAAAAATTTGAAATTCCTTCATGATGTACCATAGATGAACTGAAGGATTTGATAAAGCAAGTTACACCTAAAGGGATTCCCCCTCATGGAATTCATGCATCACAAACCGTAAGGCGATTGTTTTTTTGAAAACCAAGTCATTTTGAGTATTCAGACAAAGTTATCAAATTTGAAATTAGTGAGCTGAAAACTAATGATGACGTGCTGAAGGTCTTACTACAGTCTAACTATTGGAAACAATTTGGGCCAATAGAAATTTTAGCTGTTTTTACTAAACAGGTTATGGAAATCGAAGACGACAAGCCTACGTCGCTACAGGATTGAATGCAAGTTTTATTTCCTAGTTTTTCATGCAAATTTTATTTCTTTCCAGCATGTTGAAGTGAATGTAATGTTTGAATTTGAGGGGAAAAAATGTGTTTGGCTTTTTTTATGATTATTGTAGTTTCTAACACAGTTGTAGCACACATGTATTTTTATGATACCAAGGTTAGACAAGTGGCGGTGACCGCAAAAACATTTAAATGCATTTTTAAATAAGTGTATTTTGAAAATATTAACACAACAAAAGTTTAGGACCCAAAACCAGTCAATATTTAGTTCAATGACTAAAAATTAAAAATTCAAAAAATTCAATGACTTGAAACATAATTAACCCTAACAAATAAATAAAAAAACCAGATGAAAATTAAATAAATACAAGATATCATTTGCATTTTCTTGGACCTAACTTCCAATAATAAAAAGAAAAACATCAAATTTCTTTTCGTCTTAAATATAATTTTGATCCTTTTATTTTAAAATATAAACATTTAGTTATCTTATTTTTTAAAATCTATAATTTTTATTTCTTTTTTTTAGCTTCACATTTTTAATCCAAACTTCATAAGAGTCCAAAACTTGGCTTAAGGACCGGGATCAGAATTGGAATTGGTACGTCAGTTAATATGATAAAATAATATACATCACAATCTGAAAACATTTAGGCATACTTTGAATGGTCACAATCCAATTTTTTTTTTTATTTTGTGGTTGTTTTTTGAGGGCCTATTTGATGGAACCGGTTCATGATATTATTTTTTTTACTTCTTTGATGTGCAAACAATACAAATAGCGCCCCTTAAATGTCTTAAGTGACTCGCACATAATTTTAGAAAAACGCCGAAAAGGGCTACTTAGACATATTTGAAGGGTCAAAATCCATTTTTTTTTATTTTGTGGTTGTTTTTTGAGGGCCTATTCGATGGAACTGGTTCACAATATTTTTTTTTACTTCTTTGACGTGCAGACAATACAAATAGCGCCCCTCGAATATCTTAGGCAACTCACACATAATTTAAAAAAAAAACACTGAAAAGGGCTACTTAGACATATTTGAAGGGTCAAAATCCAACTTTTTATTTTATTTTTTGTGCTTTTAAGTTCTAGGCGTAATTAAATTTTATTTTCAGCAATTGATTATGTCACTCATAAACACTACACGGAAAATTAAATAATGAAACAAATAATTTACAAAAATTGTATTACCAAAATAATGTAACAATTACAATAATGTTATCAAATACAAAAATAATACACATCATATCAAAAACTAATCTATGCGCTATCTACATCGTTCCCTAAGACTTCCATCAGAGGCCTCACACTTAGCGATCCGTAGGCAATCTTGCATGATGTCATGTAACTCTATTCCTACAATCACCATCCTAAGGTTGAGCACACGCTCCAACCTTTCAGCGATCATTTCGCAACCTTCACAAGCAACCTGTGACAGTAAAAAAACAAAGTTATTACAAAATATTAAATAAAAAACAAATTACAAAACACTAAATTTGTATTAAAATACCACTAAATGTCTAGGGAGATCAGCTGTGACTGGAACCTCAAGGACACGTGGCTCGACATATGCATCCATATCTGGGGCAGCTGGCTATCTGGGCTCATCGCCTTCCTGGGCCGGCATGACGAATGGGTGAGATATCTGGAAAAACCACTCCATGTAGTCCGCTGTTACCTGCCTGGGGACAACACAAATCTCACCCGCGGGTGCTAAATGGTCCCCGAAATGCATCCACCTCTCGTCATATGACAACGAAGCAGTAACCGACGGCGGAAGGATGGTCTGGATGTACCCGAACTGTCGTACCACCTACTTTGGTTGGACGTAGACCACAACATGACCCCATCTGAGCTGCCCCTGGCAGCATGAAATAAGCTCGAAGCCCTTAACTGCCCGATGCTCACTGTAGGGAAACCAGAAAACGTCCGTGATTGTCAGAGCATCTAAACATGCCTTGTACAACGCTCCCTTGATCCCCTTCATGTGCACCTTTGTCATAAGCCACCTCGATGCACGTGGGATAGTCTCAGCGTATGCATCATCAGTGACGCACTGATGAACACTGGGAAAGTGCTCATATATCTAGCACTACACAAATAAAGTGAACATAACATAAAAAAACTTTAAAATTCATTTTCCAACTTAAACCTGTTTACGAACTTTAAAATTTACCTGTAATAGCATCAAGTACCCACCCATCTGTCATGTGGGGGTCTGGGAAACTTCATTTAGCTGGTCATACATGTGAACCAGCGCAGCAACTCCCCAGGCATAGCCCCCAGACTGACCCAGGTCACGAAAACCCTCCAAATGCACCACATGAACATGGGTTGCACTCTTATTAGCAAAAAGAGTACAACCCACCAGGTGGAGGAGGTAAGCACGAGCTGTTACAATCCAACATCGGGCCTGGCATCTACTCTCATACACCTCACGGAGCCATGACAGTCGGATGTAAGCCCCATGAGCACGTACGGTCTCAGTTCGAGCCTCCTCGCCGGATACCTCTAGAAGCTCCGTCAACAGCAAGACCGCCTCGTCCATGCCCAGAGGCTCAAACCTATGTAATGCCCATGTGATAGGAAGATGGAGGAGACACGCCACATCGTCCAGTGTGATCGTCAATAATGCAATCCTACCCCGCAATGGCATTGGATAGAAGACTCCAAGTAGATTGGGCCAGAGATCAAAGGGAAGGCCCTAGGGTTCTCACGAGCCTTAGGGTATATTTTGAGCCCATGGGCTAAGTATGAGCCCACTTATCTTTGTAAATATTAGAATAAGTTTTTTCCTTCATTTAGGCCTTGTATTTTGGCCATTCTAGTAGTATAGGGTTTTACCCTTGTATTTCGAGGCATTTTGAGTAGTCTTTGTAGTAGGGACTTTTTTTGTATTTTCATGTATTTTGTCATGGGGGTGAGCTTAGCTATTATAGGGGGTGTGTAGCTAAGTTCTAGCTTCTCATCTCAAGGAGGTGAGCTTAGCTATTAGAGAGGTGTGTGTAGCTAAGCTCTAGCTTCTTTAGGAATCTTTTCAAGGAAGCTTTTTAAGGAGGTGAGCATAGTTATTAGAGGGGTGTGTGTAGCTAAGCTCTAGCTTTTCAAGGAAGTTTTCTCAAAGAAGCTTCTCAAGGAAGTTTTCTCAAGAAAACTTCTCAAGGAAGCTACCTAGTCTATAAATAGAAACATGTGTAACACTTGTTGTAACTTTGATGAATGAGAGTCTTGTGAGACACAACTCAAAGTTTAACTTCTCTCCCTTTTTCTTCCTTCAATTTCGTGCTCCCCCGTTTCTCTTTCTCTCCCTCTTTCTTTTCCTCCATTGAAGCATCCTCTCCAAGCTTCTTATCCAAGGCTCATCTTGGTGGTGAAGCTCCTTCTTCCAAGGCTTATTCTCTAGTGGATGGCGCCGCCTCTTACCTCTTCTCCTTTGTCTTCCGCTGCATCTCCATGGTGGAAAATCACCATTAAAGGACCTCATTGAAGCTCAAAGATCCAGCCTCCATAGAAGCTCCACAAGCAAGCTTCCATCAGTCAACTCCCCCACTGGAAGATGGAAGGTGTTGGTCTCCCTATGTCACCTCTCCACAAATGCATATATAAGTTCAGGATCGCCGGTGACCATAGAACACCCAATCAATGAACTTAATCTGGTGCCGGCAACTAGGCCTTCAATCTCAGGCGCTGAACTCCCAAATTTATCTACTTTCCTACCGTGGGAGACCACCTTCAACTCATGTCGTTCCTGAGTTGAATAGCACAACATAAAAGTTAATTAGACATTCATTATCACAAACAACACAACAAAAAATAAATAATTATCAACTACCAACACATCCAGATTAAAATACCTTACCACGCTAGATACTATATGCCACATGGTCAACAAATGATGTCAGCAATGATGTGTCATGTGGCCCACCAGGGAATCCCTTGCCATGCTCAGCAGGTGATCCCTCAGCACCATCAGCAACTACGTCCGCAACATCTACATCTGCAGTTGGAATGTCCTCGTCCACATGAGGAACATCTGCAATCACATCAGGAACATCCTCAGTCACCTGAGGAGGAACATCCTTAGTCACCTGAGGAACTTCCTCAGCGACATCAACCTGAACCCGTTGCCTACGGGCAGAAGCGGTAGGCCTACGATGCCTGGGAACATCATCATCATGCTCATCCTGACCCATGCCTCTGCCTGTACCACTACCTAAGGCACGAGGTAAACCTCTTGTTCTAACCATGATCTGAAAATCATGAAGAAGATGTAGTTTTTTTTGAAAAATTTGTTGAATAGTAACGGATGTCATGCATCATATAATTGGTAAATAAGGTTTCTCAATACTCATTTGTTGAAAAATTTATAGATAATCAAACACAAATAGGTATGTCATGCAATTTTAGATAGTACAAGTCAAACATCATAGGAGAGCTTTTGTTATTTTTATTTGCGTTTTCATGAGTATTTATGAAAACAGTAATCCTTATTTTGGGGGCATAGTAGTGTTTTTTCTACTTTAGTAGTGGTTGTGTTTTCACCAACAAGGTCCTATTTGGTGGTGATGTAAGGAGATATGGTTCTTAAATAGTAAGGGATGGTGCAGTCTAGGTACACTCAACATTCATATATACAATGTGTGCACTGAGTGACAGATATGTGATTCAATAAATTGTGTTGACATAGGGTATGGTCCAAGGTGAAATGAATGTGAGTTTCAAGGAGTATCAATTTGGTGAAGTGAAGCAAAACGTGTTAGGTTCTTATATAATCATAGTTGAATAAAGTTATACCAAATTTAAAGTGTAGTAGAAAGAAAAATCAAGTGGCTGGACCAAGTGGTGATGGATTGGAGTTCCTTAATTCAAACAGTTGGTAGAATCCAAGAATTCTCAATCTGGAGTTTTCATAAGCAGGTTTCTTTGGGAATTCCGATTTTGCAAATTGGGCAAAAACATTATTGTTATCTCAATATCAAGATTTGCCCTATTTGGTTCTATTAAACAAGTAGTGATGAGTTTAAATCATAATTGGGATAGAATAATCAATAATATTTAGCATATTATTTGATTTCCTCTTATGAATAGACTAGTTTTCTTTTTAGCTAAGGGGATTGTATAGCTTATTTTTTCAGCTAAGCTACCATTTCATACGTGCTTGACCTAGCATTTCAATTAATCAATAGTAGCTTGTAACCTATATAATGATTAAGCAGTAGCACCAATATAGTTCCTTGTTTGCAACTCTTAATGGTTTCACAAATTATTCTAATCTTGTACAATGATTCTTATTTTGATGTAGATTACATTTTCAATACAATTATTCTAATGCTTCTCATTCTAATTGCAGTGATCAGAGTGTGCAATGTTTGCCATAGGGATGGAAATGTATATTAGCCTATGTGTGTGTTTTGACCTTTCTTAAATTTTTAATTTATTTTTAAGCATAAAATAAAATACAAATTACAAACAAATGAGCAACACTCATTGAATATACTATGCAACAAACCTAATTTACATATAATCATGTATAATTCTAATAAAAACATATAAGCAATATAAATTAAAACAAAAACAAAAAAAATCAAAAATCAGATTGCAAAGGTTCTTATGGAAGAACTTCTTCCATAAGAAGAAATTCACTCATACGAAAGAAGGTTCTTCCGTAAGAAGGAAATCCTTCATATGGAAGAAGGTTCTTCCGTAAGAAGGAAATCCTTCATATGGAAGAAGGTTCTTCCGTACGAATGAATTTCTTCATACGGAACAACCTTTTTCCGTAAGTTCTTACGGAAGAAGGTTCTTTCTTATGAACTTACGGAAGAACCTTCTTCCGTACGAAGCATTTTCAAACAATCACGCATGCGGAAGAAGGTTCTTTCATAAGCGAAAAACGCTTCCTCTCCTCCCATGGTTTCTCAAAAAAAGGAAGTCTTCTACCCTAAAGCCATAGCGCCTAAACTACATCACCAATGGCAATTAAAGAGGAGGGGAGATAGGAGGTACTAACCTCGACGATGGAAAATGCCAGCAAACACACCAACGGAGCTCCAAAAACACACGAAAATGGCAATAGGAAGAAGAGCAGACGCGGAGGAAGAAGACCAGGTGCGGAAGAAGTGAGGCGAGATGGGGCATGTTGGTTTTTAAAATTTAATAGAAGAGCAATTTAGCCTATTCACATAATTGCTGGGTGCACCTAGCAAGTCCCTAGAAAGCTTCACAAGACACCCTGGTGAACTCCATTGCTTCCTGCATCCCACGTTTTACCATTTTTGTGTTAAAACAACTAAAAATTGTCACAGACCAAAACAAACAACCACATGTTCCCCTCAAATGCTTACATTTATCTCATTGATGAAATTTGAAAATAATAAAAATCCCTCCAAATCTCTCATATGATGGTGTTTATTTGCCAATTTTTTTTATCTCAGATTCAACATGTACTTGCAATATGTTTTACACATTGTAAACATTTCAAATCAAAGTGTGTCTCACCTTCATCTACCTTCATCATAATTCTACGCATGGTTTTCTCCAAGAGCCTTTGTTATTTGAACATGCTATTTAAGCCCTTCATGTCACAGTACAACGTTTTATGGAAGAAACCTAAAATGAATAAACATGAGGCTCTAAATATCGTTTCTTAAGCAAAGAAGTCCAAGGTCACTAAGACTCCAAATGTTTCACCACACACATCCACATCAAAAAGAAAAAGTATTAAAGGAGATACAAGTGATCAAATTTTCTAGGTTTGCAATCTAGCATTTATGATTTCATTACAAGTATCTCATTTTACATATTCATCTCAATTTTACAGTACTTCATTTCGATTTGATTCATATTTTACAGTTTTGTTTTGTTGACCAGTAACGTTGCAACCTTGCAAGAGCCATACATGAATGATCCAAGGAAGAAGAGTTTGACTTAGGTGGGCTTAACACTGATGGACCAATCACTTAAGCAAGGAGTAAGAGATTTCAAGAAGAGCTGACAAGAGACTAAATTCTCTCATGGAGGAAAGAGAAGAAGAAGTGAAATTCATTTATTTTAGCCAACTGATAAAATAAGATTTATTTTCATTTTTAATTATATTTTTGGGTCTATTTTTGGACTTGTAATGGGCTGCTACCTTTTTTATTGTTATTTTTAAGTATTTTAATTATTAGATTAGTTATTAGGCCTTGTGCCTAATTTAGGATTATCAGTAGAAGCTATAAATAGACTCCTTAGACATTTTGTTGATAGTTTTTATGAAGTTTCATATTAGACACAGTTAAGAGAGTGTTTCTCTTGTTTGTGTGAAACCTTAGGTTCTTATCAAAGAATTCTATTCTTTGTGGCAAATCATCCTCAACTTATCAATCTCCCAAGATCGTAGCGTTGTTCTTTTCCATCTTCTTCTTTAATTTTGCTTTATCCTTTTATTTTCCCCAATTTCGTAGAGCACCGAATTGGTTCCCCAATTTGCTGATGCTAAAAATTGGATCCGCAAATCAGGGTTCCATCAATTGGTACCAGAGGTTTGGTTTTGAAATCAGGTGTTATCTATCCTTTGTGTTTTCTATTTCATGTGAGTTTCCTCCTTTGTTTGTTCTGTCATTTTTTTTTATTTAACTCTATATTATTATTTCATATTCCTTTGTTTTATTTCTTTGAGTCTATCTTTCTTTTGTGAACTATATCTAGCAAGGTTATCAAAATCGAGAGTCTACGTAGAATCGTGAGAGCTCCGTAGACTCGAATCGTAGACTCGTAAGAGTCTACTTTGTAAAAAAATTACCTATGGATAATAAGTAAATATATTCAAAATGCACCATTTTGCAAACAAATGACAATAATCTCATAGTTCATACTATTAGTCTATTACAAAACATAAGTTCTCAAAATTAAAGCATTTAAATAATTAAAAAATCACAAATGTCTTCAAAGAAACATGTTCAATCCTCTAATAGGATCATCTCCATGAATATCATCATTTTTATCACCATCTCCATCATCATCATGGTCTTCCTCAGATTGTGCATCATCATTAGGTTCCACCAAAATTAAATTATCTAGATCAAAAGCGTCTACAACTAGATCATTTGAACTTTCTCCAACATCTCCCACTAATTCAATATTGCCACCATCACCTTCACCTTGAGGTTGTTCATCCTCATAACTATATCCCTCTTTAGTTATCCATTCATTGTTAGACTCAATCTCATCAAATGGAAGAGCAATACTTTTTCTATTTTTTTTTTTTACTTTTTAACTTCAAGTTATACATCACATAAACCAAGTCATTCATTTTCTATTGTTGTAAGCGATTTCTTCTCTTTGTATGAACCTATAATTAAAAATCAAATTTTAATTACTATCTAAACCAAATAAGTAAAATTATCAAACAAATAAAATAAAGTCATAAGGTTGAATTGAATTACCATTTCAAATGAACTCCAATTACACTCACACCCAGAAGAGCTAAAAGTTAAGCTCAAAACACGAATAGCAAATCTCCTCAACTCTGGAGTTCCATCACCAAACATCTTCCACCATTCTCCAGGTTGCATGACTTTTCTACTATCATTTGTCTCTTCCATATAGAAAAGCCCTCTAGCAAAATGAAACTAAACAAGTTGCAAATTAATTTTTTTCCTTTCTGCAACATCCTTGACCAATCTTCTCATACACACATGCAACCCTTCTTTCACCTGAGGGTCATCATGTCTAATAGTAGGTTCATAATGCAGATGAGGATTAAGATAATATGCAGCTGCATGCAAAGGCCTGTGAAGCTGATGATCCCACCTCTAGTCAATAATTTTCCAAACAGGATCATAGCTACATAGTACATAAATATCAAATATGCTATATTAGAAATAGTTAAAACTTAAAATAATACACAAGTAAATTTTAAATGTGAGAAAGTTTAGAAATTTTACCTTTTCATGATGTTATTAAAGTTTCATTTTATCTTCTCTTTTGCATTTTCCATCTCCTAATATATGAAACCCATGGCGGGTTTTACATATGAATCCACCAATCGAAGGACCATCATAAGAGGGGCGGGAACTTTGAGGCACATGGTTACGTTCTTCCAAAATTAACTATCCAAAGCCACAGTCTGTACTTTTCTCCCCTCTTGTGAAGTTCCAAACTTGCTTGTTTTCCACTCTTCAGATCTAAACATGCTCACTAATGATGCTTTCAATTCATGAAGGCAAGCTAAAGTTAAATAAGTTGTGGCAAATCTAGTCATACCAGGCCTAATCAAGTCTCTTCCATTTGTGAACTTCTTCATGATGTTAATCAACATTGTTCTACCATAAATGTAGGTGGCGATCCTTCTTCCCTTCTTTATAGTAGTTTGATGAACCTTCAAATGTTTCTCAAAATCTTTAAATATCAAATCAACACATAGGGTCCAATACAAATGCTCTCATTTTTGCATCAACAATCTCTAGATGCTTTGTAATTTGCAGCATTATCAGTTATCACCTGGACTACATTCTCCTCTCCAACAAAATTCACTACATCATCCAACATCATTAACACTTTGTCATCTATTTTTGATATGTTTGAGGTATCCAATGAATAAAGAAGTACAGTCCCTTTTGGATTGTTCACCAAAAAATTACAAATTGAACGTCTTTTTTTATTTGTCCACCCATCATACATAATTGAGCAATCGGTTTTCTTCCACTCATCCCTAAATTCTTGAAGCATTACATCAGTTTTCTCCACTGCTATTTTCAAAAGCTTCTCTCTGATATCATGATAAGATAGAGGTTTATAGCCAACCCCATATCTTGCAACCATGTCACAAATTTTTACAAAAGCTGGATTTTTAATAACATTGAATGGAATGGCACTTGTGTACCAAAATTCAGCACATTGATCATCAACTTTATCTTTGTCACCTTTTTTATATAACTGATTTAAAGTTGCATGAACTCCCTCACCACTAGCTTGAACAAATTTTGCTTTTCCTCTTCCTTTGAAAGCAAGCATCCCTTTCCCTTCTAATTCCACTTTGACTGGTATTTGACTCTATTCCCTCACTATTTATACCTTCTTCATGAATACTGTTCAATTTTGTTCTCTTCTCTGATGCATTAGCAACATTTGCAACAACTTTCATCATAAGCATCTTAACTTCTTCAGGCACTGAAGCACAAGGTTCAGAATCCCATCTAGTCCCAGCAAGATGATGCTTGAATCTAAAAATTCCCCATTGTTGATCTTTGAGCAGTAGTTGCACTTAACTTTTTCGCCATTCCCTAAAACATCTGTCCCATGTTTCCACCCAATATCAGTCCTATTTCCTAGAGCATTTTTGCTTCTACTTGTTGCACCTGTGGATGTGCTTGTATTGGCATTTGGTGAATTTGATCCATTCCCACTCCCAGACATACTGAAATGGAACACAAAATACCTTCATCAAAAGAAAATAAATACCCACAACAACCAAAGATGAAAAAAAAGGTAGAAATAAACCAACAAAGAGTGTCACAAGAATCTCTCCATTCACTTGTGTTTTAATCTCAATTTATTCAAAATCTAATTTATTTAATTATATTGAAACTGGTATTCAGGTTGAACAACGAAGAGCCTATAATATATGTACAAACAAAGTAGGCAAAAAAGTTGTACTAGAGGTACAAAAAGGAGTATTCTTCTCCTCCCTTGTATATCACTATAGTACAAAGTAAGTCTTAAAACAACAACAACAACAATAGGAAGACTACAATTTCAAAGGAAAACAACTAAAAAGAAAACTGAAATTCGAGAAGCTAACCCAGGGATTGCAAATTTAAAAATGTTTAGATTGTCCAATTTGATTTCGGGTAAAGGAAGGAAGCATGTCCAAGTTGGTTTAAATGGTTTTGCTGCCTCTTCCAACATCTTCTTTACTCTAGTCAACTTCTTAATTTCCCTAAGAGTATGAAATTAGTTAAGAATAACAATTGATAAGAATAAGGCTACAACATAACCAAAAAAAAATTCAGTAAAAATTTGTCAAGATTCAATAAGAACAATTATATAAGTCAAAATGGTTAGGAACTAGGAATCAATCAACTATCTAGAGTAAAAAACAATGCTTTACTCATTATACAAAAAATTAAGCTCATCTAATACTTCCTAACAAGAAGCGGTTAGCATGGCATGCTTCAAATTGCTTGCATAAAAATTACAAGTCATGTCTTCTCTTGTAATTTCATCTAAGTTATCACAACCCAGCCGAGAAACTACTTCTGCAAAAAAGAAAGAAGCCTTTAGGACTTGAGACAAACATTTTAAACCACCCCAACCTTCCATTGCTTAACAAAAATTGTAAACAAAAACACCAGGGAGCGTGGTGTACTTTGAACTGAAATAATAGCATCAGCTGTAGCATATCCAACTTTGTATTTATCGTACAGAGCGCCTAGTTTATCCTGTACCTAACATAATTTATCAGAGACATTAGGAATTTAGATTTACTGAAAGAAGTTTATAAACTTGTGCCACTACACTTTTCACAACAGGGAATAAACCTCTGGGTATGATCCTAAAATAGATATTTCAGATGGAGCAAATTGACTATGCTATTCAATTACATCTCCGGCCACAAAATCTAAAGGCACATCAATCCACAATGAAATCCCATGTCTCAGAAGTGCCCTACTGAAACTGATATACAAGAGTGATTAACAGTTAAAATTTTACTTCAACCAACGTAATGAAATCCAGAATCTATGTCATGTGGTACTCACGTCATCATGGACCTCGTGGGTCATGGCTCATGGTACTCTCGTCTTCCAAGCTTCTCTCGAGCTCGTCATTGACACAAGTAGCAAGCTGCCAAGCTTCTCTTGAGCTCGTCGTGTTCGTGGGCGGGACTCACGGATTGAACCAGGGAACCACCACACCGTGCCACGATGTCATGTGTCATCTGGTCTCGCACTCTCGTGTCACGCCGCTACTGAACAACTCCAACTTGCCGTGAATGAAGAACAGGGACAAACACAAAATGAAAGAAGAAAAATCCCTAAACTAGAGTGAAGTAGTGGGCACAAAATGACGTTGTATCACAGAAAA
Organism: Glycine soja; assembly: GCF_004193775.1. NCBI lineage: Eukaryota > Viridiplantae > Streptophyta > Magnoliopsida > Fabales > Fabaceae > Glycine > Glycine soja. Next base: position 29,545,623 of record NC_041015.1, on the reverse strand, counting down.
AAATTCCAACTGAACTCATGTGACTCAGGCCAGACTCACAAGTTTACACGAGTCTACCGCAAGTCCACCTAGTTTGCACAAAAATGAGTTTGCTTCCAAGTTGTCTCGTAGGGACCAAGTAAACTCTTAAGCTCGTAAGAGTCTACGAGTTGACACTAGAGTTTGGCAACCATGATATCCAGAATCAATATCCTTTTATCTTCTTTCTTTTTTTTATATTAAAAATGTAGTATTAAAATTCATGCAATAATTCAAAGGAAAGAAAGAAGTAAAGAAAAAGAAAGAAATTCAGTTTTCAGATTTGGAGGCAAAATTCTGCTACAATCTAGATTTGGATTTTCCCAATCATATATTTGAATTCAAATGTGAATTGTGTGCCAAAATAAAAAAAAAGTGCAGAGATAAAAAAAGAAAAAAAAAACGCAAAACAAAAATCTGCATCCAGAGTTTTTCTTGTTTTTACATCTATTTAAAAAAAATTGTATCTTGTTGGTTATTTACATCTAATATAGTTCCATTTTTGGACAATCATTTTCTTCATTCGAGAGTCTTTTAGTTTGTCTCCTTGACATTCCTTTTGTGTATTCCCTTTATTATTTTTGCTTGTCTTTAAAATTCCTTAGTTTTGTCTTAGAGTATTTCTTTTCTTGGCTTCTTGAATTGAGTCTTGATTTGTGACATATTTCACATTGAATACTTCTTGATTTTGAGCTTGAAGGTTCTGCATAAGAACTGAAAAGAAGCAAGAGTGCTAAAAGGCAAGAGTGCATAATTGTTCGCTCTTTGACAAATGTAAAATCTATCAGTGAGTGTACTGAGTCACAAGTAATATAAAACGGTAAGAACCGAGTATCGAATCACATGGAGTTTTTTTCATTCGGAAAAGCGTTCATTCAATAAGTAGACATTTGTATAAAATCATGAAATGGAAATAAACATAGGATATAGTTGCAATTCTAAAGATAACTACAAAATTAACTATGTAAATGCGAGAGATAAACAAATGATTAAAACGTTGAGCCCTTCTACTGAGTAACTTGATGTAATTAAAGGTTTTTCTCTATTTAAGGTTGTTTTTGTGTTCTATGATGAGGGCAAATACACCAAACACCGATTCCTCGCGTGAATGGACTAATTCTATTTAAACCACGTTCTAGGATGTCTCGTCAAACTTAGCCTAAATGAATTGCATTACGATTACAACATATTAAAAACTAAATCCCTACACTCTGTGTCCAGACATACAGTTATCTAGCCCTACTCTATCCAGTTCTAAGGATTCAAAACATTTTCCAATGCTAAAAATCCTCACTTTACACACACATGGGTGATCAGTCCACAAGCATGCAAAAATTAAATGCAGATAGAAGCAATGAACACATCAAAACAACATTAAATAGATAGTAAAGAGTTTTTACATCAAGGCTCAGCAGAAATTCCCAACAAAAGCTTTAGCCTTCCATGGCAAGTTATCACCTTTCAACTACAATAGGGGTTTTTAGAAGCAAAATTCAGATTACACAGTGGTAGGGATGTCTCATTCACCTCTAAGAACCTATAAATCACTCTAAAACCTAGAATCCTCTTGAAAGCTGAGGTTTTTAGTGCTCCCTGGCCCTGCTGCGTCTCTCACGTATATCCCTCTTCTTCCACTAAAGACTACTAAAAAAACTCCCTTTTTTTTATGCCAACTTCAGCTTTTAAGGGCTTTCTGTCCTCGAAGGTTCGCTTAGAGCCATTTTCGTGCTAAGTGCGAGTTAGTGATTTTTGGATGAGCGAGTCAGACGCGATGGGCGCCCAAAGAGACAAATGACTCGCTGGGCGAGCTGATGGCGTGCTGAGCGCATGCATGCGTGGTAGATTCTCCTCACTCTTTAAGCGAGTTGATGTCTCGCTTAGCAGATGTTGCTCGCTAAGCGCATATGCCTCGCTTAGCGAGACACCAGCTGCTGCAACCTTTTTATTCTTCATCTTTTCACTTGAAACTGAAGTTGAAAACACATTAATTCACAATGAAGGGAATATCTACTGCATAAAAATTAAACTAAACATAAAAGTATGTACAAACCTACAAGAAGAACTATAAATTGGGGAAAAGACATAAATTTCATAATGCTTTTCAATACAAAAGTTAGTCGTAAATAACGACTAACAATAATATGAAAGAAAAAGCCTTGAAAGAGTGATACACGAGTGAACTTGAGAGAAACACTAAGTTGAGTGGTGAGGTCCTATTCTATTTTTAAGTTGTGCACTAACTTTTCTTGTAGGTATGGCTTCTACAAGTGGATATGCTACTTCACCATCTCCAAAAACCGCAAGGCTCATGGCGGAGATGATTAAACTTGATGATCAAATAAGAAGAATGAGTTATGACAATGAAGAAAGGATGAAGAGAATGAGAAGAGTTTGGGAAGAATACACAGGAGTAGAGAAGCTTTAAGTGTAAGAATTGAAAATATAGAGCAAAGAAGAGAGGACAAATCATTTAATTCTTCTCATGGAGAAGATAAGGGAGGAAGGAGGAATGAGAGGTATAGGGAGAGAAGAAATCATAGAAGATATGGAGGTAGACAAAGAGAGGAAGGGATTGAGGGAGTGAAGGTGAAGATCCCTACTTTTAAAAGGACTTGTGATCCGGAAGTGTATCTTGAGTTGGAGATGAAGATTAAGCAAGTCTTTGCTTGCTACAACTACAATGAAGAAAAAAAGATCAAATTGGTCTCCTTGGAGTTTGAGGGGTATGCCTTAGTGTGGTGGAATCAAGTAAGGAGTGATGTTAAATGAGGATGAGAAAGCCTTTGATTAATACTTGGCAAGACATGAAGAGAGTTTTGAGAGAGAGATTAATGTTGTTCTATTATGGGAGAGACCTTCACAACAAGCTCTAAAGACTAATTCAAGGAAATAAGAGTGTGGATGAGTATTACAAAGAGATGGAGATTTCCTTGATTAGGGCGCAAGTTGAGGAGTCTCAAGAGGAAACCATGGAAAGGTTTTTGCATGGTCTCAATAGGTAGATCTAAGAAATTATAAAGTTGCACCACTATGCCTCTTTGGAGGATCTCGTTCATCAAGCTATCAAGGTGGAGTAACAAATAAAGAGGAAGTAAACATACAAGAAGTCCCCCTATGGCTCTTTAACTTAGAAAGATAAGGATATATTCAAGAAGAAGGAAGGATCTTCATTCAAATATCATGAAAAAGGTGTTGCCATTTTTAAAATTAATTCTAACCCTACTCCCACTTCTTCAAAGGCGAGTTCTATTAAATGTTTTAACTGTTTGGAAAAGGGTCATATTGCCTCCCAATAAGACTATGGTTGTGCTAGGTAATGGTGATATCACTAATGCATCTTCTTCTAGCTCTTCTAGTTCTTCTAGTGAGAGTAAAAGTGAATGTGATGTACAACCCCTGGAAAGTGATCTTTTGATGGTTAGGAGGTCAAGGGGGAGTGTGTGTAAGGATAGAGATGAAACTCAAAGGGAGAACATCTTTCATACTAGGTGCATGGTCATGGGGAAAATATGCTCTTTGATTATTGATGGGGAGTAGTTGCACTAATGTAGCTAGCCAAAGATTGATTGAAAAGCTTGTTTTGAAAACTTCCCTTCACCCTAGGCCTTACAAACTATAATGGTTAAGTGAGAATGAGGAACAAGTTGTAGATAGATAGGTTTTGATATGCTTCTCCATTGGAAAATATGTTGATAAGATATTGTTTGATGTAGTCCCTATGAGGGCTAGCCATCTCTTACTTGGAAGGCCTTGGCAGCATGATAGGGATGTTGCCCACAGTAGACAAGTGGAGAGCTTGATGGAAAAAAAAGGATGGGTGAGAGAAATCTTGAGCCCATGTGCTATGCCCATCATCCTGGTAAATCAACCCCTATCTCAACTTCTAAGGTATGTGGCAGGTAAGAATTTGAAAGCATGGAAAGAATGCCTACCCCATGCTGATTTTTCTTATAATATAGGGTAGTAAACTCTACTACTTATTCTCTTTTTGAGGTAGTTTACGGTTCTAGTCCATTGTCCCATCTTAATTTGTTACCTTTGCCTAACACTTCTGCAATGATGAATATCGATGGGCTTTCTGAAGTAAATTTTGTTAAGAGTTTGCATGAGAAGAGGGAATCAAAAATTGAGAAAAAGATTGAACAATATGCTAGATATTCCAATAAGGGGAGAAAGAAAATGGTTATCAAACCGAGTGATTGGGTTTGGATTCACTTGAGGAAGACTAGGTTTACTTCCAAAAGGAAATCTAAACTTGAAGAAAAGAAAGATGGTCCTTTTTCAAGTTTTAAAGTGCATCAACTATAATGCATATAAAATTGCTTTACCACTAGACTATGGTGTGAGCAACACTTTTAATGTTACTGACTTGATTCTTTGTGATGTAGGTACCTTTGACATCAATTCGAGGGCGAATTCTTCCTAAGAAGGAGGGTATGATAGAGGACTATCCAAGGAGAAAGTGTTTGTCTTAGGTGGGCTCAACATGGATGGTCCAATCACTTGAGCAAGGCATAAGAGATTTAAAGAAAAGCTTGACAAGATACTAAATTCTCTCACAGAGGAAAGAGAAGAAGGAGTGAAGTTCATTTATTTTAGCCAACTGTTAGAATAAGATTTATTTTCGTTTTTAATTATATTTTTGTGCCTATTTTTGGACTTGTAATGGGTTGTTACCTTTTTATTGTTATTTTTAAGTATTTTAATTATTAGATTAGTTATTGGGTCGTGGGCCTTTAGGATTATTAGTAGTAGTTATAAATAGACTCCTTAAACACTTTGTTGACAGTTTTTACGAAATTCCAGATTAGACACAGTTAAGAGAGTGACTATCTTGGTTCTTGTGTGAAACCTTATGTTCTTATCAAAGAATTCTATTCTTTATGGTGAATCATCCTCAACTTATCAATCTGCCAAGATTGTAGCATTGTTCTTTCCATCTTCATCTCTAATTTCACTTTATCCTTTTATTTTCCCCAGTTTCATAGAGCCCCGAATTGGTTCCCCGGTCTGTTGATGCTAAAAATTGGATCCACAAATAAGGGTTCCATCAGTTTGCAATCTAACATTTATGGTTTCATTAAAAGTGTGCCATTTTACATATTCATCTCAATTTTACAGTACTTCATTTCGATTTGATTCATATTTTATGCTTTTGTTTTGTTGGTCAGTAACGTTGCAACATTGTAAGAGCCATACATATATGAGAACAACTCTTTTAGGTCCCTAAATGCTAATGCTTAAGAATTTAACATTAAGGTTTTTTTGTTATTAACAACCACATGAGTTCATAAATTAAATGTTAGTATTTGTCTATATGTTTTTTCATTAATTTTCTTTAAAATATACTATGAAAGGTACATTGGAGGAAAAATGACATGGTTTATAGAGCTCGTTCTAGAAGGCATCAACAACCTCATTAAGATTGTTGCAAGACAGTCTTCACTACTCAGTCTTGGTTACATCCACCCAAATCAATATCATTCTCCCAAGTAGGATACCAAAACGATGCCATCAAGCACAAACAAAGTACTTGTCAAACTGAAAACCAATGTTAATATGACACCTTCTAACAAAAATACCTAATGTCTAATGCTCTAAAAAGGTCCTTGTGTTGAATGATGATTCTTTGAAGAAAATATTTTTCCTACAAACAATTTTTAAAAAACGTTATTTATTGTTAATAAGTATGGAGCCTCTCCATATTGTCATGTATGATGGAATGATTACAACAATGGAAATCCTAAAAGTATTACATACATTTTAGTTTAGTTAAATGTTTATGTACTATCTAGGACCCAAAAAACCGACGTGACATCCTACTTGACACTCAAAGACACGTGTCAACTCTCTATGTTAGCCCTACTAAATGAGGACAGACGCCTGACCCTTAGCAGTCAGGCTCCCTAACAAATAGGTTGTCCCTAACCTATCAATATTTAAACGTATTTGAATATCTTATCCATTGGCAGGTAATTAATTATCTATAATGCCACACATTATCTACAAGGTACGATTATGTTCTACCTTTTATTTATAAATAAATGTTTCTCTAACATTATCTATAAGCTCCTGGCTATTATCTACAAGCCAAAAATTATCTACAAGGCTACAACAATCCCTACAAACAAGGACCAATAACCATGCTCAACTAATATAAATACAGGTCTCATCAAACCCCTTTACACGATCACAAGATAACAGTCACACACTTAGCACTCGACAACAAGCTTGTGCCCCCCTCTCTCTTTCTCACTCATACGAGCCTTATTAAGCATACACTTGCTTTATTTTCCTAACTTATATTCTTACTTGAGCATTGGAGTCCTCTGTTTTGTAGGTCCCCCCTCCTGTCAATGGCACCTCTCCAAGCCGACATATGAAGTTCAGGACCCCACTCAACCACGTCCACCCTGACGTGCCACAGTTCCAAATTTTGGTAAGAACATTTGGCTCCCATGGTGGGGCCGTGGTAAAATATACCCCGTGACCTCTCATCAATCCTCTCACATCCATCCATGATTAGCACTCAGTCTAGCCTCGGATGTAAGACCCCCCTCACAGACTCCCATCCTCGCCCGACAGTTATGACAGACATGTACACTCTAAAACAACTCCAAAAATTGCATCGCAAAGATGGAGCGACGCCATGAGGAAGAGTTGAAAAAGCTAAAGGCTGACCATGATTAGCTAGAGGCTCGTGTTAGACGTCCCCATGATGATGAGTAATCCACCCACACTTTTCCTGAATGCACCCATGAGGAATCACACCCTCTACTCATGGGCAACGTTGTAGATGATCTGAGTCTCTCACACGTGCACCGTCCAACATGGGTTGTCCGTCGGCATCCTTTTGTCAATCGCATTATGGAAGCAGATATACCCTTAGGGTGAAAACCACTCAACCTTGAGTAGTATGATAGGACAATAGATCCAGACGAGCAATACGATGGGACAATAGACCCAGACAAGCATCTGGATGCCATCTTGACACAAGCAAACCTCTAAACCAATGATGACGTGATTCTATGTCGTGTCTTCCCTACCTCCCTCAAGGGGGTAGCATTGACCTAGTATGGTGGACTTCCACCTAGGTCCATAGACAGCTTCGACACCCTTGTCGAATGATTAAGTGCGTAGAACACCACCAGTAGGTCTCATTGCATGACCTCGGCTTCCTTAGCCAGTCTACAATAAGCAAATGATGAGTCCCTCAAAAAATTCATGGACAGATTTGGGCACACAGTTGTCCAGATCCGAAATCTCAATCCCGAGATAGCGTTGCATTCCATGCTCCTCACCTTATGCCCCAACAAGTTCATAGGCAGTCTGTGCAAAAAACCACCTAGTAGCATGGACGAGCTGCACGAATGAGCCAAGGGCTACATCCAAATGGAAGAAATGTACAAATTCCTGAATGAAGTCCACCAAGCCAAACAAAAGTGTGACAAGCACCAAGCACACAAGCCAGACAATCGCTAGTCTCTCTCCAAAAGGCCTAGGTACGAGCATTATACACCCCTAATGGCCAATCACACCACGATTCTCAAGGAAGCATTCAACCTGGAGATACTCATTTGGTTACCTCAGATGAAACCTCCTAGGTCGGGGTCAGACACAATCAAATACTGCAGATATGAACGCGGTATTGGTCATAACATCGAAGACTGTCAGACCCAAAAAGATAAGATAGAAGAACTTATACAGGCTGGGTACATAGCCCAGTTTGTTAAGAGAACAAAAAATCACCAAGTAGGACCAAGACCTAGAGGACATCAAGAGGATCAGTGTGGGAACCAGGAAGCAGATAGAAGAAGAGCAGAAGACCAAGGCAAACAAAGACACCAGCAACACCAGCATAAGCGAGAACCTCCACCAGAACAGGAACCTGCCCAACACATCAGAGGTGTAATCAACACCATTGCTTGTGACTTTTCCTATGGAGGATAGTCCAACCAGTCTAGAAAGCGGCACCTATGTTTGAGATAGGGGGAGCAACATAGTGAACAACGTAATGCTAAAGCTAGAAGCTCAAGGAAGAGCTTGAAGAAGTCTTTTTTGAGGAAGTTTTGGCTTTTACATACCCAACTCCCTAGAGCAGCATTTGAATTGGTTGTTATCTTGGTTGTTGCATCTTAGTGCATTTGATATCTTTTTTTGCATTGTGCATCATTATGGTTTGTGTGAAGAAAAGTTTCTAAGTTAGAAAAATTTCTTAAAAGGCAAAAACTCTCTGTATTAGTTGATTACAACCTCATTGTAATTAATTACAACACGTTGTCTGAAGCTTATAGAGTTGAGCCTCGTATTGGTTTGATCAATTACCAATATCTCATTATTGATTACACTGTTGTTTGAGTCAATGACTAATTTATTCAGGAGTCTCTTACCGATTGGATTTATTGATAACTTCTCTCTCGTTTAAGTTGTTCAGAGGTGAGCAAGAACACTTTAATCGATTACTTAGGTCTCTTAATCAATTACATTGTTCTTGAGTTGTTTTCCAGATGTTGGATGAACACTTTAATCAATTACTTAAATAATCCAATCAATTACTTTGTTAAAATAATCAATTACCTTATAGATTTAATTGATTACACACGGTTATAAATATTTTCTCTATAAATAACCAGCTTATGTTCACTGTCATACCCTAATTTCGTCTGGGGATGATTGTTTGTCAACATGTGGATTTTCGCCAGCCGAGTTGAGCTGCTTAACACCAATTGTTGCGCAATCCATAGGTTTTTGTGACGTTTCAGAAGGAAATGAGCAAAATACTCAAAATGGTGGCAAAATGGTCAATTTGGGGGCATTCCTCAGCCCCTGGGCCCATTAGAAAGCTTCAAGGTGAAGCAACCTTAGTAAGCATCCTTGGTAAGCTAAAGGGAAAGGGTTTAGCATCCTTAGTAAGCATATTTCACTGAAATTAGTGAGAAGGAGAAAAAAGAAGAAAAATCAAGGCTGAGACGCTTCCGTGACGTTTCCGTGATCAATTTTGTGAATGTTCTTCGTCGTTCTTCATCGTTCTTCGATCTTCGACCGGTTAGTTTTCGATTTTGAAGCTTTGAATTCATTCTATGCACCCTTAGGGGTCCATTCTTGCTTTGCATGTCTTCATCTTCATTCTTCTATCGTCGGTATTCTTTTTCTTTGTTTTAAGCGAGTTTCGATCGATCGTTTAAGCCATAATTTCACTTAATCAATGATAAAATGAATTTCAACTGATCGTTTGTGTTGTAATCTCATTTAATCACCTTTAAAATAAGATTCAACCGTATGTTGTTACCTCGGTTAATCATCAAAAGGTAAGTTTCAATCGGTCATTTACTTTGAAAGTTCTCTTTTAATGAGTTGAGAAATAACCAAGTGAAACCAAATCTAAAATCGACTCACAAATCAAGCTTTGTCCATAAGAAAATCATTTGAATTTGTTCAAAGGTCCAATGCCTTAACGATCTCCTTTTTTTACTTTTATCGGTTAAAATGAACCATTTAAAAGTCTAAAATCAACACCCCATATAACTTTCTTGCTTTTCAAAGAACTACGTAGGTCTAAGTTCCTCATCGCAATTGAGGATACGTAGGAGCAAAAGCCACACTTTTGTCGACCCCAAAAAGATAAAAACATAAAAAAGGGAAAATAAAATAAATTTGAAGTCATGATTTTGCAAATTTGATTAAAGGTTGTCGTCCCTTGTGACGGACGTGTGGGGTGCTAATACCTTACCCGTGCGTAAACAACTCCCGAACCTTTTATTCTTAAAATTTGTAGACCTTCTTTGGTTTTTCTAACATTTTCCTAAAATAAATGTTGATGGCAACTCCGCGCGTTTTCTCCTGTCATACCCTAATTTCGTCCGGGGACCATTGTTTGTCAGCATGCGACCTTTGTTTGACCACCTCAAAATGTTTAACACCCATCGTTGTGGAATCCGTAAAGTTCCGAGATGTTTCGAGAAGAAACCAGTCAAAAACACGAAAACGGAAGTGTATTTAGCAAAGTGGGGTGTGCGTAAATAAATTGTTACACTCTAATTTCATCCAAGGACCATTGTTGATCACTTTGGAAGGCTTAACACTCATCGCGTTGGAATCCATAAAGTTTCGTGAGATTTCAGAAAGAAAACAACCAAAAACACAAAAATGGGGGTGAACTTATCAAGATAGGGGGTGTAAATAGCAATTCTAATCTAGGCCCTACTATAACATTTTGGAAGTTGGGTTGTTTAAGGATGAAGCAACTGGGCAGCAAGCTCCTCCATGTTTTGTTAAAAAATGGTTTTCGGGGCTTTCGTGGCTTCCGTAATGCTTCCGTAAAATTTCCGAAAACCTTGGGTAAGCATATTTCACTTAATATTGGTGAAAGGGAAGAGAAAAAAAAAATATGAAAATCAAATCCGAAACACTTCCATAAGGCTTCCGTAACTTTTCCGTAAAGTATGAAAAGGGGTGTGAACTTAGTAATTGGGGTGCACCTAGAAATCTTCCTCAAGAAGCCTCTGGGCGGCAAGCACCTTCCTTTTTCCCTATAAATAGGGGAGGGGGGCTGTTTCAAAAATATTCATGACCCCTAGGCTATGCATGTCGGCTATTTTGGGTAAAAAAACGTTTTCGCGAAGAAAAATCGAGTCGAAGTGCTTCCGTAACGCTTCCGAGACGTTTCCATGAGCAAATTTGTGAAAATTTTCCTCCGTTCTTCACCATTCTTTGTTCGTACTTCGTTCTTCAACCGGTAAGTGTTTGAATATAAGATTTTCAATTCATTTCTTGTTTTGTTTGCTTTCATCTGCATCTTGTTCACTTTCGATTTTCTTTTCTTCCGTTTTTAACGTGCTTTAACCGTTTATTTAAGCCGTTATCTCGCCTAATAAATGATAAAATGAATTTCAACCGATCATTTGCGTTGTAATCTCGTTTAATCATTGTTAAAGCAAATTCTAACCGACCGTTCACACTGTAACCTCGGTTAAACCAAAAAAGCAAAATAATAATAAAATAATCAAAATATCTTGGAAAAAATAATAATAAAATAAATCAAAAAAATCAATCGGACATTTTTCTTTGAAAGTTTCCTTGAATGAATTGACTAATAACCAAAGTGAAGCTGAGGCTAAAATCAACTCATAAATCAAGCTTTGTCCGCAAAAATCACTAAAAACCGTTTTAAGGTCCAACGCCTTAAACGGTCTTCTTTGCTTTTATCGGTTAACATGGACTGTTCAAAAGCATAAAATCAAGATGTAACTTTACCGCTTTTGCAAGAACTACGTAGGTCTGATTTCCTTATCTCAATTGATGATACGTAGGAGCAAAAGCCCCGCTTTTGTCGACCACCCTAAGAGATCGTTAATGGTCCAACGCCTTAACGTTTCTCTCTTTTCAAAAACCAAGAGATCGTTAATGGTCCAACGCCTTAACGTTTCTCTCCTTTCAAAAACCAAGAGATCGTTAATGGTTCAACGCCTTAACGTTCTCTCCTTTCAAAAATAAGAGATCGTTAATGGTCCAATGCCTTAACATTTCTCTCCTTTCAAAATCAAAAGGTCGTTTAATGGTCCAACGCCTTAAATGACCTTTGTTCGGTTAAAATTGATCTTGTGGAAAAAGATCAAAACAACTTAACCAACGTTTAGTTCTGAAAGAACTACGTAGGTCTGATTTTCTCATCGCAATTGAGGATACGTAGGAGCGAGGGAAACACCCTTGTCGACCACACCAAAATTAAAAATAAAAAAAGGCATAAAAAGACATAAAAATGTAAAAAAGGGAAAACAAAACAAATCAAAGACATGATATTGCACACTTGGTTAAAGGTTGTCGTTCCTTGTGACGGACACGTGGGGTGCTAATACCTTCCCCGTGCGTAAAAACAACTCCCGAACCTTTCACACTTAAAGTTCGTAGACCACACATTCCGGTTTTTCCGACGTTTTCCTCGAATAAAAGTTGGTGGCAACTCCGCGCGTTTTTTCTTTCTTGGAAGACACACCTGTGAGTCTCGCATCGCCCTCCTGCCGAAGGATAGGTTGCGATAGTTGGCGACTTCACTGGGGACTATTTTTAGAGAGTTAGGCCTTCTAATCTCATGCAATATTATGACTTCCTCTTTGGTCGGTTTCCTTTTATTTCTCTTACGTTATTGTATATAACTCTTTGATGCTTTTAGTGTGTTTTTTGAAATGTATGCATGAGATAGATATTTATTCATTTGATGCACACAAACACCAACACTATTTGTACACACGGTGAGTTGAAAAGGGCCTCTATACCCGGGTCCATGGGAACATAAGGAGTGGAGGTGAATCTGTGGTCATGCTGGGTCTTCGACTTGCTTGATAATAGTGAACCCTCATCTAGAGTTTTTCTCTTTGATAGCATGTTGTTACTGGTAGTCCCTGTTGTCGCAATATGTTTTTTCAAAGGGGATGATACCTCTAGAAACCATCAAGAGAGATATGACCACCTTGGGAATTATCACTAAAAGCCTTTTAGTTCCTCTCGTTTAGGTCCCTAAAATAGGGGCATGAAGTGAACACGTTGCGTGCCTTTTAAACACTGCCATGCATATAACCTAAATGTCATGTACGCCTTTGTTGTATGATTATTTGAGGATATTGCCATGCTGTGTACATCCCCCTGTTGCGCTTTTGCGCATCTGCATCATGTCGTCACGCATGCGTTGTATGTTGGTCTCGTCTTTTGTCACAGGAAGCCAGAAGGTCCATATCATCTTCTTAACTGCACACATAGGGCACTGCGCCCCCAAATGCGCAAGTAAGAAGAGATGATTTGTCGGGCTCTCGTGTCCGTAAATGCATTCATATCATGCATTGCATAAGCATCTCTTCATGGCATCTAATGGACATATCGTTCCTGCATTTTTCACTTATCATTTCATGCATTTCATTTTGCATAACTCATTTCATCACCATGCATATGCATCTAACACGCCTTTTGCATACCTTTTATTTTCATGTTTACTCTTGTATGATCCTTGCACTTTTCTCTGCAAAACAAAAAAAAAAAGGAAGTGCGAAAATTCACATTGCATTCTTAGTTGCATGTGTTAGGTACCATGAGCCAACCAGGTTGGGATCATAAACCCATTTCTAAAAAAAACAACAAAAAAAATGATTGAGCATGTTACCTAATGCGTGGTTAATTAGGAAATGATGTTTCTTCAGGCATCTCAATCTCATAATTACATTTTCCATGCATAGCATATGTATTCCTGAGTCTTTCATCTCTATGAAATGTTGTCGGGTATTGGTGATCAAAATTGTCATTCCTTGGGTTATGGGGTTGAACCAAACTCATGCTTTTACGAAAAGGTTCATCAAGTCAAGTTGAAGCATGGAAGTAACCATCTTGCAAAAATTGGGGCAAAAGATGAATCGAGTTACATCACTGCTTCGTCTATTGCCAAACACATTTAGGATTGTTGATGTCCTTGTTACTTAAGATGCCATGGACCATGTTGAAAATCTAAATTGATTCAACCTCATGTCCTGCGTAAAAATTTGCAATACTTCAAATGTGCATCATTCGCATACATCCATGCTTTTCATTGGTTGCATTGTTCATTGCATTCATTCCTTGAAAAAAAAATGAACTTAATCATTGTTGTCAAAAAGAAAAGAACACGCTTTACGGTGCCCTTACCAAACTCGTGCTAGAGCTAGAGTAATGGGTGAAGTAGAGGAGGTGCAAGAGCAGATGAAGGTCGACATGGAGGCCATGAAAGAGAAAATGGCCACAATGATGGAGGCCATGATAAGCATGAAGAAGATAATGGAAGCCAATGCGGTTGCAATTGCCGCTACTAGCGTTGTTGCTAAGGTGAACCTGATGCCCCCATCTGACCTCAACCAAATGAATCATCCAACCTCAGATATGGTAGGCAAAGATTTAGGAAGTACGGACGACCCCATGATGTGCAAATTCAAAACGAGCACACCTTCCCGCCATATGGCTTGCCTCCCAACTATACACCACCCAATGTGGCGTACACTCCCAATGAGGATGTCAATAACTCTGCTCCCATACTCATTGAGAGCCGACAACCTCATCATGTACATGTCTCTCAACCCATGGGGGAGACACATGAAATTCCCCACCACAGTCTAGCCGACTTCGAGCCTTGCCTCGGATATGCCACTGAAGGGCAAGCAGTTGGTGGTATACCCTTGCAAAACACTTTGGAGGGGCCTCAATTTCGCCCCTAACCACAACCCTTCTATGGAAAAATGGTGGGTTACACACCTTCAAGCTTTGCGGATTTGGTCTTTTCAATGAAAGGATCAAAGTGGGTCTGGAAAAAGGCAAATTTGATCATCCTTCTTGGATGAATGAGAAAACTGGGGCAAATGAAGAGGATGAGAATGATGAAGGAACCCATGTTGAGGCTGCCATTCCTACAAGGACAAACTTTCCCTCCAGTTCAAAGGCCACCTATTTAAGCCTGAAATCAGAAATAGAAGTGGAGTTTGGGCTTTTCCTTGAGCTTTTGCATTTTTAGATATTTCTAGAGAGAGAAAGGTCCAAGTTCCAAAGAGTTTTGAGAGCTTTTGTTGTGCGAAGACTGACAGAGAACTGAGAGTGAAGAGGAAGCCATTCTGAGAGCATGAGATGAGTCTGTGAGTGATTGTGAGGTTCTAGAGGTGGAAGAGACATCCCCACTACTTTCATTTCTTCAATCCTTCATTTTTCTCTTCTCTTTGTTGTAAAGGAAGCTTCCCAGATATGGAGAGCTAAATCCTCTGTTGGTTCTTCCTTGTAGGTATTTGATGTAAATACCTGTATATCTATTTAATGATGTCTTATGTGTTCTCTGTGCTATCAGTGCGTCATTTTAGTGTGCTTTTGCCTTAATCACGTAGATGCATGCTTTGTTAGGATCATTCAACAGTGGAAACTGGTCTGATTCTTAGAACTTGATAGGACAGGGCTGGTTTATCGTATTATCACAAGGGATTAGGGTACAGTAACCTAGTTGTTTGTATGTTTGTCTTAATGCGGTTCTGGTCGAGTTTAGTCCAACAAGAGGAATCTGAGGACGATGCTTGATCAGGATTAGGCTAGACTATCACGAGGGATCGGGGTTTAGCATTTTAGGAGACACCATAGAACACATGAGCATTATTAAGTAGAGAATATCCTTATAACATCAGGCACCTAATAGGAAGACCAACACGTTGTCTACTTATCTTTACACATCATTACTCATGTGATTTTCCTTTTTAATAGTTAGTTTACATACTTGTTCATAGTCCACACATATCTTTTCATACTAGACACCTATTCATTGAATATAGCTTTACCAAGTAACACAAGTTCCCCGAGAGTTCGATACTCGGTTCTTCTCGTTTTATATTACTTGCGATATCCGGTGCACTTGCTAGGCTCGACCAGCATTGCATAAGCTGATTGGCCTTAGCTCACCCGCATGGGAAGGTCTCTTCACTTTTGGGATTAGAGCTATCAATGTCTTATTTAGCTTTGCTGGATCACCTCCCTCATTCAAAATGTTCATAATAGTTGTACAAACATTAGGGTCCACCAAATCCCAAAAATGTTGATAGAATAAAGTCGATGTCCTGTCCACCCCTGGTGCCTTTGTAGCGTGCATTTGGTGGAGTGCTTCAAAGATCTCCTCCATTGTGAAGTCAACATTCAGAGTATCACACATCTCCTCATTTACTCACCCCTTAACAAAATTTGTGTCCTCTTCCACACCTATATGGCTAGATGAAGTAAAAAGAGACTTGTAGAAACTTGTCAAAATACTTGCAATGTCCTCTTCATCATCATAGCATGTGACCTTTGGCTCCAATATGTTTCTTCTTATTCTAGGAGATCATCAAGTTCCTTGTCTACCTCAATCATCCATGAAATAGTCTCCTCATCCTAGTTACACTTCTGTAGATCATTCAACTTCTTTTTGGAATCCTTCGCTCTCTTCTGTACACACCCAAAGTGCTCCTTACTCCACTCCCCAAGATTTCCTTTTGTACATTTTAAATTTTGCAGGATCCCATCACCCCACAATTGAGAATGTTGAACCACAACATCATAAGCATCGTTTGTTAATGTGCCTGATCGTCCTCTTTTTCCTAATATCGAACTCAACCATAATAGGGTTATGGTCTGAGGTGTGTCTAGTTAGATGCAAGACCTCTACATTTCTCCAGAAATCATGACATACGGTATTGGATAAAGCTCGATCTAATCTCTCCTAGATCGTGTCTAGCTCTTTCCTTTTATTACACCATGTAAATCTATGACTTATGAAGCCAAGGTCAAAGAGGTTACGTTCCTCCAACACCTCCTCAAACTCCCCAATCTACCTCCCTATTTATCATCTGGACTCAACACCTGGTGTCGTAACAGATTCCATGTGAGGATTTTCTTGTTAGTCTTTAGATGGTCGTAAACGCAAGACAACCTAAAAGAATGGTGAGGCTGTGACGTTACCACTTCCATATGGATATGATTCAGCAAGAAAGAGATCAAGTCAATATCCACATTGTCATTCCATAAGAAAGCCACCACACCCCAGCATTAAAATGCACCTTTTAAATTTCCACTCAAATTAAAAGTAGAAATTTGTATGAATTTTCCTTAGCTTTATGTGTCAATTTTAATGGCAGGTGAAATCTAATTGAATATCACAAAGCTTAATAGAATTGAATAAAATAAAACTATCATTTCTTTGTTTACAGGTTTCATTGATGGAATGCTAGCTCACAAATAAGAGGAAGAGGGAAAGAGAAATATTAAAATTGAATTCCATTAAATCCAATTTCACTTCATTCAATTTTAAACAATCTAATAATAAAATACTACCTTCTTTCTTAAATATACTTGTAACCAATTCACATCCTTTATAAAGGTTGATTAATTTAATTAGTAACATTATATTTATTAACAATTTATATTATTTTCTCAAAATTACCCTAAAAACGATTATGACTCATCATCTCTCTATTTCCTAACCACTTTCTACCTAATTAGTTAATATGTGCTAGTCTTCTTCTCCAATCCTTACAAGAGAGAATGTATTTATCCTTTTAATTCATAGAATTTATTATAGAGTAATTAAGAATATTTTGATCCAAAAATAATTAATGTAAAAGACAACATAAAAGAACCCTATAAAAAAATCAACAAATCTTAAAAAAATTTCTTATATTTAGGAAAGAGGGTACTAGAATTTTTGTTCCACTTTATTTGATCCTTTCCATAATCCAAGCACATCCATGATAACGTTCAGATATGGAATCACAAAAAAAACATCTAAAATACATCGTTGTTATATCTACGAACCCATTAATCCAAAATAACATTCAGGTGAGTCAAAGAACAGTATTCTTAATAGTAAATGCTTGTGGTTTCGAACAAGCAGCCATCTTGTCACAACAACAAAGTAAACATAACCGATTTCAACCCCAAGCTGGTGGGAGGGAAGGGAACAGACCATATTACAAGTGAGGCTTTATTGACACATCATAAACAAATTTCCAGCATTTGGTCCATTCTACCCAATAACTTAAGCTTACATCACACTAGAATCATATACACAAAATTATCATCTAAAATATCTGTTTATCAAAAAAAAAAAAAAAGTCATCTAAACATATCTAGTAATGCTGTAGAGATTGATACAAGGCAAGTTCTTTAAAGTGTTTACAAGAAAACCTGTTAGTAGGGATTCAACATTGTAATTAAGACTACCATTTCTGGCAAATAGCAGAATTTTTTATGGGTTAGTTTTGGCCACATTTCTGGCACAAAATGAGATTTCTGGTGGAGTACCATGTTCCGGTTGCATGAGCCAATATATGGTGTTCTATAAGTTACAGACACAATTGAGCAATTCAGAACCCTTTATCAGACCTTAATATCTTCCAGCTTGAATAGGGACCCTCTCCTACATCATTTATGGTATTTGACCATCCCAGTGCAGTTGCAATTTCTTCAAGCTCACCTATAACATGTGTGGTGTCACGTATATATACACGTCCTCCTGGTCTTAGCATCCGATCCATCTCAAGCATAATGGTTGAGATGTTACACTTTTGCCTGAAAGAAAGAAATAATTCATCAAACACCAATAATGGCATGTGCCTATAGAGGCATAAGTATAGTGTGATGACACACCTCTTTTTTTCAACAGAGAAAAGACCTGCTGCATGCAGCAGATCATATGTTCTTGGGTATGTATCAAATGGTTCACACCTGCCAACGTAAAAAGAATTTTAGGCATCAGGATAAAATTCCTACCAGTCAAAATTAAGAAAATAAAGAGACATGAAAATATTTGACATCTATTTTTAAAAGTAGAATAAATAAATAAACTACTGCTATTCATTTTCATGTATATCTTCTAGTGTAGATCTCATTCTTCCAATAAGTGCTTAGTTGCTTATTATGCTCAAATGCCTCCAAGGTTGCAGCAATAAGCCAAGTAGGTGCTATGAATTGTGTTATCGACTTTGAATTCTAATATATAGTGTGCTCTCAACCAACACAAATAAAACAAAAAAGCAAATTCACATATCACCTTTAATAATATAAAGCTAAAATGAAAATCAATCAAGAAGTATATAGCATGTATGTTTGGAGAGAACAATTACTGGGTGGTAACAACCCCAGATAGAGTATGTTCATTTTCATGCTAGAGTAAAGAAATATCAATGAATGGTAAATATAAGTCAAGACTGTTTCAATCATTTTCCACGTGTTTTTTCTGAAAATAATATTCTAAAACATATTTTCTGGAACTTGACCATTTTTCTTACACCAGAAACCAATAAGGCCCTCTGAATTTCACATGCCAATCAGCTTAGATTATTATGCTGTTACATTGGCTACGTCATGCAGTATGAAACCACCAATCACATAAAAAAATAACTCAACAAATATCCAAGAAAATTTTTCATACCAATCATGCATAACTCCTATCAGCCCACGGTCATATATAACAGGCAAGGTATTAAACCCACTGACAGGAACAACATTCATAACCCAACAGTCGATCTGGAGATCATGCAGCGCAGCAGCAACTCTGCAGTTATAATGAAAGTTACATCATAATACACACAGATAGCAGCAAGGCCAGACAACTACAGAAGCCTAATAACCAACAAATGTAATATAAAACAGAGAAAGAAAACAAGAAATGTAATACTCCCATACCCTCCAAATCCTGCCCTCATGTCCATTACATTTCTCAGGTTGTAGTCCTGCCAACGGAAAGCCCGAACATAACTTTCTATTATTTCAAACCAATATTTTGTGTCAGCCCTCAAGAGTTCATCTCTGGATATAATGGCATCCAATTGGATGCTATGAAGCCTGTCTGGTGGTTGATGAAGCCGCAAAGGCCACTCTGTAACATTTCCTCCATATCCATTATTAGGTAATGGAGTGATGCATGCCTTAAGACCAACATACCTGCAAAATGTTTTGCGTTTATCACAAGTTCTGATATTTGTTTACTTTACATAATTCTGAACATTAAAGCTTTGTCATGTTTATTACTCAAGATGTTCCAGACCATCTAATTTTGTGAAGCATGTCTTTTTTATTGATTCTTCAAGAAGGTTATAACTCTTCCAGTGTGGGCTCTTTTTATCCAATGTCATCTCTATGCAATCTTGTTAACTATAAATGAACCATACTTTTTCTTTTTTTTTTTTTAAACTATAATGTTAGCCTGGTATGAAAAAGTAAACAGAAATTTGGAAGGAATAAAAAGAATGCATTAGTGATCTGATGCAGGTGGAAAATTCTAATTGACAAGCCAAACTATTATATTACGAATCCATATAGAAGGCCAAAATTGCAACAATTACTTAACTATAATTGGGATGACAATCAATCTTTAAAATATGGGACTCTTATTAGCCTAGCCATTGCATCCCAGTTCAATTAATCATGAAGACCACAAATGAGTGATATATAACATGGCTGAATTAAACAATATGTAGGGGGTCATACCAAACATTATCGGGGTCATCATTGGACTCACATAATGGAGGATGTGCATCAATGTCTCGACTAAGGTAGCAGCTATTGTCCATAGGTTTCCGCCATATAGCAATATAGCCCTCCTTTCGTACAAGTTCCCAACAAATGCTAGCTGTCAGGTTCTCCATTTCTGTTAAGTTCAAATATCAATGGGTTTAAACTTTAAACTAAATACTCATCTCAATATATGAAGGTCTAGGTCATTTGATACCATATGAAGTTGGAGTGTTGATCACAAAGAATGAAGGGAGAAAATAGTAGACCCCTAAGTATCAACCCACTGAAAGATGTACACTATTGTTATGGTGAACACAGAAAATATGAGCTACCTTTCCATTGTTCTTGAAGGGTCTCTTCATGTTTGTAAACAGGCTGTGCAGCCCAGACAAAGTAGCCACCCGCTCGCAGGAGCCTGTTGGCCTCAAGAAGCAAAATTCCATCTCCATTAAAGCAATATAAAAACAGAACATCAGTACTAAGAACTGGATTAAGCATAATTGTGATCGTAATTTTATCCAAATTTTCTTAAATTCGTCGAGTCAAAATATGAAGAAATCTAGAGAAAGTTCAAAAATTGAAAGAACAATGCCGTCATCTAACATAGCACAACAATTCATTTTGCAAAACAATCAGGAGATCCAAGAATTAAGAAAGGTTGCCAAAAATATAGAAGTCAAGAAACAAGTTATTTAAACAAGAAAACTCCTATTTGACCTTTTGCTCATCAACCTTAGTAGCTTCTAGCTCTTCAAACCTCCAACATTCAAAGCAAATCATCAAATATTTAAATTTGGCTTTCCTTCATACAAAGGAAAGGATCAACGAGAGCACCACAATTACCTTCAATTGCCACTGTGGTGTAGCCATGTGCCTGAGTAGCATTGAGTTGTCTTTCTTTACTTTATATATTTAACCTAGTAACACTTTTTATTCTTTGACCAATCCATTTCATAGGTAGCTCAATTACTATTGTAAATTGTTTTAGTCACATTGCTGATTGGAGAAAAAAAAAAAGAATTGTTTGTCACAAGGCAGTGAAGGCACTACATGTTTTCACATATAAAAAAAAAACTAAAGAAAAGCTAGGAGATGAAAAATGAGAGATGAAAGGTTTAAACAGAGAGAGGAACTACCATCACGAGTCCAATTAATTCTGCATCTTGAACAATGGATCAGGTCAAATGCCTGGCTTGGGAACAACAACCGGTGTGTAGCAAATACCGCTACCATGGCAGGCACACCTCGCTCAAGAGCAAACTGAATCTGATTTTCATGAAAATCTTTTGGTGCTACTGAAAGAGTGGTCACATTACGTTGCATCAAAAAAGCACCAAAACTTGCCACTCCACAGCCAACGTCTAAAGCAACCCTGGTGTTGCGACCAAATGCAATTTCAGGAACCATCTGCACATTCAATTTCAAAATAGCTCTCAGTATGTTAGCAACAAATATCAGAACGAATTTAAATAAGAGACTAACCTCAGAAATCTGATCCAGGTATTTATCTGCACCATGTATAAATTGAGTTCCACCACCAGGAAAAACAAATTTATCCTTCTTTATTGATATCCAATTTTGACCGCCTTTATCCTCGACTAGACGTGTATGGGGTACATTACTGAACCAAACCTGTAATTGCATATAACTTAGAAAATGCTTTCTTCCCAATCGAAACCAATTGAAAAGTGCCAGACGACACAATCTAAATTTGATGAGTTTGCTAAATCAAAATTCAGCAAGTTGACCACAAAATCAGATTCGGCTCCCAGCATCTAATTGAGATATGAAACAAAATTCTAAATGCTTAAGACTCTAACAACAACAATAACAAAAGCCTTATCCCACTAGCTAAAGTTGGCTGCATAGATCACACAATGCCATAGGACTTGGACAAAAGCCAAATTCTCAAGAATATTATTTACCAGAAGATCTCACTTAACAATTTCTTCTAAAGTCCTTCTTGGTCTCCCTCTATTTGTTTTCACATGACAATCATCTAATCTACTATTCTCATTGGTGCTTAGACTCCAGATGACAAATTTTCATTTCTAAATTATCCTAATGACAAAGGTCCAGATTAAAAAAATGAAAATTCCACAATCCCTAACAGTTAAATTTCTATCACCTCCCACCAGTTTGTCAGAGTTACAGTCCATCTCCTTCTCATTCAGCTCCTCATCGAAAATACAGTAAGTATCTCAAGAAATCATGCATGTTTCCTTTCAATAAAGACTAGAATGTGTTCACAAATTCCATGTCAAGTGTGCTAACACAACTATTTCAAAACCACTACTCACCAAAACTACAAACAAAGTAAGGAAAACACCCATTTCCCCATCGACACAACCAAACAAGAAGACAAAACAAAAACATTCCCAAATTCACCACCCAAAGAAGAAGAAAACATTAACCTTTCATTTCACAAGGAAGCATAAGCATTCCCAAAGAAAAAAATATATGAGTTATAAGATTGACTTGGTGACTGAAGGGAGGAGAAAGAGGTGGAGGGTTCAAATCCCTCACCCTAACAAACTATGAAACACAAACATCTCTTTCGTTTGAAGAGTTGCGGTGTGAGACACATTTTCGACACCGACACACCCGAACACTTGTTGGACACTTCTTTGTCTGTGTATGTGTCTTGTCTCGAGTTCATGTTTCATAGCTAACAAACTAAATTAACAACTAACGTTGGCCGGTGAAAGAAACAAAAAAAACTTACAGAGTCCGAATCCGGAATAGTACCTCGTCTCTGCTTTTGGGCCACGGGATGGGCCTCCGGTACCCCTTGGGCGGGGGCACCAGACACTTGAGGCCCATCCCTTTGCAATGCCGCTCGTACTTCTCCCCTCTCAAACTCTCCATGTATTTCTTCATCGTTTTCACGTTATCCAAACACGGCACATAATCCACCATTCTCACATCACACATTTTATACTTCTCCACCTTCTCCCTCACACCCCCACCACCTGAAACGCTCGAAAAGGTGTCGTTTAGAGAATCTTCCTCGAAACCGGGATCTAACTCCCCCACCTTGAAATCCTCCGTCATCACGCCGCTACCGTCCAGCACCCCCATCCTCTCCACCGGCGGTAACGGCGGCACACGGAATATTTTCACTCCCGGCGGCGTAGGCAACGGCGGAGACGGAGGAGGAGGAGGAGGAGGAGGAGGCGAATTTGGTGGTGATTGCTCGGGGGAGGGTGCCTCTGCCGTCGAAGAGAAGAAGGTGAGATCAGAATAAGAGGTGGGAGAGAAGCGCATGAAGAGGAAGAGGAAGAGGGTGAAGGAGAAGAGTGACAGGGCGGTGATTCTAACGAAAGAAGAGGTTTTCAGAATATCCATAGGCCAGAGCGTCGTTAGAGACTTCATTTTTTTAGGGTGTGTGAGAGACAACAGAGGAAACTGTGGATCTTGCTTTTGAATTTTGATGATGATTCAGCGACGGGAATCGTACGATACGAGAACGACGTTGTTGTTGTTGTTGCTGTTGGGAGGGGATAACGTTTGTGTGCACTTCTTGTGTTGTTACTTGTTGTGGTGTGTTGGGTGCACGAAACAGTGACAACTAGGATGAGTATGAGAGTGAAAAAGAAGAGCTTTGGGAAACAAAGGTTCTTCTCATTTCTGAATCATAATATACTGAGAAAAAGCAAATTTTGCTGTTAAAGTGAATTGGTAACTCAATGGCAAAATTGTTGTTCAGTTATTCCGTTCATTTTTAGTACGTTCGTTCGTCGGTCCATAGTTGTCGATGTTCTATATTATACTATTATGAGCATACATTTTATTATTTCAAAGATTTCACTCACAATTTCTTTTATCATGTTATAAATCCTGTTAAATTTATAATTTTTTTTGTCTCCTGGTGTTTAATGGACGGTAACGATGTTTGTGTAATATTTTTCTTATATTATATTGGAAAAGATAATAATTTAATTCTTATTAAATAAAGACATTTTATATTACTTAAATTGCTTTTTGATGTTGATTTTATAGATCAATTGAAGTAATTTGGAGACAATAATAATTAAGAAAATATTATATTGGTGTTTTTGTTTTTGTCGGTCGACAATTATTAAAGAGAATATGGTGCATTTAATTAATTTATAAATTATGAACGTAAATTAATTAATCTTTTTAATTATAAAAATGTCCTTTTAATCTTTAAATTAATCAACAACAATAATTTTGATCGTTAGTATTATAAACTATAAGTTATTTTAATTTTTAAAATAGGAATATAAAAATTAAAATGATTTATATTTAATAATTCTGAAAACTAAAATGAATTTTCTTATCTTAAAAAAATAAATTGAATAATAATATTACTTCCAGAATTAATTTAATATATTATAAAAAAGTAAAGTGTTTGTAATAAAATAGTACTATTGATTATGAATAATAATTTAAATTGGAAATAGTAAACATTTTTAAAGTATTTATGTGGCCATGCCGATAGCGTGGGCGTGGGTCCATTCTTGCCGGCTTTAAATTTGGCGATGTACTGTCTCGTGTCCCAACAACGCCTCACAATTCACAACGAACACGCTACGGCGGCTATGCTCTGGTTAATTATCACTAGTAGTAGGAGTAGTTTTTTATTTCTTCTTTTAGTAATTTTAAATGGGTTTTCTTTTAGGGTTTTTTCCCTAAATAGATCTTTTTCCAGTTTTTTTTTTCAATTTAATTTAATTTTTAATATATACTATTTAAAACTTTCTCTCTTCTTTCTGTTTTTTTATAATTTAAAATATTATAAAATATAAATATTATATTATATAATTTTTAATTGGTTTTAAAATTACTTATTTATTAAATTAAACTTTATAATTTTGTTTTTAAGTTTTTTTAAAGAAAATAATATTATTAAATATAATTATTTTTTTATTACTTAATTTACTTAACATATTTTTTAGGTAAATATTTTTATTTAAAATCTGAATTTTTTAATATAATTATTTTTAATATAATTATATTACTAATTATAATTAGTTTGTTTATGTCATTAAATTTAATTAAAAATGAGAAGACTTTTTGTTTAATAATTTATTTATAGAAGAACATTATATTGCATTATCAATAAAATATTTAAACAATTACACTTGGCCAAAGAAAAACTTAAGATGAAGATATGTTAGGATAACTATTTGTGTTATGACTATGTTACCCATAAAATTTCACATTTTTTTTTGTTGGCGTCCTCTTTCTCCTCCTTAGATCAGAATTCCACTAATCTCGTTTATATTATTGTCATATTAAGTCAGATGACAGCAAAAATAATTGTTAATTAAATATCTTTACAGATATTTTCAATATATTTTTATTATAAAAAATAGTTTCTAACAGTTATAAAAATCTTTTGGATATTTTAATCTTTTCTTTTCATATTTGCAAGTCATAAATAATAAAAATATCAATTCTTATTACTTAAGCAACAAATAACTACTAAATAAATATTTTTAAAGATATTGTTAATATATTTTTATTTAAAGATATTTTTAATAAATATTTTTAAAGTATTTTCAATATAATAGTTACTACTCTTTGAAATTTTATGTCTATTATATAAGATAAATATATCAATTATTTTTTATTGTGTTTTTTAGTTTATTTTAATACTATTAACTTATTTTTTTATTTTTTTAATTAACGAACATAACAAAAAAAAATATCAACAGCACATAAATTTAACTAAAAAAGTACATATAAAGTAACTAAAAAATTGTATTCTAATTATCCAATTTTTTTATTTTCTTTATCTGTATATTTTTTCTTTAAAAAATTAAAAAAACAAAATTATAAAATTTAATTTAATAAATAAGTAATTTTAAAACTAATTAAAAATTATATAATATAAAATTTATATTATATAATATTTTAAATTAAAAAAATAAAAAGGAGAGAGAAAGTCCCAAGTAGTATATATTAAAAATTAAACTACAAAGTAGTGTAGATTGAAAAAAGTAGGAGAGAGAATTGTATTTACGAAAAAAAAATCTTTTTTTATCTTATATACTAGTACAAGTTTACTATTAAGTACATACTTTTAATCAACTTTAACCATTTAATTAATTTTGTATTTATGTTTTCTTAAGAGAAACTATTTTTCTCTCCTATTTATTTTATAGACGTATCTTTATAATTTCTTTTTCCACTGAAAAGTTATACTAGTAACTACTACTAGTGATTTTTAATTTTTATAGCACTAACTCTTTAAAGCTTTCCTTTTCAGTTTTTTTTAACTCATATATACGCCAAAATAAAAAGGAATACTAGAGAGAAATATTACTTATAACAAAAAAAAGACAAATATTACAATTACTTGACCAAGCTTTTACTACAACAAAAAAATAAATAGTTTCTATTTCGAAAACTAATTTCTATATACGGTTTTTTGAAAAGTAATATACCGCAATAAAAACAAAAGGCCAATAATGGTTAAAACCTATTTTGAAAAATAAATATGAAATAATTTTTATTTTGAAAATTATATTTTTTTTTTTGTTTCCTTGTTATTTGTTCATTTAAAGGTGCCAAAATAGACTAGGTTGACCCATTGGCCCGCTAGGTCAAGCCAAGTTGAAGGGAGTTGTTAGGTGCACCCAGCAACATTGCTGGTGCATCCAGCAATTATGTGAATGGGCAAAATTGTCCTTGTTTAAAAAACGCGAATACCTTCGTACGGAAGAAGGTTCTTCCATTGTTATTTTCAACTGCGGAAGAATCTTCTTCCGTGCCATCTCGTGGAAGAACTTCTTCCGAAGGAAACCACGGAAGAAGGTTCTTCCGCTGTTGTTATTTCCAACTGCGAAAGAACCTTCTTTCGTGAATTAATTTATTTTTTTGGTTTTTAAATTTTTGAATTATTTTAAATTTGTCTATGTTATTTTGTATTTTGTATTTTACTATTACAAAATTTAATGCATATTTAATTCGGGTTATTATTACAAAATAAAAAATATTTATTTAATATATATTAAATTTTGTAATAGTAAAAATTTTTGGGATAGTAAATATTTTTTATTTTTTAAAAAAATATACGAATTAAATATTTTTTATTTAACTTGGGTTACTATTACAAAATTTAATGTATATTTAATTTGGATTACTATTACAAAATTTAATGCATTAAATATTTTTGTAATAGTAATCCGAATTAATGCATTAAATATTTTTTATTTAATTCGAGTTACTATTACAAAATTTAATGTATTAAATATTTTTGTAATAGTAACCTGAATTAAATATGCATTAAATATTTTTTATTTAATTCGGGTTACTATTATAAAATAATATATATATATATATATATATATATTAAATTTTGTAATAGTAAAAAATTTGTGATAGTAAATATTTTTTATTTTAAAAAAAATATATGGATTAAATAATTCGTATGATTTATATCAAAATTAATTATCACAAAATTTATTATTTAAATTTACATGCGCATTAAATATGCATTAGAAATTATATGATATGTATAATAACATTATTTATTTTATAACCTAATTGACTCATTATCCCAATTGGTTAGAGCGTTGTACTAATAAATTATATATTTTTTAATTTGTATATTTTTTAAAAATAAAAATATTTACTATCACAAATTTTTTTTATTATTACAAAATTTAATATATATTAAATAAATATTTTTTTATTTTGCAATAATAACCCGAATTAATTATGCACTAAATTTTGTAATAGTAACCCGAATTAAATAAAAAATATTTAATTCATTAATTCGGGTTACTATTACAAAAATATTTAATGCATTAAATTTTGTAATAGTTATCCAAATTAAGTATACATTAAATTTTGTAATTGTAACCCAGATTAAATAAAAAATATTTAATCCGTATATTTTTTTAAAAATAAAAAATATTTACTATCACAATTTTTTTATCTATTACAAAATTTAATATATATTAAATAAATATTTTTTATTTTGTAATAATAACCCGAATTAAATATGCATTAAATTTTGTAATAGTAAAATACAAAATACAAAATACAAAATACAAAATAACATAAACAAATACAAAATAATCCAAAAATTTAAAAACCAAAAAAATAAATTAACTCACGGAAGAAGGTTCTTTTGCAGTTGAAAATAACAACAGCGAAAGAACCTTCCGCCATGTGATCTCGCGAAAGAACGTCTTCCGCAGGAATCCACGGAGGAAGGTTCTTCTGCTGTTGTTATTTTCAACTGTGGAAGAACCTTCTTCTGTGACTTCCTGCGAAAGAATTTATTCCGCGAGATGGCGCGGAAAAAGGTTTTTCCGCATTTAATGTTACAACTGTGGAATAACCTTCTTCTGTGCGATCTCACGGAAGAAGTTCTTCCCAAGAATTCACGGAAGAAAGTTCTTCCGTTGTTGTAATTTACAACTAAGGAAGAACCTTCTTCCGTGAGATGGCCCGGAAGAAGGTTCTTCCACAGTTGTAACATTAACTGCGGAAGAAGGTTTTTCCTCAAAAACATTAAGGGGTATTTTTGAGAATTAAAAAAAATTGTTGGGTGCACCAATAATCTTGATGGGTGACCCTAGCAATTCCCCAAGTTGAATTACCAAAATATTGATCCAACTAGATTTGGGTGAATTTGAATCTTGAAGTTAGATTGAACTTAAGAAAAATATGTTTGAATTTAATTTGGTCTATTTTGGTTTAATATTTTTTAAATTTTTATTTTTTTTTATTTTATATCTATATAAATTTAGAAAAAAAGAAAAAATAGGTCAATATGAGTCGACTTGATCATGACTAAATTTCAAAAAATGAAACTTACATAAAATATATGTGGATCCGTTCATTTTGCTAGTTCTAGGCACAACATATAAATTAAAATTTTTTAATTATAAAAAATAGTATAATTTTTTAGTAGATGTAACAGAATAACTTTTTAGTTATAAAAAATAGTTATAATTTTTTAAGAGATGTAACAAAATTAAATCAATTAGTTATAATTTTTTAGTAGAAAGAGTACATTATAAAGATATGAGTGCATAAAATAATTAGGAGAGCGATTATAAAAGATGTGAGTCTATATTTCAGTAATAAATAAAAAAGTGATTCTATAAAATAAATAAGAGAGATTATAAAGATGTGAGTTTGTAAAATAAATAGGCCAGAGATAATTACTTCATTAAAATGCAATTAATTAACTAGTCAAAACTAATTAAAAGTGGATAGTTAATGCTAAAATCGTGCAAACTTGCACACCATAAAAAAAGATAAAATTCAGAATTTTAAAACAAAAGAAAATAGATAAAATTCTGAATTTCATTAGAAAGGCTATTTGTGGTCTATAAAAAGATAAGAAAATATATTTTTTATTGTTAAATACTTATATCATTTCACTAATAATCAATTATTCAATACATGGAATAGAATTATTAAAAGTATAGAGACTCGACAATAATGGTGCAACTCTAGCTCTATGGCGAATCTAAGACTTAGGCATCAATGGGATTAAATTATTTTAAAAAAATTAATATTATTTATTATCATATATATATATATATATATATATATATATATATATAATAAGGTAAAATATGTTTTATGCTTCTAAAATTTGATTATACTCTTTTTGTAAAATTGGTTGTTTTTCGTTCCTCAATTTTAAAATGCAATACTTTTGGTCTATAAAGTGCCATCTAACCACTTTTCATCCCTCGATAAAGGAATATGTAAAAATTATAAACTATATAAGGGAGTAAAAGTGAAGCATGTCAAACTTAAGAGACAAAAAAAAAACAAATTAAATGGACTAAAATCGAACTTTAAAATTTTAAAAGAACTAAAACATTTTTTCATTTAAAAGATAATGAAATTTCCAATCAAATAACTTAAAAGGAAAAAACATATGAAAAGAACTTATCAATAAAATACAAAAATCAATAACAATTAAAAACTTAAAAGCAGTGGGTGAAATTATAAAAATAAGGGTGTAAGAATATAATAATGCTAGGTATATCCTTATGTTTTTCACAAAGTTCTAGGGGTGCAAATGCAACCCCTCAATTGTAGTTGGGTCCACCCTTGCTAGCTAATTCTTGAGCAATAACATTAGCTTATCTCTTGATGTTCCGTACAACAACGGTTGGATCATAAGCTACAATTTTCCCTCACTCATCAACTAGTGAGCCAAACTAAGATTGATCAATCACCAAGTTCATAACCTTGACAACTATAAACTTTCTTACCACTTTGAACCTAACATTCTAAGGTCCCAAAGCCTCTACACAAACTGTAACACTACCAATAAGCCCCAAGCTTCTCCTTCATTTACCTTCAAACATGGTTGCTTCCGTATTATTCTTGCAATAACAAGTCTACCATGAAAATTACGAATACAAATCCTAGTCCCAATCTAGTTTTGTTGTTGAAAAAAAAATCCAATATCAACTTTACATTTCAAAACTCCTCGGGCAAGCAAACACCATTGCTCCACAAAGATACTGGAAGCCATAGAGATATCAACCTTTCTTTGCAACTTGAGCACGAACCTAATCTTGAAAAATTGATCTCCACGTTGAATCACTAGGGAATCTGAAAACCCCTTATCATCCCATAATTTATGATTCCTTCTACTCCATAAGATCCACATAAGCATTTGATAATTGTTTTTCGCATCTTATTTTGTGAGCAATTATCTTAGTTTTTTTTTTTTATAATTTTGTTGTACATAGTTATTGTTTTTGTTAATAAATTGTATAGATTGGTTTTAGAAACTAAAAAAGATAATTTTTTATTTTTTTATTTATAAATTTGGATGTTATAAGAGCAGATTCATCAAAGAATAAAGAGAAGCAAACATAATCTCGCCATAGTGAGATGTGCTTTCACCATAGCAAAACAAGACTATTGATCAACTGAAATTGACAAACATTTGCCTAAGAGTGCGTTTGGATAAAGAATTTTAATTAAGGAAAGTAATTTATCAGAGAATTTGAATTTCTGTAATTTAGAATTCATTGTTTGGATGTTTTTTATGAAGAATTTAAAATTTTGGAATTTTAAAACAGAATTTTAAACAACTAAAAATCTGGAATTTCAATTTCCTTCTAAAAGGTGAGAAATTGAAATTCTCTTCTTACAGTCTTCTTCAAGAAACACCATCTGAGCTCCTAAAATATCGATCGGGTGTGTAAGCATAGAGGAACACGTATAACTAGCACACCAATCACATCTTCTCTTTTTTTCATTCATTTTTTTTCATCCTCATAATTTTAATTTTTTTATCCAAACACAAAATTTTGAAAATAAAAGAATTTCAATAGAAGTATTTGAAATTCTTAGAATTTAAAATTTCTCCATCCAAACACGCTCAGCGAATTTGCAATTTGCCACAATAAATCAACAAAGTTGAAGACCTTGGAGTTGAGAGAAACTTGCCATAGAGATTCATCCATTCACCCCATTGAACAAGGTTCAGAAGCATGAAGAACAAGTGTAGAAATCCTTAGTGTTAAATTTAATTTCGTTGTAGCAAATTATGCTTTTGCTACAGGGAAAATCATCTGAGGCACAAAAAATAATGTAATCTCAACTCTATTTAAAGACATCACTTGTAAGAACTTTTGGTTTATTTGTGAATTTTAGAAATAGGATCTCCAATTGATGCAATCCTACCCCCAAGGGCATTGGATAGAAGACTCCAAGAAGATTGGGCCAGAGATGTAGAAGAAGACCCTAGGATTCTCATGAGCCTTAGGATAGATTTTGGGTCCATGGACTAAGTATGAGTTCACTTATCTTTGTAAATTTTAGAATATGTTTTCCTTCTTTTGGGCCTAGTATTTTGGCCATTTTAGGTTTGTAGGGTACCCTACAAATTAAGGGCACCTATCCTACAAGTTAAGGGTACCCTAGTAGTATAAGATTTTAGCCTTGTATTTCAGGACATTTTGAGTAGTCTTTATAGTATGAACTTTCTTGTATTTTAATGTATTTTGGCATGGGGGTGAGCTTAGCTATTGGAGGGGTGTGTGTCCCCCCCCCCCCCCCCCTCTTTCTAGCTTCTCAAGGAAGCCTACTTCCTTGCTTCCCAAGGAAGCTACCCTCTAGCTTCTTAAGGAAGCTTTCTTCCTAGCTTCCCAAGGAAGCTACCTTCCTTGCTTCTCAAGGAAGCTTCCCATGTGCTAGTGACCTAGGCTATAAATAAAAACATGTGTAACACTTGTCATAACTTTGATGAATGGGAAAAGTTCAACTTCTCTCCCTATTCTCCTTCAAATCCCACGCCCCCCTCCTCTTTCTCTCTCTCTCTCTCTCTCTCATTCTCTTCCTCCATTGAAGCTTCCTCTATAAGCTTCTTATCCAAAGCATCCTTTTGGTGGTGAAGCTTTTCCTTCCATGGCTTATTCTTTAGTGGATGACGCTTCTTCTCACATGTTCTCCTTTATCTTCCGTTGCAACTCCATGGATGAAAATCACCATTGAAGGACCTTATTGAAACTCAAAGATCCAGTCTGCATAGAAGCTTCTCAAGCAAGCTTGCATCAAGTGGTAATCAAAGCACAAGAGCTTCAAGTAGGTGCTCCTTAAACCTCCATTAATTTTCAACTTTACCTTCTCCTCCATTGTTGTTTCTTCATTTTTCTCCATGTATCTCCTCACATGTCTTGTGCTAAATGTTGTTAACATGATTTTTTAGAATTTCCACTAATTAAACTTGCTATAGAAGCTAGATTTGATTTTCTATGGTTCAAATTTCTTGTTCTTGTTCAAGAACCATGAATTGTGTTGAGTTTAGGTTCCTTTGAGTTTTGTATTGCTATTTTTTGTGGCTGAAACCTAAACCATAAAGTTCTTAGAAAAACATTAAAGTAGAAGAAAACCTCAAAAATCTAGAGTGACATGTTCACCTATTGTAGTTTTGTCATAGAAATCATGTCTAGTCATGAAACTTGTCACATAAGATTCCTTATGTTGTGCAAAATTTTATTTTTCTTGTTTCTTTGTCTAACTCATTTGTTCATGAGTGTATGAAATTTTTTTAGCCTATTATTTGATTTAAGTAAAATCTTGTATGTTAATTAGTCCTTAACATGTTCATGCATAATTCTTAGAGAATCTTTGATTGTGAACCTTTTCTTGAACTTTTAGGTTTCCTTATGATTGTGTCTATTGTGAATTTGAGTTTTGATGATTGAATTGTGATGCAATCCTACCCCGCAAGGGCATTGGATAGAAGAGTCCAAGTAGATTGGGCCAGAGAAGCAAGAGAAAGCCCTAGGGTTCTCATGAGCCTTAGGGTAGATTTCGGGCCCATGGGCTAAGTATGAGTCCACTTATCTTTGTACATACTAGATCAAGGTTTCATTATTTTTGGGCCTTGTATTTAGGGCTCCATAATGTAGGTATGGTACCCTAGAAATGTAGGATTTTTCAGCCCTTGTATTTTAGGGCACCTAGACTAGTTTTTGTATTAGGGGTAGTTTTGTAATTTCACATGCATTAAGTGAATATTTGAAGTGTGTGGTGGGAAATAAATTTAATTGAATTGGGAGAAGCCCAATCCAATTAAATTTTAGAGGGGGAGGTGAGCATTTGCTTGCTACACCCCATTGTCACATCATATAGTCACACTTTGTGCATGTCCTTCATGCTTTACATGCCTCATGACACCTAAGCACACTTAGTGGAGAATCTTGGACTTGATCTTGAATTTTTGGGCTGAACCATAGCTAAAATTAACAAATCATAATTAGTGAAATTTTGGCTCCACAAATTCAATTTCAAATTCAAGTGAAATTTGAATAGAAATTCAAATTTCCCTCCAATTTTGTGTGACACTTAGGCTATAAATAGAGGTTATGTGTGTGCATTTTTTCAACTTTGAACATTTGAAAATTAAACATCAGATTTCAGAGCTCTTTTAGAGCATAAAATTTCGTGTTCTTCTCTTCCTCTCCCTTCATTCATCTTCTTCTTCCTCAAAGCTCTTATCCATGCCCTCCTATGGTGGTGAGCTTCTTCTAGACTCATCTTCTCCTTGAAGTGGCATCTCCTCTCTCTCTCTTCCTTCTCCATTCCGCTTCCATTCATCTTCCAGGAAGCAAAGGAATCCATTGATGAAGAAGATCCTAGGCCTACAAGCTCCAATGGAGCTTACATCATGTGGTATCAAGAACATCTTCATCTAGGTTATGTTTTTTTGCTTCCTCTATCTTTTTGTTCGGTGAATTCTCTTCAATTCCTTGTTCTTCATCTTATTCCTCATGTATATCCTCCATTGTCTTGTGGTTTGCTACTGTTTAGAGTAGATTCAAAAAAAAAAAAATAAACCGATTAAATCTTAGATCTACACTTGTTCTTGCATTTCTATGGTTCAAATTTTGTAGATCTACTCTTGAATCATGTTTTTGTGTTGATTTTAGGTTCTATCATTTTTCATTCATAATATTCTTGTGCTGAACCTTAGATCTAAATTTTCTTCCAAAATATTGATTAGAAAAAAACACAAAAATCTAAGTGTAAATCACTTGATCCAGGTTGTCTTAGAGTTATGTTTAGTCATAGTAATTGTCACATTATGTTCTAAGTTTGTGTTGAATTTTTATTTTGTTGATTGAATTCTAGATACATTTGTTCATGTTTTCTTGTCATTCTTAGCCTATCTTTTTAATTTTGAGTCTAATTCATGCATGTTATTTAGTTCATAACATGTTCTAAATCAATTCCTAGAAGTAGTCTTGTTGTTGAACTTTTTTTTTCGGTTTTCTAAGTTTCCTACATGATGCCTATGATGAAGTTGAGTTGTGGTGCTGAGTTGTGGCTGGATTTGTGAATCAAAATAAGTCTTAAGTTCTCTTAAATTGTGTTATTTAAGATAATTGAGCATAAGCAAACACAAATTGTAACTATCCAAGCCTTAAGCAACATAAACACTACTCTTGATTTCTAGGTTGAAATCGCTGGTGCTGGCAGCTTGAACATACGAACTTGTATAAATTATTGGGAATTGGTCACTACGTGTTTTAAGCTTAAATTTTTACTGAATTTTCTAGACGTCTGGCCCAAAATTATAAAAAAGGAATCAATTGATTTGGATGAAATCAAAAAATAATAAAAATCACACAAGTTGGCAGAAAAATCAATGTCCAAAAAAAAAAGTGAAAGGGAAGTGTGCTTGTTGTTTTGGCTCGAAATTTGTTCTATAATTGGTGCCTATTTTATACCAATCTTAGTTGTGAAATTTAAATTGAAAATTAGTGTGAAAACAAGTGCCAAAACTAGAGGTTTATTGAGTTTTTTTTTACTCTACTCTAGAGCCATTCTAAGTTTCTCTTTGAGTCCTAACTTGCTTTTATGTGCTTTTCATTGCTTTAATTGTTGAATCATCCTAGGAAATTTGTCTTGTTAAAACTCTATTGGTTTAGCTTTGATCTCATTTTTGGTCTTTGGTTATTGCTTGTCTCTTTGTTTCCTTGTTTGTGAGTTTCCATATAGGAAATTGGAAAGGAGGATTGGTGTCATCCCTTGAAGAATTTGAGTCAAGAAGCAAGGGGCCAACCACCTTAAGAGTTATTAGACTAAGAAGCACTCCAAATTGAGTGAAACACAAAAGAGAGAATAGCTACCAAAATTGAGGACTTTTTTTTTGTAATTTTGTAATTGGCAATTTTCTTTACTTTCAAACTTTGTAACAAAAAGGCCTTTCATTGGAAGTAAGTTAGGAGCCTCCAATAGGTCACCCTACTTCCATTTGTGTGTAATAATTTTAGGCAATTTTCCCTTAGGATAGTGAGTGTTTTGTTGGGAACCTTAAATGAGGTCATCCAAACACTCTTAGGATCCGCCTAGTTTGCATTTCTTGCACTTTAATTTCTTGCTTACTTTCATAGCTTATTTCCTTTACCTTCCATTGTCAAACCACCTTGATAGCTTGCCTTTTACCAATTAGTTTTTACCTTGTCTTTCACACCTCTTTTAGTGTTTATTTTGGCTAGTTTCAACCATAGTTTCTTAGACCTTTTGTTTTCAAACCCCCAACAAGAAAGAACCACAACTTAGGAACCAACATGAGTCTTCATTCTTCATCTAGTGTTAATGGTGAGGGTTCTACTCCTAAGGACCCCTTATGTAAGATATTAGATGAGTTGAGATCCCTTAAGTTATGGAAAGAAAAACAAGAGAGAAAAGAAAAAGGAAAAAAAAGAGTTGAAGAAATAAGTCAAGATGAAAGAGAGAAAATAAGAGAGGAAGAAAAAAGGAAAATACTAAAAGAGTTAAGAAAAGAAAAGCATGCCTCCTATAGTATTCATAACTCTTGCAAGAGCCTAAGTGAAGAACTTTGTGACTATTATGAAGGAAGGCATAGGTCACATCTTAGACCTTACTCCCATAGGAGAGAAAAGGAAAGAAAAGCCTCAAGAGGCTAACATTAACCTCCCATACTTCCATGGGAAGGACAATGTAGAGGCTAACTTAGATTGGGAAATAAGGGTAGAGCAATAACTTAAAAGGAAGTCTACTTCAAAATCTTATGGCTCTCACTCTTATCCAAAGAAAGACCAAGGTCAAGGCATTTTAGGGGTGACTCCTTCTAAGCCCAAAGATGATAAGGGGAAGACAATAGAAAAACAACCCCCTAAGGCTAGTATGCAAGAGAAGACTAGTTCTATAAAGTGTTTTAAATGTCTTGAAAGAGGACACATTGATTCTCAATACCCCACCACGAAAACCAAGATTATGAGGGGCCAAGACAATTATAGTAGCCAAGATGAGGCTACTACTTCACCTTCCTCTAGTGAAAGTGAAGAAGCAAAAAGGGAAGAATCTAGTGAAGAAATCTACCCCCAAGAAGAAGAACAACCTTTAATGGTTAAGGAGGAGTGTAAGGAGGTAAGTGTCTCCTCCAAGAGGTTAGGTAAGAAGGAAATACATTTTGTAATAAAGACAAATATTAATGAAATTTCCCCTCTTAGACAACCTCAATATTTTCTCCTTTGTAAAAAGAAACTTGTTAGCATTGCCACACCTCTTAGGCTTGAGTTTATTCCTCAAGTAAAGGAGTTGTTGGATGAGGGTTAGGTTCGCAAGAGATTAAATCCTTGTGCTTTGTTGGTGCCCAAAGTAGGTATTATTAGGCATCAAATCCCTAAAATAGGAGGTATGATGAATGTTTTGAGTGGTGCAACCCTCTTTTGTAAAATCACTCGTGCACCTAGCATCTTCATGATTTGTGTACATAGGAACTCATTAGGTAGGTTTGTTCTTATTTTTAGTTTCAATACAAACTTAGGTACTATAATGAGACACCGTAGGTTTGTCATACTTTTTGATAGGAATAATCAACATGAAAATACAGAAAAAGGTATGTCTTATTGCATTATTTTTCTTAATTTTTTAAATAGTGATCAAGGGGTTCCCATGAACACTAAGAGAATAAAGGTCATTCCTGAGTGGCCCACTCCACCAAGTATAAGAAAAATTTGGGGCTTCCATGACTTAACAAACTTTTACAAAAGGTTTGTCCCATATTTTTTATACTTGTAGCACCACTCATTGAGTTGGTGAGGAACCATGTTCCTTCATGGGAAGATGCCGAGGAAATGGGTTTTCAGACCTTACCTTACTTCAACATACCAAACACCACTAATACATATGATTTTGTTCTTTTTACAGGTGTTGAGGAAAACAGCCAAGAGTTTCAAAAACCTCGGGATTTGAGGTCAAATCCTTTCCAAGGGGGAGGGAATGATACAATCCTACCCCGCAAGGGCATTGGATAGAAAAGTCCAAGTAGATTGGGCCAGAGATACAAGAGAAAGCCCTAGGGTTCTCATGAGCCTTAGGGTAGATTTCGGGCCCATGGGCTAAGTATGAGCCCACTTATCTTTGCACATATTAGATTAAGGTTTCATTATTTTTGGGCCTTGTATTTAGGGCTCCATAATGTAGGTAGGGTATCCTAGAAATGTAGGATTTTTCAGCCTTTGTATTTTAGGGCACCTAGACTAGTTTTTGTATTAGGGGTAGTTTTGTAATTTCACATGCATTAAGTGAATATTTGATGTGTGTGGTGGGAAATAAATTTAATTGAATTGGGAGAAGCCCAATCCAATTAAATTTTAGAGGGGGAGGTGAGCATTTGCTTGCTACACCCCATTGCCACATTATATAGTCACACTTTGTGCATGTCCTTCATGCTTTACATGCCTCATGACACCTAAGCACACTTAGTGGAGAATCTTGGACTTGATCTTGAATTTATGGGCTGAACCATAGCTAAAATTCACTAATCATAATTAGTGAAATTTTGTCTCCACAAATTCAATTTCAAATTCAAGTGAAATTTGAATAGAAATTCAAATTTTCCTCCAATTTTGTGTGACACTTAGGCTATAAATAGAGGCTATGTGTGTGCATTTTTTCAACTTTGAACATTTGAAAATTAAACATCAGATTTCAGAGGCTATGTGTGTGCATTTTTTCAACTTTGAACATTTGAAAATTAAACATCAGATTTCAGAGCTCTTTTAGAGCATAAAATTTCATGCTCTTCTCTTCCTCTCCCTTCATTCATCTTCTTCTTCCTCCAAGCTCTTATCCATGGCCTCCTATGATGGTGAGCTTCTTCTAGACTCATCTTTTCCTTGAAGTGGCGTCTCCTCTCTCTCTTCCTTCTCCATTCCGCTGCCATTCATCTTCCAAGAAGCAAAGGAATTCATTGATGAAGAAGATCCTAGGCCTACAAGCTCCAATGGAGCTTACATCAAATTGCCTGCTAAAATTTTGATCCTAAGTGAATGTTGAACTCCTATAATTGTGGTAAACAAGCCTAGTGAGTTTAACATACATAGGAAAGCTGAAAGTAAGCCTAAGGCAATCAATATACAATGCTTAACAAAATTCACAGTCTAAAATCGCTGGTGTTGACAACTTGAACATACGAACTTGTAAACATTATTGGCAATTGGTCTCTACAAATTTTGAGCTGAAAATATTACTAAATTTTCTAGACATCTAGAAAAAAATTAGAAAAAAAAGAACCAAGTGATTTGGATAAAAGGAAAAAAATAAGAAAAATCATACAAGTTGGCAGGAAAATCAGTGTCCAAGAAAAATAAAAATAAAAGGTTAAAGGAAAATGTGCTTGTTGTTTTGACTCAAAATTTGTTCTATAATTAGTGTCTATTTTAGACAAATCTTAGTTCTGAAATTTCAATTGAAAAGTAGTGTGAAAACAAGTGCCAAAACTAGAGGTTTCTTAAGTCTTTTTTTTAGTCTACTCTAGAGTCATTCTAGGTTTCTCTTTGAGTCCTTGCTTGCTTTTATGTGATTTTCATTGCCTTAATTTTTGAATAATTCTTGAAAATTTCTCTAGTTAAAACTCTATTGGTTTAGCTTTCATTTCATTATTTTTGGTCTTTGGTTATTGCTTGTCTCTTTGTTTCCTTGTTTGTGAATTGCCATATAGGAAATTGGAAAGGAGGGTTAGTGCCATCAATCGAAGAATTTAAGTCAAAAAGCAAGGGGCCAACCACCTTAAGAGCTATTGGACAATGAAGCACTCCAAATTGAGTGAAACATCAAAGAGAGAACAACCACCAAAATTGATGACTTTTTTTGTAATTTTGTAAATTGCCAATTTACTTGTAATTGGACACTTGTACGTTTACCTTCACTGCTTTCCAATTTTGTAACAAAAAGGTTTTTCATTAGAATTGTGTTGGGAGTCTCCAATAGGTTACCCTACTTCCATTTGTGTGTAATAATTTTAGGCAATTTTCCCTTAGGATAATGAGTGTTTTTTTGGGAACCTTAAATGTGGTCATCCGAGCACTCTTAGGATCCGCCTGGTTTACATTTCTTGCACTTTAATTTCTTACTTACTTTCATAGCTTATTTTCTTTACTAGTCATGCCTAGTTTATCTTGTTATTGCATAATACTTTCTTCTTGCGCTTATCTTGAGTTCTTTTGAACCCTAGCTTTTACCTTTTGCAAACCCCCAACAAGAAAGAACCAACATGAGTTATCATTCATCTAGTGTTAATGGTGAGGGTACTAGTCATAAGGACCCTCTATCTAGAATCTTAGATGAATTAAGTTCCCTCAAGTTATGGAAAGAAAAGAAAAAGGAAAAGAGAGGGTAGAAATAAACCAAGATATGAGGGAACAAATAAGGGAAGAAGAAAGAAGGAAAATACTGAGAGTTAAGGAAAGAAAAACATGTCTCATATAGTAGTCTTGACTCCTACAAGAGCGTAAATGAAGAACTTAGTCACTATTATGGAGGAAGGCATAGGTCACATCCTAGACCTCACTCCCATAGAAGAGAAAAGGAAAGAAAGCCTTAAGAGGCTAACATTAACCTTTCATACTTCCATGGGAAGGACAATGTAGAGGTTTTTTTAGATTGGGAAATGAAGATTGAGAAACTCTTTGCTTGCCATCATCCAAGTGAAGAAAGGAAGGTTCCTTTGGTTACCCTTAGCTTCCAAGGGTATGCCCTCTATTGGTGGACTTCCTTTGTTAGGGAAAGAAGGATTCATGGGGATCCTCCAGTAGAGTATTTGAATGACTTGAAAAGTGCCCTTAGGAAGAGACACATCCCCTCCTACCATGAAAGAGAGCTTATGGACAAGCTCCAAAGGCTTAGACAATGGAGTATGAGTGATGAAGAGTATAGGCAACAAATAGAACTACTCCTTTTGAGAGCTGGGCTTAGGGAGGAGGAAAGAACAAGTATTTCTAGGTTCCTTAGTGGACTTAATATGGAAGTGAGGGACAAGGTTGAGCTCCTTCTATATAGGGAACTAGATGACCTAGTTCAACTTTGCATAAGGGTAGAGCAATAACTTAAAAGGAAGCCTACTTCAAAATCTTATGGCTCTCACTCTTATCCAAAGAAAGACCAAGGTCAAGGCATCTTAGGGGCTGCACCTTCTAAGCCCAAAGATGATAAGGGGAAGACAATAGAAAAGCAACCCCCTAAGGCTAGTATGCAAGAGAAGACTAGTTCTATAAAGTGTTTTAAATGTCTTGGAAGAGGACACATTGATTCTCAATGCCCCACCAAGAAAACCATGATTATGAGGGGCTAAGACATTTATAGTAGCCAAGATGAGGCTACTACTTCACCTTCCTTTAGTGAAAGTGAAGAAGCAAAAGGGGAAGAATCTAGTGAAGAAATCTACCCATGAAGAAAGGGACCTTTTAATGGTCAGAAGGCTTCTAAGAGGCCAATCTTGTGACTTGACCCAATCTCAAAGAGAGAATATTTTTCACACAAGGTTTAAAATTTTTTATAACGCATGCTCTCTCATTGTAGATAGTGATTCATGTTGCAATTGTTGCAGCACAAGATTAGTCTCTAAGTTGAGCCTTGCTATCACTCCCCATCCAAAGCCTTACAAACTTCAATGACTCAATGAGCAAAGGGAGATGATAGTCAATCAATAAGTGAAAGTGCCCTTCTCCACTAGAACATATAAGGATGAAGTGATTTGTGATGTAGCTCCTATGGAGGTAGGACACCTTCTCTTAGGTAGGCCATGTAAATATGATAGGAAAAACATCTATAATGGCATAACTAATGAGATAACCCTCACCCACCTTGGAACAAAGTTTCTGTTACATTCTCAAACACCTTCACAGGTAGCTAAGGAACAAATAGAAATAAAACTCAAATGGGATAAGGAAAAGAATAGAAAGAGAAAAGAAGAATAAACTTTAATGGTTAAGGAGGAGTGTAAGGAGGTAAGTGTCTCCTCCAAGAGATTAGCTAAGAAGGAAAGTCATTTTGCAATAAAGACAAACATTAAAGAAACTCTCATTCTTAGACAACCTCCACATCTTCTCCTTTGTAAAATAACACTTGTTAGCACTACCATACCTCTTGAGCTTGAGGTTATTCCTCAAGTAAAGGAGTTGTTGGATGAGGGTTTGGTTCGTAAGAGCTTAAATCCTTGCGCTTTGTTGGTGCCTAAAATAGGTATTATGAGACACCAAATCCCTATGATAGGTGGTATGATGAATGTGTTGAGAGGTGCAACCCTCTTTTGTAAAATCACCAATGCATCCAACATCCTCATGATTCGCATACATAGAGACTCATTAGGTAGGTTTGTTTTTATTTTTGGTTTCAATACAAACCTAGGTGCTCATATGGGACACCTTAGGTTTGTCGTACTTTTTGGTAGAAGTAATCAACATAAAAATACAAAAAAATGTATGTTTTATTGCATTATTTTTCTTAATTTTTTAAATAGTGAGTTGTTTATAATGTTGATTACATTTTTCTGAAGCTTCCTATACGATCTAAATGCTTTCTAAATAGAAGTAATCAACAATAAACATGTTAGGCTGCAAATAAATTTTGCCCTATACGATCTAAAGCTTCCTAAATGACATGTTTTTGACTTGTAAAAAAAAATGCTGCCTATTTTTTTGTGAATTGTTGTTATGGCCTTGACGTCTAACAATGTTCCATCACTAAACCACTATAGAATTAGAAATATACAAATTAGAGATGTACATGAAATACAAATGAGTAACTGTCGATAGTCAACTAACAATTGAAAATTATTAAAGTAAACATACCATGTTCCATTCATTTTTAAACCCCTGCTGACTATGCTTCACAAGAAATGAATGACATAATATCCACATTCATAGCCTCCGATTTGAACATGACTCTAAATTTAATATCAAATATGGGTACTTATATAGAATTACAAAGTTACAAAATGTCACAAGTCAAAGGGAACATATGATTAAATGATTGACCTTTATTTCAATCCGGTGAGGTGCAGATTGAACAAATTTACTAGTATAACAAGTGTTTAATGTTTTTATTACACTGCTTACCAAAAAACATCAACGTATATGACCATAACTTGATGTGAGTCTACAAATTAAAAATAGACTAAATGGTGTATAATTTAAAACTTAACTTGTTAATTGCAACTTTGATGTGAATGTCAGGCTTCTTATGCAACGAGCAAAGCACACAACAATGTTATCCCCAAGACACACAACAACAAGCTACCAATGTGCCCTAAATTTGAGAATAATTAGGTACATATAATGTAATCATTCTTTTAATAGGTTACATACATTTTACTTACTGATTCAAGTAAGCTCCTAGGTAGACCTCTCATTGTGTTTCCTTCACCCATGTTTGAATGTAATATTGACATTAATCACGTATATCCTTTGCATTGTGTATGGATTGAGGCTCAAAGAATCCATACACCGAACCATGACCCAACCTTGTACTCCAGTCATCCATAAACATATTTTGAACATTTGAAATGAAAATGGTTAATGAGATACATGAAAACCTTGATTAATTATTAGTTAATGAAAGCGGACTATGAAATGGAAATTACTTACATCATCCACAACTGTAGAATAGATATGTTCAAACATTTTTCACCTGATATTATTTCATTTACATCAGAATATGTTATGAAGAACAATTCTTGTACATCCAGAATCCCAACTTT
This sequence comes from Glycine soja, assembly GCF_004193775.1. Classification (NCBI taxonomy): domain Eukaryota; kingdom Viridiplantae; phylum Streptophyta; class Magnoliopsida; order Fabales; family Fabaceae; genus Glycine; species Glycine soja. The sequence goes on along the minus strand of NC_041015.1, from coordinate 29,502,095 downwards.
TGTCGCATCCCACACTAACTCAACAAGCTTATGGTAAAGCTCGTACAGGTTCTTAAACAATTCACCGAATGGATCATCTCCAGCAACGATATTTGACCTATGACTAGATTCAACCTATTTCTTTGGACTTTTCTATGAATCCTAAATGGATAATGATGTCATAAAATTAAGGTAATGTTTTAGTTGGAGTTTTAACATAAGAACATTGTCTTATTACTATTAAACAACAATAAATACCTCATGGGATACAAGTTTCACGTGATGTGTTGGCCATGCAACAAAACTGTCAAGGGTCTGCCTCACATATTGAATCTTGGACGTCGGAAATGGAACTTCAGCATTACCGTCATAAACTTTTGTAACACTCACCTTCACCACATCATCTCCATAAGGCACACTGTGTATGGTGGAAGCCCCTTCAAATACTTTTCCCAATGCAACTAGGTGTGCACACTGATCACGTTCAACGTACAACCCCATAGTAGGTCTCATAGCAACACCACCCTCTTCCCTTGATGGATTAGCAGCAACTTTAACACAACTCCCTTTGGTGCTCACATGTGCAACTAATAATTGTATATCTGGCGGCACCTCTACCGGGGTGAGTGTTGCAATGCCATTTGGGATAACTTCATTTTTATGGCCTCCTTTAACTTTTGTTTCACTTTCTCCAAGTTGCGCTTGTTTTCCTCTTTTCCTTCTCTCTACCACGCTTCTTTGAGAGTTTTGTTCTCCTCTTTTACTTCTCTCCTCCACTTTTCCTCTAGGTTGCTGATTATGTCAACCAATTGTTGTGGGCTAATTGATGCAGATGAACTGTTGGAGGCACGAGACGCCTGTCCAAAGTATTGACTGATGGTGACACCAATCCATGCTACACGAACACGACCTGGATTCTCCAGTCGCCCAATAGCAGTATTCAAGATGTCAGTAGGACCATTAGAACAAAATTACCCTAGGTCATCTGTTCCTATAAAGAGTCCTATAACAAGCACAACATGGGATTTTTTTTTCTCGCGCTACAACCCCTAGATAACTATAGAACTTTTTCTTTATGGGGGCCTGATCCTCTCCCAGTGGTAGGATTGACGTTAACTGTTTGCCGTGGATGATCCAAGCTTCTAACAGTCAACCTTCTCAGCCTGGTGGGTTGTCTACTCCTTCTAGATGTAGCCTCGAAGGAGCATCTAAATGTCAAGGGGACCTTGGGGTTGTTGCCATTAGTCACAAATAAAACAAATTTAGTGAACATAAAGCACACAAAACAACATATAAGTATGAAATTGTAAATATCCATATTAAATAAATGTATTACAATTAATTTAATATGATATACATTACTTTGGTATACCACACTTAAGTAGGAATATTTCCCATAAACCTTCATCATGATCATTACGATTTGCATGTATATCATCCTCATGTTCAACATTTATGGAAGGCATTTGTGGGGAGAAAGCAGGCATGTCATTTATATAAAGTGTTGAAGCATCATTTTGGTGACCAATACCACTTGTTCTTCCTTGTAGAACCACTGATTATCTTGACTCACTTGGATCTTGGACGTAAAACACTTGTCTGGCTTGTTCTACCACGATGAAAGGCTCGTCCTTGTAACCCATCTTTTGAAGTTAAACTAATGTAAAGCCCATTTTTTTATGCACACCGATATTTTCATTAACCCATTGGCACTTGAACACGGGCACTCTAAATTCACCGTAATCAAGCTTCCAGATTTCTTCAATCACACCAAAGTAAGGCATTGTCGCTCAAATCGGGTTGTTATCTAATGCACTACAAAAGTGATCGGAATGAGCCTCAACACTCACCCCACTATTATGCATGCTACTTTTATCATCCTGTGACTTTGTGTAGAAGGAATAGTTATTGATATCATATCCCTTTCAAGTGGGGACATTGAGATTGGCCTAATAGCTAACAATCTTAATGTCTTGGAAGCGCTATCATCAGCCAAGATTCTTTTTCTAAACCAGTTGATGAAAGTTCTATTGTGCTCTTGCAACACCCTCATCATGTTCATTTTTAAGTGACTATCTGTGACATTTTGTTTGTGAGCAACTGCGTATGGAATAACCTCTACTGTGTTGTTTAATACATATAGATGTGCTTGTGAGACCTCTTGTCGATCCATTGTTACAACATTGAACCCTTGTGTACCCCTACCATCCCACGTATAGTCATGACGACTTTGAGGAAGCCCAACAAGTGTAGTGATTTCTATATACTCTGAACAAAACTCAATAGCTTCTTCAACAACTTACCTTTCAACAATGCTTATTTCTAATCAGTATTGATTCTTCGTATAACCTTTCAACACCTTCACATATCACATAATCGGATACATCCACCATAAAAGACCGGCCCACATAATCGGATCTCCCATACAATATGAAAAATTAAGTAAATCATTATGTCAAAAACTGAAGGCGGGAAATACATCTCCAACTGACAAGGGATAATGGAAGCCTCATTCTCCAAATCATCCAAATGTGTGGTGTCCTTTTACGGGTGATAAGGTTTCAGAAATCTTCGATTCCTTGTATATATTGTCTTCTTTCCATGTTTCAGTTGGATGTAAATTGTCTCTTTCTCACAAATAGGACATGTGTGGTGTCCTTTGACACTATATCCATTCAAATTCCCATAAGTTGAAAAGTCATTAATGGTGCAAAATATCATTGCACGCAACCTGAAGGTCTGTTGAAGATTCTCATCATACACATCAACCCCGTCCACCCATAATTTTCTCAAGTCTTCAATCAAGGAAGTAAGATACACATCAATATCATTTCCTAGCTATCTTGGACGCGATATCATTATAGACCACATAATGTATTTTCTCTTCATGCACAACCAAGGAGGAAGGTTGTAAATTATCAGCAAAACAGGTCATGAACTATGGCTAGTGCTCAAGTTACCAAGAAGGTTCATTCCATCTAAAGCAAGACCAAGCCTTAGGTTTCTTGGATCCTCTCCAAAATCCGAATACAAGCGATCAATTGTCTTCCATTAGGAAGAATCAACGGGATGTCGAAGCAATCCATCATTTTTTCTGTCATCTGCATGCCATGTAAGGTTTTTTCGTCATCTCTATTGGCAAACAATCGCTTAAACCTTGGTATTATTGGAAGATACCAACACACCTTTGATGGATGATCATTTTTTGTGGCTAAATCATCACTACATTTGTCATACTTCACTTTATAGCGGGATACCCTGCATGTTGGGAAATGGCGCATTTTGGCAAACTGATTTCTATACAGAATACAATCATTAGGACATATATGTATTTTCTGGTATTCCATACCCACATAGCATAATATCTTCTTTGCCTCGTACTGGTTCTTCGGTAACATGTTATCTTTAGGAAGCATATTCTTCAATAACACAAGCAATTCGGTGAAGCTTTTGTCACTCCACCCAATTTTTTCCTTCAAGTTCACCAAACCTAACATCGCTGATAATTGTGCGAAGGTTGTCCATCCCAAATACAAATGGCTTCTTAGAATCAGTTTGTAATTTTTCATAATAAGGTGCATGAGTTTGCCAAAAACCCTCTTGCCCAAGATCGCATATCATGTCTTCTATACGATCTCCAATTTGTACATCAACCGCCTCAGTGTGAGGGATTGTTGACTCGTGTGGCAATTCACCATGCCATATCCATTTTGTATAAGTGCGACTAATCCCCTCACATATAAGATGTGATCTAATGTCATTTAGTGATTGTCATCTCCCATTCACACATTTACCACATGGGCACAAATATTTTCCACCCGTTACTGGTGCATTTTGTTGCGTAAATTGCAAGAAATCTTCAACCCGTTCTCATACACGTCACTTATGCGTGGTGCTTTCATCCAACTTCGATCCATATTTCATGTTCTATGATACCGACTAGATTATCCCATATGCATGAAAATCTTACTTTTTCATTAAAAGGTGTGTCCCTATCCCATTCAGGAAAACATATTTTTACTCGATTCATACGTACAAGTTAAGTAGGTTATGTTAAATTTGATAACATTTTGGCAGCATTTCGCATTGATCTCCAAGTATACGACATGAAAGCGGTGACATGAATTCACCATGATCAAGTATGCACCTGGAGAACAAAGCAATATGCACTAAACCAAAATTTCATCAAATTTAACACAACATACTTAACCTCTAAGTATGAATTAAGTAAAAAAAAATGACTCTTCCCAAACTGTCCAAATGGACAATTCAAGATTCAATACAACGATTAATCCAAATTGTCTTTATTAATCGGTGTATTGAATCTTAAATGGGAAACTTTGGTTCACTTACAATGCAGATAATTTAAACATTAAACATGACTCATATATGAACAATAAATGTAATAACAACATAACTGACAGAATGGCATACATACCTCAAAAGATGCTAGTAACAAAAACTATGAGTGCGGTGACGACAGTGATAATTATACGAGTTTATCTTCAGTCAAAGAACAACATGTTTTTCGGTAGCCTTAACTTCCTATGTTAATCAAATAGTAGTACCTAAAATCAATACAAATTGTTAAAGATAAAAGTAGGAATAGTATTGTCATAAGAAGATTAATTCAGACACAAATTATATATGTATGACACATCATCACTAAACCTACATGTTATATGAAATTATAAGTAGCAAACCATGGCTGACCCGGTTAGTAGGTTGGCCATAACCCATGGTTGATAACAGAGATTGGAGAAAAAAAATCCAACATCGTGTGAAAAGAACATGGTGTTGTTGTGCCTAAAAGCTTTGGTACAATTTCACCAACCAACACATATAGTCTACAACACAACTTAGGATGGAGTTATCTGGTTCCTTGTCCATTATCTTTGGTCTTATTTTGTCAATAATTGAAGAGGCATTAGGCAGATTGTGAAGAGAATTGTTGCCACTGTGGACTATAAGACTGACAATACCAACCACAAACTAAGTGGTCATTTTCATGAGATAGTGGACAAGAGAATGAAAGACAATACATGAAGTTCGAAGGAGTTGTTGTCACTCATACTTAATGCTAAAGAAAAAAAATCTATTTAAGAGAATATGTTCACTACTGACTACATAAGTGTTGTTACTTACGAACACATACTTGTTGGCTCATTATTATTATGTACATTCATAATTATAGTTTTGTAAGGCCAGAGTAGGTACATTCATAATTATAGTTTTCTAAGCTTTAACTTAATTTAATTAATATTATGTATACCTAATTATAATAGTTATTATGTACATTCATTATTATAGTTTTGTAAGGTCTAACTCAATCAAGATGGAAACAAATTCTCCCTACTTTGATCTACACACCTAATTATAATACTTATATTTACCCCTAAGTTATTTGGTTATACTTTTTTGTACAAAGTGTGGTTCTAGGTGACAAATGAGTGGCACCCAATTTCTAATTGTCAATGAATAATAGGATAGTTCCTGTTGGACAAATTAATGGTTGATAGTTAAATAAATGGTGACCAACAAACTGCATTCTTAGATGTTGCAGTCATTCCTAGATGCTTTAGTTTGATAGTTTGGGTCAACAATTCAAGTTTTTAGTCAAAAGACATAATTTGTGTGATAGTCTGGGTTTAGGTGCTTCACCCACCAAACTGGGCACATGACATGGAAAGGAAGTGGTAGATTTCTTTAGAAATTCAAATCAAAGAGGTTAGTTGTTGTACTCATTATAGTTTCAGACTTCACAAATGGTAGCAGCCTTTGCAGGTCATGGTGTTTACAGCCCCTAGGTTCATCCTTAGATCATGGTCCTCATAGGTTCACCTCGGGCTGGAGGCTTTTCAAAGGAGTTGTTGTGGTGGCTAGAGGAACCAAATGCAAGAGAGGAAAAGAAAGGGCTAGTTGTGAATGAGACAAATGGTTATAGTTTTATAACTAGTTTTATATAACTAGTTATATAAAACTAGTTTGTAGTTATATAAAACTAGTTTGTAGTTATTTTCTTAAAACTAGTTTTATATAATTAGTTATATAAAACTAGTTATAGTTATTTTCATAAAACTACTTTTTTTTAGCAGTCCTAATTGGGATAAGGGAAACACAAAATGGAAGAAAAAAAAAGCAATGAAGCCTGTGAAAACAACTCTGTTTTAGGCATTTTGGGGGGGCATATATCTACCCTTCACATACACTACCTAACTTGCTAGACTCATGCTTTTGACCGAGTCTATGTGAATTTGCCCAAATCTAGCCAAGTTTCCAAGCTAGTTGACTCATTTATTCACCATGGAATAATTGAGCATTTGCAGCATAGCTGTAATGGTAATATACTACTATGCTTTTTTTGTAAGCTATTTGGTCATACATTTGAGCATTTATTAGATTTTACTGTTAAGAGTCCTTTGATTTCTATTTTATGCAAACCTTATTGTTATGTAAGTTATGCTAATTTACTGTATACTCATAATGCAGTTTTGTAGAGATAAAACGATCATTCTTGCTACTGTAGAGGAGCCCGAGCACTTGAAGCGGTATCACCATGGGAAAAGATGGAAGACTAAATTTAGACTACTTATAGGGATAATTCATGTGAATTATTTGGAGTATGTGAACGGAGAGAAGAATGGAACCATGCAAGCATTTTTGCTAAAATATTTAAGAAGTTAGGTTGTTAGTATATATTGTCACAAGGAAAGTTATTATATCATCATGGAAAATAGTATTTATGTATTCACAATTCAAATAAATATTACATTGTTTCCACCTAATATATGTGTGTTTGTGTTTGTTTGAATACAATTTGACAGACGGTAAATATTTGTAATTTCCCATCTTTGCATGAGCTTGAGGGATTGATCAATGTGCAATCTATGCATTTGGTTGGAGTGATACATGTATTTTTAGGGAGGTTTATTTTTTTCATAAAATGATTTGAGATAAGCTTTTGGTGATTGACTACTATTTGGTGCAAGTAATGCGGTATTTTTTAAAGTGGTTTATCTAACGAATGCAGAGGGATTGGGTAGTTTCTTTTTTTTTTGTTGACTTCTTTTTCTTTGTTGCTTTATATTTCTTTCTTCTTAAGGATCCCTTATCTTTGTCTTAAAATTTCTTCTTTGACACAAGACAAGAAATGAAGACAACATATTGAGTTGAATTGTTAAATATTCATGGTATCCTACTTTTCATTTATTAATTACTTTTATTTTGAATGAGTAGTTCCAATTCTTTTTATTATGTGTGTGCTCTGGTTAGGTAAACATAATGCACTGATGACATTTCTTAGTGTATTCATGTGTGTGGATGAAAATCTAAGATAATATGAAGTCGTCCTCTAAGGAGCAACTTTACATGATCAACTTAGGTAAATGAATATCATCTTAGTCAGAAATGAGAATGAGACTTCACTTGGATGGTTAGTCGTAAAAATAATATTAATGGTTATCACAATCTTGCAACCATTGCATGCTTACTCTTTTGAAATTGATTACCTGAATATTTGCAGTTAATTACTGCATCTGCTGCCACCCAGGATTACACTGGCTCCATCCTCTATTATAATGTTGATGAAGTTAATCCAAAATTCGTTGAGATTGGCTAGAAAAAAGAGGGAAAAACAACAGAAGGGAGAACATACCTCAATAAGGCAAATAATTTAATTCAAACAACTATGGTGCACAAAACCAGTCCCAAGACAGAAAAGTATGATGCACTCTGAGTCTTGTAGACCTGCACAAAATAATCAAATTTAAACAAGGATAGCAAGACCTGGGCACCTCTAGGATGGGAGAGCTCCACAAATCTCTCAACATCACAAAGAACTTTGGAGCCTACCCTTAAGATTAACAAACCTTTTTAATCAAGACCTAAATTTTAATTTTACAAGTTTTGATGTTACCCTTTACAGAAATACCACGACATTGGTGCTTACCTGTATGACAATGACCGTAGACGATGGACGAAGGCGCGACATGAAGGAGACACACTATCAACAAACGGTGAGTTACAAACAAAGTAAGTAGATGACAAGAGTGACAAAGTGCACAAAAGACGACGAAGAGTAGTTCACGAAGGGCAGGTGTTGGAGGGTGGGTGAGCTCGAGGGAGAGTACACGTTGGAGGGGGGTATGGAATTATTTTGGGATGAAAACGAACACAATTTTAAGCAAAAACCATCATTGTTTTCATTCTCGATAATTACAACATTGTCACATAGACACATTTTAAGACGGTTCCTTATAATCGTCTTAGAATGTGCGTTGTAAAAATCAATTTTTATTCCTCCTCTAATTACAAAATTGTCAACGCGTCATATTCTAAGACAGTTCCGTAGAATCATCTTAGAATCTGCATCGTAAAAAAATGATTTTCTAGTAGTGTAACCTAATATAACTAGGTCTGTAAAAAAAAAAAAATCAAATCAACTTGATAATAACTCATAGGATTGATACAATGATGTAAGGTTTTGTTACGTTCACATATGAAAGAATAATCTATTTAATGAGAGAACTCATATTTAATTCTTTCTGTGCGCAAAATTTCCTTAGACCACCGCAAACTAAATTAATCTCTGACTCAATAAATTAAAAGATACTCATAGTCTTTCCAATAAAAAAACTTAATATCTCAATCCAACTTATTAAAATTTGGCTGAGTTATCTTCGATTGATTAAACTCACATAAATCACGACCCACTTACACTCTAATCTAAAATGATGACATAAATTTAACTGGGTAACTCTCGTAGTCATAGGTAAAGCTTTTTTTTGTCCACCCACACGTGAATACAAATTACTGTAATTAGTACCTATGCAAACACTAACTATTATTTTTAAGACATTGATTAATAAATTAAAAGAAAAAAAATATATTTTTTTGAAATGCATAAAATTGAATTTTTTATGATTTTTTTTACGTTTTCATATGATTTTTATAATAAATATCTTTTCCTTTTAATTCCTTAGTCAATATCCTAAGATGCAAGACCCATAAAACATTTTCTTCATTCCATTATAATTATCATGTAAAAGAAATAAATTTATCTTAAAATAATTGTTATTTTAATTTTTTAATATAAAATTAATTACTTTTTTCTACTTATATTTTTTATATTATTAATAGTGAAAAATAAAATTTATAAATAAATTAATAATAATATAAGATTAATTTTATAATATCACTATTATTTTTATTTATTATTATTATTTTTATGTGTAAAATAATCTAAAAACAACTTTAAGAGTATATTATATTGGGATGGAAGGAATTCTACTGTCTTTAATCGTAAATAACCGTTCAAATTCTCCACCTGAGTTATAAATGCCAGAAATAAAAAAAATAGTGAGTGAGTGAAGACATACTGTAGATTAGAAAGTGGGCTACCATGGAATGTCCATAGATTTTTCTTGTGGTGATTAAATGATGAAACGTCCAATGCACCGATTGATATACAGTTGGCTTATGCGATGTAATAATGCTTGTGGATCCCATCTCACCCGAATAATTGTGTGCTTGAATTTGCACGCAGCCTCCCATTCACTAGACTAGATTGTCTAATAATGCAATAACTTTACAATTTAGGTTTGCTAGATGCCTCTATCTTCCAAATATAACGAAGTTTTCTATTATTTTAAGTTAAATTTTTTAAATGGTATGCATTGAGTATGTGCTGATTTTACTAGCCAAGATTGATAGCTAAAGTGGGACATCGTTGCAGTTTCTTGACAATGCACCAATTACTTTGGATTTTTATGACTTTTTTAATGTGTGGATCATGATTAGAAGTAGAGGTTTGGGTCGGACTATAACTAGTGTTATAGGAAGAGCATTAGGTAGATAAGTAAGTTGTGATACCGATGAAGACCCTAGCGGCGAAGACCCACGACATCTACATGTAGGCAACAGTAAGCTGCACCTGTTGCTAAAAATGTTGAGCATGTGGATCATGCCGCTGAAGAAGTCCATGAACAACCTCAAGAGGCACCTACTGATGATGTAGTTAGTGATGTCGAGGATTTTCAGGTGAACCCCACGACACATCAGTTTTGATGGACTATGTTCATCATGTGGCTGTGAATGTTTGGAATGGAGAGGTAGTTATATTTTGAAATTAATAATATTTTCATAACTATTTGTTATTATTGTTCAAATGATTTATATTTTTATTTTTGGGAACTTTCTGAGTTGAAGTTGTCCTCCCATGGAAGGAAGGTAGATAAATTTGGCAAGCCTGCTCTAGAGATTGAATGTTTAGTGGCTGCCACAGGATTAGATCCTATAATCGCATGTTCGCTAGACACTGGTGATCGAGGACTTATGTCTGCTTTTGTAGAGAGGTGGCATAAGGAAACTAATAGTTTCCATTTGCTTGTAGGAGAGGTGACTATCACCCTGAATGATGTGACATCATTGCTACATCTGCCCATTACAAGTGCCTTCCATAACTTTAAGGCTCTTCATGTGGACGATGTCGTCTTCCTCTTAGTTGAATTGCTAGGAGTGAGCTCTAAAGAGGCAAGAGTTGAGATAATACAATGTCATGGGGCATATGTTCGGCTAACCTGGTTGCGAGACATATATCGGAGCAAATGTGATGCAGCATAGTGGATTGTAGTAGCTCGAGCATATTTGTTGCATATGGTAGGTTGCACATTCTTTGCTAACAAGAGTGCCACACATGTTCATGTGGTATTCTTGGACGTATTTTGTGACCTGACGCAGAGTGAAAGCTACACATGGGAAGCTGTTGCACCGGTCCATATGTATGAGAATTTGAATGATATGTCAAAGAGTAGCGCCAAACAACTTGCAGGATATATCACACTTTTACAGGTAATTTTATTTTATTTTATAATTTATTTTTAGTTCTTTAGTTTATATTGAGAATTGTTTTCATTGTTTTGTTGTTTTTAAAATATGTGCAGTGTTGGATCTATGAACATTTTCCTTCTGTTGCTTCTTTTATTGCTGCTGAAGATTATGATGAGAGGAAACCATGTGCTTGCTGTTGGAAGTCTAGGAAGACATTGTCAGTGTTGACGTATCATAAGCGTCTAGATAGATTGATGTCTAGATAGATTGATGTCAGAGAGTTTAAGCTGATCTCTTTATTTTCCAAACACATCCGTTGAGGTCCATCTATTGTCATACATCGACTAAAGAGGGTTGTGTGACAGTTTGCGTATGTGCACACCATTCCATCACACCTTGTTGCCCCATGTCTATCTATAGAAGATATTGATAATAAATGGATTCAGTTTCTGAATACCTTGCACCGGTGGGTCAGATATGTGTTTCACTCGGATAGTGTGCAATAGACTACATGGAGTGGTTTTACATGATATCATCCCCTCATGACTCCTACAGCCTAGAGATCCTCCTAAACATCCCACTTGTTGTGAATGATGACACATTTGTTGAAGCAGATGTTCCTGAATAGCCAGTGGCGGCAACGGCTATGGACAAAGCACCTGCAGATGCATTTACTGATGTAGAGCAGCCTCGACATGCAGTGGTAAAATTTATTGTCAATTGTCACTGTTACTCATTTTATATGAACCTGTGTTAACCCTAAAATTTTTTCCTTGTTGTTAATGTCCTTGGAGGCTTGCCAAGCAATAGATGAAAGGTTAGAAATGTTGCTTAACCTAAGGATATTGACTAAAGGAACAGAAGCATACACTATCACCGAAGACTACCTAAGGATTGCAAGAGGTGTGACTGAGTAACAAAATGTATTCAATCAAGACGAAGGCGATGAATGGAAGACGCATGAAGAATTTTATGATTTTTCAGGTTTTATATGAATTATGTATGCAATATCACTGAACAATGTTTATTATTTAATGTTATTTGATAAGCTTTTTAATTATTATCATTTATGTTATATACGTATTTTAAAGTAATCACCAATTTACATTATTATGTTAAACCTTTAATAACCCTAATTAGTCAAACCATCATAATTTATCATGTAACACTAAACCACAACTAGTGAACCCTGGGTAGTAAGCTAACCCTAAATCCTAATTAGTTAAGCAATCATAACCCCTACCTAGTAAGGTAGCCCAAAACCCCATTAATCAAGTGACCATAAACCTTAGATGGTCAAGTAAAACTAAACCCTAATTAGTCATGTAATCCTAAATCCTAATTAGTGAAGTAGCCCTAACCCCTTATTAGTCAAATAACTTTGGCATAAAAACACTAAAACATAAATAATTATATACCATTTGAAGCTTAATAAAAGACATAATTATATGAACGTCCAATGAAACACGCATATATTATCGTATTACATAACAACCACATAAGTAACTAAATGTTCAATCTTCACCTAAATCAACAAAGTCTGTTTTCAACCTTGAGAAATTTGTATACTATTGCATTCTCCTAATATATGGTGTAGGCCACTATTTTGCCTACTGATGACAATGTGTAGACCATAACAAAACTACTGGCAGTAAGGGACAATGGTCTTTTAGAAATCCCTGCTACATAGGGACATACACATTCAAATTATTATAACAATTTTTTACAAAAATTACACAACAGGATGATCATACTTTTACCTGAACAAAATTATTTTCATATACATGACTGATACATATAACGTGATGCACATAACAATCTGTTGGTGGTTGGCTTCTAAAGGAAAAAAATTCATGCTTTGTTTAAGAGAAAGAGAAACAAAGATGACATTATACCTTGATGCAATCACATATCCCATGTCGGTTATATTCATCCACTTATCCATGGTAATCGGCATGTAACAATTATAATTACATTTATTTAAAGTAAATTTAATCCATCAAAACGTAACAAAAAACTTATATACCATGGATAATTCATCAACAAGTAGGGACTGCTTTAATTCCCCAAATTTGTCTATGCCACCAAGTAGGTTGATATATTCATCAGACTATTTTGTAAGTTTTTTAAACAAATGGTTACGAGCCAAAGACCATGAATCTTCACCCATATCTAATAAGGCAACAATTGCACAATATCCATAGTTACCATTGGCTTTGACATGAACAATGTTTTCAATGGAATCATGAATGCATGGATGAAATTGATCCAACATCGACATGGTCATTCTTAGTTTTGCTTGGTCAGATGATGATGCACTATATTTGACTGAAGAATTACTATTTTGCACAAAATGTAATGCATCATCATACTCTCAGTAAGATAGATCACGCTTGTTGATCTTTGATGTTTGGTCATCGGTTTCTTTTGAGCACCTTTTGTTTTCACCTTTTTTGGAGGAGCACACATAGAGTTTAGATCAGGGTAGGAAATTTCCTGAAGTTTTCTCTTTAGAGTAACTTTGCCACAAACATCAAGCTCTTAAAACTGCTTGGATATGGTTTCCATCTCTTCAGTTATGTTGACTTCGGACTCAGATAACCCTTGGTCTGAAAAACTTAGCCTTCACCAAAACATATGGATTGTGTCAAGTGGTATGATACCAACAACATATCTAACTAGCTCACATGCACATGGAAAACCGTGAGTAGTTCTCATGATACATTGACAACGAGAATGATTTTTGCCAGCATAATGTACGTGCTCAAACTAAGCAACAATCTGGTTTAAAACATACCTTGATACCATGCCAAGTAGTTTCTTGTATAAGATAACTTTAAAAACATGTTCAACCACATGTGTACTTGTCTCAAAAGATGCCTTAATTTCAGTGTGTTGTAGTGTGATCATGTTGTTCATGGCTTCCCAAACACTACATAGGTCTCCAAGGCTATTCTGTAGTAGTCTCTTTAAGGCTCAATGAGCAACCCTGCATATAAAAGACACAACCAAGTAAACAAACATAGTTATTTTTATCCATTCAATCGTAAACCCTAACAACAACAAAAATTTACAATTTTTATACCTGTTAGTTGTTGTATTTCCTAAGTGTATCACCTTCTTCATCCAAGCTTTAACAAATCTTTCTTTGTGGGGAATCAACCATGTTTGGTTGACATAGTCAACAAACATTGGCCATGGTGAGCAAACAATTTCAAACTTCTTGAGACACTCATTGAAATCTTGCTCAAAAGGACAATCTACCAAACTCCCCCAAACTTCCATGACATAATCCTATGCATTTTTTTACCAATCAAGGTTTTACACTTTGCCTTGACATTCTTATCAATATGAAACCAACACAACAAATTGGTAGCCTCAAGGAATACAGTTTTCATTGCATTCTTCAATTCTAGATCTCTATCGATAACAATAACTCCATGGAGTGCATCACATCTAAGGAAAAGACCTCAAAACCGTTGTAGAGCCCAAATAATATTATTTAGACGTTCTCCCTCCAAATATGCAAAAGTAATGGCAGCATGTAGTTGTTTGTTTTGTAGGTACTATCTATCAAAAATATCAAATTATAGGCATTGGTTAATTTGACTGCATCAGGATGACTCCATAGTATGTCACGCATAACATCTTCATCCTTCAATCCATGCCAATGAATATACTGATCCCATTCAAGAAGCTTCATTAGTTGTTGCATTTCAGTTTTACTGCCTCTTATGGAAAAACGGTAAACATTTCTTGCATTGTATATTTGCTTGATTGTTGTATAACTATTGACATTGTGCTCATTCAACGTTAGAAGAATATTTATTAGTTTCACCACTGACTTTGTCATACCAACAACAATGATCTTCTTATCCTTAGTCAGTCGATCAACATATGGATGTCAAACTAATGACTTGGCCAATTCATGATGGTGACTCCCACACATTAACTTCACCATCCATCATTTGCCTCCCAATGCTGGTTTCACGTGCAACTTAAAGGGACACCCACATTTTCTACTACCAGTAACTGTTCTTACCAAATCTTTCTTCTTGGCCTTATGCTGACCATTCCTTTCACAACCAATTAAAACAAATGAGGTCCTTCCTCTAATACCATTATTTGTGTCAGACCTTATTATCACCGCCACAAAACCAATTTCATAAGCAACAGATTGAGCCCAATGCAGAACATCATCACGGGTAACAAACACCTACAATACAATCAATACAAGTTTAGTCTTCAAGGGACATTCATTTACTTTAATAACAATAAATCATATTAATACCTGAGAAGTATTGAACACATCAGAACAATCAACATGTTCTTCATTAACAACAACTTCATTTTCATTCTGTTCATTCATATCAACTTTTTCAGATATTATACTACCATACATCCACTGATCTTCGTTCATCTAAATAAAACATTAAAAAATTTCAATGACAAACAAAAAACCCTTAACCACACCATAATTATACTATCACATAATTTTTGCATTTTTTTACTGCATTAAACAATTTAATACATTGAATTAAAAAGGATAAAAAAAATTATGTTAAAATGACTAAATTAAATTAAAAGTATAAATTATTTTAACATTAATCTCACTCTCAAACTATACAAACTATAAGTTTTGAGTGAATATTGAAACTATATCTATTTAATTTTTTTAATTAACAATTCTAATTTTATTTAATTAAAAAATAAAACAAATTTATAAAAAAAATTAAAAAAATAAAAAGAAACTTACGGATTGGCAATTCGTAAGGTCAACCTTACGGATTGATAATTCGTAAGGTCAATCTTACGGATTGTCAATCCGTATGGTACTTATGGATTGCCCTTCCGTAAGTAACACACGGATTGTGAATCCGTCAGTTTCTTACGGATAACCAATCTGTAAGTTATATATAACTTATGGATTATCAATATGTAAATTTAATATATCTTACGGACAATTGTGCAGAAATGACATTCTATGATGATGGAAATGACGCTTCTATGATGGTTGTCAACCATCTTGGAAGGCGACAAGAAGGTGTTGACTTTCCACAATGGTCCGCTATGAATCGACTTCGAAACAACGTCAATTCAAAGACATGTTTTACTTAAAACCCATCGTATAATTCATGCATTCAAAGACAGTTATTATCTGAAACCCTTCATAGAATGCTTGCATTCTAAGACGTTTTTTAAGTAAAACCCGTCGTAGAATGCTATCATTCAAAGACAGTTTTTAATTAAAACCCGTCTTAGAATTCTGACATTCTAAGATGGTTTTATCTTAAAAGCCATCTTAGAATGCAAGCATTCTACGATGGGTTTCAAATAATAACCGTATTTGAATGCAAACATTCTATGACGGGTTTTACTTAAAAACTGTCTTAGAATGTAAGCATTCTTCGATGAGTTTTAGATAATAACAGTCTTTGAATGAAAGAATTCTACAACAAGTTTTAATTAAAAACCGTCTTGGTATGTTGGCATTCTAAGACAATTTTTACCTTAAAAACCCTTTTAGATGCTGCATTCAAAGGCTAGGGCGCATAAGAATACATTAGTCTCATTTTTAATCCTTATAGCTATCTAGTCAGCTAACAGAAACCCACCCTTAATGGGCATAATCAATTGCAAACCCATTCCCCTGCTTTCTAACATAACCCTTTTATTTGTTTGAATAATTTCTAATTGAACTAAAAATAAGCCCCCTAGCCCCCAACATTCACCTAGCTTAGTCCTAAAGGTGAACAACTTATGGTAGCTAAAATAAAGTCCCTTTTGTGTTCTAGTTGTTTGAAGTAGGATTTCCAAGCCAACCAGACCATTACAGCCCAAAATTAACTTCCAATCCTATTAGGTCAAACACAAATTTATGAATATCTTCATTCTTCTCTATCGCTCTATTTTTTGAGGCATTTTTGGCCATGAAACAGAGCATTGGAGCCTCTAGTTATACTGAAAAGATCTCAACTCTCAAGGTTTTACAGCAAACTAAACTACTGCACCATGTTTGCAATTGAGGAATATCAAAGATCCTCCACCTTATAGTGCTTTTGTGGTGGGTTGACATAAGCCCAAAACCTATATTGTTGCCATTGGATTAGTCCTTGCCTCTCCACTTCTTTATTGCTTTGTTTTGGAGGGAGGAGGGCTATTTTTGGGATTTCAATTTCCAAAAAACAAATATAAAGCTGTAATATTAGTAAAAGTGATAAAGGCTAGGATTTATAATATAATGATTGATGATTCCTATTTAAGAAACCTGTATGACTTTTGTTGGTATTTATTTGTATTTTTTTTAAGACACCATGACTTTTTATTGTTAATTGTGGATGTCATTATTTTCAGCAACTTCTATCACTTTGGAGAATTGATATTATATACACATACATTATATAGACTATATTAAAAATTCAAAATAGCGGCTATCTTGCAACCACTATTACATTTTTGTGGTTGGCTACTATGCACTGTTATCCAGAATTTAAAACACTGACTAGAAAATCACTACTCCATATTTGATTTGAAATGAATGCATGTTTGGTTTAGTCATTTTAAGTTTTTAACTACACAACATAACTACACAAATTACAAGCACTTAAGTATCAACTCTTCAAGTATGAAAGTTAAAAGGAATATTAAGTACCATGGAAAAAAAGATTTAGGATAGCAAGATTGGAGTCTTTGTGTAAAGGCTTAAATATGCTTCTAATCCCTACAAATATACCTATTTATGCTTTTTATCCCTATAATATTTTTATTTTATTTTGGTCCCTGGAATTTTAGATGTAAGCATTATCCACTGAGAAAAAGTTTTTGTGGCTGACAGCCTCCCATCAATGATGACATTATCCATAAAAGGGATTTTTTTAACAAATAAAATGTTATATCGTCAATTGCCTCCTTAATAAAAGTGTTCATCATGGATTAAAAAAGAAAGTCATATTTGTGGGACTAAAATCTTCCATGCGTGTGTGACTGAAAACTTAGCAACTTTCAATATGAAGAAGAGTATTTAGAATAAAGAGAGAACTAGATATTTTCTTCTTATTCCTCCTACAGTGTGATATCCTATATGTAGGCACTTGTAGGGCACCAAAAGATAACCACTACACGGAAATACAAATATTATAATGGGGAACAAGTGCTAATATCAACTCGACAAGCATAAAGAAATATAACTGTCTAATAGCAAACTGCTACCCATCACCCAACAAAGACATGCACTAAATAATAGAATTCTAACAACGTCCAACTACACTTTTGGAACATCAGCACTTAAACGTAATTGCAAAAACATTAAGGAGGTGTGGCCTTCCTCTGAGGTCTTTCGTGCTAGGCTTCACGCATGTTGATTGGTCTATCACTCTCGACCCTTTCAAAAGTCACCTTGTCCTCAAGATGTGTCGTCAACTGGTAAACCGACCCATTGCACTAGCACCTGTAAATGAGGTCCACTGTCTGTGTCTACCCAACGTGTATTGAGGAAAGTTAGAAGGGTGATGAGAGGATGATTGTCAGAGTCCTTTCAAGGTAATGGAAGTGGGCTGGGTTAAACTGCCGCATCATGTCAGAATGGCTTGAGGAGTGAGTAATGAAAGATAGGGTGGATACGCGAGTCCTCTGAAAGAAGGAGCTTGTAAGACATAGTACCTATGCATTCCAAAACCTTAAAGGGGCCATAAAAATGTTTGGCGAGCTCGATCTTGTTGGGGCCCGTTATGGACGACTAATGTTGAGGATGGAGTTTGACCATAACCATGTCATCTTCTGCATAGTGTACTTCTTGATGGTTATTGTCTGCAAAATGTTTCATTCGAGCTTGTGCTTTTAACAATTTATGACATAAGCTATCAAAAACTGCCTCCCGTGTGGTGAGCAATCTATCCACTGCCTCCACTGAAGAAGAGCCTATGATATACTGAAGGATTGTTGATGGTTTCTTGCTGTATGTGACCTCAAATGAGGAGGTGCCGGTACTAGTATTTCTGGAAGTATTATACAACCACTCGACCCAAGGTAAAAACTTACCCCATGACGATGGGCGATGATGAACGAAGGCACACAAAAATTGCTCAATTATGTAGTTCATAACCTCGGTTTAACCATCAGATTGAGGATGATAAGCCGAGCTTAAGCATAACTTCGTGCCAGATGGCTTAAACAGTTCTTTCTAGAACTTACTTATAAATAAGGGGTCTCTGTCGGAGACTAAGCTCCGAGGCATGATGTGAAGCTTGGCAGCTATGTCCAGGAAAAGGGTGGCAACTTGGTAGGCAGCATATTGAGATGGAAGAAGACCCAAATGAATACCTTTGGAGAACCAGTCTACAACCACCAATATTGTGTTATTTCCTTTATATGACGGCAATCCAACAATGAAATCAAGTGATAAGTCCTCCCATGGCCGAGTAGGAAGAGGTAGTGGAGATAACAATCCTGCTGGTTTCCTGGTCACGTATTTGGTGTGTTGACAGTCGAGACACTGTGCAACAAAATTATGAATGTCTTGTCGAATAGAAATCCAAGTGAAGTTGTCCTGTAGTCTGGCCATAGTTTTTGTGACACCCATATGACCGCCTATAGGTGTGGAGTGGAATTCATGCAACAAAATCCCGATGAAGTTCAATTTGTTAGGCAACCAAATGCGACTATTTTGTAAGATCAACTCGTCATTGTAAGTCAAAGTAGGATGATTGGTTGGGTTCTCCTGTAAGTCGCATCATAGAGCACTAAACTCGGGGTTATCAGCTAGCTCTCCTTTCAATTCATCCATAAAAATGGAATTTTTCATTGCCAAAGTAAGGAGCATTCCCTTGGAATGGTCAGAGGTACGGGATAAGGCATCTGCGACCACATTAGAGCATCTAGAACAATATTATATGATAAAATCATATCCCATTAAACACATGAGATACTTTTGTTGCTCCGGTGTTTGAATAGTTTGAGCCATTAGTTCCTTGAGACTCCTATGGTCAGTGAGAATAACAAAGGGATGACCCAATAGGTATTGTCTCCATTTTTTTATGGAAGCTGTGATGGTGCATAGTTCACGGACATAGGTGGAGGCTTGAAGAAGCCTAGGGCAAAATTGTTTACTAAAAAAAGCTATGGGGTGCTTGTTTTGAAAGAGTACTACACCCTTGCTAGACCCTACTATGGGGTGCTTGTTTTGAGAGAGTACTGCACCCATGCCAGACCCTAAGGCATCTATTTCTAGGGTGAAAGGTTTAGAGAAATCGGGTAGGAATAGCACTGGGGCCTCCAGTGACCAGAGGAGCTGTTCCTTGGTCAAAAGATGAAACAGAGGGGCTGTTATGGTAGCATATCCTTTGATGAAGCGTCTATGAAAACCTGTGACACCCAAAAATCCCCGCAGGGCTTTAAAGAAGGTGGGTCATGGCCATTGTTAAATGGAAAGTATCTTGTTGGGAATGGGCAGAACACCGGTAATGGACACCACATGACCTAAGTATTCAATTTGTTGTTGGGCGATACAACATTTAGATAGCTTAAGGAAGAATTGACCGTCTTGTAGGATCTGAAAAAAACAATCCAAATGTTGAAGATGGTCTACGAATGTTTAGTTGTAAATTAAAATATCATCGAAGAAGACGATAACGAATTTATGCAGAAAGGGTTTGAAGGTGGTGTTCATCAATGCTTGGAATGAAAAAGGAGCATTGCAAAGGCCAAAGGGCATTACACGAAATTTGTAATGCCCTTGGTGAGTGCGGAATGTAGTGTTATGTACGTTGTCCTCACGCATAAGTATCTGGTGATACCCTTGCAGCAAATCTAGTTTGTTAAACGAGTTTACGCCACCAAGCTCATCCAACTACTCATCAATAGTTGGAATCAGAAATCTATCTTTAATAGTAATGGCGTTTAATGCTCTGTAATTGATGCAAAAATGCCAGGAACCATCGCACTTCTTGACCAATTAAATCAGCAAGGATAATGCGCTCCGACTGGGTCTGATTATACCACTGCTCAACATGGCTTTGACCTAAGTATCAATCTCATGCTTTTGAAAATGGGGGTATCTGTAGGGTCGGACGTTAACAGGAAAGGAGTTTGGGAGAAGGTTAATGGTGTGGGTACTATCGTGGGGTGGGGGTAAAGTGGTTGGTTGTTGGAAAAGGCTATGTTATCGATGAAGTAGGGAGATGATGGTTGGGTCTTGGGTCAAGGGTTGTGTTTGTTGGTTAGAAGGGAGCTCAAGGTTCATAAGGTGGATGTGGAAAAAAGCATTGACGCCATCTATTTGAACCATCCATTTGAGTTGATGGTGATTGATCCCGCGAATGATGTCATCACGTTCACCGTGTAGTTTGATGATCCTGTTGTGGTGCTTGAATTTCATAGTCAAGTCTGTGTAGTCCGTCAAGATTGGACCCAGTGACTTAATCCATTGCACACCCAACACTAGATCAGCTTCGCATAAGGGTAGAACATGAAGATCAACAATGAATCCATGTCCCTGGAGCTAATGTGAAACGTGCTTGCAAATCTGTAGACATTCGATCTCGATACCACTACCAATCATAACGCGTAATGGTGGAGTAAACTGTGCGTGTAGCCTTAGTGTGGTGACCAAGCATTCCTGAATGAAGTTATGAGTACTACATTTGTCCACCAGAATGAGGACTTTCTGGTCAGAGATAAACCCCATCATGTGTAACATTTCCAATGCCATATGCCTTGAGATGGCATGGAAGCTAATTTGAGCTGGAGGTGGATCATTGGGTTCCTGTGCAACCAGAAAAGCTTCAGTATGTGGCATTTCTTATGGTGAAAGTTTATCATCATTAGCTATCAGTAGAAAATTTTTGGAAAAGCAGTGATGGCTACGACTAAACCGCTCATCACAATTAAAGAAAAGTTCCTTCTCTCTGCGTACGACTATTTCTTCAGGTGAGAGGCATTTGAAAGGTATGAAGGGTTTTGGTGATGTGGGTAATAAGGGTGGAGGTGGGTGTATCGGTGGGGTTGGTGAAATATTCGATTGAGGGGGACAAGGCCACGATGTATTCAGGCCGTTATGTGACATCCAATGATACCATGCGAGCGCAGGTCCGTCCATGTAGAATGAGGCGACCCACCGAGTCAGACCCATCAAAATGTGTAACTTCGAGTTTCATGTGATATGGTTGCACGAGAAGAGAGACGAAAGAAGTGGGGAGTGTGTGGAAGATGAGATCAGAGAATGTGAATGGACTCCATAACCACTAGTTTCTGATGAAGGTCGTCGAGCTTGGTTAACATCGATGCTTAAGTTGTGGTGAGCTTGGATATTGCATCCTCCAAATGATCGAGGTTGGATTTGGAGTGAGTGGATTCCGCCATGATTTAACTCAATGAAAGCACCCGTGTTACATAAAGCTACATGAGCTACAGGAAGAAGAAGGAGAGTATTTAGAATAAACAGAGAGAATTAGATGTTTTCTTCTTATTCCTCCTACGGTGCACTATCCTATATATAGGCACTTGTAGGGCACCAAAAGATAAGCACTACACAAAAATACAAATATTATAATGGGGAACAAGCATTAACACCAACCCGACAAGCATAAAGAAATATAATTGCTTAATATCAGACTGCTACCCATCACCCGACAAAGACATGCACTAAATAACAAAATTCTAACAACGTCCAACTACGCTTTTGGAACATCAGCACTTAAACATAATCACGAAAAACGTTGAGGAGGTGTGACCTTCCTCTCAAGCCTTCCATGCTGGGCTTCATGCATGTTGACTGGTCTATCAACAACACAAGGGTAGAACTTGTCTCAATATTACAAGCAATGTTAGGAAAAATATAGGAAATATGATTTCTTTTCAAACTGTTCCTCATAGAAAATCAATTTAGACACCAACTCACATTATCAAAACCATGGTTATTGAATCAAGATTCAAATTGTGAATGAGAAAAGCTATTTTACGAATCATGAATCAAATCGTATAATGAATCGTAAGATACATATCATTAATAAAATATGACATTTTTAGATAAACATCAATGACAAATGCAAAAAGGAATATATATATATATATATATATATATATATATATATATATATATATATATATATATATATATATATATATATATATATATATAAAACCTAATATATGATATATTCAAGTCATTAATAAAAAAGAACAAAAAATAGTAACTGCCCAAAGTGTTCAACCCCTACAAAAGTAAAACCAATAAGAAGAAATAAGTCTTGTACCTCAAAAAAATAACTTATAACAAATAAGTGATGAGAAATTAAAATAATGGAAGCACTAAAGCTGACAAAAAGATAATAAGAGAGAGGAAATTATATGTTACAAAAAATAGGATCATGGGATCACAAGAATAAGTAACCTCCACAAGAAGACAAAAGGCAATTAAAAATTACAAAAAGCATAAGCGGTGAAGCAGCACAGTGACTTGCACAGTTGCATTCGTAATAAAACTGTACAAGTATATATGTCAGGCTTAATGTGTTTGCCATATGTGATACACAATTTCTATTAAGTTAATGTTGAGACAGTTATGAACATATTGCATTGTCTGCATAGCAAAGAATATCTTACAAAAGGTTTTTCAAGCTATAACCATCAATCTCATCCATTACATTTAATATGTATGTGACAATTAGATGGTCTTGAGTTGGGAGCTTGCAGATGATATCAATATTTGTTGGATAACTTTATAATCTTTTCTGAGCCAGACTTCTAAATGTCATATTACTACTTCTTTGTAACTTGATTTTAAACATACGGTGCCATGCATCTAAGTTCCTTGTGAAGTGGATTTTTCAACTATAGTACAAAAATGAGACATTTGTTGGATCAAGTGGCCTCAGAATAATTAAGAAGGGGGGGTTGAATTAATTATTAATGTACCTTAACTAATTAAAAACTTATCCTTCTTAATGTTACTAGATTCAATTAGGCTTTACTACTAAGTTATGAAACTTAAACAAAAGTAAAGCATAAAATTAAAGTACAAAGCGGAAATTAAAAGTGTAGGGAAGAAGAAGACAAACACAAGAATTTTATACTGGTTCGGCAACAACCCATGCCTACATCCAGTCCCCAAGCAAGCACAGTTCTAGAGATTTCTTTCAACCTTGTAAAAACCTTTGCAAGCAAAGATCCACAAGGGATGTACCCTCCCTTGTTCTCTTTGAACAACCAAGTGGATGTACCCTCCACTTGAACTGATCCACAAGAGATGTACCCTCTCATGTTCTCAGTTACAACAACCCAAGTAGATGTACCCTCTACTTGTACCACAAAGGATTTACCCTCCAATGTGTTAAGACAAATAATTCTCAGGCGGTTAGTCCTTTGAATCTTTGTAAGGGGAAACAAAAGATATCTTTTGTTTAAGGGAAAGGGAAGAATCAAAAGAATTCTCAGACTGGGTCCTTTGAATTCTCTTGGAAAGGGAGAAGAGAGACACAAAAGAATTCAGGCGGTTAGTCCCTTGATCTTTAGGAAAAGGGAGAAGAGAGACACAAAAAGAATTCAGGCGATTAGTCCTTGTTGAATTCTTTTTGGCAAAGAGAGAAGAGAATGAAAAGATATAGCACACTTTTGTTTTCTGCAGAATTTTCACTTGCAGAAGAACAAGGTTTGGAAAACAGAAAACTTAGAAAGCTTTTTGGCAAAGGAAGAAGAAGAAAGATGAGTAGCAAAGGTTTCAAGATTTCTCAAAAAGTTATTCAAGAAGTTCTATTCGTTCTTTGAATGCAAGTCAAGGTCTTGCTTTTATAAACTCTTCATGTCTAGTCAAGAAAACCATTGGAAGAGTTATAACCTTGAGAAAATTTTGAGAAAACCATTGGAAGAGTTACATCTCTTGACCTTTTATTCAAAACTTGTCACTGGTAATCGATTACCATAATCATGTAATCGATTACACAATGCATTTTATGAAAAGATGTGACTCTTCACAATTGAATTTAAATTTTAACATTCAGATACACTGGTAATCGATTACCAATATATTGTAATCGATTACACCATTTAAAAATCATTTGAAACGTTGCAAATTCAGTTAAAAACTTTTTGAAATCAAATTTTATCACTGGTAATCGATTACAGGAAACTGGCAATCGATTACCAGAGAGTAAATACTCTGGTAACTTAGAAAAAATTGAGAAATCTCTTTTTGTAAAACAAAACTGTGCTATGTTTGGTTTTTGAAAAATCCTTTTCAATACTTCCCTTGTGAAGTCTTGACTTTTTGCTTCTTGATTTCTTCTCTTGAATCTTGAATTCATCTTCTTTTGAATCTTGATTCTTCTTGATGTCTTTTCTTGAATCTTGAAATCAACTTCTCTTGAATCTTGAATCTTCTTGATTTCTTCTAATGAATCTTGAAATTAATCTTGATCTTGAACTTGTTGACTCAATCTTAACATCATTCTTTTGGGCTTTTTGTCATCATCAAAACTACTTGATTCATACTTGATTAATCATCATGAAGCTTGCTTCTACAACATTGTTTCTGTTTTTCTTTCAGATATATTAAATTATTCATGGTGTTGGGCTTGACGAGTATTCCGTCTATAAAACATATTTTATTGACTTATTTTATGGGAACTGAGCTCTTGATAGGTACTTTGTGCAATGGAGAAGACAAACTTTTATTTTTGTAGCTGAAGGCTTACTTAAGATTAACCTTGTTGCTTCACATAGTTTACATGAACCTGAAGGTGTTTTTATTTCTTTATTATCTGCTATAAATAATTTTGACAAAAAAAATCATCTATATAAAAGGAGAAGATAACACAGAGATTTGAGAAAAAGAGATCCTCTTAAAGAAATAAAGAATAAAGAATGAAAATACAAACAAAAGAGAAATAAAAACATCAATGAAGCAAAGCTACCCAATCTGTACACATATCTATGAGGGAAACCTCTAACAAAACTATCAGCTTTACATCGAGTAGAAGCCAAACACTTTATCCTATCTCAAATAAGTTGCTCACTTAGAGAGCTTTCCTAAAAGATATCATAATTACACTCCAACCAACATATTGCTCGAAATGTTTAGCTTTTCCATAGGTGGTAACCGAAGAATACCATAAGAAATAACTACAACTATTAGTGTCATTCTGACCTAGTAACACACTGTACAAATCAGAGTTGACACAACCTTGTGTGGTTGGGGGACTTGCAACATGTCATTGGTATGGTATTATTTCTATTAAGCCTTTCAAATAAAGGACTTGGCCTTAGAGGGAACTTTAGGCTTCCAAATAGGTTTATCAAGTTGGAGCAAAACTGCATTCCAAGAATGATTTACAAATTGGAAGAATGATTTTCACTATGACAGTATGACACCCTAGAAGGCACAATAGACCAAATCGATTTGTCTGGACCAGATAACAAAATAACAAAGTGAAGAAGACCCAAGATGAACTCACACTCAAAGGATTGTGTATCATTTAAGTGACAAAAAATTTTAAATTCCAAGAAAAATGTCATTAAGCATACAATGTGTATGTTTAAAGTTTGAAAAATTGGTTGTAGCTCTTATAATCTACATTTCTATATTGGAATGACAAGCTAAGTGTTATGCAAAGTATCATAGAAATGATACACAGAAAAATCATAAGTTCTTTCTCAAGATGAGTTTCAAATTACAAAGAGTTTTTCTAGAGAGAATTGAAAAGACTCACTCTTAATCTAAACAGTAGTTAAGCTATTTATACTAGTTTCTATAAATGGATAGCTCACTAATTTCAGTAGTTTGATACAACTGTTTTAACTATCAACTTAATTTTTTAGTTATGTGGACCAACTTATCAACAAATCTCCACCTTGGTTACATAACTAAACAAGGATCAAAGTGGTTGCTCCCTTTTTTTTTACATCAGACTAGTTGTCATTACTTCAAATTTATAAGGTCCAGGCAGTAGAAAAACTTGCTGGTTGGTAGAACTTTAGTGATCATATCAGAGGGAGTATGCTCAGTGGAGACTTTCTTCATAAACACAGCTCCTTTAGCAATAGTCTCTCTCACAAAGTGTAGCTTCACATCTACATGCTTTGTTCTTTCGTGATAAACCTGGTTCTTTGAAAGGTGAACAACACTTTGGTTATCACAATGGACAATGATAACATGATCTTGCAGCTTCAACTCTCGAGCTATTCCCCTTAGCCATAGTGCTTCTTTTATTGCCTCTATCAAAGCAATAAACTGGACAATGCAACCACCTTCAAAAGACTAGCTTTCTAACTAATTGCAGTTCCAAATGCAGTAAATACATAGTATGCGAGGGACTTTCTGGTGTCCAAACAACCAGCAAAATCAGAATCTACAAACCCCTCTATTATAGCAGTGTTTTCTTGGTAACCCTAAACTTCTCCATATATTAGACTCTTTCCAATTGACCCTTTTTATGTACCTTAGGATCCATTTTAGAGCCTATCAGTGTGCCTTTCCAAGATTTGCTACAAATCTGCTTACAAGGCTAACTAAGTATGAAAGGTCAGGTCGGGTGCATACCATGGCATACATGAGTGAACCTACTACATTTGCATAAGGAACTTCAGATATGAACTTCTTATGTTTGCTTTTAGGAGCTTAATCCATAGTAAGTTTGAACTGTTGAAACAAGGGTGTTGAGACAGGTTTAGCATCTAACATACCAAACCGGTTTAGAACTTTCTTTAGGTACATTTCTTGATATAGAAGCAGTAGCTTCTTGTCTCTATCTCTCTTGATCTCTATACCCAATATTCTTTTAGCTTCACCCAAATCTTTCATTTCAAATTCTCTTTTCAAGTCTACCTTAACTTTATTGGATCAAGTGGCCTCGGAATAATTAAGAAGGGGGGGGGGTTGAATTAATTATTAATGTGCCTTGACTAATTAAAAATTATCCTTCTTAATATTACTAGATTCAATTAGGCTTTACTACTAAGTTATGAGAAAGTAAATAACAGAAACAATAACTTAGACAAAAGTAAAGTATAAATAAAAAGTACACAAGAGAAATTAAAGAGTGTAGGGAAGAAGAAGACAAACACAAGATTTATACTGGTTCGGCAACAACCTGTGCCTACATCCAGTCCCCAAGCAACCAACGGTTCTTACGATTTCCAATAACCTTGTAAAATCCTTTACAAGCAAAGATCCACAAGGGATGTACCCTCCCTTGTTCTCTTTGAACAACCAATTGGATGTACGCTCCACTTGAACTGATCCACAAGAGATGTACCTTCTCTTGTTCTCAGTATCACAACCCAAGTAGATGTACGCTCTACTTGTACCACAAAGGATGTACGCTCCAATGTGTTAAGACAAAGAATTCTTAGGCGGTTAGTCCCTTGAATCTTTGTAAGGGGAAACAAAAGATATCTCAGGCGGTTAGTCCTTTGAAATCTTTTGTTTAAGGGAAAGGGAAGAATCAAAAGAATTCTCAGACGGTTAGTCCTTTGAATCTTTTGTCAAGAGGGGGGAATGGAGAATCAAAAGAATTCTCAGGCGGTTAGTCCTTTGAATCTTTTGTCAAGAGAAAGAAGGGATGAAGAAAAAGAATAACACAAGTTTTTGGTCAATCAACTTTTCTTGAAAGAGAAAGTATTGAACAAAAACTTTTAGAAAGATAAAGGCAATCTGTTATGCATAAAAGGAAATCAGTCATTTAAATTCGTGCCATGGTCACATATTTATAATCATTTGATGACTCAAGTTAAAGTTTGTGACTCTTTGCAATTTCTTTAAAACTAGTCACTTTTTAAACGTTGTGACTTTTGAAAAACTCTTCAGAAACAAGTCACTTTAAGAATTGTGACTTTTGGTAATTTATTTTTCGAAATCAGTCACTGGTAATCGATTACCATCATGGTGTAATCGATTACACATCAATAGATGTGACTCTTCATGTTTAAATTTGAAAATCAAAACGTTTAGAAACACTGGTAATCGATTACAAGTATTGTGTAATCGATTACACAAGTTTGAAATGATTTGAAAATGTTTTATCACAAGTTGTGACTCTTGAAATTTGAAATCTAACGTTTTAAAACATTGATAATCGATTACATGATTATGGTAATCGATTACAACTTTGTAAATCAGTTTTGAAAACAATGTTGGCTATTGGTAATCAATCGATTTCTGCCTTCTGGTAATCAATTACCAGAGAGTAAAACTCTTTGAAATTTTTTTTCTTTTGAAAAAAATTGTGCTATTCAACAGTTTTTGAAAAACTCTTTTAATACTTATCTCGATTGAGTCTTCTCTTGATTCTTGAATCTTGAGTCTTGATTCTTTACTTGAATCTTGAATCTTGATCTTGATTATTCTTGAATCTTGAATCTTGATTCTTGATTCTTGAAACTTTCTTGACTCTTGATTCTTTGGCATCATCAAAATAATCTTGGAAGGCATTGCTTCCACAAACTTTGCTTGTTTTATCCTTGTTATTGCTTGCTATTAAGATGTCATCTACATATAGCAATAGAATGACAAAATTATGATGTGAGGCAAACTTGAAATAGACACAGTTATCAAACTTGCTCCTCTTGAACTTGGTGCAAGCCATGAACTCATCAAATCTTTTATTCCACTGCCTTGGAGACTGCTTTAGACCATATATGGACTTGTTTAGTTTACACACAAAGTTTTCCTTTCCTTCCATTATAAATCCCTCAGGTTGCCTCATGTAAATAGTTTCTTACAGTTCTCCATACAAGAAATCAGTTTTAACATCCATTTGCTCCAATTCTTGATCAAACTTGACAACCATTGATAGCAAAATTCTTATGGACCTGTGCTTCACCACTAGAGAGAATACATCATTGTAATCAATTCCCTCCCTCTCAATGAAGCCTCGAGCTACTAGCTTAGCTTTGAATCTTCCTTGTTCAACTTCAGGAATGCATTGTTTCCTCTTGAAAATCCACTTACAGCTGACTAACTTTGACCCTACAGGCCTCTTTACCTGGTCCCAAGTATGGTTATCATGGAGAGACTTCATCTCTTCATCCATGGCCATAAGCCATTTATCCTTCTCTTTGCAATCAATGACAGCTTTGTAATAGTTTGGTTCATCATTCATGACCTCACTAGTTGCAACAAGAGAGAATGCCATCAAATCTGCATAACCATACTTCTCAAGGAGTTTGATCGGGTTCTATCTCGAGCCAACAAATAACCCTCCTCACCTTCTTCCCCTTCATCATCATCATCATCAGTCTGAGGTTGAATATCAAATTCTTCTTTGTGCCAAATTTCAGATTGATCTATTTGGTTTTCTTCATTGAGCTCCACCTTAATGCTATCCTTTTTCTGAGCTTGCATGGACCACCTTATCTTCTACAGTTGCCTTTGTTTCATAAGCCATTTCACACTCATTAAAAACAACATCATGACTTATAATGCATATTCTGTTTCCTAACTCTAGACACCACAATCTGTACCCCTTAACACCTTGAGGATATCCTAAAAACATACACTTGATAGCTCTAGGTTCCAATTTGTCTTGCCTTATGTGAGCATAAGCAACACATCCAAACACCCTGAGTCTATCATAACTTGGAGAATGTCCTGACCATACCTCTTCTGATGTCTTCATGTTTATAGTTGTTGAGGGGCACCTGTTGATTAAGTAACAAGCAGTCATGGCTGCTTCAGCCCAGAAAGATTTTTACAAATTAGCACTCAGCAACATACACCTCATTCTCTCAACAATGGTTATGTTAAATCTCTCAGCCAAACCATTTTGTTGAGGTGTTTTTACTACTGTCTTGTGCCTTGCTATTCCAGCCTTCCTATAGTAGTTAGTGAAAAAATATGAACAAAATTCAAGTCCATTATCTGTCCTAAATCTTTTAATCTTTTTTCCTATTTGGTTTTCTATCAATGTTTTCCAGTTTTTAAAACTATCATGCACCTCATATTTAGTTTTCAAAATGAAGATCCATAACTTCCTAGAATAGTCATCTACCATTGATAGAAAATACCTGGCACCTGAATGAGATGGAGTTCGAGATGGACCCCATAAATCAACATGGATGTAGTACAAAATACCTTTAGTTCTCTATTGTTCAATACCAAACTTGACCCTGTAAGCTTTGCCATAAACACAGTGTTCACAAAAGTCAAGTTTCTCCACCTTATCTCCACAAAGCAGGTTCTGTTTTTCCAGTTCAATCAACCCCCTCTCACTCACATGTCCTAACCTTTTGTGCCATAGTTCAATCTTTGACAACCTTTTGATAGGAACTACAGCAGCTAATTCCATTACCACTTCTCCCATTAGAGAATGCAAGCCATTCTTTTGCATCCCTTTCATGAATATCATGGATCCCTTTAGAACCTTTAGAACTTCATTCTCCCCTTTGAACACATAGCCTTTTTTGTCAAACTCACTCAGAGAAATCAAATTTCTCTTCAAATCTGGGACAAGCCTTACATTATTGATGACTCTCTCAACACCATCATAAAGCTTGAACCTCAGACCTAATTCCGATGATCTTACAGGACTTGTAGTTTCCAAGTAAAACTGAACCACCAACTTGTTCATCAAGCTCCTCAAACCAAGACTTGTTTAAGGTCATATGGAATGAACACCCAGAGTCCAAGATCCATTCTATCTTAGCGTTTTCATGAGACACCATTAAAGCCTCAGCTGACTCATAACCATCTTCAACTAGAGCAACATTTCCAGGTTCTTTAGATCGATCTTTCCTATTTCCTTTCTGTCTATCAGGAAAAAATCTTCGAGTATGGCCTTCTCTTTTACAATGGTAACATCTAATGTTTGGTACATTAGATCCAAATTGAGTTTGTGACTTGAATCTTTTCCCTTCTATCTTATTATCCTTCTTATACTGTCTTCCACGAACTATGAGTCCTTCCCCATGTACAGAAGGCCTTTGTTCATTTCTTTCATTTAATTCCTTAGAGTTCAAGGCTAATTGGACTTCAACAAGAGTGAGAGAATCTATTCCACAGAGAAGTGTTTCTTTGAAATGAGCAAAGGTCTTAGGTAGAGCACACAATAACAGTAATGCTTGATCTTCATCCTCAATAGTAACATCAATGTTTTCAAGATCAAGAATCAATTTATTAAAGACATCTAACTGTCCTTCTGCCATTTTATTTTCTTGCATCTTAAATGAATACAATGCTTGCTTAAGGTAAAGGCGATTTACCAGAGATTTGGTCATATACAAGTCTTCAAGCTTTGACTAAATTCTAGCTGCAGTATTTTCTTTGGAGACTTGTCAAAGCAATTTGTCTCCCAGACTCAAGATGATGCCACTATGTGCTTTTTCGAGCAAGATCTTTTTGTCTTTACCTTCCATCTTCACATCAAGATTGGTTTCACCATTCAAAGCATCTTTGAGACCTTGATGCACAAGAAGAGCCCTCATCTTTAATCTCCAAAGACCGAAATCATTCTGTCCTGTGAATTTCTCAACTTCATACTTTGTAGATGCCATGGCTGATCATCCCACGTTCACCACACCAATTTGTTGTGCAAAGTATCACAGAAATGATACATAGAAAAATCAGAAGTTCTTTCTTAGGATGAGTTTCAAATTACAAAGAGTTTTTCTAGAGAGAATTGAAAATAATCACTCTCAATCTAAATAGTAGTTGAGCTATTTATACTAGTTTTTACAAATGGACAACTCACTAATTTTAGTATTTTGTTACAACTGTTTTAACTACCAGCTTAGTTTGTTAGTTATGTGGACCAACTTATCAACACTAAGTTTGGGGATGCACTGGAAATTCTGTCTGGGAAATTGGGATCACTGTCGTTAGCTTGAAGTTGATAAGCTACAGATGCAGGTTATGTCAATAGTTTTCCTGTTTTGTTATGGTTTAACTTTTGAATTTCATTTTAGTTGTTTGGAGTATAAATGGCCATCCAGTTAAATTAAAGGGATATTGGTACATGGGTGTTGCTCATTGGTTGATGTGGTGAAACTCATGATCAAGTAATAAAGTAAATTTGTATGTTCCAACTTCTGAGTTTAATGGAAAAGGTTCCATTGAGGGGATATTGGTACATGGGTGTTCCAACTTTTAAGGTGAAAGTCATGATCAAGTAATAAAGTAAATTAATGGGATATTGGTACATGGGTGTTACATGTTTGATTGTAAAATCATCCTGTGGGACAACACAAAACAAGTGGTATAGGACAAGACAAAATGATAAAAACTTGTTACTTGCTAAACCATAGAACAACTTTTTGTCCATAAAAAATACAGTTGAAAAGTGAAACTTATATTATATTTCCTCTTCAACTGCATAGTGCTACCCTCTTCCCAAAATGTAACCACTCTTTGATAGTTACTTTCTTCATGCGTGCACAGACGTAATCACATGTTATATATAGGATTAAAAGTTGTTTCTGTAATTTGCAAAATTGTCCTGTACTATTCTCATTGTGCTGTACCTTGGTATGTATCAAATGCACCCTATCGTTCACTATTGAAAGTGCATATTTTTGAAGGAGTGTAGAAAAAAATGTGCAGCTGTTAATTAAACAGACACATTGCATACATATCAGGGCTTAAAGAAAGCTTTGGTATATGTACAAAACTGCAAAATGTCATTAGAATTAATCCTATAAAGTAGTAGTGTCCAATGGAATATTTGACTGTAGAGGCAGCTTTGAACTTCCAAATCACATAAAATATAGAAGTGTGCTCTACTAGAAAACACATCATAAGAATTAGTCTATCATACCCATTTGGGTGTGTTAAAAGATAAATTAATTAAATCAAGCAAAAGGAAGATTTAATTTTCTGAGGTAGAATTCTTTTTGTGGTTTCATGTGGTGGTCTTCACATAATTTGTTTCATGTTTTTCCCCTGTTTAACCTGCATGACCTGCAGAGGAATTGGAAAACTCATGTTTTTCTGTGTGATTCTACTTCTCTCTTATCCTCTTCTTTCCTTCTAATTCCAATATTGTTATTGTTTGATTAAATATAAAAAATAACAGGAATTCAGATCATTATTCATATTTTCTTATTTGACTTTTCATATCAACCTTTATACTTTGACTTTAAGTGGACAGGGGAGACTTCTGGCTCAGGCAGGTGACTACACTGCTGCTGCTGATATCTTTAACAAAATTCTAGAGTAATGGTTTGCCTGGGATATGCCAACTTCTTGTTTGGACAAAAAAATTCCAAATGTTAGATGTGTGGAAATGTGCTAAAAATTGAATTTTGGAATTAAGCTTTTTATGATTATAGATATTCCTGCTACCTTTTGTTTTTGGTAATTCTGTGCTTTTGTATAGGTAAATGTTTAACTTCAGCCAGGTCTTTACGATTAAACTTACGGACTACTAGGAAGGCAGGGTCTGAATTGCTTGATGCATATGGTACCTAGGCTATAGAAGTCCCAAAGCTTGAATGTTGTCCACGATTAAACTTATTATATCACTATTTGTGAAGCACACTTTATTTACGATTAAACTTATTATATCACTATTTGTGAAGCACACTTTATTACTATTTTTTCTATTTCCATTATCTTAATTTTCCATTATAGTACAAATAAATCAGAAACTGTGATGCACATAAATGTGCTAACTGATGTTTTTGTCCTTCAATCTCAATTGCTTTTTGTTTTTTTTTTTTTCTGGCTTTCTAATTGTTCTTTACGCTTCTTTCTTTATCTGGTTTTATTAACCATGCTATGCTGTACTATACGATCTAACTTATAAACTGGCAGTTTATAAATTAAGTTGTACCCTTCTCTATATATTTCCCTATTGAGTTATGAAGTGATTTTTGACTTGTTTGTTTTCTGAATTAAACTCATTCATAGTTTTCTTTTTGCATGTCTTATACTTTTGTTCCCCAACTTTTTCTACCATTGATATTGTTTCATCATTTGGCAGTCCAGATGACTGGGAGAGTTTCCTTCATTACCTAGGTTGTTTGCTAGAAGATGACAGCATTTGGTGTGATGAGGTTGTTAATGATCCAGTTCATCCCCCAAAGCTTGTCAATTTGAAAGTCACACACTTGACACGTGAACACGTGAACGTTTAGTGTATGGCAGCCTTTATTTATGACAGTTATTTATGCATAGAGGGACCATTAATTATTTGCACAGAACTTGATTCTTGTATAATTACAAACTACTATATAAATGCAGCTTGACAGTCAAATATCAATTGCAATTGCATGAAATGGAATACACCTGTAATGCCAAGAGAAAAGGAAAACATTACAAATGAGCCATGAACAGTACCTGAGGATGGATAAGGTTTTGAGGATTCTATCTGCTGTCCAGAAGATCCATGAAAAGAGTAGCTCAAAAAAATTTGAATTATTTGTAGATAAGAGAGTCCTCTGTGGTTCCAAGTCCAAGTTCACTATTTCGATTGCGTCCCCAACTTCAATTGTAGGTGAAAAATGATACAACAATAGTTTAAGTAAAAAAGGTACTAAATAATATTAGAACTAAACATTGAGAAATTTTGGAGATGATAGTGTCAGTAGTAATGCAGGACATGACAAGTTTAAAGGAAAGGAACAAAAGTTTTCTGCCACGTAGAGAAGAGACATATACAATGCAATATGCCACATAGGAAATCAGAATGAAAAAAACTTTTTTTGAACTACTGAAACATAAGACCTGTAACCAGAACCTACATCTAACACTATGTTGCAAAGAACTAATGTATAACTACCTTTTAGCCTTCCAGAAGAAACAAAAGATTTTAATATTGCTTTATCTAAAACAGAATGTTAAATTAGAAGGGGTATCCAGGATATATAAGAGTTAAACTATACTACATGCATGAACCATGGCCAAGGTAGCTGAGGCAATCCATAAAAGGAGAACTTGGGTATGAAATGCTTTAACAGTTACTTTAGTAAGAAAAGATTGAACTCAGCAAGGGCGTGTCTCAAAAATGAAATGGACATCATAAAGCTACAAAGATGGGGCCAAACAATCAGCATGAGCTACAAAGTGACTCTCTGCGAATAGCTATTAGGCTATTAGTGCATGAAAAAAAGGTCGAAGTAGACAAAAAGACAAATAACACAAACCTCAGCACGAGGCTGTCCATGGTAACTGCTCTCATATGACTGTCCCCACAGCCAATATGTTGTATCATTAGACCCTGTAATGCTTTAATGGGATGAGGAATGAGGAATGAGGAAGTCACTATGATCACCATTACCCAACCTAAAGTCACTCACCCCTAGAAAGCCATAATAAGATCTGCTTGAGAACATAAAACATATCCGAAGATACATGTACGTGCATAACAATATAAGCATTACCACTTCACCAAGAAGCACCATATTTGGACTGATCTCATTCCATTAATGTAAATCCTGCATCACAGAAGCCTAAGTATTGTTATAAATAATTAAAAAAAACTTATTAAGAATAGATCTTCTATTAAAAGAATCTTCAAGAAGAATGATAAGGTTGTGATGAAGCTTCCTAACCATGTTCCCATTGCATACGCCTGTGTAGGCAAATTGCCCCCTACGGGGCACTTTAAAAACTTTTTCTTCAGATGGGGTTATTTGTAAACATTTTCCGCCAGGGGGCTGTTTTGCACGTAAATTGCATGCAAGCCCCAAGCAAACCGGCAGTCAAACTGGCAAGTTCGCTGGCAGTGAAGAAGCCGCCATCCCCATTGGCGATTTCGCCATGCATGGGGGAACCGCCAGTCAAACTGGCGGTGGCAGGAGAGGGCAGCTAGTTGCAGGGCTACGTGCAGGAGTGCAGGTTAACGTTGCAGGGACGCAGGAATCGCCATTGGTGCTGGCGAGATGCAGGAAGAACTCGCCAGTTTGACTGGCGAGTTGAAGTTCAATTTTTTTTTTTATAAAACGCAACATATGTGGCTCCCGTATGCATGCATTCCTTTCTTCTGTTTGTATCTCCCTCACTGCATTCGTTTCTTCTCATATTCCTGCTTCCATTGCATTCTTTCTTCTCTTGGTACTACATGTTCTTGTAAGTATTGTGTTAACTGAAAATTTTAAATTTTTGTGTTATATATATGTTAAGTTAAGTTTAATTGATATTTCAATTTTAATTGAGAAATTTTTTATGTGTTCTAGGTGAAGTTTTGAATCCTATTTGCGCTGTCCTACACTACACTGTGTGGTTGCTATTCTTCATACGTGCTTTGGGTTGCTATTCTTAATACGCGCTTCGGGTAAGTTAATTTTTTTTAATGCTGTTTGCCCTATACTTTTCTGTTATATATACATGGGTTAAAATAATTTCAGTTGACATATTAATATTATTTAGGTTAGGTTAGGTTTATGTTAGGTTAGTTTTAGTTGATTTATTAATATTATTTTAAGAATATTAGTTAGGTTAGTATACATATGTTAAGTTAGTATTAATTGTGCTTTCGGTTAGTTTTTGATAATATTATTTTGTTTAGATTTTATAAATTAGTATGGTATTATTTATTTTATATATGTGTAGATGTTGATTAGTATACAAATGTTACATTTGTTTAGTTTAGGTGGTAATTTCAAAATTTAAGTAGTACCTTAAAATAAGAAAATGATTTGTGTTATATGTGTATTTTATAATTTTAGTTGGTATCTAATTATTTGTGTTATACGGTACATTAGTTGTAGTTAATTTGTTAATATGAATTTGTTGAAGTTTTTTAAATTGGTATGTTATTATAATTTGGTTTAGATTTTTTAGATTTGTATGGTATTATTTATGTTATATATATGATATGTTAGGTTTAGTTAGAATGTTAATATTATTTAGTTTACTTTTTTTTATTGGAATATATGATACGTTGTTAATTATATATATTTAAATTTTTGTTTCCATAGTATTTTTTGGATTTATTTTAATTTATTTGTGTAATATATGTAATTTAATTTAAATTTTATTAATCGGAAAAAAATGGTAATATATTTAAATTTTTGTATGTATTTAAATTTTTAATTTTGTTATTTGTATGGTATTTTAGTTAGTATTTTATGTTTTTTATGTAATATAATTTATAATTTAGTTAGAATATTAACATTATTTAGTTTCCTTATTTTTTTATTGGAATATATGATACGTTGTTAATTATATATATATTTTTAAATTTTTGTTTCCATAGTATTTTTTTTTTTTTTTTTTTTTTTTTTTTTTTTTTTTTTTTTTTTTTTTTTTTTTTTTTTTTTTTTTTTTTTTTTTTTTTTTTTTTTTTTTTTTTTTTTTTTTTTTTTTTTTTTTTTTTTTTTTTTTTTTTTTTTTTTTTTTTTTTTTTTTTTTTGTTTCCATAGTATTTTTTGTATTTATTTTAATTTATTTGTGTAATATATGTAATTTAATTTAAAATTTATTAATTGGAAAAAAGTTGGTAATTTATTTAAATTTCTGTATGTATTTAAACTCGGTGACTTCATTGTCTGTATCAGATATACCGTCAACATTGTCATCTTCGTCTAAAGACTCTTCAACGTATGAGTTAGACACAAGATAATCATCATCATCATCTTCGTCAAGATGTAAATTGCTCATATTTGTTGGCGGTTGTGTCTCATCATTAGATAAATAATTTTCACATGATGTAAGCGAATTTGCATAATGAAACATTGAACCACCAGTCACATCCTTTTCTATGTACAATTCTAGAACTGACATTTCTTGTTGTTGTTTAAAACTTTCCAGCATCGTTTCAACGTCTTCGTCATCACAAATTTGCAAGGCAATATATTTTCCTGACACTAAAAATCTACAACTGATAGCAGAAATAATTTCATTATTTTGTAACTTTACCTTGTCTCCAATTTTTTTTCTTCAAAGCATTGAAACTAATTCCATGTTTAATCTGAATCACTTTTTTACTACCTTCAAATATTACACCATCATTATCTTCATATACCCGTCCATTGAAATACAACACTGTTATAACCGAATTCATCGTGTACCTACAAAAATAATATTTTAATTAATTACTCATAATAAATTCAAAATAGTAAAATGTAATCACAAAAAGTCTCTTTAACACAATTTGACATTAAAACTTTATTCTACAAAAAAATTATTAACTTTAAATATTTTTTATGGTAAACACTTAAAAAAATAAACGATTCCAAGGTAGTAATTTTAAAGCCCAAATAAACCATAAACAAAGTTAGTATTATTTATAAATAATTCATTTTCACAATAATAACTTCAACATACGTGCTTCAAATAAATATAATGGAAAAAAATTATTTTTAAATACTGTTCAAGTTGAATGCTCATAAATTTTTAACACACACCAACAAATCATGAACATCAACCTTATCTAATTAAAAAATTACTATAACTTTATATTAAAATAAATTTCCACACTCAAAATACTTACTTCAAATAATTATGATGTTACAAATTTTTTTACTTTCACACACTTTTGACAATACACGCTTGATCAATTTTTAACACACTAACAAAGTATCAACACCAACCTAATCTAATTAAAAATATACTAAAAATTTCATATTTACCAAATTTTTTCGGGACTCAAATATTTTCTTTAAAAAAATATCATGACAAATTTCTTCTATTTTATACACACAAACAAGCATATAAAATATAAAACTAATTTAATTAAAAAATTATTAAAAACTATAAATTCAAACTGCTCTAAAAAATTACTTAAAAATAATTTATAATACAAATTATTTGACTAAAAATTACGAACCTCATTCAGAACACTCAAGAAGCAAATTTCAAACCGTATGCGGACAAATTTAAATCTCAAGAACACTCACAATTTTTTAAAGCTTAAATCTAGTTTTTAAATCTACTTTTGAACACACACCAACACTGAAGTAATTTAATTAAAAATTTGATGACAAATTTCTTATATTTTATACACAAACAACCATATAAAATATAAAAATAATTTAATTAAAAATTTCATAAAAACTATACATTCAAACTTTTCCAAAAAATTACTTAAAAAAATTATAATACAAAGCACGTATGAAGAATAGCAATCACACAGTATAAAATATAAAACTAATTTAATTAAAATTATAAAACTAATTTAATTAAAAAATTAATAAAAACTATACATTCAAACTGCTATAAAAAATGACTTAAAAAAAATTATACTACAAATTATTCCTACGAACCTGATTTAGATATTGAAGCTTTAAGAAGCAAATTTGAATAAACCCTAAACACTCACAGTTTTGAAAACTCAAACTTACTTGTGAACACACAACAACACTGAAACAATTTTCGCGTATATAAAGGTCCTAAATCGCCATCTGGAATGACTATTCCTTCTGCCCTAACTCGCCAGTGGGAGTTGCAACTTGCCCTTAACTCGCCAATGGCAGTTGCAACTTCCCTTTCTCTGAAAAAGCTACCCTACTTGAGAAAGCACATGAAAAAAGCCTGTACGCGCCTGAAAAAAGCCTGCTTTTCAGCAACTTGGAAATCACCAGTTTGACTGGCGGTTCCCATGGATACCGATATCGCCAATAGTGTTGGCAGTTCCTTCTAAAACACCAAACTCGCCAGTTCCACTGGCGGTTTGCGTGTCACCTGCATGCACTTTATGTAAAAAACAACCCCCTGCCGGAATTAGTTTCAAAACTACCCCAGATGGGGAATTAGTTTATAAAAGTACCCCATCTGGGGAAATTTGCCCGCCTGTGTAAGAGTCAACTTTTTGGATTCAATATGAACAAAACATGCACAAAACTATATGGTTTATAAGTAAAAGGGAACAAGGGCTTAACCATTTTACCAGTAAAAGTGGTCATCTTCCACATTTATCCAGGCATGATTACTCCTATAGTTGTCAAAAGTTCCTAAACAGAATCAAGAACCTAAACAAAATTAAGAACCTACACAACAACCATAGCTATTGTTCCAATAATATCTGAAAACCCTATCGCAGAGAAGAATTTTTGCTTTCTTGTGAATGTGACACAAAATCTAATAATCTCACTTTTGTTTTTTTTTGTACTATACCAGAATATTGTCAAATTTAAGAAAAAACACTTAACCTATACATATGAATCTATCGAATAAATGAGTCTTTCCAAACAAACAATTCAAGATTCAATACATTGATTAATGCAAATTATATATATTAATAGTTGTATTGAATCTCAAACGAGAAACTAAGATTCACCCGCAATGCACATAACTGCTTATATAAAACAATAGTCATATATTAACAACCATGAAATAATCACAGGTGTGGGAGAAACAATTAAAACAATACTTTACTTCCTAAGTTTCAATAAAAAAAAGTCGCACCTACAACTAAAACCAATTGTTAAATATTGAAGACTAATTAAGGTAAAAAAAATGTAAATAAACTTTTGTTTGCCTTTAATTGTGTAAAGCCAAGCCAAAATAGTGACAAAAAAGAAAACAAAACAACAAGCATTTAAGTGAAACAATGCCATATAAACATGTCATGTGACTACAAACTCGATGATTTTGATATCAAGTACAGAGTTAGAGAATGAAATGAGCCAAATCCTTTTATTTTGGGTTTTTCCTAGATCCTTTTATTTTTCAATTTTTGGGAGGGATCAAGTATGCAACACTATTTACAGGTGTGCTTAGTAAACTAGTATCATGTGTAATTGGCTTGGAATTATTTTAATTTTCAATAAGTGCTTCTAATGCAGTTATCGTAACACCGGCTATGGGATAGTTCCTTTGTTTATGTGGGAGAATTGTGTATTGCAAGCTATTATTTAGTATCAAAAGGTTGTCCGGTCATGACAGGGAATGTGCATACAAAAGACACTTGAGCAATAAGTTGTTGTCCAAAGGATAATGCACTTTACAAAGCAAAAATCATACATATCCTCTGAAGTTTGTTTGGTCTTTGTAGGGGGTGTTTGATTGGTGGATTGTGTAACAGACCATACAAACGTTGTCGTTAGCATAGATTGCAACTGGGAATCTTCTTTTATCACCATTGTGCATTGATTATTGATCAATATGTATTTAAGCTTTTATTCATGCATGTTGAACCAGCGTTTTGGTTTGCCTGGCTAGGTTAGCAATCATGATACAAATTGGTTTAGGGGGAACAATGTAAGGGAACTTTTATTGGAAGAAATCATGTGTGACGTGACCAAAGATTCTTTCAACCAACGCAAATCCTACAGTATTCCTTTAAACCCTAACCAGATTCACCAAAACTCATTTCCTAAAAATAGGGGAAAATGAACTAAACAAATTTTAACTTTGAGACCATTTAAGCCACTTGGGAATTTCAACCAATAAAAAAGAGTTTTTTTTACCCTGACTTTAACCTGTTTAACTGAAATTATCCAACTCATGTTATTGGTAAAGAAAAAACTCACATTAGGGTTATGTATGACCAACGTTATATCTCACACCCTAATTTGGACTACAAAATCTTAACATCGGTGTCCGGCTTTTTGAGTTGATTTGGTAGCAATGTTTTACAAAAGACAATTTTGAGCATTATGTAATATAAACCAGTGTTGGCCTTTTACAAACCCTAAAACTACTTCTTATTTTTCCTTGTGTATTTATTTCAATTAGACAGATTCACAAAATTCTTGAAATTGTTTTGTGATTTTTGATGTGTAACTAACGCGTTATAAAGCAACTGCATCTGCCAAGGAGAAGGAAGGATTGGGCTAATTGAAGCATCATAGCTTTTGCTTTAGGCCTTCTTAGCTTAG
This sequence comes from Glycine soja, assembly GCF_004193775.1. Taxonomy (NCBI): domain Eukaryota; kingdom Viridiplantae; phylum Streptophyta; class Magnoliopsida; order Fabales; family Fabaceae; genus Glycine; species Glycine soja. The sequence continues at coordinate 29,459,606 of NC_041015.1, read as the reverse complement.
CCCCATAGATGTCTAACAGAAAGAAGGGTGACAATAACCAAAGCAGAAAGAGGAAAAAGGAAATAGAAAATTAAGAACAATGGAGGCTGACTTGACAGTTGTATGAACAACTCCTCTATAATGTGAGAAGTGATGATTGATTGATATGCATATGTTCAAACATCTACCAAAGTCATTCCAATGGAAGATGTGGCCTTTTATTAATATAATTAAAAAAATTATGGGCAACATACACATACTGTGATTTTTAATGAACCCACTATGCCACTAGGCTTCATGTAGAAAGCCTCTTACCCACCATTAGTGCCCAACCAAATTAAGGCAAAGCCCCAAAGACCGGATGATGTGTGTCCTCTTGAAGCATGCAGTAGTTGTTCTTGCGTAATTCTCCCACAATGTTGTTGTTTTATATATTCATGCGAGTCTTTCACAAGAAACATGCTAATTATGTCTTGTGTCTCCTTCCCACTTCCTAAAGCTTAGTTTAATTTATATGTGCTTCTTTACATAGGACTTGTGGAAGAACTTTTCCTGTGTAGATACTGCTAGACAGGTTCTCTTTTTTGCCATACTTCCCACCCCTTCTTCCCTGTTTATTGTAGGTTTGCTGATATCAGCAATATGATACTGGGGAATTTGAAGTCAATCTATTTTTATTCATCCATTTTCTAGTATTTAGTAAAATTTTATAATTTCTAGTGAAGCTAACCCTGATTTTTGCAAAATAGGTGGTCAAGTTGAAAGCATTTTCTAAATTTGAGAACACTTTAGAAGCTCTAGAGGCAGCTACTTTACTTATTGATGGAAAAGCTAGCAAGGGTCTCCGCAAGTTCCTGCGCGTTTATTGTGAAAATGAAACACTAGGTGTGGCAGATTCAAAGCTTGGTGGGTCACTTAAGTTTCCCTTATAAACCTATGATATGACAGTTTACATTCCACTTATCTAATAGCTAACTTGATTATTTATTTTGTTGATCCTTTCAGAAAATTGACTGTATTCACAACAATGCAATTATGAATTTGATGAGAGGTGTTAGAAATCAGTTAACTGAACTCATATCTGGTCTACCTGTTCAAGACATGGCCCCAATGAGTTTGGGTTTATCTCACAGCTTATCCAGATACAAATTGAAGTTTACTAGAGAGAAGGTGTATTTTCTGTTGACTCCTTGGTATTATAAAGCATTGATGTTATCATAGTACTCTTATTCTAAGTATATTGACGTCACTGTAGATTTTTTTTATGTTGAGGTCTATATTCTACTCTGCTATTCACCAAAGAAATTCTCCCAAAATTTGTTCATTGATTGATATGAATAAAGATATCAAGGTATTATTCCAAAGGTGGTGTAATGAATTTGATTTTTGTAAATCACATCATCTGAGGAAAGTAACATACTTAGAGTAAGAGTAATTGTTTGTTTTAACTTGTTAGTAGTTGTCATTTTTTATCTTGAATGTGAATTCCAATAATTTGGCCTTCTATTTCAATTTAAACTCTTTTAGATCATGCTTTTTATGAGCAAAGTATGTTCCATATGGGACTTTTATCATTGCCACAATAATTATATTGCCATATCAGTTATCTAGATTTCATAGTTTGTCTCATACGTTGTTTCCCATTGAAGACCAGTATTTTTTGTATGTTCATATCTTTAGGAGGTTTATCTGGCTACTTTTTTTTGCATGTCTAAATAATTGATACCAAAGTAGCAGTTTAAGCATTTAACTATACACAATTGTTTAGAGTAGGAATAGGATGAATCTTCGAGCATTCATAGGTGGACCTTACAAGCAAGATTGTATCTATTATTCATATTTATAAATCACTGAATTTGATATGATTTAGTTTTGTAATGGAAATTTTGACCAATGAAATGATTGTTCATTGTTTTTTCTCTCCCAGTTTTCGTTAATATTTTTAATAACTATTTCGTGACTTTAAGATGTTTTTTAGGTGGATACCATGATTGTCCAGGCCATTGATTTACTAGATGATCTTGGTAAAGAGTTGAATACCTATGCCATGAGGGTTCTAGAATGGTATGGTTGGCATTTTCCTGAGCTTACTAAAATAATACAGGATAACATCCTATATGCCAGGGCAGTCAAGTTGATGGGTGATTGTGTTAATGCAGCTAGCATGCTACTCCCAAGTATGGTCTTATATACCATGCTTCCTTGATTGGTCAGGCAGCTCAAAAGTTCAAGGGAAAAATTTCTCGGTCACTTGCAGCAAAGACGGCATTGGCTATTAGGTGTGATGCTCTTGGAGATAGCCAAGATAACACCATTGGATTGGAGAACAGAGCTAAGGTACTTGTTATATTTTGTATAGTTATAATCTTGGCTTCCTTCTTTTTTCTTTCAGACTTTTAACCAGTTTTAGTGCAGCTTGAAGCACGATTGAGGAACCTTGAAGGCAAAGAGTTGGGTCGTTTTGCTGGGTCTGCCAAGGGAAAGCCCAAGATAGAAGCATATGACAAGGACCAAAAGAAAGGAGCTGGATGACTGATAACCCCAGCCAAGGTTTGTTTCTTTCTCCTTTTGGCACTGTTAAATAATTTAATTTTACCTTCTGTCTGTTCTGATTAGTATTTTTCTTGCAGACATATAATCCTTCAACTGATTCAGTTATCAGGCAAATGGTTGATTCTGCTATGGATGAAGAAGCATAAGAGCCATTGTGCTAATAGAAACAAAGAAAAGAAGGAAAAGAAGGACAAAAATGAAGAGGATGCAACTATGCAAGCTGATGGTGAGGAACCAGAACCTGAAGTAGCGAAAAAAGATAAGAAGAAAAGGAAGGAAACTAAGGGTGCTGAGTTGCAGAATGGGAATGACAAAAATGACGATAGTGCCCCAAAGGTTAACAAATGTTAAGTTTATTGTATATATGGTATTGGCTATTCTTTCTTACTATAACTTTCATTTCATTACCTCTTTATTCCAAACACACATATACCAGAGAACCTCCTTCATAACTAACAAGTTTAATTAATAATTTAATACTCAACATTTTAGAGACTAATTGGTTTCAGCTTTCAAAATGGTCACAACGGGTTCAAAAATACAAGCAGTTCTTAACTTCAGCTTACGATTGAGTACAACGACTTTAAACTATACACAATATCAACTCCTGCACAAGTAAATAAATATTACTTAAACAGAAAGGCTTTGTAGTTTGTTCGTGCCAAACCAAACTTAAAATGGGTAGTACTGATGTAAGCTCCATTGGAGCTTGTAGGCCTAGGATCTTCTTCATCAATGGATTCATTTACTTCTTGGAAGATGAATGGCAGCGGGATGGAGAAGGAAGAGAGAGAGAGGAGACCCCACTTCAAGGAGAAGATGATTCTAGAAGAAGCTCACCACCATAGGAGGCCATGGATAAGAACTTGGAGGAAGAAGGAGTGAACGAAGGGAGAGGAAGAGAAGAGCACGAAATTTTATACTCTAAAAGAGCTTTGAAATCTGAAGTTTATTTTTCAAATGATCAAAGTTAAAAAAAAATGCACACACATGACCTCTATTTATAGCCTAAGTGTCACACAAAATTGGAGGGAAATTTGAATTTCAATTCAAATTTCACTTGAATTTGAAATTGAATTTGTGGAGCCAAACTTTGGAGCCAAAATTTCACTAATTATGATTAGTGAATTTTAGTTATGGTTCAGCCCACTAATCCAAGATCAATTCCAAGATTTTCCACTAAGTGTGCATAGGTGTCATGAGGCATGTAAAGCATGAAGGACATGCACAAAGTGTGACTATATGATGTGACAATGGGGTGTAGTAAGTAAATGCTCACCTCCCCCTCCAAAATTTAATTGGATTGGGCTTCTATCAATTCAATTAAATTTATTTCCAACCACACACATCAAATATTCACTTAGTGCATGTGAAATTATAAAACTACCCCTAATACAAAAACTAGTCTAGGTGCCCTAAAATACAAGGGCTGAAAAATCCTATATTTCTAGGGTACCCTACTTACAATATGGAGCCCTAAATACAAGGATCAAATATAATGACATCTTAGTCTAATATGTACAAAGATAATTGGACCCAACCTTGGCCCATGGGCTCAGAAATCTACCTTGAGGTTCATGAGAACCCTAGGGCCTTCTTCAGCAGCTCTAGCCCAATCCTCTTGAAGCCTCTTGCTCATGGCTCTAGTGACTGGTCCCTTCCTAGGGAGGATTGCATCAAGTACTGGTAACAATTTTCACAGTGTCAACTACTTCATAACTATGAAACATTTGGTTTATATGGTAAGCTTATGATCTATCTACCAAACATCAGAGAACCCGAACAAAACGAAAAGAAATTAGAAAATGAAACAAAATAAACTACCCCATCCAGAACACAACCAATTTTCCTTTCAAATTTACACCATTTTTACACCGGTTAATGGTTACTTAGTTATTAATTAATCAATTCTATGGTTAATGCCAATAATGATTCAATTGTTGGTTCAGACAGGGTTACTACATATCAGTACCAGATTTGGTGTTCCTTAACCAATTTATAGTAAGTATAATTTGTCAAACATCTACCATGTATTACACTGAATACCATGAATGACCATTATTCATTTGGGATGAAGCTCAAATAAAACACCATAACGACGAAAATGAAGCGCAAATACTAACAATGACCTAGAGAAGAACCTGGCAAAGGAATAGTATCACCTCGAGCTAGGTGAATAAGCCACCACAAATCCAACTGCACGTTTTCGAAGGGTTAGTGATGAAATACCATCAAATAGTTCAAAATACAAATTAGGTGAACATTCAACAAGGCCAACTAATGGTCTATTCAACCCCCAGTAGTTTCTTTCCCATTGAATCCCATAAAGCATGAAAGTTAGAGGCCAAAATGAGAGCCTGAAAACAAATCTTGAACAATGGCAGTGTTACACCACGACAGCAGCGCACGATGTTCGACGATGGGGCGGTTTTCAAAGACACCTACGACGGCCGGTGAGTCATGGAGGATGTGAGTTGAGTGAGGGGGAAAATGTAAGGTGAGTGACTATTGACTTCAGGAACGAGGGTTAGTTACTTTGACAGCGCATACCACAATGGTGGAAATAAGACTCGTCGTTGTATTGTTCATTTCAAGACGGGTTTAGTAAAACCGTCATCGTTCAACACATCATAATTACAAAAATGCCACCGCTTATTCTTCTAAGACGATTTCCAAGAACTAATGTCGAATGTGCATCATAAAAGTCTGTATTTGTAGTAGTGAGATTATCAATTCGTAAGTTTAACCCAAAAAAAAAATCATATCAAACACCTTACCTCCGCTGTTAATGGTCAAACCAACCACTGTCACAACCGTCATTTGCCGAGGAACCACCATAAACAATGCACCTCCACCAAGAGGATACAATAATGAACGAGCAACTCTCACGAAACACCTCTGATCGAGGCCGTACCCGAATCAAATAAACATGAAAATGCAGTAACTAGGAAATAATCCTAGGTCGTTTCCCAATGAGCAATGATAAACCAAATGTTCATAATATACTTGCAGTAACAGTTACGATTGGGGGGGTTTGTTTGTTTTGTGATTTAAAGAACAGAACAAGTAAACTGGAATACGAAACTAATAATATTAAAAACGGGTTGTTTCCTCTAATTCAGAAGCCATTCTCTTGTCCTGGGTTATGGAGAATTCGTCCCTAACAGTTAACCACTTAATCCAACCATATTTCAATTTACTAAGCGAATATCAACTTAGGGTTGTCAATACGTGATTAGGCAACACATACACCAGTTAACCCTTCATCCATTAAGCATGAACGCAAGTTAGGCTCAGAGGAAATTAATCGAACACGAAGCGTGCACAAATTAATAGTAACGAATGTGGGTTAACTGGTGAAGGGAAAACTGCCAGGAAGCCACATTATAAACAAAACCTCGAAGGGAGTTGAGCTTCGTCCTCAAAAGGAAACAACACTAGAATATTTAGCCTTCCATAGATTCAAACAGAAAACGTAAATGAAACTAAAAGCAGAAACGTAAATGAAAGCAGAAGAAGAAACAAGAACGAAATTGTAATTAGAAGCAGAAAATGGAAAATTGCATTACGTGAACAATAGCATTAGAACAGAAAAACGTTAAACCCTAAACAATGCTCTGAATACTGAATAGCCTAACAGAATGGCTTTGCACGAATCCCAAGACTACTATTTAAAAAGAGTCACTCAAAGTAACTGGGCCCTATTACATTATTCTGGCCCAAAACGAAATAAATACTGAACCACATAAAATAAAATTGCAATCTCCTAATTAGAAATTAACTAAAGTAAGCGCTGCTTTATTTGCCCTCTTCAAGTCCACAACCAAAATCCGGATTAAGCCCAATGTTTCATTAATTCCTGAAATTAGATTAAAAACATCAAATTAGCTTAATGGGCCCAAATAATAAAACTGTCTAATTAATTTGACAATTAAGACTAATCAGTAATTAAAATGGTGCAAAAAGGGTTTAAGAAATAGAAGAAAATGATGGCACATCAAAACCCCCCATACTTAGCCTTTTGCACTCCTGGGCAAAATGAAACAAAGAACAAAATCCAAGGATATCAAAGAGAGACAAACAGCAACATTCACATATTCCTCAATGAACATCAAGGAATGGATAACATTTAACATCTAATATAAGGAGATCCGAAAAGTCAAGACATTCATAAAAATCATCCAAGCAACCCAATCATGGCAAAATAGTTAATCAGCTCAAGAATGAAAAGTGATAAAGCCTCACAAGATATACACTCTATCTCTCAAGTGTCTTGGCTACTATTTACCCTCAAAGCACCCATGAAAACAAAAACCACATAAACTTGGCAAGATTCTAAAATTGACAATCAACCCATAAACACAAGCACATGAGGATCAAAAGGTCTTTTAAGGTTGTAATGGGGCCAAGGACAAGGTATGGAAAAATATGGAATAAGTGGCTAAATCCCAAAGGAATAGAGGAGCAATGGAGACTAAGTGCATATTAAGAAAAAATAAAAAAAAATAAAAAAAGAACTAAAGATAAAATTTAAACATAAAGAGTAGAACCAAGAGTCTCATCATTCTTTTGTCATTTAAGATCTTATTCACTCAACTTTATTGCTTTTCTTTTCTTTTTTGATTTTTTTTTACTCTGTAGCCTTTGAGAAACAACATCTCATTCAGCATGTCCAACATTTAACCAATATACAATGTACATCAAGTATGGCCCAAAATACATCATGAAGCATAGCCAACAAAACATGTTATCCAATGAAACAAAAACCCCCCACACTTATTCCTAAAACAATTCCAAAGCTCCAAAATTCCTTAAGGATATGATGATATCATGGTTTTTCACTTAAGGCTTGTAGTGAGCTTCAAAACAAGGAAAGGGAAACAAGGCTCAAAAGGGCTATCAAAGGAATTAATTCAAGGTAAGTCCATTTGGCTAGGAGCTTATAAGAACAAAATTGCCTAAATCATTTCCAAATATGCATGTGAATTAGGAAGCATCAACAAGAATCAAGCCAAGGCTGTTGTGCAAGCAATCAATGGGGCAAAACACACCAAATGATTATGATGATGGATGGCTCAAATTCTCACAAAGGTAAACTCATCACTTTCAAATTGAGCTTTCAAAACTATCATGACATGTAGAGGAAAAGCAAGGATTTCAAATCGCAAAATGTCAAGAAGCTTTTTTTTAAAAAAAAAAAACCATTACCCATTTCTTGAACATATCCTCTAATTCAAAGAAAAAACATGCAAATTTGTACATGCACACAGAATTGACCTAAAATATTAAACTAGAAACCCAACAAAACTAACAACATTAACAAATTAACAAAACCAACAGAACTAGCAAAACCAAAGAACACTCCCCCCATACTTAAACAACACATTGTCCTCAAGGTGGCACAATTAAAAGATTAAAAGCAATTAAACCATCAAATAGAATCGGACAAGTGTAATAAAAGCAAAGAAGGAGATAGGAAAAGAAGAACTCCCTAAGTCATGGTGGAGGAAGAGTAGGGTGGATTAAGGAAATCTCTTCCACCACTACGTCCACTAAAGAAGGGTTTGTGAGGAATGACTTAAGTCGATGTTCGTTGACCTTGAAGCTCTTTGTTTGTGGAGTCGCTTTTGATCTCAACTGTACCATAAGGAAAAACATTAGTAACAACAAAAGGACCAATCCACTTATACCTCAACTTACCACTCATGAGTCCAAGCCTATAATTATACAATAACACTTTTTGCCCAACCATGAAGTCCTTCTTAACAATCATGCTATCATGGAACTTCTTGGTCTTTTCTTTGTAGAACTTGGCATTGTCGTAGGCTTCTAGGCGGATTTCATCTAACTCACTCAATTGCAACTTTCTTTCCTCACCAGCATGATCCATAGAGAAGTTGCAAGTCTTCACTGCCCAATATGCTTTGTGCTCAATCTCCACTGGAAGATGACATGCCTTTCCAAAGACAACCCGATAAGGAGACATTCCTATGGGTGCTTTGTAGGCAGTCCGATGTGCCCAAAGAGCATCATCAAGCCTAGTACTCCAATCTTTCCTGCTTGGCTGCACAATCTTCTCTAAAATTCTCTTGATCTCCCTATTAGAAATTTCTGTCTGTCCATTGGTTTGGGGGTGGTATGGTGTGGATACCCTGTGTACAACCCCATACTTTTTAAGCAAGGCATGCATTGTTCTGTTGCAAAAATGGGTTCCTTGATCACTAACAATTGCTTTAGGTACTCCAAACCTGCAAAACAGATTAGATCTGACAAAATCTGCAACAACCTTAGCATCATTAGTTCTAGTAGGCTTGGCTTCCACCCATTTTGAAACATAGTCAACTGCAAGGAGAATGTAAACATAACCAAAAGAGACAGGAAAAGGGCCCATGAAATCTATACCCCAGACATCAAACACCTCACAGAATAGCATAGGTTGCTGAGGCATTTGTTGTCGCCATGTAAGTGTATTTCCTGCTCCCTGACACTGCTCACAAGTGCTGCAGATCTTCCACGCATCTTTGAAGATGGTGGGCCAATAAAAGCCACAATCAAGCACTTTGCGAGTTGTCCTTTGAACACCTAGATGACCTCCCGGTGCGGAAGAATGACAGAACTGCAGGACTGAGTCAGTCTCATGATCTGGAATGCATCGTCTAATGACCTGATCACTGCACAATTTCCACAAGTAGGGGTCATCCCAAATAAAATGCTTAGCATCACTTTTAATTTTATCTTTTTGGGCCTTAGATGCTAAGGGAGGAAAAACAGAAGAACCTAAATAATTGACAATGTTAGCAAACCAGGGAGTAGAAAGAGAGTCAGAAATACTATACAGTATATACAAATGATCATCCGGGAAATCATCCCGAATGGGTGAATCCGCATCAGATACACGTTCGATCCGACTCAAATGATCAGCAACTAAATTTTGTGATCCGCTCCTATCACGGATCTCCAAGTCAAAGTCTTGGAGCCAGAGCATCCATCGAATCAACCTAGGCTTAGAATCAGCCTTCTTCAACAAGTACTTTAGAGCTGCATGGTCAGTATAAACAATAATGCGGGCACCAAGCAAATAAGATCGAAATTTTTCAAGAGCAAAAACTATGGCTAGAAGCTCTTTCTCAGTAGTAGTATAATTCGCTTAGGCAGCATCTAAAGTCCTAGAAGCATAATATATCACCTTGGGCAATTTATCAATTTTCTGAGCAAGGACAGCCCCCGATGCATAATTTGATGCATCACACATAAGCTCAAAAGGGGTTGTCCAGTTGAGTGCCTGGATGATGGGGGTGGTAGTCAGCGCTCTTTTGAGGCAATCAAAAGCCTCTTTGCATTTGTCATTAAAGTCAAACTCCACCTCCTTTTGCAACAAGTTGGACAGTGGAAGGGCTACTTTGCTAAAATCTCTTATAAAGCGCCTGTAGAATCCTGCATGACCAAGAAAAGATCGCACCTCTCGCACACAAGAGGGGTAAGGCAATTGTGAAATAACAGAAATTTTTGCAGGATCTACTTCAATACCCTTATTGGGAATAATGTGGCCTAAAACTATACCTTGCTCAACCATAAAATGACATTTTTCAAAATTTAGAACAAGATTAGTTTCGATGGATCTATTCAAAACTTTTTCCAAACTATCCGAACAACTATCAAAAGAGGATCCATATACAGTGAAATCATCCATAAACACCTCTATGCAATTTTCTAAGAAATCACTAAAAAAACTAATCATGCACCGTTGGAAGGTACCAGGGGCATTGCACAGGCCGAAAGGCATCCTCCTATAGGCAAAAGTGTCGAAGGGGTAGGTGAATATGGTCTTTTCCTGATCCTCAGGAGCAATAGTAATTTGCATATAACCAGAAAAACCATCAAGAAAACAGTAGTGAGATTTACCTACCAGACATTCTAGCATCTGGTCAATGAATGGCAGGGGAAAATGGTCATTTTTGGTAACCTGGTTCAACCTCCTATAGTCGATGCAGACTCTCCAACTATTTTTCACCCGAGTAGGAATCAGCTCCTCCTTCTCATTTTTTATCACTGTGAGGCCGGTTTTCTTCGGGACTACCTGGATGGGACTCACCCATTGGCTGTCGGAGATAGGATAAATGATTCCAGCTTGCAAAAGCTTGGTTATCTCCTTCTTCACTACATCAAGAATCGTCGGGTTAAGTCTTCTCTGTGGCAGTCTTACTGGTTTAGCTCCATCCTCTAAATTTATTCGATGCATACATGTGGATGGGCTAATACCAGGAATGTCTGCCAGGGTCCAGCCTATAGCCTTCTTATGCTTCTTGAGAACGGACAACAACTTCTCCTCTTGCTCATCAGCAAGGGAGGCAGATATAATTACTGGAAAATTGTTGTTATCATCCAAGTAAGCGTATTTTAAATTTGATGGCAGAGGCTTCAATTCTGGTGTGGCCGGCTGGATAGTGGTAGAAGGAGATGATTTCTCAGCCTGTACCTCATAAAGAAAGTCAAAGGTATGTGTACTTCCTGAAACATGGTTAGTCCTATCTGACTCTATAAAATCAATCTCAAGAGATAAAACACCACCACCACCAGACATGCAATCAATATCAATTTTAGATTCATTCTCAGCATCAAATTCAGACATATGATCTAGTACAATTTCAGACTCAATACATGAAGAGTGAGAGGCATGCAGATTAGAATAAAGATCAGTCATGTATTCATCAACAACATGGTCAATTATTTCAGCACGAAATACAGAAAGATCTTCAGATAGGTGTTTCATAGAATCCAGAATATTAAAATGAACAGTTATATCACCAAACTCTATGAATAGTGTGCCTGCATATACATCTATCTTAGTTCTAGCAGTTTTCATAAAAGGTCTGCCTAGAATGATGGGAACTGATCCTTGAGAAAATCCATCCTCCATATTCAAAATATAAAAATCAATAGGGAAAATCAGTTCACCAACTCTAACTAAGACATCTTCTATGAAATCAACAGGATAGGCAACACTTCTATTAGCTAAATGAATTACCACATTAGTTGACTGCAAGGTACCTAAAGATAGAGAATTAAAAATAGACAGAGGCATAACACTAACAGAAGCTCCTAAATCTAGCATGGCATTGTCAAACTTACTATTCCCTATAATACAAGGTATGCTGAATGTACCTGGATCTTTACATTTTTCAGGAATTTGGGGGACAGATTTACCAATCAATGCGAAGACATTTCTGCCCATGCTAATTCATTCACTTCCTTTAAGCTTCCGCTTATTAGTGCACAGCTTCTTCAAGAATTTAGCATATCTTGGAATTTTCTTTATTGCATCCAGCAGAGGTATGTTTACCTCTACTTTTCTCAATGTTTCCAAGATCTCTTTCTCTGCCTCTTCCATTTTTTTGTTGGGAACTGCTCTTGGAGGGAATGGAAGAGGGATGTGATGCTTCTGCAAATCAGAATTAGCAGTGGAAGATTCACCTGCACAGAAATTGTTATGTAAATTTTTGTCATCACCTTTCTCTGGAGTAGAGTGAAGTTGGGCAGGTTCATTTGCAGATGAGAAAGGTGCTACGGGTTGAGGTCCTTGACACTGCTTTCCCGACCTCAATGAAATGGCACTGACATTTTTGGGATTTTGGACAGATTGAGAAGGCAGCTTGTCAGAATTCTGGGACTGTTGTTGATTTAATTGTGTAGCCAATTGTCCCATCTGATTAGTTAAGCTCTGAATGGAGGCTCTGGTCTCTTGTTGAAACTGCATGTTTTGCATAGTCATTTGCCTCACAAGTTCTTCGAGGGAAGGTTGCGGAGGAGCCTCAACTGTTTGTTGTTTCTGGGGCTATTGTTGTTGTTGGATTGGTGGAGGAATGTATGGTCTGCTTGGGCCAGCAGCATTTTGGAAGGAAGGAGCAGGCTGTTGTTGTTGTTGTTGAGGGCTAGACCATCTGAGATTAGGGTGATTCCTCCATCCAGGATTGTATCTGTTGCTGGAGAGGTCATAATTGTTCTGTTGTGGTTGATTTTGTGGCGTCCCCAAAATAATGACTGGTTTAATAGTAATGATTTAAATAACAGAAACCATGGTAAAAAAAATTTTCTTCTTTTTCTTTTTCATTTCTTTCTCTTTTCACAATAATTAGGTTCAGAAGGAAAATCCTCACTATAGAGTCCTGAATGGCCAATTCACAACTCTATTCGGAGTCATTTCTTTCTTACCACTCGTAATCTCTAAACTATCTTGCTATTTCAAAAGGAAGAGTATACCAGCCATTACTTTAGGTCGTCACGTGAAAATAATAAAATAAAATACGGTCGGTAAACTCTTTTGCAAATAAAGTTTGCTAATGCTTTCTTTTCAAATAACAAGATTAAACATAAATACATTCATCATTTAAAGCTGTCCAAAATATGGGAGTTTTACAAAATACATAGTGTCATCCAAAGCAAAAGTGTCCACAGTGGTGGCTTCAGCCACATGTATACAATCATCAAATTCCTATACAATAGGTCTACCCGTACAAAAACAAAAGAGTAAACCTAACAATCAGTCCTAGATGCACCCACCCTCAAAAAGTATATAAAACTAGTCCATAGAACTGCCTACTATGATGAAGAGCCTCCACTGATCGCCATCTCTCCAGGGCCGCTATCCTCTGTAGAGTCTGCCTCGGATGCCGACATGACGTCCTCGGGAGAATCCACCTCAGGGAGTGGGTCCTCATCACCCTCTAGAAAGTCAAGAGCATCCACGGCAGGCTCAGGAGGTAGCTCCTCGAGATCCTTCTCAAGGTCTTCCTCGGATGACGTTACCTCAATCACTTGGACTGGCTCCACTAGACGGTATGGTGTAGGCGTGGGTAGTATCCACTCCACAGTATGCTGAAGTGTGCGCGCGGGTTCATCTGGATGCACCAATGAAGTAGCCGTAAATCGAATCGTGCCTAGAAATCGACACCTCGTGTTGCCTTCGAGGGTCTCCCAAGCTCCCTCTAGGCACTCCATCTCCACTCGATCATGGATTAGCTGCGCCGCCATCACGATCTACAAGAAAGAAAAGAAAGGGGTAAACTCTTTCACGAGAATCTAACTACGCCGCAACATAATGCGTCTCATAACCACTACATGCAAGTAAAAGGGGTATCTTTAGGCTTTTCATCTCTGGTAATCGATTACACAGCCTTGGTAATCGATTACCAGAGGCTAAACTCGAATTACACAGCTTCAAGACCTGAGAACCTGAAAAAGGCACTGTGTAATCGATTACACATACCTGGTAATCGATTACCAGTGACCCATTCCTCTGTGTAATCGATTACACAGACTGGTAATCGATTACCAGAGGCCTCCACAATCTTCCAGTTCCCTTTTTAAGCCTGGTAATCGATTACACCCCTTGGTAATCGATTACCAGAAGCCTTCTTAACTTCCTGATCTCGTTTTCAAGCCTGGTAACCGATTACACCCCTTGGTAATCGATTACCAGAGGCCATCTTAGCCTCCTGTCTTCATTTTTAAGCCTTGTAATCGATTACACCCCTTGGTAATCGATTACCAGAGGCCATATCCCATATATCAATCAAAATTCACAGCTGGCTAGCCACCACACAAGCCTATTTGCTTTGTGGTCTTTGTTCCTTTTATCTGTTGACTGCCAGGAGCTTGCCTGCTTAGGTACATCACAGGTTCTCACTGACTGACTATGGCCGGGTTGGGTCGGGATTGGTCAAGCTTGGTTTTGGGCAATAGTACCCCACCTAACGTCCCCAAGGTCTCCTGACCCCCGCGACATATCTCCAGGTACCACTCTGTGGTCAACGAATAAAAGTAGGAAGTCTCACCCTTCCACACTTCCTCATTTCAAGCTTGTAGGATTATGGGGTATCCATCACATGTGGTACTAGGTGGCGGTCAGGCGATGGTGCAAAACAAGTTCTCCACATCCACAAATCACGTACAAACCCACCATCCCCTGTTGCCCACCTCCAACTGAGCTCACGTACTCCCACGTAGCCCTTATCCTCGTTCCTCTCAACGCCGAGTCCCCATCAATCCTCCCAAGCTTCCACAACATCCAAGTAATTCAACATCCAATCATCATGAACTAACTCAGCCAAGAAAATAGGGCAGAGGCAGAAAACTCTGCTCAAAACACAAACCAACATCACAGCTTTTTCACACTCAAATACCCCAGTAATATTCTCTTCGTTCCAATTCGTTAACCGTTGGATCGATTCGAAAATTTTATTGGAAGTCTCTAGTACATAAGTCTACATTTTGACCGTTGGGATATGCTATCAAATGTCCAGAACCCCATATGTACTACCCTTTTCACAACCAGCCATACACAAGCATTTTTCTGCACATATACAAAATTCTGCTGCACATTTCAACAGCAAAATTCTGCATAAAGTGCAGATTTCGAAAATCACTCTTGCCTTCATCCAATTTTGCCCAAATTGAATCCTACAAGTCCTAAATCATGTATCAATCATGTCTAAACCAAGGACAAGCTTCAGACCAAAGCAACTCAAAATCTAGGTATCTAAAACCCCTCTATTTAGTGGATTTTCAAGGTTTGAGAAGTGAAAATGAGAATAGAGTAAATTTGGAGCAAACTCTCACCTCACACAAGTCTATAACATCAATCTAAACTTGCTCAAACTGGTTTTGCACCTAAAATTCCAACGAATCAAAATTTGACTCCTCAACACCCAATCTTACCCTAGAAATGGCTCTTGCCTTCACTTTGGTCATTTGTTTTTCTCTCTTGCACAACCCAAGCTTTCTCATAAGTCCTAAATGACATTTCAAACTAGGATTAACTCCCTTTAACCTCCAAATACCACTAAATCCAGATTTGGCCTTCCCACTCTCAAAGCCTCACTTTTTTCCACTCGAAACACCATATTCTCACTTTCTAACCCTAGGTTAACTCTACCCTTCATCTCTAACAGTTTTCCATAAGCAATTTCAACACATAAACATCACAAGCATCGTCATAAAAACCCTAAAACTGAATGGGTAAGCTTAACTCATCCAAACATGGCAAGTTCAACATGCTTTCAACAAATTTCTTCACAAATAACTATCATGACGCAGAAACCTAGCAAAACTACCCATCATATCTCCCAAAACCCAAAACCCACGAAAATCAAGTGAGAAAGAAGTCTACCCAAACCTGAAATTTCGAGGTCCCACACGTAGAGATGCGCTTCACGACTCCAAAAATGCCTTCCTTTCACGATTTGGAGCAGAAATGGTGACCAAAGGTTGGAGCTTTGTTGGGCAACAATGGTGGAGGAGAGAAAAGAAGAAGAAGGCTGCGTGAGAGAGAGGGAGAGAGCTTCTGAAATTTGGGGCTGAGTGAGGAGAGAGAGAGAGTGTTGCTTTTTAGTTTAAAAAAAGGCTTTTCTCTTTTCTTATTATTTTATTATAAGCTATGCCACATGTCTCCATTTGAGTGGAGCAAAAGGGCTCACTTTTTCCTCTTGATGTGACTCATACTCAGTCACAAAAGGGAAGAAAAATCTGACCTTTGCAACGCTAAAATCCTGCCCCGGTTTGCGTGTCGTTTCTCTGGTTCCAGTTCCTCGCGTTTCTCTGCGTCCGTCGGGGCCAATTTTCGAAAGTATGCAATATATATATATCAAAACGCTCAGAATGAAACCCCGAGCGTGGTTCCGAGGTTGGTTTTGTTAAATTTTAAGTCGCACGCAAAACGATGATTTTTAGACCAATTAATTGAGAATTAACCTATAACCTTCCAGTTATGGATTTCTCTTCCTTAATTAGCCTAACCCGCGTATCTTGCCCCCACTATTCCTACTTCTACCAAGAACATATATGCATATACACTGAATAATACTTATATATATATATAATCATTCAAAATACATCGTTTTCAAAAATTTCGAGTAGAAATTTCCAAGATGTCACAAATTTTGCTGTTGAGGTTGAGGAGGTCTATTGTAAATGTTTGCAGCATAAGCTTTAGGCTACTCAATTGCTCCAGGTTGCTGCATGGAAGGGCAAAGGTCTGTATGGTGGTCAGCAGAGGAGCATAAACCACAGACTCTTGCGACAGGTACAGATTTCTGATTCAAGGCCAGCTGGGTTACCAAGTTAACCAATGCATCTAGTTTGCCTTCAAGCTTCTTAGTTTCAGATGATGCAGATGAGTTTGTAGCTACCTCATGCACTCCTCTAATGACTATAGCATCATTTCTGGCGCTAAACTGCTGGGAGTTGGAAGCCATCTTCTCAATTAAATTTTTGGCTTCAACAGGAGTCATGTCTCCAAGGGCTCCACCACTGGCAGCATCTATCATACTTCTCTCCATATTACTGAGTCCTTCATAAAAATATTGGAGAAGAAGCTGCCCCGAAATCTGATGGTGAGGGCAACTGGCACATAATTTTTTAAATCTCTCCCAGTATTCATATAGGCTCTCTCCACTGAGTTGTCTAATACCTGAGATATCCTTCCTGATGGCCGTGGTCCTGGAAGCAGGAAAAAAAAATTATAAGAATACTCTCTTAAGGTCATCCCAACTCGTGATGGACCTTGGAGCAAGGTAATACAGCCAGTCCTTTGCCACTCCTTCTAAAGAATGAGGAAAAGCCTTCAGAAATATATGGTCCTCTTGGACATCTGGGGGTTTCATGGTGGAGCAGACAATATGAAATTCTTTCAGATGTTTGTGCGGGTCTTCACCTGCAAGGCCATGAAACTTTGGAAGCTAATGGATCAGTCCAGTTTTAAGAACATATGGGACATCCTCATCAGGGTATTGGATGCACAAGCTTTCATAGGTGAAATCAGGTGCAACCATTTTCATTAGAGTCCTCTCACGGGGTGGAGGTTGTGTCATGTTCTCGGAATGTTCAAAATCAGAATGCTCAAAATTATAATGCTCAAAATCAGGATGTTCAAAATCACCAATAACAGAATGCACAGATTCACTAGTAATGGAATGCTTTGGATGATCAAAAGGTATAAAATGATGCCTAACTAATCTATGAAATGTCATATCTATCTCAGGATCAAAGGGTTGTAAGTCAGATGGATTGCCTCTAGTCATACACTACATTCAGCATGCACAACTAGTTGCCTTGTCATGTAAATAAAGGTGTAGGTTTGAATTACAGCTACCCTCAAATGATATCCAAATGACTTGAAATTTTGTGAGCAACCTTATAAAATGATGAGAAGATAGCACATAAAATTTCAAACAAAAATTCAAAGTCTAACTATGGAAGATAAAAATGGTAGGTTGAGAAAAATAAGTGAATAAAACTTGAAAAATAAAAAACTTTTGAGAGAATCACTTTTTTTGGACGATGGAGACCTCAGCCGGCTAGGCCAGCTATCAAGGCATAGGAAACTTTTTTCTACCCCAAATACATATATAATAATTGCGATTCTGATAACCAGAGCAAAAGTTATGGTCGTTTGAAGTTTTGACCAAAACAAAATTTGCTACTTTTTTGGAACTTTCAAATCTGACCAAACTAAAGGCTCTAGCTATTTTTCCCACAAAATATAGATTAAAATAAGTTACCACAAAAAAATTCAGTCAAAAATAACAACTCTAGCTACTAAAACAAAAAATCCCAAATAATTCAGCAAGGGTGGTCGCTAAAATCCGTCGCTACATAATTTCTACTACTACTCTGTTTTGCCACAAACAAAAAGTGGTCGCTAAGTCCATTGCAAAACACTATTCACAGCAAAACACCTAAAACTGAAACAGGGGAAGCGCTTAATAGAAAAACTAAAGCAGAACACACACTAAACAAAATACCAGGACACTAAACAACATTAACACACATACTAACACAACATTAACAATTAAACATAAAACACGAAATAATTAAACACTAACACGACACTAGCTATTATGAACCTTTGGACACAGCTTCCCGGCAACGGCGCCAAATTTGATCAAGGCCGTACCCGAATCGAATAAACATGAAAATGCAGTAACTAGGAAGTGATCCTAGGTCGTTTCCCAACGAGCAATGATAAACCAAATGTTCATAATATACTTGCAGTAACAGTTACGATTGGGGGGGTTTGTTTGTTTTGTGATTTAAAGAACAGAACAAGTAAACTGGAATACGAAACTAATAATACTAAAAACGGGTTGTTTCCTCTGATTCAGAAGCCATTCTCTTGTCCTGGGTTATAGAGAATTCGTCCCTAACAGTTAACCACTTAATCCAACCTTATTTCAATTTACTAAGCGAATATCAACTTAGGGTTGTCAATACGTGATTAGGCAACACATACACCAGTTAACCCTTCGTCCATTAAGCATGAACGTAAGTTAGGCTCAGAGGCAATTAATCGAACACGAAGCGTGCACAAATTAATATTAACGAATGTGGGTTAACTGGTGAAGGGAAAACTGCCAGGAAGCCACATTATAAACAAAACCTCGAAGGGAGTTGAGCTTCGTCCTCAAAAGGAAACAACACCAGAATATTTAGCCTTCCATAGATTCAAACAGAAAACGTAAATGAAACTAAAAGCAGAAACGTAAATGAAAGCAGAAGAAGAAACAAGAACAAAATTGTAATTAGAAGTAGAAAATGGAAAATTGCATTACGTGAACAATAGCATTAGAACAGAAAAACGTTAAGCCCTAAACAATGCGCTGAATACTGAATAGCCTAACAGAATGGCTTTGCACGAATCCCAAGAATGCTATTTAAAAAGAGTCACTCAAAGTAACTGGGCCCTATTACATTATTCTGGCCCAAAACGAAATAAACACTGAACCACATAAAATAAAATTGCAATCTCCTAATTAGAAATTAACTAAAGTAAGCGCTGCTTTATTTGCCCTCTTCAAGTCCACAACCAAAATCCGGATTAAGCCCAATGTTTCATTAATTCCTGAAATTAGATTTAAAACATCAAATTAGCTTAATGAGCCCAAATAATAAAACTGTCTAATTAATTTGACAATTAAGACTAATCAGTAATTAAAATGGTGTAAAAAGGGTTTAAGAAATAGAAGAAAATGATGGCACATCAACCTCTCACGAGAATGAACGAGAAGGAAAACAAATAAAAAGCTCACGTGAAGAAGGAAAGCACAGAAGATGTTATAATGGAGGGGTATTATTGGAATTTAAAAAATTTGTTGGATGTACTAACAATTTTGTTGGTGTCCAAAGCAACACCCATGATAGATTAGGTAAAAAATCATTATGAAGTCCATATTATTATTTTTGATGGTTTTAATAATTATTTAATTAAAGAGGCTGTTGAAAGTGATGAAGACTCAGTAAAGTTAGAAGAGGTGGAAGCCAAAAATTTAGGAAATATGGAGATCATGGAACAAACCGTTAGGATCATGGATTAAGTAGTTGTATAGCAACTAAATAGGGACCTTCAACTCAAAATTTAAATCAAATTACTTAAATTTTTCATTTTTTTTTGTTTTAATTGCTTTTTAAATTTATTTTTTCTTGCTCAATATATACCTTCTCCTTTCATCTTCACCAAACGCTTCCTTTAGTGGGTTGAGAATCTATACATGAAGAAAGATTTCCTTCTGCATAACTGATTTTCATACACAATAATATTAGCAGGCCCGATGGAACCAAAATAGATGAATTAATAACCAAATTAGAGTCAGAGATCAAATCTATTAAATAAAAAATATTTATGTCTTAAGATAAATTAGGATTTTAATTATTATGATCAGAGATAAACAAATATAAAAATTAAAAATTATTTCTTATCCACCATGAGATATACGAAATTGGAATGTCATGCCAAATGAGCCAAGCAAAGATCAGATTTGGAACCATTTTATAATAAATACTTGAAATGTTACTAGACAACAAAGTGGAATATCTTCACGGGCTCCTCAGCAAATTGACCCTAGCTGAAATCATGAAGAGACATTTCAATATCTAGCTGAAGCCTTTGGAGGGACCAGTTTACCAAAAGAATAATTAATGTTATCTTATACTTTAGACATGACAAAAAATAACAATAAAAATTTCAAAAAATCTAACACTTAAAAAAAAAAAGAACATAAAGAGTACCATTTAAACATAATAAATGTATTAAGAAGGTGATGAGTAAGTTGAAATATCCTCAAATAATAAAAGAAACCTGCCTAAATGTCAACAACTTGGACAAAATTGGTAGATTTAATATCAATACATGACATAAAGAGCTAATAGTATTTTAATAGCTTTTAATAATTTTAAACGTTACTTAAAATAATTTTTTTAAATATTAGCTTCTAATTTTTATATTTTATTTATTTTCTATCCTTAAAATATTTATTATATTTTCCCTTTTTAAATAAAGCATGGATTTTTATTTTTGCTCATTCCTCTTACACAGTTTTTATATTACACTGTATATTTTATTTTAACCCTTGTACGGTTTATAATATTTAATTTATTATTTTAATATTATACTTCACGAAATTAATAACGATGATTATTAGATTTATTTAATTTAAATTTCTATTATTTTTTAAATAATTTTATATTATGTGATTTATTTTGACTATTATGCTAATTAACATAATAAATAAATAATGTTTACTTAAGTAATGTCAGGCCTTGTACACACTTGAGCATACATGAGGCTTCCAACAACTGAAGCATAAGAAATGTTTTTCATATGTTCCCTCTCAAAGTCATTCTTTGGGCATTTGTTCAAATTAAACTTATCACCCTTTACAATCAGAGCAACACTTGGTGAAAAAATTTTCATCTGAAATCTCTCTAAAATTTTGTTAATATGGTTTCCTGTGATAGACCTAAAATACCTCGAGGTCTATCTTTATAAATCTTAATGCCGATGACATCAAATGCATCACCCATATCCTTCATGTCAAAATTCTTAGAGAGAAATTGTTTCACCTCATGTAGTAAACCCCGATCATTGGCTGCAAGTAAAATATCATCAACATATAATAAAATAAGAAAACATATTTTACTTCCACTGACCTTGTGGTATATGCATTGATTCATGGGGTTTTCATCAAAACCAAATGAAGAAATTATCCCATGAAACTTAAGGTACCACTGATGGGAGGCTCGTTTTAAACCATATATAGATTTATTAAGCTTGCAAACCAAATGCTCATCACTACTAGAGGATAAGCCTTCAAGTTGTTTCATATAAACCTCTTTTTCTAAATCACCATTAAGAAATGTTGTTTTCACATCCATTTGTTGCAACTCAAGGTCAAAATGAACAAATAATATCAACATAATACGAAGAGAATCTTTCTCAATGTTGCCTAATGAATCCCTTTTGGTCTTAAAGACCTATTTACAACCAATGGCCTTTGCCCCATTAGGAAACTCTACAAGGTTCCAAACTTCTTTACTTTGCATGGAATTTATCTCATCTTTCATGGCATCATACCATAAATTTGACTCTTTACAACTCATGGCTTGATCAAAAGTTTCAGGATCATTTTCAGCTCCAATATTATAGTCAAATTCTTGAAAATATACAATATAATATCTAGGAATAGCTGATTTTCTTACTCTAGTAGACCTTCTTAATGCTGCATCAACATTTTCTTGGGGATCATGTTGTTCAATTGG
Source organism: Glycine soja (assembly GCF_004193775.1). Classification (NCBI taxonomy): domain Eukaryota; kingdom Viridiplantae; phylum Streptophyta; class Magnoliopsida; order Fabales; family Fabaceae; genus Glycine; species Glycine soja. The sequence goes on along the minus strand of NC_041015.1, from coordinate 29,437,487 downwards.
TTGTTCATCATTTTCAGGAATTTGATTATCAACTTGATCTACTGGATTATCAGCAATAGGTTCTGGAATGCCAATTATGTGTTGTTCATCATCCCTTTGAACTTAAAAGGTATGAATTACAACCAATCTTTCACTTGGTGTGGAAGGTTAAGACTCTATATAATCACTTTCAGAACCTAACTCCCTCAATTGATCACTCCCACTGATCAAGTCATTTTCAAGTAACTTTGCATTTCTTGATTCCACAATCCTAGTAATATGATATGGATAGTAAAACCTATAACCTTTAGACCTTTCGGCATATCCAATGAAATACCAACTAATAGTCCTCGAGTCAAGTTTCTTCTCTTGTGGGTTATATATTCTCACCTCAGACGGACAACCCCAAACGCGCATATGTTTCAAACTTAGTTTTCAACCTTTAAACAACTCAAAAGGTGTCTTTGGGATAGTCTTGGTTGGAACACGATTTAATATATACACTGTCGTCTTTAGTGCTTCAACCCACAAGGATTTAAGAAGATTGGTGTTACTAAGCATACTCCGTACCATTTCCAATAATGTTTGGTTCCTTCTTTCTGCCACACCATTCTAATTTGGAGAACTAGGCATATTGTACTGGGCAACAATCCCATGTTCTTGAAGAAACTTTGCAAAATGACCAGGTGTTTGTCCATTCTTAGTATATCTGCCATAATATTCTCCACCTCTATCTGATCTCACTATTTTTATTTGCTTGCCACATTGGTTCTCAACTTCAGCCTTAAAGACTTTGAAGGCATCCAATGCTTCATTTTTGTTATGAAGAAAATAAATATTTATATATCGTGAATAAACATCTATAAAGGTGATAAAATATTTCTGGCCACGTGCATCCATATCTGGACAACAAATATCAGTATAAATTATTTCTAATATACTTGAACTCCTATTAGCACCTTTCTTAGACATGTTGGTCTACTTACCCTTAATGCAGTCCACACAAGTCTTAAAGTCATCAAAATCTAGAGTATTGAGTACCCCATCTTTCACTAACTGTTTAATCCTCTCAATGGAGATATGTCCTAATCTCTGATGCCATAACATAGAGGAATTCTCATTAATATTACACCTTTTAATACCAGTTTGAACATGCATTGAACTATAAGTGGCAAAATTTTGTAAACCAAAAAGATAAAGACCATCAGACAAGATATTATTCCCAACACATTCAAATTGTAAAATAACTCAAATGATGTGTCTTTAAAATTAAAGGAGTATCCAAAAAGGTACAAGTCTAGAAGGAGAAATCAAGTTTCGAGAAAAACTTGGTACATAAAAGATCCTTTCTAATTTCAAAATAAAGCCACTACTTAAAGTTAAAATTCAAGTTCCAATAGCCTTTCCAGGTGAGCCTAGCTTATTGCCTAATAAAATGCTTTACTCACTTCCCACTGGTTTTCTTAGGTTTTGCATACCCTATAAAGAATTTGTAATATGGATAGTAGATCCAGAATCAATCCATCAGGTGTTAATATCAACACTAACCATATTAGATTCATAACATACTAATGAGATTGATTTACCTTTCTTCTCAAGCCATTTCTGGAATTTGGGGCAATTCTTCTTCATGTGTTCCTTCTTCTTGCACAAGAAACACTTTGTCACCTTCTTAATATCAGCTTGAGGTGGTATTTTACCATTCCCTTTCTGATTAGCTCAAGACTTAACTGCTTTGTTCTTCCCACAAGCAGTTGTCAGCAATGCACTCTCACTCATTTTCATTACAAGCCTTTCTTCTTCATGAACACACATGGTCATTAATTCATTGATAGACCATTTGTCCTTATGTGTGTTGTAGGAAATCTTAAACGACCCATATTCCTGCGGAAGGTTGTTCAAAATGAAGTGCAGAAGGACTCAGACATATCAACCTCCAGTTTCTAAAGTTGAGCTGAAATATCTCGCATTTGCATTATTTACTCATGCATAACTTTCACACTGGTGAGCCAAAAAGAGGAGAACTTCATGATCAGAGTGCTTGCTAAAGCCTTATCTGAAGGGATGAACCAGTCATCAATGGCTTTAAGCAAGTCTTGGAACTTTTCATGCTGGTCGATAGAACCACATATCCCAGCCGAGATTTTGGTCTTAATGAACATCACGCTGAGCCGGTTGGATCGCTCCCACCACTCATATAGCGCAACATCAGCTGGACTACTTTCATCAGTAATTGCAGGTGGTTCATCTTTTCTTATAGCATAGTCTATGTCCATCCACCCCAATTGCAGAAGAATTCTCTCTTTCCATATCTTATATTTATCTCCTTTGAGTTCGGGAACATCACATTGAATATCAGAAAAACTAACAATTTGAGAAGCTGCAAAATCCAAAGGCTTATGTCAAAATTTGAGGCATATTAATCTTAACTGTATCTTTTACCAATGTAAACATACCAGAAAATTGAATCTTATGACATAAAAATTGCATGTGTGCTAAATTTTTAATTTATTAAGAAACAATTAAACCTTATAATAGAATAATCAAATTACATACTTAAATTCATGCCTTACAGGTACAACATGAAAATAATTTAATTTTCTATCACAAATATTTACTTTATGATAAAATTGACAAATTATACATATAGCATCCCAATTTTTGTAATCTAGATTAAAAAGGATTGTTATTTATAAATAAATAAATTTTTAGAAAAATGATGAGATTTTATAAATAAATAAATAAGGAGATATAATTATTAATTAAAATAATGATTTTAGAGAAAATAAAAAGGGTATTTCATATATTTGTTTGATAGAAAATAAAATAGAGTTTGTTTTTATAAAATAAATAAATAAATAAATATAGAACAAATAATAGGCTGAGTACCCTAGGTATAAATAGTTATGTTAAGTCAGGTGCCTCTTTTTGGCCTCATTTTCGTTTTTCCCTTCCTCCTCTCAAAACCCTTTCTTTTTCCCGCAGCCCACCAAACCTGTCTTAGAAAAACGACGATCTTGGGCTCATTCACTGTTGGATCATCGTGAAATTTGAGCACCACGTTTGCAACCCAATTTCGAGCATTCTCACCATTGGGAATTTTGATATTATGTCTGAGCTTAGAGGAAAACCCTTCGCATTGCAGCCTTTTATTTTCCCGCAGAAACCCAAAACTGTCTCGGTAAAACTATGATCCCGGTTTCGTTAACCGTTGGATTTTCAGGAAATTTGGATATGTTGTTTGAAATTCAATTGCACACACTTTCGCCGTTTGGATTTTTGAGATAATATTCGTGTAGGGAGAAAAAGGAATCGCATGAAGACAGTACAAGTGGAGGTTTTAATCTCTTCTCCGTCTCTCTGACGTTTGGGAATTCTATCGGAGCAGTCGGAGGAATAACTGAATGAATCTCAGGGAACCCCTAGAGATGTTACTATCGCTAGCTAAAGACACGTGAGTCCGCTCAGAGGTAAGGGATGAGTTTATCGCAATTGGGGGTTATAATAAACATGTGTAGGGATCCTTATAGAACTAAATTTGGGTTTATTTTGGGATGTTTATTGAATTATAATTTTTCTTTATGATTATGAATACAATATTATTGTGTTCTATGTACCAATTGATGTCCTGATGAGAATTGATTGATAAACTTGAGTGCTCTTGATGTCTTTGTGTTAACCCATGATTTTGATTAATTGATTTTGATACAATTGGGAGGAACTATTTCAGAGGTTTTACATTCCATGTTGTGATAAAATCTTTTGTATAAATTGTTGTGTTGAGGTTACGAAATGATGATTCAAACTGTGAGTATGTGATAAATTGAACATGTGACGGATGATGAAATACATGTGTATTGAGATGAGATGTGTGTATTAAGTTGTGAACTATGAACTGTGCAATCACACAATTGTAAGACCCTTTAAGGGCGACGAGTATTGTGATGGGATCCACTATGGGAACCTGACGAGTTAAAATGATTTTGAAAACAATTGAGTAGATGTGTGTATTGCATAGTTCATAGGTAAAGTGTATATGATTCATGAGGTGTGATAACATGTTAAATTGAGATTATACCATTGTGATAGGGATTAAGTGTATGTGATAAATTGAGTATGTATATGATTGAGATATATATGTGCATTGAGTTGTGAACTATGAATTGTTCAATCACACGATCATAAGTCCCTTCAAGGGCAACGAGTTAATGCTAAGTCCCTTTTAGGGCGACGAGTTGATGTTAAGTCCCTTTTAGGGCGACGAGTTGATGCTAAGTCCCTTTTTGGGCGACGAGTTAATGTTAAGTCCCTTTAAGGGCGACGAGTTAATGATAAGACCCTTAAAGGACGACGAGTTAAAATTATTTTGAGAACAATTGAGGAGTCATGTGTTTTGTACAGTTCATAGATAGAGTCTGTGTGCTAAAATGTTTTCTGGGTTGGACCTGAATCAGGAGGGAGAGGCCTTGACGGACTCTTCGGAGTGTAGGCCTTAGGGGTCACACGGTTTGAGTGCTCCTTTAAGCCTATGTTGATCCCATATGGTTAGAGCATTCTCGCAAAACACTGTGACCCTGACTAGTCTCCCTATGATATTACCTAGTGAGAGTGACTTGACTTACTATTGTGTGGTTTGTCTTGTCATGTACTCCTAGGCGCCCGACGAGGTTTTTCACTGACATGGTACCACATTGCATATAGGCTTGAGTCTTAGCATAACTGTTGTATACGCTTGCTAATTGTTTATTATGAAATTGATGTGTTATTATGTCTTGATCGGAGTGTGTGATTCCTGTGTATTGTGATTGATGATTGAAAAGTGTGATTGATGAATGACAAAGTGATGAAATAGTGTGAGATATGCTAAGTAAATTGTATTTGGCTACTATATGTTGTGTTGTTTCTCTCTAGTAGTTAGAAATGTGATAACTCACTCCCGGTTTGTTGTTTGTGTTTGGATCCTGTGATGATCTTGAACTTTGTGTTCGGGGGAGCAGATGAATAGGTGGATGACTATGAAGAACCTCATGCTAGAGGACACAGGAACACCACGCTCTGATAGGATGTGACATTAGGATATAGGTTCTATATTAATTGTATGAAGCTTAGACGACCTTGTTTGAGCCGAGATGACTTTATTATTTATTTGGACAAGTTTGAATATGAAGTAGAAGAAAGTGAATGTGAGCCTTTTACCCATTTGAAAGGCTTGTATTTAAAAATGTTTTAAAAATACTTTTAATTAATATTTGAATTTTTATTCCTTTATTAATATATATGTGAGGGGTAGAGGGTGTCACAATACATACCTCATGATCCTTATGGGTAAATCATGAAAAATAATGTCATTTTATCTCAATTAATTATAAAAATATAATAAAAATTCCTTGTGGGATAAAATTCATTATATAAAGTACAATTAATCACAATACTATGTCTAATTCCTTATATGATCTTTAAACAACTAAATATATAATTTTAATCAAATTATAGATGTTGTGGCTAATCCATAATTAATCAAAATTATAAAGATCACTTAAACATAAAATTTAATCATATGAGAATAAATCATATTATGTATTTTAAGATCAAGATATAATACAATGATGAATAAAATTCTCATATATAATTTCATAATTGAAATAGAATATTATGCATTTGATTTCATATATATACATATATATGTGTGTGTAAAAGTAAATCAAAATTTCATAAATTATAAAGGTAAACAAAATAAGGATATAAGATATGAAAAACAAATATATTTCAAAAAAACTATCAATGTTTCAGTGACTTGTCGGTATTCCGGTATCCTGTACATTATGACCTCTTTGGCATAATTTGAACACCTTTTAAACAGAACTTGGACATAAATTAAGAAAGTGAGCCAACTTGCGCTTAACTTTTTGTTTTTTGACTGCAAGATACTCATCTCATTTAATTAAAAATCATATCATTAATACAATCAGGAATGCTATGAAAAAATATGAACTAGCAAAGAATTTAGATGTCCGAGCTAATGAGTGAGCGGCTAGATTGACATTTTATGAACTTGCACTTAGCTAAACATTTCTCAAACACACGTATCATTAAAAAAAATTAAGAAAAAAATGTTTAAGAAAAAGTGGACTTATATTAAAAATATTGATGGCTTGTAGAAATTTTTTAGACTTATTTTTATAGAAGTTAACTAGTTCTTTTAAGATTTTAGAAGTATGATTCATCTTATTGGGATATTTTTTTCTTTTGCAAAGAATGCATGGTGAAGTATTCTACTTGGGAAGGTCATTATTATATATGCAGGGTCTTGGTGTCTTATATTTTGAATATTAATCCTGTTTCGATATCTGTGTTTGTCCTCAACTACTGTCAAACCCAAAACACTATAATCAAACTGTCAATACCACATATCTTAGAAGGTGTGAGTCTGAGAGATGCCATTCTATTTTTAAGATATAAAGATAGAGTCACAAAAAAAAGATAGAAAGATAGATATCATATAGATATATTGCCGAAAATACAACAAAGTTACAAGACAACATTTGCAATAGAAGTCACAAAGCCACGACAATGACCAAGAAAGTCATCACCCCCCGTTACCTCTTTACACACTCATATAGCATGAATCCAACAACCGAATTGCATGCCAAATTTATTCAATTCTCTTTTCACATAACACAGAAACATTGTTCTCACAGCAGGGAACATCATTCATCATTGATTTACTCTTCCATGCAGATGAGGCACCTTATGCCCTCCCCTTTCAGCATAAGATCAAATGCAGTGTTGATCTTTGAGAATGGCACAGAGTGAGTGATAAATTTGTCTAGTTCCAACTCCTGCATTATTATCATTATTAACACACAATGTCACTTGATGTACCATAAGGACAAACCTTGCATATTCTTATTAAGTGCAGTTTGTGTTGTTCTCCAATTACAAATAAAATTTTTCTTTGGTAATTTGTGTAGTCCTTTAATGCAAACTTTTACCAAACAAATTACCGAAATAAAACTCTAATTCTAATTGAAAAGTAGTATAATTTCTAAAGAACTGTATTTAAGTTTTGTCCTTAATGATATATAGATAAGATCTAGCTTTGTGATCACCTTGTTGAGGTACTTCTCCACAACACCAGGAATGTCAGTGCGGGGTCTGTAGTGACCATAGAAGGTACCCTTAAGAGTTCTCCCTTCCATGAACTTCATAGGATTAGTTTTGAATTCAACATCCTTCTTTGGCACACCAACAAGGACAGCAGTACCCCAACCCTGAGAAAAAGCATTTGAAGTTCAAATTTAATAATCAGATTAATAATTGCATACTAATGTAACCATTAACAAGAATAATAGTTCAGGGGTTATAGAAAAATACATCATGAGTGCATTCAAATGCTGAGATTGAAGCTTGGATGCTTCCAGTGCATTCAATAGCACGATCTACTCCTCCATTAGTCATTTCAGCAATGACCTTAGTGCCACATATCATAGCAAAATAGAGAATTAGTTCTCTTGGATTTGATTAAATTACTTTGTATGGAATAAAGAATATTTGGAAGCTGAATTGAAGTAATGAATATAATGAAACTAGAACTATTTGAGGAATACAGAAATTGAACTTAGGTAAATTGTTTTATGATATGAACTAACCTCTTGGACTGGTTTGTTGTGATCTTTCGGGTTTACAAAATCAGTGACCCCAAATTTTTTGGCTGACCAAGAACAATGAAATGGAGATTTTCATCAATAAGTGAATAGCAATGTAATTAACCATTTAATCTTTAAAATATGCAAAATAATTAAATTAACAAAATTCAAGTGTAATACCTTACGTGTTTTTGGTACTATTCTCTATTCAATTTTGGAGTTTTACCTTAATAATTCTTTAACTCGCTAATTGTCAAGGTAAAACTCTAATATTGATAAAAGAATAATATCATAAACACTTTAAGACATCACATCTAAGTTTTGTCCTAATTGAATCTACCTTGTTCAAATCGATTGGGAAGTAAATCAACCCCGATGATTCTAGATGCACCAGAAACCCTTGCCCCTTCACAGGCCTAAAATGCAAATTACAAGGTAAGAACTATAGCCATTATAGTCTCTTAATTTATTGAGGGAAAAAGCAGAGAAGGATAACATACAGCAAGACCAACAGCTCCTAAGCCAAAGACAGCAACAGTATTATTAGGCTTTGGTTTTGCAACATTCACAGTAGCCCCAAAACCTGCATGCATATGTACAAAATTAATATATACATTAGCAAAATTGTTAATTTGTATGCACTCATATTCATATTATAGAGAGTAAAAAAAGTACTATTAAAGGTTTTACACTGTCAACAAATTTTAAAATCATGTAAGTATTAACTTTTTAAGCATTTTTTTGTTGTTAAAAACGAAAAACATGCCATACATAATGTAAGTTTGCATGTACTCATATATTAATTTCTGATTGAATGAGAATATAATAAAAAAAATTTATAATGTCATTGCATGGATTATTTTCTCTCAAAAGAGTCATCAAGATTGTTTGCAACATTTTGTAAAACTGACTTGAATGTGGATCTTACAAACCTGTGCAGAATCCACAGCTGACAATAGCAACTTTGTCAAGTGGGGCATTAGGGTTAATCTTGGCTACACATCCTTCATGGAGAACAGTGTATTCACTGAAAGTGGAGGTTCCAACGAAGTGGTAAATGGGTTGGCCATTTTTGGAGAACCTTGTTTTTCCATCACTCAGCATAACACCCCTGTCAGTGTTGATCCTGAGTAGCTCACACAGGTTGCTCTCTTCAGACTTACAATAAGTGCATTCACCACACTCCCCAGTGAATATTGGGAGTGCATGGTCACCTGGTTTCAGATGTGTCACACCCTCGCCCACGCTCTCCACAATCCTAGTTCATTCATTAACACAATCGCAAATATATTTTTTTAATAGGTAGGAATCAAACTTAGGTAGCAACAAGTTTATAACAACTCACATAATTGTTCAATCAACTGAACTATATCTTTGTGGTATAATCACAAATAAATGTGTAAGCACTTGTTGCTCATGTAAGCACACACAAATAAATTAATACAATATTTATACATTGATTGTTGATGATTCTTTCTTGACTTCTCTTTTTTTATTTCTTTTCTTTTTTATCTAACTATTGGTTTGGTTGATTGGGTTTTAAACATTATAGATCAATCAAATTTAACCCAACAAAATCTATCAAAAGCAAATGGAATTGAAGAAAGTAGAATGTATACTCAAGCCCAAAATCTTAAGGCAAATGGTATGTATGGAAAATAAATTTATGATCCAAGGCTAATATTCATATAAGACGGGGAAAGTGTCATATTAAAACCTATGTGATAAATCATAAGCCAAGGTATATTCTTGTTAGAATAATTAAAAAACAAAAACACTAGTAGAAAGAATGGATATAACATCATTATGTTAACATCGTTGTTTTTTTTATAAAATCAATGTTAACAAAAACACGATTATTCGTAAATAACACAAGTTCGTTATCGATTTTTGGAAAAATCGATGTTGTGTTAGTTAAATTAAATTTGTCTCTTCCTCTTCTCGCGTTCATTTTGAACTATCTCTCACTCTCACTTATCTTTGGCGCTCTCGTTCTCACTTGTTCACTCACCTCTCACGTTATCCTTCTCACTCTCACGCACTCTCTGTGGTTGCGCAACTACACCATTCTCGTACTAGCTATCATCTTGTTCTCGCTCCCATGGTCTCGTTCTCGCGATCACTCTCACACTGTCATTCTCGTTCTCTCACTCTTGCGCTCTCACTCACTCATGAAAGGTTAGTCTTCTATAAATGTTTGTTTCTGTGTTTGGTTTTGATGGTGATGGTAAGCGAGAAGTTAGGGCTTGTTCTTGGTTTTGATGGTGATGATAATGTTTGTTTCTGTGTTTATGTGCGTATTGCTTCTTGTTAAAGTGTGTATTACTAACATGAAAATGTTTGTTTTTGTATATGTTGTTGAAAACATGTGTTATTTTCTGAATATATAAATATTGATATTGGGATTTTGTGTGTATTACTAACATGAAAATGCTTATTAATGGGGCTTTGCACTAGTGTGAGAATTCTATCACAGTCATAGGCCCCCAAAATAGGAATATCATTCTACCACAGACTTTGTGCTGGTGTGAGAAGTCTTGGTTTTACAAATTTATTGGTATCATATTGCTATGTCAAATGTATCATGCATATTATATTAGTTGCATGGAATAAGCTCTTACATAAGCATGGTGCATGGTCAGTTTATGAATGGATCACTTGGTGGATTTAGTTGGTTTGACAAAATCTACTTAATGTCATGTTTATATTGTAAATGGAGTTTAGAAACGATGGATGAAAATCAAAAAATCTGAAAGGAAATGGCTAACACAATGATGAAGATTAACAAAAGAAAAAAAAAGCAGAGGAAATGTTCAACACTGTTCATGTTATGGATCATGTTAGAAATTTCAAGACTATTCTCAAATAAACATGACATGATATACCAAATTTGCTTATATTACTTTGCTTGTTAAATGTAACCTTATGGTGAAGTTAGTAGATCATTTGCGGTAAGATGGAAGGACGAACTAGACCTTACTTGGCATCTGCTACACTCTAGTGGCAACATGCACTCTGTTACATATAACCAAGATCTGGTGAGCCCAACTCTACTAATTGGATGGACAAAACTCATAGAGTTCTATGGGCTCACTGAAAATCATCAGGTAACCTCGACCCACTTTGGACAGAGTGTTTTCCTCCTCACCATATTCAAAAACAACTCTAAATTAAAAGCTTACCCTAAATGTCACTCATTGTACCACCAAGTTCCTAATTCATTAACTTTTAATCCTGCTAACTGAGTACAAAGTGACTTGCAACAGTTTGGTGGGTAATTAAGCACTCCTATGTTTGTCAAATTTTAAAATCATATACATATATAATATGAATTTTATGATGTGCCGAGTACCATGTACTCATTTATGAAAACTACAATATTCACCCATCTGAACTTGTAAGGAATTACGGAGTGTAGGATAGTTTATAATCATTATAGGAAGACTGTAAAAATTGGAAATGTATAGAGGAATTTTGCACAATTACAAAATGGTACGAAAATTGACCAAGAGGAGTTGAAAATCAACACAAGTGACATTCAAAGGGAAGTTAATGGCGTGGGGGCTGTTTGGAATCCTCATCAAGGGCTGAGTTTAATTACTTGGCTATTTTAAGCATTTTCATCAGTTAAGACAAATAAAATTCAGCCATTCAAAACCTTTCCAAGATGGTTACAAAAGAAGCATAAATGGGACATTCAAGGCCTTAAATAGGCGTGTGGCTAATTATGGAAAAGGAATATCATGAGCTGATTGCATTAAAGTCATTAATTGCATTTTATTACTAGTTTATTGTGTTTAATTAGGCCTTACTGTTTTTCGGCCATATATGGATGTAATTTGATCATTTGCAGATCATTCAATAAAACAAGAACAAATTCAGTCCAATTAGAAATTGTGTTTACATTTTCGCCCGATTATTTGCAAGTGTCGTCTTGAAAATAGTCCGATTAGCTCAATTGGTGTTGAGTGCTAATCTCGTATTAAGCTATTGGTGTAGTTTAATATTGCTTATTTTCCTTGCTGATTTTCGTAAAAAACCCAAACACACAAATACCAAAAATACTTAAAAGAATTCGACTAATAAGGGTGGTACCTAGTACCTTCGTTATTGGTTGTGTGCTTCCGTTACCACACTCTGATTTCGTATCATTAGTGGCATCAGAGCACGGTTCTGATTCCGTGTTACGTGACAACAATGGATTTCAACAGTGATGATTTCATGGACAAATTGCGTGAAGCCTTAAGGAACGTTGACATGAGAGATGAACGATGGAGGCCTAGAAGGGGTGAACCACGTCCAAACGTGGATGAGTTCAAAATCACCGAACTACCTGAATTTAATGGTAGTGCAGACCCGGAGGTTTATCTAGAATGGGAGCGCAAGATTGATAGAATGTTTGACTTCAAGGATCTTGATGATGAGAAACGTTGCAAATATGCTATCCTGAAACTTAGCAAAAGTGCATCGTTGTGGTATGAGGGATTGAAGGCTAGAAGGACACGAGATGGAAAGGAGAAAATCCACTCTTGGGAGTCCTTGAAGAAGAAGTTGCGCAAGAGATATGTACCATCAAATCACCGACTGAATTTGTATAAAAAGATTGCAGATTTGGTGCAAGGCAAAATGAGTGTTACTGAATACATTGATGAGTTTGAGAACCTATGCCTAATGGGTGAAGTGGAGGAAAATGAAGAGCAAAAAATGAGCCGTTTCCTTCGTGGGCTGAATAAGAACATAGCTTTTGCTGTTGAGCTATGTAACTACACAGATTTCACCACTTTGTGCACCTTGTGTTTGAAGATTGAAAATCAAAACAAGAGTAGATATAATGCTGGGAGTTCTAGTGGTTGGTCCAATGTGTCGGGTAGTGCAAATCCAGCCCCTAGCACTAAACCAATGGAGAATCAACCGAAACAAAGTGAGACCGCTCCTAAACAACCCATTGCCACGGCCAAGGAGACTAATCTGTCAAAGGTTAGGTGTTTCAAGTGTCAAGGCTTTGGACACTTTGCTAGGGCTTGTCCTAATCAACGAGTTGTGACCCTCCGAGAAGCAATTAGCATGCGTGATGAGTTGATGAAGGAAGAAGAAGAATCTGGTGGCAATATTGAAGGTGATGGAGTTGAAATTGTTGAAGATGATGATGATGAGGTAGAAGTATATGGACCTCCCATGTATGATACCTTGATGCTAAGAACTTTGCAAGTCAAGGCTGTACCCGTGGAAGGAGATCAAAGAAATCAAATCTTCTACACTAAGGGTCAAGTGAAAGATAAGTGGTGTAGTATCATTGTGGATGGAGGTAGTTGTACCAATGCGGCTTCAACTGAAATGGTGTCTAAATTAGGATTGCTCACAACAAAACATCCTAAGCCTTATGCGCTACATTGGTTGGACAATGGAAGTAGCATAAATGTTACAAGGCAGACGCGTGTGGGATTAACCATGGGATCTTATGTTGATGAAATCTTGTGTGATGTGGTACCTATGGATGCAAGTCACATACTCTTGGGACGCCCTTGGCAATTTGATAGGGATGTGACGCATAGAGGAAGGTCCAATGAGCATGAATTGAACTTCAATGGCAAGAGGATTGTGTTGAAACCAATGGCATCAAATGAAGTCCGTTCCATGATTACAAAAGGAGGTAAAAAGCCTAGTCTCACTATGTTTGCTACTGAAAATGAAGTGAAGGATGCTATTGATAATGGTGAATTAGTCTACATGTTGGTTGCAAAGAATGCTAGACAAGACGATGTAGAGACTCCTTTTAAACAACAATTGGAGGCTGTTTTGGGTGAGTATGAAGATGTGTTTCCAAGTGAACTACCAAAGGGTTTGCCACCTATCCGTGGGATTGAGCATCAAATTGATCTAATTCCGGGAGTCCCATTACCAAACAAGGCTGCATATAGGTGTAATCCGGAGGAGACAAAGGAGTTGCAACGGCAAATTGAAGAATTGATAAGCATGGGTTATGTGCGTGAATCAATGAGTCCATGTGCTGTTCCGACATTGTTGGTTCCTAAGAAGGATGGTTCATGGAGAATGTGTATTGATAGTAGGGCAGTGAATAACATAACCATCAAATATCGTTTTCCCATTCCAAGACTAGATGATATGCTTGATGAGTTACATGGATCGGTTATCTTCTCAAAAATTGATCTAAGGAGTGGATATCACCAAATCAGAATGCGTGAAGGTGATGAATGGAAGACGGCATTCAAGACTAAGCATGGTCTATATGAATGGCTAGTTATGCCATTTGGGCTCACAAATGCACCTAGCACCTTTATGAGGCTCATGAACGAAGTACTCAAGCCTTTTTTGGGTAAGTTTGTTGTTGTTTATCTTGATGACATATTGGTGTATAGCAAATCTATAGAGGAGCATTTCACTCATTTGAAACAAATATTTGAGACCCTAAGAGCACAAAAACTCTATGGGAAGAGGGAAAAGTGTGATTTCTTGGTTGAAAGTGTGGTGTTTCTTGGATATGTGGTGTCTAAAGATGGAGTATCCGTTGATCAAACAAAAGTGGATGCTATCAAGACTTGGTCGAGCCCTACAACAGTTTCGGAGGTGAGATCTTTCCTTGGTCTTGCATCATTTTCTCGACGCTTTATCCAGAATTTTAGCACTATAGCAAGTCCTATGACCGAATGTTTGAAGAAGGGTGCGTTTGGGTGGAATGAACAAGCACAAAAGGCTTTTGAATTGATTAAGTTAAAGCTTTGTGAAGCTCCTGTTTTAGCTTTACCCGATTTTACTCAACCATTTGAAGTTGAATGTGATGCTAGTGGAGTTGGCATTGGGGCTGTTTTGATACAAAACAAAAGGCCTATAGCTTATTTCTCGGAGAAATTGGGAGGAGCCAGATTGAACTATTGCACCTATGACAAAGAGTTCTATGCCATTGTGAGAGCTCTTGATCATTGGAATCATTATTTGCGTTCTAATCACTTTATATTGCATTCAGATCATGAGTCATTGAAGTATATCAATGGGCAGCAGAAGTTGAGTCCAAGGCATGCTAAATGGGTTGAATTTCTTCAATCTTTTAATTTCTCTTCAAAATACAAGGATGGTAAGAGTAATGTGGTGGCTGATGCACTTTCGAGGAGGTATGCTTTAATTTCAATTCTTGAAACTCGTTTACTTGGTTTTGAGACTTTGAAAGATTATTATAAAGAAGATGTGGATTTTGGTGAAATATACTCTAATTGTGAGAATGGAGCATTTGGAAAGTATATCGTGCAAGATGGATTTTTATTCAAGGAGAATCGGCTTTGCATCCCAAGGCATTCAATTCGTGAGTTACTAGTTCGTGAAGCTCATGGTGGAGGTTTGGCTGGTCATTTTGGCATTACAAAGACCTTGGAGATTTTGAAGGAACACTTTCATTGGCCAAAGATGTTAGGAGATGTGCAAAAAGTCATTAGCAGGTGTGTTACTTGTCACATGGCAAAGAGTTCTTTCAAACCAGGGGCGTATACTCCCTTGCCAACACCTAGTGGTCCTTGGATGGATGTGAGTATGGATTTCATTGTGGCTTTGCCCCGAACACAGCGAGGTAAAGATGCTATTATGGTGGTTGTGGATAGGTTTTCAAAGATGGCACACTTTGTAGCTTGTCACAAAACCGATGATGCTAGTAATGTTGCTGATTTGTACTTTCGTGAGATTGTGCGTTTACATGGAGTTCCTAAAACTATTGTTTCCGATCGTGATTCAAAGTTTTTAAGTTATTTTTGGAACACATTATGGAGGAAAGTAGGTACTAAGTTGCTGTTTAGTACTTCCCATCACCCTCAAACCGATGGACAAACCGAGGTGACTAATAGAACTCTTGGTACTTTGCTGCGTGGTTTGGTTAGTAAGACTCAAAAGGATTGGGACTTGAAGCTAGCCCATGCTGAATTTGCTTACAATCGGTCCCCTACATATGCTACTAATCATTCTCCTTTTGAAGTTGTTTATGGTGTGAATCCTTACTTGCCATTGGATTTGATAGTTATGCCAAAAGAGGAGTTAGTTCATCCAGATGCCGAGGCCAAACTCAAAGCAATGATCAAGCTACATAATCAAGTGCAAGAAAGAATCAAGGCCGTGAATGAAGTTTATAAGCAAAGGTCCAAGAATAAGAAGCCTAAGTTATTCAATGAAGGTGATCTTGTGTGGGTCCATTTGAGAAAAGAAAGATTCCCAAGCAAGAGAAAGAATAAGCTCATGCCTAGAGCGGATGGTCCTTTCAAAGTTATATCAAAGATCAATGACAATGCATACAAGATTGATTTGCCCGGAGAATATGGAGTACATGCTACTTTCAATGTTGGAGATCTCTCACCGTATTTAGATGATGATGGTATTCAAGAATTGAGGGCAATTCCTTTCAAAGGGGGAGGGGATGGTACGAAAATTGACCAAGAGGAGTTGAAAATCAACACAAGTGACATTCAAAGGGAAGTTAATGGCGTGGGGGCTGTTTGGAATCCTCATCAAGGGCTAAGTTTAATTACTTGGCTATTTTAAGCATTTTCATCAGTTAAGACAAATAAAATTCAGCCATTCAAAACCTTTCCAAGATGGTTACAAAAGAAGCATAAATGGGACATTCAAGGCCTTAAATAGGCGTGTGGCTAATTATGGAAAAGGAATATCATGAGCTGATTGCATTAAAGTCATTAATTGCATTTTATTACTAGTTTATTGTGTTTAATTAGGCCTTACTGTTTTTCGGCCATATATGGATGTAATTTGATCATTTGCAGATCATTCAATAAAACAAGAACAAATTCAGTCCAATTAGAAATTGTGTTTACATTTTCGCCCGATTATTTGCAAGTGTCGTCTTGAAAATAGTCCGATTAGCTCAATTGGTGTTGAGTGCTAATCTCGTATTAAGCTATTGGTGTAGTTTAATATTGCTTATTTTCCTTGCTGATTTTCGTAAAAACCCAAACACACAAATACCAAAAATACTTAAAAGAATTCGACTAATAAGGGTGGTACCTAGTACCTTCGTTATTGGTTGTGTGCTTCCGTTACCACACTCTGATTTCGTATCACAAAATTGGCTAACTGGAACTCAAATTATACCTTTATTTCATTTTGGATTTGTTTGTAATTAAAATACATTACTACTCTACTATTATCAATTTGTAAATTTTTGTTTAAAGTCTTCCTGATATATTTTGTGAGAAATATTGAAACATGTTGAACACATTTATGGTATATTTTGTTTATAATTACTCTTGGTGCATGATATACTTTATTTATAACTTTTGGTGCATAACTTATTTTATGTGTTTTTTTACATTTAAATGATAAGTTGTGATATAAATTAATCACAAGTTGGTAATTAAAAATGGGATATTAAAAAAAACCAAAAAAAAATATGAATTTTTAGGAAAATCGATATTGTTGTTTATTGACAACATTAATTTTTCTAATCAATATTGGTGACAAGAAAATAACATTGATTTTTTTGTTAAAAAAAATCGATTTTTAAACAAGTGATGTTAATGTTGATACTTTAATATTGATAGTTTTAACATTGATTAATAACCAATGTTAAAAATTCTTAATAATCGATGTAAAAAAAATTATTTTTTTTGTAATAATAAAAAGAAGGGAATCAATCTCAAAGGATTTTTTTTTTTCATTTTGCTTATTCCAGAAATTTTCTCCATTAATTTCTATCATCATGTCTGTTACTGTTATATATATATATATATATATATATATATATATAGGACTCTTTAATAGGCATCAATTATCTCTTGAAAAATAGTTTTATCCAAAAGTAACATACCCTGAAGCTTCGTGGCCTAAGATACGAGGAAACAGAGGAGTCTGGTCCTGTCAAGCAAAAACGGACAAATTAGCATGAATGCCAGGCGTCACGGAACATCAACGGTCAATTCATAAATCATAACTCATAAAAAAAGATTTGGTGTATTATTATTTTATTTATTTTAAAAATTCTTGTTTTTTATGACGATAAAGGAAAGTATTTACAATTTTTTTAAAATTAAATTGATCGTGATATTCAATTTTATATTAGAATTATGCATGATCAAGTTTTGAAAGAAATAATCCTAACCCTAATACTCACATAGGAAGAATCTTCGAATGGATAAAGGTCAAAGATGCTTTGAAGGGTGTGTCGTACGAATCAATACTAAAATGTGCATGTGTCAATTTGCCGCGTTTCTAAACCACTCTAGCCATAAAAGATGGGTCCATGTATTAAAAGATTTCAAAATGTTTTTTTTTATCAAAAATATTAATAATTAGTTAATTAATTTTTGTTAGTCAGATGGATTGTGAAATGTTTTTTTATAACAAAGGTGAGATCAATTTTATCAATTGTCTCCTTCGATTTTGAGAAATTAATTTTGAGATGTGTATATATATGAAAATAAATAAATAAAGATAACATGTTTAAATAATTTTTTTAATTATTCCTGTAATATATAGCTTGCTTTCCTTTTTTGGTTCTATTATAAATAAATAAAGATAACATATTTTTATAAAGATTAAAAATAGTAACCTCGGAGACAAAACACTATGTTAGTTTGTAACCAAAAAAGTTATTTAAGATAATAATATACTACCAGTCTACCATATCTTGATTATATTATATATTGTCAAAACACTCTTCACTTTACCTTTCCTTGTCAAGTAGGTAAAATACAAAAATAGGACACGTGTCTTGCATTATTTTGAAAAGAAATTTGTTGAAATTGTACAAGTAACATTTGTACGGCTTCCATTTTGGCTAGATAATCTTGCAGAAGAGATTTGGGACTCATTGGAATTCAAGTTAGGTCTTAAATCTTGATCTCATACATAGAGAGTATAAAAGTTAAGAATAGGTGTTAATATAATATTAGTATACCTTAGCATCCCACCAATAAACATCACTACGGCAAAGGGAGTTGAAGAGGATCCTCAAACGCACTTCACCTTTCTGGGGTGGTGCCACTTCTATGGTTTCTATTGACAGTGGCTTCCCTGCTTCCCATGCCACCGCAGCTGCACGCATTTTCACATCAAACAAACAAGGCACAAACAATAACGTGAGAAATAAATAAAATGGAAAATTTTTGTTTTTGTTATTTGATCCTCTAAAAGTTTCAGTACTACAAAAATAATTTTTTAAGTCGTGAGATATATAACAGTTCTGGAGAACCATTTTAGTATAAGTCACGAGATCTACGACTGTTTCATTTTAACGTTTATCTCTTCTTCCTATTTTAATTTGGTTCATTGTAGAAAATTATGACATTTTGTTTTTGGTCAGCTGTAAATTTTGACTGTTTTGAAAGTTACAAATTGTAATACATTCTCCAACAGATCGTTTTTGTCAATTATGGCCATTTTTTCACTCATATTAAAACTAAAATAATTTAATTGTAATATATATATATATATATATATATATATATATATATATATATATATATATATATATATATATATGCAGTTAAAAGTTATTGAGTTTTATAACAATTACGTTGAGTCATACGTAAAATGATTATCAATTAATTAAAACTATAAATATATTTACATTAATAAAACATCAAAATTAACTCAAACTATTAAATCAATAAAAAGAATAAATTTAAAATAAAAAAGACATAAAACAACAAAATAAAACAAAAAGTTAGAGCAATGAACTAAAACAAAATTAAAGTAAAATGTAATAAAAAATATATATAACGTACCAAAATAAAAAATAAAGTTAGACAATAAAGTAATAATTTTAACATGATTATATGCCGTACCAGAAAAATGACAATCCAAACTTTGGCAACAGAAGCACATTCAAGAAGAAGAAAAAAGATGGAGAATGATGCATGGCTCACCTCTGCACTTGATGACCTGCCCAGCTGTAGACATGGCTTCTTCAATATTCCACGAGGAATTTAATTAATTATAGATAGTAACTTGATGAGAAATATGAGATGATTCTGCCTTTGGAGTTGATGCCATTATTTATAGTGGAAACAATTAGAGTTTTGTGTACGGAAAATCACTATATATTGAAAGGGATGCGCATTATGCAAAGAGACAATTGTTAGCCGAACAAGCCATGAAAATGGATAAGTATTGTGAAGGACGATTCCCTTTAACTATACTAGCGAAAATAGATGTTTGTGTTTTCAAATTTATATTTTTTATATTATTTTTATATTTATCATTTTTTAATTAATGTTAGTTCAATATATTTTCTAAATACATATTAATTTATACGAATTTTCTTATTTTTATATTATTTTTTTTGCATTGTGCGTTGTCTATTGTATTTTAGTAATATTAAAAAAGTATCTAAGTTTAATAATTAGTGAAATAGAGAGTCATCTTAATTTTTATAAAAAAAATGTTCTATAAAATAACATGAAGGAGAAGAAGAGCATAAGGTAAAAAAAAAACTATAAAATACATATTTGCACACACATACCAAAATTATATAAAATAAATAAATAAGATACCAATAAAGAAAATTGACCAACAAAGATGAGGCAAAAAGAATTATAATGAATCAATGGAGGAAATTATTTTTTTTTTCTAATGCAACAGAAAGTAAAACAAATAATTGGTTTGAAATTGATACATTGATAGACTTAAAATTTTTCACAAATATCCTAAAATATAAATGATTTTCTTCACAAATTGAAGCAACCGACACACGTGAGAGAGAAAAATAAATTATTATGAACAGGAGATCTTAAAATAATTGATCAATTGATCAATGAGTATATATATATATATATATATTTTAAGTACTTGCACAACATTATTAAATTGATATTCAATGATTTGAAATCATATATAATTATTGAAAGCATGGGTGTTTTTCAACAAATTAAAAATACTTTTTTCACTTAGTTAAATTTTGACTAAAGGTATTATAGGATGTGGAGGAATAAACATATTTAAGGATGAAGTATGTATTATGCATTGAGAAATGGAACATAATTGAGATAAAAGTAGAATACATTGATGATGGAAATTATTTGTGTATATAATTATTTAATTTTATGTGAATGGAAATTTAGTGGGAAAATTTGGTGACCGAATTAAGTTAGGATGATGTGAATACCAATATTTTAAAAAAAAACATGTTTTCAAAATAAATAAAAAAAAGGAAACAAAGAGAGAGAAAGAAACTAAAAATAAGGAGTTATGAAGCATTGCAATGTGAGTGTGGCAACAGTCACTGGTGGAAACAAGCAAGTTATCAAGTGCTTGTGAGAGTAATGAGTGAGGAGGTTACAAAACAAGAATCTGAGTAATCGATGAGGAAGTTATAAAAATTAAAATTGTGGACGGTTGCATCATCTATGCAATAGAAAACAGAAGAAAATTAATTAATATGTATGTAATATTTAATATTATCAATGATCTTAAAAAAATGGTGATAAAAAACAGTTAATATAAATAATATCTCTTTTTTTTATTGTTATAGATGCCACAAAGTAACAAGGACGATTGTCTGGTATTTGTTATGATACAGATTTTTTAATATTTAAGTAAAGTTTAAATAGTTAAGTTAAAATGTATTTAAGCATATATATATATATATATATATATATATATATATATATATATATATATATATATATATATATATATATATGCATATTAAATTTATTTAATGTGTACAATTGTTTAATTTTCATATACTGTGAAGATTTATGATCATAAAAAAGGAAGAATTATAATCACCATTACATTATTTGAGTAAAACTGAATCCGTATCTTTTAAGAGAAAAAAAAGTCGGAAAAATAGATCTTACGAAGAACGACCAATTAAATTTTTAAGAAAAAATAGTAATTAGTAAAATCATTAAATATCTAGCACCTATAATATAACTTTTAAAATAATTATAAACATTATATATATATATATATATATATATATATATATATATATATATATATGATTCTAAAAAAATTTAAATTGTCGGTGTGTTTTAATTAAACTCTAAAATATATAAATTGGAGGAAAAATATATAAGATAATAATAATAATAATAATAATAACATGTATTATTTTACTAGAAAGAATAAATTAAATAAAATTTTATCTAAACAAAGGTTATTTTAATTTACTTTTATATTATAAATATAATCTTCATCCTTGAACGATAGTACTTTCAAGAGTTATTGTTGAGTGAAAACATTTAAGCCTAAATTGAACTTTGATATGATTTTTTTTTATAAAAATAATAAAAGTAACAAAAATAATTAGGAGTTCTAAAAAAATTAATCTGTTTTTTGTCCAAAGAGGTTTTGAGCCCCATTATCCAAGAAAAACGACAGCTTATTTGTCACTATACTAGACCATCTAATAATAAAAGTTGTATAAATATTAATAATAAATAACATTTTTCCAAGGTCTAAAGCAAAGACTTCAGCCATCTTATGTTTGGGTGGATTCTCACTCATTGAGTCATACATTTTATCTTAATCTTAAATATTAATAATTATTTATTTATTATTATTTTCAAAAACATTTTTTAATATAATTTTAAATTTAATATTATTTAACAACTAGTGAAAAAAATCTTTCTTAACCATCTCAAACTAACGTCCTTTTATCTTAAACCATATACTTGATTTTCTTATTCGTTTATGATTTTCAATATAACATTTTCATCTTTATTTTCTAAATTTAATTAAAGTCATTTTTAAAATAATATATCAATAATTAAAATAATCTTATATCACAATATAAATTATTTATCATAAATATAAAATATAGTTTATATATTACAATAATTATTTATTATAAATTTTAATATATGAAAATAAACATTTACCATGTTAATTACATAGACTAAAATACTAGCCTAATATAAGTCCAAGTATTTTTATAAGATTTTTGTAATACCACAAATTCTGTTTGATGATACCTTGATAAAATATAATTTAGTTTTTATGATTTTTTCCTATATGATTTTTCTATTAAATTTTCGTTTGTTCTGTCTATTAAGTGTTTTTGTGATTTCACAATATTGGAAGGAGAGTATATTTAAAGAGAGTAAATAAAAATTTGTAGTTTTTAAATTGATTATATGGCCGGGTTAGCGAAAAATAGAATTCAAGAATTACATTATAACATTTTAAAAATAAGAGTTTAAGTGAAAAAATTGGGAAAATAAATAACATATTTCCACGTTTAATACATAGAGATTATCAATTAATCCTATGAAAATCTACAAAGAATTTTAAGCACGGGGCGACAAGGGAAGGTGAAAGATACAAATCATACCGATGGCTGTCTTAGAAGTCTCTAGGCTATTCAATCATGGAGTTGGCAAACAAAATAAAAGCTAAAATCATTACTAACAAAATGCCACTGTCCATTTTTTATCATTGTAAATTAATGTATAGTCTTTTACTTGCATATTTAAATACTTTCAGTTTGTTCATTTTAATTCATTTAAAAATAACAATACATCGTTAAATGATAGGAAAAATATTTTTTTATTCAAGATACGAAAAAAAGTTTACTAACTATTTATCAAACTTAAATTCCTCTTATCAAATAAACAGTTTTTTAAAAATCGGCAAACAAATTATATTATTAGAAAACGGTACCAGTAGTACCATGTTTTAATTAAAGCCAAACATTTTTAGAGGTTAAATACTTTCCTTAGATTGAAATTTAAGAGAGTCTTATTTTTTTATAAGATTTAATCTATAATATTTCTTGTATTAATTACTTTTAGATTAATAAATATTTCTAATTAAATGAGAGAGAGGTTGTACTAGTAAATAATTACAATAAAAGAGAATATGCTAATGATAATTATAATTTTTAAAAAAATATTATTATCAACTAAATTAATTATTTTTCTTAATCTTAATCTATTAGACAAGTCTTATAAATAAAAAAAGTAATAAAATAAGATAATTAATGTCAAAATTGGAAATCAATAATTGTTAATATAAGTAATTCAACACTTAATTCTTAATCAAAGTTTGATGTTTGATTCTTAATTTAGGCACGAATCGTAATTAGATTAGGTAGGTGTTAAATAAGAAGTGACAGATTCTTTCTGTTTAAAAAAAAAAAAGTCAAAACTGGAGTTTGGGTAGGCATTTTACCCTGCCCACATGCTGACATGCAAAAATCATCAATTTTGTACTTGTTTGGTTATTGAGATATCAATTCGAAATCGATAATGAGGCTGGACTTGATTTTCTGGTTCGAAGCAATAACTGAATTTCTTTTGCTTTTTACCTTATCCTTAACAATGGTATTTCAATCTCCCCATAACCATTTTATTAATGATTCTCAGTTTTTTTCCTATTTATAAACTTTAAATTCATTTTAGTAATTACACATTTAAAGTTATTTTTGATAGTTGTCTGAAAATAGCACTAATTTAATCAAAATCAATTATAGATAAAAATATCTAAACATGAAACAATTTATTTTATTTTAAAAAACACTTTTTAACAAAAATCAATATTATAAAATTTCAAGATAATTTATTAAAATAAGGTGAAATGAGAGATAAATATGTACAAACACTTGGAGATTCCACATTGATCGATTAATAACATGATAAAATAAAGTATGTAAATTGGATTAATCCTTATTTTAGAAGTTAATTTCATAATATTGAGTTAATAAAATGATATCAAAGATAAGTAAAAAAATAACAATATCAAAGTTTATCCTAATCATTGTTGTTGATTTATCAAGTTAGAGATAAATTATCCACAAATATTTAATCCTATAACTTTTAGGTTTGATGTTGAGGTGTGAATATGAGAGAGTGTTAAAGATATCAGATTAACTAATCATATAATCAAAATAAAGTATATGAGTGAGAACAATACATACTTTATAAGTAATAAGTAATTATTGTATGATTAATTTTTTTTAAAGATATATGATGTTCTAAGACAAACTTCTCTTAATTTTAATATATGAAGCAAACTATGTCAATTACAAAAATATCCAATAATTTTATATTAAGGGAATCATGTTTCTTGAAAATAGACAAAATTTGTTTAGTTGATTATTAAAATTTTTTAGATAAGTTTTTTAGAAATTAAACAATTACATATATTTTTATCAATTAATTTAATTATTTATCACATCATATAATTTAATAAAAAAATAACATAATATTTTTACTAAAATAAAAATTAAATTCAGGAAAATAAGATTCTAATATCCTCTCATGAGATTTTTTTTGAAAAACTAATTAAAAAATATTCCTTAAAAAAATTATTTCCTAAAAATATTATTTTTTAAAATACACAATAAACATGAAAAACTAAATGTTCTAACTTTTATTCCCCGAAAAATAAAAAACTTCTCTTTTACCCCCACCTTAGTCCGGTTCCAAATCAACTTGAAATTATTCCAATTTTCACAAAATATCCAATTGCCACTATTGATTTTCCAAATTTTCATTTCATCAGGAAGTCAAAATTGGGATTGATTAGGGATGTTTGGTTTAATTGTTTATTATTTTTATTTTTACCGGAAATAGAAAATGATAAAAATATATTTAGTTGAATTTTTAAAAACATTTTCAGTAAAAATATTTTTCCAAACGAATTAAAAAATAAAAACAATAAAATTCTATTTTTAATGTTTTTTTTTCTTTTTTCTCACTCCTTCCAATTTTTCTCATATGCTTCTCTCTCTTTCTTTTTTTTCTTCTCTCCACATACAACAAACCCAACTCAGTCCCACACCCTTATATTTGCCTAGTGATATATTAATGACGAGCGTCAGTTACCTTGTGTTCAGGACGTTTCTTTTGGATAGTTTCTAGGTGTAGCTAAACTGATTTTTCACGAAGAACGTAACCTTTAAGTGTTTTTTAATCATTGTACGTCTGAATGCTAAATTATATACAACGACGTCCTCCGAGGTTAGTGACAATTAATTATGCATAAATATACTTAATCTATAAATTACGTACATCTATTTTCATAATATATTTCATTTGTTTTTATTATTCCGCATTGACTTCTCAAACACCTTCCGTCCCTACAATTATATCTTTTTTCCTTCTTAGTTTTTATAATATTTCCCTCCTTTTTTTCATAATCTAAATATTCCAATTTTGATCTATTCGTTATTAATATATATATATATATATATATATATATATATATATATATATATATATATATATATATATATATATATATATATATATATATATACAGATAGATAGATAGTTGTATTAAATATTTATGCGGTTTATGCGGAGTAATGTCATGTTGCAGAAATACTTGAGTAACAATATCAATTGAGATAGTATAGTAATTTGTACATCTTCTTTTTATTTATATCTCTCTCTCGATTATATCAAAAAATTCTTTCGCTCTTTTAATTGTACAAATATTGTAAATGTTGTTTTACAAGTAACATTTCCTATATCAAATTTTTATAACGAAAATTTAATTTATCGGAAAAATAAACAGTAGAATATTCGAATATCATATGATCATTAAACTGAAAAAAAAGTTAAAGGATGCAAAAAAAAAGGTATATATATTTATATAGTTTCAAAGAAAAAATATTTAAATTTTTAAAAATCATCTTATATATATCAAGAAGCGCAATGAAGGTAGCTGTAAATTCTGAATCAAGCAAAATCTTTGAGTAATTACTACGTACTAATCTTGCATCTTAGAAAGGATTAGTGTAATTATCCATATCACGAAAAGAATAAAAAATCCATGTCATATATATCCTAAAGCGTATATATCCTCTCTTAGTTTCTGGTTGTTGCATAACTAGTTTTAGCTAATTAAAGTGCAGTCAAGTTTTTGTTTGATTCCATTAATATTTTGTGTGCCCACTTCCTCAAATTTCAAGGTTCTTTCCAGCTGTGCTTTCGAAGTCACTCATGCTTTAATCTTTGACGTATTGCACCGTTTTAAAGTGTTGTTTAACTGGTTTTAGTAAAGAGGATAAGTGATGTGTTCAGTAGAACTTTCTAGTATCAATATGTACGTGGCGATGTATGGCTTTTTCTAGCTATTGAATTTCACGACGCGCGTTGTAATCTTGCATTGCATGATATCCAAGTGTTGCTAATTTACAGGTTTTAGCGAAGTAGATAAGTCTTCAAGTGGGGTGTTGTTTTTTATGATCCAATTTTCTAATTTCAAGTGTCTATATATACATTTTTCTTCTTTTATCAAAGCTTGTGATTAGACTAGCTACCTTTGTACCGTACCCTTGTATTATTGCATGGTTTAAGGTTTAATTAATTAATTTGTAGCTGTTGCTTAGAACTGGTTTTGGCAAAGAGCTTGATCTTCAAGAGATTTCTTTGATTCTTCTTTCTAGTGTAAAGTCATGTCCTATTAGCTAGGTACAAAATGATGAAAAGAATGGGCCACCAACGACGACAAAGTCGCGAAGGTGAATGGATCTTGTATGCAAAGCTTTATGTTCATGCATCTTTTCAATTAAGAGAAAATTATTATGATTTGTTACTTATAAAGTAGCAAATGACCGTTCTAAAAGAATTTCTTGTGCATGATATTTGTGAGAAAAAATTACTCCCTTTATCTAGTTATAATTATTATGTAAGAAAAAATCTTAGCAGAAGTTTATGAATGTTGATTAATCAGTTAGAAGTTTGTTCATTAGTTAGTTAGGTAAAAAAGATGTTAGAGTTAGTTTCTTAATGTAACTAACTGAACTACTCGAGCTTTTCTCTTTCCTCTGCAGGAGGTATGCAAGAATATAAATGTCTCATAAATGCAACAATAAAGCACATGCAATATTTGGTCATTTTACGTGTGTTTACTATATTTTCTCTCTCTCATGGCTAGCTACCTATCTTAATATGGTATTAGAACTCTTCTTATGAAGAGTTCAGCTGCATTACCATTTTCACTCTTACGTTTTCCTCTTTTTCAATGTTATTCACCATGAATGAGTTACTACTGAACTCGGAAAGCTATCTCTACCTCCATCCAAGTGAAAATCCAACTGTTGCACTCGTCTCTCCAGCTTTAGATTCCAGCAACTACCATTCATGGAGTAGGTCCATGATAACAACATTGAGCGCCAAGAACAAAGTAGAATTCATGAACGGAAAAGCACCAGAGCCACTGAAAACTGATAGAACATACGGGGCGTGGAGTCGCTGCAACAACATGGTGGTGTCCTGGTTAGTTCATTCAGTGTCCATTTCCATTAGACAAAGTGTTTTATGGATGGACAAAGCAGAAGAAATTTGGAATGACTTGAAGTCTCGATATGCACAAGGGGATCTTCTAAGAGTTTTTGACCTTCAACAAGAAGCTTCATCCATCAAACAAGGTTCTCTTTCGGTTACGGAGTATTTTACAAAGCTGCGTGCCATATGGGACGAGATCACAAATTTCAGACCCGATCCCGTATGTTCATGCATTGTTAAGTGCACTTGCTCAGTTCTCACCACCATAGCTCAACGAAAACGAGAAGATTGAGCCATGCAATTCTTGCGAGGGTTGAACGAACAATACAACAATGTACGATCTCATGTATTACTCATGGATCCAATACCTACAATACCGAAGATTTTCTCGTACGTGGCACAGCAGGAACGACAATTAACAGGTAACAACTCTTTACCAAGCTTCAATCTTGAAACTAAAGAAGGACCTTCCATCAATGCTGTCAAAAGCGTTTGTGAATTTTGTGGACGCATTGGCCATAATGAGAGCGTTTGTTATAAGAAGCACGGTGTGCCTCCGAATTATGATGGAAAAGGCAAAGGATACAACACAAGAAATGGGAAGACATGTACCTATTGCGGGAAACTTGGCCACACAATAGATGTTTGTTACAAGAAACACGGGTATCCCCCAGGATTCAAGTTCAACAATGGCAAAGTAATAGCTAACAACGTAGTGCCAGTAGAAGGAAAGGCCACAGATGACCAAATACAGCGCCAAGAATCCCAAGAATTGGTTCGTTTTTCACCTGAGCAGTACAAGGCATTGCTAGCTTTAATACAACAGCCATCTGCTGGAAACTCAGCATCCACCAAACCACAGGTCGCTTCCATTTTATCTTGTTCCAATAACGATGCAACAGGTATAATCCTATCTTACGAAAAAGCAAACTCTACCTCCTGGATATTAGATTCAGGAGCCACTGATCACGTTTCCTCCTCCTTAACAAACTTTCACTCATATCATCAAATTAATCCCATCACGGTTAGATTACCAAATGGCCATCTTGTCTATGCTACCCACTCAGGCGCAGTACAACTTTCTGCATTCATTACACTGATTGATGTCTTATACATACCATCCTTTACTTTCAACTTAATTTCCATATCAAAGCTTGTGTCTTCTACTAACTACAAGTTAATATTTTCATCAAATATTTGTATTTTACAGGATACCAATACCAAGGCGAGGATTGGTACAGTTGAAGTGAGTCGCGGTCTCTATCAGTTCACACCCGAAACAACAAAATCACATACCATATGTTCCACTATTACTCACCCAAAATGTAAAGTCATTCCCATAAACCTATGGCACTTTCGTATGGGCCATCCTTCCCTCGAAAGGTTACAAGCCATGCAGTCCTATTATCCATTTTTGAACAATAACAAAAACTTCATATGTAATACATGTCATTATGCAAAGCATAAAAGATTACCTTTCTCTTCTAGCATCTCTCATGCATCAAATAAATTTGAGCTTTTACATATCGATATTTAGGGGCCATGTTCAAAGACATCCATGCATGGGCATCACTATTTTTTAACTATCATAGATGACTACTCTCGGTATACATGGACTCATCTCATGCACACAAAAGCCGAAACACGTAAAATCATTACTGATTTCATTGCATATGTTGAAACTCAATTTGATAGTAAAGTTAAAACTATAAGAAGCGATAATGGAGCTGAATTTCTTATGCATGATTTCTATGCTTGAAAGGGTATAATCCACCAAACCACTTGTATCGAAACACCCGAGCAAAATGGCATTGCAGAAAGAAAACATCAACACCTCTTGAATGTCACACGAGCACTCTTATTTCAAGCACAACTTCCACTTAATTTCTGGTGTTTTGCATTACTTCATGCTGCATATCTCATAAATTGTATTCCTACTCCCTTTTTGAAAGACAAGTCTCCTTATGAAAAACTATATGCGTAACCATGTGATATTTCTAATCTTCGCGTTTTTGGGTGCTTATGTTACATCAATACTCTTCAGAATCACAGACAAAAGCTTGATCCTCGAGCACACCCGTGCATTTTTCTTG
This sequence comes from Glycine soja, assembly GCF_004193775.1. NCBI lineage: Eukaryota > Viridiplantae > Streptophyta > Magnoliopsida > Fabales > Fabaceae > Glycine > Glycine soja. The sequence continues at coordinate 29,407,577 of NC_041015.1, read as the reverse complement.
GTTTTAAACCACATACAAAAGGGTATCTCGTTTATAATCTTCATTCTCATAACATAACTGCATCTCGCAATATCGTTTTTTATGAAGATCATTTTCCATTATTGCATGAAAACCAAGACTCCAATAACATGCATACCCGTATCTTGCCAACTCCTTTTTCTAGCAACACCGAAATCCTTGACACTACAATAACACCCACAGTCAATCCAAACAATCCTACCCCCCTCACGATACCTACTATCAACTCGCCTTCCTCACCTACTAAGAACCCAACCTTGCGTCATTCTACGAGAACAAGGCATGCACCCACATACTTACAGGACTTTCATCGTGCTCTCACTTCACTTGCTGATACCACCTCTACCAAGGTTAAGTACCCTCTCCATTATGTCTTGTCTTATTCTCGTTTGTCTCCTTCTCATAAACACTTCATCATGTCTATAACCACGTCCACAGAACCCAGTTCATATGTTGAGGCTTCTAGATTTGACTATTGGATTAAAGTCATGCAGGCTGAGTTAAAGGCTCTTCAACAGAACCAAACTTGGATTCTAACTACACTATCACCACACAAAATGGCCATTGGTTGTCGCTGGGTATACAAAATAAAGCATAACGCAGACAGATACAAAGCGCGCCTAGTAGCAAAAGGATACACCTAGATGGAAGGCTTGGATTTTCTCGATACATTCTCCCCCGTGGCCAAGCTTACACTGTCCGGTTACTCCTCGCCCTTGCTGCTCTTCGTAACTGGCACCTTTGACAACTGGATGTAAACAATGCTTTTCTTCTTGGGGATCTTAACGAAGCGGTTTATATGAAGCTCCCTCCAGGACTGATTGTGGATAATCCCAACCTTGTTTGTCGCCTTCAGCGTTCCTTATATGGGCTCAAACAGGCAAGTCGCCAATGGTTCACACGGCTCTCGTCATTTCTTCTCTCCCAAGGATTCCGTCAATCTTCAGCTGATCACTCGCTTTTCTTATACTCTAATAATGATAATGATATAACAGCTATTCTTGTTTATGTTGACGACATCATCTTGACAGGAAATAACCTCAAGACTATAACACATATTACCAAGCTTCTTGATCAAACTTTCAGCATCAAGGATCTTGGTATTCTGAAGTTCTTCCTCGGTCTAGAAGTTGCTCGTTCCAGCCACGGTATACAAGGATCTTGCTCGTGCCAGCGCAAATATGTTCTGGATATCTTATCGGATTCCGGTATGCTTGGTTCCCGTCCTACTTCTACCCCCATGGATTATTCTACATGTTTAAGTGCTTCCATGGGAACCCCACTATCAGAGACTTCTGCTTCTTCCTAATAACGCTTGATTGGATGACTCATATATCTTACGAACACCTGACCAGACATTGCTCACGCTGTTCAACAACTCAGCCAATATATGGCTAATCCCACTTCCACACACTCACAAGCTGCTTTTCGGGTCTTACGTTACCTCAAAGGATCCCCTGGTTCTGGCCTCTTCTTTGCGGCTCAAGGTACACTCACTCTCAAAGCCTTCAGCGACTCCGATTGGGCAGGATGTCGTGACACACGACGCTCCATCACTGGCTTCTCAGTCTATCTGGGTGAGTCTCTAATTTCCTGGCGGTCCAAGAAGCAATCTACGGTCTCTCACAGTTCATCTGAGGCGGAGTATAAAGCCTTGGCTTCTACTACATGTGAACTTCATGGCTCACCTACCTCCTTCACGATTTTCGGGTCCCCTTCCTTCAACCTGCAACTCTCTATTGTGACAAATCAATCTGCCATCCAAATAGCCTCAAACCCAGTTTTCCACAAATGTACTAAACACATTGAGATCGACTGTCATATCGTGCGAGACAAAGTTAACAAAGGATTGCTAAAGCTTCTTCCCGTTTCATCTTCAATGCAGCTTGTCGACATCTTCACGAAGCCTCTCTCTCCTGCTCTTTTTCAAGGTTTATATTCCAAGCTGGGAATGATGAACATCCATTCCCAGCTTGCGGGGGGCTCTTAGCAGAAGCTTATGAACGTTGATTAATCAGTTAGAAGTTTGTTCATTAGTTAGTTAGTTAGGTAAAAAAGATGTTAGAGTTAGTTTCCTAATGTAACTAACCGAACTACTCGAGTTTTTCTCTTTCCTCTGCAAGAGGTCTACAAGAATATAAATGCCTCATAAATGCAGCAATAAAGCACATGCAGTATTTAGTCATTTTACGTGTGTTTACTATATTTTCTCTCTCTCATGGCTAGCTACCTGTCTTAATAAAAAAAAGAAAAATTATTTTAAAATAATTTTCTTACTTATATTTCTTATAATATTAATAATAAACAAAAAAAAATTATAAATAAATTAATATTGATGTAAGATTATTTCTGTAAAATAAATATTTTTTTCATTTATTTATTATTTTTATATTGTAAAATAACTTAAAACACCTATTATTTTGAGACGGATATAATACATTATATGTTGAGAATTACCGGCAAAACAAGATACAATTGATCATAGTTGATTCCTTAAAATATGCTAATAGTTAAAAAAAATGTGAAGAGAAATAATGACTACTTCAATAACTTTTACGCATTGAAGGAAGTTAGCTAAGAAATATTTTTGGTGAAAAAAAAATATTTGAAAGAAAAGTGGTGGTATAATAGTGTAAAGAATGATAGTAAATAATATTAAATAATAATATTTTTTAATTATATATCTATATCCATATATATTATTTACTTTTCTTTTTTTGAAAAAGAAGGGAAGCGGGGAGAAAAAAAGTAATTGTGTTTTTGTCTTTTGTTTTCTTAAGAAGGAATGTAAAGTAAAAATGTAGATGAGGTTTTAGTATAGCATTAATTTAACTCGCTAGGTCGGCTTAATGTGAGTTAGGATAGATACACGATGTTAAGAATTCGATTCTCATTATTACCATTATATATATAAAAAAATGAATAACATTTGCTTAATTGATAATGTTTCTAAAGAGTAAAGATTGACTTTCAGAAATATTTATTTTCCTTTCTCAAATATTTTTAACTATTTAAAAATATTAAATAATTTTATGATTTAAATATATTAAGTGAAATTTTTTATGTTTTAAATATATTAAGTGAAATATTTGTAACCAATACTTTGTATTCTTAATTTTATTACAAGGGACTTAAAAAATACCTTTAATTAATAACGAGGTCCAAATTGCAATGTCTTATGATTGAATTGAAATTTTAACAAAATTGGATTGAATAAGTATGTTGTTAAAATGATAAGTTGTTCCTCAAGGGTAATTAGTAATTAACTAGCAAAACTAGTAAATATTATCAATATCATGATGGAAAAATGTTAAGTAATATTTGTAATATACTTTTAAACAATTTAAACATTTATTTGATTGGGATTATTTATAAGAAAATAATTCTTAAATAATTCTTTGAAACTGTTGTTAGTGAAAAACTAGCCGATCAAATTGATTAACACTCCAACACAAATGCTGACAAATCTTATACTATAATATATTTTTACGTACAAAATATACAATTGAAAATATGTTTGTTATATTACAAAGAATGGGTACAAAATTTAAAATTGAAATACGTTTTCGGGTAGAAAAGAAAAGATGTAGATATCTTCCCTAGGCTACTTCTCTTTTTTTTTTTTTTTTATATATATCTTCTTCTAACATGCAAAAATACCCTCATTGTCTATTTATTCTAATCACAGCAAATAATAGTGTTTTGAGTCATAACTCTAGCATGCTAATACATTGTTTATTTAGGCTATTGATGTTTTATTGTTGTGGAACACATGATCAATTGACCTCATTATTCTAGTATCTTCTATATCAATGGAAATATAAATGCACATTACTATATTTGATTTGGTCCATACTACGAGTTGAAAATAAAATAGTCAGGTATTCACGTTTAAGAGACAATGTGCATCACAAATTCTTAAACAGACAAAGTAGAATACAATGGTCTATATGAAGAGCCTATTTAAACTTACAAATATATCTTTGGAGCATTCAAAAATCACTATCACTGTACAACAATAATATATTTCTAATAACCAAGTCACAAATGATCATGTATGTTGTAGAATATCTTAAGATACGACCATTCAAGACCAACATCTGATGTGGTTGCTGAACAGGTGGATCAGGATGATGAAAGGTACGTATTGAATGCAATTCAAATACAATTAGAACTATGTAAAGTGCTCGTTATAGTTTCTAATGTCCAGTCCATTTGACATTTGATGGACAAATATAGAAAAGGTTTAAAGTAACGGAAGTCTTGAATCCACTAGATTCGAAGGTATATTACTTAAAGCTTTTCTAATATTGGAAAAGATTAACCTAGTTGTATATTATTTATTCACTCAACACTTTTCAGACAAAAATAAATGATCATCTGATTGACGAGTATGAATTTCTAAAATCTTATGAACCTCTTGTTAGAATATAAGACGTGGTTATGTCTCTTTTTTATGGAAGGATATAGTAGAAATGTATGATAGAAATGATGGGAGTAGGAAGAGGATGAGTTTTCAGAAAATTGACACCTTAACTTGAATTGTGCTTATTAGCTTCTTGACTTACGTTACATGACTTGCTACAACTTATGTCTTTATATAGGTTACATAGGTAATTTCTACACACTTCTATACTACTTAGTCCTAGAGTCTTCTAGACTCATCTATCATCTACCATCCATCTCTATAATATTCTAGGTGCTTCTATGACTTTAGATAATAAGATATTTTTCTACATCCATCAAGAAGTTTCTACACACTACAACATCTCCATAGATATAGAACTCTGTAGATAATGGACCACCAATTATACATCTACACTTTTCTAGATTAATCTTCAACATTCCCCCTTAATCTAGAAAAGTCTTGAACTCCAAGCATATCTCTGAATTTGATGAACTTCTCTGTTGCAATTGGCATGGTGAAGATGTCTGCTAATTGTTCTTCAGTCTTGCAGAACTCCATTTTGATTTCTCCATGTTCCACGAGGTCTCTGATGAAGTGGTATCTAATCTCAATGTGCTTTGTACGGCTGTGGAATACTGGATTCTTAGTCATTGCAATAGTTGACATATTATCACAATGAATAACTGTTGGAGTCTTGTAAGTCTTGCAGAATTTTTCTAAGCCATGTCGCTTCACACGCAGCGCTTGTTGCAGCCATGTATTATGCTTCTGTTGATGATAGAGCAACTGTCGTTTGCTTCTTTGACGCCCATGATACTGCTTTGTTGCCTAGAAGAAACATATATCCACTTGTGCTTTTTCTATCATCTGTGCTTCCTGCCCAGTAGCTATCTGTATAACCTATCAAGTTAAAGTCTCTATCTGCCTCGTACAAAATGCCAAAATCCTTTGTGCCTTTAACATATCTTAGGATTCTCTTGGCTGCTGCAAAGTGTGCTTTGCTTGGGTTACTCATGAATCTAGACACGATGCTAACTGCATGCACGATGTCTGGCCTTGAGTTGGTTAAGTAGATTAGCGAACCGACTAGGCTTCTATAAACTGTTGCATCAACTTTGTTTTGCCCATCATCTTTTGAAAGCTTCTCGTTCATTGCCATAGGTGTGGCAAGTGGTTTGCAATCTTGCATGTTGAACTTCTTCAGTAAGTCATCTGCATATTTTTCTTGCGAGATAAATATTTGTCCAGGTCTTTGCTTGACTTGCATGCCGAGAAAATATCTCATGAGTCCAAGATCGGTCATTTCATACTCTTGCATCATAGCCTTTTTGAATTCTTCCATCATCTGGGAGTTGTTGCCGGTGTAGATTAAATCATCTACGTATAGGCACAAAATCAAGAAATGATTACCTTGCATCTTCACATATAGTGATGGCTCACTTGGACTTTTGAGGAATCTATGCTCGACAAGGTATTTGTCTATTTTGCTATTCCATGCTCGGGGAGCTTGTTTGAGACCATAAAGCGCCTTTTTCAAGTGATATACTTTGTCTTCTTCTCCTTGAACTTTGTATCCTTGTGGTTGCTCCACGTAGACTTCTTCTTCAATCTCTCCATTCATGAAAGCTGATTTTACATCTAGCTGGTAGACTTGTAGCTTCATCTATGCAGCTAAGGCTAGTACAGTTCTAATTGTTTCCATGTGCACAACGGGAGCAAATGTCTCATTGAAATCAACTCCTGGCAGTTGTGAATAGCCTTTAGCGACAAGTCGTGCTTTGTGCTTCTGAATTGTTCCATCCTCATTATATTTAATTTTGTAAACCCATTTCAGGCCAATGATCTCCTTGTCTTCTGGTTTTTGCATGAGCTCCCATGTATGATTTTTCTCTATCATTTTAATTTCCTCGTCCATGGATTTTCTCCAAACTTCTTCTTTCGATGCTTCCTCAAACTTTTGAGGTTCACAGGCAAAAAATCCAACATTTGTGTACTTTGGATTCGGTTTGTGTGGCCTTCCTGATCTTCGAAGTTGTTGTTGTGGGACTTCTTCTACTTCTTCTTGCTGGTGTTGTTGGTCATGTTGTGTTGGTGATGGTGGTAGTGTGCACGGGCTTGGATTGGTTACTTCTTGCGTCTCATTGACTTCAGTACTCCATTGCCAGCTTGCTCCTTCGTCAAAGATGATATCTTTTGAAATGATCAGCTGCTTTGAATCTGGTTTGAATAATCGGTAACCTTTAGATTGGTCACTATAGCCGACAAAGATGCACTTTTCTCCTTTTTCATCGAGCTTTTCTCGGTTCTCCTTTGGAATGTGTGAATAAGCAACACATCCAAAAACTTTAAAATGATCAACTGTTGGTTTTCTGTTGAACCATGCTTCATATGGCGTCATATTTAAGACTGTTTTAGTTGGAGAATGGTTGAGGATGTATACTGCTGTGCTAACAGCTTCCACCCATAGATTCTTTGGCAGGTTCTTGTTCTGTAGCATCGATCGAGCCATTTCCACAATGGTTCTATTTTTCCTTTCAGCGACACCATTCTGTTGTGGAGTGTGATGAACAGTCAGCTCCTTCTTGATGCCATGATCATTGCAAAAATTGATGAATATGTGCCCATGGAATTCTCCCCCGCGATCTGTTCTCAAGATTTTGAAGGAATGCCCACTTTGCTTTTCCACTAGGGCCTTGAACTCCTTGAAGCAAGAGAATGCATCAGATTTTTGTTGGATGAAGTACACCCACATCATTCGAGTGTAGTCATCAATGAAGAGGAGAAAATATCTTCTTCCACCAAAGCTGGGGGTACTTGATGGTCCCCAGATATCAACATGCACCAATTGAAGTGGAGCTTTAGCTCTCCAAGATGTTTTTGGAAATGGTAACCTGTGCATCTTGCCATAAATGCAGCCTTCACAAACTTTAAGGTTAGATGAAATAAAAGGAAGCCCAAGCACCATATTTTTTTGTTTTAATAATTTGAGGCCATTAAAGTTTAGATGACCATACCTCAAGTGCCATAGTATGGAGTCATCCATATTCTCACATTTCAATGCATTGTTTTGCCCAAATGGCACAAATAGAGGAAATACTTTATTAGGAGCCATTTTGATAGAAATAATTTGGTCCTTTCTTCTATCAATGATATTACATTTATCATCATCAAAGGTGACTTTATAATTTTTATGAATAAGTTGACCAACACTTAGAAGATTTTGAGTAAGACCTAGCACATAAAAAACATCATGGATATATTTTTGGCTACCATTTTGAGTTTTAACAGCAATGATGCCTTTTCCTTCAACTGTTTGAACATTTCCATTACCAAGTGTAACTTTGGATTTTATTGTCTCATCTAGTTGCACAAAACAACTTTTGTTTTTTGTCATGTGGTTTGAACAACCACTATCAACATACCATACATCCCTAGGTTCTTGAGAAGATAAAGCGGAGTACAAAGTATGATCAAGGGATTCTTTATTTTCTAGAAAATTTGCTTCTTCTTTTTGTCGGTAAAAACAATCTTTTTCGTAGTGTAGGTGCCTTTTGCACCTTTTGCATTTGTACCAAAAATCTTTTGTATCATGATTATTTTTCTTGCATAATTTGCAATAGGAGCTTGAAGCATTATTACTCCATTGCTTTTCGCTCCTTTTACCATGATTAGTAAATTCTCCTTTTTTTTGAGGAAATTTACCGTGGTTATTTTTCTTATCTCCATCATTTTTAGAGATATTAATTTTAGATTGGAATGCTTGCTCTAGTGGCTGCTCAAATATTTTCATTCTAGCTTCATGAGCTTCTAAAGAGCCCATTAATTCTACTAGAGTGAGTTTAGATAAATCTTTTGATTCTTCTATGGCAGCCACAATATGATCATATTTTACGGGAAGACTTCTTAATATTTTTAGTATTATTTTCTTGTCTTCAATCGTGTCCCCGTAACTTCTAATTTGATTGAAGATATTAGAGACACGAGAGAAGAAAGATTTTATAGATTCATCTTCCCGCATTATTAATGTATCAAAATCCTTCCACAAAGATTGAAGTTTATTAGAAATTACCTTGTTTGTGCCTTTAAATTCATTTTTCAGAGTCTCCCACGCCTCCTTTGCATTTTTTGCTTGCATGATTCTTGGAAAGATCTCTCTACTAACTCCTTGTTAAATGAATAGCAGAGCCTTAGCATCATTTTGCTTGTTTTGCTTGTACTCCTTTTGCTTTGCTGCTGTCCACGTAGCCAATTCTTCTTGGCTTTCTAGGACTGGATAGCCATTCTCTATAACATACCACAAGAGTTGTTAGATGAATAGAGTTTGCATTTGGATGCTCCAATAATCATATGCTTCCCCATTAAATATGGGAACTAAGGTTTGGTTATAGTTGAAGGTTGGTGGGCTAGGTGATGTAGCAAAGGCCATAGGATCAACACTGCTTTGATTCCACTGTTAGGATATGGGATGTGGTTATGCCTTTTTTTATGGAAGGATATGGTAGAAATGTATGATAGAAATGATTCGAGTAGGAAGATGATGAGTTTTCAGAAAATTGACACCTTAACTTGAATTGTGCTTATTAGCTTCTTGACTTACGTTACATGGCTTGCTACAACTTATGCCTTTATATAGGTTACATAGGTGATTTCTACACACTTCTATACTACTTAGTCCTAGAGTCTTCTAGACTCATCTATCATCTACCATTCATCTCTATAATGTTCTAAGTGCTTCTATGACTTTAGATAATAGGATATTTTTCTACATCCATCAAGAAGTTTCTGCACACTACAACATCTCCATAGGTGTAGAACTCTCTAGATAATGGACCACCAATTATACATCTACACTTTTCTAGATTAATCTTCAACACCTCTACTATAAAGAGAAATTACTATAATATTAATGCTTACTTGTATTTGAATGTGAATAGGCATACAAAGGCACATTTAGACAAGATTTGTGATGAAATTAACATGGACAATAATGAATATATGAGATTAACCTTCATTAAAAAGGACAAATTAAAGTTATACAACAGAAATATGTTTCTGCATATAAAATATACAATAGAAACATCTGTCTATTTTGAATTTTGTATGCACATTCGTATTACAACGAAAATATTGTATTTTGTACAATGAAAATATGTAGGCAAGAACATGACTGATGTGACTATAGAAATCTCAAAAAAGGTTTGGTTTCTCTTTCAAACTTAGTATACAATTTTTTATTTAACACAAAAGCTTGCTCTTCCTTTACTTTTATCCTATACTTTCCTTGATCTCCCCAACAAAATGGGTACTTCATCTTTATTTCTACAAATCAATCTCAATTTTCGCTACTGTTTCTCCCTAATCTTATATCTCTATCCTTTATCTCATGGATAATTTACATACAAGAGTCAAGCAAAAGTTTGTTACAGTAACCTAGTTATAACAGAGATGAAAAAGTTGTGTGCTTTGATCATTGTGTTCAACTGGGGTCTCAATTACATTGACCTTTTTTTCAACTTTTATTATGCTTAGAAACCCTTATTTTTTGTGTATAATTCAATTTCTAGCTTTGTACGTAGAGTGTAATGACCTATCAGCGCTACATGATACCTCAAAACTAATAAAGCAAAAGACATTATTTTAATCTCTTTAAAACTCTTCTATTAATTTCATTATGAAAATGCTTGCAAACTTTCTGCATTTTAAAGGACCAACGGCTAAAAGGCAATATATCAAGATAAAACATCAAAATTGATAAATATACACAACATACCATGTGCCCTATGACACTCCAACATAACATGATCATATACAACATCAGAGCAACTCAAATCTTCTCAAAACATGCATATAAGCTTAAATAAGTCTATAATGATAAACTACCTAAATTCTGAGCTAATAAACACTATACATAACTATAAAGAGGAAACAAGAATGGAAACCATGTCTTCATGTCGAGGTAGGCATATCCATTAAGCTTATGAAAAACATGGGCCACCTCCTAGCCATCTACTCCCCACATATGTCAGATACAAGATCATCATAGGCACAAACCACACATGCAACAACGTAAGGGTAAACTTACAAAAATAAGCATACTTGAAACAATTTAAAAACCTCATCAATTAACATTACATAAGCTCTATCATCTTTTAATCATGGTATTTGAGAATAAATAAAACTAAAAACACTTAACTCACATAAACAAGTCATCCCATACTTAAGCATCATGAAACAATTCAAGAATCAGCATGACACATCCACTATCAAGCATCATCATCATATGAGTCCATCAATCATCATCACCATGTACATCATCAATCATAAACACCAATGAAAGACTCTACTCTATGGAGATATACACTACTTGAGGGATTAACCCAAGTGCATCCCTTAACATAGTCATACCTTGACCAATCTAGGAGACTCGAATTAACCTTAACCTTATGAAAGAAGTGTGGTTTTTATAAAAAATGGATGAATGTGGGTTGTGACTTACCTCAGTAAGGCTCTCAAAGACTTTAACCTATCTTGGGATTCACCCACGCATCCATTCTATAGGCCTTTTCAGCGTTAGCCACCACGATAACCTCCAGCACTAGGTTTAGGGACTTCTTAGCAACCCCAACATGCACGCCTACTCATAATAGCAATAGCTAAACTTGGATTCCTTGAAGTTTAAGATACAACAATTTTGTACCCACCATCTCACTCATGATCAGTCTTAAGGATCCAAGTTTCACCATTAATAAAAATCCATCCCATAATCACTAAAGAGTCACTAAACCTCTTGGGAATTAGTTCTAAAAACTCCTACACACCATTCGAAGTCAAAGCATAAGGGTGGTACTTGGAAAGATATCTCATTAGTGAGACAGTGTTCTGGCGGGGAACTCACCCTCTCATGTATACCATTTTTGTTTTTAATAAAAACCTTCCCAAAGGTCATAACTAACGATTCCAACACATTAGGGATGGTTACAAGGTAAGATTATCATCCATCATTGTCACCTTATCAACATCAACACATTCACCTCATAAAAAATATTCATATCATTATCAACAAAATCAACCCACCATAACTCAAGACATTCATTAATTTACATAATTATCTCATCATCAATATAATGATCTTTTCAATATAACAATATTTCATCAAATTACCATATCATAAATTCACCATTTATATATACATTGAACTTATGAACCCATCAATATTTCATTAAGCATAGCAAGACATCCGACACCATGAATTTTTGCAATCAACGTATCAAAATCCTCATATGAATATAAATTATATGATCTCCATTTATAACCAACTTTAACAAAATTATAAAATCTCACAACATCATCTTATTCTCACTTAGAATAAGTTTGAAAACCCTCAAGGATGTATTAAGAGTAAAATAAAACATCTTGCCTAAATTTAACTTAAGCCACAAAATATAGCTCGACCAAACATTTAGCCTGAGCTAAAAATCATAGCTAGGGCTAAATTCATGTAGACCCAATACTATTGAAATTTAGCTTGAGCTAAAAATCTTAGCTTCGACTAAATTCACGCGGACCCCATTTTATCGAATTTCAGCTACAACAAAAATTTGTAGCTTAAGCTAAAATTGAAAAATATGATGTTCTTTGAAAACCTGAGCTTTTTACCCCATTAATGGCTACCCAAGCATCCAAAATCACAATAAACATATCAATAGTCAACACTTAGGCTTCTAAATACTAAACCCCAACAAAAGAACACAATTCAAATCAAACAACCTAAAATCATCATAAAATAAGGAAAAAAGGATGAGTTCGTTCCCCTTACCTTTATAAATCAAGAAGCAAACTCTGAGATGGAGAAAAGGAAAAAAAAAAGGACTTTGGGTCCAAGATGAGAGCTTTCCTCCACTCCAACGACAAGCTCATCACAACATCACCCTAAACCCAAAAACAACTACAAACAGAATCAGAAACCCATAAACAAAGCTTTTTCATGAGCTCCCATGGGTGCTCTATGAGAAAAATGAAAATGGAGTCAAAGGGAGAATGAAGAGATGAATACCACTCCATGGCTCAATCAAAATTTTAGGTCTGGACAACCACTCTTCTCATCCTCCTTGGATTTTGATGTACAATAAAAAGTATAAATTATTGACATTCTAATGAGTTTTGGCAAGTGGACAGGATCCTTATGTTAAAGGTATTTACAACATTCAGTATCATCCACAATCATAGAAAGAATGCTTTGTTTTTTAACTAGCGTTTAACATGCTATATCGAGTAAGTGTCCACCCTTGTATAAATTACTATAACTCATTGTCTTAAGGAAAACTCGCACGTCCAGTCTCAAAAGAGTGAGTATGACGAAAAAGGAAAGTGCACGTGTTCTATTTCATTCAAATTCAATTTGCCTCTCTTATCTTTTAAATTCTAATGTTTGAATTTAAAAAAAGAACAATATAAAAGGTTATCACAAAATATTCTCTTAAAGGTTGTTTTTGCTATAGACAAAAAACACATGGCATTGTCTAAACAACAGATCATTCCTCTCCATTCAGAGTGTGACACGTCACCTTATTCTTTAGTGTGAGACAACAATCCTATCAAGGAATCAAATTTGATCCTTTAACGGATCCTTCACTGAAGTCTGTAAAATGTCATCTCCATTGAGGAAGCAACTGATGAAAAATAGAACAAGACTGAAAGAAAGTACATGAAGCAAAACTCTGCTAAAATTATTAGACGACTAATACACATTTTTCATTGGCTTATTCTTTGTGAAGCAAAGTTATTTTGTATTTGTGCTTAACTGCTTATTCACTCATTTAGTGTTAAGAATACTTGTATTCATTCAAATATTTGATTGTGAAAGTTAGGAATGACTTAGTGTTAAACAATACTTGAGTTCTTAGATTCAGGAGGAGTCTAAGAATATACCAGAAGTGTTGTTAAGAATACTTAGGAAAAAATCCTATATATCAAAGAAATGGAAGAAGGATTCTCCACCAACAAACCACCTATGTTCAGAGGAATAAAGTATGATTACTGGAAGGAGCGTATGATAGCCCACTTCGAATCAATTCATATAGACCTATGGTACGTGGTGGAAAACGGAGATTATATTCCATATGATGGTCATTTGAGTAAGATTCCTAGAAGCTAGTGGATGGAGCAATAAAAGCTCAGATTTTTTCTAAACTCCAAGGCTCAGAATATGATGTAGTTGCAGTGCGCTCTCTTAGAAAAAGAATACACAAGGTACACAATTTCAGAAGTGTCAAACAAATGTAAGACACTTTAGCTATAACATATTGAAGGCACATCATAGGTAAAGAGGAACAAACTCAGTGTCATCCCTCGTAAGTATGAACTCTTCTCCATGGAAGAAAACACAGACATCCAATGTGTGTTCGTACATTTTCAAATCATTCTTAATGAACTAAGATCCTTAGGTAGAACTTATGATAATTATGACCACATTGAAAATTTTTTGAGAAGTCTATCTAGGAAGTAGAAATCATAGGTAACAATGTTGAGAGCCTTAAAGAATCTTGATTCTATGTCTCTTGAGGAACCAGTCAGTACCCTTAAGGTTCATGAACAAGAAATTCAGCGGGACGAAGGACTCCAAAGAGAAAAGTCTCTAGCTCTCGGTAGTCAAAAGAACAAGAAGACATCATCGTCTAGAGAACATGCCTTGAGAAGTTCATCCAAAGTGCTTAAAGTCGAGATGATTCATTTGAAGAAGACTCAGATGAAGATGAGCTCGCCTTTATCTCTCTAAAATTCACAAGATGTGGAGAAACAAAAGTGGGTCCAAGTGGAGAAAATCCTCAAGAAGAATGCCCCGACAAAAGAAGGATAAGGACAAAAGCTCCATAGTTTGTTATGAGTGTTGTCGCAACCTACGTTACGACGTGATAACGAAAGAAAATAAAAGAAAGCACGTTCATCTCCTAGGGAGAAAATGAGTGGAAGTCGCCACCAATGTTTATTCGAGAAAAATATTAGAAAAACCAAAAGAGATTTGAAAATTTTGAAAAAAAAGGGTTCAAGAGTTTTTTATGCATAAGGAAGATATTAGCACCCCACATGCCTGTCATGAAGAACAATAGCCTTTAATCGAGTGTGCAATAAAAATAATGTGACTACAAAATTAATTATTTTTCCAAGAGCAGTGAATTTCTTTTATTTTACTATATTATTTTTATTTATTTAATATTTTTTTAATCGACAAGGGTGTTGCCCTTGCTCCTATGTATCCTTAGGTGCAATGAGGAAATCAGACCTATGTAGTTTTTTAAGTCTAAATGTTTGTGTGTTGAATTGATTTTATGTTTTTTTTAAGATTTATTTTAATTGCAAACAAAGATTCATTAAGGCATTGGACCTTAAAACGATCTCAAGTGATATTTGAGTAGAAAAGATTACATATATGATTTCGAGAGGGATACATAAGGGTACAAAGATTACATCAACATCTTAAGGAAAAACTAACCGACTGTTGCACAGGGTACAAGGCTTGCAAGAGAAATGATGTAGGAAACGATCCACGGTTTGACTCGGCAAGCCTCGAATTTTCTTTTTTTCTTCTTCTCTTTCTCCTTTCTGCGTTTTTCCTCCCCTTCTCCAATTTTTAGAACCCTTAAACCCTTCCCCTAAATGGCTATTTATAGGAAAAAGCCATTTGGTGTAGGGGAAGCTTGCCCAGGCAAGCTGGTTGCTTAAAGTTGAAGGTATCAGCTCACTTAGGCGAGTGGCTTGCTTAGGGCTGAAGAAATTTCATGGCCCAAGCGAGCCAAATGCTAGCCTAGGCGAGTTTAGGTCCAGAAAATTCTAGGAAATGATCATTTTGCCCCTTTCCTTGTGGTTTTTTCTTTATGGATCTGACAAACAACCATCAAAACCCTGTGCGACCCCTTGGCCTTGCACTGTAACTGGTGTAAAACACCGTAATTCAATTAGCAATTATCAAAACATCATATCCGAATGATAAAAACATTATACCCGGATGAAATTAGGGTTTGACAAGCGCAAAAAGCATAGACATTTCAAGTCTGAATGTCCAAATCTGGAGAAAAGTCAAGATAAGTAGAAATTCTTTAAGACTAAAAAAAAGAATGGGTCTTATGAGCACATGGGAGGACCTGGACGATACCTCGTCTGATGAAGATGATAAAGAAACCAACATATGTCTGATGGCAAATACAACCTTTGATGGGTCTTAAGAAGATTAGGAAGATGAGGTAAATTTCGATGACCTTGAATCACTTAGAAAAGCTTATCGTGAGCTTTTATCTAACTCATTTATTCTCTCAAAATCTTACAAAAACCTACGAAGATATTTCAAGAATCTATCCAAAGATCATTTAAAACTTGAGAAAACCCTTTAGGATCAAGTAGATGTTTCACTGGACGATTCCACCCAGACATGTGAAGCATGCATAAATCTTAAAGAAAAAGAGTCCAAGCTATGCCTTGAGAATAGGACAAGTGCTAGCGAAAAAGTTACCCTTTTTAAGAACTTTCAGAAGTTGGAAAACAAAATAAAAGATCTTCAAAAGGATCTGAAAGAGCTTAATGAACTTCATAATCACAAAAAGAAGAAAGATATTATCTTTAGAGAGAATGTGCACAAGCACACAAAGATTATGAAGTCCTCAAAATGAGTAAACGTAATCTTTGGGTGGAATGTGAAGAACACAAGAAATATGTGAAATTCTTGAATAATGAGCTTTTGAAGAATCGTGAATTTAAGGGTCAACCTCAAGACGTCAAACTTCATGAGGAAATAAGAACCTTAAAAACTACATTATCCAAATTTGTCAATGAAACATATAATCTTAATGAACTATTAGGATACTGTAGAAGTTCTTTAAACAAATCTGGAAATGAATATGATGGGAAAGTATATGCTCATGACAAAAATACTATTGTATGTTATTTCTATGGGAAAACTAGACATATGACGTCCATATGCAGGGATCATCCCAATAAGGGTTCACCCAATCCCTTCATGGCTAACACAAAAAGACCCAAAAAGATTTGGGTACCTAAGATAAAGGTTATTCTTGTTGCAAATGTTGTTGATAGCAAGAAGCAAGTGCCTCTCATGTTACTTGGATAGTGGTTGCTCATGGCACATGGCAGGAGAAAAGTCTATGTTCCAATTCTTGACTCCCTATCATGGTGGAACAATCACTTTCGAAGGGAACCAAAAATGCAAAATAACTAATATAGGTAAGATAGGTATCCATCCCTATCCCTTTATTGATAACAATTATTTTTGTTGAATAATTTAAACACAATCTACTAAGCATAAGTCAATTATGCGACAATGGATATGGTGTCTCCTTCAACAAGGATGAGTGTGTCATCTTATGTGATGACAAGTCCCTTTTATTTTTTGCCAAGAGAAAAGGCAACATCTACGAAATAAGACTAGGGGAACTTTCAAATCGAAAAGTGTCATGCTTATTGTCTATAAAGGAAAATAACTGGCTATGGCATAGAAAACTTGGTCATGCAAGTTGGAGGTTAATCTCCAAATTGTAGAAAAACAACCTTGTAAGAGGTCTACCAAGTATGTCATATAAGGATGATATACTTTGTGAGGCATGCCAAAAAGGGAAAAAAAATTAAAAACTCTTTTACCAGTAAAAACATTGTTTCAACCTCTAGACTTCTCCAGCTACTACGTCTTGATTTATTTGGTCCAACCAAAACTGGGTCCACTAGTGGAAAGAGGTATGGACTTGTCATAGTGGACGATTACTTTAGATGGACATGGGTTATGTTCTTAAAATACTGTCGCAACCTACCCTTCGGCGGGAGGGCGACGCGTGACTCGCGGGATGCGTGTTCCACGAAAGGAATACGCGCGGAGTCGCCACCAACGTTTATTTGAGGAAAACGTCGGGAAAACCGGAAAAGACGCGATCTACGAACTTTTTAGTGAAAGGTTCGGGAGTTGTATTTACGCACGGGGAAGGTATTAGCACCCCACACGCCCGTCCCAAGGGACGGCAGCCTTTAATCGAATGTGCAAACATGACTTGGATTTTTATGTTCCCTTTTATGTTCTTTATATCCTTTATACCCTTTTTATATTTTTTCTTTTTTGTGGTCGACAAGGGTGTTTCCCTTTGCTCCTACGTATTCCTCAATTTGGGATGAGAAAATCAGACCTACGTAGTTCTTTTTTATCAAGTGATTCTTTTTTACTTAAGTGGTGATCATTTTAAGGCGTTGGACCTTAAAAATGATCCATTTTACTTAGTGAGAAATTGAGATGACAAACTTCAAAAGCCTATTTTTGTGGACGAGCTTGACTAGGCGAATTGATTTTAGCCTTTAGTTTCACTTTAGTTATTAATCAATTCGATTAAGAATGAGAAATCCCAAAGAGAAAACGTCCGATTGATTTTCCGCTTTATTTTACTAAAAGATGTCTTTTTGATTATTATATTATTTTTTTACCTCTTTTTGATTTCCAACGTGGTTACGGCACGACCGAACGGTCGGAATTTATTTTAACCGAAGTTAATGGATAATACAATTCAAACGTTCGGTGGAAATTTATTTTATTTTTAAGTTAAGCGAGAAATGACTTAAGTAAAATGGCTTAAGCACAACAGGGGGTATAAAAAGTAAACAAAACGAGAATAAAAATGCACGAAACACAATGTGGACCATTACGGGCACATAGAATGAATCGAAAAGCTTGGTTCGAGGTACTTACCCGTTGAAGATCGAAGAACGATGAAGAACGAATGAAGAACGTCGAAGAACGGTTGAAACCTTTGCGAGATTCCTCACGGAAAACGTTACGGAAACGTTTCGGAAGCGCCTCGGCTTAGATTTTCTTCACGGAAACAATTTTTCCAAGCAAATTCGAAAGAGAGAGAAGTGCCAAAGGGGCTGAACCCTTTTCTTCTTCACTTCCTCCCCTATTTATAGCAAAATAGGGGAGGTGGTTGCCGCCCAGCTCGCCCAGGCGAGCTCAGCTCGCCCAGGCGAGCAGGGTTGCTTCCTCCAGAAGCAACCGCCTTCTGGAGGAATATTCCGGAGGGCCCAAGTGGGCCTGGGTGCTATTTGCACCCCCATTTTTACTAAGTACACCCCCCTCTGCTGTTTTTTGGTGATTCTTTTTCCGTAAAGTTACGGAAACTTACGAATTTCGTAACGATACTTGTTTTCTTTCCGTAATGTTACGGAACCTTGCGGATTACATAATCATCCCCTTTTTGACTTACGGAATGCTACGGAACCTCACTTAATTATGCAACGATGCTTCCATTTGATTTCCGGTGTGTCACGGAAACTTACAGATTGTGCATCAATATTTTTTTTGGTTTTTCGGCATGTCCTGAAATTTCACAAATTGCCTAATGATGGGTGCCAAGCACCTCACGAGGACCAAAGAATGGTCGCACGTCATCGAGCAAAGGTCCCCGGACGAAATTAGGGTATGACAGTTGCCCCTCTTTACTTGTCTTTTATTGGAGATAAAAGGAAAGTAAAGACAAGACACTAATTTCGTTCCTCTCGATTTGGCGAGAGTCGCGGGTGACCATAAAATCTCCACATGCAAATGACTTGTTGTTCCCAAAATTTCACAAATTGCCTAATGATGGGTGCCATGCACCTCACAAGGACCAAAGAATGGTCGCATGTCATCAAGCAAAGGCCCCCGAAAATCAGTGTATGACACTAATTTCGTTCCTCTCGGTTGACGAGAGTCGCGGGTGACCATGACTTGTCGCTTCCAGAATTTCACAAATTGCCTAATGATGGATGCCAAGCATCTCACAAGGACCAAAGAATGGTCGCATGTCATCAAGCAAAGGTCCCCGAAAATCAGTGTATGACACTAATTTCGCTCCTCTCGGTTGACGAGAGTCGCGGGTGACCATGAAATTTCCGCATGTAAATGACTTGTTGTTCCCGGAGGAACAAAAGGTGCAGAAGACTATGTCAGCCTCTGCATGCTATCAAGCGTTCTGTCTTACAGATAGCAAAAGAATGTTTATACGGATAACCACTCGGGTATTTCCGCGTATCATCAGGCCCGCCGCCTCTGGATGATACAAGGGTGCATAATGACCAAACTTGGTCTCTGCTTGTCATCGGGCCCGCCGCCTCTGGATGACAAAAGGGTGCGAATAACCGTAAGGTATCTCCGCGTATCATCGGGCCCGCCGCCTCTGGATGATACAAGGGTGCAGAATGACCAAACTTGGTCTCTGCTTGTCATCGGGCCCGCCGCCTCTGGATGACAAAAGGGTGCGGATAACCGTAAGGTATCTCCGCGTATCATCGGGCCCGCCGCCTCTGGATGATACAAGGGTGCAGAATGACCAAACTTGGTCTCTGCTTGTCATCGGGCCCGCCGCCTCTGGATGACAAAAGGGTGCGGATAACCGTAAGGTATCTCCGCGTATCATCGGGCCCGCCGCCTCTGGATGATACAAGGGTGCAGAATGACCAAACTTGGTCTCTGCTTGTCATCGGGCCCGCCGCCTCTGGATGATACAAGGGTGCAGAATGACCAAACTTGGTCTCTGCTTGTCATCGGGCCCGCCGCCTCTGGATGACAAAAGGGTGCGGATAACCGTAAGGTATCTCCGCGTATCATCGGGCCCGCCGCCTCTGGATGATACAAGGGTGCATGTCACATGACCTCAGGGTCAGTATGACAAAGATTATGGGGCGGCCGACAAAAGCAAGGCTCTTGCTCCTACGTATCCTCCAATGAGGAATTCAGACCTACGTAGTTCTGGATAACTTGTGAGACTTGAAAAGTCTCCATCGGAAAATGCTGACATCTCCGGAAAGGGCGCAGATGACCATATTGGTCTCTGCTCGTGAATCACACTTGGGGTCACTGAATGACGAGGTGCGGATAACCGTAAGGTGTCTCCGCGGGCTACCAGCTCTTGAGTCATGGCGACAAAAGGCGGTGTGGTCGACAAAAGCGAGGCTCTTGCTCCTACGTATCCTCCAATGAGGAACTCAGACCTACGTAGTTCTGGATAACTTGTGAGACTTGAAAAAGTCTCGGTGTTTTCTCCACTAAAATGCAAACATGCTTTAGCAAAGAGACAAATATTCCAACTGATTTAGAGCAGCATATGCTTTTTTGAGTGAAAAACAATGCGTCTACCGGGGAAGGAGAGTCTGCTGATGAAATCCCCCATAACCATAAATGAGATTTTGGATGTTAGCATTTCGTTTCTAAATGACCATTTAGAGGAAACACCGGGTTCGACAAAAATAGAAGAAAATCACTCAAAGTGTATCAATCTTGCACAGGTAAGTGTTTCATCCTAATTCCGAACCATAGATATGTCATGACTTGACTTTGCAAATTACTTCCTATCAAATCAAAAATTACATGCGTGATCATGGATCAATAGGGCTTCCCTTGGGAATGGGTTCTTTTGGTGGTTTCTTCTTTCGGCTTTTGTGTGTTTTTGGCTTTTGATTTTTCTGGCTTTTTCTTTTTCTGTTTTGTTTTTTTTTTTTTGTTTAGTGCGGGGCGAGGAAAAAAAAGGTCGCTAGCGCACGGGATTTTGGTTGGTAATTAAAGGGAGAAGACCATTTTAGGTCGTGGTTTCCTTTCCTTCCTTTTTTGCTCATTTGGTGACAATTCTGTATTGTTTAGATATTTGTCCGGTCCAAAGACCTCTCTGCACATTTCTTCTGTTTTCTTTCTATCCTTGATCAGGAGCTTTCTTTCCTTCTTTTTCTCTTTTTTTTTCTTTCTCCCATTCTTTGATTGGGAATTTCCTTTCTTTTCTTTTTGCTTTCTCCCACTCTTTGATTGGGAATTTCCTTTCTTTTCTTTTTGCTTTCTCCCACTCTTTGATTGGGAATTTCCTTTCTTTTCTTTTTGCTTCCGAGGGTAAGGATTATGGTGAGTCAGGATTTTGGCTCAAGGTTTGTAGAATGGCTAGACATGATACATGTCAGGGTTTGGTTTGGTTCAAGGATAAAAAGGGATGCCCCACATTATTTCCATGACACAAATGCAAAAATGATGATTTGGAAACTTCATGCAAAACTGGTCATGCATGCACCTATGTGGACGCTCAAGTGTCAAATTTTTATGGTCATGTGATGCTAGGGCTCAGGATTCATTTCCTCTATTTTAAATCAACCCAATGTTTCCAAAATATGTTCTTTTATCAATTTGTGCATTCATCCGAGTCCATTTCGGGCGTCCGGGGAAATTTCACAGCATTCACCCTTCAGGTGTAGACACATTTTCCAAAAAAATGGTTATGATCAATGAATTTTTTCAAAGAAAAGTTGGAAATCGTCTCTTTTCAAAAGCATGTCGTTTTTTAGCTAGACAACTTATTTTCTCTTTTTCCACCTTTTTCCTTACTTGCCTTCTTCTTTTTTCTTATTTGCTCTCTTTTTCTTTACTTGCCCTCTTCTTTCCCTTTTGTTCTCTTTTCCATTTCATTTTCTTTTCTTTTCTATTTTTATTTTTATCATGATTTTTTTTTGTTTATTTCACCTATATACTTTTGGACGATGTTCCTAAACGAAGAACTCTACACGGTTCCAGAGTTTCAAACATCATCGATAGTAATGATATATAAATACTAACGCAACAATCTAAACAAAAACGTATGCGCTGTACAAATGACAATCGAAACAACAAAAACAAACGTTAGTCTCTCAAGTCAAAACAATAACATAGAATAAAAATGACAAAAGAAATATGAAAGAAAACATGAATCTGGGGATCTCCCAGTCACGTATCTCCACTCCCTCCCAAGAAGTCAAGCAAATCGGCCATCTCCTCATCCTCGTGGGCTTCTTCTCCATCGCCGGGAGCTTCTGGGGGTGCCTCTCCTGCTTGGGCCTCGGGCCAATCTCCGGGCCATGCAACCTCTGCCCTGAACTGGTCTGGAGTAGGGCATGAAAAAGGAGCGAAGCCCTGGCTCTGCATGCTAAGGCTCATCTGGTACAGACAATCATGGGTCCGTACATGTGCTCGGTGGTTGGCCGCCTGCTGGCGAACCAAATGCCGTAAATACTGCTCCATGTCAAATGCCCCAGCCTGGCCAGCCTGATGAGGTGGTGGTGGCGCGCCTGCGGCCTGTGGAGCATCACCCTGAGCCTGTCTCTGGGTACAGTACTTCTCAATAAAAGCCCGGGTGATGGGCGGCCGAATCACCTTGGTAGGTGCAACGGGGACTCCGAACGACTGGCAGAGTCCTGTGATCAGTGCGGGGAATCCCAGGGCCCTGTTGGACTTATCTGGGTCCAAAGGGTGCCTAGTGGGCGCCATACCTGCAAAAATATAGATGGCATCAGCGATCAACTGAGCCACATGGATGCTCATCCGTGACAGGATGGCGTACACCAGCTGGCACTTAGGCATGGGGAGGTCGGAATTATGATCGGTGGGCAGGATGTTGCTGAGGAGCAACGTCATCCATATCTGGGTCAGGGTGGTCATGTTGGTGCGCATGATTCGCACTCGCCTCCCTGCAGCAGTCTGGGCAAAATCCTGCCCCGGTATACATAGCAGCTGGGCGATGGCCTCCTCATCGAACCCATCAGACCGGTTCCTCCTCTGGCCATACTCGCATTCCTGGCCCTCTTCCAACACCATCGGATATCCCAGGAGCTGGCTGATAGCGTCGGCATCGAACGGGATCCACTGACCCCTAACCCAGGATCTCATGTCACGCACGCCCTCCTCTGTTGGCCAAGCATTGGCATAAAACTCAAGGACTATCTCTGGATCAAACTTGGCCATGGGAGTAACCAGTGGTGCCCACCGCCGGCGCCCTATTTCCTCCTGGAAATCAGTATACTCGTCGTCCCTGAGCTGGACGCGTCGCTCCCGGAGAAACGACCATCCCTTGATGGCTTCGAAGCGCTGCTGGTGTACAACGCTCCTAAAGCGGTGACTGTCGTACTCCGGGGCGGAACTAGTTCCTTCGGCCGCCTTGTCCTTCCTGGACCTCTTTGAGGCAAGCTTCCTCGGGGCCATTCCTGCGAAGGCAAACATTTGGAAGGTTAGTTTTACCAGTGGGACATTACTCTTAAAGCAAAAATGGCATATAACCTCCTCCCATAAATGCAAACATCAATGTAAATTTAGAGCAAGCTTATGCGCATATTTCCTTACAAACGTTCTCCTGCACAAGACATTCTATTAACCGAAAAAATGCACCCATATACAATCAAGGCAGCTTCGTCACCTAGATTATTTACACGTACTTCCAAGGTGTATTTGTTACTTACATCACACACATCTCCTTGGCTAAATTCACATACATGCATACTCAAAGCATTTTGGGGTACCAAAAATTGCACATGCGCACATCTTGGTATTTCTAATACCTATACATACACAAACTTCATGATGAATCTTGACTATCTACACAATAAGGTGCTACATTTCATGCTCTTTTCAAGTTTTTGCTACCTAAGGCCGCATGCAAATTCAAGTACATCTTCCTTCGTTGGCTAAAATTGTATTCAAATTAAAAGGTATACACTTTTTTGGTAATGTATCTTCTTTACATAGCATGCAACATATTTATGTATATTTTTTGTGAGACATTTTGACTACCAAAAATTATATGTACATACATCCAAGTATTTTGCTATTATACCCAAAGCGTAAATTGCCAAAGGTATTTTGCTACCTATTCTAAACCTACACATTTATGATGAGCAGAATTCCTAACCCTCTAGGCATAGGGAAAATATTGTAGCGTGGCCCATAGCTGATTGCTGGCCAAAAAAGGGTAACTTTACCCAATATGCACCTCCTTTTGTGTTCTTTTGCATAAAAACTTTGGTTCCTAGGCCTAGGACATATGCGTGGCAATTACTCTAGCTCTTTCGAAAATGACTGCATGTCCCAAAAATATGTGCAAACCAAATTGCCCCATGGGTGTTGCTTGTTAATGTTAGGATTCAACAAGCGATTCTCCTCAAATTTCAGCCAGCCCGTATCAATTAGGCCTTGCACCTTACGCTTCAGAGCCCTACAATGCTCAATGGAACGCCCCGGGGCTTCTCCGTGACAAGCACACGTTGCGTTCGAGTCGTATTCTCGGAGAAACGGAGGTTGATGAACCTTGGCTAGGGTTATGGCTACCATTGAATTATCAAGTAGATATGGGATCAAGTTTAGCATATGACAACGGAATTTGGGGTGAACCCTACAGGCTTTTTGCTGCAAAATTCCTTTTTGTTGGTGTGTTTTTTTTGTTTGTGCTAAAAGTGGTCTTCGTCATTGGAAGTGCGGTAGACAGACTTTGTGGTTGATTTAGGGATGGCCTTTGTGGATAACTGGGTGGTGGGTAAGGAGGAGGTTTGTTATTGGCTGAGTAATGACATTGTTGGGTTGGTGGGAAACTTGGCCGTATAGGAATGGCAGTCACAGCATGGGTTTCTCCCTCTTTCTCACCCTCTTCATTTGCCCCAGTTTTCTCAGTCATCCTAGTAGGATGATCAAATTTGCCTCTTTTCGGACCCACATTGATCCTTTCACTGGCGAAGACCAAATCTGCAAAGCTTTGAGGGTGCGCAGCCCACCATCTTTTCATAGTAGAGTACTGGTTACGTGTCTACTATCATTGTGATAATCTCTTTCTCTATTTTTGGGGGTGCTACTTGAGTTGCCAAGTCCCTCCATCTTTGGGCGTATTCTTTGAAAGATTCGTGCCCCCTTTTTGCACACTTTTTGTAGTTGCATCCTATCCGGAGCCATATCAGAATTGTACTGACACTGCCTAATGAAGGCAACCATTAGGTCCTTCCAAGAATGGACTCAAGAAGGTTCCTAAGTTAGTATACCAGGCGACAGTTGTCCTAGTAAGACTTTCTCAGGAAAAATGTATCAGCAGTTTCTCATCTTTTGCGTATGCCCCCATCTTCCGACAGTACATCTTTAGATGGTTCTTGGAGCGAGTAGTCCCCTTGTACTTGCCAAAGTCCGGCACCTTGAACTTGGGAATGACCATGTTTGGGTATTAGGAACAACTCTTCTAGGTTAGCAAAGGCATAATCTTCACCTCCTTCAATGGCCCTGAGCCTTTCCTCTAGATGATCCAACTTTCCCATTCCTGCCATAGTCATGAGGGTTTTTAACCGCTGTGGAATGCAAGAGGTGCAGTTGTGGGTGATACTGAGGGCCCTCCAAAGGGTTTTGTAGGGGTATACCACCAACTGCTTGCCCTTCAGTGGTATATCCGAGCCAAGGCTCGAAGTCGGCTAGATTGTGATGGGGAATTTCATGAGTCTCTTCCACGGTTTAAGAGACATGTGCATGATCAGTTTGGGGTTGCTGGCTTTCAATGGGTATAGGAGTGGAGTTATTGACATTCTTATTGGGAGTGTACGCCACTTTGGGTGGCGTATAGTTGAGACGCAAGCCATATGGCGGGAAGGCGTGCTCGTTTTGAATTTGTACATTATGGGGGCTGCGCGTACTTCCCAAATCTTTGCCTACCATATCTGAGGTTGGATGATTCATTTGGTTGATGCCGGATGGGGACATCAGGTTCACCTTAGCAACAACGCTGGTAGCGGCAATTGCAACCGCATTGGCTTCCATTATCTTCTTCACGCTCATCATGGCCTCCATCATTGTGGCCATTTTCTCTTTAATGGCCTCCATGTCGGCCTTCATCTTCTCTTGTATCTCCTCTACTTCACCCATTACTCTAGCTCTAGCACGAGTTTGGTAAGGGCGTCGTAAAGCGTGTCCCTTTCTTTTTTATAACAATGATTAAGTTCATTTTATTTTATTTTTCAAGGAAAGAATGCAACGAGCAATGTAACCAATGGATGCATGCGAATGATGTACAGTTGAAGTATTGCGAATTTTTACGCAAGATATGGGGTTGAATCAATTTAGATTTTCAACATGGTCCATGACATCTTTGTCAAGGTGAAACTGGAAGTAACAAGGACATCAATAATCCTAAATATGTTTGGCAGTAGACGAAGCAGTGATGTGACTCAATTCATCTTTTGCCCCAATTTTGCAAGACGGTTACTTCCATATTTCAACTTGACTTGATGAACCTTTTTGTAAAAGCATGAGCTTGGTTCAACCCTATAATCCAAGGAATGGCAATTCTGATCGCCAATACTTCGACAACATCTCATAGGGATGAATGACTCGGGCATACTTTAAGCTTATGCACGGAAAATGTAATTATGAAATTGAGATGCCTGAAGAAACACCATTTCCTAGTTAACCATGCATTAGGTACCATGTTCAATTATTTTTTAAAGTGAAACGGGTTTATGATCCCAACATGGTTGGCTCGTGGTGCCTAACACATGAAACTAAGAATGTAGTGTGAAGTTTCACGCTTCCCCCCTTTTTTGTTTTTGTTTTGTAGAGGAAAACGCTAGGATGAGCAAACATGAAAACAAATGATATGCAATTTTGCAGCTCAAAAAGTTTGTTGAATGCATATGCATGATGATGCCATGACTCATGCAAAATTTGAGGCTGGAATATGATAACGGACAAATGCAGGATATGTCCATTATGATGTTATGAAGAGATGCTTATGTGATGCATGATATGAATGCATTTTACGGACACGAGAGCCCGGAAAATTATCTCTTCTTACTTGTGCATTTGGGGGCGCAGTGTCCCATGTGTACAATTAAGAAGGTGATATGGACCTTCCGGCTTCCCGTGACAAAGGACGAGACCAACATACAATGCATGCTAGAGATAAAATGCGGGAGTGACTTGATTTGCATAAGCTTTTTGGAGTAGAAACATGGGACCAACTCATTTTATTTCAAAAAGGAAGTCGTATCTAGTCAAGGTCTGAGAGACCATACAAGTTTCCTAACGATTTCTAATTATGTGGGCCATTAAGTCTATCATATGCTGACAATAGCCGAGAAGCCCATGAATCTCTTCGGGGGCGGAGTAGGTGTCTGCCATCGCCTTGGCCTTGGCTAACAATCGGGGAAGTTCTTGACTCCCGTTCAAGGTAAGAGCAAACCGGTCCATCCACATGGTTGCCTCTTGGTGTAAAGAGTCGATCACCCTTCCTCTAGCCTCTTTTTCCGCATATACTTGAGCATACTCATCCGCGATTCTATGCTCGTGGGCCATGGCTAGACCTAACTCTTCTTGGTACTTGGCGATGATAGCTAGCATGTTGGTCTCTGTCTCGCATAAATGCTGAGACAAGCTTCTTTTGGACCTTGAACAAGCAATTAACTCCTCTTTCAGAACCATGCTATGTGCTCGCGACTGGTCTCTTTCTTCCCTTCGCAACTTGAGTTCACTATTGCTACCCCATAGAGCTCCGCGAAATTTGTTCCGGCCATACTCTTCCTTGCGAGCCCTCTTGGTCTCTTGTTCAAGGGCTCTTGCAGTAATTGCATTCTCTTCCCGTAACCCGGCACACTCCTTCCGAACGTGTGTAGCGGCCAACTTGAACTTCTCCTTGGCAAGTTTTGCCTTTCCTAACTCGCTTTTGAGAGTTTGGACTTCTTCGTCCTCTTCCGGTGCTTCAAAATTCTCTTCACTGACGACTTTTAACTTGGCGAGCCAATCTAAACCTCGTATGCGAACTTTCAGCCATTCGTGGTACCCACCAATGATGCCATTACGAATGCCTCTAAGCTCTTGATCTTTCCTTAACGAGGTTTCCCATGCCTTATGGATTCTTTGTATAGTCTCGGAATTTTGTGCGCCGAGATCCCTCACCAGGAAAGGAGACATGCTTTCTTCCGTCGGTGCTCCCCTCATGGGGTACCCTAGTTGTCTTATAGCGAGTGTGGGATTGTAATTAATACAACCCCTCGTTCCTACCAGCGGAATGTTTGGGTATCTTCCACATGAGAAAAGGACTCCTTCTTTTCCTTCCTTCCATCGGGGGAACCAACTGATTGTTCTACCTCCTATCCCGGCCAAGAGCTGGTCCCAATCTATTCTCCTCTTTTCAGTACACGAGCGATGGCTCAGGAGCGGACATGGATGTCTTGTGTCTTGTTGGAACAAATGGGAAACCAACCAAACACAGAGGGCGGGTAAGCAACAGATGATCCGTGCGCTACTCTTTTCGCACCTTCGGTCAAATGTGTCAAATAGATCTGCCAAGACAGCTACCACCGGACTCTCCTTGCTATGGTGGTAGGCAAGGAAAGCGTCGATTGCTGCTAGGTCTACCAAACCATCCACGTTTGGAAAGAGGACGACCCCAAAAATTAGCAAAGCTAACACATCCATAAACGGGACCCAGTCTCCTTGATTGGCCATACCCCTCGCCTTGTCTTCTAGGTACTTATGTGGTAGGCCCGCTATGCCGTTCCGAGTCTGTTTTATGCGGTCCAAACCTCTTGCTGAATCCTTGATCACAGTTGCAATTCTGCTCAAAGAGGGGAGACATCCGGAGGAAAGATATGGCTTTCTTCCCCCGAGAGGACATCCTAGAATTTCCTCAAATTCTTCAATGGTTGGTACTAATTGGAAGTCTCCGAATGTGAAGCACCTCAAAGGCTGGTCGTAGTATTGGGTAAGCGATACAATGGCTTCTATGGATACCTCTGCTATGGTCAACTCTAAGATCTTTCCGTAAGTCTTGCGGAAGGCTTGCATTTGGAGGGGTTCCATCAACCGCCCTAATTCCTTGATGCTGGTGGTATCTAGGCTTTTGACCTTGACTTGGTAGAACCTCTTGCCGGTTTGACTTGTTCCCATGCTTACTAAAGTGAGACAAAAGCTGGTGCAAATCAAAACTCCGATATCTCATGGGTGGGATGGATGAATGCATGAAGAAATGCATATGACACAGATGCAATTTACGAATACGGGGGTCCGGGGAATTTGTCACCTTCTTAGATACGACATCTAGGGGTAGCGAAATGCCCCAACGCACGTTTTTAAGAAGGCGACACGGACCCTCCGTTGGTTTGTTTACAGTAGGGATCAAGACAGAACCCATATGCAATGCCTATGCAAAAGACACAATGCGGGAATGTGCACAGTATGACAATATTTACCGAACATAAGCAAAAGGGTATATGATACTCATGCATGGCAGTGCGAAAAATGGCACGCAGCGTGTTTGCTTCGTGCCCCTATTTAAGGGACCTATAAGGGAGAGAACTAACTAGGCTTTTAGCAATAATCCCCAAGGTAGTTATATCTCTCTTGATGGTTTCTAGAGGTATCATCCCCTTTGAAGAACATATTGTAGCAGTAGGGACTACTAGCAACAATAGGTTTTCAAAGAGAAAAGCTCTAGATGAGGGTTCACTGTAATCAAGCAAGTCGGAGACCTAGCATGATCACAGATTCACCTCCACTCCTTATGCTCCCATGAACCCGGGTATAGGGCCCTTTTTCACTCACAGTGTGTGCAAATAGTGTTAGTGTTTGTGTGCATCAAATGAATAAATATTTTACCTCATGCATACATTCTAAAACACACTAAAAGCAACAAATAGTTTATATACACAAGAACATAAGACAAATAAAGGGAAACCAACAAAGGAGAAAGTCATGATAAAACATTGCACAAGATTAAATGGCCTAACTCTCTAAAAATAGTCCCCAGCGGAGTCGCCAACTGTCGCAACCTACCCTTCGGCGGGAGGGCGACGCGTGACTCGCGGGATGCGTGTTCCACGAAAGGAATACGCGCGGAGTCGCCACCAACGTTTATTTGAGGAAAACGTCGGGAAAACCGGAAAAGACGCGATCTACGAACTTTTTAGTGAAAGGTTCGGGAGTTGTATTTACGCACGGGGAAGGTATTAGCACCCCACACGCCCGTCCCAAGGGACGGCAGCCTTTAATCGAATGTGCAAACATGACTTGGATTTTTATGTTCCCTTTTATGTTCTTTATATCCTTTATACCCTTTTTATATTTTTTCTTTTTTGTGGTCGACAAGGGTGTTTCCCTTTGCTCCTACGTATTCCTCAATTTGGGATGAGAAAATCAGACCTACGTAGTTCTTTTTTATCAAGTGATTCTTTTTTACTTAAGTGGTGATCATTTTAAGGCGTTGGACCTTAAAAATGATCCATTTTACTTAGTGAGAAATTGAGATGACAAACTTCAAAAGCCTATTTTTGTGGACGAGCTTGACTAGGCGAATTGATTTTAGCCTTTAATTTCACTTTAGTTATTAATCAATTCGATTAAGAATGAGAAATCCCAAAGAGAAAACGTCCGATTGATTTTCCGCTTTATTTTACTAAAAGATGTCTTTTTGATTATTATATTATTTTTTTACCTCTTTTTGATTTCCAACGTGGTTACGGCACGACCGAACGGTCGGAATTTATTTTAACCGAAGTTAATGGATAATACAATTCAAACGTTCGGTGGAAATTTATTTTATTTTTAAGTTAAGCGAGAAATGACTTAAGTAAAATGGCTTAAGCACGTCAACAGGGGGTATAAAAAGTAAACAAAACGAGAATAAAAATGCACGAAACACAATGTGGACCATTACGGGCACATAGAATGAATCGAAAAGCTTGGTTCGAGGTACTTACCCGTTGAAGATCGAAGAACGATGAAGAACGAATGAAGAACGTCGAAGAACGGTTGAAACCTTTGCGAGATTCCTCACGGAAAACGTTACGGAAACGTTTCGGAAGCGCCTCGGCTTAGATTTTCTTCACGGAAACAATTTTTCCAAGCAAATTCGAAAGAGAGAGAAGTGCCAAAGGGGCTGAACCCTTTTCTTCTTCACTTCCTCCCCTATTTATAGCAAAATAGGGGAGGTGGTTGCCGCCCAGCTCGCCCAGGCGAGCTCAGCTCGCCCAGGCGAGCTCAGCTCGCCCAGGCGAGCAGGGTTGCTTCCTCCAGAAGCAACCGCCTTCTGGAGGAATATTCCGGAGGGCCCAAGTGGGCCTGGGTGCTATTTGCACTCCCATTTTTACTAAGTACACCCCCCTCTGCTGTTTTTTGGTGATTCTTTTTCCGTAAAGTTACGGAAACTTACGAATTTCGTAACGATACTTGTTTTCTTTCCGTAATGTTACGGAACCTTGCGGATTACATAATCATCCCCTTTTTGACTTACGGAATGCTACGGAACCTCACTTAATTATGCAACGATGCTTCCATTTGATTTCCGGTGTGTCACGGAAACTTACAGATTGTGCATCAATATTTTTTTTGGTTTTTCGGCATGTCCTGAAATTTCACAAATTGCCTAATGATGGGTGCCAAGCACCTCACGAGGACCAAAGAATGGTCGCACGTCATCGAGCAAAGGTCCCCGGACGAAATTAGGGTATGACAAATACAAAGATAATTCTTTTGATATCTTTTTTAAATTCTGTAAATGTGATCAAAACGAAAAAGGAGTATGCATTACTTCAAGCAGAAGTGATCATGAGGGCGGATTTGAAAATAACAGGTTTCAACTATTCTGTGAAGAAAATGGAATTCTTCACAATTTTTCAACACCAATAACTCCTCAACAAAATGGGATAGTTGAAAGAAAGAATAGATCTCTACTCGAGATGGCTAGAACCATGGTCAATGATAATTCAACCCCTAAGCACTTCTGGGCTAAAGCAGTGAATATTGCGTGTTATCTTCAAAACAAAATATACATAAGACCTATACTAAAAAAGACTCCTAATCTATCGTGGAAGGGACGAAAACCCAACATATCATATTTTCATCAATTTGGATGCAAATGTTTTATTCTCAACACATCGCTCGGGAAAATTTGATTCAAAAAGTGATAATGGGATATTTTTGGTTACTCTGAAAGTTCAAAGGCATTCAAAGTGTACAACTCAATAATCTTAGTAGTTGACAAAGCTATTCATATAAGATTTGACGAAAATCAGCCTGATAAAGATTTATTAGAGCTAGATGAGTCTTTTTCCGATTTATGACTAGACGATAACATTATAGCAACCAACTCATCCAGATAGAACCTAGAGATAGAAGCGTTTACTCAACAAGAAGTTCAAGTAGAAGTAAGAGAACCCACTGGACACATCATGAGAAGAAATCATCCAAAAAGTCAAATCATTGGTGATCCAACAAATCATGTCAGACAAGATCATCACTTTGAACATAAGGACATAATGCACTGATTTATGAAATGGAACCCAAACACATTGATGATGTAATGCAAGATGACAATTGGGTGAAAGTGATTCAAGAAGACCTTGACTAGTTTCAAAAGAATGATATCTAGAAGCTAGTTGAACTTCCAAAAGGAGAGAAAGCAATTGGAGTGAAATGGGTATTTCATAACAAACTGGAAGAAAATGGTTGTGAGAAATAAAGCATGGTTAGTTGCTAAAGGTTACTCACAATAAGAAGGTATAGACTACAAAGAAACTTATGCACTTGTTGCATGTTTAGAGGCAATATGCATCTTACTTTCATTTGCATCTTATAACAATATGAATTTGTATCAAATGGGTATAAAAAACGCATTTCTAAATGGCTTAATCTAAGAGGAAGTTTATGTTGAACAACCTCCAGGGTTTGAAAGTGAAATCTTTCCTCAATATGTTTTTAAACTCAACAAAGCCCTATATGGACTTAAGCAAGCTCCTAGAGCTTGGTTTGAAAAACTTGTGGAAGCAATGCTTTCCAAGTTTATTTTGATGATGCCAAAGACTCAAGTCAAGAATCAAGATTCAAGTGAAGATTCAAGACTCAAGATATGCAAGAACTTTAAGAAAAGCATCAAGATAAGTATAAAAATATTTTTTCAAAAGAAAAGATTGAATAGAAAAATTTGTCCAAAAGAATTTTTCAAAGAAAAATATTTTACCAGAGTTTTTACTCTCTGGTAATCGATTACTAGAAGGCAGTAATCGATTACCAGAAGCCCAAACAGTTTTATAACTGTTTTACAAAGTAGTAATCAATTACCATGGGCATGTAATTGATTACCAATGTTTTTATACGTTGGATTTCAAATTTCAAGAGTCACAACTTGTGATAAAACATTTTCAAACTTGTGTAATCGATTACACAATATATGTAATCAATTACCAGTGTTTCTAAGCGTTTTGATTTTTAAATTTAAACATAAAGAGTCACATCTGTTGATGTGTAATCAATTACACTATAATGGTAATCAATTACCAATGACTTATTTTGAAAATTAAATTACCAAAAGTCACAATTCTTAAAGTGACTAGTTTTTGAAGATTTTTTTCAAGAGTCACAACTTTTAAAGTGACTAGTTTTCAAGAGAGTCACAACTTTTAAAGTGACTAGTTTTGAAGAAATTGCCAAGAGTCACAACTTTTAACTTGTTTTTTCAAGAGCCATCAAATGGCTATAAATATGTGACCATAGCACGAATTTCAACTAACTAATTTTCATTCAATTATTCTCAACATCTTTCTAAGAGTTTTTGTTCAATACTTTCTTTGTCAAGAAAAGTTCATTGGTCAAAAACTTGTGTTATTCTTCTTCTTCATTCCTTCTCCCTTTTGCCAAAAGAATTCAAAGAACTAGCCATCTAAGAATTCTTTTGATTCTTTCCTTCTCCCTCCTGCCAAAAGAATTCAAAGAATTAACCATCTGAGAATTCTTTTGATTCTTTCCTTCTCCCTCTTGCCAAAAGAATTCAAAGAACTAACCGTCTGAGAATTCTTTGCCCAAACACTGAATTCAAAGAACTAATCATTTGAGAATTCTGTGTAAGAAGCGAGTAGCTTCTTGGTTGTAATAGTGAACACAAGGGAGGGTACATCCTTTGTGGTTCACTTCAAGTAGAGGGTACATCTACTTGGTTGTTCAAAGAGAACAAGGGAGGGTACATCCCTTGTGGATCTTTGCTTGTAAAGGATTTTACAAGGTTATTGGAAATCTCAAGAACCGTGGGTTGCTTGGGGACTGGACGTAGGCACGGGTTGTGGCCGAACTAGTATAAATCTTGTGTTTGCTTTCTTCTTCCCTACACTCTTTACTTTTCCGCTGTGCACTTTTTATTTCTGCTTTACTTTTATCTAAGTTATTGGTTCTATTCTTTACTTTCTCATAACTTAGTAGTAAAGCCTAATTGATTCTAGTAACATTAAGAAGGATAATTTTTTAATTAGTCAAGACACATTAATAATTAATTTAACCCCCCCTTCTTAATTATTCCGAGGCCACTTGATCCAACAAAACTAAGTTCATTTCTCTTGAAAAATGGCTTTGAGCAAGGAAAGGTTGGCACAACACTCTTTCACAAAAAGTATGATTCTTAGTTTTTATTAGTGCAAGTGTACATGGACAATTTCATTTTTAATGCTACTAAATAAATACTTTGTGGAAATTTTTCTAAGTTGATGCAGACTGAATTCAAAATGAGCATGATGCGAAAGCTGAAATTCTTTCTTGGATTGCAAATAAGGCAAACATCCCAAGGATACATTCATCAGACCAAGTACGTGAAAGAATTACTAAAGAAATTCAACTTGAGTGGCACAAAAGAGATGCAGACTCCTATGCACTTCATACCTTGGGTTGGACGAGGAATTAATGAAGGTGGACAGGACTCAATATAGAGCAATGATTGGTTCACTGCTCTATCTCACTGCGTCCAGGCTTGATATTATGTTCAATGTTTGTTTATGTGCAAGGTTTTAAAAAGAACCAAAGGAACTTTATCTAACTACAGTTAAACGTATATTCAGATATCTATTTGGAACTCCTAACCTTGGTCTTATGTTCAAAAGAAGAGAAATTTTAAAACTCACAAGCTATTGTGATGCGGACTATGTTGGTGATAAAGTTGAAAGAAAAAGTGTTCAACTCATTGGCAAGTGCACCAATTCGTTCAAGTAGTAATTAAAACGGTAAGACCGAGTATCGTATCCACATGAAATTTCTTGTACTTCAATGACGCATATTCAGTTTGTAAACAATTTTTAATTGAAGTAAAGTGAAATGAGGCAGCTCATGCATGTCATCAAGTGAACTATAACCATTTTTCTTAACTTAGAAAAACAAATGCTAGAAATAAACGTTGAGTTTTGAAACGAAACAAATACCAAGGTGAATATATCGGGGACTTGACATGATTAATGAAGCTTTTCTCTATTTAACATTATCCTAATGTTCTTTGCACCGTCAAACTTAATCTAATTGCAATCCCTCACATGAAAGAGCCTAGCCCTCCTAGTTTCATTCTTGATTCCTCAACAAATTCAATCTATGTGAGTCGCATTACGGATTAGATGGAATTTCTACTAGATTACTTCACACTATTCCTAGAAATGAAGGTTTCTAGCTGTTCTACCAAGTTCTAAGGACTAGAAGAATTTCCCAACACTTAAATCCTAACAAAGCATAAAAATAGATGATCAAGTCACAAATATGATAAATAACCACAGATAGAAGCAGAGAACACTAGCAAATAATATTAAATAGATAGTTAGAGTTTTTACATCAAGAGTGCTCAGTGGAAAAACTCCCCAACAATGAAGTGTTTAGCCTTCCATTAGCATGGAGAGCTCATTACAAGGCTAAAAACAAGATAGAAATGGAGTGGTGAAGTAAAGGTATGGAGAAAGCAGCTTGCTTTCCTTCCCTTAGCCTTGGTGCTATGTTATCTTCTCACTCATGTTGCATGTGTCGTTTGGTTTCCCCCTCTCTTCTAGCTTTATTGACTTTTGGGATTCTCAAATTACGAATGTGTGCTCAGCGAGCATGTCTCGCTGAGCGAGAGTTAGTGACTGAGCGCTTAGCGGATGCAAATGTGCTAAGCGCGAGAAGCGACAAAGGCCTCACTGGGCAGGCTGGCTGCATGCTTAGCGTGCTGCTCTCTGAATTTACATTCTCTAGGGTTCTTCTCTCGCTGGGTGAGCTGGCTTCCTCGCTAAGTGGGTTAGCCTCACTTAGCTAATATGGCTCGCTGAGCGAGTTCTTCAGCAAAACTTCCATATCTTCCTTTCTTAAACCTGAAAATCCAAATAATAACAATATCAATCATCAAAATGAAGCCTTCACTATGTAAAACTCACACAAAATCAGTTATTTACAAATCTCACAAGAAACCATAAAATTAGATGCACATTGCTACTTTTTATCTATTTTTTAATGCACTTTGTACTCTTGAATAACAATTATCAAAAAGAACAAGTGGAAGCTGTCACTTTATAGGTGGTAACTTAGTAACTTGGATATTCAAGAAGCAAGGCTCAACTACATTGTCTACTGCTGAAGAAGAATACATGTTAGTAGCAAGTTGTTGCGATTAAATTCTTTGGATAAAAAATCAAGTTGAAGATTATAATGTCTTTGAGAGTAAAATTCCCATATTTTGTGACAATAGAGTTGTTATAAGTCTTTAAAAAAATCCACCATTGCATTCTAGAGCAAAACATATAGAAGTTAAACATCATTTTATAAGAGATCATGTTCAAAAAGGGACAATGGACTTACAGTTTGTACCCACACAATGTTTACATGAGGGCAATACTTATCAGGAGGACTAAGAGAAGAACTGTGACTCCCATGTAACAAGAGCTCTTTAACGAGAGAATGCTGATAAGGCTGGTGACCAGAAGATGATTGTGTACAACCTGATGTGCAACAAAGCAAAGAGATAGGTCAACAATCTGAACAAAAGTGTTCTTCACAAAGCAGGTTCTAAAACAACCTTGTCTGATCTCCACAAGTTCATGTTATTTCACTTGATGGAGAAACTCCCATTTGACCTTCCACATGCCACATACATTAGTATATTGAGGAACCTGAAGGGCTTAGGTGGTTTGAACAACATCTACTATGCAACTCTTATCAACAAACTTCTATGGGATCAAGAAGTATACCATATTTTCAACAAGATGGACGAAGACTCTAAGCACACCCTAATAGCCAAGGGCTCAGTTGTTACATAACAACAAAAGTTTAGCAAGACAAATCTGAAAGCTATGAAGGTTGATTTAGAGCATAGTTTGAAAGAGGCTCATTTAGTGGACCTAGACGCTATTAATAAAAGGAAACAAAAGAGCCTAGTCAACGCCATTTTTGATAAAGACCAAGGGTTGAACAACTTTGGTATTTATAGAAAGATTCAAAAGATCATGGTTGAGCAATAGAAAAGAAAGAAGACTAGAAAACAATCTCAAAAGGATGATGAAGAAGAAGAAGAGCTTCTAGCCAGGGAGCATAGGACGAAAAAAAAGACATAAGACTAATGTGTCCGCCTTTGTATGCCCACTTGCCATAACCTTAATAACACAAAGGTTGAAAGACCTAAGTGAGATTGATGAAGATTATGAAGGTCTGGTTCAAGTGGCTTTGCAAAAGAGGATAATAGCTGCTCTAGTTGCCCTTGCACCAAAAAGGGCTAAGAAAGTCCAACCAGTCTCAAAACCTCGGGCATCTGTCATCCTTTCTGTTATTCCAAGACGTATCAAGACATGACTATGAGCATACTCCATCTAAGGCCTTTAAGGCTTTATCATTAGACGTCATCTCTTTCACAATGGACTCGTCCAGTGCAGCCCAACTTTGTCAAGATGTCTTCCCACTGGCTCGCACTTGGAACTCAGCAACGAGTTCTACCATCTACGGAGGTAACCCCCACTCAAGCATGGCATATTTTTTAGAAGTTAAAGGATAAAAATAGCTCTCAAGGATGCATCTCTTGAGATTTGTTAGCAAAACACCGAAGGGACCCTTCACAAGAAGTGGAACCCCCAAAGGTAGAGTTTCAAAATAAGGTGCAACTGCGAACGCCCATTACCAAACTCTTTGCAATGCATCCAGCTGATCTCAATCTTTTCTAAAAAGATTGTTCATCCCTTGGAAAATTGCATGAATGAATGTACTTGAGAGATCAAGCCATTGCCTACCCTCCTGGTCTGTACATCTCGAGGGCCACTGATATCAAGATGGTTGCTGATAAAGTGAGTCTATGTCTACCAATTTGGGATGTTGCAAAGAAAAATGGATTTAAGCTTTACTACATTGAAGATATGCCCACAAGGAATATGAAGGTGGAGATTGTTAACTTTCCCCACAATTGGAGATCACAATTTAATGGGAAGCAGCTTATTCACACTCTCAAAACTCTCTGGAACTTGGACCTTTCTCTCTCTAGAAACCCTAGACATGCAAAGCTCTGAATCCCAATCCAAACTCCCTTCACAAAATCTAATTTCAGGCTTAAATAGGTGGCCTTGTTCGTGCTCGTGCGCTTACCACAGGTATGGACCGCTTAGCGCATGTTAGTGATTTTTGGCTTAGCGCGCCTTTCTCGCTTAGCGGACGAACTGAAGCGGTGCGCTTAAAGAGATGAAGCGGTGCACTTAGCGAACCTGTACAACTCATCTTCTTCCAGAGTCTTCCTCGCGCTTAGCCCAAGAGTGTTGCGCTTAGCGGATGCTCGCTAAGCCAACATATTGGCTTAGCGAGAAGGTGAAAAACAACACTTTCCAAAGCTTGCCTAATTAACCTGAAATTGAGAGAAAATGATTATTAAACACACAAAATGAAAATACTAAGTATTTATTACCTATACTTAACAGAAAATATTTATAACACTACAAAATAACCATAAATTGGGAGAGTTTGATACAATTTATACAAGTTTTATACACAAAAGTTAGTCGTTTTCACTGACTAACAATTATGCATGGGTTTTGGGAATTATGACTCTTTCCATTCCCTTTCTTTGTAGCCCACAACTCACTTTACTAACCCACCTCATTCCCATCACTCAAGATCGGCTCACACCTAGGCCTAAACACTCTAAAAATCTAATAATCACACATAGAACATGGTTTAAGCATAAAAATAAATATAAACATCACAAATCATCATCTCATAATTAATTATAGACACTTAAATTTAAATTTTAATTACCCTTGCTAATTAATTAAAACCACTTAATCATACATTATGCAAACACAATGTTACAGAGAGGATAGGTCCTTCCATGTTAGTACTACCATTGTAAATAAGTACAAGTCTATGATAACAAATAAATTAATGTCCCAACACCAATCATAAAATCTTGCTACTTCCCTAAGGAACTAAAGCTGCCCAAATGTACACCGATGAACTTTTTGAACATGTAAGTATTAAAGTAAGCTAACTAGGGACATATTGGCATATTATCCCATACTGTGTTACAAAATATAATGCACTAATCCTCTTTGATATTAAAACTATTATACTAAGCATGGTTGTCAAAATCGTATTTTAAATCCTAGAATCGTACAATCCTATAATTCAGTGGAGCCTCTACGAGTTAAAACGGTAGTAGAATTGAAATCTGAGTAGACTCCAGTGAGTTTGCACAGACTCGAGTGAGTTAACATAGACTCACGAGTTTGTGTCGAGTTTGCGGGTTTGAGGAAAAATGAAACGACGTCGTTTCATTTGTTTCATTTTTCCTTCTTCCTCCTCCCTTCGTGCCTAGGCCAGAGTTCTTATTGTTTGAGGGTTTGTGATGTAAACCCATTTGCAGAACGGTTAAGGATGGATCTTCAAAGGTTTTTCTTGTTTTTTACTAGTATGAAATTCAGAAAATGGGATGGATAAGGAGAGAGAAAGTGGCGAGTTTATGGAAGGCTGAATGGAAGGGATTTGATTCAAAGTCTGAATGTGTTTGGATGGAGAATGATGATGATAACGAAGGTGTTCAAGTGGGATTAAAGGCTGGTTTAGAATGATGAAGAAGGAGAATGAAGAAGGCGATTGGAAGAATTACTCCTCCAGAATTGG
Organism: Glycine soja; assembly: GCF_004193775.1. Classification (NCBI taxonomy): domain Eukaryota; kingdom Viridiplantae; phylum Streptophyta; class Magnoliopsida; order Fabales; family Fabaceae; genus Glycine; species Glycine soja. Next base: position 29,367,465 of record NC_041015.1, on the reverse strand, counting down.
TGTCAGACACAAGGTGGTGTTCCTTGATAAACCAATTTCTTGAATCACTCAAGTAACTAAGGAGATTCACTCTCACACTTTAGAAGGTGATTAAAACTCAATTCAAGGTTTCTTTTTATTAGAAAATGTGCAGCCCATAAATAGGAATGACATCAAGTTGGTTACACAAGTGAGAAGATGAAATGATCACCAATAACAACAATTAATGGTGTCATTATACCTAATTAAAACTAGAATTAAGACAAATGATCACCAATAACAACAATTGATGATGTCATTATACCTAATTAAAACTAGAATTAAGACACAAAAACATGTGGGAAAATGCTTAACTCCTGGTAAGCTAAGAGGCAGCCACAAGCCTAGAGTTTCCACCTTATTAAACCTTAATTTCTTCAAATTAAAACAATCCCAAAGGTGGTGCAAATCCAAAGAGAATTGACAGCCACTTTAACACAAGTTTGGGCCTTTATTTCAACTAACAAAATGCTAATAAAACCACTCAACAAAGTGGCACCCTTTACTCTTCTTGGAACAAGGTGCAATTGACAATCCGAAGCTTCTCCACTTGTAACTTAGGCCTAAATTCAAATAGCATGGTTAACACTTGTTGAAGAGCTTCCTTGGCCTTCTTTGTTCTAGCCCTTGCCATAGGTCCTCCTAGTCCTTCTAAAGGTTCCTTGCCCTTAGTCCTTTCCATGTTCTCATCACTCTCTCCCTCTTCAAAAGGATTTATCCTTAAATTGGCTTCTCCATCTGTATCAAAAAGAGTTAAGTCAGACACATTAAATGTAGTACGCACGTTATACTCACCGGGCAATTCAATCTTGTATGCATTCTCATTTATCCTTTCAAATACTTGAAATGGACCATACCCTCTTGGTTGAAGCTTGGATTTCCTTTGCTTTGGAAACCTTTCCTTTCTCATGTGAACCCAAACCCAATCTCCGAGTTGGAAAACAACCTTTTTGTGCCTCTTGTTTGCTTGTATAGCATAGCTCTTATTCCTCTTTTCAATTTAGGCCTTGACTCTTTCATGGAGCTTTTTCACATAGTCTTCTTTGGCTTGTCCTTCCTTATGCCTAAAAACTGAAATACTTGGCATTGGCAACAAATCAAGAGGAGTTAGTGGATTGAAACCATACACAGCCTCAAAAAGAGAACAACTAGTGGTGTTATGCATAACCCTATTATAAGAAAATTCAATGTGAGGTAAGCAAACTTCCCAATTTTTAAGATTCTTTTTCAAAACGGTCCTTAGCAAGGTACCCAAAGTCCTATTCACGACCTCCATTTGTCCATCCGTTTGAGCATGACAAGTAGTAGAAAATAGTAACTTAGTACCCAAATTTCCCCATAAGGTCCTCCAAAAATGGCTTAGGAACTTGGAGTCCCTATCACTAACAATTCTTCTTGGTAATCCATGGAGTTTCACCACTTCTTTGAAGAACAAATCCGCCACATGATTAGCATCATCAAATTTCCTACAAGGAATAAAATGAGCCATTTTAGAAAACCTATCAACAACAAAAAATGTGGAATCCTTACCACTACTTGTTCTAGGAAACCATAAAACAAAGTCCATTGATAAATCAATCCATGGAGAATCTGGAATTGGCAAAGGTGTATACAAACCATGAGGTATTACCTTTGACTTGACCTTTCTGCAAACAATACAACACTCACAAAATTTCTGCACATCTTTCTTCATGTTAGGCCAATAAAAATGCTCTTTCAATGAATCTAAGGTCTTTTGGACCCCAAAATGCCCCATCAATCCACCTTCATGGGCTTCACACACAAGCAAGTTTCTAGTAGAACACTTGGGCACACATAATTTATTTTCTTTGAAAAGGTAGCCCTCATATCTATAAAAACCATCTTTAGAAAACTTTTCACAATTTTTGAAGATTTCACCAAAGGTGTCATCTCCTTCATACATTTCTTTCAAGCAATCAAATCCAATCATTTTTGTTTCAAGCATAGAAAGCAAAAAGTGCCTCCTTGACAAGGCATCCGCAACAATATTTCCTTTTCCCTTTTTATAATAACATAAGGGAATTACTCAAGAAATTCTACCCATTTGGCATGCCTTTTGTTTAGTTTGCCTTGTCCCTTTAAGTATTTTAGGGACTCATGGTCACTATGGATCCCAAACTCCTTGGGATAAAGATAGTGTAGCCATATTTTCAACGCTCTCACTAAGGCATACAACTCCTTATCAATAACACGAAGAGAAAATGAAGAGAAAAAATAAATTTGAGTGAGTTGCATGAAGAGAAAAAAACCATCACTTTTTTTTTATTGGTGTCTCTTCAAAATGGAATAGAGAACAATAAATCGCTTGGCACATGGATAGCTTTGACCTTGGATTGAGAACAATAAATCAAACTTTTAGGTTCAGGCAACTCTTGGATAGCTTTGACCTTTTCTTCATCAACTTGAACCCTTTTGGAACTCACTACAAAATCAAGAAACACAACATGGTCTTTGCAAAAAATGCATTTTTCAAGGTTGGCATACAATTGTTCCTTCCTAAGCACACACAACACCGATTTTAAGTGTGCAACATGCAAATCAAGGGTTGTGCTATAAACAAGGATATCATCAAAGTACACCACCACAAATTTACCAATGAATTCTCTCAAAACACGGTTCATTAATCTCATAAAAGTGCTTGGTGCATTAGTCAAACCGAAATGCATAACCAACCATTCATATAATCCATATTTAGTTTTGAAAGTAGTTTTCCATTCATCTCCTTCTTTAATCCTTATTTGATTGTAACCACTTTTCAAATAAATTTTGGAAAAGAAACAAGCACCATGCAATTCATCAAGCAAATAATTAATTCTATGTATTGGATACCTATATTTAATGGTAATATTGTTTAAAGTTCTAGAATCGGAGCACATCCTCCAAGCACCATCTTTTTTTGGAACCAAAATTATCGGGACAGCACATGGACTCATGCTATCTCTTACCCATCCCTTACCAATGAGTTCTTCCACTTGTCTTTGGATCTCCTTGGTCTCTTGTGAGTTGCTCCTATAAGCTGGCCTATTAGGCAAAGAAGCTCCCGGCATGAGTGTTAATTGTTATTCATGAGTTCTTAGTGCATTGAAAATTTGTAAGAAAATAGCAATATGCCTCCAATTTATGGTTCTTTTTGTGCAAATTGTAAATATTTTCATTCTTGTGTGAATTTATAGAGTAGAAACTCCATTTTTGTGATCTAATGTTGAATTCAACCCAGTTTGAAGGCTTAAGAAGAGAAGGTGTAAAAAGAAGCTGATGAACTCGCTTAGTGAGGCGGATTGGCTAAGCGAACCTCATTCGCTTAGCGAGGCAGTTAGCTCGCTTAGCGAGGCAGTTAGCTCGCTTAGCGGATGCAAAACCATAGAAGAGGATAAGTCAGAGATCAGCACACTTAGTGCGCAGCCAGCTCGCCCAGCGAGGACGTTGTCTCTTCCCGTGCTTAGCGCACCCAAGCTCGCTTAGCGGGTTTTCACTTTCTCCCGCTCAGCGAGACATGCTCGCTGAGTGAGCCTTCATGTGTTGAGAATTCCAAGAGCCTTTAAAACACTTAGTTGGTGGTAAACCAAAGGTCACCAAGCTAGACACAGCTGAAGCTATGTGAAAACAGAGAGAAGAAGGCATAGAGGTTGGAGAGAAGACATTCTTCCTCACCCTTTTCCATTTTCTTACACAAAACATTCATTTTTATAGTTGTATGAAGCTTTTCTTGTAATGGAAGGCTAGGAACTTCATTGTTGGGGAGTATTCTACAGAACACTCTTAATGTAAACCTCTAACTATCTATTTAATGTTATTTTTTGGTGTTCTTTGCTTCTATCTGCACTTATTTTACATACTAATGGCTTGATCACCCATTTGTATGTTTAGTTAGGCTTTTGAGTGTTGGAAAATGATTTAAATCCTTAGAACTTGATAGAGCAAGCTAAGGGCCTGTGTATCTAGGAATATAATGCAGTAATCTAGTATGTTTTGTACAATGTGCATATTGCAACTCTTTTAGAACGAGTTTGTTGAGGAATCAAGAACAAAAGCTAAGAGAGTTAGGCTCATTCTTGTGAGGAATCATGGTCTGAGTATATACTCGGTGCAAGAGCGCTAGAATAACATTAAATAGAGAAAACCTTTTTATACGACAAAAGAAAGTTCAGTAGAAGGCTCCCCAACGCTTTTATCTTGATATTTATCGCATTTTTACAGTTTTGAGTTTATTTCCTAAAGTTGATAAATCGAATAGTTGATTGCAAAAAATTAAACCACCATTGAATCTTTATTTTATTTCAAAAGCTAAAAAGTGTTTGCATACTGAATATACATATTCTAAGTGAAACAAATTCCCTGTGGATACGATACTCGGTCTTACCGTTTAAATACTACTTGTGCAAATTGGTACCCTTGCCGATAGGCGAACAATGAGATCAATTTGATGCTCAATTACCCTCAATGGTGGCAACCTATTCGGAACACTTGATGGAAACACATCCTCAAATTCCTGCAAAAGAGTTTTCACACTAGAAGGCAATTCAAAGTTGTCAAAAGTGTTAGTGGTCAAAACATAATTTTAGCAAATCAACAAGTATAGGGGTTGTTTTCAATGAAACAACCCTTTGACCTCTCCTTTTGTAGCTATAAAATTCTCCCTCACTTCAAGTGTTTCACTCATCTTTTTCCTCTATTGTGTTTCCCTCTTTTTGTCCTCACATTTTGAACTCTCAAGTGTTTGTGTCTCTTTTTCTTTTTCTCTCTTTTCCTGAAGAATTTTCTCTCTCATTTTCCTTTGATCCTCACACACTTTTTGTGGACTCAATGGTTTGAGCACTATCTTTTTGCATTGATACGTGAAAGAGATCTTGTTGGTGAAACCATCATGATTATCCCTCTTATCAAAATTTTCATGGTCTCCCCAAGAGTATGTGGCTGGCCTCCATAGGAACAACATCACAAAGCACCTTATCATTATACTTTCCAATGGAAATATCCAACTCCACTTGCTTCCTTACTTGCACCTCTCTATCCTCACTAAGCCATTGAAGCTTATATGGCCTAGGATATGGTTTTGAGACTAAATTCAATTTAGACACAAGTCTTGCACTTGCCACATTGGTACAACTCCTTCCATCAATGATCACCATGCAAACTTTGCCATTGATCAAACATCTAGTGTGGAAAATGTTTTCTCTTTGAATTTCCTCCATAGACTTCAATTGATGGCCAAGTAACCGCCTAATCATCAATAATTCTTCCTCCGGTGTTTTCTCCACTTCCTCCTCATCATCTTTACTCTTTTCTCCCTTTTCAACTTTGGACTCACTAATGTACTCTCCATCTCTAAGAATCATGACTTTCTTGTTAGGGCACTCATATGCATATTGTCCTAAGCCTTGGCACCGAAAACACTTCACATCCCAGCTCTTTTTTTAGGATTGTTCTTGGAATTTTGGAGGAGTTTTTGATGGTATAGGTACTGCATTGGAGGTGGTAGCCCTTTTACTCTTGTCCTAACAACTAGAAGAACCATAATTAGTGGAACTGCTTTTGGCCACACCTTTCCTCTTCAATTGTTGCTCCACTCAGATTGTTTGGTGAAGCAAATCCTCCATTTCAACAAATTCCTACAACTTAACAACATCACAGATATCACTATTTAAACCATTAAGAAATCTAGCCATAGTTACCTCTTCATCCTCTTCTATCTTGGCTTGAATCTTGAGCACCTCCATTTCTTTATAGTATTCCTCAATGCCTTTGCTACCTTGGTACAACTTTTGAAGTTTGAATTTTAAGTCCCTAGTATAGCTTGTCGGCACATACCGCTTCCTCATGATCTTTTTCATCTCAACCCAAGTTTCCACCAAAGGCTCCTCATTTCTAGCTCTCTCCCTTTGCAATTTGTTCCATCACACAAGAGCATAATCTGAGAATTACGCAACTACTAGCTTCAATTTTTGGGCCTCCTTATAGGTGTTACATGAGAAGATATGATCTATCTTGAGCTCCCGCTCCAAATATGCCTCTGGATCACTTTTTCCTTTAAAGGGAGGAATGTTGAGCTTGACTCCTTCACTTCGGTTTAGCCTTGGACCACCACCATTTCCTTCTCTCCTTTCTTCTTTATGACATTCACGATTCTCTAATCGCTCAATTCTTTCATACAACTCCTTGTTGTTCTCTCTCAATAGTCTTTGCATTTTGTTGGATCAAGTGGCCTCGAAATAATTAAGAAGGGGGGGTTGAATTAATTATTACTAAACCTTTACTAATTAAAATTTACCCTTCTTAGGCTTTTACTATGTTGTTAAGAAAGTAAAGAACAAAAATATAAACTTAACCAAAAGTAAAAGCGGTAATTAAAGTGCACAGCGGAAATTAAAGAGTGTAGGGAAGAAGAAGTGATAACTGCTAAATAATTGTGAATTAATAGTAAAGAATTAGTCAAATTTTGGCCTGAAATTAATTATTTAGCAGTTATTTGTGATTAAAAGTTAGAAAATTAATTAAATTGAATTTTTGGTTGTAGATACGAAAATTGAAGTTACATTAAGCAAAAAGGCAACAGGAAGTGAAGAAAAAGAAGAGGTTTGAAGTAGGCCCAGCCCAACACGCGCACTAAGCGCGCGCCACGCGCTAAGCGAGTAAAGCAGCATAGGCGCTAAGCGAGGCGTTAAGCTCGAAGATGCAGAATCTGTTACGCGCGCTAAGCGCGAGCCACACGCTAAGCGCGTGATCCAACAGAAACACATGCTAAGCCTGCAGCGCGCGCTAAGCGCACGATCTGAACGCGATAAGCGTGAGGTGTCGCGCTAAGCGTGCTTATGAAGGCCCAAAGCCCACTTCAGCAGCTATAAATAGGGAGCTAGTCCAAGGGAAACAACACACCTTTCCTCAGAGCAATTCTCTTATCATTCCAAGCCTGAGCTCTCCCTTTTCTCTCTATATTCTTGTTTTTATTACCCCCATTCTTTCTTTCACCCCCAATTGTAAAGCCCTCAATGGCCATAAGTGGCTAATTCCCTAGCTAGGGCCTAACAGGCCTAAAAAGCCAACGATGTATGGTGTACTTCAAGAGTTATCAATGCAAAAGAGGATTCTAATTCTTTTCTTTTTATCTTGCATTTATGTCTTAAATTGCTTTTGGGTTTTATTCGCTCGAGAGAGGGTATTTCCTAGTAAGGATTTAAGAATTAATGCATGCATCAGTTTTAGGGGTTATACGCTTGGGAAAGGGTAACACCTAATAGAACATCTTAAGAAAAGGATCATCGGGTTAGCATTGCTAGGCATAGAATGATAACTCAATGCCCACACATTTAGCAACATCTAGAATTTAACCTTAATGCATTTTAATTATTGAATCTTCGCAAAAGCATTTGGGAGATAGGTAGTTAAAATAGGCTTGTCATCATGAGGCATCAGGGGCAAGTAAAATTAATAGATGTGGGTAGAACTAATACAATTGCATTGGTAATGAATATCATATTTACATGCATCGTAGGCCAATTGGGTTTGTCCGGTCTTGGCATTTTCATCAATTGTCTTTCTAAAACTATTTGATCTAGTAATAGCAATTTACTCTCACATTTATTCTTGTTTTTACTATTTATTCCTTACTTGCAAATTGAAAAGTATTCAATAAAGTGCAATAAAATCCCTGTGGAAACGATACTCGGACTTCCGGGGATTACTACTTAGAGCGATTTGGTACACTTGCCAAACACCTCAACAAGAAGACAAACACAAGAGTTTTATACTGGTTCGGCAACAACCCGTGCCTACATCCAGTACCCAAGCGACCTGCGGTCCTTGAGATTTCTTTTCAACCTTGTAAAATCCTTTACAAGCAAAGATCCACAAGGGATGTACCCTCCCTTGTTCTCTTTGAACAACCAAGTGGATGTACCCTCCACTTGAACTGATCCACAAGAGATGTACCATCTCTTGTTCTCAGTTACAACAACCCAAGTAGATGTACCCTTTACTTGTACCACAAAGGATGTACCCTCCAATGTGTTAAGACAAAGTTCTCAGGCGGTTATTCCTTTGAAACTTTGTGAAGGGGAAACAAAAGATATCTCAGGTGGTTAGTCCTTTGAAATCTTTTGTTTAAGGGAAAGGGAAGAATCAAAAGAATTCTCAGACTGTGTTGTTTTGAATTCTTTGAAAAGGGAGAAGGGAGACACAACAGAATTCAGGCGGTTAGTCCTTTGTTCTTTTGGAAAAGGGAGAAGAGAGACACAAAAAGAATTCAAGCGGTTAGTCCTTGGCGAATTCTTTTTGGCAAAGGAAGAAGAGAGACACAAAAGAATTCAGGCGGTTAGTCCTTCGTTCTTTTGGAAAAGGGAGAAGAGAGACACAAAAGAATTCAGGCGGTTAGTCCTTTGTTCTTTTGGAAAAGGGAGAAGAGAGACACAAAAAGAATTCAGGGGATTAGTCCTTGTCGAATTCTTTTTGACAAAGGGAGAAAAGAATGAAAAAGATGAATATCACAAGTTTTTGATCAAAGAACTTTTCTTGAAAGAAAAAGTTTTGAACAAAAACTTTTAGGAAGATGAAGAGAAATGAAACCAGAAAGTTCTATTGAAAGAAATGAAAGAAGATGTTGAAAGATAGAATGATTGAAATAAAATGATGGATCATTATTCAAATTCATGCCATGGTCACATATTTATAATCTTTTGATGACTCAAGTCAAAGTTTGTGACTCTTGGCAATTTCTTTTAAAACTAGTCACTTAGAAAAGTTGTGACTTTTGAAAGAATCTTCATAAACAAGTCACTTGAAGAATTGTGACTTTTGGAAATGAATTTTTCAAAAATAGTCACTGGTAATCGATTACCATTAAGGTGTAATCGATTACACATCAACAGATGTGACTCTTCATTTTGAATTTTGAAAATCTTAACGTTTTAAAACACTAGTAATCGATTACATGTTTACGGTAATCGATTACAACTTTGTAAAACAATGCTGGCTACTGGTAATCGATTACTACCTTCTGGTAATTGATTACTAGAGAGTAAAACTCTTTGGTAAAAGATTTTGTGAAAACTTCATGTGCTACTCAATGTTTTGAAAAACTTTTTTAATACTTATCTTGATTGATTCTTCTCTTGATTCTTGAATCTTGATCTTGATTATTCTTGAATCTTGATTCTTGAAACTTGATTCTTGAAAACTTCATTCTTGAATCTTTGGAATTTGCTTGACTCTTGATTCTTTGGCATCATCAAAATAGCCTTGGAAGGCATTGCTTCCACACATTTGAGCATTGAGAGCATCCAACAAGAATCTTTGTGCCCCATCCAATTGATATTCCCCACCACCAAACACATTCAAAATAATAATAGTTATAAAGAAAATAGAACCTCACCATACTCAAGTGTATCTCTCAAATATGACTTTTTTTTTTTATTTTGTACACTCTTGCCTTTTTCCACTCTAGAATTCTCCTTGAGTTCTAAAGCAGTTCAAGAGAAAGTTTACACAAAGTTCAACCACCAATTTGTGACAAGGAAAAGGCTTAGGGTTAGGCTAACAAAGGCTTAGAACAAGGACAAAAAATTCCAACAACTACACAATGGGATTTTTTTGAAGGAATTAAACTTCAGAATTTGGTAATTCAAACCTTCTAATAACCAATTAAATTACCTTCAAAAAAATTTTAAAGCTATTATAGCATGAACCATTCAGCCCAAATAATTTTTTAAAATAAGTTTCTGCCTTTTTTGTAACAAGAAATTAAAGGCCTAATTTTTGCAATGGTTTAGCCTCAATAAAAAAAATAGCATGAACAAGGTAATATAAAATGACAAAGAAGAAATTAGAAGGATGTTACCAAGAAATTTTAGCTCAAGCAGTCATGATAAACCCTTGAACCGGAGCTCTGATAACCAAAATGATGTAAACCCATTTGCACAAGGGTTGAGGATGGATCTTCAAAGGGTTTTTTTTACTAGTATGAAATTCAGAAAATGGAATGGATAAGGAAAAAGAAAGTGGCGAGTTTATGGAGGGCTGAATGGAAGGGATTTGATTCAAAGTCTGAATGTGTTTGGATGGAGAATGATGATGATAACGAAGGTGTTAGAGTGGGATTAAAGGCTGGTTTAGAATAATGAAAAAGGAGAATGAAGAAGGTAGTTGGAAGAATCACTCCTCTGAAATTGGTGTCACACACAAGGTGATGTTCCTTGATAAACCAATTTTTTGAATCACTCAAGTAACTAAGGAGATTCACTCTCACACTTTAGAAGGAAATTAAAACTCAATTCCAGGTCTCTTTTTTATTAGAAAATGCGCAGCCCATAAATAGGAATGACATCAAGTTGGTTACACAAGTGAGAAGATGAAATGATCACCAATAACAACAATTAATGGTGTCATTATACCTAATTAAAACTAGAATTAAGAAAAATGATCACCAATAACAACAATTGATGATGTCATTATACCTAATTAAAACTAGAATTAAGACACAAAAACATGTGGAAAAATGCTTAACTCCTGGTCAGCCAAGAGGCAGCCTTAAGCCTAGAGTTTCCACCTTATTAAACCTTAATTTCTTCAAATTAAAACAAGCCCATAGGTGGTGCAAATCCAAAGAGAATTGACATCCACTTTAACACAAGTTTGGGCCTTTATTTCAACTAACAAAATACTAATAAAACCACTCAACAAAGTGGCACCCTTTACTCTTCTTGGAACAGGGTGCAATTGACTATCTGAAGCTTCTCCACTTATAACTTGGGTCTAAATTCAAATAGCATGGTTAACACTTGTTGAAGAGCTTCCTTGGCCTTCTTTGTTCTAGCCCTTGTCATAGGTCCTCCAAGTCCTTCTAAAGGTTCCTTGCCCTTAGTCCTTGCCATGTCCTCATCAGTTTGTGTTTTTCTTTCTTCCTCACTCCATCTTGGTTATTCTGTCACTCCATCATGATGGTGCGGCTACGAAAGCAAAGGCAAGGTGCTCCATACTTGTGCGTGGTGGCCATGATGACAGTGCGAAGTGGAAGTGCAAGTGGCTGAGACGTCGAGTGTGTGTTTTTTCCATGAGACCGCGACTATGCGAGTGCGTGGTGGCTGCGACAACGATGAAGCGTGTGACCACGATGAGATTGAAGGGAGTTAGACAGAGTCACTAACTACTATTCTCTTTTGTGTTATGTTTTCCCTTTTAATCCTCTGCGACATGTATTCTTCTTTTCCTATTCTTTGTTTGAAGTTCTCTTTCATTGTTAAATTTTTAGGTTATTTTTAAATTTGTAGTCTAACTCTTTTGCTTACCTTGATGTGGCCAATCTAATGACACTCGACCTCATTGGTCTTCTCTTTGCGTTTACGTTTCTGCTATTTCCTTGTATGGAGAAATGCAACATCATTTCAAGTCTTGTGCATTTCCGAAACTTGCTTCAATTGTCAAATCCAAATTTATGCAATTGTTTTTATTTGTTTGTGTTTTTTTATATTTTCTGAATGGATAATCATGTTCATGTCCATTAATGGTTTGCATTTTTGTTAAAAACAATAAGTATTATTGTGGATAAATATTACTTAAAATCTTAGACTAATAATAGAATATGTGTATATGTGCAGGTTGCAACTATAAAAATTCACTTCCCTCTCCCTCTGCATTCATTCATGAGTGTGTATTATTCTGCATTCAACTGCAGAATCACAAATAGCCATTTAGTGAGGCATTGAGTGTTATACCTGCAACATGAGTAAGATCTGACTCCAACAAGTATAACAATTCTTAAGCGATAGATATAAGGTCAGTTAAAATATCTAAGAAACATCTCATAATATGATGATTATATTAAGAGTATCTTAGATGAATTATTGTTAAAGCTTATTATTTTGATTTATTTTAGGATTAAAATATTTAGTTATGATTTTATATATATGAATATTAATATATTTTTTAAATTGAGTAAACTCTTACGAGTTTATGATTTGATTCTATGAGTCGGGTTTACGAAGCCTAAACGAGTCTATGTAGAATCATGAGTCTAACAACCTTGATACTAAGTCACGATTCCATTTTAATAAGGAAACACATCATGAAATATAAACAAAACTAATAATCAACCCTAAGAGATGATCTATTAGATTCTAATTCCTCTTAATTACTTATGATACAATCAATATATTATTGGATATATTTTTGTATATTCTAACCATTATCAACGAGGATGGGCTTAATTGGTAGTGTCAATAAAAGATATGGTGGATTTAGTTCTTGTTAGTAGTAAGTCCTTTATTGGTAAGAGATCTCTGTAACCACTATTAGCTCCTACGGATGCTAGTGGCATATCTTGATTTTGGTATTGGGCAACCTTTCTCCCCCTAAATTTCATAGACCAAAACTAGGAGTTCAATTCTGTTAATAAATCTATTGGGCTCCATTTTGGGATATATTGTGGTGCACTGTATAAACACAAGTGATGTGTATAGTGCACACAAAATAGAAGAGAGGGAAGAATAAATTACTATATGCTATGTTTGGACGGAAAATTTTAATTGGGGAAAGTAATTTTATAAGTACAATTTAAAATTTTGGAATTTTAAAAAAGAATGTTAAACAATAAAAACTTAGAGTGTGTTTGGATGAGGCAATTTAAAATTCTAAAGAATTTTAAATTCTAAGAATTTCAAATGCTCTAATTTAAATTTATTTATTTTTAAAATTTTGTGTTTAGATTCCTTTATTAAAAGTCGAAGCTATCTGTTTCCAACGCGTCCACACGTGAGAACAAAAATGGCGAAGCTAATGGACAGAGCCATTGGTGGCGTCGTCGCGATTCTTGGAGGTCGTCATCATCATCTTGAACTCCTCAAAGTTGATGCACCCGTCGACGTTAGTGTGTGGAATCCATAGTTGAGGTTGAAGTGTGAAGAAGAGGAAGGATTATTGGCGGTGAGGAAGTCAATCTACACAACAACGCCTCTATGATTTCGCCAGAATGGCTCTCATCAACATCTTCGCTCACCCCTACGCTGCAGTTCGTTGTAGCTTTTTCCCATTTAATTCGCTTATTCCTTTCCCCGTTCTTATTCTCACTCCCATTCATTCAAGGTGTGCAACTTGTACTGTGGAGATGACGACGCTGATAAATGGGTCGACGCTCAAATTGGCCACTACATTGGAATTGGTACTCCCTTCTTCTTCTTCTCAATCTCACCTTTCATTCTCATTAGTCAACTGTTCTTGTTGTTGTTGCTGCTTCTGTAGATGCGCCTTCGTCTAGGATAGAGCAAATGCTAGAAGCTTAGGAGATTCACAGGAAATCCTACACTGTCGAGTTCTTTGAGCTTGATCCTTGCACGGTGAGCAAACAAACATCATCTTCAATTCTCTCTTCCATTGGAGCACGTTGTCGAGCTCGTCGGCGGAGATCCTGTCGTCGCCGTTGGCATCGAAGCGGTTGAAGACTGTCTCAAGTTCGTTCATGTCTTCGAAGTACGGAAAGAACTTGCTTTTGAGAATTTGAAATTCGCTCTCTCGAAGATAGAATTTGAAATTCTATTCTTTCAACTAACTAAAATCCTTTTTAAAATTCTAAAATTTTAAATTCCTTTTACTAAAATATCCAAATAGTTACTTTTAATAAAAAAGAATTTAATTCCCTATAAAAATACATTAACTAGTTAAATTACCCTATCCAAACACACTCTTATGAAATTTAAAAAAAGTGAAAATTTGACAATTCTCTTCTCGGCGCACACACTCACTTCACTCGCAATTCTCTCATGTTGCGATCATGCACTGTCACTCTTTCCCTAGCAACCTCAAACTCTCTCTTTGGTTTGTCTTCTTCACAATCTCAAGTTATATCTGGTTTTTCTCTTTCTCTTTCTCTCCTAGGGTTTGATTGGGGTTTCTTTAATTTCTAGGTTTGACCGAAGTTGAAATGGTGAATATCCTGTGATTCTTGTTATCATGTGTTATTCATGTTTTATGACTTGAGTTAAACCTGTACATTTTCCTAATTTAATAAGACAATTGACGATGTTCCTCTTATTATAGAAAATCAAAGTGATTAAGTTTTTGAATTTGTTGTTTTATGTGCAGCACCAGACTTGAACTCCTGTTCAATTCCTTTCTCATACGATCCATCTCATTTCATATCACTATATAGTAATTTTTGCTTGGCATTTTGTTCTACTTGCTTTACTAGTGCTAATTGCTGTGAGTTAAGATTATGAAACTAAATTTTTGGAATGAAGAAACTTTGCATTCATTCACAAACAACACTGAAGTTTCTTCTCCACAGTTTATATAAAAAAATTAAAAAGAAAAAAAAAACACCATGTGTCGGTCAACTTGACTCCTACTTGCTTTTATGTGTCATATTCGAACATTTTCAGGACCATGGTTGAGAAGAAAGTAGCCATACTTTTGTGTTGGACATCATATATATGTAGGAAAATAAAATTAATAAGTTCATAACGAAGCAAACAAAAACAAAAGCATTAAAAAAAACAAACGTAACTAGGTCTCTGAAGACTTCTCGCTCGCTGTGCGAAAGTATAGAGAAGAGTCAATGTAAGTAGACTTACCTTTGCATATGCAAAGAACTCGTTTTTGAATTGAATCCATGACCAACTGATCAAGACACAACTTTACTACTGGGTTAGGGAAGCAAACAAAATAAAGACATAAAAAATAATACTAAAACAAACACGAAAGAAGACAGATGGATGGATACATACAATACAAGGATGCAAATTAAGCAAATCTCATAATTGAAATTTAAAACCTGATTCCGACTATGTATAAGCCAAACTCCTGAACTCTATAATAGTACCATCCACAAATCAAGAGTAATAAACTTTGATGAAGTGAGAATTTTTGGAATCACAAATTTAAAGTAAAACTTATTACCATAAGAGTCTGCTTAAAATTTGATAACGTTCTAGCCAGAAGAATCTGCCTTGTTCTTGTTGGTCTGAATTTTTAAAACTAAAAAGAAGAAGAAAAGAGAAAACTCATAGGAGGGCACGCAGATGGAAGATAAGCAAGGCATGGAAACATTAGGAACTGAAGAAATTAAGAAAAAATATATTGTGAAGGTTTCAAAAAGAATATGATCAGAACGCTAGAAATTAAGGCTTTAGATAATTAAAAGAGTTAGGACAAAAAAGCCCTTCAATTATATACTCAATAATGGTGAAGAAGTTACAGAGGAAGTGCTGCGTTGCAAACATGGACACCATATACCCACAGTATTTTTACACCATGGTTGTGGATGATAATAAATTGCCGTGGACGGTCGAAGATTTCTCATACTGAAATGACAAGTTGAATTATTATCATATAAAAATATTGAAACTTAAGGATGAGTACACTGTCTATTGATTTTTCATAATAATTATCACAAAATTTCTTATGATAAAAACCTTGACTAATGACTATACAAACTAGAAGGTCAAAACTAATTCGTATAACTACTAACGAGAACTTCTCGTACGGTACACTCCCTGTATACATAATATATCATTATCAGTATTTCATTTACGTGACATATGTGGCACGCATTCACCGCCCAAGGGTTTAGAAAAATTATTATCAATAATTGACGGTTTTTTTTTATAAGAAAAAGACTTGCTATGTCAACCTAATATTCATTTTTCAGTTGCAGTGTCTTTTGCGCGCTATGACTTTTAAAATAATCCTTTTGGTAAGTTTCATTGATTCATAGCTATACTAAATTAGATTTTTCCACCGGGTAATACTGGACTTTTTCCATCACTCACAAAATTAATCACCATTGTACAGTACTTCATCATTTAGTTGGAGTCAAATGAGAAGCTCTAGATACCCTGGTTCCACCAAACATAATTACAAAAAAAAAATTCACAATAATTCTACGCGTACCAAATTCACGGAAACCATGTAACATTTCAAATCCTTTGAAAACATAAGATTTGTTGGGCGGTTAAGAAAAAAAAATCGCAAATTCGATCTCTCTATTAACAAAAACTAATAAATTAACAATTAAGTTTTGATAAAAATAATTTCAAATCCTCTTTAAAGAAAGACTTGTAATAATAAAGGCAAAAGGTGAGGAATTGCATGACTATAGCAATGACTACACTCTTTTCCCCGTTAAATCTTTTCTTTCCATTAACAGGTCACTAATCCAAGTAAAATTAAGTTTAGATTCCTTATACAAGGTTTTCAGTTTAAAATTTATGATAAAAAATACAGAGAAAAAGTGTCTCTTAAAAAATGATCAATCAAATTTCATCAACAAAACTAGTAAATACTTCCTTTGCAACTGTAATATAATATTGTCACTCAAAAAACTTTTATTCCATAAACAATGTGCATAAAGAAAAGATCAATAAGAAGCCTATTTGCGGAACTTCTGTAATATTTCGCATATGAAGGTAACAATCTGCATTAACTAAGACTTTTAGCAGGGTTACATGAAAAGCTCATTTTGTCATATTCATATATAACCTCGAAAAACTAATGAAGCTGCATATTCTCTGTTCTGTTTCTACCTTAGTCAGAGTATTCGTAGTTTATTAGCTAAAAAAAAGTATTCTTAGTTTCGTAACTACAGAGTATTGATCATATGATAGCCTATACAAATACAACTTTGCATTACTATTTTAATGTTCAGCACTTGTTGAACAGTTTCAATTTACAAACAGTAGCAATAACACACTTTTGTATGCCATAGCACGTGTAGCGATTGATTATTATCACTAATTACAATAAACCACAAAAAGTAAAGGCCAGGAAGAATGTCCACTACCATACATATCTTAATAATGACTTGGTAGTGAAACTTGCAAACTGTAAAACTTGGCACAAAATTAAACAATCATGAAGTTGTAAGAAGCATCATGCCCTTAAACTCCTGAAAATCAAGCTTGCCATCAAAGTTAGTGTCATAGGAGCAAATCATGGATGCACAATCCTTGCCACACCTTTCATCATCCCACATGCCAAGCCTCTTCAACACACACTCAAGCTCTTGGCTTGTGATGAACCCATCATCATCCAAATCAAACACCTTGAAAGCCTTGACAAGGTCCCTCTCCACTTCCTCAACCTCATCACTATCATCCCCCCCACTAGCCCCTAATTCCTTCTCCCCATTATTGTTCTGCTTCAACCTAGATTCATAAAAGAACAAGAACTCACTGAAGTCGAGGCTTTTCTTTCCCACCAAAGACTCCAATTCCTCAATGCTATAACCGAACCCTGTCTTCTCTAGCAGCATCTTCAACTCCTCAAGGCTCAAAAACCCATCGCCATTCATGTCCACCTTCTCGAAAATCCGCAGCAAGTCACTCGGTGTTAGTGGACACATTTTGTACACAAAACAAAAGGGTATTTGAATATAGTGAAGTTTTTTGTTTATAGTTAGTCAAACTCAAAGCTCGCAACAGTTATATTATATGCTCAATTGCTGATACATGTATGCAAGACATGAAGTGCTTATATATATACACACAAATATGCAGGGACCACTTTCTCTTATGTGTGCAGGAAATTGATTATCGTAGAATAATTCAATTCAGACTTATGATATTATTGATGATGTGGCTGAGAATGATGCAAGTCTGAGGCAATTTGAAGGAAGTTTCACAGCCTTTGCCTTGAAAGCAACTTTTCGGTTATTCCAAGAGGATATTTATGAGCTGAATTTTCTAGAATTATGAGTCTAATTGATCTAAGTCTTTAATTTTTACTGTTAAATACTTCCGTAATTTGGGTACAACAATACTGCCATTTTGTATGTATGTTTGTACTGTAGATGGTTTTTTTCTCTAGGGTCACTTTGAAGTTGATTTTGGACTGGGTTTTGTAAATACGGGAATTTAACCGACAAAGTGTGCATTCAAATGCGTGTTCAGTGCGTGTGTGGTGCAATTGTTCCGGACTTATCTAGATGTTACACGTGTCAGATAGACGTAGACGTGGAGACTTCTGGAGACAGACATTACTATATGCCCATACACCAAATATTGTGTGCTATCTTTGGTTTTTTGCTATAATATTCTCTTTCGTTCGTTATTTGTGTTTAGAAATTACTTTTTTGTATAATTTAACTGTAGATTTGTTTTTGTATAATGTAATTGTAGAATTGAATTGGAATCTGTTAATAATGTAATGATGTTTCATATCATCATTTAGTTTTAAATTGTTATATAATTAAAATTTATTATTGACTTTTCATAATAATTACTTTAAAAAATATAACTAAAACAGATCTTTTCTTATATGGCGGTATACTGTAAAATATATTAAAAGTGTACAATAGAGGATCCAAGTCCAATTATATTAAAAGTTATTTCTAATTAATTGATAGAGTAAAAATATCTAAATGGAAACAAATGGAAGAGTGTACTAAAAAAATGATATAATATTAAGAAAAGGAGAGAGAAAAAAATCAATAAAAAAATATGGTAAGAAAATATTATAGAATAATATAATTTTCCTAACAGTTTTAAGCGTTTTGTTCCCGTGCTAATGTTTTTCAGGCGTCCTGTGGCATCTTTGAAGGGATAAGTCTCTTACTTCTTTAGTAACAAAGAAAAAAAGAAAGTAATCTCATAATGGCAGACTTAAATTATATTTTCACATGATGATAAAAAAAATTATATTTTCACAAAAATCATCTCATTTATTCTAATTGAATCCCTAGCCTCCCCGATTCTTGCTTCTTCACCCATCGTCCCAAGTCCAAACTTTAGATACATATTTCCGATATAAACAAAATTAATTAGTTATACATTAATTTAAAAAGTTAATTCTCATATTTAATTTTATTGAAGGATTTAATTCTGTCATAAATTAAAATAATTCTGACGGATTTTACTGACGGAAAATATATCCGTCGAAAATTAAAATTTTCCTAAAATAAAACCATTCCAGCCATAGTCAGTCCCTCATTCCCGTTGCTTTCTCCTTGAGTAGACCCTTGCCGTCGTCGCCCTCTGTTGCCGTCGCGCTGTGTCCACCACCCTCGCCGTCGCGCTTTGTCCATCGCCCTTTCCGTTGTGCTCTGTCCACCACCCTCAGTCATTCACCTTCACTTTGTCTAAAAAAACACACAGAATGGCGCGTCCCGGTCCCTGTCCCTGTCCGTTACAACCTGCGTTGCTTTTGGGCTCACCGTCTTTTCCCAACGCCATTGCTTGGTCTGACGACAACCTCATTGCCGTTGCTTCCGGTCACCTCGTTACCATTCTGGTACCAAATCCATGCCTTCACACCAATTTAAAAGTGCTATTCACTTTTTTTTTTGTTAGATAAGTTTGTTTATTTGGTTTTTCTTTCTTCTTTTTCAGAGACCGGACTTGCCTATTGGTGCGCCGCGAGGCGTGATTAAAGTCTCCCCGAGTGAGCCTCTTCCCATAGGGTTTGTAGAAAGAAAAGGTACTGCCATTACTGCAACCTTGTAAGTTTTGAAGATTACTTGTTAATAGTAGTCATGAGTCTTTTACTATGGCTGCTAAGGGCATTAGTGATTTCTATGAGCTATTTTATGCGTCCTATCTATAGTAGGAGTGTATTTGTGTGCTGTGTTTGTTACGTGTTGGACACCTGTTAGGAAGTCTCACATCGTCAGTCTCGATTCTTGGGGTGCAACTTATATATGTGTTGGACAACTTCACTTAGTGCCAATTGATTTTAAGCTGAAATTTAACATGGTATTAGAGCCTATAACCCATCTTGGTTCTTGGCTATTCTAGTAGGCTTGCCTGGTTTGGCTGGGATGAGGGGTTTTTTAGGAAGTCCCACATCACGTACCTTAGTTCTTGGGATGCAACTTGTATATTTCTTGGGCAACTTATAAGTGGAGGTACCCTTCACTTCATGAGCTAGTTTTTGAGGTTGAGTTGGGTCTAAGATCAAATTCTAAGATGGTATCAAAACCCTACAGGTTGTTTGAGATGTCTAGTTCTCAGTTTGAGCTTTGTGTTGAAAATCCCACATTAACTAGTGATATGACTCTAAATAATGTATATAAGTGGGTTTAACTTCAACCCTCACCTCATGAACTAGGTTTTGAGGTTGACTTAGGTCCAAGTTTAAATTATAAAATGGTATGAAAGCATATTCTAGTGGTTGTTATTGGGCCTGTTGTGCCACCCATTATTGATCATCTATAGATACTTAGTCCTACAAACTTCATGCTTGAGATGCCCAACCTTCCGTGTGAGGGGTGTTTGTTGGACATTCCACGTTGACTGATTATATGCCAAAATAGTACATATAAGTGGGGAGCCACCCTCATTTTATGAGTTAACTTTTGGGGTTGAGTTGGGTCCAAACCCAAATTCTAAGATCATGTGACATTATTATTATGAATCTTGTGCTTATAGTTAAAAATTTCATGTAGTGTTAACATGACTTTTATGTGTTGGAATTGAGATGTGCACAGATTTACTCTCTGGATGCCTCCTGCCGACGGCTTTGTATCGGGATGATAAGCCTGTTGCCCGATCAATATCATGGTCTCCGCTTGGCATGGCTGCAAATTCAGGGTATAAATTTTAGTTTTCCTAAATTCAGGGCATGGCTTCTCGAAGTAAACTATTACACTAGGCAGTCCTAATCTGCAAAATCAGATATTCGGAACCCAGAATCACCATTTCATGTGTTTTTTCTTCCACCATTTTGTTGTAGTAAAGTGTTATCAAATGGCGGCCATGGCGGAAAAGCGTGGCGGATTTTTGAAAAAACGCCACCGAATAGCGGTGGCGTTGCGGGTTGCAAATGGCGGCGCCATGGCGGAATAGCGGGAAAGGCGGAATAGCGGCCTTTTTTGTTTTTTTTCGTGGTAGGTGTTGGGCTGACCCGACCCAACCCTACCTGGTAATATATTTCAAAAGCGCAGCAGCACGACCCCGCAGCAGAAACAGAACAGCAGCACGACCCTGCAGCAGCCACCAGCAGCGACGACCGGCAGCAGCACGACCCCGCGAAGCAGCGACCAGCAGCACCACGAATGGCGGTGACGAACGGCAGCGCGAACGGCAGCACGACGCACGGAAGCACGATGGCGAAGACAAACGAACGTGGACGACAGAGTGGTGTGTTTTCTTTTTTTGTTTTTTGTTCTTTTGTTTGCTGTTTGACACTCATTTTTGATGTCTGCAGCTTTTTTTCACTTTTCTATTTGACACCCATTTTTTATTTTGTTTTCTGTTTGACACCACTTTTTTAGTTTATTTGAATGCAATCCATTGTTTTTTCAATTTGAATGAGTTTATTTGGTGTTGGTACTTGATAATTTTTAATTATATATATATGTATTTTTTTTTGTTCGCCATGACATCTGTCATTTTCCGCTACGCAATCTGCCATATTTTTATGGCGGATTTTTGGCTTTCCGTCATGAACCGCCATTCGCCATTAACAACATTGGTAGTAAGACTCTATGTACCTCCTAGAACTAGAAGGCAACGATAGAGTCATAGTCTTTTTGGTACTTATTGAATTGCTCTTGTAATTCTGGAGTAGGGGTTGTGTTGTGGCTAGGTAAGACTATCTTTGAAATGGTGATTCTAGGTTTTGAATCTCTGATTTTGCAGATAAGGACTACCTGCTGTCATAGTTTACTTCTAGCAGCATCACAGTTTGTCCATTCATGAAAAATGTTTTTTTTTTTTTTTATGGATTTAAAGATTTAATTTGCTACAGGTGCTTGATAGCTGTTTGCAACTCTGAAGGACATGTGAAGATTTATCGTCCACCTTTTTGTGATTACTGTGCTGAATGGATTGAGGTATGTGTGGTGGAAGTGGTTAACACTGCAGAGTTGTGATTGATGCCATCAACAAACTTGATTTTGAAACTGTAAACTATTGGATTCAACTATGATAATTTGGATAGGACTAAAACTACATATGGCTCTATATTTTCCTCTATATATTAAATCTATAGTACATAGATGACAATTATATAGAGCCAACATTTCATTGGAATAGGACCAATGCGGCTTATTGTGACACTTTTGACATGTGCTGGGGAAAGTATGTAATAGTTGTGACATGTTTATGGGGAGGCAATATTTTCTGATATGGGCATGGAAAAAATATGTAAGCATATAACTGGTTTTTGTGTAAATTGTTTTCATCATTCACTGGTAAAATCATGTATTAATGAGAAATGATCAATATTTCTTTACAAATATTGTGAATTTATTTAAATTATGTCATTTTTAAAAAAAAATTAATGTTGATGTATTTATGCTGTATTGTATCTTTAATTTTTAAGAATTTATGATATTCTGTATTTGTGTCGTATCATTCCTATGTTGTATTATGTATTTGGGCTTCATTCTATTTCCCATGTATGGATTTGTGCAATATAAAGAAATGAATATTTTTAATACTATGTGTACATTGTTGTAAGTAAATATGCCATTCTTCGTATTCTGTTCAGGTGGTGGACATAACTAAAAGTTTGTATGACTATTTTCAATGTACTGAGTTTCGAGGTACAAGGTTTGCTTCATTGGATGTATCTGATGTAAGTTATCTTATTCATCCATGTTCTTGGCTTTTATTGGTTTTCTTTTTGTAAATATCCTTCGGGTGAATTAGTTAGCAAGACAGGTCATGCTTGTGATCTGTTTCCTCTTTATTCCTTATTTATCAACGTCTGACATCATCCATTAGCTGCCAGTAGAAAAGCCAAGATAAGCTTATAGCATGTGAAAGACTGTTTTAAGGGACACATGTGAAGTGTGCATGAACTAGTTTTATATTACTTATATTATTTATGTACCTAGTTTAATGTGCATATATACAAGCATTTGTATATTATATTTGTGCATAAATTTTGTTTCTCCCTTATAGGCAATTAAGTTTTATCGCTGTTTCAATGTTTGTGCAATGGCATTTACTGGATCCGGAGATTCTAATGACGGACTTTTATTGCCATCAAATTGTGAGCATGAAAATGCTTGCTCTAGCCCCTAACCTTAGTTATCTTTACAACATTTTTTCATGCAAATCAGGTGTTAAGTTCTACTGGAAAAAATTCATTAAAGAGCCATCTAAAACATCCCTATGATTTGTGTTTATTTGATTGTTAGGTGACTAATATTGTATTGTTCCTTCAGAAAAATTCATCAGATCAAACAGATTCTATGTATGAAGAAAATGGGACATTGTTAAGTGCTGATCAATATGCTTCGCGTAGTGCAATGCTATGTTCACTTGTTGTTTCATGGTCTCCCTTGCTGCGTTTAGCATCTGAATTGTATCCAGTTTGTGATTCTGTTAGTCTGCTTGCTGTTGGCGGGAAGTCTGGTAAAATTTCTTTATGGAGATTTCACCCAACAGATTGTTATACCATTGAGGACAGAGAAGTCCCAACTACTGTGAAGTTTGTTGGTCTTCTTCAGGCACACAATTCATGGGTTACAACTATAAGTTGGCTGTTGTTTGCTTTTGATTCTTCGAATCCTCAAATTTTATTAGCTTCCGGAAGCTCTGATGGGAGGTGAGTTAAGTATACTTCTGCAAATGTGTTATATCTGTGGTCAATCTGTTTTTATTGTTTTATCTTGTTAAGCTACTGATTTACACATGGATCTTGTGCCCGATTTTTTATTGGTGCTTTATCTGCATCATTGTAGTAAGGATTGGAATGCACTCAATGATACCCAATTTTTTTTATCTATGTGAGAAGAGAGAAATAAAGATTTTATATTCTGAATTTGCTTTAGCTCATTTACCACTCAGTCAAGTGATCTATTTATAATAGGAATAATGAATAACTACTATTTTCAAGAGAACTACTTCCTAAGATACAATGAACTCAGCTTAACACAATTACTAAGCTACTTTAAAAAGTAATAATAAAAAATGCTCTTATTTCCAACACTCCCCCTCAAGCTGGAGAATAGTTGTTTTCCATTCCCAGCTTGCATATAATTATTTCAAAGTCTGAATTGCAATCCTTTGGTAAGAATTTCTGCAAGTTGACCTCGTGAAGGTACATATGGTGTGCAAATCCAACCACAATCAAGCATTATGTACTCAGATAAACACAATAGCTGAGCTACTTGGAAAGTAATAATCATTAAATGCTCCATTTCCGGCAATCTAATCAAAATTCATCTGGTTTCTCCTTATCTATATAATAATCACTTTGATATTAGCAATATTGATATTACTTGACAGGAAAAGGTACTTTCAAAAATTGATATGATAATATGTTAATTCCAACTATTTCTGGTCTTTTTGATATTAGTGTTCAATAACCTGTTCTTGGGACACATGAATGTTAACATTTATATCCTACATATATTGAATGCTTTGAAACTTGTCTCGTTAACTTGAAACTGAAAATATGTCTTTCATTCTTGCCATTCATCCATTATAACTGTTCAAGCATTCTAAATCTCTTAGTTGTCTCACGAAAATAGATATTCATGCCTTGATTTTAATGCTTCTTAAAGGAAGAAGCTAAACTTGTCTTTTATTACGTAAGGGCAGAGAAAGATTATATGATGTTTGATTAATCAACTAAATCACTCATGGTTTACCCTATGTATGCTTAGAAGATCAGATGTTGTAGACTAATCCCTAGAAAAATCCACTTTCAAACTTTTGACCTTGATATCATTCATTCAAGAATCTCACATTGGCAAATGACAGTGCATTTCCCTCATACTCCTAATTGGATTGACTTTTTGTGGTGTATTACATTTTGTGCCTAATATCTTAGTTTAGCTGAATGTATCATGTATGTTCTTTGCAGTGTGAAGATTTGGTTGGCTGACAATGACAAATTGCTGAAATCATCAAAAGTGGATCAAACTTCCTTCTCATTATTGAAGGAGGTACTTGCTATGTGTATTTTCAGCATCACTTTTCATTTCTCACTCTTTATTGTGAATAATTCCTTTATGCAACTTTCATTCCAAAATAGGTTATAACTGTCAATGCTGTCCCAGTTTCTGTACTTTCAGTAACCACACATGTTCAATACCCTTCCAAGATGCTTTTAGCCACGGGCAAAGTTTCTGGTTCATTTGAAATATGGCTATGTGACATATCTTCTGGGGAATTTGATAAGCTTGGCTCATATAATGCACATGATTTGGTTGTAAGTTTTTTTTCCCTCTTTTTATTTTTATTTTTTTGGGTGATAGTTGGAAAAAAAGGCCATATTCCTATGCTGATTTCTGCATTTTTTTAAATTTCTCAAGGTTACAGGTTTGACCTGGGCATTCGGTGGAAGATTTTTGTACAGCTGTAGCCAGGTTATAATCTTTTCCTTAGGTGATTTGACCATTTTCCTATCAAAGTATGATTGAATTTAACTACATGGCAAAAAAGAAAATCATAGTTATGTGGACATAAATATGTTGCATAGTCCTTACCAAGTTTCCTCACCATTTGTATCTTCTTTTTTATTTTCTACCTGTGTTTAAACTTGATTTGTTAATTGTCTTGATTATGGATTCCAGCTGGGTCCTTGCTGATTAGAAATTAGAAAGATAAAAGGAAAGGGGTGGTAGAAATACAGAAATTTTTTGGAGAGAATTTGGAAAGTTACTTAATTTGTGATTTTGTATTTCTGAACTGATTCCTAAGGTATCTGACTACATAAGTTCCACATATAGCTACAGAGACATTTGTCAGATTTGTAAGTGTCTGAAGTCTGTTACAACAAATTCCAGAACCTTAGAAGTTAGAACCTTATATAACTAACTGTGGTTAACTAAAACAGCTTTACGACTGGCATTATGCATAACATGAGCTACACAAAACTCTTCGACATCATGTAAGATATACTCCATAATTGCCCCCCCAAAGTCAGGTTGGGTGAACAAGTGCAAGCTTGTCAAACACTATTTGTTTCTCGTGAAGGGACAACAAATGGCAAAGGAGTTAGAGCTTTAGTAGTAAGAATATTTGCTTATTAGTCTGGAGATGGATCATGGTACACTAACATGCTTTTATTTAGTACCTTTCTGCACATAAAAAGTGCCCAATTTTGTATGCTTTGTCCTGGAGTGACGAACAAGATTGTGCGAGAGACTGTACTAAGGTTGTCACAGTAGATCTTTGGAGTCTGAAAAAACTCAGAAGAGATTGAATCCATAGGATTTCAGCTTCAGTACTCAGCCTCAGTGCTGGACTGGGCCACTAAATTCTGTTTCCTGGGCCACCACAAAATTAAATTGGGGTCAAGATATATACAAGCACCTAAAGTGGACATCTTATCATTCATCTATATATGAGGCCTAGTTTTCATCACAGAATGCAATAAGAGGTGGCTGTTGAGCAGGAATAATTTGAATTAGTGGACCATTGTTAACTGTTCCATTGTCTCAGTATTCTCTTCACTGCTTTTGAGTGTTTGTCCAATATCTGGGACAAAAACTGACCTGCTTTGTTCACTGCAAAGCTAATTTCTAGTCTAGTAATAGTGGCATACTGTAGTGTCCCCACTAGGGACCTGTATAAAGTTGGGTCTTCCAACATAACTGGACCC
This sequence comes from Glycine soja, assembly GCF_004193775.1. NCBI lineage: Eukaryota > Viridiplantae > Streptophyta > Magnoliopsida > Fabales > Fabaceae > Glycine > Glycine soja. Next base: position 29,340,948 of record NC_041015.1, on the reverse strand, counting down.
AAAACAGGACAGTTTGTTGTTGCCCACCATAGGGGTAAAGATGCCTTTTGCCTGTCATCTTGGCTTCCACTAGTAAGTCTTGGATATACTTGGATTGGGATAGAAGGAGGGAGCCATCGCGGAGATGCTGAACCTCAATCCCAAGGAAATAGTTTTGAGAATCCACACACTTGTCCCTTATGAAGATGGAGTAACCTAGGAAGACACATCCATTTGATCTGAAGGACATTTTATTTGGATTATAAGGTCCAAGTCTGAGAAATGGAAATCAAGTGAAGCCAAAACACCTTTAAGAATGTGTAATTAGGATATTGATTATAAAGTTTGAAATATGGGGATTGTGATTGAAGTGCAGAAGAGGGCAGTCTGTTAATAAAATTGCAGTGAGAATTGAGAAAGGCATGGTACCGAAACTGCAAGGGAAGCTTAGCATGAGCCCGGAGTAGGATAGCTGTTTCTACTATAATTATGTGTTTCCTTTTTACTGACTCATTTTGAAGATGAGTGTAGGGACAATTGAGTCTGTACAATTTCCAAAACTGAACGGAATGGGACAAAACTCCCCACCCCAATCTGTTTGAATGGCCCGAGTTTAGTGTTAAACTACAATTCAACTGTAGATTTAAACTAAGGAATTAGTTGGAATGTGTCAGATTTGTGTTTTCAAAAGATAAATTTGCATGTGAGAAAATAATAGTAGCCACTAGTGACCCAGTGGTGCTCCCCATAAAATCAGTAAAGACTAGTTCAAGAGGAGCACTATAAACAGTAGTTGAAGCAGTGGAGGGCGGTGTGCCTTACCAAAACAATATGAAGAACAACAATCATTCGAAGTTTTATTAGGTATTGTCATGTTACAAGTTTTGAGAGTTCCCCATAAGGCATCATGATGGGAATGACCTAATATATAATGCCATACGGTATACATGCTTACTGTTCTAGAATTTGAAACTCTCAACTCATTTCATGGTTTCAACTGGTTAGTTTTCATAATGAAGCAAAAAGTTGTCATCAAGAATGACTAGTTTTATGTTTAACTTAACTGGAGAGTTTTAAAGCAAGAATAGATAATTAGATTATGCATTAAACTTTTTACAGTCTAAAATACAATAATACATTCAGCAAGATGTTGCATGTCCCTCTTTCATTTTTCTTGTATGGTTGCCAAGATATCTTTTAATTTTTATTGGTGCTTTTGATGTGCATTGATTAGATGTATTTATGATGGATGAATTGCTGTTTAAATGTTGATAGGATAATTTAGTGAGGAGCTGGATTTTGCATGAGAATCGTCTTGATGAAGTAACTCTCGTTTCTGATATGCCTCATGACAGTTCAATCTGCGTATGTTGTTACTATCCTTTTTAGTTTCTATCTCCTTTTCAGTATGATCTTTGTTTTTTTCCTACTATATCATTTTTTTTTTCTTGCAGATTTCAAGAGAGGCATTTGATTCATGTTTTGGTGTCGCAGTGTCCCCTGGAAATCTTGTCATTGCTACTGTATGATATTTTCTTTCCATTTTAGCTTTTGCATTTGTATATCAATCCTTGAACTATTCATATATTTTAATGCATCAAAATGATGTGGTTCTTAAATACCCAGATATTGTGTATTAGAATGCCACATATGTACAACTTGTACTGATTAACATATAATACAATATTATTTTCGCTGAGTGAAAAAAAAAAGAATGCCACATATATCTAGGAAACTAAAGAAAGGGATAAATTCACAAAGTTTGTCAGTAGTAACTTATTATTTATTCCTTTATTCTTTGTAGCTAATAGGTGACTTTGTAGTTCACCATTGATTCTTTAACCCTACTTAAGAGAGGGCCTACAATTTATGTTAATCTTAAGTTCCAACCTGCTAACTATGTTTAAGTTTTTTCAAAGAAGCATTATGTTGAATGGGTTGATTGATAATTCTCAAATTTAGAAGGAATAATATTTTATTTTTCTCATCAGAATTATGAGGTCATTGGACCTATATGTACATGAGTCTGCTGGCTATTTTAGGATATATGGAAACTAATTCTAGGGAGACAAATCCTTATAATTATGGGATTTATTCTAAATACATAATCCTAGTATTAATAGCCATATACAGCTGTGATAGAGAATAAAAATACAATCAGGGATAAAATATAAACTTTCCTAAAATACACACTAAGTAACACGATTTTGACACTCCCCCTCAAGCTGGTGAATAAATGTTCTCCATTCCCAGCTTGGATATAATTCTTTCAAAGTTGATACAGTTCAGCCCCTTGGTGAGTATATCTGCAAGTTGATTTTGAGTGGACACATATGGAGTGCAAATCAAGCCATTGTCTAGCTTTTCTTTGATAAAATGTCCACCTCAATATGTTTGGTTCTATCATGTTGCACTAGATTGTGGGCTATACTAATTGCAGATTTATTGTCACAATATAACCTCATAGGTTCATCCCACCTTATCTTTAAGTCTTCCAATATAATCGTCAGCCATAGAAGTTCACATATTCCTTGGGCCATTGCTCGTAATTCTACTTCAGCACTTGATCTAGCTACTACACTTTGTTTTTTGCTCTTCCAAGTCACCAAGTTTCAACCAAGGAAAGTGCAGTATCCAGTAGTTGATCTCCTATCCACAACTGACCCAGCATAATCTACATCCGTATATGCTTCAAGACTTACAATCTTGTTTCGTTTGAACAAAATCCCTTTTCCTGGAGTCCCTTTTAAATATTGAACAATTCTAAGGGCAGCTTGTAAATGTGCTTCCTTTGGTTGGTGCATAAATTGACTAATTAAGCTTACAACAAAAGCAATGTCTGGCCTAGTATGGGATAAGTAAATAAGTCTGCCCACAAGTCTCTGATACATTTCCTTGTCCACGGCAATATCCTCCTCTGCACTTCCTAACTTGATGTTTGGATCAATTGGAGTACTTGCTGGTCTGCAAGCTGTTTTACCTGTTTCTTTAAGCAAGTCAATGATGTATTTTTGTTGAGATATGAAGATTCCTTTTAGAATGAGCTACTTCAATTCCCAAAAAATATTTAAGTCTCCCTAATGTCTTAATCTCAAATTCTGTGGCAAGGCATTGACTTAACTCTTGCTGCTCCCTTTTGTCATCCCCAATTTCAGGTCCAAATGTCATATTCGGAAGCATTAGAGGCTCATCTTCCTCTATTACATTCTCCCCCTAAAGATGAGGTTGCTTGAAGTAGCTTTCTTGTTCGTTGAATGTGACATCCCTTGACACATAAAATCTTCTTGATGGAGGGTGAAAGCATTTGTATCCCTTTTGTGTGATTGAGTACCCTAAGAATACACACTTGACAGCCCTAGGATCTAGTTTTCCCCTTTCATTACTATGAACATGTACAAAGGATACACACCCAAATATTCTAGGTTGGAGTTTTTTTTTTGCACAGCAAAAATACTTAATATTATAAATATGGTTCAGCACTAGATGTACTAAAAAGTACAACATATATCATAGGCAGTGGGAGTCACTGCCCAATAAAGGGATAATACAATGACAGAATATGTCAACCCCCCCTAGAAAATCCCTCCCTCAAATTAGATGACCATTGGTTGAAGTGGACATTAAAGTCCTTCTCCATACATCTTAACCACGACCAGGTATGGAATAGAGCCTCGTCCATGACTTTTTCGGGAGAAAAGAGCTGGTTGTTGAAGACCATACTGTTTCTATGCTTCCAAATGGTCATAGGCAGAGCTATCCAAAGAGCTTCCCATCTTTTATCTGTGCTTCTTTGCAAATTCCAGTGTGAGAACTGCAAGAAATGATTCTTTGGATCTATAGGGAAAGGACCCACCCTATTGACCCAGCTCATGGCCTCCCATCAAAGGATCCTAGTTTTTGAACAGTTGAACATAACATGACTGGTAGTTTCCTCTTCAGAATCACATAAAGGGCAGGTATATGATGGCAGGTCCACCTGTCTTCTTCTCAAATTAGCCCTGGTAGGTATCCTATTTTTGAAAAGTCTCCATGAAAATGCCTTTGCTCGAGGAGGGATATGTAAAGACCAAACTATCTTCGCTGCACTGTCATCAGGAACCTCCCTGTCATGCTGCTGCAACAGTCTATATGCTGACTTTGTAGAATAGACACCGTTAGGGTCAGGTTTCCAAGTTAGAGAATCCCCACTGGTCTGGATAATTAGAACACTATCAAGCTCTGCCAGGAAATCTGCTGCCATTTGGATTTCATGGTCGAAAAGATTCCTCCTCCAATTTAATTTCCATTCCCACCTCTCTGCTACCAGAGTCCCCATTGAATTGATAGTAGAGGATTGTTGTCCACTGATATGATACAAAGTGGGGTATTTCTGTTGAAGGGTCAGATTATGATGTAGCCACTTATCCTTCCAAAAACTAATTTTATCTCCCGATCCCAGCTTCCACTTCAGGTGATTGCAAATTGTGTTGCTCTGCTGCTGCTTGAAGATAACCTTGAGGTCTTTCCACCAAGGAGAGTCTAAACTGCAGTTCCTATCAGAAATCAAATCCCTCCAACCACCATATCTAGACAATAGAATTCTGGCCCACAACTGATTCTGATTATTTTCCAACTCCCACCCCCATTTAGCAAGCAAAGCCTCATTGAATTTAATCAAATCTTTGATCCCTAACCCACCTTTACTCTTAGGTAGGCAGACTATGTCCCACCTCACCCAGGGAATCTTGGTGGAGTCTTGGAGGCTGCCCCATAAAAAATTCCTTTGTATAGATGTAATCTTTTGCACCACAAGCTTAGGAATCTTGAAGAAGGATAGCAAATAAATGGGTAAGGCTTGTTAAGACTGAATTAATGAGGGTTATTCTACCCCCCATTGATAGATTTCTTTGCTTCCATTTTGTAAGTTTAGCCTCGAATTTGCTAATAATGGGCTGCCACACAAACCTACTTTTAGAGCTCACCCCTACAGGAATTCCAAGGTAAGAGAATGGAATATCCATTTGACTACAATTGAGAGAAAATGCTGCCTCCCTACACCAGTCCTCCGATTTGCCCAAACACCCAAATTTGCTCTTATTGTAGTTTATCTTAAGACCAGAGACCAATTCAAAGCTTTTCAGGATACACTTTAGAATTTTAACATTATCATTAGTGGCAGCCCCAAAGAACAAGGTGTCATCAGCATATTGAAGAATATTAACTTCCTCTTTTTTCTTTCCCACTTGGTAGCTGCTGAAGAGATTTTTTTCTACTGCAGATCTCATCAATCCAGTAAGGCCTTCCACTACTATATTAAATAACAAAGGTGCAAGAGGATCACCTTGCCTTAAGCCTCTCCTAGGAACAAATTCCTGAGAAGGACTTCCATTAATTAAAATGGAAATAGATGCAGAAGATAAACAAACATTAATCCATTTCCTCCATTTTTCACAAAAGCCCAGCCTCAACAGCATATAATCTAAAAAACCCCAAGAAACCGAGTCGTAAGCTTTTTCAAAATCCACTTTGAAGACCATGCAAGGTTTTTTCTTTAATTTGGCCTCAGCTATGACTTCATTGGCAATCAATACACCATGGAGAATGTGCCTCCCCTTCATAAACGCTGTTTGCCTTTCATCAATAAGATGAGGCAGCACAAGGGCCAGCCTTTTAGCCAGAATTTTGGCCACAATTTTATAAGTACAACCAATGAGAGATATGGGCCTATAGTCATCAAGGGATTGAGGGTCTTTGATCTTTGGGATGAGAGCTATAAACGAGGCATTGCTGCCTTTTGGAAAGGAGGCATTAAAATAAAACTCATCCATGAACCTTATAAGGTCAGGTTTCAAAGTCTCCCAAAAAAGCTTAATGAAGTTGAAATTTAGCCCATCCGGACCAGGGCTTTTGTCCCCACCGCAGTCCCACACAGCTGATTTGATCTCCTCTGCTGAAAATCTAGCTACAAGACTTTCCTTTTCTCTTTGAGGAAGAGAAGGAAATTGCACCCCATCTAGAGTTGGCCTCCTAATGTTCTCCTCAGCAAATCTGCTGTTAAAGTAATGAACAGCTGCAGATTTCACACTTCTAGGATCCTGCACCCAAACTCCATTTATGAGAAGCCCTTGAATAGCATTTTGACTCCTTCTGTAATTAATCAATCTGTGGAAATAATTGGAGTTGCTGTCCCCTTCTTTTAACCACTTCACTCTAGCTTTTTGTCTTAGCATAGATTCAACTGCAAAGGCTGCATTCCAAAGTTGTTCCTGGAGAGATTTTCTGAGGTTGACTTCATCTTGAGATAAGATTCTGTTAGTGAATCCATCCTCCAAAGCATTGAGCTCCTTCAAATCAAGGATTTTCCTAGAATTGATATGACCCTGAGAAATACTCCACTGCCTGATTTTCTGCTTAATGAATTTGATTTTCTGTTTCAGGGCTAAGCCCCCCCATCCTGGAGGGTGATAATTACCCCATTCAAGATTCACCAAATCCTGGAACCCTTTATCCTTTAGCCACCAGTCCATAATTCTGAGCGGTTTAGGCCCCCAATCAATGGTTCTAGCCTTCAAAAGGATAGGACAATGGTCAGAGAAATCCCTTTCCAACACGAATTGAGTAGAATCCGGCCATTGGGACAGCCACTCATCAAAGAGTAAGAATCTGTCCAATTTGCTCATAACACTGCCATTAGGTCTACACCATGTGAATCTCCTCCCAACAGACCTAACCTCCTCAAGCTCCATATCTGAGATCCATGAGTTAAAATCAGACATGCCAAGAGTAGCATCCCTTGTCTGAGATGAACTGAACCTCTCCTCTCGATGCCTTATGGAATTGAAGTCTCCCAAGACACACCAAAGGCCTGCTTGATGGGATGATCTCAGCTGCAGCAAATCATTCCACTGCTCTCTCTTCCTTTGAAGATCACAGGGGGCGTATACATTAATAATAGTGACCCTCTTGTCCTCCTTTAACCACATGCCTTCCAACATTATGAAACCTCTCCCCAGCACCCGCCTATCAACCGCAAAAGATCCATTATTCCAAATGCACAAAAGACCACCAGCAGTGTTAGAGGAAGGAAGACATTCCCAAGAAGCACTGCTATCACCCCACAGGTACTGACAAAGATAAGCATCAACAGAATCCTTTTTTGTTTCTTGAATACAAAGAACATCTATGTTGTTAGCCATGGTCAATTTACGGATAGCTGACCATTTGACACCACTTCCCAGCCCTCTAGAATTATATGACAAAATATTCATGAGGCATTATCTTCATATCCCAGCACAGCAACTGTTTGAGGAGGACTTTCAATGTTGCCCATATCAGTCTTCAACTCTGCACCACTACTATTAGCATCTGCAAAAAAGACTCCCAGTTCCTTTGCTAAGTCCCGATAATCATCATCCTTATCCTCCATTTCATTCTTATTGGGACAGGTTGCAGGGGAAGAGCTTTGGTGAGGATTATGCTGTTTTGGAGACTCCAGGACTTCATTCGGAAAACACGAGGCAGCATTGTGATTGTGGTTACTGGAATTTTCAGCAAAATCCAGAGTCTTTGGGTTAATCTGCTTCCCCCTGACTTGGGCCCATTTCTTAGACAACCCCTTTTTTCTTGAGTATACCTGCAAGGTGCTTGCAGGTTTTTCCTGCTGAATAAATCCCTGGTTCAAAGGGGTTATAGATCTGTGAAGGCCCATATTAGGATTAGGCCCAACTAAGTCCACCATGTCACGTGACTTATTAAGCAACTCGTCCACAGACCCGTTGCTGAAATTTTGAAAAGTCTCCCCCACGAGACCTTGGTCCACGGTATAAGGCACCCCTATTTGATCTTCCTCTGTGATGGGCAGAAGCCGTTGAAGGCAATCTTCCCCTTTTTGCGAAACCAGGCATTGTACTCCTGCGGGCTGACTTTCCAAAACCATGATTTTTTCTGCTGCTTTACACCTAGGTTGCCTTCTTCAAGGCTTGTCTCGTTTCCATTTTCAGCTTCGGAATGGCTAATAGCTTTACCCAGTCCTTGATCCTCTCCACTGCGGGTAATATCCAAAGGGCTATCCCTTTGACCGTTGGATTTTACCAATCTTTGCCGGACTGGGTTGTCGCCGTGCATTTCGAAGGTGGTAAGAGGCGGTGAACTGTCCGTCGGCCATGACTGCACGGTGTCGGTATCGTCACCGACGGAGAGGATTTCCTCCGATGACCCCCATACACTTCGACGGTGCCTTGCACAAGCTACCCCCTCGTTGCAGTTCTCCTCCACGATTGAAATCGTGTAATCATCCCCTCCTATATTAGCCGTGATGGTGTGCTCAACTATCGGCAACCATGGAGTTCTGACCAAAACCCGAGCTCTGTCAAGCCTTTGCATGTCTTCAAAGTTATCATCAACCTCGATCAAATCGCCCACTTCCGCGACTATTTTGCGTATATGATCAATACTCCATGCCACTAAGGGGATACCCCAGCATTGCACCCAAATCAGTCTGGTGGCTGGTTTGAGCTTCGGGTTCCATTTCTTCAATTCGTAGAACACAGTTGTGCCGTGGTTGGATTCTTCAGTAATCAGGTCATGGGCCTTTGTGTCAGAGAGCTCGATAAGGAGAACCCAGTTATCTCCTAGGTATTTCGACGATACTTCTGCACCAAGGTTCCACGAGAGATCTTCATCAACTCGTTCAAATACCTGCGGTTTCTTCGGTCTTCCTACCCAGGTATGTGCGTATCTATTCTTCATCTCCTCCGAAATCTCGAGAGTAATAGAAGAATGTGTTCTCCCACGTGTCATCGTCAAGGGGGGGGGGGGGTACAGCTTTTTCGTTCCTTGTTCTCTTCATATGAAGTGACAACCTCTGCGTATGATCTCTTCATGTTTTGCTCTGCTGCCATGTTGCTCCGCAGGATATCACCCTCCTTATACCCCTTATGGTTGGCCCCAGTTAGATCCTTTTCTTTCCTTCCTCTCCCATACTTTGGGATATTCACGTGCAGCTTGAGACCCCCGACAATCATGTTGTCTAATTTTCTTTCCATGTGACTCACGTTGGAGATTCCTTTAAATCTGACGAAACCGTATCTTCTTCCTTGTTTGTTTCGTTGTCTAGGGATGAAAACCTCCCGCACGTCCCCCAACTGCTTGAAGTGGAACCACAGCTGCTTCTCCGATGCTTCCTCCGGGAATCGAGTGAAGTAAAATGTCGTGACATCAGATTTGTCACGCCAGTTTACTTGATAGTGGCTACGTTGCTCATCAACCCTTCGTTGCCGCCAACCGCCGTGACGTTGGCCGAGGCCCTCGCTCAGGTGCTTCCATCCACGCTGTCTCTCTCTCTTTCGGTTCCTCACTGTTATCCACTCGTAATCCCTTGCTGTGTCTCTCTCAAAGTTTCTCTCACGCCCAGTGGCTTTGTCTCTCTGTCTCTCATTCTCTCTCTCAATCTCTCTCTGTCTCTCATACACTCTCTCTCTCGCTCTCTCTCTCTCACTCTTTCTCATTCCAAGATAGTAACTTGTACCTTCCATTCTAGGTTGGAGTTTATTTGTAGGGTTCAAGTGTGGGTAGAATGAGGATAGGACTTGCATGGGATTTTTTGATTCTAAGATTTTTGAGGGTAACCTATTGATTAGGTAGGTGGCAGTAAGGAGGGCTTCCCCCCAAAATTTTTTAGGGACATGATTTTGAAAAAGAAGAGCTTGAGTTTGGTCTAGTAAGTGTCCATTTTTCCTCTCAGCAATCCCATTTTGTTGAGGTGTTTTGACACATGATGACTCATGAATGATACCTTCCTTTTGACAAAAGAAAATAAGCCCATGATTAAAGTAATCTTTGGCATTATCGGATCTAATCCTCTTAATGCTAACACCAAACTGATTTTTTACCATGGAGAAAAAATGCTGAACCACAGAGCTGACATCGGATTTTTGTTTTAGTAAGAAAACCCATGTGACACGAGTACAATCATCTATAAAGGTAAGGAACCAACAGGCACCAGAAACATTTTGGAGAGTTGAGGGACCCCACACTTCAGTATGAATTAAATAAAAGGGAAAAGTGCTCATATTATTACTAACTGGAAAAGGTACACACTTGTGCTTAACAAGCTCACACACTTCACAATGGAGACTTTCCACATCTAATTTGCTAAAAAGGGAAGTGAATAACGATTTTATGACTCTAAAGGAAGGATGTCCAAGACGACAATGATGTAGGAAGACCTTCTCCCTGTTGGTCTTTATTGAATCAGAGAAAAAAGAGTTGCTATTTTCCAGGTCTGGTGGCAGATTCGGATTGTCCAAGTAATACAGGCCATTCCATTCTCTAGCATGTCCAATCATCCTCCCCGAGTTCTTGTCCTGTAATATACAAGAATTGCTATAAAAAACAACATTACATGAGAGATCTTTTGTGAGTTTTTGTATAGAAATCAGATTGGTGGACAGCTTAGGAACATGAAGGACATTTTTTAATGTTATGGATGGGCTTATTTGGACCTCCCTTGTCCTGCTGCAGTTATAAGAGTTCCATCTGCTGTGGAAATTTTCTTGTTGCTAGGACATGGAGAATATGTGGAGAAGTATATGGGTAGAGGGGTCATGTGGTCTGTGGCTCCAGAATCCAATATCCAGTAGTGGGTAAATGGTGTATCTGAAGCATTAAGTCCATAAGAAAATGGAAACTTACCAAAATATGTTAAAGAGCATGTACCTGTGGGCTTCTCCAATTTACTAAGGAAGGATCTTATCCTTTCTATCTCTTCATGATTTAGCTGAACAACCTCTTTGCTATGTCCAACATTAGCAGTGTGTGCTTGCCCTTGTCCTCCCCCTTTTTTTGGACCTCCTTTCTGCCCCCATTCTCAACTTGGGGGGTTTTCCATGTAATTTCCAGCACTTCTCCCTTGTGTGGCGTGGCTTGTTGCAGTAGGTACACCAGACTTCCTCGTGTTTTTTTCTCCATATTGGAAAATCTGTTTTTCTTCTGGTTAACAGCAATGAAGGCTGCGATGAGTAATGAAGGCAGCAATGAAGGCTGCGATTTGTAATGATGGCAGCAATGAAGGCTGCGATAGGTTTCAAGGTTGCGCAGCAATGAGGGCTGCGACTTAGGGTTTCATGCACGGTCAGAGGCTCCTAAGGATCAGGAGCTCTGATACCATCTCAAATTTAGAAGGAATAATATTTTATTTTTCTCATCAGAATTATGAGGTCATTGGACCTATATGTACATGAGTCTGCTAGCTATTTTAGGAAATATGGAAACTAATTCTAGGGAGACAAATCCCTATAATTATGGGATTTATTCTAAATACATAATCCTAGTATTAATAGTCATATATAGCTGTGATAGAGAATAAAAATACAATCAGGGATAAAATATAAACTTTTCTAAAATACACACTAAGTAACACGATTTTGACAATAATTGACTAAATAACAAGAAGTGGTGCAGGAGAAACAAATATGTTGCCATTGGCAATTTCATTTTCAGTTTTAATATCTTTATTTATTTATTTATTTTGCTCGGTTTAATCAGTGCTTTGCTGGCTGTTAGTTACGTATATTCACATGAAATTCTTGTCCTTGCTTTTGCTTTGACCATATATTATCTAATTTCTGATTATTATTGCTTGTTATTGCAGGTTCATTGTCTTGATGTTGAGAAACTGAATCGAATGTATGAAGGAAGGTATAAACATGATTCTCAAGTTATCATTTTCTTGCCTTCTTTTCTGGTTGAGTATGTGGCGAGACAGAGTGAGATGGGGGCTCAGATAAATGCATGTTTTTCCTAGTTAATTATAATTTGGCACCAATTGAAAGTATAATTATACAAAATTGCAACTCAAGTCACTCAGTCCAAAGTAGGAAAAGGATGCCAATGGATAGAAATCTTGAATATTTGTTACAATGATTGTGCTGCCATTTGACCTTGGAAGTTGAAACAAGGAACATTTGTAACTTAATGTTTATACTATTAAGCTAATTTTCTTTTGTACCCATTGTCTTTTACTAAATATAGGTTTCTTGAAAGAAATATTACAAATGTGAAAATTTGACATTCTTCTTGAACTTTGGACAGGATTCTGAGGGCAGCTATTGAATACTTTTGGATTGGTGGGCTACAAGTGGATGTTCAGCTGAAATCTCCCTTTTCATGTTACATTGAAGGAAATTCCAGTTATGTGGAGAAAGAATTAACTTATTGGGGAACCAATATCATATGGTCTTTAAACCAATATCAATGTCATGATAAGCCTCTGGTTCTTTGGGATATAATTGCAGCATTATCAACATTCAAGGATAACAATTTAAAATATGCAGAACATTTACTTATTAAGTGGATCTCATCATCTTTTCTACAATTAGATATGGACCTTTATCCTGAAAAAGTTTTATCATTCTTCTCTTCAAGCTTGTCTGACATTCCTTCTCGACTACTACACTTGCTCAATATAATCTGTAGACGAGTAATGTTAGCAGAGCTGGATGCTGATCAAATAACTGGAATACACAAAAACTTTCAAAAGCTGGAAGAGGTATGTCCTGCCATGGAAAAACAAATTACTAAGTGGACAAAAGTTCTTCTAAGCAGTGAAAGAGAGCTCCGTGAAAGGCTTGTGGGTTTTAGTTTTTCTGCTTTCCGAACTAGCATGTCCAATCCAGAAACAAATTCCAAATCTGGTTGTTGGTATCCTGTTGGACTAGCACAGATGGAACAATGGATTGCTTTAGATCAGGAACATATACATGACCAGTTAAAAGCCATTGCATCAGAAGTTAAGCATGAGAAAAGGTACTTTTTAGATTTTAGATATTTTAGATATTGTTTCTTTTTCCTATATGTCTTACAGTATAATTAATTTATTTTTCATAGCTTTGCTTATGCACATGAACTTTTTTTGTCCTGGAATTGAGGATAACCAGATGTAAATCTGAGTAACATACATTAGTATTGTTTCTTTTTCCTATGTTATACTGCATAATTTATTTTTCATAGCTTTGTTTATGCACACGAACTTTTTTTGTCCTGGAATTGAGGATGACGAGATGTCAAACTGAGTAACATAGATTAGTATTTTCATCCAAAAGGTGGAGATACACAATCTAGTTGTACTATGGAATCCACCTACCATAAAACTTGAAAGAAAGTAATTCTCAAAATTGTAGAATAGCTTGGTGGAATATTAACACGATACCGAAACCAAATGGTATCCTTTCTAGATTCATATTACTCACCAATAAGAGTAGTCCATTGCAGCTCATTCCCATTCCTTTCTTTTGGTTTCAGTTAGTTTGCCTGAATTAAAAATTATTTGCTCTTTGTGCTCATAACAAAATAAGAATTTTGTAGTAATTATTGAAGCAAAATTTTGGGGAAGGGGCCCATAATAAATTTGGGACAAAAATTGCAAAAAGAATTCTTGATAAAAAATTCAAATCAGAAGTGGTAACGCTGCTGGGTTTTGATGTTAAATTATGAGTAACCAACTAACCATTTATTAACATAGTTATTAATTTGAGAGGTTAATTATTCATATAGTATTTTTTTAAACTTTTCCTTTTGTTTTTTGTGCACATCTTATCCTTAATGTTAACTAGTAAGTTCTTGTTCATAAATAATTTCCTACACCAGTACAAAACTGTGTAGTGTTTACATAATTTTCCCCACTTACAACCATAAACTTGTTACCAATCTCGTAAAATAGTCATACTATTTTGTGGATTTGGTTCAGAGCTTCAAATGTGCTTACAGTATTGTGTTTGTGCAGGTTTCTGAGCAGTAGATGTTCAGCAGTGGAGACATGTAGTTTTTGTTCAGCATCTGTTCCATTTGAATCCCCTGAATTTGGTTTTTGCCAAGGTGAAAATTCTACTAGTGGTGATGTTAAGAATCACAGGTTATTGAGATGTGTTGTTAGTATGCAGGTTTGCCCCACTACTCCCCTATGGTATTGTGTTTGTTGCCATAGGTCAGGGTTTAGATTGGCACCAGAACCACTTTTTAGAATGTCTTCATTTCATCTAGATTCAGACTCTTCCTCTAAATCTTTCACTCAAGCTGTATCCTCAAAACCATTCTGTCCTTTTTGTGGGATACTGCTACGGAGAAAACAACCAGACTTTCTACTTTCTCCTACTCCTGTATAAGAATATTTAATAATTATTTTTATATAAGTAGTTTATTTTGGTTGAGAGGTTGTCATGCTTTTATCTCAAATGCATATTTCAGTTTAATCTGGTTGTTTGGAATCTGATTGGTTATGATCAACAATCATATTTTCTTCAAAAGCTCTTGGGAAGTTGCAAAATAAAAAAATGCAATTATTTTCCCAAAAATTAGATAATCCGAATACACTAATTGTTAATTTAATCCCCTGCATGATAAGGGGGGGGGGGGGGGGGGTGATTACTTGTATAGAACCGTTGGTTTCATTGAAAATATTTTAAAGGTTCATCATTATTAGTGTGTAGATATTAGAAAACAAATGTAGCTCATGCAGCATATTCTCAATGTTATCCAGAGGATTAAAAGAGTGATCTTTTAGTTTGCCATGCAAACTCCTCTTGATCATGTGCTATGAACCCTTTGGTAACCACCAGCCAGATACTGTTTGAATCTTGACTTGAGACAAAAAAATCATAATCACACTTTTAAAAGGTACATCGCAAATATTTATGCAGACCTACCTCACTTTGGGGGCTATTTTATCCCATAACCCAAGAAATCAAGTGTTCACGGCATTTTCAATGGATGGAAGACTTATTAACAAAAATAGAAGATAAAAAGAAGTAAAAAGACTTTTCAAAGTTTAATCATGGAGGTAGAAGCTAAAGAGGGTTTACCTAAATCAAAGTTCAATCCAAGAATTGTCTCATTTATCATTTGAAGATTATTTCAGTAAACTTAAGAGGATAAAATTAGTCCAACACAAAATATTCAAGACATATCTGTGGGCTGGAGTTTGTTTGGATGGATTATTTAGTTTTTGGGTTGAATGCTTAATCAAACCTATTTGCTTATTTTCATGTAATTTTTGTTCTTAATTTTGGGGGTATAAGTTCAAATGTATTTTCGTCTTTCCTAGGTTAGTTTTTAGTGTTTTTGAGCTTTCTCAGTCATTATGATGGTTAATGGGACTTAATGAGTCATTGTGATGGTTAGTTGGGAGTAAAGGCTTAGTGAAAAATAAATGCCTAGTGGAAGTCACTACTTGTACTCTAAGTATTGTTCAGCATAACCTATAAATAGGAGTCTCTTGTAAGCTTCAAGGTGACTTTTTTGATTAATCAAATTGAGTGTTTCTCTATTATGAGAGTTTTATAGTGTTGGTTCTACCGACAAGTCACAGTTAGGATTAAGTTCCTTTTTTTATCTTATCCTTGTTTTCAAGACGACCGTAAGTAGATTCGTTTAAAAAACTTGTTAACTTCTCCTTATTATTTGAATTAAGACATAATTAATAATACAATTTATTCAAAATTCTATATAAGTAAATTAGTTTTTTTTTTAAATAAAAGGTAGGTGAGCTCCCTACAAGTTTCTCTAACCCAAACAAAAATGAAATTGAATTTTAATTATCTATACTTGTCTCTTTTAAACCTACCTCCAAACTCGACATGCCTAGGCCAAAGATGTAATTAATCAAATTTTTTTATCACAATTCAAAATTTCAAATAGGTTTATTAATTTTAAACTATATTAGCCTTATTAGCAACTCGTACAATTAATTAACCAGATTATTATTAATCATAAGTTTCTCTTCAGTGTCTCTATATACATACATACATATTTATGCACCTCTCACATATTAATTAATTAACATATATAATTTCATGTATAGTTCTTTACATATTCAGAAATAAAGTGTGATGTTTTTTACAATCAAAACAAATTATGCCTAAATAATAATGTTCCTATGGAGTTGAGGTTGGAGGTGCCTGTGTTTTGGATTTGGATTTTGGAGAGGGAGTGGGAAGGAGAGAGAAAAGTGAGAAATAGAGGAGAGAGAAAAGAGAAAAATGAATGGGAAAAAGAAAGAAATTAATTTTTATTTCCTTTAAATATTAAATGCTTAATTATTATAGTACCCTTATAATTAATTTACTAAAATAAAAAAAGTGAATGGGTTTTTTGTCTAAACATTTTGGAGTACAATGCCAATATACTCCAACTGACAATAAGGTGAGAGCATGTTAGTAATCCGCTAAAGTATATATATATAATTTTCACACTATATTTCTTATAATTATTTAAAATATATATTAATAATTTAAATCATAATAATGATAAAGTAATAAAATCAAGGTTACAGAATTTATTAAAAAAGTATTTTAGTTCTTAAATTCCTTAATTTTATTTTTCATATTTCTTATTAATTACTATTTATTATCTAAATTAAATATAGTTGATAACTTAGTATATAGTTTCTTTAAAAATATATATAAGTAATTTTTTAAAAAAGGAGTACACAAATTCTGTATGAGTTTCTTTGATCCTAACAAAAATAAAATTGAGTGTTAATTGTTTGTACCTACATCTTTTAAACCTACTTGCAAACTCAACTTGCCTTAGGTGGAGACAAGAAAATCAAAATCCTTAATTGGAGTTCAAAAGTTTGGAATTTTAGATAGATTTGAAAATTTATTTATTAAAGTCACAAAATGTTCTTTCATTCAAACAACATAACGTGTAGAAATTACATGCACAATTATATTCTCCAATTACAAAACAAAGAAACGACATGGGAAAAAAAAACACGGTTCACCAACAACATGATGAAGATTATTCAAGATAACAAAATCCTAAATATATCCAAATCATTATCAACAACCATATTCTCACTCACTTCAGGAACAAGTGTTTGTTGCAAATCCATACTGAAGAGGTTCATACCTTTGGACAGGTGCAACCTGTAGGTTTGGTGCTTCAAAAATGCTGAATATTTGGCTCCATTGCATGGAACCCTATAGAACTTGACCCAAATGAATTAATACCAGCATTTCCTGCTCTTGTTGGATTTTCATTACCCATCTCAAACACTGAAGTTTTCAGATTGAGTGTATTTCCTAAAGCACTTGCATGATCTTCAACTAGTGTATTGCCAAAATTATACAACCAAAGAGGAAAACTAGCATCATTTTTAATAAGGTCAAGGTTCAACTCCACTGGACACCTAGGTTGGTGATATTGCAACGGAGGTGACGTTGGTGCGGCAGCACCCTCGTCATCGCTTTGGCGATTGTTGTGATGAAACAACTCTTGATCCTCATGCGCACTAAAATCATCCATGTTTTCTTCGTGAAATCGTATAATGAGATTTTCATTAGTGATGTGATGTTCATTTGGGTTTGATGTTTGTGTTTGTGGTTATTGTGATATGGTGATGTTGTAAAATATTATAATGGATGCGTATAATGGGATCTTCATTAGTGATGGGATGTTCATTTGGTTTTGATGTTTGTGTTTGTGGTTGTTGTGATGGGGTGATGTTGTAAAATATTATGATGGATGATAGTTTTGTTGGTTAAAGGAGGTTTGTTGGGCATAAAAAAAAAAAGAATCATTTTGGGATAATAGTTGTGTTTATGAAGTATAAATGTCAAAGATATCTTGTGTTTCAAGGTTGTTGTATGAAGACACTGGATCATTGAGGTCTAGGTTATTGTACGGTAATGGTTGTGGAGACTGTTGTTGTGGTTGTGGAGACAGTGGTTGCGGAGACAGTAGGTGTGGTTGTGGTTGAGGAATAAGCTTAGTAACAACATTCAATTCAGCAGAATTCAATTCTGAATTTTGGACAATTATCTCCAGTATGCCTTTGAGATCGTCATTGTAGTATAATTGTGTTGAAATAAAAAGTGTTTGGCCATGATGAAATGAAATAGGGATATGATATAACGAATGAACAATTGTTTTTGTTGTCCGAGTAGGGAGATGTTGGTTAATTTTCTGAATCAATTTTGTTAATGTATTAAACCTACTCACGAATAGAAATATTGGGTTTGCACATGAGTACGTCAATCCGTGAATCGGATCGTCTGCAATTTGACCATGGGGTGAATGACAATCGATATTTCTTTAGGTGGAGCCATGGCTGGTATTTGGGGGATGTGAGTGGGAAGGCTATGAGAGTTAGGAATATAGGCTACTTTGTGAGGATGTTGTTGTATGTGATGTGTTATGGAATGGTGGGATTTATATATAGGGTGAGAAAGTTTTGTAGGAGACTTAGGTGGGAGGGTTAGATGTGAGTGAACAATGTGTAGCTGTGCACATCATAGACAACAACTTGTATGTTGCATTATGATTGTTGACCGCACTGTTCCGCATTACTCACCAAGTCCACACGGGTTATTGAGATCTGTATTAATGTGGTTGTCAGTGCATGTGAGTGAATAGTGTGTAGTTGTTCACATTACAGACAACAAGTTGTCCTTTGCATCATGACTCTTGACTGCACTGTTCCACATCGCTCATCGAGCCCACATGGATTATTGAGATCTGTATTAGTATACTTTTGAAACATTTAGTATCATATTGTTAAAGTAAATTGAAAATAACAACTAAAAAGCATGGAACAACGACAAATACTTAATAAAGACTAACAAATAATTAAAAACAATACAACAACAAAATATGGTAAATTATTCATTCTAATTTTAGGGAATTGTCCAGCTTGTGCTCCATCTCCGCCCAACTTAGGTCATTAACTTGAGAAAGTGATGATGAATTATGAACATCTACTTTAAGTTCCAAACATATTACACTTTCCATATTTGCAAGTGTATCGAACATGCACCAAACACCTTCTTCATCAATAATTTGAATTGTCCTATACTCAAAATGACCATTGAATTGGTATACAGGACAATGATACCAAAGTGTAGTAATTATAAGCGTAACATTATCATCTCCAATTGTTGATTGTATTGCAATGATTATGTCTGGCAGCGTCATTGTTGGATTCAACAGTATCGATTTTGTCTTGTTACTTCTGAAAACTGCATTTGCACTTGAACTGTGAATGATCTCATCATTGATATAAACGTACACACGAATTGACTCTAAACTCTGCTTTCTATCTTTGCTTTCTCGCTCGACTTGATTTGATGCAACTATGCAAAGTCTATGGTGATATGGTGCCTTTATATATACAATCAATCACAGGTCCATGGTTCACGTGATTTAGAATCTCGATGCATGACTGTCTTATCTTAACGTGTTTTCGAATCTCAAGGCCTTACAATGAGACAAAGTGTAAATGTGATTTGGAATCTCAATGCATTTTATATTATAAATTGATGAGATATGCATATCAATACCATATTTCCATCACCCAACTTCAAATTTTATATCATTTGTACCCGTTTTACCATTAAACCTCATTGTCATGATTCCTATACCTCTATTCTATCATGAACACATTCACCATTCACGTACCACAATTAACGACTTAATCACTTCGTATTATCATACAATACTTGAACCACAACCACACATTGTACCATTATTATCGTCTACCAAGTTCCAACATATTGCTCTAATCAAACAATGCAAAATTAATCAAGCATTGATCACTACATTGGTTGAGCGGTGGAGGCCAAAAACACACACCTTTCACCTGCCATGGGGTGAGTGCACCATCACACTCAAAGATGTTGCACTGCATCTAGGCATTAGGGTCGATGGTCGTGCTGTGATAAGTGTCACAACCTACCCTACAAGGGGAGTGCGGGCGAAAAGCCAAAGGAGCGTCTTCGAAAAAGAAAATGCCTGGGAGTCGCCACCAACGTTTATTTTAAGGAAAGTGTTAGAAAAACCAAAAAGAGGTCTGCGAATTTTTGAAAATAAAGGTTCAGGAGTTGTTTACGCATAGGGAAGGTATTAGCACCCCACGCGCCCATCACAAGGGACGACATCCTTTAATCGAGTGTGTGCAATGTGACTTTAGAATTATTTACCTCTCCCTTTTTATATCTTTTTTTTTTGGGTCGACAAGGGTGTTGCCCTTGCTCCTACGTATTGTTAGGTGTGATGAGGAATTCAGACCTACGTAGTTCTTTAAGTCTGAATGTCTGCGTGTTAAATTGATTTTTATGTTTTTGAAAGATTCATTTTAATTGCGAACAAAAAGTCATTTAAGGCGTTGGACCTTGAAACGATGTTTTAAATTTTGAAAAGTAGAGAGAATCGTTAAGGCATTGGACCTTGAAACGATCATTTAAATTTGAAAAGCGGAGAGAATTGTTAAGGCATTGGACCTTGAAACGATCTCAAGTGATATTTGATAAAAAGAAATTAGTTATGAGTTGGTTTTATCTTGGTTTTGTTTATTAACTTTCAATCTCTTTAAAGACAACTTTACAACACTAGTGATCGATTAAGATTGAACTTTGCAAAGAAAAATGAGATCGTTGATGATAGATGGAGAAGATGGATGTGCACATAATAAAAAGGGCCCCCCTAAGGGTACATAGATCACATTCAAATCTTAAAAACAAAACTAACCGATGGTCGCACGAAGAACACCGAATAAGGAACGATGTAGCGAATGATCGCGGTCGCGATTCGGTAGCGCCTTGGCTTTGTTTCCTCTTCTTTCTTCTTCTTCTTCCTTAATTCTCTCAATTCTCTCCACTTCTGAACCTTGGAACCCCTTAAAGCACCCCTAGGACGCCTATTTATAGGCAAAGGGTCACATTGGGGCAGTTGCAGCTCGCCCAAGCGAGCTGAAACTTAACCCTGAAGTAGTGAGCTCGCCTAGGCGAGCTGGTTTCTTCACCATGAAGCTATTTGGTGGCCTAGGCGAGCTAGAGGCTAGCCTGAGCGAGCTAGGGTCTAGGAAAACCAAGGAAAAGACCCATTTGCCCCCCCCCCTTTTTTGGTATTTTTTTCATTCTTGATCAAAACACTGAATGATCATTTGTTTCACACTGTAACTGGCATTCAATAGCGTAAGTTGACTAGCAAGAATCAAAAGATCAACGAATGATAGTAGGGCATGACAGTTGCCCCTCCTTACTTATCTTTTATTGGAAATAAAAGGGAAGTAAAGATAAGGATACTAATTTCGTTCAAGTGACCTTGCTATTCGATCGGGCAACTGGCGAAAACCAAGGAAGTGAAACCGAAAAAAACAAGAGGAAATTGAAATCTTATAAAACATAAAATGGAGGACATTGAAGTCCTATATAGTAGAAGACATTTGAAGTTTTTTTTTCAAAGCATAGAAACAGAGGACGTTGAATCCTAAGAAGCCCAATGACAAGGACATTGAGTCCTACAAATGATAGAAGATGTTGAAGTCTTATAAAGTCTAAAAGACAGAAGACATTGAAGTCTTGTAAAATGCAAAAGATAGAAGACATTGAAGTCTCGTAAATGTAAATGAAGACATCGTAGTCTTTGAAAACGTAAATGACTGAAGACATTGAAGTCTTTAAAACGTAAATGAAGACATTACATTGTAGTCTTTTGAAAGTGCAAATGACTGAAGACATTGAAGTCTTTGAAATGTAAATGAAGACATTGTAGTCTTTTGAAAGCGTAAATGACTGAAGATATTGAAGTCTTTGAAATGTAAATGAAGGCATTGTAGTCTTTTGAAAGTGTAAACAACTGAAGACATTGAAGTCTTTGAAATGTAAATGAAGACATTGTAGTCTTTTGAAAGCATAAATGACTGAAGACATTAAAGTCTTTGAAATGTAAATGAAGACATTGTAGTCTTTTGAAAGTATAAATGAATGAAGACATTGAAGTCTTTGAAACGTAAATGAAGACATTGTAGTCTTTTGAAAGCATAAATGACTGAAGACATTAAAGTCTTTGAAATGTAAATGAAGACATTGTAGTCTTTTGAAAGTGTAAACGACTAAAGACATTGAAGTCTTTGAAATGTAAATGAAGACATTGTAGTCTTTTGAAAGCGTAAATGACTGAAGACATTGAAAACTTTGAAATGTAAATGAAGATATTGTAATCTTTTGAAAGCGTAAATGACTGAAGACATTGAACTCTATGAAATGTAAATGAAGACATTGTAGTCTTTGAAATGTAAATGATAAAGGACTTTGAGTCCTATGAAAGCATAAAGACAGAGGACTTTGAGTCCTATGAAAGATAAAGGCGAAGACTTTGAGTCCTATGAAAGATAAAAGCAGGGACATTGAGTCTTATGAAAGATAAAGACGATGACTTTAAGTCCTATGAAAGATAAAGGCGAGGACTTTGAGTCCCATGAAATCATAAAGCAAAGGACGTTGAGTCCTATGAAACAAGCTAGTACCAAAGGGCTCAACCTTATGAGAAAACAAGAGATTGACTCTTTGAGAGGGCCTCTCATCCTAAACTTAAAAGATAGGACATTAGATATGGGAAATTGGTATATAAAGAGAAATCTATGCACTTATAGCTAATGTGAACATGATTTTTGGGATGCGGATGCATGCAACCTTCATCTTGAAATGCTAGTAATGCAAAAGGTTTTGAATAATGAAAATTGTGTAATGCTCATGACATTTTTTCCTATTTTCGTGATTTTGATTTTGATTTGATTTTTTTTGCTTTTTTTCTGTTTGTGAAAAATACAGATTGACTGTCTCTTTCTAAAAGACGTGATAACTCATGAGACCTCATCCTATCCTTTTGCAAATCTCTTCAGGGACTCCCTCAGAGTGTATGTTTTGTTTGATTTAGTCACTTGACAATTTTGGAGTGACGACAATGGAGTCGTTTGACATTTAATCAATCAACCGAAATATTGATCCTAGGGTTTTCCCCTTTCTTTTTTAAAAACTTAGATTATTCTGCACAACAAGAAAACATAAGGCTTTGGGACCGATCGTGTCCCCCATTGAAGGATGGCAATGGATTGTCACACTTTGGTATGTGACCAAGTGAAACTTTTCAGATTTAAGATCATAGAGTGATGCCAAGGGTCTGTCAATCCCGCTGAAACTTGATGACATGAGCTGATCCCGAAAGAATTTATACAACAAAGGTCACCCTTGGATTCAAAAGGAATCCTAAGGAGTCTACATGTGCGACTAACATCAAATGTACCCTACTATCATGTCATACCCTAATTTCGTCCGGGGACCTTTGCTTGATGACATGCGACTTTTGTTTGGTCCTTGTGAGGTGCTTGGCACCCATCATTAGGCAATTTGTGAAATTCCGGGACATGCCGGAAAACAAAAGAAAATATTGATGCACAATCCGTAAAGTTCCGTGACACACTGAAAATCAAATGGAAGCGTCGTTGCACAATTAGTGAGGTTCCGTAACATTCCGTAAGTCAAAAAAGGGATGATTATGTGATCCGCAAGGTTCCGTAACATTACGGAAAGAAAACAAGTATCGTTACGAAATTCGTAAGTTTCCGTAACTTTACGAAAAAAGAATCACAAAAAAAAGGCAGGGGGGTGTACTTAGTAAAAATGGGGGTGCAAATAGCAACCAGGCCCACTTGGGCCCTCCAGAAGATTCCTCCAGAAGGCTGTTGCTTTTGGAGGAAGCAACCCTGCTCGCCTGGGCGAGCTGGGTGGCAAGCTTCTCCCCCAATTTTCTATAAATAGGGGGAGAAGTGAAGTGGAAAAGGGTTCAGCCCCTTAGGCACTTCTCTCTCTTTCGAATTTGCTTGGAAAAATTGTTTCCGTGAAGAAAATCCAAGCCGAGGCGCTTCCGAAACGTTTCCGTAACGTTTCCGTGAGGAATTTCGCGAAGGTTTCGACCGTTCTTCGATGTTCTTCATTCGTTCTTCATCGTTCTTCGATCTTCAACGGGTAAGTACCTCGAACCAAGCTTTTCGATTCATTCTATGTACCCGTGGTGGTCCACATTGTGTTTCGTGTATTTTTATTCTCGTTTCATTTACTTTTTATACCCCTTTTGACGTGCTTAAGCCATTTTATTTAAGTCATTTCTCACTTAACCTAAAAATAAAATAAATTTCCACCGATCGTTTGAATTGTATTATCCGTTAACTTCGGTTAAAATGAATTCCAACCGTTCGGTCGTGCCGTAACCACGTTGGAAATCAAAAAAGAGGTAAAATGATAATATAATAATCAAAAAAATGTCTTTTAGTAAAATAAAGCGGAAAATCAATCGGACGTTTTCTCTTTGGGATTTCTCATTCTTAATTGAATTGACTAATAACTAAAGTGAAACTAAGGCTAAAATCAACTCGCCTAGTCAAGCTCGTCCATAAAAATAGGTTTTTGAAGTTTATCATTTCAATTTCTTACTAAGAAAAATGGATCATTTTTAAGGTCCAACGCCTTAAAATGATCACCTTTTAAGTAAAAAGAATGACTTGATAAAAAAGAACTACGTAGGTCTGATTTTCTCATCCCAATTGAGGAATACGTAGGAGCAAAGGGAAACACCCTTGTCGACCACAAAAAGAGAAAAAAATATATAAAAAGGGTATAAAGGATATAAGGACATAAAAGGGAACGTAAAAATCAAAGTCATGTTTGCACATTCGATTAAAGGCTGTCGTCCCTTGTGGCGGACGTGTGGGGTGCTAATACCTTCCCCGTGCGTAAATACAACTCCCGAACCTTTCAATTAAAATTTCGTAGATCACGTCTTTTCCGTTTTTTCCGACGTTTTCCTCAAATAAACGTTGGTGGCGACTCCGCGCGTATTCCTTTCGTGGAACACGTATCCCGCGAGTCACGCGTCGCCCTCCCGCCGAAGGGTAGGTTGCGACAGTTGGCCAATCCACTGGGGACCATTTTTAGAGAGTTAGGCCATTTAATCTTGTGCAATGTTTTACC
Organism: Glycine soja; assembly: GCF_004193775.1. Classification (NCBI taxonomy): domain Eukaryota; kingdom Viridiplantae; phylum Streptophyta; class Magnoliopsida; order Fabales; family Fabaceae; genus Glycine; species Glycine soja. The sequence continues at coordinate 29,316,190 of NC_041015.1, read as the reverse complement.
ATGACTTACCCCTTGTTGGTTTCCCTTCATTATGTTCTTGTATATATAACTCTTTGATGCTTTTAGTGCATTTTTTGTATGCTTGAGGTAAATATTTATTCATTTGATGCACACAAACACTAACACTATTTGCACACACGGTGAGTTGAAAAAGGGCCCTATACCCGGGTTCGTGGGAACATAAGGAGTGGAGGTGAATCTGTGATCATGCTAGGTCTCCGACTTGCTTGATTACAGTGAGCCCTCATCTAGAGTTTTTCTCTTTGAAAACATATTGTTGCTAGTAGTCCCTACTGCTGCAGTATGTTCTTCGAAAGGGATGATACCTCTAGAAACCATCAAGAGAGATATGACTACCTTGGGGGTTATCACTAAAAGCCTTGCTAGCTCCCTCCCATATAGGTCCCTTAAATAGGGGCACGGAGCAAACACGCTGCGTGCCATTTTTCCACTGCCATGCATAAGTTTCATGTACCCTTTTTATATTTCGTGAATATTGTCATACTATGTTGCGCCTTTCGCATATGCCTCACGCACGGATTCTGTCTTGATCCCCTCTCTTTAAACAAACCAATGGAGGGTCCGTGTCACCTTCTTAAATACATACGTTGGGCACTTTGTTACCCCAAGACGTTGTATCTAAGAAGGAGACAATTTCCCGGGCTCCCGTATTCAGAAATTGCATATGTGTCATATGCATTTCTTCATGCATTCATCCATTCCACCCATGATAGATGTTGGAGTTTTGATTCGCACCGATTTTTGTTCACTTTAGTAAAACATGGGATCAAGTCAAATGCCTTCGCTTAAAAAGAGGTTCTATCAAGTCAAGGTCAAGAGCCTAGGGATCACCAGTCTAAAAGGGTTAGGGCAGTTGATGGGTCAGCTCTAGCGACAAGCTTCCGCAAAGCCTATGGTAAGATTTGGGACCTAGCTAGGGTAGAAGTCTCTAAGGAACCGATTGCATCCCTTTCCCAGTATTATGACCAGCCCCTAAGGTGCTTCACATTCGAGGACTTCCAGCTAGTGCTGACTGTGAAAGAGTTTGAAGAAATCCTGGGATGCCCACTGGGAGGAAGGAAGCCATATCTTTTCTCTAGGTTCTATCCTTCCACGACAAGAGTTGCCAAGGTAGTGAAAATCTCAGCACAAGAGTTGGACCGGGTAAAGCAAAACAGGAATGGGGTAGTCGGAGTACCAAGGAAGTGTTTGGAGGAAAGGGCAAAGGCCTTGGAAAATCAAGGCAAATGGGCTTTCTTTTATTGACATCTTGGCGCTTTTGATCTTTGGAGTTGTCCTCTTTCCGAATATGGAAGGGTTAGTGGACCTAGCAGTGATTGATGCTTTCCTCGCCTTTCAGCATGGCAAGGAAAGCCCGGTCGTCGCCATTTTGGCCATGAATGACACGTTCGACCGGGGATGTGAAAAGAGCGGCGCAAGAATTGTTTGTTGTGCACTGGCTCTCTATGTGTGGCTGGTTTCACACCTTTTTTCTCCAAGAAGGTAGGCCCGTCTATCCGCTACAAGGTCACCACTCGTGCGTCAAAAAAGGAAAGGCGAATTGGGACCAACTCTTGGCTAGCATGGAGGGGCGTTTGTTAATTGGTTCCCTCGCTAGAAGGAAGGAAGAATCAGGATTCTATCTTCATGCGAAGGATGTCCAAATGTTCCCTTGATGGGAACAAGGGGTTGTATTAATTATAATCCCGTCCTCGCCATAAGACAGCTTGGCTACCCCATGAGAGGAGTGCCATCAGACGAAAGCATCACGCCTTTCATCGCACGGGGTTTCAGTGACCACAACGTGAGGGTACTCCAAGGAGTTCGCAAGGCATGGGATGCGGCGTGAAGAAAGGACAGAGAGCTTAGGAGAAGCAGTAATGGGATCATCGGCGGCTATCATAAGTGGCTGAGAGTCCGGACACAAGGATTGGATTGGCTCCCAAATCTAAAGACTGTGAGAGACAATGAGGTTAAAGCTTCGGAAGAAAGTGATGAGGTACAAGCCCTAAAGGCAAAGCTTGAAAGAGCCTGGGTAGTCAAAGAGAAGTTCAAGTCCATAGCCATCAAAGTCTGAAGAGAGTATGATGAACTAAGGGACGTCAATATGGCCACCGATGAAGCCTTGGAATGAGAAACCAAGAAGGCCCGAAAGGAAGAACACGACCAAAACAAGTTTTGAGGGGCTTTATAGGGCAGCAATAGTGAGCTCAAGCTCCAAAGAGGTGAAAGGAATCGTCACGGGTCAAAGGCATGATCTTGAAGGACGAGCTAAAGGCTTGCCTTAGGTCGAAAAGAAATTTGTCCCAACAGCTAAGCGAGACTGAAGGGAATATGTGGGCCATCATCGATGAGTGCAAAGAGAAGCTAAATCTAGCGGCGACTCACGAGCAAAGGCTAGAGGATGAGTACGCCAAGATATCAGCTGAAAAGGAAGCAAGGGAAATGGTAATTGATTCATTGCACCAAGAGGCAACAATGAGGATGGACCGATTTGCTCTTACTTTGAACAGGAGTCAAGAACTTCCCCGATTGCTAGCCAAGGCCAAAGCAATGGCGGACACCTACTCCGCCCCCAAGGAGATCCACGGACTTCTCAGCTATTGTCAGCATATGATAGACTTAATGGACTATATGATTAGAAACCGCTAGGAAGTTTGTATTGTCACTCAGATCTTGACTAGTTATAACTTTTTGAATAAAATGAGTTTATCCCACGTTTTTACTCCAAAAATCAGTGCGAATCAAGTCACTCCCGCATTTTATCTCTAGCATGCATTGTATGTTGGTCTCGTCCTTTGTCACGGGAAGCCGGAAGGTCCATATCACCTTCTTAATTGTACACATGGGGCACTACGCCCCCAAATGCGCAAGTAAGAAGAGATAATTTTCCGGGCTCTCGTGTCCGTAAAATGCGTTCATATCATGCATCGCATAAGCATCTCTTCATAAGATCATAATGAACATATCGTTCCTGCATTTGTCCGTTATCATATTCCAGCCTCACATTTTGCATGAGTCATGGCATCATCATGCATATGCGTTCAACAAACTTTTTGATCTGCAAAATTGCATACCATTTGTTTTCATGTTTGCTCATCCTTGCGTTTTCCTCTACAAAACAAAAACAAAAAAGGGGAAGCGTGAAACTTCACACTACATTCTTAGTTGCATGTGTTAGGCACCATGAGCCAACCATGTTGGGATCATAAACCCATTTCTAAAAGAAAAAAACACACAACAACAAAACAAAATAATTGAACATGGTACCTAATGCATGGTTAACTAGGAAATGGTGTTTCTTCGGGCATCTCAATTTCATAATTACATTTTCCGTGCATAAGCTTAAAGTATGCCCGAGTCATTCATCCCTATGAGATGTTGTTGAAGTATTGGCGATCAGAATTGCCATTCCTTGGATTATAGGATTGAACCAAGCTCATGCTTTTACAAAAAGGTTCATCAAGTCAAGTTGAAATATGGAAGTAACCGTCTTGCAAAATTGGGGCAAAAGATGAATCGACTCACATCACTGCTTCGTCTACTGCCAAACATATTTAGGATTGTTGATGTCCTTGTTACTTCCAGTTTCACCTTGACAAAGATGTCATGGACCATGTTGAAAATCTAAATTGATTCAACCCCATATCCTGCGTAAAAATTCGCAATACTTCAACTATACATCATTCGCATACATCCATGCTTTTCATTGGTTGCATTGCTCATTGCATTCTTTCCTTGAAAAATAAAATAAAATAAAATAAAATGAACTTAATCATTGTTATCAAAAAAAAAAGGACACGCTTTACGGCGCCCTTACCGAACTCGTGCTAGAGCTAGAGTAATGGGTGAAGCAGAGGAGGTGCAAGAGAAGATGAAGGCCGAAATGGAGGCCATGAAAGAGCAAATGGCCACAATGATGGAGGCCATGATGAGCATGAAGAAGATAATGGAAGCCAATGCGGTTATAGTTGCCGCTACTAGCGCTGTCGCTAAGGTGAACCCGATGCTCCCATCTGGCCTCAAGCAAATGAATCATCCAACCTCAAATATGGTAGGCAAAGATTTGGGAAGTACGGATGACCCCATGATGTGCAAATTCAAAACAAGCACGCCTTCCCGCCATATGGCTTGCCTCCCAAACTATACACCACCCAATGTGGCGTACATTCCCAATGAGGATGTCAATAACTCCACACCCATACTCATTAAGAGCCAACAACCTCAATCTGATCATGCACATGTCTCTCGACCCATGGAGGAGACACATGGAATGCCCCACCACAATCTAGCCAACTTCGAGCCTTGCCTCGGATATGCCACTGAAGGGCAAGCAGTTGGTGGTATACCCCTGCAAAACACTTTGGAGGGCCCTCAGTGTCACCCACAACCACAACCATTGCATTTTGCGGTGGGAAGAGCCCCTCCTGCTATGGCAGAAATGGGAAAGAGGAAAGGCTCAGGGCCATTGAATGAGGTAAAGATTATGCCTTTGCTAACCTACAAGAGTTGTTCCTAGTACCCAATATCATCACCCCTCCCAAGTTCAAGGTGCTGGACTTTGACAAGTACAAGGGGACTACTTGCCCCAAGAACCATCTAAAGATGTATTGTCAGAAGATGGGGGAATACGCAAAAGATGAGGAATTGCTGATACATTCCTTCCAAGAAAGTCTTACTGGGGTAGCTGTTACCTGGTACACTAACTTGGAACCTTCCCGAGTCCATTCTTGGAAGGACCTAATGGTTGCCTTTGTTAGGCAGTATCAGTACAATTTTGATATGGTTCCGGATAGGATGCAACTACAGAACATGTGCAAAAAGGGGGACGGATCTTTCAAAGAACACGCCCAAAAGGTGGAGGGATCTGGCGGCCCAGGTGGTACCCCCAATGATGGAAAGGGAGACGATAATCGTGATGGTAGACACATTATCGATACTCTACTATGAAAAGATGGTGGGCTACGCACCCTCAAAGCTTTGCGGATTTGGTCTTCGCCAGTGAAAGGATCGATGTGGGTCCGAAAAGAGGCAAATTTGATCATCCTACTAGGACGATTGAGAAAATTGGGGCAAATGAAGAGGGTGAGAAAGAGGGAGAAACCCATGCTGTGACTGCCATTCCTATACGGCCAAGTTTCCCACCAACCCAACAATGTCATTACTCAGCCAATAACAAACCTCCTCCTTACCCACCACCCAGTTATCCACAAAGGCCATCCCTAAATCAACCACAAAGCCTGTCTACCGCATTTCCAATGACGAAGACCACCTTTAGCACAAACCAAAAACACCAACAAAAAGGAATTTTGCAGCAAAAAGCCTGTAGGGTTCACCCCAAATTCCGTTGTCATATGCTAAACTTGATCCTATATCCACTCGATAATTCAATGGTAGCCATAACCCCAACCAAGGTTCCTCAATCTCCATTTTTCTGAGGATACGACTCGAATGCAACGTATGCTTATCATGGAGGAGCCCCGGGGCATTCCATTGAGCATTGTATGACCCCGAAGCATAAAGTGTGAAGTCTAATTGATGTGGGCTGGTTGAAATTTGAGGAGAATCGCTTGTTGAATCCTAACATTGACAAGAAACACCATACATGGGGCAATTCTGGAAGCTGTTGTTATGACTCATCAGGATTTTCGAGTTTATGCCATTATTATAAACCACAGTTACAATGCTAAATGATATGGATAAAATGGACATCCTTGTCTCTCTCATCCTCTCACGAACACATCTTTGCTTATTCAACTTCCACCGGAATGTGAGTGTAAGCCATTGGTCTGTTTGCTCAAGTAACCTGCGCTCCTGAGTGTTGACTTCCAAGACCGTTCAATCAGAGATTACTCATCTTGCACGTTGGTGGGGGTGTCGTAAAACGACGAGTAAAGTAAAAAAAAAAAAAGAAGAGGGGGCATTTGATTGACTGTGTTTTCAAGTAAAAATATAGACGTTCATGTGACTTCATTTTATCATTCCAGAAAGTTTGTCTTCTTAGAGAAGCGAGTTGTCAAGAATAGGATGTTGGACAAATGGCCTCAGTTACCTTAAGAAAAAGGGGGGTTGAATTAAGATGCAAAGACTATTCCCTAATTGAACTATCACTCTTTCTTTTGGGATTAACAATGCACCCTTAACATGAATTACTCAAAAGACAATTCAAAATAAACTTCTTTAAAGCAAAAGATAAATAACAATAAATAAAAGAAGTTTAAGGGAAGAGAGGAATGCAAACTTGATTTATACTGGTTCGGCCACTTCACGTCCAGTCCTCAAGCAACCCACTTGAGATTTTTCACTCTCTTTGTAAAACTCCTTTTACAAAGTCTGAACTACACAAGGATAACCCTTCCCTTGTGTTCAAGAATCCTCTACAACAAGAGACCCACGGTCTCTTAATCCCTTTTCAGAAATAAGAAGAAGAGAAAAAGAGATCTCTCTTAAAAGAGATAGCTTGTACAATGAAGATCAATCAAAATTCCTTATTGAATATGCAAGTGGTTGACCAAGGAATCTTTTTGAGAGGATAAGACAGTTCAGTTCAGAAAAACTCTTAATCTTTTGAGAGGATAAACTTTGTGGGCAATGAAAACTCTCTTTAAATTCGTGCTTCCAAGCCACCTTTGATGCCCATTCATAAACCATTTGAATAGATGTGACTCTTGGGAATTATATTCTGAAAATCCCCTCTAGTAATCAATTACAAGACTTGTGTAATCGATTACAAGTTTTAAAAATTTGAATTAAAACATTTTCAGCTGCCGGTAATCGATTACCAGAGAGAAAATCTCAATTTGAGGTGATAGAATTCTTCGGTCAAACCTTTTGTTTTTCAATTTGGAAACTTCTTCCTAAAGATTCTAGAGATCAACTTGATCATATATCTTGATTTTCTTGGATTCTTGTCTTGAATGAAACTTAGAAGCACTTGATCCTTTGGCATCATCAAAACATCTTGCTTCTACATAGGAGTCATTTGACTTAATCCATCAAAAAATCCTTCAACTATTTCTCGTCCTTGGAAAAATTCTTTTTGCAAGAATCAACTGCTTCTTTCATTCTTCCTCACTACGAGGCTATGAAAACAAGACAACGATGGTTACCTCATAGCCCTACACTGGGGCAATGAAAGGCACCATGCATAAACCTCAAGCGAACCTAAGGGCAGATTAGAAGTTCTCACCCAATAGGTTCCCTCCTACAAGGTCATGACGAAAGACAACGATTGGTACCTCAAAGCCTTACACTGGGGCAATGAGAGGCATCGTGCATGAGCCTCAAGTGAACCTAGGGGCAAATTAGAAGTTCTCACCCAATAGGTTCCCTCCTACAAGGTCATGATGAAAGACAACGATTGGTACCTCAAAGCCTTACATTGGGGCAATGAGGGGCACCGTGCATGAGCCTCAAGTGAACATAGGGGCCGATCAAAAGTTCTCACCCATCGATGTTTTCAACAAAAAAAAAGGGGGACAAACCCTAGGATTTCAATGGATTGATTAAACATCAAACGACTCCATTGCCGTCACTCCAAAATGGTCAAATGACTAAATCAAACATAACACACACTCTGAGGGAGTTCTCGGAGAGATTTGCAAAAGATAGGATAAGGTTGCATGGACTATCACCTCTTTCAAAAGGACAGTCAATTTGTGTTTTCCAAAAAAAATCAAATCAAAATCAAAATCACAAAATAGGGAAAGAATGTCATGAACATTGTACAACTTTCCATTACATTGCATTGTTTCATATGAAGTCCGCATTTACCAAATTTCACGACAAAGGTTGCATGCATCTGCATCCCTAAAAATTATGTTAACTGCATAGATTTCCTACATCTAATGTCCAAATCTTGTGGATTTGGGATGACCGGCCCTCTCGATGAGTCGATCTTTTGCTTTCTCATAAGGGTGGACCATTGGGTACTTGTACCTATCACCTTGAGAGGACTACACGTCCTCGCCTTTAGAGGACTACACGTCCTCGCCAACAGAGGGTTGCACGCCCTCACCTTGAGAGGACTACACGCCCTCACCTCCAGAGGACTACACATCCTCGCCTTGAGAGGGCTGCACGCCCTCACCTTGAGAGGACTACACGTCCTCGCCAATAGAGGTTTGTACGCCCTCACCTTGAGAGGACTACATGCCCTCACCTCCAGAGGACTACACATCCTCGCCTTGAGAGGGCTGCACGCCCTCACCTTTAGAGGGCTACGTGTCCTCATTTTCAGTGTGCTCCACATCCGCACCTTAAGAGAATTTAAGGTCCTCTATCCTTAAATGCTTAACCGAGACTTGCACTCCCGGTTAAGGGACCAGTAGTTTCCTTTTAACGGTTCCTGGGCCACCCCCTAATATTGGAGAGCGACCAACTGTGCAAGCACAACTAGAGAGGGAGGCTATCACGCAGCTACTATGCATACCGGGGCAAGATTTCACCCGGGCCGCTGCAAAGAGACGAGTATGGATCATGCGCACCAACATGACCACTCTTACACAGATATAAATGACGTTGTTACTTAGCAACATTCTGCCCAGTGATCGTAATGCCGATCTCCCCCTGCGGAAGTATCAGTTGGTATGTGCCGTCCCGACATAGGTAGGTATGCATTATTTCCAACTAATTTCTAATGCCATCTACTATTTGTAGGGATCGCACCCACAAGACACCCAGTGGACCCGGAAAAGTCCAACAGGGCCCTGGGGTTTCCAGCTCTGGTTACGGGCCTCTATCAGTCCTACAGGGTGCCCGTACCCCCCCGGCAAGGTCACGTCATCATAGGTAAGTATGCACATCGCTCAACTGATTTCTGATTTCATCTATTGTTTGCAGGGATCGCGCCTGCAAGACACCCAGTGGACCCGAAGAAGTCCAACAGGGTCTTGGAGTTGTCAAGCTCTAATTACGGGTCTCTGTCAGTTCTACGGAGTACCTGTCACCTCCAGCAAGGGCATCAGGCCCCCTACTAATCGAGCTTTCATCAAGAAGTACTGCGCCCCCAGGCAGGCGCAGGGCGAAACACCACATCATCATTGGGATGGCCGGTAGCGGGCAATAGACACACCGCCACCACCTCTAGAGTTCACCTCAGCTCATCCATTAAAAGGTTAGAGCGTTGCCTACGACACATGGCCGACCAATAGACGACCAAGTCCAAAGCCAAAGGTAAGCAAAGTACTAGGTCCATGACCGACAAATCATTAGGCGTCCAGCTCAAGACGTTAAAGAGGCACTACTAGGAGGCAACCTAGTAACTTTTAAATTTCTGCCTGCTATTTGATCACCTTTTGTTTCTCAAGTCAAATTGGACACACCTAGTTGCTCATGATCCTAAGAATTTAAATAAAACGAGCACAAGCTCGGAAGGTAGTCATACCTCACAAAATATATGTATGCGTGTTTAGGTAGTGAAAATACCTTAGAAATGCATGTATGTAATTTAGGTAGCAAACAACTACCTCACAAAATATATATATGTATGTTTAGGTAGCAAGATACCTTAGATATGCATGTATGTAGCAAAAAGATACCTCACAAAATATATATATATGTATGTTTAGGTAGCAAGATACCTTAGATATGCATGTATGTAGCAAAAAGATACCTCACAAAATATATATATGTATGTTTAGGTAGCAAGATACCTTGGATATGCATGTATATAGCAAAAATACCTCACAAAAATATACACATGTTTAGGTTGCAAAATACCTCATGAAAAAAAAAAGGAAAAAAAACAAAAACAAACAAGAAAAAGAAATAAACAAATAAAAAAAAGGAAAAAAAGAGAAAAAAGAAAAATAAGTTGTCTAGCTGAAAAGCCAACATGCTTTTGAAAAGAGATGACTTCCAACTTTTCTTTGAAGAAAAATTCGCTGATCATAGCTAGTTTTTGAAAAAATGTGTATACACCTGAAGGGTGAATGCTGTGAAAATTTTCCCGGACGCCCGAAATGGACTTGGATGAATGCACAAATGGATAAAAGAACATATTTTGGAAACATTGGGTTGACTTGAAATAGAGGAAATGAATCCTGAGCCCTAGCATCACATGACCATAAAAATTTGACACTTGAGTGTCCACATAGGTGCATGCATGACTAGTTTTGCATAAAGTTTCCAAATCATCGTTTTTGCATTTGTGTCATGGAAATAATGTGGGGCATCCCTTTTTATCCTTGAACCAAACCAAACCCTGACATGTATCATGTCTAGCCATTCTACAAGCCTTGAGCCAAAATCCTAACTCACCATAAACCTTTACCCAGGGTGAGAATGTCAATCCTTACCCTCGGAAGCAAAAAAGAAGGAAAGGAAATTTCCAATCAAAGAGAAAGAAAAAAAGAGGAAAGGAAATTCCCAATCAAAGAGTGGGAGAAAGAAAAAAGAAAAGAAAGAAAATTCCCAACCAAAGAATGGGAGAAAGTAAAAAAGGAAGGAAAGAAAGATCAAGGATCGAAAGAAAACAGAAGAAATGTGCAGAAAGGTCTTTGGACCGGACAATATCTGAACAATACAGAATTGTCACCAAATGAACAAAAAGAAGGAAGGGAAACCACGACCTAAAGTGGTCTTCTCCCTTTAATTGCCAACCAGAATCTTGTGTGCTAGCGACTTTTTCGCCCCGCACTAAACCAAAACAGAAAAGGAAAAAAGCCAAAAAAGGGCCAAAAAAAAAAGAAGAGGTCAAAAGCCGAAAAACCCACCAAAAGAACCCGTTTCCAAGGGAAGTCCTATTGATCCATGATCACGCATGTAATCTTTGATTTGATAGGAAATGATTTGTAAAATCAAGTCATGACATATCTATGGTTCGGAATTAGGATAAAACACTTACCTGTGCGAGATTGATACACTTTGAGTGGATTTCTTCTATTTTTGTCGAATCCAGTGTTTCCTCTAAATGGTCATTTAGAAAACGAAATGCTAACATCCAAAATCTCATTTACGGTTATGGGGGGTTTCATCAGCAGACTCTCCTTCCCCGGTAGACGCATTGTTTATCACTCAAAAAAGCATATGTTGCTCTAATCAGTTGGAATATTTGTCTCTTTACTAAAGCATGTTTGCATTTTAGGGGAGAAAACACCAAGACTTTTTAAGTCTCATAAGTTATCCAGAACTACGTAGGTCTGAGTTCCTCGTTTGAGGATACGTAGGAGCAAAAGTCTCGCTTTTGTCGACCACACCGCTTTTTGTTACCATGACCCAAGAACTGGTAGCTCGCGGAGACACCTTACGGTTATCCGCACCTCGTCATTCAGTGACCCCAAGTGTGATTGACAAGCAGAGGCCAATGTGGTCATCTGCGCCCTTTCCGGAGATGTCAGCATCTTCCGATGGAGACTTTTCAAGTCTCACAAGTTATCAAGAACTACGTAAGTCTGAGTTCCTCATTGAGGATACGTAGGAGCAAGAGCCTTGCTTTTGTCGGCCGCCCCACAATCTCTGTCATACTGACCCTGAGGTCATGTGACATGCGGAGACAAATTATGGTCATTCCGCACACCTTTTTCCATTCAGACACAGTCGTGTCCGATGGCACGCAGAGACAAATTATGGTCATTCTGCACCCTTTTGTCATCCAGAGGCGGCGGGCCCGATGACATGCGGAGACAAATTATGGTCATTCCGCACACCTTTTGCCATTCAGACACAGTCGTGTCCGATGGCACGCAGAGACAAATTATGGTCATTCTGCACCCTTTTGTCATCCAGAGGCGGCGGGCCCGATGACATGCGGAGACAAATTATGGTCATTCCGCACCCCTTTTGCCATTCAGACACAGTCGTGTCCGATGGCACGCAGAGACAAATTATGGTCATTCTGCACCCTTTTGTCATCCAGAGGCGGCGGGCCCGATGACATGCGGAGACAAATTATGGTCATTCCGCACCCCTTTTGCCATTCAGACACAGTCGTGTCCGATGGCACGCAGAGACAAATTATGGTCATTCTGCACCCTTTTGTCATCCAGAGGCGGCGGGCCCGATGACATGCGGAGACAAATTATGGTCATTCCGCACCCCTTTTGTCATTCAGACACAGTCGTGTTCGATGGCACGCAGAGGCAAATTATGGTCATTCTGCGCCCTTTTGCAATCCAGAGGCGGCAGGCCCGATGACACGCGAAGATTTACATCATCTTCTGCGCTCACAAGATCTGTCATACTGACTTTTGAGTCACGCTGACGGGCGGAAATACCCGAGTGGTTATCCATATAAACATTATTTTGCTATCTGTAAGACAGAACGCTTGATACCATGCAGAGACTGACATCGTCTTCTACACCTTTTGTTCCCCCGGGAACAACAAGTCATTTGCATGCGGAGATTTTATGGTCACCTGCGACTCTCGTCAACCGAGAGGAACGAAATTAGTGTCTTATCTTTACTTTCCTTTTATCTCCAATAAAAGACAAGTAAAGAGGGGCAACTGTCATACCCTAATTTCGTCCGGGGACCTTTGCTTGATGACATGCGACTTTTGTTTGGTCCTTGTGAGGTGCTTGGCACCCATCATTAGGCAATTTGTGAAATTCCGGGACATGCCGGAAAACAAAAGAAAATATTGATGCACAATCCGTAAGGTTCCGTGACACACCGGAAATCAAATGGAAGCGTCGTTGCACAATTAGTGAGGTTCCGTAACATTTCGTAAGTCAAAAAGGGGATGATTATGTGATCCGCAAGGTTCCGTAACATTACGGAAAGAAAACAAGTATCGTTACGAAATTCGTAAGTTTCCGTAACTTTACGAAAAAAGAATCACCAAAAAAAGGCAGGGGGTGTACTTAGTAAAAATAGGGGTGCAAATAGCAACCAGGCCCACTTGGGCCCTCCAGAAGATTCCTCCAGAAGACTGTTACTTCTGGAGGAAGCAACCCTGCTCGCCTGGGCGAGCTGGGTGGCAAGCTTCTCCCCCAATTTTCTGTAAATAGGGGGAGAAGTGAAGTGGAAAAGGGTTCAGCCCCTTAGGCACTTCTCTCTCTTTCGAATTTGCTTGGAAAAATTGTTTCCGTCAAGAAAATCCAAGCCGAGGCGCTTCCAAAACGTTTCCGTAACGTTTCTGTGAGGAATTTCGTGAAGGTTTCGACCGTTCTTCGAAGTTCTTCATCGTTCTTCGATCTTCAACGGGTAAGTACCTCGAACCAAGCTTTTCGATTCATTCTATGTACCCGTGGTGGTCCACATTGTGTTTCGTGTATTTTTATTCTCGTTTCATTTACTTTTTATACCCCCTTTTGATGTGCTTAAGCCATTTTATTTAAGTCATTTCTCACTTAACCTAAAAATAAAATAAATTTCCACCGATCGTTTGAATTGTATTATCCGTTAACTTCGGTTAAAATGAATTCCAACCGTTCGATCGTGCCGTAACCACGTTGGAAATCAAAAATGAGGTAAAATGATAATATAATAATCAAAAAAATGTCTTTTAGTAAAATAAAGCGAAAAATCAATCGGACGTTTTCTCTTTGGGATTTCTCATTCTTAATTGAATTGACTAATAACTAAAGTGAAACTAAGGCTAAAATCAACTCGCCTAGTCAAGCTCGTCCATAAAAATAGGTTTTTGAAGTTTATCATTTCAATTTCTTACTAAGAAAAATGGATCATTTTTAAGGTCCAACGCCTTAAAATGATCACCTTTTAAGTAAAAAGAATGACTTGATAAAAAAGAACTACGTAGGTCTGATTTTCTCATCCCAATTGAGGAATACGTAGGAGCAAAGGGAAACACCCTTGTCGACCACAAAAAGAGAAAAAAATATATAAAAAGGGTATAAAGGATATAAGGACATAAAAGGGAACGTAAAAATCAAAGTCATGTTTGCACATTCGATTAAAGGCTGTCGTCCCTTGTGGCGGACGTGTGGGGTGCTAATACCTTCCCCGTGCGTAAATACAACTCCCGAACCTTTCACTTAAAAGTTCGTAGATCACGTCTTTTCCGGTTTTTCCGACGTTTTCCTCAAATAAACGTTGGTGGCGACTCCGCGCGTATTCCTTTCGTGGAACACGTATCCCGCGAGTCACGCGTCGCCCTCCCGCCGAAGGGTAGGTTGGGACATATCATAATTGTCTTTGGGCATTTTCTACGAGCTCTTGGTCGAATGAGTTTTCTTCTCAAATGTGCAAGTGTGAAACCTCGAGGATTCTTTTATATATATATATATTCAACAACCACAAGTGTGTGCGGGTTTCATTTCAAAATCCCATCTTAAAAGCAAAATTAGTCATTCCTTGATCCACATGGGCTTTATTGGACTTGTAACGTGGTTAGGGGTAAGAAGGCTATGGAAGAAAGGATTAGAGAGGCTCAAAGATTGTTTGAGGATTATATTGAGTAAGAACCTTGAGAGTCTTGCTGGTACTTTTGTTCCTTTCAACTCTTGGGTCTGACTCTACTCCTTTTGTCTTATACATTAATCCTTATTGCACTTTTGTGCCTTCCTTGTAAAATCGGGAGATCTTTTGTCTCTCTTTTTCTTCACTCGCCTTTGGCGGATTTCATTTTCTTTTTTCCTTTCATTGTTTCCCAACTTCATGCATGTGTTGTTTGCATTGTTCTTCCCGTCGGTTTAGCGATGGTTCCTACTCAGGGTTCCTATTTTGTTTTTGTTGTTTTTAGAAGAAAAAAAAATACGCTTTGGCTCGGAGGGGGTAGCAAGGGATAAATTAGTGTTTGGGATGTTGAAACACGGTCATGTGTCATTTCAAATCTTGACTAGATACTTTTATAACTTGGATTTTGGGACCAAACCTCTGACAAACACGCTCTTTATTGTTTCTTCCTTTTATTTTTTATTAACCCTAATTTTTGCTTAGGCTGCCCTTCTGAGTTTTCAACCTATCGAGTGAGAACTTCTGATCTGCCCCTAAGTTTGCTTGAGGCTCATGCATGGTGCCTCTCATTGCCCCAGTGTAGGGCTATAAGGTATCTATTATTGTCTTTTGTCATGACCTTGTAGCAAGAAAAAAAATGAAAGAAACTGTGCAGGTTCTTGAAAATGAATTTCCAAGGACAAAAAATATTTAAAGGATTTTCAATTGACAAATTAAATCAAATGACTCTTGTTCTTGACAAACTCACTTTTCTCTCAAAAAGACAACTTTTAAGAAAAAAGAGGTCACATGAATGTTTGTACTTCTTATCTTTTATTTGTAACACAGTGAATTGAATGTTTTTTTCTTTTTTTGTTTTGAACTTTACTTGTCGTTTACATCTCCCCCCCCCCCCCAAAATGTGTATAACGAGCAATTTCTAATCGAACAGACTTGGAGATCAACTCAGGAGCGCAAGTCACTTGAGCAAACAAACCAACGATGTACATTCACATTCTAGTGAATGTTAAATAAATAAGCAAAGATGTAATTATGAGAGAATGAGAGACAAGGACATCAAATTTATCCATATTTTTAGCATTGTGACTGTTGTTTACAATAATGGCATAAACTTGAAAATCCTAATGAGTCATTGGAGACATCTAACAACAACCTTCAAATTGCCCCATGCATAGTGTCGCTTGACAATCTCAGAATTCACAAGCAATTGTCCTCCTCGAATTTTAGCCAGCTTGCATCAATTAGACTTTGCACCTTATGTTTCGGGGAAATGTAGGTCGAGAAACCTTTGCTGGGATTATGGCTACCATTGCATTATTGAGTAGATATGGGAGTAAGTTAGCTTACGACACCGGAATTGGGGTGAATTCTATAGGCTTCTTTTCTGGAAAATTCCTTCCTTGGTTGGTGTTTTGGTTCATGTTAAGGGTGGTGTTTGGTATTGGATGTGCAACAGGCAAGTTTTGTGGTTGATTTAGGCGTGGCCTTTGTGGATGATTGGGTGTTCTTAGCTGATAGGGTGATGAGTAATGAGAAGGGCTGATATTGGCTGAGTATTGATATTGCTGAGCTGGTGGGAAATTTGGCCATGTAGGAACGCCAGTCATAGCATGAGTTCCTCCCTCCTTCTTATTCTCTCCATTTACCCCAGGCTTCCTATTCATCAAAATAGGATTATGAAATTTGCCTCTTCTCAAACCGAGTTCAATCCTTTCGCCGGCGAACACGAAATCGGCTAAGCTTGAAGGCATGTAACCCACCATCTTCTCATAGTAGAACACTAGTAACGTGTCTAGTATCATTGTTATCATCTCCCTCTCCACCATTGAGGGCGCTACTTGAGCTGCCAGATCCCTCCACCTTTGGGCGTATTCTTTGAAAGATTTATGCTCCTTCTTACACAGGTTCTATAGCTGCATTCCATCCGGAGGCATATCAAAATTGTACTGATATTGCCTAATGAAGGCAACCATTAGGTCCTTCTGAGAATGGACCCAGGACGGTTCCAGATTAGTATACCAGGTGACAGCTGCCCCAATAAGACTTTCTTGGAAGAAATGCATCAACAATTTTTCATCTTTCGCGTATGCCCCTTTTTCCTACAGTACATCTTCAGATAATTCTTGGGGAAAGTAGTCCTCTTGTACTTATCAAAATCCAGCACCTTAAACTTCAGAGGAATGACCACGTCGGGAACTAGGCACAACTCTGCCATGTCAGCAAAAGCATAATCTCTGCCTCCTTCAATGGCCCTTAGCCTTTCCTCTATATGATCTAATTTCTCCCTTTCCACCATAGAAGGAGGCACTCTTCCCACCGTAAAATGTAAGGGTTGTGGTTATGGGTGATATTGAGGGCCCCCCAAAGTGTTTGGCAGGGGTATGCCACCAAACGCCTGCCCCTCAGTGGCATATCCGAGGCAAGGCTCGGAGTTGGCTAGAGTGTGGTCTCGGGGTACTTCATGTGTCTCCTCCATGGGTTGAGAGACATGTGCATGATCAGATTAGGGTTGTTGGCTCTGAATGGTTATGGGTGTGGAGTTGTGCGGAACATTGGGTGGTGTACAGTTGGGAGGCAAGCCATATGGTGGGAAGGAATGCTTGTTCTGAATCTGCACAAAATGGGGGTCGCACGCACTTCCCAATGCTTTGCCTCCCTGACCTACCATATCCAAGGCTGGATGATTTACTTGATTGAAGCTAGGTGGGTGAGTCGGGTCCACTTTTGTGGCGGTTGATTAAGGTCGTACCCGAATCAAATAAACATTAAAAATGCAGTATCTAGGAAGTGATCCTAGGTCGTCTCCCAACGAGCAATGGTCAACCAAACGTTCATAACAAATAGTAATAAAACAATAACGAATTGGGGGGTTGTTTGTTTTTGTAAATTAAACTGCAAGCAAATTTTAATTAGAAAATATCAGAATTAAAAACATGTTGTTTCCCCTTGATTCACAAGCAAGTCTCTTATCCTAGGTTATGAGAATTTATCCTTTATCATTTCAACCACTTAATCCAACCCTAAATTAAATTACTAAGCGAAATTTAACATAAGGCAGTCATTATGTGATTAAGCAACAGATACACCAATTAATCATGAATGAACTGATCATTAAGCACGAACGTAAATTAAGCGCAAAGACAATTAATCAAGCACTAAGCATGCATGGATTAATAGCAACAAATACAGAGTAATTGGTGAAGAGGAAAAACTGATCAGAATTCAATAGTAATAATAAAACCTCAAAGAGAGTTGTGCTTGATCCTCAAGAGAAAACAACACTGGAGACTTAGCCTTCCATTAATCAGTAGAAAACGAAATTGCAGATTGAAGTAGAAAACAAAATTTTATTGCTACGTGAATAGTAAAAATTGGAATTGCAAAACCTCAAATTATTCTTTCTTCCCAAAACGAAAAGAGAGCCCTAAAACTAAAACCTTGGTACTGTTATATAGGTTTTCAGCCCCAAAGCTTACAAATCTGTTTTAAGTCCAAGCCCATAAATAAAATAAAATCTGGGCAAGATAAGATAAGATTTGATAAAATAAAATCTAGATGAAATAAAATCTAGATAAGATAAGATAAGATAAAATCTAGATGAAATAATATCTAGATGAGATAAAATCTGGATAAGATAAGATTTGATAAAATTGTCTGCTCTCTTCAAGTCCAACCCAATTCTGGATTCAAGCCCAATTGCTTACAATTCTCCTGAAATTAAATTAAAAACACAAAATTAGTCCAGTAGGCCCAAATGATAAAAATGCATAATTAATTTGACAATTAAGGCTAATCAGTAATTCAAATGGTGACAAAAAGGGTTAAGAAATAGGAGAAAATGATGACACATCAGCGGTACTTGCGACAACAACTGTAGCCGCATTGACCTCCATCATCCTTCTCATACTCATCATGGGTTCCATCATTGTGGTCATTTGCTCTTTCGTGGATTCAATGTTAGCCTTCATCTCCTGTTGCACCTCCTTTATTTCACTCATTACTCTAGCTATGGCACGCATTTGGTAAGGGCGTCGTAAAGCGCATTCTTTTTTTTTTATTACAATGATTACAGTTCTGATTTCAAGGAAAGAATGCAATGAGCAATGCAAATGTGAAAAAAAAAAGCATGGATGTATGTGAATAATGCTTTGTTGAAGTATTGCAAATTTTACGCAGGACATTCAATAGAACATAGGATCAAATCAACATTGTTCATTACATCTTGTCAGGGTCAAAGTACAACTGGAAATGAAACATCAACAGTCTCAAATTTTATGTAAATTATTTAGCTCAATCATGTGTTGGAGTAGCTAAAGAAGCTATGTAAAACTCGATCCATCTTTTGCCCCAACTTTTGCAAACTGGTTACTTCCACATTTGACCTTGACTTGATGAAAACCTTTTCTTAAAAGCACGTGCTTGGTTTGACCCCATAATCCAAGGAATAGAAATTTTGATTGTAAATATTTCGACAACATATCATAGAGATGAATGATTAGGGCATACTTATGTTATGCATGACAAATGTAATTATGAGATCGACATGAGACGCCCAAAGAACTATCCTTTCCAAGTTAAGCATGCATTAGGTACCATGTTCGTATGATTTTCAATCATTTTTTTAAGAGAAATGAGTGTATAATCCCAACATGGTTTGTTTATAACTATCATCATGGTACCCAACACATGTAACTAAGAATGTGGTGTAAACTTTCACGCTTCATTGTGACTTTCTTTTTGTTCCTTTTTTGTTCTTGTTTTTTTTGCAGAGGAAAATGTCAGGATCATGCATGAGTGAACATAGCATGCGAACGATGAAAATAGAATGTATGCAGTTGGCAGAACAAAAGCATGTTAAATGAAAATGTATGACAATGCAATGACTTATGCAAATGCAATGCATGAATATGATAAATGATAAATGCAGGAATGATATGTCCATTACGATGCCATGAAGAGATGCATGATGCGATCAAGGAACAAGCCAGAGTGAGTTTGCTATGTGCCCCCTAATTCAGGAATCTAATGGAAAGGATCCAAAAGTCCACTTCTAGTGATAACTCCCAAGGGTACTTTTAGGTAACTTTACTGGTCTATAAAGATATCATCCTCTTAGATAATATATTGTGGCGATAGGGACTATCAGCAACAATGCATCACCAAAAGAGGAAAACTCTAGATGAGGCTTCATTGTTATCAAGCGAGTCAAAGACCCAACATGACCACAGATCGACCTCCACCCCTTATGGCTCACATAGACCCGAGTATAGGGCCTAATAACTCAACGTGTGTGTGAGGTCCAGGTGCCATGTGTGCATAGAACAAAAATATTTCTAATTATGAATGTAATAGATAGATAAGCACACCCAAACACAACAACATAGTAAAGGTTATATACAAACATGGACAAAACAAAATATAAAAGGGAAAAGGGAACATAAACAAAGAAGAAGTCATGATAAAACATTGCACACTGATCGAATGGCTTAACTCTCTAACGTCCCCAGTGGAGTCGCCATCTGTCGCAACCTACCCTACGACGGGAGTGCGGGTGAAAAGCCAAAGGAGCGTCTTCGAAAAAGAAAACGCGTTGGAGTCACCACCAACGTTTATTTAAGGAAAACGTTAGAAAAACTAAAAAGAGGTCTGCGAATTTTTGAAAATAAAGGTTCGAGAGTTGTTTACGCATGGGGAAGGTATTAGCACCCCACACGCCCGTCACAAGGGACGGTAGCCTTTAATCGAGTGTGCGCAACGTGACTTCAGAATTATTTACCTTTCCTTTTTTATATCTTTTTATTTTGTTTTTGGGATCGACAAGGGTGTTGCCCTTGCTCCTTCGTATCCTCAGGTGCGATGAGGAATTCAGACCTACGTAGTTCTTTAAGTCTGAATGTCTGTGTGTTAAATTGATTTTTATGTTTTTGAAAGATTCATTTTAATTGCAAACAAAAAGTCGTTTAAGGCGTTGGACCTTGAAACGATGTTTTAAATTTTGAAAAGTAGAAAGAATCGTTAAGGCGTTGGACCTTGAAACAATCTCAAGTGATATTTGATAAAAAGAAATTAGTTATGAGTTGGTTTTATCTTGCTTTTGTTTATTAACTTTCAATCTCTTTAAAGACAACTTTACAACACTAGTGATCGGTTAAGATTGAAATTTGCAAAGAAAAATGAAATCGCCGATGATAGATGGAGAAGATGGATGTGCACATAATAACAAGGGGGACCCCTAAGAGTACATAGATCACATTCAAATCTTAAAAACAAAACTAACTGATGGTCGCACGAAGAACACCGAATAAGGAACAATGTAGCGAATGATTACGGTCGCGATTCGGTAGTGCCTCGACTTTGTTTCCTCTTCTTTCTTCTTCTTCTTCCTTAATTCTCTCAATTTTCTCCACTTCTGAACCTTGGAACCCCTTAAAACACCCCTAGGACGCCCATTTATAGGCAAAGGGTCACATTGGGGCAGTTGCAGCTCACCCAGGCGAGTTGGTTTCTTCACCATGAAGCTATTTGGTGGCCCAGGCGAACCAAAGGCTAGCCTGAGCGAGCTAGGGTCCAAGAAAACCAAGGAAAATACCCTTTTGCCCCCTTTTTTGGTATTTTTCGCTTTCTTGATCAAAACACTGAATGATCATTTGTTTCACACTGTAACTAGTGTTCAACACCGTAAGTCAACTAGCAAGGATCAAAAGATCAATGAACGATAGTCCCCAAACGAAATTAAGGTATGACAACAGGACCTAGCTTCTTACATTGGGATGAGTCATGCGACGAGTTACTAGGCAAACTCCCTCCAGATAATGCACATAAGGGAGCTGCACTGAAGCTGACATGGTTGCTTAGCATCTTGCGTGCACCATTACCTAATGAACCAACAATACACCAACTACAATGTAGGTGTAGAGCTTACATAATGTACATGATTGGTGGTGCTTTAATACCTGATAAATCTGGAAATAGAGTTCATCTAATGTATTTGAACCTATTATGTGACTTCAACAACATAAAAGAAATATAGTTAGGGTTTTACTTGTTTAGCAAACCATTATAGAGAACTATGTGAGACATCATCGGAGGTTGGTAGAGTTATGGGTGGTTGTGCCATACTATTGCGGTCATGGGCTTGGTACTACATGCCTTTTATTGCATCGAGAATCTTACGGCCCAAAACAACTTATTCACTTGCTAAAAGGTTATTACAAACAATGGAATCAAAATTTTTAATTTCAATGATGTGCATTATAACATTACAGTGAATAGTGGTTTTGTTTCATTTACATTTTAGATGGAGTAGTGGTAGATTAAAGCATAGGGACACACCTCATGGTGACTTGATCGGGTATGGATCTCGTATAGATCATATGGAGAATCATTAGGTATACTACCATCATCAACTGCACCATCAATTTGTACATATTAACCTTTACTAATGTTGTATTGTTAACATATATTTCAATTTTATGGGTCCCATATAGAGAATTTGAAGAGCACCTACCAAAACATGCATATAGAGATAGGGACATTTGGTGTGCATGTAGTGCAATCATTTGTTTTCCTATTGTGGAATGGCATCAAACAAACCGGGTCAAGCTACAATTTGGACTACATCAAGATATCCCTATTGATCTCATGAATTTTGATCGACTTCACCAGATTGGCATGCGAGGCAATCATTACAGTGACTGAATGGAATATTTTCATACCCTAATTTCGTCCGGGGACCATTGTTTGATGATATGCAACCTTCTCTTGACCGCTTCAAGGAACTTGACACCCATCGTTAAGCAATCCGTGAAGTTCCGCGACATGTCGGGAGTCGAAAGAAAACATTATTGTGCAATCCGTAAAGTTTCGTAACATTCCAGAAGCCGAAGAGGGGATGGTTGCGTAATCCGGAAAGTTTCGTGACATTACGGAAAGAAAACAAGTATCGTTATGTAATTCGTGAGGTTCCATAATGTTACGAAAAAAGAATCAACAAAAAAGGGGCAAAGGGGGAGTATTTAGTAAAATAGGGGTACAAATAGTAATTTTCAAATTTGGGCCCTTCTAGAGGTTTCTGAGTATTTTCTTGCTTAAGGTGGAAGCAACCTAACTCGCCTGGGCGAGCTGGGTGGCAACCACCTCCCACGTTTTGTTAAAAAATGGCTTTTGGGGCTTTCGGGACACCCATAATGCTTTCGTAAAATTCCCATAACCCTAAATAAGCATATTTCACTTAATATGGGTGAGAAAGAAGAGAAAAAAGAAGAAAATCAAGTCCTATAGGCTTCCGTAAAGCTTCCATAACTTTTTCGTAAATTACAAAAGAAGGGGGTGAACTTATCAAAATGGGGGTGCAAATAGCAATTTTGAAATTTTGAAATGGTCTTCCAGAGGGTTTTTCGAATCCGGATTGCTTATGGAGGAAGCAACCCAGCTTGCCTGGGCGAGCTGGGCGGCAACCTCCTCCCCCTTTTTCCTATAAAAAGGCAAAAGGGGGTTGTTCTAAGGGTCCCTGATCCCCCTGACTATGCATTTCAGCTGTTTTGGGTGAAAAAATTGTTTTCGTGAAGAAAACCCAAGCCGAGGTGCTTCCGTAACGCTTCCGAGATGTTTCCGTAAGCAAATCCGTGAAGGTTTTCCTCCGTTCTTCACCGTTCTTCGTTCTTCAACGGGTAAGTTTCCAAATCTGAGACTTTTAATTCATTTCTTGTTTTTTGGCTTTCATCTTTATTTCGTTCAATTTCGGTTTCTTTTCTTCTGTTTTTAACGAGCTTTAACCAATCGTTTAAGCCGTTTTCTCGCCTAATAAATGATAAAATGAGTTTCAACCGATCATTTGCGTTGTAATCTCGTTTAATCACTGTTAAAACAAAATTTAACTGATCGTTCGCGCTATAACCTCGGTTAAACAAAAAAAACAAAAAAATAATAAAATAATCAAAATATATTTAAATAAAATAATAAAAAAAAATCGATCGGACTTTTTTCTTTGGAAGTTTCCTTGAAGAATTGACTAATAACCAAAGTGAAATTAAGGCTAAAATCAACTCACAAATCAAGCTTTGTCCGCAAAAATCACTGATAACTGTTTTAAGGTCCAACGCCTTAAACGATCCTCTTTGCTTTTATCGGTTAACATGGACCGTTCAAAAGCATAACATCAACACATCACTTTACTGCCTTTTGCGAGAACTACGTAGGTCTGATTTCCTCTTCGATGGAGGATACGTAGGAGAAAAAGCCCCGCTTTTGTCGACCTCGTAAGATGGTTAGAGGTCCAATGCCTTAAATGACCCCCTTCCAAGTAAAAGGAATCACTTGATTCGCCCCTTTTGAAAGAACTACGTAGGTCTGATTTCCTTATCACAATTGAGGAATACGTAGGAGCGAGGGAAACACCCTTGTCGACCACAAAAAGATAAAAAAATACAAAAGGTATAGAAGACATAAAAAACGTAAAAGGGAAAATAAAACAAATTGAAGTCATATTTGTACACTTGATTAAAGGTTGTCGTCTCTTGTGACGGACGCGTGGGGTGCTAATACTTTCCCCGTGCGTAAATACAACTCCTGAACCTTTCACGATTAAAGTTCGTAGACCACACCTTTCCGGTTTTTCTGATGTTTTCCTCGAATAAACGTTGGTGGTAACTCCGCGCATCTTCCTCCCATGGAAGACGCACCCGTGAGCCCTCGTGTCGCCCTCCCGCCGAAGGATAGGTTGCGACAAATATTGTACGGGATAGACTAATATCTAGAAAAACAAACGCTGTGATGTTTTAACTAGACAATGGATTGAAGGGTTAGTGACACATACACCGGAGTAAATGGAATGGTATAGGAAAAACACTATTATGTTTTTTTTCTATTGCACAACAACTAAATGATTCACACACAACAATTACCCATAATGTTGTGGGGATAACCTTTGAAGAAACACATTTCCCAGTTCCACATCCTCAATCAATGTTTTGTACTTCATCACCTATTCATCAAACTTTTGGCCAGACTCGCGAGTTAGTCAATGCAACTAATCATGAATGGATGACCAATTTATTTGGTGTCGATTTGATTACACCAAATTCTACGACATCATATTTAGCTTTTTTACAACAGTTTGATGCACCATATTTGTTTGGAGAACAAGGATAAATTTCTTCAGCTGTAGCAACCCATAATGAAAACCCTGAGACAGAACAACAAAATCATCATCATGAGGGAGAACTAGTGATACAGGAGAGAAGAAATCCATGATGTAATCAACATTAACAGCACTTTGGGACTGATCATTGTCTTGGTCATTAAAATATAAAATGTTGTGATAATGGGTTCAACTCTGTTTAAGTACCCATCTAATGTAGTTTTCAAAGTTACATTAAAGTGACCATGTTATGCAATTTATAAAATTCATGTCCAATATATTAAAAATATCTGTGGCAAATTTATTTCATAATTTTCACGTTAAAGAATCCAAAAAAGATAACGTATAATAGTTTCATCAAGAATGACCTCAAATTAATTGCAAAAAATAAAAATATATATATATATGTTTTTGACCCTTGAAACAATGTTTAAGTGGTCATGTTATACAATTTATAAAATTTATCTTCAATACATTAAAAATATTTGTGGCAAATTTATTTCATAATTTTTGCGTCAAAGAATCCAAAAAAATATATAGTGTAACAGTTACATCAACAAAGATCTCAAATTAATAGCAAAAAGTAATAAAATGATGTTTTCAACCCTTAAAACAATGTTTAAGTGACCATGTTATGAAATTTATAAAATTTATGTCCAATACATTAAAAATATTTGTAGTAATTTCATAGTTTTCACGTCAAAGAATAAAAAAAATATAATGTGTAACAATTTCATCAAGAAGGACCTCAAATTAATAGCAAAAAAAATAAAAAAAATAATAAAACTATGTTTTTGGCCCTTAAAAGTGGTCATGTTATGAAATTTATAAAATTTATCTCCAATACATTAAAAATATATTTGGCCAATTTATTTCAAAGTTTTCATCTAAACCCCTACCACTATGGGTCACCCAACTACATATGTTTGTATTTACTACAACAGTCAAATTTGCAACACTAATGAGGGTACCACCTTCATAAGTAACTAAACAAAAACTTTCATGGTCAACAAGGCCATAAACCTTACATAATTGGTTGAACTTGTTCAACAAAAAATAAATATTGAACCACACCAACATATCCAACATCTCCACTTTCGATGCCTCATATTTTAGCCAGAACAATCACATATGTACACATGTTTTATTCTGGGAGATGATCATGATGTTCGATAGACGTTCAACATTTTTTACAACAACCCCAACATTATCATTTGTTGAGTTATTTGTCACAACTTGTAAAAACAATAACCCACCAAATAACCAACATGACTCAACCTCCAATCTTAAGGACCTATTAGATGAATACAAAAGTAGTGTAGATTGTTGGGTCAAAGACCATGGTAGTGATAGTGATAGCAACATGTCTCCTTCCCACGAAAAAATGCTCAAACAAGGTTGGTAATTTGGGAATGATTTGTGTGTTAGTTGTTTCTGCATTGAAGTTTTCTCGTGGTGTGCTATGTCGGTGTTCATTGCTTTAACATTATGTCATCCATAGATGCAGGTCAACAATCTTTTTTTCATTCTTTGCAATTGAAAAATGATGTGATGATGTTTGCACAATGTTAATGTGCAATGAGCAATACCCGTGTATTGGCCCAACAGAATTATTATGTACCATCAGAACAACTGATGATATACTCAACCTACTTCAATCTACCATCACTCCTACTGATGATATACTCTATTTGCAGAGCGTAATTATTGCTCAACTAAACAAATTTTGCATGCCGTGAAATATAATATAATATGCATTTGTCATACACTGTTGGATTGGACTTAATGATATAAATTTATAGTAGTATACATTTCTAAAGTGTATATGCATACCCTAGTGACCTATCTAGAGCTATCTTTATTCTTTCTACTAAAGTAATAATTTAATTCCTTTTCAGGGTATATATAACTACATACACTTTTATATTTAAAAGTTAAAACACCATATTTGTAATTTGTAATTTGTATGCAAACATAAAAATAAGGTGAAACGGTTGGCAAATGACTAATTAAATGATAAACATAATGCATCTTATCAATGTATTAATGTTAATTAATTAGTTCCTTTATTTCTTCATATATAGAATATTATCAAAACCGATCCATTCATGTAATTAATTTCTTCATAAATGTTACGACTATTTCTTCATAAACTACTAATTCAGTTGCGACTAATTAGAATGGTCTCCCTCAAAGTTTCAAAAACTCGTGTCTTTAAATTTAATTATGAAAATACTAATTAATTTTTAATATAATTCTAAAGCCTTAAGATAAACTAGCACAACTTTAAAAAAAATTTCACATATAAAGTTTAGCTAACACTACTAGAAAATAAGGTTTTTATATCGGTTATTTAAGACTTTCAACATCGGTTATTAATCGATGTTGAAAGTACCAACGTTGGAAGTATAATCGTTAACATTGGTTTTCCAAAACCGATGTTAATGTAAAAATACAACATCGGTTATTCAAATAACCGATGTTATATAATAAGAATTATAAAAAAAAAGTTATATATCTTCATATCAACATCGGTTTTTGAAAAAACCTGATGTTGTTAGTGGCAGTTAACATCGGTTTTTTAAAAAACCGATGTTAACTTATTACTAGCAACATCATTTTTTAAAAAAACTGATGTTGTTAGTATTAGTTAACATCGTTTTTTTTTTAAAAAAAACCGATGTTATTTTTAGGAATTTTTTTTAAAATGCTATCTATTTTTTCAATAAACCAAAATTAACCTGCAAATTTTAAAAGCAAACCACACAACATATAATTTTCATTCTGTTTTGAAATAGTTTTTACCAGAAATTCCATGAGAAATTTATTAATTACTATGAATTAAAAGAATATTTAATGTTAAGGAGACATGAATTGTAAAAAATGTAAAATAAGTAAACTACAATTACAAACTTACCTAAACATCCTAAGTTTCATTTTTAACTTTCAAATAATACTTTGTCCACTACAAGTGCTCATTTGGATATCAAATCAGACTTAAACTGTCTCCACCACTCTCCCATAGTCTGAAGTATTTTCTTTTTTGTCCTTACATCAGATGCTTCAGGGATATCAAATTCAGCCTGACAAACGAAAAATTATGTTTTATTGTTACTAAATTCGAATTTTTAGTTAATAAACAATATGCAACATGAAAACTAAAATACTTGAATATCCTCCCATATCAAATCCTTCTAAGCAGCAGGGACTTGCTTTCAATTCTCGTATGTCACATTCACCTTATCACGAGCGACAATCTCCAAATATGTTCTTAACTTCTTTCTGTGGCGGACCGTCCGCTTTCCCAGTAGTAGGATCCACATGGACCAGGGGTCTCTCTGCCTCAACTGGTCTAGTCGCCAGTGATCTTAGGTGTGTGGCCTTTCTTGTCCGCTTCAAGGTAGACAGCGAATGCGATGTTGCACCAGTAGGAGGAGGAGGAGGAGGAGAGATGGGCGGTGTAGCCATTTGCCTGTAAACAAAAAAACATTAGTTAATTAACATTATCACAAAACTAAATAACTTATGTAAATGAATGGAGTTAAATGAAATACATAAGAGAATTACATCAGACGATGTTAATTAATTCTCCTTCATCATGATCACTATGATTAGCATGAACGTCGATAGCTTCTTCTCCGACAACGTTAGGTGACATTTATGTGGACAAAGGACTAACATAAGTATCAATGTATGAATCATCATCTTCAACATTAACACCAATTGTTTTCCCGTGTAGAACCACTGACCAACTTTCATCACAAGGGTCTTGAACATAAAATACCTGTTTAGCTTGTTCTGCCATGATGAAAGGGTCATTCTAGTAAGCGAGTTTCTTTAGATCTACCAATGTAAATCCTACATCATCGGTCCGCACACCGATGTTGCTGTCAACCCATTTACATTTGAAAACACAGACAATAAATTTGACATAATTAAGCTCCCAACTTTCTTCAATGAACTCAAAGTAAGGGATGAAAGCTACTCAGGGATTGTCATCATGTACACTAGTGAAGTGTTGAGATTCAGCCCTTAGGGTGACCCCACTGTTCTATCTGTCCCGTGAGCCATGACTAGTTGACATGGGTCAACTTGTTTAGGACTCGTGTTTCCATTTTTTATTTGTTTTTTTTTATATTTTATTTTTTAGGATTGGATGGATCAGTTCCTAGGTTTTCTAGTCATAGCAACCATTTTGCTCTAGTTCTGACAATTGAGTATGATAATGATTCAGTGTTTGGAGTATCATTTATATCAATTGATTACTCCATGGAGATGTCTTCAGCTGTATACAAGAATTGGGTTTTCACTGGCCAATCATTGCCAACTAATCTCATCAAGAGGTAACCAATCTTATTAAATTAGAAATATGAACTTGTTCAATTATGGGATTATATATAAGAAAACAAAATTATACCATGCCCTTTTATTGATGACATAGTTAAAATTAATTTATCAAGAGAGTGGCTTGTTATCTATAATATTTTGTATATTTTTTCCTTTGCTTGATTTAGAGGATTGGCAGTTCAGGATCACACTTCCCGACATGGCCTTCCCCTTGTGATAAAGGACTATCCTTATGTTGTTGATGGATTAGAAATATGGGATGCTATTAAGACATGGGTCTAAGAGTATGTCAACTTGTATTACTTTAATGATAAGGCAGTTGAAGAAGATACTGAACTGCAAGCATGGTGGAAGGAAGTTGTGGAGAAGGGTCACAGTGACTTAAAAGATAACAAATGGCCAAAAATGAAGACATGTCAAGAGCTTACTGACTCTTGCACTATAACTATATGGGTTGGTTTAGCTCTCCATGCAGTTGTTAATTTTAGACAGTACCCTTATGGAGGCTGTATCCTAAACCGTCCAACTGAAAGCAGAAGATTGCTCCCATAACCAAAAACCAAAGAGTATGATGAGATGGTCAAGAATCCTCAAAAAGGCTTTTTTGAGAACAATTACACCAAAGTACCAGATAGTTATTGATCTTACAGTGTTAGAGATATTGCCAAGACATTCCTCTAATGAGATCTACCTTGGACAGAGGGACACTCCAAATTGGACCTCTGATCAGAATGCAAAAGATGTCTTTGAAACATTTACAAAAACTCTTGCAGAGATTGAGAAAAAAAAATCTCAGAAAAGAACAGCAACCAAGAGCTTAAAAACCGAACTGGTCCAGCCAAATTTCCCTACAATGTGTTTCTTCCTACCAATGAACTGGGGTTGACTTTTAGAGGAATCCCTAATAGTGTCTCTATCTAAAGGAGTGTGTGGGGCGGCTTCCTTTAATTAGTATTGTACTTGCATCTTCCAATAAAATATGCATGCTTATGAGCATGCACCATTGTGTGTGTGTTTGTTTTAAGTTATGTTATATGTATTACTTCAGCTTTCCATTCGACTGTACGTTAAGCAGGAATAAATAAGCTCAGTAGCAGATTTCCTGTTATGACCTATTCTCAATTGAGTTTTGTTTTGTTCAAACACTCAATCAATATGCCAGTAATAGATGCATAACTATAAGGAATAGAATCTTCCTAGTCCTAGTCCTAGATGTAGGGTAGGGAAAGGAAAAGAAGATAAACTTGTCTTTGTTGCAGTGCTGCCTCTTTTCTAAAGAACAAATTAAAACAAATAAGACATGTCAGAACACAAGAAGGTTTAGGGAAGAAACAGAACTTACCCGATACAAAACTTGGCTTTAATATGGTCTTAATTTCTTGTTAATGCTATCGAATTTTTTCTGCTGCAGTAGATCATTTTCTTGAAAAACATTCAAATCAAATTTTAATTAGATGAATTTCCTTCAAAATTTAAACATATATTGGAATGGATTCAATAATTTGTGTAGATTAAGTTTAATCTAGGAAAATAATCAAAATAAATAACTAAAATGATTAATGAACATAAAAGAGTATTTAGAAAAATATAAGTGGACAACAATGTTCTTTAAACCATATCTATGTTGTAAGTGGAGTTAAATTATATATAAGTGGTTCACTTGTGCAGTAGGGCAATAAGCTGACAAACATTGCCATGTATTACCTGTTGTTCTAGTTGCCTAACTCTTGATTCAGCTTGTTCATACTTCTCTTCTGCATATCGAAGTTGTGGATACACGCATCAAAATGGTGTGCCAAAAAAAGAATGTATATATTAAAACAAAATCATTTTTATTATGAACAACTTCATATTATCAGCCTTCAGTCGTATTATTATTTTTAAAAGACAGCAGCAGTATTCACATGACAGTGCTAATTAAGTTACATATAATTTATAGCCCAAATTATATCTGAAACTAAAAAGAAGCTATTTTATCAATATCAAAATATGAACTAAACATTCCTACGTTTGAAACCAAGAAAATCGAGGTCACACAATTTCTTTTACAAACACCCTGCTAGAATCTCAAAACTTGGATGTCTAAGGAAAACATATTACTCAAACTAATGTATTTTATCACCTTATCGACCAAATTGTCATTTTCTTCTTGCAACATATCAAAGACTACAATTTGAAACTACTAATCAAGGTGAAACAACTCTACATCAGTACTTCTTGGTAATAATCTAGCTTAGGTGGATTATCGATGGTACAACTGAAAATAGATGTTAGGAAAAGTTGTTATCGTTAAATAGTGTATAATGTTAGTAATTATCCAATAGCACACAATGGCAAATTGTCCAGTAGCACTAATTAAAACAAAAGGAACTAAGCAGCGCTAATTAATTTGATTTTTAAGCAGCACTAATTAAAAGAAAAGAAACTAAGCAGCACTAATTCTAGTATTGGTCCAATAACAAGCTTGCTAATATCAACTAGGCATTAATCTTTAACTAATAACTTAAGCTTCTAACTGAGTTGGTTTGGTCCTTTGATGGTTTTCGTGTATATTGACCGACTGCCCTAAGATGTTGAACATGGTTAGTATAGATACATTTCCATTTGATATGACCCTACCTACATCAAATTAAAGGGATTACCATCCAATCTTCTCACTGCCTATTAAACCTTAACTTGTAAATTAACAGAGAAATATGATGATAATAATAACTGCTACACATGTTGCTTTCTTCATACCTAACTAACTATGTGACCTAAGAGTAAAAATACAACATCGGTTTTTTAAAAGAACCGATGTTAACATAGCCTCGTTAACATCGCTTTTGACAAAACTGATGTTACCTAGGTCATGTTAACATCGGTTTTGACAAAATCAATGTTAACGAGGCTATGTTAACATCAGTTTCTTCAAAACTGGTGTTAATAAACTCGTCTTATTTACAAGTATGCCACCGTGTTTGTGTTAACATCGATTTTGTCCAAAACCGATGTTAACCTAGCGATGTTAAATGTATAATTTCTAGTAGTGTAAATAAAACTTGCCGCCACATGGAACTTATGCAAATCAATAGACTATACTAAACACACTCTATTAACATAAAATGATATATATATATATATATATATATATATATATATATATATATATATATATATATATATATATATACTCTTAAAAAGTAACTACGTAAATGCTTAAGTCGGTCCACTCTATACACATGACTAACAAAGGACGTAGATAAGATTATGTCTTTAATCTCGTGTATATTTTATCCATGATGCCTCCGTGAACAATGGTGAAGCTATGGAGGGGTTATGAATAGCAAATTTGGAGCACCATATACTCTAGCGTACATCTTTATTATTTGCTTGTATTTTGTTGGGAACTTGTGCTCAATATTTCTCTTATTAATATATAAAAAAATCTTTCAAAAGAAAATAATGATTTGAATTATTAAAAGAGTATAGAAAATTTTGATTTGCAAATTATTAGATACTTTAATAACATAAAGATGATAATTTTAATCATTTTTTTCATTATTATTATTATTATATAGAAAATTTTATATTAAATTGGACTTAGACCTTTTTTTATAATATCAGGCTTTATGACTAATTTAATAATACTTTTCAAATTAGTTTGGGCTCTCCAAATTTTTATCTCAAGCTATGCCACTATTTGAGACGAAGATCCACCTAAAAGTCCTTTACTCCCTTGAACACGCTATTTGAGATTATCAAAGTCACATTCGCATGTGTTACATGCATGGGTAAGCTTATCAAAACAAAAACTGTACATACAAATAAACATACAAATTAAACAAAAAGGAGAAACTAAATTTTATAAACTTCAAAAATACTTTATATAAAAGTTGTCTCATACATGTACATCCATAAACATCAAGAGCCAAGAACCTCATAGTTTGACCATCTTAACTGATTCATACAACATAATTATATTACAATTCTCAATTATCACCATTATACTTTCATCACCAATTTGTTGGACAAGTGGCCTCAAATATCTTAAGAAGGGGGGGGGGGGGTTGAATTAAGATATTACAAACTATTTCCCCCAATTAAAAATTCTACTTTGATTCCAATACAAGTTCCAAGTTCCCTTAAAGATGGATTTCTAAACAATGACTCAAATTAAACAATCCGAATATAAATGTAAAGCAATAATAAATAAAATAGTTTAAGGGAAGAGAAAATGCAAACTCAGATTTATACTAGTTCGGCCAGACCCTTGTGCCTACGTCCAGTCCCCAAGCAACCTGCTTGAGAGTTCCACTATCTTGTAAAATCCCTTTACAAGTTCAGAACCACACAAGGACAACCCTTCCTTTGTGTTTAGATTTCTTTACAACAAGAGACCCTCGGTCTCTTAATCCCTTTTTAAGAATTAGAGTGAAGAGAAGAAGAAATCTCTCTTGAAAGAGATAGATTGAACAATTTGAGCACTCAAATAATTCCTTATTGAATTGCAAGTGTATTGGCCAAGGAATCTTAAGAGGATAAGAAGATTTTGCTTTTTGAGAGGATAAGACCTTTTTTGTTCTGAAAAACTCTGAGCAAATTCGTGTTCCAAGCCACATATAAATAGACCTTTGATGGCCATGTAAAAACCATTTGAAAAGTTGTGACCCTTGGAAATAATTTTCTGAAAATCTCCTCTGGTAATCGATTACAAGACTTGTGTAATCGATTACAGACTTTAAAATTTGAATCATAACATTTAGTAACTACTGGTAATTGATTACCATCCATGTGTAATCGATTACACAGTATAAAGTTTAAATTCAAATTTGTAATGGCTGTTGTAAATCATTTTTGGCCACTGGTAATCGACTACATCCTCTGGTAATCGATTACCAGAGAGTAAATTACTTGAAAAAGACTTTTTAACTTAAATTTCTTGGCCAAACCTTTTTCTATTTCAATTTGGAATTCCCTTCCTAAAATACTAGAGATCTTCTTGATGTTGTATCTTGTATTCTTGGATTGTTGTCTTGAATTAAACTTGATAAGCGCATTTTCATAAGACATCAAATCATCACGATCATATGGCATCATCAAAATATAAAATGCAAAGCCTTTGCTTCTACACAATTATCATCATGAATCATCAAATACAATGAGTCACATATAATCATCAACCCTCATAATTTCTCAGCATACTCAATCATCACAATTGATATACATCAAGTGCCATCAGGCAACCTCAAAACCTCAAACATCAACACTAACTCTACTCCATGGAGTTTCAACATAATATGAGTGGTCCCCAATGAGTCTCATTCTTTAACATAGTCACACTCTTTTACCATTCAAGGAGTCTTTTAGACTGGCCCTATGAGGGAAATGTCGTTTTATCGAATATAGACAAGTATGGATAGTGACTTACCTTTGTAGGTTTGCAAGATCTTGCACTTCAAAGGAATTTGCCTACTAATTTATTCTATAGGCTCATTCTCGTGAGTCACCACAAAAACCCCTAGCACTAGGTTGAGGAACCTTACACCCTTAACTTACTTGCCTACTCATATACTCATGCACCTTATGTACCGACTATGCATACACGGTATGTTTTGTGCCCATATCAAATACTAATGGTGAAGGAATGTGTTTGTGCACCCACTGTATCCCCAATGACACGAGAATATAACTCATAAAACAATTATATGCGCATTTAGAATTGGTTTGAAAACTTTCAAAAAAACATTCAATATAAAATACCATTTTACCCATATTTTTCTTAAGCTAGAAAATTTCAACTTAAGCCTTTCGGTCATATTTCCAAAATCTACTTTCTTATGCCCAAAATTTCCCTAAAAACCAAAATTTTCAGGTTAGGCCGCCTTTGTCCAGATTTCATATTTTAAAGTATGTCCAAAATTCGCTTAAGTCCAACAATCTTGGCTTAAGCCAATTTTGTAACACCCTAAAAATTACAACTCAATAGGTATGCATTTTTGTGATTTAACTATGATTTAATTTAGATTTATTTGTTTTAAATAAAGAAAATATGTGTTTTGAGTAATTAAATATAATTAGTGTTTAATAGAGTAATTAAGGCAATAATGTAAAATAATTAAAATAAGTATTTACTTAAAAATGGATAAGTAGAGACATTAAAAATTTATGCAGGGTGGTTCAAAATTTGAAAAGTCAAAGATAGACTTATTTGATCAAAAGTCAGGAAAGATATTGAGTCAACTCATTAATGACATTGTGGTAAATATGTGAAACTTTTGACTAGAATAAAAAATTAGTTTTAATGGCACAAATGGCCTACTAATAAGTTTGTAATGACTTCAATTAGTGAAATTAAATGTTCCAAAGTAATTAGTGATTTAGAAATTTTTAAAATAATATAATTAAATATAATTAAGTTTAATTTGTTTAATTAAAGACTAAAAAGTTCTAGATGGAACTTAATTAAACAATTAGTAGTGTGCAGTTTGAGGTTTAAAAATTTAAAATGACATGATTAAGGAACTAATCAAACAATTAAATCTTTTTAGAGATAATTAAAATTATTAGACCTACATGAAATGGATCCAAATGGACTCAAAGGCCCATACCCCAACGCTACTAGGGATTTAAGGAATTCATATAAAAGCTACATGTTGATCCTTCCTTACGCATTCTAGCCACCACTTTTGAGAGGAAGAGAGAGAAGATAGTTTCTCCTTCATTCTTGTGTTCTCCTCCTTCTCTCTAAAATTCCTCCACCTTCTCTCTACACTTTGCCCACCAAGCAAAGAGATTTTCTTCTTGTACTCCAAGTATATCAAAGAAGGTGCTTCAAGTCATCCTCCATTTTTATCTTTTTTGCATTTGAGCTTGTGGGCCTCGAGGTATGGAGGGGTTTCCCTTTCTTTTACCTAAACCATGGTGTTTTCTTTTTGTTTTGTTGATGCATGCAGAGTTTCTACTTTATTCCATGCCTACGTTTTTGTTTGGGGAGGTTATCCTCCATAGGTATGGGCTCTTAGAGTCATTTCTATGTTGTCTGGTATTGAAAGTTTGTGCATATAAGTTGTTTGTAAAATTTTGGCATTGACATGCCTCTCGAATTTGGTTATTGTGTTTGATCGATACACTTTATGGTGAAAATAAAATTATATTTCAAAAGTAGACATCTGGGGCATATAAATCTTTACAAAATACCTTAAATTTGGATAAGAATTGAATTTATTATGATTTCTATAAAATGTCCCTTCTGTTGAGTGTTGTATTTTTACCTTTACGCTTTGAGAATTAATTGTGTGAGAAATATACATTTTTAGAATGGGGTACTACATAGTGAGAAGCCAGAGCAACTCCCACTTTTTGAAGTTTTTTTAAAATTTTGTAGATTTTTGCTTGAGCATTGGGATATCATTTTGTAAACTAGAATCACAAAGCATTTTAATGATGTAAATTTTAATTGAAAGTATTCGTTTATAATATTTTTAGGCCATTATAACTCGTGAGCCATTAATTTAAATTGAGTAGGAAAAGAGCTTATATATTCAATAGTGTATTAAAATATGGATTCAAATATATTTAAATGCTGAGGTTCATTTATTCCTTTCAAGTAAACTTAATTAGGGAAGTATAGCACATCAAAGATTTGGTTAAAGTGAGGTTTTAGTTAAAAAAATTGCAGTTGAAAGTTGTACACTCCAAAATAGAATTTTGACCATTCCATTGAGTTTAAATGACATTTTTTACTTTGGAAAAAGTTGGTGGCATTGCTTCCTTGAGTTCCCAAGTTAAAGTGTGCAATTTAAATAAACTAATCATTTTTTAAATCATGTTTTATGAAATTTAATTGAGAAAATGTCATGGATTGGAAAAACAAAGTATTTGTATCTTGTATAGCTTTTAAGTCATGTTTTAAATTTATATAAAATTTTGGGCTATTAATCCATAAATTAAGTATTTATTTCATATTAACTAGTAGGTTAAAAGGGTAATATTTGCTATGTTTTATGAGAAATTATGAGAGTTTGGTACAGCTGAAAAAATGTCATCTTATAATGATGATTAGAAGTGCCTAAAATGCAAATTTTATGGTTCAATTCATTAGTACAAAAGTGTTGTGCAAAATCGAGTGAATAGTAGATGTTAATTGTTACTTATTTAGCTTGTTTTTGCAACAAAATATGCATTGTGAGGGTATCTCCACCAATTTTGGTGAAATTTTGAGTTGGTTTGATGTATTAAATAATTTTTTAGATAAAAGTTCAACTTATTTGTAGAATTAGAATTTACTTGATATAATTGCTATGTAAGTGGAAATTTGGATTTCCGATCTTGAGATTGAGTGTTCCAACTTAAGAGGAGGACATCTAAATCATATTGTGATTATTGATTGATTAATATTGAGATTCAATTATTACCTATGTGTGATTGTTCTATTTATTATTATTGAACTGAGACCACAAGAATGTGATCCTCAGGCAATGTGTGTTGGGAATTGTTTGTGCATATTATTGTTGGGGATAATAATCTTAGATTCCACTGAGAAAGCAAATGGACTCTAATAGTGTACATTTGTAGAACTAGAATGATGTTCTAGTAAGTATTGTTATTCATTACAAAAAGTAGTGAATTAATTATTAAAAAGAGTGCGAATTTAATAATCACATGGATTGTCTCATTTATGACGAACTTAACTTTAAGAGGCAGTTGTTTTAACCTAAACACAATCAATTGTTGTCTACAATGACGTGAGCAACAAAAGATATATGATACAATCATGCTTGGCGTGTCTTCAAATATTAGGGGAATTTTTTTCTTTATGGTTTTGGAGGAACAAGTAAAACTTTTCTTTGGAGCGTTATTTCTTTAACATTTATATCTAAAGGAAAAATTGTTTTAATTGTGGCCTCTAATGAAATAATTGTTTTGTTTATTTCAGGTGGAAGAACAACACATTGTAGATTTCATATTTTAATTAATGTTAATGAAAATTTTACTTGCAACATAAAGCAAGGTAGTCCTTTAGCTGAGTTAATATCAAGGACTAAACTCATAATTTGGGATGAAGCTCTTATGACTCATAGACATTGTTTTGAAGTTGTTGATAGAATATTTAGATATATTTTAAGATTTTCTAATAGGAAAAAATCACATCTTCCATTTGGAAGAAATTTTAGGCAAATACTTCCATTCATAGCAAAGTATTGCAACGTGCCCTTTTGCGGGCGAGCGAGGCGAGGCTCACGGGTGCGCTTTCCAAAGGAGGAAAGATGCGCGGAGTCGCCACCAACGTTTATTTGTGGAAAACGTCGGAAAAACCGAAGGTAACCGGTCAAAATGAAAATTCTAAGTTCGGGAGTTGTATTTACGCTTGAGGAAGGTATTAGCACCTCTCACGTTTGTCTCAAAGGACAACAGCCTATTTTTCATAATTGTGGAAATTGTGTTATCTTAACTTTTAGTTCTTTTTATTTTTTGAGGTCGACAAAAGCGGGGCTTTTGCTCCTACGTATCCTCCATCGAAGAGGAAATCAGACCTACGTAGTTCTTCCTTATGCGTGAATCAAGTGATTCTTTTTACTTGAAAGGTGATCATTTTAAGGCGTTGGACCTTAAAAAATGATCCATTTTACTTGGTAAGAAACTGAAATGATAAACTTTCAAAATCCTATTTTTTTGTGGACGAGCTTGACTAGGCGAGTTGATTTTAGCCTTAGTTTCACTTTAGTTATTAGTCAATTCAATTAAGAATGAGAAATCCCAAAGAGAAAACGTCCGATTGATTTTTCGCTTTATTTTACTAAAAGGTATTTTTTATTATTATATTATTATTTTACCTCTTTTTTTATTTCCAACTTGGTTACGGCACGACCGAACGGTCGGAATTCACTTTAACCAAAATTAACGGATGATACAATTCAAATGATCGGTGAAAATTTATTTTATTTTTAGATTAGGCGAGAAATTACTTAAATAAATGGCTTAAGCACGTCAAAATGGGGTATAAAAAGCGAATGAAAACGAGAATAAAAATACATGAAACAAAATGTGGACCACCACGGGTACATAGAATGAATTGAAAAGCTCGGTTTGAGGTACTTACCCGTTGAAGACTGAAGAAAACGAAGAACGAACGATGAATGTTGAAGAACGGTCGAGAATCTTCGCGTAATTACTCACGAAAACGTTACGGAAGCGCCTCGACTTGGATTTTCTTCACGGAAATAATTTTCCTCAGCAATTTCGAGAGAATAAGAAGTGCCAAGAAGGCTGAACCCTTTTCTTCTTCACTCCTCCCCCTATTTATAGCAAAATAGGGTAGGAGCTTGCCACCCAGCTCGCCCAGGCGAGCAAGGTTGCTTCCTCCAAAAGCAACAGCCTTCTGGAGGAAGGATCTGGAAGGCCCAAGTGGGCCAGATTGCTATTTGTACCCCCCTTTTTACTAAATGCACCCCCCTTCTATTTTTTTTGGTAATTCTTTTTCCGTAACGTTACGAAACTTTACGAATTTTGTAACGATACTTATTTTCCTTCCGCAAGGTTACGAATCCTTACGGATTATGAATTTATTCTTTTTTAGCTTTCGAAGAAGTTACGGAAACTCACGGATTGCGCAAAAACACATCTTTTCGATTTCTGACACATCTCGGGACTTCATTTATTGTGCAACAAAGGACACCAAGTATCTCAAAGCGGCTAACCAAAGGTTGCATGTCATCAAGTAATAATCCCCGGACGAAATTAGGGTATGACAGTTGCCCCTCTTTACTTACCTTTTATCGGAGATAAGAGGAAAGCAAAGATAAGACACTGATTTCGTCCGTCTTGCCCTTTCCGTGATTAGTCCATGACGACTCTCGTCTCTACTCCTTTTTTCTTTTCTGCACAACACAATACAAACAACAACAAGAACAACAAATATAACATACATATACACTTTTGGGAAAAAGAAACAATCGAGAACATAACAAAGATCACATTCCCAGTCAAGAGGATCCGCCCTAGACGATGAAAAACTCTGGAGAATGGAGGATTGTACTCAGCAATCACTACACATGGCTCCAAACTCGTGGGTGGAGGACGCATGAACGAAAACGCAATTCATGGGGGTCCGAAAAAAGGGTTGAGAATGGAGAATTGCACTAAGCAATCACTACGCATGGCTCCAAACTCGTGGGTGGAGGATCCATGAACGAAAACGCAATTCATGGGGTTTCGAAAAAGGGTTGAGAATGGAGAATTGCACTAAGCAATCACTACGCATGGCTCCAAACTAGTGGGTGGAGGACACATGAACGAAAACGCAATTCATGGGGCTCCGAAAAAGATTGAGAATGGAGAATTGCACTAAGCAATCACTACGCATGGCTCCAAACTCGAAGGTGGAGGACACATGAACGAAAACGCAATTCATGGGGCTCCGAAAAAGATTGAGAATGAAGAATTGCACTAAGCAATCACTACGCATGGCTCAAAACTTGAAGGTGGAGGACACATGAACGAAAACGCAATTCATGGGGCTCCGAAAAAAGGGTTGAGAATGGAGAATTGCACTAAGCAATCACTACGCATGGCTCCAAACTCGTAGGTGGAGGACACATGAACGAAAACGCAATTCATGGGGCTCCGAAAAAGATTGAGAATGGAGAATTGCACTAAGCAATCACTACGCATGGCTCCAAACTTGAAGGCGGAGGACACATGAACGAAAACGCAATTCATGGGGCTCCGAAAAAGATTGAGAATGGAGAATTGCACTAAGCAATCACTACGCATGGCTCCAAACTCGAAGGTGCAGGACACATGAACGAAAACGCAATTCATGGGGCTCCGGAAAAGGGTTGAGAATGGAGAATTGCACTAAGCAATCACTACGCATGGCTCCAAACTCGAAGGTGGAGGACACATGAACGAAAATGCAATTCATGGGGCTCCGAAAAAGATTGAGAATGGAGAATTGCACTAAGCAATCACTACGCATGGCTCCAAACTCGTGGGTGGAGGACACATGAACGAAAACGCAATTCATGGGGCTCCGAAAAACATTGAGAATGGAGAATTGCACTAAGCAATCACTACGCATGGCTCCAAACTCAAAGGTGGAGGACACATGAACGAAAACGCAATTCATGGGGCTCCGAAAAAGATTGAGAATGAAGAATTGCACTAAGCAATCACTACACATGGCTCAAAACTCGAAGGTGGAGGACACATGAACGAAAACGCAATTCATGGGGCTCCGAAAAAGATTGAGAATGGAGAATTGCACTAAGCAATCACTACGCATGGCTCCAAACTCGTAGGTGGAGGACACATGAACGAAAACGCAATTCATGGGGCTCCGAAAAAGATTGAGAATGGAGAATTGCACTAAGCAATCACTACGCATGGCTCCAAACTTGAAGGTGGAGGACACATGAACGAAAACGCAATTCATGGGGCTCCGAAAAAGATTGAGAATGGAGAATTGCACTAAGCAATCACTACGCATGGCTCCAAACTCGAAGGTGGAGGACACATGAACGAAAACGCAATTCATGGGGCTCCGGAAAAGGGTTGAGAATGGAGAATTGCACTAAGCAATCACTACGCATGGCTCCAAACTCGAAGGTGGAGGACACATGAACGAAAACGCAATTCATGGGGCTCCGAAAAAAGGGTTGAGAATGGAGAATTGCACTAAGCAATCACTACGCATGGCTCCAAACTCGTAGGTGGAGGACACATGAACGAAAACGCAATTCATGGGGCTCCGAAAAAGATTGAGAATGGAGAATTGCACTAAGCAATCACTACGCATGGCTCCAAACTTGAAGGTGGAGGACACATGAACGAAAACGCAATTCATGGGGCTCCGAAAAAGATTGAGAATGGAGAATTGCACTAAGCAATCACTACGCATGGCTCCAAACTCGAATGTGGAGGACATATGAACGAAAACGCAATTCATGGGGCTCCGGAAAAGGGTTGAGAATGGAGAATTGCACTAAGCAATCACTACGCATGGCTCCAAACTCGAAGGGGGAGGACACATGAACGAAAATGCAATTCATGGGGCTCCGAAAAAGATTGAGAATGGAGAATTGCACTAAGCAATCACTACGCATGGCTCCAAACTCGTGGGTGGAGGACACATGAACGAAAACGCAATTCATGGGGCTCCGAAAAACATTGAGAATGGAGAATTGCACTAAGCAATCAGTACGCATGGCTCCAAACTCAAAGGTGGAGGACACATGAACGAAAACGCAATTCATGGGGCTCTGAAAAAGATTGAGAATGGAGAATTGCACTAAGCAATCACTACGCATGGCTCCAAACTCGTGGGTGGAGGACACATGAACGAAAACGCAATTCATGGGGCACTGAAACAGATTGAGAATGGAGAATTGCACTAAGCAATCACTACGGATGGCTCCAAACTCGTGGGTGTAGGACACATGAACGAAAACGCAATTCATGGGGCTCCGAAAAAGATTGAGAATGGAGAATTGCACTAAGCAATCACTACACATGGCTCCAAACTCGAAGGTGGAGGACACATGAACGAAAACGCAATTCATGGGGCTCCGAAAAAGATTGAGAATGGATAATTGCACTAAGCAATCACTACGCGTGGCTCCAAACTCGTGGGTGTAGGACACATGAACGAAAACGCAATTCATGGGGCTTCGAAAAAGGGTTGAGAATGGAGAATTGCACTAAGCAATCACTACGCATGGCTCCAAACTCGTGGGTGGAGGACACATGAACGAAAACGCAATTCATGGGGCTCCGAAAAAGGGTTGAGAATGGAGAATTGCACTAAGCAATCACTACGCATGGCTCCAAACTCGAAGGTGGAGGACGCATGAACGAAAATGCAATTCATGGGGCTCCCTAAAAGATTGAGAATGGAGA
The DNA here is from genome assembly GCF_004193775.1 of Glycine soja. Taxonomy (NCBI): domain Eukaryota; kingdom Viridiplantae; phylum Streptophyta; class Magnoliopsida; order Fabales; family Fabaceae; genus Glycine; species Glycine soja. The sequence goes on along the minus strand of NC_041015.1, from coordinate 29,273,468 downwards.
ATTGCACTAAGCAATCTCTACGCATGGCTCCAAACTCGTGGGTGGAGGACACATGAACGAAAACGCAATTCATGGGGCTCCGAAAAAGATTGAGAATGGAGTATTGCACTAAGCAATCACTACGCATGGCTCCAAACTTGAAGGTGGAGGACACATGAACGAAAACGCAATTCATGGGGCTCCGAAAAAGATTGAGAATGGAGAATTGCACTAAGCATTCACTACGCATGGCTCCAAACTCGTGGGTGGAGGACACATGAACGAAAACGCAATTCATGGGGCTCCGAAAAAGATTGAGAATGGAGAATTGCACTAAGCAATCACTACGCATTGCTCCAAACTCGTGGGTGTAGGACACATGAACGAAAACGCAATTCATGGGGCTCCGAAAAAGATTGGCAGGACCGAACGGTCCACCGGGTTTTTCCACCTAAAAGGAAAACATGCTTTTTGGAAAGAAAAATAAATCATTCGCGAGAGCACCACATCTTAGAGAAACAATATACTTGTGCCAAGGGTAATCTTCCTTGTAACCAAGAACGAAAGGGCAGGATGTCAACTTTTAGCTTTTAAATGAACATGCAGAGGAAACATCGGGCTAAGCTGAAAATAAATCACTCATAGTGTATAAAACTCACACAGGCAAGTGTTTTATCCTATTCCCAAACCATAACTGCACCATGACTTTATTTTGCACACGATTTCCTATCGAATCAAAGATCAAATGTACGATCACGGACCAATAGGATTTTCTCGAGGATAGTGTTTTTTTGGAGAGGAAGCTGGGTGTTTCGTTCTTTTCCTCTTTGTTCATGTGGGGTGGGATATTGCTAGTCAAGAATGATTTTGAGTGGCAATCTGGCTTGAAGAATTTCTGTCCTCTTTCTTTCATTGATCGAGAATTACTTTTTTTCTTTTTCACTTCTTTTCGATCTTTAATCGGGAATCCTTCTTTCCTTTCTTCTGTTCTTTTCTTTATTTTCATTTTTCTTTTTTTTTTTCTTTCTTTCCATTTCTTCCTTTTCTTTCTTTTCACTTTTCCTTCCCCATCCCTTTCTTTGGAAAATCGGGTTTTAGCATTCTATTTGCTCTCCCTTGAGGAGATTCCGCTGTCCTTTGCTTCGGGGGAAAGGATGAGGATTCCTTTTTATAGGCCAAGGTTCAAAAAGGTCTAAGGTTGTGTCTCCATGGGGTCTTTTATCGTGGGAACCCCAATCTTGATATCTGGGGCGAAACAAATTTGGGTGTCAAGGTGTCGATTTCGGGCCAAACTTCCATATTATTCCATAAGGCACGCGTGACAATGATGATTTGAAAACAACGTGCAAAATTAGTCATGGCTACAGCCAGGTGGGCACTCAAGCATCTTGTTTATGGCATTCTGATACTACGATTGGGAATTCACACAAACAGACCCAATGTTTCCCAATTATATTCTTTTATCAGTTCAATGAATTCATCCATTCTTATCTCGATTTATTCCGGAAAATAAACTCTTAGCATCAGTCCCTTGTTTCCAGAAGATACGTTGGCTCTTTACGAATGATTTATACTTCTTAACTATAACATGTCGACCTTCGCGGTCTTTCTTTCTTTTTCCTTTTTGTTTCATTTTCATATATATTCACAAAATTATACATCTGTGGTCCTTTATGAGGAAAACTTTTCTTTGTACATCTACATTCTTATACATGACAAACTTTTTTTGTACACGCATTGGAACTCTTTCTCTTTACATCACATGGTCTATATACAAACCCTATTTACGTTCAAAGATTTTTCCATTTTTCCCAACACACACTTATGGTTCATACAAAAGTTTCTTCATATACACTCGTTGCTCACACACACAAGAATCCCTCTACACATATTTTTTATAAAAACCCTTCTATGCACATTTTCCTTTTTCTTTATATACGCAGACATTTTATTCACTACACTTATCTCCTTTTTTATCATGATTTTGGTTCATTTTATTTTTAGGACGGCGTTCCTAAATGGAAAACTCCACACGACTCCGGAATTTCAAAAAACACTATTGACAACAACGAAGTAAATACTAACGTAACGGTTCAAACGACATGTATGCACAAAACAAAAGTCAATCAAAACGAAACAAATGTTAGTCCCTCAGTTAAACAAAAGATAGCATACAAATGACAAATGATGGAACATACGAATTTGGGGATCCCACGGTCATGTGGCTCCGGATGCCCCCGGACTCTTGGGTCACGGTAACAAAAAGTGGGGTGGTCGACAAAAGCAGGGCTTTTGCTCCTACGTATCCTCAATTTGGATGAAAAATGATGTGTCTATCGGGGAAGGAGAGTATGCTGATAAAATTTTCTCATAACCGTAAATGAGATTTTGGATATTAGCATTTCGTTTCTAAATGACCATTTAGTGGAAGCACGGGGTTCAACAAAAATAGAAGAAAATCACTCAAAGTGTATCAATCTCACACAGGTAAGTGTTTTATCCTAATTCCGAACCATAGATATGTCATGACTTGATTTTGCAAATCATTTCCTATCAAATCAAAGATTACATGCGTGATCATGGATCAATAGGACTCATTTTGGGAATGGTTTTTAGGTGGGGAATTTGGCTTTGAGTGTTTTTGCCTTTTCCTTTTCTGTTTTTGTTTAGTGCGTGGCAAGAAAGTCGCTAGCGCACAGGATTTTGGTTGGCAATCAAAGGGAGAGGGCCACTTTAGGTCGTGGTTTCCTTTTTTTTGTTTACTTGGTGACAATTATGTACTGTTCAGATATTGTCTGGTCCAAAGACCTTTCTGGATGTTTCTTTTTCTTCCGATCCTTGATCGGGAATTTTCTTTCCTTTTTTGCTTTCTCCCACTCTTTGATTGGGAATTTTTCTTTTTTTTTTCTCTTTTTTTTTTGTTTTCCGAGGGCAAGGATTTATGATAAGTTGGGATTTTGGCTCAAGGCTTGTAGAACGGCTGGTCATGATATATGTCAGGGTTTGGCCAGCGGTTCGGGGATAAAGGGGATGTCCTACATTATTTCCATGATACACATGCAACAATGATGATTAGGAAATTTTATGCAAAGCTGGTCATGCATGCACCCATGTGGACACTCAAGCATCAAGTTTTTATGGTCATGTGACACTAGGGCTCAGGATTCATTTTCCCTATTTTAAGTCAACCCAGTGTTTCCAAAATATGTTCTTTTATCAAATCATGCATTCATCCGAGCCCATTTTGGGCGTTCGGAAAATTTTCACAGCATTCACTCTTCAGGTGTATACACATTTTTTCAGAAACCGGTTAAGATCAGTAAAATCTTTCAAAGAAAAGTTGGAAGTCATCTCTTTTCAAAAGCATGTTGTTTTTTAGCTAGACAACCTTTATTATATTTTTTTTCTATATTTTTTTTCTTCTTATTCTTTTCTTGCTCGCTCTCTTTTTGCTCTCTCTTTTTTTTCCATGAGGTATTTTGCTACCTAAACATACGTATAATATTTTTGCTATATACATGCATATCCAAGGTATCTTGCTACCTAAACATACATATATATGTTTTGTGAGATATTTTTGCTATATACATGCATATCCAAGGTATCTTGCTACCTAAACATACATATATATATTTTGTGAAGTATTTTTGCTACATACATGCATATCCAAGGTATCTTTCTACCTAAACATACATATATATATTTTTTGTGAGGTATGACTACCTTCCGAGCTTGTGCTTGTTTTATTTAAATTCCTAGGATCATGAGCAACTAGGTGTGTCCTGCTATGACTTGAGAAACAAAAAGTGATCAAATAACAAGCAGAGATTTAAAAGGTACTAGGTTGCCTCCTAGTAGCGCTTCTTTAACGTCTTGAGCTGGACGCTTGATGGCTTGTTGGTCACGGACCTAGTACTTTGCTTACCTTTGGCTCTGGACTTGGTTTCCTATTGGTCGGCCATGGGTCGTAAGCAACGCTCTAACCTTTTTGTGGATGAGCTGAGGTGAACTCTAGAGGTGATGGCGGTGCGTCTGTTGCCCGCTGCTGGCCATCCCCAGGCTGTTGTGGTGTTTCGCCCTGCGCCTGCCTGGGGATGCAGTACTTCTTGATGAAAGCTCGATTAGTAGGGGGCCTGATGTCCTTGCTGGAGGTGACAGGTACTCCATAGAACTGACATAGACCCGTAATTAGAGCTTGACAACTCCAAGACCCTGTTGGACTTCTTCGGGTCCACTGGGTGTCTTGCAGGCGCGATCCCTGCAAATAATAGATGAAATCAGAAATCAGTTGAGCGATGTGCATACTTACCTATGATGACGTGACCTTGCCGGGGGGAACGGGCACCCTGTAGGACTACAGAGGCCCGTAACCAGAGCTGGAAACCCCAGGGCCCTGTTGGACTTCTTTGGGTCCACTGGGTGTCTTTGTGGGTGCGATTCCTACAAACAATAGATGGTATCAAAAATCAGTTGAACCATCTGTATACTTACCTATGTCACGATGGCATGACCTTGCTGGGGGGAATGGGCACCCTGTAGGACTGACAGAGGCCCGTAACCAGAGTTGGAAACCCCAGGGCCCTGTTGGACTTCTTCGGGCCCACTGGGCGTCTTGTGGGCGCGATCCCTGCAAACAATAAATGACATCAGAAATCAATTGAGCCATGTGCATACTTACCTATGTCATGACGGCACAGACCAACTGATACATCTGCAGGGGGAGATTGGCATTGTGGTCGTTGGCGGAATGTTGCTAAATAGCAACGTCATCCATATCCATGTAAGAGTGGTCATGTTGGTGCGCATGATCCGCACTCGTCTCTTTGCAGTGGCACGGGTGATGATATTGGGTACTAGGAACAACTCTCCTAGGTTAGCAAAGGCATAATCTTCACCTCCTTCAATGGCCCTGAGCCTTTCCTCTTGATGATCCAACTTTCCCATTTCTGCCATAGCATGAGGGTTTTTACTCGTCGTGGAATGCAAGAGGTGTAGCTAGGGGTGATACTGAGGGCCTTCCGAAGTGTTTTCAAGGGGTATACCACCAACTGCTTTCCCTTCAGTGGCATATTCGAGCCAAGGCTCGAAGTCAGCTAGATTATGATGGGGAATTTCATGTGTCTCCCCCACGGTTTAAAAGACATGTGCATGATCAGTTCGGGGTTGTTGGCTCTCAATGGGTATAGGAGTGGAATTATTGACATTCTTATTGGGAGTGTATGCCACATTGGGTGGTGTATAGTTGAGAGGCAAGCCATATGGCGAGAAGGCGTGCTCGTTTTGAATTTGCACATCATGAGGGCCGCCCGTACTTCCCAAATCTTTGCCTACCATATCTGAGGTTGGATGATTCATTTGGTTGATACCGGATGGGGACATCAGGTTCACCTTAGCAACAACACTGGTAGCGGCAATTGCAACCGCATTGGCTTCCATTATCTTCTTCACGCTCATCATGGCCTCCATCATTGCGGCCATTTGCTCTTTCATGGCCTCCATGTCGGCCTCCATCTACTCTTGTACCTCCTTCGCTTTACCCATTACTCTAGCTCTAGCACAGGTTCGGTGAGGGCACCGTAAAGCATGCTTTTTTTTTTCTTCTTTTTTATAACAATGATTAGGTTCTCTTTTTCTTTTTAAGGAAAGAATGCAATGAGCAATGCAACCAATGAACAACATGGATGTATGCGAATGATGCACAATTGAAGTATTGCGAATTTTTACACAGGATATGGGGTTGAATCAATTTAGATTTTCAACATGGTCCATGACATCTCCGTCAAGGTGAAACTGGAAGTAACAGGGACATCGACAGCCCTAAATGTGTTTGGCAGTAGACGAAGGAGCGATGTAACACGATTCATCTTTTGCCCCAATTTTTGCAAGATGGTTACTTCCATACTTCAACTTGACTCGATGAACCTTTTCGTAAAAGCACGAGCTTGGTTCAACCCCATAACCCAGGGAATGGCAATTTTGATTGCCAATACTTCATCAACATTTCATAGGGATGAAAGACTCGGGAATGCGCATGCTATGCATGGAAAATGTAATTATGAGATTTGAGATGCCCTAAGAAACATCCTTTCTTAGTTAACCATGCATTAGGTACCATGTTCAATCATTTTGTTTTTAAGTGAAATGGGTTTATGATTCCAACACGGTTGGCTCATGGTACCGAATATATGCAACTAAGAATGCAGCGTGAATTTTCGCGCTTTCTTTTTTGTTTTTGTCTTGCAGGGGAAAACGCAAGGGTCACGCATGAGCAAACATGAAAACAATTAGTACGCAATTTGTAGATCAAAAAAGTTTGTTGAACGCATATGCATCATGATGCAATGACTCATGCAAAATGTGAATGTGATAATGGACAAATGCAGGAACGATATGTTCATTATGATGCTGAAGAGATGTTTATGTGGTGCATGATATGAATGCATTTACGGACACGAGAGCCCGGAAAATTATCTCTCCTTATTGCGCATTTGGGGGGCGCAGTGCCCCATGTGTGCAGTTAAGAAGATGATATGGATCTTCCGGCTTCCCATGACAAAAGACAAGACCCACATACAACGCATGTGTGACGGTATGATGCAGATGCGCATGCATGAAACGGAAAGAAAACGACACAAAGGGGTAATTCTCACATGCGAGACTGCAGAGATCCAACTTTAATGATACGTTTTGGGCATGATGGCGCCTCAACGTAGTATTAAAAAGGTTACGTATTACTCTAAAGAAACCAAACATCACTAGCAAAACTATAAACTAGTGCTATTTACCAAAAAATGCATGAGAACGAATGGCACGGAGCGTGTTTGCTCTTTGCCCCTATTTGGGAACCTATAGGACAATATCTAGGGGTCTCTAATAACTACTCCCCAACAATTCATAACTCACACGGCTGTTTTCTAGAGGTATCATCACTCAAGATAATAATATTGTGGCAGTATGGAATACCAGCGACAACACATTATAAAGAGAGAAAGCTCTAGACGAGGTTTCACTATTATCAAGCAAGTCGGAGACCTAGCATGATGATAGATTCACCTCCACTCCTTAAATTCCCATGAACCCGGGTATAGGGCCCCTTTTTTTACTCAAACCCGTGGGTGCTTAGAATGTAGTGTAAAGAATGCGAAATAGACAACAATTATTTATATTTTACACAGTTCAACAAATGCACACACGAAGTTTCACAAATCCACAATTCCTTAAAATAGGCCTAACTCACAAAAAAGTCCCCAGTGGAGTCGCCAACTGTCGCAACGTGCCCTTTTGCGGGCGAGCGAGGCGAGGCTCACGGGTGCGCTTTCCAAAGGAGGAAAGATGCGCGGAGTCGCCACCAACGTTTATTTGTGGAAAACGTCGGAAAAACCGAAGGTAACCGGTCAAAATGAAAATTCTAAGTTCGGGAGTTGTATTTACGCTTGAGGAAGGTATTAGCACCTCTCACGTTTGTCTCAAAGGACAACAGCCTATTTTTCATAATTGTGGAAATTGTGTTATCTTAACTTTTAGTTCTTTTTATTTTTTGAGGTCGACAAAAGCGGGGCTTTTGCTCCTACGTATCCTCCATCGAAGAGGAAATCAGACCTACGTAGTTCTTCCTTATGCGTGAATCAAGTGATTCTTTTTACTTGAAAGGTGATCATTTTAAGGCGTTGGACCTTAAAAAATGATCCATTTTACTTGGTAAGAAACTGAAATGATAAACTTTCAAAATCCTATTTTTTTGTGGACGAGCTTGACTAGGTGAGTTGATTTTAGCCTTAGTTTCACTTTAGTTATTAGTCAATTCAATTAAGAATGAGAGAAATCCCAAAGAGAAAACGTCCGATTGATTTTTCGCTTTATTTTACTATAAGGTATTTTTTATTATTATATTATTATTTTACCTCTTTTTTGATTTCCAACTTGGTTACGGCACGACCGAACGGTCGGAATTCACTTTAACCAAAATTAACGGATGATACAATTCAAATGATCGGTGAAAATTTATTTTATTTTTAGATTAGGCGAGAAATGACTTAAATAAATGGCTTAAGCATGTCAAAAGGGGGTATAAAAAGCGAATGAAAACGAGAATAAAAATGCATGAAACAAAATATGGACCACCACGGGTACATAGAATGAATTGAAAAGCTCGGTTTGAGGTACTTACCCGTTGAAGACTGAAGAAAACGAAGAACGAACGATGAATGTTGAAGAACGGTCGAGAATCTTCGCGTAATTACTCACGGAAACGTTACGGAAATGTTACGGAAGCGCTTCGGCTTGGATTTTCTTCACGAAAATAATTTTCCTCAGCAATTTCGAGAGAATAAGAAGTGCCAAGAAGGCTGAACCCTTTTCTTCTTCACTTCTCCCCCTATTTATAGCAAAATAGGGGAGGAGCTTGCCACCCAGCTCGTCCAGGCGAGCAAGGTTGCTTCCTCCAGAAGCAACAGCCTTCTGGAGGAAGGATCTGGAAGGCCCAAGTGGGTCAGATTGCTATTTGTACCCCCTTTTTTACTAAATGCACCCCTTCTATTTTTTTTGGTAATTCTTTTTCCGTAACGTTACAAAACTTTACGAATTTCGTAACGATACTTATTTTCCTTCCGCAAGGTTACGAATCCTTACGGATAATGTATTTATTCTTTTTTAGCTTTCGAAGAAGTTACGGAAACTAACGGATTGCGCAAAAACACATCTTTTCGATTTCTGACACGTCTCGGGACTTCATTTATTGTGCAACAAAGGACGCCAAGTATCTCAAAGCGGCTAACCAAAGGTTGCATGTCATCAAGTAATAATCCCCGGACGAAATTAGGGTATGACACAAAGGAAACAAGGCAACATGTTGTTCATGCAAGCATTAATGTTTCATATCTTTGACCTTTATGTAAAGTTCTGACCTTGACAAAAAATATGAAACTTCAAATGAAGATGTTACTCAAGTGACACAATTTTTAGATTGGGTATTGAGTATTGGAAATACAATAATTGGTGAAATCAATGATGAAAATACAACTATTAACATTCCATCTGATATGCTTATTGATAATTCAAGAAACTCTCTTGCTGATATTGTCAACAAGACATACCCATCATTTTTCACCATAGAGTTATTTTAGCACCAACTAATGATATTTTTAATGAGTTGAAATGACTACGACATTATGTCATTGATTCCTAGTGAAGCCAAAACTTACTGAATTGTTATTTTTGGATTGAGTAATGGTATTGGTGTTATCTCTGTTATGAAAATTTTCTATGTTTGAAAATGTAGTTAATTTTTTATGGTTGTTATTTCAACAAGAAAGGAATGATGATAGGTTGAAATAATTATAAATAAATCTTGGAAGTATAAAAGATTAAGTATTCTCGTCAAAAATGTTATTTTGATAAAATAGTATTCGATGTTATGTTATGTGTGTGAAGAATGGAAAGTGTTTGAATAAAAAGCTCAAATTTGAATTCGAATTCAAGATGGGAGTTACAACACTTGGCGATGGAAATCAAGTGAATGCAATCAAAGCCGTCAAGATTTAAGTCGTTAGGATATTACTATACACATGTCAAAATCTTGTATTTCGACCATTATTTTCAAAAGTCTATAAATAAGACCCCTGACAACCTTTTTACATTGGATTGAATCATGATAATTCAGGAGTTTCTAATGAAACTCAGGTAGTATTTAGACAACAGATTGATCATAGTAATCATGAAATGGTCAATACTTTGACCAATCATATGGTGTCAATTTTAAATTCCATGTTGAGAACTACTAATGAAAGTTATCAACAAATAAATAGGATTTTACCTTCAATTTTGGGGATTCTTTGACTAATCATAAGTCTGTTTAGAAGTACTTGAAGTATTCCAAACATGTCATCCACAAATTCTCCTTCTTGCATGGAAAAGCTCTCATAGTGCCTCATCGGAGTGACAACTTCTTAGTTGAACATCTTTAGTTCCTTCGTAGTTGATGCTCAACGAGCCTTAGATCTCTTTGGGTTTCTTCAGTTTACAAATCTTGTTGTACTCATTCTTGGACAGAGCACATGTCAGAGTATAATGAACTTTTATGTTTATCTCCATTATGACAAGGCCAATGTTTGTCCATTTTGCTTCTAGTTTAGGAATGAGTATGTCTCCATTAGTGATGATTAGCTAGAGTCTATACTAAGTGGACTTGATGTACATCTTCATTATGAATAGTCCCCTCCTTGTAGAAGCAAAGGCATTTTGATGTTTTGATAATGCCAAAGGACCATGTGCTTCTCAAGTTTAATTCAAGAGGATCATGTGCTTCTCAAGTTTAATTCAAGACAAGAATCCAAGAAATTCAAGATATATGATCAAGATAATCTCTAGAGACTTAGGAAGGGAATTCCAAGTTGAAACAGCAAGAGGTTTGGCCAAAAAATATAAGTTAAAATGTTTTTTACAAGAGATTTACTCTCTAGTAATCGATTACTAGAGGATGTAATCGATTACCAGTAGCCAAAATGCTTCCTAAAATGCTTTTAAAATGATTTTGAATACTTTTGAAAGCATGTAATCGATTACAAAGTATTGTAATCAATTACCAGCAGTTGAAACTATTTAAAACAACTATTATAAATTTGAATTCAAATTTTACAATGTGTAATCGATTATACTTGGATGGTAATCGATTACCAACAGTTATTGAACATTTTAATTCAAATTTTAAAGACTGTAATCGATTACACAAGTCTTATAATCGATTATCAGAGGACATTTTCAAAAAATAATTTCCAAGAGTCACATCTGTTCAAATGGTTTTTGAATGGCCATCAAAGGTCTATTTATATGTGACTTGGAACACGAATTTGCTTAGAGTTTTTTTGAAAAAAAAGTCTTATCCTCTCAAAAGCAAAATTGTCTTATCCTCTAAAAACATTCCTTGGCCAAAACACTTGCAATTCAATAAGGAATTATTTTGAGTGCTTCATTGTTCAATCTATCTCTTTCAAGAGAGATTTCTTCTTCTCTTCTTCTTACTTCTGAAAAGGGATTAAGAGACCGAGGGTCTCTTGTTGTAAATCAATCTGAACACAAAGGAAGGGTTGTCCTTGTGTGGTTCAGAACATGTAAAGGATTTTTTGCAAGTTGGTGGAACTCTCAAGCGGGTTGTTTGGGGACTGGACGTAGGCATAAGGGTGTGGCCGAACCAGTATAAAACTGAGTTTGCACTTCTTCTTCCCTTAAACTCTTTTATTTATTATTGCTTATTGGTTCTATTCAGTAAGTTTAATTTGAATAATTATTTAGGAATTCATTTTAAAAGGAATCTTGGGATTTGGGTTAAAATCAAAATAGAATTTTTAATTAGGGAATAGTTTGTGATATCTTAATTCAACCCCCCTTCTTAAGATATCTGAGGCCACTTGTCTAACAAGTGGTATCAGAGCTTCATTCTTGTATAAAGTTTAGAAGCTTCAAGAATAATGGCCTCATCAAACTATTTATTTCCTGAAGGGAATTCAATAAATAGGCCGCCTATTTTCAATGGAGTGGGTTACCATTACTGGAAAACCCGTATGCAAAATTTTATAGAGGCAATAGATTTAAATGTCTGGGATGCAATAGAAGTAGGGCCCTATATTCCCACATATGGTGGTAGGAAGTAAAACCATAGAAAAGCCTAGGGAAGAATGGAGTGAAAAAGAAAAGAGATTAGTGCAATACAACTTAAAAGTCAAAAATATAATTACATCTGCCTTAGGAATGGATGAGTACTTTAGGGTATCAAATTGTAAAAGTGCAAAAAAAATGTGGGATACCCTACAAGTAACACATGAGGGCACAACAGATGTGAAAAGATCTAGAATAAATACATTAACTCATGAGTATGAATTATTTAGAATGAATTCAAATGAAAGTATACAAGACATGCAAAAAAAGGTTTACACATATAATAAATCATCTTGCATCTTTAGGGAAAAATTTTCCAAATGAAGATCTCATAAATAAAGTATTGAGATGTTTAAGCAGAGAATGGACACCTAAGGTAACAGCCATTACTGAGTCACGAGATTTAACTAACATGTCTCTTGCTACACTATTTGGAAAGTTACAGGAACACGAAATGGAACTGTTGAGATTAAATCAACACGAAGAAAATGATAAGAAAAAGAAGGGAATTGTTGTTAAAGCTTCATCTTCAATCCAAGAAGAAAGTGATAAGGAAGACCTAATTGATTTGGATGAAGATGATAATCTTAGCCTTTTTGTAAAAAGGTTCAACAAGTTCCTGAGAATCAGAGGAAATCAAAGGAGACCAAATTTTAAACCTAAAAGAAGGACAGAAGATTCATCCTCTACTCCAAAATGCTATGAATGCAATCAACCTGGACATCTGAGGGTTGATTGCCCTATCTTCAAGAAAAGAATGGAGAAATCTGAAAAGAAGCTGAAGAAGGCCTACATCACATGGGATGACAATGATATGGAATCATCTGAGGATTCAGAAAATGAAGTGATAAACCTGTGTCTAATGGCTAAAAGTTATGAAAGTGATGAAGAGGTAACATCTTCAAATAAAAACTTATCCATTTCTTTTGATGAATTACAAGATGCATTTGCTGATTTGCATAGAGAATCAATCAAACTTGCAAAGTTAGTTTCATCTTCTAAGAAAACAATTTCAGATTTAGAAAAAGAAATTTCAAAATTAAATAAAGAATTAGATCATCTTAAAACTGAAGTTTCAAATTCTAAATCAAATGATAAAGTTTATGTTTCTACTATTCCTGATGAAAAAGTAATATCTAATTCATGTAACTACTGTAGCAAGTATGTAAAAGAAATTAAAGATTTGAAAAACTCACTCGCTAAATTTTCTATTGGTAAAAATAACCTAGATGTCATATTAGGAAAACAAAGATGTGTCTTTGATAAGGCAGGAATAGGATATAAACCTGAAAAACAACAAAAATTTTACAAAAATTTCTTTGCTTCCACACAAAAATACAATTCTCCTTTCATCACTTGTTTTTACTGTGGAAGAAAAGGGCATGGCACATCTACATGTTATTTTAAGAAAATTTGCAATAATATTAAAATGATATAGGTTCTAAAAGGATCTTCAGTTAACACTAACACACAAGGACCCAATAAAGTTTGGGTACCTAAGTCACAAACTTGATCATGTAGGTATCTTTGAAGAAGAGATGGTACATAGATAGCGAATGCTCAAAACATATGACGGGAGATGCATCAAAGTTCACACATATCTCTCCCAAGAAAAGCGGATATGTAACTTGTGGCGAGAACAACAAAGGTAGAATTCTTGGAGTTGGAAAAATAGGTATAAATTCTTCAAACTCCATTGAAAATGTTCTACTTGTTGAAGGCCTTAAGCACAGCTTGCTTAGTGTTAGTCAATTATGTGATAAAGGCTATCTAGTATCATTTGATTCTCAAAAATGTCTCATTGAACATAAACATGATACTAATATAAAGCATATAGGGTTTAGAGTCAACAATATTTATATGATAGACTTAAGCCAAAAACTAGATAATAATCAATGTTTTCTTAGCAAAGGAGATGATCCATGGCTATGGCATAAACGAATTGCTCACATAAACATGGAACACTTAAATAAATTAATTTCAAAAGATTTAGTTGTTGGTTTACCTAAACTAAAATTTGAAAAAGATAGATTGTGTGATGCATGTCAAAAGGGAAAACAAACTAGAGTTTCATTCAAATCCAAAAACAATGTTTCAACTACTCAACCATTACAATTGTTACATATGGATTTGTTTGGTCCTTCTAGAATTATGAGTTTTGGTGGAAGCTATTATGCACTTGTCATTGTTGATGATTATTCTAGATATACTTGGACACTATTTATCACTCATAAGAATGATGCATTTCAAGCATTTAAGAAACTTTCAAAAGTTATTCAAAATAAGAAAAATCTCAAAATTATATCTTTCAGGAGTGATCATGGGGTGAGTTTGAAAATAAAGAATTTGATTTATTTTGTGAAAAGCATGGCATTGAACACAACTTTTCTGCACCTAGAACCCCTCAACAAAATGGAGTTGTTGAAAGGAAAAATAGGTCTTTGGAAGAAATTGCTAGAACCTTATTAAATGATACCCCTCTTCCAAAATATTTTTGGATTGAAGCCGTTAATACTGCATGATATATCATGAATAGGGCTTTAATAAGACCCATTTTAAAGAAAACTCCATATGAACTGCTCAATGGTAGGAAACCAAACATCTCACATCTTCATGTTTTTGGTTGCAAGTGTTTTGTATTAAACAATGGAAAAGAAAACTTAGGAAAGTTTGATGCTAAGTCAGATGAAGGAATTTCCCTTGGTTACTCTTTGCATAGTAAAGCTTATAGAATTTATAATAAGAGAACAATGACCATTGAAGAATCGATTCATGTTTCCTTTGATGAGTCTAATGTTATTTCTCCAAGAAAGGATATTTTAGATGATATTGCAGAATATTTAGAACAAATGCACATTCATGGATAAGATTCTAAAGGAAAAGGAGAAGGAAGCAATGAAGATCCTCCAATAGAAGTCAAAGCAAATAATGATCTTCCAAGAGAGTGGAAAGCCTCAAGAGATCATCCCCTTGACAACATTATTGGTGATATCTCAAAAGGGGTAACAACTAGACACTCTCTCAAAGATTTATGCAATAACATGGCTTTTGTATCTATGATTGAACCTAAAAATTTAAATGAAGTCATAATAGATGAAAATTGGATAATAGCTATGCAAGAAGAACTAAACCAATTTGAAAGAAATAATGTTTGGGAGTTAGTTGAGAAACCTGAAAACTACCCAATCATTGGAACAAAATAGGTGTTTAGAAATAAATTAGATGAAAATGGCATAGTTATTAGAAATAAGGCTAGATTAGTCGCCAAAGGATATAATCAAGAAGAGGGGATAGATTATGAGGAATCATATGCTCCAGTTGCTAGATTAGAAGCCATCGGAATGTTATTAGCCTATGCATCCATAATGGACTTTAAGCTTTATCAAATGGATGTAAAAAGTGCATTCTTAAATGGCTTTATTAAAGAGGAAGTATATGTAGATCAACCCCTTGGATTTGAAAAATCAGACAAGCCCAATCATGTTTTTAAATTAAAAAAGGCATTATATGGCTTAAAGCAAGCCCCTAGGGCTTGGTATGAGCATCTGAGTAAGTTTCTTTTAGAAAAGGATTTCTCTAGAGGCAAAGTAGATACTACTCTTTTCATAAAGAGAAAATTACATGATATTTTATTGGCTCAAATTTATGTTGATGATATTATTTTTGGATCTACTAATGAATTATTGTACAAGGAATTCTCTCATGACATGCAAAGTGAGTTTGAAATGTTAATGATGGGAGAACTTAATTTCTTTCTTGGATTACAAATTAAACAAACCAAAACTGGAATTTTTGTCAATCAATCCAAGTAATGCAAAGAGTTAATTCACATATTTGGGATGGAAAATGCTAAGCACATGGCTACACCAATGAGCACTGCTTGCTATTTAGATAAAGATGAAACCGGTCAGTCAATAGATGTTAAGCAATATCGAGGTATGATTGGATCCTTTCTTTATTTATCTGCTAGTAGACTTGATATAATGTTTAGTGTGTGTATGCATGCTAGATTTCAATCAAATCCTAAACAGACACATCTTAGTGCCGTTAAAAGAATCATAAGATATTTGTTAGGCACTATGAATATAGGTTTATGGTATCCTAGGAATTCCACATGCACCTTAATAGGATACTCTGATTCAGACTTTGCCGGTTCTAAAATAGATAGAAAGAGCACAAGTGGAACTTGTCAATTCAATGGATCTGCTCTAGTCTCTTGCATAGTAAGAAACAAAATAATGTTGCTTTATCCACTGCATAAACGGAATATAATTCTACCGGCAGTTGTTGTGCACAGATTCTATGGATGAAGCAACAATTCTCTGACTATGGAATCCTTCTTGACCATATACCTATTAGGTGTGATAATACAAGTGCAATTAATCTTTCCAAAAATCTAGTTCAACACTCTAGAACCAAGCATATAGAAATTAGGCACCATTTTCTAAGAGATCATGTTCTGAAGGGAGATTGTGTGCTAGAATTTGTTGATACAAAGAATCAGCTTGCTAATATCTTCACGAAACCTCTCCCCAAAGAAACATTCTTTTCCATTAGAAGAAAATTAGGCCTCTTAGATATTAGTGATTTGGATAAATAAGGATTGATTGGTTGATTGAAATATTTATGGTTAATGATTAATTGATTGTATTTGATTATAAGATTTTGATTGTGTTTGATTGGTGTGTTATTATGTGATTGATGCTTGTTTGATTGAATTAAATGAGTATCAGTATTGATGATTGCTTTAGTTAGATGTTTTTAGCATAGACATAGATTTTTTTTTAGGAAAAAGCCTAGTTAGTGTTCTGGTAATCGATTACCATTACATGTAATCGATTACACAAGAACAGATAGCCTGTAATCGATTACAGAAGCCTGTAATCGATTACCAGAAGGCTAAGTGCTCCTATAATCAATTACCAAACCTTGTAATCGATTACAGAATGCCATCTTCTATAAATAGCCACGTTTCAGAAGCTGCAGTCACGCACACCTTGAATTACGGCGCCCCCTTTCTCCCAAAACTTCCAATCCTCATATCTCACTCGTTTCTCAACCAAATCACCTCCCACAAAGCCCATTTTCATCATTTTTGATTCTCTTTCATTCTAACTGATCAAAATCTTCAATAACTTCACCAAATGGAAGAATCGTCCAAGAAAAGAAAGGGATCTTCCTCCTCCGTTGCGGCACATAGAACATCACGTCCCGGAGCCATCGGAGCATCCCAGACACCAATTCCACCATCCTTGTCATCCTCTAAACTGTTTTCATCTGATGAACAGTGTATCCGATACTCCTCTCTCTTTCAATCTCGTCAAATTCTTGATCCCAAATATCTTGACCTAGAATTCTTTGATGGGGAAATATTTGATTGCTATCAAGTGTTTCAAAACAGTGGTTTGATTCCTTTTATGTCATTAAAATTACCATATTATCCTGAGTTAGTACGAGTCTTTTACTCAAATTTGAAAATTCAGGATGGAACTTTAATTTCTGAGGTGCATGGTATCCCTATGATTATTGATAAGTCTATTTTCTTTTCTCTAACACAACTACCCAGTCAGGGTGCACCTTTTGAGGGTACCCTTGTTGACGACTGGAAGTTTGATTACTCCAGTCATGATGCCCGCCGCATGGTCTGCATTGACCAGGTGGATATGACCGGTAGACTGCTTGTCGGGTCATTGACATTTGATTGTCGCATCATGCACTATATCATTGTTAGAATTTTGATGACTCGTTCTTCTAATCTCGCTCAAGCCTCTGAGGAGGACTTGATTCTGATGTGGGCTTTCTTGACCGGTCGTCCAATCGACTGGGCCCATTTGATTCGTTACCGCATGCATAAGAAATTGCAGTCTAGTGCACCTCTACCTTACCCTCAGCTTGTGACTTTATTTCTTCGACATTTTGAAATTCCTTTGAATTCTAAGCCTTTTGTGCAAGTGAAACGTTCCTTTGCTATTGGTGCCGATGTGGTAACCTCCTTCGGCTACCGTAAGGACATGGATTGGCAATGGTTGAAGAAGGATGCGCAACCTCCGCAAGACAAACATATTCCCTCTCCTTCACCTCAACGAGATGACTCCTCAGCCCTCATGCATGAAGTTCTTTCGGAGTTACGAGGCCTCCGCACCTATGTTGGTGAATGCTTTGATTCCTTGGATGGTCGTATCGATGCCATTGATGCTCGCTTTGAAGGAATGGATACCCGCATCACTCAGCTTGAGGAGGATGTGAGTTATCTTTGTCGGTGCTTCGACCTTCCACCACCACCTTCATAGATTTAGATTATTATTATATTTTATTTTAAGCCGTGTATTTGGCTATGTTTTTTTAAGACATTATTCTCTGAACTTTAGTTATATTTCAGTACTTGGCACTTAGTATTTTATGACTGAATTATGTTTGATTTTTGACTTGTGAATGATTATGGCTGTGTTATTTTCTGCCTTATGTTGATTTCCACGTACTTTGGCTTTTTGATGTTGCCAAAGGGAGAGAGAAACATGGCTTAGAAGCTTAGAAATCAAGAGATCATAAATTCCAAAACATAGGGGGATTATGGAATGAGTGAACGTTCTATCTTGTATATGTTCTTCTTGTATCTTGATTTCAGGAATTAAATTGTCATCATCAAAAAGGGGGAGATTGTAGAAGCAAAGGCATTTTGATGTTTTGATGATGCCAAAGGACCATGTGCTTCTCAAGTTTAATTCAAGAGGATCATGCGCTTCTCAAGTTTAATTCAAGACAAGAATCCAAGAAATTCAAGATATATGATCAAGATAATCTCTAGAGACTTAGGAAGGGAATGCCAAGTTGAAACAGCAAGAGGTTTGGCCAAAGAATATAAGTTAAAATGTTTTTTACAAGAGATTTACTCTCTAGTAATCGATTACCAGATGATGTAATCGATTACCAGTAGCCAAAATGCTTCCTGAAATGCTTTTAAAATGATTTTGAATACTTTTGAAAGCATGTAATCGATTACATAATTATTGTAATCGATTACTAGCAGTTGAAACTATTTAAAACAACTATTAGAAATTTGAATTCAAATTTTACAATGTGTAATCGATTATACTTGGATGGTAATCGATTACCAACAGTTATTGAACATTTTAATTCAAATTTTAAAGACTATAATCGATTACACAAGTCTTGTAATCGATTACCAGAGGAGATTTTCATAAAATAATTTCCAAGAGTCACATATGTTCAAATGGTTTTTGAATGGCCATCAAAGGTCTATTTATATGTGACTTGGAACACGAATTTGCTTAGAGTTTTTTTGAACAAAAAGTCTTATCCTCTCAAAAGCAAAATTATCTTATCCTCTAAAAACATTCCTTGGCCAAAACACTTGCAATTCAATAAGGAATTATTTTGAGTGCTTCATTGTTCAATCTATCTCTTTCAAGAGAGATTTCTTCTTCTCTTCTTCTTACTTCTGAAAAGGGATTAAGAGACCGAGGGTCTCTTGTTGTAAAGCAATTCGAACACAAAGGAAGGGTTGTCCTTGTGTGGTTCAGAACTTGTAAAGGATTTTTTGCAAGTTGGTGGAACTCTCAAGCGGGTTGTTTGGGGACTAGACGTAGGCACAAGAGTGTGGCCGAACCAGTATAAAACTGAGTTTATACTTTTTCTTCCCTTAAACTCTTTTATTTATTATTGTTTATTGCTTCTATTCAGTAAGTTTAATTTGAATAATTATTTAGGAATTCATTTTAAAAGGAATCTTGGGATTTGGGTTAAAATCAAAATAGAATGTTTAACTAGGGAATAGTTTGTGATATCTTAATTCAACCCACCTTCTTAAGATATCTGAGGCCACTTGTCTAACACTCCTGTGAAGTATGACGGTCTCATGATGGATGCTCCCTTAACAATGAATTGACCATTGCTATTGTTATCTACCATTAGAATCTTTTCTTCTAGACATTGTTAGGTGCTTAACCCTCAGAGGCTAAGCTCTGATACCAAACTGTCAAAGCAAATATCACAAGAAGAGGGTTGAGTTGAGATTTTAAAAGTTTTAAGCCTTTTTTTAGAAAGAAAAAAAAAACAAAGCTATGGTTTGAAGATAATGTTGGACCTTGTGGCCTCAATAAATTAAGAGGGATAGGCTTAGAATGCCGAAGAAGCAGCAATCAATTTAATAATGTTCTTTAAACATGCAAGACACAATTGATTGCAACAAAATAAATAAGATAAGGGAAGAGAGAATGCAAAACACAGTTTTGTACTGGTTCGGCAAATTTCGTGCCTACGTCCAGTACTCAAGCAACCCACTTGAGATTTGCACTATCTTTGTAAAATCCTTTACAAAGTCTGAACCACACAAGGACAACCCATCCCTTGTGTTCAGAAATCCTTACAACTCAAGAGACCCTCGGTCCCTTAATCAATCTCATTGAGTAAGAAGAATGGAAGAAGAATTCTCTCTTCAAGAGAAGAATATTACAATGAAGATCCATGGATGAACTCTTAATGGATTTGCAAGTGTTTGCCCAAGAGTTCTTGAGAGAGCATTTGACAATGAAGTTCTCTTGAAATCTCTCTCATTGTCTTTTGAGAGGATAAGACATTTTGGACCAGCAAAACTCTCTCATCAAATTCGTTTCCAAGTCACCTATTTATAGGCCTTTGATGGTCATTCACAAATCCAATGAAAAGATGTGATTATTGGCAGATTTTCTGAAAACTCTCCACTGGTAATCGATTACAATATCTGTGTAATCAATTACACAGTTATAATTTGAAGGGTCATGACTTTTGAATTTGAATTTCAGAAGTTTCGTTGCTGGTAATCGATTACAGGCATATGGTAATGGATTACATGTTGAAAATTCAAATTCAAAATCGTTTTCAACAACTATTTCTCAACCCTGTCTTCTGGTAATCGATTACCAGAGCCTTGAATGTCTTGAAAGCACTTTGTTTTAAGGCAAGGCTTGATCTTGAGTTAATCTTTAAGCAAGGCTTTGTTTGTTGAAATAATCTTGTATTAATCTTGAAGCCATGCTTATCCTTTGAAGCAACTTTGTTTGATTCTTCTTTGGCATCATCAAAATCATGTATACATACATTCACATTCTCCCCCTTTTTGATGATGACAAACATGTGATTTCTTCTCGACATCATCAAAGCTTGCATGATTTACATTCTCCCCCTTTCTCAAGCAAATTCTTCTTGACATCATCAAAATCTTCATGATTTAAAGATAAAACTTTGTAAGACATAAAAGATTTTCATAAAAATAATTTCAGAAGATGAAAACAGATATTGCAAATCAAACAAAGTTTTTAAATAAAATCAAATTCAAACCCTAGGTCAGTTGAAAATAGAAGAGAGATGAAAGTAGTAAGACACATAGATTTATAGTAGGTTTGTCTCAACCACTAAGACTACGTCCATTTCTTAGTTAACCATTAAGTTCCATTAACTTTAATAAGTTACAAGTATTAATCACTACCACTTCTAGCTCTACAACTCAAGCTCTACCCCAAGCTTGATACAACTTAGTATTATTTATTCTACCAAGTCATTGCTGGCTCTATACAAATCAAATAGATTTGTTGTTTGTTTGTGCAATGACTAATTTCAAATTGTCTTGCAGACGAATATACAATCTCAACACTTAGTCTTTTCTCTCAAGGTGTACAAGATATACAAGGTGTTTTGAGAGCTTTTTAGAACTTTACATAAATATACAAAAAGCTTTATATAGAAAGAGTTTGAATGAGAGTGCTAAGTTCCAATTCTTGTCTTCAAAACTTCTAGTATTTATAGGTTTTCTTCATTAAGTGTCCATTGTCTCTAAACAAATAGATTTCTTCACTTGAGCCCATGTATAAAGACTTTGGCCGTTAGAGGCATTAAATGCATGTACTCTTTCATGTTGTAAAATCACTCTTGTGAGTTTTCTTGTTGATTGGTTCAGTAGAAAATCATTTGCTTTAAGTCAGAGTAGGTCTGCACTAGCACTATGTGTCTTTTGATAATGTTTGACAATTTTCAGATCTTGAACTTCATTTATTTTTCATAGGACTTATCTTTGAAGAATGTCGTCTGCAAAACGGATATCATACCTAGAGTGATAAATGAAATCTTAAATGTCATTCGTTAATGCTATGTCAAATCATGACCTTCGTTAACTATCATTTGATATTTCAGAAGCAAAATTTATGAAACATAATTTGATTTCGTATAAAACGTAACTTTTAACATTTATATTTATTTGCATCTAATCAAAATAATTAAGATTTCTAATTCGTCTTAATTGAGTTAACAATAACTAATTTTTTTTCTTACTTTATATTAGGCACATTAAAATATATTCTTTTAAAATATTTTTTAAGGTAGCTAATATAAACCTTAACTATTAAAATATTTTTTCTTTAAAATTTAAAGTTATAAGTTGTAACTGCTTTAGCTTAAAAGAAAAATCTGGTTATTGTTAGACATTTATTAAAAAACACTCTTAAATCTTAACCCTAATTTATTTTCTTTTCCCATTCTCCCCATACAATTTTCTGATTCGGTGGCAAGAATCAGGAACGACACCTGTGTGTTCTCCTCTGCTTGCGGGTCATTCCACACAGAGGCGCGATTGGAAAATGTTGATGGCACCGCCATCGCCGCCGCCGCCGCCACTCTGGCTCTAAACTGCATCATCCCGCATTAGCGAACTCATAAAAATCCTTTTTCTTTTCTCGCATGTTTATTTTTTTTTTATTCTTCTACTCAATGACCCTCTCTGTTAGAGCCTCCTCAAAACCCTTCATAACCCTCAATGAAGCGCGCTTCCTCTTCCCCTTCTCCTTCTTCAGCTCCAGCACCGTTCAGTACACCAACAAGTTCCTGTTTCATGCCGCGGTCGCCGAACCGCAATTACTCGTCCGGGTTCTCAACACGGTCCGCCATCGCCCCGCGGTCGCGCTCCGGTTCTTCCGGTGGGCCGAGAGGCAAACCGGTTTCAAGCGATCTGAATTGACCTACGCCGTCATCCTCGACATTCTCGCGCGGAACGGCTTGATGCGGTCCGCCTATTGCGTCATGGAGAAGGTCGTCTCCGTTAAAATGGAGAACGGCGTCGTGGATGTCGTTTCTTCCTCCGAGGCATCAATGTCATCGGTTAAGCTTATTCTGGATTTGTTGCTTTGGATTTACGCGAAAAAATCGATGCTTGAGAAGTGTTTGTTGGTGTTTTATAAGATGGTTAGTAAGGGCATGTTGCCTGATCTGAAGAACTGCAATAGGGTACTCAGATTGCTTAGGGATAGGGATAGTAGCATCGATGTCGCAAGGGAGGTTTATAATGTGATGGTGGAGTGTGGAATTCGCCCTACCGTTGTTACTTATAACACAATGTTGGATTCCTTTTGCAAGCAAGGGAAGGTTCAGGAAGCTCTGCAGCTTTTGCTTCAGATGCAGAAGATGGGATGTTTGCCCAACGATGTCACGTATAATGTTTTGGTAAATGGTTTGTCTCACAGTGGGGAGTTGGAGCAGGCTAAGGAGCTTATCCAGGAGATGTTGAGATTGGGGCTCGAGGTTTCTGCGTACACATATGACCCCTTGATTCGCGGATACTGTGAGAAAGGGCAGCTTGATGAAGCCTCGAGGCTTGGGGAGGAGATGTTGAGTAGAGGGGCTGTGCCTACTCTGGTGACCTACAATACGATTATGTATGGCCTTTGCAAGTGGGGGAGAGTGAGTGATGCTAGGAAGTTGCTGGATGTTATGGTGAACAAGAATCTGATGCCGGATTTGGTTTCGTATAACACTCTGATTTATGGTTACACCAGATTGGGAAACATAGGGGAGGCTTTTCTCTTATTTGCTGAGTTAAGATTCAGGGGTCTTGTTCCCAGTGTTGTGACCTATAATACGCTTATCGATGGTCTTTGCAGAATGGGGGACTTGGATGTTGCCATGCGGCTAAAAGATGAAATGATCAAACATGGGCCTGATCCTGATGTATTTACTTTTACAATTCTTGTTAGAGGATTTTGCAAGTTGGGGAACTTGCCAATGGCTAAGGAATTGTTTGATGAGATGCTGAATAGAGGATTGCAGCCAGATCGTTTTGCGTACATAACCCGAATAGTAGGTGAGCTGAAGCTTGGTGACCCATCTAAGGCTTTTGGTATGCAAGAAGAAATGCTAGCCAGAGGCTTTCCGCCTGATTTGATCACTTATAATGTCTTCATTGATGGGCTCCACAAGTTGGGCAATTTGAAAGAAGCAAGTGAACTTGTGAAGAAAATGCTCTACAATGGACTTGTTCCAGATCATGTAACATATACTAGCATCATCCATGCTCACTTGATGGCTGGGCATCTTAGGAAGGCTAGAGCGGTGTTCCTTGAGATGTTGAGCAAAGGGATATTTCCTTCAGTTGTCACTTACACAGTTTTGATTCATTCATATGCAGTCAGGGGAAGGCTGAAACTTGCTATTTTGCACTTTTTTGAGATGCATGAGAAGGGTGTACATCCAAATGTGATCACCTACAATGCTTTAATCAATGGACTTTGCAAGGTGAGAAAGATGGATCAGGCATACAAATTTTTCACAGAAATGCAAGCGAAGGGCATTTCTCCAAATAAGTATACTTACACTATTTTAATAAATGAGAACTGTAACTTGGGCCATTGGCAGGAAGCTTTGAGGTTGTATAAGGATATGCTAGATAGAGAAATTCAGCCTGATTCATGCACACATAGTGCCCTATTAAAGCATCTAAACAAAGACTATAAATCGCATGTAGTTCGGCATCTTGAGAATGTTATTGCAGCTGGTGAATAAACTGATGATGTAAGGATGAAGGAATGGTTATTTATTATTCTCATTTTGGCATTCTCACATGGCTAATGAGTAAAAGACAACCCTACATTTGAATGGGTTTTGCCTTTTGAGGTGTAAATTCCCCAGACAGAATCATGTATATTTTTCTGACAGTCATGGTAAGAGTCCCTCTTTTTCCTTTGATACATAATGCCTTATATAACTGTTATACTCCTCTCCTTTGGCCCTGATACATTTTCTAATTTTTACAGGTTGAAGATGCCTGTGGTGTTCTTGATGATTAAGATGGGCAGACTTCAACTATTTACAAGTTTTCAAACGTTATGTCCCTAGACTAGGTAATACTTGGTCTTGGAAGAGTGTTAAGTTGTCCTGTGACAATATGCTGATTCAATTCCTCCTCTCTTCAGAAATAGGAAATATTTTAAACAAAATTGAAGAAACAATGGTGTCCATAAGAAATATTTTAAACAAAATTGAAGAAACAATGGTGTCCATGCTTCTTTTTGTTCTCTTTTCAGAATGTGATATACTTTCGATGTAGTTGGTGATTAAATTGTACTTTTTTTGTTTATTGCTATATAACCATGTTTAATCCCCCGTCCCTGAAAAAAAATGAACAAGAAAAAAAAAACCTCCATACCAAGTTATATTTCTGCTTGTAGTTGTGGCTTATTTTATGTTTTTCCACTCACTCTCCTTAACATGAGCCCCTTACTTCATGTTGAATATAAGGATGATACATAGTATATGGTAATGGTAACACACATCAAGGCATTTTTCAATTATTAATGGATGTAGAGTAAATGGTGTAGTATCTTATTCAAATATATTGTAAGTGTAGACAATATGGTTATTTTGTTAAAATAAAATAATGATGAATTGAATGAATAGTATGAAAGATTTTCATGGTTGTATAAGCTATAGGTTTTGTATAAGTTATTTTAGTTTTTCTCTTGCAGTCAGGGGAATCAATTTGCTTTGTGGCTATTTCAGCAGTGTGTAACTGCTAACTTTTCTTCAGCTGTTATGTGACTTCTGACATAGATACTGGACCTGCATAGTTGGTGCTCAATTCAAATACAGAAGCCAAACAATCAGAAAAGATTAAATCATAATTGATTCCTGATGCATTGAAGTATTTAGGTATTCTTGCTAGATGTTTCTTTGATTTTCTTTGTTTTGTTGTCAATTTTAAAATTTAAAATGGCATAGGTATTTATTGTTTTTTACAAGGACTGTTAGGGGAATAACTTGTGACAGGTTTCTGCAGATTCTGATGATATGAAAAAGATCAAAAGTGTCAGTTCCCACTGTTCGTTAAATTCAAAATGGTCCTTTAATAATGTTATGGACAGATCGAAGTTGACAGATTTGATGTTCCATGACCATGAGGTGAGAGGTGATTGTTCTCCTTTAACGGTTTAACCTTGACATTAAAGTTTCTATTTTGATACCTTACATTTTCTAGTGTGCTGCTACTCTTTTTATGGTAGGATTGTTGGAAAAAAAATTCATGAGTCTGCACTTGAAAGTTATGATATCATGTGAATAAGATCAGATAGTGTATCAGAGGGATTTTGGAATTTGGATATTGTTCTCATTCTAAAAATATATTCATTTTGATCCATAGTCTGGCATCTTCTTACTGTTTTAAACTAATTTGTAAATTTAGAATTCTACCTGATTTTTTTCTGGTTGAAAAAGAAGAAAGGGAACAAGCAAGCAAAATAAATTATAGATCGGAATAAAACATAGATGCCAAGAGCATGAAATCAAAAGGATGTGAAGAGACATTAATGAGATGAAAACTGAGAAGTATAAAATAGTACTATGGGCGTTGAAGACAATCAAATTTTTTTCTTTTCTTAAAATATAAAAATGAGTCTTTTTTTCTTCTATTCATACCAGGTCAATTATGGGAACTTCATGCATGGGCTGATGAGGGAGTATATCCAACTTTAACTGAAAGTTTCTGTCTGAGTGAGTTATCTATGCATGAACCCTATAGCTTTAAGTCTTCAGTAGATATATCACGAAATGCATTTCCAGGAAACCAAAATGTGGTGGTTCCTCCTACTTTAGCAAACAGTGGTAGTTTATGTTAGAATCGTTAATCTATCTTTGACAGTTTCGAGTGTACTGCACTGTATTACAATCAATTTTGTATGCTTGAAATTCGCAAATTCATTGTATACTTTTTAACTGCATGATTTTTCTCCTCCATTACCATTTCAATTACTCTGGTGTCAGAATTATGGTACAATCCAATAAACCTTGATTCCAAATACTGGTTGTTTTTATGGACCATTTACTGCCATTAGTCTCTATAAAAAATTAAAAGATTACATCAGTTATCCTAGGTTAGCAACAATCACTATTAATTAATTATTCAAACTAATTAAAAATTTAAATTTATAGGGTAGAATTGTGAAGGCACCACAGTAAAATTTATTTTAAATGACATGCTTCTTTTATAGTACTAAATGGAGTTTCTCCGGTGCTTTCATTAAGGTAAATGTGGTAAATTGGTAATCATTCACTGTGTAGAAGACAATTGCAAGTCTCTTTGTAGAAAAGGAATCGTGTGATCATTCTTTGAGCAGCTATCTCATATGGTTTTCATATTTGGTGGGATTTGTACTTTTGTAGACAACCCAAATCCAAATGAAAATATTTATTAAATTAAAGAAAACAAGGGTTGGGAACTAGATAGTCAGAAGACACGTCTATAATATAAGATCACACGCATAGATTACATAATGTCCGTGCATCACATAGGTTGGACACTAGATAATTCATATTTCACGTAAAGATTAAGTATGATATGTTAGTTTAATTTATAGTTCCAGCTAATTTCATGTAAAGATTTAATTCATGATGTTAGTTCTTTATAGGTTTATTTGTATTTATGTATTTTGCAAGGTATATCACCTATGAAGTTCTTCATGAGCATCATCTTCATCAAGTGATATGGGTCTTTGATCACAGATAAAAAGAACAGAATGTCCTTCTGGCATCACCAACAGGGTAGATGGCAAGCAAGAAATAGCCGAGTTGCAGGAAACAAGGATATATACTAGGGAACATTTGGCAAGTTTTTAGCTTCTACCTTGCTATCTTGCTGTTCATAGCCAAGCGGGATAAATATAATAATGCAAAAGAATGTGCCCTTGGTGTGGACTGCAAACTGAGACTACAACACATACTGTTCCGATGTGTGATGAGGTTTGAAGACTATGGTTTGCATCACAATCAATGTAAGATTAGATGTTAATGATGACATAACTATTGCTGATTGGATTAAATTGTGTCTAGATACAGTTGATGAGGGAGCTTTAGAATGGATTTTTGTTCTTGCTTGGTCTTTCTGGAATTGTAGGAACCATATGGTATTCAAGCAAAAGAAAATATTAGTTGAGCAGATTATGCAGCAGGTGCATCACCTCATTAAGTGCTACAAGGAGGAATGAAAGATGGCAGAAGCCATTGACAGGCCAAATTAAAGCAAACTTTGATGCTGCTGTTAGAAAGGGTGTTGACACGGGCATTGCAGTCATTTTTAGAGACCATGAAGGTGAAACTTTGGCAGCTGCAACAAAGTTTCATCAGAGTGGCAGAAGCTCTGGCCTTAAGATGTTGTATTGAAGATCTTTTGTCTTTGTTGTCTGAATCTAGCTTGGATATAAGCTAGATAACCTCCGCTAAGAGAATGGTAAGCAGTGGATAATGTTGATGGACTCATGATTCTTAATCACTGCACTGTGCAAAGGGATTTCTATTTCTGCACAACCATAATTTTTGACAGATTTTTCCAATTTTGACAGGGTTTCATCATTTGACTACTCATTTAATCAACTGTCTGTGAGTTCAGGCTTATGCCTTCAGTAAGTGCAGTTCGAAGCCTGTGGGGAAGAGTACACAACAAACCTAGAGGCATGTTCGTTTATATTGGCAGGAGCTGAGAGCGTTAAAATTAGGATGGGGGCGATTACATGTGATGAGATGGGTGAAGATTATGTCTCTGTCTCTCTGAAGATGCATGGGAATTTTATGCAAGGTTGAATTTAACTGATGACTCATGCGAATCAGAGTGGCTGTATACTTTGTGGCGCAGGGTAATTAATACGGGAAAGGGGAATGGTAATTAATGCTATATTAACTTTTGGTCAAATTAGCATTGTTACAGGTCGAATATGGTGGTTACACGATAATGTATGGTATGGGGATATAATTAAACTAGATTGAAGGGTAGAATAGTTTGCTTTAGTTTTGATGGTTCGGTGGTTAATTAATAGGGAGTTGCTATTGGCTCTTACAATCCCTCAAAATTCCAAGATTAACATCCTCTCGAAAAACATTACGGCATCGTGTTTCCGCAGCACAAAAGGGAGTGCCAATTTTTGTGCACAAAAGGGAATCAACCGGCTCAACTCCAAGTCCACCCACCACGCTTGCTCCCTCGTCTGCCACCATTGATTCCACCTTGAGTGCTGAACCCAAACCACCCTCGAAATTGGTGCCACCCACCACTTCCTCAACGGTCTCCCCACCCAATCACCGACGAGCTTGTCTGTGGAGAGATATACGATGCGACTAATTAGAATTTATATTATAGGGATTGGATTTGGATGGTTGGGCGCATGAAAATGAGGAGAATTTATTTGATCGTGGCATGCATATATGTGGGAATAAAAAGAGAATGGTGGATTGGAAGGGGTAACTGCAGTGTACCTATCTATCGTGTTCACTATTGTTATGTGCTTCATTTTACTCCATTCTTCTTGAGCTCTGTACACAAACAAGGGAAAAGAGGGAATCACCTGATAAAATTGTTGCAATATCCCCACCATGGCAACCAACTTGTGAAGAGAGAGGCTCAACAAATTATTGTTGCAGACTCTGCTATTTAGTTTCTGTTTTAGTTAATTATTGTAATCTTGATAAAATCTCATAGTTGTTGAGATTTTTAGCAAATTTCAAGTTGTTTGTAAATTGATTCTCATTTATGGAATATATTGCCTTTTGTTTTCAATTCTATGGCCCAATTTTTATCTTTGTGTATGTTCCAGAATTATTTTTTTTCAAACGCAATTATACCTCAAGCTGACTTCCATCTGGAAATGTTTGCCAAGATGGTATTAACTCAACAATGTGATCTCTAACACTAAGAAGGCACTCCATCTCTCTCTGCTACACTTCTTTCTTTTCACAAGGTATAGATTCTAGTCTCCAGTCTCCACAATTTCCCAAACACAGTGGCTACAAGTTGCATGAAATTCAAATTGAAAACATTATTATAACAATAAAATTCAAACCATAACAGGAAAATTTGAAAATTTTACCAATCCAGAGAAGGTAACACTAATTCAATACATTTGTTACAAAGAAAGCATACCACACATATTAGTAGTAGCGTTTGAGATGGCTAAAGCACTGCCAACTCCTTTCCAATTGAAAACATACTATTAATCAAGACTAGTAGTAATATGGTCTGCACCTGCGGAGCAATAGCATTTCGACGGAGACAATTTAATTTACATACTTACAATATGAGAATGGTAACATAGTCTAATGACATAGTTCAGGACTAAGTTGTTTCATACGAGTATGTGCTAGAAAATGAAGCATTTCAGAGTTCAGATAAATGGTGTCACGAGGAAGTGCAGAACAGAGCCAAATGAAAATTACCAAGAGAAGATGTGTTGAAAGTTGGTGGATTCGGAGATCCTACGCTTCAAGGCCTTCGTTGCCACCACTTCCCCGATGTTGCCTTCTACTTTGTCGACGAGCGGTCACAGTCTCTTCCTCTTCATTGCAGCTTTTCTACTCACAGTCTCTTCCTCTTTGCTGCGTGCGTGCGCGTAAAGGCATGGAACAAACGAGTGATGTTGTCCACTGGGAAAAGGGTAAAATTGGAAGAAAAAGAACCTAATTTAAAAATGTTAAATTAAACAAATATTTTACCAGAGAAATCAGTTGACAAAGTGTTGACATTTTAACGATTCGGAGGATATCTTGGCTAATTGAGGCGGAGGATACAGCATTTCTCTCTTTGGAGAACTCCAATTTAATTTCATTTTTTAAAAATTTTTGGCTGGGGATGTTTATAAATGTACATATCTTTATATATGGTTATCAAACTTTAAGTCTAAGTAAACTCAGTAGACTCTGAAGTTTATCACTGAGTTTATGAGTCCGTAAACTACAAAATTAGATCAAAACATAAGTTATGTTTATGTTGTTTTGTGTCAGTTTAGTATTCAACATACCTCTATTTGATGTGTTGTTCCCGAATCGAAATTTATTTTACCTCTGATAATATTAAAACCTTGTTCTCTAATAACATCAATCACTTTATTGGAATACTCTACCACTAGTATAACATCTGCAAGTTATTATTTTAAAATTCTTGAATTTGGTAACCTTATATATATATATATTAGAAGTGAGTAATTATATCTTTTTCTTTTACTTGTTCATTTTAAGGTTAAAATTGTAAATCTCAAAGTCATTTCCTCTCTCATAATTTAAAGGATAAAAAATAAATATTTTTCCCACTCTTTATAAGGATACATTAGTAATTGAAGATTTTTTGTTACTTGGATTTTTAATATTTTAGGAATTTATGATTTATAATTTATAATATTTAATTTATTAAAATTATATATAAACATTAAACATGCTTAATTATTATATATTTAAAAATATTATATTTTTTAAATAAATTTTAATGTTAAATTGTTAATATTTAAAAAAATACTCATACATTTAATGCTAAAATACCCGTTAAGGTAACAATTTTTCTAAAAAAAATTATATAACAAATAAAATATCAAGTTAAGGTAGATAATATTAAATAAAACATATTAATTATGAGTGTTTATGGATACTGGTCACCTGTGAACCTGAATTGACCCAAACCGATCGAAACAATTTCAATTGGGTCATTTATGTATTTCGGTCAAAATCGAATTAAACTAATTAATATCGTTCATGTACCGATTAAGTTATGGGTTTAAATTTATAGATTTTATCAAAACCGGATCGAATTGATAAAATTTTGTAGAGTTGTTTGGTTTGATGTTAAATAGTGTTAATATTGGGACTCGTGTTGAAACTATAAGTGTTGAGACTACTAGTTGTTTGGAACTTCTCAAGGTATTACTTTCAGGTACATTATTGTTTATTTCACCTTTTTCATATTTATTTTTTTGTCATGTTTATAATATTAATGGATCATACTTTATTTATTAGTTTCAGCAAAGCTTATTGTAAGAAATTAATTTGTATCAAATAACTGTGATTCAGACTATTATAGAAAATTTCGTTGAAAAATATTTTATTTTAATTTGTATTAGTCAATTTAAAATATTATGTTGATGGTATTAAATAAATTAATTTTACTTCTTTCAAACGTTTGATAATATTGTATTAATGATATTGAATATTTGGATGAATCATGATATAAATTAGTAATTTTATGAAGAAAAAAAATCGAATTTAAATGAGAAAATCATTGGTCCAAGCCAAATCAAACCCTTCATAAATAGGTTAAGTTAAAAAAAATATAAAAATCGAATCAGACTGATCAAATTTAATTGAGTTGAATTTTAAATTTGATCAAAATTGGTCTGAACTAACCTACAAACACTTAGTATTAATTAAAATTGAAACAACAATTTTTTTACAGAAAAGAAACAATTATTTTAATAATCAAATCGCAACCTTCTTACATGCATCCAAATCATAATCACGATAAATAAAACAACTATTTATTAATTACAAATTGCAAATTATTAATTGCATTAAAGATCTTGCAATTGCATTTAATATTTTTTATACTCTTTATGTAAGATGATTATTAACCAGAAAGATTTTTAATTAAATAAATAAACATGATATATAAAATGTCATATTTTTGTATTTTTCATTTTCAGTTTGTATTTAAATAGATAATAATTTTATATTTAAAAACATTCTTTAAATAAGATTTGAATGTTTAATTGTTAAAAAAATAAGTTAAAAACCGGACAAATCTTTATTTTTTTATTTTATAATTGAAATTTATATAGTAATAGTAATAATTATATATGTGAATTTAATTTATTTGATTTCGGTTCTATTTAATTTGGGAATTTATACGATTGTAGCAATATTATTATGGTTTTCAATCAAATCACGATCAATGTTCTTCATAATTAAGATATCCTTGACGTAAAATCTAGAAATTCTCCCATCAGTGCCAATCAAATTGAATAAAAAATATTACAGAAATATTTTAGACCACTTAAATTGAATCAATAATTAAAGAGTATTTGTGTCAATTAATATTAATTAAGTGTTTGAATCAATTAAAAATATTTGTTCCTATTAATATTAATTAAGCATTTTAATCAATTAAAAATATTTGTGCCAATTAATTATATGTCTTATTTTTTTGAATTATTTCAAAATGGTAATTAATTATTATGACACACTATTCCATTTTTATCTTCCTCTCTCAATTTTAACTTTTTAAATTTAATTTTATATTTTCATTTTATATTATTTCTTTCAATCTTACTATCCTTTCATTCTTGCAATCAGTTTACTAAAAAATTACATATTATTGTGACACAACTATAAGCTGCATAATAGTATATTAAGACCATTGACGGGGACAAATGAAAATTTAATAGGTTTTGACTCGGTAAAAAATCTTTAACAAATTTCAAATTATTACCAGCATATTTATTATTTTCTTTTAGTTCTTTTTTAAAAAAAAATTACATTTATTTATGTATTTTTATTTCTTTTATAGGTGATATAAAGACAAAAAAAATTAAATAGTCAATAATTAAGAGAATAGCAAAAAGAAACATGAAGGCAAAATACCAAAATACAAGACAAACTTAAAGTATTTGCATTTTATTTCGTCGTGCATTTGTTGTTGTTTTGAGTTTCTTTTTATGATTTTTGTATTTGCAAAGAAAACTCCAATTAACTGAAGAAGATTATCATGGTTTTTCTACTATCAACAGACTTTTTTTTTATGTGGGCTTTCGGTTTTGTGATTTGCTGTTTATTCAATTTCTGTAGATTATTGATTTTATATATTTGTGTTATTTATTGTTCTTATAATCTTTCTTTCTTGATCTACAAAACCAAGAAAAATATTATTTTTGTTTTTCATCTGGGTGTTATTTGTACGTTATTTATCGGTTGTCACTGAAGTGACAATAATTATACATTTTTAAATCTTAATATATTATATAAATTATATATTTCTTACAAATTCGGTATCTTTTTAATATTCCTTTAAGTTTTATCTAAATTTAAAATATTAGTATAATCTTAATAGTCAGCAATTGGTCATTGTGAGCCACTAAAAATATCATGAGTTTACAATTCGAAACATTATTTAAATGTATTAAATGTTTCATTGCTCAGATCTTCCAAAAAGAATCTAAGATTTCGCTTGGAATAGTTGCCAGCTTGTGATTTGTAATTTTGAAATTTTATGTTAAAATCAAAACGTATTTAGCAAAATCTAGTGAGTTTTGATTCTTACTAAATTTTAAAACTGTTTTATCTTATTTTAAAAACAAGAAAAATTGGTTTGTTGAATTTTGTTGTTAGTTTTACCCTATTTCACAGACCCCATCATGTTACGCTTTTTTTCTCAATTTCTATTCGTGTTTCTGTTTCTATGTATTTTCCGTTTTAATTTCGCTTCGGTTTCGGTTATAAATTAATACTTTTTAATTATTAATTTTTATTATGTTTAATTAATTTTTTATATTGCATAATTTCTTGATGGAATAAAATAGAACATGAGACTTATTTTATCTATTTTTTCTTACAACAGCTCCTACATAATTTGATTCATACCCAATTTGATTATCGGCGAGTTGCATCACACATTGAATAAGGAATCTATGTTTCACATGTTTCATTTGATCCTTTATAATGTTTGTATTATGATAAGTTCATAAGCATTTCATAGAAAAGTGAAATTTGTTATTGATAGTTGTTAAATAAAAATGGAAATATACAAAATTTAATTTAAAGCAAAATAAATAGCTTTCTTATGAAAACTTCTGTATATTATGACATAGTAGGTGACCAAATTTGAAAAGTTGTGCAACATGAGTAGCACACTTAGCCTATTGCGAGCCCATAAATAATCTTGAAATTATAATTTTGATTTAGTTTTTGCTTATTTAAACAATTTCTTTGGAGGGATGGGTTGGATAGGAGAAGGATTTGTTGGGTAGCGTGGGATAGGGTATGTACAGAAAAGGAGATGGGTGGTTTGGGCATAAAAAACGGGATCTTTTCAATTTATCATTATTAGGGAAGTGGTGATGGCGTATGAGGGTGGAAAGGAAGTCTTTTTTGGTATCGTGTTTTGAGAGATAAGTATGGGGGGAAGGCCACTGTGATTCATCTTGTTCAGTTTGGTGAAGGAGCTTCTTACATTGTTTAAGGAAAGGGGACAAGGTATTATGAATTAGGTAAAGTAGTATTATTTTGGAGGGATCATTGGGTGGGTGAGGCGACATTGGTATTGAGTTATCCTCGATTATTTGATGTGGCTATAAATAAGCAAGTTTCGGTGAAGGAGATGTGTCTTTGGAGGGAGGGTGGTGTGGGGAGGGATTGGAGGTGGAGAAGATGCTTTAAAGATTCAAGGCTTTGCATGGAAAGCGCTTTAGGATCACATTCCCTCTAAATAGAATTTGGCTCGTAGGAATGTTATTCCAGCCTCGGAAACTCTATGTAGTGTGAGTTTTCAGCAATGGTGTGGAGAATCTACAAATCATATTTTCTTGTAGTATGAGTTTTCAGCAATGGTGTGGAGATTGTGTTTGGAGTGGTGGGGTTCGCAAGTTCCTTTGCATTTGGATCTGTCACAACATTTTTTATAATTCTGAGGATAGTGTCACTGCATAGGAGACAAGCTTATATATGAAGGATGGTTTGGTTTGCAATGGTGTGGATGACTGGGTGTTGTGGAAAAAAAGGACTTTAACTTTCTGTTTGGATAGAAGATTTAAAATTTTTAAGAAATTCAAATACATAATTTTAATTGTTTTAATTTAAATTTTTTTTATTTTATAAACATTTTGTTTGGATCAAATCATTTAATTTCTTTTATTTTAAGTTTCTCGTTTAGATAAAATAATTCAATTTCAATGAAATTTAATTTTTTATTTTTAAATATTTATTTAAAAATTTAAATTTTAATATTTAATAAAAATAAATATTAGTCATTTTTTAAATAGTTAAATATTCAAAATAAATTTATTGCTAGACAATATTTAATAATCAATTTTTTAAAATTTAATAATTAAATAATCAAAATAATTTTAATATTAAATAATTTTGAATCTTACACAATATTTTTGTATTAACACAAAAAAAAACTTGGATTAAACAATATTATAAAATTAAAGATGAATGATATACAATTTCTTGTTCAATCTAATTCCTTGTTAAAAAAAAATTAATTATATAGTCTCATAATAATTTTTAAAAACGTATTAGAATTAAATAATTGTGTAATTTAAAAACAATCATCTGAAATGATTATGATTCATAAAATGATTGTGATTCATAAAACCACTATACATTACAATGAGATACCTTCCATGAAAACAAATGAGAAAATAAAAGTCCTATTAAACATCCTAAAATCCCGTGACAAGAAAATATGAAACTTTGGAGTTTCAAGCATTTTATCATATCGCTCATCATGTCCAATGGTAAAGAAGATGAAGTAAATAAAGTGGCATATAACCCCATTAAACAACCTCATTAACAACTTCCAAATCAAAAGACCAAAATAAAAATAAATTAATCATCAAAAATCATACAAGTAGCAAGTAGAAGTTGAACAATGAATACATTATTCCCATTCAGTTCTCTTACAAAAATAAAATAAAATATTTACCTAGCAAGACTTTCTAGTTTCTACCATTGTCAAAGAATACCAGCTACAACGGTTCTAGGATTTTCTCTCAATCCCTCTCTTTTTTAGCTTTCTATCAACTTTTGCTAGCCTCTTTTCTTCTTGTTTTCTCATTTTTCTTGTGTAAAAATTCTATCAATTAAACACAATCTATCAATTATATCTCTATTTCTCTTTCATGCATATTTACAAATATATGGTGCTCACAACCTATCTCAACTCCAAACCCATCCAATTCCACACCCACCAACAAATTAAAATCATTGAAAAAAAAATGAAATAGAAAATGAAACATAAATTAATAAAATCAAGCGAACCTTGTAGCCAAAAAAATGAAATCAAAATTAATGAAACATAAATTTGGGAAAAGAAATACACATAGATAAGAGATAGGGGGAGAGAGAAACCTATCAATGAGAGGAAGAAAGAGTTGTGATGAACAGAAAGAAGAACCTACTAGTTGATGGATTTTCTCTCAATCCCTCTCTTTTTTAGCTTTCTATCAACTTTTGCTAGCCTCTTTTCTTCTTGTTTTCTCATTTTTCTTGTGTAAAAATTCTATCAATTAAACACAATCTATCAATTATATCTCTATTTCTCTTTCATGCATATTTACAAATATATGGTGCTCACAACCTATCTCAACTCCAAACCCATCCAATTCCACACCCACCAACAAATTAAAATCATTGAAAAAAAATAGATGAAATAGAAAATGAAACATAAATTAATAAAATCAAGCGAACCTTGTAGCCAAAAAAATGAAATCAAAATTAATGAAACATAAATTTGGGAAAAGAAATACACATAGATAAGAGATAGGGGGAGAGAGAAACCTATCAATGAGAGGAAGAAAGAGTTGTGATGAACAGAAAGAAGAACCTACTAGTTGATGGAGGTCGTGATTACAGAGCAAGCGATAACTCATTTGCAAGTGATGCCAAGCGTGTGCTGAGAGGAAGAGAGAGAGCTATGGAGAATGCAAGAGCGTGTACAATGTTTCATGAGTGGAGAGTTTTGATTCCTTTGTTTTTCTGAGAATTTGAAATTCTGCTAAGTTAGTGTATTAAAATGCTTCACAAAAATGATAACATTTCAATTACTTTTAAAATATCATATCCAAACGAATTACATTATAGCAAGGCATTTTAATATCACAGTTGAAATACTTGAACCGATTTAATTCCCCCATCCAAACGTACGGTAAAGGTTTTTCAAGGAAAGGATCAAGATGTGGAGGAATTGATTGATCAAGTCAAAGTTCTGTCTTGGGGATGGATTTATACCAAAGGCTAGTTTCCATATTCGTTGGATTATGGGTTTAATGATCCGATATCTTGTAGTATGTTTTGATATCTTATTTATTAGAAGTAATTTGTTGGTGATTTTGAGTAGTGGAGATGTGTTGCTCAATTTTTTAGGCATGGATTGGTTTTTGGATTTGATGTTTTTGATGTAGGGGTGAATTTCGTGTATGTTTAAATCTCACAAGTTGAAAGATTTGGTTGGGTTCTAGGTTGATAGTTTTTGTTGTGGTTAGATATTTTTGTGTGGTTGAGGCATATATTATAGAGCATATAGTGTTCTGTCCGCTGGTACACGTTGGCCGATTAGGTGGGTGCATAGTTGTCCCTTTATCATTAATTTTATTCAAATCCAAAAAGTTAACAAAGAAGTGGTTTTGCTATGGGGAGTATTTGTGAGTTCTATGTCAAGTGAGTTGATGTTGTGATTGGTCATTGTTGAGTTTGATGTCAAGTTTTTTCTAGCATCGAATGTATCAACTAGGAAATTTTCCTTTTCTACTTAGCACGTGGTGTTGCAACTACTATTTTGGTGTTTGTTTTCATTCTTTATGCAAATAGAGGTCCTTTATGATCAATAAATCGTTGAGTTTCAGGTCAAAAGATAAGGTGCATACATATTGGGAATTGAATTTTTATCACCAAGGTTTAGGTGACTTAAATGCAAAGTGAAAGATTGCATTTTACTAGATGAATCTTATTTGAGTGGATGCATTGAAAGTTGCTTTTGTTTTAACTTCCAAGAGAGCTTATTTTTTATAGTTGGTGACAATCTCCACTATAAATAGAGAAAAGAATTAGTGGAGAAACACAACACATGAAGAAAGAGTGTGTAAGAAGAGAGATTGTGAAACAAAATCACTTTGTTGAGAGAAAAGTGTCTTTGTGTGAAAGTATTATCATTTCTTGTAATTATTAAGTGAGGTACTCGGGTTTGTAGAGTGATACACTATTTGTGGTGGGTTACAATCTTATAATCATTTTTGTGATAGTAAAAATATTTTTTGAGACGGTTCCGTGGACATAGACAAGAAGTGTCGAACCAAGTTAAATTATTGTGTTTGTTATTATTTTTCATACGATGTAATCTTTGTTGTATTCTTACTATCCTTTGTAGGTGTGAGTAATTTTATTTGTGAGAGCGTTGATTACCCAACACAATAGACATTTTGTTGTGGGCTTGTCTTAGGCTATCAGAGTCGTGAGGTTTGGTCCTTTTGTTTTAAATTCTCTCTGGTCAGCTTTCTTTTTGTATTCCTTTTCTATCATTCTAAACATGTTTTATGTTTAGTTTGATGTTTAAGGAAATTCAGTTTTAGCTTCTTAAGAAAAGATTAGGACTGTAGTCTCACATTTTCTTCTTTAAAAATTACAAAATTTTAAATAATAATTAGGACCAAAGATTCTATTAATCTTATCAAAACTCTTTGCGTGTATTTATTTTACGAATTAAAAGTCTATGTCTAAGAATGTATGCATGGAAATGTAACATTTTCATGTTTGTTACAAATTTTAAAAAAATTATTTTAGAGTGTTGTTGATTCATGGGAATGTCATAACTTCCTTTTTTAGTATGTTTTCCATGCTTTAGGGACGTTTATTTGAAGTTATAAAATTGTATTCCCAGAATTTATATTCCTAGGAATGTTATGCATGAGAATAATATTATTTCCATGAAGATATTTGGTTGTTAACTTGTTATTAAGAATTTTAGAAAATAAAGTAAAAATATTTAATTAAAAAATTTTAAAAATAAAAGTAAAATAAGAAATGTGAAGAAAAAAGTGAGGATAGG
This sequence comes from Glycine soja, assembly GCF_004193775.1. Classification (NCBI taxonomy): domain Eukaryota; kingdom Viridiplantae; phylum Streptophyta; class Magnoliopsida; order Fabales; family Fabaceae; genus Glycine; species Glycine soja. Next base: position 29,233,963 of record NC_041015.1, on the reverse strand, counting down.
TAATTCTTGTAGAAATGAGAATGTGATATTTTTAAGTCTATATTTTAACAAATTTTTCTTGATAACTTGAAACAAATGTCTCATAATATTTTCATGAAAAGGGATGAGAATGTGATATTTCCATAACAGTATGATAAGTTATTCTATAAAACACATGTAACTTTCTTTTTTTTTTTTTATCTTTTTTCATTTAATTATTTTGAATTTTAAAAAATAATCCTAAAAATATTAAAATATAATCAAACATGTTTTTAAATATACCTAAAAATAACATTTTTAGTCATATGGTTTCTGGAATTATGATTCTAGGAAATACAATATTATTCTGTAAAACAAACATTTCATCTGTCTCTTCTCCAATGAGTTTTTTTTTCTTATTTGCGAAAATAAAATTTATCATTTAAAAAGAAAACTTAAGGATTGATTTACGCTTAGCATTTTATTAATTTTGTCAAAAGAGACTTTGACTCCACCATCTAGTAGTCTCGACCTTCATCTTTTTTTTACAAAAAATCATATTATTCCCGAAAAAACCAAATCCATTTAAAAAAAAAACACAACATATCTTCTTCTTTTGAATAAAATAATAAATAATAAAATATTCATAGATACATTATTTTATACTATTAATTACTTTCTTAACACTAGCCTAGGTTAAGGTTTTAAGTAAGAATATTTAATGATTAAAAAATTAAAAGAGATATATCTTTTGCATTTTCGATTGTTGTCGCTATAAGCCTGAACGTATAATAGTAATTTTGAATCGTAATATGAGAAAACGAATACAAAATAACTGTAATAAATATAACATTCAAGGATATGAAACAAAAAATAAATAGAAAAAAAATAAATTTTACTAAACTTGAAATAAAAGGAACATTTTTTTAAAGTGGCTTGTAAATATTCGATACAATTATTAAATATTTTTAAAAAATTATAAGGCATCCGTCAAAATTATCTTGTAGGTTTAGATGGAGAAATTTTAAATTCTAAGAATTTTAAATATTTCAATTGAAATTCTTTTATTTTTAAAATTTTGTATTTGGATAAAAAAAATTAAAATTATGAGGATGAAAAAAATGAATGAAAAAAAAAGAAAATATATAATTGGTGTGTATGTTCATATCAAATCTTTAGGAGTTGTGTTTTTCGAAGAAGACGGTAAGAAAATTTCAATTTCTCACATTTTAAAAGGAAATTGAAATTTTAGATTTAAAATTCTGTTTTAAAATTTCAAAATTTTAAATTTTTCATAAAAAAAACATCCAAGAATTCTAAATTACAGAAATTCAAATTCTTTAATAAATTACTTTCCTCAAAATTTTATATGACGAGTGACCATAAGATGCATATTATTTAAAGGATATGGTACACATATCAATCAATGAACAAATAAAACAATAATTAAAGCGTATATTTTTCAAATATATGAAATCAAATACACAATTTTTTATTATTAAATTTAAACTATTTACTTACGAATAATAAAAACAAGACAATAATTGAAATATACATCCTTCAAAAGGGCAAAAATTTAACTTTATGAAAGAAAAAAAAAATAGAGGGTGGCGTTAATGTGACAGTGGGTTAGGTATAAGAAAGGTTAGGGAACGTAACTTCACGAGCTAATGCCACTGCCACTGGAACAAAGAGAAAAGAGTTACTACTAATGTTCACTCTGTTCAGTTTGGAACCTTTTATTGTTCACAGCCCAAATTGTTCTTTTTGCCATTAACAGAAGGAAATTAGGTTTGGGATTGGACTGTTCAACTTTTCAAATCCCAAACCTCTCCTTTATCCTTTGCCTTCACCACCGTCGTCGAGACCAAATAGAAAACAGCGGTTCAGATTGAGAACCACACGCACGGTGCACCTGGCTAATCGAACATCGAGGAGTTGGAGTAATTGATGTTTGGTGAGGGAATGCGTTCTTGGGCTTAATCTTGTTGAAGGTTAATACTTTTTTGTTTAGCATAAGCATAATCTTGTTGAATTATAACTATTTTGGGTTGTCATTTTATGAATGATTGAATGTTGGTCTCCTAAGGGCGTTGGGGGCTTTTTAATTTGGTTTTCTTCCATTGTGCATATGAAAGGGAAACTTTGGAATTGATGATAATAATAATTAAAAAAAACTCTCATATGGTGGACCTAAAGAACCAAAATGAGGTATTGGCGTTCGAATTTTTTTACCAAAATCATAAAGTGTACTACATACATAAATACATTACTTATGCCTGAGGGAGGATATGGTTTATAAGCCTATGGAATATTCAATTTGTGGAGGGTTTTGCTGAGGTTTTTTTGTTTAAATTTTCATAAATTTAGTAGCCTAAATTGTGGAATATTCATTTGTGGATGAACTGCTGCTGCTGAATTTTCCATCACAGCCTGTCCAGTTTTAACGAAGATGATAAGCGCTTTTTTGGAAGAAAAAAATCATTATAGCCCATGTGCCAATCACCTTCCATGTCTAACTTAACGATTTTTTACACCGTTTGGAACCAGGGGGTGTAGGTGTAACAAACCCAAAAAAATTAAGGAGATTTTTGTAGGGTTAAAAAGGGAAAGGGTATTGAGTGTGTGTAATATGTCCAAAACTCGGGAGGTCTATGTAGTTTACTCAAAAAAATAATAATAAAAAGTAAGAGTTGCCTGTTGATCAAATTGCGATTGCATTTAAATTCAGCTTAAATGCCTATTGATGCATTTTAAGCTTCCATTGCTGTGTAGTGTGTATTATATTTTTGTATGTGCACCAAGCAAATAGATTGTTATCTATTGATGTATTTAATTAAGTTGATGTAATGTATCTGTCGTTTGGATTGAATTTTATTTCCATTAATTAATGGACTGAAAACATGTTCTCCATTACAAAATCAATGTACTTTCCATATAATTATTTTTCACAGTATTTTTTTCCTCAAGACATCAAAATTTCCAGCATAACAAATTGACTGTTTTCTTTTTTGATTTTTTTGTTTGTTTACAGCGCGTAAGTAGTCCTGTTGCAAAGGAGGACACTGCTATTGTTGAAGGAAAATGGGGCCTGCTCCGGACACAATTGATTTGGAAGGTTATGATGATGTGAGAGCGATTCTGAAACCGAAAGGTTCTAATTCTAAGGATTGTAGGTTAGAAAGACGATGGAAGAGATTTGAAAATTCAGGTTCAAACAAACAATTGAAGCACAATCACAGTGACAGTGGTACAAGATCAACTGTGAAGAGTCATGGAAAAGTGGCAAGTTTAACAATAAAGAAGGGTCATATGTCAGAGGATGAAGTGGATGAAGATTACAAATTCTTTTTGCTTACATATGATCCTCATATTGATGTTGTCAGTGATAGTGATGTGGATGGTTCTGATGATGACATCAACATTGGCCACAACAATGACCATAATGATCATCCTTACAGGGAAGAAGAAAGCTTGCATAATAATCCCAAGTTAGACAAGGGTTCAAAACAAAGGGATGAGACAGGAAATCAAAGAAACAAAGGGAGTGATTCTGTGGGAAAACAGACAAGTGGGTCAATGAAAGCTAAGCAGAATTTGGAGGCTAAAAGAGTACTTAGTAAGAAAAGGCTACATGAAGATGTTTCTGGTGTCCCCAAGAACAATGCCCAGACTAATAAGGAGTTAGATATTGTGGACGAAGATTACCAGATATTCCTGAATTCTTGTAGGGATGACTATATACCTAGTGAATTAATAGAAAAGCAGAATTTGGAGGCTAAAAGAGGACTTAGTAAGAAAAGGCCACATGAAAATGTTTCTGGTGTCCCCAACAACAATGCCCAGACTAATATGGAGTTAGATATTGTGGACGAAGATTACCAGATTTTCCTGAATTCTTGTAGGGATGACTATATACCTAGTGAATTAATAGAAAAGCAGAATTTGGAGGCTAAAAGAGGACTTAGTAAGAAAAGGCCACATGAAAATGTTTCTGGTGTCCCCAACAATAATGCCCAGACTAATATGGAGTTAATTGTTGTGGATGAGGATTACCAGATATTCCTGAATTCTTGTAGGGATGACTATATACCTAGTGAATCAATAGGAAAGCAGAATTTGGAGGCTAAAAGAGGACTTAGTAAGAAAAGGCCACATGAAAATGTTTCTGGTGTCCCCAACAACAATGCCCAGACTAATATGGAGTTAATTGTTGTGGATGAGGATTACCAGATATTCCTGAATTCTTGTAGGGATGACTATATACCTAGTGAATTAATAGGAAAGCGATCAAATGTTATACAGAATTCCCTTGTTTCTGATTATGTGCTGAGTGAGGTTGATGAAGATTACTTACAATATCTGAATTCTGTTTTGATTGTTGATGGTGAGGTGGGGTGTAGGCCTGAGAGGAATACCTCAAAGACAGACAACGTGGATGGTGACAGTAATTCCTCTGAGCCAGATGTTATTCTTCTAGAACCTGATCAAATTCATGAAAACACTCCATTTGTTTCTTCGAAAACATATGATTCATCTGTAAGTGTCTTTCTTTTACTTCATACAATGTAACTGCATCGTTCATAATCTGAACATGATTCACACACAGGCACATTATTAACTAAACACTTATTTTTTAACTTGGTAATGTCTCTGTGTGTTTAGTGGTTCGAAACTGAAAAGAATCCCAAAGACAACTGGCAATTACCTGCTTACGGTAATTCTCAGTTTAGGAGAAGACTTATGAATGATCTTCAAAGGCCTTATGACCAAGAAGAATGTGATAGACTTCTGCTTGAAGTACGTCAGAAAAAACAAAAGGAACGTCATAGAGAAACACGTCATGGGGTGGTCAAGTTTTGTCGCACTAGGGGTGTCAGCGAATCATATCTTGACTTGTACCCTGGTATGTCCAGTATTTTCTCAACTAGTTTGACTTTTTGAATATTCCTTTTTATTTATATATATTGTTAATGTGAAGTTTAATCCTAACCAAGCTGTCAAGATTCAATGGTTTTGACTTTTGATTTGTTCCTCACCTCCAGCATTAAACATCTCTGGCTTGATATAAGCATGGAGCAACCAATACTTAGTTGGATTATTTGAATAAGAGCAAGTTAATATTTTCATTCCTTTTGTCAGAAAACCTTCAACTACCACCATTTTTTTGAATTTTTTACTTACTGAGCTTATAGAAATGTTACAAGATATCGCAATAAGCTCAAATAAGCTCTTCCAAGTATACCATAAGTGTAATTTTCAAAACAACATAGGTGATGAAAATAATTTAGAGCCACAGAAATGAATATGATGTAATTTGCTTATGAGCTAAAGAACCAACTTAATCTCAATATACTATAATGGTAGGGGAACCTTTGATTCTCTCTAGTGAAGGTAGACCAATTTTCCTGTTTGTTATACCCTTAGAGGGGTTCATTCTTGTGATTGATTAATACTATTTTTTAGTCATCATTATATTTGGGTTAGATTTTTCTGATAGGTGCTTCATTTTGGTAATCTATGGTTTGTGCAAGCAGTTAGGTTGCTTCTGCTTCTTTTTGGACTTTCAGGTGGTGTTATTCTCATTGTTGTATAACTGTCTTTGCTCAATCTAATGCCATCCTCTATCAAATTTTGTTTCATGATTGTACAGATCTAGCTAAAGCAATTGCCGAATTCAAAAAACCGGAAAAGGTTTTGTTTCTCTTGCGTGGATTTATTTTCTGGTTGCAAGTAAGTCAGTAGATTCATGTTCAAATAATATCCTGTTTAGGCCGTTTTCATCTTGAGTGATTGTGATGAGAATGAAATGAACCTTCTTAACTTAAGTTGTTTGTGGATTACTTGGAGGTGATGGGTTCTTATGGTATGGAATTTTGAATCATTTCTGGTTGTAATTGTTAATCTTCTGTGCGAAGAAAGTTCTTGATATGAGTAATATGGCCACATGCAGTATGTTTTAAACGAGATACAATATTGTAAAACTAGAATATACTTTAGAGAACATAACTATTTTCTCCAGCCCACCTTTAGGCCACTATGGAATATCGTTTCTATCATCCACATTTTCTTTAGTTCTGAATTTTTATTTTTTTTAAAATGCATGTGACTTCTAGATGTAGATCTACTGGTCGTGTAAAGTAGGAAATTGCTTATTAATAGTACTTATGAATTTGGTGACTTTTGTGACTTTGCATTCACACACTTGTGCAATTTTTTTATTACATTTGTTGGCTCATTTGGTCTAATCATTTCATAATTTCATATTTACATGTTCTAACACATTGGTGAGTATGGGAGTTCTTGTATACATCTTCTGCTAACTGTGAATTGCATACAATAGCAGATATCTTAATGCATTTTTTTGATGCATTTTGCAGAATGTGACCCACGAAGGAAAATTTCGACCTTGGCTTGACAAGCATTGTTTGGACTTTTTACGACAAATAAAAAATTGGAATCTTGCTAAATTTGGAAGCAAGAGTTTAACTAACATAGTCAACAAAGTTTACATACGTACAGTTAAATCTATCTTGGAACTTTGACCTAGTTGTAGAAAGAAAGATAGCTAGAGTTGTGGTTCTCATCAGGAGTTCTTTCATTTCTGTTAAACCGTGGTTCTCTTTTTGTCCACCGTTTTTTGTACCATTGAGAAGATGGTGATAAACTGATAATTGAGGGGCTTAGGTGGCTAGCATATGCTGTAATATAATGTTATATTCTTCCTAAGCTAGTTTTTGTTGAGCCCAAATGCAAGATATCTAGGACTCTGCTCAAAAAGACTAATTTTTATAAAATAACTGTAATTATAACCATAACTTTTTATATAAAAGTAGTTATAAAATTATAATCGATTTTATAGTTATGGTTGTTTAAAACAATTTTTTATTTAAAAATTAGTTATAAAATTATAACCTATTTTACAGAAAATAATTATTTCAAATGCCTTATTTTTATAGTAGAAACACATGCTGTATTTTTATTGCGATTTTTTTTATTTCATTAAAATTGATATATTGTAACAATCTTGTATTATGTACTTGTGGAAACACAAACATAATATGTGTGTTCACATTTCTATTGTTTTAAAATATTTTTAGTATATTAAATTTAATACAGTATAACATTTTTCTTATTAATATAAGGATGTGTGTATTAATTTTGTTCTAAATACATATTTAGATGTTAATTTTTTGATATCATATGTAATTAGTTTATCACTTGAAAATGTGTAAATTATATGCATATTCCGTTTTAAGATCTTTGAGGAGTATATCATCAAAGAAATTTTATTTATTAATTTGAATCTATTTCAGTAAAAATTCTTGTAAAGAATAAAAACATACAAAAGGGTTTATTTTGATTCATTAATTAGTAATAGAATATTATTATTTTTTAATTTGTTAGACATAACTCTTAATTTAATAGATAGTAAAATGAGATATTTAATCTAAATAGTCTTTTTTTTATTCATTCATTAAGATAGTCTATTTGGAAGATAAACAAATAATAAACTAATAAAATTAAAAATGCTGAGAAGAAAAAAAATGGTACATTAAGAAAGAAACAATTGGTTAAAAGGAGAACGGTTTTGAAAACAATTGGGTAAGAGAGTGAGTAAAAGTGAGAAAAGATTTTCCAAAAAAACTGGAGAAAAAATAGCAATTTTTTTTTTTGGATTTGCATAGCTTTTTATTTATTTATTTATTTATTTATTTATTAAGGGTATAATAGTTTTTTTGGATTTGTCATACATTTTAAACATAAAAATAGGAGAAAGAAGGGAATAGAGAAAATAAAAGAAAAGAAAAATGAAAATTACATATGAACGAAAAAAGAAAAAGAGAAAACCTTGATCAGTTAATCATCAAACACAAAATTAACTACTATGGAATAAAAGAAAGAAAAGAAGATGGCACGTTCTATATTACAAACAAAAAATAAAAACATGAAAAGAAAAAAAATACAATAAAACAACAAAGCTAACAAAAAGAATAGAAATAAATAAAACTATGAAAAAAAGAACAAAAAAAAAGTGATGAGACACATTATTTAATTGTAAAACAAATAAAAAAAAGTGATATAAAACAAATAAAAAATGATAAACAAAAAACTTGTGAATATAATTGCTCAATTGCTTTCATGGATGGTGACAACAAAGAAAATAAAGCAAAAAACCTTAATGCATAATTGATTCAATCAGTGGTAGTACCCAGGGAGAAAAAACAATTATGTAAGCAAGAGGAGTTGTAGCAACAATATGTAGTATGAAAATTGTTCTCTTGGATTCAAATCGTGAAATTCTTGTCATGAACTTCCTCTTATATACAAGACCCTTCACAATCATACATAACATGAAAAACAGTTGTGAATGATCTTGTTGATCCCACATCAACCAAATATTGTAATTACTGTTAATAATGAATAAAAATGTTAAAATGTTATACTTCATGTAAATACATACACATAACTTTTGGAACACTTAATACATGATGAAGAAAAAACAAAATTTAAAATAAAGATAATGCATATAAGAAGATATTGGCACAAATTACTTCAACCATTATCACGATTAAGCAGTTGTAATTAGTTATAAGAAATTATTTGAGTAGTTAGTTGGTTACTAGAAGTTATTTGAGTAGTTAGTTGGTTACTAGAAGTTATTTGAGTAGTTAGTTGGTTATGATAGTTAGTTGGCAAATTTCCCCATCTGGGGTAGTTTTAGAAACTATTTCTCCAGATGGGGTTGTTTTTAAGTTATTTCCAAGAGGGGGTACTTTTGAACGTGAAAACCATGCGTGCAGGACCCAAACCGCCAGAACCAGTGGCGAGTTTGGTGTCCTTGAGCAAATCGTCAGCATCAATGGCGATACGTGCATGCAGAGACCAAATCGCCAGTTGGAATGGCGACATGCACAGATGTTTGGGAACCGCCAGTCAAACTGGCGAGTTCCATGGACTGAGGGTGCAGGCTAGGTTTCAGGCATAGGGGGCTGCTTTTCAGTGTTAGAGGGACCGCTTTTTCAAAGAAGGGGAGTTGCAACTGTCATTGGCGAGTTGCCTGCAAGTTGCAACTCCCATTGGCGATTTAGGGCAGAAAAAATAGCCATAAGGACTGGCGATTTTGTGCTTATAAATACGAAAACTTCTTTCAGTTGTGTGCTCACAATCACAAGTAACGTTTTTAGCTGTGTTCTTGAAATCACAAGTGACTTTGAGATGAAGAATTCTTTCCTCTTTCAGCAGTGTGTGCTCACAATTAGTGGCTTTGAGTTTTTTGAATGCACTAGGAGCTTTGAGTTTTCTGAGTGTTTAGGGATTTATCCGCATAAAGTTTTAAATTTGTTTGCTTGAACTTAAATATTTGAATCAGGTTTGTAATTTTGAAATTAATAATTTGTGTTATAATTTTTTTAACTAAATTTTTATAGTAGTTAGAAGGTATAGTTTTTAGTAATTCTTTAGTTAAATTAGTTTTATATTTTTATTTCGTAATTTCCTGTAAAATAATTTGTATTATAATTTTTTTAAGTAATTTTTTATAGCAGTTTGAATGTATAGTTTTTATGAAATTTTTAATTAAATTAGTTTTATATTTTATATGATTGTTTGTGTGTATAAAATAGAAGAAATTTGTCATCAAATTTTTAATTGGTTTGAAATTTGGTTCTTGAGGGTTAAATTTGTGAATGAGGTTCGTAAATTTCAGTCAAATAAATTATATTATAAAATATTTTTGAAGTAATTTTTGAGACCAGTTTGAATTTATAGTTGTTAATAATTTTTAATTAAATTAGTTTTATATTTTATATCTGTGTGTATAAAATAAAAGAAATATGTGATTATATTTATTTAAAGAAAATATTTGAGTCCCGAAAAAATTTGGTAAATATGAAATTTTTAGTATATTTTTAATTAGATTAGGTTGGTGTTGATAGTTTGTTAGTGTGTTAAAAATTAACGAAGCATGTATTGTGAAAAGTGTGTGAAAGTAAACAAATTTGTAACATCATAATTATTTTAAGTAAGTATTTTGAGTGTGGAAATTTATTTTAATATAAAGTTATATTAATTTTTTAATTAGATAAGGTTGATGTTCATGATTTGTTGGTGTGTCTTAAAATTTTATTTGCATTCAACTTGAACGGTATTTAAAATTTAATTTTTTTCCCATTATATTTATTTGAAGTACGTATGTTGAAGTTATTATTGTGAAAATTAATTATTTATAAATAATACTAACTTTGTTTATGGTTTATTTGGGCTTTAAAGTTACTACCTTGGATTCATATTTTTTTTGAAGTGTTTACCATCCAAAATATTTCAAGTTAATAAATTTTTTATAGAAGAAAGTTTTAATGTCAAATTGTGTTGAAGATAATTTTTGTGATTACATTTTACTATTTTGAATTTATTATGATTAATTAATTAAAATATTGTTTTTGTAGGTACACGATGTATTCGGTTATAACAGTGTTGTATTTCAATGAAATGGTATATGAAGATAATGATGGTGTAATATTTAAAGGCAGTAAAAAAGCGATTCAGATTAAACGTGGAATTAATTTCAATGCTTTGAAGAAAAAAATTGGAGACAAGGTAAAATTACAAAATAATGAAATTATTTCTGCTATCAGTTGTAAATTTTTCGTGTCAGGAAAATATATTGCCTTGTAAATTTGCGATGACGAAGACGTTGAAACGATGCTGGAAAGTTTTAAACAACAACAAGAAATGTCAGTTCTAGAATTGTACATAGAAAAGGATGTGGCTGGTGGTTCAATGTTTCATTCTACAAATTCGGTTACATCATGTGAAAATTATTTATCTAATGATGACACACAACCGCCAACAAATATGAGCAATTTACATCTTGATGAAGATGATTATCTTGTGTCTAACTCATACGTTGAAGAGTCTTTAGACGAAGAAGACAGTGTTGACGGTATATCTGATACAGACAATGAAGTCACCGAAATGATTCCACCAATAAGAATTGTTCACCCAACAGAAGGTATAATTTCCTCTTAAAAAATACTTCACTCAATACATTTATTATTTCACGACAATTGTATTTAATGGCAAATAAGTATGATTTGAATTTTTTTTGGACTATAAGGTGTACAAGGAATTCAAAATCCATTTTGGAATGATGTTTTGCATTATAATAATATCAACTGGAGCCATCCTGATGAGGAGGACATTTGTGGTTTGGAGATGCCATCCACTTTTAATGTTGGCCAAGAATTATATGTTGGCATGGAATTTGATAGTAAAGATGCGGTCAAGAATGCGCTCAAACAATATGTTATGAAGGTGCATCAAAGTTTCAAAGTGGTTGAAAGCAAATGGGACAAGTATGTGGTTTGTTGCTTGAATAAAAATGCAGATTGTCCTTGCCCTTTCTACATAAGGGAAATTCTATCTAAAAAAACTTATTCATGGAAAGTCACTCAATGGGGTGGACCACACACATGTCTCAATATGACCATGACCCAAGATCACGAGAAACTTGATTCAGATTTAATTGCCACTTGTGTAGTAGGTACGTATTTTATGTTCATATTATGTTATTGTTTTAGCCTTAATTGTCATTTAAATTTTGTTATTCTATTGACATGCATGATCAGAGAAGATCCATCGATAAAAATTTCATTGATTCAAGAGAGGATTAACAGCCAATTTGCGTACAAGGTGTCGTACAAAAAAGCTTGGTTGGCGAAACAGAAAGCCATTGCTATTGAATATGGCGATTGGGATGAGTCATATGCGAAACTTTTGTTGTGGCTAACACACATGCAAAATCATTCTCCTGGATCGTATTTTCAAATACTACATGACGATTTTATCGTTGGAAATACGGTTAGTCGCGAACACTGCCAATTTCATAGAGTTTTTTGGACTTATGGCCAATGTAAAGAGGCTTTCAAGTACTGTAAGCCAATCATACAAGTTGACGGCACACATTTGTACGACAAATACCGTGGGACACTCTTAATGGCCACATCACAAGATGGAAATGGTGGTGTCCTTCCTCTAGCATTCGCGGTGGTCGAAGGTGAGACGTTGACAACGTGGTCATGGTTTTTGGCACACTTGCGTGAATATGTCACATATAAAAATGGTATTTATCTGATATCTAATCGACATGCGAGTATAAAGTCCATTGTCGCTAACGAAGCACTTGGCTGACAACCTCCCCATGGTTATCATGTCTATTGTGTGCGACACATAGCAAGCAACTTCAATCGAAAATTCAATAATGCCAAACAAAAAGAAATGTTGAAGAAATTGGGTAAAATTTCATATTTGATGGTCACGTTTATTTTACTTTCATTTATACTTAAAATTGTTATTCATAACTAATTTTATGCAGCCTACACTCCATGCAAGCACATTTTTGATCAAAATTTAGAAAAATTTCGTGAACTGAGTCCAGCCATAGCAACATGGATTGATCGCATCTTAAAGGAAAAATGGACGATGGCTTACGATAGAGAAGGACGTCGATATGGCCACATGACAACGAACCTCTTAGAATGTCTCAATAAGGTTTTAAAAGATTGTCGCAACATTCCCATAACAGCATTGGTGAAATCAACGTACAGTAGGTGTCGAAAGTACTTTGTTGAGCGTGGCCGCCAAGCCCAAAGACAGTTAAATGAAGGCCAAGTATATTGTTCAAAGCTTGTTAAAGAACTGAGGAAAAATCAAGAACAAGCTTGTACGCACATCGTTCGCGTGTATGATATCCAGTCCACAAGGTTTGAAGTAGAGGAGAGCTTCAACCCTATAAAGCAACGTGGCGGACAAAAGTGGACAGTAAACTTGAATGGTCGTCATTGTCAATGCGGAAGGTATTCTGCGCTTCACTATCCATGTTTACACATTATTGCAGCTTGTGGTTACGTGAGCATGAACTACTACCAATATATAGATGTTGTTTATACAAACGAGCACATCTTAAAAGCTTACTCCGCACAATGGTGGCCTCTTGGGAATGAAGCAGCTATTCCTCCTTCTGATGACGCATGGACACTTATCCCTGACCCAACTACAATTCGTGCGAAAGGTCGGCCAAAATCAACAAGGATAAGAAATGAGATGGATTGGGTCGAACCATCTGAGCACCAACCAAAATGTAGTAGATGTGGAGCCGAAGGGCATAATAGGCGTCGCTGTCCAATGCAATCTGAGCGTGGGAGTTGTTCAAATCGTTGATTTATGTATGTTAGTCGAGTGACTTGTATTTGTTTACGTTCTGTTCAATGTATTGAATTTCTGGGGTTCAATGAATTCGGTAGTTAAAAACATTTTGCCTTTTGTACATGACTTATTTGTGGGGTTCAATGAATTCGTTAGTTAAAACCATAAACATAAACCCTAAACCTAAACCACTAACCCTAACCCTAACCCACTAACCACTAGCCCTAAACCCTAAACCATAAATCCTAAACAGTAACCACTACCCCTAAACCTAAACTGTAACCACTACCCCTAAACCCTAACCACTAACCCTAAACCTAAACCACTAAAATTAAACCCTAACCACTAACCCTAAACCTTAACCACTAACTCTAAACCCTCACCACTAACCCTAAACCCTAAACACTAACCCCTAACCCTAAACCCTATCCATATACTTAGTTTGATGCGCGACATAAAAATAGTCATTATGATTACTACCATTACTTATTTTGATTTGTCTACTTTAATTTTTCTTTATGACTTTATTTATTATTCTAGTTTGTTGCGCGACATAAAAATAGTCATTATGATTACTACCGTTACTTATTTTGATTTGTGTACTTTACTTTTTCTTTATGACTTTATTTATTATTCTAGTTTGATGCGCGGCATAAAAATAGTCATTATGATTACTAACCCATAACCCTAACCCTAACTCATAACCATACCCCAAACTCATAACCCTAACCCATAACCCCTAAACCTAACTCATAAACCCTAAGTCCTAAAACAAACTCATAACCCTAACCCTAACTAATAAACCCTAAACTTAACTCATAAACCTAACCCTAACTCATAACCATAACCCTAACCCATAACCCCTAAACATAACTCATAAACCCTAAGTCCTAAAAGTAAGTCATAAATCCTAACCCTAACTCATAACCCTAACCCTAACCATTCACCCTAACCCCAACTCATAACCATAACCCCTAAACATAACTCATAAACCCTAAGTCCTAAAGTAAGCCATAAACCCTAACCCTTACTCATAACCCTAACCCTAACTCATAAACCTAACCCTTCACCCTAACCCCAACTCATAACCCTAACCCTAACCTTCACAATAACCCCAACTCATAACCCTAACCCTAACTCATAACTCTAACACTAACTCATAAACCCTAAGTCCTAAAACTAACTCATAAACCCTAACCTAACTCATAAACCCTAACCCTAACTCAAAACCTTAAACCTAACCCTTCACATAAACCCTAACCCTAACTAATTAACCCTAACTCATAAACCCTAACCCTAACTATGTATTTGTCAACTTTAATTTTGCTATATGACTTTATTTATTATTCTAGTTTCATGCGCGACATAAAAATAGTCATTATGGTGTCCGCGATGGTGATTCAATAACAAATGGTGATCAAAAACGCAATTCCATAACAAGTACAATGAGATACCATAAATTAAGTCTGAAATTCAAATTACAAAGATACAAAACAAATTTCAAATAGAGACATCAAAATCAGTCATTATGGTGTCCGTGATGGCGCAAGGATGTGCCACATGGTCGATCCCACCTTCGGGCTTGACGATCCGGATTTCTTCTTGCGCGCTGTCTCCGCCCTTGTTGCTCAGCCTCTGCAGAAAACTCGTGACGCAAATCAACACCTAATAAGTCACCCATATCAGGTATTGCTCTGGGTACATCCCATTGCGGACCTAATGGGGCATTAGGTGTTGCCATTGGGGCATCATGTTGCTGCAAAGGGGTCATGGTCGGCCATGAAAAATGAGGATGTGTTTCCGCAACACCACCAAATGAATGTTCGCTTGCAGACATATCAGTGTCACGGCCTTCGAAAGGATACTGATACATCTGCGAAGGATACTAAGAAAATGTTGGTGGCGTGTAATACATTCCATGGCCACGCTGCTCCATTTGTTGGGAAAAATCTTCCGCTTGAACAATCTCCCTTCGTCTGTCAAAACCTCGAGTTTCAACACTTGACTGAAGCATGTCAAACTGTTGTGGGGGAAATCGACGCTCTGATGCTGGACCATGTGTCACAGGCTCAGTGATCCTCCCTTGCTCTTAGGATAAAATCGCTAACTTTTCCACATATGGCACGAGGTCATCAACTGTCCATGTGTTTCGCCCTTGTGGTGACACCATATACTATAATGTCTCGGCAACTTCACCCTGCAATTATTAGGGTAAGGAAATTAATGTCGATGATTTAAAAATAAATTGAAGTTAAATAATTAAAAAGAAATAAATACCAATGTAGCCGTGTTTGCATTGTTTGGGTCAACAAACATTTTTGTTTTGCGCCTATACCACACCATGTAATCCGAGTTAAAACTCAATAGGCCCTCTTGTCGAGGATAAACGTCGACCCTAAACTCAGCTCGATTATTCCACTGACTGATAAATGGGGCCAACAGCTGGAACCAATTTTCATCTTGTTTGCCTTTCAATGTTAGCCCATGGACATTCCGTGGTTGCGAAGGAGACTCCGGAATAGGTTGTTGCATTCCAAATTGTCGCAACACTCTATCCGGTTGGTGCCCCTCTACAACATGGAAACAAATGAGTGGCACCACTGCGCACCACGCCATACTGCCAACCAAACAAATGGGAGACAACATCAACATAACAGTTGTTGTGTAAGGCTCCCACAGAAACTGCATAGAATAACACAATTGTTAATTTATCTTAAACCATGACATTTTATTTATTATTTAACGAATACATGATGATCTTGTTACCTCATGTCGTTTCATGATATCCAATTTGCGACGGAAAACTATTAGATCATCATTGCCAATATGTTGGTTTCCACGTCGCAGCTACCTAAAAAAAATATATGAAATAATTAGTGCCGACGCGTTACATTATTGATTATTTTCAAATGAATTTTTTTTCAAAACAACTAACCTGTGTCCGAGTGGTTTGTTTTCTATTATAGGAGGAGTTCTCTTTGGAGCCAAAGTCGTGCAGCGTTCCAATGCCCACATTTGGATTAAGATGCACATACCTCTGATTGATTTTATTTTGTATTCGGTGGCGCTGCACATCTCTCTGTATAAATAAGCAAGCACGGCAGGTCTCCATGCATATGTGCTGCATTGTTCAAAGTCCTGTAAAAATTGGAGGTACCTTAGGGAAACTTTACTGCTGCTTTTGTCAACAAATAAAACTCCTCCTATGAATCTGAGGATCCATGCACGAGTAAACCTTTGTAATTGTTCTACGTTAACGTCATGGATATTTATTTCTGAAAAATGGTGAGCCAGCCAACTTAATTTGACCACACTGCCTTGAAGTTCACCTTCCTGTGCTCTGACTCCCAATAATTCTTCACACAATTCAGCCCAATCAAGATTAGTCTGACCAATTAATGGTGCCCCCTCAGTATGAAGACCTAACAAGATTGACACATCTTGAAGAGTAATCGTAGCCTCTCCGCATCTCAAGTGAAACGTGTGTGTCTCGGGCCTCCATCTTTCAATCAAGGTTGTAATTAATGAAGAATTAATTTTCAGGTACCCCATTTTCATTATCCAATAAAATCCTGATTGGCGAAGCAGAAGAATAATTTCCTCTGGTATTTCTTCTTGTCCTTGATAGATGGGTACAGCTCGTCTGATATGTAGTTTTCTGTCTGGTTCCCCATTCCAAATATGTTCGGAAACATGTTTAGGTTACAGCCATAAAACGTCTCCATCTATTGGACCAGACTTAATGTGTATACTAGATGAAGATGAAGATGATGACGAAGATGCCATTGATACTGTAAAGTTAAATATAATACAAAAAATTGACAACAAAAATTTTACATTAAAAAAATTAACAAATTTAATAGCTACACAAATTTAAATAAATGTTCTAAAATACTCTACAAATAACATAATTACAAATTTAATAGCTACACAAATTAAAATAAATGACCAAATTAAAATACATAGATTTGTTACACGTACAAAAATTTAACACAAAAAACTTAAAATACTACCTAAAATAGTCTACAAATAAAAAAATTAAAAATTACATTCCTACACAAATTTAAATAAATTACCAAATTAAAATACATAACAAAATTAAAAATTTAAACACGTACATAAATTTTACACAAATAAACTTAAAATAATACCTAAAATAATCTACAAATAACAAAATTACAAATTAAATAACTACAAAAATTTAAATAAATGACCAAATTAAAATACATAACAAAATTAAAAATTTAAACACGTACATAAATTGTACACAAATAAACTTAAAATACTACCTAAAATAGTCTACAAATAACAAAATTAAAAATTAAATAGCTACAAAAATTTAAATAAATGACCAAATTAAAATACATAACAAAATTAAAAATTTAAACACGTACATAAATTGTACACAAATAAACTTAAAGTACTACCTAAAATAGTCTACAAATAACAAAATTAAAAATTAAATAGCTACAAAAATTTAAATAAATGACCAAATTAAAATACATAATAAAATTAAAAATTGTTACACGTACATAAATTTTACACAAAAAAACTTAAAATACTACCTAAAATACTCTACAAATAAGAAAATTAAAAATTAACATAGCAACATAAATTGAAATAAATGACCAAATTAAAATACGTACATAATAAAATTATAAAATAAAACACGTACATAAATTTAACACAACAAAACTTAATTTACTAACTAAAATACTCTATACATAACAAAATTAAATATTAAAATACGTACATAAATTTAATTAAATGATCATATTTTTTTTCCAATTATTAAAATTTAAATTAAATAACAAATATTATACACAAAAAAATGGTATTAAATCAAAAAAATTTCATGGAATAAAAAATTTAAAGAACATATGTATATATATATATATATATGTATATATATATAAAATTAATAAAATATCATATATTTCAATAA
The DNA here is from genome assembly GCF_004193775.1 of Glycine soja. Taxonomy (NCBI): domain Eukaryota; kingdom Viridiplantae; phylum Streptophyta; class Magnoliopsida; order Fabales; family Fabaceae; genus Glycine; species Glycine soja. Next base: position 29,215,854 of record NC_041015.1, on the reverse strand, counting down.
AAACTATAAATAAGTCAATTAAATAATATTCACATTTTAACTAAACCTAAAATATCATATATAAAATACAAATAATATCATACAAACCTAATAAATCTAAACCAAATAATAATAACATAACAACTAAAATTAACGTACAAATAATTTTATCACAAATAATAACATATAAATTTAAAAAATCTTAACAAAATCATATTAATAAATCCACTACAACTAACGTACAAATCATAATATACCAACTCAAATTTGTAACATAACTAACCTAACATATATCTATATATATAATGTACAAATCATAAGAACCTAACTTAAATCATAATATACCACTACAATTAAAGAAAATAATATATATCAATTTAACTATAACTAACCTAACATATATCTATATATATAACACAACTAATAACATATTATTTTTAAAACCTAACTTAAATAATATTAACCTATCAACTAGAGTTACCAAGTTAAGAACCACTTACCAAGTACAGAGAAGTCACGTAATATGAAGAGGAGAAGAGGAGAGAAACCACATACAAGGAGTGAAACAAAGCACAGGCCTACAAACATTAACAAAATATTTACCATTCATATATACATATATATATATATATATATATATATATATATATATATATATATATACACACAATAAATATTTATCATTCAAAAATACTTACCAAAAACAAAAGACAACAACAAAATAAGAAGAACGCAGTCAGTCTAATGGAGAAACTTATGAAGAACAATAGCAAAGCAATGGAAGCAAAGGAAGGAAGCGCAGCTGTGCACTCTCGGAGCTCCTGCTTTTATAATGGAAGAACCAAAATTTTCAAGTAAAGACAACCCGCCAGCCATGCTAGCGATCTGTGGGCAAGGCAAACCGCCAATGGTAATGGCGATTTGGCCTGCACTGACGCGTCTTCGCTGCTGCACTGCCATGGCCTGCGACTAGCCCTGCACCCTCAGCTATTGGAACTCGCCAGTTTGACTGGCGGTTCCCTATGCGTTCTGTATATCGCTAGTTCTAATGGCGATTTCAAACTTGCATGCACGTATCGCCAGCGTCATAAGCGATTTGCTCAAGGACACCAAACTCGCCACTGGTTCTGGCGGTTTGGGTCCTGCATGCATGGTTTTCACGTTCAAAAGTGCCCCCTCTTGGAAATAACTTAAAAACAACCCCATCTGGGGAAATAGTTTCTAAAACTACCCCAGATGGGGAAATTTGCCATAGTTAGTTAGTTACAAAAAGTTAATTGAGTAGGTTAGTTGGTTACTCAAGTTAGTTATTTTCTGTCTTTGTATAAATAAACCAACTTTGTAATACTTTGATGAATGAATCCTAAAACTGTTTTTTTTATCTATCTTTCATTTCTTTCATTTCTGATATGGTATCAGAGTTAGGTTTTTGCTTCCGTGCCTCTTGCTTCCTATTGAAGCTATTTCTTATTTTTCTCTCATGGTCATGACTGCCATTGATGATTCCAATCCCATCATTATTCATTCTTTCGACAATCCTGACATTGCCTTAGTTTCTCATCCTCTTACCGGTGAAAACTACAATTCTTGGAAGAAATCAATGCGCATAGCTCTTCATGGGAAGAACAAATATGGGTTTGTCGATGGTTCAATTCCTGAACCTGCTTTGGGTCACTCAACTCATGCTTTGTGACATCACAACGATAGTATCATTTCTTCCTAGCTCCTTAATTCTTTATCCAAAGAAATGCAAGTAAGTATCTTACATTGTTCTTTTGCTAAAGCAATCTGGGATGATCTTCAAGAACATTTCGAGCAACAAAATGGTCCTTTAATTTTTCAACTTAAGCATGACTTGATCACTCTGCAACAAGGTTCCATGTATGTTTCCTCTTTCTACTCCAAGCTTCATTCTTTGTGGGAGTCATTATCAAAACTAAAGCCCTCACATAGTTGCACCTGTGGAGGAATTAAACCTTGGTGCGATTTTGAACAAATGGAGTATGCTATGCAGTTCTTGATGGAGCCAAACAAATCCTTCTCTATCATCCACTAAAGCTGAATATCGTGTCTTGTCTTCTGTTACTAGTGAAATTGTTTGGTTAAACAAGTTATTTTTTTACTTTGAAGTTGATGTGCCCTCTGTGATGTTATTTTGTGATAACAAATCTCTATAAGTCTTGCTTCAAACCCTGCTCATCATGAACGATCCAAACACATTGACATTGATCATCATTTCATTTGAGAATATGTTCAGTCCAAAGTAGTCAAGCTTGTCCATGTCAAAAGCCAACACTAAGTTGCAGATGTTTTTACAAAAGCACTTCCAGGCCCGGTTTTTGGTAAATTCATTGCCAACTTGAGTGGGTATCACGATTAAGCAGTTGCAGTTTGTTACAAGAAGTTATTGAGTAGTTAGTTGGTTACTAGAAGTTATTTGAGTAGTTAGTTGGGTATGACAGTTAGTTAGTTACTAGAAGTTATTTGAGTAAGTTAGTTGGTTACTCAAATTAATTATTTTCTATCTTTGTATAGATAAACTAACTTTGTAATACTTTGACGAATGAATCGTATTTTTCATCTATCCTTCATTTATGATAACCATAATAAAAAACATGTTAAAATCGATAAACTATAACTCTCACAATTAAATGAAATACAAAAGCTGTGTTAACATTACCATTTCGACTTATTTCAATTGCCACCATGAATTGTTGTGGCACTGCAAACCAAGTAATAAACAAAGGATCATACACGTGAAACCTTAATTGGTCATGGATGACATGGAGATGGTATGGGTTTGTATTGAGAGAAAAAGGGAGGAATAGTGATAAAGAGAAAATTTGTCATAGCTTAGATAACGTACAATAAGAGGAAGATAAAAAAAACACCAAGGTTGAAATTGGATACTAAGGGGAAGGTGGAGTGAGTTTGTGATACTGTACAGTTAAAAGACTAACACAGGTAAAAAAATTCAATCAAACGATATTGCTGTTATTTTTCAACTTCGTGATAATGAAACAAAATAAAGAGCCATATTAGAATATTGTTTGAGGGACAAATATGTCTTTCCCTCTGTATAATGATAAAATTTATATAATGGTAAACTGCATTAATTTTAACTTTTTTTCTGATAAGTTAATATTATCTTCTACTACTTCCCTTCAATTGATCTTTTATATTTTATATGCTAAAATATAAAATTATTTAATAAAACTTATATAAGATAAAAGTAATATATTTATATGTCAATATAAATATTAAAATATATTAAATTTATTCATTGATGTGCATATTAATTTTAGTTTAATATTTTTTAATATGTATATTATTTTAGTGCATTTGAGAAAAAAAAAAACCATTTTTATGTACATTGAAATATAATGATTTATTGGGTAAGATAATATCTATACATATTTTAAAATTTAATTCAATGCTATTATTGTGGTCTCATAATTGACCTAATCAAGACATTAAATTACTAATAAAATCACTAAATCACTAATTGACTCACATACCTGATATATATATTTACCATTATTATATATATATATATATATATATATATATATATATATATATATTATTTTTTACTTAGAAAAACTAATATGTTATAATAGCTTAGTCGTTAAACTTCGCTCTTGTGACTTCAATAACTAATGTTCAAAACTAATTATTATTATTCAAAACAATTGTTATTGTACATTTAAAATTTAACAGACTGTGATTTTATTTTTGATACTTGTAATTTGTAAATTTTGGCTTTTGACCCCAAAATGGATGCCACCATCTATCACATGAATTACACAAAAAGTTTGACCAACAGTAGAAATTTCTAGACACTTATCACGCGTGTCATACAACTCCACTCCTTAGGTATCTCATACGCCTCACACACATCCCACCCCGTTAGATTTCCACTTTCCCCTATTTAAAACCTAGGGTTTTTTTTTTCCTAAACACACTTTTTTTTTCCTGCTTTTTTTTTCAATCTACACTATTTTTGTAATTTAATTCTTAATATTCTAAATCCAACATAGCATGAGATGCTAACATGTCTTTCGAACCCTAATTCACCTTGGTTCAGGTAAATCTCCTCTCTTGCATCTTTACCCTATTTTAATTTCTACTTCACAAATTATATATGTCCTTCTCCTTCATTTTTTTATATAATTTCTTTCGGTTAGGTTCTTTTGATCTCTTACATTGTTGAATGCAATTGTTGAAGATTTGATCTCTTGGGAACTGTCAACAAGATGACATCGATTTGTTCCCCATCCATCGCAGCCGTGATTTCCTTGATTAAAGGTAGCTATTCTTATTTTCATCCTGAAGACATTGAACAAAAAAAATATTGAATAAATTGTGGCTTGTATAATAAAAAGTTAATTTAATGCATATTTAAATTATCTTGTCCTTATTTTAAGAGATAAAATTCTGCTACACTAACTATTAGTTGTCAATAGCTTCTAACATCATTAAAACTGCAATAATATCTTTTTTCTTGTATTATAGTTTGTATCTATATCAGCCTTATGATTACAAGTTGTTAGCCCATACTCCATAGTTTCAAGCCTTGTTTGGGAGGCTTGGGAGGCTGTTTTGTTTGTTCATGTGTTAAATCTTATTTGGTTAGGTTTGGGGATATGATGATTTCCTTTCATGGTTCCTTTGTGTGACCCTCCTTTCCTTAGTGAAGCTATGGCTTCATGTATAGGAGAAGCAAAAGGATGCAATGTCTTTTTCATACTTGAAAACTTAGGAGTCTTCTTGATTGACAGAACTAAGAGACTCCGGTACATTTAATCTAACTATGTATCATTTGTGACTTGAATTGGTGTTAATTTATATATATCTTTATTCTTTAGCATGTATTGTTTGAGAGCTGCAAATGGTTTTTCATACTGCATAAATGATGTTCATTTTTTTTCATGTATCCTTTTGCTTCTCCTAAACAATTCGAGGCAGAGGAAGACCCAAAAAGACTATAAGAGAGGTTATCAAAAAGGATCTCGAAATTAATGGTTTGGATAGAAGTATGGTACTTGATAGAACATTATGGCGGAAGTTGATCCATGTAGCCGACCCCACCTAGTGGGATAAGGCGTTGTTGTTGTTGTTGTATCCTTTTGCTTCTCCTATGTCGTGCTTGGTTAAAGAAAGACATTGCATCCACAATCCATACATACAAACCTAGCACACTCTCATATTCAGCTGATCTATTTACTTGGATATAGCTGTCGCGGACCTTTTCCTTAAAACCATGTTGAAAAATGTTTGGTAAAATTTAAAGTAAATTATTTAACTCATAAGCATGATTATTTTTTTAAATGATTTTTGTAATTTTTGTTAGCAACATTGTTGTGGAATGTATTTGGTTGTTTGTCTTACATTACATATCATGGTTCTAAATTGCCGTCCAAAACCATAACCGCAATTGGTTGCATCAATTTCATTTTTTCACAGTTTCCCACAATGTCAAGATTGCAATGAAACCGCAACCACGATTTAATGTTACATAGGTTGTATTTTCATGTTTGATAAGTTAATTGATATGCATACCTTGCACACACTTGTTTTGTGTTTACTTGTTCACTTGTTTGTTATCATCATACATTCTTTATTCAGAGTCTTTTAGCCTGTGTCTATGTATAATGCATAAAGATATCTCTAATGACCTGAATTGCTCTCATGGGATTTTCCTGCACACTTGATGCTCACTTGATGTATCCTTATAAGACCAGAGATGAATGACTCTCTCTTGTCAATCAGGTGTGAACAAAATTTGTTTTCTCAATTTTTCAGTCGGTGCAATTTCGGTTTGATTGACCATTTAGGAATTGTTAAGTAGTTTTGAGGTAATTTTTGTTAATAAGAATTTTCTACCGTGTAGACACTAAACTCTGCCTATATGTTAGGCTTGTTTTATGCTTACTTTGCTTTTGGTTGGCAAACATCCTAATGCTTTGTAGTAATTAGAAGAATTTGTTTCATCTTTTGTAAAGATGTCTGCTATCTTCCCTTAGATGTAATGTAGTTTCTCTTGTTCTTTCTAATGTAATATTATTGCCTATCAAATAATTTTTTTTGTCTAGTGACATGAGATATTTTTCCTTAGTGAGCTATATTTATGGTGTGTATTTATGTGATTCTTGCATGATTATACTAAATAGATCAACTGAATATGAGAGTGTGCTAGGTTTGTATGTATGGATTACTCACGTTCGTATAATAGTAGGTTTCTACATGTAGAGTAGTTTTTCTTGATAGGTTTTCAAGAAGTTTGCAAGTGTGGCTTCATGTATAACATGGATGAAATACCAAGTAAAAAAAATTAGGGACCAAAAGTCAAGAAAAAATTATTAGGAATCAAAGGAAATATTTGAGTGTAATTCGCCAACCAAAATCATATTTAAGTCAATCTTGTTATTGTACTGATTTTATTTTATTACAACAAGTGTTATCAAATGGCGGCCATGGCGGAATAGCGTGACGAAAATTTGAAAAAATGCCACTGAATAGCGGTTGCGTTGCGGGTTGCGTATGGCGGCCGCCATAGCCATGGCGGAATTGCAAGAAAGGCGAAATAGCAGTTTTTTTTTTTTTGCGCGGTAGGTGTTGGGCTGACCCGACACAATCCTATCTGATATTCTATTGCAAAAGCGCAACGACCAGCACAACACACAGTAGCGACAAATGCACAACACAGAACACAGCACAAGACAGCCGCACCTAGCAGGGACCAGCAGCGACGAATGGCAGCAACACGACCCCGCAAAGGCGACGCACACGACCCTGCACAGCGAACGGCGGTGTCGAATGGCAGCGACGCACACGAGGACGACGAAGAACGGCAAACATGGATGCCATTTTTTTTTTCTTTTTTATTTTTTCTGTTTGACACCCATATTTTATGTCTGCAGTTTTTTTTTCGTTTTTCTATTTGACACCTTTTTTCATTTTTGACACCCATATTTATTTATTTTTTTCTGTTTGACACCACATTTTTTTTTCTGTTCAGTCCTCTTCTAAATGGCTGAACCATCATCCGATGCTGCTACTGCAAGTGCAACAAGGAAAAATAAGACAGACCTAGGCTAGAAATATTGTCATCCACTGGTGGAAGGGGATACAAACACAATTGTTTGTAATTTCTGTGGAAAAATCACAAAGGGAGGAATAACCAGAGCCAAACAACCCTTGATTGGGAAGTCGGGTAACGTTGCAGCAAGCAAGAAAACTACACCAATAACCAAGTACCAACACCAAATAAACGCATTCAAGAGTTCAAAATAACAAAAGGATAAAAGCATAAAAAATAGAAAAATGGGTGTAAAACAGAAAAAGATCATAAAAAAGGGGATGAACAGAAAAAAACATACCAAAAATAAAAAAGGGGTGCAAAATAGAAAAAAATGAAACAAAAAAACAACAACAACAAAAAAAGAAAAAAAGGAACCACGTTGTCGTCACTGTCGCCGTCGCCGTCCGTTCGTCTTGTGCATGGTGCGTGGTGCGGGGTGTCGAGTTCGTCGTCGGCGTCGTCGTGGTGCAGGTGCTGGTGCGGGGTGTCGCGTCACGTTTTCATGGTGCCGCTGGAGTTCACGTGTTGTTGTTCCTGCTCGGGCTGCTCACCCCTTTTGGATGCGAAAATCGAGTTAGGGATGGGTCGGGTTAGCCCAGCACGACCCATTATGAAAATTTTAAAAAAAAGGTAGTCTTCCACCATTTTTGCTAATTCGCCACGACCGTTAAGGCTATGGTGGCCGCCATGGCGCCGCCATATGAAACCCGCAATGCCACTGCTATTTGGTGGCGTTTTTCAAAAAAACCCGCGATGCCATACCGCCATGGCGTCGCCATAATCACTGTTTAACAACATTGCTTTCAAGTACTTGAAATGGACCATCCCCTCTTGGTTGAAGCTTGGATTATTTTTGCTTCGGAAACCTCTCCTTTCTCATGTGAACCCAAACCCAATCTCTGGGTTGGAAAACAACCTTTTTGTGTCCCTTGTTTGCTTGTCTAGCATAACTCTCATTCCTCTTTTCAATTTGGGCGTTGACTCTTTCATGGAGCTTTTTCACATAGTCCGCTTTGCCATGTCCTTCCTTATGCTTAAAAACTGAAATATTAGACATTGACAACAAATTAAGGAGTTAGTGGATTGAAACTATAAACAACCTCAAAAGGAGAACAATTAGTGGTACTATGCACAATCCTATTATAAGAAAATTCAATGTGAGGTAAGCAAACTTCCCAATTTTTAAGATTCTTTTCCAAAACGATCCTTAGCAAGGTACCCAAAGTCCATTCACGACCTCCGTTTGTCCATCCGTTTGAGGGTGACAAGTAGTAGAAAATAGTAACTTAGTACCCAACTTTGCCCATAAGGTCCTCTAAAAATGGCTTAGGAACTTGAAGTTCCTATTACTAACAATGCTTTTTGGTAATCCATGGAGTTTCACCCCTTCTTTGAAGAACAAATTTGTCACATGATTAGCATCATCAAATTTTCTACAAGGAATAAAATGAATCATTTTAGAAAACCTATCAACAACAACAAATATGGAACCTTACCATTACTTGTTCTAGGCAGCCCTAAAACAAAGTTCATTGATAAATCAATCTATGGAGAATCCGGAATTGGTAAAGGGGTATACAAACCATGAGACATTACCTTTGATTTGGCCTTTTTGCAAACAATACAACATTCACAAAATTGCTGCACATCTTTCTTCATGTTAGGCCAATAAAAATGCTCTTTCAATGTATCTAAGGTCTTTTGGACCCCAAAATACCCCATCAACTCACCTTCATGGGCTTCACACACAAGCAAGTTTCTAGTAGAACACTTGGGCACACATAATTTATTTTCTTTGAAGAGGTAGCCCTCATATCTATAAAAACCATTTTTAGAAAACTTTTCACAATTTTTGAAGATTTCACCAAAGGTGTCATCTCCTTCATACATTTCTTTCAAGCAATCAAATCCAATCATTTTTGTTTCAAGCATAGAAAGCAAAAAGTGCCTCCTTGACAAGGCATTCACAACAATATTTCATTTTTCCTTTTTATGTTTAATAACATAAGGAAATTGCTCAAGAAATTTCACCCATTTGACATGCCTTTTGTTTAGCTTACCTTGTCCCTTTAAGTATTTTAGAAATTTCACCCATTTGCCATGTTTTCAACGCTCTCACTTAGGCATACAACTCCTTATCATAAGTAAAATAATTAAGGGTAGGACCACTTAATTTTTCACTAAAATAAGCAATTGGATGACCTTAAGAGCATTGAAAGCTTCTTCTTGTTTCTCCCTTCATTTGAAAAGAACATTTTTCTTAATTACCTCATTCAAAGGTGCTGCCTACTAAAATCCTTCACAAATCGCCTATAAAAACTCACTAGGCCATGAAAACTTCTCACCTCGGTCACACTTTTAGGTGTAGGCCACTCTTGGATAGCCTTGACCTTTTCTTCATCAACTTGAACCCCTTTGGAACTCATTACAAAACCAGGAAACACAACATGGTCTTTGCAAAAAATGCATTTTTCAAGGTTGGCATACAATTGTTCCTTCCTAAGTACACACAACATCGATTTTAAGTGTGCAACATGTAAATCAAGAGTTGTGCTATAAACAAGGATATCATCAAAGTACACCACCACAAATTTACCAATGAATTCTCTCAAAACATGGTTCATTAATCTCATAAAAGTGCTTGGTGCATTAGTCAAATCGAAAGGCATAACCAACCATTCATATAATCCATATTTAGTTTTGAAAGCGGTTTTCCATTCATCTCCTTCTTTAGTCCTTATTTGATTGTAACCACTTTTCAAATCAATTTTGGAAAAGAAACAAGTACCATGCAATTTATCAAGTAAATCATTAAGTCTAGGTATTGAATATCTATATTTAATGGTAATATTGTTTAAAGCTCTACAATCGGAGCACATTCTCCAAGAACCATTTTTTTTGGAACCAAAATTACCGAGACAACACATGAACTCTTGCTATCTCTTATCCATCCCTTACCATGAGTTCTTCCACTTGTCTTTGGATCTCCTTAGTCTCTTGAGGGTTACTCCTATAAGCTGGCCTATTAGGCAAAGAAGCTCTCGGCACGAGATCTATTTGATGCTCAATTCCCCTCAATGGTGGCAACTTACTTGGGACACTTGATGGAAACACCTCCTTAAATTCCTGCAAAAGAGTTTTCACACTAGAAGACAATTCAAAGTTGTCAAAAGTGTTAGTGGTCAAAACATAATTTTTACAAATCAACAAGTATAGGAGTTGTTTTGAATGAAACAACCCTTTGACCTCTTCTTTGGTAGCTAGAAAATTCTCCTTGACTTCAAGTGTTTCACTCATCTTTTCTCTCTCTTGTGTTTCCCTCTTTTTGTCTTCACTTTTTAAAATCTCAAGTGTTTGACTCTCTTTTTATTTTTCTCTCTTTTCTTGAAGAATTTTCTCTCATTTTTTTTTATCCTTACATACTTCTTGTGGACTCAATGGTTTGAGCACTATCTTTTTGCCTTGATACGTGAAAGAGATCTTGTTGGTGAAACCATCATGATTAACCCTCTTATCAAATTGCCATGGTCCCCTCAAGAGTAAGTGGCTGGCCTCCATAGGAACAACATCATAAAACACCTTATCATTATACTTTCTAATGGAAATATCCAACTCCACTTGCTTCCTTACTTGCACTTCTCCATCCTCAGTAAGCCATTGAAGCTTATACGGCCTAGGATGTGATTTTGTGATTAAATTCAAATTAGACACAAGTTTTGTTTGTACTTGTTACATTGGTACAACTCCCTCCATCAATGATCGCCATGCAAACTTTGCCATTGATTCAAACATCTAGTGTGAAAAATGTTTTCTCTTTGACTTTCCTCCATAGACTTCAATTGATGGTCAAGTAACCACCTAATCATCAACAATTTTTCCTCCGGTGTTTTCTCCACTTCCTCCTTATCATTCTCACTCTCTTCTCCCTTTTCAACTTCAGACTCATTAATGTATTTTCCATCTCTAAGAATCATGACTTTCTTGTTAGGGCACTCATATGCATAATGTCTCAAGCCTTGACATCGAAAACACTTCACATCCCAGCTCTTTTTTGAGGATTGTTCATGGAATTTTGGAGGAGTTTTTGATGGTATAGGTGCTGCATTAGAGGTGGCAACTCCTTTACTCTTGTCCTTCCAACTAGAAGAACCATAATTAGTGGAACTTCTTTTGGCCATACTTTTCCTCTTCAATTGTTGCTCTACTCGGATTGTTTTGTGAAGAAAATCCTCCATTTCAACAAATTCATGCAGCTCAACATCATGAATATCACTATTTAAACCATTAAGAAATCTAGCCATAGTTACCACTTCATCCTCTTCTATCTTGGCTTGAATCATGAGTACCTCCATTTCTTTATAGTATTCCTCAACGTTTTTGCTACATTGGGATAACTTTTGAAGTTTGAATTTTAAGTCCCTAGTATAGTTTGCCGGCACATACTGCTTCCTCATGATCCTTTTCATCTCAACCCAAGTTTCCACCAAAGGCTCCTCATTTCTAGCTCTCTCCCTTTGCAATTTGTTCCACCACACCAGAGCATAATCCAAGAATTCCACAGCTACTAGTTGTTAGTCATGATTTACGACTAACTTTTGTATTGAAATATTCATAAAATTTATATCTTTTTCCTAATTTATGATTCTTTTTGTAGGTTTGTACATATTTTTATGTTTAGTTTAATTTCACTCAGTAGATATTCCCAATATTGTGAATTAATGTGGTTCAACTTCAGTTTTAGGCTAAAGGATGAAGAAGACGGTTGAAGTAACTGGTGTCTCGCTAAGCGAGACATATGCGCTTATCGAGTAACATCCGCTAAGCGAGGTACTCAATTCGCTTAGCGAGTGGAGAGAATCTGGAAGAGAATCGGCCATTCATGCACGCGCCTAGCGTGCTATCAGCTCGCTAAGCGAGTCATTTGTCTCTTCTTGAACTTAGCGCGCCCAGCTTGCTAAGCGAAAATTCACTAACTTGCGTTTAGCGAGAAAATGACGCTAAACGAATCTTCAGGATCAAAAAGCCCTTAAAAGACTAAAGTTGACAAAAAAAATAAAGAGTTCTTTTGGTGGAGAGATGTAGCAGAGCCGAAAAATAGAGCAAGAGAGAAGAGCTTGGATGAAAAGCCTCAACCTTTGAAAGATTCTGAGTTTAGGAGTGATTATTAGGTTTTTAGAGGTGGAGGAGACATCCCCACCACTATGTAATCTTAATTATCCTTCAAAAACCTATTCTTGGGCTGAAAGGTGCTAACTTACAATGGAAGGCTAAATTTGTTGTTGAGGATTTCTGCTGAACTTTGATGTAAAATCCTTTACTATCTATTTAAAGTTGTTTTTGTATGTTCATTGCTTCTATCTGCACTTAATTATTGCATGTTTGTGGCTTGATCACCCATTTGTGTGTAAAGTTAGGATTTTTAGCATTGGAAAGCTTTTTAAATCCTTTGAACCGGATAGAGTAGGCTAGAGAACTGTATGTCTGGACACGGAGTGCAGGGATTTAGTTTATATTATGCCGTAATCTTAATGCAACTCGTGTAGTCTAAGTTCGACGAGGGATCTAGAACGAAGTTTAGATAGACTTAGGCCCATTCACTCGAGAGATCCTGGTTTGGGTAGTTGTTTTCGACATTAAACACGAAAAACAACCTTAAATAGAGAAAAAAATACTCAATAACCTCAAGTAGGTTCAGTAGAAAGACCCAACGTTTTTAATCATCTGTTTATCTCTCATCTTTAGATAGTTAATTTTTTAGTTAAATTAGAACTGTAGACACAACTTCTTTTTATATTTACTATATAAATGTTTACTTACTGAATGAATGCTCTCTGAATGAAACAAGTTCCCTGTGATTTGATACTCGGTTCTTACCATTTTATATTACTTGCACGATTCAGTACACTTGCTTATTAGTATTGCAATTGGGAGAGCGCGGAATGATAGCTTCAATTTTTGGGTCTCCTCATAGGTGTTACATGAGAAGATATGCTCTATCTTGAGCTCCCACACCAAAATGCCTCCAGATCACTTTTGCCTTTAAAGGGAAGAATGTTGAGCTTGAGTCCTTCAATTCGGTTTGGCCTTGGACCACCACCATTTTCTCCTCTCCTTTTGTCCTCATGACGTTCAAGATTCTCTAATCGCTCAATTCTTTCATACAACTCCTTGTTGTTCTCTCTCAATAATCTTTGCATTTGAGCATCGAGAGCATCCAACAAGAATCTTTGTGCCCCATCCAATTGATATTCACCACCACTTGACATGTTCAAAATAAAAATAATAATAGTTATAAAGAAAATAGAACCTCACCGCACTCAAGTATATCTCTCAAATATGTTTTTTTTTTTAATTTTGTACACTCTTGCATTTTTCCACTCTAGAATTCTCCTTGAGTTCTAAAACAATTCAAGAGAAAGTTTACACAAAATTTAACCACCAATTTGTGACAAGGAAAAGGCTTAGGGTTAGGCTAACAAAGGCTTAGAACAAGGACAAAAAATTCCAGCAACTACACAACGTGATTTTTTTTTTTGAAGGAATTAAACTTCATAATTTAGTAATTCAAACCTTCTAACATCCAATTATATTATTTTCAAGAATTTTTGAAAGCTATTATAGCATGAACCATTCAACCCAAATATATATATATATATATTTTTAAAATTGTTGGACAAGTGGCCTCAATAACTTAAGAGGGGGGGTGAATTTTTGAAAGCTATTATAGCATGAACCATTCAACCCAAATATATATATTGTTTTAAAATTATTGGACAAGTGGCCTCAAACAGTAGTTGAAGTAGTAGAGGGCGGTTTGCCTTACCAAAACAATATGAAGAACAACAATCATTCAAAGTTTTATTAGGTATTGTCATGTTACAAGCTTTGAGAGTTCCCCGTGAGGCATCATGATGGGAATGACCTAATATATAATGCCATACGGTATACATGCTTACTTTTCTAGAATTTGAAACTCTCAACTCATTTCATGGTTTCAACTGGTTAGTTTTCATAATGAAGCAAAAATTTGGCGTCAAGAATGACTAGTTTTATGTTTAACTTGGAGAGTTTTAAAGCAAGAATAGATAATTAGATTATGCATTAAACTTTTTACAGTCTAAAATACAATAATACATTCAGCAAGATGTTGCATGTCCCTCTTTCATTTTTTTTTTGTATGGTTGCCAAGATATATTTTAATTTTTATTGATGCTTTTGATGTGCATTGATTAGATGTATTTATGATGGATGAATTGTTGTTTAAATGTTGATAGGATAATTTAGTGTGGAGGTGGATTTTGCATGAGAATCGTCTTGATGAAGTAACTCTCGTATCTGATATGCCTCGTGACATTATGTTATTACTATCCTTTTTAGTTTCTATCTCCTTTTCAGTCTGATCTTTGTTTTTTTTTTCCTACTATATCATGTTTTTTTTTCTTGTAGATTTCAAGAGAGGCATTTGATTCATACTTTGGTGTCAGTGTCCCCTGAAAATCTTGTCACTGCTACTGTATGATATTTTCTTTCCTTTTAGCTTTTGCATTTGTATATCAATCCTTGCAATATTTTAATGCATCAAAATGATGTGGTTCATATTGTGTACTAGAATGCCACATATGTCTAGGAAACTAAAGAAAGGGCCTACAATTTATGTTAATCTTAAGTTCCAACCTGCTAAATATGTTTAACTTTTTTCAAAGAAGCATTATGTTGAATGGGTTGATTGATAATTGACTAATTTCTGATTATTATTGCTTGTTATTGCAGGTTCATTGTCTTGATGTTGAGAAACTGAATCAAATGTATGAAGGAAGGTAAAAACATGATTTTCAAGTTATCATTTTCTAGCCTTCTTTTCTGGTTGAGTATGTGGCGAGACAGAGTGAGATGGGGGCTCATAAATGCATGTTTTTCCTAGTTAATTATAATTTGGCACCAATTGAAAGTATAATTATACAAAATTGCAACTCAAAGTCACTCAGTCCAAAGTAGGAAAAGGATGCCAATGGATAGAAATCTTGAATATTTCTTTGAAGTAACTTGACGTCTATACTATTAAGCTTCTGTAATTTTCTTTTGTATACCCATTGCCTTTTACTAAATATAGGTTTCTTGAAAGAAATATTACAAATGTGAAAATTTGACTTTCTTCTTGAACTTTGGATAGGATTCTGAGTACAGCTATGAAATACTTTTGGATTAGTGGGCTACAAGTGGATGTTGAGCTGAAATCTCCCTTTTCATGTTAGATGGAAGGAAATTCCAGTTAAGTGGAGAAAGAATTAACTTATTGGGGAACCAATATTATATGGTCTTTAAACCAATATCAATGTCATGATAAGCCTCTGGCTCTTTGGGACATAAGTGCAGCATGATCAGCATTCAAGGATAACAATTTAAGATATGCAGAACATTTACTTGTTAAGTGGATCTCATCATCTTTTCTACAATTAGATATGGACCTTTCTCCTGAAAAAGTTATCATTTTTCTCTTCAAGCTTTTCAGACATTCCTTCTCGACTACTATACATATGCTGATCGCTGATCAAATAATTGGAATACACAACAAGTTTCAAAAGCTGGAAGAGGTATGTCCTGCCATGGAAAAACAAATTACTAAGTGGACAAAAGTTCTTCTAAGTAGTGAAAGGCTTCTGGGTTTTAGTTGTTCTGCTTTCCGAACTAGCATGTTCAATCCAGGAACAAATTCCAAATCTGGTCGTTGGTATCCTGTTGGACTAGCACAGATGGAACAATGGATTGCTTTGCTTTAGATCAGGAACATATACATGACCAGTTAAAAGTCATTGCATCAGAAGTTAAGCATGAGAAAAGGTACTTTTTAGATTTTATATATTTTAGATATTGTTTCTTTTTCCTATATGTCTTACAGCATAATTAATTTATTTTTCATAGCTTTGCTTATGCACATGAACTTTTTTTGTCCTGGAATTGAGGATAACCAGATGTAAATCTGAGTAACATACATTAGTATTGTTTCTTTTTCCTATGTTATATTGTATAATTTATTTTTCATAGCTTTGTTTATGCACACGAACTTTTTTTTGTCCTGGAATTGAGGATGACGAGATGTCAAACTGAGTAACATAGATTAGTATTTTCATCCAAAAGGTGGAGATACACAATCTAGTTGTACTATGGAATCCACCCGCCATAAAACTTGAAAGAAAGTAATTCTCAAAATTGTAGAATAGCTTGGTGGAATATTAACACGATACCGAAACCAAATGGTATCCTTTCTAGATTCATATTACTCACCAGTCACCAATAAGAGTAGTCCATTGCAGCTCATTCCCATTCCTTTCTTTTGGTTTCAGTGACATTTGTTTGCCTGAATTAAAAATTATTTGCTCTTTGTGCTCATAACAAAATAAGAATTTTGTAGTAATTATTGAAGCAAAATTTTGGGGAAGGGGCCCATAATAAATTTGGGACAAAAATTGCAAAAAGAATTCTTGATAAAAAATTCAAATCAGAAGTGGTAACACTGCTGGGTTTTGATGTTAAATTAATGAGTAACCAACTATCCATTTATTAACATAGTTATTAATTTGAGAGGTTAATTATTCATATATTATTTTTTTAACTTTTCCTTGTTTTTTGTGCACATCTTATCCTTAATGTTAACTAGTAAGTTCTTGTTCATAAATAATTTCCTACACCAGTACAAAACTGTGTAGTGTTTACATAATTTTCCCGACTTACAACCATAAACTTGTTACCAAGCTTGTAAAATAGTCATACTATTTTGTGGATTTGGTTCAGAGCTTCAAATGTGCTTACAGTATTGTGTTAGTGCAGGTTTCTGAGCAGTAGATGATCAGCAGTGGAGACATGTAGTTTTTGTTCAGCATCTGTTCCATTTGAATCCCCTGAAGTTGGTTTCTGCCAAGGTGAAAATTCTACTAGTGGTGATGTTAAGAATCACAGGTTATTGAACCATTGGTTTCATTGAAAATATTTTAAAGGTTCATTATTATTAGTGTGTAGATATTAGACGACAAATGTAGCCCATGCAGCATATTCTCAATGTTATTCAGAGGGTTAAAAGAGTGATCTTTTAGTTTGCCATGCAAACTCCTTTTGCTTATGTGCTATGAACCCTTTGGTAACCACCAGCCAGATACTGTTTGAATCTTGACTTGAGCCAAAAAAAATCATAATCACACTTTTAAAAGGTACATCGCAAATATTTATGCAGACCTACCTCACTTTGGGGGCTATTTTATCCCATAACCCAAGAAATCAAGGGTTCACGGCATTATATGTCCTGATTGTCCTCTATTGGCACCCTCCCTTCAACTACCGCTTCCAGATGAAATGAAAGAACTCCAATATAAATTAATTCAGTAAAACAACTTTTGACAACTGTTATTAAATAAAGCTATTCAAAATTGCATGTTCCATTGGGGATCCAGTTGTCCTAAGAAGTTGGATATTATTTCACTGACATCTCAAATATATACTAGCGTAACTCTCAACTCCAACAAAAACTATTCAAAAGTTTGAAAGTGAGAAAGATGACATCCAATGACACTTAAAAATAAATTGACATGAATCTGACAAGTTCCAATTATTTCAAATATCATTTTCAATGGATGGAAGACTCATTAACAAAAGTAGAAGATAAAAAAAGTAAAAAGACTTTTCAAAGTTTAATCATGAAGGTACATGCTAAAGATAGTTTACCTAAATCAAAGTTCAATCTAAGAATTGTCTCATATCTATCATTTGAAGATTATTTCAGTAAATTTTAAGAGATCAAATTTAGTCTAACACTAAATACCCAAGATGTATTTGTGGGCTGGAGTTTGTTTGGATGGATTACTTAGCTTTTGAGTTGAATACTTAATCAAACCTATTACTTATTTTCATGTAATTTTTGTTCTTAGTTTTGGGGACATAAGTTCAAATGTATTTTTGTCTTTCCTAGGTTAGTTTTTAGTGTTTTTGAGCTTCCTAAGCCATTATGATGGTTAGTGGGACTTAATGAGTCATTGTGATGGTTAGTTGGGAGTAAAGGCTTGGTGAGAAATAAATGCCTAGTGGAAGTCACTACTTGTATTTCAAGTGTAGTTCAGCATAACCTATAAATAGGAGTCTCTAGTAAGCTTCAAGGTGATTTTTCAGATTAATCAAATTGAGTGTTTCTTTATTGTGAGAGTTTTATAGTGTTGGTTCTACCGCAAGTTCCTCTTTCTATCTTATACTTGTTTGACGACCCATAAGTAGATTCATATAAAAAACTTATTAACTTCTCCTTATTATTCGAATTAAAACATAATTAATAATACAATTTATACAAAATTATATATAAGTAAATTAGTTTTTTTTTTTAAAAAATAAAAGGTAGGTGAGCTCCCTACAAGTTTCTCTAACCCAAACAAAAATGAAATTGAATTTTAATTGCCTATATTTGCCTCTTTTAAACCTACCTCCAAACTCGACATGCCTAGGCCAAAGATGTAAATAATCAAAATTCTTGATCACAATTCAAAATTCTAAATAGGTTTATTAATTTTTAAACTACATACCCTTATTAGCAACTCGTACAATTAATTAACCAGATTATTATTAATCACAAGTTCCTCTTCACCGCCTATATATACATACATATACGTATTTATGCACCTCTCACATATTAATTAATTAATGTATACAATTTCATGTATAGTTCTTTATACATTCAGATATAAATCGTGATGTTCTTTACAACCAAAACAAATTATGCCTAAATAATAATGCTCCTGTGGAGTTAAGGCTGGAGGAGCCTGTGTTTTGGATTTGTATTTTGGAGAGGGAGCGGGGAAGGAGAGAGAAAAGTGAGAAATAGAGGAGAGAGAAGAGAGAAAAATGAGTGGGGAAGAGAAAGAAATCAATTTTTATTTCTTTTAAATATTAAATGCTTAATTATTATAGTACCCTTATGATTAATTTACTAAAATAGAAAAGTGAACGGATTTTTTGTCGAAACATTTTGGAGTACAATGGCAACATACTCCAATTGAAAATAAGGTGAGAGTATGTTAGTAATCCGCTATATGTATATATATAATTTTCACACTATATTTCTTATAATTATTTAAAATATATTAATAATTTAAATCATAATAATGATAAAGTAATAAAATCAAGGTTACAGAATTTATTAAAAAGTATTTTAGTTCTTAAATTTCTTAATTTTATTTTTCATATTTCTTATTAATTACTATTTATTATCTAAATTAAATATGTAGAAGCAAAGCTTCATGGTGAATCAAAGGTGATTCAAAGGTGTTTTGATGATAACAATGATGATGACAAAGGTGATGACAAAAAACTCAAAGATCAATCAAAGAACAACTCAAGAGAATCAAAGGTCAATCAAAGAACAACTCAAGTAAATCAAAGAGCAGTCAAGAAGACTCATGAAGAAAGTCTAGAGACAAGAATCAAGATTCAAGGTTCAAGATCTCAAGAATCAAGATCAAGATTCAAGACTCAAGATTCAAGAATAAAGAGAAGACTCAATCAAGATAAGTATTAAAAAGTTTTTTCAAAACTTTGAATAGCACATGACTTTTTGACAAAACTTTTTACCAAAGAGTTTTTACTCTCTGGTAATCGATTACCAGTAGCAAAATGAGTTTGAAAAAGTTTTCAAACTGAATTTACAAAGTTTCAATTATTTTCAAAAAGTTGTAATCGATTACAATGTTTTGGTAATCGATTACCAGTGCCCTTGAACGTTGAAATTCAAATTCAAATGTGAAGAGTCACATCCTTTCACTCAAAAGCTTTGTGTAATCAATTACACTTATTTGGTAATCGATTACCAGTGACTGTTTCTGATAAATCAAAAGATGTAACTCTTCAAAAGGTTTTTGACTTTTTCAAATTGGTTTTAAGTTTTTCTAAAAGTTATAACTCTTCTAAATGGTTGTCTTGACCAGACATAAAGAGTCTATAAAAGCAAGGCTTTGTTTTGCATTTCAATCATCTTGAATACTTTTCCAATCATTTCATTACAATCCTTTACAAGCCTTGAATCTCTTTGAACTTCTTCTTCTTCTTTGTACCAAAAGCTTTCTGAAGTTTTCTGGTTTTCCAAACCTTGAAAACTTGTGCTATTCATCTTTTCATTCTCTTCTCCCTTTGCCAAAAAGAATTCGCCAAGGACTAACCGCCTGAATTCTTTTTGTGTCTCTCTTCTCCCTTTTCCAAAAGAACAAAGGACTAACCGCCTGAATTCTTTTGTGTCTCCCTTCTCCTTTGTCAAAGAATTCAAAACGACACAGTCTGAGAATTCTTTTGATTCTTCCCATTCCCTAATACAAAAGTGTTCAAAGGACTAACCGCCTGAGAATTCTTTTGTATCCCCATTCACAAAGTATCAAAGGTTTAACAGCCTGAGATCTTTGTCTTAACACATTGGAGGGTACATCCTTTGTGGTACAAGTAGAGGGTACATCTACTTGGGTTTGACTGAGAACAAGAGAGGGTACATCTCTTGTGGATCAGTTTTAGTGGAGGGTACATCCACTAGGTTCAAAGAGAACAAGGGAGGGTACATCCCTTGTGGATCTTTACTTGTAAAAGGTTTTTTACAAGGTTGAAAGAAATCTCAAGGACCGCAGGTCGCTTGGGGACTGGATGTAGGCACGGGTTGTTGCCGAACCAGTATAAAAACTCTTGTGTGCTTGTTTCCTTCTTCCCTACTCTTTTACTTTCCACTGTGCATTTAATTTTCGCTTTTACTTTCTGTTAAGTTTCTCTTCTACTCCTCATTCTCTTAACAATTCAGTAAAAGCCTTAGAAGAGTAATTTTTTAATTAGTAAAGGTTTAGGAATAATTAATTCAACCCCTCCCCCTTCTTAATTATTCTGAGGCCACTCGATCCAACAAAATATAGTTAATAACTTAGTATATAGTTTGTTTAAAAATATATATAAGTAATTTTTTTAAAAAGGAGTACACAAATTCTTTCTTTGACCCTAACAAAAATGGAATTGAGTGTTAATTGTTTGTACCTACGTCTTTTAAACTTACTTGCAAACTCAACTTGCCTTTGATGGAGACAAGAAAATCAAATCCTTAATTGGAGTTCAAAAGATTGGAATTTTAGATAGATTTGAAAATTTATTTATTAAAGTCACAAGATGCCCTTTCATTCAAACAACACAACATGTAGAAACTACATGCACAACTATAGTCCCCAATTACAAAACAAAGAAACGACATGGGAAAAAAACACAGTTCACCAACAACATGATGAAGACTATATAAACCCTAGATAATCAATCCTAACCATGTCGCACACATGAAATTGATTAAGCTAGTTCTTATTCTTAGCTAAAATTTAAAAAGACAAACAAAAAATTTAAGTAGGACATCACCAATAGCATATCTCTTATGAAGGAATCAAAAGAACCTAAAAATAGATCCTTCTCCATGTTTTTGTTTCATGCTTTTCATTGACATGTGTCTTTACCTCGTTCAACATCTTTTGGTACTTCTCGAGTTGGGAATTGCTCATGCTTTCAATTGGCACATCCCACTAGATGTGATCCTCTGTGGCCTTCAGCAAGTGGTTTAGATCCTTTACATGTTGCTTCTCTACGGCAATTTGGTTAGACAAACAATTGAGGTGTGCGTGGAGCTCATCCTCATCCACGATGCTAGGGTCCTCGTTGAGGTCTTGGGTAAAGAAGGGAGGTGGGCTTTGGGTTGTATAGTGTGGATAACAAAATCCACATTAGGGCTACCGAAGGAGTAAACTTAGTTATTAGGAGAGAACATAATCACAGCAAGGTCGACACCACAAAGGGTTGCAAGCTCACTCGTTTTCTTGAAAACTCCAGTTTGACGCTTTGAGAAAATCACCTGAAGGTTACACTTGTTGCTTATCTTCTTCATCTCGATCTTTTGTCGACCTTTGGTCTTCTTAGTGGCATCGCTCAAGTTTGACTCATTTTTTGAATCAATGGGTTATAAATTATGCTATATGATATGAAATATGAATATGAGGTGTAACATAGAAGAAAGGTTAAGTTCAATTTATAGGAATACTCAGAGTCTGATTTGGCGGACCAAAGTCTAATTTGGCAAACCAAATGTGCACCTATGTAGAATTTCTAGCCTGTATTTTGACCACATTAAAGTGGTTTCCAGATTAGCAATTCTAGGAATCTCATTTGAAGGCCTTATATGGTATATACATTTGACCTTCCATATTTATCATTTGGAGTAAATATATGCATATTTGTAGCTGAATTTTTTCATGTACTTTTCATTTACACTCTCAATCTTATCATTTATTTGGAGAAAAATGTTTGATAATTAAGGAAATCGATTGGAAATTTTTTACTAGAGTAGTGCTAGGAACACATTCTCTAACACACTTTCTCTAATGAGTTAGAATTTATTGAAAATTACAAAATCTGAAGAGTGACTCGTTAAATATGATATGAGGGCCCACAAAATTTTGTCATTTTCAATAAATTTTAACAATAAAAAGTGTGTTCCTAGCATTTATCTTGTTGACTATATGTCAAAAATATTTTGGTGCACTTAACTTTACACCCGCCTTGTAGTTTGCATTGCTAGTAAAAATATTGCTAAACTACCTCAAGAAAAAAGTGCAAAATGAAACTCTTGTCCAAGGGGTGATTGGAAACTCTAGTCCAACCTTTTAAGGAGTGAAGTGTGTAGAAGCAAGCTTCATGATGATGAATCAAGATTGATTCAAGGAGTTTTGATGATAACAAAGGTGATGACAAAAAGTCCAAGAGAATGAGTTCAAGATTGAGTCAAGAACACTTCAAGAATCAAGAGAAATTTGAATTCAAGATTCAAGAATCAAGAATAATCAAGTTGAAGATTCAAGAATCAAGAAAAGACTCAATCAAGATAAGTACTAAATTTTTTTTTTAAAATATTGAGTAGCACATGAATTTTTCACAAAACCTTTTACCAAAGAGTTTTTATTTTCTGGTAATCGATTACCAATTTATTGTAATCAATTACCAGTAGCAAAATTGTTTTCAAAAAGCTTTCAACTGAATTTACAACGTTCCAATTGATTTCAAAATTGGTGTAATCGATTACAATGTTTTGGTAATCGATTACCAGTGTGTTTGAATGTTGAAATTCAAATTCAATTGTCAAGAGTCACATTCTTTCACAAAAATGCTTTGTGTAATCGATTACAATGATTTGGTAATCGATTACCAGTGATAAGTTCTGAACAAAAATCAAAAGATGTAACTCTTCCAATGATTTTCAAGTTTTTCTAAAAGTTATAACTTTTCCAATGGTTTTCAAGTTTTTCCAAAGGTTATAACTCTTCTAATGGTTCTCTTGACTAGACATGAAGAGTCTATAAAAGCAAGACCTTGACTTGCATTTAAATAACTTTTCTAATTGATTTTTGAATATCTTCTTCTTCTTCCTTTGCCAAAAGCTTTCCAAAGTGTTCTGGTTTTCCAAACCTTGAAAACAAAACTGTGCTATTCATCTTTTTCATTCCCTTCTCCCTTTGCCAAAAAGAATTCGCCAAGGACTAACCGCCTGAATTCTTTTTGTGTCTCTCTTCTCCCTTTTCCAAAAGAACAAAGGACTAACCGCCTAAATTCTTTTGTGTCTCCCTTCTCCTTTGTCAAAGAATTCAAAACGACACAGTCTGAGAATTCTTTTGATTCTTCCCATTCCCTAATACAAAAGTGTTCAAAGGACTAACCGCCTGAGAATTCTTTTGTATCCCCATTCACAAAGTATCAAAGGTTTAACAGCCTGAGATCTTTGTCTTAACACATTGGAGGGTACATCCTTTGTGGTACAAGTAGAGGGTACATCTACTTGGGTTTGACTGAGAACAAGAGAGGGTACATCTCTTGTGGATCAGTTCTAGTGGAGGGTACATCCACTAGGTTGTTCAAAGAGAACAAGGGAGGGTACATCACTTGTGGATCTTTGCTTGTAAAGGAATTTACAAGGTTGAAAAGAAATCTTAATGACCGCAGGTCGCTCGGGGACTGGATGTAGGCATGGGTTGTTGCCAAACCAGCATAAAAACTCTTGTGTGTTTGTCTTCTTCTTCCTTATTCTTTTAATTTCCGCTGCGCACTTTAATTGCCGCTTTTACTTTTGGTTAAGTTTCTTTTCTATTCTTTATTTTCTTAACAACATAGTAAAAGCCTAAGAAGAGTAAATTTTTAATTAGTAAAGGTCTAGTAATAATTAATTCAACCCCCCCTTCTTAATTATTTTGAGGCCACTTGATCCAACAAAGTGAATTTATAATTGAGATAAATTTTATACATTGTATATGCTACATATAAATTAAGGGAACTACTATTGTCACTACCAATAGTGCTATTGACACTACCAACCCCTATGAAACTCCATTTTGCCTAAATCCTTACACCTTTTCCCTTCCCCTCAAAATTCTCTCTTGCGCCACCCTACCTCGTCCCCTTTATGTTGCACTGTCCACCCATCCACCCCACCCCTTATCCCATCACCCATCTAGTATCCACGCGGAGGAAGGTCCTTCATCTTCAGATCTCAATATGGAGGAAGCAACCTGGTGCACGTCAACAAAAACCATGGATCCACCATGAAAACGACAATGATCGACACCCGCACACAATGATATCAACCATGCCACCCTCATGGGCGACTGTGCCTATTGAGATCCGTGTTGCGTAGTCCACCCTATCAATTATTGAATCATGTGTTGAATTTGTTGAGATGTGTTGTTGAATTTGTGTTGACGATCTTGTTGGGGATGTCGAGTAACAATGGAAATACAATTTTGTTGTTGTACAAAACAACATAATTATATTTCCATTACTTTTATTTTTCCACCCTCATGTGTATATAGAAATATGATTATGTTGTACAAGTGTGCAACGAAACCGTATTTCTGTGGGAAGGGTAATTCCGAAAAAATGTGAAACACACCCCACGTGGGTACTGGGAAGTGCCAATAACATTTGTGGTAGTGTCAATAGTAGTTCTCTAAATTAAAAATCACAAAACCTATCCAAACCGAAACAAAGCAAATCAAATCAAACCCCATATTATTTTTGTGTTTAGTTCAGATAACTTTTTTTCTAAAAATCAAACCAAATTACACCACAAACACCCATGAAGGAAAGGGGCCAAAAGAAAAGTGAGTGCTAATATTTCAAAGAATTTTTTTATTAAGATTCATTTTGATGAAAAGACTAAGAGGTTTCACCCAATTCACCGTTTCAGCTTCTCCTTCTCCACTTATGGTTTTTCTCAACCTTGAATTTCAATTTTCAAGTTTCCCAGTTATATTGAGCATTCAATTTTCATTGAGTTATTCAACTTATATTTATTGATAAGAAGAATATAGTGAAGTACAAGTGTGAAATCAAATTTACTTATACGATGATATGTTGTTTACTTATGTGGTTGTTTTGAGACCCATTGATATAAATTTCGCTGACAATAACTCTTTGATCTCCCAATAAAAAATTGCAACAAAATATAAAGATAAGTGTATAACCTCTGGCCCAAACTCATTTCCTTTTCCTCCCAATTTGCAAGTGTGTTAATTTAATGGTTATCACATACTCACTTGATATGATAGACTTGGGGTAATTGTTTAATTAGGCAAAGATGAGCCATATATAACAAAAACACAATACAAGGGCATGTGAGATATATGCTATATATAGCCTATATGCAATGCACGGTATAAGACAAGATTAGAAGTTGGATTTTACTTATTATAATTAAACAATGACATGTTAAACTATTAATTTTTTTAATAGTATATGTTGCTCGATGGTGGTAAAGATATTATTGTAAACCATTTTTCTAACTTGCTCGATCACACTAAAGATCACATAAGTATTACTTCCTCTATCATGTAAGAAAAAAATTATGTCAAAATATAAATATATGTGAGGCATTATATATTATTCATTTATTATAATCATATATATTATTTTTAATAAAATTACATGTTTATTTTCATTGAAATAAATATTTATATATAAGAGACTCTTTATTATTTTGTCTTAGGTCCATAAAATACAAAGATTGATGGTACAACACCTGTAAGTAAGTGTGCATGATCATAGGATCAAAATTATTTTTTTAGTTCTTTGATAACTTTTTTATTTGTTTAAACTAATTAAGTAAACTGATAAATCCTACCGACAACTTGGTCATTTTAATTATATATAATTTTTGAATATTTTAGGGATATACTGTTTATGGCAAAAGGAACAAATATAAATTAACTTAAATTTAACTTTCTTTACCCTCTTTTTATTATAAAATTAAGAGCATATAAAAAAATGTAAAGTATTCTAAAAGAACTTATATTTTACTCCAAGTTTTTTTTTAAGAGTTTAATAAATCAAAATAAGTTTAATATAGAAACTTATATTTTAGTCTAAACCTTTAACCAAAAAAATGTAACGAAAGAATAAAAAATATATGAGCATAATTGTTTATAAAATTGAATTTATTTCAAAACAAATGGGCTAAAAATATAAGGTGGCATTAAATATCAAACCATTATGTAATATTGGCATGATAATTATTAATTATTATCTTATAAAAATTAAATTTTTAAAAAATTATTGCAAGGATAAAAAAAAGTAACTTTTTATAACTGTTGGTATGAAATTTCCTTAGCTGTGGTAATGACAAAGTACCAAACATTGGTTCGCTTGAGGTGATTGACACAAGTAGAGAATTTTGTTCCTTGGTTGAATTTCTAGTCCACTCCTAAGTTTTCTAGCAATCAATGAATTGAAGTTTTTAAATTAAATTACTCTTATGTAGAAATTGCGGTAGAGGAAGCAACAAAGAGCAACAAGCAATAAGGGAATTTTAAAAAAATAGGCAAAAAAAGGCAAATAAGGGAGATAATGCAAATAATAGGTAAAAAAGTGATTGGATTTTGTATATTGATGTTTGTGTCCTTGTTACAATGTGATAGACCTTACTGATGATGATTGTCTAACGGTTACATTAGCCTAGCTGCAACACCATTGAAAAATCCCTAAAATCTATGAGATCATGACTATTATCCCTTCAATCGCTCCATTGTCCATCTAGTTGCATTACATGTTCTCTAAATCAACTTATGCACTATTCAAAGTGTTTCATCTCAGTCGCTCTACCATTTTATCCCAAATTAATCATATTAGTTGCTTCAATCGGCTTTCTTATGCTAGTCCTAGCCAATCACCAGTTGTTGCCCAAATTAATCATATAATTGGATTTCTTAAATATAAGTACAATCAATACTATCTTCCAAAATACTAATTGTATGCAATAATTTAAGAATGAGAAATGCTAATGACACTCTCTCTAACACTTTCACTCAGACTCTACATGATTAGTTAGAAATTATTGAAAATCATCCATTTTTGTAAATTTTATTTTTCATTTAATATAAATCAGGAGAGAAAATCATTAAATGAGAAGCAAAATCTACCAAAAATGGTGATTTTTAGTAAATTTTAACCAATCATGGTGAAAGTCTTAAAGAAAGAGTGTTAAAGAGTACTACTAGCATTTCTTAGAATGAGGAATCCATTTTTGTGATAACTATAGTACTTTCCTTTTATCTTTAATGAAAATATTTTAAGTCCTTAAATCTACAAAGATCAACAATTAAGATTTGATGTACGCCTTTAAGTTTACAAATAAATCCTATTCACTCTCTCTAAATAAAAGAAAAGATAGTGAATATATAAAATATAAAGAAAATAATAATAATAATTTATCTATAAATCTTCTATATATAAAATTTTTAGATTAGCAAAAATACAGTTTTAGCATTTATTAAATGGTGACACATGTCATTTGGTGGAATATTTTGGTCTTTAATTAAATCTTTTCTCAACATTTTCCCTCTCTTTTCAGATTTTGTTTTATTTTCTCTTTCTTTCCTTTTTTATTTATATTTTTCTCTTTCTTTCATGTTTGTTTTATGTTTTCTTTTTCTTTATATGTCTTTTCTTTCTTTCTTCTTCCTCTTTATGTTTTTTCTGTATAGTTTATTAAAATATAAAAATGAAGAGAGAAAAAAGATTCAATGCAGATTTAATAAAAGGCCAAAATATCCTATCAATTGACACATATTAATTGATGGAATATTTTGGTCTTTTACCAAATTTTCATTCAACTTTTTTCACTGTCTTTTCCATCTTTTCTCTCTTTTCCTTTTTAGATGCTTCCTTTTCTCTTTATTCTTTTTTATTTATGTTTTCTCTTTCTTTCATTTTTGTTTTATATTTTTCCTTTCTTTTCTTTCTTTCTTCTTCTTTTGTTTTTGCTTTAAATTTTATTAAAATCTAAAAAAGAAAAGAGAGAAAAGTTTGAAAAGAAAGAGAGACAAAATGTTGACTAAACACCTAATAAAACATCAAAATATCCTACCAAGACATGTGTCACCATTTTAGAAAGACTAAAATTATATTTTTTCTAGTCTTAAACAATTTAGATAGAGATAAGATATATAGAAGACTAGCCTAAACAATTTATATATAGATTTAAAGGTGTACATCACATCTTAAATGGTTGTCTCTATAGATCTAACGACTTAAAATATTTTAATTGAAGAATTAAAATTAAAAAAAAACTTGCACTTGATAATGCATAATTCTTTTTCTATTACCTTTTAGGAAGATTTTGCACTTCCCGACCATCGTCAACGTCTTATTCTTTCTCGAACTTATTTTCCTATCCTAAAAAATTTATATATAGATTTACAGGCATACATCAAATCTTAACCATGCACCTGATAATGAAAATTCTTTTTTCATTACCATTTTTTTAGAAAACCCAAACAAAAAAAAGTAATTTTGAGAAAGATTTTGCACTTTCTGGCCACCATCAACATCTTATACTTCCCCAATTCAAGCTTCTCCCATTGTGACAATTATTAGCCTCAATTGAGTAAGCTTTCCTTCAAAACCCAAGAGGTCATAGAAACGACTTAAGATGATGATCTCCAAATTTGAAGGGTTGGGGGAGGAAAACCATCCAAGAGAGAAAACGAGGTAAATAGATATAAAATTTTCAGAGTGTATGATCATGTGAAAATTCAATAAGTGAGGATTCATTCCTCTTATTTGAAGGATTTTTTAATATTTGAAGGATTATGTCGCATAATTTTTAATTTTCAAGGATTAGTTTATGATTTTTTTTATTTTGATTATTTAGGAAATAAAGTAAGACTTTAAGGATGAAATTGGGAGTTTATGCATAGTAAATGGTAAATTTAATTTATTAAATATTTTATTTATTTTATCAAGTCGGTGAATATTCCGTACTAATATCATGATTAATAAAAAATGATAGATACACATTAAATATAAATACATTTGCTAGCTAGATATTTGATACATTAATTGCTTAGGGAAGATTTACTTCTTTGGCTAAATCTAGCTATCCAAATATGCCTCTAAAAAAAGGCTATGCATATTTGAAAATTTTCAAATAATTAAAAAATATTTAATATGGATAATATTTTAAAAATCATATTAATATACACACTAATTTTCAGTATTTTTCAAATTTAACAAATATGTTAAACATCTATTCCTTAAAAAAAATTCTAGTTTTTTTCATACTAGTCTTGTGTGACACTCTCCATTCATCTTATTCAATTAATGAAATAAGATTATTTCTAAAGTGATTCAGCAAAATGTACGAAAAAAATTTGACCGAATAAAAATATATTTACTGTTAATTTAATTTAAAATACATCATTATCTTAACATACTAAAAATTAGTAATAAATATAATCTTATTTGCTAACTTTAAACATAATGATACATCTTCAAAAATAATATAAAATTTAGTTGAACAATTGATTCTAAAAAATATATATTGTTTAGAAAATAACATTTTCGTGTGCATTATGTAAGTATTTTTTTTATTAGTTTTTAATTTTTTTAGTAGTTGAAAATTTGTTTGATTATATTAATAGCATTTAGTAAGAAAATGTTTTAGTAGGTTATGATAATTTTTAGTTGCGTAAAAGGAATTTTCTTTTAAAAGAATTCCTTAATAAAAGATAAATATTTTAAATAAACTTCTTTAAATAAATATTGAATTTCAACAACAAGCTACGATATTGATTATGATTTTTTTCTCAATTGTTATATACAACACAGTTATACTATCTTTAGGTCTTGAGTAATGTTGATTCTTCTTAAAAATATAATAAGAAAATAATAAATTATTATTATTATTATTATTATTATTATTATTATTATTATTATATACACATAAATAAATAAAAATAAAAAATCTTCCAAAATTTATTTTAAAAAATTCCATTAAATGTATTTTCCTTTTTTGTTCTTTCTAAAAAAAAAGAAGACACACATACACAAAATAGTTCTTAAAAATCTTGCACAATCAACTTCAAAGTATTCACTTTAGATTGGATGTGCTAAGAGTTTTGTAGGATTTAGTTTTCACCTTTGTCTATGCGTAAATCAATTCATGAACCTCATTTCTTCGTAAAATAGATTATTTTTTTCTTTATAATAATTTTAATATTTTCTCAAATTGAATAAACATTGTCGGTGGTTTCATTTCCAATTTCTTTTGTTGCTTTCATCGCAATACTATAGTCATGATGACATTCACCACCCCTTTCCCCTTATCTCCTCTTTCTTTATCATCTTATCCCTCTCCTATCTTCCTCCACTAAAGCCTACCCCCCTTTCCCTTCAAATCTTTTCTATTTTCTTTTACTATTAACTCTTCTTTGTTCAAACCTTGA
The DNA here is from genome assembly GCF_004193775.1 of Glycine soja. Lineage (NCBI taxonomy): Eukaryota > Viridiplantae > Streptophyta > Magnoliopsida > Fabales > Fabaceae > Glycine > Glycine soja. The sequence goes on along the minus strand of NC_041015.1, from coordinate 29,184,993 downwards.
TAAAATAACAACGATAAGTGATATGATGATAAAAAAATATATTCAAAGTAGGTATAAAATATAGGATATAATAAAAACATAATAGTATATTCAATAACATATATAAAAGGTCAGTAAAAAAACATATATAGAAGGACTTCAATAATTAGTGGTTTCCTAATCATCCATGTTAGGATCATTGAGATTTGGATATTGGTTTATATCGAAATCATTATCAACAACCATATTCTCACTCACTTCAGGAACAAGTGTTTGTTGCAAATCCATACGGGAGAGGTTCATACCTTTGGACTAGTGTAGCCTGTAGGTTTGGTGCTTCAAAATGCTAAATATTTGGCTCCATTGCATGGAACCCTATAGAACTTGACCCAAACGAATTAATACCATCATTTCCTACTCTTGTTGGATTTTCATTACCCATCTCAAACATTGAAGTCTTCAGATTGAGTGTGTTTCCTAAAGCACTTGCATGATCTTCAACTATGGTATTGCCAAAATTATACAACCAAAGAGGAAAACTAGCATCATTTTGAATAGGGTCAAGGTTCAACTCCACTGGACACCTAGGTTGGTGATGTTGGTATGGCAACACCCTCATCATCACTTTGGCGATTTTTGTGATGAAACAACTCTTGATCCTCATGCTCACTAAAATCATCCAAGTTTTCTTAGTGAAATCGTATAATGGGATCTTCATTAGTGATGTGATGTTCATTTGGGTTTGATGATTGTGTTTGTGGTTTTTGTGATGGGGTGTTGTTGTAAAATATTATGATGGATGCGTATAATGGGAATGCGTATAATGGGATCTTCATTTGGGTTTGATGTTTGTGTTTGTGATTGTTGTGATGGGGTGATGTTGTAAAATATTATGATGGATGATAGCTTTGTTAGTGAAAAGAGGTTTGTTGGGCATAAAAAAAAGATTCATTTTGAGATAATAGTTGTGTGCATGAAGTATAAATGTCAAAGACATCTTGTGTTTGAAGGTTGTTGTATGAAGACACTGGATCATTGAGGTCTAGATTGTTGTACGATAATGGTTATGGAGACAGTGGTTGTGGAGATAGTAGTTGTGGTTGTGGTTAAGGAATAAGTCCAGTAACAATATACAATTCAGCAGAATTCAATTCTGAATTTTGGACAATTATCTTTAACAAGCCTTTGAGATCGTCATTGTCGTGTAATTGTGTTGAAATAAAAAGTGTTTGGCCATGATGAAATGAAATAGGGATACGATACAACAACTGAATAACTGTTTTAGTTGCTCGAGTAGGGAGATGTTGGTTAATTTTTTGAATCAATTTAGTTGTCTGGGTCGTCTGTAATCTGACCATGGGGTGAATGATGTAACATCCCATTTTTTGTAAATAAAATAAAAAGCTTTTTTCAGTTAAAAAAATAGAGTTTTAAAAAATGATGAGGTTTTTATAATTAAATAAATAAGGAGAAATAATTGTATTAAAATAATAGTTTGAAGGAAAAAAATGTTTCATATATTAATTTGATAGGGAATAAAATAGAGTTTCATTTTATAAAATAAAAAAATAAATAAATAGAGTAAATAATAGGTTGTGAGTACCCTAGCTATAAATAGAGACATCTTAGGTCAGTTTTCAGACTCACGATACTCTTTACGCCTCCTCTTCCTCTCAATTTTGTTTTCCCTCCTCCTCCTCCCGAAACCCTCTCTTTTTCCCGCATACCACCAAGCCTATCTTATAAAAATGATGATCTCGAACTTATTTACCGTTGGATCATCGTGAAATTTGAGCACAAAGTTAGGAACTCATTTTCAAACATTCTCACCGTTGGGAATTACTAACACATGTCGGAGCAAAGAGAAATAACCTTTGCATTGTAGCTTTTTCTTTTCCCACAGAAACCCAAAACTATATCAGTAAAACTATGATCCCGAACTTGTTAACCGTTGGATTGTCATGAAATTTTGATACGTGGTTCATAATTCATTTCCACACATCTTCACAATTGGGATTTGCAAAATAATGTTTGTGGAGGGAGAAATACTTGCTGCATGTAGACAGTGGAATGGAGGCTTCAATTCCTTCTCCTCTCTCTAACGTGTGGAAATCCTATTAGAACAATCAGAGGAAAAGCTTGAGGAATCTCAGGAAACTATTAGAGATGCGTTATCACTGTCAGAATACACACGTGAGCGCGCTTAGAGGTAAGGGATGAGTTATTCACAATTGGAGAGTAGTGAGAACATGTGTAGGGATCCTTAAAGTATCAATTGAAATTAATTTTTGGGGTGTTTCCACAAATTATTAACGTGAATTATACTCTAAATAATATTATTTTAATGACTTATTTTATACAAATTATTATCTTGTTCTATATTTTCCCACGGTGATGATCAACATTTTATGTGTGTGTGTGTGTGTGTGTGTGTGTGTCTATATATATATTGTAATACTAAAATAATAAATTAAAGAAAGTTGTAAGGTTAATGCCTAGTAGTAATTTCTTTTGATGTATTCTTAAATTAATTGTTGTAGAAACTCTTTTGATTAAAAATAATGTAGTTTGATTTACTCTCTCTCTCTCTCTCTCTCTCTCTCTCTATATATATATATATATATATATATATATATATATATATATATATATATATATATATATATATGTATGTATATATGTATGTATGTTTTGTGTCATGCAAATATTATTACTGTGTGATGTGTATATGAGTTGTGAGGCGTGATAAATTATTATAATGAATTTTAGTTGTGAATAAGTGTGTGGTTAACACTTGATGTGACATTACCTATGTTGTGAGCTGTGAATTATACAATAACTCGACTAGTGTTTATCTTGAGAAAAATGTTGATGCGCAGTGTTAAAGGGAAAATGTAGGTTTCCTAATTAGGAATCAGTGTTAAATTGTAGCGCAAAGTGTTAACCGTGTTTCAAACGCAAGTGTGAGGTTTTGGATATTGTATAATCCATGAGCAGTGTCTGCTTATAATATTATTGTTGAAATCAAGTATAAGTATGAAGTTGAACATGTGTTAATTTGTGAGATACATGTAAACCTGTGATGGTGGATTGTGACATTATGAGATGTTAAATCGTGGGCATGATATTTGGTTGTGAATAAGTGTGTGTTTAACACTTGATGTGACAATAATTATGTTGTGAGTTGTGAATTATACAATAACCCGACTGGTGTTTATATTGAAAAAAGTGTTTATGAGCAGTGTTAAAGAGAAAGTGTAGGTTCCTAATTAGGAACCGGTGTTAAATTGTAGCGTAATGTGTTAAACGTGTTTAAAACACGAGTGTGAGGTCATGGGTATTGTATAATTCATGAGCAATGTCTGCTTGCAAAAATTGTTTTAGGGGTTGGACCTGAATCAGGAAGATGAGACCTTAACGAATTCTTCGGAGTCTAGGCCTTGGGGGTAAAGACACTCAGTTTGAGTGTTCCTTTAAGCCTGTGTTGATCCCATATGGTTGGAGCATTCTCGTAAAACGGAGTGACCCTAACTAGTCACCTTATGATTTTACTTAGTGAGAGTGACCTGACATACCCATCGTGTGGTGTGTCTTATTATGTACTCCTAAGCGCCCCAGGGTAGTTTTTCATTGACATGGTACCACATTACATGTATACTTGAGTCTTAGTATAATTGTTGCATAACGCTTGCTAATTGCTTATTATGAAATTGATGAGTGTTATCGCGTCTTGACTTAAGTGTGTGATTCATGTGTAATGTGATTAGTGATTGAAAAACAAGTTTTAAAGATAAAGTGGTGAAAAGTTGAGTTATGTTATAAATATTTCCATAAATTATTTCAATTACATCTTGTTTATTTGTTTTGTTATTTCTTTTTTGTGATAACTCACTCCCTGTGTGCTATTTGTGTTTGGATCCTGTGATGATCTTGAACCTTGTGTTCGTAGGAGCAAATGACTAGGTGGATAACTTTAAAGAACCTCGTGTCAGAAGACATTGGGACACAATACTCTGATAGGAAGTGACATTGAGGATAAGTTTTTATTTTAATTGCGTGATATTTTTTTTTATTTTACCTCACTGATTTAACAAAACATTTTTTGTAAACTTTGACGGCTTTGTTTTTGACCCGAATATGTTTATAATAAGTATTATTTGGTAATACTGAAGTGAATGTGAACCTTTTACCCACATGAATTTGTTGATCAATATTTTTATATGCTTTATTTATTTATATGTATGTCGGGGTAGAGGGTGTCACAAATGACAACCGATATTTCTTTAGGTGGAGCCATGGCTGGTATTTGAGGGATGTGAGTGGGAAGGCTATGAGAGTTAGGAATAGAGGCTACTTTGTGAGGATGTTGTTGTGTGTGATGTGTTATGGAATGCTGAGATTATATATAGAATGAGAAAGTTCTATAGGAGACTTAGGTGAGAGGGTTAGATGTGAGTGAACAATGTTTAGCTGTGCACATCACAAACAACAACTTGTTTGTTACATCATGACTGTTGATTACACTGTTCTGCATCACTCACCAAGCCCACATGGGTTATTGTGATCCACATTAATGTGGTTTTTAGTACATGTGAGTGAATAGTGTGTAGTTGTGCACATCACAGACAACAGGTTGTCCTTTGCATCATGACTCTTGACTGCACTGTTCCACATCGCTCACCGAGCCCACATGGATTATTGAGATCTGCATTTGTATGCTTTCGAAACATTTAGTATCATATTGTTAAAGTAAATTGAAAATAACAACGGAAAAGTATGGAACAACGACAAATACTTAATAAAGACTAACAAATAATTAAAAGCAATACAACAACAAAATATGGTAAATTATTCATTCTAATTTTAGGGAATTGTCCAGCTTGTGCTCCATCTCCGCCCAACTTAGGTCATTAACTTGAGAAGGTGATGATGAATTATGAACATCTACAATAAGTTCCAAAAATATTACGCTTGTCATATTTGCAAATGTATCGAACATGCACCAAACACCTTCTTCATCAATAATTTGAATTGTCCTATACTCAACACGACCATTGAATTGGTATACAGGACAACGATATCAAAGTGTAGTAATTATATGCGTAACATGATCATTTCCAATTGTTGATTGTATTGCGGTGATTATGTCGGGCAACGTCATTGTTGGATTCAACAGTATCGATTTTGTCTTGTCACTTCTGAAGACTACATTTGCACTTGAACTGTGGATGATCTCACCATTGATATAAATGTACGCACAAATTGGCTCTGAACTCTTCTTGCTATCTCTGTTTTCTCGCTCAATTTGATTTGATGCAACTATGCAAAGTCAATGGTGATTATAGGCCTTTATATATACAATCAATCACAGGTCCATGGTTCACGTGATTTGGAATCTCGATGTGTGACTGTCTTATCTTAACGTGTTTTTGAATCTCGAGGCCTTACAATGAGACAAAGTGTAAACGTGCTTTGGAATCTCAACGCAGTTTATATTATAAATTGATGGGAGATGCATATCAGTACCATATTTTCATCACCCAACTTTAAATTTTATATCATTTGTACCTGTTTTACCATTAAACCTCATTGTCATGGCTCATATACCTCTATTCTATCATCAACATGTTCACCATTCACGTACCACAATTAACGACTTAATCACTTCATATTACCATACAATACTTGAACCATAACCACAACTTGTACCATTATTATCGTTTACCAGGTTCCAACATATTGGTCTAATCAAACAATGCAAAATTGATCAAGCATTGTTCACTACATTGGTTGAACGGTGGAGGCCTAAAACACACACCTTTCACCTACCATGGGGTAAGTGCACTATCACACTCGAAGATGTTGCACGGCATCTAGGCATTAGGGTCGATGGTCGTGCTGTGATAGGACCTAGGTTCGTACATTGGGATGAGTCATTCGACATGTTACTAGGCGAAGTCCCTTCAAATAATGCACGTAAGGGAGCCGCACTGAAGCTGACATGGTTGCTTAGCATCTTGCGTGCCCCATTACCTAAAGAACCAACAATACACCAACTACAACGTAGGTGTAGAGCTTACATAATGTACATGATTGGTGGTGTTTTAATACCTGATAAATCTGGAAACAGAGTTCATCTAATGTATTTGAACCTATTATGTGACTTCAACAACATAAAAAAATATAGTTAGGGTTCCACTTGTTTAACAAACTTGTATAAAGAACTAAGTGAGACATCATCAGAGATTGGTAGAGTTATGAGTGATTGTGTCATACTATTGCAATCATGGGCTTGGTACTACATGCCTTTTATTGCACCAAAAATTCCACGGCCCGAAACAACTTATTCACTTGCTAAAAGGTTATAATAAATAATGAAATCAAAATTTTTAATTTCAATAATGTGCATTATAATATTACAATGAATAATGATTTTGTTTCGTTTACATTTCAGACGGAGTAGTGGTAGATTAAAACATAGGGACACACCTTATGGTGACTTGGTCGGGTATGAATCTCGTAGAGATCATATGGAGAGCCATTAGGTATATTACTATCATCAATCGCACCATCAATTTGTACATATTAACATTTACTAATGTTGCATTGTTAACATATATTTCAATTTTATAGGGTCCCATATAGAGGATTTGAAGAGCACCTACCAAAACATGCATATAGAGACAGGGACATTTGGTCTGCATGCAGTGCAATAATTTGTTTTTCCATTGTGGAATGGCATCAAACAAACCGGGTCAAGCTACAATTTGGACTACATCAAGATATTCTTGTTGATCTCATGAATCTTGATCGACTTCACCAGATTGATATGCGAGACAATCATTATAGTGACTGGATGGAATATCATGTGAGATGAATTAATATATGGAAAAACAAACACAATGATGTTTTAACTAGACAATGGATTGAAAGGTTAGTTACACATCCACCGGAAGGTTAGTGACACATACACCAGAGTATATGGAATGGTATAGGCAAAATACTATTATGTTTTTGTCTATTGTACAACAACTAAATGATTCACACAAAACAATTACCCATAATGTTGCGGGGACAACCCTTGAAGAAACACATTTCCTAGTTTCATATCCTCAATCAATGTTTTGTACTCCATCACTTGTTCATCAAACTTTTGGTCAGACTTGCGAGTTAGCCAATGTAACTAATCATGAATGGATGACCAATTTATTTGGTGTCGATTTGAATACACCAAATTCTACGACATCATATTTAACTTCTTTACAACAGTTCGATGCACCATATTTATTTGGAGAGCAAGGACAAAGTTCTTCAGCTGTAGCAACCCATAGTGAAAACCCTAAGATATAACAACAACATCATCATCATGAAGGAGAACTAGTGTTACAGGAGAGAAGAAATCCACGACATGATCGACGTCCACCGCCCTTTGGGATTGGTCATTTTCTTGGTCAATAAAATATAAAATGTTGTGTTAATGGGTTCAACTCTGTTTAAGTACCCTTCTAATGTAGTTTTCAAAGTTACGTTAAAGTGACCATGTTATGCAATTTATAAAATTTATGTCTAATATATTAAAAATATTTGTGACAAATTTATTTTATAATTTTCACGTTAAAGAATCCAAAAAAAAAAACATAGTGTAATAGTTTCATCAAGAATGACATCAAATTAATTGCAAAAAACAAAGAAAAACCCTTGAAACAATGTTTAAGTGGTCATGTTATGCAATTTATAAAATTTATCTCCAATACATTAAAAATATCTGTGACAAATTTATTTCATAATTTTCGCGTCAAAGAATCCAAAAAAAATATATCGTGTAACAGTTTTATCAATAAAGATCTCAAATTAATAGCAAAAAAAAAAAAGAAAATGATGTTTTCAACCCTTAAAACAATGTTTAAGTATGAAATTCATAAAATTTATGTCCAATACATTAAAAATATTTGTGGTAATTTCATAGTTTTCACGTCAAAGAATAAAGAAATGTAACGTGTAACAGTTTTATCAAGAAATACCTTAAATTAATAGTAAGAAAAACAAAAAATAAACTATATTTTTGACCCTTAAAATAATATTTAAGTGACCATGTTATTTAATATATAAAATTTATCTCCAATACATTAAAAATATATTTGGCCAATTTATTTCAAATTTTTCACATCAAAGAATCCAAAAAAGATATATCATGCAACAATTTCCTCAAGAATGATCTCAAATTAATAGAAAAAAAAAATTATGTTTTCGACCCTTAAAATAATGTTTAAGTGACCATGCTACGCAATTTATAAAATTTATCTCCAATATATTAAAAATATCTATGAAAAGTTTATTTCATATTTTTCATGTCATAGAATCCAAAAAACCTATGTGAGCGATACAAGCTATTTTTTTATTATTACTGTTCAACGCACATACCTTATCGCATCTCGAGGCCATGCGCTGGTCAGACCTACATGTCAATTGCCAGTGCATGTGATCACATAGTGAACACATGCACGCAACATACAAAAGCCTATGCGAATGATTCAAACTGTTTTTTTATTATTATTGCTCAATGCACTGACCCTTATCACATTGCAAGGCCATGTGCTGGATAGGCTCAAATGCCATTTACCAATATGTGTGATTGCACAGTGAACACCTCTACACGCAATCGACAAATTCTATAAATACCACTACCAACTGAAGAAATTTGTATATATTTCAAATATTCATCTAAACCCTTACCATTATGTGTCACCCAACTACAAATGTTTGTGTTTGCTACAATAGTCAAATCTACATTACTAATGAGGGCACTACCTTCATTAGTAACTATACAAAAACTTTCATGGTCAACAAGGTCATAACCTTTACATAATTGGTTGAACTTGTTCAACAAAAAATAAACATTGAACCACACCAACATATCCAACATATTCACTTTCAATGCCCCATATTTTAGCCAGAACAATCACATATGTACACATATTTTATTATGGGAGATGATCATGATGTTCGACAGACGTTCAACATTTTTTACAACAACCCCAACACTATCATTTGTGGAGTAATTTGCCACAATTTGTAACAACAATAACCCACTAAATAACCTACATGACTCAACCTCCAATTTTGAGGACCTATTAGATGAATACGAGAGTAGTGCAGATTGTTTTGGTCAAAGACCATGGTAATGATAGTGATAACAACATGTCTCCTTCCCACGAACCAATATTCAAACAAGGTTGGTAATCTAGGGATGATTTGTGTGTTAGTTGTTTCTGCATTGAGGTTTTCTCGTGGTGTGCTATGTCGGTGTTCATTGCTTTAACATTATGTCATTGTGAATTTACATTGCCTAGTTCATTCCGTTGTTGTTGTTTGTATTACTTACTTTACATAATGAAATAAATAATTTGTTTCAGTTTATGTTAACAACAAAAATAACAAAAAATGACAACTCCTTAAAACGTAGACGTTTGAAATTTTTAAGTTTGTGCGAATTAATCAAATCTCTATTATTTACAAAAAAAACTAACATTAAATTGACAACTCAATTTAAATTTAAGTCTGAAAGTAATAAAGGATGTTCGGTGCACTATGTACTAGAATAAAATGACATTTGAAATTGATAACACTTTGTAATTTACCCAAGTCTCTGAAAAAATAATAGATGATTCACCAACAAAATTGACATTGAATTGACAACTCACAATTTAAATTTAAATTCTGAAAACAATAATGGACTGGTACACGAGACAACAGGATAAAATCATAGTCGAATTTCTGAAATAACTCTAACCTTGGAATAATGACATGTCTCAAACTATGCATTGTGTCAATAAAAGAGAAATTGGAATAATGACATGTCTCAATCAACATTGGATTCCAGATAAATCTCTATAAAAAAATAACTCTAACCTTATAAGAATCTAATACACATCAATAGGAAAAATATTCAAACAACTATAAATAACACCAAACACCCTCAATACAACCACACACTTCCACATAATATACCTTCACAAACGAAATTCAATCTCAATATTATGATATTCTTGGGAGAAACAAGCACTCAAACCATTGCTAACTCAAAATTAGCATTCCCTTTTCCAAATGGGTCAATCAAACACAACCAAACTAGTGTTTATTTTCAATGTCCTACTCCAATACCAATGCAAGTTCTTGATGATTGTTCTTTTGAGACACTAAAGAGTAGAATACACAATACCCTTCGGCTAATCAATGACCAATTTGTGCATGAAATCTACTACTGACAAATCATCCATAGATGCAGGTCAACAATCTTTTTTTCATTCTCTGCAATTGAAAAATGATGATGATGATGTTTGCACAATGTTAATGTGCAAAGAACAATACTGGTGTGTTGGCCCAACAAAATTATTATGTACCATCAACAGAACAACCGATGATATACTTAACCTACTTCGATCCACCATCACTCCTACGGATGATGCAATGTTGTATTACAACGGCAAGTGAAAGATTCCACGACAAGGCGATTTTTTGGGTTACTCCTTCATTAGAACAAACCTAACAAAATTTGAAATTCCTTTGGGATGTAGCATCGAAACATTCAAGGATGTCATCAATCAAGTTGCACCAATAAGGGTTTTCTCTTATGGAATTCATAAATCACAAGTGCTCAGATAATTATTCTTTCAAATCCTGTTAGGAGAGAGTGTGTAGTTCAGGAAAAAACCCATAATTTTTTATTAGAAAAAAGAACAACTCTCTCCAGGAAACTTGTGAGATCTACATGATTCATTCTTATCATGTATTAAGAAGGAAAGTAGCACATAAGTGTGGACTAGAAATCAGATTTAAATTTTTAGAAACTTGTTCCCCAAGCTTCTATCTTCTCTCCTTTTGTCAGTTCATGGTTTTTGAACCTAATTTCACTTCAAACTAAGGAATTATGGAAAATTGTTGTTAGAAATTTCAAGATCTTGAAATAATACATAATTTGAATGAATTATTTGTCGTCAATCTGATTTAGTTAGAATTATAATTTAGAATTGCTGTCAAAACTATTGAAAGTACAAAAGGTTGGATTAACTTGTTAGCAAGGTAGTTTTATGGAATATTGAAATCATTGAGAATCTATAAGTTGCATAATTTCATATCTAGTATCATTTGTTAATTGGATTCTAGGTAATCTCTTGATGAAGTTCGTGTATAAATAAGTGCTAGAATTTGAATTTTGAAGTCATTTTCTCTCAAAATTCTCTCAACTTAATTGAACTTCTGGAATTGATTATTTTTTCAAGTTTGTTACAATATTTCTACTTTTAAATGTCTTTTTACTCAAGTCTCCTAATTTGAGTAGAAGCTAGTTGGTTGAAGAAAAAAAGAGGTTGAGTTTGAATTTTTCCCACTAACAAATTACAAATTAATAACTAATATTGACCTTTCTAAAAAAGAAAAGCCTTAAAGTTTGCAAAAGCACATTGTTTCTCCGAAAGTTAATTTTTAGACAATTTTACTCTCAAAAATACTTGAGGAATAACAAAACAACATGACTTCAAATTGACTTTACTATCAAACTTTTGAACACTTCCACGTAAAAAAGTATGGCTAGCTTTCACTTCCCTCAACTATTATGACAGTCAAGTAAAACAGCACAAAGTTAACTCTAAATATGCCAATTATGTCAAGAGACAAAAAAGTACTATTGCGCTAGTGCGAGAAGAAACTTTTTTCTTAATTATTATTCCAGATGTCAATGTACAATTGTAAATCCACAAAAAAAAAAAAAAAATGAAGGGGAGGGGGAGGATGACCTGTTTACATTTAAGCTATGCATTCAAAATAAACGAGTAAAAAAAAAGGATTGGGGGTGGGGGGAAGGGTTTCGCACTACCTAAATTACCTCATTTACAAACACCTAACTCTCCGCCACTTGCCTAAAAGCTTGGAGGCTACTAAACTGAGGTGATTGCATTGTGAACTTTGTTTTCAACAGAAGAACTGGTTTAATAAGTTCATCAAAATCGTCCAACTGTAAATCCAAGGAGTCATTGTCACAGAAAGTTGCTGGCTCAAATGATTGATCGACCGTGTCTAAAACTTCTTCATTCACATCATCTAGGCTGATGTAGTCAGAAAGTTCCTCTTCAAGTTCACCACTCTGTCTATGTCGCTTTGGAGCCAACATCATCCCAGATTCAGAAACATTAGCAGGAATAGAACCAAAATAACGCCCTCTACTGTTGTTTTGATATGCAGTTCTCTTCCTTTTCTTTCCCTTGCTTTGTTTTTTGGGGTGATGAAGTTTACATTTGGTTCCTTGAGTACAGGTTCCTGTTTCTTCAAAAGTAGGACAGACATAGCTGTGCTTCTTCCGACACTGAAACAACATAAGTTGGCAAGCATTAGGGTTAGATCATAAGGAAGAATGTGGGGGAGAGCCCTGGCACAGCAGTAAAGTTGTTCCTTGGTGACCGGTTGGTCATGGGTTCAAATCTGAAAAACAGCCTACTTGCTTATGCAAGGATAAGGCTGCATACAATTACACTCCCCTTCTAAATTTCAGTGAGGAGCCTTTGAGCACTGGGGTATGTCAAGTCTTTTTTAGGGTTAGATCACAAGGAAACAGACAACGAAAGCAAGTAGATGAGGAGTTATAAACAAAGCAAAATGTTTTCCAAAGAGGAAGAAACTTTTAGTGAAAATAACAGACATGGGATTATAATTTGACAAATAAAAGATACAGTGAAATATTACGGTACATCAGAATTTTCAATCACCACAAGTACGATGAAACATCTGATTGTACACCCCTTTCTTGGATTATGAAAATGTGATGAACACTCATGCACACAAATTGATTTACTTAAATTATGGTAAAAAAAGGGAAAAAGTTTAAGTATTCAAACTATCCAGTAACTTGATAGTAAATTAAACAAGATTGGTTAATACCTCATTCCCATCAGCACAATAACCCTTGAGAAATCCTTCACAAATAGATGCCTTGGGGTTCACATTGACATGTCTATATGGACAATTTCTATTTGAGCATAAGCCTGCCATGAAACATGTTAGAATCACATTTTCATATTATTCACTTGATGAAAGACTGCTGTCTATAAGACGCACCTTGCAAGAAGTAAGAACAATCTGGCATTCTCTCTGGAATAACCTGCATAAAAAAATCAATGAAACTCAGACTTTAGACAGATCAGTAAATGCATTAGACCATATTCAATTTGTTGGACCCCATATATAAAAAACCTTATGTGTCAATTTGCAGTTGGGAGTAGAACATAAACCATTCAGGAACTTAGTACAGACAGCGATTTTTGAGGGATCATGAATATAAGGACACTTCCCTCCATCCTTGTTACATTTCCCAAATCTAGTAAAAAACTGACAATACTTCTGCTTTCGTGCCAATCGCTGTCTGGCAGTGTGCAAGCTCCATCTAACTTTTTCATTTGCCAATTTTCGAGTTCGTTTCTTTGGGTCTCTGATAAGCTGGTTACCATTGCCAATTCGGACATATCTGCAGTTGAGGACAATCATTCAAATAAAACAGCAAGACTTAATATTATATAAGATTTTCCTACTTATCACTAAGTTGCATTTAAATGGCCCTTAAACAAGATAACCAACAATGATGAAATTTGATACACATAGAAGATATGGAAGATACAATGCACATACTCATCATTTCCAATCACTAATCTCCTTGGAATGTAAGCTCTTTTGGAAGCCAAACCTGAACAGGTAGATGCAGAGGACAGGGATTCATCGTCTACAAAAGAGAAACATTGTAAATAGTGATAGAACCTTTTTTAACTTTCAGGGAGAAAGACAGCAAAATCATCCAAACAATATTATAGAAAAAGGAAAAAAAGAACACAATTCTGATATATTCCCAGCATGGCCACAAAAGGAGCTCAATGATTTCAGTCTGATGTCACACCCCATCCTTGTCCAAATAGACAAGGAGCTTCATTAATTACTGGTGAGCCTTTGCACAAGTAAAACAGGCTAAGTACTGTGGAGTATTGCACACAAAACCATCCATAAGGAAAAATTGTGAAGGTGCCAATAATGATACATTTGCATTTCTTCCTGCATCTTAACCATCATAATCTGTACACATTAAATATACTAAAAAAAATCATATTTGGTCACCCTTTACATAATCTGTGAACACATACTCATAAAAAACTCACAAAACTTTTGAGGAGTAAACAGCAGCAATATTTTCAGAACTGAACCAACAATGAATCAGTAAAACAAGTTTTAAGGTTCAACCTTACACATATCAAGACCAAATCATATAGATATGTTAAACATAGATAATAAAACCATCCTTTCACTAAATTTGATCTATCACGTTAACAAGTACGCTAATCTAGTATTTCTAACATGCATTAGGCCTACATTGAACAAGTGAAAGGGGAAGATGCAAAACCTTATTGTTATATATGATAATAGCTAAACTCTTGAAGCATTACAAGTTCCTAACTGTCACAAACTGGACAAATTAAGAGGGGGAATGCCATGTTTGGTCATAAATTGGGAACAAATAATCACTACTAAAAAAATGGTTTTAATGTAGAGAAAAATGGAGAAGTTCAACTGTCTCAACCGTGACAAGTTTCACACAGCTTAACTGGTTCAAGATCAGATTTAGGTTTCTTCCAGGTTTTAGGGTCAATTGGACTGGTTACATGACCAGTACCTAATTTTCATGGTCCATCTGACCAGGTGGGGTTTGGCACCAACAATAGTAAATAGGGAAAAGACTTTTGGAGGTGTGTAATGCATGCTATAATTTGGTGCTTGAGAATAGAAAGGAGTGGAAAATATTGCTTCTGCCTCTTGTTGGACATGAAAGGAAACTGACAGGCATTGATTAGCTGACATGCCTTTTGGCTTGTACTATGGAGGATTTCTAAAAGTTCCGAAACCATCATACATTAAAATAGTCCAACAATTGTAACCTCTAGACTCTATTCAATTATAGAAACCAAGATTGAAAACCAGAATCACATGAACCAAAAACCAAAATTACAGAAAATGTGTTCAATGTCCCAATATCATGTCATACCTCAAACTTGTCCTCCAATCATTGGAGATCAGATACCAAAGGATAGTGTTAATCATTTGAAGATTTAACAGTCATGAAGTTGATAGTTGATACATGTTATCAATACAGGGAAAATACAAATTTGTTATCCAATCCAAACAATTCTCTAATATACATTCCCCATGGTAAATATCTTAAAAACATCAAATGTACAATGTCCCAATAGCATGTATTCATTTAAATAATTGTAATATGCGAAGAAATGTAGAAAAACTGCAAGGTAAGGCAAAATCCAAGTAAAATGGTTTATAAAAAAAAATTGACCACCTGAAATCCTCTGAAGTGTTCTCCTGGAAGGATCCATTCTGTAGCGAACTGAACCAATGCGAAATATACGCTCTCCTGCACAATCAACCGCTACTTTCAAAGTCAGAGTAACAAACGAAGATAATTAATACATGAAGCATAAGTATTAATAGCACAAAAACAGAGAGTTGTCGGCATTATGATGCGACGAACACTCGTGAAAAGAATGCTTCCTACTCTTTGACAGAGAACTGATGCAAACTGCATTTTTCTGCTCTCTCTTCTTCCTCTCTACTGCAGCAACAGCAAGTGTGGCTTCCTACAATGATCACAAAAAATTGTATGAATCATAGCTAAGATCTATTTTATTACTTAATATAAATTATGCCTAACTTAAAAGGAAACTTCATGGAAAAGCACACTACTATAAAACACCAAACTAACCTCATTAGCTAGCTTTGAGTTCTTCTCAATGGATTTGGACCATTTTAAACTACACCCCCCAACACCTAAAACTCTGGATTTCCGAAGTGAAAACCCGTGGATTGACCTAGTGTAAACTGTATCCCTCTTTCTCAACTGAAGCAATTTTTTGCTGAAAGACAAACATAGACTATTGCAATTGAATACTGTTGAGGCACATAACCAAATCAAGGCAAAAAAGTACACATACTCAAGTACCTGATTGCAGATAAGGAACTGTTATTCAAGCTTGAAGCAAATGCTGCTCTTTTCCATGGAAACAATAGAGGTAAAGCCCTTTGATAATGTCGTGAGTCCCTGTCATTTTCAGAAGAATTTTTGCTACAGAGTGTCCACACTAATGAGGCTCTTGAACGTTTAAATGAACTCCTACCAACTGCAAATGAAACCACTAATTGTGTGAAACAGAACATATAAATTGAAACAGCACTGGTGGTTCTGGATTCCTCTGCCAATGGTGAGTTAAAACACATCGGTTGAGAATAATATGAAACATTAGTAAAATCACTTCACCACCAGCTCAAAACAGTCATGATCAATTATTTAAAAAGAAAAACAAAAGGGTAACAAAAAACGAAGCCATATAAGAAAGGCTCAAAAGTCACTAATAAAAATTCATAAAGCTTATATTTGAAAGAATATGCAATTTCTAAACAAGCGTACAAGATTAACAAAAGACAATTTAGTGCAGTTCTTAACAAATAATTCAACTGAATATATCTACTTGAACCTCAAATAAAAAAACAGCACAGCCTTTTTAAGCTGCATCCTGTCTAATCCTGACGCGACTCAGCATTAAATTCATATGCACAGGTAACCAAGAAAGATAGACAAATTAGGCAACATAATAAGTTGTTCATGCATACCCTTATGTGTCCGCTTCTTACTAAACCTCCTGTTGCAAAGAGCATTACTAGTTCCTTGTCCATCAGAATTTGCCGTGTTATTGGGCATTGCAACTGTCTGGTTGATATGGCTTTCGATTGTAGTCCTAACCAATTGATTTTTTCTTCTCTTGTAGTAGCCATCAGAGAAGGCAGTTTGGAGATTGTCATCAGTAGAGACAGAAACATCATAAGAATTTGATGTTGCAACCAATTGATTTGTTTTGGGCTTTATATATACTATTCTCTTTGTATTCAAAGGAAAAACATTTCCATCGTTTGCTTCACCTTGGCTCTCCCCATTATCAGATGGACCAGATTGATTTTCTGGAGTTTCACAATGCTTCAGTGCATCTTCAGAAGAATTTGGTGCAATATTATCAGTTTCTATAAATTTCCTAACATCTGATGCATTTTCACAGCAACCACCAGAAGGAGGTTCTACCAATGAGGAAGATCTATTTTCCTCTAATTTGGTGTCAATTGGTAGTGGAGGTGTTCTCTGCTGTGGAGCATTTATTGCTCCTGTTTTCAAGTACATTGGTTTATCTGTCCCATCAGCCCTCCTTCCAGATTTAATGCTTTTTGGTATTTCATCTATGCCCAAAGAAGATGTCTGATTAACAGAGGAGATTTGAGGTAGAGTGGAAACTGGAGTAGGTTTCCTTACAAGACTGTTACCTTTACGAACATAAGAGGTATTTTGAAAGTTCCCTTTTGTTTCTAGAATTGGCCTTTTGGGAGGAACTGTTTCTACTGAAGGCTTGATTCTAAGTACAGAAGTGGGAGGAATATTACCTGTACGAAGCCAAGTTCGAGGCTTTGATACATGAGGTGAAGAGGCAGATGCCTTTGAAAAGGTGAAAGAATGACCTGGAAAAGTTTTGGGAATGACACTACCTGACTGGTTTTTGGTCCCACTCAACCCAAAACGATATGAATTTAAAGCCTGAGTTGTAACTCTGGAAGAAACTTGGGATGGTTCTGACATTGTCTTCTTTGTGATCAGGTTACTATGTTCGATTGCATGACCTGACTTCATATTTTTTCTAGTCTGCTGTATTGATGAAGTATTTAAGTCAGAACCATGTCCAACAATAGATATGTTGTTATCTGGATTTTCTTCAACCCCACAAATATTTTCATCGTTGATTGCTGTAAATTCTAAAACCCTTTGATCCGGTACTTCAGATGCCATCCCTTGAGAAAACATATCTGATAATGCATCAGGTACATCCTCAATCACTTCGTTATTCAAATTACTTGTAGTGACTTCATCACTACTGGCTGGACAAGACATAAGGTTCTGCCGAGCAAGCAAATCATTCTTCATATTGTGATCATTAGGTTCCATATCAGCTCTTGGTGACCTTTGCACATGCTCTCTATACTGGTAATTTTCTTCAACAGCCTGTAAATCAGTCTTTTGCCCCGCTATAATTCCCACAGCCAAAACATCTGTTTGAATATTACTTGTAGGCACAATTGGAGTAATGTTTTCTTTGCACTCACCTTCCAATGATGACAACTGAACATTTGGAAATGCCACGTCCTCACTTGGTGAAAAAGAGACTATATCTGAGTGCTGCAATTCCAAATGCTCAGAACTCATAGTTTCCTTATCTGCATCAATAGACTCAAAAGATCCTCCAGCCAAAATATTTTCAGACATTTTAGTAATATTCTCTGAATAAAGTATTGACTGAGCAGTAGACAGAATACTCATACCCATGCTTGCAAAAACAACTTCTTTCTGATGTTCTTGGTTATCACTGAAACTCACAGGAGCTTCAGATGTGGGGGAAGGCACAATCACAGCACAGAATTCCGATTGACATTTTGTGAAATATGGGTTAGCTGTGACTTTTTTCCTTTTAGAAGCTGGTGAAACCTCATTTGCATTATCATTGTCATTATTTACAACATGTAAAGCAGTAACCCCATCCAGGCCGGATAGTGAGTTAAAATCTAAGCTTTGAACAGGTTGCGCTAAAACTTCTGAAGGAGATGGATCTTTCAACAACAGACTTGAGCCTCCATCCACATTATTTGCAAGCCTATCTGAATTTACATAGTCTGGAGATAAGCACTCCATCTCTGAACTCAAATATTTTAAGTGTGTTCTATCTTTTCTCTTTTTTATCATATTTGTGTCCCCTTCACCAGATCCAGCTGAAACATTATAATTGGGGAATGCTTTTTCTGTCTCACAATTCTCAGGGGATATGATGACATGACCAGGGGACACCTGCTTTCCAGCATCATGCATAATACCAGAAAAGTCAACACTAGTACTATCTTCTAAATTAGATGATCCATTATCAGAACTGTGCTTTAGTGCACTGGCATGTTGGAGGCAATCCAGACCATCCTGAATCCTAGTTTTTCCTGAACATGAAATAACACTGCTTTTCAAAAGTTCATCCCCTGCATCTACAAGATTCCTATTCTGTGGGGATCCTGCATTTGAATATTTCCCAGGTGATAGAGACACTTCATTCTGACATAATTGCTTATTACCATAATCCATGTTAGTGACTACTGAAATATTACTTCCACTTAATGATTTAGTAACCTTGACAGTATTTGGCACAGAATTATTTGCATCTAAACAGTCAGATGTATTTGCATTATCATGGACAGAATCATTTGCATCTAAACAATCAGAATCACTCTTTTTATCTTCACTACTAGAAGCACAAGATAGAGAATTTGAAATGTTTCCATCTTTTTCAAACCTGGATACTTTCCCAATATCAGAATCTTTGTCACTCTTACACTCTTGTGACCCGGAATGTGGCCCCAAACTCGGCTGCAATAAGCCTACCTCTGCTTCTTCTTTCAATACATTCCCTTCCTTTGGTAAAGGGTGCAAACAGTCAGGCTTAGCCACCTCATCAACAGTGTTGCTTTTCTCATCCAAATTAGCTTCAATTTTCTCAGGACCAGAGGCAGTCAATGAAATACATGCAACACTCTCTGCTTTCACAGTTCCAGGAAGTGTTTTAGCTGGTAGTGAATTCGACACAGATGACTTAGAACTTGCAGTACCTTTCTTCACCACTCTCTTAACAATTTTCTTCTTCTTGACAACCTTCAAGGTCAATTTACCAGAACCAACATTGCCAACCTTAACAGAATTTGGCACCTCCTTTTTCCCACGGGAACCATCGGCCTCCCTGGCACTAGACCGGGAAGAACCATCATCAACATTCTTCTTCTTCGACCCCATAACCTCCTTCCTCGAGCCCAAGCTATCATTCCCTTTGCAAGGCGACCTATTTAAATCCACAACAACAACCGAAGACATTCTAACCGGTTGCTGCAATTGCAAACCAGAATAATCACCATCAGTGCCCGAAACCCTTTTACTCCTCCCCCCATAAACCAAATCCGAATCTGCAATTGGCATCACATTCAAATCAGGAACCGACACCAAACTCGAAGGTGGCGCCACAATCGCCTTCGCCTTTGCCACCAGCGAATTGGACTCAAAAGAAATATCAATCTCAACAGGACTCCCCTCTCTCTCTTCCCTCTCATCCCCCTTCACCCCATGACCCAAATACTGCTCCTTTCCCCTGTAAAAACCATTGCTACACTCAGAACCATAACCTGGGTACCGTAACGGCTCAACCTCGCGATTGTCGCGGTTCCTATGATTATTATTAGGTTTAACCGTCTGAATCCTAAGAAGAGCACTCTTCTTCTGCACCTGTTTCTTCGGAGGAGTGCGTGCAAATTCATGGGTATGACCACACTCTCTACTATTCCCTCTACTATACCTACCCATCATATTGCTCTCAGAGCCATGATAATATTTCTCATTGTTAACACTATTACTCACTAAACTAGAAGAAGACTCGAGCATCTCTCTTCCTCTATCTCTATCACTCATTACCCATCTCTTGGAGGTTGTTCTCCCCGCCGCATCGGCATCGGATTCCATGGTGTACACGCGGACGTAGGGCGTGGGGTCCACGTCGCCCTGGCCCGGCGCGTGGTAGCCGCCGCCCCCCCACGCAAGGGGCTCCCTAGGGTTCTGCTCATATGGATCGACGACGACGCGGTGGTGGTGGTGCCGGTCGGGGTCGTAGCGGTGGGATTCGATCAGGGGTGGCGGCGGGAGAGGGCGGTGGAGGTGGAAATCGCGATCGAAATCATCAGGAATTCTAGGGTTAGGGTTCCAGGGGAGGGTGGTGGTGCGGCGAGGGAGAAGGTCGTAGGGGATATGGCGTTGGGGTTGGGGTTGGGGTTCTTCTTCGAGAGGGCGATGTGGGAGGGGTGTATAAGGGAATTGCTGTTGTTGGGGTTGGGGTTGGGGTGTAGGAGGGGTGTAGTGTTGGGGTGTGCGGTGGTAGGAAAGAGGCGGAGGAGGATTTGGGGGCGGCGGAGGGAGATTGTTATGGTGGTGGTGGGATTGAGGTGTGAGGGAGGTGTATCGATTACGGTGTTCTTGGGGATGGTAGTGGTGGTGGTGGAGGAAGTGGTGTTGATCCATTTTGGATGAATCTGGGGATTGGAATTGGATGGAAGGAATGAAGAAATCTGAGTTCGTTTGTTTTTTTTTTTTTTTTGTGTAAGAGGGTGCGGTAGTTGGTTGATTGATTGAAGGAGAAGAAGAAAGATGAAACCTTAACCTATCTATCTATCTATCCATCCGGATTTGATGAGGTTTGTTTATTGGACAATTATTGGATGGGCTTGCGTGGGATTGCGTATTGCTTCTGTCTTTCTTGCAAGGGTCAACTCCATGACCATCCTCGTTCACGGTTCACCTTTGAATCTTTTGAACTCAGCTACCGCCTTGTCATAGGTTTTTACTATTTATTTTCTCTTTTTTTATTGAATATACTAATGAAAAACATATTATCTATTATTTTGATTTTTGAATCTTTGACACATTTTCCGATAATGTTAGTATTTTAATTGATATATTATTTAGGGTAAGTTATTTTTTTTCTAGAATTAGGGTAAATATAACTAAAATTTATAATAGATTATTTCTTTAAATGTATAAATTTTAAATTATAATAAAATTTTCTTTTTAACCAAATATAATTTGTTTTAAAATGCATTATTAAAACAATTTAGAGATATAGATAAAAGACAACATATTGATAAGAATAAAAGATTAAGAAGATCAAGTGTATAGTCAGAAATAGATTAATTAAGTAATATTATGTGTTAGTACAATTAATTATTCAATTTTGACGAATTAAGAGCAAGTTAGTCAAGTGATTTCATTTTAGAAAGAGGATTGTGCCAAGGAGATAATATATCTCCATTTCTTTTTATCCTCTATGCAAAAGACTTGTCAACTTTGATTAAAAAGACTAAGGTAGAAACCTTCATGGAATTAAGGTTTCTCGTGGTGCCTCTTTTTCACACTTACTTCTTGCTGACAAATGTTTGTTGTAGGACTCATATTTTTATTAATTTGTGAATAAGTGATTGAATAATTAAAAAATAATTTAATTTAATTTCAATACTAAAATATAATTTAAGAATTTATGGTTGTGTTTTGTGTGTATTTCTACAAAGATTTTTGTAGAAATTCAACCTGTTTAGTTACTAGCAATATAGAAATACACTATGAAATATCTAACAGATAAAGTTGAAGCTTGAGAATTTACTTATAATAAATTAAATTTTATTATAATTATATTCAAGTGGTGTCAAAGTGATTTTCTCACCATCTACATCAAAGTGAAGTAATAAGAGTATCTAATTGAGTCTGAGAACCCATACTCTTGTATAAGTTAAAATTGACTCTTTGACACTTAATCGAGACTATTCCATCATCCATAGAGACACATGATAGGATTCATATTCATTCTAAGACTTGTTTCAAGTCACATAATTCCATTTGGAAGAGAAATACCTGAGATTTATGACGATTTTTCTATGGGTTGCCTACCAATACACAAAACAACTTTTTATTTTCCCTAGATATGGACCCACAAAATTCTCTCTTTGTCTTTCACATAACCAAGTAGTTCTATTTCAACTAAGCTCATTGAAAAGTAGCCAAACTAGCTAAACTACATGTACTTGCTAAGTACACATTTACTTTACCTATTTCCTATGCATTGTACTTAAGCTTAGCCTAAATCAAATCGTGTTCCCTTCTTTGGTATGTCCTGGCTGAAATATCTCTTTGGGAGAGATGCCAAAATTCAAATTTTCAACAACTTCTTCATTAAGTTTCTACCTATTTTGCTATTTCCTAAATTACCCTCACTTATGCCTTTAAACCTAAGTCTATTTTTGACACAAAACGCACTCATTCTCCGCTTATATTCATTTGGATCATATCAGCACGCACACTGTCCATTTCATTTCATTTCCAAGCTCAAAGTGTAGAGAGAAGAAGAAAAGGAAGAATGGTAAGTTAAAAACCCTATATCTAGTTTTCATCTCCTCTTGATTTATACTCTTTCATTTTCATTTTAACACCTCAAGTGACTCTTTATTGTCTGTTCTAAACTTCCATGTTCCCATTCCCTCATGGTTAGTTGAGGTTAAGTGAAGGAGAAGCCAAAAGGAGGCCATTTCCACCATTTGCTTCTTGCTAGTTTGAGTTGGCTAAGAAGAAACCCGTAAGGAAAGCTACCTTGTGTGCGTTATGCATGCTTTTTGGTGTTTCTTTGTTGTTTTGTATGGTGTTTATTTCGTGGTATATGGTTTTTTTAAAGATTATTTGATGAAAGATTGTGAACTAGCATGATGTGCTTGAAGATAGCATGAATATGTTGGTGTTTTTGTCTTTACATTGTGATTTTTTTGTTATATATTGAGTTGTGGTTACTATTTCGAGCTAATTCCACGTTTGAATGAAAGAAGACTTAAAACACAACAAAATGTGAATGAATATCATACAGGTTTTGATGATGCCAACAAGGTTACTTGATGAGCATGGATTGAATTAAGTCAAAAGAACAAGATCAAGTCAATCTAAGATAAGAACTTAGTAAAATTGTTTAAAGAATCTCAATTTGATTGCTTTAGTTTGGCCTCAACATCTTTAGTATCATACACTCTTTTATCAAAGGCTAAATTAGTTCAAAAAGATATTTTTGAACTAGTAATCAATTATTAGAGAGTTTGTGAAGATATTTTTTACTAACGACATAAAACTATTTAAATTTTGATTTGTGTAATCGATTACTAGAATCCTGTAATCGATTACCAGTGAGAAAAATTCATTGAGAACTCTATTTTCTATGATTTTGAAGATTTGAAACTTGTGTACCAAATCTTGATAGAAAAGTGTTTTTAGACTTGTTTAGTACTAGAATCATAACAAAGGATCTACACATTGAATTTTCGCTAGGTTGGACTTTTTAGAAACAAGAAAGAATCCTCTAAATGAGGTAAAAATATTTCCTCAAGAATAAGTACTTTATTTTATTTAAATTGTTGTAGATTTTTAATTGATAAATGAGTTACCGTTTTTAAATATAGACACAATAAGGTTTAAAATGATATATGGCTTGTATGAAACTAAAATGTTTTGGTCACTCAAATGATTATCTTTTTTGGACCTTGAAAATACAACAACAAAACCCTATGTTTTTCAAGCTACCTTAAAGAAATTAATTGAATGATTTCTATAACTTTTGAAAATGGACTTTGGTATTTTGCTAAATCAAATTAGTGAGTTTAAATAGGATATTCAAATATTAATAAGTAAGATACTATGTTTTTATAATTATTAAGATATTATATTTATGAAAATAAGTTGAAACCTTTTCCTATCAAGTAGAAGTTGACTTTCTTTGACATTTTGGCAATTTCCTTGATTTTAAGCTATAATTCAATCATTTTGAAAATACTAACTAATGTAACATAATTCATGCGAATTATTTGTTAATTAAGTGGTGGCTCAATTTGTTGTTGGCAAAGTTGCTCGATGAGAACTTTGTGTTGAGAGGTTGCTATAACATCTCTCATTTGTTGATTTCTCAATAGTTCACACACTACGATACTTCGCTCAACTCCTCGTTGGTTAAAACTCTTCACCAGTCAAAATCCTTCATAGTAAGCCCTTTTTGAAACATCCACAAACCAACTGTGGCACTGCTCGACTTCTTTCAAGATCATTGAATGTCTCCACAAATCATCATGGGACTTTTCTACATGTTTTGTCGTCACTCACACGCTTTTTGGGAAACTTCCCAGAAGGTCACCAATCTCATAATTGCTCCAAATTAAGCACGATTAACTGTGGAGTTCTTATGTGATGGGCTACTAAAAGTATATGCATCTTACTGATATAGTTAGTATCAATTGATTCCTTTAAGCCATCTTAAACTATACAGTCTCATAACTGTACAATCTCTGGATCCTTCTCATTCTAGTGTGATTTTCACAAGGTGTTACAGTTGTCCTAGGAAAAAATCTGCGTATCCTCAATTTGGGATCACTTTGGATAGGATCTTATTGTAGTTGTTGATGGAACGAGGATAAGTGTTGCACCTTGTTGGCTTAATAAGAGTTATTTGTGTTGTGACTCCTGACATTGTTAATGGTGATATGTTGATGCATACATGCATGAATCGGAAACTTTGCCCGTGTTGTTGCAGTATGGGTTGTGCTCTGATAGTTTCAGCTGTGTTGGTGAGTACACATGTAAGTTTAGGGAGTCTTGGTGGGACCCATAACTAGTGTGGGAAAGGTTGGTGGAGGATGGATTTCCTTGGGGATGGATGGACAAGAAATTCTGAATCTTAGGACAAGATTGCTATAGATCTTGTGTCATGGTAAGCCACTACCCACGTACTTCTATCCTAACAAGACCACTATATCACTCTACAAATCAGTTTTGCACGAGATCCCCCAAATAGTTTTTGGCGCGTGCCAATATTGTTGCCTAGTTTTGGGTGTTGTTGATTTTAATATGATTAAAGAATTATCCACCTTGATCACTCGACCATGTGAATCTCCATGGAGTAGTCATTGCATTGCAAGTAGGAAAGGTCCTGATGTTGCTTTGTGGAAGTCATTGTGTGCTGCATGAATTGTCTGGCGTTACATGACATTTCATATATGATGTGATGTATATGTTGAATTTATTTATCTCTTATATTTGGTTGATGATAAATATGCATGAACGATAGATATATCCTTTGTTGTATTATTTATCTACTATGTTAGATGTCATACTGTTAGTTACATTCCCACAATATATGTGTATATATGCCTTGTTTTTGATAGCTTATCCTTGCATTATTGCACATGTGGTTTTATGCCTGTGATGATCTGGGTGACACATTCGCAGGAGAAGATGGATGAGATTCAAGACCCACCATTGGTTATTCTTCAATAATACTCGATTTGCACATTCTTCAATGGTCAAATGTATTAAGATGTTGCCACGAGAGATGGTCAACAGACTAGAGGCATATTCGTCACATATGTATCTCAAGAGGATGCATCATCTTCACGTGAAAGACTTCAAATCTATGACTATAGACTTCGGTTTCAAATCTTTGGTCTGGAATTACCTAGCGTGTCAACAAATTGTAGTAAAAGGGAGCCTACTCATAAAGAATGTACAACAGTTATTCAGACAATATTGTGTCTCTCCTGTCTCTAGAGTTTGATGGTAGAGGGAGATTTCTCTATAAGTCTCTCAAGGTTTATGTTTTGGAATTAGTGTATGACCCGCATAAGGAGTGTGTGATGTATCATCTTCCCCATTTTGGATGTGTTATAGAAGGTAGTGGGTACACTATTAATGGTCATACACATTTCACCTAACTTTTCTTTTGAGATATTTTTATGATCTTAGCTTGTATCTATATCTAGTGTACGACTTGTTGAGGTTATTCGTATATTAATGCATGTCTTCAATTTACAGTTATATTGCAAAAAATTAACTCGTATTTTCATAAATAAATTAAATAAGAGTTTCCTTTAAGTTAAAATTTAGTAGAAAATCTTAGTAGCACAGTTGGGGTGTTACATTTCTTATTCTTTTGGGTTTCTTTGTTGCAATGTTCCTAAATGAAGGAGATTCTACACTAGCAAGAACAAGCCTTGAGAAAAGCTTTTAAATCTTCAAAAGTTAAAGGTTTTTTGCAACAAAAACATGAATAAAGAGTTACAAGCTAAATATCCTTGTAGAGTTTGGAAGAAACAAGAAACTACTTTCAACTATATTAAGAAAAGAGTTTGGCAAAAATTGAGTGCCTGGAAGGGAAAACTTCATTGGCACCAGGTAGAGAAGCCTTACTCAAATATGTTGTTTGAGCAATCCTAATGTATTGTATAAGTGTCCATCTTTTCCCACAATCTTTTTGTGATGAGATTCAAAAAATGATTAATTTGTTTTAGTGGGGAATGAATAGAAGGGACAATAAAGGAATACACTATGGCTTTAACTTGGCGATGCTGGGGAAATAGGGTGGGAAATTCTTGACTAGCTTAGATGCTATGGTAACACATGTTTTCAAAATGAAACACTTTCCGAGAAGGGAATTCTTGAACATTGGAATTGGGTATAACCTGTCCTTTGCTTGGCGTAGCATCCACAATTCGTGGGTATTGTGAAGGAATGGGTATAGATGGAGTATCAGGAATGGATTTATTGTTAACATGTGGAATAAGCCTTGGGCACGTGGAAACAATACTTCAAGGATATCTACAATACCACTACAAGGAATGAAGGATCTAGTGGTAAATGATCTTATGATAAAGGGCGAGAAGAGATGGGATGAGGAAAGGTTGCTGTAATTGTTCAATGACGAACATGTAACCAATATTGTGCAAACACTTCTTTTTTATTATGCTCAGGAGGATAAAAATATATGAAGCTTAGAAAATAATGGTATCTACTATGTAAAATCTGCTTACAAAATATTAACTAAGGAATTAGTGGATAATGATCAAATTTGAATGCTCAAGTCTTGGTTGATTGTGCTTTGTTGTTTCTATCTGAAGGAAAAAAAAATACAAAACAACTGGATATCTTTAGTAGTAGAAAATCCATTAATGTTGAAACCACATGGAGGCCTCCCCAAGAAGGTTACATAAAGTGTAACGTTGGTGCAACAACATGGTGTCAAGAAAATACTACTAGTTAGAGCGTGTGTTCATGATAAAAGTGGGAATTTCATTTAAAAGCTAAAACTGAATGGAACAGATAAATTTTTAGATTTGTGGAAGATGAAGCTATTGGTCTCTTAAAAGCTTTACAATGGATGAGCACAAATGGTAGGCATCAGGTAGTGTTTGAATCAGATTGTAAGGTTATGGACAAAATCTTGCATGCTTCTCCTGATAATTCTGAGCTTGGATCCTACTGGGGGAGTGCGGGCACATCTTAATTAACTTTCCAAACTTTAAGATTGAGTTTGTGAGGTGACAAGCAAATGTGGTTGACATTATGTTAGTTCCAATATTCATTATCAGATTCCATTTTGTATTCTTTAGTATATAATCAATGATATGGCATGAGTATTTTTCAATAAAAAAGAGTAATTTGTAAAATGCACCTAAAATGAAAAATGAAAGTATTAAAAATGTTTAATGAAGAGTTGTTGTTTAAGCCACAAGATTTGTCCACAACAACTTCTCGTAGCAATGTATTCAGCCTCGATCATAGACAAGGCAACACATACTTGCTTTTTACTATTATTTGAAATTATTCCACTAGAAAGATATCAACACCATTAAGGTACCATAGGCCAACATCTAAAGTTCCTTTAAGGTATTTCATGATCCTTTTTATAGTAGAGAAGTGAGACTCCTTAGGACTAAACATGATGTCTGGTCTACTTGTAGTCAAGTAAAGTAGGGAACCAATGATACCTCAACACTTAGTTTAATCAATGGATTTTCCTTTTTCATTAACAAAAAGCTAGCAATTTGTAACCATAGGAGTTACGACCTCCTTCCTTTTGTTCATCTCAAACTTTTTTAGAAGTTCCTTGCAGTACTTGGTTTGATGGAGAAATGTTTCATGGTCCAATTGCTTCACTTGGAGACCAAGAAAGTAATTTAACTCCCCCATCACTGACATTTCAAACTCCCCCAACATCTTGTGCATAAAATCTTCACAAAGAGATTTGTTGGTGGAACCAAAAATGATGTCATCCACATAAACTTGTACAAGTAAAATGTTATGAGAGGACTTTTTAATGAAAACTGTTTTATCAACTTTACCTCTCTCAAACTTTTGTTCAAGAAGAAAATTGTTAAGTCTCTCATACCATTACCTTGGTGCTTGTTTAAGTCCATAAAGAGTTTTCTTAAGCTTGTATACATGATTTGGATTTTTATGATCCTCAAATCTTGGAGGTGGGGAAACATAAACTTTCTCTTCAATGTATCCATTTAGGAAAGAACTTTTGACATCCATTTGGTATAACTTGAAATTCATAACATAAGCATAAGCAAGTTGCAATCTAAAAACTTCTAATCTAGCTACCTGTGCATAGGTTTCACCAAAGTCTATATCCTCTTGTTGGTTATAGTCCTTGGCTACTAGCTTTGCTTTATTCCTAGTGATCAATCCATGTTCAACCAATTTATTTTTAAACACCCATTTAGTGTCAATGTTGTCCATATTTTTAGAATAAGCTACCAATTCACATACATCATTCCTTTTAAATTGATTTAACTCCTCATGCATGGACATTATCCAAAACTCATCTTTAAGTGTCTCCTCTATAAACAAAGGTTCTACTTGAGACACAAATGCACTATGTTCACAAAACTAGCTTAAAGAGTGTCTAGTGGTTACTCCTTTTTCTATGTCTCCAATGATGTTGTCCATAGAGAGATCCCTTAGTGTTCTTCATTCCTTGGGAAGAAAGTTATGTTGTGATGAGGGTCTTTCTTGAGATTTATTGCTCACCACCTCTTCACTCCTTGGAGAAGCTTCCCTTGGACTCCCTACATTATCATAAAAAATAGGCACATTTCCCTCCTTTTGGGGATTAGATTCATCAAATACAACATGGACATATTCTTCAATCTTTAATGAACTTTTATTGAAAACTCTATATGCCTTGCTAGTAGATGTGTATCCTAGAAATAAGCCTTCATCAACTTTTGGACCAAACTTGTCAAGTGATTCTTTTCCATTATTTAACATAAAGCATTTACACCCAAATACTTTGAGATGTGATATATTTGGTTTTTTACCTTTGTAAATCCCATAGGATGTCAATTTCAAAATAGTTCTCATAATCACTATCGAAAAGATTGCAAGTTGTACTTACCACATCCATCCAAAAATATTTAGGTAGAAGGTTTTCATTTACCATAGTTCTTGCTAATTCCTCAATAGATCTATTTCTCCTCTCCACAACTCCATTTTGTAGAGGAGTTCTTGGAGCTGAAAAATTGTGATTAATGTCGTACTCTTCACAAAAGGTTTTGAATTTCTCATTTTGAAATTCACCACCATGATCACTTCTCAAATATTTGATTTTCAAATCTTTTTGTCATTTTGAATTAATTTGGCTAGTTTACAAAAAGCTTTGAAAGCATTGTTTTTTAAGGATAAAAACAAAGTCCATGTAAATCTAGAATAGTCATCCACAATTACTAAGGCATTATACTTTCCTTCTATGCTCATAGTTCTAGAAGGACCAAACAAATGCAAGAGTTCAAGCGGTCTAGAGGTTGAAATCATGTTTTTTAGATTTAGAAGAAACTCTAGATTGGTTGTCCTTTTGAAATGCATCACACAAGCCATCCTTCATAAACTTAAGCTTAAGAAGCCCTTAACTAGCTCTTTAAAGATGAGTTTGTTTAAACGATTCATATGAATGTGAGCTACCCTTCTATGCCATAGCTAAGAAATAACATCATTTCTAGTTAAACATGTCAAATATGATGATGAGACACAATCAAGATTGAGCATGTAGGTATTACCTGTCCATTTGCCAACAAACTCAATTTGATTAGTAATTGAGACGGAAATAGTGAGACAATCTTTATTAAAAGCAATTTTATAACCTTTGTCACACAATTGGTTAATGCTTAGAAGGTTATGCTTCAATTCATCCACAAACAAAACATTCTCTATCAAGGTAGTTAATGAGTTTCCAATATTACCTATATCAAGAATTTTGCCTTTGTTATTGTCCCCATAGATTATATATCTTCCCTTTTTTGCTTTCAATGAGACAAATTTGCTCTTTTCTCCAATAATATGCCTTGAACAACCACTGTCCAAATACCACATAAGCTCCTTGGCTTCAAGGCATGCCTACAAAACAATTTAGAGAGTCTATTGAGGTACCCAAGTGAATTTGGGTTCTTTTTGGTTAGTAACCTTTGTTGTTCCTTTGGGAACCCATCTATACTTCCCATTAGGAACTCCATATCTCCTAATCACACAATTTTTAGATGAATGACCTTTATGCATACAATATTAGATTCTCGCTTTTGGAGCCTTCTACTCTTTCTTCATCACTTTTATCATTAGATGGTATGGAGGATTTTAGTGTTAAGCTTCTACTTTTCTTCTCTTTAGCTTCCTCTTCTGCCATCCTAGTCATATCCATTTCATATTCTCTTAATTTCCCAAACAACTTAGCATATGTAATGGAGGTAAGATCTTTGGACTTAGAGATTGTCGTGACCTTTGGTTGCCATGTTCTATTGAGGGACTTTAGTATCTTTACATTAAGCTCTTCTTCCTCAAACACTTTTCCAAGGTCCTTAATATGATTCACTATATGAGTAAACTTCTTTTGAGCATCTCCAATTATTTCTCCTTGTTGCATCTAGAAAGTCTCATACTCTTGAATTAGAGAATTTTTCCTTGGGTTGCGACCTGTAAGAATCACGAACAAGCGAAGCCTGAGTGCGAGATTGTGTTGTGAGAAAATTGTGAGTAAGTGAAGCATGAGTGCAAGGTTATAACATGAGAGAATCCCTCTAGTGAGTGAACAAGAAAAGAATTTTAGAATTCTCACATTTTAGAAAGAAATAAGAATTCCATAGCTGTAGTTGTGTACAATTCTTTTTTTAAAATTCCAAAATTTTAAATTCTAGTTAATAATACATACAAATGGTCAATTTTAAATTAAAGAATTTTAAACCCCTTTTAAAATTACTTTCCTAAATTCAAATCTCATGTCCAGACACATTATAAGGACAAATTAATCATTAAAGAAAGAAAATTTTATAAGCTACTTTATCTTCCTTCTAAATTTTTAGTATTGTAGGAGAGAAAAATAGAAGTGGATAAATATTGACACTCCCATTAATCATCAAATTTCTTAAATAAATGAGATAACATTTAAGAAAAAGTCTCCCTTCTTATTCACTCATCTCCATTTTCCTTAAACTAACAATTGATAAAGAAATAATTGCTTTCTTTAAATGAATCACCAAGTTAATCTTTTAAAATTACTCAAATCATAACACTAGTCCACCTAAATTTTGTTCATCAAATTTATTATTAAAGATCTAAAGTGTTATCATATTAGTTTTCTAAAAATTGTCATAATATTAGTCACTCAAATATCACCATATTTATTCTTGTAGAAAAATAAAACGATGATATAATATTTGTTGTGAATATTAATGAATTTAGTTTTGAAAATATAATTTGATTATAAAATCTTTAAAAATTAATATAATAGCAATCTAAACATTTGATATTAACATGGGGATAATTTGACAAAACCTTAATATTCACGTATTCAACGTAAATAATTTGAATCTCCATCTTTGCATTATCTTAAGTTGTTACTATATCGGATAGGTATTCGACTGGGTCAAGAATCCCATAACTGACTCTATCAAATAGGTATCCGATCTTAGATTACCCCCAACAGGTCCCACAAACAGGTGATTAGAGCCAATTAAGAGAGGGAGGTTAATTAAGAGAAAAAGGGAGGTTGAGGCCTCGTAACCCTAATTAAGAAAGAATTACCTAGATGGTAATCCAAGCAGAAGGCCCACCATCCAAGACCCGTAAACATTTGTATATATAGGGGAAAACCCCCAGGAAATGACCACTATTAGTGGAATGCACATTTGTTATCCGCATTTACTGTCCTAGGCTGAACCCTTACTTGAGCGTCGAAGTACCTTTGCAGGTACCTCTCCCTTTTTGGATTGTACCACTCAAACAAAGCAAGGAAGGAAGAGGAGAACCAAAGACCTTTTGGCACAAGAAGTAGTATTCGATCATATTGTGACAAGAACATTTTGGTGCCCACCATGGGGCCATGAAATATAGTCTCTAGTCCCAAGAATTATGACAATTATATGAATTGGAACAAACACAACAGCAATAGAATAACTGGGGAATCGGCAACATGAAGAAACACATGTGGAGGACCAGACAGACTTATCCTTAATGGCTAGGAGGTTTCAAGTGCAAGTGTTAGATATATGTCGACACCACACCAAAGAAGTCAAGGCCTTCAACAGGATAATGCATAACTACAAGAGGGTAACCAATCCTGGGCACCTAAAAATAAAACACTCGTTGGAGCAAGGTAGAGTCAAAGGCCTTTGAGTTGCCAAAGGCAACCAATGTTAGTGTTTGACAAGACACATACCCAATCCGTAAACACTTTGGGGAAGCAGCTACAGCAAATCAAGAATCCTTTTGTCCTCAACATCATGGAGGCCACCCTCCCTTCCAACTAGAAGAACTTGACTATCAAGAAGTACGATGTCACTAGCGACCTAGATGAGCACCATGATGTTTACATGACGGAAAATAAATTAGTTCATACATATATTCAAATCTGTGATTTACATCCCTAAATAAAAAAGAACTACGAAAGTAGCTACGGAGGAGTTGATTAACAAAACAAAACCCTCTCCCCAAAATAATCCCGTGGAAGCAATGACTTCCAAGATTATTTTGATGATGCCAAAGAATCAAGAGTTAATCAAGTTTCAAAGAATCAAGATTCAAGAATAATCAAGTCTCAAGATTCAATCAAGTTTCAAGAATCAAGATTCAAGACTCAAGACTCAAAATTCAAGAATCAAGAGAAGACTCAATCAAGATAAGTGTCATACCCTAATTTCGTCTGGGGACCATCTGTTTGTTGGGATGCGACCCTCGGTTGACCACTTCGAGGTACTCGGCACCCATCGTTAGGCGATCCGTGAAGTTCCGTGACATGTCAGAAGTCAAAAGGAAGTGTTAATGCACAATCTGTAAAATTCTGTAACATTCCAGAAGCCAAAGAAGGGATGATTGCGTAATCCGTAAGGTTTTGTGACATTACGGAAAGAAAACAAGTATCGTTACGGAATTCGTAAAGTTTCATAACATTATCGAAAAAGAATCAGCAAAAAAAGACAGGGGTGTATTTAGTAAACAAGGGGATGCAAATAGCCACCAGGCCCACTTGGGCCTTCTAGGAAGTTCTCCAGAAGGCGGTGCCTTCTGGAGGAAGCAACCTAGCTCGCCTGGGCGAGCTGGGTGGCAAGGTCCTCCCTCATTTTCCTATAAATAGGGGGAGGAGGGAAGAACAAAAATGTTCAACCCTCCTGGTATCTGAGAATCACTTAAAATTAGTGAGAAAAATTGTTTTCGTGAAGAAAATCCAAGTTGAAGCGCTTCCGTAACGCTTTCGAGACGTTTCCGTGAGTAATTTCACGATGATTTTCAACCGTTCTTCGTTCGTTCTTCGTCGTTATTCGGTCTTCAACCGGTAGGTTCCCGAAATCGAACTTTTCAATTCATTCTATGTACCCTTAGTGGTCCCCACTTGTTTCGCGTGCTTTTATTTTCATTTCATTTACTTTCCGTATCCCCTTTTGACGTGCTTTAGTCATTTATTTAAGTCATTTTCTCACCTAATCAAAAAATAAAATAAATTTCCACCGATCGTTCGTATTGTAACATCTTTTAATTTCTGTTAAAATGAAATCCGACTGTTCGGTCATGCCGTAACCACGTTTAAAACCAAAAAGAGGCAAAATAATAATATAATAATAAAAAAATATCTTTATTAAAATAATAAAAAAAATCAATCGGACGTTTTTCTTTGGGATTTTTCTTTCTTAATCGAATTGACTAATAACTAAAGTGAAACTAAGGCTAAAATCAATTCATAAATCAAGCTTTTTTCATCACCTAAAAAAGTCATTCTTAAGGTCCAACGCCTTGAAATGGTCTTTTCCGCTTTTATTGGTTAAACGTAGATTTCTAAAAAGGGCCTAAAGTCAACATGTAGCTTTACTACGTCTTTTAAAAAAATAAGAGATCATTAATGGTCCAATGCCTTAATGTTTTCTCTCCTTTCAAAAAGAACCGAAAGATTATTTAATGGTTCAACGCCTTAAATGACCTTTCAATCAAAATATATCTTGCAAAAAAGGATAAAAACAACTTAACCAACGCTTAGTTCTCAAAGAACTACGTAGGTCTGATTTCCTTATCACAATTGAGGAATACGTAGGAGCAAGGGAAACACCATCGTCGACCACAAAAAGATAAAAAATATAAAAGGTGCATAAAAGACATAAGAACGTAAAAAAGGGAAAATAACATAAAATTGAAGTCATATTTGCACATTTGATTAAAGGCTGCCGTCTCTTGCGACGGACGTGTGGAGTGCTAATACCTTCCCGTGCGTAAATACAACTCCCGAACCTTTCACTTAAAGTTCATAGACCACGTCTTTTCCAGTTTTTCCGACGTTTTCCTCAAATAAACGTTGGTAGCGACTCCGCGCGTATTCCTTTCTTGGAAGACGCACCTGCGAGTCACGCATCGCCCTCCCGCTGAAGGGTAAGTTGCGACAGTTGGTGACTCCACTAGGGACTGTTTTTAGAGAGTTAGGCCATTTAATCTTGTGCAATGTTTTATCATGACTTTCTCCTTTGTTGGTTTCCCTTTATTTTTCTAATGTTCTTGTATATATAACTCTTTGATGCTTTTAGTGTGTTTTAAAATGTATGCATGAGGTAAATATTTATTCATTTGATGCACACAAACACCAGCACTATTTGCACACACGGTGAGTTGAAAAAAGGGCCCTATACCCGGGTTCGTGGGAACATAAGGAGTGGAGGTGAATCTGTGATCATGTTAGGCCTCCGACTTGCTTGATTACAGTGAACCCTCATCTAGAGTTTTTCTCTTTGATAACATATTGTTGCTAGTAGTCCCTACTGCTGCAATATGGTCTTCGAAGGGGATGCTACCTCTAGAGACCATCAAGAGAGATATGACAACCTTGGGAATTATCACTAAAAGTCCTTTTAGCTGCCTCCCATGTAGGTCCCTTAAATAGGGGCACGGAGCAAACACGCTACGTGCCATTTGTCACACTGCCATGCATAAGTTTCATGTACCCTTTTGCTTATATTTTTTTGTGAATATTGTCGTACTATGTACATCCATGTATTGTGCCTTTCGCATATGCATCATGCACGGGTTCTGTCTTGATCCCCTCTCTTTGGCAAACCAACGGAGGGTCTGTGTCACCTTCTTAAATACATACGTCGGGCACTATGCTACCTCAAGATGTTGCATCTAAAAAGGAGACAATTTCCTGGGCTCCCGTATTCATAAGTTGCTTATGTATCATATGCATTTCTTCATGCATTCATCCATTCCACCCATGATGGATGTCGAAGTTTTGATTCGCACTAGATTTTGTTTCACTTTAGTAAAACATGGGATTAAGTCAAACACCTTCGCTTAAAAATAGGTTCTATCAAGTCAAGGTCAAGAGCCTAGGAATCACCAGTCTAAAAGAGTTAGGGCAGTTGATGGGGCAGCTCCAGCGGCAAGCTTTTCGCAAAGCTTACGGTAAAATCTGGGTCCTAGCCATGGTAGAAGTCTCCACAGAAGCCATTGCCTCCCTCGCCCAGTATTATCATTAGTCGTTGAGGTGCTTCACCTTTGGGGACTTCCAGCTATCACCCATGGTGGAAGAATTTGAAGAGATCCTAGGATGTCCTCTAGGGGGAAGGAGACCATACCTCTTCTCAGGGTTCTATCCCTCATTAGCTAGAATTTCTAAGATAGTCCAAATCTCGGCGCAGGAATTAGACCACAGAAAGCAAGTCAAAAATGGGGTGGTTGGAATACCGAGAAAATGTTTGGAGGCAAAAGCAAGAATCTTGGTAGGTAGAGGCGAATGGGCCCCGTTCATAGACATTCTCGCACTGTTGATCTTCGGAGGAGTCCTCTTTCCAAATGTGGATGGGTTGGTGGATCTAGCAGCGATCGACGCTTTTCTCGCCTATCATGACCACAAGGAAAACTCAATTGTCGCTATGCTAGCCGACCTATATGACACCTTCAACCGAAGATGTGAGAAGAGCAGTACGAGGATTGTTTGCTGTACTCTAGCTCTTTATATATGGTTGGTTTCACACCTTTTTCGCCAAGAGGTGAGACATGCTTGCCCGCTAGAAAGCCACCGTTCATGCACAGAGAAAGGAGGGGCAAATTGGGACCGACTCTTAGCAAACAAAGAAGGAGCGTCTGCCAACTGGTTCCCTTGATGGAAAGAAGGAAGAACCGGGGTTCTTATTTCATGCGGAGGATTCCCAAATGTTCCCTTGATGGGGACAAGGGGTTGCATCAGTTACAATCCCGTTCTTGCTATAAGGCAACTTGGCTACCCTATGAGAGGGGCACCACTAGAGGAAGAGCTCGCGCCTGTCATTTCACGAGGTTTCAATAAGACCAACGTGGAGACACTTCAGAAGGTCCGCAAGGCATGGGAGGTAGTGCAAAAGAAGGACAAAGAACTCAGGGGCAGTAACAATGGGCCCATCGATGGCTACCGTAAGTGGTTGAAAGCCCACGTGCAAGGTTTGGATTGGCTCCTGAGTTTGAGAACCGCTGAAAGGGAGGAAGTTGAGGCACCAAAGGAAGACGAAGAGGTGCAGGCCCTTAGGGCAGAACTCGAGCAAGCCCAAACAGTCAAAGAAAGGTTCAAATCAGCAGATCTGAAAATCCGAAAGGAGAATGCCGAACTGAGAGATATAAATATAGCAACCACCAAAGCCTTGGAACAAGAGACCAAGAGGGCTCGCAGGGAAGAGCACGGCCAGAACAAGTTCCGAGGGGCTCTGTGGGTCAGCAACAACGAGCTTAAGCTCTAGAGAGAGGAAAGGGACCAATCACGAGTAGACAGTTTGATCTTGAAAGATGAGTTGAAGGTTTGCTCAAGGTCCAAAAGAAACCTGTCTCAGCGGTTATGCGAGACAGAGACCAATATGTTAGCTATCGTCAGCAAATACTAAGAAGAGCTAAATCTAGCCACGACCCACAAGCATAAAGTGGCGGACGAGTATGCCCGAGTGTACGCGAAAAAGGAGGCTAGAGGAAGGGTGATCGACTCGTTACATCAAGAGGCAACAATGTGGATGAACCGATTTGCTCTTACCTTGAACGGGAGTCAAGAACTTCCCCGATTGCTAGCCAAGGCCAAAGCGATGGCGGACACCTACTCCGCCCCTGAGGAGATCCACGAACTTCTCGGCTATTGTCAGCATATGATAGATTTAATGGCCCATATAATTAGAAACTATTAGGAAGCTTGTATTGTCACTCAGATCTTGACTAGTTATAACTTTCTGAATAAAATGAGTTTATCCCATATTTTTACTCCAAAGTCAGTGCGAATCAAATCACTCCCGCATTTTTTCTCTAGCATGCATTCATTTTTTTACCTACTCCTCACGTTTGGTTTTTTTAGGAAAAACACCATAACTAAACGTGCCCCAAGGCATCCCTATCGCACCAGATCCAAATCTAGAACGATGGGTGATCAAAAGGAGACACAGGAACAGATGAAAGTCGACATGTTGGCTTTGAAAGAGTAAATGGCTTCCATGATGGAGGCCATGTTAGGAATGAGACAACTCATGGAGAAAAATGTGGCCACCGCTGCCGCTGTTAGTTCAGTTGCCGAAGCAGACCCAACTCTCCTAGCTACCGCGCACCATCCTCCCCCAAACGCGATAGGACGAGAAAGGAACACACTGGGGCATAGCAGCAACCCCCATTTAGGATACAACCGGGTGGCTTACCCTTATGGATTACCACCTAATTACACGCTGCCAGTCATGCATGATGACGAGGGTCACGTCCTTTCCCCCATCCTTGAAGGGGAGCCTCCTCGACAGCCCGACGAGGTCCACGAAGATCATCGAGAGTATGCCCAAGGGGATGTCGATTTCTACCCCCCGATCCCTGTCGAGGGGCCGGCACCCAACACATTGCCTCAGCACAACCTCATTGCACAACCAATATTCTTGTCCACAGAAGGACCACCCCCAGCGGCCGAATAAAGAAGGAAACTCGATCTCCTCGAGGAGAGATTGAGAGCTATTGAAGGCTTTGGTGACTATCCGTTCGCGGACATGACAGATCTTTGCTTGGTACCGGATGTCGTCATCCCCCCAAAATTCAAGGTACCTGATTTCAACAAGTATAAAGGGACGACTTGTCCTAAGAACCATCTCAAGATGTATTGTCACAAGATGGGGGCGCACTCTAGGGATGAAAAGTTGTTAATGCACTTTTTCCAAGATAGCTTGGCTGGAGCCGCGATTATTTGGTACACTAATCTGGAAGCTTCCCACATCCGTACTTGGAAGGAGCTGATTACTGCCTTCCTGAGGCAATATCAATATAATTCCGATATGGCTCCCGATCGCACTCAGCTACAGAACATGGTTAAGAAGGAAAGTGAGACCTTTAAAGAGTACGCACAATGGTGGAGAGACCCGGCAGCACAAGTGGCCCCTCCCATGGTCAAAAGGGAGATGATTACCATGATGGTAGACACCTTGCTAGTGTTTTACTATGAGAAGTTGGTAGGCTACATGCCTTCCAGCTTCGTGGACTTGGTATTCGCCGAGGAAAGAATCTAAGTAGGGTTAAAAAGAGGGAAGTTCGATTACGTCTCCTCCACAGGTGCCAAT
This sequence comes from Glycine soja, assembly GCF_004193775.1. Classification (NCBI taxonomy): domain Eukaryota; kingdom Viridiplantae; phylum Streptophyta; class Magnoliopsida; order Fabales; family Fabaceae; genus Glycine; species Glycine soja. The sequence continues at coordinate 29,145,396 of NC_041015.1, read as the reverse complement.
GCTAGGAGAATCGGAGCAACTGGGGCAAAAAGGAAGGAAGGAGATACCCATGCCGTCACTTCGGCGCCCGCATGGGTCAAGCCCCCGCAGACCTCACATGGTACCCATCAGTACGCGCAACATCATCCGAGCTTTTCAGCTCGAGCCGAGAACTCCTTCAATTCAGCACCCGTATAGCCTAGAGCGCCTGCCCCAATCCAGAGGGAGGCCCCCCAAGCTCCGGCTCCAACCACGACTCGCCCGGCTGGCAATGCCCACTTTGGTGTCGGTTCCAACGCGATGAGGAACTTTCCCCCGAAGCCAATTCCAGAATTCACCCCGATCCCAATGATGTACAAAGACCTCTTGCCGTCCCTCATCGCCAACCAAATGGCCGTAATAACTCCCGGGAAGATCTACCAACATCCTTTCCCAAAGTGGTATGATCCTGACGCAACTTGCACGTACCAAGGGAAAACCCCGGGCCACTCCACCGAAAAATGCCTGGCCCTTAAATACAAGGTCCAACATTTGATAGACGCCTGATGGCTGACGTTTCAAGAGGATCGGCCTAACTTGAAAACAAACCCGCTCGCCAATCATGGAAGGGGAGCAGTTAATGCCATTGAGTCGGATAAACCGCGTAGGTCTAAGCCTTTAAAGGATGTGACAACCCCCAGGAGGTTTATCTACGAGGTCCTACAAAATGGGGGCATAATTCCCCACGGTGGGCATGAAGAGGATTCTTGTTTGTTGTATCCCGGCGAGCTACATAACATGGAAACATGTTTAGCAGTGGAGGAATTGTTGCAACAGATGATAGATCAAGGTTGACTGGAAGTCGACGATGAGGGGAGGGAATAACAACATATATGTATGCAGTTCGCAGATGAGAGAAGTTTTGGAAGGCCTAAACCTTTGGTGGTATATTTCACCAAGGACGCAGCTCCACAAAAGCCCTGATACACCTCGGTAGTTAAACCTGTTCCTTTCCAAACCGAAGCAGTCACGTAGTCCCGTGGAGGTATGCACCTCCAAGTGAAAGGAAAGAAGAGGCCACCGACATCAGCTCGTTGTCAGCCAAGGTGACCAATATCACGGGGTTGAGCGGCGTGACCCGCAGCGGTCACGTGTTTGCACCCCCGACCTGCCGACTCAACCCGCAAACGTTAAGGGGAAGGCAAAGGTGGTGGAAGAACAAAATGACAAAACGACCCTCACTCCGAATGAGGATATTCTGGTAAAAGGTCTTCCGGAGAAAAGGGATGGCTGTGGCAAGAAGGAAGTGTCACTAGAGGAAGCAAGCGAGTTTCTCCGCATTATTCAGTAGAGCGAGTTCAAGGTTATTAAGCAGCTCAACAAAACCCCGGCCAGGGTCTCTCTTTTAGAACTACTCATGAGCTCTGAGCCTCATCGGGCTTTGCTAGTAAAGGTCTTGAACGAAGCTCATGTGGCCCAAGATATCTCTGTAGATGGCTTTGGGGGACTCGTCAATAATATCACCGCCAACAACTATCTCGCCTTCGCCGAAGAAGAAATCTCTGCCGAGGGGAGAGGGCATAACAGGGCTCTGCATGTATCAGTCAAATGCATGGACCACGTCGCGGCCAAGGTGCTCATCGATAACGGTTCCAGTTTAAACATAATGCCCAAAAGCACGTTGGAGAAATTACCGTTTAATGTTTCCCATCTAAAGCTAAGTTCCATGGTGGTCCGTGCCTTCGACGGCACCCGCCGAGAGGTTAGGGGAGAGATCGACCTCCCTGTACAGATAGGCCCCCATACCTGTCAGGTCACCTTTCAAATAATGGATATTAACCCCGCTTACAGCTGCCTTTTGGGGCGCCCGTGGATCCACTCGGTGGGATTCGTTCCCTCTACACTCCACCAAAAATTGAAATTCATAGTAGAGGGGCATTTGGTTATCGTATCGAGTGAGGAAGACATCTTGGTGAGTTGCCCGTCCTCTATACCATATGTGGAAGCCGCTGAGGAGTCATTAGAAACAGCCTTCCAGTCTTTTGAGGTGGTAAGCATTGCCTTTGTAGATTCCTTCTCTAGGCAACCTTGCCTGTCCGATACGGCAGTAATGGTGGCCCGAGTGATGTTGGGGAATGGTTACGAGCCCGGAATGGGTTTAGGCAAGGACAACGGCGGCAGAACCAACTTGATAAGCGCCAGAGGAAACCGTGGGAAGTTTAGGTTAGGCTATAAACCCACACAAGCGGACATAAGGAAAAGTGTTGCAGGAAGGAAGAGCGGAGGTCAAGGCTCACGATTAAGACAAGAAGTCAAAGGGGGCCCGCCCTGCCACATAAGTAGGAGCTTTATAAGCGCGGGTCTAGGGCACAAAGGCCAAGTCATTGCGATATGCGAAGATGATTCTCCGAGTGGGTCGGATTTGGTACGACCATGCCCTCTTGGTTTCCGACTAGGAAATTGGCGAGTGGAGGAGCGCCCGGACATTTACGCGACAATCATAATGTAACCCTTTGTGGCTTTTAAACTCTACGGTTGGGCCTAGGATTTAGAGTTTCTTTTTGTTAAGGCTTTATGACTTTTGTTCCTGAATTTATAATACAAAGATCTTTTTACATCTGTTCCAACGTCTCTACCCATTCTCATCTATTTGCATGTTTATTTCTTTACGTTTAAAACGCCAGATCCGACGACGAGTCCCTCGAAGGTACTAATACCTGGGACCCGACCATCGATTTTGAGCAAGAAATGGATCAGACGGAGGATGAAGAGAACGAAGATGTAGGACTTCCCCCAGAGTTGGAAAAGATAGTCGCCCATGAGGACCAAGAAATGGGGCCTCATTAAGAAGAGACAGAACTAGTGGACTTAGGAACCGACGGTGGGAAAAAGGAAGTAAAGATAGGCACGGGTATAACCGCACCCATCCGTGAAGAATTAATAGCCCTGCTAAAAGACTACCAAGACATCTTTGCTTGGTCGTACCAAGATATGCCCGGTTTGAGTTTTGACATTGTACAGCACCGATTACCTCTAAATCCCGAGTGTTCCTCAGTGAAACAAAAGCTGAGGAGGATGAAGCCCGAGACATCCTTGAAAATAAAAGAAGAGGTAAAGAAACAATTTGACGCTGGTTTTTGGCTGTCGCTCGGTACCCAGAATGGGTTGCCAATATTGTACCAGTGCCTAAGAAGGATGAGAAGGTGCGAATGTGTGTGGATTATCGGGACCTGAATCGAGCCAGTCCCAAAGACAATTTTCCTCTGCCGCACATCGATATCCTCATGGATAATACAACCAATTTCGCTTTGTTTTCCTTCATGGATGGGTTCTCCGGTTACAATCAGATAAAAATGGCGCCGGAGGATATGGAAAAGACTACCTTCGTCACCCTGTGGGGAACATTCTGTTATAAGGTGATGTCCTTTGGACTCAAGAAAGCCGGGGCAACTTATCAACGGGCTATGGTTGCTTTGTTCCATGATATGATGCACCGAGAAATCGAAGTCTATGTGGACGACATAATTGGCAAGTCTAAGACCAAGGAGGAACACCTTGTCAACCTGCAGAAGTTGTTTGAAAGGCTTAGGAAGTATCAATTGAGGTTAAACCCCGCTAAGTGCACCTTTGGGGTCAAATCAGGGAAATTGCTAGGTTTCATCGTGAGCTAGAAAGGGATAGAGATGGACCCCGAAAAGGTGAAGGTCATCCTTGAGATGCTGGAACCCCATACCAAGAGGCAGGTCCGAGGTTTCCTGGGACGTTTGAATTATATTGCCATATTCATATCACAGCTCACCTCTATTTGTGAGCCGTTGTTTAAACTCTTACGCAAAAACCAATCCGTCCGCTGGAATGAGGATTGTCAAGAGGCATTTGGAAGGATCAAACAGTGTCTCATGAACCCTCCTGTGCTTATGCCACCGGTACCCGGAAGGCCTCTCATCTTGTATATGACGATTTTGGACGAGTCGATGGGATGTATGCTGGGGCAACATGACGAGTTCGGGAAGAGAGAGCGCGCTGTCTACTACTTGAGTAAGAAGTTCACGACCTGTGAGATGAATTACTCCCTGCTCGAAAGAACGTGTTGTGCTTTAGTCTGGGCATCCCACCGTCTAAGACAATACATGCTGAGTCATACCACCTGGTTGATATCCAAGATGGACCCGGTTAAGTACACCTTTGAAAAGCCTGCTCTCACAGGACTGATCGCCCGGTGGCAAGTCTTGCTATCCGAGCTTGATATAGTTTACGTCACCCAAAAGGCGATAAAAGGAAGCACCTTGGCAGATTATTTGGCTCAGTAGCCTCTCAACGACAATCAGCCCATGCATCCCGAATTCCCAGATGAGGACATCATGGCCTTGTTTGAGGAAAAACTAGACGAGGACCGGGACAAGTGGACCGTGTGGTTTGATGGAGTGCCAAACGTTCTAGGCCATGGCATTGGAGTAGTATTGGTCTCTCCAGACAATCAATGTATACCTTTCACGACCAGGCTGGGGTTTGACTGCACCAACAATATGGTTGAGTATGAAGCGTGTGCCCTGGCCGTCCAGGCGGCAATTGACTCTAATGTCAAACTGCTAAAAGTATACAGGGACTCAGCGCTGGTGATTCACCAGCTGAGAGGGGAATGGGAAACTAGGGACCCCAAGCTGATACCCTACAAAGCCTATATCAAGGAGTTGGCTAATTCCTTTGATGAGATCTCCTTCCATCACGTTCCCCGGGAGGAAAATCAAATGGTGGACGCGGTTGCTACTTTGGCGTCCATGTTCCAGCTAACACCGCACGGGGACCTACCATACATTGAGTTCTGGTGTCGTGGCAAACCCGTGCATTGTTGTCAGGTGGAAGAGGAACGAGACGGTAAGCATTGGTATTTCGATATCAAGCGATACGTTGAAAGAAAAGAGTACCCACCGGAGGCTTCCGACAACGATAAAAGGACATTGAGGAGATTGGCGGCCGGTTTCTTGATAAGCGGGAGCATACTATATAAAAGAAACCATGACATGACTCTCCTGTGATGTGTGGATGCCAAAGAGGCGAACCACATGATCGAGGAAGTCCACGAGGGTTCGTTTGGAACGCACGCCAATGGGCATGCTATGGCCAGGTAGATCTTGAGAGCAGGTTATTACTGGCTCACCATGGAAAGTGATTGTTACATCCATGTAAGGAAATGCCATAAATGTCAAGCGTTTGCGAACAATGTCAATGCTTCGCCACATCCCTTGAATGTCATGTCCGCCCCTTGGCCTTTTTCCATGTGGGGGATAGACGTCATAGGGGCCATCGAACCCAAGGCTTCGAATGGTCATCGCTTCATTCTCGTGGCAATAGATTATTTCACCAAATGGGTCGAAGTGGTTTCCTACACCAATGTCACGAGGGGTGTATGGTCAGATTCATAAAGAGGGAGCTAATTTGTCGATATGGACTCCCTAGGAAGATCATTACTGACAATGGCACCAATCTGAATAACAAAATGATGCAGGAAATGTGCGCAGATTTCAAAATTCAACATCACAATTCCACGCCCTACCGACCAAAGATGAACGGAGCCGTGGAAGCAGCCAACAAGAATATTAAGAAAATTATTCAGAAGATGACAGTGTCATACAAAGATTGGCATGAGATGTTGCCTTTTGCCCTGCATGGATACCGAACTTCGATACGAACTTCTATTGGGGCAACACCGTATTCCTTGGTTTATGGAACGGAAGCGGTACTCCCATTTGAAGTAGAGGTCCCTTCCCAGAGGATACTAGCAGAATCAGGCTTAGAAGAATCGGAGTGGGCTCAAACACGCTATGACCAACTCAATATTATTGAAGGTAAGCGCTTGACGGCCATGAGCCTTGGGCGCCTGTATCAACAAAGAATGAAGAACGCGTTCGACAAGAAGGTGCGCTTGCGCAAGTTCCATGAGGGGGACCTTGTGCTGAAAAAGATGTCCCACACTGTTAAAGATAATCGAGGGAAGTGGGCCCCGAACTATGAAGGACCTTTCATTGTGAAAAGGGCTTTTTCCGGAGGGGCCCTGGTGCTTACCAACATGGATGGCGAGGAGCTATCTTTACCCGTGAACTCTGATGTTGTCAAGCGATACTATGCTTAGAATCTGGGGCAATTGAGGATATTACTGCATGTTCTTTTATTTTTATGTGTTCTTCTTGGTTTCCCCCAGGGATTCCCGTCTGCTGTAAATTTCTCGTCACAGTCTTTTAAAAGAAGAGAACATGAATTTGAAGCTTCAATCCTCACTTTGTGCTTTAAACCATGTGCAGTTTGTGATAACTTGAGCCTTTTTGCTCAGTCCATGGGATGCCCCAAGCGCTTAATTAAAACTGAACCTGACCAGCTTTTACTAAAAAGATTGTTGCATTTGAAAACACTCATGCATACACATACGCATGCATATTTTGTGATGACAGTGGCAGAATCGTCTTAGGCAGTGGTCAGATGCCGGGACGAAGCTGAAGGCAGAAACCAATCAAGGTAAAACGGTAACGCGGCCACAGTTTTGTTGCGCGATGTCGTTTCCTACTTTCAGGTACTTAGGGATGTACGCAAGTAGAGGCTAGGGTCACGACCGATAGATCGTCGTCCCTTGCCCAGCTCTGGACAAATGGAAAGCGCCATTGGGAGGCAGCCTAGTATCCTTTAAATTCCCATTAATTATTACTATTGTGTCTTTAAAGTAAATATTGGATGCCTAATCTATCTTGAGTGGGTTCGAGTAAGCGAACGCCAACCCGTAGAGAGCCATACTTATGTCTTCCCTAAAAAAAAGTACAGGTTAGCTCGCCTGGGCGAGCTGAGCTCGCCTGGGCGAGCACCCCTGCACCTGGAAATATAAAAAACGAGGGAGGGGGAGTTTTTCTCCACCCAAAACTATCCCCCCTCACTCAAAAAATGCCAACACCATGGGAATTATAGATTTCCACCCCTAGGCCACCATTTTTGCACTTTTGCTTCCATTCTTAGTGTTGCTACTCACTCCATCAAGTAAGTATCTCATTCTTGGGCTTTCTAGCTTTCCATTGGTGTATCTTAGTCTTCTTTTAGTACTTTAAATTGTGTGAATGTGCCCAAATCTATGGAGCAATTTTGGCTTTGTTTTATGCTTGTTGGTTTGAATTAGGGGGTTGTAAGGGATGGCCCTAGGCATATGGTGCATTCTGAAGCAATGGGGCATGCCACATTGCCCCCATTCTCTTGCTATTCATGCCCAAACATGCACCCACCAAGTGTTCGGTGAAATGCCTCAATGGCATTTGCGCATGATCTTGTGAAACTTAGCTTATGGAACAAATTATGCACATATGGCTGCCATTGTGAGTGTGTGGGCAGTTTTGTAGAAGCTAGACTAAAGTGCCAAAAGCATGACTTATGCCTAGGAATCTAAGTTTTTGGTTTTGAATGTAAAAGATGCATGAATATTAGAACATGTTTGTGAGGTTTTTGACTAGAATTTGAATTTGTTGCCTCATGAGGAATACCTTGCACCTAGGTAGCATGAAAAATACCTTTCAATAGTATGTATATATGTTGAATATATAGCATGAAAATGCCTTGCAAAGTGTGTGAATATATAGCATGAAAATGCCTTGCAAAGTGTGTGAATATATAGCAAAAAATGCCTTTCAAAATTTGTATATGTTGGATAGGTAGCGTAAAAATGCCTTTCAAAATATGTATATTTGTGAGTAGGTAGCCTTTCAAAAGAAATGTGCAGGTATGTGGGATGTAGCATGGAAATGCTTATAAAAAACATACGTGGATATGGGTCATAAAATGCCTTTCACCAAAAATTTTAATTATGTGTGTGTGGGTAAAAATGCATGTATATAGGTATGTGTCATAAAATAGCACGTGCCCCAATACGATTGTTTTGTAAAGTGCATGTTGACACTCGCACCATATAAGTATTGTTTGGCTCTTGTTTGTAATGATTGGTATTTCCTTGTAAACTAACTTTCCAAATGTTTGTCCTCGCAGGAAATGGCTCCGAAAAAGCTTTCCACGAAGAGATCTAGGAGGGACGCCGCGGCTGAAGGGACCAGTGCCGCCCCCGAGTTTGATAGCCACCATTTCAGGAGCGCTGAGCACCAGCAGCGCTTTGAGGCCATCAAAGGATGGTCATTCCATAGAGAGAGACACGTCCAACTCAGGGATGATGAGTACACAGATTTTCAGGAGGAGATAGCTTGCCGACATTGGACGTCGCTGGTGACTCCCATGGCTAAGTTTGACCCTGATATAGTGCTGGAGTTTTATGCTAATGCTTGGCCCACAGAAGAGGGAGTGCGAGACATGCGGTCATGGGTGAGGGGTCAGTGGATTCCCTTTGACGCAGATGCCCTCAACCAGTTCCTGGGTGACCCGCTAGTGTTGGAGGAAGGCCAGGAGTGCGAGTTCGGTCAGATGAGGAATAGGGCCGATGGGTTCGACGAGGAGGCCATTGCCCAGTTGTTGTGCACCCCGGGGCAGGATTTCGCCCGGACCGTTGCAGGGAGGCGGGTGCGGATCATGCGCACCAGCATGACCACCTTGACCCAGATATGGATGACATTGTTGCTCAGCAATGTCTTGCCTAGTGATCATAATTCCGACCTTCCTCTGCCGAAGTGTTAGTTGGTGTATGCCATCCTGACATGGATGAACGTCCATGTGGCTCAGTTGATTGCTTACGCCATCTATTTATTTACAGGTATGCCACCCACCAGGCACCCTCTAGACCCAGATAAGTCTAATAGGGCCCTGGGGTTTCCGGTATTGATCACAGGCCTTTGCCAGTCATTTGGGGTTCCCGTCACTCCTAGTAAGGTGATCCGACCACCGATCACCCGGGCCTTCATTGAGAAGTATTACATGCCTAGGCAGGCGCAGAGTGATGCACCTCAGGCCGCAAACGCACCGCCACCACCTCATCAGGCTGATCCCGTTGGGTCATTAGGCATGGAGCGGTATCTACAGCACTTGGTTCGCCAGCAGGCGGCCAACCACTGGGGGCAGGTGCAGATACATGAGTGTCTCTACCAGCTCAGCCTCAGTCAGTAGGGACAAGGTTTCGCTCCTTTTGCGTGCCCTACTCCAGATCAGTTTAGGGCTGAGGTCGCATGGCCCGGAGATTGGCCCAAGGCCCAGGCAGGGGAGGCGCCTGCAGGAGCTCCCGGCGATCCAGAGGAGGCCTGTATGGATGAGGAGATGACGAACTTGCTCAATTTCTTGGGAGAAAGCGGAGCCACGTGACCGAGGTCACAACACCTTTTTTATTGACATTTTTCTGTTAGTTTGCTATTGACGTTTTCTGTTATTGTCTATATTGTTGTTGACACTATTATTTTCTGTTTTTGTTCATATGGTTACTAACATTACTATTATTATCATTTGTTTCTGTTAGAAATTTTTGGCGTTATGGCTCTCAGTTATTTCGTCACCGTTTTTTTTGCGACTTACCATTTCGTGCATTTTTCGTTTACCTTGTGGTTAGACGTAAGTAGGTAGTGTGTGCCCTCGTTCGCATGACCTTTTCAGAGAGAACAAGAGAAAAAAAAAGAAAAAAAGAGAGAGGAAATGAACAAATGATAAATAACTTTAAAAAAAAGAAAAGAAGAAGAAGAAGAAAATAATAAAAATAAAAAGTTGTCTAGCTAAAAAAACAACATGCTTGTGAAAAGAGATAACTTCCAACTTTTCTTTGAAAAAAATTCACTGATCATAACGAGTTTGTGAAAAAAATGTGTGTATACACTTGAAGGGTGAATGTTGTGAAAGTTTTCTCGAACGCCCATAAATGGACTCAGATGAATGCCCGAATTGATAACAAAACATATTTTGGAAACACTGGGTTGATTGAAGTAGAGAAAGTGAATTATGAGCCCTAGCATCACATGACCAAAAATTTTTCGACACTTGAGTGTCCACATAGGTGCATGCATGACTAGTTTTGCATAAAATTTCCAAATCATCATTGTTGCATTTGTGTCATGGAAATAATGTGTGACATCCCATTTTATCCTTGAACCAAACCAAACCCTGACATATATCATGTCCAGCCATCCTACAAGCCTTGAGCCAAAATCCCAACTTACCATAAACCTTGACCCAGGGTGAGAATGTCAATCCTTGCCCTCGGAAGAAAACAAAAAGAGAAAATTCCTAATCAAAGATTGGAAGAAAGCAAAAGAAAGAAAATTCCCGATCAAAAATCGGAAGAAAATAGAAGAAATGTGTAGAAAGGTCTCTGGACCAGACAACATCTGAACAACACAGAGTTGTCACCAAGTAAACATGAAAAGAAAGGAAACCACGACCAAAAGTGGTCCTCTCCCTTTGATTGTCAACCAAAATCCTGTGTGTCGGTGACTTGTTCACCTCACACTAAACAAAAATTGAAAAGGAAAAGGCCAAGAATACTCAAAACCAAATTTCCCATAGAAACAAACCATTCCCAAGAAAAGGTCTTATTGATCCATGATCAAGCATGTAATCTTTGATTTGATAGGAAATGATTTGCAAAATCAAGTTATGACATATCTATGGTTCGGAATTAGGACGAAACACTTACCTGTGTGAGATCGATACACTTTGAGTGATTTTCTTCTATTTTTGTTGAACTCAGTGTTTCCTCTAAATGGTCATTTAGAAACGAAATACTAACATCCAAAATCTCATTTATGGTTATGAGAAGATTTCATCAGCATACTCTCCTTCCCCGGTAGACACATTTGTTTTTCATCCAAAAAAGCATATGTTGCTCTGATTAGTTGGAAGTTTTGTCTCTTTACTAAAGCATGTTCATATTTTAGTAAAGAGAACACCGAGACTATTTTAGTCTCACAAGTTATCTAGAACTACGTAGGTTTGAGTTCCTCATTGAGGATACGTAGGAGCAAGAGCCTCGCTTTTGTCAGCCGCCCCACAATCTCTGTCATACTGACCTTGGGGCATGTGACGCGCAAAGATAAATTATGGTCATTCTGCGCCCTTTTATCATCCAGAGGCGGCGGGCCCGATGACATGCAGAGACAAATTATGGTCATTCCGCACACCTTTTCGCCATTCAGACACAGTCGTGTCCGATGACACGCAGAGACTAACGTCGTCTTCTGCGCCTTTTGTCATCAGGAGGTGGCGGGCCCGATGACATGAGGAGACAAATTATGGTCATTCCGCACACCTTTCTCACCTTTTGTCATCCAGAGGCGGCGGGCCCGATGACATGCGGGAACCATTTGGTCCCGCACTTTTTCACCTTTTGTCATCCAGAGGCGGCGGGCCCAATGACATGCGGGGAACCATTTGGTCCCGCACTTTTTCACCTTTTGTCATCCAGAGGCGACGGGCCCGATGACATGCGGGAACCATTTGATCCCGCACTTTTTCACCTTTTGTCATCCAGAGGCGACAGGCCCGATGACATGCGGGAACCATTTGGTCCCGCACTTTTTTACCTTTTGTCATCCAGAGACGGCGGGTCCAATGGCATTCGGGGAGCCATTTGATCCCGCACCTTTTTTCACTATCCAGAAACAATCAAGTTTGATAGCGCGCGGAGACAAATTATGGTCATCCATGCCTTTCGTCGATCGAGAGGAAGAAATTCGACAGTATCAGGATGATGTGTCAGTACTGATCACTTTCAAATTTTTGCAGGTTTCGCTGGCAGGGAGATTCACAGTCCGAATGGTGTTTCGCTCGAACGAAATTAGTGTCTTATCTTTACTTCCCTTTTATCTGCAATAAAAGACAAGTAAAGAGGGGCAACTGTCATACCCTAATTTCGTCCAGGGACCATCTGTTTGTTGGGATGTGACTCTCGGTTGACCACTTCGAGGTACTCGGCACCCATCGTTAGGCGATCCGTGAAGTTCCGTGACATGCCAGAAGTCAAAAGAAAGCATTGTTGCACAATCCGTGAAGTTCCGTGACGGGCCGAAAGTCAAAAGGAAGTGTTAATGCGCAATCCGTAAAGTTCCGTAACATTCCGAAAGCCAAAGAAGGGATGATTGCATAATCCGTAAGGTTTTGTGACATTACAGAAAGAAAACAAGTATCGTTATGGAATTCGTAAAGTTTCGTAACATTACGGAAAAAGAATCAGCAAAAAAAAGAAGGGGGTGTATTTAGTAAATAGGGGGTGCAAATAGCAACCAGACCTACTTAGGCCTTCCAGGAAGTTCTCCTGAAGGCGGTGCCTTCTGGAGGAAGCAACCTAGCTCGCCTGGGCGAGCTGGGTGTCAAGGTCCTCTCTCATTTTCCTATAAATAGGGGGAGGAGGGAAGAACAAAAATGTTCAACCCTCCTGGTATCTGAGAATCACTTAAAATTAGTGAGAAAAATTGTTTCCGTGAAGAAAATCCAAGCCGAGGCGCTTCCGTAACGCTTCCGAGACGTTTCCGTGAGTGATTTCGCAAAGATTTTCAACCGTTCTTCGTCGTTCTTCGTTCGTTCTTCGTCGTTCTTCGGTCTTCAACCGGTAAGTTCCCAAAATCGAACTTTTTAATTCATTCTATGTACCCTTAGTGGTCCCCACTTGTTTCGCGTGCTTTTATTTTCATTTCATTTACTTTTCGTACCCGCTTTTGACGTGCTTTAGTCATTTATTTAAGTCATTTTCTCACCTAATCAAAAAATAAAATAAATTTCCACCGATCATTCGTATTGTAACATCTTTTAATTTCTGTTAAAATGAAATCCGACTGTTCGGTCATGCCGTAACCACGTTTAAAACCAAAAAGAGGCAAAATAATAATATAATAATAAAAAAATATCTTTTAGTAAAATAATAAAAAAAAATCAATCGGACGTTTTTCTTTGGGATTTTTCTTTCTCAATCGAATTGACTAATAACCAAAGTGAAACTAAGGCTAAAATCAATTCATAAATCAAGCTTTTGTCATCACCTAAAAAAGCCATTCTTAAGGTCCAACGCCTTGAAATGGTCTGTTTCGCTTTTATTGGTTAAACGTAGATTTCTAAAAAGGGTCTAAAGTCAACATGTAGCTTTACTACCTCTTTCAAAAAAATAAGAGATCATTAATGGTCCAATGCCTTAATGTTTTCTCTCCTTTCAAAAAGAACCGAAAGATTGTTTAATGGTTCAACGCCTTAAATGACCTTTCAATCAAAATATATCTTGCAAAAAAGGATAAAAACAACTTAACCAATGCTTAGTTCTCAAAGAACTACGTAGGTCTAATTTCCAATTGAGGAATACGTAGGAGCAAGGGAAACACCCTCGTCGACCACAAAAAGATAAAAAAATATAAAAGGTGCATAAAAGACATAAGAACGTAAAAAAGGAAAATAACATAAAATTGAAGTCATATTTGCACATTTAATTAAAGGTTGTCATCTCTTGCGACGGTCGTGTGGGGTGCTAATACCTTCCCCGTGCATAAATACAACTCCCGAACCTTTCACTTAAAGTTCGTAGACCACGTCTTTTCCGATTTCTCCGACGTTTTCCTCAAATAAACGTTGGTGGCGACTCCGCGCGTATTCCTTTCTTGGGACGCACCCGCGAGTCACGCGCCGCCCTCCCGCCGAAGGGTAGGTTGCGACTATAAGTACTAAAAAAGTTTTTCAAAACATTGAGTAGTACAAGAATTTTTCACAAAATCTTTTACCAAAGAGTTTTACTCTCTGGTAATCGATTACCATAAGGTAGTAATCGATTACCAGTAGCCAGTATTGTTTTCAAAACTGATTTACAAAGTTGTAATCGATTACCATAATCATGTAATCTATTACCAATGCTTTAAAACGTTAGAATTCAAATTTCAAGAGTCACAACTAGTGATAAAAAGTTTTCAAATCATTTTTAACTTGTGTAATCGATTACATAATACTTGTAATCGATTACCAGAGTTTCTAAACGTTTTGATTTTCAAAATTTAAATATGAAGAGTCACATCTGTTGATGTGTAATCGATTACACCTTGATGGTAATCGATTACCAGCGACTGATTTCGAAAAATAAATTTCCAAAAGTCACATTTCTTCAAGTGACTTGTTTCTGAAGATTTTTTCAAAAGTCACAACTTTTAAAGTGACTAGTTTTTAAAAGTCACAATTTTTAAAAGGTGACTAGTTTTAAAGAAATTGCCCAGAGTCACAAAATTTAACTTGAGTCATCAAGAGATTATAAATATGTGACCATGGCATGAATTTGATAACAATCTTTCAACAAGTTTCATAACAAGTTTTTTACAGAACTTTCTGATTCATTTCTCTTCATCTTTCTAAAAGTTTTTTGTTCAATCCTTTCTCTTTCAAGAAAAGTTCTTTGATAAAAAACTTGTGCTATTCTTCTTCATTCACTTTTCCCTTTGCCAAAAGAATCGAATGACTAACCACCTGAATTCTTTTGTGTCTCTCTTCTCTCTTTCCAAGAGAATTCAAAGGACTAACCGCCTGAGAATTCTTTTTATTCTTCCCTTCCCCTTAAACAAAAGATCTCAAAGGACTAACCGCTTGAGATATCTTTTGTTTCCCCTTACAAAGATTCAAAGGACTAACCGCCTGAGAATTCTTTGTCCCAACACATTGGAGGGTACATCCTTTGTGGTACAAGTAGAGGGTACATCTACTTGGGGGGTTGTTATATTGAGAACAAGAGATGGTACATCTCTTGTGGATCAGTTCAAGTGGAGGGTACATCCACTTGGTTATTCAAAGAGAACAAGGGAGGGTACATCCCTTGTGGATCTTTGGCTTGTAAAGGATTTTACAAGGTTGAAAGAAATCTCAAGAACCGGTTGGTTGCTTGGGGACTAGACGTAGGCACAGATTGTGGCCGAACCAGTATAAATCTTGTGTTTGTCTTCTTCTTCCCTACACTCTTTTATTTCCACTGTGTACTTTTAATTGCCGCTTTTACTTTTGGTTAAGTTATTGTTTCTGTTCTTTACTTTCTTAACTTAGTAGTAAAAGCCTAGTTGAATCTAGTAACATTAAGGAGGATAAATTTTAATTAGTCAAGGCACATTAATAATTAATTCAACCTCCCTTTTTAATTATTCCGAGGCCACTTGATCCAACAAATCCCAACGTTATCACGTCGGCTTGACGACTCCAACAAAAAGAATCTCCCTCCACGTAATTTACTGTTGTCCATCTGCTCCCACGAACGAAGGTTCACGATCATCACAGGTACCAACCACATGGTACATAATTGCAAGGGTAGGTTTATTATAAAGGAAACCAACAATTATCAAATGACCATAATTAGCAAGAAAAACAATAACAAGCACCATGATCACACAAATTATCCATCAATTCAACATAAACTTAACAACTATTCATCAAATTTTTCATAATTCTAATTAATCATGCTCAGTATGATGCATGCACCTGATCTCAACTCTCAAATGCAATGTGGTACCATTTGTAAGGAAATAGCCTGAGCATGTCCACATGACACTCACACTCAGGAAAACTAGGCAGCAAATATCAAGGTCACCTTGTTGTGCACATGCAACTCCCCTATGGTGATCAGCCTGTGTCATAAGGGAGTTCCAAACTGAGTGACATGCCCTCAAGTACAAGTATTTTCCCTTATGAAAAACTAAAATTACTTACTGACAAATTTTATACTATTTCCATGCAATATGAAGTATGAAACATGGGCATCATCAATGCACTAAACATGGATAATTAAAGATTCTAAGCCACCCCTTATCAAAGATGCTTAAAACTAAATCACTCTACTTTCCCCACCAGGGACATCCAACTTGGTCATTGCACCCTGTATGTACATACACAACATACATCATCACAATGACATAATCAACATCAACATCATCTCATCTCAATATCATCATCAATATCAATATCATCTTACATCAATATTATCATAAACACCAACATCGTCTCATATCAATTATTATCATTAATAACAACATCATCAATAATCACATTCCACACATACATACATATAAATTGCATACCTAAGATTCACACTTCTCAGGTCTTTAGACAACATAAGTCTAATAAAACGATAACGTCATTTATCAATAACAGACGTTTCGCATTCCATTAGTCAAACACATTGTCTTTCTTGAAAACCAACATGCACATGGACATGCATACATTCCCATAATTGGGTTCCCTGACCATAATTATGGTATCAAAGCCATAAATTATAATAAACTCTTCTCACCTATGGATATCCCTCCGTCAGCTCCTCTCTACGTCGCTCAGAGGCCTTTCACGTTCACGTCCATCATTCCAAAAGCAGAGTTCTATATACCAAATTGAAGGAAATTTAGTATAAATTACAAAAGTAAGGTTAATATCAACATTTGAGGTCGAATACCCTTGTTAAATTAAAAGGGGCTAAGAGGTGTTTCGGGGTCTACTTCAAAGAGTCGTTATTTTGAAATTTCAATCACACCAATGTGATCAGGGTTTAACGAAGGTCACTAATACGACATCAATTTTATAAAATGGTAACTTTTACAATGTCTCATTTTCAAAGGAAGTGTAAAAACATCCTATTATGGTACCCAAAACACAAGATATACTAAGAAAAGCTCAAACTAACTAGGAGAAAGGCATAGAAGTCAAGGTTACCTCAGAGAAACTACAAAAGAAAGGATTGGAAGCTTGTTTCTCTACCGAATCCTTAAGGGGATTTTAAGGATTCCTCTCCAATTAAAATGTTCCTCTCCGTGTGGTGGTCCGACGGTAAGGAAGCAACGACAACTTGTGGTGGCCACCAGTGGTGGTGGGTGGCAGAGAGGAAGGTGTTAGTTTGCAAATCCCAACGGTCAAAGTATGAAGACGTGGGTCACAAACTTATAATCCAAATTTGAATGCGATCTAACGTTTAATGAGTCCAGGATCCCAATTTTACTAGAAGAAGTTTGGCTAAAACTTGAAATCTCACAATTTCAACATAAGTCAATTAAACTCTACATAACCTAACATCCACATCAAGCAATCACATGTAGCTAATCCACACAACACCTCAACTCATCCAAGTCAATGAAATAATAAAATAACACAAGAAATACATTAAAATCGATTTCCAGTTAACGAGATTTCAAGGCATTACAACTCTCCCACCCTGTTAGAAATTTCGTCCCTGAAATTTACCTGACTCAAACAAGGCTAGATAGGCTTCTCGTATCTAACTCTCTAGTTCTCACACGATGTCTTCTTCTAATGCACCTCCATAGATCACCTTGACCAACAAAATCTTTTTCCCTCTTAAGTGCTTTGTTTGCCTATCCTCAATTCTCAAAGACAATGTTTCTTATGTCCAGTTCTCCTTCACTTGTATGTCATCCAATTTGATCACATGAGATGGATCATGGATATACTTACGGAGTTGAGACACATGAAAGATATTGTGAAGGTTAGAAAGAGACAAGGGTAATGCAATTTGGTATGCCACAAGACCTGTGACACCCTCTACCCCTCACATATATACTAACAAAGGAATAAAAATTCAAATATTAATTAAAAGTATTTTTTTTACATTTTTAAATACAAGCCTTTCAAAGGGATAAACGGTTCACATTCACTTTCTTCTACATCATATAATAAAGTCATCTCAGTTCAAACAAGACCGTCTAAGACTTCATACAATTAATATAAAACCCTGTACCCCAATGTCACATCCTATCAGAGCGTTGTGTCTTGACGTCCTTCAGTACAAGGTTCCTTAAAGCAATTCACCTAGTCATCTGCTCCCCGAACACAAAGTTCAAGATCATCACAGGATCCAAACACAAACAACACACGGGGAGTGAGTTATCACATTCCTAACTAATAGAGAAACAAGACAACTAGATATACATATCATATAAACCAAATAAAACTTACACGTAATTCACGTAATTCCACCACTTTTTCATTCAAAGTTCACTTTTCATCCATCAATCACACTTTTCAATCATCAATCATATTACACAAGAATCACACGCTCTGATCAAGACATAATAACACATTAATTTCATAATAAACAATTAGCAAGCGCATGAGACAGTTATGCTGAGACTCAAGCCTATATGCAATGTGGTACCATGTCAGTGAAAAACCACTCTAGGGCGCTTAGGAATACATAACAAGACACACCACACAATGGGTTTGTCAGGTCACTCTCACTAAGTAAAATCATAGGGAGACCAGTCAGGGTCACAATGTTTTGCGAGAATGCTCGAACCATGTGGGATCAGCATAGACTTAAAGGAGCACTCAAACCTGGTGACCCCCAAGACCTACACTCCGAAGAGTCCGTTAGGGCCTCTCCCTCCTGATTCAGGCCCAACCCCTAAAATCATTTTAGCACACAGACACTGCTCGTGAATTATACAATACCCACGACCTCATACTCGTGTTTTAAACACGTACAACATATTGCGCTACAATTTAACATTGGTTCCTAAATAGGAAACCTACACTTTCTCTTTAACACTGGTTCCTAAATAGAAAACCTACACTTTCTCTTTAACACTGCGCATTTACACTTTCTTAAGATAACACTGGTTAGGTTATTGTACAATTCACAACTTACAACACAAATAATGTCACATCAAGAGTTAATCACACACTTATTCACAACCAAAACTCATTCACAATTTCACATCTCATAATATCACATCAACCATCTCATTTTTACATGTATCTCGCAAATTGACACATTCAACTTTGTACTACTCAATCTTCACTATAACATTATAATACCATTATAATAACTTATTACACCTTATAACTCATATACATATCACACAATAATAATATTTGCATGATACAAAACATATATATGTATATGTATATGGTAAATTAAATTACATTGTTTTTAATCAAAGGATTTCTATAACAATTAATTTAATATTACATCAAAAGAAATTACCACTAGGCATTAACCTTACAATTTTCTTTAATTTATTATTCTAGTATTACAATAATTATATACACATAACATGTTGATCATCGTCGTAGAAAAATTAGAACAAGATAATAATTTGTATAAAATAAGTCATTGAATAATATTATTTAAAATATAATTTACGTTAATAAAAAGAACTTAATTTTTCTAAGCAGTTCACACTCAACACAAGAACACATCAATTTCACAGCAATTTCTCATTGGGACATCAACTGATTCATCAAACATATATAATTCACTGTAATAATTATAAGGATAAAATTAAAATTGCAAAAACACCCCAAAACCCATTCCAATTGATATCTCTAAGTATCCCTACACATGTTCTCACTAATCCCCAATTGTGAATAACTCATCCCTTACCTCTAACCGGACTCACGTGTCTTAAGCCAGCGATAGCAGCATCTCTAGCGGTTCCCTGAGATTCCTCAAGTTTTTTCCTCTAACTTCTCCGATAGAGTTCCCAAAAGTTAGAGAGACAGAGAAGGGATTTGAAGCCTCCACTTGTACTGTCTTGGTGCGATTCCTTTTTCTCTCTCCGAGATCGTCATTTTTCTGAGATAGGTTTGGTGGACTGCGGGAAAAAGAAAGGGTTTTGAGAGGAGAAGGGGAAAAACGAAAATGAGAAAAAGAAGAGGCATCGTCCGTCCGAAAACTGACCTAACATCGCTATTTATACCTAGGGTACACACAACTTATTATTACTCTATTTATTTATTTTTAATATTTTACAAAAAAGAACTCTATTTTATTCCCTATCAAATGTCTTTTTTTTTTCCTTCAAATCATTATTTCTCATTATTTATTTATTTATAAAAACCTGATCATTTTTCTAAAACTCTATTTATTTAAATTTAAAAATTCTTTTTAAATTGGCTTACGAAAAATGGGATGTTACAAGACCAACTCTTTTAAGAATTTGGAAATGACCGATAAAATGAGGTGAGTTTTTGGGATTTCAATGCTCGACCAACCCCAGTCCATAGTGTGACTCTCAAGATTACATGATCACCAACCTCGAATTCTAGGTCTTTCCTCCTTTTGGCCTGATAGCTCTTCTGCCTACTTTAAGCAGTCCTCATCCTCTCTTGGATTAACTTAACCTTCTCAGTCGTTTCTTGTACCACTTCAAGTCCTAAGGTGAGGTTCTCTTCGGTTTCTAGCAAGCACAGGGGTGTCCTACACCTTCTACCATGCAGAGCTTTGTAAGGAGTCATGCCAATGGTAGAATGAAAACTATTGTTATAGGTGAACTCTATCAACGGCAGAAAACTCTACTAAATCCCCTTTTATTCTAAGACGCACACACTCAAAAGGTCCTCCAATGACTGAATGGTCTATTCAGTTTGGCCATTAGTCTGAGGGTGGTAGGCTGAACCTAGCCTAAGCTTGGTTCCCAACTCTTTGTTCAGACTCTCCCAAAATCTATAGGTAAACCTAGGATCTCTATCAGACTCTATGCTAAATGGCACACCATGTAATATGACAATCTCACTAATATACAAAGAGGTCAACCTCTCCAAGGAAAATATGATATTAATGGGAATAAAGTGAGCAGACTTGATCAATCTGTCAATAATAACCTAGATAAAATCTAAACCTCTAGGGATCCTAGGTAGTCCTACAACAAAATCCATGGAAATAGTGTTCCACTTCCCTTGGGGTATCTCTAAGGGTTATAACTTACTGGAAGATCTCTGATGTTCTATCTTAGTCTTATGACAAACTAAACATGCTTACACAAAATCACTAACCTCTTTCTTCATGTTGGGCCATAAAAACATTGTCTTCAGATCCTGATAGATCTTGGTAGCACCAGGGTGGATGCTCAGGTTGCTCTTATGTCCTTCCTTTAAGATCATCTTCCTAAGCTCGAGCACATTGGGGGCACAGATTCTATCTCGAAGTCTCAAGACTCCATATGATCCCACATTGAAACTACTATCTTTTCCTAACTCTATAGCTTCTAACCGAGTCTTCAGAAAAGGATCAAACTTCTGGCCCTCTCTGATCTATCCTAACAACTCACTAGTAATCCTCGAAGCTCCCAATCCCACACTGTTAGGGGTAACCTCACACCCAAGGCTAAGGTCTCTAAATTGTTCTAGGAGAACTAGTTCTCTAACCATCAGGACAGATACATGTAGGGATTTCCATCTTAAGGCATCAACAACTACATTGGCTTTGACAGGATGATAGCTAAGCTCAAAATCATAATCCGTAAGAAACTCTAACCATCTCCTCTAGTGCATGTTCAACTTTTTTTTACTAAACAAATACTTGAGGCTCTTATGATCGCTAAACACTTCAAACTTAGAGCTAAATAGGTAAGGCCTCCACATCATAAGGGCAAAAACTATAGTAGCCAACTCCAAAACATGGGTAGGATAATTCCTTTCATGAGTCATGGGTAAGATAATTCCTCTAAGGATTCCACTTTGATTAAAATTTTCCTCTCTGTGTGATGGTCTATCGGCAAGCAACGATGGTTTCTGGTGGCCACCAATGGTTGTGGGTGATGGAGAAGAAGGTGTTAGGGTTTGGGTGGGAGTTTGGAGAGAAGAAGAGTGAAAATTGTATTTTTCACAGTGAAGAACATATTTATAATCTGTAGATCTTGCTTAGCGAGCTCATCTCGCTAAGTAAACTTTAACTTTTGGCGCTGAGTGCGACATTTCGTGCTCAGAGCAATTTCTCCTCTGGTTGGAATTGCGCTTAGCATGGTTGTCTCGCTATGTGAGATGTACAAAAGTGTTAGTTTGCAAATCCCAACAGTTAAAGTATGAAGAGGCGGGTTACAAACCTACAGTCCAAATTGGAAGACAATCCAATGGTTAACGAGTCCCAATTGGAAGACAATCCAATGCCAAAAAGGAAGAATACTCTACCCAAGGCTGATTTCTCCAAATGTTGTCAGTATCACGACAATTGAGGACATTCAACTGAAGAGTACAATGTCTTAAAGGAAAAGATAGAAGACATCATCAAGCTGGGACACCTTTAGGATTTTATTCACTAGCCTCAATCCTATCATCCTCACAACAACTATAAACAAGACCAAGACAAAGAGAGGAAGAGGGATCGCAATCACCATTATTAGATCGAGAGAAAAAGTAGCCAAAGCCAATCAAGAAAAAGGGAGGAAAAATTCCTTGATCAACTGAGACATGTCATCAACACCATTGCAGATGGATTCGCTGGAGGAGGGGCAACGGGCTCGGCCCAGAAAAGACATCTACAATAGGTACGATCAGTGAACATGACAAAGCTCTAAACTTGCCGCCTATTACCTTTACTTTGGTGAATTTCAAAGAAATAGACCTAGTTT
This sequence comes from Glycine soja, assembly GCF_004193775.1. Taxonomy (NCBI): domain Eukaryota; kingdom Viridiplantae; phylum Streptophyta; class Magnoliopsida; order Fabales; family Fabaceae; genus Glycine; species Glycine soja. The sequence goes on along the minus strand of NC_041015.1, from coordinate 29,123,191 downwards.
AGGATGATCTGATTGTGATAAGTGTTGAAATCACCAATTGTATAGTGAAAAAAGACACTTATTGGGCAAGGGATTTCGGTCGATATGTCATTCTTGAACACATTCAAGCAGTTGGGTATACCATACTCAGAGCTCTTTCCCCATGACAACTACTATTCGGCTTCGCTGAAGAAAGAGTGGAAACTAAGTAATGCATAAGGCTAAACACTACGTTCGACCATAAGGAACCACAACAAAAAGGTATGAAAATCTGATATGTGATAGTGCATGCCCACACCTCCTACAACATACTTCTTGGTCATCCATATTTAAATGCTTTGGGTGTTATAATGTCCACCCCCACTTAGCTATAAAGTTCCCCTCGAATATTGGGTCCATCAAAACAATCCATGTCGATCAAAGAATAGCTAGAGAATGCTATATGGAAAGTCTCAAGCTTGGCCCCATAATCAAAGATGACCCATGCCAAGTTGTGCACTATGTGAAGATTGTGGTAAAGGCCAAAGGGTTTGAGGAGTTAGATGTGGAACCGAGAACCAATGATGACAATATGATTAAACCAATTGAAGAAACATATACCTTTTAGCTCAACATTAAAGAGGAATATGTTACCCAACTTGGCAACCAAGTCTTAGGTGAAGATAAGAGCAACTTACAACAAGTTATTCGGACGCATGCTGACCCGTTCGCATAGTCCGCAGCTGACCTGTCAAGGATAGATCCAATCTTCCATTGTTAAAGATTATCCATATATCAAGATGCCAAACCCATAACTCAGAGGAATAGAAAGATGGGGAAAGAAAGGTGTTAGGTAGTGCGGTAAGAGGTCTCCAAACAAATGACAACCCAATTCATCAAAGAGGTAGACTACAATACATGACTGTCAAATGTAGTCATGGTTAAGAAACTGAATGGTAAATAGAGAATATGCACAAACTATACCGACTTGAATCTAGCTTGCCCAAAGGATGCATACCCTCTCCCCAACATCGATCAATTGGTACATAGGCAGCGAGACACAAAATGTTGAGTTTCCTTGATGCCTATTCAGGCTACAACCAAATCAAGATGGACTCGATAGACGATGAGGTATGTCATTCAGATTGAAAAATACTGGAGCCATATATCAATGGCTAATGGATAAGATATTTGACCTGCAACTAGGGAGAAATCTAGAGGTATATGTGGATGACATGGTCATCAAGTCCGACGACTTGTTGGTGCACATCAAGGATCTAAAGGAAGTGTTTGGGCAATTTTGGAAACACAACATGAGGCTAAACCTCGAGAAACTTGTCTTCATGGTAGAAAAGGGAAGTTCTTAGGCTTTATGCTTACACACAAAGGAATACATACAAAACATAATAAATGTCAAGCCACTCTGAAGATGAGGAGTCCTAAAAACGTGAAAGAAGCACAAAGGTTAGCTAGAAGAATAACCTCATTATCCAGATTCTTACCAAGGATCATCGAGATAACCAAACCAATCATGAATCTTCTTAGAAAGAAAAAACTTCAATGGAACGATGAGTGTGAAGAAATGTTTCAGCAGTTGACAGTTACGCTTGCAACCCCTCTAGTGCTTTTGAAACCAAGCACTAGTAAGAGACTCATAGTATTCTTCTCGGTCTCTGCCGAAGCCATAAGTGCAGTCCTCCTCCAAGAGGAAAATAATGAGCTAAGACCAATATACTTCGTCTGCTGAATATTACAAGATCCAGAAACTCAGTATCAAGTAATGGAGAAAGTGGCATTAGCATTGGTCAATGTTGCTCAACATTTTCGACAGTATTTCCCAAGCCTCAAGATAAACATCCAAACTGATTGCCCCATAGCTAAAGTGTTATGCAAGCTTGAGTTAGATAGGAAGATGATGGCTTGTTCCATTGAGTTATCAAAATACGAGATCCATTATAAACCAATAGGCACCATTTGGGCCCAAAGCTTAGCAGATTTCATAAATGAATTTCACCCACTATAGCCTTAGTTCTAGGATGAGTGGTGGACTTTACATGTGGATGACTCATCCAATCAACATGGAAGTGGAGCTAGAGTCATATTAGAAGGCCCGAATAATGTAGCTTTGTCACAATCACTACATTTCAGATTTAAAGCCACTTGCAACCAGGTCAAGCACAAAGCATTATTAGCAAGCCTAAGACTGGCTAGGGAAGTAGGAGCACAAGGTTTTTCATATAGAAGACCCTCAACTGTTAGAATATTATTACACATTCTAGAAGCTTAGAGAGGAATTTGACAAAGTCTAAGTGGTACACATCCACCGAGACATCAATGACAAGGCCAATGAGTTGGCAAGATTGTCAGCCTTACCTAGACTCGAGTAGTAAAAAAATTTCATATAGCATACTTTCCTTGTTATTAGTGTTTTGTCCAAGGAATGCTTGCGGATTGATGCAAAAGAGTTTGAAAGCTAGAAAAACAAAATTGTCGAATAATTGTTGTTGGAACCCGACAAGTGCACCGGATCACACAAGTAGTATAAAACGGTAAGAACCGAGTATCGAACTCTCAGGGAACTTGTTTTACTTGGTAAAGCTATATTCAGTGAATAAGTGTCTGGTATGAAAAGAGATGTGTCGACTATGAACAGGTATGTAAACTACCTATTAAAAGGAAAATCACGCGAGAAATGATGTGTAAAGACAAGTAGACAACATGTTGGTCTTCCTTTTAGGTGCCTGATGTTAAAAGGATATTCTCTACTTAACAATGCTCATGTGTTCTATGGTGTCTCCTGAAATGCTAAACCCCGATTCCTCATGATAGTCTAGCCTAATCCTGACTAAGCATCATCCTCAGATTCCTCTTGTTGGACTAAATTCGACCAGAACCGCATTAAGACAAACATATAAACAACTAGGTTACCATATCCCGATCCCTCGTGATAATACGATAAACTAGCCATGTCCTATCAAGTTCTAAGAATCAGATCAGTTTCCACTGTTGAATGATCCTAACAACACATGCATCTACGTGATCAAGGAAAAAACATGCTAGAATGAAGTTCTGATAGCACAGTGAACACACGAAACATCATTAAATAGATATACAAGTATTTTCATCAAGTACCTACAAGGAAGAACCAACAGAGGATTTAGCGCTCCATAACAGGGAAGCTTCCTTTACAACAAAGAGAAGAGAAAAATGATAGATTGAAGAAATACAAGTGTTGAGGATGTCTCCTCCACCTCTAGAACCTCACAATCACTCACAAACTCATCTCAAGCTCTCAGGACGGCTTCCTCTTCAAGCTCAGTTCTCTGCAGGTCTTCGCATAGCAAAACCTCTCAAAACTCTCTGGATTCAGACCCTTCTCTCTCTAGAATCTCTCACATGCAGAAGCTCCTTGAGAAAAATGGCCAAAATCCTCTCTAAAATATGATTTCAGGCTTAAATAGGTGGTTTTGTTTGTGTTGTCGCACTTAGCGCGACTATGGACCGCTCAGCTCTCATTAGTGGATTTCGGCTCAGCATGTGCTTTTCTTGCTCAGCGAATGGACTGAAGCGGTGCGCTTCACTGGATGACCCTTCGCTCAGCAAACATGCACAACTCATCCTTCTTCCAGATTCTTCCTCACGCTCAGTCGAAGGAGTGTTGCGCTCAACGGATGGCTCGCTAAGCCAGCATTTGGCTTAGTGAAAGGATGAAAATCAGCACTTCACCAACTTGCCTAATTAACCTGAAATTGAGAGGAAATGATTATTAAACACACAAAATGGAAGTACTAAGTATTTATTACCTATCTTTAACAAAAAGTAATTACAACACTACAAAATAACCATAAATTGGAGGAGTTTGATACAATTTACACAGGTTTTATACACAAAAGTTAGTCGTATTCATCGACTAACAACTGCCCAAAGGCACATTCTTGACGGATAGGAAGAAGGCAAAAAAGTTGAGGACTCAAGCTACAAGGTACGTCATGATAGACGATGAGCTATATCAGAAGGTTTCTTGCCACCACTGCTCAAATACCTCTAGAAGGGGTTGCCAACTTCTTACCGATAGGGGCGTCATCCTCCGCAATATCATTTATAAGGACTAATTGTCCATTATAGGCATCTTTGTTAATATAAAAAAAATTGACTCATTAGGAACCTCACAATGAAAAAGGATGTGGCAGAGGCAATGATTAAAGCTAGATGCATGGCCTCATACACATCATAATAGGCCTCATGTTCAATTTGGGCTTTTTCTTCCTTTTCAACGTCTTTCTCCTTCTCTGCCAAGGCTAGTGAAGTTTCAGCCTCTTTATTTTCTCTGCACTTAACTTTGTGGAGTCTTCAACATTTGAAGCTCGAGTTTCCAACCCTTTTGACTTTAACTCAAGGGCGGCAACATGAGCCTTCAACTCTGAGTTGTCTCTGGCCAATGCAATGTTGGCAGAAAGCATAGAGGCAAGAGAGTCCTCAGCCTTTTTCAAATCATCCTTCAACTTGCTCACTACTAAAGAGCCTTGAAGATGTTGGACGATAGATGCCACCCACACCTAAAAGGCTCCAAAGTTTGCATAGTTGGCAGCATCATCACTTTTGTTCAACACATGACGACCGTGATTTGACATATGTGTCAGATCAATCAAATGACTGGGCAAAAACTCATTGGTGAAGAAACCACTATTCATCAAAGCCGAGATGTTGGTCAAAGGATAAGTACTGGGAAAGTCCAACATTTGTTGCTTCATCTTTTTCAAACCCCCATGACCAAAGGGTTCGGCAAGGAAGAGTGTCAACAGAGGGATCCCTTAGAGGAGGGTTTTAGATCAATGGTTGAGAAGGGATGGCGTTGCCAGACTCAATCGGTGTTCGATTCTTGCAAGCAAGATGGAACACAACCATGTTTGCATCGGCTTGGGCCATGATTCTAGAAATAAGCAAGCACACAAGTCAGCCGAAATTGAATCCTATATAAAAACACGAAAAGGAGATAAATAGTTTACCTTCAAGATCCTAATAGGATTAGGAGATTTAAACAAGTTAACAATAGCCTTGGCAAGAAGGAGCCGAGGGGGTGACTCAAGAAAAGCTAGGTTTCCAAGCTCTTCTTCGGTCAGATAGTCTATGGGGTATTCGTCATACCAGTGCAACACTTGTTGCAGTAGAAGGGAAACAAAGCACACTTCGCCGAATTGTAAAAGTAGTTCATCCCCGCTTTTGATTTTATTACCACTTTAAAGTAACCTAACTTGAAATTCTTATAAGATATTGTGAAATTCTGAAACAAGGGCCACATTGGGATCCAAACCAACGAAAGCCACCGCACTTTCTTCTTCAGTCAACAACAGAAATAATGAAGGAATAGACCAAGAGTGGGCTTAATATAGGTGTACAAACAAAGGGTTCGAAACACTTGAATAGCCACCCAACCGTTCATATGTAGTTAGAAGGGTGCCACGTTTAAGATCCGAAGTACCCCCATGGTGAAGTCGTCAAACAAAATCCTTACATGTAGGTCTTAGATTATAAATCATACATGAAGAAGAAATCTCAACAATCCTCCTCCTCTTTATTCAAAAATACAAGGTTTGCCGAAGGATTCACATCACTCTGATATGTCCTCAAAGTGACTAGACAAACAATGAGCCAGCTAAGAAGATTCTGACCTGTCATTATATCGAGAAAAGAAAGCACCCACTTCACCATCTACCTAGGAAAATCTGAGAATAGTAATAGGTGGGTATTCCTTCTTCTCGATTAAGACGTATTAACTTCGTCGAAGACTTGTAGAAGCAAAGATATTTGATGTTTTGATGATGCCAAAGGAACGTGCTTCTCAAGTTTTATTTAAGACAAGAATCCAAGATATCCAAGAAATTGATCAAGATAATTCCTAGAGTCTTAGGAAGAAAGTTCCAAGTTGAAACAGCAAAAGGTTTGGCCAAAGGATTTAACTTAAAATGTTTTTTTAAAGAGTTTTACTCTCTGGTAATCGATTACCAGTGGCCAATGTGACTTCTGAAAAGCTTTTAAATGTTTTAAATATTTTAGAAAGCATGTAATCGATTACCAGTGGTTTAGAACATTTTAAAACAGTCATAAGAAATTTGAATTTAAATTTCAAAGTTGTGTAATCGATTACAGTAAGTTGGTAATCGATTACCAGTGTTTAAATATTCAAATTTCAAACGTGAAGAGTCATAACTCTTCAGAAGTAACTGTGTAATCGATTACACCATTATGGTAATCGATTACCAATAAGGATTTTCGAAAATAATTCCCAATAGTCACATCTTTTCATTTAAATTTTGAATGGTCATCAAAGGCCTATATATATGTGACTTAGGCACGAAATTTTCTCTGAGTTTTTACTGACCAAAAAGTTTTATCTTCTCAAAAGATTAAATTGTCTTATCTTCTAAAAATTCCTTGGCCAAAACACTTTCAATTCAATAAGGAATTATTTGAGTGCTTCATTGTACAATCTATCTCTTTCAAGAGAGATTTCTTCTTTTCTTCTTCTTACTCAAGGAAAGTGATTAAAGGACCGAGGGTCTCTTGTTGAAAAGCAATCTGAACACAAAGGAAGGGTTGTCCTTGTGTGGTTCAGAACTTGTAAAGGGTTTTTGCAAGATAGTGGAACTCTCAAGCGGGTTGCTTGGGGACTGGACGTAGGCACAAGGGTGTGACCGAACAAGTATAAAACTGAGTTTGCACTTTCTCTTTCCTTAAACTCATTTTTATTGTTATTTATCTTTTGCGTTAAGGAAGTTTCGTTTGAATTGAATTATAGTAATTCATAATAAGGAAACATTGATATTATCATTAAAGAAGAATAAAATGTTAATTGGGGAAATAATTTGTGATATCTTAATTCAACCCCCCTTCTTAAGATATCTGATGCCACTTGTCTAACAAGACTCACATGATTCATCCTCTGCCTGCCTTTGTTGTTAAGACACCCTTGTCGGATGATTTAAAGGTCCGACCATAACATTTACGGTGACAGTAGTATCATCAACAACCTTGTATGCACTAGGAGTTATGTTATTTGCCACCTGTTCTAGAAAGCTATCTAAGAAGGTAGAAAAATCAGTTAAACCCCCTTCAGAGGATGAAGTTGTAAGCAAAACTGAATCTAACCCTAGAGAAATCATCTGAAGGCACAACAAACACCTCTTTGGTAGGAGCTCTGACATTGGAACTTGACTCCTCAAACTCCCTCGAGCTGTTTTTGAATGAAACCATTATTCTAAAAATTACAAACGTAATTGAGAAAAAAAAGGGAGAGGGGAGGGACTATTTGGTCAAGAGCAAGAAAAATACACAAGGGTGAAAAGTCAATAATCTCATCCTTCTTTTATAGGAGTTGTGCCACCAATGGGCTCTGGCCCATAACAAAGCCCCACCGTTAGATCAAGTTTATCAACAATGAAAAACGATAGGCATTTCGATTATCAATGAGAGAAGATGAAAAGACATCGTGTGAGAGCATGTTCTCTTGTCCCAATTGCCACAATTAAAATCAAAACTACCACTGACCATTGAATACCCTTTTTTTTTCTCCTTTCTCCCTTTTTAATGCTAAACACTATATAAACCATTCTCGATCATAAAGGATCAATTGGCTTGGGGGGCATGTATATTAGATAGGTATTCGACTGGGTTAAGAACCCTATAACTAGCCCTATTGAACAAGTATCTGATCTTACACTACCCCAACCGACCTCCTAAAAAGGTGATTATACTCAATTAAGAAAGAGAGGTTGTTTAGGAGAGAAAAGGAGGTTTAGACCACGTAACCCCAATTAAGAAAGAACTACCTAGATGGTAATCCAAGCATGAAGGCCCATGGTCCAAGGCCTACAAAAGGTTTGTATATATAGGGGAAACCCCTGGGTAATGACCACTGCTCATGGAATGCACATTTATTATCTACATTTACTGCCCTAGGCCAAATCCTTACTTGAGCATCAAAGTATCTTTTGCAGGTATCTCCTCTTTTTCGGACCATACCACTCGAACAAAACAAGGAAGTAAGAGGAGCATCAAAGACCCTTCAACACATGGAATAGTATTCAATCATATTGAGACAAGAACAATTACAATTTTCTAACTAGCCATGCTTTTTTTAGAAGACTAGCTATGCAACTCAAGTTTATAATGATCTCAAGATATTTATTCGGAATCTTGGCTAGATCAACAATATTTATTGTACTATTTAAAAAAATCGTACTTCTAAACAAAACTCTATTGTAAACTAGACAATTACTTAACGCATCCCATTTTTTTCTCGGTGCACCCTCAAAATTCCTAATCTTTTCTTATTACCATTCATTTTCCAAGCAAACCTCCATGACCACTGCCACCCAACACCACAACCACAACCACCACACTACACCAAACCTGACATCGTGCCGCCACCCAACCACCCACCTCTTCCATACGCATCACTACGAATCACAAACCTCCACGCCGCACCATCCTTAAATGTATCACAATTAAGTAATCCATAAAACAAACATTTTATGGATAATACATTTGTTCATATTATGGATTACTAAATATGCAGTGCATTTGTATGTATTACGAATTGCTCATTTCTAATACATACAAATGTATTATGGATTACTCAATCCATAATACATTTGAGGGTGGTGTGGCATGGAGGATCATGTGTCACAGTGATATGTGTGGTGGTAGTGAGTGGTTGGGTGGCAATGCAATGGTGGATTTTGTTTGATGTGAGGTGGCTTTTGGTGGTTACAATGGTGGTGTTGGGTGGAGGTGTGATGCGATGGTCCCATAGGTTCGAGGGAGAGGTGGTCATGGAGGTTTGGTTGGGAGAGCAAGGAGGAGAAGCGTAAGAAGGATATGTTATGAAATTTGGGGATACACCAATCAAAAAGGGGGTGCACTAAGTAAACTCTTTCAAACCATCAATTGCTTGAATAGCCCACTACGGAAAATGAAACCGTCGAGAAGAAACATCGGGGTGACGCTTTGCATTTATCATATATCAAATATTTGTAACTCACTACTAGAAAAATACTATACAACGACAATTTTGAACTATCTTTGAATCCAACGTGATGAAAAGTCAAGACTTTTCACGTCAATTCCATAAAAACCATCTTACAAAAAGGTGTCATTCTAATACAATTCTTAACTAAAAATCATCTTAGAATAGTACCCTTCTAAGATGATTCTCAATTAAAAACCGTCTTAGAATGAAACCATTCTAAGACAATTTCTAACTTAGAATCGTCTTAGAAAGATACCCTTCTAAGACGGTTCTTAACTAAAAACCATCTTAGAATAGTACCATTCCAAGATAATTCTCAAACAAAATATTTTAGCACCCCATTCAGCATGACATTGAAACAAAGATTTTTTTAGAATGTCTTTTTAAATTAGAATGTTTTTTAATTTGTCCATTGTAGCACAATGTCTTTTTCTTTTTGTTTTAAAAAAATGTTGGCTATTCTAAGACGATTTTTCATAGAATCTTTTTAGAATGCATTTTTTTATAAAAAAATTAAAAATTATCTAAAAATTGACTATAATTGCATCTAAAAATTTAAAATTGTCTAAAAATCTATGGTGGAAACCTAGTTATTTCAATATACATAAAAAGAGAAGCCTCACAACTAAAACATATATATAACATATTTTCAACTCAACAAAGCATAGAACTGAAAGGACCTTCCTTTTCCTTAAGTCTTTTTAATTTGTCCATTGTAGCACAATGTATAACACCTTGTAATAACCAAAATAGGTATTACAGATGGCAAAGAGAAAAAGAAAAAAAAAATGACCATATGAGACATATCTTCACCTGATTCATGTCAATAATTTGAACAGCTTCACCACGAGTGAAAACTATGGCATGGTTTTGGTTTTCAGGCTTTCCTTCCCAAGCTTAGGATCTCCATAAAGTTTTATAGAATATATTTCCTATGTATAAGATGAAGTTAAAGAACGCATTAGGGAAAAGAAACACAAGATAAAACAATAAATATTAGAGTTGAATAGTTTGCATATATAGCCAACTAATTAAACATTAGTTTTTTGTATTATATATGTTTGTATTAATTACAATATTTCTGTTCGACTGCTATGTTCAGTACATGAATTATTTCACCATTCCTTGCATGCCAAATGAATTCCAATATTAGTCTCCTCTCAAATTTGAGAGTTGTACTCACAACTAAACAAGTCTAGTTTTTATCATTCAAAATATATAACAATTATTAAAAAGAAAAAGATCTTACTCCTATAACATGAGAAAATAAGGGTGCATCCACTGTTGATTTTTTATTAAGTTAGAACAAAATAAAATCTACTAATAGAATATATGAAAATTTGTCTCAATAAGAAGGGAAATAATTCATTCTAAGATTTTCATACCATATGAATCTACATGCAAACGAAAGTTACATGCAAAACATGATCTTGGTAGCAAACTCCTTCCTTGAAAGCTCTAAAACATTTATATACCAACCATAATAATCAATCAACCTAAAACAATAAATATTATTTCTTCAATCTTAATCTCACAGGAATTTCAATCATAGTATACTGCAGGAAATGCAGCAAAAAAAAGAAAAAAGAAAAATACTATATCTCTTAATTAGTTAAATTTTATCATAATTGAACCTTAAACCACGAGCAAGGAGTTTCTGTACGAGGTAGCCAACATTGTGCAGGTCTAGTTTCTCTAACTAGACAATAAATAAATAAAAAAGACAATATGAACAAGCAAGAAAAAATTTCAATATTGAATATCATTTGAAATTCATTCAAGAAAAAAATTGAATAAAAAAAAAATCAAACTGCCAAAAAAGGATATGTTCTGCCTCCTGAGATTAGTATTATAAGTTCTTTAGATCTCATAACAACCAATAAAAGGATTTATGATCTTACAAACAGGTTCAGGAAGAGAAAGCTTCCTACGAATTGCACATATAATAATAAAAAAACACTAATTTGAAATTTGATATTGTATATATTTTCATTAGATGAAAACTTTGTTTTTCTAGTTGCTATAGTAGAATCTTTGATCATGACATTTTTGGATCAAATCCATGTTAGGCCTATCGCCAGGAGCACTAATATTAATATGAGAAAATGTCGCACCTTCAAAACCATTTACGTGTATGTGAGATTTTGGACTATTAATCATGTTCAGGTTGGTAACACTAAGAGAATTGCAGGAATTGGTAATAAGAACCTGCATCATCCACATGAAAAACTCAGTCATGTGATATTGAGAATAAATTAGAAACTTTATGATTATTATATTCATACACCCAGATTTATTTTTCTATTTCATTTTTATCCTTTTCTTCTATTTTTATATTTATTTCACACCATATCATTTGTTAAATTTATTAATTTCTCTATCTTCATTTATTTATTTTTGTCTATTTTTTTTCTTTTCCATTCATACACGTATACTCCAAATTTGAGATTTATGTGTAGTTTTTTCAGAAACTATAATCTGATTCCTTTCCATCTTTCAAGTTATCAGTCATTTGACTGCATTTGAAAAATACACTAACTTGTTTAAGTACTTAACTGCATTATTGATGTCCTTCTGGCTTGGTATACACCCAGTAGGCCCCACATTTGCCACAACAAATTTTCTAACTATGAGGTTGAATAACCTCTGCATGTGGTTGAATGTTAATATAATAGTAAGTTAGTAACCATAACACCAAAATTTGTAGGAGAAATATTTATAAACAAAACAAAGGACTTTATAAAATTATAATGCTGAGAAATATTATAGTGAGCTGAACTATGAGTTTCGATATCATGATGGTCACAAAGATTCCACCTCCACCAGAGGCATAGTTTACACCCTTCAGAACTATTGGTCCAATTGTGAAGGGTGCCAAATAAGGTGGGGGTGAAACCAGTAGATCCAGTACCAATTCCTGACCTGGTGGAGCAAGAAAAACACATCAGACAAAACAAATAATAGTATATTAATAAACTAAGTAGCACGGGAAAAAAATGTATAAGCATATCCAATGAGACTAATTATCAATGAATGGAACTTAATGTGTAATGTGTCCTTTTGATTAATTTTGTGCTCTAGAACATAGTATTATCAGAGAAACAGAGCAATCAGGATACAACTTATAAAATAAAAAATTACATGAACTTAAAAGTAGAAAGAACTGAAACCACTACCACTAACGAGCCTTTCAGTCTTCTAACTTTATTCAGAGATTGAGAAGAGAGAGTTATAGCATTCAAAAAGTTGAAGTTTTAATACCTAGTAGTAGACTAATATTTCCCTTCTCATTGACAACGCATGGTATGGAAAGCTTTATCCTACTATGATTGTGCGAGCTATCATTAATGCAATGCTGACAGTACAAGACAACATCACAAGAGGATCTACTCTTGAATGAAGCAAACAGAGGAATCACCACAGGATGAAGCCTAGTATATAAATTTATGATACAATTAGTTTCTGACACATATATGTACATTATATCTTACCAAATGCACACAGATAAATTATATTTTTGGAGCTTTGTTATCAAACAAGATCACACCTGCTAGAGCTACTAAACAATAATAACCTCACATTTCTAGCACTAAGTTAAATGAGCACTTGAACTTGTAGAAACAACAAGTGGATTAACGCATAAAATTTGACAATTTTGTGGACATTTGATGTGTAATGGTGCATCTAAGACCACCTGACCTACAGGAGAGATTTATGCAATAAAATATATTTTAGTCACCAAAGTAAGATAATAGAAGATATTAGTGTTAATTGAAATATAATAAATTGAGAATAATGGAGACAACACACAGTGATAGAGAGCAAACCATTATATGGTGATAACACTATAGACAGTGGCCAGTGCACCTGAAACCAGAACCAAAAATAGAGCATTAACGATGCAAATGCAAGACACTCTCAAAAACTTATGGAGAAGAAAAGACATTGTAACTTAGTGAAAATGTTTCAAGGCTAGTGATGCTAATAGGCTCCTCCAAATGATTGTCACCAGAATTTCTCAGAGTAACTTCAAGATCATTAAATGTGTCCAACCTTCTAAGTAGAGAAGATCTTTCTTGAAAGTGAAATGTTCGCATCATGTGTGAATACTGAAGTTTACAACTCTGAGAGTTTCTTACAAGCTGAATTGGTTACTTATCACAAAACAGGTTGTGGTAATGCAAGGTCTAGAAGAGAGTAAACAACAAAGAGGAAAACAAGAAAATAGAAAAGGAAAACCACATAACTAGAATATAGGTCCCTGTCAAAATTAAAATAGGAAATTGAAAAATTAAATTTACTAGGAGAAAATAATATTTAGGGTAAATTGAAGGATATTTCATTACTATACCTGCAGCTTCTCAACTGAAACTTCATCATGCTTTTTAGTCAGTTCATCTCATGCAATATCCATTAAATGTACTAAGAAGTCACCCTGTGTGATCATGAATATTATATTATAATACAATGAGTATAAGCCAAGAAAAAGGGTGTTTATGAAGTGTACCTTATTGGGAATTGATTTCTGCAAGCAAGAAGAAAACTAGTCTTTGATATGCATCTGTACAAGTATGGGTAAACCCCTAAATTAGTTTTTGGAGTTAGTCACTTTAGTCTGACTTTTTAAGATTCTTATTTAGTCCGACTTTGTAGTCATTCATTGTAATCCTTAATGTCAGTCAAAAATGAGATAGAAAAGGACTAAAGACTAAGGAGAGTGCCCTTTTACAAAAGTTGGGAGTAAATTTTAAAAAGGAACAAAAGGGACTAAAGTGATTGATGGATACAATCTTAAGGACTAATTTGAGGGTTTACTCATACAATTACATTTCCTTTATCAAATCAGCTGAACATTTTCTTCCAATGAATAAATCATCAAACTACCAAAACTCAGGAAGTTCAAAACAAAGACTTCTATTTTGCAAAAGCGTTTTTTCAGCACACAAGATCATAAATACAATACAGATACACAAGGGGGAGTTTGATTTGAAAAAATGTCTCCTATTTCCATTTTAATTACACAAGATCTTACGAGTTATGATTAGTGGGAATCATTGTAACTTGGAAAGATTTCCAAAATAGATAAGTATTATAATGCTTGTGAATGCTTTTCCACTGTATTTTTCCTGTATCAAGCATTCCGACTTCACTTCTCTCACCAATGCAATATATAACAAGATCATCATCTTTTGGTAGCACACAGCCACATATTCACTGTGTCTTCACTTCAATCTTGCAAACTAAAGCTGCAAATGTGCAATATGAATGAGAGAAGAAACTTATACAGCTTAACTTAATGAAAATTTAGTGAAAAAAATAAAAAATATTGTCTTCTTTCTAAGGAGTATAATATAATTAAAACCATTCAAGTTTTTTTTACAGGAATCTAAAATTAGATGTTCAATTGACCCAAGAAAGAAAAGAGAGGTTCATTATTAGAAGAAAAAAAAATGAGAATCAAATATAGTAGGTAGTTTTGAAACTTACATACAACAATAACAGTATAGGTATATCCAAGGGAATCAATTTTAGTTTAATTCATTTAACCGTTCTGCTACCTCGAGCACAGAAATATTGAAATTGAAACACCTAATTAAATTTACCTTTCAGTTGCTTTGAGGATTTACATTCAGGATTTAAAAGCTGCAAATGGTATAGGAACTCAGTAAGAACCTATAAACTGTTCTTCTGAATCTCAGATTTATAAGATTAGGTGCTCTGAATACCCTTGGCCTTCTAAGACAGTGGCTCACAACCATACCATACAATGGCCGAACAAAGCCTTAATAGGGAAGGCAACTCACATTGGTAATCAAAATATCCATCCGCTATTATATGATAAGCTATAGTAAGTAGTATTTAAAATTAAAATAAACTAGGAAAGATGATGACCCGACCATTTAATTTCTGTTCGTTAAAAGTTATATTAATAAAGATTAATCTAACAACAAATCTTTGGTAAAGAACATTTTTTTGGGAGTAACTTATGCAAGCAATATTATAAAAATTCAAATCATTAGTAAATACTATCTTTTATCTTTAACGAGTTTCTTAAAAGAGCACTTTAATTTCTTTTTAGAAATTCATGTTCTAATTTCTAAAATTAACTTTATACACATTAATTACACCATTTTAAAAAGAAAAGAATATGCTTTTATTATTATACTTTCGTTTTGTTGAATCTTATTTTTAATCTCTAAATTTTCATATTAAACAATTTAATCCATAACTTTTTATAAAAATTATATTTTTAATTCCTCCTAAGATTCAACAAAAAAATATAAAAACTAAACACATTTTATCCTTCTAAAATTATAGTAATAATTAAATCGATAAAAGCTAAATTAAACAACTAAACAAGTTGCCCCCCACAAGCAAAGTAGAAAGGAACGAACCTTTGGAGGCATATGTGGGGTCTCCAAGCGGAACTCATGCATGAAAAGAGGACTAAATAATCTACGCAAGAAAGATCATGATGTATGTCCTTTCATGCATTAAAAATAGCTTTTCTTATATTTAACGAGGGAAAATATTATTAATAATTACATACACAGTATAATGATGCTAACGATCAATTACTAGATTTTGTTTTGCCAAATCATTGCAATTGACATACCACTGGGGCTTTATCATGGGCTCCACTACATCATTGTTTCTTGAACAGGATCTTGTAACCTAAAATATGCCTAAAATATGAATATTATTGAATCACCAATAAGTCTGAAATTCTGAATTTTGGAAATCTAGAATACATGGATGAGAAGACCATGTCATATATGAACATATATAGCATGAATTTTCAGATGCAAGTTAATTAAGATTTATCTATATAATTAATCGTATACAATGGATAAATTTCAAATGCTTAAGAAATAAAATGGACACTTACAATGCACCAACACTAGCAAGACCAATTGTTTTGAATGCTGACATACCAGACATAGCAATATTATTAGTTGTCCCCCTTTGGTGTTGTCCCTATTTTCCAAATCAATATACCATATGTGCCACAATTCTATAAAAAACAATCTTAACTTTTGGAAATAAATGAAAGCAGATGAAAGGAACCAAAGATTTACCACAACTTTATTTACCATATGTGCACTCTTTGCCACCTCTGACAACTAAACTGCATTCTTTTCCAACTCCTGAATGTATTTCAATAAGTGTGAATTTGGGTCTTGTTTAAGAAACAATTGCTTATCTGAACTTATAACCTGAAGTGCTTTCATGAGTTCACGTGAGCTCAGGAATTGTCCATCTTCAGGCAGATCTTTCCCATTCAATCTAACCTGATTTGCCAATTTTAATGTAATCAAACTTCAATTTTTTGGTTGAGAAAAAGATTAGAAAAATACAAGATTTGCAAAAGCATATGGATGGACGAACTTACAAAATTGCCTTCATATTCTTATCCAAATTGCTCAACACTTCAAACTTGTTCTTGATAAGTGCAGCACCTACAGAAAACAAAACGAAATTCAAAGATTATTATGATTCTTTTCCACGAATGCAGGACAGTTGAACCACAAAATATTACAAAATAACTACACACAAGGAAAGCATACTATGATGAAAGATTTGAACTAAAAAAAATATTGTAAAACATTGACTTAGCAAACATTTGTAGCAGCATTGCTTCTAAAAGTAAACATGACCGTAGAAAAGACATATAAAATAGCACAGAAGTATATTCAAATTTTTGTCATTCCAAATTATTTAGCACGTGCACATTTTGTTATACATATATTAGCATATAGACACTCTTCCTTTGGATATATATATATATACACACACACACACACAAATGGAAAGTGGTTAATTTTGGAAGCATAATTTTAGATGTTAAAAACATTTCTCACCAACAACATGCTTGTTGCCATGCGTCCTATCCACGATCAACTTTCGAGTAAAGCAGGCATGACGAAAGTCAAATATACTAATAAAACCCCACATACATCCTGACTGGTCTTTCTCATAATTCACAGGGAATCTTTGGGACCTCTTTGCCATAATGATCGGTTGGTGCAGTTCACTTCCGTTTTTCCTTATTTCCCTTTTCTAGGGATGCTAATAAGGTAATATGAACCTTATGTTGCCTATGTTCATACAAACTCTTCACAGCTGTAATCTTGCACAACCTTATTATTGGACAAAAACATGAAGTCAATAAATGTTGTTCAAAGTCATGGTTAGTGCACAACACCCCAACAAAGGAAAAATAGTGTGTGCTAAATATCTGGAGGCCAGACTAATCTCTTCATGCTAACAAGTTTGTTCAAATCAACTCATGCAACAATCATATCAACCTATTCACGTGATTAAAGGATTTAAACTCATCAGTTACACAACAACAACTGAAGCCTTATATATCCTACTAGGTAAGGTCAGCTATATCGATTGTACCCTTGGATTCAATTAAAGATCAAATTCTCAGGGATATTATTCACCATGACTAAACTAAGTCACATAGATAACCAAAAAAAGAAAAAGAAGAAGAAACTCAGTCATACAGCTGATCATCTGAATCATCAACTCCTTAGAGCACAAAAATTAGGGTTTCTACTGAAAAGGGAAGAAGATGAAAGTTTTTTTTTGGATCGGCAAATGTTAGTTTTTGTTAGCGGGAGGAATCGAACCCACGATCTTTTCCTTCCTCCCTTCTCCTTTTACCACCAAGTCAACCTTATAACTCCTAAGAAGATGCAACTTAATTGAGTGGTAAGGCATTTCAGGCAAGTAAGAAAAAACTGAAAATTTATAGGAAAATATGATTGATTGAACTAAGTACCTATAATCCCAGGTGTTTTTAACTCAACATCCTGAAGGAGCAAAAGGCTAAGATGCAGCTCGGTGAGTTCGCTCTCAAAGCATCTAGGAATTCTAATTTCACTCCTCCAAGTTTCCCTAATGAGTGAATCTCAGAGAAGCAATATAAGATTTCTTTGGAGGGAAAGGTATCAATGCCTTCTTTCTTCATGTACGGACCATAACCAGAACAGGTTCCATAGAAAAAAGCTGAAAATTGCAGGCCACTCTTCCCACCAAAGAAAAAAAAAGGCAGTTGAGACACCTAGCCACCCTTATTCAGTGAATCTCCCCCCCTTCTTCCAGTAGGGAAAAAGATAGTTGAATGATTAAACGTAATGGAAAAGTTTGATAATAACAAAAAAAAGGAATCTACTATGTTCTTTTGTGAAACTAAAATAAAGAAGAAAAAATCGGGAATAAAAGCAAAAATAAATAAGAGAAGTAACAACAGAGCATGAAATAAATAAAAAATCTGGAATAAAAGCAAAAATAAATCTGCTATGTTCTTTCGTGAAACTGAAAAAAAAAACCCATGAAAGCAGAAAAGGAAGCTATGAAGTCTAAACGCATAAACAAAAACGCACCTCGAACAGACGCCGGAAACTTTGTTATTGGATGTCGAGGGAACTCCAGAACCAGAAGAGGGAACGCCGAAATCTGAAGGAGCGTTGACATCTCACTGCTGCTCTGGAGGAGCTCGTCGTTGTCACTCTGGAGGAGCTTTGACATATCGCTGCGCTCTGGAGGAACTCGTCGCTGTCCCTATTGCTCGTGGAAGGAGAAGACGGAAACAGAAAAGTGGAAAGATATATTTTGAGTGAGGTTAAGGCAGAAATAAAAATGGTGTATGAGAACTGTGCGCCAGGTTGAGACTAATTTCAAAGAAGGTTTTTTTTAAATCATCTTTTGAATACATATATTTTTAAGACGATTTTAACAAAATTTGTCTTTCAACATTTAATTTTTAAGATGATTTTTATATCGTCGTTATACATTTCTTATTGTTTACAAAATTATCAACACTTAATATTCTAAGACGTATGGTTATATCAGAACTGTCTTAGAAAATATATATTAAAAAATAATTTTTTTAATAATAACTCTTTGATCAGACAAATTAAGTAAACCTTTGTATGATCATAAATTATGATGGTAATACTCTATTACTCTATTCAAATATAAGATGAAAAAATAGGATATAATTTAATTGGTTGAACGTAATGTATGAGTTATTGTAAATCTTATACTTATCTTTGATTCTTATGGATAAAAAAAATTAATTATGTATGATGAACTTAAATATAATTAAATCTAATTAATTTCACCTTATTTAAAGATGTCATTCCTAAAACATCATTCATTTAATTACAAATTTAATTTTAATGACTCTTTTTTATCTATGATATCAAGTTCTAATAAAAAACATGTTAAAAATAACTTTATTTTTATTTTTAATTGAAATTAATAAATTAAATAATATCAACTAATTTTCTTAATTAGAATTAAATTAATTATTTTTCTTATATTTAAGTTCAAAAAGGTATATATATATATATATATATATATATATGGTTGATAGCAAATATCTATACTTCTTAGATCACAATTACAACCAAATAATTCTGAACGTGTTATGAAACACACATTCGGGTTGAAACACAGTGAAAGGAAACAATCCAAAAAGCAAAGAAGAAATTGCCATTAACTTTGATAAAATGCATGAGAACAGTACTCATTATGTAGTTTTAAGATACAACTTTTTCATTGTTCATTCTTCGCACCAGAACATATTACACTCGATCAAATTGAGATTAAGGGTTGAAACTAGCACCAAATAAAGTAGAAAGACAAAGGGTAACTAGCCTTAAAAATTACAAGGCATAATTTCCTTGGCAAGCAAGGGAAGGAGGAGGGCACACACAAACAACCTCTCATCCTAAACCCATTTATAAAAACTTTCACAGCACATGCAACACAGCAAAATTATTTACAAAAGGATTTAGATTTTAAAAAACACAATCCTTCTTCTTCTATCAATTTGCAGTAGTTTGCTTAATCAAAGCTTGATGAGCGGCTCCACCGGCCTCTCAAGTAGTCCTCCAACGAGACGTTTTGCTCGACACTGCACATGGAGAGCGAGTCGTCCTCCACGTCAAGCAGTGCAAGGTTGAGATGAGACTGCAAATTGGAAGGTGGACAAGCTTCATCATCAAGCATTTCTGGTGCTTCCAAAGCATTAACTTCTAGTCTTGCCCACTTGATCACATCAGGATCACCTCCAAGGAGCTTAGAGATCTGTGGTCCCATGGAACAAATACCACATTAACAATATGATAATGAAATGATGTTCAAATATGAAGATGAAGTCTATGAGTGTGCTATTTGAACTCAAATACCACATGATATTGATAAGCAAAAGATAGATAATGGCCTGTTTGGATAAACTTTTCTATAAATACTTACGGGAGAAAAAAATAAGGCAAAATAAATTAAACTTCTTCTATAAGCTAAAATCAATTTATACATTAAATTCTTCAAAATTCAAGTGCAGAAGTTAATTTTAGCTTGTGGGAAAAGCTCAATTTTACCTACTTATTTTATTCTCCTAGAAGTGTTTATGAACAAATTTATCCAAATAGGACCAAGGTTAAGTCCTTTTCCACAAGAGAAAGCTCCCCAATTGGAACAGAACATTTTTTTTTCTGTCATTTCTATGGCATAGGGAGGACTCAATTTTCTATATAGTCAATCATAATAGATCACTTACAAGGCTCATTTGAGGCCTAGCTCTTGGAGCACGTCTGGTACAAAGTGTGGCTGCCAAGACCATCCTTTCCATCTCTTCATGATTATAGTTATCACCCAAACTAGGATCTAACAATTGTAACACCTTTCCACTATTTAGAATTGGACTTGCCTGCAAAAGTTATTTATCCATTATTTTTCCTCCAATTCATGTGAATATATAAGAAGTAACAGAGTAGATAATAGACTATAATATTACAGAGACATACCCACATGACAAGGCTCTCTTGACCTTTGGGATAATCACCACTTATGGGCTTTCTTCCAGAAAGAAGCTCAAGAAGCACTACACCAAATGCATAGACATCAATCTTGTCATTTACTTTACCGTACATGAAGTATTCAGGAGCCATGTAACTGCAAAAATAAGTGTGTTAGAAATTAGAGCTACTTTAAATGCAATTTCTGTACGCAGCATGTATGAATGTTCAGTAATATGAGAATTGAAAGTACAAACCCAAAGGTTCCAGCAACATCGGTGCAGATTATATGTGATGAAGTGGTCGACGCCCATTTAGCAAGTCCAAAGTCAGAGAGCTGCATCAAAATTCAACAAAAACAGCATGAGGCCTAAGCCTGACATGTACAAATGACTCAAAATATGAAAGTCAACCAACAGAAAGATGAATTACCTGGGGCTCAAAATCCTCAGATAACAAAACATTTGATGATTTCACATCGCGATGGATCACAGATTGGCCATCATTATTATGCAGATACTCCAAAGCCTCAGCAACACCTATTGCCACCTTATATCTCTCAGTCCAACCAAACATAAGTGGATTTTTCTTATTACCTATTTTGATATGAAATAAAAAGAAGAAATTAGTAAGTTAACAAGGCCACGAAGAATACAAAAAAAAGTGATATAATAATGCAGCGCACCATGGAGATTCTCTTCAAGGCTTCCTCTTGATAAGAAATCATAAACCAAAAGAAGATTGCCATCCTCAAAGCAAAATCCAAGGAGGGAAATTAAGCTTTTGTGATTTAAGGTAGTGATAATTTCTATTTCTAGAACAAACTCCTTCAAAACATCATCAGATGGCTTTAAGATCTTAACAGCAAGTTCCTTGCCATCAGGAAGGCAACCTCTATAAACCTGACTACTTCCTCCTTTCCCAATCAAATTTTCTGAAATCATATAAAAAAACATGTTAAAAATAAACCATTTTCTTTTCGACAAATTGATCTCAAAAAATCAAACAAGTACAAGATACGATACACACCTGGCAAAAAATTTGATGTTGCCAATACAAGTTCTTGGTACTTGAACAATCTGCAAGTGGATGAGTATTTCTCATGAAGGCCCTCCAATTCCTTAGGAATGCTTCTTGAATTGTGTTCAGTCGAAGGAGCAGTCCCTATTTCAGCATCCACCGGAACAAGAGCACCACTCTTGCTATCAAGGGCCAGAAACTGATCCTTATTTGGGCCACAATTGTTTGTTTTATGGTCTTGATGTGCAGCATATGAAAGATCTCTAGAGGGTAACTGCATTGCCCATTGTACCACCGAGATCTGGCACAAGAGCGATCTTTGAGAACATTTCCTGTCAGATACAATTGTCTTACGAAGCAGGGGCCAACCCGGTTTAGAAGCAGCATCATTGGTCTGCACAGGCACTATTGCCAATGGGTTCATCTCATCACAAGCATCAGCACAAGATTCTTCTTCTTCTGAAGCACTAGTAGAGCACCTCTTCTTCTCAATGAATTCTTTAGAATCCAGAAAAGCCTTGGCCAAACTGTGATCTGAATATTCACCACTACCCTTTTCGTGCATCCCCGTGCCATCATCATCTAGCACTTTTGAACTCTTGCTGATTGTCCTGTGAATCGAACCGAGCAACCCGGTTTTGTGATCCCGATCAAGTCCTGCAAAATAGGGTCAGCCCAACAGTGAGGCCTAAAAAAATTTTAAAAGAAATTTTTTTTCTTTACATGCCAATGAGATTCACAATTTCAACATCACAACACAGAACAAGGAAAATTCGTTGAAAAACCTTTTAAGTCTGAACGAGTTGCGGCTGACCCTTCTCTCTTGAACACGATTTTCCCGTTATCAACAGCAAAAACCCAACAATCCTTTGGTAACTTCTTAGCACAGTACCTTGCCACAGATATGCATGGCCGAGTTATATGAAGACCTTGAGAACTTCCAACTATGATGTGTGTTGCAGAATAAGCATTTGCTTCTCGAACCAAAATTCTCGTCACTGATGAACCCCGGCATATTTTGAACTTGAGATCCACCTGAATAATCACATCCACAATAAAAATTAAATAAAAAAACTCACATTTCACACATTCAAAACATCAATTTCCCTCACCCTTTAGGCCAAAACATAATTTGTAACTGAGTTACAGTTTTAAATGTGTCCTAGAAAATATCAAGAATATGCAATGTTTTAAAAAGCTGGGGTCTTTGTGATCAAAATGTTGCGGCCCCATGCATTTATCCACCATTTTTGCAATATAAAAAATGGTGACAAAACCACCGACACAATTTAAAACTTTGAGAATATGAATCAGAGAGAGTTAGTAGTAAGAGATATTGAGAAACACAACCTGCTTCAAATTGCAGAACCCTTCATAAACAGCAAGGATAGAGTCAAATGCTTTGACAAGTGAAAACAAAGAGGATTTCCCTTCTCGATTCACAATTTCTACAACAACCCATTTCACCAAAAAAAAAATGTCAAACTCCACAAAAATAAATAAAAATCCAAAAAAAAAGGACAAAACTTAAATACTATTCCATTGATAATTCTAATGTTATTCTCCGATTCAAATTAGAATTTCATCTTCATAATCTCATTGCAAACTTTTATAATGCTGATTAGCGAGATGAAACTCCAATTTTGATCCAAGAACAACACCAAAAACACTCGAAGAGGTGCACATAAGTTTCATCCAAAGAAACACATGTGATGGTTTTGTTGATACCATCATTCCCGAGAACATGAAGAGCAAGCACAACATCACCGGGTTGAGCCACTTTGAACAGAGCCCAAGTGAGCAACTCGGTGCTGTGGGAGTCCATCTTCATGCCCACCACCACGATGCGGTCACCGGCACTGCCGTGTCCGGCATCTCCGGCGGTGGCAGATGGCAGCATTTTCATGCTTTAACACTTTAACGTTGTTGTCCTTTTATTGTCGGTGGTGGTCGCGGTTCGTGAGTAGTAGTTCTTCTTCTATGATGTTCTGAGTCATGAATGGCATAAAAGTTTGGAGGTTGGAAGAGAGTTTGGTTTTGGTTTTTGGAAGTGTTTGGTTTTGGTTTTGATTTTGGTTTTGAAGCTCGTGCGTGAGTGAGTGTAAGTGGAAAAAGTAAGGCCACCAATTTGAGTGCAGAAAGAAATTGAGAGAAAAATTATAGTGTTGTGTTCTGCTAATTCAGGGATAGTGGGATACGTATTTTAAGCATGGGATTGGATGCTAGTAGGTTTTTGACCACTGGGTCCCACCGGTAAATGACATCATTTGGATCTAAATCTTTTTCATTAAAAAAATGAAAGCAGTTGTATGGGGATTTGGAATCTACCACGAAGTGATTCTTTTGGGTCAACGTGGAAAAGGATGATTTTTGAGTGAAAAAAAAATGGTAAATGATGTAAAAAAGGTAGCGGAATGAACTCCAATGAATTGATGGGGTTGACTGAGGATGTGTTTATGAATCAGTTGCGATCAACGCGAATGGTATTAAAAAGAAGATATGTTTTTGGTGTTGGTGTTTTGATTTATATAAGTTTATTTTTTTAATTTTAATTTTTATAAATTTTTGTCATTTTAAATCTGGTACTAAATTATTACCCTCAGGTCAAATTTGACATTTGTTGTTGCATCTAGGGCTGTTGTGCCTGGTGCTAAAGTGTGGGTATTTTGTATCTATTGAATAAAATCGATTGTAATTGTATAGTGGTTATCTGAAAATATACCACAATAATTGAGAATGAATTAGTATAGTTATTTTGGTTTGTGTAAGATATTTTATTTACTTTTAGTTTATATAAGTTTGTATTTTTTTTAATTTTAATTTATATAAGTATGGATTTATGAGAGTTATAATTTAAAAAATAGAATCTTAACATACTTTTTGTTAGCAAGAAAGATGGATATATAGAGTGATTATTAATTACAATTCGTTGCAAAGAACTTTTCACAAAAGATGGTTAATTGGTAGCAACAATTTTTTAATCAAAACAGGGATTATTTTCTTAACTATTTAGGTGTACATGCCGTGTTGAGTAGGAAAGAAATAAAAATGGTAAAAAAGTAAAATATATAATAACGAGTGTCGAGTGATGTAGCAAGATAAAATAAAGTGACGAAAGTATGAAAGTAATGGGGATACAAAAAGTTGTAAGAGAGATAAAGAATTTTAAAATAGATAAATGCATTAACGGAGAAAAATAATTTTAAAATAGATAAAAAACGAAAAATTTTGTTAAAAACATTAGGTTTACATTTCATATTTTTTTTTTTTGTATAAAGAAACACTTTTTAACTTTTTCCTTCGCTAAATGCATGCATATGAAAGCATAATACGATCACGATCCTATCTTCAGTCAAATTGGAGCCATTTTTGTTGGAATTACTTTTAAAATGTTTTCCTTGTCAAGAACGTCACACTTTAATTTGCTTTGTTTTCAATATTTTATATTAATATCTATGATCAATCTATATCAATGCATGCTTTTGAATAAATAGGCATGATGTGTATGTTTTTGTTTTAGTTAAGTTCTGAGCTGTAAAGGCACAAAAACTAGTGATCGGTTACCTTCTGTTCTCTTTATTCTACATTACCAGAATTATTTTCATTTTTTTCCATAAATTAATGAATGATGTTATGTATAATTTACAAAAGAAAAAATTATTTCATTAAGGTAAAAATGTTATTAATATTGTTATTGCAAGGCGTGTTATATTTATTCAACAGGATATTGATTATGTCCTCTTGCATTTTTATTTTTTTTGAAAAAAAAGTCCTCTCTCGTTTTCTCTTCCAAAACAAGTAATGTTATTACAAACAAAACAATGAATATCATAAAGTATGTACAGATCAAAGCATTTATCGTATAAACTAGCATATGACAATTTTCTAGCGACATGAATTACTGCCTTTTGCAGATAAACAATATAACAATTAATTAATTAATTAATTATGGAGGCACATCCAATATGCATGCATGCGTTAAGCAAAGGACAGGAAAGATTTCGTTTTTGTTTATGATTTTAATTTTGTTCACTAGCAAAAGCATTGTGTTTGCAATATTAAGAAAAGTTATTTATCATGCTTTAGAGCCGTCAGGTATGGTTATTGAAAGTTATTGACCATAATATTCTATTTCTATGTTCAGTGAACATAGATTTATAGTTTTCAACATCTTTATTCATATTGTTATTGGATAAAGACGATGATGAGCTCATGGTTTGTTCAAAAAGAAATGTAATTTCTACGTTGAAGTCTTATTTTTCATTCAATTGAATTCGCAACTGAACCAAGCTACGGACGTAACTCCTTCATTTCTTAGTTGCTACTGTACATGTAAACAACGGATTTCTCGTTTAATATTTTATCTTTTGAAGAATTAGTTTCACAAAAATATCTTCAATTTACTTCCATATACATTTATATTTTTCTTTTTTGTCATTCTTTCAAAAGAAAATTTATCCACAATATTTATCATATAGCCAAAAGAAATTAAACCAACAAACTCTTTATAACTATTCAAATCATACTTGACAATTCTGCATAATTAGTAGCCAACCGAGTAGGTAACTTGGATTAAGAGAATATGACAGATTTAAATGGAAAAAGAAAAAAAGAAAAACTCTATCTTTTAATTGAAAGATAAGAGATATCCTTTAATTCTGGAAAAACTATTATTAAAAGAAAGATAAGATATGATCATATATTTCCTTAATTACATTATCTATGAAGGAAAATTGAGATCCAAGCATCTGGTTTCCCCTCTATAAAAGGGGTTCACCAAGGTTCAGGTAAGTCAATCTCATTCCAACCCACATATTAATACTTGCATAGCTCCCTTTACACCACTAACTTGAGCGTCAGAGTGTCATTGCAAAAAATCCCACCACTATTCGTGGAGGAGCTCATGGAGGAACGATGTCGTGAGAAGATTCTGCCAAATCTGATAAGAGCATTTGGTGCCCACCATGGGACAAGGGAAAACTTATCCTTCAACCAACTTCAATGGCAATAACAATGAAAAGACTCCCGCAGCCAACCAAAAAAGATCATCACAGGGAAAGGCGTCCACCATATTTGGAATGCCTACCATGGGAACCCCTAAAAACAAGAGTCCCACAACAGTGGTGAACATCCTACGTAAAGTGCCTAATAATCATGCTTTGATTGTCACTCTGCAAAGGGAGATGGACACACTAAAGAATAATAGTGCCAAAGAGATGGAGAACCTCTGAAAGGAGAATGTCATCCTTAGGGAACAGTACCAAAAGCTTCAGGAAGATCACTAGACACACTCGGTTTCTGCAATTTCTATTGATCGGACTCACTAGGGTGGGATCGATGACACCAATAGGACGTGGAGAAAAGGAACAATGTTAGACACTCAATCAACCCAAATAGTAGCAAATGCAGAGAACCAACTTCATCCCTTCATTGATGGGATCATGGAAGCACAACCACCACCCGAATGGAAGATGCTAACCATAGACCATTACGAAGAACTCTTGGACCAAGATGAGCATGTGGGCGCATTCATTAGACAAATGAATCTATTCACGAATGACGACACCCTCATGTGCTGAGTATTCCCAACTATCTTGAAAGGTCCAGTACTACATTGGTACAGTTGCCTACTGAGGAACTCGATAGACTCATTCGCGACACTCATTATGTATTTTAGAGCTCATTATAAGATGAATAGACCACATCACCTGATCATAGTGGCACTTGCAAACATTCAACGGGAAGAAGATGATTCACTCTTCAACTTCATGAAAAGGTTCCCCTTAGTCTTAGTTCAAACCTAAGACTTGAGCCTAGAAGTCACTTTTACTTCGATGATCATGGGTTTAAAATCAAAACCATTCTCAGATAACCTATGCAAAAAGCCTCCTACAACCTTGGATGAGCTAAGAGCAAGGATTGTTGATTTCATACAGATGGAGGAGATGGCCACATTTATAGCACAAATGCGGGGGAAACCCTTAAAGAAACAAGTGGCGTGAGAGGTGAAAATTGAGAGCAATCATAGTCGAGGAATATCGAGAGCCAACAGGCCGTTGCGATCTAAATTAAGCCATTATACTCACTTGACAGAAAGTTGAGACTGAGTACTAAAGGAAGCATGCAGTGTAGAGTTGATCCAATTGCTAACTAAAAATTGAGCTCCCCTAGGAGTAGACAAATCCAAATATTATTGTTATCATTGAGTGGTGGGTCACAATGTTGAAGAATGCACTACCCTAAAGGAAAAAATAAAGAAGTTGATCTAAAAAGGGCATCTTCGAAGATTTGTTAAAGACAAGGACCCCCCACGTGATCAAGATCGAGAACAAGAAAGGAGTCGAGAACATAGTCAGACTCAAGAAACCACCGAGGCTTAATAGTGCGACGAGAATACCCCACCTTGAACTCAGTTGCGAGGTGAGATTAACATGATAGCCAGAGGATTTGCTGGAGGTGGAAGTTCAAACTTGACAAGTAAATGCTATGTTCACAGCCTCAAGATGATCAACTTGGTGACATAATGATCCAATAGTTGTCAAGATAGAGGTGGTGAACTTCTTAGTGTGAAAAGTCCTACTTGACAATGGAAGCTCGATTGATGTCCTATACTGGTTTGTCTTCAAATAGGTGGGTATATCGGAGAGCTAAATAGAGCCATTCCTGAAACAACTCATAGGTTTCACAGAAGAGACAACTAACACAATAGGATAGGTCCATCTGTTGACCATTATCGAGGACAAGAAAGGGTCAAAGTTCATTATGATCAAGTACCTCCTAGTTGATGCACACACGTCATGCAACGTACTTAAAGGATGACATTCGCTCAATGAGTTAGGTGCCATTATCTCAACACCTCATTTGAAGTTTCTAAGCAAGAATGGAAAGATCATTTCTATTCGAACCAACCAGATGCTAGCAAGAGAATGTTATGTTGCTATCCTTATAATTGGCAAAGGGAAAAAAGAAGACATAGCCCAAGGCACAATTAGTGGCATATGCTTCCCTCAACAACAATCTTGGGGATTTTGAACTCGATCCGAGAAAGGAAAAACCAAGAGTAAAGCCAATAGAAGAGGTCAAGCCTTTCCAACTCAGCAAAGAGCCATCTCAGTGCACCAAACTAGGATTCCAAAATAAGTACAAAAGTGGAAGAATCCATAGCCCATGTGTTAACAACAAATACAAATTTGTTTGCATGGTCTGCAGACATGTCGAGAATTAAACCAAAATTCCATTGCCATAAGCTAGTTATCTTCCTAAGGTTAGACATGTTGCACAAAGGAAGAGGAAACTCAGCCTGGAAAGGGGAAAAGTTCTGGATGAAGAGACAAAGAAGTTGCTAAATGCAAGGTTCATCAGAGAAATACAATACACCACGTGGTTAGCCAATATGGTGATGGTAAAGAAGTTTAATGGGAAGTTGAGGATGTGTACTGACTACATAGACCTTACCCCAAGGACTTGTACCCACTTTTAAGTATAGATTATGTAGTCGATGAAGCATCCAAATCCCTTATTCTCAGCTTTCTAGACACGTATTTTGGATACAACTAGATCCTTTTTTCAAGCAAGATGAGAATAAAATCGCATTGATGATTGACACGACTAACTACTGCTACTCGGTTATGCCATTCAACCTTAAGAACGTTAGAGCCACTTATCAGAGACTGATGGATAAAATATTCACCAATCAACTCGGAAGAAACCTAGAAGTCTATGTTGATGACATGGTGGTCAAAAGTAGGAGCACTACCTCTCACACATAAGACTTACCAGAGATCTTTGTTGAGATCAGAAAGTACATGAGGCTAAACCCGGAAAAGTACATATAAGGGGTACAAGGAGGGAAGTTTCTTGGCTTCATGCTTACTCATAGGGGAATTAAGGCCAACCTAGAAAAGTGCACAACCATTATTCCAATGAGAAGTCCTAAACTATGAAAGAAGTGGAGAAACTAATTGGCTAACTAGCAGCATTATCCAAATTCTTGCCAAGAGCTGCAGACATGACCAAACCCTTCTTCAATTATTGAAAAAGCAGGAAGGAACATAGTGTAACGAGGAATGTGAAGCCCACTTTCAAAAACTCAAAGAATTCTTTGCATCACCACCCATCCTCATCAAACCCCAACCAAGTAAAGATCTAATTCTTGTGGAAGCAATGACTTCCAAGATTATTTTGATGATGCCAAAGAATCAAGAGTTAAGAAAATTCCAAAGATTCAAGAATCAAGATTCAAGAATAATCAAGATTCAAGACTAAAGATTCAAGAATCAAGAGAAGACTCAATCAAGATAAGTATTAAAAAAGTTTTTCAAAACATTGAGTAGCACAAGAAGTTTTCACAAAATCATTACCAAAGAGTTTTACTCTCTGGTAATCGATTACTAGAAGGTAGTAATCGATTACCAGTGTTTTAAAACGTTAAGATTTCAAATTTCAAAGAGTTACAACTTGTGTTTAAACATTTTCAACTTGTGTAATCAATTACACAATACTTGTAATCGATTACCAGAGCTTCTAAACGTTTTAATTTTCAAAATTTAAAATGAAGAGTCACATCTGTTGATGTGTAATCGATTACACCTTAATGGTAATCGATTACCAGTGACTGATTTCAAAAAATAAATTTCCAAAAGTCACAATTCTTTAAGTGACTTGTTTCTGAAGATTTTTTCAAAAGTCACAATTTTTTAAGTGACTAGTTTTAAACAAATTGCCAAGAGTCACAAGCTTTGACTTAAGTCATCAAGAGATTATAAATATGTGACCATGGCATGAATTTAAATAAGAAATCCATCTTTCAATCTTCTCTTTCAACATCATTCAATATCTTTCAACTTTTTCTACAAAATTTTCTGATTCATTTCTCTTCATCTTTCTAAAAGTTTTTGTTCAACACTTTCTCTTCCAAGAAAAGTTCTTTGTTCAAAAACTTGTGCTATTCATCTTTTTCATTCTCTTCTCCCTTTGCCAAAAGAACAAAGAACTAACCGCCTGAATTCTTTTGTGTCTCTCTTCTCCCTTACAAAAGATTCAAAGGACTAACTGCCTGAGAATTATTTTGATTCTTCCCTTCCCCTTAAGCAAAAGATTTTAAAGGACTAACTGTCTGAGATATCTTTTGTTTCCCCTTACAAAGATTCAAAGGACTAACCGCCTGAGAATTCTTTGTCCCAACACATTGGAGGGTACATCCTTTGTGGTACAAGTAGAGGATACATCTACTTGGGGATTGTTATACTGAGAATAAGAGAGGGTACATCTCTTGTGGATCAGTTCAAGTGGAGGGTACATCCACTTGGTTTTTCAAAGAGAACAAGGGATGGTACATCCCTTGTGGATCTTTGGCTTGTAAAGGATTTTACAAGGTTGAAAAGAAATCTCAAGAACCCCAGGTTGCTTGGGGACTGGATGTAGGCACGGTTTGTGGCCGAACCAGTATAAAATTCTTGTGTTTGTCTTCTTCTTCCCTACACTCTTTAATTTCCACTGTGTACTTTACTTTTACGCTTTACTTTTGTTTAAGTTACATAACTTAGTAGTAAATCCTAATTGAATCTAGTAACATTAAGAAGGATAAGTTTTTAATTAGTCAAGGTACATTAATAATTAATTCATCCCCCTCCTTCTTAATTATTTTGAGGCCACTTGATCCAATAATTCTAGACTTAGCAATATCTGAACATGCTATAAGTTTTGTAATAGTGGTAGAGGAAGAAAAAAAGTCAAAATTCCATCTACTATATCAGCCGAGTCCTAAAAAATGTAAAGAGTCAATATCAAATGATCGAGAAACTAGCCTTGGCTCTAGTCACAGTTGCTAGGAGACTAAGACCATACTTCCAAAGTCATCAAATCATAGTTTAAACCAACCACCATATCCTAACAGTCATGATGAAACCAGAACTTGCAAACCGAATGATATGTTAGTCGGTCTAGTTGTTCGAGTTTGGGATCAAGTACAAACCAAGGGATCTAACGAAGGCTCAATGCTTAGCAGACTTCATCGTCGAATTGACAACAACTACAGAACTACAATCCGAGTGGTGGAATTTGTATGCAGATGGGTTCATCCAATGAAAAAGGGAGTAGGACTGGTGTCATCCTAGAAAGCCCAAATGAAATAATCCTAGAGCAATCCCTAAGGTTCAAGTTTGGGACGATGAACAATCAAGTCAAGTATGAAGTCCGTTTAGCCGACATAAGATTGGCTAAGGAAGTGCGAGCTAAGTATCTTAAGTGTTGGAGCAACTCCAAGCTTGTCATTGGTAAGGTGAATGGAGAATATCAAACCAAAGATCCATAGGTGACAAGGTACTACCATATGGCTATTCGACTTAAAAAGGCTTTTGCAATGTTCGAGCTTCAACATATTGTAAGAGAAAATAATGAGTGAGCCGACTTGCTATCAAAATTTGCTAGTACAATAGGGCCAATATAGAACGGTCATCCAAGAAATAATCTTAGAACCAAGCCTAGACAAGGTTGTGGCGAGTGTAACTCCCCTTGGCTGAGAATGGATGACCGAGATCTAGGACTTCCTGGAGAAAGACTCACTCCCATAAAATCCAAGAACAATAAGAAGGCTCAAGAAAAATGCCAATTATTATGTGATAGAGGGATAAGACATGTACTGATGAGGCTTCATGATCCCCATGTTGAAGTTTTTGACTCGGGATCAATCCAAATACGTAATGAATGAGATGCATAAAGGGATATGTGGAAAGCACTCAGGATCTCGATCAATGACAACCTAAGTTCTAGAAATTTGGCAACATTTCTCATTTGCCTACTGAAGAATTGCACAACATAGTGGTGCCATGGCCTTTTTCCATTTAGGGAGAAGACATACTTGGACCTTTTCCACTAGAAAAAGGACAAGTAAAATATCTCATAGTAAGCATTGATCATTTCACCAAGTTGATAAAGGTTGAGCCTATAACCACCATCTCGACAACCACTATTCAAAAATTCATTTGGAAGAACATCATGTGTCAATTTAGAATTCCCAACACTTTAATCTCTAACAATGGCACATAGTTTGTTGACAAAGGAGTTCCTCGAAAGTCTGGGATCAAACATAAAGCAACTTCAATAGAACACCCATAAAGCAATGGTTAAATTGAATCAACCAACAAATTCACACTCAGAGAGTTGAAAAAGCAAGTTGGAAAGGCCAAAGGCAACTAGGCCGAGGAGCTTCTTACCATTTTATGGGCATATTGATGCTTTCCGCAATAAACAACAGGTGAGACCTTTTTTGACTCTCATGCAAATCAGATGCAATGTGTAACGACCCGCCTCGTCGCTACGATATCCACACTCTAATATTCGATGATTTCAATTATTTTTTTATAAAAAGAACTTCCTTAATTTTTTATTATGAAAATAGAAGTGATTTTGTCACAGCATAAATTCATCCAACAACACGTCATCACTTAAGTGAATATGCATAATTACATAGAAACAATAATTCGGTACACGTCATACACATAACGGAAATTAAATCTATTCATATATATAATTAAAATCCCATTTTTACATCTTTAACTCAATAAAATAAAACTTAAAAACCAAATACGGAGGAGTTGATTACAAAACACAACTCTCTCCCAAAATAACGTCAACGTCATCACGTCGGCTCGATGGCTCCTCACCAGAATCTTACTCCCTGCACCCTACCACTGTCATTCTGCTCCCACGAACAAGGTTCATGATCATCACAGGTATCAATCACACGATACAAAATTGCAAGGGTGAGTTCATTATAAAAAGAACCAATACCAATTCCAAATAACCACAATTAGCAAGGAACATAGGCAAACATGATGAGCATACACAACAATTATTATTCAACACTCATATCCAACAAATATTCATCATCCACATCCAACAATTACTCATCATCCATCCATGGACCCAATCAAGACTGCACAGAATGATGCATGCACCTGACTCAACACTCAGATGCAATGTGGTACGTACCAACAACAACCAAACCTTAGGAAATAGCCTAAGCGTGTCCACACGACACTCTCACTTAGGGAAATGTGTTAAGTTTGTCGAGACCACCCGGTTGTGCACGTAACAGCCCCCCTCCCATAGGTGATCAGCCTGGGAGCCCAAAGGTGTTCCCTACTAGGTGACAGCCCCCTAGTACAAAGTACACTTGGCCACAGTTACTCTATTTCCTGTATCGTATGAGCTATGATCACGACCAAAAGTAAGTGTCAAAGACCATGGACCAATTAAAGCGCCTAAGCATCCCCTCATAAATGCTTAGATTCTCTAACCACGCTAATTACCCACGTCTGGGCCATCCAACAAGGTCAATGCACTCTACCCCCCATGACATATACTCCATACGACGTATGATCGTGGCCAAAAGCTAGTGCCAAAGACCTTGGAAGGTCAGTGCACAGTGCCCCCCTCGATCATACACAACATCCAACGTATGAATGTGGCCAAAAGCTAGTGCCAAAGACCCTGAAAGGTCAGTGCACAGTGCCCCCCACGAACATAAACAACATGCACATGCCAATGCATTTCTAACATCAATCAACATTCCATTTCCATGTCATTCACAACATAAATATCATCTCATTTCAATGACGTTATCAACAACAACAACAACCTCATTTCATATTCACATATTCATCAATAATAACAATTCATGTTGACATGGTCTTTATTAACAACGTCATCTCAAATCAATATCATCATAATTATCATTATCATCACATATCAATTAAAATTCTTAATAGCAACATCAACAACAAATCGCATTTCGCACACACACACACACACACACACACACACACACACACACACACACACACACACACACACACACACATATATATATATATATATATATTTCATGCCTGAGATTCACACTCATAGGTCTTCAAACAACACAAATCAAACAACCACAACAATATCATTCATCACAATACACACACACACACACACACACACACACACACACACACACACACACACACACACACACACACACACACACACACACACACACACACACACACACACACACACACACACACACACACACACACACACACACATATATATATATATATATCGCATCCCATTAGTTAAAACGTAATTTTCTTTGAAGAAATATCAGCATGCAACAGGGACAGGCAAATATCCTCATAGCTAGGTTCCCTAACCCTAGCTATGGTGTTAAAACGGTAAATTTTATAATAAACTCCCCTCACCTATCATGAGCTACCCCGCGGATTCCTCGTTGTGTCACTTGAAGATTCCTTTTCGTCCTTGCTCGTCGATTCCATGCAAGCCTCTACCATGCCAAAACGAAGGAGACTTAGTATGGATTTCAGAAAACAAAGCTAGTAACAGTGCTCTAGGTCAAACACCCACATCACTACATGAAAGAGCTGAGAGCATTTCGGGTTTTACAAAGGAACATCATTTGGAAATTCTGACCACGCCAATGTGACCGGGGTTCAGTGTAGGTTACGAAAATAACATGCATTTCATGAAAGGATAACGTTTACAAAGCCTCTTTCTCTAATGTTTTTCAAAGGAAGCATAAGACACGCAATGGCGGTTCCAAAGTCAGAAAAGATGAAAAGACAAGATGAAACTAACAAGAAAAAAGCGTAGAACCATGGTTACCTCGAAAGAAAACAAAATGTCAGATTAGGGTTTCGTTCTCTACCGAAACTGCAAGCCAAGTTGGAAGATTCCGCTTCGGTTAAAGGGTTCCTCTCGATGTGGGGTTTCAATGGAGAACAACGATGGTTTGTGGTGGCTAATGGTGGCTGTGGGTGATGGAGAAAGTGGTTGGGATGTTAGAAATGGCTTTGGAAGAAAGAAAGGAGAAGAAATAGCGTTTTTCCTAAGCTACACAAAAGCAAAGACTGAAATGCTTAAATAAGAAATGCTCTCAGGAACGGAAGCTTCGAGCATACTCTAGACATCTTCTCATAGATCCCGATGGTCAGATCATGGAAAAGTGTCTTGTAAAGCTGTAGACCAAATTTCGAGAAGATCCAACAGTTAATGAAGGCTGGACAGCATTTTTACTGAGGCAGCTCCATGTAGCTTCCTCAAGAAGCTTCATTAAGAGGCTTCCTCAAGAAGTTTCCCCGTGGCTTCTTTGAGAAGCTTTCTCAAGAAGCTTCTTTGAGAAGCTAGATCCTTATCTACCCACACTCTTCTATTAACTAAATTAACCTCCTTGAAAATAATTACGGATAAAAATAATACAACAAATAATCAAACATCAAACATAATTACTAATAATATATATAGATATATATATATATATATATATATATATATATATATATATATATATATATATATATATATATATATATATATTAGGGTGTTACACAATGATACCAGTAGAAGTCGATGAACCTTCAAAATGTGAACTTCGTAGAAAATAAGAATAATGAGATGCTTAAGGAAGCACTCAATTTGGCCAAAGAGACCATCAAAGAAGTCCACACGAGAGTTGAGTTGTACTAGAGAAGAGCCGAAAAAAGATACAAGAGTCAGGTCAAATCAAGAAACTTTCTGGCAGGTGACTTGGTGCTAAGGAAATGTGGAGAAGCCCAGAAAGATCCTAGAGAGGGAAAAATTGTTGCAAATTAGGAAGGCCTTTTTAAAGTTACTGAAGCACTAAGAAAAAATGTCTACCGACTAGAACACTTAACCGACAAGACGATTCCAAGAATGTGGAACACCATTCATCTTAAGTTTTATTACAACTAAATGTGTAAGTGGTGATGTACATTTTCCCCTACTCTAGCATTTTTCCTAGGAGGTTTTTTGTTAGAGAGGTTTCAATGAGGCACACCCAATTTCCACATTGAATAAAAGTATTCTTTTTATCATTGATTAGTGGCTTTATAGATATGAGTAGAACTAATAATTCCTTTGACTAAGACCCAATCTGAGGCATGGATAAAACCAAATAAATATTTGGCTTACTAATAATAGACCAACAACCGCAATTGGCTAAACATAAATGACAGATAACTTAGAAATTTGGCTAAAAGAAGACCAAAAGGGATAAGTTACTAAGCTAAAATTAGGCTAAAGATAATTGAATTCTATTGGCTAAAAATAGACCAAAATGAACTAAGTTACGCAACTAAAAATAGACTAAAATTTAGAGACTATTTTAGCTAAAAACAGAACAAAGAAACGAAGTTATTTGGCTTGAGATATAAAATTCAGTAATTCGAAGGTAATGCTCAGCTAAAATTAGACTTAGTTAAAACTTAGACCAAATTTAAATTAAATGATTTGGCTGCAAATGGTTAGACCAATAAAAGTTGGCTAAAAGTGATTGCATTTTCAAGTAGTTCCTAATAAAATAAATTTGAGAATGAAAACCAAATACCACACTTTGATGAAAACACTAATATTATAAATAATCAAAGGGGGTCCCTATTTGAAAGGTTAGGTCCTAGGCCTTTACAAAAAGAAGAAAGAAAAGGCAAATCAAGCCAAATCAGGAACTTTCTCCACATGCATATCAGTTTCACCGACTAACTCCCCATGACGAGTAATGTCCTTGTCAACATCAAAAAGGGAAGTGTCGACATCCTTGAAAAAATACTTGACCTGACAGAGAGCCTTGTTGAACTCAGCTTCATAGGTCTTTAGGATCTCAGCTTCAACTTCGCCAAGATCAATCTTCAACTTTTCTTTGACCTTCTCAACATTCACCTTAAAGAGAGCAAATTCCTTGTTGGGATACTCGATCTCTTCCTGGAGAGTCTTAGTTGAATCCTCAATAGTAGTGAGCTTGGTCTTTAAAGCCTCCTCTCGGGATTCAACCTCTTTCAACTTAGTCTTTGTATCCACAAAAGACTTGTGAGATTCCTCAGCCGATTGCAACAGTGCCTCATTAGCTTGGGCAGCCTTAACCAAGGCCTATTTAACCTTAGGACACTTAGATCGCACATTCTGACACTTGGCATCCACCCTCTCAAACTCATTGCCTCAGAATTCGATGATCCCCCAAGATCTTGCTACAAACGCACAATGGAATCCATTGATGCACAGGGGCTGACCTCCCTCAACATATCTATGTCGTACTAACTAAGCATGGAGGCTTGGATGAGAGCTTGAGGGTTAAAGTCTTTTCCCAAGAGAGAAGAAACCTCTTCCTTCATAAACAGGAAAACAGGGTGACTCTTAACGGCATAAGGAATGGAAACTGACACCATCTCCACCCTTTACCTCTTAGAAGGCCCTCCATCCCGAGGCCTCTGATATTCTTGCGTGGTAATGTCGACATTGATAGGAGGAAGAGGAAGAACCCAATCATCTTGGGGATTCTCTATTTACTTCCCCTTGTCTTTCTCCGCCTGAACTTTCTCAACCTTGGTCCTTTCAACCTTCTCGGCCTAAGCCTTCTTGATTGATTGATAGTCAAACTTGCCCATTATCACTGAAACAAAAAAGAAAGGTAGGGTTAGAAGAAGATCGAAACAAAAAAGCTGAATAATAGACTCGCAATCCAAGTCTGCATCCGAAGTCTTGGAAAAAGGGAGATCCACCAAGGTTTTATAGTGAAGGCCCCTAGGAAACATATGGAGAACAACCATGTCATCTTGAACCAACCTTATTAGACATACGATAGGTTTTTTTATGAACTTTGTAGGTGACGAAGTCTAATAGAAAGGAAACCTAGGAACCCCCTGCTGAGTAAAATAAATAGGCATAAACTCAGGTCTAAGGCGTACTTGGAAGAAATGACCCTTGAAATTTTTGTAAAAGGTGGTGTAAGGTCCAATGATTGCCTCACTGTAAATGTTAGAAAGGGAGATCCAACCACCCTTTTTGTTTTCCTTCACAATATAATGATGAAGGAATTTGGGGGCATTCGGGGTAATAAAAAACAAGTCGCACAAGTGTAACACCGTCTACCCCAATATACATATTTATATAATAAAATACATGGAAATGTGGAATTACATAAAATGATTTTATGCAATAAACATAAAGAATTTCACATGTGTAAAAGGTTCACATTCGGGTTAATCACTAAATTAAAAACTTATCAATTAAGAGTATGAAAACATTTCCAGCTCAAAACAGAGTCATCCAAAACTCTAGAAAATGAACTAAAGACTCAACATGTGAGACAAAAATGATAAAAACTACATGTCCAGAAGTTCTGCAATTAATACAGAAACTCATATCTCAATGTCACATCCTATCAGAGCATTGTGTCCCAGCATTCTCTAATATGAGGTTCTTTAAAGTCACCCACCTAACCATCTGCTCCTACGAACATAAGGTTCGAGATCAACATAGGATCCAAACATAAATAACACATAGGGAGTGAGTTATCACATTCCTAAACAAGTAGAGAAAAATGACAGCACCTATACATAATATCAATATAACAAGCTCAACTTAGCACAATTCACTGCGTAACATCACTTGTCTCAAGGATTTAATCACAAAATCACATTTGACACCTTCATATTAATCACGTGTTTAGAACAACATATCTCAAGTACAATACAATATCTCGCACTCACAAAATTCATTACACACCATCATGTAACAAGTCACTAGGGGTGTTCAAAAAAATTGGTTCGGATTGAACCGAATAGTAACCAAACCTAAACTAAATTGGTTTTTCTCCGAACTAGTTCAAGAAAAAATGAGAGCATTATTTTATAAAACCAATTTGGTTAACCAAATTGTTTCTACAAAACCAATTCTATTAATTGAACTGGTTTTTATTTAAGTATTTTTTTATTTGAAATAAATAGTTCAAAAAGTAGTTCGAAACTGGTTCGACTCTTAGAACTAGTTTAAAACTGGTTAAAAACTAGTTCAGTTTAGAACCATTTTTTTAAAACTAGCTCAGTTTTGAACTAGTTTCTAAATCTGTTTAACTATTTGGATATAAAACTGAACCAGTTAAAGTAGATCAAAACCAATTCGGTTTGGTTTTTTTACTTAACTACTTTTTGCACATCCCTACAAGTCACAATGATAATTACACAGGCATTATGCAACAAGTACACTAAAACTCAATCCTATATGCAATGTGGTACCATGTTAGTAAAAAATATCATCGGACGCCTAGAAGTACATGACAAGATATACCATATACTAGTAAGCCAGATCACTCTCACTAGGTAAAATCATAGGGAGACCAGTCGAAGTCACAATGTTTTGCGAGAATGCTCCAACCATGTGGGATTGACACATGCTTAAAGGAGCACTTAAACCAGGTGTATTTACCCCCAATGCTTAGACTCTGAAGAATCCGTCAAGGTCTCTCCCTCTTGATTTAGGTTCAATCCAGAAAATATTTTAACACGCAGACTCTATCTATGAACTATACAAAATACACGATTCTCAATTATTCACAAAATAATTTTAACTCATCACACCTCAAAGTGATTAAACTCATCGGGTTCCCACACTGGATCTCATCAAAATACTTATAGCGCACTAGCTCGTTGCCCATAAAGAGTCTTACAGTCATGCGATTGTATGATTCATAGCTCACAATTCAATGCGTACAATATCTCAATACACATGTATCTTACAATTCAACACATAATCAATTTATCACATACATCT
Source organism: Glycine soja (assembly GCF_004193775.1). Classification (NCBI taxonomy): domain Eukaryota; kingdom Viridiplantae; phylum Streptophyta; class Magnoliopsida; order Fabales; family Fabaceae; genus Glycine; species Glycine soja. The sequence goes on along the minus strand of NC_041015.1, from coordinate 29,082,745 downwards.
AACCTCAATCACAATGTTATAATCCTAAAGCAACATGTTATCACACCTCATGAATCATATACACATCACACAATATTAATATATACATGGTACAAACATAGACTTTACCTATGAACTATGCAATACACACAACTACTCAATTGTTTTCAAAATCATTTTAACTTATCGTGCATCGAAGTGATTCAACTTGTTGGGTTCCCACAGTGGATCCTATCACAATACTCGTCATGCATTAACTCATCACCGTTAAAAGGTCTTATAGTTATGTGATTGTATAGTTTATACATCACAACTCAATTTATCACTTACAATTTCATAATCCCAATATAACAATTTATCACGTCTCATGATTCATATACACATCACATAGTTTTAATATTTGCTTGGTACAAAACATATATATATATATATATATATATATATATATATATATATATATATTAAATTGAACTATATTATTTTCAATTAAAAAGAGTTTATTTTAATATAACATTGTAATACCTTTTTCAATCTACTGCAATATGCAAAACAAACAAAGAGGGATTTTTTTCTTTTGACCATTTATTCTTTATCACGGTATGATAAATTCAAATATAAACTCATAACACATATTAACTAGTAAAGACATCATACTAATCATTCAGTTTCATCAATTCACGTTAATTAGAAGAAAAAAAACTCAATTTCTAGAGTTCACACTCAACACAAAAATACATCAATTTCACAATAAATTCGCATCGAGACATCAATTGACCCATCAAACATATATAATTCACATTTATAGTTCTAAATATAGAATCAAAATTGTATAAGCACCCCAAAACCCATCTCAATTGATCCTCTAAGGATCCCTAAACATGTTCTCACTACTTCCCAACTGTAAATAACTCATCCTTTACCTCTAAGCGGGCTCACGTGCATAGTCCGAAAATGATAGAGGTGTTTCTAGAAGTTCCCTAATATTCCTCAAGTTTTTCCTCTAATTGATCTACTAGAGTTTCCAAGCATTAAAGAGAAGGAGAAGAGATTAGATCCTCAAATTCACTATCTTCGTGTGAAGGTAGTTTCTCTCTCTACAGATATTATTTCGCAAATCCACACGATGAGAATGTGCGAAAATGAGTTTTAAACCTGTTTTCCGAATTTCAAGATGATCCCATGGTTAATGAATCTGAGATAATAGTTACTGTGATAAATTTGGGTGTATGCAAGAAAAAAAGAGTTTTGGGAGAGGAAGAAAGGAGAACAAATTTGGGAGGAAGAAAGAGTGTAGAGACATATCATAAGTGTAAAAGCTTACCTAATATGTTTCTATTTATAGCTAGGGTACTCTGAGGCTATTATTTACTCTACTTTTCTTTATTTTATTATTTTATAAAAAAGAAACTCTTTTATTCTTTCATTAAATAAATAATCAATTAAAACATCCTTTTATTTCATAAAACATCATTTTACTCTATTTATTTTCTAATACTATGAAACCCTTATTTTAATTAACAAAAATCATTTCCTCTCATTTATTTAATTTCCAAAAACCCTATTAATTTTTAAATAAAACTCTTTTTATTTATTTTATGAAAAACAAGATGTTACAACAAGACCCTAAAGGTACACATGGCCACCCAAGCATTCAGATGCAATTGGTTAAGAGCGATGTTCAACTCTTTCAACACATCAACCTTAAATTTTTCAAAAGGAACAGTGAGATGAAGAGTTGAGAAGAAACACAAGTACATATACATAAAGTGAGTCTCACATGAAAAAGCATGCATGAAGACACGTTCGCTCTCTTGGCAAGACTCAATCAACATCACATTAGGGCTATCAATGTGACAAAACTCAACTTAATCGAGAAACTTGATAACGGATTCATAAGTTAGAAACTACTTGCGTAGGATCTAACTTCCTCATGAACCCAAGAATAAACTAGAAGAATAATGAAATGGTAGTTTCCTAGTGGGAGGAGGAATGAACGATTGACGAGGAATCACTTGGACTTTCATAGCCTCCGAAACCAAGTCTATGAAATTTTGAGGAGGATTTGGCTGAGGGGATTCGATATCATCCTCCACAAGAGTAAGATGCATGCCAAGGTAAAGGCGAAACCTTTCCTCAGTGGCGGCACCACCCACATGAGTGACAATACCCATGTTAGGGTGAGCCACGCTACCACTAGCGAGACATCACCAGCATGAACACTGGAGACTTGGTCACTAGTAGTGTCAAAGTTGTTGTGGAGATGAGTAGGGTCATCATTTGAACTCTCCCCTATTAGGCGAACTTCCGACGACAAAAACTTGCCATCACTGGAGCGTGCAGAACCCTCCCTCAGAAAAGACATGAAAAAGGAGGAGAGTTGATGATAGCGTACTTGGACAGTGAAGAAAGGAAGAACGAAAGTAAAATCATTCAAAGAAAAGAAAGATGACTGTAGAAGGAAATCATTAAGGAAATCATTAGAAGAGTAGGAAGAATTTCCTCACCTTTTATAGTATTCTGGAAGCTTCTGGTGGTCAAAGGGATGCATCTATTTAGACCATTAGATCCTTTCCTAGAGCCATGAATCAACGACTGGGGAGAGACTTGACCTTTGGCATTCCCAATGACATTTCGAAATTCAAAGGACGTAATCATTTTGCCTTTTTTGAAAACATGTGAAAGCATTGAATACATTTGAAATGGACGTAACAATTGACAATATGTTGCTTCAAGTGTCTTGCCACTAGAACTTGACGCTAACTGATTAAAACCCATTTTACAACTAAGTGGAAAGCTTAGTGAAAGAGGACACCTTTCTCGAATTCGACTACGATCAGACCAACACTCGGCTGATAGATAGCGAAGCTAGAGATTATTCTTGAATCAAAGCTCTTACAACCAGCTTCAAAGCTTGGGAAGCATATGTCCTACTTGGACTCGACAAGCTTCCGAACCAATGGTCAGTTGAGTAGGCTACTCGAACTGAGAGAATATGGTAAATTAAAATAAGAAAAAAGGAAAACTCTATCTTTTAAGTGAAAGGTAAAGGTAACCTCTAATTATGAAAACTATCTATTATTAAAAGAAAGATAAGATAAAATTATAAATTTTCTTAATTACATTATCTCTAAAGGGAAATTAAGATCCAAACATCCAATTTCACCTCTATAAAAAGGATTCATCAAGGTTCAGGTAGACCAATCTCATTCCAATCCATATACAGATTCTTACTTACCTCTGCACCTCTAACTTGAGGATCAGAGTGTCATTGCAAGTACACCTCACCATCATTCGTGGAGGAATTCACGAAAAAACACCACCGTGAGAAGATTCTACCAAATACGACAAGAACAATAATATTTGCAACTATCAATTTTCTCTCTTTATATAAATTAGAACAACTATCTTTTAAACAAAAGTGGTTTTACCTATCATTCTTTAACAAGAGAATTTTTTTTCCTCAATCCTTATATTTTTCAATCTATTATTTTCAATATCTTTAACTTAACTTAATTTTAATATTTTTTAAAGAAAATATCAATAATTAAAAACATCATTATATCACAATATATTTTTTTTATCATAAATCTAAAATATATATTTTATATTAATTTTTTTATTATAAATTATAATTACAATTATAATTATATATTTAGAAGTATTTATTTATTATAAATTTTGGTTTCATAAAATAAATATTTAGTTTGTGCATTACAAGGCTAAAACAGTAATTTTAGTTCTGAATTTTGTAAAATTGTCACTTTAACTCCTAAGGTCATAAAAAATATATATTTTTTAATTATTACAGATTAAAAATAACTGAAGGGAATGATATTTTACCAAGATATATAAAGATATACTAAAATAAACAATTTTTAAATTTAAATACAATGTAATTATGTTTCAGAAATTAAAGTTAGGATTTAATTACTAAAATGAATTTGATAATTCTCTCCCAAGTGAGAATAGTTATATTGAATGAGAGTGTTTTTAAGAGACATTTTTTAACCAAAATGTTTTTAGTAGTTTTTTTTTAAGATGTGAGAATTTTTATGAGTTGTTATCACTTTCATGAGACACATGTCTTATCCTAATCTCATATATTGAGCACTAATTAATTTTATTTTTGATTTATTTATTTATTTTAAAGATACTTATTTATTTCAATTTTAAGTTTAATTTAATCTAACAATTTGCTCAAACATCTTCTTTTTTTACCATCTCATATTACTCTCCTTTTATCTTTATCTTATACTACTATTTGTTTTTATTAATTGTTTATCTCTTTCAATCTATTTGTTTTATCTTTATCTCTAAATTAGATTATAATATTTTTTAAAAAATATCCCAAAAAATAATCTTGCATATCATAATGTAAAAAATTTATCATAAATCTAAAATATAATTTATATGTTAAAAATATTTATACATTACAAGTTTTAATTATAATATAATTTTTATATATTCAAATATTTATTAATTATAAATTTTAGTTATATAAAATTAACATTTAACCTATGTAAGGCTAAAATACTAGTGAAAATCATATCAAATTAAGTAATGTGTTTTATAGATCATAAATATTCTTCAATAGAGCCTATAGTGAGATCACTATCATTTTATTTGATATCTTAAATTAATTAAATTTTTTAATGGTGTATATTTGAATCAAACAAAAGAAAATAGAAAGAAAAGAAAAAAAATATATTTTTAATGAAAAGAAATTAAATAAAAAAAGAGAAAAATAATTTTGGAAAAAGTTAATTTTTTTCTGTACTTTTTATTTAATTAAAATTTAAAATTTTCTTTTTCCGTTTCTTAATTTCTAACAATTAGTCCATTATATAAAAAATACCGCACGTATATAAACCATGCCATCATAAAAAATTAAAAAAAAAACAACTTTATTTAAAGCTAGCTCTTTTAATAATAGATAAGAAAATCTCGTTGGAACTTGGAAGTCTAAATTGAATTTAAAAGTTAAGAAGGAAAAAAAAGGTGGGGCTCCAATTTAAAAAGAGCGTGAAGTCGAAGTATCTGGTGGGCGGTGAAGGAGAACCATTAGGTTTACTCGTGAAGACCCTAACAATCAATGACCTAACCTTAAAATGTTATCAATTCTCTCGCCGCCACGTTGTGCTTTTAGAGTATTATCATCCAATCAAATACTAACCACGTGGCATCTTATTTGACTTCTATGTTCATCGCCAGCAACCAAAATGCTCACACGTGCACCCCCAACGTAATTGCTCCCTTTTTGTTTAGGTAAATAATAGTAGTAGTAACTATTCTATACCTACCTCAAAAGTCAATATTCTACCATGGATAAATGCATACTGCATGGTTTGACGGCTGATTACAACACGGTATGAGTTTATTCAATTGACTTGAAGACAAGGGTTAGTACAATTTTTTAATATATTTTTTATTATTAACTAAAATTTATTAAAAATTATAAATTTTCATGATTCTTGTTTTTTGTATTTAGTAGTCTTTTTTGCTAATTCTGTAATTTTTAGTAAAATCTAATTAATAATATAATGTACAGTATATAAAAATCAGCACACTTCTCTTAAACTAAAGAGAGAAGCCAAAGCTTTTCATGATGATCATGTGATGTGTTTATTGTACACTTTTGGTGGTTTCCATTGTATACAAGTTAGTCAATGACAATCCACAATTATAAGCGAGAGACAAACCTATAAGATCATATAACGTTTCAGAAAATAATGCATGTATTGAGATTAAAAGTACAACAAAGAAAAAAGAATATTTATCAACTCTTTAAACTTAGCTCTAAAGTGGGTTTTATGGGTTTCGTCGTGTGCAAAACTTAGATATGCATGATTCCTCATTTATTTTTCACTTTTACTTTTAATAAATTGTTTGGTCCTTTTGCGGTCTAATTTTGTAATTCAGATTCTTTTGTGGACAGTGATGTCATTGCCCTTTTAGTGATTTCATGCGACAAAAGGCGAGAGTAATTAAGTCTCTACTAAGATACTTTTTGATGTTTAAGTGAATATGCACACGAAGTACAGTAATAATTAGCGATAATGATGTACCAAAGTCAGTTATAAGCACACGAATTACTTGTGGTGACTGTGACTGGATTGTGACATTGTGTGATGCAAACTGCATCCATAAAACACGAGTTTTAGTAAGGGATTCAGCAGTGTGTATTTTGGTTTATCCTTACATAGGTTTTAAACGGATTTTCACACATTCCGAGGCATCCAACACATAAGCAACACACTTGAAACTTTTGAAAAAATGTTGGTTACGTTTAGTTGAACGGTAAGTCTGTAAGCCAAAAACACTCTCAAGCACTCAAGGTTGAGTTTAGTGGACTTAAATATAATCTAATTGGGGTACGAGTTAGGCTGTGTTTGTATTAGCGTTTAGCACGTTAAATGCAGAAACTTTCTTTCGATAAAATTATGTTCCAACATGCATTGGAATGCGAGAAAATACTTAACCTAAACACACACTAGTGTAGAACAATTGCTCTCAACTTAGTTCGAATTCTCGTAGGATGGCTAAGGTACATCAGTTCCTTAAACATGCCTTTGAAATCAAGGTTGCCTTTGACATTTTTGAGGTGCGAAACAAAAATTAAGAAGAAACCCTTAAATGATGGAAACATATTTCGTAAATAATTCATCTGACAAATTTTTTTATAAATTTAATTATTAAAAAAACAATATACAAAACTTTTATATATTAAAAAATTCATTAAAATAAATTTAATAATTTTTTTTCTTCATATTTTTTAAAAGTTGTAGAGCCCCTCAAAATAACATCCTCATCAGTCAATCACTTTAGGTATGTGTGGAGAGACACTGTTTGAAAGAACCGATTTGGGGTTCCTATGCTGCCTAATTAAGTTCAAACATTAAGTATGTGGCCTCTTAATTTTCATTTGGTTTTTAGAATTTGAAGAGTCGATGGACAAATGAATTGTCACGTGTTTTAGATGAATGTCGTATCGTTCTGTTGTTAGTTGATCACTTGTCAGTATGTCACCAAGAAAAAGATGAATGTCCTCTCGTTGTGGTTGTAGTTGCACTTTGTGGTCACTTGTCAGGGGGTTAAACAGGTATGGTTAGGGTTGGAACTCAACAAACTAAATTTTCTCTTTTGTGAATTTAAAATAAATATTATGCGAAACCAAAAAGTAAATGAAGAGAAAAGAAGAATTACATCAAAGTTTTCATATAAGAATGGTTAAACTATTCTTTTGCCTCTTAATCTTATATTCAATTTGTCTAAAAAAAATCTTATATTCAATTTGACCTTCTATCTTTTAAATTTGTTTAATTTAATTCATTATCTTTTAAATATAGTTGAATGTAATCCTTTTGTTTGTTTAGAGTTAATATTATTAATAATTTTAACATAATAACATTCAAAATTGTCACAAAACAATTTTTTTGGCATGTTTTTTCGCTCGTAAATAATATGATGACAATTAAAAAATGTAACAACATTTAAAAATTATCAAAATTAAAATTCCCTCTGTGAATAACTAGTCCATTTTCTTACTTGATTTCTCTCATTTTATTTGATGAATCTTAAAGTTGATTGAGAGTTACTATATATATATAGATGATAGATAGGTGTTTTTCAATTAAAATGTCATAACTTTTTTAACATGCATGTGTTAATAAATTAGAATTAGAATTTCTCTTCAAATACACTAATGATGTAACATTGTAACTTATTAACGTATTTATACTAAAAAATAAATATGCATATTCTAGCAAAATATATATATATATACACACGTATGTATGAGTGGGTGTGTTAACTAACAAATAAAACTAAGTATGAGTATGTTAGTTAGGTTTTCAAGTAAAAATTAATCATTAATAGAATTCATAAATATTTTATATCAATATCATTGAAAAAAAATATCATGCCTAGTTTCCCATTATGTAATTATGTTAAATCTTGGATAAGGGAAACCTATAAATGAAAAAAAAACATGAAAAATCCTAATTAATAGAATAAAACTATACAATTGTAATATTAATCACTTATTAAGGAGTTTAGCTTAATCATTACGCTGTATGAATGAGTTATTGTAAATTTTTTAGTAGATGTCAATTTTTACAAATAAAAATATTTTAATATTTTTTTTACGGCTTGGCTTATAATATTATGCCTTTTTTTTTAATCAATACAAAACAGTAAATAATCTTACGTCTCATTGATTGATTAATGTTGTGTTTGATAGCAAACCGACCATATCAGGATTCAAAGAGGAATCATTTAAAAAAAGAAAAAAAAGAGAGAGATTCAAGGAGGAAAAGATTGCTATTGTGACACTTAATGCACGTGATGGGACTTTTGTGCTTTTTTTTTTTTTTTTTTTAAAGTAGCACGGGTGAATTAACCTGGGCAAGTAAACTACATTTCCTTGTGGTTAGTAAAAATATAACAATAAGTCCAAAACTTTTTGGTAGGAACAAATAGGATGTAAATTTGTATATTAAAAAACTATGATACCATGTAAAATGGGAGTAGTCATTGTAGATAAAGTTTAAATTTAGTATATTATAAACAACAAAAAGACAAATAAAATAAATTATTTGTGTATAATAATATATTATACGATAAATTGGTTTAATAAAGACATTCAAATGGATCAGAGTATTTTTTTAAAAAAATTTGAAAAACAATTAAAAATAAAATAAAATAATTAAAAGATTAAAAAATATTTTAACATTATTCAAACTTATAATTATTTAAAACAAAAAATACATATAAATGATGATTGTAAATAGATATAATAACGGAACAAGACAGACATGAATATGTTGTTCCATGTCTCCGTCCCCATCCCCTCCCTACTCAATATAATTAAAAAAATAATTAAAATACTAAAATATATTTTAATATTATCTAAATCTATAATTAATCAACACCAAAAAATGTATAAGTAATAAATATACACGACAATAGGGGTAGAGCAAAGACAGGTATTCGTTCCCCATTGTCATCTCATTTCTTATCCAATAAAATTAAAAGTAAAAAATAAAATAATTAAATGAGTAATGATATTTTAATCTTATCTAAATATGTAATTATTTTCACACCAAAAAATATATAAGTGATGATTGTGAATATGCATAACACTGAGATAGGGCAAGAATAGGTACGTCGTTTCTCATCCCTGTCTCCCTAATCTCTGTTGGAGGTAAAATTTTGTACCTGTCCCATTCTCATTTGGGGTCATGTATATCCACTCAATCTCCATTTTTTTTGTCCACTAAAAATGCTACTACTATACAATAATATATTAATAGATATATTTTTGTCTAATTTTAAATTTTTAATTAATTTTGATGTAACTCAATTTAATAATTCATAAAAATATAATGATTCATAACATAAGTTCAATCCATTATGATAAAAAAATTTAAGTCCCATAAAAAGATTAAATACATTTTAAAAAATATAATTAACTGTTTAAACTCTTTAAAAATACAAAAAAGTAAGAGTATACCATTATAGAAAATATATTTGATTACAGTAACACAATTATTTCTTATTTATTCAAAATATATTTAATTTTAAACATAGAGTCAAATTTATGTAAAACACTAATTAGATTTAAATTATCTTTTACTAAAAACATCTCAATGTTATAATATAAATATTAATCGAAAAAATATTTATTTATGAAGTTATTTAAAATTATTTTATACATTTTCAAAATAAAAACAATTTTATAAAAAAATAAAGTAAAATATTTTTTAATTAAATTATAATTAATTTTAATACGTAAAAAGTAATTGTATGAATTTATCATAATAAAACATTAAACAAAAATAAATATTTAATATAGCACATAAATAATATATAATATCGTAATAATATTATAAAATATTAATACATTTTTACATATGTAATAATAAGGAGAATATGGATTTTTGGCTTATAAAATGATAAAGATATTTGGCCGTATAAATATGAAAGAAGAAAGAAGATAAAATGATAAAAAGGAAGAGAGAGAAAAGTTAGAAAGAAAAATAAAGTTTGGAGGAAATTTTTTTAATGAAAGAGTAATATGTGTTGTGGAAAAAACTTCTTTTATTAAGAGTAATAGAATAGATAAATAGATATTCTATAATATATTATAATTGATATTTCAAGAAAATAAATAAATATTATCATTCAATTTATATATTAAAAGAGTAATAGAATAGTCAGATAGATATTATATAATATAAATAAAATAGCAGTCATTATAAAAAAAAGTGAACTCCCAAGTCCTAACGTCATGCTGTTTAATAGTATGCAACAATTACAACTACCTAAATGCTTAAGTTATTTAATATAAGAAAAATATAAAATGAAACAACGAAAAAATATACCAGTGTATGCTTAGAAAAATATTTATATACATGTTTGATAAGTTATTTTTAACTAAAATAAAAAGATATATATATATATATATATATATATATATATATATATATATATATATATATATATATATATATATATATAATATTTATAAACAAGGATAAGGAAAATAATTGTTAGTCTCATTCTCTCATTTTCCTATGATGGAGAGAAAGTACTTTTTTCTCATTTTTTCAGCATTTCAAATAATGAAAATTTATATAAAAAAGTATTTTCTACCTTAACCTTTTAATTTATTTCTTTCTTACATTTTTATTGTCACAAGGCCTCTACATATGCAAATATCCTTGGCCTTACTTCTTATGGACCGGCTTTGCATGCCTTTGTTACTTTGAGGTTTTACTCTTTATTTTTATTTTTTGAAATGATAGATTTCACTCTATTTTCGCACAAAATCTTATAAACTAGTCAAAATGAATTCAGCTATAACTATTTCAACATGATTCCAAAATTTGAATGATGGATCAAGCGATTTAATCGTCAAGAGGGGAAATTTGTCTCTTGACCTTTCGTGGATTCTCAAGCTACTAAACTAAAATTTGAACTTGAAAGAAAGAAATAAATTCTATAAAGATAACTGGAAAATAACTTAGAAAATAATTGCATTGATTGGTTGCAGGTCTTTATGAAGGTTTCTGCAACAACTATCTATATGGTAAAATCTTACCTAACTTAATCTAAGTTGTGGTTATCTATGTTCCTACATGATTCCTTCATTTTTCAACTAATTCGGCTAAGCAACAACGTGGCGCACATCCAACGTTTCGATTTTTATGAACCACTTCCTAGATTATAGGATCTACACTTATCTTTTGAGCTTCCTTTAAATTTTAAAAAATTGACAGAATTATCTTCTATAACAGTCAAATTTTATCACTTATTAGAAATAACAAACAACCCCCTTTTCGGCTAAGTTTTCCATCTCGATTCATTCGACTAACTAAAAATATTATGACTGGTAACAGATGCCTTTTATATCTTGACACGCTGATTGGTCAACTCAAGTGTTAAGATATATCCGTTTAATCTTTCCCTCTTCTTTTAACCTTTGCAATTGACTTCACATTTATTATCTCTACCCATTACGTCTACGTAAGTCTTATCACTTTAAATAGCCTTGCTTTACTATTGTTGAACCATTTGATTTACCATAATCCTTGATTTCTTCTTTTTTCACCTCTGGTAATCTTTCCTCTTATTTCACGACGTCTTCCACCAACAGTTCTCAATTGAAACCCCACAAATATGGTGATGGCCTTAATAACAAGTCATCCTCCTCCTCTTCTAGCTTTTCAAGCGATCAAGATGATCAAGAACAATTGTAGCTCTTGGTGGTTTCATCAATCCGCTCAAGGCTCATGAAGGACATTATTACCTTCGTCCTTGCATAGATGATGTCATAGATGCTGCTACTTTTCTTGATCATTACCCCCATCATGATAGTTATCCTCTTCCCATTACGTCTTGGTTTCAAACAAGTTCTATCCTTTTATAAATTTATCTTTCCACTTTTAGAAAGAATGAAAGCTAAGCCGAACATATGCAGTGCCTATAGTCCCCTATGGTTTTTGCAACTTTGAATTATTATGCATTTTCCAATGTTTGTGCCCATACATCCGAAATCGACCAAAGCACTAGATTGTCATGCTAATGACTCGTCTTTAGGCAAATCTCTTCGGATCAAGTCCACTACCTCAAGTTCAACTCACTTCTTTATAGAGGCCATTTGTGGCATACTAGATGATGTGTGTGCTTTATGGAATCCCACAACCATTGATCATGCCATTTCTGACTGTTTGAAAATGGATCCACTTGTCGATTTAGCGGCTAAAGCAATACCATCAGCAAATTGGTGTAGCATCTTGTTTGCCAGGGATTTTCTTTGTGGATTCAAGCTTGCATCTAGGTATAACATAATTTTTGTTGAGCCTTACAACCCATAGTTCATGGCTCATCAATTTGGCCTTATGCAACATCTTCCTATGGCCTTTTTGATGTAGTTCCATATGGAGCTTGTAGGCCTTGGATCTTCTTCATCAATGGAGTCCTTTGCTTATTGAAGATGAATGACAGCGGAATGGAGAAGAAAGAAAGATGATTGGAGACGCCACTTCAAGGAGAAGATGAATCAAGAAGAAGCTCACTACCATAGGAAGCCATGGATAAGAGATTGAAGGTAAGAGAAGATGAGTGGAGGGAGAGGGAGAGAAGGAGCACGAAATTTTGTGCCTCAAATGAGGTTTGAACTTTGAAGTGTAATTCTCAAATGATCAAAGTTGAAAAAATGCACACACATGGCCTCTATTTATAGCCTAAGTGTTATACAAAATTGGAGGGAAATTTGAATTTCTATTCAAATTTCACTTGAATTTGAAATTTAATTTGTGGAGCCAAATTTTAGAGCCAAAATTTCACTAATTATGATTAGTGAATTTTAGCTATGGTTCAGCCCACTAATCCAAGATCAAGTCCAAGATTCTCCACTAAGTGTGTTTAGGTGTCATGAGGCATGTAAAGCATGAAGGACATGCACAAAGTGTGACTATATGATGTGACAATGGGGTGTAGCAAGCAAATGCTCACCTCCCCCTCTAAAATTTAATTGGGTTGAGCTTCTCCCAATTCAATTAAATTTATTTCTCAACACACATCAAATATTCACTCAATGCATGTGAAATTATAAAATTGCCCATAATACAAAAACTAGTCTAGGTGCCCTAAAATACAAGGGCTGAAAAATTCTACATTTCTAGGGTACCCTACCTACATTATGGAGCTCTAAATATAAGCCCCAAAAATAATGAAATCCTAATCTAATATGTACAAAGATAAGTGGACTCATAGTTAACCCATGGGCCTAAAATCTACCCTAAGGCTCATGAGAACCCTAGCTAACATTTTCCTTTATAGCCAAACATCGAATTGAGACGATTCATATGGAAAACATATAAGATGACACTTCTCCAGAATAAACTCCTTTAACTTTCAAGATAACTACCAAATCTGCTCCTAGCTGAAGCCACAAAAGATTGAAGGTTGGATCCATTTATACACCTATAGATGCTAGTTTCTTAGTCGTCATAGCACTTTTCATTATGCTTTATTACAGCCTCCGCTAACCTACTTTTGCGTTTTAATTTCAGGAATCAGTTTCTGTAGAAGAACCTTCCAATGTGCCTTTTGAATCTTTTGCCATGCCTTCTGTACCAACAATGACCTTTGGACAGTTGTTAGCTTTCACACAACCCATCTTACCAAATATTACTGAAGAAGCCTTAGCCGAATACTTCCAGTCCCTTGCTTTTTTTGTTCTCGTGGTATCAGATGGATCTCCCATTGATGACCATTTTTCCCAGGTGGAACAATTCATGTTGGGAGATATTCCCATTCATGACCATTTGACCAGAACACCCACAGTCTCGGATGCTAGCCGCCAACTCCTCAACCATATCATCATGGTTATTGGTGCCTTAATCTTCAATCATAATGAACACTCGTGTTGATATTGTTTTGTTGTGGCTAATTTGGAATACTTGAGACAATTGCAAATTCAAAAGTCCACTTATATTGCCAACTTTGAAATTGTTGAAGCAAAACGACAAGCTGATTTAGCTGAACAAAAGCGTCTCAATAAAAGATTAGTCAATCTGACAACTAAACTTGGGTGTATCAAGAAATAGCTAGTTGAATTGTGTCCCAAGATCACCCTTATGCTAAACTTAAAGGAAATTCGGATCAACGCATTCAGCTCTACACCTTGGCAAATTCTATTGATCCCAACATCACTCATTTGCTTCATCAACAAGAAGGACTAGAGAAAGATCTTAATGCAGGCGAAATGATTATTGTCAAAGATAGAAAGATATGGGATGATTTGTGGTAGAAATTTGACCAAGCCAAGCAAACCTTTTTTGCACCTCCTTTTGTTCCTTCTACTTCGGCTACCCCATTTACAATTATTCCACAAGTGGGAATTATGGATCGTATTGTGGAGGTTGTCGTCGAAGTGTTTAGCACTCATGCAACCACTATCACCCATAATATTGTTATTATTGCCCCAAGAGTTGACACTAGACTTACTAATCAACTTGAAGATGATGTAGGTAATGTTGGAACTTCTTTCTTTGCGCCGAATGGCATGATGACTAATTCAGTTACCAATATTTGATTATCTCTTTTGAACTTATGCTTTTTTTCTTTTAAATAAGTCCAATTTTGGACAACCTTTGGACTAGCTAAGTAATCGGTTTGTGGTTACTATTGACAACTTGTGTTTTGCCTCTCTCTTTCATCCTAAATAGAAGGATGGAAAATGTTTTAAGTATTTACAATGTATGCTTTGATCTAACTCTTTTCCATTTGAATTAACTACAAATATGCTCCATTAGGTAGAATCTGACTAATTATGAATGGTCCTTCCCAATTCGGGGACCACTTGCCAAACTCCAAGTCTCTAACTTCCAAAGGCAGAATTGACTTCTAGACAATGTTTCCTTCACTAAATCGCTTCAGCTTAACATGATTATTGTATGCTTTTTCTACTTTTCTTTTGTTAAGCTGGATTTGATCAAGTGCTATAAGTCGATCGTCATTTAACTCATCTAATTTGTTAAGCAAGGATTGCTAATATTCATCCAAACTTAGCATATTTTGCTTTACTACCCTTAAAGATTGCACATTAATCTCCAACAAAAAAAACCGCATCATGCCTATAAGTCAGCCGAAATGGGGTGCAACCAGTTGGTTTGGCTAGAGTATTTCTTCAAGCCCACATACCTTTTTGCAACGTTTCATGCAATCTTTTAAGGTTTTCCTTCAAATTCTTCTTAACTATATCAATCAAGATCTTATTATTAGCTTTAGCTTGTCCATTTGCTTGGGCATGATATGGCGTTGAATGTCATTTTGATGCTTAATTATCATATAAATGAACCCACTTTATTTCTAGTAAAGATAGTTCCTTGATCAATAGATATTGACTCAGATATGCTAATTTGTAAATGACGTTGTGTTTAATGAATTTAATCACAACTTCCTGAGTTACACTAACCAACGGTTCTGCTTCGATTCATTTAGTAAAATATTCAATAACTACAAAATGAAACTATCTTTTAAATGGGATTAGATGGATTTTGCCAATAACATCCATGGCCCATCCTCTAAATGGTTAAGGCTTGACTAGTGCATGCATTTCTTCTGCTGGAATATTTTGTAAAGGTCCAAATCTTTTGCATTCTTCACACCCTTTAGCATATTGATAACAATCAATAGTAATTGTTGGCCAATAATATTCATGTCAAATTATCAACCACTTCATTGTAATTCTAGACCTACGAGAGCCGCATAATCCTTCATGTATCTCCCCCATTAGTCCCATTAACTCAACTTGGTTCACATATTTCAGCGAGACTCTGTTAAAACTTCTTCTATCATGGTGTATTTCATAGCCTTCTGCTTCAATTTGAACTCAGCTTTGCTAGATGGCTTTTGTAAACAATCTATTATTTCTTGCTGCCATGGGTCTGCTAATTCAATCTCCATTATGCAATACTCCTTTACAGTTGACTCCAAAGCCTCGTCTTTTAGCTTCTTGTAACCATATGCATGTTGAGTTAATTGATTAGCTTCATTATTTTCCCCTTTGTACAAATGTACTATTGTTATATCGTTAAAATAATTAAGTAATTGTCTAGAGGAATTGTAGAACTCTATTAAGGTGATGGTATTGCAATTGTATTCTCTTTTCATGTGTCGAATCACCAATAGGGAATCTCCATAGATTTGCGCATATTTCACTTCTTTTTGTAATAGTAGTCTTACCCCCATATCAATGCTTTGTATTATGCTTGATATTTGGAATATTCAGGGTCAACCAGCTTAGGATATCTCTATACCTTTCCTGTTAGGCTAATGATGGTCACTCTGATTCCCACACCTATTTGCGTTCGTGAGCCATCGAAGCTCAAAATCCAAGGTTGAAGGCTAACATAATTGTTGGCCAACTCGACTACATCATCTACTGGGACACATGAATGTTGGGTGATGAAATCGGCTAATGTGACACCTTCTATCCTGACATACATATTTATATAATATCATACATGAAAATGCAGTATTAATTAAAGAGATTTTATGCAATAAACATAAAAGAGTTCATGTGGGTAAAAGGTTCACATCCACGTTAATCATCAAATTAAAAACTTATCAAATAAGGGTATGAAAACATTTTCGGCTCAAAACAAGGTCGTCAAGTTTACAAAAAAACCTCAAGTTAAGTAGTAGAATAAAATAAAGTAAAGCGGCATGTTTGGAACATCATGCAATTAAAAGAGAAACCCATGTCCTAATGTCACATCCTATCAGAATATTATGTCCCGATAGCCTCCAGCACGAGGTTCTTTAAAGCAATCCACCTAACTGTCTGCTCCCATGAACACAAGGTTCGAGATCATCACATGATCCAAATACAAACAACACATGAAGAGTGAGTTATCACATTCCTAAGCAGGTAGAGATAAAGGAAGACACACACACACACACACACACACACACACACACACACACACACACACACACATATATAGTATAAATATAACAAGCTCAACTTAGCACAATTCACATCATTTTACCACTCATTGCGTAATATCACTTGTTCAAGGATTTAATCACAAAATTACATTCCACACCTTCACATTAATCACGTGTCCAGAACAACAAATCTCAAGTACAACACAATGATCACATAACAAGTCACAATGATCATTACACAAGCATTATGCAACATATACACTAAGACTCAATCATATATGCAATGTGGTACCATGTTAGTGAAAAACAACACCAGGGCACCTAGGAATACATAACAAGACACACCACACAATGGGTATGTCAGGTCACTCTCACTAAGTAAAATCATAAGGTGACCAGTCAGGGTTACTCTATTTTGCGAGAATGCTTCAACCATACGAGATCAACATAGACTTAAAGGAGCACTCAAACTGAGTGTATTTACCATAAAGGCCTAGACTTCAAAAATTTGTTGCGGCCTCACCTTCCTGATTTAGGTCTAACCCCTAAAATAACTTTTACATGCAGACACTGCTCATGAATTATACAGTACTCACAACCTCACACTTATTTTCAAACACATTTAAAACAATGCGCTACAATTTAACACCTCAAGTTCCTAACTTAGAACCCCATACTTTCCTTTTAACACCCCGGACATTGCACTAAAGTTTAACACCTCAGGTTCCTAACTTGGAACCCTACACTTTCCTTTTAACACATCACGCATAAACATTTTTCTCAAGGTAAGCACCAGTTGGGTTATTGTATAATTCACAACTCACAACACAAGTAATATCACCTCAAGCATTAACCACACACTTATTCACAACAAAATTCCATGTCCACAATTTTAACATCTCACAACGTCACAATCCACCATCACATGTTTATGTGTATTTTACAAATTAACACATATTCAATTTATCCCTTACACACAATTTCAATCACAATTTCATGATCCCAATATAACAATTTATTGTGCAAATCTAGTAAATCTTGTCCAAAACACAAACAAATTATACATGAATGCCTATCACAACATGGGGAGTAAAACCCCTCAAACAATTTCACATAATCATATCAAAATTAAAGGAATCAAAATCATAGGTCAAAAATACGAAAAAAAATAGGAATACTTAATTTTATCAACCAATTCGCATTAAGGCATCAATTGGTCCGTCAAACACAAAAATCTCGTAATTATAATTGTAAAGGAAGAATTACAATATAATAAACATCCCAAAATAAGCCTCAATTTGATTCTTTAAGGATCTCTACACATGTTCATTCTAACCCTAATTGTGATAAACTCATCTTTTACCTCTAAGTGGGCTCACATGTGTAGTCCAACAACGATAGTGGCGTCTCTAGCGGTTCCCTAAGATTTCTCAAGCTTTTCCTCTGGTTGCTCTTCTAGGTTTTCCAAGCGTTAGAGATAAGGAGAAGGGATTGGAGCCTCCATTTTACTGTCTCTGTGCGATGTATATTTCTCTCTCCACATACATTATTTCACAAATCCTAACGGTTAACGAGTTTGTGATCGTAGTTGTAATGGGACATGTTTGGGTGTATGTGAGAAAAAGAGAGGGTTTTGAGAGAGGGAGAATGGAAAATGAATTTGAGAGGAAGAGAGCGTAGAGATGTATCCGAAATGTAAAAGTTGACCTAATATGTTTCTATTTATAGCTAGGGCACTCTCAGCCTATCATTTACTCTATTTTTCTTTATTTTATTATTTTATAAAAAGAAACTTTATTTTACTGCCTAGCAAATGAATAAATAAAACATCTTTTTTATTTTCTAAAATTCTCTCAATTTCTTATTTTTATTTGAAGTAAAAGTTGTGGATTACATCGCCTTGGTGGTTGACGATGTGGCTTAAGTCCTTCTCTGATTGACAATCTATGCTCTACCAAATCCCTCAACAATCCTAACATCTCATGGTAATCCAGGCAAAACAATCCTCGTACTTCATGATTAGTTCACTAAGATTTTTTTTATCTCTTTTGGCTAGTAACCCACTTACTTTGGTCATTCTCGGCTTATCACTTGTTCCTAGGATGACTTCTTCTAGGGGATCTTGTGCTTCAAAACTAAGAGACTTCCTTTCAATAGGCAACACTTCCTCTTTGTGTTATGCTTCCTCTTGAGCATATATCATTGTTGATTCGACTACCTTATCCTCAGTGACAAATGATGTTAGCCGATTCAGTAAATCTTTTAAGATTGTAATTTTCTTGTCCATCAACAAACTTGATTGATGGCCATGTTTCGACTCACCAATTTATGATGAACCCCTTCTTGGTAGATTACAAAATCCCTAAGTTCCTTCTTTGTAATTACTAGGAACTTGAATAGGAGCTAAGTAGGGAGAATAAAATAGGGCTTATTCCATCCTCACATCAATCGAAAATGGACACTCATAAGTCAAAATGATACTTACTTGGTCTCCTTTGAAGAACATCAATTGTTCATGTAACGTAGAAGGTACATTTTGGCTAGAATGAATCGAATCACTCCTCAACAGTACGAAATAAGCTAGTTTGGTATCCATAATGAAGAATGTTGAATTCATGGTTTTAGGTACAATCGTTATTTCGGCTACTAAAACCCTTAATGCTAGAGTGACTCCTTTCGTAAAATTGATCATCTGGATATTTGTAGGAATGAACTACTCATGCCTTTTACCTAACTTCTTCAACGTGGTCGACGACATGATAATCAAAATTGCCCCCTATCTACAAATGCTTTGGATAAAGTTTTACCATTTTATCGAGGCTTTAACATACAAAGGATTCAAATGCTTGGTCATTTCTAGTATAGGATGATCAAAAGTTATGATAGGTTGCTTATTAGCCTATGTTTCTCTAATGGTAACCCATTCAGTTTCCTATGAACAAACATCTCCATCTAAGCTCTCATTTTGGCTCGTATTGGCCCAAAATTCACTAGGTATCAAGCTTATAGCATCAATTTTGACCCTTAGCAAGTCGTCATCATTCAACCAAGCCTCCAGCAATGAGTCTTCTGTCTGCTTCAACTCTTGTTCTATTGACTCTTCTTGAGCAACACTTCCTTTCTCCTTATCTTTTGGAACTTGGTCAATTTTCTCATGTGCATCCATCATTTCAACTAGAGAATGGTTGTAAGAATCAACCAAAGCGATTGATTTTGTATTGTGATTGATAAATGCTTCTTGAAATCATGATCCAGTGCAAAAGCTACCTGACTCATTGAAGTCTCTATAGCTTTATTACTTTTAAAAAATAAGTACTACTAATGGTGCAAAATAGTCCATGCTCTAAAGAGTACATAATATAGGTGTCCTTGTTATTGGTTAAAGATTATATGAAAATAAAAAGATATCAAATTAACGAAATCATGGAACAATGGTTGATTTAAACCTTCATACATTTTGTGTCAGATAATATTCGTACTATTAAGAAATCTCCTTAAAAAAATTTAAGCATAAAGTCTAATGGTTTTAAAAGTTGAAGACAAAAATCAAAACTTCATAAAAACTAAAACTTAAAAACTATTTAATGACTAAAATTGTCTTTTGTTTGTACGTGATCCCCACTATTATAGAACGGGTAAAAGGAATTAACTTATGCTTCCTTATAAAAAAAGTAGCATATTATTAATTGTAGGTAAAAAAAATTACAAGATGTGTCATAGTTTGGGAACAAAAAGGCATAAATATGTGAGATAGAAAAATGAGCCACAACTCCAAAAAAGAAGTTACAAAAGTTAAACTTTTTTCCTTTCAAGAAATGTGAGTATTATGCCTTCCTTGTCTATTACATTTAAGTATGCCCTCTCTTTTCTTAACAAAATCTTTACTTTGTTATGTTGAAGTATACACTCTTTTTTCTTAACAAATTCTTTACTTTGTTTTTAAATGGCAGAAATGCACTTTTAGTTCTTTATGTTTTTTTATTATATTTAATTTAGTTTTTTTTATCTTTTAAAAAGATTACTTTAGTTCTTTATCTTTGT
Organism: Glycine soja; assembly: GCF_004193775.1. Classification (NCBI taxonomy): domain Eukaryota; kingdom Viridiplantae; phylum Streptophyta; class Magnoliopsida; order Fabales; family Fabaceae; genus Glycine; species Glycine soja. The sequence goes on along the minus strand of NC_041015.1, from coordinate 29,061,763 downwards.
AAAGCGAGTCAAAATAATCGTTTCAAAATAATAATAATTTTCTATTTTTAAATATGATTTTGAATATTTTTTATTGGCTTGAGATGTGAAACTTGTATCATTAGATTTACATATATGAAAAATTTTGAACTCAATTGATGTTTAACCAAAAATGGTTATAACCATGGTGAAAATCACATGAAAATTAAGTGAATCCAATATATTAAACAACCAAAAAATTGAAAAAATTAGTATAGAGTCATTTTTTATTACTTGTGAGGCTCATTTTTCACACTATTTTTATTATGTTTTTTTGTCTTTTTTTAACATTAGTTGTATTCCATAGTTTTTTTAAACCAAATAAACTTATTGCATTACATTCAAGATAAAAGCGTACATACAATGTGGAATCAACTTAAAAGTACAAGGACTGACAAAAGATCTTGACACCATGCCAATTGACAGGCAACATGATTAGCTTGCCTTTGGATAAAACTAATCATACTAAATTTGGATGGTTTGAAAGGAGAGATTTGCACTTTTCCCTGATAAAGCCAAATTCCAATTGATCATTGTGGTTCCCATTTATGTTGTCAACAATTTGCTTGAAATCAAATTCCAATTGATCATTGTGGTTCCCATTTATGCTTCAAGAAGTCTCGTGGCATTAACTTCATGTTTTAATGATGAACCTTAAAGACTCATAGTTTAATTTGGTGTTGATGAATGCTCCTTGGTCATCATGCAAATAGAGACCAATCTCAAAGCTATTATGGTCGTTGAAAGAAATAAAGATGACATTACATTTTAAGGTGCTAGTAGCAGGTTTCGTCCAAGAGGGAGATGGTTGTGAGGTAAGTACCTGTCGGTGTTGGTGATGAGAATGTTGTTGATGTGCATGGGTCCATTAATGGAGCAATTTACGAGAAAGGGAGATGAAAGTGGTAGGCTTCGTCCATACTTTGTTGTTTTGCCTATGCCATAACCAGATTTAATGGGCTTTATGGCATTCAAAGAAGATATGCCACTCATTTTCGACATTGGATTTGCAAAGTGGGCAGCATAGAGGGCATGACACTCCTTTGGTTTGGAGATGGGCTCGACAAGGGAGACATCCTCTAGAAATTCTCCAAAAAAGATGTTTAATTTTCTGGGGGACATGGAGTTTCCATATTTGAGGGCACTATTATCAATCAAGTTCTCCAGAAGCTGATAGTAAGCGGATTTGACGGAATAATGGTCATTCCTACTAGGGATCCAAATAGTAATATCATCATCACCATGAAAGTTTGTGAGAGTCACGGATAAGATATCAAGTGCATTGTGCTAGTTTAATGTATTTTCAATGAAAGCTTGGCTCCATAGGTTATTATGATAGTCAACAAGGTCACTTACCATGAGATTTTTCGTGCCAACAGGAGAAAGACTTGAGGCATATGGCTTTGCCTTGTTTCTAAGCCAAGGGTGTTAGAACTCGATGGTCTAATGATACAACTAGAAAACCCATCCTTGCCCATAATTTTAATGATCACAAAGGTATAAATTGTTGATATGCTGATAAACTATTTCTAAGTGAAAAAGACCTACAATATAAGAACACACTTGGTATAAAGTCCTACTCTACATCTCTTTTAAGTGTGTGTGCAACCACTAAGTGGAAAACTGTTTTATTAATAAGTAATATCTAGTTCTCAACATGTTGTTATAAAATTGTTGTCCACTCTTTCTGAAAATCAGTGTCTATACATTGAGTTGCTTTTACTCGCATCCAATGGACTAAATCACTTACACTTTGTTTTATATAACATATAAGTGATGTCCATGTAATGTATTGAGTTCAATGTTAAAGACAAAAGGGATGTGCACAAACCTAACCATTTGAATATTTCAATTTTGTCTCTCTTAAGTTTGAACTGCTAACATTTGAATTTAAGATAAGGACCGAAACAAAGGAATGAACAAGGTGTATTCCTCAAGGATCGCTTTCGACAAAGGGAGAGAATATTAGTTGTCTATACTTCACCAATAGTTGTTTGTACTTTGTTTTTTTCTCTCTCCAACCAAAGCGCTCCACATGGCTATGTGCCAAGATATGAGACAACGATCATATCAAGAAAGAAGGCATGAATCCCACAATAGATACTTCACCTAAGTCTATAATTAGTGAATCAAGATATGAAGTGAAGCAGTGAAGTGTAATACGAACTGAAGTAACAAAGTGAAAGTTATACTTTGTAATAATCATTGGACAATACATTATGTATTTCAATTAGTTTTGTCCTTTGCTTAGTAAAGTTATCTTGTGTATTTGAGAATATTGTTTATCCACTCTTTGAGTGTGCGAATCTTTGTTTGTATTCAATCAAACAATTTGTTTATGAAAGCCAAGAGTGACATGGTGACAAAATAATACTTGGGTGTTCTTCGATTTAAGGGGAGTCTAAGAAGTGTGAAAGTAGTGGCTCGGAGAATACTTGAATAGCCAAGAGTGGCAAGTTAGAATACTTGTTTTGTAATCAGTTTTGATTAGTTGAACCGTTTACAATTTGTGAAGGAGAACTGTGTGTAATTCAGTTTGAGTGAACTCAGTTTGAATGAACTAGTATAAACCAAGTGTGTCTACTTTTCTCTTAAGCTTTAACTTGTGTTTCAAAAAGTCTTCTTTGACACACTTTATCACACAAGTGTTTTTTGAAAGGCTTTTAAGAAAACTTTGTTTTATCACTCACTAGATGATAATCTTTTGTTTTAATTGAAATTGATTTTCTATCATTGGTTCTACCAAAATCGATGTTGTAATGCATGATACAACATCGTTTCTACCAAAACCAATGTTGTATAGTACTTACAACATCGGTTTTTAGATCAAAACCGATGTTTTATGGTGCATTAGAACATCAATTTTGACAAAACCTATATTGTTTTGCTACTATACAACATCGGTTTTAATAGAATCGATATTGTTTTGTTACTATAAAACATCAATTTTGATCAAAACCAATGTTGTATGATGCATTACAAAATTAGTTTTGGTCAAAACCGATGTTGTATGGTGCATTACAACATTAATTTTGTCAGAACTGATCTTGTTTTTGCATTTTTTTTTATATTTTGTCTACTTTGTTAATATTACCCAAATCTGTAAATTGAAAAAAAAACCAATACAGGCAGTACAATATATTATTTTCAAATTATTATTGAATAAATACAATTAAATAAAATAAACACTAAAAGTAACGAAACAATAATCCCAATACATAAAATCATCTATAAGCTAAGCTAAACATAACTCTAACAATCGTAAAATTTGTTAAACACCTAGAGCTTCATTCCTGACTCTTAATAAACATTTTGCCCACTCAATGCGAATTGTCTATATTCTCTCTGGCTCTAATGGTATTGGATCAGTAAAATTCTGCATCATACAATAAAACATAAGTTAATCAATGTAAATAATAACAACTATAACAAATGAAATTAGTTATGAAGTAAACAATTATCATTTCCCAATTATCTTTGAAACCTCCTAGGACTATGGTTGACATTCAATGCATGACGTAATAGCCGCACTCAGTGCTTCCTTTTTGCTTAGTACACTAAGTTCAATAACAAATTCAAATTTATCCCAAAATTAATTAGTGTACAAAGTAATAAAATTTCATTTTGAAGAGATCCAACATTGCTTAAATTACTTACTTTAATTGGAATCCATTTAGCAGTTGCCTTGGATTTTTGTGTGTTTATTGTTGAATCCCTTCAAAGCACTGGTTAAGAGAAACATGCATATATGTTGTACCATTAAAATATTGATGTCAAGTACTAATGATAAAGTAAATGTGTTACAAATTAAAAATGACCTATTAACCATTCCTTTCAAGTAATTGTTGGGCTTATTGAGCAAGGAACAAAACCAAGCGACAACATTGTCCTTAGAACATATAACCACCAATTGCCAATGTCCACTGCATTGTAGAACATTAAGTTATTATAATGAATGCATTATTTAAAATTATTTATCCAGTTTTACTTACTTATTCAAGTAGACTCTTAGGTAGACATCTCTTTGTGAATTATGCATCCATTCCTTATTGTAATCCTCAAATTCAAATTGTGATTTCCCATATCTTTGTATGGATTGTGGTTCAATAAATTCATACATAGAGTCATTCTCCAATCACATACTTAACTCATTCATATGCCTATTTTTGTTGAAATAAAGTAAATTATGCATCAATTTAATACAATCAATTAGGTAATGGACTGTAATTTTAATTTACTTACATAATCCATAATTGTATAACAACGATGTTTAGACATTGACTATCATGTGTTATTTCTCCAAGATCTTCATGCTTTATGTACAAGGGGACATTGTCATTGTACATTATCATCATCACCATCCTTACCTTGTGCTACAGTCAATTTAGAGGTCAAATCTGATTAAAATTGCCTTCATTACTCTTCTACGGTCTAGAGGATTTTCTTTTTCATCCTTTTATCAAATGCTTATAGAATATTAAATTCAGCCTCAGATACAAAAAGGTAGGTAATAGTCAGTGAATAACAACAATGTAGGCAATTTTATACATCCAATTACAATAACACATAAGGTTTAATTGAAATACTTGAATGTCCTCCTAAATCAAATCCTTCTGAGCATCAGGAACCTATCTTTAGTTAACATATGTAACATTCACTTTGTCTCGAGCAATGACCCCCAAATAGGTCCTTAATTTCTTTTTGTGTGGACCATCAGTTTTTCCAGTGGTAAGATCAATATGAACCACCGGTCTCTCCACCCCCACGAGTCTGGCAAACAAGGATCTAAGCCGTGTGACTTTTCTAGTCCTTTTCGATGTAGATGGTAAAGGTGCTGATTCAGGAGGAGGGGAACTCAGTGGTGTAGCCATGTGCCTATTAAAAAACAACATTAATTAAGAATGCACTCAAAAGTACAGTAAGTTATGTAATTGTAAATATGCCAATGAGCATATATGTAAAATGATTATATTAGACGATGTTAATTAATTCTCCTTCATCATGATCGTTACGATTTGCATACACGTTGTCAACTTCTTCTTCTCCATTGATGGTAGGCATGTGTGTGAAGAAAGGAGTGTGACAATTATCAAGGGTTGAATCATGATCTTCAAGATTAACACCAATGGTTTTTCCGTGTCAAACCACTAACCACCTTTCATCACAAGGATCTTGAACATAAAACACCTGTTTAGCTTATTCTGCCATGATGAAAGGCTCATTCTAATAAGCTAGCTTTTTCAGATCTACCAAAGTGTAAATTCGATATCATTGGTCCGCACACCGATATTGCTATTAACCCACTTATACTTAAAAAGGCACATAGTGAATTTAACATAATTAACCTCCCAAATTTCTTCAATGACTCCAAAGTAAGGCATGAATGCCAGATGAGGATTGTCAACATTTACAGTAGCAAAGTGTTTGGATTCAGCTTTCAGACTAACTCCACTATTTTGCTCTGTACTCTTGTCATCTTGTGATTTGGTGTAAAACAAATACTTGTTGATATTATATCCCTGCCAAGTTCTAACATTTCGTTTAGGCTCATCTGCTAACTTCCTTAACATTTCGAAAGCATTGTCATAACCAAAGATTGTATCTTTAAACCAATTTAGGAAAGTCTTGTTATGCTTTTTCAACAACCTATTCTTAGTCATTTTTTGGTTACCTTCCTTGACTAAGGCTTCATGACAAATTATATACAACACAACTTCATTAGTGTTATTCAATATATACAAATGTGCTTGATTCAATTCCTCTAGACCCAAAGTTATAACATGCAGCCCTCGTGAACCCTTACCTGCCACTCTCTCATCATGTTGAGACTCGGAAAGCCCAACAGGTTTTGTCTTTTCAATGTACCTTGAACAAACCTCAAAAGCTTCTTCTGCAATGTACCTTTCAACAATGGATGCTCCAGAATGGTGTAGATTCTTGGTATATCTTTTTAAGATCTTCATGTATCGCTCAACTGGGTACATCCATCATAAATAAATGGGACCACACAATTTAATTTCTTTCACCAGATGAACACTTAAGTGCACCATGATGTCAAAAAATGAAGAAGGAAAATACATCTCCAATTGACACAAGATAATAACAACCTCATTTTCCAAGTTATCTAACTTTAGAGGGCCAATGACTTTGCTACATATGGTATTAAAGAAAAAGCAAAGGCAAGTTATGGCATGCCTGAGTTTGTTAGTCAAGATGTCTTATATTGCCACGACAAAGAGTTGTTGCATCAAGACATGACAATCATCTGACTTTAAGCCAACTAATTTAAGATCTTTCACTTGCACAATGATCTTAATATTTGAAGAGTACCCTTGAGGCACTAAGACACGCCGCAGACACTGACAAAAACTTATCTTCTCATTTCTTGACAAAGTAGGACATGCTAGAGGCAAGTATATTTTCTTACCATCGAACCTTGGATGCAACTAGTCACATATTCTCATCTCAATTAGATCTTGATAAGTATTCAAACCATCATTTGTCTTGTCTTGAATGTTAAGAAGTAGGTCAATGACATTATCACATACATTTTTCTCCACATGCATAACATCAATATAATGTCTAACATCTAGATCAGACCAGTATGAAAGATCAAAGAATATCGACCTTTTCTTCCATATGCAAGTTTTACTTGCCAGCTTCTTTTGGGTCTTTCCAAATATAATATTGATGTTCTCAACCCACTCAAAAACCTACTGACCAGCTAAAGGTATCAGTGCAATTTCATGCTTCTGACTTCCATTAAAATCTTTTTCCAATTGCCGATAAGGATGATAAGGTTTCAGAAAACGTCTATGTCAAGTGTACACTATTTTTTTACCATGTTTCAGTTGTACGTAGTTTATGTAACGATCCACCTCGTCACTATAATATCACTACTCTAAAATGCAACATTTGAATTTTTAAGTGAAAACTCCATTAATTTGATTATGAAAACGAGGGTAAATTTTTCGCGATATACATTCACCAAACAATGCCCAAATAGGTGAATAAATACATATATATTAAACCATTATACATCATTCACATGTTAGAACATAATTCAATTTTTACATGTATCTAAACCTGAGATTTACTCGCCCAATAAAAAAGAATCAAGGAACCAACTAAGGAAGAGTTGATAACAAAACACAACTTTCTCCCAAAACAAATTTGAACGTTATCACGTAAGCTTGGCGACTTCAACAAAAAAATCTCCCTCCAACATCACCTACTTCTGCTCATCTGCTCCCATGAACGAAGGTTCACGATCATTATAGGTACCAACCACATATTACAAAATTGCAAGGGTGAGTTTATTATAAAATATCTACAAACACCATATGACGATGATTAGCAAGAAAATAATAATAATAACCACAATCATTTCAATAATCCATCAGTTTAACATACACTTAACAAACTAGTCATCAACTTTTTTCACAATTCAAATCAATTATGCTCAGAATGATGCATACACCTGACTCAACTCTCAAACACAATGCGGTACCATTCGTCAGGAAATAGTCTAAGTGTATCCACATAACACTCTCACTTAGGAAAACTAGGCAATAACCTGTCGAGGTCACCCTATCATACACAGGCCACTCCTTCCCCCCCCCCCCCCCCCATGAACTGATATTTTAGGAAAAATTCTAAATTAAATAGGAGAACTATGGTATACAAAACAAACTCTTATGCCCATTTAAAATTTAATCAAGTAAATAAAAGAACATGTATAAAATTTTGGACAGAGTTCCCTTTGTAATTAAGACTTTTTCAAAAAATTCCTATCATTAGAACAATAACATCATTCTCAATTTCATTCATCAATAACAAATATATCATATCTCATTAGTTAAAAAATAGTTTTTCTTGAAAACCAACATGCACAAGGACAAACATGCAATCCCATAATCAGGTTCCCTGACCCTAACTATGGTATCAAAACTATAAACAAATAATAAACTCCCCTCATCTATCTATATCTCTCTGTTTGCTCCTCGCGACGTTGTTTTGAGATCTCTCATGTTCACGTTTGTTAGTCCAAACACAGAACTCTATATATCAAATTAAAGACAATTCAGTATAGATTTCAAAGATAAGGTTAATATTAACATTCAGAGTCAAATACCCATTTAATTTTCAAAGGGGCTAAAGTGGTGTTTTGGGATCCACATCAAAGAGACGTTATTTTAAAATTCCGATCATGTCAATGTGACTGGGTTTCGACAAAGGTCACTAAAATGAAATCAATTTCATAAAAAGGAAAGTTTTATGACGTCTCATTTTCAAGGATTTTTCAAAGGAAACGTAAAAAACCTAATAACGGTACCCAAATCACAAAAGATACAGAGATAAGTTCAAACTAACTAGGAGAAGACATAAAAATCACGGTTACCTAAAGAAGGGTCGATGAAATCGTTCTCTACCGAATCCTCGAGTTGAGTTCAAAGAATCTGTTCCGATTTAAGTGTTTCCCTCCATGCGGTGGTTCGAAGGTAAGCAACGGTGACTCATGGTAGTCACCGATGGTCGTGGGTGGTAGAAAAGGAAATTATAGGGTTTGGGTGAGGGTTTAAGGAGAGAGAGAAAAGTAAAAAATCATGTTTTCATGTTGAAGAATATATAATATGCAGATCTCATTTAACGAGCTCATCTTGGTAAGTGAAATTCAACTTTTGGCATTGAGCGTGGCATTTTGCACTGAGCTGGAATTGCTCTTAGTGCACTGATCTTAGTGTGCGAATTATTTCCTCTAGGTAGAATTGTGCTTAGCATGCTGGTCGTGCTTAGTGAGCTGTCCAAAGATGTTATTTTGCAAATCCCAACGGTCAAAACATGAAAATGTGGGTTGCTAACGTAAAGTTCAACTTTGAAAGCAATCCAACGATTAACGAGTTTGAGATTATAGTTTTACCGAAGCAAGTTTTGGGTTAAACTTGAAATCATACATTTCCAACACAGATCAATCAAACTCCACATAACCTAACATCCACACCAAAAAGTTGCGTAAGGATAATTTGCACAACACTTCAAATAATTCAAATTAATCAAATAATCAAATAACACAAGAAATAAATCAAACATTTATTTTTAGTTATCAAAATTTTTGGGCATTACAACTTGTGTCTTCTTTATAGATAGGGCATGCACGATGATCCATAACACTATATCCACTCAAATTTCCATACGTTGGAAAATCATTGATGGTACAAAATACCATTGCACACAACTTGAATGTCTCATTTTGATTCCCATCAAACACGTCAACTCCCTCGTCCCACAACTTTCTCAAATCTTTAATCAAGGGACTTAGATAAACATCGATATCATTTCCTGATTGTAAATTACTAGCAAAACAGGTCACAAACTGTATTTTCGCTTCATGCATAATCAAGAAGGCAGGTTGTAAATTACTAGCAAAACAGGCCACGAACTGTGCTTAGTGCTTAAATTGTCAAAGGGATTCATTCCATTAGTGACAGGTCCAAACCTAAGATTTCTTGCCTCTTTCTCGAAATCTGGATACAAACGATTAATTTTCTTCCATTGGGAAGAATCAGCCGGATGGTAGAGCATTCCATCGTAGTTTCTCCCATCTACATGTCATGTAAAGTCTTTTGCATCATCTACATTAGAAAACAAACACTTAAACCTTGGAATGATAGGAAGATACCATAACACATTTGTTGGGGGGCCTTTGTTTGTGCTTTTATCACTGCTACACTCATCATCATCCTTCACTTTATATCGTGTACCCCACACCTGGGACATTTATGCATTTCTTCAAACTCATCTCTGTATAATATGCAATCATTAGGGCATGCATAAATTTTCTAATACTTCATACCCATTGGACACAATATCTTTTTCACCTCATAATAACTTTTTGACATGTTTTCTTCTAGAAGCATACCCTGCACTACCTTAAGCAATGATGTGAAACTTTTGTTACTCCACCCATATTTGGCTTTCACATTAACCAAACTTAACACCGGTGACAATAATGCCAATGACTTCTTGCACCCCGGATACAAAGACTTCTTTGAATCACTTTCCAATGTATCATACAAAGGGGCATATGCTTGATGAAAAAACTCTTGTCCAAAATCACGAATCATATCCTCTAATCGGTCTCCCATTTCTACATCGACTTGCTCAGTTTGGGACCCCTTTTGCTTGCATGTCAATTCACCATGCCATATTTATGTTATATAATTCTTCTTAATCCCATCACAGAGAAGATATTCTTGTATTTCGTCTAGTACTTGTCGTCTCCCATTCAAACAGTCAATACAAGGACAAAAATATTTCTCATCCTCATCCGGTCGACTTCTTTCCAAGGCAAATTTCAAGAACTATTCAACCTTTTCCTCATACGTAGGGCTCGTGCGACTTGTATTCATTAAACTTCGATCCAACTTTCCTCTTTTGTGAGTCGCATACAAGGTTTATTCGATGCATGAGGATCTCACTTTTTTCATTAAAGATGTGGCCTTATCCCATTTAGGAAGACATTTTTTTATACTAGATTCATACTAAGTATATTTTCTTAGATTTCATGAAATTTCGGCAGCATTTCGTATTGATCTCTAAGTACATGACATGAAAACAGTGACATCAATTCCACCACAATCAAGTATGCACTAAACCGAAATTTCATCAAATTTAAGAAAAGATATTTAACCTATATGTATGTATCTAGTATAAAAAAATGACTCTTCCCAAACGGACAATACAACGATTAATCCAAATTATCCATATTAATCATTATATTGAATCTCAAACGGAAAACTAAGATTCACTCATAATGAACATAACTTGTATATAAAACAACAGTCTATAATAAAATGAAGACATACATTAAATAATCATACCATAGTTTTACTTTTATCAACTACTTTTAAACATGTAACAGATTGAAGTGAATATACTATTTGTAGTGAATATTTGTAATAGTATAACGGTTATTCAATAGATAATAATGGTTCCAACAATTGCTTCTAAATATTTGTAGTGAATATAGTATTTGTAACAAAATTGTTACCTCAATAATGGGCTTCTAGGTGATCTACAGTTAGTGAATAGTATTATTATTATTATTATGTTCAACCCTAGAAGGATGTGATGTATAAACCTCTGGACCCCATATTCGGAGTTTTCGACTTTAGTAGAATCTCTAGTGCATTTTATCATATTTATCAAATAGCAAAAGCAACTACGAAAATAGAAAATCAACATAGTCTCACTACAATAAAAAGCAATAGAATTAAAGACATGCAGAAGTTTGCTACAAACAGTCCCAATCAGCAGAAGCATGCATCAATGATATTATGTTATATGAAAAAGGAAGAAATGCCAAACCAACCTGAATGTAATTTATTGCTATCAATTGTTCCAACCTGTGATCCTTCTTCATGTTGAAATGACTATCCATTGATAAAATTTTCCTAAAATCAGAAGAACATCCCACAACGTCCATGTTAAAGTCAATGTCATTAATTCGATGCGACAATCAAAACAGTACTACAACTGTCCGTGATCATTCATAACTGTCATGTTATCTTCTCTGCTTATGATTCAGTAATACAAAATCCAAGAATTTAGGCTAATACAATTAAATGCTCAATTCTATTCTTGTGTTTTCAAATATATTTAGTTCATGATGAATGTTGTTTAGGCATCAAAGCTACTTAGAAAAGAAGTAGAAGACCAACCATTCAGTAGTTTTAGAATTCACTGCTCTTATCTATACTAACTAATAAGCACTAACAAGTAACCCCCAAACAGTCCCTACTTGTGTTTGTTCGCAACTTGTAATTACTACTTGCATTGATTGCTTTCCATGTTTTAAATTTCTTGTAATGCAGGCAAAAAAAAGTCACTTTTAGGAACACAAGTAGATAAAAAGTCATGGTATCCTTGATTATTCAAGACTTCAATCCTTGCTGCCCAATGCCCACATTCTTCTAACAAAATATTAAATTTCAGCAAGGTAAAGTTAGGCCGTGACTTATTCATTTTGATGCAACTGTATGACCGCATAAGGTAAAATTAAAAAGAAATAATGATGGCTTTAAGAATAATATGATGTGGAAGATGGATTAACAGAGAATGCAACTGCATGATCGCATAAGGGGCATTGGTTGACAGCAAAAAACTGTCAAATTAGTTGACATGATGGCGCACATATTCAAACACTATCCAACACTATTCAATTTTGAAATTTGTGTAAGGACATAGTAACCATAGGTGTGCATCTAATTTCAACCAAACCTTCATTCATCAAGTATTTTTCATGCAGAGAGTAAAAACTAATTAAAGTTAGTATATGTATTTTACCTCTATTGATTCCACTTCATATTTATAAACAAAAATCATAAAGAATGAAAAATGGTGGAAATTCAACTAGTGAGATCTACTCTAAAATCCAAAAGATTTATTCAATTTATTTTTGGGATCACAAAATTTGGTATAAAACTAACTTCTATTCCAATGAAGAGTTAGTTTGGCTGTCAAAGTAAGAAAATCCTCTTTAATGTTGTACATTAAAAATTGGGGGTAAAAAAAAATTCTTTTGAAATGTGTCATAGAAAATGCTTATAGACAGTTAATTTCAAATACCATAGACGCTTAACATTATACATTGTTGTTATGGGAATGTAACAATGAGAAAGATGTTCAACAGACAAGAGGGATATGGCAACATAGTAGGAAATTGCTGGAAAGGACATAATTGGCTATCAAATTCTACTCTTCTTTGCAGGAAAAGGAATTCAGTCACCTTCACTTCTCTAGTTTAATTTTTTATATACTAAATTTTGAGAATGTTAGGCTATTTGGTTTGTTTTACTGATATCTCTTCTTTTTTTGTAATGAGTTAGTATTCCTTGTAGCCTTTTATGTATAAACTTTTTTTCTTTTTTGGCTGATATATAAAATGTAACAATGAGAAAAACTACAAAAAATGCCTATGTAGGATATGAATAACGTAGATATTGAGTGAATTAGGATATGTCAGTATGGTTGGCACTTGTCACGGGACTTACAAAGTTTCTTCTATTTACTTTTTTGTACAATGTGGGACTTCTCATTGCAAAGTTTCTTCTATTTAATGTCATCATATTTACCGATATCATCCACTCACTACATATCTGCAACTGTCATACCAAATCAGACCAACTAATTGTAACATAAAATTCAATTAATCAATTAATTAGGCTATCATCTATTGACAAGTATGCACATTCCCACGTCGTCTATATGGCTTGTAATAATTATTACTAGTTTACTTGGTTAGTGGGTACGTAAAGTAGCTAGCATATGATTATTTGACAAGTAAATCTCTGCTCATATTCTAGAAAAAACACAGAAATCTGTTATAAGACATGGTTTTACTTCCAAGAGGCCACAATTACTATAAACACAATACCAACACATCAAAGAACTACCATGATCAATGCTCCCCATTTTCTAGTTAGCTCAATCATTGGAATAAAATTAAGAAATCATTGGTATATTTTCTTTAACCTACTCTTATTCCATTTTTACTTTTCTCCCAATACGTTTACTAAGATCATCAAAGGAAACTTATTCATTCAAGAATCAACTTTCTGCTTTGCCTTGACCTCAGTCTGTCAAAGTCAATTGCCCCCAATTTTTTAACTAAGCAAGAAAAGGAAAAACTAACTTAATGCCAAAGTAGCAGCAATTATAAAGAAACGGGGCATTTACTTTATAAGGAGTAGCAAAAGGCAATGAAACTTAATCCAAGCACCACTCATTAAACACTCACACAACTAAATCCACTACCAGTACCCATAAAGGCACAAATCACATGATCAAAGCCACAAAAATTCAAACTTTCCATTCCCTCACTTCATCACACTCAAAATCCTTATACCCACAAAGGCTTTGACATCGTATCATTGCATAAATTCAGTGCATTCAAAGGAACTAAATTTATATTTACAATACAAGTACATTTACATTGACTACATTCGTGCAACAAACACACATTTTCACATCAAAAAATAAAAAACCTAAAATAGCAAATAGCAAAATAACCTGGAATGACGCCAGCAACGTTGAGGCAAGGGCTTTGTGCTTCTACTTCCTTCACCCAGAAAGACTTTCACACAAAGCTTCGTGTTTCTACTTCCTTTGTGCTTCTATGACAGCAGCAACAGAGATCGGCACAACATTGCCAGACGTTACGGCAACAAGACCCACAAACACGTTCACACACAAATCAAAGCTAGCTGAGGTGGCGGTGGTGCTTGTGGTGGTGCGGTGGCTATGACAGAGGGCCGAAGAGATGTTAAGGAAGTGTTTGTTCGAGAGACTAGGCGAGGGTTTCAAGCTGAGCTCAAGAGGGTGTAAGGCGCGCTAGAGTTATTATTAAAAGAGAGCCAACAACATTGGTTTTTAAATAATGCATTCAACAACATTGATCTTCAAGAATCGATGTTAAATTTTTGCTATTAACATCAACTATTCCAAAACTGGTGTTAAGTTTCTGTTGGAAAATTAATGTTAAGATTGCGTTAAAAATCGATGTTACAAAGATTCATTTATTTATAAAAATGACACTACCAACAATTTAACATCAATTTTTTTTAATCATGTTGAATGCATATTATGTAGTAGTGTTACTAGAGAAAAAAATAAGCAAACATTAACTTAATACTCTATTTTTATCCATTTTTTATTTTTATTTTTATTTTTTTCAAAGCATATAGAAAGGATCTTGAGGGAGAGGGAGGGGGCAAGGCCCCTACTTGCCCCAAGGCCCCTACTTGCCCCCCTAAATTTGTCCTTGAACGTTAGGGCATTGAGTGAACAAAGGATACCTTAATAAATGAAAAATATTTTAATTAAAAATATTGCAAAAAAATATTCATTAGCAATACTGAGTTAAATGAATTGAATTGTATATTTCAATAATAAGAGGGGGAAACATTAAAATACTTACATCTCTTAATGCGTGTTTAGAAATTCTGTGGATATATAGCCTCCACAATTACTTTTGGGACAAAAGTATCACCTTTGTTATTTTAATTTTGCAACCTACACTTGCCACCTACAAATGGTTTTCCAAACATGTTGTCCTGGGATCAAGAAAAACATAATTTATTTTGATAATGTTAAATTAAATAGATTAAACTATATATTTTTAGTATAAAAATGACATTATAATAATAATATTAAAATATATTTTTCGTCCTTGTGAATTTGGCAAAGTTCGAATTTTATCCCTGCAAAATTTTTTGTCCTCATAAAATTATAATGTATCACTTTTTGGTCTAGAGCAATATTCACTAGAAGGCATTGTGTTTTGCATATGAAGTGTAGGTAATGACTTTGTAGGTTTGCAAGACCTTACATCTATACAAATTCTTCCATTCATCTATTTTATAATCACATTCTTGTTAGCCATCACAAAAACCTCAACACTAGATTGAGAGCCAATCGAACACCCTCAACTTACGTGTCTACTCATATGCTTGTACACCAACTATGCAAACCTATGCACCAATTATGCATATGCAACATTTAGAATATTTATGTTCACCCACCATATTCAATGACAACACATATTTGGAATCTCCTATAGTCTTAGATACGACAACTTTGTACCCGTCATCTCCTATAGCCTGACTTAAAGGTCCAAATACATCTCAACAATATACATCCCATCCCTCACACACTTAAATGAGTCCACTAAGTTTGATCTTAAAAATCAATTTTGTTACTCTGACATGCCAATCAAAGTTAAATAAAACATAGGGATGGGTACTTGGGAGGATATCTACTAAGTAAGACCTCCAGGTCGCTTGAGTGGATCATAGTTATGGCATGTAACTCTCCCTCCCTAAGTAGCCATTTTCTTAAAATCTAATAAGAGAATAGAGTTTACTCATTTTGGACATGCAAAGGGATAATTTTAAACATAACATTTTGTTCACCACACATGCATCACCAACTTCCACAAATAGCAATCATAATTGCTTGTGCATATAAACACCTCAACAATATCATAAACATCTAATAAAACCATTTTCAAACTATGCTCCATTCTTTATTTTCTTTCAAGCCTTACACTATCGCAATAATCCTCATTTGAATGTGAACCACATGATATCCTTATAAAACAGCTTTAGACTTTCGTCCTTCTTCTTTTTTAAAAGAACTAATCATATAATTTGCTGAAATCATCAACATAGGAGTTTAGCTTACTCATAGTCATCAAGCTATCATAAATGTCCAAAGGAAACAAGGAGGAAAGGCAATAAAACAAACAAAAGTTTTCAACATACTATGGCTTAGCTTGAGGGGTTGGTAGCTTAGCTAGCTGGTTTGAGGCATCTTTGAAATGTCGCTAGCTTAGCCTTGAGTATTGCTAGCTTAGCCAACAAGTTTGAGGCATCTCTGGTCATACGTCGCTAGCTTAGCCAACAGGTTTGCTAGCTTACCCAACGAGTACAAAATTATACTTTGCAAATTTTACAAAATCCAAGTTCCCAATGGCTAGCTAAGCATCCAAACTCACAATAAATGCATCTACAATTATTCCTTATGCTTTCCAACCGATTAATATACCCAAAATCATCCTCAATCAAACTTAATCTTGAAAATTCCTAAATTTCCTAACTTAGGTTTCAAAGGGGAAAATGGAAAAATAACCTAATAACCATCCGATTGATCAATATTTCAATATCACAACACAATAGAGTATAGGAGAAAGTTTCCCTTATCCACTAGGTTTTGAGATTTTCCTTGAAAGAGAAGCTAGGAGGCAAACTTTGTGATTTCAAGAGAGAGCTTGTTTCTCAAATTCCATTTTTACTCCCACTAGAAGGGTATCAAACAAAACCCAAAGTAATCTTAGATCAAATTTTGGTATACTAGTTAAAATTTTCTATCAATCCCCTTTCTAGGTCTCTTGCAAAGATGAGAAAATAGGAATATAGAGGACAAATGAGGAAGAAGAAAGAAGCATACCTACCCAAAGGTGATCTAAGAAGCTCTAGAAAAGAGGAAGAAAGTCCATTTCTGCATGAACTCTAAATTAGCTATAAAAAATTACCTTAATAAAGAAGAAATTACTTATGAAAAATTATCGATGGATATATCCATCGGTAATTTTCAATGGACGAAAAATTAGTAAAAAATTGTTAGCTAAGATCGCTTTACCAACTTATTTTTGTTTGTCGGTGAATGTTAATTTTTCAATGGAGGCTTCAGGAAATTAAGAAATAATATCATATAGTTATGTGATTGGTCTTTGTGGAGAAAACCTATACATGTAGGTTCTGGAAGAGGTTGGTGCCAACTAATATAATTTCTTGGTGTGGTTGTTTCCTTTCCTATTGCCTCTTGTTTATTTATATTGTCGTGTGCTTAATTAATTTTTTTATAAATGTTGTTTGAAAAGATTAACTTTGTTATTTGATCAAAAGCAACTCCTATTGACTAATTTGATAGATATCGCTTGAATGGTAAGGAGGGAAGCAATAAGTACATCAACGTGCAAGATGGTACAATGCTCAGTACACAAGTTTAGGAAGCCAGAATAACAGTCACGAATGGATAAATTGCCCTATTAATTTATAACTCCCAATTTTGAGCTTGAGCTGAAAGCGCTTGGCAACACTATCTTGATTATAAATACACTTCATATAATCTCACATCTCCTTGGTTGTAGAAAAGCGCAAATTGTTGACCATTTGAGGCTCAACAGATCTGAGAATCCAATAAACAATCTGAGCATCTTTCGTCTTCTAAGTAGCCAACAAAGCTAGGTTCTCCGGAGCATAAGAGGTCTTGTCAATATGACCCCACATCCCTTTTTCCCTTCATGAACATTCAAAATTGAAACTCCCAAATGGGATGACTTTTGCAAAGCGGGCACGAAAATTCTTTGAAGCCGCATGAATAAGGGTCGTTAACCCAAGAAAGGGGAAAGGAAGAAGAGCCAACCAGGAACGACGCACCCACGGGCAACAAGGAGTGATAGAAATTTCTGCCACTAACCGTGGATTCAAGGAATAAACCAAGACTAAAACAGAAAATACATTTGAGACTTCTAGGCTCGTGATTCCAAAAGGGGAATAAATATAACATGTTTGTTTTTTATAATGACAAAGGCGGGGAAATATTGCAACCTTAACAAAGAGACTAACATGAAATGGTTCAAGAAATCATATCCGAGAAGTAGTGTTTATGAGTTTTAGGTAACAAGGGTTGCATATGTTGAACAAGTAAAGGGGAGCTTGAATTTAGAGGGAGCATGGACTTTTAGAAATGTAACAAGTGACTTTGTAGAAAGGGTCTTTCATCAAGCATACACTGAAGAATTTTTGTCAAGGCCAATATTGGTGGTTTGTCATCATTAAAAAAGAGGGGAGTATTCATACATGCAAATGTAAACCATGACCTCCCAACCCGAAGACTTATGTGAAGGCATAGGTAGAAAGTTTTGATAATGTCAAACCCAACACTTGAAGCACTACCCATTAACAAGACAATTAAGTCAAAGCTAAAAATGGAAGAAATGAAAGCACAGAAGTAATTAATCAAGGTTCAAAAATAAGATTGAAGACCAAAGTCTAGAGTCTTAGGTATACTTTGTAAACTCCCTTAGCATCAATTTAGCCATGCTACAATGATCTAATCTATATAACCAGATTTTGATGATATTTGGCCTTGGTTTTGGTATAGTCCCCCATCTTGTTGATCATTTTCTTTTCCATTTATTGATATTTGGTGTGGTCCCCTTGGGTTGAAATTGGATGCCTGATATGGTTGAGATGCTTTTCTCCATATTGGGTGAGCTTCACTAGTTTTGCTGGTTAAATATATAACCGATTGTTTCTATAACTAGTTATGGTTTGCTTATAATAACCATTTTGGCATATTAGTTATTATATAGTTATGGTTAATTACCTTGTTTTTAAATAATCTAACCATCATGAGCTTTCCTATTGGTTTTTCTATGGCTTCGGGAGAGTATTATTGTTTTAGCAATTCACATTTTTGTAGCTTAGTAATAAAATATATTGGATTATAATATGTCATTGGATGCAGTATAATTATGTAAAGGTGTTGATAAAATCAGAGTCATCTAATTTAATTTTATCAAATTTTAATTGATCGGTTACTTTTTGGGCTCAAAATTGATCCTCACTCACCCCTAGTATGGGTAGAAGAAAAAGAGACAGAAAAAACATAAATTAAATAACAGAAAGAATAAATGTGACTACAAAATAATATGGTGGAAAAAAAAGAGGTATATATATCTGACGTGAAAGAGAAGCTTTGTGAACCCATTGCACTATCATCATCTTATCATTATCATATATATATCATCGTCATTATGCCTTTCATAAAAAAAAATCGCTGCTTATCTAAAAAAAATGGAAATTCTGTGATATCCTTAAAGCTCATCGTGCCAATTACTTTATCCATCTTCTTTGAAATTTGTCAGTTGCAATAACTTGACAAAACTTGATACCATGATATGATATTAAACTCGGTCTTCATTTCTTTATATTTTCTGACAATTTAAATTTCTCCCAACAAGATGGGTAAGGATTTTACATTATTATTCTCAAATCAAGTCCAGACAAACATGTACGTACGGATTGCACTACCATGTGATTTTCTTTTTCGGAGATCTTGGTGAAGCTAGCTCCAAGAGGACCCTTCCAAAGCTGTAGAAGAAGCAGCATCGTGTTGTGTTTCTTAATTCCCTTTTCTTAATTTCAAAATTATTAGTATTATATTAAAAGAAGAATAAAGGAGTCATTTGATAGTGATGAATCACGTCACATGCTTAGAACTTAATTACAAGGAAAAACTTTTCGGTTTGCTGTTTGAGAATTTTGGGACCACCATCACCTTTACCCTAATTATCGTTAACCCACCAGCGGGGTATGCTGCAATATACGATTTGATTATTATCACTAGGTTCCTTCCACCTCCTTTCATCTAATAGACAAGAATCGATTGCTATATTTGTCGGTGTATGGATTAAAACCCAACACCTTTATTTTCTAAAAGTGATAAATATAGCTAGAACTATATTTTCATCCACAGCTCATCAAACTAACACGACCATGCTTTAATTACTTAATGTTTGAGACTCGTTAACCAACATATTTGGCTTTTCAACTAGTTGTGTACGCCAACATTTGAACAATCACGAAAGCTCCTTAATTAGCATGAGTTGTAATTTGCATTGAAGTATGCAAGTTCAAGCAAGAGGTAGAGGATCCGAGAACACAGTATTACTTAACTAGAAATTACCCCCTTCATGCAGGCATTTTCATTTCAAGAAGGGTCTTGTTACTTAAGAGTCCTAACTCCCTTAATTATTTTACAAAAGTATTAAATTAAAAAATTAAATTAATACATTAAATATATGAAAAACCTAAATCGTTTCATTTAATGGAACGATAATGAGAGAATGTTTTAAAATGTTAAAAGTAATATATAAGTTGATGTTCACACAAAAAAGAGTATATAAGTTGATTTTAACTTTTAAGTTTTAATTTTACTTTTTGATCAATTTGTTTTTAATACTTGTTGAAAAAATTATTTAAACTGGCTTTATTCAAAAATTAAGAAAAAAAAATATTTTTTTGACGCAAAGAAAAAAAAAATATTAAGATATGTTTTTGAGGAATTGAACCTATTCTAAGTTCTAACTAAAGTATAGTGTAGTACATGTTCTTACGCCTTATTTAAGGCCTTAAAACATGGCTTGGACATAGCTTATCACCACTCCCCAAATACCAACAACACCTACACCAATTTAGGTAACTTGTAGACCAAACAAGCCCTTGAAAATAATGACGCTCAAATCCTGCCTAGTAACGAAGGAAACAAGTTGACACGTAGTACTCGCATTGATGCTGTAACAAATTTTTGAGGTTTGAATTAGTACCTAGACATTAATTAATGGTCCTTAAAATGGGGTTTCGAAAACCAAGTGGACACACATTAACTAAACAGGTAAGCGTTCAATAGCGGCAATGGCAAACCAAAAGCCCCATCTTTCTAGTCCCCCAAACATTACTTTCAATTAAAATTGTACTTTTTTACCGGAAAAACGTCATTCACAAATTGTGGGATTAGTTATTGAGTAAAGGTGATATATAGTTAAAATTAAAAGGAAAGAATAAGAATACTAGTGAAATGTATAAATTATATAAAATAAGTTTTAGCTAAAGGCATATCCATCCAACATCAAGTAGGAATGCAAATCCAACCAAACAAATTATTCAATTTTTAAAACAGATCATAGTTAAGGAAATTCAGTAGCATTCAATGAAATCCGAGGACTAAATCAATGAAGGAAACGTAACTACAGTATAAGAAAGAAAAGTCTAGGATAGTGCCAAATTGCCTGGCGTCACCGTCACACTTTGATGTAGGAAATTCAATTTTGTTAAATTAGGAGCATTAAAAAATTAAAGCGTACCCCTGCCTTCTCCCCACTTAGCAATATTTGTGGTCCTTGCAAAACCAATATACAAATGCTTCTTCTTCTTCTTCTTTTTCTTTTTTTTTTTAAGAAAAAAAGAAGTTTTATCTTTTTGTTATAATCGTGGATTACGTAATGAAGACAATCTTTAACTAGTACGATGACTCAAATTAAAAAATGCCGCTCTGTACTTTGAAGCAGCTATCGCTAAGAGTGTCCTTAGAAAAGCTATATGTTATTTTTATTTAAAAAATAAATATCATTATAGGTTAATTATGATATATAAAAAGGTTATCAAACTCTAGATTATGCTTACTCTAGATTCTGCTTAGACTTGTGGAAGTTCCAATAACTCAACTTATAGATTCTTAAAAATTCACTTCATATATAAATAATAACAAAATACTTATAAATAATATATCAATTAAACATTTCAACAACATAATAAAATAAAATAGTAAATTATAAATTCTATAATACTTAAATAATCAAATTTAGTAATGTATCATTATTTGATAATAACTTCTAGAGATGATAATAGTGATAGATCAAATTCATTGAAGATTTGATGTTCTTAGAAATAAAATTTTTCAATTCACGAACAATAAAGATACGTTAAACCCTAAATGCATAAAAAAATGTATTAACTCGTTAACTCGAGTTTATTAAATTTGCATAAAATCCATCTAGAATCTACTAAAAAAAAGTTATCCATGAATCAAGTCACATAAAATAAATAAACTCATTACTAACTTTATTCGAGAGTTTAATAATCGTAAAATATAATTTATAATAACGTCATGTCAGGCAAGTACAGTTTAAAACCAATTACATCAAAATATAGTGCGAGTATAATAATGAAACTGGGGTACATTAAACATGTACGTTGGTAAGACCGGCACAGCCGTTTGAGAGGGAATTTATATAAGTTAGCATTTATTAATTTTAAGTCCAATCAGGTTGAAGAATTGGAACCGTATCTGCAGCACCAAACAAAATCGTGTTTCTCTAGAATTAATTTTGATGGTACGTTCAAGTTCAAGCACAAGCCCGTTTGAAATGGATGGTTGGTGCTTCCTCTTTGGCCTACCAATGGCACGAAACCAACGTAGCGTATTTTGGTTATGAGATGATATTTTCATTTTAAGAGCAAAAGGTGATATATATGTAAGAGATTGAAGTCTCAAGTCAATGAATTAATGTGACTAATTTAAGTGCATTGGTTTGGGTTAGTTGGATGTCACATTTATGTTGAAGAAATATATGGGTACCATAAGTTTGGTACCACTCTCAATCCTTGCATGTGAGGTGCTTTAGATATTTGGGGTTTTTTTATTACAGTACTATTTATGTTTGATCAAAACTGTTTTGGTGCTTGACAATGAGAGCCACTTAATCTTTCTAATTTGCTTCTCTTGAGGATTGGATCGGATCTTATAATATATATCTTCGAGTTGAGTTGAGGGCCAAGCTTAAGGGAAAGAGGGAGAGGGGTTGGCTTTATTTAGACCAAATTATTACATCTCAATTTTTATTGCCCCAAATATCTAAACCATGAGAAAGAAATCTACAAGGATTGCTTAAGTTAAGTTAGAAAAGAGGGTTGGTCGCAACAATTACTCAACGATTGTCATACCATATACTTATTTTTTTGCATTTTCCAATTTTTTATTATGAAAAAAAATACTGCATAAGTTAAGTCTATGTACATATAGTCTTAATTGATAAGATCAATTTATTCCTTCATTCAAAACTTTTATCTTTTGTTTTTTTTTATCGGTTAACTCTTATCTTTTGTGTTTGTATGCATGTCAAAAAGCTTTTGTTGAGAATAAAATAATGCAGCTTGAAAATTTGGCCTTGGAATTTTGTTATTAGGTACCTCACCTATATAAGTCACAGATGAACCCAAACCATCTTTTTTTGGGTCTTTTTTTTTCCATTTCTTTGTGTCATTCCAAAACAACCTATATAAATAACCGATAAAAAAATAGGGCAAACATGGTGGACTACCGAAGAAAAACATTTTTTTATTGCATGCAATCAATACTACTAAAATCAACATCTTTGACAATAGCAAATCAAAGTCAGTTATATAAAAATCATCTTAAAAAAATGGTGGTATTTTTGTAAATAATTGTAGTTTTTCAAAGATGATTTTCTGAAAACCGTCTTTGAAAATGCATTACTAAGTCGGTTTGTTCAAGAACCATTTTGCATTCTCACTACTTGAAAAGGCATGTCTCTCTCTCTCTCCTCACATTCTCACTTTCAAGCCAACACAAACCCTATCACCATTTTGCAAATCCCTTCATGGTGGAAATCCTAAGCCCCAATCTTGCGAAGGGTTTAGGAAACAAACTCGGTTATTGGCTCTACTGTGAGGTGAATAAGAAACAAACTTGGTTAGGTTTTTTGGTTTGGGGTTTTGAGGAATTTAGGGTTCGTGTGGTTTGGGTTTTGGGGATGAATCAGAGTTTCAAGGCTCAGGAATCGCAAATGCTCGTTGCTTTAAAGCAGAGGGAGCAACAATTTGGGGTTTGAGGGCTTCCGTGATGAAGGAGAATGAGGGGGAACTCGCATTGTTTTTGAAGATGAAGAAGCACGAGAAGGAGTGCAATGACCTTCTTCTTAACTGCTCAGAGGAGTTCAATGCACCTCTCGGTATAGATTTTTGCTCATTTTCTTTTTTAGTGTTGAGTTTTTTTTCACTATCAACACTTCTCTATTTGACAAAAGGGAGCATATTGAGAAACTACATCGGACTTGTAATCTTCTTTGTAAAGTTTAGGTATTAATTATTAAAGCAATCATGCATGTTTCTTTATTCCGGGTTTGCATCACTGAAATATTTGTTTCCATACATGACTTAGTGGTATGACTTATGAGTCTTTTGTGGAAGTGGAATATGACTAACATGCTTTTTATCTTTGTTGAAAGTAGTTCATATATGACCTACCCAATAGGCTAAGCAAGTGCATCAAGTTGGAGGCCTATGCAGATGCAATCAGGTTTTACATTGGAACAATGCCAATTTTTAAGGTTGTGGTTGGCTTATATGCTTTCGGATTCAATCCCATGATTACTTTTAAACACAATGTATTAATCAAGGGCTCAAATGAAATATCTTGTTTCCCTCCCTCTTTATCAGGCATATGGAGATTCTTCATTTCGGGATTGTAAGCAAGCTTCTGTAGAAGTAATAGTTGTTGTAGTAAAAAACTTGCATGTATAGTTCTTATACTTGTGTTTGACTTTTTGGACATGAACCATGAGCCAAAATGCAAGTAAGGGGACACTATGGATTTCTTTATCTATTCCTTTTTTGAAATTATTTTGGGCATGTAGATAAATAACAACTTATTTAATTGTTAAGTTATTATTTTGTTGTATCCTACCTCCCTTGTAAAACAACAATATTAGCTTACATGTTATGAGGCTATTTGCGGATATCTACATGCTATCTTTTTTTGTTATTGAATTCATAGTAAAATTGGATAGAATTGGCTTACCCTGTCCAACATTTATATTCTTCCAAACATGGATAAAACTTTATGAAGTTAATAGATCATTGTTAACATACATCTCTAATATTTTGTTGAATAATAGTTGATGCTCAATTGTTTTTAACAGAAGCTTGTTAACATGATTTGACATTTTTCTTTCTAACTAGGGGAAGCTATTTTCAGATTTTGAATCAATACAAGTGAGAGCTTATGCAACAGTGCTTCTTAAGCAGTTGGATTTTTCGGTTTGTACTTCTTTTTTAAAAAAATAGAAGTGTTATTTTATCCCATGTTTTCTGTTATAAAAAATCAATGAGATAGGTTTTTATTTATTATTATTATTATCATCAAATGAAAGAGAAGATTAATATAGTGCTAATTTAAATTTGAGCATTTCAATATTTCAGTCAAAAGTGATTATTTTTGCTTATTATAAAGGCTATTTAATAGCTTTCTCTTAATTCTAGTTCTAGCACATTTACCTTATACAAGGATTGTTCAAAAAGTCTTGCACTTGTGTTTAAAGGAGATGAGGCAATGGTTACTGCCATTTCAGAGGATCCTTTGAGTTTTAAGGTATTTCTTTCTATTTTACATGGAACTTGAGGCATATATGGATAATTCTAGCTGCAATATTGTCAAGAGACTCAAGAGTGTTGTTTGAATGGAATCTAAAGAATTGCAATGTGTGTATAACCTTCGAGTTTTAAGGTATTTCTTTCTATTTTACCAATAATATGTTGTGTGTGCATGTCAATGTGTGTAAAACTTTCTTTAGCTCATGAAGTACTATTTATATTAGTGTTATGAGAACCACCTGGTTTGGATTTTCTCTAATAACCTAGAGTGACCAAAATGATCGTGTTCTTGAGATTCCTAGCAGTAGTGTCAATAGTGTGAACTAAATGCCAAATGATTAAGGGAAATGGATTGAGTTTTTAAATTTGGTCGTTTATGTGCAGGACCAACCCTAAAATCCTTCTCAATTTGGTGAGATCCATAGCATTTGATATCACTATATAGTAATTTCTACTTGGGTTTTTTTTCCTACTTGCTTTTGGACTTCTCAAGTGCTAATTGGTGTGAGTTAAGGTTACGTAAGTAGGTTGTTGCCATGTGCTTGGAATATTTGTTATACTTGCTTTACCAGTATTGATTCATTTTAGTGAAGTACACAATATCATTGGATCCCATCTTGATACATTCTAAAAACATTTATATTAACCGCTATTTGAGAAGTCTAAACTTTTGATCTAACTTTTATTGATTAAAGTCCAACTGAAAAATTTAAAGTAATTTTTGATCTCATATTTAAATTTTTTTAGTGCTTTTTATGTGATTTTAGTGTTTTTTATGTGCCTTAGAATTTTTTTATTATATGGTCAATTTATTTTGCAGCTTTGCTATTATATGGACATGTTCAATCTTAAATTCACTTGGTGCCTATTCTCACTTTGATCATTGGCTTTTGACCCAAGTCTTCTATGGCCATGTGTTAGTATCTGTTTTGTTTATTCTTGCATGCTAAACATGGATAACTAACACATGGATAGACAATTGAATTAAAAACAGGTGAAGGATAATTTCCAATACCTTGTTAGGTGCACCGACTTACTAAATAAAAACTCTATGCTTTTAGACTATTTGTGTTTTTGTGGTCAGAATTGCCAGTTACCCTAGTAGAAGTGTTACACAAGCAGATCAAACCTTGTTAAGTGTTTAGCTAGAAAAAAAAAGAATTAAATTCTCAGTCTGTGAAAAGTTTAAATAGGTTCTTATATTAGTGATTAGTCTTCTTGGTTATTATAACTTTGGACATCAAAATGCTTAAAAAGGTTTCCATATCTAAGTCTAGGTTGACTAAGATAGACTTTATGCTTCAATGCAAGTCCAGACTACCTATTCAGTGATGTGGGGATAATCTCTTGTTGCCTGCTTTTATTTCATTTCTTTAATTTCACCTGTATAAAAAAAGTACCATTATTGTTAGTATTTTATAAAAAAATAGTGTGATGTAAATTCTTCTTGTTGAATATATATTATTTTTTCAAAGAATTGTTCTTTCATTCCTTGGAGGCCATTAATGTCTTCCAAAAAACGTGTTTCTCCTAAATTAGTACATGTAAATTGATCAACTGACTAATTTAATTTTTCTTCTCCTTTTCTTTTTCATTTGCAGCTCATTGCAGTGTTGATACCAATAGTAGGTCTTGGTGCTTTCCTCTTGTGGGCAGGACGAGACATATGCAAGACACTATAAAGGTTCTTCAAATTTTAACTCTGAAACTTCGTGCTCTTTTAACTGATACTTTATAAATTGATTTATATTGCGTACAATTTTGCCGAATGACTTCTTGTGATCCATTAGTCGATCTCACCTAGTGAGATAAGACTTTTTTGTTGTTGTTGTTTTTGTAATTAAACTAACCACCTTTACTTTATAATGTCTATTTATCTATTTCAGATCCTCTCTGAATGATGATTTGCAACTATGCCCTTTTTGTGGTCAACCTTTTTCTGGTAAGAATGGATTATTTTGCTTGCATGTCTTTAAATTCTTCCCGTCGTGTTCTCAGTATTACATTGAACTATTTCTAGCTTTGATTATAAAATTAACTAGAGCAAGTTTTATCATAGATTTTTTTTAGTCAAGAATGTTAATGACCATTCTACATATGTTGTGACTTTTTTTTCTTAAAAACATTTTTGGAACTTCCTTTGTCGTATTCTGTATTTGTATTGGGTACCGATACTTCACTTGGTTTTGATCTGACCTCCAAAGTACAATTTAGCTACTTAACACTGACAATTGTGGATTTCTTTCCACTTTATTTTTCCTTTTGTCTTTAAACATGTCAAACCACATCTTGTGGTAACTTTTGTTTTTTTAGCCTTGTCTTTTTGTCAAATGAAATTGAAAAATTTATAGGTTGCAACAGATTTGCCATCCTAAAATAAGATGAATGATTACCCAGTGTCAGTGTTTCTAACTATAAACTGATATGTTATTTTAGTTCATTATCTTTTAATGTTCTAATGGCTTTTATGAGATAATCCTTTTGATTCATAGAGATGCCCATTACCTATTTTTACGATACTTGGTTTATTTTCATGTGGTGTTCTAAAAGTGATAAATTAGAATGCTTTATATCATTCATTGTCTTTATGAAAATCACAATGTGGACATTTCTCACTGTTGAAGTTTATTTTGATATCAGTTGTTGGCAATGAGTTTGTAAAAGACTCTATGAAGTTTTCAAACCAATCTACAACATTTGACAAGCATTCTATAATTTCACCCGTTCTAGAAATGCTAATCTTCACAAGGCGTGTTTCCTTTAACAGTGCATTGTGTTTAAATGCTATTAACTATCTCCCTTATATCCCCTCTCTTTATTATCCTTAATCTTTGTTGATGATGTTGGGTGTCATTGTTTTTGTCTTGGCAGAAAAAGATTAAGGTAAAGCAATTGATGTTGAAACTGAAATTAAAGATGTGGACTAAGTCTTCACAGCTATAACATGTTGGTAAGTGTGAAGTAATTAACAAATTTTGAGTTGAATACAATTAATTAAGTCTATCAATCATGAATCATGATCTTTGTTATTCCTCATCCTATCTGGCATATGTACCCGTTAAACCAACACTTTTATTGATGGGGTACTATGTTTAAATCCTAATGTAGTAATGCCAATCCTAAACTTGTGTTATTGTTTCTTTTTACCAAGTTTAAGTTTACTCCCTCTGATAATTTGGAAGCCTCTAATAAGGTATTATTTTGGACCTTGTCATTATTGTCTTTTAGATTTTGTCTGGTGACCTTGTTGCTGAAGTTTCTACATTCATTATTGTTTTTTTCTCCAAAATTATTTAAGATATGTACATTGGTTTAAATGAGAAATAATTTTCAATTGAAGGAAAAAGTTGTTTCTACCTATTTTTATTCTACATTCATTTTCCATATTAATCTCTAATTCACTATATATTACATGAGGGCAATACTTACAGCATGATTGTGATATTTTTTCTTTGCTTGATGATGATTTTAATCATTGTAACCAAAAATTTATAAATTTTTTCGGAATAAAAAATGTGTTTATTCTCCAAAATTTATTATACTCAAATTCATTATTTTAAATTTTTTTAATTTTTTTTTAAAAAAAATTCTAAAACGATTCTCTAAAAAACTGTCTTAAAATCATCAACTTTTTTTTAAAAAAAAATACATTCTAAGATGGTTTCTCTAAAAGACCGTTTTAGAATCCTTAATTTATTTTAATTTTTTTTAAAAAAAATATTCTAAGAGAGTTCTTTGCTAAACCGTTTTAGAATATCTACATTCTAAGACAATTTTTGAAAAAATGTCTTAGAATTCTCAATTTATTTTAAAATTTTTTAAACTTAAAAAAAATATTTTAAAACGGCTCTTTAAAAAACCATCTTAGAATCCTCAATTTATTTTATTTTTTTTTAAAAAAAAAAGACATTATGAGACGGTTTTCTGAAGAACCATCTTAGATTGTAAACATTCTAAGACGATTTTTGAGAAAAC
This sequence comes from Glycine soja, assembly GCF_004193775.1. Classification (NCBI taxonomy): domain Eukaryota; kingdom Viridiplantae; phylum Streptophyta; class Magnoliopsida; order Fabales; family Fabaceae; genus Glycine; species Glycine soja. The sequence continues at coordinate 29,032,193 of NC_041015.1, read as the reverse complement.
TGTCTTAGGATTCTCAATTTTTTATTTTTTTAAAAAGATATTCTAAGATGATTTTCATTGAAAATCGTCTTAGAATGTTACTATTCTAAGACTGTTATCTGCCTAAAAATCATCTTAGAATGATAGTTTTTCTAAAATAGTTTTTTAAGAACCGTCGTGAAAAGTTAAGACTTTCCACGACATTGTCTTCAAAGACAATTCAAAATCATCTTTCAATGTGTCAAAAAATCATTGTTGAAAGCTTCTTTTCTAGTAGTGCAATTTGATTCAAGGCTGAAGAGTTTACGAAAAATGATTAAATAAAACAAAAAATTTTGGCTTTTTTCTATAACCACATCGGTTTTATACCAAGTACACTCCCTTATATTACCATATATATACCATTTATACTCATAACATATTTACAAAATCATTATTCCAGCATGTGTTTTTCCGAAACAATGTTTTAATTTTAACAATCTAGAAAGTATTTTTCAAAACACAATTTTATTTTTACCATTTCATAAAGTACTTTTTGAAATGGTGTTTTGTGTAATGGAAAGTACTTTCTAAAATGTTAAACAATAAAATTTGTTCTAGAACTATTTTCCAAAATGTTTAAACAAACACCTAAAAAAATTCAAGAAGAACACTAGGACCATTAAAAATATCATATAAATGAAATTGTATAGTAGTGAAACAATTAAAATGGAGAAAATATATAATTGATCTTGGTCCTTCAATTTGAAAAAAGGAAGTATGTGAGGGAGAGATAGAGATTTGAAGGAGAAAGGTTATTTAAGTAATTTAATTTTAGGAAAAGGAAAGGGAGTATACTTAGCTAGAAAGGGAAGTGGATATAGCAATAGCCAAAATTTATACATTGCTCTTAGTAATTCAAATATCATTAGGTTGCATACGTTGCATAAAGGGAATCAAGTGGTGGATAAACTAGATAATTTTGGTATATCTCTTGATAGTCAATTGAAAGTTTTTTATGTTATTTCCTATTTTATTGTTGATGTTGTAACGGGGGATGTAGCTTCTACTATTTTTCCTCATGTTTTTTAGTGCTTCTTGTTGTTTTTCCCTTGCCATTCACACAAAAAAAATACAAATATCAATGATAATGTCAAGTGTAGGAGTTCTTTTTCCATAAGGGATATATTGCTCTTTTGGTTATCTGGAAAACTTGAACCCTGTAGGCCTCCATAGATTGTTTTCTTAAACAAACACCTCAAATGCAATTTGTTATCACCATATTTTTTTTATTAATACAGGTCGGATTCAAGAGTGATGCAATTAAACAAATGGGAGCTCGATCGATTCCAAATTAGAGGCGAATTTTGTGCATGCACAAGATTGATTTATTAGAGAAAAAGAAAGACTTATGGAAGGTTGCTAAAGAATTCAAAGATCTCTCTGGATATGGAAGGTAAGGTTCTCTTTTAGAAAGACCAGGGTAGACAATAATGGTCTGCAGTATGATTGTAACTTTTGTGTGGATTCACTCTAGTTCTTAAGCTAGCTTCTAATACCTTCTATTTTTCTTTTACTTATTATTATTTAGGCATTTCATGATATCATGACTGAATAAGGCAGGAGTAAAAGATCTAACAGTGCATGAAGGAGCAAGCATGGATCTTTCTACTTCTAGTGTCTACTAGGAGTAAAAAAATTATTTAATGGTTCCTCTAAGGAATCAACAATGTGTTTTTTGGGGCATAGGATAAGATTGTCACTACCCCACCTGGTGGGATAAAACTTAGTTATTAATTTTACAATCATGATTGCTTTGTTTTTTTTTACCATGCATATTTTCATTTATTTTCTTTTACAATTATATTCTTTTATATTTCTTGCAGACATCTTTGATTAGAAAGTCCTTGATTTAATTCAGGCTTTTTAATTGTTTCTTATGCATAGGCAATTTGACAACCCTGGGAAGAAGATCCATTTACCATGAGATGAGTAAGCTATTAGAAGTTGTACGTGAAAGGTTATTAGACCACATACATTAGGTAGTTGTTGAAGCCATTGATTCTTCTAATATATAGCTAAAATTTGTAAGAAATATATTATATGGCTAATAGTGTTACAATATTTTATATATTGCCAAGCATACTTATCAATTCAAGAAATTTCATATGATGTTGAGCATCGATTGATTGATTGGAAAGAGTTACGAGATGGTTCTCTTAGGATTGAGCAATACTTCATCACTAGAAAATTAAGCAAATGCAAGATTCTTGTGGGGAAGAATGACTCAAAAATTGGTTAACTTGTATTTTTAGCCTTTCCTTTATGTTGATAAACAAATTTTGCTATTGTTATTTTCTCAGTTGTTCCCGTTTTGAATATGATAGGACAAGATTGGAATGTTGTGGTTTAAATTCAACCAAAGCATTTGGGAAAAACTAGGGGTATCTCCATCCTCTTATGTCTTGTTATACATCTTGAGATTTAGTTGTCTGCTTTCCATATGTTGAAGTTTTTATTTAGATTAGATATGATAGGTTCATCATGATTCTCTTCCAAACTCTGGAATATATTTGATAAGCATCTTATGCATGAAAATTTTCATTTTTTGTAGATTGTTCCTTTTCATCTTAGGACATGCCTCCTATTTTATTTCAGTTTGTTGTTTGAATCTCCACCTACATGCCCTTATCCATCTCGTGTGAGGCAGTGTATGCTTTGGATTCATCCTTTCTACCCTACTTCCTTCAAATGAATGGGATTGTTGAACTTTATTAAACTTTGACATTGCATTTTATTGAACTTTCAAAAACTATGAAATTGTACTTTACCGATCTTTAAATTAGAACTTTGTTATTAGATATATTTACACATCATGAATGTCCACTTTTATTCATAAGTTTGATTATACAGTCAATAATTATTAAGCAGGTTAAAATGTAATAAAGGAAAAAAAATTACACCATATTTTTTATTAGTGATCAAATCTACGACCGATTTATTTTATTTTGAAATTCATTACTAAATACCAAATGAATTGTATTTTAAATTTATTTTATATTTAAAAACTAAATATTAATTAGCGAACATATGAGAGATTGGATTTATTTTTTAATTTATTTTATATTTAAAAATTAATTATTAAATAGTGATCGACTTTATCTTTAATTCATTTTATATTATAAAATTTGAGACCAAATTAGCAACCGACTAGTTTTATTTTAATTTTTTTTTAAAAAAAATAATTTTTCAATGGAAATTGACTTAGAGACTGAACTGTATTTTATTTTTTTATATTGAAAATTTATTTATTTAATAGCGATTGAATTAGCATATGAATGTATGGGTTGCTGATTTGGTCCCAATCAAAAGAGCAACCAAATACGCAACAATCCAATTTTTTTACTTGCGACCGAACATTCGGTTGCTAAATAGTGATGGAATTAAAATTCAGTCGCTAAGGGCTTAGTGACTAGGGTGTTTGTGACACGCATAACTAGTTGGTGTGTCGGTGGCTAACAGTTTTAGTGACTGAATTTAACAATTTAGTGAATGCTTCGGTCGCTAAATCATGTTTTTTTTTTGTAGTGATTTAGAAATAATTGAGGGTTTATAAACATTGAATTTTATTTTTTTTTGCAGGATTTCACAAGTATGAGTGAGTAACTCGAAAAACTAAATCGATTCAAACCAACTTCATGAGTTCAGATCAAAGTTTTTGAGAGTTCAGTCAATCTCGACCCGATCCGTTCAAACTCTTTTACCGTATGAGTTAGGTAACAAGTTATATTTTTTGGACCCGTGACCCGATCCATACCGACTCGTGACATCTAGTTAAATATATTATATATATAAATTAAATTATTAAATACAAAACACTATAATTTTTTGTTAATACAATTTATTAACTTAAATCATCCATGGTTTTCTTTTCTTTTTTTAGACGTTTTTATTTATGTCTTGATTTTGTTTATATTTTCTCATGCTAATACAATATTTTATTTATCTAAAATAAGAATATTGTATTGACATTGAAATAATCTATTCTATTAATCAAATATATTTCCAAAATTTGGTTTCTTTGAAGGAAATTTAATCATTATAAATTTACAAAGCTTTAAGCAAAAATAAATTATTATTTAAAAAAATAATTTTTACAAAATAAAAAAAATTTAAAAATATCCTGACCCAATTAACCCAACATGACCAAATCTGTTTATAATTGAGTTGGTTTGGTTTAGATTTGTCAATAAAATTACACAAATCTAACCTGACCGAACCCATAAAATTTTGATTGCATGGGTAACAAATTTACTCAACCCGACCAGTAAACACCCCTAGGTCCAATTTACCCTCAAAACCTACTTTGTTTTCTTCCCAATTTTGGTCCTTCAAAATATTGAGGTTTGCTTCCAACATGTAGAAAATGGTTATGGGCCAAAATATGTTTTTGGGAACTAGTTTTTCTGTTTTTAAAAGACAATTTTCAGAAATTTTTAATTTCTCATAAATTAATTTCCAAAACTAAGAGAAATTAATTTATTCTAAAAACTATTTTTTTGAAAGGTATTGTGAGAAATTTGTAGATATTTGGAAAAATAATTTTTGTAATAATTTAATACATTTGGAAAATTAATTGTCAAAAAGTATTTCAGGAATGTATTCAATGCTTTCCAAAGATTTAATTTATTTCTAGAATGTATTTAATACATTTGGAAAATAAGTTTAAAGGACATCCGTACTTCTTCGAAAAAAATCCAAAGGAGGAGGGATGCGACACGGGCAACAAAGGGGGTTGAACATCGCCGGAGAAAATGGAATAGAATCAAAAGGAGGGAGAGATGTTGAGATGGAAGGGAAGGGGTGCAGCGTCACTAATGGACGGTTTGGTTGGAGACAAGAAAAAATAAAGAAAGAGAATTAAAAAAATATTTAAATTAAAGTAGAGAGTAAGAGGTCCCATACCAAATTTTGAAAATTTCTTTCCCTTTCTCTCCTACTTCTCCACAACCAAACATACCATTAAGAAGGATAGGAGAGCAAATGTGAGGGAGAGGAGAATAAAATATGAAAGGCAAAATTGCACTTTTGATCCCCCACTTTTGCTCCAATTTCGCATTTGGTTCCCCTATAATTTAATTCACAAATTTGGTCTCCCTTTTTTATAAATTCGTGCAATGTTGGTCCCGAACGAGTCAATTGGATGTTGACCGTTAACCTCAAACGTTGACTGCCACGTGTCAACGTCTGAGAGGTTCCCTAGAAAGGCTTGCATTTTTTTTTACCAGCGCCACCTGGACAAGCTCGTGAAATCGGGTCTCTCCCAAGAAGAAGCCACCGCGCAGTCCCAAGAACTCCAACACGCCTACAAAGTCCTCTCCGACCCCAAGGAACGCGTCTGGTATGACTCCCACCACTCCTAAATCCTTTTCTCCGACCACAAAACTGTCTCCAACTCCTTCATCCCTGACCTCTTCTCCTTCTTTTCCAACACCGTCTATTCCGGCTACATCGACACCGACACCGCATGATATTATGTTACCTTAACTAGGTGTTCACTTCTTGATATTGAAATTTTCAAATCTGGGAAGGTGCCATTACGTGCCCCTAATAAAGCATATGCCAACACCTTAATAAAAGGGTTGGTTGATGGAGAACAGCTTTCAGAGGTGGAAGCCATAGCTTGCAATTCCATAGCTTTCAGAAGGTTTATTCAATCTTTTGGAGGGCTAAGTGTCATCTCCAATCCATAGCTTGCAATTCCCGGCAGGCACAGTGATTGGTGTCCAGAAAGGCTTCAGCTTTAGCTTCTGCTTGCTCCTCCCTTCTCAAGTTCAACAATTTCATTGTAACACTTCTTCTCTCATTCTCGCAGTTTCACATTTTTACAACATTTCTCCAAATTTTATGTTTTAGTTTATGGGATATGGAGATTGTGTTCACATGTGATTTGGGTCTAATTTTGATTTTGTGTTTGTGGGGTTATGGTTCCCATGAGAACATGTTTTGTGGTGCACTAATGTTGTTCGATGAAATGCCCCACTGTCGTGATATTTTTCATTGGCTAGATCCTTTGCATCGGAAAGCTTAACCCATTTCTAATTCTTTGTTTTGTTTTATATTCAACATCAAGAATTGTTCTCTATGGCTGCTTGTGCTTGCTTGAGCTAACATGCTCTGTTGAAAGCATCATTCTCAGTTAGTTTGTATCGGGAGTTTCATGCTTTTGCTTGGTTTTAGGGAGAGTAATAAAAAATAAATTGATTCACAAGCTTGTCCGGGTGGCGCTGGGTAAAAAAAAAAATGCAAGCCTTTCTAGGGAACCTCTCAGACCTTGACACGTAGAAGTCAACGTCTGAGGTTAACGGTCAACGTTTAATTGACGCGTCCGGGACCAACATTACATGGATTTATAAAAAAGGGGGACCAAATTTGTGAATTAAATTATCGGGGGACTAAATGCGAAATTGGAACAAAAGTGGGGGACCAAAAGTGCAATTTTGTCAATATAAAAATATAAACATTGGAAAGTGTGAAAAGGAGAAATAAAATGGAAAAAATCACCTAAGTTATAGTGTTATACCACTGAATATATTTTTTATAGATGAGAAATAGGAAAAAAAACAACAAACAAAAGCAAACTAAGTTCTAATATGAACAACTCTTATTTTATCAACTAAAATCAATAGAGCTAACTGATAAGGACAATGAAACCAATCCAAGAATGTGTCTTCATGTGTAGAACCATATTTGATTAACCTTCCAATCTCAAGCTACAAGATCCTTAATCATACTAATTAGGGGAGTAAGGATGAAAACCAATTGTATCATTTTGAATCAATTCTAGTGCCATTTTAGAATTTCATTCGTGAATTACATTTCTAAAATCTTCCTACCATGCTTTATTGAGAGCTTGATAGATAGCAAAAAGTTAAACCTTAATTAATGCTTGTAGAGCAGCCAAAAGATTCCGAAAAACCACCAAGTCTTACCAAGATGATCGATCTCCGAATATAATTCGCCTTTTGAAAGATCCTTACAAGGTAAAAGCACAAAGCTAAGGCACTTGCTATTTACATCCCCATGTTTACTCAGTATACTATTTTTTTCTATTTATATTTTTTTATTGTCCATTATATGTCCTTTTATTTGTTAAAACATAGTTCTGAAAATTACTTTTCATAACAATATATGCCAATTTTGAAAATTAATTCCCAAAACTATGTTTTAACAAAATACACATAATTTGGGAAACTATTTTTTCAAAACAACATATAAGCCTCATTTTTGTTACTTTTAAAATTCATATTTTCATCCTATCTTTATTATTATTTAAATCCTAATTTTGAACTCTATCTCCATTCGTTCATTGTTCCTTAAACCTTGTTTACATAATAAAGTTTACTCATGTTATTGTACATTTTCCTCAAATGGCACTGCGTTTTAAGGAATTTCCATGATTGACTTCATCTATTATACATTGTACACAATATTTTTTTATATACAATGAAAATAGGAGAAACAATATTTACAAATTAAAGTTGTTGACACCATCATGTGTCTCCTCTTGTTTCTTCCATTGGAAATTTCATAGATGGATTACTTGTCTCTCAATATTTAGCATTGAAATAAGTATGTGTCCAACAATTAGCAATTATTGTGGCTCCTAAAGGAAAGATATGTTCAATATTTCATATTTTATTTATGACTACCGAAAATTACTTTTCAAAATGACATATATCAATTCCAAAAAGTGGTTCAAAAATTATTTTTTGAATTCATATATATTGTTCCAGAATATAATTTTTGGAATCAAGTTTTAACAAAATACACATAATGTTGGAAACTACTTTCTAAAATTGATATATGTTGTTTTGGAAAGAATTTTCTGGAATTATATGTATTTTGTTAAAATATAGTGTTGGAAATTAATTTCCAGAATTAATATATGTTGTTCTGAAAACAATTTTTGGAATTATGTTTTAACAAATAAAAGGGATAATTTACAATAAAAAGTTATAAAGAGAAGGAAGAGGGTGTACATAGGAACAGGATGGTATAAATAGAATTTCCCATATGAAATAAAAAAGCATAGTTGTTGTGGCCTCTTACCCAAACTTCACTCCCTTGTTACATCCAACCCTTAGGTTCTTACTTCATGCATCCTCTTACTGGCTTCCTGCAATCCCAAATGTTTTGAAAATTCCCATATTATCCTCACTTTATTAGGAAATGACCATCCCAAAAAAGTATTTATATTCCAGAAATAGCTACTCTGGAATATTATAATCATATTCCAAAATAGGTGTTTTGGAATAGATTTCCAAATTGCTTATTCCTTTTTTAAAATAATTATTTCATAATATGATTTTTATATTCCAAAATAGGAACACGTAATCTGAAAATTATTCCAAAATATGTTTTTATATCTTGAAATAGTTATTCTAGAATAGGTGACACCACCCCTCTTCCCCTATCATCCTCATATACTTACATTCATGTTCAACATGAGTCTCACTGCAACGCTGTCATCAAGATGAGACTTTGTGCCTCGTCTCATCCGCTCCAGCGCCTAGATCGATCCTCCTTGACATAGGTGAGTCCTCTCCGAAGTATATTGACACTGCATTACAATCTCTAAAGTGGCGGATGCGAATCTCGTTGTTCAAAAAGAAGAAGACACTCTAAATAATGAGAACCGGAAAGGAAAAAAAAAAAATTCCCACTATTGATGTCTTTTAGACTTAACTCTTGGACAAAACAAGGAAGCTTCCACTAAATAACGAGAAATGAAATAAATTTTTCATTGTGATTTGTATATTAATATATGGCAACATAGCAGGATTGACTTGAGAATATTGAAGCTCTCAGTAACATTTGGTAAGGGAGAAATATTCACTTCCTCATGAATCCTAATTTGAAAAACTTAGTCTCACATGTTTGATATGCATTTTTTAAAAATATCTTATTAGGAAACTAACTATGATTCTTGAAAATCATTTTTAACTCATATTTCCACATAAACATTTTGGTGGAATGGTGGGAATCCTACTTTCCCAAAATTAATTTTTGTTGCAATTTTACTATAGTAAAAATATCAATTAAAGTTACTGATAAAAATATAAGTAACTCTTTAATTCTTAAAAAATTTATCTAAATTTTTTTAATAATAAATTAAATAAATTTTCTTCATTCCCAATAATCATGATTTCAGAATATAAAAAAATTTATCTCCTACCAAATGTTCCCTTAAAGTAAAATTTGTATTATAGTACTCTATTTTGGTTTTAAGACTCAAGCATTCTCCACAAAATATTGTTGTTGCTTGAGTCAAGCAATCATATAGCATGGTGAGGCTAGATAACTCAGCTGTAGTTTCTTCTCATACACAACTTGAATCCGAAACTTACTTTAGAAGAATTAGGCACATATTACCTAAACTACCTGTTAGTTAGTGTATTGGAAATCTTTATTAAGTAGAATACATTTTAAAAACTATTTAAAATTTATTTCTTTTTTATAATATAAATTTAGTTATTAAATTTAAATAACAAATTAAAAGTTAAATAATTTTTTGTTACCTTTTGTTATTGGACATCTATTAGATAACTTAATGATAATTGTTACCTCAAAAGTTATTATTCTTGCCTTAAAAACATTACTATGATAAATATGAGAGACATGAGTTTTAGGATCAGTTTGTTAAAATATTTATTTTAATAAAATAAGTAATTTTATGTTGTTTTTAGTGTGTTCATCTAAATTATTTTTGCTTAAAAAATAAAATTCTACTTATTTTGATAAACAAATCCTATCTAGTTAATAAATAAACACTTTTTTGAAAAACACTTATTTTAAAACTGCTTATTTTAGATTTAAACAAACTTAGCCTTAATCATCTATGCCTAAAACTAATCGTTCAACTGGATGATTATTTTAGATTAATTTGATGTCAAATTGTGTTTTGGTTTAAGGATAACTTATTAAGGTTTATTTTTGCAGTAGACCATAATGATACACATTTTAAGAAAATTGGAGTTATGATATTGATAGAAATAATTAAAATTAATTTACAGTGACATTCAATAACGAATTGTCATATAATTAAAATTTGCTAATTCTTGAAATAATTATTTTAAAATTCATATGTAAAAGTAATTTAAAATTATTTGACAGGATAAAAATCCTTACACATAACTAGATAAAACATCCCGTTATAATTATTGAGAATTATGTTTATGTGTAAGGATGGTAAAATGGTAATAAATCGAACCAATCCAAGCTTAGTTTAATACTCGACTTAACAATTAATAAAAATTAGTTGAAATTAGTTTAAAAATTAAATAAGTAAAACATGAGCTGAAAAATTGAGCATGTTAAATAAATAAGTTAAACTCAAATTATAGATAATTTGACTCATTTAATTTGTGAAATAAATAAAAAATAAAAACATGATATATCATAATTTTAAATTGATTCGAATCAATAATATGAACTGAAGTATTCATAAACTTAAACTGAGTTGAATCCAAATTACATAAGAATAAATTTTGTATGTCAAACTTAAATCAAGCTTCAAGTTGAATAAATTTTATTGAATCAAACTGAACTAAGTCAACTCATTTCGAATCCTATTTACATGTATAACAAATAATAAAGTACATACAAAAAATTAAAAAAAAATAAGAAAAACAATCAATGGATCAATTTGTTTAAACTTAAAAAAATAATTTTAAAATAAATATTTTTTAAAAAAGTATTTTTTTAATAGGGAGATAAAATTTTCTTTTCAAAATAAGAAATCACTTCTTTTAAACAGAAAAAATTTAGATAATCACACTGAAAAATTAAAAGGTTGCTTATTTTATTAAAATTAACCTTTTTTAATAAATTAATTTAAACAAACATACTCTGTGGCATCACCGAATAAGTCTCACCCCGTATTGGTGAGGACAAGTACAACGACTTCCATAAAACAAGACGCCTGGGAAAAACAGAAGTGTTATTATTCAATAGAAAAGTTATAATAAATGCGCAAAAAGTTGAAGTGATAAAGAATACAAAATGGAGAACTAAAGAAGCAATCACAAAATTCGCAACGAAGTTCCTTCTAGTGAGTTTAATTAAAGTTGAAGTGATCTATAAGGAATGCAAAAATGAAGAAATGATGAAGCAGCCACGATATTTGCAATGAAGTTCGGAGTTCCCCTCAAGTGAACTTAATTCTACGACACGTGAATAGTGTTTTTTTTTTTTTACGTTCACGTGAATAGTTGTTATAATTAGATGAGTTCAATTATTTTTTTTAAGCTTTGTGTGTGTTATTTTAGGGTTCCCCTTGTATCAATTTATTTTCGTATCTGGACTATACTAATAATTTGACACATTACAGTTAACTTCGGAAAAAAAATAACATACACTTGATTACTATTTAAGATTTATTACTTACACTTTATTATTTTATTTTTTCACATTTTAAATTTACTTTGCATCATAGTTAGTTTTGTAACTAAATTAAAAAAATATTAATTACCCAAATCATAAAAATAAATCTCTGTAAAATTGATTTCTACTTTTCGTAGTTTGTCCATCCGTAAAACATAGTTCAAATGCAACTAGTTGCTTAAAAGCTTTTTAAAAAGTTCACTACACTCGTGCATAACACATTAAACTATTGCAAACTATTGAATTTCCCTTCTTCAGAAATTCCCTCTTATTTATATCAAACCAAACAAAAGAGAATTATATATGATGTATACAAATATATCATCTATAATATTATAATTTTTTAAATGCAGCTTTTATAAGTTTTTTACTCTGCCAGTTTTTGTATTGGTAGTAGAAGATAGATTTTAAAAAAAAAGAGTTAAAATCTTACTTTAGATATAAAAGATAAAAAAAAACCCTATGAATCTATGACAAAAAATAAATAAATTTAATAATGATGAAAGAGAAATAAAAATAAAAAATAAAAGATAGAAGAAGTATAACTATAACTATCATGTTGGAATTCAAATTAAGGCGGCGGGTCTTTCCATAAGCTTTGTGCACGTAAGCTATTTTTCTAAGTTATTTTTTAGAACGTACTTATGAAAATAAGCTAAAAACATCTTATGACTTTTCGTAAGCTCTCTCAAACACTTTCATAAGCCTTTCAAAAAAAAAAAAAAACACTCTTATAAGTACTTATGACATAAGAAATAAGTCTAAATAAGTTGTTAATATGCTCTTTCAAATGGCATCATAGGATCTGTTTGAAAAAACATCTTAACTAAGATCTTTTTCAACAAATTCTTGTCATATAACAACTTATATTATAAGAACTTAAAATTCAATAAGTTATTTGTATTTGAATATTTATGTAAAATTTTAAAAATATTTGTATTTATAGCTACGTAAGCATTAATAAGATGTTGTCTATTTTAAAAATTAAAAAAGAAATCATGATTAAAAATAAATAAACAAACTAATTAAATAACTAATCATACAGACAACATATAAAAGAAATTACTAGAAATATATAAAAATATTATTAATTTATGTTATTGGTATAAAAAAAAAGAAAACATATAAAAAATAAATTTATTAGGAATAAATAACTATAATTTGATGTTTTCATGATTGAATATTTTTATTAATCTGGGTGAAGAAAAAATAAAATAAAATATTTAATTTGAAGGAAAAAAAACATAACAAAATAGAGAACACTCATTCATGGTTTATATATTTTTTTCCTTAGCGGGATTTGGGTCTTTTCGTAAGCTCTGCATAAGTTATTCTTATAATCTATCCTAGAAAACTTGTGAAAATAAGCTAAAAACATCTTATGGACCAGTCATACGATATTTTTGCAATCTCTCAAAACACTGTCATAAGTACTTAAAACATAAGTCTAAATAAATTGTTGATAACCTCCTCCAAATAGTCTTAATTAAAGAGAAATATTATCAACATATTCTCTCAAATACTCCTTTGAGCACACTTTTTACTATTGAATTTATTAAAAATCATAATTTTTATGGGTCTTACATTATATTTAATGAGTTTCTATCTTCATTTTGTACTTTTTAATAAATTTTAACTAATAAAAAGTATTTGTTAAAAAAAAAAATATGCTAAAAGCACTTGTCGTAAGTAAAATGAAAAAAATGAAGTCTAAAATTTGAGAAGTCTACATTTGAATACTTTTGATTTGTAATTTGCAAACATTGTAGTTATATATTTTTTTAAAAATGAGTATTATGCATGGAAGGCAATCTCATTTGAATTACATAGGACTATTGTGGGTACTAAAGTTTTCCATGTAAGTATTTAACGCACAATCAAGTTTGAATCAAATATATTCAAGATTTGATTCCGAAACATCTGATTAAACTACAACAAGTTTATATCAATTGATCTATGCACTTTGATAATGATATTGTGGTTATTTTAAACCTTGATGTATCTAATAAAATCATATATAATTGGATCGATGTGATATAGCTAGTAGAAAAAAGAAACTATTTACGTTTGTATTATCAATTAATTCAAGTCATAATATATTTGTATTATCAGTGTTCAAATTATGAAAATTATATTTTAATTAAGATAATTATATATTTTTATGAATTAAAAATAGAAGAAATTATTTATAATTCAGAGAGATTTTTTAAAAATGTATTTGCCTAAAATATATTTTGTACGATTTCTTAATTTTAATTTTCTATAATATATATATATATATATATATATATATATATATATATATATATATATTTATTGGTACTATCAATTGATTTGAATAAGTACATACTCCTTCATGTCTTTATTTAGTTTATTACAAGGTGGAATTAAAAAAATTCATACATATTAAACAATTTGGTTAATTTTGTTGAGAGCATTAAATTTGCCTTCAATTAGTATTATTTTTTTAAAAAAATTATCCTTATAAATAAAAATATCAAATATTAATAGATTATGTTTTTCCATTATCACATCATTCTAGAATAAATGTTTATTATAGTACTCAAATTCAACAAGCCTCCATACTTATGATTGACAGAATAGATCTCTTAAACACTCAGAGAAACTCGCCATGAATAAATCAAGAAATAGGAAAATCATATCTTTACTGATTTATACTAAGGAAAGATAATGATCATTTATAAATTCGGAACAAATTTATCACATAAGATAAAATGATATAAAATCATATTCTACATTATTTTAAATAATCTAATTAGGGAAATTATACCTTATAGGCTTAATTTCACTTGGTAATAAAAGTTTCAGGTAATTAAGTTTAGTCTAACTTAGTCTTGATATCTACGATTTCCTCTGCGCCTCCACTACCACCGTCGTACTAGCGTACCGAGGAGCACCATTATAGGAAGATTCTACTAGTTGGTAAGAACATTCATGAATGATATTTTTGTGAAAAAAAATTACTGTATAAAAAATTGTACTTATGAAAAAAATTAAAATCCAATTTTATTAATTTAAATTTTATAATAAAGAAGAATGGAAGGACTATAATTGTATTAGAAAAAAGTATAAAAAAATTTACATAATTTAATCATAATCCATCATATATATAAATTTATTAACTTTTAAAATAATTATATTAAAATAATTTAAATAATAATTTATAATTAAATTACTAGTATAAAACCATACTCTCACTGCATCGAGATTAAACTCATTACACTCGTTACTGGTTGTATTATCAGAATGTTGAAATTATGATAGATTTATGAATCCTCTTTTCTCCCGAGATTATCGATGTTACTTTTTATATTATCAGATACTATTTGTGAACTACGTGTCCAAAACCGAACAACACAGGTACGCGTAGAGGTTTTCCACAATCCAGTAATATAGTGTATAAGTTATGGAAGGTTCACAGTTTGCATATTTTTTTACTCTTTCACTTTGTAGTTTAGTTTAAGCCTTTTCAGCTTTTTATTGTTGTCTCATGCAAAATTCTCCAAAATCCCAAACTCAACGCTAACTTGTTCCCTTCTTTATTCCACTTCTCTGCTTCTCTCTGGGTATGTATGCCACTCTCTCCAAACACCATTACCTTGTCAATTTCTTGTCTGCTTATGCTTATGTTGTCTCTTCTTCACTTTAATTTTGTTGTGAGATTGGTTTGTATGAGTTCTTAGATAATCCATGTTGTATATCTATTGCTAATACTGTTTATTTATTCAATTACCTTCTCGATGATGGTTTGGACTATGGATGGTTGGTTATGGAGTTTTGGTCATTATTATTGGTTATTTACAACTAAGTTGATTGTTTTCTATGTGAATTTGAGCTTTGGAATCTTAATATTCCAAAATATCTTCTCCCTCGATCCTCAAAACCCCATTTCCGAAAGGGGCTTGTGTGCTGATTATTTGATTTGATTAGTGTTTGCATTGCAAGTACTTTATCAAATCAGTCAGAAATCAAATTTTATGGTGGTGAGTCATTAAATTTTGTCTGGTCTGCATATAATCTACATCTGAATTGGCCCTCCCCTTTACCCTCTATGGCTATGATGAGCTCAGATAATGAAAACTTATATTAATAGTAGTAAGGACCCAATCTGGTTCTGTTGTATTGTGTCCAATTGAGATGTGTGGCTTTAATTTTCTGCACTACGCATCAATTTTCATTCATTAGATGAAGCTCCTATAGCATGCTAGTAATAATTTGAGTGACCAAAGGACAACAGCGATTAATTTAGTAATTACTTATGATTGTTCTTAAGACAATTATGGTATGTTTTGCAGCCCTGAATGTTCTCTCAATGTTTTCTGTATGATGTTTAGTGTTAATTCAGCAATGCTTAGCTATTAGCACACTACCTGCAAGAAACATCCCAAGAGCTGATAAGAAAATGCAGTTATATCATCATCCCTTGGATTTGGAAAGCCAGAGGGTGAGACTTGCATTGGAGGAGGAGGGTGTAGATTATACATCTCACCATGTCAATCCCATTACTGCCAAGAACTTGGATTCCACTTTCTTCAAGATGAATCGCCATGGAAGAGTCCCGGTTTTCCAAAATGGCTCTCACATCATTTACAATACTATTGATATAATCCAGTATGTCCTATTCTTCACAACCTTTATGTATCATTCTATTCTACTTTTACATGAACAGATGTGCATAAAAGAACTTTGTTTTTGAACAGTTATGTGGAACTTGAAATTGAAAATACCAAAGAAAAAACAGTTGAAAAATTGATTGCTGAGCAAGCTGTTCTCTTCATCTCATTACTCCAAAACCAATTCCCTTAAAGCAGAATATTGTGTATGCACTTTAGATAATGGCAATGTTTTAAATTGCGGTTGTGGACACGGTTTCATTGCAATCTTTGATGTTGTGAGAAATTGTAAATAAATGTGGCCGTGCGGTCACAGAGAGTCCAAAAATCTTGACATTGCTGCTGAAATTGCAGTTGTAGACCCTTGTTTTGAAAACCTTATAATTGAGTGGTTTGTATTGTTTTTTGATAATGCTTAATCAAATATTGAGCTTTTTGCACACTAAGAATGAAAAATGTGTACAACTGGAAGTTACTATCAAATCTTATGTTAAAAATTAGAAGTTTTAGAGTTGCATTGAATGTTCAGGTACATAGAAAGAATTGCTGTGGTTTCCTCAGGGGCTGAGAGTATCAGCGCCAGTAGCAGGGAAGTGATTGAATGGATGCAGAAGATACAAGACTGGGACCCCAAAATTTTCACACTTTCACACATACCCGAGAAATACCGCCTTTATGTTTCCAAGTTCATAAGGCAAGTGGCAATTGCTCGCATGTCCGAGTCACCTGAATTAGCAAGTGATTACCATAGGAAGTTGAAAGAAGCCTACGAGACTGAAGAGAAATTGAAAGAAGCAGATGTTTTGAGAAGGAGCAAGGATCATTTGGTTAGACTGCTTGATGAGGTGGAGAGGCAGCTGAGTGAAACACCTCATTTGGCAGGTCAAGAGTTTACCATGGCTGATGTGATGCTTGTTCCAGTATTAGCTCGTTTAGAACTCTTGGATTTAGAGAATGAGTACATAATTGGAAGGCCAAACATTGCTGAGTACTGGATTTTGGTTCAGCAAAGGCTTAGTTACAAAAAGGTGATTGGTAAGTACTTTAATGGTTGGAGAAAGCACAGAACACTATTAAAAGCATGGTTCTTAGTTCGTATTAGAAGTTTGTTGAAAAGGTACTAGTGCAGTACTTGTATATTTCCAAAAGGAGGTTGAATAAATGAATATAGGAAACAACCTTTCTGTGTATGGTAAAATTAGGAGAACTTAATATTATACATTGTTCTTTGTTTCTGTTGGGAGGAATGGTGGTGATGCTAGGTGCTGGTAAAAGATGGGTAAATTTCTTTGGATTCTATGCAGGGGAAGGGATGCTTGTCAAAGTGGCCAGGCTGCAAAAGATTTTGTGGCTGAGTATTGAAACAATTCATGCATTGCAATCTTCATCTATCAAAAGAATTAAGGAAAGGATAGTATGTTCATACTGACATTGGAAGTACAGGGTTACTGCTGCTTATATGTACATTATTTCTGATACTTGTAAATGCAATCAAAGAAACAGTCTAATGATATACACTTTCATGCTTTGTTCTACGAACAGATTGATAAATTCCAAGTTTCAGTTTGAACAATGACTAGAGACCATATATCATTCACTCTCACTGATCTGTCTCTATGTAACATTAAATTGTAGTGATGTATGGTTATTGACCCGGTCAAAATATTGAGTCTTTGATTTACTCTGCCAAACAATAAATTATAGAATAAGGGATCTAGTTTAACAAGGTACACGAATTATTATAAATCTCTGCATTTGATTCCTATGGATAAAAAAAAGAAATAATAATTTATCAGCTAATTGATTAAACTAATTAGTCATCCTACTAGGTTCGAGGAAGATTGTCTTTACTGAAGAAAGTTTAGACTAGAAAAACAACAAAGTAGCATAACTTTATGCATAAAAAAATAGAGATATCTAAATTATATATTATATAAAAGACAATTGATAGACTAAAATTATATGTACATGTGTTATTTTTTGGTATAATTTTTTTGCTAAATTTTTCTTGCTTCCTACTTTAACCAATGTGATTTATTTATAATAAGTGAAGATGATAAAGGTAATGGAAATCATTTTAATAAATGTGATGAAATTAAAATGATTATGACTTGGTATATAATTTCGTAAACTTTTACTATAAATATACATTTTATTTTTGAAAGAAGAATACTTATATCATTTCATTAATAATCAAAGAACTAATACAATCAAAAGAACTAATACTTATATCATTTCATTGTAAAGAGATGCAGACTATAGAACAATTAATCTAGCCGCCTTCGAAAGGTGAAGAGGGATTTGATTTGCTTATCTATGAATTAAACTCAGACGAGTTACTAGCTAAATTCTTACAAGATTTTATGATTAAACATTATAAGAATTCATAGGGAGATATGAGCTTAGATTGTCAAATAGTTGCTTGCAATATACTTCAAACACAACATTTGAGAGGCCCATTTGAGAACCCATTGGATAGCTGCTAGAAGGCTGGAAGCCTCAGCTTTTGCTGGTGGCAAAATCCCGCGATGTTGAAAGAGGTTTGAGCTATGATAAAATCTCCATTAGTTGGAGTTACGAATGCAAGCATCAAGACCGTGCACACGAGATTCGTTGAAGATAGATGCATCAGTGTTACACTCAATACATCTAAGCATTGGCTTCATCTAGTGGGGAGCAGCTATAGGAGATCGGATGCAATGCATGATAGTTGTTTGTTGAGTTTTGTGAGCTACCCTCTAGTGGCTTATGTACTCAGATGCCAAATTGAGAGACAAGATTGGTGGTGGCTTCACTAAATTTTCCCAAACTTTAATTTTTCATTTCTGCGATGCCAAAGACACCATAGAACTGAAACAAAGGAGTGAATTTGATCATCATTTAGTGTTCATGGAGAGAAAAAATGCAATCATTGAGGTTTTCTACGTTTGTGATAGCTGTTGGAAAATATTTTATTATAATTTAAAATTTAAAGTAAAAACATTTTCTTTTATCAGCTTTGTTTTTAGAAGAAAAAAATGTTTTTTTAGAATTAATTTTCCCACTAAATCTTAAAACTTCCCACTATATTTTGTTTTCCATATCTTTTCCTATCTTTTAGGAAGATATTGTTTTACGAGCACTACTGCAAAAAATACTTTTAACGATGGTTGATAAACCTTTTCAATGACGGTTATGAACCGTCTTTATATTTAACGTCGTTGAAAGTCAAATACAATTAATGATGATTCCAACTACAACCATCATAAAAAAGTTGACATATTCTAAGATGATTCTTTGTTACGAACCGTCTTAGAAAGTACGCTTTCTAAGATGGTTCTTAATAAATAATCGTCTTAGAATATGCACATTCTAAGATGTTTCTTAGGAAAGAATCGTCTTAAAAAGTGAGCTTGGTCATGAAGTTCTTGGTCATGAATTTTGTACATAATGCATTACATAACATGGTTATACTACAACTATATCATATACAATGCATTTGATGAACTAAACTTGAAAACAAAAATCCAAGTCCCCAACATTTTAGAACATACAAATATGAAGACAATCAATGAAACAAAATCATCATGCAAATAATTTAACCAGAGACAAAATGATTTGCAGATAACACTTATAACATAACAGATTTGCAAAAAATGATTTGAATTTGTGGTTGAGTGCCTGGGTTCAAGAGTCATTATCTAGAATTCTAGATTGCTAACATTGCTGGGTTTACAAAAAAATTGGTTGTATGTTGAATTGCTCGATACAAATGTGCTACTTTGTTGAGTCATGAACTTGCTGGGTCAAGAACTTGTTGCAGCTATGAGCTGAAACAATGTGGGTGTTTCATCTGCATTTTGTGTTTTTAGTTGTAGAACAATACTTTGAAGGGGACAACCAAAGCATGGTTGTTTTGGACAATTTGGTATAAGATATGTATTAAAAGAACAGGCTAATTAACTCAGATGTGGCTCAAAATTTTGAGTGAGAAAGAGCTTAACCGTTTTTACTCAATTCTACTGAGAAATGAATTTGTGAGTCAACTCTATATTTTTTTTTACCTAGAATCGTAAATTTGCTGATTTTATGGCAATGTGTATTAGACAGTGATTGTTATGTAGGAGAAAGAATGAGAGGGCCAAGTATGATTTTCAAGAAAAAGGTGTTAAAACTCTCCACCCAAGGTAAATTTCATGCTTAGAGTGATATCTATGTGATTTATGTAGAATGTTGAGTGGCATCAGAAGTTGATGTACTTATTTTTCTTAATTCGAATTCAGTATCTCTCACTTAAGAAGGCTTACATCTCATCTGTGATTATGATATGATAAAGTAAATATCTCTAAGTGATAAACATTATTTTAATGATGACAACTTCCCTATATAGTCTCATTGAAAAACCTCTGGTAAATTGTTGAGTTATAAAAAAAAAAGAATTTTCTGGTAAATGGTGTTGGTTAAATCAACCCAAATCTCCCTGGCATGTGGTTGGAGTCACGTTATTAAACTTGATGAGCCACAACAAAATAACCATTAAGTGAGAACTAGATGGTGGTTATGTATCAACATTATTTAGCAAGAAGACCATGTATATAATGTTATCTGATATATGTTTTTGCTGATCATGTGCAAGAGTTTGACTTGTCTACTTTCTTATAATTTTCTCATTGTTTTGGAGTCTAGTAAGATGAAATATGGTCCCACCTTGTTTAGGTTTGAGAACATGTACCTTGTTTACCATTTTCATAAGAGGAATGGTTTAGTCCACATGTGGCTTAATATGCTTTTTTTAAATTAATGAGGAATCAGTATTCTCAAGGAAAAGGTGGGAGTGATATATTGGAACCATAGTGTTAGAAGGCAGAAACTGAGACTTGGTTTGAAGTTTTGCTTAAGAAGAAACAAGTAAAACACAAAAAAAAAAAAAAATGAAGCTTCACTGGCCCAAGGATGGTTATGCTAATTCAAAGTTATTTCTTAGAATGTCTTTCGGTAGATGGAGGAAGAGCTAAATTAAAATATCGGGGCTGGAGAATATTGGCGTCCATGTTTTGGACTGCTTGCAAAAGATAAAACTGTGGCAACAAAAAACAATTGTTTTGGTCATGACCTATACTGCATTTATAACATTAATGAGAGAGGGTTTCAGAGTTTGCACACATAAAGTATACGGCTAAAGCATTGAGGGAAGGTCCTGGGATCTTCATACTCGATGAAGGGCACAATCCAAGAAGCACTAAGTTGAGGTTGAGGAAAGGGTTGATGAAACTGAAAACACATCTAAGAATACTACTTTCCAGTACATTATTTCAGAACAATTTTTGTGAATATTTCAACACACTTTGGTTGGCAAGGACAAAGGTTATCTCCGAAGTGCTTGATAAATTAGACCCGATTAGCAGAAGGAAAAGCAAAAAATAGTAGAAAAGGCACATCATTTGCTAGAGCCACAAGCTACAAAATTGTTCTTAGATAAAATTGCTAAGAAAATTGACTTGGGTATTGGAAATGAGAGGATGCACGGTCTAAACATGTTGACAGAAACATGTTAAAATATTTCCTTCTAACCATTCATTGGACAAAAAAATCTTTTGACAAATCATTATAGTATAGCAAAATAATATCATTACTCTATACTCTATAGTATAACACCACCAATAATGTTATAAATAAACATATGCAGTATGCACTATGTAATAGTTATACAGTAGGTGAAAGGCAGGGACGAGTCGAAATGGCTGAAGTAGAGAGTGTGTAGATTCCTCAAGTCAATAAGGACTGTGTTTTTATTTGATTCTATGGAGCAGGCTTTGAAGCAGTTACCTAGAGAAAAGATCCATGTAGCCACGAAATTTGGCATTACAGTAGCAAAATTTCCTAATTTTCAAATCAAAGGGACACCAAAGTATGTGCGGTCGTGTTGTGAAGCAAGCTTAAAACGCCTTGTTGTTGAATACATTGATCTCTATTATCAGCACATAATTGACCAAACAATACCTATAGAGGAAGCAGTTGGGGATCCTTCTTCTAATACACCTTTTAACTGCTTCAACTTTATTATATATTTGTTACTTTTTAGTACATATTATGTCATCATGTGACTCATCTCACTAGACACTAGTTACATGTCAATAAGTTTGTTCAATTGTTTTAGGTGGGTGAACTTAAGAAACTTGTGGAAGAGGGTAAAGTCAAGTATATAGGGTTATCTGAAGCGAGTCCATATACAATAACAAGAGCACATGCAATTCATCCATGACTGCTTTACAAATAAAGTGGAACTATGGACTCATGACATTGAACAGGAGATAATTCCTCTCAGCAGGTCAGTTCAACTTCCCCAAATTCATAGTAATGTACAACTCTTATAACTATTTTTTCACTAATAAATAAGTAATTTGAATTATTTCTATTTAATTATGAGGCACATTAAAAGAGGGTAGAAAAATAAGACTAACAAATTTGGTTAGCTAGATTTTTTGTTTATGTTATCATGAGATCACTTTGTTAAAAGATTTTATTGATATAGGGAGCTTGGCATTGGAATTGTAGCATATAGCCTTGTTGGTCGAGGCTTTTTTGGTGCCAAAGGTTGAGCGGACTGAGTATGTAGCTTCAAAGCAAAATTCTTCATTTGGACCAATGTTCACAGGAGCAACATTTGTGCAGCCAAACAAACCAGGATTCAAGATCAATGGCCACTCTATCAGGTAATTATATAGTTCATATAGTGTCACTTACTTTTGCAAAGTTTTTATTTGTAGTTTTTCTCGTACATATAATATTCATATATTTTGTGTTTGACTGACAGAATGACAGTAGAGTTTGTAATCTAATATTCTTTAAAATATTATACTACACTGCACCCTAATTTAATTCTATGGACAAAAAAGAAAAATCCTAAATGTAAAGTTAAAAATAATATGAACTACTTAAAAATAATTGTAGTGTTTTAAAATAATGTCATTTACTAATTAATTAATTATAAATATAATTGTTTTAAACAAATTTAAAGAGAAAAACTACTAATTAAGAACATGGAACTATATATAAAGACTGAATGAATTCAAGGCCATGAGAAAAAACAATACCAAGAAGATCGAGATAAGGCTGGACCTAGTAAGCAAATTCACTGATCGAGAAAAACTCTGGTCTTATACAATTTTAAAAGTTCAGTTGTTGGAGTCACAATGATTACATCTGGGTTGCCACTTACATGCAGTAGTGTTCAAACAAATAATGTAAACCTGCAAAATTAAACCAGATGCAATAGCGTTCAAACAAATAATATAAACCTGCAAAATTAAACCAGAATTTGTATTATTCTACTGTCATATGGGAAAACTACATACATAGAGGGACCAAAACTATATGTTTTTCTTTAAGCTAAGTTAAAGATTTAAGACACAGAAGTTACTAATAAAAATAACAGAAATATAATATATCAACACAGCTGCTTTCATACCTACATCATCCAAACCTCATTACAAGGGATGCTTCCATTAAGAGGCTAATAAAAATAACAAAAATTTCATATGAACACAACTGCTTTTTAAGTTTCTAAGCTTTAGTTTCCAATACATCATCAGCTACCCCAACTTGTAAAAATATATCAAATCCGCAATTGTAGCTAACTTAATCTTCAAAGCATTTCATATGGACCCAAGAGTTATAAAAATCCAAAATTTATAGAATTGAAAAATGTTTTGAAGACAATGCACATGCCAAACAAGCTTCGATACTCATAAGCTAGATAATGCACAAACAATAATATACATTCAAAGGAACAATTACCAAATAGTCACGGCGTGATAACCTTCATACTCATAAGCTTCAGTCAGTGACGACGTGAGGGAGACCTTGACGGAGGAGAACTTCGACCAACCTCGAGGGAGAGACCGCCTTAGAACGCGCCGAAGCAGAGTCAATGAGTGCGCGAGGGAGGGCAAAATGGTGGGGAACTTGGAGGGAGGTCGAGGGAGAATGAGAACCAAGAACAATTGCAGAGAGGTATGACAGAGTGTGGTGGGGAACTTGGAGATAGAGAGGTCGAGGGAGAATGAGAACGCACAAAGAACAGTTGCAGAGAGGTAGGGCACCTTTAATTTTGGGAATGAGAACGAAGACGATTTTTAAGTAAAACCCGTCGTAGTTTTTATTCCATAAAATTATAGGATTGCCAGCAACGTACATTCTAAGATGGTTTCTAATAACCGCCTTAGAATGTCAGTCGTAAAAAGCATTTTTCATTTCACTAATTACAAAATTACCACCGCGATACTTTCTAAGACGGTTCCACAGAGAACCGCCTTAGAAACAGTGTCGTAAAAAATAACATTTGTAGTAGTGGAGGTCAAATCTTTTCCTAATTAAGCTCATGTAGTTGGGGAAGTTTTAGCCTTTTTTTATCCGTTGAAAGACAGTTGCTGCACGTAGAATATTTTCTGTTTGTTACCCTTGTGTTGCTCAACGTTGAAGTTCTTTGGCTATATATATATCAATCTTCTCCTTTAGCAACAAAGAGATACACATACTGAAATCAAACCATGCATATTTTGTCTATTTTTCCTTTTTATAAAATTATATTACTACATAAAAAATGTTTTGGATCTTGTTGTTTCTTTGGTTCAGAGATTTTTCACTACACACGATTGGTCGGACGGGTTGATGTATTTTTGGAGAAGAGCGCATTATAATTTGTTGAATCAAAGAGATTGAAGTCATGAAGACTAGTATTAGGATCTTATGGTTGTAATAATCTTACAATGCCAAACATGTTTATAAAAATGTGACATTTGTATCATATGTATTTAGACTAAGTTTTATTATCCACGCTTAGTGGTAATCAAATATGAGAAGATAAATGTATTGATATCGAATTTTCTTATAAGCAATGAATTCAACATTGTGTAATCGATTATCAAGTTTAGTAATCAATTATAAAGTTTTAGAATAAATTAACATCAAAATTTACTACTCTTGAAATATTGGCAAGTTTTATCGAATTAATCGATTATCATGTTTTGTAATTGATTATCTAAGGTAGTTTTAGCAAAAGGAAGTCTTTAAGTCACGAGATAATCGATTACCAAATTTCATAATCGATTAGATTTCATTTGGAAACTTTAGGAGCTCCTTATGTAATGAAATAATCAATAATCACATTTGATAATCGATCATTCCATAACCCTAGAAGTTTGAGAAACTCTAGGTGAAATGAGATAATTGATTACCCAAGTTTGTAATCGATTACCTTGTCTCTAGAAATGCAAAACAAAAAGGGATTTGAATGAGTTAATCGATTACACAATTTGCTAATTGATTAAATATGTTTTATTTGTTAAAATTATAAATAACCTCATTTGTTCTTTCTTATAGTGACTATTGATTCAATCTTATCTTTTGAAAACACTTTCTGAGAGTCATCTAAGGAAACCATACTGCATTTCAACATGAGTTTCATGATGATCAAGATTCATTCATTCTTCATTATGGTTTGAGAAAGAAAGGAAGAGCTTAAAGACATTGGGATCTGCACATTTATGTATTCAATCTTATTTTGACTTCTTTCTAGGTTCTGACCTTGATTAGGGTTATCAAGGATTTGTGTGAGTTGATAGGATTTCAACTCCTGATCCTTCTCTTATAGGGTCCTAGGGAAGAATAGAGTTTTAGGGAATTGCATGTGCATAATATTTGTACTTGATTTTCTATTAGTGAAAGTTCTAAGGAGTCTTAGAACAATTGGATGTAAGTCCTCTTGAAGACTGAACTAATATAAATTTTGTGAATCATGCAGGTTTTGATGATGTCGAAAAGAATTCACTTGATAATGATTATCATCATCAAAAAGGGGGAGAATGTGAATGTATGAATACATGATTTTGATGATGCCAAAGAAGAATCAAACAAGGTTTATTCAAAGGATAAGCATTGCTTCAAGATTAATACAAGGTTGCTTCAACAAACAAAGACTTACTTCAAGATTAACTCAAGATCAAGCCTTGCCTCAAAAGAAAGTGTTTCCGAGACATCCAAGGCTCTGGTAATCGATTACCAGGCAGTGTAATTGATGTAATCGAATACCAGAAGACAATTTTGAAAAATAGTTGTTAAAAAGGATTTTGAATTTGAATTTTGAACCTGTAATCGATTACCAGATATTTGTAATCGATTACCAGCAATGGAACACTTGAAATTCAAATTCAAAAGTCATGACCCTTCAAAATATAACTGTGTAATCGATTACCAGTAAAAAAAATTCAGAAAAAGCTTTTTGAAAAGACACATCTCTTCAAATCATTTTGAAAATGCACGAAGGGCCTATATATATGTGTGTCTGATTTCAAAAAGTAAGAGAGAGATATTCAAAGAGAACTTCATTGTCAAATGCTCTCTCAACAACTCTTGGGCAAACACTTGCAAATCTATTGAGAGTTCATTCAGGAACATCAAATTGTATTATCCACTCTAAAGGAGAGAAATCTTTATGTTCTTTTCAAAAATTCAACTGTAATCAAGAGACTGATTGTCTCTTGAATTGTGAGTTTCCTGAACACAAGGGAAAGGGATTCCTTGAGTATTCAGAAGTTGTAAAAAGGTTTTTTACAAAGTTAGTGGAAAATCTCAAGTGGGTTGCTTGAGGACTGCACGTAGGCACAGGAAGTAGTCAAACCAGTATAAATCAAGTTTGCATTTCTCTCTTCTCTTATCTCATTTATGTTATTGCAATCAATTTTTCTTTGCACGTTTAAAAGAACATTGTTAAATCGATTGCTTCTTGTTCTTCTTCTGCATTTTAAGCCTATCAATTTAAAAAGGGGGGGGGGGTAAAAGTTTGTTAGTGGGAATTATGAAACTTAATTCACCCCTTCCCTCTTAAGTTATTGAGACCACTTGTCCAACAAATTTTGAGTGTGATTCTCTCTTTTTCTAAACCTTTGTTTCGTTAATCAATCTTGGTAATGGAATTGATATAAAAAGGGTCATAAAATACCCTATTCTCATTTATTGTGTATTCATTGTTTTCTTTGCTTGAAAATATTTTATAACAAGTTTTTGAGAAGACCGTGATTACCATGAGGAGTAAGATTTAATTGAATTTAAATAACGATTTGGTAAATATTTTGAAAAGAATTTATTCAACCTCCCCTTCTAAATTCTTGGATATTCCAACATAATTTATTGCTAGTCCAGTTGAGTGTTTTCTCTCTAAGGACAACAGATAACACACTTCAACCTAAGCTTTTCTAAACCTCTCTTTTATTATATTTATCTTTTATATTAGCTATTGTAAAAACATTTTATATGTTTTGATTCTATGTGATATAATACCATTGCTATGTTTGTTCTTTATCTTCCTAATTCTTTTTATCTAACAATCTTAAAAAGAAAAACCTTATTTTTTGAATTTAAGTTTCCTAGCAACGAAATTCACGTATAAGCAGTCTGGACCTTTAAAAAAATGTTGTTGTTGATATTTATTTTTCTATGGTGCGTATATTATTCTTTTTAATTGAAATTGGAAAAAGACTTGCATTCAAAAGTTTAGTTGACACTTATAACTCCTATTTGTGGTTGTATACATGAGTTATTATTATTTGCTGATATTTGGATGCTTATTTTAATTATTGTTTGTATTAACGTTGTGATCGGATCCATATATTGAAATTTCATGACAATGCTTCGCTTCCCTTTACATATGAAACGTATCCGCTGGAGATGTGGGAATTAAGGACTACATTTTAATTATATTAATATATATTAAAAAGTGGTGTGGCTACTATTGCTGGTTTTTAATCGAAGGCTTTTAATATTGATGACATAAATATTTACGTCTGCAGTTTGTGTAGCAGGCATTAAAATTAAATCTTTCATACCTTAATCTCATTATTTATCATATTGAATTCTTCATGTGTCTTTTTTGTTTCATTATCATATATATGCTTTTGTTTATATGATGAAACTTTAGGATGATTTAAAGTTTGATTGATTTTATTTGGTGGAAACTCTTCCACTCTAAATTTGCTAATTTCCTTGTAGATTCATTTGCTAAAAAAAAATTCACAGATATTTGCTGCGAATTAATTGATGAAAACAAATCTACAATAAATACATGTGGATTTTGATGCGGAAAAAATCCGCAGGTATTTTCTGTGACATTGTTTATATATCAAAATGCGTAGGAATTTTTCTGTGAATGTATATTCGCAGATAATTTTTCTACCAATTTTATTCAGCAGGAACTATTATTCTAAAAATAATTTGCTAAAAATTTACTAAATCTTTTGATGTTTTTAAATAATTAAAAATAATTTGCTAATAAAATTTATTATTTTACTAAATACTATGATGATTTAAGATAATTAAAAATATTATGATTGTTTGTTTATTTGTTTTTATGTATTTCTCATTACTTTGAATTTATATGCATATATAAAATCAAATATTTATTATTTTAATTTTAATTATAATACAAATAAAGTAATATTTTATCTTGAGATAAAAAAGTATTAATATGTATGGTCAATTATAGACCTACAAAATTTTGTTAAGTAGTCATTTTAAAAATCTTATCATTGGAGTGGATTTTTATTTAAAGTGATTAAATCTATGTGAAATTATAAGTCTCACAAAATTATGATAAACAACTCTTAATTTCTCATCAATGGTTAAATTAATAAAGTTTTAAAATTAATCTCCCTTAGTCTTCTAAAAATATCGCAAGATACTCTGATGTAAAATTATTAAGGCTTACATATAGGAAAATATATTCTTAGTGAGCTATTACAATATAAATAAGAAATAATAAGCATAGAATCTGATTCACCGATAAACATGTTCTCTGGGACCTTTTATTCAGAATGGGCTCACCAATATCACTTGGCCCATTGTAATTATTAACTCCATTTGCTCTTGTTGGGCTAGTAGACCCATCTAGTCCCCTCGGCTCTATGCAACTGAGTATAGCAAAATATCTTCATCACTACTTATGATTCTCCAACACTACAATTTGCTCTCGATTCACTTCAACACTGGCATCCACTCTTGATTCTCCAAACCCTTGTGAGCGATTTCAATGATGTCCTCCGCTCTCGATCCTTTCATTATTAGAAAATATGTTTTCTACATCGGTTATTTATGACTTTCAACATCGGTTTTTGAACCGATGTTGCAAGTACCGATATTGATAGTATTATCGTTAACATCGATTTTTTAAAAACCGATGTTAATGTAAAATTACCAACATCGGTTATATAAATAACCAATGTTGGTAATATGAATTACACCCAAAAAATGTATATTAATGTTGAAAGTTAGCATCGGTAATGTGTTAATGTTGACAGTTAACATCGGTTTTTTTAAAAAACCGATGTTAACGTTTTCGATATTAACATCGGTTTTTTACAAAAAAATCGATGTTAACTGTCAAATTAACACATTCGTTAACATCGGTTTTTCCAAAAAATCGATGTTGTTTTCATGAATTTTCTTTTAAATAATGTCTCTGTTTTTACAAAAAAACCAAAATTTAACCTGTAAATTTAAAATCAGACCACACAACATATATCATTTGCATTCTGCTTTCAAATAGGTTTTAGCAAAAAACTAGCTATCAACAAAGGTTATTCAATGTTAAAATGAAACAACAATTGTAAAAAATGTAATGCAAAGTATGTAAACTAATTAAGTAACCTAAAGTTACATAGTTGCCTAACATCCTATGTTTGATTTCTAACTTTTAGATAATACTGTGCCCACTGGATGCGAAGCGCCTTGAATCTCTCTGCTTCCAATGGTCTAACTTCATTAAAATACTGCATGATCAAATAAAAAAATAAATTAATAATGTAATAACAATTATAAGAAAACCAACTTTGTTTGAAATAAACAATTACCGTCTTCCAATTATTCCTAAAAGATCCTAAGATTATCGTGGATATCCAGTGCATCACGTAGTAGCCACATTCAGTGATTCCTTTATGTCTATTACACTAAATACATAATGAAATTTGGATATTAATTAAACGTTAACTACAATTAGTGTACACACATATAAAATATATATAAGTAAAAGTTTTATTTAAATCACGTATCTTAACAACATTTCACCTAGCAGCAGCCTTGGATTTAGGTTGTGCAGTATCATCAAGTCCTTTCAAAGCACTAGTGTTGAATATGATGAACATTAAAATATTGATGTTGTTGAGTTATGCCAATGAAAATGTATTGAAAACAATATTGACCTGTTAATTATTCCCTTAAGGTAGTTGTCTGGTCTGTTATGTAAAGAACAAAACCAGACAATTAGGTTTTCCTTAGGCAGAATGACGAACATTTGCCAGTGTCCGCTGCAGTAGAGACGAATATGGGTTATTGTAGTAGTATAGATTATTTAAATTCACTTGTTGTGTTTGACTTACCCATTCAGGTAGGCTCCAAGGTAAACATCTCGTTTTGAACTTTGTATCCAACTCTTGATGTAACTTTCGGATTCAAATTGCGATTTCCCATATCTCTGAATGGACTGTGGCTCGAGGAATCCATACACATCAGAATTCTCCGCTCACAGACTTGTCTCAGTCAGATGGTTATGTTGTTAAGACAAAGTTAATTATGTATGAATTTAAAACAATTACTTTGGTAATTAACAGTAATCTAAAATGACTTACAGAATCCACAACTGTATAACAAATATGATGAGACATTGACCTCCGTGTGCAATTTCAGAGAGATCTTCGTGCTTTATATACAACAGGAAGTTTTGATTAAATACCCCGAATATGGTAGCATCCCACATAACCTGGAGAGGCTTCAAAAACAGTTATGGGATGGTCAATGTCATCAGGTACAGGGGATCATCGACCTCATCATCCGGGCTTTCTGAAGGTTTTGCTGGAGACACAGCTGTCTGTTGATCAAACATAGTTAATTAACAAGTTTTGATTACAGTGAACAAATTAATTGAAAAAATAAACATATAATAAGAGTAAAATACTTGTTCTAATAAACACTTCACAAGATGTGTTGGCTAAGCAAGGAATGTGTTAAGTGCCTGCCCCACTAAGCTAACCTCGTCAGTGGGTACAGGAACGAGAGCCTCTGCATCTTTAACCTCCTCAACACCAACCTTGACTTGGCCATGCAACAAAGGGATGTTGTGAACTATTGTGGATCCCTCATAAAGTCTTCCTAGGGCAACCAGGCGGGAAGAATTTTCTTCAATGTATAGCCTGCATTTGTCTGAGTCACTCGTCCCTGGATCGTTCCCTGAGGGAACAACACAATTCTCCTTTGTACTGACACGAGGACCTGAGGGACCAACCTCTGGCTCTGGAGGTAG
The DNA here is from genome assembly GCF_004193775.1 of Glycine soja. NCBI lineage: Eukaryota > Viridiplantae > Streptophyta > Magnoliopsida > Fabales > Fabaceae > Glycine > Glycine soja. The sequence continues at coordinate 29,000,831 of NC_041015.1, read as the reverse complement.
TGCAAGTCCCTGTGATTGCATCTGAGACTGAAATTGGGACTGCATCTGGTTGAAGGATGCCATCAGCTGTCGAGTCACTTTTTCTGTGATTGACTCCTCCAGTTGGTCTCTGATTTGTTGGGTCAGCTATTGTAGGTCTTCAGGAGGCATGGAGGAAGAACTGCGGGACGTCCGTGGAACCGATCCAAAGTATTGCTTTATGGTGACACCGGCTCCAGCAGCACGAACACGGCCAGGGTGCTCTGGTCGCCCAATGGCAGTAGTCAGGACATCCTGACGTCCATGGGGGACGAACGATCCTTGTGACGCTTGCTCGTCCAAAGAATCCTGTACAGAACACATATCAATAAGCATCGAATAAGCCATCTTAATGCATTCCGTGATAGATTTAACTTTTTTGTTCATGGGAAGGAATTGAACCTACCAGAGGTTTACAACACAAGTCACAACTCAACATTGTTTAACCAACTGATGAGCTAGACCCCTTGATAATAGATTTTACCTATGGATATTTGTGGGTACATTTTTTTTTCCTTTCATTCCAAATCAAGTTACATTGCTCATAGCTTTGCTACAGGGTACCAATCCTCTATTGTGAATCTTGTAACTATTTCTCTACTATCACATAAATGCTTTTATTATTTCAACCAGAAGAAGAAAGACCATAGCTTTTTCATAGATTATATATAAAAAATTTATTCTCAAAATACATCAGTTAGATGATAGCATTAAAGCAGCAAATTTTCCCTAAATAAAATTTTCCCTAAATAACATTATAACCCTGAACATATAACCTAGAACGATACACATAGGAGGAATTCAAAATGGAAAAGATAAACAAAAAGTGTAAAGGTGCATTCTTCTATTCAGCATTCATAATTTGATATGGACAGTGACTATCTCACCTTAGCTATTTCTTCCCCCTTTTCAAAACTCAGTTTGGAGACCTTTTTAGCTGGATTCTCACCTTCCTTCACAAAACTCTGCAGAAAGAACGTTAGCATCAGAAACCAAGCCAAGATAATTTAACCTATTCACATCACTATGTACCCCACAGTTTCTTTCTAGCTTCTTTTTCTCTCCCTTGAATAAGCTAGAATGGATTCATAAAAAACAAGGTTCTAAAACATGGTTGTGACCGCCATTCCAGCTATAACATCAAGGTTTCTGGAATCTCTGAAACCACAGTTGTGGTCATAATCCCATGAAGCCACATACAAATTTTTTTTAAAAAAAAAATAGGGACGAAAACAAAATTATAACATAATGAGCAAAAAATTGTTTAACCCTAATAATAACAAGAAGAAGAGTGATTTTGACTGCAAATTGAATCCGGTAATTTGTTAGGCGATAAGATGGTTTGAATTGAAATTAAAGAGAATAAGCATAACCTGAGGGTAGTGAGAGCGGTGTGAGCGCAGTAAGGGCAGTTGAAAGGAGTAGGAGTGTCCCTGTAAATGGTCTGGTGGATGGGGATGCCCTTTGAAAGGGGTTCGTGGCCTCACTTTGGCTCGCATAAGTAAAATAAAAGGCCCTTTTCATATATTTGGGCCACGATTAATTTACGAAAGAAGCACTTTCTCTAAAGTTAGCTTCCCTTTCCTGGTATTTTAATTGGATAAAACAAAATTAGTAATAGGCTCTCTGTTTGAAGTTTTCTAATTAAATGCAACGTATCCTTGAGTCAACTTTATGCAAAATTTTCATCACAACATAATCAATTTTTAGATAGTAATTTGGATCTGCATTTACAAAATTAATTTTAAATGGGATTGGTTTTGCATATTTGATTTTGATTTTGGGTGATATAATTCATGTTTAAAGATTTTTATTTTTAACACAAGTTAATAATAAAATTCAATATATATTTTTTTATCTAATGCAAAACGACCTAAGAACATCTACTATGTTGAATTGCTTGCTTATTGAGTTGTTGAAGTAATTTTTTAATGGGTCATACACATTACGCTACACTTAAAATCTTTTACTATTATGCTCTCTCTTTTTTTAAAGCAAACTATTATCTTCTCTAATAACATACAATCGTGAGTTTCTTAAATAATGGGTCTAGTTGAAATTATTTATTGAAAAATAATTTTAAATATTAGAGAAATAGACCTCATAAATAATTAAAAATAACATGTGATAGTCTTAATGTTTATCATAACATCATTTTGCCAAACAAATAAAGTTGACGGCAAAATCTAAAGATAAAGAAAAGTTTGAAGACTTTGACAAGCAAAATATTTGTTCAAATATTAAAATTAGAATTTTAAAAAAAATAGAGACTGAAAATAATTAATCCGAAATGCTTTTTCTTTGTTTCTTCTTTCCTAAATGAGTATTAAAATATATTTAATTGAGTATTAAAATAACTTTTGACAAAAACAATTCATCACTATTTAAATATAATTCTTTTTCTTTGTTTCTTCTTTCCTAAATAATTTTTTTATTAAATTTATTAATAAAAAATTCACATAATTAACAAATGAGGTTAAAAATAATAAAAAAATGACAAATGTAATAAAAATAAATTACATGTGGATTATAATTAACTCTAAATTTAAAGACTTAAAACATAATTTTCGTGTCTCATGGAAATATTTTTATTTTTGTTCAGAAAAATTTGTTTAAAAATAATGAAAATATCATTTTTTTTAAATTTTACAAATATATGAGATAACTATAATTATTTAAATTAAACCACCGTAACATATATTTTCAATAAATCAAATTAATATATATAAATATTTTAATTTACCTTAAATTTAAAGATAAAACGATAATATAAATATAGTAGGATTTCATAGAATTTTTAAACAATATTCTCCATTTATCTTTTTAAGAAGAAAAAAACTAATTATATATTTTTATAATAATTAAATAAAAATATATTAATAATAAATTTTAAATTTTTTACGATATAATTGTTTTTACCAACATTCTATAAAAATTCTATAAAAGTTAAACTCTATTATTAAAAATAATTTTTTTTTATTTTCAAATTAACAAATATCAAATAATTTATATAAATGTGTGTTATATTTAAATGATAATCATGAAATAATAAAACTAAAATTACGAAATTCATTTTAAAAATTTAGTTTAATTTTTAAATGCTTACCTTTTGAATTTATTATTGTTTATTAATTATTATATTTTTTAATTAAAATAAAATTAATAATGTAATATATGATTTTTTTTAAAATATATAAATAATTAAAAAAAAGTTTATATTAACATTAGTTATTTGAAAATCGATGTCGTTAAGCACTTATAACATCGGTTTTCAAATAACCGATGTTAAAATTGAATTTAGTGTGATTTTAACATCGATTATTTGAAAACCGATGTTGTAAGTTTTCAACGACATCGGTTTTCAAATAACCGATGTTAAAACTGAATTATTTTAATATCGGTTATTTAAAAACCGATGTCGTTGAACACTTACAACATCAGTTTTCAAATAACTGATGTTAAAATCACACTAAATTCAGTTTTGACATCAATTATTTGAAAACCAATGTTGTAAGTGTTCAACCACATCGGTTTTTAAATAACCGATGTTAATAGGGCGATGTTAAAACTCATTTTTTTAGTAGTGTTTGCTATATGATTATGCATCAATCTATCATTGTTGCTTTTCTCACTCGTTTGTTTGGTGCATCTTAGTATGATTGAATCGTTCTCCCCTTTTAATATTCAATTTCATCGGTAAGCCCTATCAATCTCTCTTTCCTTCTTCACCTGTTCCTAATTTTCTAGGGTTTTGTTTCTAATCCCCCTTCATATATTCATCTTCAATCTCCATCAAATCTTTGAAGTAAAAATGAGGTGAGAAGCTATGTCATGCTTGTTGTGTGTTTGCTTTGATGCTAGAAAGTGTTATGTGTTTCCTTTGAGGTTTGTTTATATCATTCTTATCTGTTATTTTAGTTTAGGTTGAGTTTCTAATGTATTTTTCAAGCAATATGTGCTAATTTTTAAGTGAAATTAAGTTCCTCACTAGAACATGCCTTAAGCAAATTTATCAGTGGTTACTAAATCAATGACCTGAAGCTTTAGAAACTATTAGAAAATATGCTTTTAACATCGTCAGTTTAACATCAATTTTAGAAAAATTGATGGTAAAACAAGTGCAATGGCATTTTTGTAAATAATAGAACTTCATTAGCATCGATTTTTAAAAAATCGATGTTATGTATTGATTTTAACATTAGTTTTGATCTAAATCGATGTTGTTTAATACTTGTTAACATTGATTTTTGCACATTAACAATGATTCTTAGAAAACTAATGTTATGTTTTTTTTTTCTAAAAATACTGAGTTTCTTTCCCTCTCACTCGTTCTCACTCTCCCACTCGCTCTGACTCTCAATCTTTTCTTCTCCCCTCACCCTCGTACCACACCATCATGCCTTGCAGTCGCATCTAAAACCCAAACCTAAACCACTCCTCACTCAAACCTTCCTCCACTTGGTCACTCTCTGCCAAGTCCTTAGGGTTTCATTTCGTTTCTATTTTTGTAAAAGGCATTAACACGCTTTTTTTAGGTTAATCGCTTGATCTTGTTGGAGAAGGTGTGCAAGAACGAAAATAATTTCAAGTCAGAGGAAGAGTTTTTTTCACAATGCGCCGTAATATATGAAGGATTTTGTTTTGTCTAATCATAGTGAGCATAATCTTGTGCTTATGAGGCTCAATTTCAAGCTATTCCAGGTCAGTAAGAGTTACATTTGCTTCTGTTTTTTCTTCCATTGATTTGCTACTAGTGGGTTAAGCTTTTTTCGGAAAGAGAAAGGAAAAGGGAAGAAGAGTATCTTAGCTAGTATTTGGGCATAAAACTATTAATAGAAATTGTTCCAACATGTGAAAATGATTATTATTTTAGGAATTGAGGAATTCAATCTTTCATCCATTAACAATGTTGTTTCTCAAACAAATAGAAAGCTACTTATATGGGTTGATTAGGATTCAGTTTGAGTTTTGGTACCCGAGAGACACTTTTCAATTTGGAATTTGCTTTGAATGGAACAACAATCAAAGAGAAGAATGAAGATGATGCAGGTTTAGGGTCATTGGTTGTTTCTTCTCTGCATTGTTTATGGCCTCTATTTTTCTCTGCAATTCATAAGGGTATTTTTTAGTCTTTCAATTTCACCTAGTTCACACACTAACCATGTGATTATTATTGTAGAAATAAAAATTACCATTTCAATTTTACTTGCTTTACACACTTATCATCTATCTTTTGTCTATTTTCTCCCTATTTATGTCTATGTAACTACTATGTTTTTGTCTATGATTGCAACAATTTTAATAATGTTTGTTTCTTCTTTCAATCCAGGGCTTATTAAGAGTATTCCGCGGAAGAATTCAGAGCTTCGGCCTAGTGTATGTTTTCTCTTGCTTATTTCTTTGTATTTTTCAAGATGTGATAGTGGATTGATAGATGAAAACTAGTCTATAAAAATAATGGTGTGCAGATATGAGATATCATTTTTTTGTACATGGCATTGTCTTTGAGTGATAAATATAAGCCGATTATGTGATCTCATTTTTCATTTTTGTTTTAGCAATTTTTAGGCTTTTAGCTTTCATCTTATGTGGTATAAGATAATGAAGCATTAATTCTTCTTGATTGATCCCTTAGTGTGTCTTTCCCAGGCTCTAACCATATATGTTTATTTTACACTTCTGCATCACATGCCTGTCAAGAGGCTTCTTATAGAACCACTTATTTGGTTTACATTTTGAGCTTACCTTCAGATGTAGTAACTTTGTTAATCACATAACCTTATATGTATTAAGGTAGTATCGACCTTTACGTTTGTTCCCTTCATTTATTCCTATGCTGATAAATATATTAATTCCTTATTTTTCTTCTCTATCATTGTCATCATTATTAGCTTCATTCTCACTTTGGTTGTCCTATGAATTACAACCAAGAATTTTATATTGAAATTTTAAGTATTAAAATAATTTCATTTGATCAAATTTCTTCCTTACATATTGTGAAGACATTGTTGTAATTGCAGAAGTGTAATGATAGGACCATGAATTTGGGTATTTTTGGAACTGAACTAGGTTTTGTGTGTTCTAGTCAAAGGGAAGTAGGAGGAAAATATAGTAAGAATATGATTTTGGGAATTTAAGTGTAACATACTACATTTGATGATTCCAAGTAACATGGTTTATCATGGGTGCTTCTATAGTTCATCCTGTCTTGGATAAAACCACTTATCATCTAGTCAACAAGGAAAGACTAGCTAGCTAAGATGAAGGTAAGAGTTTAATGGAACATATTTTTGCTCTAAGTTATTTACAAAAGTCAAGTGATGCAAATTATTTTGTGTAAATGATGTTGTCCCTATTCTAGGAAGAAATTCTTATAAACTACATTAGAGGGCCCGTTATTGATGAAGCTGCACTTGAGGAGCATTTGAATTTGATTCCAATGTTGAGGGAACTGACCCTTCTTTGGTCTCCAAATTGTAGATTTATTTTATTTATTCACTATCACTAGATACTATGGATGCTAATTGTAGGTAAGACGCGTGCAATTGGTGTAGGGAGAGGGAGGGAAATAAAGTGAACAAGCCATAGTTTTTTTTAAAAAAAAAGTCTTAATCGTTGTAGAAAGTACCAATAAAACATTAGTTTTCTCAAGAAATAGATGTTGTATTGGTACTTTCTACATCGGTTAAGATCATGACCGATGTGATAATTGACAAATTTATAAATTTTGACACACTTCCTACATCAGTTTTTCCGATGTAGAAATGTGTTTTTCACATTGGTTTTAAAATCGATGTTGAGAGTGTTTGACTTTCAATTTCGTTAGATACAACATCGGTTCAAAACCAATGTTAAATGACTTTTTTAATCGATGTTAAATGCCTTTTTTGTAGTAGTAAGGAGAGCAATAGAAAAATGAGTACCTTCTTTGGCAATAGAAAAATGCTTGTCTCGCATCATTGTTGCTTACTAGAATATTACTACTTAATCATGGCTCTGTTTGAGATTTTACTAAATGTGCACAAGCAAGCATCTTGACTTACTACTTCCAAACAGAATATATGGTTCAGTTCATCTAATTTCTCTTAAATGGATAGGAAATTTGAATTGTGAGGGTTGAAGATGCCTTAACTAAAGTTCCTTTTATCATTATACATCACTTATTCTTACTTATTTTATAATCTAAGCAACTATTCTCTCTAATTTAACATCTCCCTTTTGACATCTTAAAAGAATCCTATTATTCTTAAAAAAAAACATGAATCCTATTATTAGACATTATTTTTTTATTTCATAAATGCATCTTATTCAAAAAGAATAGAATCTGATTTTAAGAACATTAGTAATAAATCATACTTATTATAAGAGAACATTGTAGACATGGATTTATATTATTTGATTATTTACTCATCAATTCTTATGTGTTTTACATAGGTTTGACCAATACAAGTTGGTAGTTAAGGCAATTTCTTCAATAATCTATAGTAACTTACATGAGGCACAACCGCCATGGAAGAAGTTGTCTTCAAATTAAATAGAAATATGGTTTGATATGTTCAAGGTAATATAATATTTACTTACACTTTGGTTATGCATAATGAGTTGTTTAAATGTAAATGATTTGAATGCTTCATTGTATGATCATTAATGCAGTTTTTATTTTATACCTCTTGGCATCATTGGATACATGTTGAACACCTAAGTAGTAACATAAAAGGGTGTTGTGAAAATCAATGTAGGCAAGATTTACATGGCCACCTCAATGTAGTGACCTGGTGCGAAAGAATTTTGACAAAAGAGGTTCAACTAAGATGTCTCAACTAATGCAAGAAGCCTGTATGGATTTAAATAGAAAACCAGTTTGGATGGGAGATATGGTGTGGACACAACTGAAGGCACATTGGGGGTCATCAAGTTTCAAGAATAAGTCTGAAACAAACAAAAGAAATCGTTTAGCTTTGGATGGTGCATCCCTTCACACTAGTGGATCAATTCCTCATTGATTGCATCGAAAAACACTACTAAAAAATAGGGTTTCAACATCATTAAGGACTTTTCACATCGGATATTAACCGATGTTGAAAGTATCGACATTGAAAGTAATACCGTTAACATCGATTTTCCAAAACTGATGTTAATATAAAATTACAACATCGATTATTTAAATAACTGATGTTATATAATAAGAATTATAAAAAAAGTAATATATCTGCATATCAACGTCAGTTTTTATCACAACCGATGTTAATATATGCAGACAACATCGGTTTTAACTAAAAATCGATGTTATATTTCTATATTAACATCTGTTTTGGTAAAAACCGATGTTGCTGGTAATAAAACAACATTGGTTTAAATCGATATTGTTTCATTACCAGCAACATCGGTTTTTAATATCAAGCTTGACATCGATTTTTTAAATAATCGATGTTAATATAACATACAACATCGGTTTTTTTATTAAAACCAATGTTATTTTTTAGGATTTTTTTAATATGTTGTCTATTTTTTTAATAACCCCAAAATTAACCTGCAAATTTTAAAAGTAGAATCACAACATATAATTTTCATTCTATTTTGAAACAGTTTTTTCCAGAAATTCCATCATAAATTTATTATTTACAATGAATTAAAAGAATATTTAATGTTAAGGAGACATGAATTGTAAAAAATGTAAAGTAACTAAACTATAATTACAAAATTTCCTAAACACTAATTGTTTTATTTTTAACTTTCAAATAATAATTTGCCCACTGGATGCAAAGCGCCTTCAATCTCTCTAGTTCCAATGGTTTAGCATCATTGAAATACTGCATGATATAATAAAACATAAGTTAATAATATAATACCAATCATAACAAAATGAAATTTGTTTGAATTAAACAATTACTGTTTCCCAATTATTCTTGAAACTTTCTAAGATTATAGTTGACATCCAATGCATGACGTAATTAATATCCACAGTCAGTGCTTCCTTTTTGTCTATTACACTAAATACATTATGAAATTTAGATATTCAATGTTAAGTACAAATTAGTCTACACAATACTAAAATATAACTAGAAGCATTGTTTAAATGACTTACTTTAACAACAATCCACCTAGCAGCAGCCTTGGATTTACTTTGTGGAGTATCGTCAAGTCCTTTCAAAGCACTTTTGAATACAAACATGGATGCGTATTGTACAATTAAAATATTGATGTTCCTGACTAATGCTAATGCAAATGTATTGAAAAACAACACTGACCTGTTAATTATTCCTTTGAGGCAGTTGTCTGACCTATTATGCAACGAACAAAACCAGATGACAACATTTTCCTTAGGCAAAATGACAACCATTTGCAAATGTGCACTGTAGTGGAGATCAATATAGGTTATTATACTATTATACATTATTTAAATTCATATGTTCAGTTTAACTTACCCATTCAAGTAGGCTGCTAGGTACACATCCCTCTTTGATTTCTGCATCCAATTATTAATATAACTTTATGATTCAAATTGTGATTGCCTATATCTCTGTATGGACTGTGGCTTGAGGAATCCATACATATTGACATTCCCCACTCGCATACTTGTCTCAATCATATGCCTATTGATGTTAAAATAAAGTAAATTATGTATGAATTTAAACCAATAAGTTAGGTGATAAACAATAATGTAAACTGATTTACAAAATCCACAACTGTATAACAAAGATGCTGAGACATTGACCACCATGTGCTATTTCAGCCAGATCTTCATGCTTTTTATACAAGGGGAAGTTGTCATTGAACACCCCAATCACGGTAGCATCCCACATAACCTACAACGGCTTAAGAAAAAGTTGTGGGATAGTCAATATCATCAGATATAGGGGATCATCGACATCATGATCTGGCCTATCTGTAGGTTTCGCCGATCCCACAGCTCCCTATTTATCCAACACAGGTAATTAACATAATTTAATTACAGTGAAATTTTTAATTAAAAAAAAAGCATTTAATGACAATGAAATACTTGTTCTGATAAACGCTTCACAAAATGTGTCAGCCAAGCAACGAAGGTGTTAAGTGTCTGCCCCACTAATTGAACCTCTTCAGTGGGTATAGGAATGAGAGCATCTGCATCTCTAACTTCTTCAACACCAACCTTGACTTTATCATGGCGCAAAGGGATGTTGTGAACGGTTGTTGAACCCTCATAAAGTTTTCCTAGGGCATCCAGGCGGGGAGGATTTTCTTTGATGTACAACCCGCATTTCTCTGAGTCACCCGTGTCTATATCGTTCCTTAAGGGATCAACACAACTTTCCTTTGTGCTAACACGAGCAGCTGAAGGACCAACCGCAGGCTTAGGAGGCAGTGCGAGTCCTTGTGATTGCATCTGAGACTAAAACTGGGACTACATCTGGTTGAAGGATAACATTAGTTGTTGAGTCACTTTTTCTGTGATCATCACACCAACTCCAGTAGCACACACACGAACAGGGTGTTCTGGTCGCCCAATGGCAACAGTCAGTACATCCTGACGTCCATGGGCGACGAAGGAACCCTGTGAGGCCTGCTCCTCCAATGAATCCTGTAAGGAACACATTTATTGTTTTACTCAGTCACACAATAAACATAAATAATTGCAATTAACAATTGAAAGTCACTTACAATCTTGTCAGCAATTTCCTTTGATGCCTCAGACATCATTTGCCCAGTTTTCTTGGTGCTGACCATCTTCCACTTCACGTGTCGTCTGATGGGAGATGGAGGATCAATCACGAGGTTAGTGCTTCCGGATTGAGCAGCTTCCTCCATTTTCTTTCTGTTTCTTCTCCTTCATCAACTTGTTTTCTAGATATTCATAACCCCCACAAGACAACACGTGAGGGGCAATGTTTTGTTTCTGGATAGCCTGTGCTTTTTTTTGCACATCCTGTAAAAATTAAACATTATTGAAAGTTATCATTACAATGTATAATAGTAAGTGAATTTAAAGTTTAAAACAATGAAAATCACAAACTTACCTCCCACGAAGGGTCTCTGCGGGTCTGACAAAATTGGGTCCATTTCTCCTTGCTAATGTCGTACTTTTCACATACAATGTCATCGACACTTTCCTTGTCGGTTGCAAGTGCCCATTTCAACGTCAAATCAGACTTAAATTGTCTCCACCGCTCCCCCATAGTCTGAATTATTTTCTTTTTCGACCTCAGATCATATGCTTCAGGGATATCAAATTCAGTCTCACAAACGAAAAATTACATTTTATTGTTACTAAATTACAATTTGATTGTTAATCAACAAAATGCAACATTTAACTAAAATACCTTAATATCCTCCCATATCAAATCCTTTTGAGCAACAGGGACTTGTTTCCAATTCTCGTATGTCACATCCACCTTATCACGAGTGACAATTCCCATATTTGTTTTTAACTTCTTTGTGGGGACCGTTGGCTTTCCCGGTCGCAGGATCTACATGGACCAGGGGTCTCTCTGCCCCAACTAGTCTAGTCACCAATGATCTTAAGTGTATGGCTTTTGTTGTCCACTTTAATGTAGATGCCAAATGTGATGCTACAGCAGTAGGAGGAGGAGGAGGAGGAGGAGAACTGGGTGGTGTAGCCATTTGCCTGTAAAGAAAAAACATTAGTTAATTAACATTATCACAAAACTAAATAACTTATGTAAATGAATGGACTGAAATCAAGTACATAATAAGAAAATTACATTAGACGATATTAACTAATTCTCCTTCATCATGATCATTACAATTAGCATGAACATCGCCAGCTTCTTCTTCTCCGACGATGTTAGGCGACATTTGTGTGGACAAAGGACTAACATAAGTATCAATGTATGAATCATCATCTTCAAGATTAACACCAATTGTTTTCTCGTGTAGAACCACTGACCACTTTTCATCACAAGGGTCTTGAACATAAAATACTTGTTTAGCTTGTTCTGCCATGATGAAAGGGTCATTTTGGTAAGCGTGTTTCTTTAGATCTACCAACGTAAATCCTACATCATCGGTCCGCACATCGATATTGTTGTCAACCTATTTACATTTGAAAACACAGACAGTAAATTTGACATAGTTAAGCTCCCAAATTTCTTCAATGAAACCAAAGTAAGGGATGGAAGCTACACAGGGATTGTCATCATGTACACTAGCGAAGTGTTGTGATTCAGCCCTTAGACTAACCCCATTATTTTGCATTGTACTTTTCTTGTCTTGTGCTTTTGTGTAAAAGGAATACTTGTTTATATCATATCCTTGCCAAGTTATAACATTTCTTTTAGGTTCATCTGCTAGTTTTCTTAACGTTTCAAAAGTATTATCATAAACAAAGATTGTATCTTTAAGCCAATCTAGGAAATTCTTGTTATGCTCTTTCAAGACCCTATTCTTCAACATTTTTAGATTACTTTCTTTCACTAAACCTTCATGGCGAAGTATGTATGGAAAAACTTCATTATTGTTATTCAACACATACAAATGAGTTTGTTGCAAATCTTCTACACTTTGAGTGATAACATGCAGTCCTCTTGAACCCTTACCTCCAACTCTTTCATCATGTCGAGACTCGGGAAGGCCAACAGGTTTAGTTTTTTCAATGTACTCTGAACAAAATTCAATGACTTCTTTTGCAATGTACCTTTCCACAATAGATGCTTTTGGATGGTGTAGATTCATGGTATACCCTTTTAAGATCTTCATGTATCGCTCAACCGGGTACATCCAATGCAAATAAACTGGACCATAACATTTGATTTCTCTTACCAGATGAACAATTAAGTGAACCATGAGGTTGAAGAAAGCAGGTGAAAAATACATCTTCAACTGACACAATATAATAGTGGCCTCGTTTTCCAGCTCATCTAACTTGACAAGATCAAAGACTTTGCTACATATGGCATTGAAGAAAAAGCACAGTCGAGTTATGGCAAGCTTGACTTTGTTAGGCAAAATGTCTCGTATGGCCATGACTAACAATTGTTGCATCAAGACGTGACAATCATGAGACTTTAAGCTTACCAACTTAAGATCCTTCAACTGCACAAGGCTCTTAATATTTGAAGAGTATCCTTGTGGAACTTTGACATGACACATACACTAACAAAAACTCATCTTCTCCTTTCTGGGCAAAGTATGACAAGCTGAAGGCAAGTATATTTTTTACCATCAGACCTTGGATATAACTGCACTCGTATATCCATGCCAACTAGATCTTGACGAGTATTCAAACCATCTTTCATCTTGCCTTGAATGTTAAGGAGCGTCCCAATAACATTATCACATACATTTTTCTCTACATGCATAACATCAATACAATGTCTAACATCTAGATCAGACCAGTAGGGAAGATCAAACAAAATTGACCTTTTCTTCCATATGCAAGTCTTACTTTTTTCCTTCTTTTGAGTCTTTCCAAATATAGTATTCAGGTGTTGAACCCGCTAAAAGACCTGGTCACCAGCTAATGGTATCTTTGCACTTTCATGCTTTTGACTTCCATTAAATGCCTTTTTCAATCATCGGTGAGGATGATGAGGTTTCAGAAACTGCCAATGCCTAGTATATACTATTTTTCTACCATGTTTCAGTTGTATGTAGCTTGTTTCTTCTTCACAGATGGGGCATGCATGATGGCCTTTAACACTATAACCGCTCAAATTCTCATATGCTGGAAAGTCATTAATGGTAGAAAATAGCATTGCACGCAAATGAAAAGTCTCATTTCGAAACCCATCAAACACTAAAACTCCTTCGTCCCACAACTTTGCCAAGTCTTCAATCAAGGGATTGAGATAGACATCGATGTCATTTCCAAGATGTCTTGGGCCCGATATCATCATAGACAACATCTTGTATTTTCGCTTCATGCACAACCAAGGAGGCAAATTGTAAATTACAAGCAAAATTGGCCACGAACTGTGTTGAGTGCTTAAACTGCCATATGGATTCATTCCATCAGTGGCTAGTCCAAGCCTAAGATTTCTTGCCTTGTTGCCGAAATTCGAATATAAATGATCAATTTTATTCCACTGCAATGAATCAGCCGGATGACGGAGCATTTCATCGCAGTTTCTCCCATTTGCATGTCATGTAAGGTCTTTTGCATTGTCTCCATTAGCAAATGGACGCTTAAACCTTGGAATGATGGGAAGATACCACAACACCTTTGCTAGGGGACCCTTCTTTGAGTTTTCGTCACTACTACACTCGTCATCATCCTTCACTTTTTATCATGATACCCCATACCTAGGGCATTTGTGCATGTCTTGAAACTCATTGTGTATAGTATACAATCATTAGGGCAAGCATGAATCTTCTGATACTCCATACCCATCAAACACAGTATCTTCTTGGCCTGATAGTAAGTTTTTTGCAACGTGTTTTCCTCTGGAAGCATATCGTGCACTACTTAAAGCAGTGAACTAAAGCTTTTGTCACTCCACCCATATTTGGCCTTTACATTAACAAGTTGTAACACTGCTGACAACAACGTCAAGGAATTCTTGCACCCCGAATATGAAGGCTTCTTTGAATAAGTTTGCAATGCATTATACATAGGGGCATGTGCTTTCTGAAAATACTCTTGTCCAAGATCACGAATCATATCCTCTAAGCGACCTCCCATTTCTACATCAAATGGTTCAAATTGAGACCCCCTCTGCATGTCTGTCAAATCACCTTGCCATATCCATGTGGTATAATTCTTCTTAATCCCATCACACAACAAATGCTCCCGTATGTCGTCCAGTATTTGTCATCTCTCGTTCAAACAATTTATGCAAGGAAAAAAATATTTTTCGTCCTCATCAGGTCGACTTCTTACGGAAGCAAATTACAAGAACTGATCAACGCCTTCCTCATATGCAGGGCTCATGCAACTTTCATTCATCCAACTTTGATCCATCTAAATAATAACTTTGTGATACTCAGAAAGTTATTCGATGCATGAAAATCTCACTTTTTCATTATAGGTGTGGCTGTATCCCATTCAAGAAGACATTTTTTATGGTAGCTTCATACATCAAGGTTAAGTCTATTTTATTAAATTTGACAAATTTTCGGCAGCATTTCGTATTGGTCTCCAAGTACACAACATGAAATTGGTGAGATTAATTCCCCAATAATCAAGTATGCACTCAGAGAACAACTAGAAATGTATTGTACCGAAATTTCATCAGATTCAACAAAATAATCTTAACCTTAATTCATGAATCTACCATAAAAATGAGTCTGCCTAAACTGTCCAAATGGACAATTCAAGATTCAATACAATGATTAATGCAAACTGTTCGCAAGAATCATTGTATTCAATCTCAAATGGGAATCTAAGGTTCACTCATCATGAGCATAATTTGTATAGCATATATCAATTGTCATTAATGGCAGTGAACAAGTAATAAAAACATTGGTAAGAAACAACAACATCAAAAGTTTACATAAAACATTTATACATGTGATGATGAGCAGCACGGTCCAAAAATAAAGCAACAATCCAATAAAGAAGCCAATGACCACCTACATCAATCATCATTCCCAAAAACATTAGATATCAAACTTCCTTACCTATAGTCTTTCTCAAATATAAATAACAAAGAATTCTTATATTTCTGTATTTTTATCACTTGTTTTATACACTTTTATTTTTGCTACTATCTAAAAGAATATTAATGGCATGATTGCATGTTTTTCTGGTTATGGTCTATATATCTCAGACTAGTTATTAATGGTTCAGATTTGTAGCAATTAACCACTTACTTCATCCTCTCCTATATTGTCCAGAATATTTAGACAAAGGGATTCTAGTTTGGCCTCTGATGAATCAAGGATTGAACCACAAACACTATTTTCAAAGCCAATTCGGATTGTTGAGACATATCCTTCTAGTGAAAGGGGCGATTTGAAAAAGAAGCACATGGTCTGTCTTAACTGGTTGCTCTCTGAATAGCCCTTAGACCTAGAAACGGAACTAACACTAGGATTTTTGAATCACTTTCTGATGGGCATCCCTGCTTCACCACTAAGGAAAAAATTGCTAGAAAGTAGACCAGGCGATGCCATTGTTGGTGGTGGGGTTGAAGATGAACTACTCCAGCCTCAATTTAGCATTGGAAGGAAGGGTGATTTTGAAGATGATATTCATAAGGTAGAAGAACTGGTCACAAGTACACTTAAAAAGTTGGCAGAGGAAGGTTTTCATACAGATGCCATTGAGGCTTCTATGAATACAATTGAATTTTCTATGAGAGAGAACAACACTAGGTCCTTCTCTGATTGAGATTTATAATTGTTTTGATTTGTATTTGTAGGGTCAATGGATTTATGATATGAATCCCTTTGAGCCACTGAAGTATCAAAAGCATCTTCAAGACCTAAAATCTAGAATAGCAAAGAAGGGCTCTAGATCTATGTTTTCTCCTCTAATAGAGAAATTCATCTTGAACAACCCTCATCAACTTACTATGGAAATGCAACTTCTTTATTACTTATCTTAAGCTTGAAAACCTGTGTAAGAGTGAAAACCATTTTGCATCCAATGTATGTTGGTCGTTATTGATGACAATCATTCTTTTCAACCTGATCCTGAAAAAGTTGCTCATCATGAAGTCGCAGAGTTGCCCCATGCTACCTATGCGCTTCGACTTAAGCAGGAAACTCCTGACCCACTAGAAGCTTTGAAAATTGTTCCTAGCCTTTCTCTACAAAAAATTCCTAAAGAACCTATTCATGTTCCCACTGAGGTTATCACTACTTCCCCTAGAGTGAGGTAGACATGTTTGTCTTATGATCTGTAGAAATTCACAAGGATTTACTTGCTAAATGTAGGTTGGGGATGTCAATGGAGTAAAAGTTTTGCAGCATGATCTCTTCACCAATGATGTCCTTTACACTGAAATAGTATTCAACATGAAATTATTGAAGCAAGAGCTTTTTCCATTGGTGCCACTGTTTTGGTAACTATAAAGCCTTTGGAAGATGTTTTACATTTTGTTTCCATTCATCTTTAGTTCCTAATATTAGGGAAGCTTGGGTGGAAAAGGTTGTGAAGACACCATATATGACACCTACTACTTCTCCACCTTTCTTTACTCCTCCTTTCATTACTCCTATCAGTCCCTATAACCAACGTGGATTCAATCCTCTATTTGAAACAACAATTGATGCTGAGTTCAACAGATTAAAGTCCTTACCTCCTCCAAACATTAAAGTTCTTACAGGGAGCAGAAGATAAGCTTAGAAGAAAACTACAACAGGATGAAAATAAGGGAAATGGAGATGAAGTTGATGGTTGTTTCATCACAATAGTTGTTGACAAGAAAACAGAAAGAGAGGTTAATTACCAGCCTCATCCACCATAGTACCATTCAGGCACTTCACTGGTACTTCCCTTAGCTTCTTGACACAATTCACCAAAACCAGAAGAAAGAAAAAAGCTAACACCAAAGTTCTGTTAAGTCAATTAAGAGTTTATTTCTTCATTAATCTTTCTAATCAATGTCAATTTTCAGAGTAGTTGTACTGGAGGATCAATTTAATGAACCACACTTTATTTGCAAATGAAGACAAATTTTAAATATGATTATATATCAAGCATGACAACCAACATATGCTTGAGACTTATCAAGCATGACAAGCAACATATATCAATCTAGTAGAACATGTATGCTCTCCTAGAAGGTCATTTTTTTTACTGCCCTATCCCCTAGAAGGTCGGCTTTGGCCTAATGGGTAGCTTTATGTGTTCCCTTCGTAGTTCGTACACATGGAATTTTTGGGCTATATGTGATTTTTTCGTAGAAAGAAATAAAATAGATCTTTTTCCATCTGACAAAGTTGCTTAACCTAAAGTACAAGTTTTCAATTTCAACCTTAGTCCTTTCATACATATCATGATAATAATTAATTATCCTAGCTTTGATACAAGGTTGCTTCTACAAGTGACAGCTTTAACTAGCTCTCCTCTTCTAGATATATTTGTTCCAAAAAGATGAATCTGTATATTGCAAGTAATTAAACAGGAATGATGCATGGAAGATAGTATGAACTCATACCCAAAATCGTTGTAGAGTTGAAGTTTTTATAATGTTGGAGTGCATAAATAAGTTAATTTGTCAATTTTTATGTGCAGATTAAAGGGAAACATACTTATATCCTATTTTATGGCTTGACAAAAAAAATTAGGTTGTAACCAAAATCCTATTTTATGTCACATTTAGTTTAACGAGGCATTTATATTATAGAATGACCATAATAATTAGTTTAGTTTTCCAGATTGAACATATTGATAATATTTTTACTTTTTTTTCCTGATGGGTTGGGCAAACATCCCAAATGAAGATTAAGATATTATTGACTTATCAATAAAAGAAACATCCTCCATGAAGGAGTTACAAGCAAAAAATATTGTAGAGAAAGGAAGATACAATTATCTTTGCTAATAGAAAGACCATGGTTAGCAAAGCTATCATCAAGCATATTTGACTCCCTAAAGATATGATTCACAAAACCACCATTGACAAGATGCATTGGACATTCTGCATCTTGCAGCATCATCATTCCAAAAGGCAAGGACCATAACTCAGATTCAATGATTAGCTGAGCTTCTTGCCATATTAGCAATCAATGCTTTCAACGATTGAACTAGAACCAGTACCACTCCAAATAATATAACTCTGAATATTAACATCCGGATGTTAATATTTAGGCAATATCTTGAACTCTATTGCCTCTAAAGGAACAATTATTGCTCATTAATTAGGTAGTTTGTTCCATAATATCTACCAATTTCCATATGTAAATATATATAACTAAAAAAAGTAAGTATTTGGACATGCAGTTTGTTTCTACTTTCTAAGAGTGTTATCAGTAAGTAGAAGCCACAAGGAAGTCACGTTTAAAGGGTATCAGAAGTTGGAAAAACGCTCTTGTGAAAGCTTGAATTAGAATTGAAGTTGCAGGATGGGTATGGTTTGTCTTAATTTCTTTGTTTCCAAAACCAAAAGCAACAGCAAAAGCAAGAATTAAACTCTCCTCCTCCTCCGCACCACCCATTCCATGTTGTGTACAAGCAACTAATATTAGCGCCCTCTCTCCCCACTTCTATATAAAAAAAAACCACACAAATTCACACCACCCTAATAGGCCCAACTACAAATTACCCAACTTTGTGAAGTTTAATTTCAACTGCAAGAGCTAGCTATAACCAAATGAGTGACAAAAACAAAAGAAGCAACCACATACCTTGCATTGATGTCAAACTCCAACGGATGATCAACCTCGTGGCAGTGACGAACCCCAACTCGTGGAGCTGTTCAGCAGCGACGATGGTGAGGAGGAGACGGTGGTGACAGGTCGCAAACGGCGATGACAGGTCTTGCGGGTAAGGGAGAAGAGAAAGGGTTTGTTTGCGAGACTGAGCGCGCGGGGGAAAAAGGGTTTTGGGTTTTAATTTATGTATAACACAACACCAGTTTTTTAAAGAAAACCAATGTTAACATCAACTAGTTAACATCGGTTTTATAAAAAACCGATGTTAACGATCTCATGTTAACATTGATGTTTTCAAAACCAATGTTAACCAGTTGATGTTAACATCAGTTTTTTAATAACTAATGTTAACCAGTTAATGTTAACATCGGTTTTTTCAAAATCGATGTTACTTAACTCAAATTATTTATGAAAATGCCTTTGTGTTTTTGTTAACATCGGTTTTTTAATAATCGATGTAAACCATGTGATGTTAAATTTATAAATTCTAGTAGTGAAAGAATGGTATTATTTGTTTGTTGCTTGCTTGCACTAAAGAAAGTTCCCTTTTTGGTATTAATTTACATAATTAATGACATTAAATCTTTTATCATTATAGAAGGAGGAAAAAGGAACTAATCCATCATTGTCTGAGTTTTATTTTCATACAAATGGAAAAAAAAGGATCAAGCTGGGTGGGTCCTCATGTGAAACATGCTTTTGTAAATGTAAACATTCTTAACTTCTGAATTGAAATCATTTTTATACTAGTTACTGAAATCATTTTATAAGTTAGAACACCTTTCTGTAGGGCACTTCATGTTTGCATCCCTACTGAAATGAATGTTATCTCTAAGAAATTAAAAGAGGAAAGTTATTATTAGAAAGTGTTGCATTTAATGTTATCAAAAGATCCCTATTGAGTCCCAAAGCTAAGGATATTAGTATCATTATCCCGAAGTTATAACACCCTTCAATGAGTTGCTTGATAAATCCCTGTATTTGAACTTTTTATTAAAATCTTTAAATTGAGAGTTAAAATACATTTGAAATATAAAACCATGTTACGAGCCCAAACACAAACATTTCCATAAGAAAGATAAACATAAATTTCTAACAAAGCACTGAACTAATTTTCACTTATAGTGCTCTAAGCTCAGTAAATTGCTAATTTCGTTGGGAATAATTCCATGTAAGCCATTTTGATGAAGTGCCTTGATTCGTTACAAACACAAATCAAAGATGTTACATTATTTCACTTTGAGCAATGAATGAATTGGAAAGGAACATGTTGTACTACTTATAGTCTATGCAGTCTATTGTGTTTGCCGATTCTCGGAGATATAATCCATGTCCAATGCTACAACTTGACTTAAAATAAGGAACATGTATGAACAAATTTCTCATTTCTTAATTTGTGAACAGAAATCATGGCAGGTGTTATATTTTATTAGCATAACTCATTTGTTATAAAAGGTAGACAGATTTGGGATTACTAAGTTAATGGAGATTTATTTTTAAAAACTTTTTGCTTTGTTCTTGTATGGTCCATACTCTTAGATACGTCAAGAGCTAGCCTTAAACTTATTTTTCTTTCCTTTGTAACTGCCTTTCTAATGCTGCTCTGAGAAAAGTAATGTTGCTTGATACAATGATGTAGGACAATTTTGAATAAATGAAATTTGAACTTTCCTCTCAAAGTTTGTTTTCAGGAGAAGATGGAGCTAATAGTCAATCATCTGTGGAACCTATGCCATCTGATATGGATATATGGGCATATCTGGTTGGAAAAAAAAGGAAGTCGTTTTGGTCTAGGATCTCTGACAAAAACATTGATTGCATCTTCAAGTCAACAAGCAAGATGTTAATGATTTAAGGAGTCTGCTCCATGCATTAAATTGATCACTACATAGACAAGAGCAAGAAAAATAAGAAATGAGGCAAGAGCTAACTCAAACTAAAGAACAACTTAAACAAGTAATAGATGTACTACTAAACTTGGGTTATCTTAACTTTTCTTCTCGTCCTTCTCCATCTTCTTAACATAGTAGTGAAAATGAAGACAATGAGGATGATGAAGACAATGATCATATCAGATTGGATGGTATATGATATGATATTTTGTTTAATTGTTTGAAAGAGGTGTGTTGCGTTAACATATATTTATTGTTATTTTTTATTATTAAGGTTCCAAATTAATAACAAATGGTTATTCATTTTTTGTTTTATTAATGATGCAAGAGCCTTACTTTATTGAACAGAGTTTTGCTTTGGCAGCTTAATGGAAATTTCTGAATTATGTTGGTAACCTAGGTTATACTAGAGTTTTGCTTTGGCAGCTTAATGTAATAAAAAAAACAATTTTTATACATTTATGGCTAGTTCTGTTTAGTGGTAGGATATTTTGGTCTGCATTTGTCAATTCTATTCACTTTATTCTTAAATTGTTCATTGTTTTGATGTGAGATATGCGTGTGTTCCAAGGTAGTTAACTAAATTAGCTACCTTAGGGATTCTTGAATGTTTTCCTATCTATTTCCTACATATATGATACAAGGAATATGATTGGAGTTGTGTTTATTGGTTTAATTAAAACTCACTTATAAATTCATCACGATTTTTGAAACACTATTGAACTAGATGGAGGAGAAAGGGATGAAAGTGAATTTGGTGGCTTAAAAGCCTACTTAACTCATCTTTGAACCTCTTCTATAGGTGAAGAAGCTTTTGGAACACAACTAGTGTTCGCATTTTTGGACATGGTAGCATCCCGGTATTGTTGGCATTTAATTTGAAATTGATGAATTTCATCATTGATTTATACTCTGGTACTTTATTTAAGATAATGACTTGTTTAGGATGATTGAATTAAGTATGGAGGTTGTGTACATTGATGACTTTCTCCTATATCTTGTACTAAGTAGCATGCCTCACTTTAACAATGCTTGAAGGCTCAACATTAAACAAACTCATTATTTGGTTCCAATATATCTTGTATGTTAAGATAAAATGTTTAGAGTTCTTCAACTTTAAATGATTATTTTAAGGAGGTACCACTTTAGGGTACCATCCATAGGTTATTTTAAATTGCAAGTCTTTATAGTGAGTATATATCTAAAGTTAAGAAACATTGTTATATTGTTATTAACTGAATTGAAATATCACAAGTTGTTGGTGGGGTTGGGTAATTATTTAGTCAGATATTATTATGAAGAATTCATTGTTACCTTTCTGGAGTGGAACCACTCATATTTATAGAAAAAGGGATTTGTTGAAAATAATTTAAGGAAAGTAACATGAAGAAATATTTACTATTCCTAGTTTTTCATAAATGTTAGAGTAGGAGATAATACCCAATAATGCATACAGAATACTAAAAAAGAATTAAGAACTCAAATTGAACTCCCCACCAACAACTTGTGATATTTCAATCCAGTTAATAACAATATAACAATGTTTCTAACTTTAGATATATACTCACTATAAAGACTTGCAATTTAAAATAACCTATGGATGGTACCCTAAAGTGGTTTTTTAATATTTTAAATAATACTTCTTTTTCAATTATAAAGATTAATTTTTATTTTTAAAAATTAAATTAAATTTTCTATATTTTAAAAATAAATTCAATAAATTTAGATATTTTTTAAATTGAAAGATCATTTTAAAATTACTATTTTATTTTTTTAAAAATCAAGATAAATTATGTGTGGATTTTATTTTGCAAGAAAATTTGCAAGTAATTTTATGCGAATATGAAAATCTGTAGAAAAATTTCCTGCCACCTTTATACAAGAAATTTCCTATAAAATAAATCTGCTACAAAACATTAATTGCAATTTTTTTTTTTTGCGTCTTATTTAATTTCACATGAAAGTTTCTTGCAGATTTTTTTCACAGGAAAAGTCCGCGAGAAATTTGTTGTGACATTAGAATTGGTAGAAACATATTATTTACGAATGTTTTCCCTGCAGAATGAAATCCCTAGTAAACCAATTTTGTATGATTTCCTAGGAAAAACCCGTAGCAAATTTTGTAGCTAATAGACAAAATTCTAGTAGTGTGCTGCAGTTTTATCCATGGTGTTATGACTACTAATGGGTGCTAATGACTATTAAATATATTATTGATGATATAATGCCTATATATAGCAGTGTCTGTGGTTCCTGATCTTAAATCTTTAATTTTCATTTAATACACCATTTACTGAAAGCTTGGAAGAACAAAAACAAAATAGCTCTTTCATAGCAATGGCTAGAGGTATATTTTGATTTTATTTTCCACATTTGTTAATGATCTGAGTTTTGTTTTATTCTTTGTTACATCACAGGTTTAATATTTTAGTCTTACATTTGGTATCAGCCTTGTCCATTTTCAATTTTCGGTATTTTTTGGATCCAAAATCACTTTCATTTTTTTAAGTACCATGAAATCAGAAACCGTGGGCTGCAATGCTGCATACAACCTGAAGGGTAGTTCCCGTAAAAATGCTGCTAAATAGCAAAGAAATAACCCTATGAGGAGAGATATAGGTTATATTGGACAAAAGTGACTGAAATGTAAATTGGTAAGTGAAAAGTTAATTTAATAAATATAAGTGTATGATAAAATTAATTATTAAAACGTGTAAATAACATAAAAATAATAAATATGATTTATTAAAAAAAGATAATTAAAAATTTTGATAAATATATTAAGAAAAAAATATAAAAAATTACAAATTAAATGTTAACATTTTAAAAAATATTAATTTAAGTAACGTTTCAAAATACATTAAAAGTTATTAAAAAATTATTAAAATAAATTTATTTATCGAATAGTTAAACAAATTTTTTAACTATTAAAAAATTAATAAAATAACTTAAATACTTTATTGAACATAATCAAAATTAATTATTAGAAAAATGATACTGATTTCTGCAGTACCAAATGAGAGACAAAATTGATAATTGTAGCCA
Source organism: Glycine soja (assembly GCF_004193775.1). NCBI lineage: Eukaryota > Viridiplantae > Streptophyta > Magnoliopsida > Fabales > Fabaceae > Glycine > Glycine soja. The sequence goes on along the minus strand of NC_041015.1, from coordinate 28,976,616 downwards.
GATAAATGTCTTTCAAATGTACCACTAATGGAGGAAACCCCAGGTCTTTCAGCTTGTGGAGGCATCTTCTGGGAAAACAATGGTGCCAGCATGGGGCGTTTCTCTAAATTCCTGGGCACTCAAAATTAGCTTATTGCTGAAATCAATTGCGCTATTATGGTAGTTGAAATTGCTGCTCAAAAAAGGCTGGTTTACTGATCTTTGGTTGGAAACAAATTCAACTCTTCTATGGTCCATTTATTTAAGTCTGGCTCAATTGTCTCTTGGTCTATCAGAAATAGGTGCCTTAACTATATTGATATTTTGATATTTTTTTGACTGAATCATATTTTTAGAGAGACTAATTTTTGTTCAAATAAACTTGTGTACCATAATATGAAAGAAAAAAGGTGTTTAAAAACACACATTGCGGGATAAAAAGATCTATTTTTTATTTAAATTATATTATAAACAGATGACATATTAAAAAATGTACATGTTGATGAGCTCTTGAAGCATAAAAATTCTTCAATAGTGTGAAGACTCTACGTATATCCACACCGAGACTGACCTCTATTCGTCAACAACTTTGACAAATGAAAAAATAAGAATAGAGTAGTGATTTTGGGATGGGTTCAACGTGCAGCCTAAGGCTCTGTTTATAGCATGCTAAGGATACCAAATTTTTTATCAAATCAAAATATCATTATTGATAGTGTCCTTTTTTAAGCTATATTATTTTTTGTTACTTTTTATTGCTAACCATTTAGCAATTAAAATTAAAATAATAATTGACTAAGTCAAACTTGTATCTAGTCGCCTTTTCAATCCAAGTTCCAAATATTAAATCATACATGTTTGTTTATCTTCTTTCACCAAATCCTTTCATATTATTTATATTTTCAGTACTAACAAAAATATAATAATATTCCACATTTTTAAAATCATTTGATCATATTAAATTCTCTAATTTAATTAATCATCAAATATTAAAAATAATTTTTTAACAGAGATCAGAACACTCGTTTGTGTGTGACCTCGTAGGTTCAATACTAAACTGGTAATATATTAATCAAATTAATATACTAATCAAGGTAGCTAGGCGTCTAGCAACACTCCTTAACGTCCGGATAACATGAAGTAGTATTTTATTTTCAAGAATCATTAGAAGAGTAATGTAATAATTTATTCCATCTTTACACCTCTGGGTTAACTCTAGAGTATGATATTACTGTCAAACCCTTTTGAGTTAACTCATAATGACTTAAGAAACTCATTTCTTCTTTCATTTAATTTTCCTGGTTAGGATATAATTTTATTCGTAGAGCTCAAACTCATTACTAAGAGTTGATGGATTCCTTCTTTATTAAACAAATATTTCATTCAACAACTGCTCTAAAGCATTAGGTATCCAGAATTAAAATATAACAAATAACCTATTAATTACTATGACAATCATCTCAGGTCAAAGAAAGTTATTATACCTCTTCTTAAGAATTTTCTATTGACAGTTTATGATAAATTTTAACTATTAGAAAATTTCAATTGAATCAGTTCAATGATCACATTAATATATGACTCATTTATATATGTAAATTAATAAATGAGATCTATTAATATTTATCCAATAAATATTATCACATATATATTAATCTATCCGGATTATTGATATCCTATTTACAATAATTCTATGATCAAGAATGATTTAGATTAAAATTAGAACAAACTTGTTTCTCATTATCATAATTTATATTATAATAATAAGTCTTTAATTTTAATCAAGGTCATTATCAAATGGACTATTTGTTCAAATACTAAAATATGACAATGAAAATAAAATAATACTTTATTATTAAAATTAGAATTAATTACATGATAACTTTAATCGTGAATATACAAATTTATTTCCAACATAATACAAATTTATTTCCAACATAATATAATATACATGTAGCTTCTTATATTTGATGTGGGATACTGTTCCTCCGCTTTGTTTGAAGGAATTTTACAGGAATAAAATAGGATTACCTTCTTATAGGTTTTTCCATGGGTTTTGGTTTGGTCTCCCACGTCTTGTAAATTTTCTGTTTTTATCTATAAATCTTAGGCGAGTAATAAATAAAAAATTTCTTCCATTAAATTATTAAATGAATATTATAGAGGATTTATTGCATGAATAATGTTATTCTACTTTGAATCAATGCTGAAAAACACAAATATATACTTTGCGTGTGTAGTAACTAGACAAGACTAATTATCGATTAATACTGCATATCTAGAGACGTTTATTTTTATAAAATAGTATAAAATAAATAATTTCTTTAAAATAGGATAATCGAAACTACAATTACTTACAAATCGTATATTTACGTTAGCTATTAAAAATCTTTTTCTTTCTTGCATATTTTCCATCTTGGCACGTGTAAATATTTATAATTGAAAAACCTTCGATATAGATAAGTAGCTGAATCAGAGTAATTTGCGTGCATATATAGCTACAAGACACACAATAAGATGTCATATCACCCAACAAAGGTATATATGAGACACACAGATATGTTGTAACTTCACAAAGCCAAGTTCAGTTGCTTATAAATTTATTACTTACAACTTTTGCAGATACCAGCATACTTAAAGAGTTGTGACACATAGGTTTCTGAAAACACCAAGATGGAGTTTTTGAATACAAGAGCTTTATTACTTAGATCCTTTCTTGAAGATTTGGCTGCATAGGCTGCACACGAAAGGCAAATGGCATATGGGAATTGTAATCCCTTACGCTCTGATCAAACCCGTTGTCCACTTCTCTCGCACCTTCCACTGCCAAACGTTGTTGCTGTTGAAATAACACAATAGCAAAAAAAAATAAGTTAGCGTTTCTTTGCAATAAGAATATGTGCTCATGGGGCCTGAAATTATACTTGACTTCTTTGAAGCATAAAACAACACCTTTGAAACAAAAAATAAAAAAGAACACCTTATTAATATTTTCTTGGGTATTTCTTTCTTTGTCTAATTATTTTATTCGATATGAGTAATCAAAGTATTGACAAGGTGTTGATTATGCATTACAGATGAAAACAATACGGACTATAATTTATTTTTGTATAAACTAAGATTCCCAGTTGGGAGTTAAGAACTTTCTTTTAAGATATTGAAATTTATTTGAAGTGTTAGATCTCTTTCATTAGATATTCTTTTTATACACGTAATAGGTTCAAAATGGTATATAACAAATACTTTTAATATAAAAGAAAATGTTATTTTTTAAATGATTAAAACCAACCTTGAGGGAAATTAAATTCTTTCTTGCGAACTTCAGAGTTAAAATCCATTTTTGACATGTAGGCTCTACAAACTAATAATCTCTTGTAACCAAAAAGAAAAAACTAATCATCTCATCTTTTGGTTCTAATATTCATTTCATTCTAAGAAGGCGTTAATTATACATATGTTATTAAATCTAGTGACATTTTTTTTTGAGAAAACCCTCAATTTAATCTTCCAAAAAATACTTGCATTTATATGTTAGTTTTTCAAACATTTTTGTAACCAAATTAAGTCTTCATATATTTAAAGCTTAAATATGTTTATAATCCTTCAAATTTAGAATATTTTTTGTATTGGTATTTCAATTAAAATTTCTCTATTTTGAGCCCCTTAAATTCGTGAAATGATATAGTTTTAATCTTTCAAACTACACTTTAGAGAACAAAACTTAAACTTGCTTTGGACTACTAAAAACAATATTTCAATTTGTGAATTTGAGAGATTAAAAGGAATAAATTTTTAATTGGGAGACCAAAACCAATATTTAAATTAGAAAATAGTATTATAAAAAGGGACAAATAAATTTATAAAAATAATTTTATTATAATTAGGAACAAAGGAAGTACATAACTTTAAAGAAAACCACATTAAAGGTTTTATCTTCTTTTTATTTATTTATCTACTGTTTTTGATAAAGTGAGATTGCACAAAATCACAATAGAAACAAAGTTCTAGTTAAGTTTTATTTAAGTAGCATGTAAGTTAAGGATCATGTCCTAATGAACATTGGAATGTGTATGGATGTTTTATGTTTTATTAGCTATCAACAAAACACTCCCTCTAATTAAAACTATAATCTTTTAAGGTTGTTACATATAGATTAAGAAATCATTAGTGTATACCTTGCCTGAAAAACACTTATTAAATCCTCTCTTGTTTTATATAGTTAGTAGAGATAATTTTGAGTTAATTATCTATACAATTATTAAAATAGAGATATTAATAGAAAGAAAGAAAAAAGTTGACCTACCCTTGAATTCATAAAATGAAAATATTCTTTTATAGATAAAATGACAATAATTTTAAAACAAAAAAGTCTAAGAAGTGTAGTTTTGAAATGGAAAAAAGACCATGAAATTGGGAACTTTTCATGGTGTGGGCAGTGTTTTGTAAAAGTAATCATGTATTATAGAATGGGATTGTAATGTATTACATACCCAGAGAAAAGTAAGTTCCCTGTTCTCCTCCTCCAAGATCTTGTCCTGATTGCAGTAAAAAAAAAATGAAAAAGTTAGTGGTTCACTTTGCATATTATTATAATCTTATAAATCAGATAGTCAAATTAAACATACGTTTCTCCTGAACATCCTGTAGACATCCATCTGCAAAGAAAATAAAAAGTTTATCAATCAGATAATGTGTATTGTTTGATTTTGGCTACCATTAGAGTTTTCATTGCACAAAATAAATAGACCTAGCTACCATATGTACACACTAAATACACTCCTTATTAATAGAAGTTATATACCATATATAACTTTGGCTACATGTTATATATATATATATATATATATATATATATATATATATATATATTTTAAATGCATGGCATAGCTCATGCCAGAAGAAACACAAAATTTTAACATCCTGACGATTAATAGTTACCTGTTTCTCTCGGACACTGACTAGACCAGTTTCTAAGGCATCCTCCAAGGCCATCAGCTCCTTGTAGTTAAGAGAGTTAATATCCTCTCCCTTCAAGTGCCTGAAATGCATCAGTTTGTGAAAGATGGTGTGCGAGAGAGAGAGACAGAAAAATAGTATGAAATATTGAAATGACTTAAAAAGGTGCATTGTTATAATATACCTGAGCTCAATTTGCATGCTGTCATTCTCTTTCTTGAGTCTCTCAATTTCGCCGTTTAGGTTCTGATTTCAACAACATCAACTGTTATAAACCCTAAAACACATAGTTGTCTTTTCTTAAAAAAAAAAAAGAAAGAAAGAAAATAGAAGGGAGGGTACGATGTTTAAAAGCATGAAATCCTCAAAAGAAAGCTATTTGGAGTAGATCTGACTCTCTATGTTGGTTTTAATGTCAGTCAATAGAGGGATCCATCAAGTATGAAAGACATTATTATATATATATATATATATATATATATATATATATATATATATAAAACAAAATCTTTCATTCCTACTTATTTCAGTTGTTTCATTTTTTTCGCAAGGAAAAGTAAGCAAGTGAATAACGTTTTATTATAGCCAGATCTGTTCATAGATGTTACATTTCTTGTAGTTCCTGCTTCTCTTTTTTCAATAATAATATACAAACAATATAGTACTCACACACATATAGGGAGAAGGTACACCCAAATTTAGATCTACTCAGAATTCATAATTCATGCTCCTTAGCATATTTTTAGCAAAAGAAGTAGGTCATTTTCCTTTGGACATATCGTAAACAAACAGAAAATATGAGCTATATAACAAGCCCATAAATTTAACCAACCTCATGCTTGGCGTCCCAAATCCTCTTCCCTGAGGTCTTCTGGTACCTCTCCAATATGTCTATCAACCTTCACCAACAAAAAGGTCGAAAACCCAGAAACAAAAAACCAAATAGAAGTTTTAATTTAATTGTAGATCAATCAAAATAGTACTATTTTCTTGCACTTGCCCTTACTCTCGTGATAAACTTCCCATTATGAATTAACCAAAAATATTTTGTTTTGTGAATCAACCTTCACCAACAAAAAGATCAAAATCCCAGAAATAAAAAAAAACTAAAAAATAAGAGCTTTATTTTGTAGATCAATCAAATAGTACTATTTGCTTGCAATTGGTCATACCCTTTTGATAAAATTTCCCTTTGTGAACTGATCAAGAATAAAAATTTTAAGAAAAAACCTTGAGAGGAGAAAAAAAAAGAAGAAAACAAAAAAGATCAAGATCCTTACGTGGTAGAAGGGCTGATGTAGTCATGCATCTTTCCAGATGCAGCAAAGATGATAAGAGAAACTTGAGCATCACATAGAACAGTGATTTCCTTAGCTTTCTTAAGGATCCCATTCTTTCTCTTTGAGTAGGTAACTTGCCTGTTGCTTGAGTTCTCGATCCTCTTGATCTCAATCTTACCCCTCCCCATTTCTCAAACTCTCTTTTTTTAGCCCTCTTTTTTCTTCTATGTTCTCTGATTTTTTTGCTTGTGAAATGGAGAAGTTTGGAGAGGGTTGCAAAGGTAAAAGTAAGAGAAGAGGTAGCAACTTGCCATAAGGGGTTTGAGGTTAAGGAACTTTCTTCAGGGCACAGTGGACAGTGACAAAGCTAACCGAAGTAACTTTTACTTGATGTTTGATTTGGCTTTGTTAGTTGTCGCACTTTCTTAACCATTGGTCTCCTTACACACTCTCATGGTCATTTAATTGCAATATGGTTCGTAGCAAAAAAAAGTAATAATAAACTTTTTTATTACTTTGTTATTTAATTTGTTTATTATATGGTTAAGGACATGGAGTAGGAAAGGGTAGGGTGCGCTTGTGACTTGTGAAATTGGGTTTGGTGCTGGCTTTGTACGACACGTAATTAACATGTATTGAAGTCTGTGATGTATAGATGAGTATACCACTTTCCTAACAAGAATTTGATAATATAGCTATAATTTGTTTGCATGATAAAAGAAGGCTTTTGAAAAAAAAAATGACGTTGAAAAAATTGATTGTAAAAACTTGAAGTTGAAAAAAATATTTTTAATTAAAAATAATTTATTAAAAATAAGTTAAAAAATAATTTATTTGAATGATGAAATAGAATTAACTTTCATATATAAATATAAGCAAAGAAGGCTATTTTATTACGAGAGTGAAAAGAGTGAATCATGCCCGTAGATTAAATTATGAAATGTTAAGAATAAAAGATAATGTCATCTAATTTTATAAGTAGTTGTTTGATAATTAAATTATCTAATTTTAATCATTCATGCTTTAAATCATTATAGTTATATGGTACAAATTTATTTATCTCACCTTATGTTACAAATATATTTTGTAATTAAATTTTATATTTAGATCACATTTAAATAATCAATTAAACTAAACATTTATTTTTACATATATAATTCTTATAAAAAGTAATATTCATAAATTTAATTGAGAAACTCAAATTTAATAAAAAAATAATTTTGATAAATTTCTACGAGAAATTTATTAAAGTAAACTATAAACACGAAAATAATATTTTTCTTAATGATTTTTTATACATAAAAACTTTTACTTCTTTCAAAATTGACTATCACCTGACAAGCAAACTTACTTCTTTCGTGATTAATTATTTTGACCTCCAACTTACTATTCGAAAAGCAACCCACATAAAATCTTTGCAGGGAAACAAACAAAAGTATAATAATCAAGGATCTACCATCAAATCAGAAGGAGATTAATTAATCACGGATTCCCAAGATAAAAAATTTAGCATTTGAAGTAAAATCTAAAAAGGGCAAGATAAGTGTTCCAAACATAAAGGGAAGTGCACAATTTGGTCTAAGTCAAGGTCATGGTTGAAACAGGAAGAGCAAAGATTGGGTCCTTTGTCATGGTTTGAACAAGCACCTGTGGATGATTCCTGGAGGAGAGTGTCTCTAATTTGAAAAGTTTGTAAATTTGTGTTCACTGGCAACGGCCGGAGATTTCGTGAAATGACAACATTCAGATAAGGAAGCCAAGAATCTTCCCAAACATAAAGAGTACCGAATGGTGCTTGAATTCACTATATCCATTGAATTATTGTGTGTTTCCGAGATTGTTTGCAAATTTGATAATCTTAATTTTGTAAAGTTGGTTTTTGTTAAATTAAAATTTAAAATAAAATTATTAAAATATGTAATTCTATAATTTCTAATAGAACTTATATAGGTTCATTTAATTTATGATTTAATATAATTGAATTAAAAAAGATGGTGAAAAATTATTTATGAAAAATTGAGGTTAAAAATATTAATTTGTGTTTAAGAATGATATTTTAAAAATAAGTTAAAGTATAATCAATTTTCAAACTTGTTTTAAAATATCATTCTTAAATACAAATTAGTGTTTTTAAACATAAAAGGTAAAGTAATTTATTTTTATATTTATGGAGAAAATTATATAGATTTGTAAGGTATTTTCATGCTTTACCTTTTATCATTTTTTGTAAAGTTACCATCACCGTATATGATCTTTAGTAATATTTTTTACCTAATACTTAGAAAATTATTGCTAAAAACTTTTGACAACATTTAAAAAATGTCTCCAAATATGAATAAATGCTACTAATATGTTTTTGCGATATTTTATCAAGTGTTATATATAGTTCATGTCGCTAAAACCTATTAATAACATTTATTCATATTTGATGACATTTTTTAAATGTTACCAAAAACTTTTAACAACCTTTTTATTATGTATTTGACAAAAAAAATATTGCTAAAGGTCACATGTGTTTGGATTAGTTGAGAATCTAGAAGGCGGTTGAATAGATTTTTTTCAAAAAAATTTACCTAATCATTGTTTACATTCAATTAAAATCAAATCCCTTATGAAATCAAGGTTTTCTCAAAAGTTTTAATTTGTTGTGAAAGATTAACAACACAATAAATCAATGAATTTAAAAACCTTAGAAAACAAAGTTTTATGCTCCGCACATATTAAGTCCAATATCAAGATTGATTTGCAAAATCAAGGGTTAGAGAAAGAGAAAATCAAAGATATGAATTAATTTATACTGGTTCAATCCTCAAAATGACTTACATTCAGTTATTCTTAGAACATTTCACTATTAGAGAATCCAAAGTACAAATATTATGCATAAACAATTCCCTAATTAACAATCTACTTTTCCCTTGAACCCAACAAGAGAAATTCCAAAATCTTGTTGAACCCTACAACAAGAAATTCCAAGAGTTGAAACCCTATCAACTCAAAATCCCTTGGTAACCCTAACCAAGATTAAAACCTACAAAGAAATTAGAATTGGATTGAGTACACCTTTAATGTGCATATCACAACTTCTTCAAGCTTTATCAAAGATCAACCCATGATGGAGATTCCAAGATCCTGTCCTTGTTGATCATCATCATCACTCGTAGAAAATTCTCATGATAGCTTCCTCTCAATGAGTCACGAAATTGGAAAACATTTTGAAAGCTTAAAGACTCATTACAAAGAGAATTATTTATAAATAATTTGCTATATAACTAATATAATTGATTACAACTATTTTGTAATCGGTTAAACTGCTAAAAACAGACCTGGGTTTCCATCTAAGATCAATGTAATTGATTACCAATACCTTGTGATTGACTAATTCATTCTTGCATAGCCATCTAAGAATGCTAGAAGCATTGTAACATATTACCATCACGTAATTGATTGTTAGAGTTTCATAATCAATTATAGAGAGTTTACATAGACTTTTTCAAATATGAGAAACAATGTAATCAATTACCAAAATGTTGTAATCGATTAATTGGACAAATATCACTTGAGATGTAAACCTCTCTGAATCAATCTTCTTGACTTGTGTAATTTATTACACACATATTGTAATCGATTACCAAGTTCATAAATTGTTCAATGAACTTCTAATCTTTCAAAGAAAACTAATCCAAGCATAAAGATGATAAAGCTCAACAGTATTGTTATAAACTAAACACCCATGCCTAGCAAAACAATTAATACAATGTCACACCTATTAAATATGTTTTAGCATGCAAGATTATCAAAATCAAAACTAAACTAAAAAGAAATAGAAACTTCAATCTTCAACAACATGTGTAGTAATGAGTATATATATATATATATATATATATATATATATATATATATATATATATATATATATATATATATATATATATATATATATATGTTGAAAGGTAAAGTATAATCAATTTTTAAACATAAATTCCTTTATATATAAATGTGTAAATCTATTTCCTTTCATGAAGTGGTATATATGGACTTCACTCTTCTAATATGCATATGATATATCGTCTTATATTTTTAATAGGCTAAATTATAATTTTGGTTTTTATTTACATTTTAAGTTTGAATTTGATCTTTTACATTAATTTTTTTTTATTTTTGTCATTTATGTGTCAAATCTGAATCAATGTTGCCCTTTCAAAATACTAATAATTTTTTTTATTTTAGGTCATGTTCTTGGACTTGCTTTATAAATTAAAGATGTAAAACTTATCTACCTAGATTCATTCTCATAAACACTATGAGAACTAACTAATGTTTGAAAGAAAAAAAAAGTCTCTAAACAAGGTAAAAATTGCATGAAACGTATGTCCCATGAAAATTGAAACTGGAATGATTGCTTCAGGACAAGCAATGCTCAATTATGGGGAGGTTGATAAAGCACTTTTTGAGTGATATTTTATCTGAGTTTTTGTGCCATTTTGCATGCATTTTATTGGTAGAACTCACGTTTCAACACTAACTTTGTATTGTAGAAGTACAATCACTCAATTGAGTTAAAGATTTGGAAACTATATGATTTTATGAAGATTTGAAGACTTTGTACTTGATCAAGGCCGTGGTACATTTACCACAGTCATGGTAAGCAGAATGACCACAATAAGATGATAGCAGCCCTCCAAAACGTCAACTATCCGACAGAGCCCCAAAGGATCATGGTTAATAATAAGGGTCGTAGTTAATCCATAATGCCCCAAAGTTTTAGCATCACTTCCAATCACGTTCGTGGTAGATTTTATGACGTCTGTAGTGCTCCTTTTCAGACTAATATCTTTAGGAAGTTATATATATATATATATATATATATATATATATATATATATATATATATATATATATACTTGGTAAAAAGAATCTTTTGTTCACTTCTATCTTTTTACGAATTTGAGAAAACCTTGAGGGTTTTTGAGAGCTATGAAGAGTGGATAACACCATAAGGATGGATTGTGATCATCGTTCCTGCCTTATAGGTATGTTTATGTCTATTTTGTATAGGGTTGCTAGTTTTGCTTTGATCATGAGTGATCAGTCCCCTAGTTTGGGGGTTATGATGTGACTGTCCAATTGTATCTTTCTCCCTGTTCTTATTGGAATTCCTCATTATTATTATCCTTATTGTTTATTTGGAACTGGTCATTATAATACTTAATTGATTGCATAGTAGTAATCATATACATGTAATTGGTAGATCTAAGTAGAGAATGTTTTATACCGAATTGCATGGTCAAACTGTTTGGGTAATCTTCAATAGATTGGTTAATCTTTAATTGATCATCCCTAAAATTGATTATGTCTGTTGACTTAAATTGATAGATGCATGACCATTGGGGTATTGATTTAAGGCAAAAAGTATCATCTAACCTTGATCATAGGCTTTGGTTGATTTCGGGGATCGATAATTAATTGGTGAATGAATTTCATTGGGATTGAGATTAGGGGAAAATTTCTAATAGTGAATCATAACCCTTGCTCACTCTTATCATCACTCAAATCTCTTTTTGCATTAGTTTATTTCTTTTCATCTAAAAATAAAAACCATAAAAATATTTAAATCCTCTTTTTAATCACCTTAATTGTTATTTTAATAAACTTGACTAATTAGGAATACAACTAGTCCTTTGGGTTTAATATCCGAACTTTTAAGTCCACTATTACTACCGTGTAGGGTACACTTGCCTTATGCGAGCGTTACATATTTTATGCATCATTTAACTTTACTTGAAAAGAGATTTTAGTGTTTATCTTTTTAACTTCACTCAAAAGATAAATATTGGGAGGCTTCTATTAATGCCCACATTATTTCGACTAGCTATTGAAATAATGTTTTATGTTGATGCTACAATATTAAAAAAAATGAAGATTTAGAGTATTAAGATAAGAAAGTCACCAACGATGGAGATTAAAGATGAAGGTTATCGATGGTAGAGATCAAAGATCAAAGCCATCAACGATGAAGATTTAGGAGAAGTTGGTAGCCATTATAGGTAGTTATGAATTTTTGTCTGTAGTTATTAGACTTGTACTCTGTAATAAAGGTTGTAACTTGTAAATACCCCCATATCTTCTTGTCCATAGTTGCAAAATTCATGTATGGGCAGGTCACTACGATGTTTCCAACCATTTCAATTAAAAAATGATGGTTTTGATTACTTTATTTAAATTTGATTAAATTAAATAATTATTTTATCAATAAAAAAGATTAGGTAGTTGATATAAGATAGTTGAGATTATTTTATAATTATAAAAGAAAATGTGGCATCTCCATATGCTAATTAAGAGGATTAAAAGATTATTATTGTAAAGGTAATTATTATAGTGATAATATAATATTGTATATCCAGATTGGATAAGATATTTGTTATATTTAAATTTGTGATCCTTGAGAATGATTTAAATCTTGTCATGTTTTATCTTAATATATCTTGAAAGAAATAAAATAAAAGAATATTAATAATTAGATAAATCTAGATAATAGAATAGAAGAAGACAAGGAAAAGAAAGATTTTATTAGCCAAATTTATTGACAAATATATCTCATGTGACCCATTATTAAATCATGTACTTTTGTACTTATATAAAGATAGACATTTTTGTTCTTCTAGAATTTTATAGATGGTCTCTTTCTCAAAAAATAGAAAGTTAGTAAAGCATGTAGGTTTGAGAAGAAGGAAGGAATCAAGAGAATCTTGTTGACGTAGTAAATAGAGAAGAGGAAAAATAAGTGAAGAATGCGTGAATTACTATGCTTCAAGAGGTGTAAAACAACATTTTTCTAAACTTCTTGATATGAATTTATGGGAACGCGTCTTCTTGAATATTACTAGTTATAAATTGATAAATTGATGCATTTACATGAAATGATCCCTATGGTGATGGCAAGAATTTAGGTTCTATGATGATTTAAGAATGGGCCACAAGAGATATATTTGTCAATAGATTTGGCTAACAAAATCTTTCTTTTCTTTATCATCTTCTATTATATTATCTAGATTTATCTAATTATTAATATTATCTTTTATTTTATTTCTTTCAAGATATATTAAGATAAAACATGATAAGATTTAAATCATCCTCAAGGATCACAAAATTATAAATAACAAATATCTCATCCAATCTAGATATACAATACTATATTATCACTATAATAATTACCTTTACAATAATAATCTTTTAATCCTCTTAATTAGCATATGGTTAAAGGGAAATCAACATGTGTATGTGTGTGTGAGTTTATTGAAATTTCCCGCATGCCTATAGTTAAAGGGAAATCAACATGTATGTGTGTGTTTATTGAAATTTCCTGCATGCCTATAGTTAAAGGTAAATCAATGTGTGTGTGCGTGGGGGGGGGGGGGGGGGGTTGCATGGGTGGGTGGGAAGTCATTGCATGGATATGAGCTCATAAATCCTTTTAAGAATTTGAGATCTAAATGAAGTGTAATGTTGGTGTTTATTTACTGAAGTGTTACTTCGTTGTGTGAATAATTTGTGGTTATTTTATAAGCATGTATATATTATTTTAATTTAATTTTGCAGATACCATGGTTGGATTTTTCTAATTACTGTGTCGGCTGAGAACAACATTATTTTCTAACTTTTTTAGAACTTGTGTTATTCATTGAGATTATTATTTCATTAAAAGTTTTTTTTCAAAATTCAAGAAAGAAGCTTTTGAGACATAGGAGAATTAAAGACTTATTTCATTATTAGTTAAACTTTGTAGGTGTCCATATTTGAGAATAAAATTGTTTATTTATGTAAGGAATCATTTATTAGTATTTGAAGTATTTTGAACAATTGAAATTTCTAAATTCTTATTATATGGATGCTTTAAAGTATATTTTTATTACATGTTTTTATTGTAAAAAAGGGAGTTACAAATTGTCCTAGTTTAAAAATTGGTTTGCATAAATTTTAATGTTTGAATTTAAATCTTTAAACATGAAGTAATCGAAGTTATGGCCTAAAGATATTGAAAAAGAAAAAAAGAACTGGCCTTGGTGATTCAAAATCTAGGCCAATTAACATTAGCAGGATCAGTGACATAGAACACTTGTTGAGCTTGTGATGCTAAGATAAATGGCTCATCTTTGTATCCCACATTGTTAATGCTCACCTACATGAATCATGCCCCATCTTTGTAAATTCAAAGGTGAATTTAAAATCCATGTCAAGAAACTTTGTAAATCCTAAAAACAGATTTCATACACCTAAAAATAAGATTGTAGAAATTGGTCTCACATCGAAATTCATATCGGATCAAAATGTAGGCTTTTCTGATCACCAAATGAACTATATTTAGGTCAAAATGAACTTAGCGGTCTAAAATGAGCTATATAAGTCTAATGACTATGAAATTTTGTGGACAACTAGACTTTGGTAATACAAAATAGTGGGAAAAAGTTTTTGTCCCAAAACTTGTCCTATGCAGAGAGCTATGTTGATTCAAAGTTGGCATTTTTACCATTTCGGGTAATTTCTAAGATACCTAGAATGCATAGTTTTGGCTCTTATCATCTTGTATTGGTTTTTCTGTCTAAAACTCACTAATGTTGGATCAAGTGGCCTCATAATAATTAAGAAGGGGGGTTGAATTAATTATTCCTAAACTTTTACTAATTAAAAAATTACTCTTCTAAGGTTTTTTACTATGTTGTTAAGTAAATAAAGAGTAGGAAAGAAACTTAACCAAAAGTAAAAGCGAGAATTAAAATGCACATCGGAAATTAAAAGAGTAGGGAAGAAGAAGACAAACACACAAGAGTTTTTATACTGGTTTGGCAACAACCCATGCCTACATCCAGTCTCCAAGCGACCTGCGGTCCTTGAGATTTCTTTTCAACCTCGTAAAAATCCTTTTACAAGCAAAGATCCACAAGGGATGTACCCTCCCTTGTTCTATTTGAACAACCTAGTGGATGTACCCTCCACTAGAACTGATCCACAAGAGATGTACCCTCTCTTGTTCTCAGTCAACAACCCAAGTAGATGTACCCTCTACTTGTACCACAAAGGATGTACCCTCCAATGTGTTAAGACAAAGTTCTCAGGCGGTTAAACCTTTGAAACTTTGTGAAGGGGGATACAAAAGAATTCTCAGGCGGTTAGTCCTTTGAAATCTTTTGTATATGGGAAAGGGAAGAATCAAAAGAATTCTCAGACTGTGTCGTTTTGAATTCTTTGACAAGAGAGAAGGGAGACACAAAAGAATTCAAGCAGTTAGTCCTTTGTTCTTTTGGAAAAGGGAGAAGAGAGACACAAAAAGAATTCAGGCGGTTAGTCCTTGGCGAATTCTTTTTGGCAAAGGGAGAAGGGAATGAAAAAGATGAATAACACAAGTTTTCAAGGTTTGGAAAACCAGAAAACTTTGGAAAGTTTTTGGCAAAAGGAAGAAGAAGAAGTTCAAAGAGACTTAGAAATCAATTGGCAAAAGTTTGTTGTCTAAAGAATGAATTGGAAAGATACATCTTGAAATGCATAACAAAGCCTTGCTTTTATAGACTCTTCATGTCTGGTCAAGAGAACCATTAGAAGAGTTATGACCTTTAGAAAAACTTAAAACCAATTTGAAAAAGTCAAAAACTATCACTGGTAATCGATTACCAAATCAGTGTAATCGATTACACAAAGCTTTTTGGTGAAAGGATGTGACTTTTCACATTTGAATTTGAATTTCAACGTTCAAACACACTGGTAATCGATTACCAAAACATTGTAATCGATTACAACATTTTGAAATCAATTGGAACGTTGTAAATTTAGTTGAAAGCTTTTTGAAAACCATTTTGCTACTGGTAATCGATTACAATAATCTGGTAATCGATTACTAGAGAGTAAAAACTCATTGGTAAAAGGTTTTGAGAAAAATTCATGTGCTACTCGGTTTTTGAAAAAAACTTTTTAATACTTATCTTGATTGAGTCTTCTCTTGATTCTTGAATCTTGAGTCTTGAATCTTGATATTGATTCTTGGAACTTGAATCTTGAATCTTGAAACTTGATTCTTGATTCTTGAATTCAACTTTTCTCTTGATCCTTGAAGTGTACTTGATTCAATCTTGAACTCATTCTTTGATTCTTGAGATCATCATCTTTGTTATCATGAATTGTTCTTGACTTTTAAGCTTTTTGTCATCATCTTTGTTATCATCAAAACTCTTTGAATCAATCTTGATTCATCATGAAGCTTGCTTCTACAACTAACTGGAGTATTTATGGTACTAAAACACATTGAGCCATTAATAGGAACCTAGAATGTGTTACACATTGAGTTACCTCACCTAAGGATCTCTTTTGAATTAGGCTTTCTAAGAGGTAGTTTTGGAGAGCAACATTGTGAAACAAACATCGTCTCATTCTAAGTACCCAAAACAGATGTAGTATACTTTAAAATGAAGATCATGATTTTGTCCAAATTGGAGTTACAGCTAGAAAACTGTGTGCATTGAAAGTTTGTGATTTTAAGGAATTCTTGAATATAGTTTTCTATGCTGGTTCAGCTACAAAACTCAAACCATTTGGAACCTTAAAAAAGATTGAGTGTATTAATATGATTAATTTGCTTTGGTTTGACTCATTTCATCACGTGGTTTGGATATGGCATACATTAGAAGTTTGCAAAATGCAAGTTTCTAGAAAAGGGTTTTTCTTCCAAATTCATCGTACAAGGCTCAAACTTTTGGGAAAACTCGAAACAGATTTAGAAGGTATCAAAAAAAATTGTGGGCTTTGGTTTCACTTGAAAATCTCATGATTTGAAAATAGCGTCCATTTCAAGTTTCAGGTATAAAACGACTTAGAAAATAACTAGTTTTTAAAGATGAATTTGAAATCCATGGGAAGAAACTTTGTAAATCCGCAAAAAAGATTTCATATACCTAAAAGGATTGTAGAAACTGGTCTCAAGTCGAAGTTCATCCCGGATCAAAATCTAGGCTTTTTGGATCACAAAATAAACTAGTTTTGGGTCAAAATGAAGTTAGGGATCCGAAGAGCTATATAAGTTCGATGGCTATGCAATTTTGAGGACAATTAGACTTTGAGAAAAGGTTTTGTCCCAAAACTCGTCTTATGCAGAGAGCTATGTAGTGTCAAAGTAGGCCTTTTTACCATTTTATGTCATTTCTAAGATACCTAGAATGCATAGTCTTGGCTCTTATCATCTTGTGTTGGTTTTGCTAGCTAACATCCACTAATTGGAGTATGGTATGGTACTAAAACACATTGAGCTAGTAATAGGAACCTAGAATATGCTACTATTATGATTTAAATATGATTTCTAGTTTTCTTTTACTATTATGAACTAGGACATGAAAGAAAAGAAATCAACCACACATGAAATTGTAGACTAAGTGATTGACAAGCAAAATAGCACATATGAAACTAGGATACAAATAGGGATGGTTTCAATTTGAGAGAGTTTTACCTTTGAAACCCAGTCCAAGCCTCAATGACAAGCAAAGAAAATAAAGGTCTCTACAGGAATGAAGAGCATAAACAAAGAAGTTAAAAGAATACCATGATTATCTAAAAGCCAGAAGTGCAAAGTCAGAGAACTTGAACCAAATACCTAAATTATGAACAAAAAAACCCTAACATTTCAACATAAAAATGCAATTTCTTCATGAGAATAACACAAAAAAATTGAACCAAATAGCAATGTATTGTATACCGCTTGCAAGATTTCAGAGTTTGCCACAAACGAGGGAAACCAAACAGCAACGAGGTGCGAGATTGATAGAATGAGGGAAACAACAACATGGTGTGTAGTCACAAAATGAAGAGGCCACGTTGGAGAAACAGTGATGCACACAAGGGTTTATGGAAGAAACAGAGAGCTCACAAGGGTTTATGGGAGAAAGGGTTTTAGCAGAGACAATTCCAATCTCATTCAACAACAGTCGGGACGGAGAGAGGGTTTGGGGGCAGTGGCAAAGCGAGTTCAGTGAGTTGCAAAGAAGACACAAAGGAAAGGGTTTGGAGCTCGATGAGAACGAAAAAAGGAAGCAAATGGAATGAGTGCCAAAGAGAAAGTGAAACATTTCGTAAAGATACTACATCATTGATTAGCAAAAATGTTGCACTTATGTAAAGATACCGTAGCGTGTTTTCTAAAAACTTTGTAGCCTTTTATAATTTGTTATTTTTTTTATAAAATCATATACAATGCTTTTGGGGAAAAGCATTGTATATATGTTCCAAGTCAATATATACAACGATTTTTCATTAAGCGTAGTATAGTAGGCGCTATAAATTGAAAAATCTAGTATAGTGATGACATTAATGTATAAATTATTTGGTCGTTAGAATGACTATTCTAAGATAGAAAATGGAATTAGACATTGCAGACTATCATTGATCTTATTGTCTCTTTCCCTGGTTTGCCACATATAAATACAAAATTCAATACTGATGTTGGATTTACTTTACTTGAAAAGAGATTTTAGTATTTATCTATTTCACTTCACTCAAATAATAAATATTGGGTGCTTCTATTAGTGCCCACATTATTCCGACTAGGTATTGAAATAATGTTTTATGTTAACGCTACAATATTTGAAAATTGAAGATTTAGAGCATCAAGATAAGAAAGTCATCAATGGTGGAGATTAAAGATGAAGGTTATCAATGGTAGAGAACAAAGACCAAAGCCATTGACAGTGAAGATTTAGGAGAAGTTGGTAATGGTTATGGATAGTTAGGAATCTTTGTTTATAAATATTAGACTTGTACTCAGTAATAAAGGTTGAAACTTGTAAACACCCACATATCATCTTGTCCATGGTCACGATGCTTAGTGATAGAAAGGTCACTACAATGTTCCCAGCCATTTCAATATTTTACTATATTCATAGAGTACCTTTATGGCTTTCTTTTATATTTGTTGCACTTTTCTCTAAACTTTCATTTTCTTCCAATCTCAAAACTCATTACTCTTTTAATTTTCTACACCTTTAAATTTGTGCACTTTACTTTTGCAATATTTTATTTTCTGTTTATTTTTATGATTAATCTGCATTTTACTTTCTACTACATTCTTTTAATTTTCTCTCATGATAAAAATTTAACACACTAGCTCACGATAAAGGACCTATCGAGGAGGATAAAAAACCTCCAAAGGAAGTACCTATCCTTTTCCTCAAATACGTATGGAATTATGTTTGTTCACGAAAACCAACGCAAAATTAAACCAACA
The DNA here is from genome assembly GCF_004193775.1 of Glycine soja. Classification (NCBI taxonomy): domain Eukaryota; kingdom Viridiplantae; phylum Streptophyta; class Magnoliopsida; order Fabales; family Fabaceae; genus Glycine; species Glycine soja. The sequence continues at coordinate 28,957,149 of NC_041015.1, read as the reverse complement.
AAATGGGGTATCAAGTATGGGAGCCCTAAAAGTGGAAAGCGTGTGTTAGGTTTTTAGTTATGGCCTTCAATTACTGGTCAACATATTTGCATTATTGATGGTTGTAGAAACTGCGGTTGTGGTGGGACATCAAAAAATAGTTTAAAAACACAGGAGTCACCATCATAGCTTATTTAGAGGAAAACTACAATAAAAACCTTTTGAAAAGAAAATGGTCTTTGGAACCAGATTTTGAGTTCAGGAGTCGATTACGCATAGGGAAGATGTTAGCATCTTACAACACCCATCATAAAGATGATTACCTCTAATTAATCAAGCAAATCATTTTTAATTTTTAAAATCTTTATCTCACCCTAAAATAAAAGAAAGAAAGAAAATAAAAAAAATATATGACCAACATTTATTTTATAGAAGAAGTCTACGAGGGAGTTAAGGATTTAATTTTAACAAACAAAATGAACAAGGGTTCATATTATTTTAAAACAAAACTCTAAAACTATCTACCCTTTTTATTTAAACACACACAAAAAGAGAGAAAGTAACTATTAAGAAATTTAATGAAAGGAAAAAAAAAGGCATTTATTAAAACTAAGAAGAACATAGAGATTTTAGAAGGAAAATTTCTATTAGAAGTGATGTGATGTGAAGCAAGAATCTTCTGAGTGGACTACAATTAATTAGTTAAGCCTTTGGGAATGCTTTGGCATGAGAGATACCCAATTCATGATATATTGAAGGTTAAATGTCACTTTTGGTCTATTATGTTTTAGTGTTGTTTCACTTTGGTACATTGAGTTTTAAAAGTTTCATTATTGTCCTTTATGTTTTTGAAAGTTTTATTTTGAACCTTAATGTTTTTGAAAGTTTCATTTTGGTACATTAAGTTTTAAAAGTTTCATTATGACCCTTTATGTTTTAAAAGTTTCATTTTGATCATTTATGTTTTTAAAAGTTTCATTTTGATCATTTCTTTTGATTTTGTTACCAAACATTAGTATTCTATTAAATTTTAAAATAATTAATTTAAAATATTGGCGACTAAAGCTACCACTATCTTTAAAATGCATTCTACCACACCTACTTTTCCAACCTCTGTCATCTTCTGCAAACTCCATAACCACCACAACAAAACACTAGAACCACTGCCCCTTTAGATTTGCAATCTTCGCAGCACTACATCCATCATCAACAAATAACTTAGATCCGTAACCTCCATCCACCAAATGACACTAGTGTGCCGCCCCATAGCCACATTGGTACCCAACACCAACATAGATAAAAAACATTGGGTCTTGACGGTGATGAAAAGCTTTATATCTGATGTCACAATAATGATTTTGGGTCTTGCTTTAGTTTTTAGCGCCATTATTTTAAATTAATCATTTTCAAATTTAAAAATGAACAAAACACTAACATTTTCTAATTCATGGAAATTAGAATAAATGACTAAAATGAAACTTTCAAAAGCATAAAAGATCAAAATGAAACTTTTAAAACTTAATGTACCAAATTAAAATAACACTAAAACATAATGGACTAAAAGTGACATTTAGCCTATAGTAAATTAGTGTCAGGTCAAGAACAAAAATTGTACAACAACACATCTCACAAAAAAATAAATAAAAAGAAAAAAGTTCAAACAACAGTACATACATTCAATCATCACTTGTAGTGCCAAAGAGTTCTCCTTTTATTGTTGGACAAAAAGTACCGAAAAACATTAGCTAAAATAATTCTTATAGCACTATTTGCAAACACATTTTTTAATTAAATAACAATAACAAAGGGAGCGGAGAACAACAAAAGAAAATAATCAAAATCCATACTTAGCAACTTATGAGACCGATTCAAGGTTCAAATTCATTTAGAGATCATATTGAACAAGAAAAGTATGACCTTGTTGTATTAGAACAACAATCTTTGCTATTGTTTACCATTGAATTGGTTGCACATTTGCATATTAATATATATACACATTTCAAAACAACACATTGTCAAACATGTGTAAACAACCTTTGAATTCATGAACCAAAAATCAGTTTTTCTATCATTACATTAACAAATCAAGTAAAAACAAAAAAATAGTGTATAATCAAATGCATTTATCATTTAAAACAGTGGGACCAACTCCATCAGCATCAAAATTATACAAACCAAGTCACATTTGATTTATGTATTGAGAAAACACACAAAAAGGGATATTTAACGTAGTGCATTATATGAATGAATATTAATTGATAAATGCATAAAGATATGAAGGTATTGGTCTAATCATTCCATCATACAACTTGAGGGAAAAAGTTTCAGCCCATAAACATCATCAATCGCAACAATCTAACTGTACAATAGGAACCAGGGGTCTACAAAAAGTCGAAGTTGATATGGAAAGGTCCAATGCCACAAGGAAGAGTTACCCTCCTAAGCACCCGAAGGACTTTGTGTGAGGGGAAAATGGGAAAAATACAGAGTTAGTTATTAAGAATATACCTTATCCTGTAGACAGAATAAATCTGTTATTATTCTTATGCAATTTTGTTAGTAATTGTTGGTAGCTTGTTGGGTAGTAGCTTTGGCCTATATGCTGGCTATATGTAGTGGCTCTCATCTGGTATGAAAGGGTATGAACAAAATAACAAAACTCTTTCCTTCTCTAATATTCTGGAGGCCCTTAGTCCTCAAATTCTAAGATCCCTCTTCTTATCCCCAACATCTTGGTGCTTTCATTGAGCTTCCATGGCGGAATCCACACGTTCTAAGTCTAACAAAATTGAAGAAGTCATTGCCAAACTTACCTCCACCCAAATCCAGCTCACTGCAACCCAGAATTCCATGTCCACAAAACTGACGATTTGCTTCAAAAAAATGGCTTAGTTAGAGACCAACCAACACTCACTGGTTTCCTCCGGCACGACTCCCCAAGCGGCCACACAATCTTCAACCCAACATCGCATGAAGCTGGAGGTTTTGCGATTCAATGGCTTGGATCCTATGGGTCGGATCTTCAAGATAACCTAGTTCTTCCAGTATCACTACACCCTATAACATGATCATCTCACTATAGCCTCCTTCTACATGGAAGGACCAACGTTAGCTTGGTTCTAATGGATGACAAGGAATGGACAACTCACCTCATGGACTGGTTTACTTTAGGCATTGGAAGCCCACTTTGTCGACTTACGAGGACCCCACTGGCACTCTCTTCAAACTAACACAATGCAGTTCAGCCAATGATTACTTATCGAAGTTTGAATCCTTAGCCAATCAAATCATCAACTTACCAACACCTTTCTTGCTGAGTTACTTCGTCTCTGGCTTGGCTCCAAAGCAACCATTAACGTTAATACAAGCATTAACTCTGGCTAAATTGTAGGAAGAGAAGTTCAATGATTCATAGTGAACAACACGCAACAAGCCCAGTGTCAGTATGATAGGTTCTCTATCACCACAACTTCCACAATCCACCCCTCCTCACCTCTGCTTCCAACCCCGACCAAACATCCTCCAATTCCTTTTAAATGATTATTGCCGGAGAAGATAACCACTCGATGTGAGAAGGGACTATGCTTCAAGTGCGACAAGAAATTCACAAGGGACCACAAATGCTCTCCCGAACTTTTCTTGTTGATTGCGGATGACGATGAGGTGCCACTGGATGATCTCTTGGACTCGATGTGCCCTGACCCGATGGAGACAGACGAACCAATTCAGGCCCAAATAAGCCTACATGCCCTTTTGGGCCATGTTGCCCTTGAAACTCTACGCTTAGTGGTCCAAGTCTCAAATCAGCGAGTGCTAATACTAAGTGATGGGGGTAGCACCCACAACTTCATCCTAGAATGCTTGATTTGAATGTTGGGCCTCACTACACAACCCACGAACCCTTTACGCGTCACAGATGATAACGACAACGAGCTTGAATACCGGCAGCTCTACAACAATGTTGCCATTCTTATACAAGGCTGAGCTTTCTTCGTTGATTTCCATGTCCTACCACTGCGTGGAGCTAACCTGGTATTAGGCGTACAATGGCTAAAGTCTCTCGGCCCTATCCTCATGGATTATAATGACCTGACGATGAAGTTCTTGCATGCTGACATAGTTGTGGAATTACGGGGAGACCGCAAAAATGGCTTCAATGCGATCAACACCCATTAGCTCAAGCGCTTAGTGAAATTCGATGCAGCGAGTGAATTATATCACATACGCTTAAAGACTCCTTCAAACCAAATCCAAACCTCCTTCCACCATTTTTCGACAGTCGATAAGGATCACCAAACGATATGCCAACTTATTTCAACCACCCATGACCTTACCACCACTTAGAACCACTAATCACACCATCACTCTACTTCCCAACATCCGGCCCAGTAAATGTCAAACCTTATCGTTATCCTTACTTTCAAGGATTATCGTGCATTGAACGCAATCACTATCAAGGATCACTTTCAAATTTCAAATGTGGATGAACTACTGGACGAGCTAGGAGGAGAGCAGTGGTTCATAAAGCTCGATCTGCTACAAGGATACCATCAAAATCTGATGAGGAATGAGGACATGAGCAAAACTGCGTTCAAAACACACCATGGACATTACGAGTTTTGAGTGATGCCCTTTGGGTTGTGTAATGCTTCCTCGACTTTTCAAGCCACGATGAATGAGATTTTTAAACCGTTCCCGCATAAATTCATTATTTTTTTCTTCGATAATATCTTAATTTATAGTAAACCCTTCAACAATCGTCTGTTGCATTTGGAACGTGCTTTTCAGGTTTTGCAGGTTGGCCAATTTTGCCTTAAATTGTCCAAGTCCAGCTTTGCTTAGAATCAGATCGAGTATTTGGGCCACCTGGTGTCAGAGAAAGGTGTGGAACCAGTTCCAGAGAAGGTGCAGGCCATCTAACAATGGCCCCATCCATGTTCTTTTAGAACCTTACATGGATTCTTGGGATTAATTGGATTCTATCATCGATTTATTAAGAGCCTTACGTGTAGTGTCATTTATAGAACATCAAATGAATATGTAGTATGAGACATTCTTTATACGATAATTGTGCAATAAAAGGAAATACATGTAATTAAAAAGGATTACCAATTTGAAGTTTTCCTTCTATGAAGAGTTTAGTACCCAAAAACAATCAAAGTTGTTCTTTTAGGACAAAAAAATACAAGAAGTTTTTCTCCTCCCAATTCTCTTTCCCCTTTTACAGAAGAACCTTTCCCCTCAGTCCTAGGAAGAAAAATCTATCCCCTTTATTCCTCTTCTTTTGATAATATATAGAGGAAGAGAAAAGGCTCCATCAAAGAATTATGCACGTCATTGTCCAATGGTCCCAATGAGCATGCCAATCCTTCTCTTTATTTTAGAAAAAGGAGATGATTGACTTCCCTTTTGATCTTCCTTCTTCAGCTAGCACTTCTCATTTTTGTATGTAGTCAGTGGCCTATGAGGTAGAGCACATGACTTTGTAGAGCTTGTGCAACATGAAGAGATGGCGCGACAATGCTCTTTGTGCAAGATGAAGTGTGGTTGCATGGATGACGTGTGTGGGAGCCTATAATACACGATGGATTTAGTACAGTAGTGGGAATGCCTCAAATGAAACAGAGGGAGGCGATGTGATTGCTAGGTTTTTTGTCTTAAATGAATATGAATTGGGTTCAAAACTGGTTTGGACTATGGGTGTGGGTTAATGAGCCAATAACTTGACAATTAGAAATTTATTAAGTAAAACTTTTTTTTATCTTCTCTTATTTCTTTTTTTTTTTATGAAATAGTAAGTAACCTAGATAGAATTGGGTGTTGACAATGGCCAATAGAATGAATAGATGGTTGACAGTAATCGTCCTAGTTAAAAACATGTTTAAAAATTGCTTTGCATAAATTTAAATATTTTGAATTTAAATATTTGAACATGAAACAATGGAAGTAATGGCCTGAAGCAATTGAAAAAGAAAAAAAATTGACCTCGATGATTCAAAATCTAGGTCTCCATGTTTCGAAGGAAGGTAAGTAGGCTTCAAATAAAGTAAAAGATTCAAATATATGGACGTTGGAGTGTATTTCGATTATTAGCATTTGACCATGCATTTAAAGGTATGTTCTTCACTAACTTCATGTGTCATTGAATCGTTGATGTAGACTTGGATTAGAAAATGAATGAACACACTTAAAGGAAAGAAACCATTGTCAAAAGCTTTGCTTTGTAATTAAGGTGTATGGTATATGAAGTTAGTGATGAATGTACCTTAAAACATAGTGTCACATGAAGGAAAACACAAAATATTGTATAATAATGATGAAAACATAATATTATATAATAAATATATGATGTAGATAGTTTAAAATTAGGGTTTAAAGAATAATAAAGATAAGATGAAAATAAGATTTTAGATAGGATTTAATGAACACTAATGGTAGAATGAAAATAATACTAACAAATATGAATATAAGATAAACGTTTATCATTTTTTTTATTTTTCGTCAATCATCTTAATTGTTAAGTGATATTTTATTAAAAAATATACTTATTCCGAAAGTATATGTCTGAAACTATGATTCATAGCTCTAGAGACACATTTCTAGAATAGGTATATGTAATTTTGGAAAGACCTTGGGAAGCAAAATGTGTGTGAAAATGGATATAATGGGTAATTATGGGGCAGAAAGGGCGTTTCGGGTGTAAATAGCAAGAGCCAGAAAAAACTATCTCATCGAACACAGGATCCGGGTCCGGCCCAAAGAATACCCTTACCCGCCCCAATTCTCTTTTCCCTCCCTCCCATTCTCGGAAAACAGAAGACTGGAAAAATTTTACGACCGAGTCCAGTTAAACTTTAAACCCCTTCACAATCCCCCTTTTTTTTTCTTTTAATTTTCCATAATATTTTCTTTTATTTTTATCTTTCTTTTCTTCCTCTCAATTTTGAATCCCGCGCAATCCCAATTCGCTTCTCCACTTCTTCCTCTTCTCGTTCTATCTGTTCGCTTTTCAGTTTCTAGGGCTTATTATTATTAACGTTTCATCTTCCGCCATGTTTCTCGCGCCCTAACAGTTTCTCCCCGAAATCTCGCGCCGACGCCCGATAAACTCGCCAATCGATGGCGGCGGAGGAGATGGCTCCTCTCGTTGGCGGCGGCGATTCCTCGTCGGCGACGGCGAGGGCTCAGTCGTCGTTCGTGAAGAAAGGCGACCGGCAAATGTTCACGGTGGAGCTCCGGCCGGGAGAGACCACCATAGTGTCGTGGAAGAAGCTCATGAAGGACGCCAACAAGGTCAACAATGGATCTGCTTCCGCACCGGAGCACCGCGCTCCCAATGCGAACCCTGCGCTCGAGTCCAGAATCGCTCCGGTGAGCCTCTTTTTAGGTTCCGAATTGTTGTTTCGAGTAATAATGTGTTTCTGAAATTTTCATTTAGGTTTATGTGTTTTTGTTTCTGAAATTTCTGTTCACGTACATTGTGATTCGGTGAGTAGGTTGCAATTTGTGAGAGGGTTACTGTGGTGTATGGATGATATTTTGAATTGTAATTTGCAAGAGTGGTTCTTGACTGAGCTGTGGCTTTTTTTTTCCCGGACTAAAATAAGAGTTAGGAATTAGGATAGTGCTATTTTTTAGGATTACGTTCTGCTAAACTGTTAATGATTGACCTGTCATGTTGTTATCTGGGAAGTGCCAGGATGTTTCTTGTCGTTTTCGGCAATGGTTTGTGCCGTACGGCGCTGATCTTACAGGAAATTATTTGAAAGGGTTTTGTCATGGCAAAGTCGAATTGTTAGCGGAAGTACTTGTATTTGACTTGAAATTTATTAGGTTGAATGCTTTATGCCCATTGACTTAATTTGGATTCGTGTTATGCCACGATGTTTCTTGTTGGTTTTCGTCAATGGTTTGTGCTGCGTGGCACTGCTCTTATGGAAAATTATTTAAAAGGGTTTTGTCGTGTCGAAGTCGATTTGCTCGCGGAAGTAGTTGTATTTGACTTCATATTTATTAGGTTGAATGCGTTATGCCTATTGACTTAATGTCTGTCTGTTTGTATTTGTGTTTTGTCCAGTGTTATCCATGGCGAATGGTGGAATGCCAAAATTCCACCACATAAACATGCCATTGCAACTTATGGCGCCGCCATTGCGGGCCTTTCTTCACAAATTGCCTATGATGGTTGGCAAAAATTCCACCTCGCCATTCTGCCTTAGCTGCTATTTAACTACACTGGTTTTGGCATGGTATAATTGCATCAACGCTAAAGCAAGGAAATGTTGCTTCTATGTCGATTAGCTGACTGGACGTGAAAATGTGCATCCCCGATGCAAATCCAAACACAGTAACACACTATTAATGTGTGGTCCTTTTTTAAATTTGGTGAACTGATGGAACATCATGTCATTTGCCTTTATTTAAAGTGATATATAGGTGTATTTGGAGTTAATGTTATGCTAACTAGTTTCATAACTTAAGCCTTAGATTTTTCTCATTAGTTTAAGGTAGTTAATAAAAAGGTGATCCAGTGTGCGAGGTTCTCATCTCTTGGGGTCTGGGGAGGGTAGATGCACAAAGCCTTTGATGAGGACATGCCTTACCCCCGCCAAGTGGAGAGGCTTTTTCCCAAGAGGTGAACCCATGACTTCCTCGTCACAGCAGCAACATTACCGTTGATTCAAGGCTCACCCTTGTTAAAGGGCATTGTATTTGGCATAAAAATCAATAAAGTATTATTTGCATATTTTTTAGTTGTTCCATACCTTTGTCTTCTACCTTCAATACATATTCTAATATGTAGATATTTTTATTAGCTGAATTTTCTTTTGAGATTATTAGATAGATCTGAATAAGGCTTTTTTATTATTTGGGAAACAAATAAGTTAGCAAACATCAAAAAGTAAATAGGGTACAGTTCACCAGTATCTGGCACCTACTTATTTTAATAGGACAAGTGCTGTTGTTTTGAATTCTGTTCTTATAATTCAAAACTATACAATAGTATATATCTATTTATTTGTAGCATGAAATTATATGGAGTCAAGGTAATCAAGCCTCAAATTGACTCTATCTTGTTTTAAGCCACAGTAGACTTATTTGTCATCTGGGTACTTCTATACCAGCAGGAATTAGCATATTGTCTTTTGAAATTGTTTGTGACTATGTGGTTTTGTGTTTCACTATTTTAATAATGCTTGTTGCTTTTAGGGACAACCTAAGGAGATTGAAGAAGAGGGCGCACCTCAGACAAACCGTTTCAGTGCTGTAATAGAGAAGATTGAACGCCTTTACATGGTATGGGTGTGTTGCTTCCTGAGATTGTTACTTAATGCTCTGCACAAAAATGAATTGGTTTCTACTATAAGTATTTTATTAAATTTTTTGAGTTATTTTCCATGTTGGGAATAATGGGACTCTGAATCATTTTTAGGGTAAGGACAGCAGTGATGAGGAGGATGCACTTGATGTTCCTGATGATCAGTATGATACAGAAGACTCTTTCATTGATGATGCTGAATTGGTTGGTATCTTTTTATACTGTTTTTATTTGTCATGACTCATGACAAGGGTTTTAAATATCGATCGTGGTCACGTGGTTTCGTCACGTTTGTTGATATTGTGGCAAATCTCGGACAGTTAAAAAACCTTGATATTGCGGCCCAAATCATGGTCGTTGACCGTTTTTTAAAACCTTGCTCTTGACATTATGACTATTTGACCTTTGATTGATTGATGATGACAGGAATTGTATTGTCCTATATTGTTGCCATTTCACCTTGCATATTTTTTTTTATGTAGTTCTACTGTTCTTTCTGCAGGATGAGTATTTTGAGGTTGATAATTCTGCAATCAAACATGATGGATTCTTTGTAAATAGGGGGAAATTGGAACGCATGTAAGTGTTATTTGCTTGAATATTTTCTGAGTATGTCAATTTCTTTTTTTTGCGAGGGCTAGCCTTGGTGCAAAACTAAGGCTGCTGCCTTGTGGCTTGGACATATCTAGTTTGAATCCTAGAAATAGCCTCTTGACTTGCGGGGTCATGTCTGTGTACATCTTCCCTCCTCAAATCCCATTAGGTGGGAGCCTCATGCATTGGGTTATGCTCTTTATGTCTATCTCTTTTCTTTGTAAACCACTTAATTTTGGAAGCCTTTGCACTTTCCTCTTTTTTAGTTGATGGGTATAATACTAAAGTCAATGGAATAATATTGCCACCATGAGGTATATATATGCTCGTGTTGTTATATAAACACGAAATGAGATCATGTATGATATTCACAGTCATAGTTTGAGTAGTGACAACAACTAATATTAGGGTTCCTGTAACTTGTTAATTTTATGCTTGAAATGTTGGTCTTGTTTCATTGCTGATTGTTGGCCTATTACACTATTGTTCTATACTATGGATTTACTTTTATGTACTTTAAACTAACCTATCACTTTGTTTGAGTTAAACTTTTCATCAGTTATAACTTAATGCCTTTATTAGTATCTGATGTTGTGGAGTTCTTTCTTCCTGTTCCTGATAACATTTTTTCTTGGCTTATGGTTGAATATTCTTTCCTGTGACACTTGTTTACATATGTTATGCCAACATTTTGAATCTATTAAATTGTAGTTTGGAGTAGATAATTTTTTCACGAAATTCCTGATTTTATTGATTTTCTGTTTCTTTCTATATTACAAGAAATGAACCTCCAGTATTACCTATCCAGCAAGCAAAGAAAAGGCGCCGAAAAGATATTCCGAAGAATCCTGGAGAAAATATTGATAGTCATGTATCAAATAAACATGTAAAAGTGGGCAAGACTGCTACTGGAAAGACTGCATCATTACCTGTGAAAAATACAATTAGTTCCTCCCATAATTTGGGCGTACCTGGTGAACATTATGAAGACATGAAATTTCGGAATCAATTGGATGTGTCTGGAATTAGTTCGAAAAGGAAAACTACGGACACTAGACCAATGTCGGATCCTCCTGTTTGTTCAAAAGTATCAACTGATGATGCTCCTGCTGCTGCAGAAGATGCTGAAAAAAAGAAGACCAGAGTACTTCAATCTAAGAACACTAGTGATAAATATAAAGATGCAAGTGGCTTGCTTGATACTTCTCATCAGAAGTACCATGAAAAAAGTGCATCTGCACATTCCAAATCCCACTCTGGAAAAACCTCAAGTAGTGTTGACAATTTAGAAAAGACTGGTCGGTTAAAAGATAAAAATGGCATCCGTGAACTGCCAGATCTTAACTTGTCTGTGGGAAAATCTGCTATACAAGCACCAGTAAGTTTATGTAGCTGCTTTTCCGTTGTCTTTATTTTATTTCCTATATGATTAATATAATTTAATAGGTTCGCTGCTGCACTTATATCAATTCATTTTTGCTATTCAGCTTTAAATTAAGGGATTCTCCATTCTAAGCCATAGTTATCATATGAAGCATGGTACTGCCCACCAAATAAGCACTTCTAGTAGATCAACTTTCATTGCGATTAACAGATTACATTGAAGCATGACATGCTGTATGCCAGGAAAAAGTGTGTGATAAGAACCTTGGGAGAATCATATTACAAAAACTAGCAGTTGTAGTTAGAGAGCTGAAAGCCTTATAAATGCCACACCAGGATCCCATACTTCCAACATGGGAATGAAGTCTCATTCCTTGCAATTGGATCTTATCATCTTGCTTACCATGCTCTACAGCCCCAATGCCCCAAAGCTAACTATTGTAGTGGGAGAGCCCAAGGTTTCTTACTTAGTTTTTGGGTGGGAGTGGGTGTTGTATCTGCACCCTAAATTGGGCTACTCCCCAACCCAGACAGTCATACAATTGGGGAGGTTGTCTTTTGCCTTTTATTTTTATTTTTATAATTAATCATATATTATACTATAAATTATTGTATAATAAAAACTAAAAACCAACATACCCCAGTACTCGAAGGCTCCTTGCCATGTGAAGGTATGGGGGAGGATTATTATACACAACCTTATTCTTGCGTATGCAAAGAGGCTGTTTCCAGATTTGAATCCATGACCCTGCTCACAAGGCAATATAGAAAAATGTTAATGCATAATATATTATATAATAGAGACAAATGTATAATGTATACCATATTATATATTACTACCTCTGTTCCTAAATATAAGATTCTTTTAACTAATTCATATCGTTAAAGAAAGTTAGTTAATTTGGTTAGCAACATTAAATTTATTAGCAACTTGTATTATTTTTTCAAAATTACCCTTAAAATTATGTTAACTCATCATCTCTCTTTCCACTTAATTACTTTTTGCCTAATTAATTAAAGTGTCCTAGTCTTCTGCTCCAATCCTTGTAAGAGAAATAATGAATTTATCTTGTTGATTTATAGCATTTATTGTAAGGTAATTAAGGGAGGGCGAGCCCTGGTGCAGCGGTAAAGTTGTGCCTTGGTGATTTGTTGGTCATGGGTTCGAATCCGGAAACAGCCTCTTTGCATATGCAAGGGTAAGGTTGCGTACAATATCCCTCCCCCATACCTTCGCATAGCGAAGAGCCTCTGGGCAATGGGGTACGAAGTGATTGTAAGGTAATTAAGGGTATTGTGGTAAAAAAAAATGTAAAAGACAACTCGAAAAGAGTCTTATACCTTGTGATTGATCTTAACAGTGTAGCATTATTGCTTCAATTTAATCTGTTGACTTGTTACCTTGGCCGTCGTGGATCATCCTTTTTCATTCAAAATAATTTCTATTTAAGGGATAATGATATACATGGTTGATTTTTCTTTAAGATTTCGGCAAACTATACTATCCATGCAGGGTGCACTTGGTGAGATGACATTTTCTTATTTAAATGACTTCTGACGACAAAAGTTGTGAAAGTGAACTGTTATGTGTGTAACATATACTGTATTAATCAAAATCTTGTTTGAAGCTTATGCAGAAATCTGAAAATGTGCTCAAGAAAGATGGTTCTACTGCTAGGCCTAAAATTACAACACTTGAGAAAGCTATTCGAGAGTTGGAGAAGATAGTTGCAGAATGTAAGTTTGGAAAATGTTTTGAAGCTCACATTATAGGCAATGTGGGAAGTTTGTTGCTAATGCTAAAGTCTTTTAAATATTATTACAGCAAGGCCACCAACTATGGAAAACCAGGAGCCTGATACCACACCTCAGGGTGTCAAACGGAGATTGCCTAGAGAAATAAAGCTGAAACTTGCTAAAGTTGCTAGATTAGCGGTATTGCCAAATTTTGTTTTCTTGTTGTTATGCTAAAGGCTTCTAGATATATGCACAATTTTGTATTTTTTTTCTCAAGTCTTCTCAGTTTGGACATTGTATACAATATTTTGATTTCACTGGATCTGGTAGTTAGAGTATAGAATATTTATCATTGTAATATTGACTATATGTTTCTGTTGCAGCAGGCAAGCCAAGGGAAAGTATCAAAGGAGTTACTTAACCGTCTTATGAGTATTCTTGGACATCTGATTCAGCTCAGAACACTAAAGGTATTTGAGCTTGATAAACATAACAGATAATCCTTTAGTATGTATTTCAGTTTCCGGTTATAATCCTCCAGTGCATAGGTGGAGCTTTATAGCACTAGGCTGCCTTTTTGTTGTTGAACCCAAAAGTTATACAAAATTTGAAAATTGAAACTAATTATTGCATCTCTCAAATCACCTATCTTGCTGTCCAGTCCACTATCATGAACTTTTGCACTATTTGTAGTTTGTTTAGTGATTAGGATATGATTTGACAATGCCATCTTTAGGCTTGAATACATTCGTGACCTAATCACATTGTGGTTTGATTGAGTGACTTACTTTTGAGACCTTCTTAAAGATTGATTCTCTTCTATTCCTTTTTTTTTCCTTTTCCCTTTTTATGATTTGAATGTCATATATCTAAGGGCTCAAGCTAGGGTGGGCAATCCTCTTATGGCGGCAGATGATTTTTTCGCCATTAGATTTATTACTTTTAAAATAAAGGATTCAATTTTTTTTTTCTTTTTTTGCTTCTTTTTTCCCAATCTGTCCCCACCCCCTTCTCTCACTCCATGTCGTTGCCTCACTGCTGCTGCAATGACACAAGCCACCATAAAGGCATAAACCACCCTAGGACAGCATAACCTCTACTACAACCACCATAAACTACCATTACAAAGCACTACCGGAAACAATCACCTAAAACCCAAACAAATCACAACCCACCATAAACAAAAAAGAAAACCAGTGTCGATGGCCTTCGCCAAGTTCACCAGCACTGACTCAGGCTTTCTGATGCACACTACCAGATTGAAGCTGTGTGCCTAGAGGCTCTGGCACAGGTCAGAGACAGACTCAACCAGGGCGGTGCAGCGGCGATGGAGGCAGACTCGGCGTAGTTAGCGCAGTTGAAGTAGATGAGGAAGGAGAGGACTCGGTGGTGGCAGTGAGGCAGTCATTGCGGAACCAGACAAGGGCAGTGCAACAGCATTGGAGGGTTCGTGTCGTGCTGCTGGTGGGACTTGGGAGCCTAGGGAGAGATGGTCATTGAGAGGAGAGCGATAATAGGGCAGGGGGATCTTGGGTTGGATGAAGGAGGAACTGATGGGGAGAGTGAGGCTACTGCAAATGGAGGTTTTGTGGTGGAAAGGGGTGAGGGTGTCAAGGGAAAATCAGGAAAGATAATTATCTATTATAAAAAAGAAAATGGGGACCTTTGATTTAAAAGAGAATAAATCTAAAAGTGAAAAAATCATCTCCTATTGTGGGGGACCTATGAGGGTTCCCCACCCTAGCCTGAGCCATGCCTGAGTCTATGAAATTCTTATTTCTAATTGATTGTTTGCCAACTTTCATTTTAATAAAAACTGGTTTTCCTTCAGGAATGAAGGACCTGTTTGCTTTAGACTTTGGTGACTCCACAGTGACATATGGCCTTCCTGAATTGATTCTAAGTCAAGATTGGTATAGCTTATTTTGGGAGAAATACTAGCTTATTTCTTAAACTCTCTCATGAAGCGGGCAAAAATAAGTAATTATTCCTTTAAGTAAATTGAACCAAACACTCACTAATCGTAATTGATCAAGTTTCTCAAGCTCCCATTTTTAATGCTATAGAAACAGATTTAGGTAAAGTAAAACTTTGTTGCCTTGGTGAGTAGAACTTGCATGTGTTCTATACCCACACTCTTTATTTATAATTACGGATTAGGGTAGAATGAATCAATCATGGATACGAAAAATCAATCTAATCCCTAATTTGTGGTAATGGATACTCTTTACATGATAAAATGTTTTTTTTTTCTAACACTAACAGTAGAAGCTGGTGATTTTTTTTTAAAAAAAGAATCTCTATTCCTATCACTATAAAATTAATTTTGTGGCAAGTGGATTCTAATTTTCTAGTGATTTCCTGTAATTATATTTCAAAAGTTATTCTTCAGTATAAAAGTCAAACAAACTCAACCATGAATTCCATTCTTTTACAACCCAATCCAAAAAAAAATAATTTCCCACCTATTATTTATTGTTTATGTTGTCAATGAAATTTTGCTACTATTCTTCTCTTTGTTTATAATTTATATTTATATTCATCATTAGATAGGTAATTTTAGTTACCATTTATGCTTGAATTGAAACTTATCTTCTTATTCAATGTCTTCCTGCGACAGAGAAACTTAAAAATTATGATCAGTATGGGTTTGTCTGCGAAGCAGGAGAAAGATGTTAGGTTTCAACAGAAAAAGAACGAAGTTATTGAGATGATTAAGATGCAGGCCCCGACTATGGAATCCAAGGTTTATTATAGTTATACTTGCTATTTCATTCCATATCAAAATCTAATATTCAGTACTCTTGCTTGTTTTAGCTGGTTCATGTAGCTACTTTTTGGTTCCCCCTATTATAGTTATAATTCATAGTATACTTATTTTCACTCTTTTTTATGGATGCTTCCTTTATATCGATTCAATGCAATTTTGAGTTTTATATGCAAATCCTTATTTTGGCATGTTTACTTATGTATCATTTTTACCTGGAAAGGGATTTCATTAGTTGTAATTATGAAACTCGATCTAGTTTTGTTGATATATTTCCTGATATTTGCATTGTATCTTGATTGCAATTTTAATGGAAATAACTGTAATTTTGATTGATTAATGAAGTTTTTGGTTATTTAATACGGGATGCTTTTTCATGTTTTCCTGCATTTCAGCTACAGAAGCAAGCTGGAGTATCTGGGGAGCAAGAATTAGGTCCTGATGGGAAGCCAATAACTACAAGGAATTTTAGTATGGACACTGCATTGGAAGACAAGATTTGTGATCTCTATGACCTTTTTGTTGATGTACAGAAGTTTGAACCTAAAGTATTTATTTTGTAGATCCTATGTGGTTTGAAGTATGTTCTTAATGAATCTTATTTGCAATTGTTCCAGGGGTTAGATGAAAATGCTGGTCCGCAAATCAGAAAGTTGTATGCTGAGGTGGTTCAAATTTTCTACGCCTTCCTCTCAATATATGTCTAGCAGAGAGTTAATGTATTTCTAGTGTTTATCAGGAGTTGAATGATGAATTTATGCTACAGAGAATCATAAACTTGATTTGTTTTTACATGTCAGACTTTCAGTACCTTCTTCCTCTGGGTTTGATTTGGTTTACTTTCTTTACCATATCTCCTAGTTTAAGTTAAAATGACTAAATTGGTACTATTTAAAATCTCTTCTATCCCTTCTTTTCAATACCATAGTTATCAATAGTGCACCATCGTGGTGCAATTGCGGAGGTGCAGAGCAGAATGTCATTCAGATGTGACAATTGCAGGTGGGGTGTTTTTGCTTCACAGCTGCTGTAGCCTCTTTTGCTGAGAAGCCAGTGAAAATCCTTTTCTGCCTCTAAAGTGAAAAGCATTTTTGAGGGTTCTTTAAGTGTAAAATTGAATTCCCTCCATTTTCAGAAAACGTATATAACCCTAACCCTCAATTTTCCTACGTTTCCTCTTCTCCTTTTCTGTGGTTGATAACCCCTTTCTTTTCTCTCTTATCTTTGTTCTGCTGTGCAACCAAACCTGCGGAGCCTCGCATGTATGGAAATTTTTACAACACCCATCTCTGTTCTCATCTCTATTCTGACTTAATAGATATTTTTCTTCCTTCATTTTTGTTTTTATTTAATTGTATGTTTTTCTCAAGACCTATGATTTTTTTATTGATAGTGTGGAATAGGCCAAGAAATTTTAATTACAAGTATTGTTTAGCATATGTAATTATGTAAGTAATGATGGATCATATATCTGTATAATAATCTTTAAAATAGCAATCATGCTATTCACTATCCCACTATAACTTGAGGTTTGGCTGCTAAGCATTGGTATCTAGGATTGATAACTATGTTGAAAACATTGAAAAGAATTCTCAATTGTATTTTCGCACATGTAAATTTTCTTGATTGCCATTGTTTTCCTTCTTCTGAGTCCTCATAAATGATTCTCTTATTTCAGAAGCTTGTGTTACTTTTTGTGTGTATTGCATATGCATTGCAGTTCTGGTGTCTAAATTAATATGTTTGCTTTTTTAAAACATTTTTTCTCACTTTCAAGTGCATTGTCCTCTTCAGCTTGCGGAATTATGGCCAAATGGTTACATGGACAACCATGGGATCAAGCGTGCAATTTGCAGGTCAAAAGAAAGGCGCAGAGCACTGTACAACAGACATAAGGTATGCCTTTGCAATAAATAATAGCACTTAACTTTGGTGTAGTAATATTCTAAAATCTCTATTAAAACAAAGAAGCCTTTACAGTTTACATGTTCTCTGTTTTGAAAATTTAAGAGGAGTTCCATGATCGTAATTTGTGGTCTAGCATGCAAATACCTATGTGGAAACCAAACAGGAGTCTTTTAATTTGTCTCTTCATCCTTACCTTAATTATGGCTTTAAATAGATAACTATGAATTATGAATCACTGAAAATATTGTTAAAATGTTAACTTATTGAGCTATTATTTCCTGGATGTGTCAAATCTGATTCACCTTGGCTAAAAATGGAAATTTAGATTTTGCAATATATGGATTCTTAGTCAGACATGGTTTTGCAATCTGAAGAATCTGACTGAGAGATTGATATTTTTTGTTCAATGGCTTTTGGCATTTTCTCTAATCTGCTCTGCTCCTCTCTCGACCCCCTTAGTTGACTACTACTTGGGGAACCCTTCCTAGACCCATCCCAAACCCTTGCATTGACCCCCTTAGTTGACTACTACTTGGGGAACCCTTCCTAGACCAATCCCTAACCCTTGCATTGACGCTGCCATCAACCCTTCCTAGACCAAGCCCAAGCCCTGTTTCTTTTACCTCAAAAGTTGGAATCAATGCACTGCTTCTCCATGCATGCTGACAGACACAAGTTGTACTACCAATATAGTCAGCTTTGTCTGGTGTGCCTTAAGAAGACGATACCTAAGCCATCCACCCCTTCTAGCTGTTGCTATCAAAATTAGGTAATTCAACTTTTTTTGTCCATGCCAAAGGTTCATCAAAGATTGATTCAGAATTATCTGTGCCACATGAGCATCCAGAGAATTAGAGAACATAATTGCACCCCATACCCCATGGTTATTGATCATCTTCAAGAACTGCATCGTATTTTCCAGAGCTTCTATTATCAAATTCCATGTTGTCCATGGAAAAACAAGATCTGGCAACTCAAACCAAATTGTTACAAACTGAACAAAAAGAACTGAGAAATCTAGAGAACGAAGAGAGCAAATACACAATTTTGTAGAATCACAACAGAAAAAGGATTTTCCCTTCCAGGGGTTTCCCCTTTTACAACTGAGTCAATGTGCTGCTTCCAAAACTATAAAAAATCTGAATGCTCCTCTTCTATTCCCTGTCCTACTATTTAAGCTAAATTCCTTAATAAAAATTTTAACCACCTAACCATTTTACTGTTCTACCTAACCACTCTTTGGGCCTTATCATAGTATGGTGTTGAATCTGTTAGTATAGTTAAGGTTTTGTTTGGATAAACTTCTCCATAATTACTTATTGAAGAAAATAAGAAGGTAAAATGCATTTAGTTTCTTCATAAACTAAAATCAACTTATGTGTTTTAGCTTTTGGAGAAGTTAAATGAAAAGAGCTTCCATAAAAGTTAAATGCATTAGTTGATTTTAGCTCATGGAAGAAGCTCAGTTCATTTTACCTTATTTTCTTCTCCTATAAGTGTTTATGGAAAAGTTTATCCAAACCGAGCCTTAGTCTATTAGAGGGACTAATTCTCTTGCATGCATGAATTCTAAAATTAATTGATAACTGATGCCGTCTTAGTCTTTGGCCTTCCAAAATGAGGATGCTCCAATAATCATGTTTTTTCCTGTTGCCATCAAGGCTTTTATATAGGAGCTTTACTTTATTTGTTTCTTCTCTGTTCAAACTCTTAAAGCAATGTAGCTTGTCTAAGGTTTATCTTGGTATTTTTACTAGACATTTATTTATTAATAGACCATTTCTGTATGGCCATAAAATTGGGGAGGTGGGGTAGGAATTTATTTACATGTGGCATTTAATTTTTCATGATTTTAAATGCTACGAATACATTTTGGCCATTGATGTCAGAAGAATTGGAGAACTTGCTTTCTGTTTTTTGTATGTACAGATGACAATCAGGATTTGATATTTTTGAGAATGATGTTTAGTTTTCTATCTCACTGATTACTTATTGTTAGGATCAGGAGAAAATTAAGAGGAAAAAGTTATTGGCACCTCGACAAGAGGAGGATGTTCAATTTGATCCTAGTCCAATTACTTCGCAACAGCCCATGCGAGAAAGGTTAGCTACAGACTCTAGCAGTCATACTCATACTTCAGTAAACAAGACAGTTTCTAATACAATCACCGCTGCACGGGTTCACAATCCTTCTGAGAATGGTCCAAAACAAGAAAGAGCAAAGGGAAGTTCAAGTGGTTCTCTGGATGATGTCAAGGGTGCAGACGGTGTTTTAATAAAGAAAAAGGTAAAGAGAAAGCCAGATCAGGGTTTGGAAGGAACTCATTTTCGCCCCGAGAAGTCAGCAGCTTCTCTGCAAGGAGAAGAAAAACCAAGATCCCTAAAGCAGTCTGCAGGTGTTCCCCCCAAATCAAACCTTCAGCCAACTTCTCTACCTGGGCTTGAGCAGTCAAGCTAACATGATATCAACTAGGATGTTTACTCGACAGAAAGTATTTTACAGTTTTTCCCCCCTAATTTTTTTTTTGGCTCAATTCTCCCAAAATCAATTAATATTCTACTTACTGTTACCATTTTTGTAATTAGCGTCCTTGCAAGGTTCCATGAAATATAGGTAGATTTGTTGGTTGTTAAGTCATATTGGCAACTCGAGTCTGGCCTCACCGTGCTTCTCGCAGTTAGTGGTGCTTCTGCAGCGAGATCGCAATTTTGATCAAAGAAACAAATAATCATGAATAGGGGTTGAGTAAACGAGTAGCAGTTGCCCCCATCTATGCATTAGTAGTCCTTTAAACAAATCTTTTCTGAATTAAACTATCATTGCTTCATAAAATTGTCATCAAATTAGTGGTTCATATATCTAAAATGTCACCATGGTCCTTACAGAGGATTAAAGTGATGAAAAAAGAAACCTAGAAGTTTTTGTTATTGTATTCAAATAAATCTAAACAGTTTGATTTAGAAACAGATTAAATCTTTAAAAGAAAATTTTAAAATATTAACATATTTGTCTTTATGGATGAGTGGAGTGGTGATAATATAACGGTTTTAATTTAATTTTGATTTCTCTATTTTTCAAAATTTGTAATTTTGATTTCCTATTCTAAATGGGAGGCATTTAGTCTCTTTATTTTTTAAAATTTTTAATTTTAGTTTTCTATTTTAAAATAGAGGAATTTAATCTCCTATTTTTCTAAAATTTATAATTTTGGTCTTTCCCTTGATGTGGAATAGTTGACTAGTTGATTATTAAGAGGTTAACAAACGTAGATTAAATAAATTATTTCATGTTCCATTATAAAATTTGGATTAAATAAGTTAATTTCTTATCAATAATTTTTTTTGAATTTGATAGACTAATCAAAATGGTAGATTTTACAAAATTGAAAAGCTAAATGTCTCTTTTAAAATAGAGAGACTAAAATTGTAGAATTTAAATTTTATTTTAAAATAAAAGGATCAAAATTACATATTTTAAAAAATAAGAGGACCAAAAATACATTTAAGTTTAATATAATTTGTAAGGGACTAATTTAATGGCCAATTAAATATTTAAGGATTAATTTAGTGATAATTTTTGGATAACTAAATTGGTTGAAAAAGGTTTTTTTGAAACAAAAGATTCTTGAAAGATTAATAATTTTTAACATGTAATCTTTTGTTATGAGAATAAAACAAAAGTTATGTTATTTCATTTATGATTAGAGAAGCAATACAAGATAGGATATAATCAAAGATATGAGAGCTAACATAGCATCTTGAAGTTCTTGCTAAGTTGAGAGCTACTGGATTAACTTGTTTCTTTACAAAATTTACCCTAAAGTTTCTGAAATTGGAAAAGGTTGCTCAACATCTATTTAAAATGACATGGAAATCAGAAGAGCCTTTTGAGCCGCTAACAAAATTATCAACAACCTTTTTTCAGTCTAGTTCGAAAATGATGTGGATTCTGAGTTGCTGAGTCCAGATAATGGTTTCATGAAGAGCCTAAACCTCTGCTTCCTTTGGAACGGGTATGTCATTTGCTATTGTAGTCTTGATTTTGAGGAAGTTCCCATTAGCGTCTCTCAAGCGCAAGCCAACACCAAAAGAGTTTATATATATATATATATATATATATATATATATATATATAAAGGGGATACTGATTTTGTTGACTTTTTTTGGTTTTTACTTTTTAAAAACTTTACCCATTAATATTATACATATCTAACAATTATCACTATTTTTTCTCCACTTTTATAGAAATCCTATCCCTCACTTCTACGTACCCACACTATCATTCACGGAATGTAACTGCCCCCACTTCAAACGGAGAAAATTGCTCATTCTATATAAAGGTAACTGCAAATCACCATTCAATTCCCCTTGCTTCCAATTTTCTTCTGAGCCATTGTTTTCTTTTTTCCTTCCTATTATTTCAGTATTGTTGTATTTTCTACTCTTACTACTTCTGCTACAATTTGACCTTTTGTTATGTGAGTTTCAAGTTAGGAGATTTTCATACCATTAAAATATATATAAAAGGGGAAATAATAAATTTTGTCAAAAAAATATTTGATTTTTTAATTCTAAATTTTATTATGTTTTAATATTTGAAAAAGAGATTTATAAAAACAAATTTAATAAATAGTTGAGATGAAATAAATAAACAGATGAAAACTATTTTGTTAATAATTTGACCCAATTTAATATAAGAAATTATTTATGAACGGGTAAATTTTAAAAATTAATTGTGATGAAATTTTGTCCAAAAACAATTGAAATGAAATTGAAATTTAGGTGTGTATATGAAAAGAAAAAGATATAAAGTTTAAGGATGGATTGAAACGAAATTAAAGTTCATGGTGCATATTTGAAAAAAAGAAGAAGATAAAGTTTAAAAATTAATTGAAACAAAATTAAAGTTTAGAGTGTCAATTTGTAAAATGAGTAAAGTTCAAAGGAGTTGAATGCTTTATTTTATTTTATTATTATCTTATAGTTGTCTTAGTTTCACTTGCTGAACATTCTCACTCCTACATTAGCAACTTAAACTTACAATATTTTATCAAGTTCATTAAGATGACCAAAACTTAACTAATGGAATATATATATATATATATATATATAATAAGCAGAATATTTTAAAAATTGTGGTAGAACCAAAATGTTCTTTTTAGTCTCTAAATGTAATTTTATTTTTAATCCTTCAAATTAGAAAGATTTGTTTTTTAGCCTCTAAATAAAGATTTATATCTTTTTAGTCTCTCAAATTTACAAATTACTCTTTTTAATTCCTTTGATAGATTTTGAGGAATTAAAATATGTAAATTTTTATTTGAGGATTGAAAAAAGACAGACTTCCTAATCTAAAAAAACTAAAAACATAATTAAACCTAACGGTTAATTACTCTTGTTTCAATAAGTTAATAATATTTTTTGTATTGACATAACATGTTTTTTTTATCACTGAATTAATAATTCAATTGGTAAAGGCCGTAAAGCATTCATAGCTCATACGTTTATCCTTGATTAGTTAAGAAATTGGTTTTTCTACTGTCCCTTTTGAAGTTGTTCCCGTGCTGTTCCTTCAAAACGACGTCGTTTCGAAGGGAGGACAACACGGGAACAACTTCAAAAGGGACAACAGAGAAGCCAGGTCCATTAGTTAAATTGCCATTAAAGTTAAACATTGACAATAATAAAGAAGTTACACGACACCGTCAAAGATAACGACACCCAAGTCCACCTCTGCTACGACCCTTCCCGTAAGGGCCCCAACGATTACCACATCATTTCTTCCAACAAACATGTATTTAACAGTTCCTAACTTTCTTAGTTTCACTTCGTTTTCGTTTTCCCTCTTTTGCTCATTTTTTCTTCTTCTGATTCCTCTCTCCGTCTTGTAGGTGAACTTCGAGGATCTCACATCCATGGGCTGCAAATTGCTCGGTAATCTTTTGTTTCTGCGTATTGTTGATTGAAACACTCTAATTTCACTTTTGTTTTCTTCGTTGTTATTTTGTGTGTCGAAGGACGAAGGCCTCTGCCTAAACAAGGCTTCACTTGTTGCCTTGCCATGGATGACGTCAAAGTACTCGCGTCTGGCTTTGATACGGATGAGATGGTATTTTTGATGTTGTTCACGTTTGTGCGTTCCTATTGTGTTTTCTTTACTAGTAGGATTAACTAATTTTTTAGTCTCTAAACTTTTCAGGTTTGAGAACAAGAGTTCAGATATCATTTTTGGTGAATTGATGAAGTTTTTCTTCCATTGTAATGGTTCAATCATCATCGGTCAGTGTTTTATTTATCATCTTAGGTTCTATTTTAGACACGAAGGTATAAGATGCAAGATCTTTAAATAATGATCTGGCTTTGATTCCTTCGATTTGATCTCTAATCATTTGATCTGGAGGGTAATAGTTAACAAATTTCTAATCCTTTGTCTGAGGTTGTTGATCATATGATTCTCCAATCCGAGAAAAGATTTCATGAGACTGTTTGACTTTATCTACTTTGGATATAACAAACAAACCTATCTGTATATATGTAAAATCATTCTCAAGATCTGATAGTTTTTCATCAGTCGTTAAACCATCATTGAACTTAACATGGATGGATTCTTCTACTACTAAAGTTATTGAGTTAAACGCTCTATATTTAGAAGTATCAAAATATCCTAGGAAAATTCCTTTGAATCAAATTTTGCAAATTGATCACTGGTGTTAAGGATTCAACACTCGCATCCAAAAGGATGAGAGTATGAAATATTGGGTTTTATTTCTCTCCATAGTTCATAGGGAGTCTTTTTTATCAATGATTTTATTAGTATTCTATTTTGAACATAGCAAACTATGTTCACTACTTATGGAAAATACCTTTCTTCTCACATAATGATTTGAACTCAGTATTCTCAAACTCAATTCCATGGTCACTTATGATAGAAAGAGATACAAAAACCTTTTTCATTTTAAACCCTCTTACAAAATATCTCAAAGACCTTGAAAGACTCATGTTTATGTGCAAGGAAGTATACCCATGCATATCTTGAATAGTTGTTGACTATGACAAAGCCATATTTCTTTCCTCCCAAACTTAACGTTCTAGTTGGTCCTAATAGATCCATGTTTTACAAAGAGGTTTTGATCTATTTCTCTTGTTGACATGTTTCACAAAGAAGATGGGATTTGCAACAAATCTTAGCTAGTCCTTTTACTAAATTCTTTTTGGATAATTTTGAAATATATTTCAGATTGTCATGCCCAAGTTTTTAATGCCAAATACATTTGTTATCTTTTTTAGATAGCAAACACGTAACATTTTGTTTACTATGACTTATCAAATCAATCTTATACAAATATTTGTGTTGTATGTGTTAAGTTAAAATAAATTTGTGTCTTAAGATAAATCAGGACCTTTAATTATTTTGATTAGATGTAAACATATACAAAGGTTAAAAGTTATGTCTTATGCGTTATCAAAGCATGCTTCGCAAAATTTGCGTCTGATGTTTCAAACGACAATAAGATGGAATCATGATCTAATACAACTTTAAAGATGTTATTTAAGACTTCATTTAATACTTTGCGTCTGAGATCTATTTTGCAAACACATTTTCCTAGGATCTGTTGAATCCTATGAAGAATAAATGAAGTCAAACTCTGGAATTCCTCAATCGCCATAAAAAAAGAGCTCTACTACACTGACATACTCTGATGCAAAAGGAAGTAGTTTCCTGTTGTAGTGTTCAACACACCAGTGACAAAAAGTGGTTTCTCAACATGAAGTACATGCATTTAATGCCTTAACGATCACATTCTTCAGATGCAAGCTTAAGAGAAGAAATATATTTGTTTAAAGACAACATATACTTTGTTGAAGGAGACCTATAAATACCAAAAAGTTTGAAGACATGAAGCACGAATTGAAACGCTCATTATTCAATTTTTTTTTCTGTAAAAAGCTCTTTGTGTAAATCCTTGTAAAGTTTAGAAAAACACTCAAAATACTTTGATTATCTTGAGAGAAAAGACTAAGTGTTGAAAGTATTTATCCCTTTGTAAGATAATTGAGTATTAATCATTGTGTAATCAAAACAAAAAAATCTTCTGATTTGTGTTAGACCTAGTTGTGGCTTGGTAGGATAAAAAATATTGGTTGTAACAGGCAATGGTGTAAAGCTCGAGTTAAGAAGCCAAAAATGGCAGTGAAATACTTGTAACTTGTTGAAATTAGTGTAACTTGGAATGTTGTCAAGAATTGGACATAGTCTCGGTGGTTAAGATGAACCAATATAAATTTCATGTATCTTATATTGTTTATTTTCTCTTCTCTTTAAAATGACTTAGGGTTTGAATTTGATCTTTGTTTTTGAAAAACTCTGTTTGTTTTATAAGATCTAAAACTATTGTTTGATTTGTCTTGTGAAGATCTGATATCTATTTTTTTTTTCATTAGACGAAAATGTTGTTGTGTTTGAAAAAGGTTTTAAGTTTAGTAAAACTCAGAATTCAACCCCCTTTTGTGATATTTGCCTTTACAATCTAGCAGTAAAGAAGGACTTGTCATCTTCTATCTTGACTATACATCAGTCTTTTTTGAAAGACACAATATAACCACTACCACAAAATTGACTTATGCTCAATAGATTATATTTTAGTCTTTAACATATCAAGCATTGTTTATGAAGGCCACAGAAGGAGTACCTATTTTACCAATACTAGTGATCTTTCCTTTGCCCATGCCTCCAAAGGAAACAATTCCTCCTTCAATTGGCTTTAGGTCAAGGAACATAGACTTTTTCCTACCAGGGATATCTACAATAGAAACAATATGAGATTTTGGTATCCAAATCTTTTTGGGTCAGGCAACATTAGTACCCTTAGACATTTGCTTCTTGTTATGGATGCATCTGAACTTAGAGTGTCCAGACTTACCACAAAAGTCACATTTGTTTGAATCAAATTGTGACTTAGAAGATGATGTCCCTTTTTCTAAACTTAGGTCAGACTTATCAAGGGGATGCTGTTGGAATTTTAAAAGCATGGTTAATGTGTTTGAGCTTTCCAAAACTTCCCAAAGTCTTTTGTAAGACAAGTTACTTCCTCTCTTAGTTTTTCAACTATGAAGGATTCTCTTGTCTTACTGGCCTAGATCAGACTTTCTTCCAGAGTTTGGATTTTCTTTTCTAGAACATCATTCAATTTCTTCAACTTAGTGTTTCAAAAACAAATGTTTTATATTTTTCTTTATACTTTTTGCACTAAGGATAAATCATATGATAATTCTAAAGAAGAACATCATGTGACATATCTTCTTCATTCTCTGATGAAGTATTAGAAGCGGTATCAGATTCAAAACAAGTTTTTACCTCAACTTTTTCATATTTACTACCATTAGACAAATATTGATTTGTTCATCATCTGAATTGTTACTCTTCTCACTGTCTGATCATCCCAGATGACTATTAGACTTTTTTTCTGTCACCAAAGTGTCTTTTCTTCAATTGGGGACACTCGACCTTCATATGTCCAGGTTTATGACCTTTAAAGCAGATGATCTTGTTGCTTTCTTCCTTGTACTTCTTCTTGAATGTTATGTCCTTTCTTCTAGAGGAATGCTAGAACTTTCCTATATTTTTCATCATCTGCTTGAACTTTTTGGACATAAGATCTACTTTCTCATTCGTGGAATCTCCAAAACTATTGTCTGAGCCATCAGACTCAACCATTTTCACTTTAAGAGCTTTAGAGAAACTCTTCTTTTCTTTTCTTCTGGATCTAGTCTCTCAAGACTTGAGGGCAACATAAGCGTTCTTTGGTAGATGATCTTTGTTCTGAAGATGAACTTCATGGACTTTTAAAATACCTAATAGTTTATCTCATGCTAGGTTTATCAGATTTCTAGCTTCTTATATGACTGTCGTTTTTGGTTCCCACACTTTGGGAAAGTTATCTATGATCTTCATATTTGTTTGTGCTTTGTGAAGGTGTGTCTTAGAGCCTCAAGTCAGTTTAGAAGAATTTGAAGTCTTCCAAACACGTCATCCATAAATTCTCCTTTCAGGGAGAAGCTCTCATAGTGCCTAGTTAGTGTTGCTACTTTTCTCAATTGAACATCTTTTGTTCCTTCATAGTTGATGCTCAACGAATCCCATATCTCTTTAGTTGTCTTCAGTATGTAGATCTTGTTATACTCATTCCTGGACAGAGTGCATGTTAGCGTATAATGAGCTTTTGTGTTTAGATCCATTATAGCCAGATCGACATCGGTCCATTTTGCTTCTTCTCTATACGAATTAGTATGTCTCTGTTTACAATTATTAGCCAAAATTTGTACTGAGTGGACTTGATGTCATCTCCATTATGTCCTTCTAGTAAGGATAATCCTCTCCTACAAAGCCTGGTGGCCTTGTGAGGGATGCTCCCTTAGTAATGATCATTGTTGTTGTTATTTGCTATCAAGATTTTTTCCTCTAGACATTACCAGGTACTCAACCCTTAAAGACTAAGTTCTAATGCCAAATTGTAAATACAAATATAACAAGAAGGGGTTGAATTGTGATTTTAGAAAATTTTAAATCCTTTTTCTTGGAAAACAAAGTTATCGTCTATAGAGAAAGTTTGTAAGACAAATAACAAAATTTCGCAAATACACATTTATACAATGGAAACAGATTTTGCAAAACAAGCAGAGTTTTCAAACCATAATCAAATTCAAACCTTAGGTCAATTTAAGGATGAAAATAAATAAAAGCATATAAGACACAAATATTTATACTAGTTCGTCTTTACCATTAAGACTGCGTTCAGTTCTTGATTAACCACTAAGTTCCACTAACTTCAACAAGTTACAAGTATTAATCACTGCTACTTTCTGGCTCTTACAACTCAAGCTCTCACCAAGCTTGTTAGAACCCAATATTATTTGTCCTACCAAGCCATTGTTGACTCTATACAAATCAAATAGATTTATTGTTTGTTTGCACAATGACTAACTCTTAATCATCTTACAGACAAATATACAATCTCAACACTTAGTCTTTTCTCTCAAGGTGTTCAATATGTTTTGAGAGATTTTTCGAAATATACAACAATTTACAAAAATATTTTTATAGAAAAAATTTGAATGAAAGTGTGTAGGTTCGTATCCATGTTTTCAAAGCTTCTAGCATTTATAGGACTTTTTCAACAAGTGTATGTTGTCTCTAAACGGATAGATTTCTTCACTTGAGTCATGTTTGAAGATTGTGGTAGTTACAATATTTAATGCTTGCATTAAATGCACATACTCCTTCATGCTGGAAACCACTCTCGTGAGCTTTCGTATTGATCACTTCAGCAGAAAACCACTTGCTTTAAGTCAAAACAGGCCTGTCACCAGCAACGCGTGTCTTTTGATGGTGTTTGACAACTTCTAAATCTTGAGCTTCATTTATTCTTCATAGGATTAAATAGATCCTAGGAGAATGTCTCTGCAAAATGAATCTTAGATACAAAGCAATAAATGAATACTTAAATACCATCTTTTAATGTATCAAATCATGGCATGTCTTTGCTATCATCTGAAAAAACAGGCGCTCATGTCTGTGGCATAATCTAATATCGCTGAAGACACAACTTTTAACCTTTGTATTTATTTGCATCTTGATTGAGCACTTATAGTATAGTATTTTTATATTCTTATTAGCTTATTTGACCTCTCTTTGAATCCAATTTTCCCACCTTAACTCAGTTTTGGTCTTAGGCAAATGATTGAGCTTAATTGATAATTGTGGCGTATTTTTGGATTTTTATGCTTACTTGACATATCTGCCTTGTGTACGGCGTATGGAACACAATAGAACTCCAAATGGAGCGTGTCAGTAGTACCTAGAAAACTAAGAAAAAGATCTTCAATTTTGTCATAAATAAGCTTGGGTCAATTCTACCATTTCGAGGGTTAAATTGTACTTGGAAGTCAGAACCTCTACACTTGAATAATTGGTCTGCGAATTTGGGCTTTGCTTTGTGTAATTAGTTTAATTAGGTAGATTAGATGAGACTAATCAAGGCACATCCCTTTCTTTTGAGTAGTAATTGTATATATTAGTGAAAGTTAGTTGGTTACTTCATTTTGCACAAAACCAGATTTAGTTACTTGTTGTACAAGTTTTAGAATCAAAATATTTCTTCTCTTTTTCTCTAAACTGTTCTTCTTTCCATTGTTGTTCTTTCTTTTTTGTTCGCACAAATTTTGTGGCTTTTCCACAGGTGATGATCATGGAAGGCTAAACACTTAAGCAATCCAAGCATCCACTCCAAGCAAGGCTGAATTTCAGTTCTGGTTTAGTATTTCTAATTCTGTGTGAATGTTCATTTTTTTTCTTCAATCCTATTTTTGATTTTCATGATTATGGATTTGCTTAGGATTGAAAAAGAATTAGGTTAGGGATTACTTTCCTAATTTCTAACTTAATCACAGATTGTTCGGATGATATTCCAACCTAATTTGCGATCTCAATGAATTTAGGGATTAATTCAATTGAACTAACTTTAATGACATTGATTAAACCTTCACAACTTGATCATTCTTGGCAAAACTGTGATAATTCATTTTCATTGGTTTGGTCATTTGGATTGATGATTTTGAATCTTTTTTACAACTTGCTTGTGTTCTGTAACTAAATTTTGTTTCAATTTAGATTTTGCATTTCTATTCTGTGTTTTCGCATTTCTTTCCGGTGCCTGTGACACCCTCTATCCCGACATATATATATATATATATATAAAAGAAATAAGAGATCAAATTTAATTAAAAGTTTTTAAAATACATTTAAATACAAGCCTTTCAAAAAGGTAAAAGACTTACATTCACTTTTCTAACACCATAATAAAACTTGTTCAAATAATTAATAAATTATTTTGGCTCAAAACAAGGTTGTCTAAGACCTCATACAATTAATATAACAACTTATACCCTAATGTCACATCCTATCAGAGCATTGTGCCCCGACGTCCTTCAGCACAAGGTTCCTTAAAGCAATTCACCTAGTCATCTGCTCCTCGAACACAAAGTTCAAGATCATCACAGGATCCAAACACAAACAACAGAGGGAGTGAGTTATCACATTCCTAACTAATAGAGAAAAATAAGACAACATATAGGTATAAATATTATATAACAAAATACAATTTACTTGAGCATAACTCACGTTATTTCCCCACACGTCTCATTTGTTTTCACAACATTCGCATACTCAATAGTCAAAACACAATATCATCAAATCAATCAATATAGAACAATACACAAGCGTTATGTAGCAGATACATTAAGACTCAATACTATATGCAATGTGGTACCATATTAGTGAAAAACCTCATCGGGCGCCTAGGAGTACATGACAAGACAAACCACACACTAGCAAGTCAAGTCACTCTCACTAGGTAATATCATAGGGAGACCAGTCAGGGTCACAGTGTTTTGCGAGAATGCTCCAACCATGTGGGATCGGCACAGGCTTAAAAGATCACTCAAACCGGGTGACCCCCAAGGCCTACACTCCGAAGAGTCCGTTAGGGCCTCTCCCTCCTGATTCAGGTCCAACCCAGAAAATATTTTAGCACACAGACTCTATCTATGAATTTTACAAAACACACGGCTCCTTAATTGTTCTCAAATATTTTAAACTCGTCGCCCTTTAAGGGTCTTAGCATTAACTCGTCGCCTTTAAAAAGTCTTATAGCCATGTGATTGTACAATCCATAGTTTACAACTCAATGCACACAACATCTCAATCACGTGCATACTCAATTTATCACATACACTCGATTTCAATCACAATGTTATAATCTCAAAATAACATATTATCACACCTCATGAATTATACACACTTTACCTATGAACTATGTAATACACACAACTACTCAATTATTTTCAAAATCATTTTAACTCATCACGCTTGTGATTAAACTTGTTGGGTTCCCACAATGGATCCCATCACAATACTCATCGCGCAAAACTCGTCGCCCTTAAAGAGTCTTACATCTGTGTGATTGCACAATTCATAGCTCACAACACAATACACATCTCAATATACATGTATTCCATCATTCATCACATGTTCAATTCACCACATACTCACAATTTGAATCATCATTTCATATCCTCAATATAACAATTTATACAAAAGACTATCATAACCTGGGGAGTAAAACCCCTTAAATAATACTACACAATTATATCAAAATCATAGGTCAAAATATAAAAATATCAAGAGCACAATTTATCAAGCAATTCTCATTAGAACATCAATATTTCATTTATAATCATAAAGGAAAAATTGCAATTTAATAAACATCCCAAAATAAAACCCTAATTTAATCCTCTAAGGATCCCTACACATGTTCTTACTAACCCCCAATTGTGAATAACTCATCCCTTACCTCTAAGCGGACTCACGTGTCTTCCAACAGCGATAACGACTTCCGACAGTGATAACGGCATCTCTAGCGGTTCCCTAAAATTCCTCCAGTTTTTCCTCCGACTGCTCCGATAGAGTTCCCAAACGTTAGAGAGACAGAGCAGGGATTGAAACCTCCATTTTTAATGTCTTCGTGAGATTCCTTTTTCTTTCTCCATAAATCCTATACGGCAAATCCCAACGGTGAAAGTGTGAGGAATTGTACTTCGAACCACATATCAAAATTTCATGAACATCCAACAGTTAACGAAACCGGGATTGTAGTTTTACTGAGACCATTTTGGGTTTATGTGGGAAAAGAGAACGCTATGGTGCGAAGGGTATTTCTCTTAGCTCTGACATGTTTTGGAATTCCCAACGTTGAGAATGCTAGGAATTGGGTTGCAAATGTGGTGCTCAAATTTAACGACGATCCAATGGAGAATGAGTTCGAGATTGTAGTTTTTCTGAGACAGGTTTGGTGGGCTGCGGGGAAAAGAAAGGGATTTGGGAAAAGAAGAGAGAAAAACGAAAATGACGGGAAGAGGAGGCATCGTCAATCTGAAAACTGACCTAACACGTCTCTACTTATACCTAGGGTACTTACAACTTATTATTTACTTTATTTATTTATTTTTATTATTTTATAAAAAAACTCTATTTTATTATCTACCAAATGAATAAATAAAATACCTTTTTTTTTTCTCTCAAATTATTATTTTATTGTAACTATTTTTCTTTATTTATTTAATTATAAAAAATCATTATTCTCTAAAATTTTATTTACGAAAAAATGGAATGTTACAATTCCACCCCCTTAAAAGAATTTTCGTCCCCGAAACTTTGCCGAAAGATTGAGAAAAAGATATTACACATATTGTTCTCAATATCAAGTTGTTTGCCGAGTTGAAACTCCTTTCCATGACTTCGATCATAAGAGTCTTCTACACTTGACGATTAATCTGGTGATCCTCGTTCCCTCAATGATAGTGTTTCATGAGATAAGTTTTATCGCAAGAGTGATATCTCAACGATAATAGAATGTGAATGGCATACTATTTGGAGTAGAATAATATCATAGGAGACACTAATGACAATTTGAAAGGAACAAACAAACACAAGGAGACGCGACTGATCACATGGTCGACTCTTTTTCAAACATTGGACGCTTCAAGAAAATAAATATGAGTTTCGAGACTCTCACTCTCTACCAACTCTAGTTCACAAATGACTATCGAGAATACATGATTTAACTACCCTCAGATCTAACCCTATTCCCTTAGCATGATCTTCCTTACTTAGGTATATTTGACTCATAACTCTCACTTAGGTTCAAGAATTGTAACGATTCCACTTTAAGGTTGCCTACCTAATACTAGCTGGATGCTAATTAGATAAGCA
Source organism: Glycine soja (assembly GCF_004193775.1). NCBI lineage: Eukaryota > Viridiplantae > Streptophyta > Magnoliopsida > Fabales > Fabaceae > Glycine > Glycine soja. The sequence continues at coordinate 28,923,636 of NC_041015.1, read as the reverse complement.
ATACAGATTACTCCTTACTTCTGTAAGTTTGTTCACCTTAAGGTAATCTTCACACATTTATACTCATGTCACCCTATAACTTTGCACTTGAAGTTGAGGTTTCAACTGTTGTTTACGATGTCTAACTCTATAACTAGGACACTGGTCTTATCAATGGTTTCCTAATCAAGCTCTAACTACTAAGCTAGTTCTAACGATTGAACTAAACTCACAATAAGATTCTTGAGAATTTTATCCATCTCTTTTATCTTGGATTCAACTACAAAGGTCCTCACAATGTATCAAACTAACGGTAATGTCTCCCAAAACATTATGGTGAACACCATGGTTATCTACTCTAAATCATGCGTAGGATAAATCTTTTCATAAGTCTTAAGTTGTTAAGAAAACATTGATCACTATTTGTCCTCCTACAAGCACTCTTCTAAACTTAAAAATTATTTCAAATATTTTACTACTCCAATAAGGACCTACGAGGCTAAGATAGCACTCAACGATTTATAGTGACTGACTTTTCTATGAACTTATGGCTTACTCCTTACAAGGATCTCACCCGGAAACTTAAACTTACTTGAGTCATCTCCAACAAGAATTAAGGTTAATTCAAGGAATCCTAAAATAACTTTTTGGTTCGACTACTAGTTAAGGGAATTTCATCTTAATCTTAGGTTTCCTCTCATCTCAAAACAACTTCTGTCCAAGAAGGATTTAAAGTTATCTCTCACCTAAACGTGTCATACTCTAAGGGTCATCCTCATCTAACTAAAATGCATAACAAAAATTTTAGCACAAAACATGATTCCCAAGGGTCTATAACAACTTTATGATACACTTCATAATCCAACTTAACTGGAAACACACTAAACTCTAATCATTGAAACCACTATAGGATCTAACTTAGGGTGGGAGACCTTGTCCATTTATCCCATGAACATACAGGGACATTGATTTTTGTCTAGGCATGACTAGGTACACGTAGAGGCCACAACAAGTACTAAGGCAGTCATCAGAGCATACTCAAACTTTTCCCATATTAAGGTAAAGAGAACTAATATTTATCTCGCTAATCATACAACTATCATCCATAATCCTTTAGGTCACCTATCTTACACAAGAACACTCACTCTCAAACCCTTTCATGCTTGGTAATTAACATCCTACTAACTACCTTACACTCTTCTTAAGGTTTCATACTAAACCTCTTAACTATTTTTTCACAACTTTTCCAACTACTCTATACCAAACATTTTCCAAGAACTATGGTTACAAGTTTCTATAGGTACTACACCTAGAAGATTCTCGATCTCGCACTTAGGTGGTAACTAAGCATATCCTTAAGGTATACAGGTACATGCCTTACTAAGTTGACTTCTATCAATAGGTAACAAGGATCATGTCTATGCAAGTATTTCCTCTTGAAACGCCTTAACGTGATTAACAAGGGAGAAGTATCTCTCTATACGTAACATAAGTAACAACATGACAATATATCAAACAGTTTATCAGAAGTCTCTCTCTACTTATACCTAGGGTACTTACAACTTATTATTTACTTTATTTATTTATTTTTATTATTTTATAAAAAAACTCTATTTTACTCTCTATCAAATGAATAAATAAAATACCTTTTTTTTTCTCTCAAACTATTATTTTATTATAACTATTTTTCTTTATTTATTTAATTATAAAACACCATTATTCTCAAATTTTATTTACAAAAAAATGGTATGTTACAGTGCCTACCAACTATTCGTTGAAATTTCCCTTATTTTATATAAGTGAATTAAAGTAGGAATCATATTGAATCATATCTCTGAGTCGACCTAGGTTAATCTTGTGCTGCAAAATTTCCTAGTTTTATTTGTTTTGAAGCGATTTGACAATTGTTCTCACATCTAATCAAAATAATAAAAGGATCTTGATTTGTCTTAAGACACAAATATCTTTTGACTTAACAGTAATCTCTTAACTAGTAAAATCATTTCTCTATGTTCATTGTAAAGTTTATGAATGAAGTTTGAACGCACATGATTGAAGGTGTTCACTCTAAAGTGTCACTATAATTTCAAATATATAATTTTATTTTATAGTTTCATAGTTAAATTTGTGCATAAAAATTTAATTATCCACTCTTTTACTTTTAGCTTTTTTGTTACACTTATTGAATAATTTTTTTCAATTTTTTACATAGGAGAATTTTTATCTGAAAGATATTTTGATGACCAACTGAAAGGAACCAAGTCCCACATCGGTTTCTTTCACACGTTGAACGAAAGTCTCACATCAAGCAACAATTGTGTGTTAGCCAGATCCACTCCTTATCAAATGGATTTAAGCTTTGGGCTCTTAGCTAAGTAGAATAAAGTCCCACCCAATTCGGGCTACTTTTGTGAGTCAGCAGGTTCCACTCCTTTATTAAATAAACATAAGCATTCTTAAAGTTTTGTACAATCAATTATAATTGGTGAACCTCCGATTTTTACCGGTCTTGTCAGTCTTAGGCTAATTATTCTGATTTGAAGCCAGTTATACAGTTGAACAGTTCTATGATAGAAGCGAAGCGGATATCAAACCTGTTCCCAATTCAACAATCAATCGGTCTGGTATTAAAAATTATGCTAGATTCACATTATTTTATATCTGGCTTAAGATCATGATTTTATCTTTTGATCATACCTGCTATGTGCTTTCTTGAATTTAGATTAAAGAATTCTATTTTGTAATTGCCTATTGAAAAGATTCATTCACACTGTTTATTTATTTATTTTGGATTCTTTATTTGATGATTGTCTATTGGTTGTAATGATAAGATTTCCATTTCTTAAACTTGAATATGTCTTTGAATTAAGTTCCTGCTATGAAAAAGAAAGTTGAGTGGTATGATAAAAATCTTGAAGTTTTTCTTAAAGTGTGCATTGATGAGGTTGATGTTTGAAATAAACCTCATACCTTCTTCAATAAGATTGATTGGGCAAATAGCTCAAAAAAGTTCAAGAAGGCAAAAAAGTTAATATATAAAAAAAAATTAAAAAATAAGTGGGATAATTTAAAAAAGGAATTATGGACTAAAGTGTAAACTTATTGGAAGTGACATTGGTCATGGTTTGGGATGCAGAGAAGAAGACCATTGATGAGTGGTAGGAGTCTAAAATCCAGGTATGTATATGTGTAGTATTTTTTTAAGTAAAAATCATTACTACATATGATGTTAATTAATTCTTACCTTTTGTTTTTTTACAGGAGAGTCCTAAAGTAACAGTTCAGAGAGCAAGACTTAAAATTCTTACCAGAGATGGAATTTGTCTATGAGTGTATTGTTGCTACTTGTTTTGCAACATATTTAAGACATGAGTCAAGTTCTAGTGAATTAGCTAAAGATACAACTATCATCAATGCATGTATAAAAGGGCAAACATGATTATGTTTGTTGCTTTAGAGGAGCCTAAAGTGCAACTTGGATGGATAAAATCTCACACTTGGGCACAAGTTCCCTAGTTTCCCTCTATTTGATGGCATGAATACTTACAAGGTTTAACTTGAGCAAATTAATTGTGTTATGGATCTTGGTTTCTAATTTTGGTTGTGTTATGGATCTTGGTTGTGATATGAATCTTGTTTTTTCTTTTCTTCTAGTCTCCCATTTCAATGTGTTGTTTTATGAATCTTGGTTTTATTTTTTAAATTTTATAGGATGTCTTCATCTACTGATGATAGAACATCAAATGACTCTTTGATGAGAATCCTAAAACTGCCCAAATACAGGGACGTATGACCAGGAGTATGACCAAACAGTCAATGGATACCTTCTAACAAATGGTTGCAGACACACTTAACAAGGCCCAAATGGAGAAGGATGAAGGCCCAAAGGCAGAGGCACTACCAAGACTATTAATTGTTGTTGAAGGCCCAAACTAATTTGAAGGCCTATGCCAAATATGTTCTTTTTTATATTTTTTTCATTTTAATTTTGGCCCAAACTATTTAGAAGGCCCATGTCTATTTCTATCTTTTTGTTCAGATACACTATATGTATTGTTTTCATTTTCCATAGAAGGACTTTTGGCATTTTGCGAATATTTTGTGAGAGCTTCTCCCTAGGTTCCTTGTTGAACCAATCTTAGACTTATCAAGGTAATCCTTGTGGCGTCTACCCTGACTTATCTTCCCTCCCTGGAAGTGGCGTCATCCAAACTCTGTGACTTGTAACAAGTGATCCGCTCCTAGTAAGGATCACATCATCTGGTATCAGAGCTTTGGCTCTTGTTACAGGTTCTATCCTATCCAATTTTTTTTTCCTTTGTCATTTGTGTCTCAGTTTCGTGTTTGCGTCTTGTTTCATTCTTGTTTGGGTTCTTGTTTTCTCTTGTTGCATTCTTGTTTGCATTCTTGTTTGCGTTCTTGTTTGTGTTCTTGCTTTCATTCTTTTTCTTTTTCTTGTTCTTGTTTCTTTCATATTCTTTGTAAAAAAAAAAAAATCTGTTTGAATTCTGTTTGGGGACAATTTGGCTTACTGGAAGAATTTTGGGGGTTTAGAGTTTAGTAGACCATTGAATTTCTCATGTTTGTTTGTTTGACTATTGAATGAATTGCCCAATTACCTATTGAATTTGGACCAGTGGAATTGATTGAGTGAAAAACGGTCTATTATCCTAGACGAATTTTGAAAAACAAAGCAAAAAAAAAAAAAAAGCTGCAAAAAGTTTGGAAAAAAATGTGGGTGTTTGAATCTTTGAACACGAATTTGAGGCACTTAGAGGCATTTTATTTTGGCAAAAATCTGTTATCCAAGTTTGTTATCCAATCTGCTATTCCATAATTAAGTTGTCTTTCCTGTCTATTACTTTTGTGCGTCCCATTTTATTCATCCAGGAACTTAAGAGGAAATGAGTGGTAAAAGGCAAGAGTGAAAAAAAACAAAAAAAAAGTCATACAAAAGCCTATATTGAGAGCATCAAACACGAGTGAACTACCATCAAAGAGAGAAACACATGAATAGAGTGTGGTGATGTCCTATAATCTTTGTTTAAATTACTGCATAATTGTTTGTTCCTTAATCATGGCAGGAGCTGGTGACGATGGTGGTGACTATCATCAACTGGATAGATCTCAACGCTTATTATTAGACGCGATGACTACACAAATGCAATGTTTGCTGAATCGTAACAATGAAGAGCTTTACAGACGAATAGAAGGATTAAAGCACCAAATGAAATGGCAGAACATAATTGAGGGAGTAAAACTCAATGTACCTCCTTTCAAAGGTAGGAGTGATCTAGATGCCTACCTTGATTGGGAGATGAAAATTCAACATGTATTCTCCTGCAATGATTATACTAAAGAGCAGAAGGTAAAATTAGTAGCAGCTGAATTCTCAAACTACTCCCTTGTTTGGTGGAATAAAAATTAGAGAGAGATGATGAGAAAGGAGGGCGGGAGATAGATACATGGACTTAAATGAGAAGGGTTATGCGAAAGAGGTATGTTCCAACTAGCTACAATAGAACCATGCGACAAAAACTCCAGAGGCTGTCCCAGGGACGTTTGACTGTGGAGGAGTACTACAAGGAGATGGAGATGACACTAGTGAGGATCAACATTGAAGAGGGCACTGAGGACACAATGGCTTGTTTTCTGAGTGACCTAAATCCTGACATTAGAGATGTTGTTGAATTATAGGAGTACGTGGAATTAGATGACTTGTTGCATAAGATAGTTTGGGTTGAACAATAGTTGAAGAGGAAAATTGCAGCAAGAAGGAACTCATCCAACATTTTCAACCAGAATTGGACCGACAGATCCAAGAAGGAGGGAGGCAACTCGTCCAGTCCCCATGGAAAGTCAGCAGTTCGAGTGTTGAAACCAAGCATAATTCTGCCTCATCATCCAACACTAGTACTAGAAACATAAAATGCTTCAAATGCTTAGGTAGAGGACATATTGCTTCTTAGTGTCCAACCAGGAGGACCATGATCATGAAGGCAGATGGAGAAATCACCAATGAATCTGAAATCAATGAAGAAGAAGAAGTGGAAGAAGATCTTGAGGAGGAAGCTATGCAGGATGATATGTTAATGGTGAGAAGGCTCTTGGGAAGTCAGATGCAGTCATTGGATGACACCCAAAGAGAAAATATTTTCCACACCAGATGTACAATTAATGGTACGCTTTGCTATTTAATTGTTGATGGAGGAAGCTGTACCAGTGTTGCAAGTTCCATGTTAGTGTCTAAACTGAATTTGGATACTCAGTCCCATCCTAGGCCATACAGACTTCAATGGCTTAATGAAGATGAAGAGGTAAAGGTGACTCAGTAGGTTGAGGTCTGTCTCACCATTGAAAGATACAATGATAGAGTGTTGTGTGATGTGGTTCCAATGAAGGCGACTCATATACTGTTGGGAAGACCATGACAGTATGACACCAAAGTAGTGCATGATGGCTTCACCAACAACATTTCTTTCCAGCACCATGATCAGAAGATTACTCTTAAACCTTTATCCCCTAGAGAAGTGTGTGATGATCAAATTATAACGAAAGAAAAGAGTGAACAAGAGAAAGAAAAGAGTGAGGTACCAAAGAGGAATAGGAAAAAAAAGAGTGATTCACCTGAGAGAAAGAGTGATACACATGAGAGAAAATCTAATTGTTTAGCAAAGGCGAGTGAAGTGAGGAAAATGTTACTTGCTCGTGAGCCAACTATTTCTACTGTGCTGCAAAGACAGTAAAAATTCTACTAATAATTCTAATGAGTTAACTATTTTTGTTTCTCCTAGTGTTGAACCTTTGTTGCAGGAATTTAAAGATGTCTTTCCCAAGGAGATTCCTCATGGACTGCCACCTTCAAGAGGCGTAGAACATCAAATTGACCTCCTTCTTGGAGCTTCATTGTCTAACAATACAGCTTACAAAAGCAATCCCCAAGAGACTCAGCATAAGGATGCACAGGCTAAAGTTGAGTATGTGAAAAGATTGAATGAGTAAGTTAAGGCTCAAATTGCAAAGAAGAATGAAACCTATGCCAAACAAGCCAACAAGAACAGGAAGAAAGTGGTACTTGAACCAGGTGATTGGGTTTGGGTACATATAAGGAAGGAGAGGTTCCCTAAACAAAGGAAGTCCAAACTTCAACCTAGAGGAGATGGACCTTTCCAAGTACTAGAGAGGATCAATGACAATGCTTACAAGATCAATATTCCAGGTGAGTATGAAGTAAGTTCTTCATTTAATGTTGCTGACTTGACTCCATTTGTTGCAGTGATGATTCTTGATGTAAGCTCCATTGGAGCTTGTAGGCCTAGGATCTTCTTCATCAATGGATTCCTTTGCTTCTTGGAAGATAAATGGCAGCGGAATGGAGAAGGAAGAGAGAGAGGAGATGCCACTTCAAGGAGAAGATGAGTCTAGAAAAAGCTCACCACCATAGGAGGCCATGGATAAGAGCTTGGAGGAAGAAGGAGATGAATGAAGGGAGAGGAAGAGAAGAGCACAAAATTTTGTGCTTTAAAAGAGCTATGAAATCTGAAGTTTAATATTCAAATGATCAAAGTTAAAAAAATGCATACGCATGACCTCTATTTATAGCCTAAGTGTCACACAAAATTGGAGGGAAATTTGAATTTCAATTATGATTAGTGAATTTTAGTTATGGTTCAGCCCACTAATCCAAGATCAATTCCAAGATTCTCCACTAAGTGTGCTTAGGTGTCATGAGGCATGTAAAGCATGAAGGACATGCACAAAGCGTGACTATATGATGTGGTAATGGGGTATAGTAAGCAAATGCTCACCTCCCCCTCTAAAATTTAATTGGATTGAGCTTCTACCAATTCAATTAAATTTTATTTCCCAACACACACATCAAATATTCACTTAGTGCATGTGAAATTACAAAACTAGCCCTAATACAAAAAACTAGTCTAGGTGTCCCAAAATACAAGGGCTGAAAAATCCTATATTTCTAGGGTACCTTACCTACATTATGAAGCCCTAAATACAAGGATCAAATATAATGACATCCTAGTCTAATATGTACAAATATAATTGGACCCAACCTTGGCCCATGGGCTCAGAAATCTACCATGAGGTTCATGAGAACCCTAGGGCCTTCTTCAGCAGCTCTAGCCCAATCCTCTTGGAGTCTCTTGCTCATGGCTCTAGTGACTGGTCCCTTCCTAGGGAGGATTTCATCATCCCCTTCCCCTTGAAGAGGATTTGACCTCAAATCTATTAGTTCATCCTCCTCAATATCAGCTCCACCTGCAAAAGGAATTAAATTAGAAATGTTAAAAGTGGTGCTGACTCCATACTCTTCTGGGAGGTCCAACCTATAGGCATTGTTATTGATCCTCTCCAAAACCTGAAAAGGTCCATCCCCTCTAGGGCTAAGCTTGGATTTCCTTTTACTAGGGAATCTATCCTTCCTAAGATGGAGCCAAACCCAGTCACCATCATTAAGAACTAGCTCTTTTCTTCCTCTATTGCCTTTAGTTGAATACACCTTTGTTTGGTTCTCTATTTGGTTCTTAACCCTCTCATGCAACTTCTTTACAAACTCTGACCTGGATTCCCCTTCTTTATGTATAAAAGAAGTGTCCAGTGGGAGGGGAATGAGGTCTAACGGTGTTAGGGGATTGAACCCATAGACAACCTCAAAAGGGGATTGCTTGGTGGTTCTATGAGCCCCCCCTGTTGTAGGAAAATTCTACATGAGGAAGATACCCTTCCCAAGACTTATGGTTGCCTTTCAGAAGAGCCCTTAAAAGGGTGGATAAAGACCTATTCACTACCTTTGTTTGCCCATCAGTTTGTGGATGACAAGTGGTAGAGAAAAGAAGTTTAGTTCCTAGCTTAGCCCATAAGGTTTTCCAGAAGTGGCTAAGGAACTTAGCATATGAGGCCAATAAAACTTTTCTTTGAGTAAGACAAGGGTCTTGTATATCCCAAAGTGGCCCATGAGCCCACCTTCGTGGCTCTCTTTCACAAGTAATTTCCTAATGGATCCTTGGGGTATGCAAAGCTTTCCCTCTTTGAACAAATACCCCTCAGCCAAATAGAATCCATCTTGGGCCTTTTTCCCATAACTCTCGTAAATGGGAGAGAAATGTTCATCTAAAGCATACAAGTCCCTAATATTATCAAATCCTAAAATTTGGGCTCCTAGGGAGCAAAACAATGTGTGTCTCCTAGAGAGGGCATCAACTACCACATTTGTTGTTCCTTTTTGTATTTGATAACATATGGAAATTGCTCTAGGTACTCTACCCATTTTGCATGCCTCTTTTTTAACTTGCTTTGCCCTCTAATGTACTTAAGTGATTGATGATCACTATGAATGACAAATTCCTTGGAAACAAGGTAATGTTCCCAAGTTTGGAGGTCTCTTATTAAGGCATAAAGCTCTTTATCATAGGTGGGGTAGTTGAGGGTGGCACTATGAAGTTTTTCACTAAAATAAGCAATAGGGTGCCCACCTTGTAACAATACAGCTCCAACTCCCACTCCAGAGGCATCACATTCTAGCTCAAAAGTTTTAGAAAAGTCAAGAAGAGCTAGAACAGGTGTCTTAGTAAGCTTTTCTTTGAGCAAAGCAAAGGCTTGCTCTTTTTTTTTTTCACCCCAGGTAAATGCCACATTCTTCTTCACTAGCTCATTGAGAAGTGATGCAATTGTAGAGAAATTAGGAACGAACCTTCTATAGAAGCTTGCTATCCCATGAAAGCTCCTAATATGGGCCATTCTTGGATGGCCTTGATTTTCTCAAGGTCCACTTGGACCCCATTTCTACCAACTACAAACCCTAAGAAAACTATATTATCTACACAAAAAGTACACTTCTCTATATTTGCATAGAGGGTGTTTTTCCTAAGGACTAAAAGAACTTGCCTGAGATGTCCTAAGTGATCATCTAGGCTTCTACTGTACACTAAAATATCATCAAAATAAACAACTACAAATCTATCTATGAAATCCCTTAAGACATGATGCATAAGTCTCATAAAGGTGCTTGGTGCATTAGTGAGCCCAAAAGGCATCACTAGCCATTCATACAAACCAAACTTGGTCTTGAAAGGGGTTTTCCACTCATCACCCTTTTTCATCCTAATTTGGTGATAACCACTTTTAAGATCAATTTTTGAAAATATATTGGCACCATGCAACTCATCAAGCAAATCATCAAGTCTAGGAATGGGTTGCCTATACTTTACAGTGATGTTGTTGATGGCCCTGCAATCTGTACACATTCTCCATGTACCATCCTTTTTGGGCACCAACAACACTGGCACAACACATGGGCTTAGGCTCTCTTGGACCCAGCCCTTCTCCAACAATTCTTTAACCTAAGACTCTATCTCCTTAGTCTCTTGAGGGTTAGTCCTATAGGCTGGCCTATTAGGAAGGCTTGCTCCTGGGACTAAATCTATTTGGTGTTCTATTCCCCTTAAAGGAGGTAGCCTAGGGGGTATCTCTTTGGGAAATATATCACCAAATTCATGTAAGAGTTCTTGGAACTTTGGGGGCAAGGTCTCAAATGTAGGAATTGTGGCAGTGCTAAGGGATGTTTCCCTTGATAGGAGAAGGTAGAAAGATTGTTTAAGGAGTGCTATTTTAACATCACCTTTTTTTGCAAAATGATTTTCCTTCTTAACAATCTTCTTGGAGGAATCCTTTTCCTCTTTTTCCTTCCCCTTGGCCTTTGAAGACCAGACCTTACTATCCTTCTTTTTCTTTTGTTTTTCTAGTTTTTCTTCCTCGTCCCTCTTATCTTTCACAGTTAGTTGATCTTTGGCCACCTGTGAAGGTGTTTGAGGATGCAACACAAATTTAGTGCCAAGATGGGTGAGGGTAATCTCATTAGTTAGGCCATTGTAAATGATCTTCCTGTCAAATTTCCACGGCCTTCCTAAAAGAATATGTCCTACCTCCATGGGAACTATATCACAATTAACTTCATCCTTATATGTCCCAATGGAGAAAGGTACCTTCACTTGTTGGTTAACTATCATTTCCCCTTGCTGATTGAGCCATTGAAGTTTATAAGGTTTTGGGTGGGGAATGATAGTGAGGTTCAACTTGGAAACTAATCTTGTGCTACAACAATTGCAACAAGATCCACTATCCACATTGAGAGAACAAGTTTTATCTAAAATTTTGCATCTGGTATGAAAGATATTCTCTCTTTGGGATTGAGATAGATCACAAGATTGACCTCCAAGGAGCCTTCTAACCATTAAGAGGTCACCTTCTTCATAGGGGTAGACTTCCTTACTAGACTCTTCACCCCTTACTTCATCTTCACTTCCACTAGAGGAAGGGCAAGAAGTAGTCTCCTCTTTACTACTATAATGTCTTGACCCCTCATGATCATGGTTTTCTTTGTGGGGCATTGAGAGGCAATGTGACCTCTCCCAAGACATTTGAAACATTTAATGTTGCTAGTCCTTTCTTGGGAACTAGTCTTAGGGGTGTATTTCTCTATAGTCTTACCCTTATCTTCCTTGGGTTTTGAAGGTGCAGCCCCTAAAATTCCATGGGCTTGGTCCTTCCTTGGATAAGAGTGAGAGCCATAAGATTTTGAAGAAGGCTTTCTTTTAAGTTGTCGCTCCACTCTTATACAAAGTTGGACTAGCTCATCTAGGTCCCTATATGGAAGGAGTTCAACCTTGTCCCTCACTTCCATATTAAGCCCACTAAGGAACCTAGCTATGCTTGTTCTTTCCTCCTCCCTGAGTCCAACTCTTAAAAGGAGTAGTTCCATTTGTTGTCTATATTCTTAAACACTCATACTCCCTTGTCTAAGCCTTTGGAGCTTGTCCATAAGCTCCCTTTCATAGTAGGAGGGAATGTGGCTCTTCCTAAGGGCACTCTTAAGATCATTCCAATACTCTATTGGAGGATCCCCATGAATCCTTCGTTCCCTAACAAGGGAAGTCCACCAATAGAAGGCATACCCTTGACAGCTAAGGGTAGCCAATGGAACTTTTCTCTCTTCGCTAATATGATGGCAAGCAAAGAGTTGTTCAACCTTCATTTCTCAATCTAAGTAGGCCTCAACATTATCTTTTCCATGAAAATATGGGAGGCTAATGTTAACCTCTTGAGGCCTTCTATCCTTTTCACTTCTTTGGGAGTGATGTTTAGTATGTGAACTATGGCGCCCTCTATAATAGTCGCTAAGTTCTTCACTTAAACTTTTGCAAGAGTCATGACTACTATAGGATGCATATTTTTCTCTTTTCATTTCTTTCATTATTATTCTTCTTTCTTCCTCTCTTATTTTCTCTCTTTCATCTTGACTTATTTCTTCCACTCTTTTTTTACCTTTTTCTTTTCTCTCTTGTTTTTCTTTCCACAACTTAAGGGATCTCAACTCATCTAATATCTTATACAAGGGGTCCTTAGGAGTAGAACCCTCACCATTAACACTAGATGAAGAATGAAGACTCATGTTGGTTCCTAAGTTATGGTTCTTTCTTGTTGGGGGTTTGAAAACAAAAGGTAAAAGAAACTATGGTTGAAACTAGCCAAAATAAACACTAAAAGAGGTGTGAAAGATAAGGTAAAAACTAATTGGTAAAAGGCAAGCTACCTAGGCGGTTTGACAATGGAGAGTAAAGGAAATAAGCTATGAAAGTAAGCAAGAAATTAAAGTGCAAGAAATACAAACTAGGCGGATCCTAAGAGTGTTTGGATGACCTCATTTAAGGTTCCCAGCAAAATACTCATTATCCTAAGGGAAAATTGCCTAAAATTATTACGCACAAATGGAAGTAGGGTGACCTATTGGAGGCTCCCAACTTACTTCCAATGAAAGGCCTTTTTGTTACCAAATTTGAAAGCAAAGCAAATTGCCAATTACAAAATTACAAAAAAAAAAGTCCTTAATTGTGGTGGCTATTCTTTTTTTGGTGTTTCACTCAATTTGGAGTGCTTCTTAGTCCAATAGATCTTAAGGTGGTTAGACCCTTGCTTCTTGACTCAAATTCTTCAAGGTATGGCACCAATCCTCCTTTCCAATTCCCTATATGGCAACTCACAAGCAAGGAAACAAAAAGACAAGCAATAACCAAAGATAAAAAAAATGAAATGAAAGCTAAACCAATAGAGTTTTAACAAGACAATTTTTCAAGGATTATTCAACAATTAAAGCAATGAAAAGAACACAAAAGCAAGCTAGGACTCAAAGAGAAACCTAGAATGACTCTAGAGTAGAGTAGAAAAACTAAAAAAAAAAAGACTCAAGAAAACTCTAGTTTTGGCACTTGTTTTCACAATAATTTCAATTGAATTTTTAGAACTAGGATTGGTATAAAATAGGCACCAATTATAGAACAAATTTTGAGCCAAAACAACAAGCACACTTCCCTTTCACTTTTTTTTCCTAGACACTGATTTTTCTGCCAACTTGTGTGATTTTTCTTATTTTTTTTCCTTTAATCCAAATCGCTTGGTTCTTTTTTTATAATTTTGGTCCAGATGTCTAGCAAATTCAGTAAAAATTTCAGCTCAAAACACGTAGTGACCAATTCCCAGTAATTTATACAAGTTCGTATGTTCAAGCTGCCAGCACCAGCGATTTCAACCTAGAAATCAAGAGTAGTGTTTAAGTTGCTTAAGGTTGGATAGTTACAATTTGTGTTTGCTTATGCTCAATTATCTTGAATAACACAATTCAAGAGAGCTTAAGACTTATTTGATTCACAAATCCAGCCACAACTCAGTACCACAACTCAACTTCATCATAGGCATCATGTAGGAAACTTAGAAAACAAAAAAAAAAAAGAGTTCAACAACAAGACTACTTCTAGGAATTGATTTAGAACATGTTATGAACTAAATAACAAGCATGAATTAGACTCAAAATTAAAAAGATAGGCTAAGAATGACAAGAATACATGAACAAATGTATCTAGAATTCAATCAACAAAATAAAAATTCAACACAAACTTAGAACATAATGTGACAATTACTATGACTAAACATGACTCTAAGACAACATGGATTAAGTGATTTACACTTAGATTTTTGTGTTTTTTTTTCTAATCAATATTTTGGAAGAAAATTTAGATCTAAGGTTCAGCACCAGAATATTATGAATGAAAAATGATAGAACCTAAAATCAACACAAAAACATGATTCAAGAGTAGATCTACAAAATTTGAACCATAGAAATGCAAGAACAAGTGTAGATCTAAGATTTAATCGGTTTATTTTTTTTAATCTACTCTAAACAACACCAAACAACAGGAAAATGGAGGATATACATGGAGAATAAGATGAAGAACAAGGAATTAAAGAGAATTCAAAGAACAAAAAGATAGAGGAAGCAAAAGAACATCACCTAGATGAAGATACTCTTGATACCAAATGATGTAAGCTCCATTAGAGCTTGTAGGCCTAGGATCTTCTTCATCAATGGATTCCTTTGCTTCTTGAAAGATGAATGGAAGCGGAATGGAGAAGGAAGAGAGAGAGGAGATGCCACTTCAAGGAGAAGATGAGTCTAGAAGAAGCTCACCACCATAGGAGGTCATGGATAAGAGCTTGGAGGAAGAAGAAGATGAATGAAGGGAGAGGAAGAGAAGAGCACAAAATTTTGTGCTCTAAAAGAACTCTGAAATCTGAAGTTTAATATTCAAATGATCAAAGTTAAAAAAATGCGCACACATAACCTCTATTTATAGCCTAAGTGTTACACAAAATTGGAGGGAAATTTGAATTTCAATTCAAATTTCACATGAATTTGAAATTGAATTTGTGGAGCCAAAATTTCACTAATTATGATTAGTGAATTTTAGTTATGGTTCAGCCCACTAATCCATGATCAATTCCAAGATTCTCCACTAAGTGTGTTTAAGTGTCATGAGGCATGTAAAGCATGAAGGACATGCACAAAGTGTGACTATTTAATGTGGCAATGGGGTGTAGTAAGCAAATGCTCACCTCACCCTCTAAAATTTAATTGGATTGGGCTTCTACCAATTCAATTAAATTTTATTTCCCAATACACACATCAAATATTCACTTAGTTCATGTGAAATTACAAAACTACCCATAATACAAAAAAACTAGTCTAGGTGCCCTAAAATACAAGGGCTGAAAAATCCTATATTTCTAGGGTACCCTACCTACATTATGGAGCCCTAAATACAAGGATCAAATATAATGACATCCTAGTCTAACATGTACAAAGATAATTAGACCCAACCTTGGCCCATGGGCTCAGAAATCTACCCTGAGGTTCATGAGAACCCTAGGGCCTTCTTCAATAGCTCTAGCTCAATCCTCTTGGAGCCTCTCGCTCATGGCTCTAGTGACTGGTCCCTTCCTAGGGAGGATTGCATCAATTCTGAACATTTGAGGGAAAATGCTTTCCAAGAAGGAGGGAATGATGAGAATCCTAAAACTGTCCAAATATAGGGACCTATGACTAGGAGTAGGACCAAGCAGTCAATGGATACCCTCCAACAAATGGTAGTAGACACACTTAACAAGGCCCAAGTGGAGAAGGATGAAGGCCCAAAGGCAGAGGCACTACCAAGACAATTAATTGTTGTTGAAGACCTAAACTAATTTGAAGGCCCATGCCAAATATGTTCTTTTTTTATAATTTTTTCATTTTAATTTTGGCCCAAAATGTTTAGAAGGCCCATGTCTATTTCTATCTTTTTGTTAAGATATACTATATGTATTTTTTTCGTTTTCCAAAGAAGGACTTTTGGCATTTTGCAAATATTTTGTGAGAGCTTCTCTCTGGGTTCCTTGTTGAACCAATCTCAGACTTATCAAGGTAATCCTTGTAGCGTCTACCCTGACTTATCTTCCTTCCTTGAAAGTGGCGTCATCCAAACTCTGTGACCTGTAACAAGCGATCCACTCCTAGTAAGGATCACATCACTCTTCATTATCATCAAATGACTTTTCATCAAAGCTAGATAACAATGATCGAGTTACTATGGAAAAAGTGTTATGCTTGTTATAGCTAGCGTTGTCAATTACTTCATGAATTATGTTGTGAAAAGTCCATGTAGAGATATAAGCATGACATGCCATCTTTGGGTATTTGAAATTCTAAACGGTCATCGAATGCGCTTTTATCAAATGTTTAGAATGAAGAAATCTTTGTTTTCTTGAATTATGTGATATTTTTCAAATCAAATACAACTTAAACCCAACTCAAAATGTGGGAATTCATGAGTAAGTTGACTTGTTTTTAATTATACATGTTGAGTCAACTAGATTTGATTCATAATTATGAGAAAAGATTTTAGCATTCAGGTGAAATAATATCTAAACATTTTCGTAATGTTTTAAATTTTGTATGCTTGTAAAGGACATAAGTAAGTCTATTGATTCATCATTTATAGATGTTCCTAATGAGATTAAGAAGGATACCAGATATTACCCTTATTTTAAGGATTGTAATGGTGCAATAGATGGTACTTATATACGAGTTTGTGTTCCTCCTTATCTCCAAATCGCTTATATTGATTGGAAAGGTTATACTACCACTAATGTCATGGTTGTTTGTGACTATAGCATGTGTTTCACCTATTTTGGCAGGTTGGCAGGGTACCATACATGATACTAAGATATTTAATGGAAGCCTCTTTATGGTGTTGGGTGTCATCCTCCTCTAGCTTTTCCTAGAGCCAATCTTTCTTGCAGATTTGCTCACACATCTCCTTTCATTCTTGGCAGCAAGCTTATTTTGCTTGAGGTGGACCGGCGTGAAAGCCGACAATGCATGGTCGATTGTGGTAGAACAAGAATGACATTGACAAGGTTGGTGGGGAGGGTGGCGACACAAAAAGGCTGGTGAGGAAATTTGTGGGACGGATTTCTAGAATTAGGGTTAAAATATATAAGGGTTTTTTTTACACTCTACTAAAAATTAACATCATCACTTAACAGTGTTTGCTCAAGGGATCAAAGTGATATTGTCTAATGGAAGAATATTGAGTGTAATAAGTGATAAATATAAGGGGTAGAATCTAATTTACCATAAGAAAAAAAAGGAATAATGATAAACTATTAAGTTACGTCTATACCATTTGCTTGTTTGATTGGTAGTGTTTGCTCAAGGGATCAAAGTGATATCATCTAATGGAAGAATATTGAGTGTAATAAGTGATAAATATAAGGGGTAGAATCTAATTTACCATAAGAAAAAAAAAGGAATAATGATAAGCTATTAAGTTACATCTATACCATTTGCTTGTTTGATTGGTAATAAGTCTCCCCTTAATATTTTGTTGTGATTTTGCCATATCAATAATATATTTTCACAAAATGTTTTTTTTCTTAGAAAAAAAGTTATGCATGGATAATTTTATATTGTTATCTAATTACAACTTATCTTGTATAATGAAAATGTAAAATTATTTACATTGTAGTACATAGTCATTATTTTTTTTACGAATATTAGGAATTATTTGAATGGACGTGGCATATGGTAAGAACTGTAATTCATGCCCTTAAGCTGATTTTTGGCAAATATATTTTTTAAAAATTTATATTTCTTTTTTTACTGCAAATTTATATTTAACTAATATCAACACACTTTATTTCTTATCAAATTTGCATTACATTTTTTCATAGCATGTAACAATTTTGATATATTAATTTGTCTTTTGAAATTAATTAAAAATATAAATAAATTTAATTTATAAATTATAAAAAAAATTATTTGTCATTTTAATTATTAAATGACAGTCTTAAAGTTATTAAATAAAAATTATTTCAATATCTAAAATTAAAATAGTAATAACTAAAACAATTTATATTCATCAACAAAAAAAATTATATTAGTATCAACATGTCATTGGTTTGAGTGGAAGTGAGCTGAGATACCTTAGTTGCAATCTTGGGTTCAGATGTTGTTGATGAAAAAGCTTAATTGAGAAAAAAATCTCACTAAAGGTGATTAGATTCTCTAATAGAGATTAATCATTAATAAAATTAGTTGATACTTTGTACTAATAACATGATTAAAAAAATACTAGCCTACTAACTTGTGCCTTACACGAGTATTAGGTTAAAACTTTGTTATTTGTAATTTTTTAATTATTATGAGTTTTTTAGTATATTTTATCAATTATTATGTTGAATCTTTTCATAGATATGTGTGTTATAACTAGTATATATAATATTTAAAATATAAATAAAAAATTATAAATATTAATATATATTTAAATATTTTTACATTCACTCATATCTTAAATTATTTGCATAAATGTGTTTTTAGAAAATAATATCTTTATAAATTTACATTTTTTTATAGGGAGTTATATTACTGCTAAATCAGAATTGGTGGCAATACAAGAATGAAACTCAGAAAAGAAATGGGGACCAGCATAAGAACTTGCTGCTCTAGCAATACTATGAGCAAGAAAGTTGGTCTGTATTCTTACAAAACAGACTTTAAAGTTTGGTAAGCTTTGCAACAAATCACGACATTGCTTAATAGTAGCACCAAATTCTGAAAAATCACTCTGCCCATTGTAAATGTTATTGACAATAGATTGACAATCCATTTCAATAGTTACATCTTCGATGTCTAAATGTCGCAACCAAAAGATTGCATCTCTAAGTGCTTCACCTTCATGGACTTTAGGAAGGCACTGCTTGTAGTCAGAAAAAGCCCTGACAACACTACCAGTGTCATCTCTTATACAAGCATCGAATCCAAACACACCTACTGTAGGGAAAAATGCTGCCTCCGATCTTGCTCCCTCCCACACAAGCTCTTTCCGCCTACTCCAAACACTCCACATAATATAATCATAAAAATATCTACTGAAACACTTTCCGCAAGCTTTGTGCATATGTTTGCTACCGGCAAGTGTACCGAATCGCACAAGTAGTATAAAACGGTAAGAACCAAGTATCGAACTCTCGAGGAACTTGTGTTATCTGGCAAGCTATTTCGATAAATAGGCGTCTGGTATGAAAATATGACTGTGGTTATGAACAAGTATTTAAACTATCTAGGCAAAAAGAAAGAAAATCACCCAAGAGAAATACTTTGTAAAAACAAGTAGAGAATGCGTTGGTCTTCCTCATAGGTTCCTGATGCTAAAAAGGATGCTCTCTATTTAACAATGCTCATGCGCTCCTATGTTGTCTCCTGGACTGCTAGACCCCGATTCCTCATGATAGTCTAGCCTAGTCCTGATCAAGCCTCGTCCGCAGATTCCTCTTGTAAGACTAAACTCAACCAAGACCACATTAAGACACACACACACAACTAAGTGCTTGTACACCGATTCCTCGTGATAGCAAAACAACTTAGTCCTGTACTATCAAGGACTTTAGAATCAGACCAATTTCCACTGTTGAATGACCCTAACAAAGCATGCATCTACGTGATCAAGGTAAAAGCACACTGGAATGAAAAGCATATAGCACAGAGAACACACAAAACATCATTACATAGATAGAAATATATTTACATCAAGTACCTATAGGGAAGATCCAATAGAGGATTTAGCTTTCCATAGTCCGGAAACCTTCTTTACAACAAAGAGAAGAACAAGATGAAAGAGTGCAAAAACACAAGTGGTGAGGATGTTTCCTTCACATCTAGGATCTCACAATCACTCACAAACTCATCTCAAGCTCTCAGAACAGCTTCCGCTTCGAACTCGCGTCTCTGCAGAGCTTCACAAAGCAAAATCTCTCAGAACTCTTTAGAACTTGGACCTTTCTCTCTCTAGAACCCTCTATATGCAGAGCTTCTCAAGAAAAGTTCCAAACTCCCTTTGAAAATATGATTTCAAGCTTAAATAGGTGGCCTTGTTCATGCTCGTGCGCTTAGCGCAGATCCGGATCGCTTAGCGCGCATAAGTGGATTTTGGCTTAGCGCACTTGTTTCGCTTAGCGGATGAGCTGAAGCGGTGTGCTTGATGACCTGGAGTGGTGCGCTTAGCGAACTTGACAGCTCATCTTCTTCTGGATTCTTCCTCGCGCTTAGCCACTGAAGGTTGCACTTAGCGAATTCTCGCTAAGCCAGAAGCTTGGCTTAGCGAAAGAGTGAAAAACAACACTTAGCCAAAGTTGCCTATTTAACTTGAAATTGAGAGAAATTTATTATTAAACGCACAAAACAAAAGTAAAAATTATCTATTACCTATATTTAGCAAAAAGTACCTATAGTATTACAAAACAACCATAAATTGGGAAAGTTTGATATAATATACACAGGTTTTATACACAAAAATTAGTCGTATTCATCGACTAACAACTCCCCCAAATTTACAGTTTTACTTGTCCTCAAGCAAAAGAGAATAGCTGCTCACTTGTCCTCAAGTGGTAAAACATGTAGTGTTTATGTACAAAGGTGTATGCATCAAAATTTATTGATTGCATGATGAGAAAGATGAAGCAATGTGTACCTATCACTTGTTTTCACAGAATATGAAGCTAGCCAAAGAGGAGAACAAAGTGTGAACAATACAATTAGATGAGGTTAATCATAAGACAGATTCAAGGAAAATAGCTCAAACCACAGTCTCACGGCTACTGTCTCCCTCAAGCATAAGTGTTTAAGCTATTTATTGATAACAACTAACAAGAGGTCCAATCTTTGCATTTCATCTCATGTCATCAAGTCAGAAATATATAAACAGAATCAAAAGGACTTTCTCAGGCTTGTAGTGAGGTTGTGGCTACAAAAAATTCACTGGTTTTTCTAGGATTCAAAAGTTTAGATTCTAAGAGAGCACAAGTCCTAGACTAATCCCAATGATCTTTTCTTGTTTTGTACAAATAGCCTTCTCACTATTCCCTTTTCTTAAGTTGCTTTTGACCTTATTGTAACATCACAACTTATTTTCTTTTTCTTTTTTTTTTAACATACAACTTATTTGTTGTGTGTGCTGATGCTTAACCTTTTTCTTTTCATTCTAATTGACTTTCCTCCCCCAAATTTAGAGTAAATTTGCCTTGAACCATATGCTCTCCTAGAATCTAAACAAGGTATTAGGAGATAATCATTTAAAGTTCAGGGTTCAATTCATGACAAATCAATAAGCTTTATACAAGGGAGCAAAAGATACAAGTATCATTCAAGGTAAGCTATTTGGTCAAAAGAGCTTGTGTTTATACAATTCATGGCCTTCATCATGTTCTAAGTTATACAAATCATTCTAGAATTCAGAGATTTATGCAAAGATCATTATTCACAGTTAGTCGTTCACTCACAGAGTAAAGTCACACTCTCACCGGTTTTTGGTTCAAGCTTTTCTTTCACAATCAGTCTGTCTAGTGACTAACCATTCTATTATAAGTTCACACTCTTGTTCTTTCTTTGTTCAACATGCATATTTGCTCAAATTCATGAAAGGAAACACACATCTCATCTTAAGCATGCATTCAATTTAAAACAAGGCATACAACCATTTTCACAAAATAAATAAACTACTTCACTGCCATACCATCAAAAGTTAAGTTAAACTGTTCACGATGCTTCAAGATGAGCAACTATACTACTCATGCACAAGACTAACAAAAAGTAACTATTGTACAAACATCAAAGTTATAATAATAATTCAAAAACACAAAAAGAAGCATAAAATCTCCATAAATATCCACATTCTTGTCAAGATGGACTACAACTTCCTCACTAGTCCATCCAGTCAGAAAAGTCTGAACCATCCTCTAGGTAGTAGGCTGGTGAGTCAGGAGGAGCTGCAACTTCGTTATCTAAGTCATCGAGAATGAGTATCAAAGGTGGTGCCAATGGAGGTGGTAGAATCTCAACCTCTGGGGAAGCCGGTAGGTCTACTACTGGTGGTTGCGACTCAGCTGGTGCAGGCTCTGTCCTTGTTGGTATGGGACTGGAGGGCACAACCTCGGGAGATCTTCCTAACGGCAGTTGAGCTTTAGGCCAGGCCACTTTATCTAAAAATTGCTCCATGGATACTATTGGCCTGTTATGAGCCAATTGCTGCTGGTTGTAGACAATAATCAGCTGCCCCCGGAATAGGCTCTGCAACATAGGAACTATAGGTTGTGCTTGTAGGCCATCTGGTTCCATGGTTGTTGTTAGAGGAGGTGGGTTGGATGATGAAGGGATGTCTTCAGCTCTTGCTCTCTTTCTTAAGGCCATCTGTAAGAAAAGAATGTGAACATTGGAAAGAAAATTAATTTAGAAGAAAGATAAAGGTCGCTTAGCAAAACAGCATTCACTTAGCGGTCCTTACAAAACAATATAGACCGCTTAGCGAAAAAGGGTTCGCTTAGCGAGTCTTCACAAAAAACACTATACCCACTTGGCGACCTATAGATCTCGCTAAGCCTAAAACTTGCCACAATGATGTGCGCTTAGCTCTCCCTGAGCCACGCTTAGCGGTATTACACAGTAAAATTTTCATAAATTCTACTAAGTTATGGGAGCTTAGCAAAATGGGTCGCTCAGCTCAGTCACTATCGTAAAGAACTTAGCTTGGAGCAAGGATATTGGCTCAGCGCGCGGCTATCATGACAAAAAAAAATTCTAAGTTACTTGGGCTTGGCGAATCAGCCTCGCTTAGCCACAAGTACTTATCCAGAGGATGAGTATTCATCCTCTACAAATCCGATCGCTTAGGGTGACAAATACGCTCAGTGAATTCTATTGAACAATACAACTACTATTGATAGACTCGCTCAGCGCAAAAGGTGCGCTCAACAAGTTCTACCAGAAATGCATGTATGCAATGAGTATAGATGAACTCGCTGAGCGTTGAAGGCTCGCTGAGCGAGTTCATTGCAAATTTCCAAAAAATAGCAGAAAACGCAGTTCATATTCTTCTAAAATTGAAACCTCTAACAGGTAGATTACGCATGCAAAGTTCCCAACATACCTATCAACAGACACCCTATATAGACACCTAAATTTAAGCTACTCCTACACCCTATATAATTCCTAAAGCTAGTTTTAAAAGTTGTCTATCCTAAGGTTAAGCAAAATAACAAAGATAAGGATCATGAGGAACTTACTTGAATCGCTGATACAGTTGACCCAATGCAGAT
Source organism: Glycine soja (assembly GCF_004193775.1). Lineage (NCBI taxonomy): Eukaryota > Viridiplantae > Streptophyta > Magnoliopsida > Fabales > Fabaceae > Glycine > Glycine soja. The sequence continues at coordinate 28,900,623 of NC_041015.1, read as the reverse complement.
GTTGGATTAGATGAGAGAGGGAGAAAGAGATGATATGGTTTATGTAGAATTCTCCAGCTGCCCCTACACTCAACACTTGTCATTGTGCTGAAGTTACACTTAACCAATGCTTTTTTGACGCTCCCGCTTCGCTAAGCGGGAGAGTCGTTTGGTTTTCCAAGGCCAGCCGCTTAGCGGGGGCTCGCGCTAAGTGGGGGATCGCGTTAAGCGGGAGAGTCGTTTGTCTGTTTTTTTTTTTCAGAAATACTTAGCTTAGCGAGTTAAATCTACTGCTTAGCGAGATCTGCAGATCAGAAAACCTACAACTCCTGCTAAGCCGAGATATGAGCCCGCTTAGCAGAAATCATGTATTTTATGTGCAGTGAAGCTAAAGCTGAGCAGTTAATAGATCCGCTTAGCGAACAAGCTGCTGCAACCAATTAAGCTTAGTGGATATGAATGGCGCTATGCTAAATCAAATCCAGTTTAAACCGCAACAATATCCGCTTAGCCAGCAGATTACACGCTCAGCCCCATGGCTCTTAATTCTGACCGCAATGAATCGCGCTTGGCGATATTGGGTCTCGCTTAGCCAAGGTGAAGCCATCGCTCTGCGATCAGTCTATCTCTTAGAGGAATTCAACTCGAATTGATTTTGGCTTAGCCAAACCTTGGCTAGCTTAGCGGAAATAATCAACCTCAGGTGCTAAGGTGGTGCGCTAAGCGCTTGAACTCGTGGCTTAGCGCATGAGTGATTATGCGCATAGCGAAAGGACTAATTTTCAAAAATATATTTTTTAAGTTATAACTTAGTCCTTTCCCAAGAAATTAAAACCCTTAATTTCACATTCAAAGAGAGGTTGATATGCTTCATGTAAAGATTATCAAGCAAGTTCCTAATGATCAAATGAATGAAAAACAAACACAACAAAGATTAAAACTGGGTTGCCTCTCTGGAAGCGCTTATTTAACGTCATTAGCTTGATGCTTTTACCTCTCTGGGCAATCTCATGTTTGGGTTCTCACCTTCAGAACCTCTTGACCTTCTCCCATTACCTGCAGCAAACATAGTGTTCTGGAGCAGGCTTGTCTTCCACAAACAAGTCGAAATCAATTTTCTGGTCTTCAAAACCTAACTTCAGCTTTCTCTTCCCCATGTCAACTATGCAGCTTGCAGTCAACATGAACGGCCTTCCCAATATTACAGGGATGTCAATATCTTTAGAGATATCCATGACCACAAAGTCTGCTGGGAAGATAAAATGCTTTACCTTGACCAACACGTCTTCAACCACTCCATAGGGCCTAGTAATGGAACGGTCAGCTAATTGCAAACTCATTCGAGTGGGCATAATCTCCAACTCTCCCAGTCTTCTGCACATGGAGAGTGGCATCAAATTAATGCTGGCTCCCAGATCAATCAGAGCCTTTCTCACATTGACTTCTCCTAATGAACAAGGAATGTTTACACTCCCATGATCTTTGTGCTTAGGTGGAAGGATCTTTTGGATTACAGCACTACAATTTCCTTCCACTATGATGTTTTCCTGATGAATGTACCTGTGCTTCCTTGTAAACATATCTTTCAAAAATTTAGATTAGAGTGGCATCTACTGTAGAGTTTCGCCAAAGGGCCATGTTATTTCCAGTTTCCTAAAAATATCCAAAAGCCTTGCCAAATGACGATCTTTTTCTTTCTTGGAAGGCACCATAGGATATGGTACTTCCACACTTTCTTCCACAGCCTTTCCACTTCTACTCTTTTCTGCAACCTTATTTTTTTCATTTTCATTTTTCTCATTTTCTATTTCTTTTTCTCTTTCTTTTTCTTGGTCCTCCATCTCTTTATTCTGGACCATTATTTTCTTCCCTTTTTCCTGATTTTCTTTACCCTTCACATCATTTTTCTTAACTTCTACACCTGTCTTTTCACTCAGTTGTTCCTTGTACACCACACTCTCTTCATTCTCAGCTTCCACAAACTTTTTACTTCTAGTCATCACAGCCTTGCATTCTTCCTTAGGATTATTTTCCGTATTTTCTCCAAAACTGTTGGATGACTTGTTAGCTATCTGCTTGGCCAGTTGTCCCACCTGGACCTCAAGGCTTTTTAGTGCTGACTCAGTACTCTTATGATTTGACATCGTTACCTGCATAAACTGAGTCAAGGTCTCTTCCAACTTAGTCGTCCTCTGAAAGATGTTAGCCCCTTGTTGAATTGGCTTGTTTGAAGATCCACCCTGGTCTTTATTGAACTGGTTGCCAGGGTGTGTCCTCCACTATCCTTGTTGATTATAAGGACCTTGCTGCCTAAAAATCCTCCATGAGTATACCCTTGCCTCTGTTGATTCCCCATGAAATGAATTTCTTGAGTGTTATTGTCAGTGGGAATGCATTGGCTGACATGTTCTCTATGAGCTCAGTTGCTTCTTCTGGGGTTTTCAGCTTTATTTTCCCCCCAGCATAAGCGTCTAGTAATTGCTTGGTTTGTGGTCTCAGCCCATCTATGAACATATTTAGTTGGATTGGCTCGGAGAATCCATGGGTGGGAGTTCTTCTCAGTAAGTCTTTGAATCTCTCCAATGCCTCACTCAAGGATTCATCAGGGAACTAATGAAATGAAGATATTGTTGCCTTCCCTTCAGCAGTCTTAGATTCTGGAAAGTACTTCTTTAGGAATTTTTCCACCACTTCTTTCCAGGTTTTAAGACTGTTGCCTTTGAATGAGTGGAGCCACCTCTTGGCCTCTCCTACCAGTGAAAATGAGAAAAGGCTAAGTCTGATAGCTTCATCTGGTACACCAGCAATCTTAACAGTATTGCAAATCTCTATAAATGTTGCCAAGTGTGCATAGGGATCTTCATTAGGTAATCCTTGAAATAAATTCCCTTGTATCAGATGGATCAAAGAATGTGGGTAGGTGATGTTGTGCGCTTGCACTTCAGGACGTGCAATGCTAGTGAAATATTATGGTACAGAGCCACTTGAATAGTCCTCAAGGGTAGTCCTTTGATCATGCTCATCTGCCATGGTAACAGTTTCAGAATGTTGATTAGTGGATTCCCTTGATAATGGTGAATCAGGTGATAATAAATCAGAAAAATGAGTCTCCTCCTCAAGAATGGACACAATTGTTCTGTCTTGCAACAGTTTCCTTCTCCTCTCAGCCCTGTTCCTTCTTAGTGTAGTTTCTATTTCTAAGTCCAAAGGAAGTCGAGTGCCTGTAGGAGATCTATGCATAAACAGTACTAACATAGCAGTGGTTATCCAGTTCAATTAGAGAAGATAAATATAACTTAAAGAACAAATATTCACAGAAACAATCAAATAATAACAAATAAAGAATAGACACCTAAAAATGAGCTAACTTCCTAAATAAAAAGAAGTTCCCCGGCAACGGCGCCAAAAACTTGTTCGCTATCGGCAAGTGTACCGAATCGCACAAGTAGTATAAAACGGTAAGAACCAAGTATCGAACTCTCGAGGAACTTGTGTTATCTGGCAAGCTATTTCGATAAATAGGCGTCTGGTATGAAAATATGACTGTGGTTATGAACAAGTATTTAAACTATCTAGGCAAAAAGAAAGAAAATCACGCAAGAGAAATACTATGTAAAAACAAGTAGAGAATGCGTTGGTCTTCCTCGTAGGTTCCTGATGCTAAAAAGGATGTTCTCTATTTAACAATGCTCATGCGTTCCTATGTTGTCTCCTGGACTGCTAGACCCCGATTCCTCATGATAGCCTAGCCTAGTCCTGATCAAGCCTCGTCCGCAGATTCCTCTTGTAAGACTAAACTTAACCAAGACCACATTAAGACACACATACACAACTAAGTGCTTGTACACCGATTCCTCATGATAGCAAAACAACTTAGTCCCGTACTATCAAGGACTTTAGAATCAGACCAGTTTCCACTGTTGAATGACCCTAACAAAGCATGCATCTACGTGATCAAGGTAAAAGCACACTGGAATGAAAAGCATATAGCACAGAGAACACACAAAAAATCATTACATAGATAGAAATATATTTACATCAAGTACCTATAGGGAAGATCCAATAGAGGATTTAGCTTTCCATAGTCCGGAAACCTTCTTTACAACAAAGAGAAGAACAAGATGAAAGAGTGCAAAAACACAAGTGGTGAGGATGTCTCCTTCACCTCTAGGATCTCACAATCACTCACAAACTCATCTCAAGCTCTCAGAACAGCTTCCGCTTCGAACTCGCGTCTCTGCAGAGCTTCACAAAGCAAAATCTCTTAGAACTCTCTAGAACTTGGACCTTTCTCTCTCTAGAACCCTCTACATGCAGAGCTTCTCAAGAAAAGTGCCAAACTCCCTTTGCAAATATGATTTCAAGCTTAAATAGGTGGCCTTGTTCATGCTCGTGCGCTTAGCGCAGATCTGGATCGCTTAGCGCGCATGAGTGGATTTTGGCTTAGCGCACTTGTTTCGCTTAGTGGATGAGCTGAAGCGGTGCGCTTGATGACCTGGAGTGGTGCGCTTAGCGAACTTGACAGCTCATCTTCTTCTGGATTCTTCCTCGCGCTTAGCCACTGAAGGTTGCACTTAGCGAATTCTCGCTAAGCCAGCAGCTTGGCTTAGCAAAAGAGTGAAAAACAACACTTAGCCAAAGTTGCCTATTTAACCTGAAATTGAGAGAAATTGATTATTAAACGCACAAAACAAAAGTAAAAATTATCTATTACCTATATTTAGCAAAAAGTACTTATAGTATTACAAAACAACCATAAATTGGGAAAGTTTGATATAATATACACAGGTTTTATACACAAAAGTTAGTCGTATTCATCGACTAACAACATACAATGAAGAAAAAATTAACAACTCCATCACAGCTCAACATGAGATTCTCAACTTCCTCCACAATCCAGCTTCCTTCGATATAGTTTCAGCATAAGGACACCCTATCAGAGCATGCCATGCATTTTCAAAATTGTTTGCGCAAAACAGGCAGAGGCCATCACACTCAATGCCCTTGGACTTCAAATTTACCCTTGTTAGGAAGCACTCCCGACAGACACGTGATTCAGATAAAAGACTTCACTTTTGGTGGGATATGATATTGAGATTCCAATTCCATAGCCGATTCCAATTTCCAGGCACTGCCAACCTCTCCACCCTAGCAAACTTATTCATAAAAAGATGGCATGCCGAACGTACTGAGTAAATGCCATCGTTATTGAACTTCCATATCATTCTATCTTCATGGTTTAGATCACAGAGCGAAATTCGCTTAATGGCCAACACATGTGATTCTTCAAAATACTCTCAAGTACATTGTTCTGCCACCTCCCATCCTCTGATAGCAATACTATACCAGCAATAGTAGGTCCAGGAGGACAAGTACCAGACCAACCGACCAGAATCTGTTATAACATAATTCCATTCCACTACCCCACCCATTTGATTATTTTGTTTTAGCTATCATGCAACAGCACTTAGTGCCTAGTCTCATACAATAAATAATGTAGTGCACCAAGAGTAATGAGAGGAAGGAGAATTATGAATTACTTTAGTTAGCATAGCATAGTGTAGTCCTTTGTTCGTAACAATTTGGTCTGACCTACCACTCTTCAATGGCGGAAGCCAAACCTTCCTCTGCTTTTCCCCTGCCAGAACCCCTACACCTGCCTCCAGCCATAACCCACCCACAACAACTACCAGAGTACCATGGACCACCTTGAAGAGGCTGTCTACCGCCTCACCCAGAAGCTATCCACCATGGCTACCGACACTCTGGAGATGACCACCAAGACTCTACAGATGACCGCCAAGCTTGACGTCATCCTCGACCGGCTTTCAGCTCTCACATCCACTCCATCTTCTCCCAAATCACCACCAACAATCGCACCCAGATCGGCTCCGCTTCCCTTGGCTGCTTCCCACCATCCCGAACCTAAAATAGTCGCACCCATGGCTCTGTTGACGCTTCTCCGCTTCCGTTTGATCAATCGCCACTTCCAACCCAGCCATCCATTGCTTCTATCAGTTCGCACCGCCCACTGCCATGAAATCCCATACGGCAACGACGTCATCCGACTCGGCGATGCCGTCGTCAAGCACCGGATTCATCCACGTTGGGTTTGGATTCTCTCCACCGCTGAGACTCAACTTTGCTCTGTCTGTCATCGATGCCGACTTTCGCTGCCACACTCGCCACCATCTTCACCACCACCACCACCGAAGCCACCGCCTCCACCACCACCTCGACCGGCATGGGTCTGTGCTTTGTTGACAGTGGTGTTATGACCATCCAGCTCTTGGCCATTCATCCCGACATTCACCATTCTCTTTACTCTGCGGCATAGGTCACAACCCCACCCTCTCGACCTTCACATGTTTATAACCCTTGAGGGTTATTTTTGGCAAGGCCTACACCAGTCCACCAATAAAGCCACCTCCCCTCACGTTTTTTTTTTCTAAACCCACCCATGTTTCAATTTTGTTTTCGTTGCCCAACCTTGAGGACAGGGTTTGTTTTCCAACGGTGAGTAATGATAACAATACTATACCAGCACATAGTAGGCCCAAGAGGACAAGTACCAAACCAACCTACCAGAATTTGTTATAACATAATTCCATTCCACTACCCCACCCATTTGGTTATTCTGTTTTAGCTATCGTGAAGTAGCACTTAGTGCCTAATCTCATACTATAAATAATGTATTGCACCAAGAGTAATGAGAGGAAAGAAGAATTATGAATTACCTTTTAGTGTAGTTAGCATAACATAGTGTTGTCTTCTGTTTGTATCATCCTCCTTATTAATCATATCACTTACACGTAGTGATTGATCCATCCTTCTTGACTCCCTTAAATTTAAGGCTTCAATTCATCACCCTTTCTCAACCTCAAATATACTCTCCACTCCCAATGCTCCACCTTATTCCTTCTCTTACTAGCAGCCTAGCAGACCATATACTTCTCCATAAGTAGCTAGGGTTATGACCCTGGCTTGCATGGATAAAATCATCGTTTGGGAAATACTGAGCTTTGATAACTCTTGTAGCTACAAAAAATGGGTTGTTTATAGTTGTAGTGTCTAGGGTCTACAAAGTACATGTGGCAGACTTCGTGGCCCTCCATTACACATGTCAGCCCTCCATGTAGAGGAGCATGGGAGACGTGCTCTCAGTAGCCAGACTCTCAATTGGCAGGTTACATCTAACCTCTTATTATTTGAATATATTGCAATCTCTTTATCTCTTGACAGATATTCAATTATCTACAAGATACACATATAAGTAACATTTACCTACTAGCTTTTATCTCTAAGCTATATATTATCTCTAATATTATCTATAAGCCATCTTTATTTACTGCCTATTATCTATAAGCCATCTTTATTTACTGCATATTATCTATAAGCCGGTAATTATCTGCTAGAGTTGTTATGTCACCGTAATAGTCCCCATCAAAAAGGACTCGTAACTCTTTCTCCATACTATAAGTACCAGGTTCCATGGTACTCTTTTCATACACATTCTCACCTATGCTCTTAATTCACGTACTTACTTTAGCTTCAGAGTCTTTTATTTTACAGGTCTTCCCTCTTACCCTCCTAACAAAGGTCACTCTCAGTCCGACGTGCAAAATTCAGGAGTCCACCTTAGCTACATCCACCCTGACATGTGCTAACTCCGAATTTTGGTAAATATAATAATATTCCATCCTTGTTTCCCCAATAGAACCATATTAATGCCCTTCAAATCTCGAAATCTCATTCCTCCTTTATCTTTCTAAGTGGTCCTCTTCTCCCACCTCATCCAATTTTGATTTGATCTCTTCTTACCCTCCTTATTACTACTCCACCAAAACGTATTGATCATGGTTTGAACTTTATCAATGAGCGATTCAGGTAACAAAAATAGGCTCATACAATACAACGGGATCACCTGTAGAATTGATTTGATCATGATCTCTTTTCCAGCAAAGCCATCGACCATTCCATGATCTGATATGCCTCCCTACTTTGTTCCTAATATATCCAAATACAACTTTTTTACTTCTCCCTACCTAGGAAGGGAACCCCAAATATTTCCTTGTCCCTAAACACTCAGACACCCCTAAAGTTGAGACAATGTTATCTCAAACTTCCCGAGACACATTCCTACTAAAAAATATCTCTGATGATAATAACAAAATGATGCTTACGTAATAATTTTTTAGTGATTCAGAGTTAGTTTAATTTGTTTTTAGTTCTATTTTGTGTAATATTATTTTCATATATCTTTATGTATAGAAATCAATTAGATCCTTTTAAACATGTTAGTTAAGATTCCATTTTTAATCACATGCATGAATATATTCATTCATATTGTGTGTGTGTACATGTCAGCCATAGACTTTTTTAAAAAAAAAATACATGTCAGTCATAAATATGTTTAGGTTAAAAAGAAATGAATCTTGTATTGATATGTGACATTATTCACACTAAATGAATTAATTTTAATTTATTTTTCACAGTTTATTGTTATTTATTTGATAATTTGACTATAAACTAATATGATTTGAATTTAATTTAATTTAAACCAAAATAATATTTATTATTTGACAATTAATTTGTTTTCGTGAATTAAAATTATAAAAATTCATTAAAAGTAATTTTTTAAATGAGATAATTATTTTGATGATAAAAAATGACTTAAGGTTTAATAAATAGAACAAATTTTTTATTGTTTTATTTAAAAAAAAATTGAAATACTATTGGTGTGTGTTCATATTTTAACCCGAAAATGCACACTTCACTTATTACTCCATCAAAGCACATAACCAATCCACACACTCATGGTTATCAAACTCTCGAGTTAACTCGTCAACTCTTACAAGTTTACGAGTCCACTTACCCTCTGTGAGTTGACTCGTGTGGAAACTCTTTTTTTAGTAGACTCTCGATAGACTCGATAAAGTCCAAGTAACGAGCTAACAAGTCAAAAAATTAAACAAAAACATAAGTCATTTTGGATTTTTTTTGTCTATTTAGTATTCAACATAATTCCATTTAGTGTGTTGTTCTCGAATTGAAAAATTCTCACCTCTAATAACATCAAATCCTTGATGGGAAAGCTCTACCACTATGTAAACTCTCACGGGTCTATGTAAACTCTCAAGTTTGATAACCTTATATACACTCACTCTTAATTCACTTTCCCGCGTTTTTGTCACACCACGCTCCTCGCTCCTTGCTCCCTCTTTCCCCTTTCACTTCTTCTTTCTCCAATCAAACTTATTCCACAACACAAAACAAAAATCAAATCCCTCACTCTCACCCAAACTTCTTCTTCCTCTCCCACTCAATTTCAATTTTCCCAATGGCAGCAACCACAACAACAAGTTCTGAATCTTAATTAGATAGAGATAAGTTGAAATCGAAACCATAATCAAAATCAAAGATGTTGAAGACGAAGCCACTCAAAGGCACAAACATGTTTATGTCGTGAAACCCCGTGCCGCTGGAAGTCTTCGACAAGCTACACGACACGGTCAAAGATAACATCACCCAAATCCACCTCTGCTGGGACCCTTTCCTTAACGGCCCCAACGATTACCACATCATTTCTTCCAGCAAACACGTAATTGATAACTCCTCACTCACTTCCACTCTCGTTTAATCGTTTTCCCTCTTTTTCTCACTTGTTTTTCTTTTGATTCCTTCCTTTCTCCGGTTTGCAGGAAAAGTTCAATGACCTCGAATCCAAGGGCTGCAAATTGCTCGGTAATTTTCTGTTTTCCAATTTGTGATAACAATGCGCATTTGAAATTGCTTTATATTGTTGATTGAAACAATCTTTATTCTAATGTCTGTGTTAGACAATTATAGTTCTAGGTTTCAGTGATGGTATGCGAGAAATTCCACCATGTTCTCTATTCATCTTCACATGACATGTAATTAAGTGTTATTAATTCTTTCTCATTTCCACCAAAAAGAAAATACTTCTCTTAAATTGTAAAATTTAAATGTGTTATGTAAACATTGGTTGGGACTATGAATAGGTGATAGTTTAGGATCACCTAATAATTTCTAGATGGTATACACACACTCACACAACACACTCTATAAGTGAGCCTTTGTGTTGGTTTGAGTAAAATATAATCTAATACTCCCTCTAAAGCTGGAGCGTATATGTCATACGAACCAAACTTGTTACAAAAGTGGTAAACCCAAGAGAAAAGAAAGGCAATTCTGACTGTGTGGTCGTGATGGATAAATGATGGCTTGACAACAGCCAACAGGGGCCCGTAGGTAATGAGTATTGTTCACTTGTGAAAAGAGCATGCATTGAGGCAAAAAAAAAAAGGAAAGAGAAAGCACACCTTGAGGTGGAAAGGTGCTCACGTGCTGATGTGGTGCAAGCGCATGAGATGCACGCGTGTTAGAGTGGCAGCATGTGGTGGCGGACGATGGTGGTTCTCGAGCATAACAGGTCATTGGAGGGGCCTCTTGCTAGACGTGGAGGCATATTGGCAATCGGAGGCATAGTGGAGCATCAATCAGAGGCTTTGTTGTCATGGTCACTATTCGCTACGTGACCATTGTTGCAAAACAGGATAAAAAAAGAGGTTTACTACAAAGAATAGTGTCAAAGGCATGCAAGTCTAGGGGAAGCATCGTCGATGAGTGGATCTCATCAAAAAAGGCTCACATGTTGATTTGGTGCAGGCGTGTGAGATGCACGCGTTGGAGAATGGCGGTGCATTTGGCTGTTGGTGGTAGCGGGTAAAGCAGCATTGGACTTGCTAGAGTAAGGCAACAGCACCAGAGGGGTCACGTTGAAGATCAAAGTTGGCAGTGGCGGCTAAAGGTGGTTGGCAGTGCCAGTGATGAAGCAACGTTGGACAGGTCATTACCGTCTCTACAAGAAAATATATCTTTTGTGATGAAAAAAATTGTCATTAAAAACTTAAAACTTGTCACTATAAATATTTAGTGACAATATTTTGATTTGTCATTGATTGTCACTAATACGTGAGTCACTGTTATAATAGCGACGATATTTTTGATTGTCACAACAATACTATTTTATTGTGAAAACAAATATCGTCACTAATATTTCTATATAATCGTCACCAATGTCCGATAAGAGTTTATAATGACAAAATATTATTATTAGTGTCAATTTTTTGTCACAACTAGTTACTTGCAATTAGTATGATTTTTATTACTATTTTTAAATAAAATATTGTCTTATTATCACTATATTATTTTTTAAATATACCAATAATGCATTGAAAATTATTTTTAAATGATGAAATAAATATCATTAAAATAAAAGTATAAAAATTCAAATAAATCAAAGTTTACATTAAGATATAACAAAGTCATTACATGTTGAACGATAAAATAAAACAATAATATTCAAAAATCCATAAATCAAATACATTAATACAATATTTAGATTCTCATAAAGATAATAAAACCAATTACATAACCTATAACATTAAAGTCTTCACATAACAATAAAAAGTAGTATCTTCATAAGTTTCAATTCCAAAATTGCGGTAAGTAGTATCTTCGTGAGTTTTAATCCTGTAAATAAATATAAAAAAATATAAATTAGATAAAAAAAATCAAATAATTGGTATTTTGGTTTTAGAGAAATAATCACATAATAAGTCATAAAAGAAAATATTCAATAAAAGACTTTATATTACTAACCTGAGTACTTGAGTTAGTAGGTGATTCAGATGTTGATAATTCTTCCAATATGTCTACAATTTGGTGTTTCACTTCATTTTCAAGATTTTGCTTCATTTGTTTTCGGTTAATTTCAATCAACTCTCGTTGGAATTGTGCTTCAATATGAAGTTGGATAATGATATCCTCTTGCTTTTTTGTAATATTTGTCTATTTTGCACTTCCATTTCCAAATTATTTGCTTGGTTTTTTATGCATTCTCAAGTTGATTTTGAATAATTTGTTTGTGGGAAAAATTCTTTGTTATTCGTGCACTACCAACACCTAAAGAATGATTTGACTTTCTTCCTAATATCATGACAAAGTGTTCAACAAGTGGTACAAGTGTTTTTGAAATTTCCTCTTGATATATATCATCCACATTCTCCAAAGCTTTTTGTACAATGTTCAAAAAATATGTATAATTTTCATAATGACATTAAAATCTTCACATTACTAGTTGACAAATGGAAAGATAAACATTCCAAAAAAATGTAACTAGATATGATATCATAATACAATTAATGTCTTTAATTCTAATATTGACATCAAGACTTTAAAATGAATTTTTTTTCTTTACCATGATTTCTTCTCCTTTTGCAATGCACCAAGTTCCATTACATCTCATGTGTGTGGCCTTCCAAACTTCCATAGCATATGACCATTCACCAGATATTGAATCTTCTTCCTATTAACATTAAATATAGTAAAAAACAAATTAAATAATATAAAAATAATATAATCTAATGCATAATGCCTTTAAAAATTTCACCAACCTTTCATATATCATATAAAAACAATCACAAAATAGAAAATGAGTTATTATTATATAAATTATAAGAAAATTAATATAAAATATTGAAAGATGTTACCATTTCAAATGTCTTTTGCACAATTGATTTTATTTCTTGCTTCGATTAGCTTTGTTTGTCAAGCTTCTTTCCTACATCAACGTATAGATGATTTTATATTATAAGTATAAACCTATTAAAAAATTATGTTCAAAATAATAAAATAACTTTACCTGAAATTTTGAACCACTCCACTTGTTTATAATGAGCTAATTTCAATCTTCTGGGGATACATATTTTGGCCTACCCTTTTTTTAAGATAAGCTTGATTAAATGATAAAGCTTATTCTTGTATTGAGATTGAATTTGCTTCATTGCATATTCTTTCGTCTCATCAAATAAACTAAAAGCATCCTTATATTACATGTTTTCATCAAAAAAAGCAAAAATTAAATACTACCAAAATACATTATCAAACTAATTTGAAGATATAACTAATATTCAAATATATAAATAAATTGAATATAATTGACCTAATTATATACTAACCTTCATATGTTGTCACATTTCATCTAGATAATCTTTACTAATTTCAATCCAACCATTAACTTGTAAAGCGAATACGCATTTGAGCCTCAGACTTGAAATATTTTGCATGTTTTCCGCAAATCTTATAAATTGGTTGAGGAAATTGGATGTCAATACTTTTTCCTTTTGCCATAAGCTTTTCCTTTTTATTTTGAAATTTTTCATTTATTGTATGTCCACGTCCCTTCTTTATGACATGCTTGCCTAAAATAAATAAGTTACAATATTTTCAATAATAATTTTTTTATTAAAGATTATTCTATAAAGGTACATGCATTTGATTCAACTTGTTCTAAATTGGTCAATTGTGAGGCATGAGATGCACTACTAGGTAGAGACTCCTTTACTTTTTTTCAAGAAATTGGTGAATGGATGGATCATTATAGACTCTTTTAGAATTCAATATCGATGATGTCACCATTTATCAATTACAACGATTAATCATAAAAATAAGAAATAAAATGTAAGTTAAACTTGTGTCTAATATAAATTATAAATGTAATAAATTAAGAAAGCCCAAATATTTAATGGAAAAATTATATCTCAATTTTTTTCATGCCTAAAAGAATAGATCAATTCATAAACAACATATATACAATTTACAATTGAAATTAACCAATTCTCCAAATTTAACTTCCTAGCATCAAATGATACACTTACAACACAAATAATCACTAACTAATTTTTTTTTTAAGCAAGAGTGAATTTTATTGAGAATTTTTTTAAGCAAGATGTAGATAGATCAAGAAAATGAAGTCAATTTCCTATGGAAAAGAAAAACCTCCCATGTTTCACAGGTACATTGTTTTTAACTAAATTGTTTCTTGCATTGAAAACTTGTCTAGATCATTAATACACGCAATATATATCTTACTTTCACTAACAACTCCACTCATTTATTAACAAAATAATGTATATTAGCATTATATTGAAAAAAATTCAAGAGTTACCTTCCTTTTTCGTGACTCGAGATCATTTATAGTAGCAAACTCATCATGTTTGTCGTGCTCGTAATTTTCACTTGAAGAATTTGATCCAAGTTCCCCTCATGATCATGTACATAGTCTTCATCGTCATCATCATTCACCTTCTTTTTATCTTTTTTCTTAGTCTTTTGAATTTTATCCTTGAAAATGGTGGCCAATTTGGACAGCCCTAAAGCTTCTATAATATTTTTGCTTGATTCTCTGCAATTCTCCACATTCTAAGTTTCTCGTACTTGAAACCTTTAACCTTTGATGTTATTTTCTCCTTCTCCACTATGAGGGAAGGTTTCTGGTTCCAATTTTTTCCTTAACTTCTTTGTGTGTGTGGGTGTTTTGGGTTTGGACTTACTTAGATGGAAGTTTACATGTGGGTTTTTTTATAATTATTTTTAAAACTTTTTGAGAGAAATGAGGGTGGGTTTACAAAGAGAGTGAGTGAGAGAAGATTAATTAATAATAGGGAAGTTATAACTTTCTCCTTTATCTGATGGGATTCAAATAACACCTTTTTAAACTGTTGTTAGTGCAGTAAACATCCATATATGGTACATGCTCCAGAGGAGGATTTCTCAAACTTTACTTAACTCAATCTAATTTAGATAATTAAATAAAACTAAAATTGAACTTTTAATCGGTTTAAAAGAAAAAATAAATCCAAATAATTAAAGTTAACGTGATAAATTTCCTTTCAACAAATTTTTAAAATGTTGATAATGTTATTTTCTTAATGAAGATAACTTTATCATCATAATTAATTTATTAAATATTTTTTTTCTGACTATTATTTTATCATGTGCATTACATGAGTCTAATTTAATGTATAAAATTTATAGTTATCGTTAAAATATTATAATGTAATTAGACTAAATAAATATTATGTATTAAAAAAATATTTTTAAAAGTACAAAAAATAAAATTATTTACTTAAAATTTAATTTTTCTTTTATTTTTGGATTAACATTTTTCTTATAATGCAATTTTGTCAAAAATATTTTTTTTAAAAATACATATTTATTTTTAACCAATTAAATAATGAAAAATAGTAGTTAATATAAAATGATAACAAATATATAAAAATGATAAAATAATAGTTATTAATAAAGAAAAATAGATAAAAATAAAAATATATTTAGAAAAATTAGGAAAGATAAAAACTAAAAAAGATAAGAAAAACAAAATTTTTATTTCTTTGGTGAATTTTTACCGGCGGGTTTATTTATGTTAACTTTTTTAAAATTTAATAATAGTTAGCATTATAATTAATTATATGATAAAAGATAACTCTAACCAAACTTTTAAATTTTCACAAATTTTATAACAATTATAATTATAATTATAATTAACTATATAATAAATAAATTTAAATCTTGTTAGTGTAATAAAATTTTAAAATTATTTATTATACTAACTCTCTAATCATACTATAGCGTTAGCGTAATAAAATGCAAACGTACTTATTTGGTCAAATTTAGTTATATTAATTTGAATTCATTCAAAATTCAATTTTTAAATATTGATTGAAGAATAACACATAAATCAAATTAAAAGATATCAGTCAAGAGTTCATACCTCTCTAAATTTTTTAAATAATAATAACATAATAAAAAGAAAGAAATTTGACTTAATAGGCTAACATTAATTAAGGTCTTTGGATAGGAATGATTTAGCCCGACCCATAATTGAGGGAGAACGGGTGGTACCTGAAATTTGACTTAATAGGCTAACATTAATTAAAAGGTATGTAGTATTTTAACTACCCTCAAATCCACCAATGGAAGGTGGTTAACAGAGTACTAGATTTAAAGGGAAAGGAAGAAAACCATGTGGTTAATATTTTATTCTAATTATATTCTAGTGGTCTATTTTTTAGCACATGATGGAAGTTAATTGTCCATGATTTGTTGTTAGTGGTTTGGTGACATTCTATTAAAAAAAATACCCCTAGAATCAAAGTATGATATTTTGTTCTAATAATATTTCAAGGTCACTACAAAATTAATATATGTGCCTTAAAAATTCAATAAATAATTTAAAAGATAATAAATAATTATTTTTACAACAAAAATTTAAAGGTTAGTAATAATTAATTAATGTAGAGGAAACCGATGAAGTTTAAACAAATTATGTGATAACCAATATATAATTGAAATATTATTTTTTTTTACCTATCATAAGTATTTTTAATTATTTATTTAAAATCTTAACACACCGAGTATTATTGTACTATGTTGATAGATATTTGTGTTCATCACTAGTAATTAGTTTTAAATTTTACATTTACAAGATAACTAATATTTCATTGATTATATTGTATTATTTATATTTGGATCATTATATTTTTTCATTATTTATATGATTTTATTATTTATATATTTATTTTATATGTTTATGTATTTTTTATTATTTATATGATCTTATTTATGTTTTATTATTTATAAATAATAAAATATAAATAAAAAATAAATAAGATTATATAATTAAAAAAATATAAATAATAAAATACTAATAATGCAATATTAATAATACAATATGTAAATTTATAACAAAAATAGAATGTAAATAAATTAATTGTCACTTAATTTACAAGAAACAAAGGTGGTGCAAGTGGTTTGGTTTGCTTCTTATTGAGAGGTTATAGTTTCAACTCTTCTCTTTGCTTTAAATTTTTAATGATGAATAAATTTTCAATTATAATTAAAAACAAATAGACTAATCAAATATAATATAATATTTATGAAAAACTCAATTTTTTCTTTTTGCCACAAATACCTTAATAATGTTGACTACTTGACTAGAATGTGCATTACTGGCAATTTTAAAATATGAAAGTAAAATATATAGATATTAGTGAAAAATCTTTTGTGATAAATATTATTTTTTGTCACTAATAATAAAATTACAGTGACAACTTCTTTTTTGTCACTATTGTAAATAATATTAGTGACAAAATAAAGTTTAGTCACAAATGATATATTATTAGTGACGACTTGAATTTTCGTCATAATTTTTTAGTCTCTAAAAATCACAATTCTTGTATGTAGTGTTATTAGACTTGGCTTGGATCAGCTTGGTCAAGTCATCGACCTTAGAGGTGGCAATACGGGATGGCCCAACCCATTTTGGCCTGCTTGCCTTCAGCCCGCCAAAAACAATGAGGGCTACCAAGTGAGTTGGACATTTTGGTTGTCCCACTTAGGGGCTAGCCGCCAAGTTTGAAAAAAAATTAAAGCTTTTTTAGTGTATGTCTTTCATTGCATTTGAAAAATATATATTTTTTAATTATACTAAGTTGACAACCTTTGCAAGACACTTTTGAACAATTTATTTTACACAAATATAATAAAACATTACACAAGATAAAATAACACACATCATATATCCCTACTAAGCAGTATAAATCTAATTTAATCACCTAGAACCTATATTTATATAGTATGTGCACACGTAAAGCAAAGGTTCCAAAAGAAATATAATGTGGCCAACTCTATGTCAACTATATAGAATGAAGTTCATAAATTTGCTACCTCCACTTCATTCATATATGGCACCAATTTTTTAGCCATCAAAGCATCACAATCGACTTTAATTAAAAGCTTTGTTGAGGCGCAGTGATAACATATACACACCAAAAAAAAATTATGTTTGAGAATAGATTTCTAATTGTGAAAATTCTAACATGCATAAAATTAATAACATAATACTATTAAAAAAATAATCAATGGGTCGGCGGGCTATCCCACCCCGCATGTGGCCCACTGGGTTGGCAGGTTAGGCAGGATGTGCTGTAGTTGACTGGTGGGTTGAAGTACCTACCTCGCCCTACCATTTTAAGGCGAGCTTAATGGGCCAACCCATTTGACCCTCCCAACATTGTCACCCTTAGTTGACCCAGGAACCAGACACCCAATTGGTCAGAGTAACTAGTTGGGTCATATATGCACATGAACTTATAAAAATCAGTTTGACTCTACACAACTCGACTTTGAACCGGTGACCCGATAAGGCATAGTGACCTGATCCAACTCAACATTGTTTTTCTACGAGTGGAAATTAAAAATTTCCCAAACAAATTGGCACTCGAAAACATGAAACGCTTCTCTAATTCTCTATTCTCTCAAATCTCAACTAAGTTAAAGCCCACACAACGACACAACCTCATCGCAACAACGTCATTTTACCACAACAGCTTCCCTTGTTGGCAATCATGACCATACTCATTACTTTCCCTTCATCTTTGATTCTTTTTGTTGATACAACCTTCATCTTTGATTCACGAGATGGAGTCTGGGCATTTTAGAAATATGGTTGTTGTAGAGGCTTTTCCTTTTCTTAGTGTTTTAGAGTTACAAATGTTAAAATGGATTGGTTTATGACCAGAAGTCCACGAAAGTTTGTTTTATTTATTTGAAATTTTTCATTGGATCACCTTCATAATTATTATAGATTATAGATTTCTCTAATAAGGTAATTTTTATCAAATATGACTATAAAAATCATCTAATTTCATGGAAATATTTATATAACCGATTGTATGAATTTTTTATTTCTTAATATTAGACTATTTTTTTTTATTAAAACATATATTGTACTAATTTCATACTTAATTAGTTCATCATTATTGGGCATGTTTGAAACTTATTATATTTGAAATTTTATTTTGTGACCTTTATTTATGAAGACTCTGTTGATTCTTTAATGACAACAAGTCTTGGTAATGGACTTAAATTGGAAGAATGAATGTGTGGAATTACCATAATTTGTGTTGCCAATCTTTTGAGATTTTTTAATGTCTGGTTTGATTTTTTTTATGATTTTTTAACTATAAAATTTTATTGGTTATGAATTATCTTTAAAAAAAGTAATATAGATTGGGTCATGTAAGTCAATTAGTGACTTACCAGGTCAACCCTTGACCTAGTATTTCAGTATTCGACAGAGTCAATGATCGACTAGAGTCTGATAATGCTCCTGCTATGTTGCATGATATTTACGGTTGGGAATTAACATATCAAATTCCCACCTCTATGGACGCAAAATAGGCACTATGCGGAAGCAAAAAATAAAGAGTAAAGAGTAGAAGAATAACACCTGATTTTTTATGTGTAAAACCTTCTCAATGTGAGCAAGGAAAAACCACGGGACCTAGTCTAGTAAAAGATCTCCACAATGAAAGTAGGATTACAAATAGTCTTTCTTTCTCAAGAGGATCACTCGAAAAATCTCACCCTTCTCGGATGGCTATCTCACAATTCTCACCAAGTGTGATGGAAACAACTCTTTCTATCTTTCAGAGGAATACAAGAATTTTCTTACTTTATCACTCTCGAGGAGGAGGGGGGAGGAGGATTCTTGAATAGATTGGATGAAATGGAATACTCCACCAATTCACAAGCCTCCTTATTTATAAGGGATGGAAAGACCCTTCATTCATGAAGAATATGACTCATCATGAGAAAGTGGATAATTAAAGTCCACTAAGCATTTACTTCCTTCAATGCTAGTGGATTTCTTCAAGAGTCATGCCTCTTGGTTTTGTCAACTTATTTTCCACTAAGTGCTTCATTAATTAAGGAATGAATTCCATCAAATCCCCTGTTCCTTTCTTAATTGGAAAACACCATTATACCAGCACCATGGCAACAGTCTTCAACCTTCTTGGTTAGCATACTCTTAATCATCATATCAAACCAATTAACATTTGTATGGATGTTTTAAGCGCAAATGGAAAACATGGGGTTATTGGATAGATGGATGGTACTTTGATTGTATAATTCACCATATAATCATCTTGCCTGTCCTAAGTCACTTACAAAATTCTTCATCCATATCATTTCTTTGAATGCTTCTACTGCAACAATATATTATGCTTTAGTGGTTGATAATGTAATACACTTTTGGATCCTAGAATGCTAGTAAATAGCTCTTCCCACAAAAGTAATCAAATATCGTAATGTAAACTTCCTTGAATTCACATCTCCAGCTATATCTATATTTGAATACCCAATCAGCATGAGATTTCCATTGCCAAAGCACAAGCATCTGTTGGTAGTTCCTCTTAGATACCTTAGTATCCATTTTTCAACTTCCCAATGCTCTTTTCCTGGGTTCAATAGGAATTTGCTCACAAATCCTACAACATAATCAATATTTGGCCTTGTACGTACCATTGCATACATAAGGCTACCCACAACAAATGAATAGGGTCGCCTTGCTCATTTATTCTTTCTCTTATTCATTCTTTCAACTTTGAGACTTGCTCAACTTGAAATTTCCAACCAATTGAACTCGTACAAATCTTGCATTGTGCATATTGAACCTTTCAAAAATCTTCTCAATATAAGCTTCTTGAGATATCCACAACATTCTTTTAGAATGTGTTGAGTCCAAAACCTTTGTGTTTTAATTATGACAAACCTTCTAGACACAAATCATCAACCTTCTAAGTTTATGCCTACTAATGAGTTTGCTTAAGTGTATTTATAAAAGACAAGTTATTTAAAGAACAACAATTGATGTAACTTAGGGCCGTCATGAGTCACTTAAAGGATGATAGGCTTGAAAGTTCAAAACAAGACTCAAAGTGTCCTTGGTTATTTACTACAATAAAGTCAACATGCTCACTAGATGAAGATAAAACTTCAAGATAAAAGAAAGAATCAACAACTAAAGGACAAGAAGAACATTGCTCTGGATGGACCAATTGTGAATGATTGTGAAGAACAACATTGCTCCAACATATTTACAATGAAATTTCATCAAAAGTATCAGTTCTTTCTAGACATCATATATGAAGTTTAAAAAATGTAATTAAGTTGTTCTTAGTGGTTGTGGGAAGCATGAAGAAAGTGCTTCAACTTTCATGAACAAGTCATGGTTTGAAACAAATCTTAATCATGGACAACTTGATATGCGTGAAGTAATTTGAAGACTGATTGAGCTACAAAAGTGCATTTGAGATTATCTCAATGTTTGTGGAAATGTAAGAGAATGATCTACATATTTCATGAAGAAGTGTTGAGCTAATATGGCTTGTATCTTGGACGAAATTGACGATCAAGAAAAAGATGGCATTTTGTCCTTACAATATAACAAAATGATTTAAAGATTGCTTATGTTGTAGTGGTCTAATTGACATGAGACCAATGCCTGAAAGTCAATGATAGAATTCTATACAACTCTCATAAAGACATCAAAAACCAGCTTGGCCATACAAATGGTCAAAGAAATAAAAAAAAGAAATAGTAGCAAGCACAACATGCCACAATAAGCTCACATCAAAATGTTTTGGAATGCAAGTCTGTCATGCCATCTCATCAAATTGTTCACATAAGATGAACATTCGGTGGCTTTCTATCTACATTAGATAAGTCTATCAAAGCAGAACATCATATGCAAGCCAATATATTTACTAATGTTTCAGTGAAAGATAAAAAACGAGCAAATCAGAAACAAGAATTCTGATAAGTTCAAAACAAACTCAGAATGGATGTCTCAACTGTGATTTCAAGTGAGAAGTTTCAAAAGACTTGAATGAAATCCATTTATATGATGAAGTCAGTGCTTCCTGTAGGGGTTTCATGGTCTAAAATTTTAAAATTTTTATAAGATATCATGAGTGTAAAGTAAACACCATCCTATAGACCATACATTACACATGAATCACTAAGGGATTAAAAGGTAGCTTTGTAGTGTGCTTTCAAAGAATAGTTGCTCTTAATCACCAAGCGTTGAAAATACAATACCTCTACTTAGTCCACACAAGCAACGATCATAGCGAGATCTCAATGTTAGTCTATGGTAGACCGATAGGGATTTTATGTGACACACTTTTCTTTCTCAATAATGAATAATGAATTTCATGTAGTGCATCGATTTCACCTTTCGCATATATATAGGAGAGTGATTTTATCCAAATCCCAATTAAATTTTACCTTTATCAAATCCTATTTGATCTCATCAAATCTTATTTGATTTAAATCTATAGATAATTATCTTATAAGATATATATAAAAGATAATTAATTAGACCTCTGAAGATTTCAACCTTACTAAGTGGTAAAGACATCAAGAAGGCCTTACACATAAGATTTATTAAAGGCTACAATAAGCATACAAAATCAGAATGAAGTTGTACTAGAGTTAACATCAAAATGGTGTAATTGAGGACTCTAAGAATGAGAACATCATAATGATACTCTGAAAACATACCATAATCAAGAAAAGAGAGATTATAAGATGACTACTTCATAATGATGTATCAAAGTCAAGATCATAAAGGATATCTACATCAGAATGGAATTGCAACTACATGTCTTCCATATGAAGTCATAAAAGAGAGTTGGCTCATCAGAAGACTGGAGTTGACATCAAATTGTAGACACAATAGATAAATGACTCATTAGAAGACTCAGGTTGATATAATCACATCTTCCATATCCAGCCACGCACACTGAGGGCTCATTAAATGATGGATAATGACAACATTTCAAGAAGCAACAAGTTAAAAGTTGAGACTAATGTGCAACATCAGAATGAAGACTGAAAATACTTTGTGAAGTCTGAACTAAGGACAAAGCACTAACACAACAACAACAACAACCTTCACATATTACTTCAAAATGGTTTGGGTTATACTCACAAAAAAAGAAGAATGATTTGGGTTGTGAAGAAGTGTTTAGATTGTTGGAGTTGAGCTATTTACATTGTCATATCATGTTATCTTCATCAGAAGGAATCTACATTAGAATAGGTCTTTTCTCAGCAAGATTAGAATGCTATTCTGATGTACCTTCAAAATCTTATTAGATTGGTTCTTCAAAAGGGAAAACTTCAGAACAAATTCAAATATTTCAAGTCAAGTACAACTGACATATTTCCACTTATTTAAGAAGTTGTTGCATAGTTAAGGGTCCTATTTCCAACAACTATTTTCTTGGGGTATTTCATACTTGAAGGAAGCTTTTGAAGAGAAAGAAGAAGAAGACCCAACTGTAACATAACGGCTAGTTTGACCTATTGGGTTTATATATTGAAAAAGGACAATGACAAAAGATGAGAGAGAAGGTAGGAGACAACCAACACAATGCAAAAACAAAGTTCATATCCTCTCCATCCTCCATGATCTTCCTATGTGCAAAAAAAAAAAAACAAATCGTGTAAATTATAGTCAAAGCTACAATGAAGATCCAATCCATTAGTGTTTCTTAGTTGTAAAATCCTCTCAAACACTTTCTCCTTGTATGTAATCTGTATGTATGCCAAATTAATCAAGTGAATTAAGTTTGAATGTGAAAGAAGTGATAGAAAAACCCATGAAATGTGGGTAGCTTAGAGAGTCTCTAAAATTGTAACCTGTCGCAACCTATCCTTTGATGGGAGGGCGAGGTGAAATGCCAAAGGAGCGTCTTTCAAAAAAGAAAACGCACGGGAGTCATCACCAACGTTTATTCGAGGAAAACGTTAGAAAAACAAAAAAAAAAGGTCTGCAAATTTTGAAAAGAAGGGTTCAGGAATTGTTTACGCGTAGGGAATGGCAGCCTTTAATCGAGTGTGCAAAAATGTAGCTTCAATGTTATTTAGTTTCCCTTTTTATATTTTTATTTTTTGGGGGTCAACAAGGGTGTTGCCCTTGCTCCTACGTATCCTCAGATGCGATGAAGAATTCAGACCTACGTAGTTCTTTAAGTCTGAAAGTTTGTGTGTTAAATTGATTTTATGTTTTTGAAAGATTGATTTTAATTGTGAACAAAAATTCATTTAAGGCATTGGACCTTGAAACGATGTTTTAAATTTTGAAAAGCGGAGAAAATCGTTAAGGCGTTGGACCTTGAAATGATCTTAAGTGATATTTGATAAAAAGAAGTTAGTTATGAGTTGGCTTTATCTTGGTTTTGTTTATTAACTTTCTATCCTTTCAAAGACAACTTTACAACACTAGTGATCAGTTAAGGTTGAAATTTACAAAGAAAATGAGATCACGGATGATAGATGGAGAAGATGAATGTGCACAAAACACAAGGAGGACCCCTAAGGGTGCATAGATCACATTTAAATATAAAAAAAAAACAAAACTAATTGATGGTCACATGAAGAACACCGAACAAGGAACGATGTAGGATTCAATCACAGCCGTGATTCGGTAGCGCCTCGACTTCGTTTCCTCTTATTCCTTCTTCTTCTCTCTCAATTCTCTCAATATCCTTCAATGCTAACCCTTGGAACCCTTTCCTCAGCCCCCTTCACACCTATTTATAGCAAAAAATGGCATTTGGTGGACCAGCAACTCACCCAGGCGAGCTGGTTCCTTCGCCCCTAAGCAATTTGGGGGCCCAGGCGAGCCAGAGGCTAGCCTGGGTGAGCTGGGGTCGAGAAAATTCCCTGAAAATACCCTTTTGCCCCTTCCTTTTAGTATCTTTCGCATTCTTGATCAAAACATTGAATGATCCTTCGTTTTGTGCGGTAACTGGTGTCGAACCATGCAGTTTGGCTAGCGAGAATAAAAAACATCAATGAATGACAGTCCCAGAACGAAATTAGGGCATGACATAACCAAAAAGGCTATAGTGAAATAATACTTATGATGGTGAAGAGGTATAAGAATACTTGCGTTGTCTCTCCTATGACCAAGTGGGTGTTGTGGTTGAGTGGGTAATCTCCAAGCCAAGGCCTGGTGTGGTGTTGTTGTGAAGAGGTGTTGAAAGTCTAGTAGTTGGCTGGCAAGGTGAAATTCCAGTTGATTGCTAGTCTAGCAGTTTGGTAGTTTGAAAGTCCAGCAGGTGGCTGACAATTGTAAAAATCCAGTAGTTTGTTGGTCCAACATGTTGCTAGTTGTGTTAGCGGAAATCTCGTCCTGTTTTGTGAGGATTGGATGTAGCACAAGATTAGGGTGAATCAATATAAAAATCTTTGTGCTAAATCTCTCCTTTACTTTTACATTATGCTATTTATTGTCTTAAATAATGCATGTGCATTAGAACATTCTAAGCATCATAATGACATATATCAAAATGAGTACATAAAAAGGTTTTCATAACAAGCTTAATTGGTTTGTAAATTGGCATACTTGAACTATATAATATTTGTGATCATACGATTTGTTTTAAACTAATTCAAACATATGCATCAAACTATGAAAGCTTTTTGAAAACATGAAAATCGTTTTGTGCATGAAAAACTTGAAATAGTTCTATGAACAATGTCTTTCTAAGTATAGGATTCTAAACAATAGCATTATGAGTACTTCATGTGCATAACACAAACTAAGTTTTTTTATAATAACAATATTATGAGAAATGTTTTTATTTAAGTAATGATCTTTTGAACATAAGCAAATGTGCATTAACATCAGGTTCTCATAATTAGGGGTGGGTAAGTGGGTCAATCCACCCTGCGTAAGGCCCGCCCATGTAAGCCCACATTGGCAGCGAACTAGGCTAGCCCACCCCGCACTCTTATATGGACCTAATAAATTAGTCAGCTCCCGCCCCATGGACCCCGCAGGTCAAACAAGCTAGTTCGCGGGCCTTGTTTTAAAAAAATATAATTTCAACAAAAATACAACACAATCAAATTAAGTTCAACACAAATATAAATAAAAAATCTAAACAATTAGTAAATTACATCAATAAAATAAATAATGTTTTAACAAAAGAAAATCCAAACAATAAATCTAAAATATGAAACTCTAACATCTCCAACAACAAATGATTCCATATTTGAAGTAGCTTGAGCCTTCTCCATCTCCACATCTTCATCTTCTTTTCCTAAAACTCAAAACAACAATAAATATTAGAATCAACTCAAGTTAAGTGATTAAAAGACAAAACAATTATTACACATTATTTACCTTGTACATCAAATCCTAGCAACCAATTTTTAATACATATCAAGGCTTGCACGTTGTTGGCAAGAAGCCTAGTTCAATATTTGTTAAGCACTCGTGAGCCAATACTAAATGTCGATTCAAAAGTCACAGTTGTAATTTAGATGCTTAAAATATCACAAGCCAACAATGAAAGATCTGGAAACCGAGCTTGATTGTCCTTCCAATATTGCAAAACATCAAGATTGAGATGATATTTATTTGGAAGATTTGCCTCTTCCAAATATGTATCCAGTTGAGATTTACCCACTTGTGACATATCTTCATCTTCAATACTATTAGTACTAGTAGTAGCCATAGTCTCTTGTGATGAACCTTGACTTAAACCAACATTGCTTGTTGTTTCTTTGGAATACATTTGAACATACTCATTATATAGAGTATACAACTTGTGCTCCACAACTTTCAACTTTGCTTGACAAGATATTGGATTAAGACCAAGTTTTGAATAACAATACTTCAAAAGTTTGATTTTAAAGAGTGGATCTAGAATGCACCCAAAGGAAAGCACATTGTTATAATCACTCCAATACTTATCAAACTTTGTTTTCATATCAATTGCCATGGTTCTAATCAACTCATCTTCATTACTCAAATTTTGAAGCAACAAACATTCAATTTTCCACACTTGCATGAAATACAGATTAGATGTTGGGTAAGAGGAACCAGATATCAACTCTGTGATTTGAAAGAAAGGACGTCGAAAATCACACATTTTTTCTCCTCTCTCCCATTCTTCATTAGTAGGATAACTTGAATAGCTCATATCATCAAATGCAAGACTACAAAAAGCACGTCGATATACAAGGTCACTCTCAAGCATTAGAAAAGTAGAATTCCACCTAGTAATGACATCTAAGCACAAACCCATCTTTGTATGAATACCACCAACTTTTGCAACACAAGCTTTAAAAACTTGCATTCTACCCTCTGATCCCTTATCATACTTAATGCTTTCTCTAATTTTGTTTATAGTAGAACCAGCTACTTTCAACCTCTCTTGAACAATAAAGGTTTAAAATGTGAGCACAACATTGGATATGAAAAAATTCACCACCCTTACTAAACCATTATTATGAAAAAGAAGTTTTTCCTTCAAATAGTCTTGCATTTTATCATTAGAAAAATCATTATCCAAAGTTAATGAAAAAAAATTCTGCTCAATCCCTCACTCTTCCAAAAAAAAACCATATATAACTTTAGCCATCTCACGTCTCAAGTGTGGAGGAGGAAAATGAGAAAAATTAAGCATTTTACTATTTACCTTCCAATTTGCATCAACATAATGTGCAGTTAATGAAATATAACCCTTAGAAGTACAAGATGTCCACACATCAAATGTCAAGCTTATTCTACTAGGGACTTTAGACAACATGCATTTCATTTTTTTCTTTTTAAAATCATACAAATTATTCACATTCATGGTAGCAACACGCCTAGAGGGTACCTTCACATCAGGATGCAAATATTGTAATAACTCTTTAAACCTCCTATGTTCAACAAAAGAGAATGGAAGATCATGCTCAACAATCATCATAGATATCATCTCATATACCACACTTTGATCAATTTTTTTAGTTCTTAATCTCCTAGCATGATCAAGAATAATATTTCCAACATCACTATTAGAATGTGTCTTCAAATATACATCACATTTCCCCATATGACATTGTAAGGTTGAAGTCTCATTCTTATTGTCATCGCCCACATAATCTTGCAAACAATATTTGCATTTACTCCTCACTTTTCCATCACTATGTGTAGCAGGTTTCTCAAAAAAATTCCACACGAGTTATGAATAATTTCTAGCCCTCTTTTTTGGCATTTTAGACTCAATGGGTTCATCTTCATGAATAATATTTTCGTGCACATCCACATCAATACTCTCATTGTCATTCTCATCAACATTAACTTCAAAACAATCCATATTTGAAAGCTAAAATAATAAAATTAAATAAACTCAATTCTAAATTCAAATAAATCACACAAAAACTCAATTCATCATGTTTATAACTTAGCAGATCAAGAGAAAGAAAACTCAAACTCAAATATTTATTTATACTGGTTTTTATTTTGATAATGTATAGTTTTTTACACTGAGAATATATAAAATTCACTTTTAAGGATGTCAATTGTTCATATTACAGTAGCAGTGAATCTCTTATGAAACAAGAAAAATGCACCTTAGCAATAGAAAAAGAAAACTGATTTGTTTAATTAGACACTATAAAATGCACTTTAGCAGTAGCACTGAACTGCCCATATTAATCTCATGATAAATTTGCTTGAATATTTTCTTTTCTCGGTCATAAAAAATTTGCACTTCAGAAGTAGTAGTGAACTGTCCATATAAAATGCAATATTTTCTTTTCTCAGTGATAAAAAATATGCTTGAATATGAGTGGCCCTGTTTTGGTGTATACGGCATTATCTACGGAAAATGTTACAAGACACAAAAATGCAGCAAATTCTTTGTACTATGTTCAAATTGTCATCCCAAAGCAAAACAAAACCAAACCCATGTACATTAACTAAAATCTTGAAAGATGCAAACATCTATAATACGGTTTTGATCTTCGATGCATGGAGCTTCTTAAAAGCAGTTTTCTTTTTACATGTATATATCCTTAAATACATTACTATTTTGTGAATGCAGTAGGTAGTTAATTACATGAATGAATCTACATACATGTATATATCCATAGCATCCATTGAGCATTCCGCGAAAAAAAAGCCCCAACAAAGATAGGACAAAAACAAATTCTAGAGAGAGAGAAGAGAAGTACCTTGTATGGTGGCACAATGGTGGCGCGGTGGTGGCCCAGGGCGTGCGACGCGAAGGGATGCGTGATTACGTGAGGCGTGTCATGTCGTGTGGAGAAGAAATGCTGAGTTGCGGCAACCGTGAGGAGAAGAAGAAAGAAACATTGTGCTATGTTGTATGCGTTAATGGTTTTACTCGAATTAGGTTTTCATGGATTGATGGGGAAACTAACGATATTGTGGGTTTACGGGCCAACCCGCATAACTCGCGGGTTAAGCGGGGTGAACCCAAAATATTGCATAATCATGGATTGTTTAAAAAAATCGGTCCGTTAACTGCACAGATTATGGGCCCCGCAGGCCAGTCCATGGACCCAAGCCCGCTTACCCACCTCTACAATCATATCAAATGTTTAATAATGAGTGTTGTGACTAACCAATTAGAGAGCTTAACTATCTAAGTTCTTGAAACTCTATGTCATGACTTTCTCAACACCAAGGTAATCTCAAGTAAAAGTTTAGAAAGGTTAAAGTTTTAGGAAAAGTTGGCAAAGTCACAATTCAACCCCCCCTACTTATGACGTTTTGATCACTTCAGAACAATCTCTAGTAATCTTCATTCCTAGGATCTTCTTCACTGCACCCAAAGCAACATGGCAAAAGACTTGCTCAATCTTCTTGAGAGCATCTATTCTTGTCTTGTTTTCCCAACAATCAACATATAGTAAAAGCATGATGGACTCACCATTTTTGTAGTTTTTCACAAATACACAATGGTTTGCATAGGTCTTCTTGAAATTGTGTTGGGTCATGAAAAGATTTAACTTTTTGTACCATTGTCTTGCAACTTGGTTAAGACCATAAAGGTTTTTCTTCAAACAACACACTAAGTGTTCTTTACGTGGTTCTTCAAAACCTTATTGTTGCTCCATATATATTTCTTTTTCTAGGTCTCCATTTAAGAAAGTTGTTTTGACATTAAGTTGCTCTATCTCCAAGTCTAGTTTGGCAGGTAGACCAAGGATTGCTCTAATAGATGTCATCTTCATCATCGGTAAGAAGATCTCTTCAAAATCTATGTTTTTCTTCTGGTCACACCCTTTCACAACAATTTGTGCTTTATACATAGGGTTTAGGTTGTTCTCTTCTGTCATAAGCTTGAAAACCCATTTGTTTCACAACGCCTTTGGTCCTTTTGGCAATTCCATCATAACATAGGTTTGGTTCTCCTTGGAGGACTGAATTTCTTCATTCATGGTTTGTAACCATTTTTCTTTTCCTTTCATCTCAATGGCTTCTTCAAAGCTTTGAGGTTCTATTACACATTTAAGTGATAAGTAAAATACATGATAATTAAAAATATGATATAAAATATGCAAAAAAAAATACTCCAGTGACAAAATTTACAATATAATTATAATAGGTGATAAAATATGCAATAAAACTAACGTATTTTTATTATGAAAATGAAAACAACAGTGAGATAAATAAGATGGTGCCATGGTGAGCTGGGCCAATGAAATGTGAACAAGGAAAATGGACAACGAGAAAGAAAAATCGCTAAAATTTACGAAAGAGCATAATTGGCAAATGTCCATAGACCGGACATGTTGTCTCCACCACCAAAATTATTACTGTATTATCCTCCGGCATATTCCAACCACAATAATATTTCCTTTTTCATTTTCATTTGGCCAAATAACATCATCATAATCATAACGATCCAAAAAATTAAAAATAAAAATCAAAGAACCATTTTTTTTTTTTTTTTTTATTTTGTGGATCGTTGTTAGAACTCCGATGGTAGCATGTATCGACATGGCATTCTCGGCGGACATGACCGCAGCTCTGTCACCCTCGTACCAGTGTTTCTTCAAGCCCCCTCCCTCGGGCTTGGGCTTGGGCTTTGAGTTTCAGAGGAAAGGAAGAAGGCTCCGTAGACACCTCAACTTGGTCATCAGCGCCCAACTTTCCAACTCCTTTTCCTTGAGTTTCGGTCTCGACTCTCAGGTTCGTTTCTGTTTTTTTTTTTTTTTCTATGTAACCTTTTCTTTCTTCAGTTTTGTTTTATTATGAATATTCACTGGCTTATGCATAATCTTTGTCGGAAACCCGACTAATCAGCTTCAGTGGAGTTCTCCCCTCTCCACCATTGTTTTCTTTGTTTAGTTAATGATATGATATCTTGGTTTCAGCTTGCAACTTTTTATTTTTATTTTCTTAAAGTTTCTTTCACTGTATATACACACTTGATTAAGCAATTCAGACGTGAACACATTAATTTGGTAATGGTAATAAAAAATATTAATTAAAGTAACGGTGGGAATAACAATATCCTTTTGAAATTATTTTCATGTTATTTTGAATTTTTTATTAGTTGTGTCTGGGAGGAACAATACTTTATCAGGACAAGTTTTTTAATTTAGATTATTAAGATGCTCAGTGGCTTAAATTTTATTGTGAAATATTGTGTTTGAGGGTAGATGATACATTCTCCTTGTTGGGGAGTTTAAATAATGCTATTTTTTTTTAATTATTAATTGATTGTCGTCTGGTGTGATATTAGCTAAGAAATCGTTCTGGTTTGTATGACCATATTTTGAAAGGTAAGTTTTGGGAAAGGAAGAAACTTATACGCAGTATGCTATTAGTAATACTCTCTAATTAGAATTGGAGTTTCACTTCTATAATCTGCATAATAAATGTTTATATTAAATATCAGCAAACAGGTTCCCAAAGGTGGAACTCTAATTCTGATAGGAGAACAACACTAAAAACAACTAAGGAATTGCCTTTGAGTTTTGTCCTTTAAATCAGTGTTCTTGTGGATAAAAAGCTTTGATATGGAGACCATTTTTACTTGGAGATTGGTTCGCATCACATGTAATAGTGTGTTTGTTTTAAATTTTAATAGATTTGATTATGAAATAATTGATTTTAGAAGAAATTGTTTTGAAAGCATTGGGGTTAAAACAAAAATTTTGTTTTGGGAAATGATATCATTTTAAAGGTCAGTTTAAAAGAATTGACGTTGTATGGAACTTTTGATAGCAAAGTAGAATTGCGTTAGCAATGTAAATATTGGTGCGTTTTGTGGTTTCACACCTAAAATCAGTTCTTGTCAACGGAAAAGTTATAAGAATTTACTTCTCTAAAAATCAACTCTACAAAATTGATTTTGGATACCCAAAATCTAAAACAAACACTTAGATTTACTATTTAATTCCATTTTATCCAAAATGGCTATAATCAGTTGCTGAAATTTTTGTGCGTGTTGAACTGTTTGCCTTAAAATGAGGGGAATTTATTCTTGCTCATTTTTTCATGTTCTTGCAATGTGGTTTCTTGTTCATCCAGTATCGCCGATGAACTCTTCACTCATAGTGGTATGAAGTAAGAAATGCAAATATGGAAATCATTTTTCCTTCTCTCTGAATTTTGCACATGCTTAACATGTTTCATCTCTGTGCAATGTGGTTGCTTTTGTCATTCTGTTATTTCCTTTTTTTTTTAATGTGCACTTGGCCAATCCTAATGCATGCTACTAGTGAAATCATTTTGCTTTATTTTCTTAGTTACTTTGCAATATGAACAAATGGGCATTGCTGTGTACATCTAAAGCCTGGAATATCAAATTCAACTTCAGTGAATTTATTTTCTTAATTTTGTATTTGTGCTTTATTAGCATATTGTTATTAGTGTCTTTGTCATCTTATTCTTTGTTTTTATTTTGTTTAATATTTCAGTTTATATGCATCATGATTTAACTCCTGTAATTCATGTCATGAACTGACATCCATCTTTCGAATTTGTTTTTGATACTTTTCTTTTTAGAACTTGAATTCCTTCCAGTCCAATGATCCATCACAGTTGTCTTGGATGGGTCCAGTTCCAGGTGATATTGCTGAAGTTGAGGCATTTTGTAGGATCTTTAGGAATTCAGAAAGGCTTCATTCTGCATTAATGGATGCATTATGTAACCCATTGACTGGTGAATGTAGTGTCTCATATGAGGTTCCATCCGATGAGAAACCTCAACTAGAAGATAAAATAGTTTCTGTCCTTGGATGCATGATATCCCTTGTGAACAAAGGCAGGGAGGATATTCTTTCTGGAAGATCCTCAATTATAAATTCCTTTCGTGCTGCAGAGGTTAGCACAACAGACGATAAGCTCCCCCCACTTGCTCTTTTTAGGAGTGAGATGAAAAGGTGTTCTGAGAGCTTACATGTTGCTCTTGAGAACTATTTAATACCTGATGATGATCGAAGCTTAAACGTGTGGAGAAAACTTCAAAGACTGAAGAATGTCTGCTATGATTCTGGTTTTCCTCGTGGGGAGGGATGTCCTTGTCACACACTATTTGCAAATTGGAATCCTGTATATTTATCTGCTGCTTCTAAAGATGACTCGGAATCCAAAGACACAGAGCCGGCCTTTTGGACTGGAGGTCAGGTAACAGAAGAAGGCCTAAAGTGGTTACTGGATAAAGGATATAAAACCATTATAGATCTCAGAGCAGAGACTGTAAAAGATAACTTCTGTCAAGCGGCTCTGCAAGATGCTATTTCATCTGGAAGAATTGAATTGGTAAAAATCCCAGTTGAAGTTAGGACTGCACCTACAATGGAACAGGTTGTGCAGTTCGCATCTTTTGTTTCAGATTGCAGCAAAAGGCCTATTTATCTTCACAGCAAGGAAGGAGTTTTGAGAACATCTGCCATGGTCTCCCGATGGAGGCAGTACATGGCTCGATCTTCATCACAGATTGTTTCTAATCCACCAGTTACACCCTATGACATGTTATTATGTAATACAAATGGTTCTGCAAAATCTTGGGACTCTTCAATGACTGCAGAGAGATCCTCCCTGGAAAAGGATATCAATTCATTGCAAGAGAGTTTGAACTCAACTCATAATTCTGTTGGAACATTTGACAGGAGTACCTCTCAAAAGAAGTATAATGGTAAACCACAAGGTACTACAGCCATGAGTAAAGTTTCTACTGATAACAGGGAATTATCAGAAGCCACTGCTGCTAAGGAAGAACGATCTTTTCCACGTAACTTCAGCAAAATTAACCCTTTAAAAGCTCAAGTTCCTCCTTGTGATATCTTTTCCAAAAGAGAGATGTCAAAATTTTTGGGAAGCCAGAAGATCTCACCACCCTCTTATGTCAATTATCAGAGTAGAAGGTCAGAATGCTCTCCGCAACCAAGGAACATGAATGTCACAAGACTACAGGGAGGTGTGACTGTCAGCACTAGTGATAATCTCATACCTAAAATTGTAGGTTCAGAAAGTTCAAATGGATCAGCCCGTGTTGATCATCCATCTAGAGAGACCCAGATTACAGTTAGCGACAATTGGGAGGTAGTGAATGGGAGTATTTCTAGTTCTGTTTGGACAACAGTAAATGGATTTAGTGAACAGGAAATGCATTACATGACTAATGCCAATGCTTCCAACATTGTGAAGGACGATTTTGATAATGTCACAACTAACTCTCAAAGGATTGAAGATCGTATGGTTAAGGATAGGTTAGCCTTAAATGACGACGACATGGGATCCGTTGAAGGAGATATGTGTGCTTCTTCAACAGGAGTTGTAAGAGTGCAATCGAGAAAGAAAGCTGAGATGTTCCTAGTTCGAACAGATGGATTTTCTTGTACCAGAGAAAAAGTGACTGAATCTTCTTTGGCATTCACTCATCCTAGCACCCAGCAGCAGATGCTTATGTGGAAGTCTATGCCAAAGAATGTGTTATTGCTGAAAAAGCTGGGGGAAGAACTAATGGAAGAAGCAAAAATGGTAATGATTTTCTAAGACTCCAAAAAGCATGAAAGTGATTCAAACTTCAAAGAAATGGTCGTCTTTGGTATTTCTATGGTCTTCACATTAGAGTGTTTAGGAACAATATATTTGCGCAAAGATTTAGCATTCAACATGACAAACATTGGCATTGTTTTCCATCTTCTATGATTATAGTTGTATCTTTGATTAGCCTTATATATTGATAATCATCTCCCCCATTAATCTAAAGAGCCAAAGTTGGTGGATTGTGGTTGAGCTGAGCTTTTAGTGAGAGGCTTGGGCTTGGTTTGCCTCATGTAGTAAATAAATTGAGCTTGAGATAGGGATGAAACCTATTTAATAGACTAGCCTAGCTCGAGAATTACTCCTTGGCTTGACTATTTAATATTCATATAATAACAAAATATAAAAATGTTTTATAGTTATATGTTATATTGTTTTATTATTTTAAATATATTTTATATCTATTATATAAATACTTTTCATATTATTTGCAATTATATAATTATGGGACAGATATCTATGGAATTTTTGTATATGTTCTCAATAGAAGGTTGTATTATATAAGATTTCATTTAAGCTTTGGACTCGTTTAAGGTTAAGTTCATTTATATGTGCTCATTATGATAACCAACTATTTATGATTTTTTATTATTTATTTTAATCTCTCAAGCTTCAGATATTTTGAATTTCTTGATAAAAGAATGATTAATGATAATTATAAAACCCAAAGCTATAACAATTTTGTTTGTCCCTATATTGAGTTCTATTTCTAAGGATTTTTCAAATACGGAAAATTGGAGAGGTGAAAAATATTGGTTAAGTAAAAGTGTTACATTTGCAACATTTTGATGTAAAATATAGAAAATAGGTTACTGGAAATTTTCTGCTCAGCAATGTTTTGGGATGACTGGATCTAGATTTTCAATAATAAGAATGAACCAGAAAGGAGATTAAATCTACTTCCTTATCTAATAAAATCTGTTAGGGAACAAAAGGCTGGAGTAGTTTTGAGCTTTGAATGGTATTTAAGAACACTTGGTCAGTCTTTAATTCATATGGTAATTGTGAGTATTTAATATATTATGAACTTCTGTAAATAATTTGACTATATCTAATCTGCAGGTTGCTTCTTTTCTTTATCACCAAGAGAAAATGAATGTTCTTGTGGAACCTGATGTGCATGACATATTTGCTAGAATTCCAGGCTTTGGATTTGTTCAGACCTTCTATAGTCAAGATACCAGGTACTGGAGTTTGTAAATCTATATGAAATAATGGCTTCAGAGCAGTTTTTCTGTTCCAAAAAATAGCCTTTCTTTCATTCAAAGTTTGTTTAACATATCAAGTGTCTTGGATTCAGTGATCTACACGAGAAAGTAGATTTTGTGGCCTGCTTGGGTGGAGATGGCGTTATACTGCATGCATCAAATCTATTCAGAGGTGCTGTTCCCCCTATTGTGTCATTTAACCTTGGCTCCCTTGGTTTTCTGACTTCTCATGATGTAAGCTTTCCAAAATCATATTTTATTTTATCATAAAATAATATAGATAGCTATATTTCATTTGTTTGACTTCTGTTCTGCTCTGTCTGCAGTTTGAAGATTACAAGCAAGACTTACGACAAGTCATCCGTGGAAATAATACACGAGATGGTGTGTATATTACTCTTAGAATGCGTCTCCGATGTGAAATTTTTCGTAAAGGTAAAGCAATGCCAGGGAAAGTATTTGACATCCTCAATGAGGTGGTTGTTGATCGGGGTTCTAATCCATACCTTTCAAAGATTGAATGCTATGAACATGATCGACTTATAACCAAAGTGAGTTCTATTGTCTTTATTATGTGCTCTCTAGATATCTATGCATTTTTTTATTCTACAATGAGAACACTCTATTTTGAAATTTCATATCTCCAAACACCTTTATGAAGCAATGGCATACCTTCTGTATGACGCGTGTCATGTCTTTCAGGTACAAGGTGATGGAGTCATTGTGGCCACCCCTACAGGAAGTACTGCCTATTCTACAGCTGCTGGAGGTTCCATGGTAAGCTTGTGTTAGAGTTTTACTCATTATGGAATTATTAGATGTCTTGACCTGATATTCTTGCCTTTGACCCAATCTTTTCTCTCATGCTTTCTCTGCACAAGAAAGGTAATATTGTGTTGAGGTGGCTTCCATATTTTACAGCATTGCACTATAGGTGGAAACTTAAAAGATAACTAGATGAGATTCTTTATAATGTAACAAGGAGGTAGTGAATCTAGTGATATTGTTCAAGTTATAATCCTCTTTTTCCTATTGTGCAAATGTCGGTAGACAATGCTGAATGAGTTGCAGTGCACAATATCTAAACATTGTTATGTGTATTTTGTTTTCTTCTCTCAACTTTTTCCCTTTTGTGAAATAAATACCTAAATAGAGTTCTCCTTTCATTCTTTGCTTCCTTAAAAATAAGGTATCCCTTGAAGAGAATATACTTTATTTTACGCTTCCAATTGTAGCTTAGCTTCTAGCATGTGAACCAAAAATAGTAAATATATGTAGAAAGAGTAAATCAATCTTTAGATGTCATAAAGTAAACACTTATTCCTCTTCCAGACAGTGGATGAAGAACTATTTTGTCATAGTTTGAATTATTATAGAGACATAGAAGTCATCTTGCTCTTGTATGATTTTATGTCATAGAACTTCTCAAATACAATATATGTGCATCTTCTAATAGCATGGTGTCGCCGTGTCGGTACAATATATGGACCAATATATGCTTTATAATTTATACTGGAATTCCTAATTGCTTTCCTTGCTGTTTTTATCTAATGCCAAAAGAATACTGCAGGTCCATCCAAATGTTCCTTGCATACTGTTTACCCCAATCTGTCCACATTCACTCTCATTTAGGCCAGTTATACTTCCAGATTCTGCTCAACTAGAATTAAAGGTGAAGTTAAATCATTCTTTCTCTCCTAAAATAATCATATTGGATCTTAATATTTTGTGGCTTATGATGTGTCTTCTATGCCCTATGTTTTCCCTTTTGAAGTTAACTAGCATCTCCGACATGTGTTAGAAAAAGATACGTGACGAATTATGATCAGAGACTCAGGCGTTCATTTGTGATTAATAATTCAGGGTTTAGTAAAAGGATGCAAGTTACATACTTAACATGGGTTTACTAATATAACAGATTCCGGATGATGCAAGAAGTAATGCTTGGGTTTCATTTGATGGGAAGAGAAGGCAGCAACTCTCGAGAGGTGATTCTGTCCGAATATCTATGAGCCAGCATCCCCTTCCAACTGTTAACAAGTTTGATCAAACAGGTGATTGGTTCAGTAGCTTGATTCGCTGCCTAAATTGGAATGAGAGGCTTGATCAAAAGGCTCTGTAATGCATGTGAAAGTGAAGAACAGAGGTGCATTACCCTAACGTGAGGACAGGGCTTGTATAATTACTGTACAGCTTGTACATTGAGATTACAGAACTTAGATACATAGCAGATACCTCCACTTTATTACATTGGCTACAATTGTGAAGATAGGGTTTGCCAATGTTTTTTCAACATGTCATAATGGCAAGAAGCTGTTGTATATACATTTATAAAAAGTAGTAAATTTTTTATCTTAGAGGCAGCTCTTTGTTCCATCTGAAAATTTGTCTGTTTTCTAGACTTCTTTATCTTCTTGTTATGCAACAATGTGGGAAGCAGAAACTGAAATTAATTCACTCATTTGTCAGCTGACTGAATTGCAACATCTAGCTAAGTAATTGTCATTTCCTTGCCAGGATTTTAAGATTTGCTAGTGTCTCGCTATTTGGTGACTTTCTAAGATATGTATTAGTCTACTTAAAATGCATGGAGTCTACTTAAAATGCATGGAAGTATAATTTGGACCAATCATCAGCCGACGAAAGTGACTGTGAGGCTTCACCTAAAGAAAAACAAACTATGCGCACCTAAAAAATAGAAAAAAAGGAAGAAAAAAGCTGCATTTTGTTATTTTCATCACTTTAGAGCATACATTTAGTAGTAGGTATTTCAGACACGGTTTAACTCACAAATGCATTTGTTCTTTCTCTTCAACATGATATCTAATGTGTGGCACAATCTATTCCGACATACATATTTATATAATATTATACATAAAAATGCAGAACTAATTAAAGAGATTTATTCAATAAACATAAAAGAGTTCGTGTGGGTAAAAGGTTCACATCCACATTAATTATCAAATTAAAAACTTATCAAATAAGGGTATGAAAATATTTTCGGCTCAAAATAAGTTCATTTAAGTTTACAGAAGAACTCAAGTTAAGTAGTAAAATAAAATAAAGTGTCATGTTTGGAACATCGTGTAATTAAAATAGAAACTCATGCCTCAATGTTACATCCTATCAGATCATTGTGTCCTGACGTCTTCTAGCACGAGGTTCCTTAAAGCAATCCACTTAGTCATATGCTCTCATGAATACAAGGTTCAAGATCATCATAGGATTCAAATACAAACAATACACGGGAAGTAAGTTATCACATTCCTAAATAGGAAGAGATAAACGAAGACACATATATATAGTATAAGTA
Organism: Glycine soja; assembly: GCF_004193775.1. Taxonomy (NCBI): domain Eukaryota; kingdom Viridiplantae; phylum Streptophyta; class Magnoliopsida; order Fabales; family Fabaceae; genus Glycine; species Glycine soja. The sequence continues at coordinate 28,861,535 of NC_041015.1, read as the reverse complement.
TAACAAGCCCAACTTAGCATAATTTACATCATTTTACAACTCATTGAGTAGCATTACTTGTTCCAAGGATTTAATCACAAAATTACATTCCACACCTTCACATTAATCACATGTTCAGAATAACAAATCTTAAGTACAACACAACATCTCACACTCACAATTTATTATCCATCATCACGTAGCAAGTTATAATGATCATTACACAAATGTTATGTAACAAATACACTAAAACTCAATCGTATATGTAATGTGGTATCATGTCAATGAAAAACGACATCAGGACACATATGAATACATAACAAGAATGCTCCAACCATATGAGATCAACATAGGCTTAGAGAAGCACTCAAGTCGAGTGTATTTACCCCCAAGGCCTAGACTCTGAAGAATCCGTTAGGGCCTCATCTTATTGATTCAAGTCCAACCCCTAAAATAATTTTTGCATGTAGACACTACTCATGAATTATACAATACCCACGACCTCACACTTATTTTCAAACACATTTAACACAATGCGTATAATTTAACACCTCAGGTTCCTAACTTGGAACCCTACACTTTCTTTTTTAACACCTCGCACATAAACATTTTTCTCAAAGTAAACACTTGTCGGGTTATTGTATAACTCATAACTCACAACACAAGTAATATCACCTCAAGTATTAATCACACACTTATTCACTACCAAATTTCATGTCCATAATTTTAACATCTCACAACGTCACAATCAATCATCACATGTTTTCGTATATCTCACATATTAACACATTCAATTTATCCCTTACACACAATTTCATGATCTCAACATAACAATTTATCACGCTAATCTAGTAAATCTTGTCCAAAATACAAAAAAAGTTATACAAAAATGCTTCTCATAACATGGGGAGTAAAACCCCTCAAACAATTTCACATAATCATATCAAAATTAAAGGAATCAAAATCACAGGTCAAAAATACGAAAACACCAAGAGCACTCAATTTTATCAATTGGTCAGTCAAACACAATAATCTCATAATTATAATCATAAAGGAAGAATTACAATACAATAAACATCCCTAAGATTCCTCAAGTTTTCCTCTAGTTGCTCTACTAGGGTTTCCAAGCGTTAGAGAGAAGAAAAAGGGTTTAGAACCTCCATTTCAATGTCTCTGTGCGAGGAACATTTCTCTCTTCACATACATTAATTCCCAAATCCCAACGATGGGGGTGTGTGAAAATGAGTTCCAAATCTATTGTTCCAATTTCACAATATCCAACGGTTAATGAGTATGGCATAATAGTTTTACTAGGACATGTTTGGGTGTATGTGGGAAAAAGAAAGGGCTTTAGGAGAGGGAGAAGGGAAAACGAATTTGAGAGGAAGAGAAAGCATAGAGATGTGTATCGTATATGTAAAAATTGATCTAATATGTCTTTATTTATAAATAGGATACTCTCAACTATTATTTACTCTACTTTTCTTTATTTTATTATTTTATAAAAATGAACTATATTTTACTTCCTATCAAATGAATAAATAAAATATCTTTTTTTATTTTTTAAGAGCATATATTTATTTTATTTACCTTAAAACCATTATTTTAATTCATAAAACTATTTCTCCTTATTTATTTAATTACAAAATATCATTATTTTCTTAAAACTCTATTTATTTATAAATGAAATTCTTTTAAATTTATTTTACAAAAAATGAGGTGTTACATAGAGCCTAATAGAGGTGCAAACTGTTCTTGCCCGAAGGACCCACTGTCCCTGGTGATAAAAAAATAATACGACTTTTTTCTCTTTTTTGGTGACTTTTCTGACTGTTATCTTCGCTACCATTCTTTCCGATTGGCAATTACAGCACCAAGCTTGTCGTTGTTCGTTGATCTATTCAACAGTGGTCACAGCATCACCAAACGACCAACCATGACCTCGCACGTGCCCTACCTCTTTGTGCCAAACAACATTTACACGCCCTCTTCTGCCAGTGACAGCACATGGTCAACCCATTTTAGCCATGTTTCTAAAGTATAGGTTGCCCCTCCATTATGCCCTTACCCCAGGTTTTTGGGACCATTCCAACAATTGGTGACAATGCCTCTGTTCTAACCCCGTTTTCTAGCATCTTTGTCATTCCTTTGTTTTATAGGTACTATTTTGTTTTCTCACCAATGGCTACACCTACCACACCTAGGGCAGATGCTCCAATTTTCTCCAATCTTTTGCTCTCTATTAAAAAGTTGGATGGTTTAAACTGAGGCATCCTGAACATTGATGAGGGCAAGGAGTGATCATCAGGGTGCAAGAGATGTGGCATGGAAAAGGAGCAACTCCCGGAAGGCTTCCAGCGGAAGGGATACATGAATGAATCGAATACACATCCAAATGAGAGGGATCCAGAGGTTGTGTTGGTATGAGATTGTATAGTTAAGGATGATTTGAAGGAATTAATTGGTATTACCTATACCAACAAGATATATCTATTTTTCAATAGCCCATAACTTAAGAACTCCACAATTTAGCGTATTTGGCTTTGAGAAATTATGATATGGGTGAACTTCTAGGAAGTTTCCCAAGAAAAGTATGAGTCAGGATAAAGTATGCTAAAAAGTTATATATTTGTTTGTGGGGACAATCAACAATTCTAAAAGTAGTCATCCGTTACAAGTGGTTCAGAGCATACTTCTCTTCCAGTACCATATGGTTCGAGGACAAACCAAACAAAAATTGGTAGGCATGTAACATTCAGATGTTGATGAAGGCAGGGAGTGATCGTCAGTGCACAAGAGATGTGGCAGGGACAAGGAGCGACTTATGGAAGGCTTCCAACGGGAGCGATACTTGAACGAATTGAATACACCCTTGAATGAGAGAGATCCAAAGGTTATGCAAGTATGAAACTGTACAATTAAATATGACTTAAAAGAATTAACTGGTACTACTTATACTAACAAGATGCATCTACTTTTCAGTATCCCATCACTTAAGAACTCCACAGTTGCCTGCTTGGCTTGGAGCAATTATGGGATGAGTGACCTCTACACCAATTATACTTTGCAATTATACGTGTGTAGAGACTTGATGACCCTCTTTGCTCATCAGTGCTTTGACAAACATATGTCTATATTTCTTGGGCAAGTCCATGCAACTCTCCATGATTATAATGAGCTTCTACAACTTGTTGCCTCTATCCAACTGAGGCTAAGAAGGAATTTGAGAAATGCAACACCTTCTTTATGATGCTTTCACTATCATTGTGATAATCATATTATTGATAAGTGTTGGAAGCTACATGACAAACCACCTTGCCCTGCTAATGTAGCTTAGACATCTTCTGTTGATTCCACCCAGCCTACTATTTAGTCCATTGAGTAGTCTCATGCTACTTCGGCTACCTATGAGTACTTTCTTCGGTGGTTCAAGAGCCGCGAAAGCCCTGGTGCTACTGCTTGAGTTGCACACACTGATAAATATATTGCTTGCATCTCTCCCTTATCTTACTTGGGTCCTTAGGTGCTTGACTCTAGTGCATTTGACCATATCTCTAGTAACAATTATCTTTTCTATTCCATTTCCACATCCACTTATTTATCTTTCATTACTTCTGCCAATGGAATTCAAACACAATCCAAAGGCATTAGCACCACACATCCCCTTCCATCTCTTACCGTTGAGTCTATCCTATGTGTTACTAATTGTCCTTTTAACCTGTTGTCTATTTTTGTCTCACTCAATCTCATGACCTTGTGATTAACTTTACTAAAACTTCTGTTACCCTACTAGACTGGACATCGAGATGGATGATTGGTACTAGACGTGAGTCACATGGCCTATACTATCTTTCTTCACTGCTACAAGTGTGCTCTACCATTTTCTCTTTGTTGCTAATTCATGCTTAGTTGGGCTAGTTTGCTTTGTGAGTCATGTCAGCTTGTGAAACACACTTGTAACTCCTTTCATGATTGAGTCAATAAATGAACTGTCATTTTGCCTTAGTTCATTGTGATATTTAGGGTCCATCATTTGTTGTTATTATTCTAATTTTAAATATTTTGTTACATTTATTTTAATATTTTATTATCCTATTTTGGGCTTATCAATACTTAAAAATAAGATTAAGAATAAATAAACAACCAAATACAAAAAGTGAAAATCAGGGTGTTACATGTTTGCATGTCTGATATTATTTTTTTAAGTTTTTAATTTTTAAAATAGTTAATTGCATGTGTGTTATGCGTGAGCATGTGTATGTATTTTATTCATCTTTTATCTTTATGTAGGTATGTATGTTATTAATTTTTTTAATCTTAAAAAAAACAATAACACGACTTGCTTCCATTATTTTTATTTAAAAGTTGATCATGCTTCAAATGACCGACTTGTTATATTTGTTTTTAAATACATAAATTATATATTATATTTATGAAAAATAATTTAAATTGTGACATAAGGTTGTCTTTTAAAATAATATGTAATTAAGAAAATTATATATGTGCATGTGCTCATGCGTGTATATGCACGTACAAGTATGGTGTGCATATTCGTCGTGTGCGCGTATTGCACACTACTAAAAATCTAGGTTTTTACAACACACTAACAACTTCGGTCCGCCTAAAACGATGTTGTATAATAAGCGGTGGCAATTCGGTAATTATAAAGATAACAAACAAAGACGGTGATGTAGAAACCCGTTCTTGAATTCGTGAATCATATCTTCGACAACGTTCATGTTTGAGTGCACGACATGGTTGGCGCAGCTTTATACTCACATGCTACAAGCAACACTCACGTGCGTCGAACCCTAGCCTTCGTCACTATACCTCTGAAGACCTTCCTCAGTCATAGCTAGCCTCGAACAAGACTCTCACGCGCCCTATCTAGCCTCAAACAAAACCTCTGAAGACCTTCCTCAGTCACTGAGGTCTCCCTTCTCGAGTTCGCATCATCACTCAGCTCCCACCGTCCATGGCGGCGCACCCGTAGCCTGTCGTGACTCACCACTCTCGCACGACCAAATTAGGTTTGTTGTAAGATTTCTTTTTGGTCCCTCTTTTACGGTTTTACCTATTTTCGCTTTTCATTATTTTTTTTCAAAATAGACAAACAAGCAAACAAAGTACTTTGTGTGATGTTTGTTGAAATTATGAAAATTGGATGTTCGTGAAGCTGATTATTTTATATTCGAATTGTTTTGAAGTGAAAATAACACAAACTACTTTGTGTTATTTTTAGGCAAGTAGGAGAAATGAAGTGATGCAGAGGTAAATACTGTTTGCTAGTGCTAATTCCATGGGAATGGCTTTTCTGGTGAAGATAAACCTTTACAACCAAATAGTAAGTTGGTATTTCACTCCCCTGAGTATTTCATTGATCAATCTTGGTCTTGCTGATACAGTGTTTGTATGTTGTTAGTGTTTTTACTACTGCTTTGGTAGAAGTAGAAGCTAGGTAGGTGAATAAGTAAGGCTATACTTTTCTTTGGCTTTTTATGGCTTTACTGTTTCTATGCCTAGGTGAATAAGTAGTCATAATATTCTGATTAAGCTTTCTATTATACAATAAGCAAGGTTCAGTGTTTTGCAAAAAAAGTAATGCCTAAATCAGTGTTGAATAACCAGTAACCAAAGAAAAGCAGAGGTAAATCTTTTAAAGAATAACCAGTAACCAAAGTTGTATAAAGAATAAGCAGAGGTGAAGAAGCTAGGTAGGCTCTACTTTTGAAGTGGTTACTAGTTCAGTGCTGAATAACCAATAACCAAAGTTAAATGTCCATTTACTCTTACTCTGTTGCTAGTTCATAACATGTTATATGTTTGTTCCTTTTACAGCCTGGGAAGCCTGGGAATCAATTCATTTGATTTAAAGAATGATAATTGATTCATTTTTTTTTATCTAGTGTATGAGCATGTAAAATAACAAACGAGGTCACTGCTTGAGGGTATTGAAATTGAAGGCACTAGATAAAGAAAGAAAACAGAAAAAAAAACGGTGAGAATTGAGATGGGAACGAAATCACAATCAACAAAAGAGAAACATGTTATATGTTTGTTCCTTTTACAGCAAAAAAACGGTGAGAATTGAGATGCGCAACACTCTCATTTGTATTTTTTTTTGTCTATTTTCATTTTATTAGTATATAATTTAATATTAAGAAATTAGGACAAAATGCTAAATATTGATTCGTGTTATTGTGATCAAGATTTAATATTCTACTTATTCATGGACTATAATAATTATTTTGGGTCAAAGACCAAGTAACTATTAAAACTATGATTAAGTTCAGAATTGACTGTAATTTGGCAGACAGAAAAATCTCAAACGATTATGAAATAATTATTTGAACTTTGAATCATGTTTTATGTGCTTAAATAAGGTTAGGATAATTTTGTTAAAAAAATTAGAACTTTCTAATAAATTTCTACAAAACGCTTTAGATAATATACTGATAAGTCAGCTAACTAATATAAGAATAATATTTAACTTGACGAAACTAACAAAGCCAATTCATTTTTGGATTAAATGCATAAAAATACGATTTCCATTAAAATTTGAGGATTCATTAAGCTAAAATACAATCATTAATTAATATTAATAATTGTGGCTACACTTCTTCCTTAGCATACTCTGATTACAGAATGTATAAAAAAACTCTAATTGGGGAGCCACCTCTTTTCTTAATTTATAGATATTTAAAAATCAGTCATCATACTAGAAAATAGGTATTATTATTTTATTTAGTTGATTAATTATTTATTGTTTTGATAAATGCTAAAGATAAAAATAATTAAGGTAAAATATATTTTTAGTCCTTATATTTTTGTTGAATCTTATTTTCATTTTCCAAACTTTCATATTGTGGAGTTTAGCCCTTAAACTTTATTAAAATAAAGGGATTTTATCCTTGTGTTTATTCCTATTTCTTGAGTTTTTTTAATTTTAGGTTGTGAAGGGACTAAAAATATATTTTTTATAAAATTTAAAGACTAAATTACACTATATGAAAGTTGAGAGACTAAAAATAAGACTAGAAAATATAAAAACTGAAAACATATTTTACTCCATCAATTACCACCTTTATTTCAAGCCAAGGGTAAAAGGATAATAAGGATGATTTTAAATTATCACCATTCACCAGCAAAGCATGCATTCAAAAAAGGGAGGAAAAAAACATTTTATGATTGTACAATAGAAGATAACAAATCAAGCGCTAGCTATTTATTTAATTTAGGGTAAAATGCGAGTTAGATTTATATTATTTATATATTTTTGTTAAAATTGATCTTAATCTTTGTATATTTTCACCATCCACAAGGTGTTAAGCAAGACCTCCCAAACACCTTTAGTCTAATATAAAATTGGTCTTAATTTTTGTCCTCTTATTTATAATTTATGATAATGGGAGAATTTTACCCTCACACTACCATAAGTTTCATGAAGAGGAATAAAGTTCACTACTAAATATAAAAAAAAGAATACGATGATTTTATCTATAATAAGAACTAGAGCAATTTGAGAGACTTTAAACACATTTTACGTATGTTAATTTATCAAAAATGAAAAGTTGAATTCATTTAGAACACCCAATATTCACCGTGAGACATAAAAGATAGAAATTTACTAAAAAAAAACAGAATATATAGTTCAAATTCAAAATTCATACCCGCCGAATAAAAAAAATAGTCAGACATATAAGTAGATCACACAAAATCGACATCCAATTCTTCAAATTGTCCAAATTTCTGCACCCAATAACCTAAAACAAAACGAAAACTAACAAAACTACTATATTTTACAATTTTGACTTATTTGTGCATAAGGTGGGATAAAAGGTGGAGTAAGGGAACGATTAAAGAGAGTCATTGGTTGATTTTTTTTATTGTTGTTTGATTGGGGTTAAGATTTATCACACAGCTACTGTTTCAGATTGAGATTGCAGATAGAAAAAATTATCACATCAACTATTGTTTTACAGATTGGGTTTGAGTGTAGTTCTTTAAGGTAGCTTTGTTTTCTTGAGTTCTCAATGATAACCCTCTTTCCTAATTTGCTTATTAGAGTTTGACTTTGTGAAATTTATTGCAGGTCATTACACAATTCCTGAAATTGGATACTCTAATTTCATGAAAAGGGATGGCAAATCAAACTAATTAGAGAATTTTCATTCTGAATTATTTACTTTGTTAGTACTTTTTGATATACACAGACAAATATGTCACAAACAGACATGTAAATAGTTTACATATATAATTTAATTACCAGAGGCTAGCTCAAACAATAGCCTCACGTTATTCAAGGTAACTCGTACATATTATCACTTGGATTCCACGTGTACTAATATGTCTCATGGACTATTTTGTTCGGTGGTTGAAATGGTGTACATTTATTATATTCATCTTATAACCTGGTCTTCATACACAGATGTTAGTTCTATACTGCTCAGATGTCTCATAAAACTAATTAGCATGGGCTGCTTATGAGATTTGTTGGAAATTGGAATGTGCGACAGAGATATCATACTTGGGACTATTTTTAATGCGAGTCACATATGACATTACCATGAACTGTAAGTTAGGAAGTTGATGTGTTGGTAGTTGGTACTGATTCAAGAAAGAAAAAGATGGGGCATTAAGATAGATTTCATAGCCTTAACTACTAAAACCCTATGAGTGAAACTTAATTAACGTAGTATAATACATGAACAATTATCTAGGTCCAATTAGAGGGAAACACAATAAAAGTATAAATATATGATAGGAATTTATTTTAATTAAATAAAACAAAAATAACTTTTTGTGAGATAAAAAGTTTATCATGGGAAGGCTTAATTTCGATATTGTTTAGCCACTATTATTAAAAGAAAGCCGCTGACATTTAAAATCTCAACATCAATCCAATTCAACATAAAGGATTAAATTAATGCATTTTAAAAAAATTGAGAACTAAATTGAATATTTTAAAAACTTAAGTCTCATTTGGGATGATTTCTCGTTTTTAGTTTTGAAATTTTAAAAAATCAAAAATAGTTTTAATTTTTTTTCTTTGTTTTTAGTTTTTAAAAAGATGTTATAAAATTGAAGATAAATAAAATGATTCAACCGTTTAATTTTATCTCACTCTACTATGAAATAATGACAATGACAAAGGTAACGAGGTAGGAGCGACGACAGTGATGTGAGTTGTGATAGTGGTGGTGTCAGTGGAATGGTGATGGTGACGATGTCAATGGTGGTGGGGATGGAATAATGGTAACAATGATGATAGCGGTGATGGTGGAATGATGATTGTGACGGTAGTAGTGGTAGAAATGTGATGATCCAATGACCTAATGCCTTGATCAGGTTAATCACCAATTATATTTTTAAAATTATGTGTGGTGGTTGGTGGAGTAGTGACAACAACGACGACAATGACAATGGAGGCGGTGGTGACGATGATTGTAGTGGAATGATGATGGTGATAGTGATGATAACAATGATGAATGATGGTAGTAGCAATGACAATGGTGGTGGGGTAGAATAATGGTAATGACAATGGTAACAATGAAGGAAGCGGTATAATGGTGGCAACGATAATGGTGGTGATGGTGGTGGAGGCATCAAAGGCAAGGTACGATGGTGGTGGTTGTGCTAGTGGTGGTAGTGGCGATGACTAGTGACTGATCTAGGACCCGAAGCAAGTGGGACAATATATTTTTCATAAAAAATCTAATAAAAATTACCATATATACTAGGGTTTGTCTAATTTACCCAAGGTAAAAGTAGGGTTAAACAACCCCAACTTCAATTACTGAATAGATTTTTGAACCTATCATTAATGCATATGAAAATAAAAGACAAATGTTAAAATCATAATTTTCAAGCAAGAGTTGTTACCACTTAATCAAGATGTGTCTATGTGAAAAGAAAATGAATTGTAATCACAAGTCTTGCATGAATCAAGTTACTTAGTTGCACAATGTAAAATTGGATCAAAGTGTCGTAAAAGAAAACAAGAGACGTAGAGGGAAGAAATGTGTGCAGAGAAAATAAAGGGACCAAGAGATGAATCGGTAAAATGAAATATATGAGATAAGCAATAAAAAACTATTGATTTTTTTTTTTTTTAAGAATAGATAAAAATAGACTTTCAAATCAATATGTAAATAAAATAATAATAAACATATAAGGAAAGTGAGAAAAAGAAATAATATATTCAAACACATAAAAATAAGAGGTATAAATATTAAAATAAGGAATTTTATTTATTTTCACATCAAAATAAGTGAGGGGTTGCAAACAATAAATTCAAGGGGTGCAAAATATAAAATTTTGACACAAATATAGGTGACTTTATTAAAATGAGGGGTTGCATTTGTCCACCCTCAAATACATATAAAATATGTTTTTCAAAAATATTTTTTTTATTTTAATAATAAATGTAAAATTAATTTAAAAATTAATTTAATTTCATTTTTATAAAACACATTTTGTTTTAAAAATTAAAAATAAAATAATATTTATTATAAATATCATACAAGTGTAAACAAAATCATGAACATAATCTTACCCATCTCTAAATACTTTTTTTCTCTTTTAACTTCTTAATTAACCAATGCCCCATCCAAGAGCTGTGATTAACATTTGTTTTCCGATAATTTTGGTACCAAGTTCACAGCAAAATATATAAAAAAAATGAGTTAAAATTAACCGACATGGGCATTGTACACCCGTGGCTCTGTAACTGTAAGTATATCCCTCCCAACTGCGCAGCACACAAAATGTCAAAAGTTTTTTATTGAAAACAAAAACAAATACTTATAATATCTAAACAAAAAGATAAAAATAGACATGGGCCTTTTAGACAGTTTGGGCCAAAATTACAATAAAAATAAATTATAACTAAAAACTTATTTAACTTGGGCCTTCAAATTAGTTTGAGCCTTCAGCAACAATTAATGATCTTGATAGTGTCTCTGCCTCTGTGCCTTCATCCTTCTCTACATGGGCCTTCATCCTTCTCGGTGGCTTTATCCTTGGACCTTTAGACTCTATTTGACATGTTTCATGATTCTCATCACCTTAGCCTATTCCCCTGTGTGAAGTTTTGTTGTAACAAGTGCGACCGCGTCATGTAAGTGCACCCTTCCCAACTCGTTCACATCTCTATCTTAATTAATAAAAAGGTAAAAACTCCACACTGAATGAGAACCAATGAACGATTAAACTTTTGTGCAGGTCGAGGATATGCGTGAAGAATCTCCCAAAAGATGTTGGAGAGGACGAACTGCGGGAATTCTTTTCCGGGAAAGGAGGAATAATCACCGATGTCAAGCTTATGCGTACCAAGTACTATACTACACTTTCCCTTTCTTCCCACAAAGCACAATATAGAATTTGAAATTATAATAACTGTTCTATTTTGTTTGGACTTGCTTGTTAATTCAGAGATGGTAAGAGTCGCCAATTTGCGTTTATCGGATATCGTACTGAAGATGAAGCTCAGGAAGCCATTCGATATTTCAATAAAAATTTCCTTCGGACATCTAGAATTATTTGTGAGGTCTGTTATATATATGTATGTATGTATGTCGTCAATTCAAATTTGTGTTATTGAGACTGAAAGCCACGAAATGTGTTTTACAATTCGTTAACCAAGCAGGTGGCTCGAAAGCATGGGGATGCAAATCTTCCTCGTCCGTGGAGTCGACATTCGAAGAAGGAAGACGATAAAGTGACTGCCCCGGATTTGGAGAAACCTTCTAGAGCTAAGGGACAAGGAGAAAATTCGAAGGGTGGTGTTGGTGATGATGTTGATGACCCACAGCTTCAGGATTTTCTTCAGGTCATGCAGCCTCGGGTTAAGTCTAAAATGTGGGCGAATGATACGTCGATTGTGACCAATGTTGGCAACAAACAAGCAATGCCAAATAAGGATAATGATGGGGCATCGGTTGCAAGTGATCAGAGTGGCTCATTCGAAGATGGTTTTCTGGAGGATTCTGAACCCAACAAGTCACATGAGCCTGAACGTGATGAAGTCATTTCTGATATGGACTATTTCAAGAGTAGGGTGACCAAAGAGTGGTCTGATTCTGAAAGTAGTGACGATGAAGATGATGATGATGACAATGATTCCTCATGTATTGACAATGATAGAGATGATCATAGTGATGCTGGTGAAGATGACGAGAATTGTGATCCAAGAAATGGTGTTCAAGAGGTAGACCTAGAGGGTAAAGAAGATACTAGTGGAGAGGATGTTACCCATGGAAAGACTCAAGTTAATGTCACTGAGCAAGGGGGGCAATTATCAAAATCAGAAGACAATAAAGGAGTTTTTGATTCCTGTCGGTTGTTTGTCCGTAATCTGCCATATATGACCACGTACTTATTTACACACACACACACACACACACACATATATATATATATATATATATATATATATATATATATATATATATCTTCTCTTTTTTCTTGAATTCTCTTATGGATGAATGTGATATGATTTTGGCAACTTTTCCAATTACATTATTTCCAAAAAGAATGTCCTAATTAAGCAAGTTGAATTACCTTCAATACCTATATCTATAGGTGCTTTTTATGGATTCACTTGAACTTAATGCTGTTTTTTTATTTCTAGTTGGTTTGAATCATTCCATTGTTTTGTTACAGTGAGGAGGAACTGGAAGAACATTTCAGTCGCTTTGGAAGTGTCTCACAGGTTCATTTAGTTGTTGATAAAGATACAAAACGATCCAAAGGAATAGCATATATTCTTTATACAGCTCCAGATATAGCAGCCAGGTAACAATTGGGTGCCTAGAAGTTGTTGTCTTGCCTTTTTTATTTTTTTATATTATATCAACTGTTGTTTTGTTGTAAGTCTTAATCTTTTAGTTCGTGGTTGGTCATTTGATATTGTATAGTAATCTTTTAAAGTGTCAAGTTAACCCATTTCCTTTTAGAGTAATAGAGTGAATCTCCAGGTTGACAATGGTCTTTGGACCATTTTACTAATTACTACTTAGACTTCCCTGTTGCCACTTCCTTCTAGAGTTGGTTCTTTGATGGTTTTGGTTAATTTTAGGTTTGTCTTCTCAGTTTGGAACAATTTCTTCTGTTTAACTTTAGTGGATTTGGTAAAACTGACTGAGGAGGGAAAGACTTTACTATGATTTGTCTCTAAGTTTCTTTTTTCTTGTATTTGGCCTGAATGAAATGTTATTATCTTCAAGTATTCTTCTCAGCCCATAGTTCTTAAATCTGTGCTGGGACAGGATCATTTTTATGACCTTTTAATGTTCCACCCCATTGGTCATTCTCTATGTTTCTCTGTGTATCTAAGGAGATGTCTACTCCAAAAGTTGTGTTTGCCCTTGTTTCTTTTAAATAATACTTTTTTTAAACTAAAAATAGTATTTTCTTTTTATACTTTAATGCTCCAAATCTGGATTTTGCATTAAGACTATGAAGTCAAAATAGTATATATTGCTTGGTCAGTTTAGTTGTTAAGAAGATCTGAAAGATTCTAAGAACTTCTTGGGATTTGAGTAAGAGGTTTTCTGCAAGAAATCAAATGTAGGTTGGTACTTGGTACTGTGTAATCCCCTGCCATCTTAAATGTAGCTACAACTATAGGCTTCAGAAAGCTGCTACCTTGTCTTATACTACCATTATTTCAAAACTTCAGCTGGTACTTGTCATATGCTGACATGTTAGTAAAATTGTTTTTCTGATAATTTACATGACAGTATGATAATTGGTTATCAGGGCTCAAGAAGAGTTAGACAATTCAATCTTTCAAGGAAGATTATTGCATGTAATGCAAGCTTTACAAAGACATTCAGATAATCAAGAGTATGTAAAACACAAATATTGCACTATGAACAGTGTTAAAATTCTGATGTCATTCTTTTTGAATTATCAGAATAGTTTATGGTTTGCAAATTGCTTGTAGGAACAATGTTTTGAAGGACCAAAGATCTAAAACCCTCAAACAACAGAGAGAGGAAAAACGGAAAGCTGATGAAGCTAGTGGAGATACTAGAGCATGGAATAGTCTGTTCATGCGTCCTGATACAGTATGTTCTTGAAACTTGATAAATTGCAAACCCTTATTCTAGTATTTCAGTTTTTGTTGAATAGCTGAGTAGTCAACAGTAAATTAAAATTCTGAATTATGCTTATCAATATCTTAATTTTTCAAATAAAATAACAACCTTTTCTTATTAGTTTTCAGTTTTTCCCCATTATTGTGCTGTCCCATGTGTGTCTGTGGCCCTGTGCTGCTCTAGTTCAGAAACCATTGGTCACTTGATCCTACACTTTTAGCAATATTTTCTCATGGGGTAAGTTTTTGGAGGGTTCTTGCCTCTTGGTGAGTGTCGGGTTTCTCTTCATACTATGGAACAGTTTCTACTTATTAGGTTTCAAGGATTTGACAAATAACATTGTGGCAATGTGCAATCTTACCAATTATCAATTCACTGATTGGAGAGGATTTCTCTCATTTTAAGGATGGCCTCTCTACCCCTTAACTTAGGGTGGGTTGTTATTATGGCTTCAGTGCCTCACAATAGTGTTCAGCTAATGGTTGTTTCGGTGGAGCTATTTCTAGAAGCCACAGAGTTTGTGTTTTTGGAATAACTTTTTGTCGATGTCGACTGGTATTCTTTGTTTCGAAAAAATACTTTTCCTCCTTAAAGTTGTAATATTCTTTGTAATAAGTTGCATTTCTATAAAAAAAAATTGATTCGGGGTTGTATAAGTATCATTTTGTTATTTTGGAGGCATTGATAGCTGGAGAAATTGCAGCGCTGGCGTTTCTCATTCTCTGATACATTCATATGTTATGTTGACCATAAAATCTTTCTTCCCATATCATTTTCTTTTGCGAAGGAGATCTTGTTTTCTTGTGTAATAGAATTAACATTATTGTTGTTGGTTTTTCTTCCTAAAATGTTTCTTAAAAAAGCTCTCTTTTGCTTTCTGCTAGCACATTTCCTTGTATTTTTAATCATGTTTTAATGTTAATAGGTTGTGGAAAACATCGCTCGGAAATATGGTGTCAATAAAGGTGATTTACTTGACCGAGAAGCTGATGATCTTGCTGTACGTATCGCTCTGGGAGAGACTCAAGTGATTTCAGAGACAAAAAAGGCATTTAAAAATGCTGGAGTGAATGTGGAGGCTTTGGAGGAACTTGCTAATAATAAAACAGATGGATTAAAAAGAAGTAATCATGTGCTTTTAGTTAAGAACTTGCCATATGGTTCTACAGAAAATGAACTTGCAAAGATGTTTGGGAAATTTGGTAGTTTGGATAAAATAATTCTCCCTCCAACAAAGACATTGGCACTGGTATACTTTTTCATTCTTTCTCAATTTTTTTTATGTTTATGATGTGCCTCCACAGTTTATGTTGGATATTTGCTAGCTTATTATCATATCTTATAGTCTAGTTTCTGTCCTTATTTCTAACTCATTTTCATTAATTTATTCTAGTTTTAATAGTATTTCTTCCATCAGAGTATGTGGATATGAGACTGTCTTAGGGGGGTCTATTGAATTAAGATTTTAAAGGATTTTAAAAGACTTTTTTTTTTTGTTAAATAAGTCTTGTGGTATTCAATCAAGACTTCTATTTAAATTTAAATAATATAAAACTAGAATCAATTGGCTATTAAAAGATTGGAAAAATCGTATTAATTTTATAACTTTTATTAATCCAAACTTTAAAATTTCTTTGTTATCTTTTTCATAAACTCTTGTAACTTTGAATGATTTCTAAAAATCCATGGAATTCTTTCTAATCTTATAAATCAATAAAGTCCTTTCAAATCTTTTAAATTCTTATGATATAAATACATTGAAATCCAAACTATAAAATCTTGATTATAAAAGTATTTTAAAAAAATCTTACAAGTTCTGACAAAGTCTTTTAAAATCCACTAGACATTTTTATGCCAAAATAGTCTCTTAAAATTCCAATCCAATACACCCCCTTATATTCTAAAATATCCAAAAGAAAAAAATAACAATCTTGTGCTTGTAAATTATACACCTGTTGCTTATACATTTTAAATACAATATTTATACTATTATTGTTTTATCTATGGGGAAAAGAAGTTTTATTATTTTTTGTTTTATGGACCTTTGGATCCTGCATGTTCTACTTTTGGCCAGGTGCTGTAGATGACAGTAATTTTTCTGTAGTATGGGAAGTTGAATATACTGTTGGCTTGGCATTCTGTTTCTTACTTTTCTTATTTAGTGGATTGGTGAACTTTGTCTTCAGCAGTCAAGTATTGGAAACATTATCGCTGTCACTGTTACATTGTTTAATGATATTTATGTCAAGCTGAGTTATTTGGAGATGATATTTCAGGTTGTTTTCCTCGAACCAGCGGAAGCTCGAGCAGCTTTTAGAGGTTTAGCTTACAAGCGTTACAAGTAATAATCTATTTTTCTTCTGGTCATAAGTTTCACCTAGTAGTGTTCATTAATATTTTAATTTTATTTAACTTATATCAATGAATAATCTACCCTTTAGGCTGTCCTCCATGAATGAATTTATTGTTTCTTTCTCTTTTGATTTTCATAAAAAGAAGAAAATAAACTTATTGCTATGCTAGCAATAAGTTTTAGGCAGGTCTGAAGTGTACAAGCTACAGCTCTTCTGCTCCACCTTCTTTGTGTTATTTGGAAAATGGAAAGCATCAAGTGAGAATGGTTTTGTCAGAACTCTTTCTCTCTTACACGCAAAGGGAGGAGTGTGGGAGATGTGTAGAGCATAGGAAAAAAGAAATGGAATGATAGGTATCAGAGAAATAACAGAATTTGTATATTGTATTAATGCAAATCCCAGGTATCAAGGTGATGATAGGTTCTGAATGCTAAAGAAAATGAAAGTGGTCTAGGCAATTTGAAATTGTCCAGTCTCCCAAATCCCCGACTAATTTTCACCTACCTCTTCCCAAAAAAAAAAAATCATAAATGCTAACAATAGGTGTTCCAACACCTATATAAATAAATCTGCTGCCCATGCTAATGATGGGGGTTCCAAAACCTTTCCCATCTTGATTCATTGTAGGTTATTAACTTGTTTCATATTCAATTCAATGTAGAGATGCTCCATTATACTTGGAGTGGGCTCCTTCCAATATTCTTAGCCAATGTTCAACTTCTAAAAATAATGCAATGAATAGTGTAATTGGTGAAAATGATGCCAAGAGGCAGATGTTGGAGCAACAGGTGGAAAGAATAACAGATGTGGATATTGACCCAGACAGAGTACAGGTTTGACCAATTAAATCCTTTTCCTCTACTTTTATGTGGTATTGTCTTTTCTGATCTGATGCATTAGTGTTTTGGGGACAAGAGAAAGTAAGACAAGGTCAGAAGAAGAACATAAGCAGAGAAATGTTTTAACCCCTTTTATATGCAAATGACAATAAAACAAGGATACAAATAAGACACTCATTCAACATTTTACTACCTGCTAAAGTCCTCTGTGGGAAAGTTATTTGATGCCAGCAAAATACTTCAGTCTGATGGTCATAAAATCAAGAAGACCAATAATTATTTGAAAAGACAGACATTGCAAATATGGAAATTTAACTCCCTAAATTTTAGAGGAAAAAAATTTCTTTCCTTTTTCCTATTTATTGTTGTAACAATATTTATCCCCTAAACATTTATAACTTTTCATGAAGGCCATTACTCATTTTAGTTTTGGCCCATTCTATACTTTCTAGTTTATAAGAACAGTACCCCAAATTGCAAATTTCATTTTCTGTATTTATTATAATAAATCTTGAAGGATATGTATTCCCTGGAAGGAGAGGTATGTGCTTGCGTTGTATATGTTCTCTAGGGTTCTAGTTGGATACATGGTTGCTGCC
Organism: Glycine soja; assembly: GCF_004193775.1. NCBI lineage: Eukaryota > Viridiplantae > Streptophyta > Magnoliopsida > Fabales > Fabaceae > Glycine > Glycine soja. The sequence goes on along the minus strand of NC_041015.1, from coordinate 28,843,662 downwards.
TTGTCAAGTCTCTAACCACAGTGTGTATCATAGGATTAATTAAAATATCCTTTAGCTGGACTGTCTTTTCAATATGTCACTGAGCATTTTATATTTCAAAAAATAATGCTGTCATGATTTTTAAAATGGAGTGGAGTGATGTGGGAATTCATGCTAGAGTCTGTTCTACTTGCCAATAATGAAATTAGTCATCTATCTATATTTTTGCATCATGATGCCACTATAAAAATATTCTATATTTTTAAATTGCTGAGATTAGATGTTTCTAACTAATCCATACTGCTCGTTCTTCATTATTAATTATTAACTAATCTGTCATGCTTCAGGCTCGGTCCCTGTTTGTCAAGAATCTAAATTTCAAGACTATAGATGAAAGTCTAAGGAAACATTTTAGTGAACACATGAAAGAGGGAAGAATTTTGAGTGTCAAGGTATTGGTTTAGTTGCTAACTCATAATGACTTAGCTGTATTTCATATTTTTGTTTTGTTGCTTCTCTTATGTTGGTTCTGTTGCTTTCACAAGTAGGTGAAGAAGCATCTGAAAAATGGGAAAAATGTTTCTATGGGGTTTGGATTTGTTGAGTTTGACTCCCCTGAAACTGCTACAAATGTTTGCAGAGATTTACAGGTATTTACATGTTATTTGCATTTTGATATCCTAATTCTATTGATTTTTTCTTAATTCTATTTTATTTTTTGGATTCAGGGGACTGTTTTGGACAGCCATGCTCTAATTTTACAACCTTGTCATGTCAAGAATGATGGGCAAAAACAAAAGAAAATTGATAAGGATAGGAGTTCAACAAAATTGCACATAAAAAATGTTGCTTTTGAGGCAACAGAGAAGGACCTGAGACGATTGTTTAGCCCATTTGGCCAGGTGATTAATTACTATTCAGAGAATTAATTTATGCTAGGGGTGGCACTCGGATCCAAATCCAATGAGTACCCTTAAAAATTACCTTCAATGGGTATAGGGTACTTTTCCATCAAATAAGTTAGGGTTTGGGTGTGAGTAGTTTTACCTACAAAATTTTGCTGGTATGGATGCAAGTTTGGGTACTATACCACCCAACCTTAATCATACCCGCATAATATATTTATGGTATTTTATAACTAAGATTTTTAATTTTATAACAGGTTTTGAAGTTGCTACCAATGTGAATATGGGTACGGGTACGGGTACGGGTTTATATTTTTAAATGTTGGTATGGGGACAGACATTTATAGCACCCTACCTAAACTGTTCATGTTGCCATCCCTAATCTGTACCATTTGCTAGTAAATATATATTCTTCCTCTCAAAATTATTTCTGAATGCATATATTACCAGTCACATCCTGAGGTAGTATACCAACTTCCAGTAGTTATCTTATATCTGTGGTTGTATAGGGAAAAACTCAAGTCCCACATTGGTTAGAGATAAAGCCAAGATAGAATATATAAGTGAGACAACCCTCACCCCATGAGTTAGTTTTTGAGATAGAGTTAGACCTAAACCTACATTATAAGATATCAAAGCCTATCTTAGATCTATTAAACTGACCACCCACCATGTCATTCACGCACCAAGCCCAATAGTGCTGGGCATGAGGGATGTATTAGGGAAAAGTCAAGTCTCACATCGGCTAGAGATATGGCTAAGAAAGAATATATAAGAGACAATCCTATGAGCTAGCTTCTAGAATTGAGTTAGGTCCAAATCCACATTATAAGAGGTTGATGCATTCAATGAAAATGCTTTGGATTTTAGTTGAGCGGATCAAAATTCGGAAACATATTATGCCAGTTGGTTGGTGTTGAATCACTTTTAAGGTGTTTGCAATAAGTAACCTGCTACAAGGTTTTAAGACTGGTTTAATATTGAATATTTGAGTTCCATACTGCTGATTAAAAAGATATGTGAAATTATGTTTTTAGTGGCTCCAGAATAATGAGCCTGGACTTGCACATGATTTTTGTACAGTTACCTTGTATGCCAAATTCAAATGATCTCAGTTTCATCTTACATTACATCTTATTGGAGTGAGATCTATGCCAAGTTGAGACATATTACATCTTATTGCAAGTTAAAATAACGGACCTGATATCCCAACAATCTGTGTTAATTGGTTGTAGCCATTGTTTATAGGAGGAGTTATATGACAATTTCATCCTAATTTTCCATCCTGTTTTAGCTAAATTTTAGCTGATATCTAAAAGGATAGCCTAGTGCATGAGCCTCACATGGATTTTGTTTAAACCTGTTTTTATTTCAGTCAAAACATGTGGATTCAGTTTTCTGGTGCATTTTATTGCTTTCTTTTCACTCATATTTGATCCCTCTAAACTGTTCAGATTAAAAGCTTAAGGTTGCCAATGAAGTTTGGAAGCCATAGAGGCTTTGCTTTTGTAGAGTATGTTACTCAGCAGGAGGCAAAAAATGCCCGCGAGGCACTTGCAAGCACCCATCTCTATGGGAGGCACCTGGTAAGTGAAACTAAATTTTGGATGAGAAAGTGAATCCCCACCCCCTTGTTTTTATTGTTTATCTAGAAGGTGTGTTGAGATTTCAAGTATTTGAGAACTAATAGTCCTTACTATTTTCAGTTGATAGAGCACGCAAAAGAAGATGAGACTTTGGAAGAACTGCGGGCTAAAACAGCTGCCCAATTTAGTGATGAACAGAATGGATTTCAAAGTGCTATGAAATTATCCAAAAAAAGGAATCAAGTTGATATCTTGGATGAAGGGAATATGAAGTTTGGAAGAATGGCTGACTAGTACGGCTCCAAAGATTTAAACAGTTTTGTGCATGTCTTGAAAATTCAGAGATCACAATTTTGCCATAGGTTGTAAGAATATATAAACATTCTATGATACATCTTTTGATCTTTAAGTGTTAAAATAACTTCAAGTTTAGGTTTCTATTCTTTATCCATAATTCTATCTCCCGTAAAATTTTGTTCAGTTATTTACATTAAACTTTTATATTCCATTTTCACATTTATTTTTCTCCAAAGTCGGTGGATTAGAACATTTAATCAAATTTCAAGATAATTAATTAAACTTGTTCGTTAGAACAATAAAAGACACCGTTTATCTCTTCCACTCTCAAGAGAAGAAGCAGTGTTGGACTTTGAAAGCTGAAAGGAAAGTTGGTTTGAATGGCGTGGAGAACGTTTGGTAACTTTGGTCAATGAAATCCTTCATTCTTAGTTCTCTGGATTCTCAAATCTAACAGTCAATTCCCAATGCAAGCATCTACCTAGCCATAGCCATAGATTTTCAGTTACTATTCCTCACTGCTCCGACCTAACAGCATGTCACAAAACAAAATACATGAACAGCAACTAGCCACTTATCAACTTTCCCTTCTCCACATTGTGACTGGTTGATCCAAATTTTGGATTTTAAAATGAGAATCCAAGTTGAGGTAGCTGGGAGAGTAATGAAGATGGTTGGAGGGCTCTCAAATGTGTGTGCCTCAACTCCAACCATGAAATGAATGCTCAACTTCGTCTTTTTCGAGCATGCAGTTCTCCATGTAGCAAGTTTTCGGGGTGAGTGCTTGCCATACAACAATACTTTGTGCGTGCTCAGTATTTTTCGACTAAGAGGTAGAGACTAATCTTTCGTACGAATGCATGATGAATTGAATGGTTAATTTTGTTTGCATGTGTTTGTGCGTATTATTTTCTATCTCTACTTGTAGCTGTGCTATTTCTATCATTTTTGTTTGGGTTATATCTTGACGATTATTTGTTTCCTCTTCTCCCGCATGAATATAATAAGAATATGCTAGGCGAATAAATTCACATAGCTTGGTTATTTTTCAGTTTTATGAAGTTATTATATTCAGAATTAGAAATTTAATTGTACCGTACATACTAAATAATGTAGCAAAAGTTACTGAATCCAAAACTTGATAACAAATTCATTTTTCATACATCGAACAATACCTTTAGTAACTTACTAAGGTTTGGGCTAACGGTAGTGGTGTTTGGATAATTTGCATATCATCTTAGGTTGAAGTTTTGTTGTTGCTATTGTACGTTAAAAAAAGGCACACCTTAAGTTGCTTTGGATATCCCTTTTATTGTTTAATGACTACATAAATAAGCATTTCTGATTTTAAAAACGAGGTAAGATGTGTTGAATAAACAAAGCCAAAACTCAAATTCTTGACCGGCAAGCCCCCCGTCTAAAAAATCCCAAGACTTTCCGGCAAAAGATCAATGAGATGTGAGAGAGACATTAAAGAGATTCATGTACAAATAATATACATCGTTGCTATATTAAGTGATATATTAATTTTAAAACATAAATATTTATGTAATATAAATATTTTATATAAGTATTTGTAATATTAATTGACTTAATACGTACATCTCGTGTGTACTAGTCTATGCATGAAATGTCACACCTTAACAAGTTGTACAAGGCATCCAATTACTTGCATATAAGCATAGAGAAAAAAGTATTTCAAATTTTAGAATTTTTCCCACATTTTTTGTATAAAGAAAAAAAATTATTTTATGTTCTTTCCGATATATGTATATGTACAAAAACAATGCTGGTAATATGATTTTGTTTTCGAAGAAGGAAATTTTTTGTAGTGTGAGAGTAGTATTATCAAATAAATATTTAAAGTAGAATCATACAAAATAAAGATTTTTTTTTTGCCATACTATAAAAGTGAACTTTAGTTTTTCTCAAACACAAATTGTATTGTAACAAAAAATCAAAGAGTCATAGTAAAATTTGCATATCAAACGGTCAAAACAGTTTGCAAAGTTGAAGTCAATATGCAAGTCGCGAAGACTGGTAGTTTGAGACGGAGTTGAGTTGAGTTGAGGATCATTACTATTTTGTTAGATTATTTGTCGCCTTATAATTTCTCCAAAAATGCTCAGACTTTAAAATTTCTCCAAGGGAGTTAAAATTGATAGATTTTTTTTATAAATAATATTAAATACATATAACTTTTCTGACATGCAATCAACCGCTAGTAATAATTATCCCACCTTTCTTTTCTTTTTAATCCTTTCAAGTTTCAATCACTACCTTGAAAAAAAAAGTTTGATTGTATATAACTGATTATTTGATCACTGATCCGCACAATCTCAAAGAGATGTGTAAATAGAAATGCGTTGAACAATTATTTGATTGTATATAACTGATTATTTGATTGTATAATTATATATATAACTGATTATAACTAAAATTGATAATTTTTTTCTTTTAGTTTAGCTATATTTTTTCTTGGTCCAGCTCAGGCTTAGTTTATGCATAAAATGTTGGGCTTTCATTTCACCTTTCGGTACTGACAGTGTAACCTGTTTTTTTTTTCCTTCGAAAATTGGTTTCCAAAATACAATAAAAGGTACGAAAAGACAAAAAAAAAAACGCAGAAGTAAATCATCTTCAGAACGCTTCACTTCTCTTGGATCTTCTTACAAAGCATCTTAGTTAATTATGGCCCACAAGGCAAAAGGATGATGGCACTCTGGTAATTATCCAACCCACTTCACTATTTCCTTTGGTGTACTCAAGTGCATTATGATTTGGATAATCCGTAATTTGGATCATGGATTGCCCAATCCTAAATACAAGTGCATCAAAACAAATAATAATATATATTAAATAATATCTTAACATTTTTTACGAAAAGAAACACATGGCTCTAGTTTCTAACCTTCCAAGAACATGCCACACTCTTCTTGAGTCATTGCTTGCAGACTCTTAACAAATTTTATATTTTTATTTAATTATAAATTATTATCTAAATTATTTTAAGATAATTATTTTAAAAATCAATAAATTTATTAAATATAATAAATTATAATTAAATAACTCATTAAATTTTTTTACATGGTAGTATATAACTTTTTTCTCTTTATAAAAATTACAATATCATTAGAATGTTTAGTAGAACACATTATATTTTTCTTTTTCAATTTTTAAAAAATTATATGCCTTAAAATATAGTTTTATACCAAGTGCAGTCAGGACAACTTTAAAGATGACCCAAATCTAATACCAATTTATTTGGTTTTACGTTGGGACGAGTTATTGAATCACGAATTGAACAGATTACTGAACTGAAAATACTAATTTACGGTTTAAGTAAACATTCTTAGCTGAATGATAAGTTATAGCCGATATCTTTAAATTAAACCAATAAACACATTAATTGAAGTGTGATTAAAATAATAATAATAATAATAATAATAATAACATGAATGTATAAAAAAACTCAAGTTAAATTTTAAATTAAATTATAAGAACCATATTATAAGTTATAAAAAAATAATAAGAGTTGAGTTAATAAAAAATATAAATTAAGGAATTATTATTATTAATATATATTTTTTTAAAATTTAAAATAATAAAGCATTTGGTAAATAAATAACATGTATACTTTTGGTTGAAAGTATGGTTCAGGTCTACAAGCCATTATCAATGTAAGACTTGAAACTCAGGATGAAATTACATATTTTTTGGGTGAGACAGCTTGCACAAGGATTGGTTTGTGTGGTTTAGTTTGTACTTGATTAATAGCTAATTTGTTAACTATTAGATTGAAAAGGATGGACCAAATAAGTCCGTGAAATGGTTCGTGATCAATCCAGTTAGACTAGTTAGTTTAGTCCTATCTTAAAATCTCTTCTATAGTTAATTAGTAATTTACGACATACTTTCAAAAAAAAATTTGGGACATAATTGTTTGAAATTATTTTGGATTGGGGTTTAGTTTAATACGAGGCCTAATAAATAACCACTGAAAGATGAAGATCTAGTTAGTATATATATATATATATATATATTCTCATGAAGACTATTAATTTAATGACTAACTGAATAGTGAGATAATAAACTAAACAGGTGGGTGGTTATAAATTTATAATTGATAGCAAATTAGCAATGTCTAAATTTGTTGTGGGAGAGATGTCTATATTTAATGTTCAATGTCTCAAACATAGTTGCTTTAATTTGAACAAGGATATTTGTGAAAAATAAAATAAAAAGTCATTGTCTTAAAATATCTTTAGTGATAAAACTAATTTTGGATTCTTAAATTATTTTTGTGAGTTTGATGGTATTACGTAGGATTTAAGAACTTTTCATGTTTTTGTTTTTAATATTAGATCTTATTTTACGTTCTTGAGTCACTTTTTTGAGTTTCACAATGAGCACTTAAACATATTTTATTAATCAGTTAAGAAGAAAGATATTAAATTTTTTTTTTAAATGAGAGTAGATCTTGAGAGTTGTTGATGAGGAATCCAATCTCCATGTTGAAAATCTTCAAAGCAAAGCATGTATAATGATAAATGTGATGAAAAGGGATTTTTAAGCTCAGAATCCGCCTCAACAACATATTAAAAACGTTGTTAGAGTCTATCATGTCAGGTGATACAAATATAAAGTGGATAATTGCACCATTAAGAGGTACATACTAATTCTAGATCACTTTAGCGTGACTTGAGTGTGGAAGTGTATTCAAGTGACCATCATTGTTACTAACCGTTTTCATGGTTTCTCATCATCCACCATTTTCAATAGAGATTTCAACCTTCATTTAATTCTTACTCATGTCGGAAGCATCCCTTAAGTTCATCACCGAACATTAGCTTTTTATATGTGAGAAAGTCAATCTTGTTCTCACATTCTTCTTGGGAGACTTGGTCCTCCCCCAAGATCAATATTGGTGTCCAATTGCAAAGGACAAAAAGTAGAAAATTGGATACACAGTTGTACAGGGTAATCAAACAAAACCATTATATCAGGGTCTACTATCTCGATAACTCTAGTTAGTACACTGATTCTCCAAACTTGTAATGAGACCAATATTAAGGAATATTATAGTTACAATAAATTGTCTTTTATTCACTTCGACCTTCTTTGGCTCTTCTGACCCCAGCCACAACCTTTGACAATCAGACGATTGAAGACATTTGAAGAAATTAAAAGTAATTATTGGTGGCGTATGGATTTTGTTAATTGAGGGGGAAATTGTGCAATTCCTTGACTTTGTTTTATGATGCACCTATTAAAATATATCAGAAATCAAAGAAGAACCGAGCGTTTCTATTATTGAAGTGAATGAAAAATTTGTCACACATCGAGGTGGCCCTCCTAATGGGCAATTGGCAGGAAATTGACTGGACAATTATGACCGAAATTAATAACTCACCATTGATTCCAACCAGATAAATGATTCTTGCACACTCAAAGGTATAGACACCTCCAAGAGAGATAGAAAGAGAATAAAGATAAATAATTGATAAAATTGGTAATATTATGCAACAGGAAGAGAGAGAAGTAAAGAAAAATAAAAAATATTAATGGAGTGTTCGTAAATTATGGGTGTCTAAATATCATTTCTCTTCCAACTTACCCAACTGAGTAACTAATCAAATTCAATTAACTTCGGATAAACATTACTTTTGAGGTGCAAGCGGATGAAGAGGAAACTTGTTGGGGGTGAAAACTGTGATGCATTTGCATAGATGAAAAAGTTGTGTCTGGGATTGTGGTAAACATCATATATTGATAGTATGCTCAAGTTATTGACTTTGATTGCTTGCTCAATTTCTATTTCTAGTGTATTTGGTGATAGACTCTTGAAGTAGTATGTTGTTGTTGATTATGTTTCTTATTTTTGCTAGTGAAAAAGTTTGGTTCTCTGATTTTTAAATTTTACTTGCCAAAGGCTTTTTTTTTTTTATTTTGACTCATGTTGGCTGGTGACTATTTGCCTGACACTATTTAGCCATTGTTTGCTTCTGTTCTTAGTGGTGAAGCATTAATGATGAACTTCTACTTTGAATAGTTGATACGAGCATTGATATTTATTTGATTTTGTTCTTTCTTGTGTGGTTAATAAATCTCATATTTAGTTACTAATATCAATAGTTAAGTGTTTGTTGCTTAATTACGGTTCTACCTCACATGGCAATTAACCCTCTGTTTCTCATTTGATGACTGCAAAATGGTTAAGCATGGAGCTAGGTTCTGCTTTTGTGATTAGGTTTTGTTCATTTTACTTTTAGTAGGCGGTTAAGTAGATTGAACGAAACTTGTCTTATGATTAAATATTTTGTCTATATTAGCTATATATGCGTGACTATTCCTACATTTGGGATTTATAAATTGCCGATTTGCATGCATTTTATTTGATAGTACAATCTCAATATTGTAAGCGCAAATGTGCACTTCCAGAAGTTACTACTTTCTCTCTTCCATAATAATCATTATATAAGAAAAAATGAGTTATAAATAATTATCATTTTAGTTTTTTAATATAATATTAATTATGTTTTGAGTTACAAATTTAGTTAAAACAATCTAAAACAACATAAGAGTACAGGTAAGTAAGGGAAAGTACACAATTAGTTATTAAATTAGTTTACAATTTAGTTAATTGAAAATTGAGTTATAAATTTGGTTGGGAGATTATATAGTTACTCCTCATCAATAGTATCATTCAATTAGCCCTTAAGTATCCAAAGATTATTTTTCTTGTTGGTTTTGTTGAAGATCGTGAGTAGGGATCTTTTTCTTGAACTAATTGATGATATCGATTTCTCCTCTAACTTTGAGACTTGCTTTAATTATTGTAGCGAATAAATGGAAGACATCTGAGCTATATCGCCATCCTCATTCGTTACATAGCAACCGATTTATAGGTAATCCTACGTACACAACCTATAATTTCTCTAGTTTAATTCTTCTATATTTAGCCATTCAAGTAGTTTCTTGAGTTTTCAACACTATATCTTCTTTTCTCATTTTGACTCATTATTACATGTACCATCTTGATTCCAGACGTTGAGCTTCTTAGTTAATCTAAGAGCGGAGGTTCATTTTATCGTCAGATGTCTATAGCTTTCCAATTAATAGCGCTTTATGGCATGCTGTTCAGCCAAGTTCCCCTTATATATGTTATAGAGACAGGTTGATTTCATTGTGAGCAGCATGCATAAAGTACTTATATATATCGGAGAATTTCATATGCTTCAAATATTGGCCATGCGACATTTTCTGTGAGGGTGAATTTTATTATGCAAGCATAAAGTAGGTAATTTTCATTTTTAACATCAAAGTGAGATGAAGTCAGAGTTAGTTAAGTTTTTTAACAAAATAAAATAATTAATGGTCATTATAGTAGGTGAAGTCAGAGTAGGTTGACTTTGACACATTATTATAAACCTGAGGAAAAAGTCATTGAATGATTATTTTCTTCAAAGGTGAGATTGCAAATGACCTTAAAATTTAAATTTAATCTAATTAATTACTAAGGTAAAGGGTTTCCTTTTTCTTTTCTCGAATCTACTTCATTGAATCTGATTTTTTTAGTAAGGTAAATAACATTACCTTGTAATGAGTGCCAACCTTAAATAAGGGTTAAGATACCTTGTACGGCCGATAACAAAACTAATAAACTTACCTTACTGAATAAGCTTATCCAAATACACTCAATTTAATTGTGATTAACGTAAATTCTTCATTGTTACGCCTCAAAATGTAAGGAATGATTTGTGCTTCTTCAACTTTGTGCAGCTGTACCCGCTGACCTGACCTCTTCATGATGGCAATATAAAGTCATGCAAACTTCAAGAAACTACACAGAGATATCAACTTCCGCATCCTAGTGTGCTTATGTTTCCATATATACATGCAGAAAGAGTACTAATGCATATGTTTATGCCATCAACCTTGCTCTTGAAGGTAAGTCATATGCATGTATGTATGCACTTGTATGAAGAGTTATACATATGATTATTAATTTAGTCCATTTTATAACTTTGAATTAATATTGTAGAACTTTACATTTCCATGCTTTCATTTGTCCATTAGATATTGATTTATTCTCCACCATTTAGATTCTGTCTTCAATAAAATAGTATATCTTACACAACGGATAATTTCATAATGTATATATCATTACATTATTCATAGAGTTTGATATATTTCTTAATATCTTTTGCAAACTCTTTGATTGTTATAAGAAAGCAAAACTTCTTTCATTCACACTAAGAATATCAATATTGAACATGAACAAAATTATCTTTTAAATGATGGAAGAGTGAAGTTTATTTAAAGTGAAAAAGACACACACATAGTATAAAATAATCTAGATTCCACTCTGCATACATGAATTCATTGATGTAAAACAGTACTATAATTTAAAACACAAATCGTAGTACATTAATAAAATGTGTTGTTTTGCATAGAGAGCAAAGGCAGAAAGCTATAGGCAAATTAAATGTGCATGACATGAAATTACATCACTAAAATTTCAATACAACAAAAGCAACAACAACTTATATATGGAAACACCGACAACACAATTACAACAATGAAAACTTATCCGACTAAGTAAGTTCGGCTATATGAATCATTAGACGTTATTCATCTTGGTTAAAGACCAGAGCTAGCTTCAAGAATATTATTTAACGTGAATTCTTTCTTTAATGTCCTTCTTACTTTTTCTCTCCATCTTTTCACAGGATGGACAACAACACAATTATTCTTTGAACCCTTGGTATTTGATGAAGCTGGTAACCAATAATAACAACAGTACTAGACACTATTGATTGTGGTGATCATGAACCCTCTTTGTGATGTGATCGTTAACGTGTTGGCTGAAAGTAGCACTCACGAGTGGCGATTCCCACAGAACCCCAAGCTCATCGTCATAACCTTGCGATGCAGAAGCAGTGGTGATTGAACCCAGATGATGATCATCGACACGATCATCACATGGCAGTGGATTAATGCTACGCTCACTGGGTGTGGGGATCTCTGTTTGCACGTGGTGCTGCTGCTGCTGCGCCTCAAAAGCATCATCGTTGATCAAAGAGTTGAGGAAGGAAGAAAAGACATCGTCGGAGTAATAATTGATGTTGATACCATCGTTGTTGCAATCCTCGTTGTTGTTGTCCATGAAACCCATTGCAGAAACATCATCGGTGGCAGCAGCTGGTACTGGGTTATGGTTATCACAGGGATTAGAAAGTGGAGGAGGTTGGTGATGTTGACCTAGATGATTAAGATGAACTCCTTGGTTAAACATGTTGGTGAGATCGTGATGAAAAGGGTTAATGTTGTTGTTGGTGATGATCACTGGAGGAGGTTTAGAAGGTGGAATAGTAGAAGTTGTTGAAGAAGAAGGAACGGCAATAGATGGTGGGTTAAGAGGCTTGTGGGTTCTTGGATCAATCCCTTGGTTAATAAGCTTCTTACTTAGATGGGTATTCCAATAGTTCTTTATTTCATTGTCTGTTCTTCCAGGAATCCTCCCAGCTATCAAAGACCACCTGCCACATCCAATGTGGAGACAACAAATTAATAAACCCTAGTTAGAAAAAAAAGTGTAAGAACCCTAATTTTTGTGGGAATAATTGATCAGTTAAACCTAAACCCTTAAACGGAAGATGGTATGTGTACCGATTGCCCAGGAGGCGGTGTAGGCGGAGGATGAGATCTTCCTCGTCGGGGGCGATGTGGCCGCGCTTGACGGAGGGGCGGAGGTAGTTCATCCAGCGGAGGCGGCAGCTCTTGCCGCAGCGGAGAAGGCCGGCGCGCTTCGGGAGCGTTCTCCACCGTCCTTCTCCTTCTTTATTGATGTAATTCGCTAACACCTCGTCCTCCTCTGGCGTCCATGGCCCTCGCTTCAACCCAACATTGTTGCAGCATGGAGAGTAGTTGGTACCAATGTTGTTGTTGTTGTTGGTACTTTTGTTACTATTGTTCTTCACCTTGGTCTTGGTTGTTGCTAATGTTGGTAGTGATGGGTTTCTCATTTTCTTCTTCTTCTTCTGAATTTAGGGGAATTAATGGAAGTAGAAGAATGAAGAATATATGGTGAGTAAGTTTTGGGTTTGGGAAGGAAATGATAATGGAAATTGGAAGGAGGTGCCAATATAATTGTCTCTTTATGGTATCTTCTTTGCTTTTTCTGCTTTCAAATACCAATGAACACGCGCTGAGGCGCGGCACTGAGATCCACGTGTGGATGGATATTTCTATTTCTGTTGCCATGACAACTAAACCTTTTTGTTTTTTCCTGTTGCCTTTAATTATTCTGTTTCTCTGTCTCCTTTTTTTTTTTAAATATATATATATATATATATATATATATATATATATATATATATATATATATATATATATTAACTCTGGTACAAAGTATACAAACAAGCACGATGCAAGGATTAACGGACAGTAATTTCATTTTTCTGCAACTGTAATCTTATGTGATGTGATTTAGTTAGTTGTTTAATTTCAGTTAAAAGATCGTGTTATTAAGTGACACGTGCTTATAAAAAAAGGTGAGCTCGTTTCACTATATATCACTCTGCTTTATTAATACAGTTTAAGAACTGATTAGTCCTACTTAATTACTGTATTTGTTTGTTGTGAGACTATATTTTTTTTTCTATTTTAATATTTTTTTAGTTTTTTAATATTTCTGGCATATTAAAATTTTTGTTTTAAGTCTTTATGATCAAATTAAATGATGACATTATAATATGATACCATTATAATCATTAATAATTTTAAAAATTTTAATTTATAAGATAATACTTATTATTTAATTAATGATGTAAATTTAAAATAAAAATTTCAACATATCGAAGACTTAAAATAATAAAAATTTTATTAGAGATTCAGAATAAAATTCAATCATTTATTAAATATTTTAAAAAATTTAAGTCATATTTTTTTTATTATTTGTCTTTTTTCTTTATTACATTTTCTTTTAAATATAAGTGATTAATAAAAAGAAATGAAAATAGAGAAGTGAAAAATTAAATGAATGGAAGTAGATGAAAAAAGAGTGAGGATAAAAGTGTTTAGTTTAAGAGAAATTGAGAAAGATAGAAAACAAATAAATAAAAAACCTTAACATTAAACATGATCTGTCCTTGTTGATGAGGAAAAAAAAACAATTACAATGCTTGTTTGGTTTCATTTGTATGAAGAAATAAAAAGAATGAAATGAATACTTTGTAGTGTTTTTTTCACTTATTTCTTTTCTACCAAACACATTTTATTTCTTCTTTTCTCCCCTTCTTTTTTACCTTTCCTTCTTATTTTCTCTCTATTTCATACCTACTAAATACTAATATTTTACTCTCAATTTATTCTCTCTTACTAGATGTCAAATAAATTATGAATGTTTATAAGTCATTTTTGTTAATTATTTCATGTTATTTTTCATATTTACTTTTAGGATTACTAATAATGCTTTTTTTTTTTCTCTTTTTAACTTTTTACATGATCTTCTATCGTTATACGTGGATCAGTACTTTGATATTTTATGAAAATATTAAAGGAAATGTTATAAAATATATATGAAATGTAAAAATATGTACGTAATATATTAATTAGGAATTATTTTGAATATAATTTTTTAAAATAATTATTATTAAAATAAAAAAATCTTATCATACAAAACAATCTACGTCATATGATGATGATGGGTCTACGGTGGGAAAGTGAAAGATAATGTTTCACACCGTGTGTGAGTTTGGAAATTGCAAGTTCAGGTTGGCCAAATGTAATTTGAGTCGCAAGATTCTTCGTTATTAAAAAAAATCAGATGTATTTAGTACATTGAGAAGCGTAGAGATGGCGATGGAGATGCTTTATGAGCTGAAGGTTGAGGGAGCTCACAGCCCCAACCACCGAAGTCCTCAAACTCAAACCACCATTCAAGCATACCTTGTTCTTCCATATTCCTCCTCCGGAACACGCCTCATGTCCCCGTGCACCAGAGGCCCAATTCTTCTGTCCCCCCGTATCAGCGTTACCACCCCACAACGCTCCGTCCCTCGGTCCAGGCATGTACATCACCCTCCTTCTTATTTCCTTCATCCCCTTCTGCACCACTCACATTGACATTCTAAATTTACTTCTTGCCCTCATCTCTCTCTCTCTCTCTTCCCATCCCATCTCACACTGCAACCTCTTCTCAGAAAGGAAAGGAAACGAATTGACTAATGATAAACAAAAACCAAAGGTTCTCTTTGCAATTTGCACTCATGCCTCTCTGAAGATATTTATTTATTAAATAAAAGAGATCTCTCATTTTCTTTTATAAAATAAAGTTTAATTATCTATTTAATTTTTATAATTTTCAAACTTATCCTGTTTAGTCCTTATAGTTAATAAATAAATTTTTAGTCTTTTACGTGGATATTTTAACCTCTTAATTTTACATTTTAATTATCAAAAGGTTTTTGTGTTAATTTTTTTTAACTTTTAGTTAAAAAATTTTAATGAGACTTTTTGAGAATTAAAATCTAAATTTTAGAAATTAAAAAATTTACTTATTAACTATAAATAAAGACAGAAAGAGATAAGTTTAAAAATTATAAGAAATAAATAAATAATAAAACCAAAAATAAAATAGGAATTCTTATGCCACATAGGGAGAGGATTAGATTAGGGTAAGGGATCAAATCAAATGTTATCGATTGTGAAGAACAGATACTGGGTTTTGAAGCTGTTACGACAAATAATAATGCAACAATAGATCATAACGAAGAGAAGAAAATAAGGGCCAAAGATGCACCGGTCTGGATATTGTGGAAAATATTATTTTTTAATTTGTGCACATCCTAAACCGGGTAGCCTTCAATAAAAAGGGACGACTCAAAACTGAAGAAAGTTAAAATAAATTTAAGAAAAAAGTATTTTATTTATTCATAAAATAATTTATTAAAGTTTTTGGGTTTTCTTAACTACTAATTAAATTTTTTTTATTAAATAAAGTTATGATTTTGGCGAAGAGTTATTGTTCTTTAATTATTATTTATGGTACAAATAAAAAATTAATAATTATTTGTAATATTATAATTAAAATTTATTTTTAGATATAATTTTACAATAATTTTTTTTGAGATATATTAGTACTAAAAAAAAATTCAAGAGCTTAAAGGCTTTCTTGGACTGCTTGGGCTTAAGGTGGCCCTGTCAACAAATTCTAGCCCTTGATTTTTTTAATAACGAATCTTGCAGCTCAGATTATATTGGTCCAACATTTCCAAACTCACGCACCATACGATAGATGTTTTGCTTTGGCACGGTATATATAGGCTAGGGATACATTTTAGTTAAATTTTATAAAATTCTCTTCAAATAATAACCGATTTTGACTTTTTGTCAGGAACTGACTACATATGTAACGTATCCTATCGCACGAATAAATTCCATCGACTATCATTGTCCTAGACATACTTATGTAAATTCGCACAAATCAGGGAGTTTCTGAACAACGAATTGAAGGACAAATGTTGACAACGACAACATAGTAAAAGGTATACTATTCAAATGAAAGATACGTTTTACATCGGAAAAATATATAGTGATCTTTTTGGTGATCGTTGGATGTTGAAAAATTAGCATACATGATATTTTAATAATATACATATTTGTTTGACGTTTTTTATTTTTATTTTCCTCTCAAGATATAAACTAGTATTGGATGTCCAGAAAGCATTATTAGGTGATACTCGCTCCGATTTTATTTTTTTTATCAAAAATAATTTTTAGTGTAACTAAAGTCATTTATTATAAAAGGACTGAAAAGAGTAATAGATTAATGTAATAAAGGTAAAAAAATATTAAATAAATATTAAAACAATGAATTTACTAACCATTCAATTAGATTGACAATGAATTAATTTAGAACTGTTGGACCCTGCTCTTATTTTATTAGTTGGACTTAAACGTACTTGAGAAAATTACACTTGTTTGTTAAGGTCAACGCTCATTTCCACTCGCATTTCCTCTCTCAAATCATATTTCTTTTACACTCCCTCAATAATTATGGTTACTAACAGTGTTAATTATTTTTTAAATGCCCAAATGACCCCAACCCAAATGAAATGCACCTCTCCAGTTACTCCACTCGAAAAACACGATAGACCCAATCTTGTTTGCGAAATCATTCAGAATTTGCGAAATAAAATAGACACAAGCTAGGATTTGCAAAATCTTGCTCCCAAACTGTTTGCGAAATCGAATAGATTGACAACTTTGCTTTGAAGCTTTGGTCACACGACGCATGTATGTAGATTAATAACACGATTTTGTTGCTGTTGTTGGTCGATTGATTTAATCTCTGTTCCTCAATTTACAACTTTGATCGAATCTTTGTTGCTTCTTCCTAATTCGAGTTGTTGTTGGTACTCTGATTCGAGCAGTGGACATTGTTCGAGATTGTATCCCTAGACTTTGTTAATTTAGGGCTCCACCATGTGGTGTTCTTCTATGCACTTGCTAATTCACTAGGAAAAAAACATTATAAGCCTAACCCACCATCTCACTGCATACACACAACAATAATGCAAACCCCACAACAAAGTTCATCAAATCAACCCCAAAAGAAATCAAGGAAAAACATATAACCCACACGAAATAAAACACAAGAAGATGAAAATTGTGGAAGCAAAAGAAAATAAAAACAAAAGGAGAGAAGAGAAAAGGAAAAAAATACATGTAAAAAAACTGTCGTCTACCACTGCAAAGGCAATTTTCAATCTTCGCAATCCGCCATCGTGGGCCATTGTGACGGTGGCACCACTAGATTCTCATTTCTTTCCTTCTCTTTCTTGCTTGGGAGGCACCATGGTGGGTTGTTGCGAACACTCACTACTAAAATAATAGTTTTTAACATTATTATGTTAACATTGATTATAACAAAAATGGATGTTACAAAATACGCGATACTATTTTTATAAATAAAATGTTATTGTTAACGTCGATTATTTAAAAATTAATATTTTTTAACTACTCAAAACATTGGTTTTTAGAAAATCTATGTAATATGTTAACCTTGTTATTCATTGTTCATAGTTTTTTAAAAGGGTTCCTAATTTACATTTTAAAAAATAGTTTCTCTACCCTTATTCGCCACTTCTGCTCCCAAACCTTCCCATCCCTGGCCTCCGTTTCCCCCTCCACTTGGTCCTCCCTCCTCAAGCTCACCGTGTGCTGCCCCAGCCTCTGCCATGCCGGCATCCATGTCGACCAGAACGCCACAAAATGGATGAGCATCTGTCAGAATTTGCATTTGGTCGAGCTATCGGGATCTGAGGAGAGGACATGGATGGAAACTTAGACAGTTCTGTGACGATAATTTGTCCTCTGCAACTAGCACGGCTGCGTCCACTCCCACCACTGGTGCAACTACATGCTCTTCCGAGGTTTCTTCCATAAGTGCAACGATGAGAAGAGAAGGAAGATCAATGTCGAGTGCGCCTTCTGCACGTGCCAGCCCACGTGGGATCTCCAAGCTGCCTTCTGCCCTAGACGTGACTTCGGCTACCATCTCGATGAGGAGGTGCTGAAGATGAAGAAGGCGCAAAAGAAGACCGTGCAGGCGGATGAGGAGGAAGAGAGGTTGCTCGAGGACAAAGATGACAACATGAGGAACGACCAACAGAGTTAATTATTATTTATTTTTAATTCATTATTTTGTTCTCTGTTTTGTTTTACACATATTCAAGAAAGGAAAAAAAGAAGAGACAATAAGAGGAAAAATAAAAAATGAGGAAGAGGTTTGGATTTTTAGGCAAATATGGAAATGCCATCATCCTTTCAAGGCAAATTGCTGGTTCGGTATTTTTTTTTAGTTTGTAGATCTTCTTCACGTTGCTAATGGTGGTGATGGGTAGTTAATTCGTAGATTTGGATTTTGAGATTTGAGAACAATTATGTGTTACTAGAGCGAGAGTCTCCAATCCTATTATTATTATTATCTCATTCCCGTTTTCGGTGGTTTAGTTTTATGTTACGTTATTGTAGGAACTCGATTTATGGAGCTTACGTTGCTTCTTATTAATTATTATTATTATTATTATTATTTATCTCGTTTTCTGTGTAATGTGAATTTGGGATTTATCTTATAACCAAGCTGTCTGACAAATTTCACTTGTCACTGTGTTCCGAATTACTCTTTTTTGGGCCCCAAATCCAAGCCAGTGGAGAAGGAAGATCGATGTCAAGTGTGCCTTCTGCACGTGCCAGCACACACGGGATCTCCAATCCGGCTTTTGCCTCAGACATGGCTTTGGAGAGTATCATCTATATATGTAGGTTCTTTAAATTTTTTTATAAGATACAAGGCAATCCTTTAGAAATTTAATTTTTAATTTCCCCTTGTTAAATAGTAGTTTTCTCCCATTGATTTGAAGACACTGTGAATCCATTCTGAAATTACAGTTTTCTCCAACATATTGAAGGACACTCAGATTCACTTGCTGATTCAGATGAACAGGAACTTGTCCAACAAGTTCAGGTAGTTATTTATGTGTGCACTTTACTGCATACTTTTTCCCTTCCCATTTAGACTACTTTGCTATAACCATTTTATGGTTTTAGAGCTGCATAATAATTTTGTGATAACAGATGCTTGTCTGAGAATTCATTTTAAAATAGTTATGAAAATTCAGATCATTTGCTAGTGTCACAAAAGTATTATAAGTTCTCATGAAAAAATTCAGACCATTTAGACTTTCTTATTTTATGATTTGAATTATGTATTTTGATTCTACTCTTATTTTATCTCCTCCTAAACTTTCTTTTTGAAATAACCCATGGAAAAATAGTAGAAAATTTTGTTCAGTTGTTTTAGGAGTCTAGCAAGCCTGTGGAGAGCAGTCCTCTCATATTTTAAGATTCTAGCATGCTAACATAATAAAAATTTGCCAACAATTAATATCAAAGAGAGCAAAGCTTTGGTTAGGACTTCTACTCTGCTCAAGAGTTTTCATTCTTGAGTTTTAAGTCCTTGATTTGGATGCTTGAATATGTTATCATAGCTCAATTTAACCCCTCTGCATCACCTTAACCACATTATTGTTGGTATAGCATGATAAAATGTGATTTTTTTCCTTTAAATATATTTTTTACCATAATTTTAACTAATTCCTACATGAAATATATAGTTGAATGTTAATGTGTTTTCGAAAATTAAAAACTTGATTATGTATAGCAATAGTCTAATTATAAGGAACAATCTATAGTGCCTTTTGCTTTTACATCTAACTTTCAGTTGCAAGAATATGTACGTGTGAAGTTACTTGTACTCCTACACGTGTTTAATTAGGGCCATATGAACCACCTTAATTATATGGAATAAAATGATTACAACCTTGAATATTTTATTTATTTATAATTTTTATTGACTTTGATATTTTTCCTTTTTACTGTTATATATATTGTTGGAAAGTAAAATTTTGTTCTCTTTTTCATCCTGAAAATAAGTTTTAAAACAAACTGAATATTTCCAATTATTATAGATGACACATCTACTTTATAACTAAGTTGAGTGCTTTAAATCTCCAACTACTGCATTTAGGAGTGGGCAAATAGGTGAAGTTAACATGCTTAATTGAACGAGAACCAGAAATACTGTTGAATGTCTTTGCTTGAATTTTTTTTCCCATTTTATGTGTTATCATTATGAGTTGTGTAGGCTTTATATATTATTGACCTGATTCATTAATTAATTAGGAAAATACAATGGCACTTCCCACCCCCACCCTAACTCTGATTTCCTTTTAAAAAAACAAAGAACACAATGGTCCTAAACCTATATTTGTTTTTTAATTAGGTCTAACAAAGATCTAATTAAAAAATACATACAAGTTCTAGGAACCAATTGAAAGAAAAAAAAAGTTCAGAAACTTATAGAATAATTAAACCTTTTATTTTCCGTTTTAGAGATTGTTGTCCTCTTCTCATTATGCATATGTCAATACTAGAATTTTTTCTGCCATTCCATTTAAAACCAAATTGATGTAGATTTGCTTCTTGTTGATTTAAGGCAACAATTGTTGATATTTGTCTCTTCATGCTTTTTAATACTTGCTTCACTGAGATCTATTGTTTCTGTTATCATTTAAAAAATTGAATGAGTCCACATGCTATATTTCCTGTGTTTTACCTTATGTCCCTTCAACTTATTTTCTAAGAGTTAAAAATGAAACATTAGGTATTTAAGGAATTTTATAATTGTAGAATTATGTTAATTAGCTTAGATCATAGATGATTTTATGTATTGAGATTATTATTTCGTTACTTTAAGTATTTGTTTCATTTGATAGTAATTATTCAATAATAATTTATACTGCCTGGATTGGTTCTAATTTCAATTTGCAGGTTTAAGTTAATTAACAAAATAAACAACATATTAAAGAAAAATGCAAAAACAACATTGGTTCTGGAGAATCGATGTTGTAATGCAACATACACTGATGTTGTAATGCATCTTACAACATCTGTTTTAACCAAAATTGATGTTTTTGCATTTTTGTACATTTCTTATTGTACAACATTAGTTTTCATAAAAATCAATGTTATGTAATGTATGTTAACATCAATTTTGTTGAAAACCAATGTTGTTATGTGCATTACATCATTGGTTTTTGCATAACCGATGTTATTTTTTTTATACATTTCTTACTATATAACATCGGTTTTTGTAAAAACCAATGTTGTATTGTGTATTTTAATATCGATTTTTTCATAATCGATGTTAATGTTGATACTTTTAACGTTAGTAATTTCAACATTGGTTTAAAATCATTGTTGAATTTCCAAAATAACCAATGTTAAAAATGTTTTTTTTAGTAGTGATCGTAGGTTCCCCTTCCATCCTTAGCATCTTGTCCTCTCCCTTTGACTCTCTCGATTCATTACTGACCAAGATGGCTGGTGCGGCAATGTGACTACCTCATACCCAATTGTTGCTCCATGAGACGACTGAGTAAGAACATGGTGACCTAAATCAATTACACGGAATAGGGGTTTTCTAGGAAAAAGATAAGGGTATTTTAGGGAAAATAAATTATTTAGAGGCATAGTGGCCTAGTTTTTGTTAACATTTCTAACAGTGTTAGTGGGTCAGGGAGTAACAATATAATGGATGGTAAAAATAAGGGAGTCTTTGGTATGATAAAAAAAAAGAGTGAGATTGAGTGTAATAAGTAATAGACATAGGAGTGCAAGTGTAATTTGCTAAACCCTCGACATAAAAGAAATAACAAGAGCACTATTAGAAAAAAAGTTTTCAACGTCAATTCCTGAGCACATTTAACGATAGTCTTGAAACCGTCTTTGAAGCTATTATCGTGGACGATTTTCCAACCGTCTTCGTATGTCACTTTGTAAGACGATTTTTAATTAGAAATTGTCTTAGAATGTCACATTTCTAAGATAATTTTCACTTAAAACCGTCTTAAAATCTACAAAATCTAAGATGGCTTTGATTGAAAGCAGTCTTAGAATTTCTTTTTTAAAAAAAATTAGAAAATTGAGAATTCTAAGATAGTTTTTTAAAGAACAATCTTATAATATTTTTATTTTTTATTTTTTTCTTATTTATGATTGTTTTTTCAAAGGACCTCTTTAGAATATTTTTTTTTTAAATTTCCTACCATATAAACAAACTCAATCAAAAAATGAGATTTAGTTACAAAATATTCTCAAACAGAAATAGCTATTCATGATTTTCATAAATAATTAAAAAAATATGAGATATCATGTCATATAATGTTCCCAAGCTTAAATAATTTTTCATAATTTTCACAATATGATGGAATACCAAATTCACAATATGATTCAATACCAAATTTACATACTTTTTCTACTAGATGCTAAAATTAATACAAAATTTTGCATGTAAATTAGTGTGATAAAACTTCAATTCTAATTATAGAATAACACAAAAATTAGAGAAAAATTAATATTATAAAATCTCAATTAGCTTGATAAAATTAATATTAATATAACATTGAAAAATGGTAAAACGCATTCGTAAGCATTTTTACAATATGATTCATACAAAGTGTAGAATTATTGTTAAAAACAAAAGCAAAGTGTAGATTTTTTATATATAGGGAGATTAGAATAAAAAGTAGCATTAGGTAAAAAAGGCCAAAATATTTAACATTTTTAAAAAAAATTTACAAACAACTTATGTACAAAGATTATAACCAGAAAAAGTGGTGACACCTCTCCGTGTGTGTTGGAATCGATTACTTTTTTGCCTACGTGAAGGTAGACACATCCCAAAGTTGCTAAGAGTAAGATTGGGAAAGTGTACAAGAAAAGATAAGCACCTACAATAAGAACATAATAGGGCTGTATATTAGCATAAAATAATTAAGTCAATGCAAGAATTGAAATTAATAATTGAAATAAAATTAATGACACCTTTTGAACCAAGATAAATTGTATTATTAGTCTTTGCTTTGTATCAAGGTAGCCATGTTTTTCTAAATGAAAATCCTACCCAGAAGCAATACCAACACTGCCTTATTGCAAATTGAATCCAAAAGCGTCAGAATGTAATATACCTCCTTCAAAATTCCCACTACAAATTCAAACATTAGGGCTAAGTACACAAGTTGAATATATTTAACACACATGTCAGACTTCATTCAGCCAAAAGCTCAAAGGTACGATGAAGCCTTCTCAAGTTCATATAAATTATAATAAATATGCTTCAGCAACAACATAAACAAAATGTGTACAGCTACAGCCTCATAAGTGTGGCATTTGAATCCACAAAAAGTTCCAGTGTTTATTGTGCAATATAAAGAATATGAAGCCAACCTCATCAATCAAAGAAATCTTTGTAATTTTCCCTACAAGGACACTAAAAGCAATATGATTGTCCCATAGCAGCCCAAAAATGCTCCAGCCAACCTGATCTCTAAGTAAATAGGCCAGCACAAAAAGATGCGTCAAAATATCACAAAAATGCAATCCCGTAAGTAACTGACGGTGATAGCTGCCTGGAAATATCACAAGGCTTTGATACTAGTACTCTAAATCACTACAAGAAAAATGGTCATTTCCAACGGAATTTTTCCCACGGCAAAATTTTCGTCAGAAAAGTATTCCTTACCCATGAAATTTATCGACAGAGAAATTCTGCCGAAAAACATTTCTTACCGATAAATTCAGGCTCACAGATTTGGTTCCGTCGGAAATTTCAATTAACCCAGCACAAATTGAATGAACCCTAGCGCCGTTTCAGTTTTCCTTCAAGCTCTCCTCACTCATTCTTCAGTCTGCCAGCACTCTGCCTTCACTCACTCTTCATTTTGCATTCACTCTCGGCTGGCTCACCCAATTGTCGAGTTTGTTGTTGCAGAGGCCATGTCGTGGGCAGTCCTCGGTCACCAACTCACCATCACAGGATTTCTTCACCACCACCTTGCCATAAGTAGTTCGTGGTGCTTAGTTGGCTGTTTGGGAGTCCTCCGTCACCAACTCCTCGTCGTCACATAAGCTACTACAAAGTTGTTGTAGTGGTCGCGTAGACACTGGTTGGTCCCTTTTTTTCTCCCTATGGTTGTTCCGATGATGGTTAATGTGTTCGTGGTTGTGTGTGTTTCTTTCTCCCAAAATTTCAGCTTAGTGATTAGACAGATATTGCTAAAGTTGTATAATTCACAACAATAAAACATGAAATTTGGGAAAATTTCCTACCACCCATTATTTGAGCTGTTAATATATAAAATGTAATCATTTCAAACCAAGTTTTTTTTTTATCTTTCTCGGCATGTGCTCCTGTACTTCACGCATGACTTCCATATATTCATAAAATCAGCAATACTACAAGGAAGTAGAGTTGTCATTTTGTATATGTAGTACAAAAGGTTGAAATTACTCCTATAAAAACAATTCTAAATAAATGTAAAAAATGCAATTTCATTAAGTGGTTTAACTTGCAAGTAATGAGAGCATCATAATTTGCAGATTTCTAACACTATGAATTTATGCTTGAATGCAATATTTAAGTAGTAATATGAAAACACTAAATAACTTAAGTCACATGGCTGTTTTACACCTCCATCATAACTTGAAATTCAGTACTTTTTTGTCAATAATAGATTAGAATTGAAAATTACTCACACATTATTGAAGAGATATGGTTTTCCCTATTGGCAATGAAATGCCTGAGAAGAATATAAAGCAAATATTAAGATGAGAAATAATTTAACAATCCATTAGAAAAATTGTAGCAATTTATTGGTAGAAACCAAGCAAAAACCTACAAGACAGAGATAATGCATTCAATTTGAAGCAAAAAAGTTAACTATGGCTTATAATGCGTGAAGTACAGGGAACACATAAGACGATGTTTGTTTGACCGTAAAGCATATTAAGTTACTTTGTAGTCTGCTTTATAATGGGTGGTAGCAAGGGCAATTCAAATAAGTTCTATGATGTTTGTGTTTGTTTTGAATGTTGTTATGTGCATGGACCCAACATTGAAGTTATGTAAGAAGTTATGATATCTTTGGGTATCTTAAGCAAGCTTTCGGTGAACTTTGATGTTTGCATATGGAAATCAACAGTAGAATTCCTCTGGTTGAATTAGGAATTCAACAGTGGAATTATTGTTGCAGTTTAGTGGAACTTGTAGTTTCTAATATATTTTTGTATTCTAAATTTTCAAAATTTGGTTGAATTAGAAAATGAGTAGTAGAATGTCTTTGTATGAAAGGATCTGTAATTTTGTTATAAAAATGAGAGTGACTACTCCACGAAAAATGGCTATGCAGATTTAATTTTGTTTCCATCAAACAATCTGATGTAGTTAAACACATGTAATATTGGGCAAGATACGTAAGAATTTGTTTTATAAATTAACAAAAATAATGACTCCAAAATAATGATATTTATTATAATTAGTTTTATAATAATATTGTTACACTTAATTTTTATGATAAAAAATACTACCTTCTATAAAAAAAATACCACCTACATTTTATTACATAATGGATAACATTGTTATATATATATATATATATATATATATATATATATATATATATATATATATATATATATATATATATATATGTGCATTATCGAGCATTTCAAAATTATTTTATTAAGGAATAAAATTAGAATAAAATTTTTAGTATTTATTTATAATTGAAAAGTCCATTGTTGTAATTTTTTAAATACTAAAAAATTATTAATTGAAATGGAAGTAGTTTTGTATTTTACTTTTATTGTATACCCATTTCAAACATACACTTTATTTTAATGAAATCAACTTATTTTTAATAATAATTAGTTCAACATGATAATCTTACCAAATAGAATAGGAACCAACATCAATCACATGATTGTCTAGTAGACCAGCAAGTAGTATAATGCATGTTCCATACTATTGCTCTAAGCAACTCATAACCCATGATGCAAGGCTTAACTTAGCAAATGACCACAAATCCCTAAATGCCATCCACGAATAATAATTAAATATCAGGTGCGAGCAACAAATTATTTAAATTTTAGCCAATTAAAAAGTGTTGAAAACAATGTGTCAAAAAATATATTGTTGATATTTTTCACAGGTACATATTTGGGTAAAGGACATAAAATAGGCAAAAAAAAAAAATGGTAGACCTATTTCACTTGGTTCCCTAACTTAAATAATCATATGAAAATTCAATAATAGCTAAAGAGAAACCTTTCTTCGATGAGAATAACTTTTCTTTTTAATTAATCTTCAATTCTCCTAACCAATGGTTGACAAGGTAGAAACAAGTCTCATGAGACGGGCTATAATAGTATATAACTCAATTAAGAATTTTCAATTTTTTTGTTATCTTTTGTTTATAACTAACTAGATGATTTTTTTAAATATACTTTATATGTATTTTTTAAATATATAGATAATGATTTTTAAACTTTTTTCTTTCTTTCTTTCTCTCAGGTTGATAGTTGAGATTGTGTTCGGTGATTGTTTCATTACTCACATGCATGTTCTATTATTCAAGTTAGTTGAGTTTTTTGTTATGCTAGGTTCTTGAAATTTTGTATTCCAAATGTGCTAAGTATATTTCTGATTGTGTTATGTGATTTATATTTCATGCTTTGTTCATTTACAAACTCAAACATTATGTGTGTCAATTTTTTTTCCACCTAAAATTCTTACTACTACTAATAGAGATCATTCTAAGATTATGTATGACAAATGATGAATGTTCCTATTTTTTTTGTAATATACAGAATATGAACAATATTCTTTGGAATTGTCATTGTATGTATGTTAGATGTTGTTATATTGGTAGAAGCAGTTTGAAAGAGTCTTTTGTTAAGGGGGTTGAAGAGTTTGTAATGAAATCTAGTCAACAAGAGTGTTATCCCAATGATGGGGGATTAGATGCCTGTGTGTTAAATGCAATTGTGCTAGGATTTTGGAGGATAGAGTTGTGAAGGTTCACCTATCCCAGTTAGGCCTCTTGATGTTGCACATATACCATCTCCACCTCCGACTGAAGGTAGAACATCTTCATCTCATGTTAATTCACGTGGACCACCTCCGGTACCTGCATCCACACCATCTCTATCCTCCGTTGATACACTTGGAACATTCCCAGTACCTATATCCACACACCTTCCCCATCCCTGCCTGTGGGCAACATGCCTACGGATGAAGATGTTATAAATCTGGCGATGGAAGACCACCCCCCTTAATGATCGTCCTATGGTTACGCTAATTAATGGAGTGAAAGTATTACAAAAATTATATAATTATCATTATATATGATACATCACATGATATTTTACTATTTTGATTAATTATTTGGCAAAATTGCATTTTTGGTCCCCTGATTTATCTACAGTTTCGGATTTGGTCCCCCAGTAATTTAATTCACAAATTTGGTCTCCCTATTTTGTAAAATTGTGCAATGTTAGTCCCTCATGCCACAATTGAATGTTGACCGTTAACAAGTGATGTTGACTACCACGTGTCGCATTCTTATTGGATGATGACTTTCATGTGTCATGTTCTGATTGGTCAATGAAAACAACAATTCATTTCATCTTTCATGAAGTTGACATCCAATCAGAACATGACATGTGGTAATCATCATCCAATAAGAACGTGACACGTGGCATTCAACATCACTTGTTAACGGTCAACGTCCAATTATGGCCTGGGGGACCAACATTACACGATTTTACAAAATAGGAGGACCAAATTTGTGAATTAAATTACTGGGGGACCAAATCCGAAACTGGAGATAAACTGGGGGACCAAATTTGCAATTTTGCCTAATTATTTTTATATTTGGGTTTCATCCATCTAAGGTCGCGGCAAAGGATGTCACTTTGTCCATTAGGCAACAATTTGGTCAGTCTTGGCCTACATGGGGAGCAATTCCAAAAGATCACCTGGAACTTTTTTTCCAACGTTTTAAGGTAAATTATTCTAATGTTAATGAATTAGTTCAAAGGTTGAAATGAATAATAATGCTATTTTTTTATTTTAACTGAAACCTCCAAATTCATATTTTTCTAATTGTGTACAATTTCATTACTTTGTTATACTTTAGAGAAAATTGGTCTGGAAACCCGAGGAAGAGAATGAAATAAGAAAAAAGCTTTTAACTTGAAAGCTTCTCATAGACTTTCTGAGATGTTTAGGGATGCCCGAAATGAAAATAAAAGGCCATATTGGATTGGAGATCGTGTTTGGAACGATCTGTTATCTCATTGGAATGCACTAGAGTATCGTTCCAAGTGTGCACAAGCAAAAAAAAATTGGACGTCTGAAAATGGTGGGTGTATGCAGACAAGTGGTTCTATCAGCTTGCAGGATCATGCCATTCGCTTGTTATGCACATTAAAATTATAATACATAGTTGTTTATACTTGTTTAATTTACCACTTAATATTTATTTTTTAATGTTTGTTAATAGTCAAAGGAGCTTGGTCAATTCGTATATGTAGATGAGATCTTTAAGCAAACTCATTTACGAAAGGATACTGGTCAGTTTGTAGATGATAGATCTAGACGAACACATGTGAGACCATTATCTTGCATATTTTTTATAATTCTTTAAAATTTTTATTATATTTATGGAATAATAATAGTTTTTAAATTACAGGAAGAATTTGAGTCTAGACTATCTCAAGCTAGGTCTGATGCTGCATCAAGTGTTGGTGAATCCCAAATCACTCCCTTAGACCCTGCTGAAGAACAAAGACTTAGGAGTCGATGTTGGGTTGCATCTGCTGGGCCAAAGCGTAAAGGATGCCTTTATGGTACTGGAGACCTTGCTCATACTTACAAATGCGGAAATGATAGCTTAATGTAGTAGCATACGCAAGGATCTTCTAGTCTTGCTGAAGATGTTACAGAGATTAACCACCTTAGGGAGGAGTTGCGTCAATCAAAAGAAGAGATGCACATTTTTCAAAAAGCACTAAGAACAAAACCGAGCAAAAGAAATGCATATTCCAATCCAAATTCAATTCAAATAAGAAGAAAATAATATAATACATACATATATATATATATATATATATATATATACACATATATATATACACACATATATATAAATACAAACCATAAATGAGGATAAAAGGATTTGCATATCTAGCATGAGACTCAAGAAAAGGAATTTGCTAAATATGAAACTAAACTCATCCATAATCCACAATCAAAGCTATTCTTATTCATTATAATTGGAATCATTCAACAGTGGAATTTGAAATGAATAATAAAAAAATAAATTACCTGAGTGTAGATTGTGAGAGAGGTTTATTGGAAGCGACACGAAGCGGAGATTGGGTTGCTTTGGCTTCGGAGTCAAGACGGAGCGAGGCGTAATGAGAGGAACACGAACGGAAAATTGATCACTCTATCACCACCACCACCACCACCACCACCAATATCGCACCTCCACTGCCTTAGATTCCCAAAGTCATTCCTTCCCCTAAACCTGTCTCTGACTCTGACGATTTCATCTTCGACTTCTTTAGAAACGTTGTTACCAAGGTCCAAACCTTTGAAGTTGTGAAGGCGACAAAGTCATCATCAACCTTGCGCTTGATGTTGTAGTCATTGTTGTTGACATGTCCTCGTCAGAGTTGGAGACAACGTCCTTAGCTTAGAGAGATAAGGGATGAGGTTGCATCAAGGAAGGTTGGTGACCCCTTTTCTCTGACTACCCTCATCGGTGTTGATGGCGACGTTGATGTAGTTGCGATGAACCTCAGTTTTGGCATTTTTCTTGAGCAACATGGTTTGGTTGCAAAAAGAAGATTTGGAATTGAAAAACCCCTGGGAGGAGCACGCTCAAGTGGACTCGATGCTTGGGCTTTATAACTTACATTGAATACAACGACGATTATCCAAACTTGTCTTTAAAGGCAACCTATCTACAACGGTTCTGACAAAAAACTATTGTCGTTTTGAAAGTGTTTACAACAGATTTACATAAAATTGTCGTTAGTGCATCCAATAATTACAAAATTGTCTATGCCTGATGGAAAAACAACGGTTTTGGCACAATCCTAGTTGTTCCAGCTTTGTAAAATACTTTATTTCTAGTAGTGTTATCACTTGGTGCTTGGGGTGAAGGCTATCGGGTCTATGGTGGTTGGTCAAAATATTTGCAAGAAGAACTTGATAGAACAATGCATACTATTCCCTTATCACTTGGTACTAGGAATGAAGGCTATCAGGTCTATGGTGGTAGGTCAAAAATTGTAGAAGCATATGTTATATGAAGTTTTGATGATGCCAAAGATGAACGCTATTCAAGTTTGATCCAAGTCAAGAAATTCAAGAAGAATGATGAACTTAGTCCATAGGATGTTAAAAGAATTTCTTAGATGATGTTGCACAGGTTTGGCTGAGGAAAATATCTTACAAAGATTTCTAGTAAAACTCTGTTTTCAAAATAAGATGTTTTTCTCTCTAGTAATTGATTACCAGAGGATGTAATCGATTACCAATAGCCAAATATTTTTTTTAAATTGTTTACAGATTTTGAATTTGAATTTTAAACTATGTAATCAATTACACAATGGATGTAATCGATTACAAGAAGTTAAAACTGTTTTTAACAGCTTTTAGAAATTTGAATTTAAATTTTAAAAACCTGTAATCGATTACACCACCAGACACAAAAATTTCAAATTTCAAGTCTGAAGAGTCATCTCTCTTTAGAACTAATTGTGTAATTTATTACCACATTTATGTAATCGATTACCAATGAGGAAATTTTAAAAATAACTTCCAAAAGTCACAATTGTTCACAATATTTTGAAAGGTCATCAAAGACCTATAAATAGGTGACTTGGGTTCGAATTTCCTTAGAGTTTTCCAATACAAAAATTGTCATATCCTCTCAAAAAGAGCCTTGGCCAAGCACTTGCAAAATCTATAGGGATTCTTGTGTGATCTTCATATTGTAATATTTTTCTCTTCAATAGAGAAATTATCTTCTTCTCACTCAAGAGATTATTGTTCAAGAGACCGTGGGTCTCTTAAGTTGTAAGGATTTCTGAACACAAGGGAAAGGTGTCCCTGTGTAGTTCAAACTTTGTAAAAGGATTTTTACAAGATAGTGGAAATCTCAAGCGGGTTTCTTAGGGACTGGACGTAGGCACAAGGCATGGCCGAACCAATATAAAAACTGAGTTTGCATTCTCTCTTCCCTTAAACTTCTTTAATTTATTGCAGTTTATCTTTTGCTTTGAAGAAGTTTATTTTGAATTGTTCTTTAGTTAATTTATATCAAGGGTGCATTTTTTAATCCAAGAGAGAGTTAAAATTTTAATTGGGGAAAGTTTTGTATCTTAATTCAACCCCTCTTCTTAAGATACTGAGGCCACTTGTCAAACAAGTGGTATGAGAGCTTCATTCTTGTATAAAGTTTAGAAACTTCAAGAATATGGCCTCATCAAACTATTTATTTCCCAAAGGGAATTCTATAAATAGGCCACCTATTTTTAATGGTGTGGGTTACCATTATTGGAAAACGCGCATGCAAATTTTCATAGAGGGTATAGATCTAAATATCTGGGGAGCCATAGAAATTGGACCTTACATCCCCACTATGGTAGCAGGAAATACAACCATAGAAAAACCTAGGGAACAATGGAGTGAGGAGGAAAAGAAGTTAGTTCAATATAATTTAAAAGCCAAAAATATAATTACATCAGCATTAGGAATGGATGAATATTTTAGGGTGTCAAATTACAAAAATGCAAAAGATATGTGAGATACCTTACAAGTAACCCATGAAGGAACAACAGATGTGAAAAAGTCTAGGATAAATACTTTAACTCATGAATGTGAATTATTTAGAATGAATCATAATGAAACCATACAGGACATGCAAAAGAGATTCACTCACATAATTAATCATCTTGCATCCTTAGGAAAAATATTTCCAAATGAAGATCTTATTAATAAAGTTTTGAGATGCTTAAGCAGGGAATGACAACCCAAGGTAACAGCCATTACTGAATTAAGAGATCTTTCTAACATGTCTCTTGCTACTTTGTTTGGAAAGTAATAGGAACATGAAATGAAATTGATGAGATTGAATCAACATGAGGAGAATGATAAGAAAAAGAAAGGAATTGCTCTTAAAGCTTCATCTTCAACCCAAGAAGGAAGTGATAAAGAGGATTCAAATGAAATAGATGAAGATGATAATCTCAGTCTTTTTGTAAAAAGATTCAACAAATTTATAAGAGTTAGAGGGAAAAAAAGATCAAATTTCAAATCAAAGAAAAGGGCAGAAGATTCATCCTCTACTCCAAAATGTTATGAATGCAATCAACTTGGACATCTAAGGGTTGATTGCCCAATTTTCAAGAAAAGAATAGAGAAATCTAAAAAGAAAGCTTTTAATGATAAGAAAGCTAAGAAGGCCTACATTACATGGGATGACAATGATATGAACTCATCTGAAGATTCAGAAAACGAAGTTGTAAACCTGAATCTGATGGCCAAGAATTATGAAAGCGATGAAGAGTTAACATCTTCTGATAACAACTTATCTATTTCATTTGATGAATTACAATGCATTCACTGATTTACATAAAGAATCAGTTAAACTTGCAAAACTGGTTTCATCTTCTAAGAAAACTATTTCAAATTTAGAAAAAGAAGTTTTAAAATTAAATGAAGAATTAGAAAATCTTAAGACTGAAGTTATAACTTTAAGATCATATGATACAAATCATTCTTCTACCATGCATGATAATATAGAAGTATCTAATTCATGTAATTGTTGAAAGAAGTACATAGAAGAAATCATGGATTTAAAAAATTCTCTTGCCAAATTTTCTATTGGCAAAAATAATCTAGATATTATATTAGGAAAGCAAAGATGTGTTTTTGATAAAGCAGGGTTAGAATATAAACCTGATAAACAACAAAATTTTTATAAAAATTTCTTTGTATCCACACAAAAATATAGTTCTCCTTTCTTAACCTGTTTTTATCGTGGAAAGAAAGGACATGGTACATCTACATGTTATTTTAAGAAAAATAGCAATAATATTAAAATGATATGGGTCTCAAAAGGATCTTTTATTAGAACTAACACACACGGACCCAAGAAAGTTTGGGTACCTAACTCATAAACATGTTCATATAGGTTTCCTTGAAGAAGAGTTGGTACATAGATAGTGGATGCTCTAAACACATGACGGGAGATGCATAACAATTTACTCATATTTCTCCCAAGAAAAGCGGACATGTGACTTATGGAGACAATGATAAAGGTATAATTCTTGGAGTTGGAAAATAGGATATATTAGATGATATTTCAGAACCTTTAGAAGAAATTCATATTCATGGTGAAGATCACAATGGCAAAGGAGAAGGAAATGATGAAGATCTTCACATTGATGAAACAAAAATAAATGTTGATCTTCCAAGAGAGTGGAGAACTTCTAGATACCATCCTCTTGACAACATTATCGGTGATATATCTAAAGGGGTAATAACTAGACATTCTCTTAAAGATATTTGCAATAATATGGCTTTTGTTTCTATGATTGAACCTAAAGATTTGAAAGAAGCCATAATTGATGAACATTGGACAATAGCTATGCAGGAAGATTTGAACCAATTTGAAAGAAATAATGTTTGGGAATTAGTTGAGAAGCCTGATAGTTACCCAATTATAGGAACAAAATGGTTATTTGGAAACAAGTTAGATGAAAATGGCATAGTCATTAGAAATAAGGCTAGGTTAGTAGCCAAAGGATACAATCAGGAAGAAGGGACAAATTATGAGGAAACAGATGCTCCAATTACTAGATTAGAAGCCATTAGAATGTTATTAGCCTTTGTATCCATAATGGATTTCAAACTTTATCTAATGGATGTGAAGAGTGCCTTTTTGAATGGCTTTATCCAAGAGGAAGTATATGTAGATCAACCCCCTGGTTTTGAAAATTTAGATAAGCCTAGTCATGTTTTTAAATTGAAAAAGGCTTTATATGGCTTAAAACAAGCCCCTATGGCTTGGTATGAACGTCTGAGTAAGTTTCTTTTAGAAAAAGATTTTTCTAGAGGTAAAGTAGATACTACTCTTTTTATTACAAAGAAGTTAAATGATATACTATTAGTTCAAATCTATGTTGATGATATTATCTTTGGATCCACTAATGATTCTCTATGCAAAGAATTCTCTCAAGACATGTAAAGTGAATTTGAAATGTCAATGATGGGTGAACTAAATTTCTTTCTTGGGCTGCAAATCATGCAAACCAAGAATGGAATATTTGTCAATCAATCAAAATATTGCAAAGACTTGATTCACATATTTGGGATGGAAATTGCTAAGCATATGACTACACCAATGAGTATTGCTTGCTATTTGGATAAAGATGAAATCAGTTAGTCAATAGACATTAAGAAATATCGAGGTATGATCGGATCTCTTCTTTATTTATCTGCTAGCAGACCTGATATAATGTTTAGTGTGCGTATGTGTGCTAGATTTCAATCAAATCCCAAAGAGTCACATCTTAGTGCAGTTAAGGGAATTATAAGATATCTATTAGGCACTATTAATATAAGATTATGGTTTCCTAAAAATTCTACATGCAATTTAATAGGATATTCTGATTCTAATTTTGTCGGTTCTAAAACTGATAGAAAGAGCACAAGTGGAACTTTGGAACTTGTCATTTCATTGGATCTGCTCTAGTCTCTTGGCATAGTAAGAAACAAAATAGTGTTGTTTTATCCACTACTGAGGCGGAATATATTTCTGCTGGCAGTTGTTGTGATCAATTACTTTGGATGAAACAACTTTCTGATTATGGAATATTTCTTAATCATATTCTTATAAGATGTGATAACACAAGTTCTATAAATCTATCTAAGAATCTTGTTCTGCACTCAAGAACCAAGCATATAGAGATAAGACATCATTTCTCGAGGGATCATGTTCAAAAGGGAGATTATGTACTAGAATTCGTTGATACAAAGAACCAGTTAGCTGATATCTTTACAAAACCTCTCCCTAAAGAATCATTCTTTGCAATTAGGAGAGAATTAGGTCTTTTAGACATGATCTAGACAAATAGGTAACTCAACTAAGTATCATCTTCCTTATTCATAAGTAAGTTTGTTTCTTATGTTCAAATGATTGTCTTTGATTGTCTCTGTTTGTGTTTTTGATAGTCATATTAATTGTTGTTTGTCATTTAATAATTGTCTTTGATTACCTTTGTTTGAATTTTTAATAGTAATGTAAATTATTGTGTGTAGTTCATTGATTGTTGATTGATTATATTTGTTTGTGCTTGATGATTGTTTATTGATTGTATTTGTTTGTGCTTGATTATTATAGTTAAGTATGTATATGACTTAAGAATAGTTAGTTTTAGTAGAAAAAGCCTTGTTTAAGGGTCTGGTAATCGATTACCACTTCCTGTAATCAATTACCTTAGAATAACAAGACTGTAATCGATTACACAAGCCTGTAATTAATTACCAGTAGGCATAGGCAGTTACTGGGTATTCCTTTAATCGATTACAAGGGTTTATAATCGATTACATAATGTCCCTGACTATAAAAAACTGTGTTTCTCTCTCCTTTTCGCAGAACCCTCATTCCTCTTACTCTTGTGACGACGCCCAAGTTTCCCAAATCTTCAAGTCATCATCATATCTTCCTTGTTTCTTAACCAAATTGCATCAAACAAAGCCCAATCTTCATCTTTTTCAATTCTCTACAAAGCCCACCGATTAAAATCAGCTGAAAAACCTCCAATTACATAATCGTCGAGGAAAAGAAAGGGATCTTCTTCCACCACCACCGCTACTGGCCACCGCCGCCATGGACCCTTCGGAGACCCACCAGCACTAGTTCCTCCCTCTCTTCCATCTCCCCGGTCATCCACCTTATTTTCCTCTGATGATCAGCGTCAGAGGTACTACTCTCAATTTTGTAATAGAGCTATTCTTGACCCTAAGTACCTAGACCTTGAATTTTTTTGATGGAGAAACATTTGATTGTTACCAAGTGTTTCAAAACTCTAAATTGGTTGAATTCATGTATCTCAAATTGCCTTATTTTCCTGAATTAGTTAGAGTCTTCTATAACAATTTGAAAATTCAGGATGATGTTTTTTATTCTAAGGTGCATAGAATTCCTATCATTGTTGATCAATCCTTGTTTTATTCATTAATTAAACTGCCCAGTCATGGTGTTCCTTTTGAGGGCATTCTTGTTGATGACTGGAAACTTGATTATTCAAGTCATGATGCTCGCAGAATGGTCTGCAGTGACCATGCTGACATGACCGACAGATTGTTTGCTGGGTCATTTACTTTTGATTGTCGCATCATGCACTACATTATTTGTTGCATTTTGCTTCCTAGGTCCACTAACCTTGCCCAAGCCTCTAAGGAGGATTTGATTATGTTGTGGGTCCTTCAAATTGGTCGTCAGATCGACTGGGCCCATCTTGTTCGGTACCGGATGGATAAGGCATTACGAGCCAATGCACCTCTGCCATATCCCCTATCTTGTTACCCTTTTTCTTCATCATTTCAATGTTCCCTTGGATGATGAACCCTTTGTCAAAGTTAAAAGGTCTTTTTCCATTGGTGTCGGTGTTGTTACATCTTTTGGTTACCGGAAGGACATGGATGGTCTGTGGGTCCGCAAGCAAGATCTGCCACTGCCTATTCCCAACGAGCATACACCATCTCCTCCACCATAAAAGGATGCTTCCTCTTCTCTGTTGACTGAAGTCCTCACAGAGCTCTACGATCTTCGAGCATTTGTGGGTGAGCATTTTGATTTGGTGGATACTCGCTTTGATGGGATGGATACTCATATCACTAGGCTTGAAGATGATATAAGTTTCATGAGGCGTTGCTTCGATCTCTCAGCCGATTCTTAGTTATGTTTCTTATGTTTTATGTCCTTAGTTTTATGGTTATTTCTAAGCCTTGTATTTTGGCTTTTGATACTTAGTACTTTGGTTACTTTTTGATTATTGAGTTCTTGATTGTCTTTGTCTTGGATGTTTCAGTTTTTTAGTGGTTTGTTTTTGGACATTTTAGCCTTTGTTTGCTTTTTGCCTTGGTTTGATTAGACTTGCTTGGATTGTGTTTTGGATTGAATCAGTTTGTGGTTAGATTATGCTATGGTTTATAATTTTTTTGGATATGGTTAGGCTACTAATTTAGTTCTTTTTCTGGACGTTTTTTTTGGCTTTTTGAATGTTTCCAAAGGGGGAGAGAACTTCAAGGTAGAATTTATCATCAACTTAGGCACAAATTCCAATCTTAAGGGGGAGCAAGGAATGAGAGCATGCATTACCAATTGTGTATTGTTTATCTTGATTTTAGATTATTGTCATCATCAAAAAGGGGGAGATTATAGAAGCATATGTTATATGAAGTTTCGATGATGCCAAAGATGAACGCTATTCAAGTTTGATCCAAGTCAAGAATCAAGAAATTCAAGAAGAACGATGAACTTAGTCCATAGGATGTTAAAAGAATTTCTTAGATGATGTTGCATAGGTTTGGCTAAGGAAAATATCTTACAAAGCTTTCTAGTAAAACTCTATTTTCAAAATAAGATGTTTTTCTCTTTGGTAATTGATTACCAGAGGATGTAATTGATTACCAGTAGCTAAATATTTTTTTTAAAACAGTTTACAAATTTTGAATTTGAATTTTAAACTATGTAATTGATTACACAATGGATGTAATCGATTACCCGAAGTTAAAATTGTTTTTAACAGCTTTTAGAAATTTGAATTTAAATTTTAAAAGCCTGTAATCGATTACAACAGTTCTGTAATCGATTACTAGACACAAAAATTTCAAATTTCAAGTTTGAAGAGTCATATATCTTCAGAACTAATTGTGTAATCGATTACCGCATTTATGTAATCGATTACCAGTGAGGAAATTTTAAAAATAACTTCCAAAAGTCACAATTGTTCACAATATTTTGAAATGCCATCAAAGGCCTATAAATAGGTGACTTGGGTTCGAATTTCCTCAGATTTTTTCAATACAAAAATTGTCATATCCTCTCAAAAAGAGCCTTGGCCAAACACTTGCAAGATCTATAAGGATTCTTGTGGGGTCTTCATATTGGAATATTCTTCTCTTCAAGAGAGAAATTATCTTCTTTTCACTCAAGAGATTATTGTTCAAGAGACCGTGGGTATCTTAAGTTGTAAGGATTTCTGAACACAAGGGAAAGGTGTCCCTATGTGGTTCCGACTTTGTAAAAGGATTTTTATAAGATAGTGAAAATCTCAAGCGGGTTGCTTGGGGACTGGACATAGGCATAGGACGTGGCCGAATCAGTATAAAAAATGATTTTGCATTCTCTCTTCCCTTAAAATTCTTTAATTTATTGTAGTTTATCTTTTGCTTTGAAGAAGTTTATTTTGAATTGTTCTTTAGTTAATTCATATTAAGGGTGCATTTTTTTAATCCAAAAGAGAGTTAAAATTTTAATTGGGGAAAGTTTTGTATCTTAATTCACCCCCCTCTTAAGATACTGAGGCCACTTGTCTAATAAAAATATTTGCAAGAAGAACTTGGTAGAACCATACATATTGTTCCCTTATCACTTGGTGCTAGGAATAAAGGCGATCAAGTCTTTGGTGGCAGGTTAAATTGTTTTCAAGAAAAACTTGATAGAATAAGAGCTCATAGATCAAGTTATCCTTTTGATGAAGGTCACACTTTGAGAGACTCATTGTTGAAATCGTCAACGTCAACTAATGTTGGATATCCTAGGAGAGATCATGTTAGATGAATGGATACTATTCACTCATCCCTTGGTGCTAGAAATGAAGGTTATATATTTCAGCAATGTCTATGGTGGCAGTTCAAATAATTGGCAAGAAGAACTTGGTAGAATAACAACTCAAATGGAAAGTTATTTGTTTGATGGAGTAAGGTCTAACTTTGAGAGGTACATTGCTAAAATGACTGGGAGGTTCGTTTAGAGTGAGCTTCATCGAATGAATATCTTGATGAAAGAGAGAAAGGTGTTTGTTGAGTCATGATTGTAACACCCTGAAATATTACTGATTATAAATCGATGTTTAATTGTATTTATTGTGTTATTTGACTATATGGTTGACTTGAATGAGTTGAGGTATGGTTTGAATTAGTCATGTGTGAATTTCTTGATGTGGATGTTGAGTTATGTGGAGTTTTGTTGAGCTAAGTAGAAATTATGAGATTTCAAATTTTTACCTAAACATATTTCAGTAAAATCGAGCCCTCGGATTCGTTAACCATTGGATCTTATTCAAAATGTTTCTGAAGGTTCCTAAGACAATTCCATACATTCTGACCGTTGGGATTTGTAATAGAAAATCTGTAATATGAGATATGAGTTTTTTTCCTGAAGCAAAAAAATTGGAGCTGGATGAGCTCGCCAAGGCGAGCCAAACTTGCCTGGGCGAGTGCTGCAGGCTTCAGATATGTCCAGCAGCGTAAAACAGTCATCTTCTTCCTCCATCCTTCCCCTAAAATCTCCCCCAACACCCCTAAGCTCCTCCTCCACAACCACTGACCACCGGTGACCACCACGAGCCGCCTTTACTTGTCGTCGGATCACCACACAGAGAAGAATAGTTTAATTGGAGCGGAATCTTCAAAACTCAACCTGAGGATTCGGTAGAGAACGAAGTCTCTAATCCTTCCTTCGCAGTTTCTTTTAGGTAACCGTGATTCTAAGCCTTCTCCTTGTTAGTTTGAGTCTATCTTTGCATCTCCTTTGACTTGGGAACCATTATTGGATGTTTTTACACTTCCTTTGAAAAATCCTTGAAAATGAGACATTGTAAAAGTTATCTTTTTATAACATTACGTTATTTTTGTGACCTTCACTGAACCTCGATCACATTGGCGTGATCAGAATTTTAAAATGATATCTCCTTTTAGTAGAATCCGAAACACCCCTCAGTTCTTTATGTTTTGACAAGGGTATTTGACCCCGAATGTTGTCATTAACCTTGTTTCTAAAATTTATACTAAATTTTCTTCAATTTGGTATATAAAAACTTTCATTTGGACTGATGAACGTGAACGAGAAAGGTCTTTGGGCGACGAAAGAGAAACTGACATAGAACTCACGATAGGTGATGGAAGTTTATTATTGTTTATAGTTTTTAATACCATAGTTGGGGTCAGGGAACCTAACTATGGGGATGTATGCCTGTCCCTGTTGCATGCTAGTTTTCAAGAAAAACTATGTTTTAAACTAATGGGATGTGATATATTGTTATTGATGTGCATGTTGGTTTTCAAGAAAAATTGTATTTTTAACTAATGGGATATGATAGGTTTGTTACTAATGATAGGAATTGTCAATGTTGTTGTTGTTGTTGTTGTATTGATTGGAATTTTTGGAAAAAGTCTTAAATACAGAGGAGACTCTGCCCAAAATCTTATATTTGTTCTTCTACTTACTTCTTTATTAAATTTTAGATAGGCATAAGAGTTTGTTTGAATACTATAGTTTTCCTCTTTAATTTAGAATTTTCCTTTTAAAAAAATATGAGTCTCGTGGTATTATAGATTGTTGTTGTATGAGGTTTATGTTGCCTGAAGACCTAGGGAATGTGAATCCCGGGCATGAATTTATGTGTATGTATGTATGTGGAATGTTATTGCTTGTGATGTTGATGATGATATTGAGATGAAATGTTGATCATGTTGAAAATGCACTGTGATGATGTTATGTTG
The DNA here is from genome assembly GCF_004193775.1 of Glycine soja. Taxonomy (NCBI): domain Eukaryota; kingdom Viridiplantae; phylum Streptophyta; class Magnoliopsida; order Fabales; family Fabaceae; genus Glycine; species Glycine soja. Next base: position 28,802,614 of record NC_041015.1, on the reverse strand, counting down.
TGTATGTACATGGAAGGTACAGTGACCTTGTTGGATATCCCTGGTGGGGGAAATAGAGTGGTTAAAGAGTTTTAAGCATCTCTGGAGAGGGATGGCTTAGAATCTTTAACTATCCACGGTCAGTGCATTGATGGTGTCCATGTTTCATACGTTGTATGTTGTGTATGTACATGAGGGGTGCAATGACCTTGTTAGATATCCCTGGTGGGGGAAATACAATGGTTAAAGAGTTTTAAGCATCTCTGAAGGGGGAGGGCTTAGAATCTTTAATTATCCACGGTCAGTGCATTAATGGTGCACATGTTTCATACTTCATATTGCATGAAAATAGTACAAACTTTGTCAGTAAGTACTCGTAGTTTTTCATGAGGAAAAATACTTGTACTTGGAGGCATGTCACTCGGTTTGGAACTCCCTTGAGGATGATACCACATTGCATTTGAGAGTTGAGGTCAGGTGCATGCATCATACTGAGCATGATTGATTGGACCTATGGACAAATGATGACTACTTGTTGAGTGTGTGTTAGACTAATGAATGTTTGTGTAACCTTATGATATTTGTTAATGTTTTCTTCTAATTGTGGTTATTTGATATTTGTATTAATTTCTTTTATAATAAACTCACCCCTCATAATTTTGTACCATGTGGTTGGTACCTGTGATGATCACGAACCTTTGTTTATGGGAGCAGAATGACAGCAATAGAGTACGAGAAGTGAACTTCTTTTGTGGAGTCACCGAGCCGATGTGATGACGTTGGGATTATTTTGGGAGAGAGTTGTGTTTTGTTAATCAACTCCTCCATAGCTAGTTCCATAATTCTTTTTGTTGAATTGAGGATGTAAATCATAAATTTAATTATATGTATGAACAAATTTACTTTCCATAATGTGAATGATAAGTATTGAGTTACTATACATACATATATACATACATATATATATATATATATGTATGTATGTATGTATGTATGTATGTATGTTTGTATGCATGTATGTATATATTCATTAAATAATGGTACGTTGTTTGAGAATGTATATCGTGAAAAAAAATTATTTTTTTATAAGCAAATTAACGGAATTTTCATTTAAAAATTAAAATTCTCACGGTTTAGAGTGGTGATATCGCAGCGACGAGTTGAGTCATTACAATGATCATTCATACTTTTGAATGGAAAATGAAATAGAGGAATTTTAATGCCACTGAACACTGATGTTTTGGTTTTGGGCTGTCTTAGAATATTAATTAGATTAATATGCATTGGCATTGTTAATTTTTTTTTTACACTCTCATCCATTAAAAATTGGTCATACCTACCATCATTTCTTATTAGTTGATTGTGTAAATTCTTATATATTTACAATACATAAAACTTATGTTTTTAGTCTGTTTGTTACATTCAATAGCTAGTTGAAGCTATGAAGCTGGTATAATTTTGTCATCATCAACATTTATGTTGATATTTTTTTGAATAAAAGTATTAATAATATATATATAATAACAATTAATAATATATACTACTTCTACTAAAAATATAATAATATATATTGATTAACAAATCAGATAATTAATGCCACTAATTATATATTAATTGTCATTAATAAGTATGTATATATATATATATATATATATATATATATATATATATATATATATATATATATATATATATATATATTAATAGATTGTATTTTTATATGACTTTCCATCAATTGTCATCATCTAGACTAACTATATTTTGTGTATTATTATAAGTCTCATATATTTATTTATATATCTAATTATCAACACTAATTATTCTTAACATTATATAGCATATTTATATATATTATATATAATTTCTATGAAATTTGATGACTTTTAGTTATTATTATATTGATGTGTTTGTTCAGTTTGTTATTTTCATATTATTATTGTGAATGTTGTTTGATTTTTATTATGCCTGTGAAACCATAAATCTTTTAAAACTTGAAAAAATTGTATGAGTTATAAATACATGTAATTCGTTGTATAATTTAAAATAAAAATTAATTTTAATTTTACGTGTAAAAGTAATAATATTTTTATAAAAGTCATTTTTATTAAAGATTTCTTTGTTAGAAATTATATATTTAAATAGTTAAAGTTAAAAAAAAATTACCCCCCCTCGATGGTTTCTTGATGCATCCCTCATTCAACTAACCCACGTATTTTATTGTCATAACACTTTGTGATGACCAATCGATGGTGTGCCATGTTATGTGTTAGTCGCTACATATACTAATATAGTTTAATTGGTTTTTTTTCGCATTTATCATAATTTTGTCAAAACTCACCTTGTTTGAATCAACAATGATTAGTCACCACTTATCATGGAGATGACTTTGTATCGATACTATGAAAAAAAAAATATTATCAAAATAATATATGCTCTAGGCAACATATTAATTCCCAATTCTCATTATAATCTAATATCATATCTACAAAATTTGTTAAAAATATAACAAAAGACTAATGAAAGGATATTTACTAAATTTATTAAAAATACCAACAAAATTACATAATTGCAATACCAGATAGAACAAAAGTGCAATTAAGCCTACAAATAATAATTAATAGTAATTACTGTAAATAATTATTATAAATAATGAAAATAATTGTTTTATATATAATTATTATAAGATTAAAAACTAATTTTGTTATATATAATCATTATAAATAATTAAAATAATGACGGTAAAAACCATCCTTTTTTATACCAAAGCGCACCTTAAAAAATAATTTATTTCACAAAAGAATATTGACTAAAGATTTATCATCTAAATCTTTTTTATCAGAAGAATTCAAACTGCAGACATTTTCTCTCTCAAAATTTTAAGAACTTTTTAAAATAAAATTATAAATTTAAAAATTCATCCAACTAATCATGGTGATTCTTTGGAACTATTTCAAATTTTTAATTTTTCTCTTTACTTTTTAACAGTACCATTTTCAAACTAATCATGGTGATTCTTTGGAACTATTTCAAATTTTTAATTTTTCTCTTTACTTTTTAACAGTACCATTTTCAAACTATTCCCATTAAGTTTCTATTTTTTTTTCTCTATACTAATTCCTCCCAAAAAACTTACTTAAACTCAATAAATTTACATGGTCATTTCCACCGATAATGATTATGGTCATCTTCAAGAGAAAAAGAAAATAAAAATTAATAATAATAACAATTAAAAGACATTAATTACTATGTTACAAATACTTATTTTAAATACGTTCTTTTAGTGAAGATTTAAAATGGCTAGAAAGTGTTAATGTTGTTTAGAATTTAACAAAAATACCACATAAGAGTAAATTTGTAGCATTTTAAAAAGTATGAGAAAATACGTAAAAAAAAAAGTTGAAAACAAAATTCACAAGAAAATAATAGGTTATTAGGAACAAAATTTACAATTAAACCTAAATATTTAGATAAAATAAGATACTTATTATTTAAATTAAAGTAAATTTATTCAGATAAAATCTATATCTAAATCATAAAATAACTTATTTAAAATGTGAGTTTAACTGAATTCTAAGATAGGATATTTACTCTTTGATAATTAAACTAGATTAATATAGAAAATTTATTTGTTTGTATCAGTATAAATGGAGTGCTAAGCTTTGCCTTCAACATTTGCTACACATTATAAATAGGTTCATACATTGACGCACAAATTTAACATATTCGGATGGTGACTCAAAGTGAGCTTCTACTTAACTACCATTTTTTTTTTGTCAAAATTCACCTTAGAAAAAATATATAAAGGTAAAATTTAATTTTTCATTTATTTTAAAATGAGTATTTAATGAGCATTTACTAAGGATTTACAATCTAAATGTTTTTTCATAAAAAAAAGTCGCACTATGACATTGTTTTCTAAAAATTTTAAGGGTTTTTAGAATAAAATTATAAATAAAAAAGATCACCAAAAAGATCTATATACATTATATTATATTATATTAAAAATCTGAGTCTTTACTATTGAACAATAACATTTTAAATGTTTTCCCATTAATCTACTAATTTTAGTTTTTGTTTTTTATTTCTCTATTCTAATTCGTCCCCACCAAAATTATTAACCTTAATGAATTTAAACAAAAATTCAATTTTGGTAACTATCAAAATATTGAAAATATCTATTTATAAAGGTAAATAAAATTCAGTTCATTTCAATTTAAAAAGATAAAAAAGGAAAACGAAAAGAAAATTTAGTTACTAATATACCCTATTGATTTTACTCTTGATAGCTTAATATATACTTCCTAATTTTATTAACTTCGCCTATTCTAACTCACTCAAACTCTTTTAATAAATACTTATAAACTAAAACTTCATTATATCTTTACGTAACTAACTGTCAATTTGGTGGAAGTTTTGAAAAAATTGGTGCTATCTATTTCTCTTTATCTAAATCCTAAAATAAGTTAAATACAATATGAGTTTAAGTAAATCCTAAGATAAGATATCTACACTTTGATAATTGAACTTGATCAATAGTCCTATAAAAAATCTATTTGTTTGTACGTAACAATGTAAATGTGGTGTTCAGTGTTGCCATCAACATTTGCTGGAAATTATAAGGGAGTAATGTTATTAGCTATAAATAGGTTCATACAATGACACAAATCTAGCATATTGGCATGCTGACTCAAAGTCAGCTTCCACTTATTAACTGCCATTATTTTTTATTTTTTTTTTACCAAAACTCACCTCAGACAAAATATTTAAGTTTAAATTTTCATTTAATTTAAAAATGAGTATTTAATAAGACTTTATTATCTAAATATTTTTTATCACAAATTCACACTAACATTTTTTTCTCAAATTTTTAGGGGGGTTTTGAAATAAAATTATAATTAACTCTTTGGGTCTATATTGCATTATATTATGTTATAAATTTGAAAAGATCTATTTAAAAAGATAAAATCGAATTTAGTTGATTTTAATTTAAAAATATAAAAATAAATAAAATGAAATGCAAATTTAATTAATAATATATCCATATTGATTTACTCTTGATATAATATATACATCAGAATTTTTTAGTCCACTCATTATAATACAGATATTATATGTTTCTGTTATTCAAACGCTTATATTTTAATTCTAATTCTTTATGACTGTTTTAATAAGTAATTAGAAAAGAGTCTCCGTGTTCTCGGGCGCGTAAGTCTAAGGAAGACAAAATCAAATCTTTGGCTGATATACCTTAACGATTACAACGCACACAATCAATCTTTAACTAACTGTCAATTTGGCAGAATTTTGAAAAAGTTAGTGTTACATTTTCTCTCTCAATATAACTGGAAAAAGAACTAATTCAGTAATGAAAATCTAGAAAGCCACAAAGGAAAAAGAAAGAAAAGAATGTTCGAGGAAACTCACCAAGAAAATGACAACGCCATTGAATTCCTTGATGAACACACGTTCTATTATGACAAGAAAGATGAGCAGTGGTTTAAAGAGAAAGATGAGTAATGGGCAAAGAACATATCATGCTACAAAGAAGACGCAATGAAAGTCTTGAATTCAGTCGACTTCGACCTCGACATGCAGAACAATGATTTAGATTAGTTCTTGAAGAATCTTGCCGCTCGTGATTCTTCCCCTCAGCCTAAGGTTCTTGCTCTTGCTCCTTCAACTTATTAGGTTATTGTCATTCTTGCTCCTGCCACTGGTCCTGTTGCTTTCCAAATTGACGAGGAGGAGATGAGCGTCGGTGAACAACATTGCACGCTACAATGCAGACTTGGATACACTCGAGCTCGACAAAGAGTTAGATGAGTTCTTGAAGGTTATTATCACTCAAGATTCTTCCCGTTAGCCTACCGAAGTTCTTGCTCCCGCCACCGATGAGGTTCTTGCTCCCGCCTCTAAGGTTCCTACCCCTTAGAGAGTTCATACTCCTATTGTTGCTACTACTTCTCCTACTCCTGGATGGGTTTGTGAGAAAAAGGTATTCAAAAAACACACATTGCGAAATAAAAGGATCTATTTTGTATTTAAATTATATTATAAATAAATGACATATTAAAAAAAATGTACCTATTGATGAGCTCTTGAAGCAAAAAAGAATTCTTCAATAGTGTGAAGACTCTACGTGTATATCCACACCAACTGACCTATATTCGTCAACAACTTTGACAAGTGAAAAAATAAGAACAGAGAAGTGATATTGTGATTGTTTCAACGTGCATCCTAAGGCTCTATTTATAACACACTAAAGATACCAAATTTCTTATAAATCAAAATCATTATTGATAGTATCCTTTTTCAAGCTATATTATTTATTGTTACCTTTTATTGCTAACCAATTAGCAATTAAACTTGAAATAATAATTGACCAAGTCAAACTTGTATCTAGTCGCCTTTTCAACCCAAATTTCAAATACAAAATCATACATGTTTGTTTCTCTTCTTTCACCAAATCTTTCATATTATTTATATTTTTAGTGCTAGCAAAAATATAATAATATTTCACCTTTTTTTTCAATTAATTAATCATTTGATCATATTAAATTCTCTAATTTAATTAAGCATCAAATATTAAAATAATTTCTTTAACAGAGATTAGAACACTCGTTTGTGTGTGATCCCGTAGGTTCAATACTAAGCCAATAATATATTTATCAAATTAATATACTAATCAAGGTAGGCGTCTAGTAACACTCCTTAACTTCCGGATAGCATGAAGTAGTATTTTACTTTCAAGAACCATTAGAAGAGTAGTTTAATAATTTCTTCTATCTTTACAGCTCTGGATTAACTCTAGAGTATGATATTACTGTCAAACCCTTTTGAGTTAACTCAAAATGACTTAAGAAACTCATTTCTTCTTTCGTTTAATTTTCCTGGCCAGGATATAATTTTATTCATAGAGCTCAAACTCATTACCAAGAGTTGATGGATTCCTTCTTGATTAATCATTAATTCTACAGGTATTTAATCATATTCAATATTCATTCAACAAGTGTTATAAAGCATTAGGTGTCTGGAATCAAAATACAACAAATAACCTGTTGATTACTATGACAATCTCAAGTCAAAGAAAGCTATTATATCTCTTTTTAAGAATTTTCTATTGACAGTTTATGGTAAATTTTAACCATTAGAAAATTTCAATTGAGTCAGTTCAATAATTACATCAACATGTGACTCATCTATATATGCAAATTAATAAATGAGATCTATTAATATTTATCCAATAAATACTATCACATATATATTAATCTATTCGGATTATTGATATCATATTTACAATAATCTTATGATCAAGAACGGTTTAGATTAAAATTAGAACAAACTTGTTTCTCATTATCATAATCTCTATTATAATAACAAGTCTATAATTTTAATCAAGGACATTATCAAATGGACCATTTAATCAAATAGTGAAATATGACAATGCAAATAAAATAATACTTTATTATTAAAATTAGAATTGATTACATGATGACTTAGATCGTGGGCATACAAATTTATTCCCAACAGGGTTCAGGTTCCTTCCCCTCGAAGAGTTCTTGGTTCTGTTGCTCTTGCACCTCAGAGGGTTTATACTTTTGCCGATTTGGTTCTTGTATCGTCTGCCAGCATAACTTGGGTTCGTGCCTCTCAAAGGGTTCTTGCCTCTCAAGTTCCTATCAAGTCACTAGAGGAGACATTCAATAACATTGCATTTGAGTAGGTCCATGTGTTGATTGGCTACCAACACCACTTGCTTTCGCAGAATACGAAGTCCAATCACGTCATGTTATCCGGTGACTCATCCCGATCGATTCATCACAACAAATACACACATTTGACAAAAGAAGAACATAGGTCATTTCTCCTTAGGCCTGAGAAATATAAACAGGGAGGATGGAAAAACATTTCAAAGAAATTTTTTCCAACAAAAACTCCAACTCAAGTTGCATGTAATGCTCGAAAATACTTTAAACGCAAGAATGTCCCACATAAAGAGAGGAAAAGAAAAAGCATCCACGACATAACCTTAGAAGACATTGACATGATTGTCACTTCCCACATTGATCAATATAATTGGGTTCCTCCTCCACCAAATTTTGCAATGCAACCACATAAAATACAACAAGCACAACATATGCAACAACAGTTTAACTTATGTAATTTGTTTCGCCAAATGGGTGGATATAGAAATTTTAACTATGGTCATCAACATAATGAGTTGGATCTTGCTATGCAACAATTCCTACACAATATGCCTCATCAAATGGGTGGCTATGGATATTCTAGCAATTGGTCTCACGACATTGAGCACAAAAACTGATTTTTGGTGGGATGTTGTTTCCTCTTTTTGCTCTCTTCATTATGCCCGAAAATTTTTAGAGCTTCTTTAGTGTAGGTTCACTTTGCCTTGACATGGATTTATGTCTAGTTCCCCATGATGTTTTGTTATTGGTCTTTTGGCAGTAAAGCTAGAGTCAGTTGGGTTTTTGATTAAATATTTCCATCCTTGCTTTCGAGTATCGACTAAAATAATAATAAAAATTTCTTAATCAATTTTGAATAATTCAATAAATATAAAAAAAAACTTCTGTTGATTTGGGTTGGAAAGTATCAAATTCATTATATTACATTTTGTGGCATGAACTAGTCCCTCTATGTAGGTCAAGGTTGATGTGAACTTATATCTCTGTAGTTTATAATTTATTCTTCAGAAAAGTATTTTATTTTATTTTAATTAATATTTGCTTCGGTGGGGAGAGTTTGCATAATGCTTTAAGTGAATGCCATAAAGGTATAAGAGTAGGAAGATTCTAATCCTTAAAGAAGGTTTGTCCATCTGCATGTATGCATTGGTACTATTTCTCTTTCATTCAATGATATATCTCTCTAATCAATGGGAAGCTAATGACAACAAGTTACCAAATTATATATCTCAGATAGGCATATGTTACTGCTGAACCCTATACTTGGCACGGGTTTGTCATTCTGTTTTGTTTTCAATCTTGTTTTGAAGTTGAAAGTTTGTGAAGCCTATTGCCACTTCAAGTTGAAGAGTAGCTAGCATAACAATGGTGATTTAAATATTTGATGTTTCACTTTGCTGGGTTTCATTTGCATAATCCTTGAAAAATTTTCTAACCAAGAAATTTGGTTGTCCAAATAATTTATTTACTCATAAGAAAGGGTGTACTAGAGTTCAACATTGAACTTCTTAATCTAATATATGTGAGTGTGAGTAATTGATGCCTTGGTTCCTCAACATCACTTGCTTTTTTTATTTGCATTGTGATTAATTTTCTCTCATTTTTTCGTTGTGTCATTTAGATGGATTGCATTTTATTGTGTCAAAAGTTTTCCAAGAATAAAAATAGTGACATTTGATATTGAGATCATTTTGAATGAAGATATCTGTGTGATGTATTTTCAGTTCAAGGTTTATGGTAAGAAGGAATGCAAAACCAATAAAAGTAGTCCCTAGGACCCTAACCATGCACAAAAGAAGTGCTACACCAGTCATATTAAAAGCATTATAACCACATGTTAATCCACAAATGAATGCAGCAATTGGAAACTGCAAGTAGTCCTCAAATACAACTCAAACCAATAGGATCATGTGAAAGTAGTTACTATTATTCAGAATCAATTTATTGAGAACCTTACCTATCTTATACCAAATCCATAATTCAGTTATCTAAACATGTGACTAGGTATTCTATTAACAATTAATCCCCTTATTTCAATTAACTTCAATGCTTCAAAAAAAAATATAATAAGATGCTTTGGTTGCAAATATGAATAGCGTTTGTTAAACAACAGAACAAGTAATGCTCTTATGATTGCTCATAGTAGTCATGGATTCAGGTCTCTTAGGCAATTGGTTAGGAATTTTAATTCAGTCATTGAAAAATTTCTATTGTGACAGACAAATTATGGTTGTTAATCAATATTATGGTTATTATTATGTTTGTTTTCCTATTTTTAAGTGATTATTGTAATGTTATGTTTGCAACGATAAAATAAAGGAAAAAAATTACCCTAAAATTATATTTTACCCTTAAATGAAACGAAATTTGGGGTCTAACAAATTAGTCCAATAAAAAAATATTGATATTTTGGTCCAACAAAAAATTACTAACATTTACGTCCAATAAAAAATTACTGACATTTTGATACAATGAAAAATTACGGACATTGTGCTCTAATAATGTAACTTAGTGATATTTTAGTCCTATTGAAATATAAAAAATTTTGGTAAAAAAAATTAATGATATTTTCGTCCAACAAAAAATTATTGACATTTAGGTCCAATAATGGTAGCTTACTAATATTCTCATCCAATCTATTCAGTAATCATGTTGACAATTAATTTTGTGATATTTTCGTCCCTGTGTGTCATGTAAGTTCTTTCATTAATGGTAATAGATGTAAGTTAACGGAAAGATGAATTTATCGCACTTTTTACACTTTCGGGGATTAAAAATTAATTTTTTATCTTTTAAGAATGAGTTTGTCAGCAATTTACACATTCAAAGACCAAAATGACTATTTATCCTATTCAGAATGTAACTTTTTATATTCCGCATTAGGCTCGGGGTTGGGGTCGGGTACATAAAGGGGTATCTCTTTTTTTATGGGGGTGTAGGAAGAAACACTTGAAATAAGTGACACAGATCTTTAATCACTTTTTTGCAAACCATTCAATAGAGAAGACTGAAAGGATGCATGACCTAGTGGCACTGGCCTGTTAGGTAATTCTGGAATGTCAATATCACCCTTTAACATCTTAAGCGCCTCAGCAATAGTTGGCCTTAACGCCGCTACTGCATGAGCACATAGCATTCCAACATGAACAAATCTTTCCATAACTTTTTGTGGCCCTTCACCTCTTATTGGATCATAAAAAAATTCCTCCATCATTGCTGATTCCGCAAGTGTCCATACCCAATCCGTGATTGAATCCGCACATGAATTCAGATTATCAAGAACTTTTCTACCACTCATGATTTCCAGAATCACAATACCAAAACTGTACACATCATTCTTCTCTGTTAGTTGTCCATATAGAGCATACTCTGGTGCCAAGTAACCATATGTGCCAGCAACCCTTGTGGTGAGATGAGACTGGCCCTCACGACCTTGTTTGACCAAGCTAAAATCTGCTAATTTAGCATTCATTTTGGAATCCAAAAGTATGTTGGTAGTCTTTATGTCACGATGGAAAATTGGGGGTTTGATTTCATAATGCAAATAAGCAAGCCCCTTAGCCACATCAAGGATTATGTTCTTTCTTTGTGGCCACTTTAGCCTGTTAGCCCCAGTAAGAGACAATTGGTAACTGAGAGTACCATTAGGCATGAAATCATAAACCAGAAACCTCCTCTTACCTTTCAAATTATCACTCGTGACGCAACAGCCCCAAAGAGCAAGAAGATTCCTGTGCTTTATGTTGCTTATGATCTCCACTTCATTGCAGAAATCTTCATCCCCTTTAGTTTCCAAATCAAAAAATTCCTTAATTGCAACCACAGTTCCATCTGAAAGAGTTCCTTTGTACACAACTCCATCACCACCACGGCCAATCATATTGCTATCTGAAAATTTACTCGTGGCACGTTCAAGCTCTGATATGTGAAACCATTTAGCACCAGTGTTAGGCAAAACACAGGCCTTGACCTCGTTTTCAACTTCCCTGTGATGAACATTTTCCTTTCTTCTCTTTTCCCACTTCCTGTACATGACCACCATCAGTGCAAAAGCAAGCAAAACACCAATAACAGCACCAAATAGCGAAAAAACCAGCTTCATCACTTTTCCTCTCTTATTTGATGACCCCCTTATTTCTGCACTGGACGGTTGCGCTAGGCCTAGTATGCAACTTGTCGTGCTTACATCTGTTATTCCAAACGGATTAACAACAGCAGCAGCATACAACACTATGTAGTAAAAACATTTTGTGGCATTAGCATTTGGGGCAATAGTTGTTAACTTGGAAATCAAATTTATGGCAGCATCCGAGCAAACACTGCATCGAATTTGGTCTTTGAGGTCCCCATTGCAAGATGTATCTAATGGGGTAACCATGCCCACCTTTTGCTTCCAATCTTGTGTAGTTCTAATACCTGCACAAGCTGAAGAGTTAGTAACAAACTGGGTGGGGTTAGGGAAGCAAAGAGACACCATCTTTGGTTGGATTGACAAAGCTGCAAGGTGATCTTTGAAGTCAGATAAGCAAGTGGAGGAAGTGTTTACATCAGGAAGGTAAAATATGGAATTCTCTTTGAGGCGTTCAGCAAGGCCTATGGCGTAGATACTGGACAGAGTTTGGCAGCAGGAATCTTTGTCAATTGGGTCTCTGCAGACTGAAGTGTTCCAAGGAATGGTCTCAACATAGGTGAGATCCATGGGGCATGAGGAAGATGCAACACCAGCTACGAAAATAGTGAAGAGAGACATGAACAAGGGAAGGATCATCTCTTTTTTTCTTTTTTCTTTTTTTATATATATCAAGTTATGAGTTTGTAATATATGGGTGTGAAACAAACACTGTATTTATAGCCTCTTTCAGAGAATCCAGATTTTACTAGTCAAATTCGGCTTGCTTTAGATAGAGAGAGTGAAAGACGCCATTTGCAGAAAACCAATCCAAAAACGTATCTTTGTGACTAAAAAGTCACCCGGAGGTTGTCAAAATTTTAGGTCCTCTTATCACTTTATTTTATTAATTAAATATAAATAAATATTAAAGTTTGTGCTAGAAGATATGTACTTGATTTTGGTTAATATAGCATGGCCATGAACAAAAAAGCCCAAATTTAGTCAAGACATCTGCAACTTGATTAGCCTCTTGATGCACATGCTTCCTCACCACTTGACCCTACGGATGCAACAAGTGGTGAATGGAGTTAACCAAATTATAACAAGGATGAAACAGGAGCCAAACGATACTCTTGGTTTGTTGTATTGACATTATCAGATTTATCTTTTAAGTGTTTTAAAAAGGTTTTCAAAAATAAATTGCGAAAAGTTTTTGAAAAACACGTTTCCCTTCTTACAGGTAGACACTGCAGAAACTTTGTAAGGGAAGGATGTGACAGTTACCTAAGGAGAGAGAAAGTGAACCAACAATAAATGTCAAAGAGAGTGAAGAATGAATACCCTCACTATGTATTAATTAATATTTATACAGTAGAGTTGATTTTTTAATTTATTAAATAAAAAATAGATAAATAGTCTTTTTTATTTTTTAATGTTTAATTTACTAATAAATATATCTCTAAAAAATAAAAATATAAAATTTAATCGTTGAAAGCGTAAAAAGTACAATAAATATACACGGTTGTTAACTTTCGTCTGTCACCGTTAATAATATAACTTACGTGGTACATAGGGACGAATTTGTAACTGAAATGATTGTCAACGTAGTCATGCTGATTAGATTATATGAGAATCTCAATAAGATATCATTTTTGGTTCTTGGACGAAAATGTAAAAAAAATATTGAAGGAAAATGTCAATAATTTGTTTTGGACCTAAATGTGAGTACGTTTCATTGGATCAAAATGTCAATAAGTTATCATTATTGGACAAAAATGTCAAGTGATTTTTTATTGGATTTAAATATCAATATGTTTCTATTGGACTAATTTGTTAGGCCCGAAATTTTGTTTCATTTAAGGGTAAAATATAATTTTAGAATAAATTTCTGTCATTTTTTATCGTTACAAACATAACATTACAGTAATTACTTAAAAAATATATTGACAAACATAATTTAAAAAATATAATAAGAAGAAAAATATTAATTATCAACCATAATTTGTCTGACACAATAGAAATTATTCAAAATAAACATTGTATCGATTTACCAAAATAAACATTGTAACATTATACCAATCATTACAAATTTATTCATGTTATAATAATTAATCACAATCTACTATAAATAAAAGATAAATATATCACATTTCACTTCTTCGAATCTTGACTAACGGATATATAATTCTCATAAAAAGTCTATTTACCTACTATCTACATGAACTAGCTTGGAGGTTGAACCTAAAAATCTATTTGTTTCCTCCTTTAAAATTAATTTTTCCTTTGAACTCTAGAAGTATCAATGCTACCTAATTCTAAAACAAACGAAACATGTATCCATATTTTGCCCACACTTATATAAGATAAAAGAAGTGGCTTACATGCTCAACCACTTTTGTGTAGGCCATGCAACAAAAAAGATTGAAAGGACACATGACCTAGTGGCCCAGGCCTTATGGGTAATTCGGGAATTTCAATGTCATCCTTTAACATTTTAAGGGCCTCAACAATAGTATGCCTTAAAGCCACCACCACATGTGCACATAGCATTACAACATGAACAAACCTTTCCATAACTTTTATTGGCCCTTCCCTTATTGACTCATAAAAAATTTCCCCTATCTTTCCAAATTCCACAAGTGTTCATACCTTATATGTGATTGAATTAGCAGATGAATTCAAAATATCAAGCACTTTTCTTCCACTCATGATTTCAAGAAGCACAATACCAAAACTATACAAATCACGTTTATCAGTTAGTTGCCCATATAGAGCATACTTTGGTGCCATATAACCATATGTGCCAATAAACTTTGTAGTGAGATGAGATTGGTCCTCATTACCTTGCTTGGCCAACCCAAAATCTGCCAATTTAGCATTCATTTTGGAACCCAAAAGTATATTAGTAGCCTTAACATCACAATGATAAATTGGAGGTATGATTCCATAGTGCAAATAAGTTAGCCCCTAGCCACATCAAGGATTATGTTCTTTCTTTGAGGCCAAGTTAGCCTATTAGCACAATCAAAACACAATTGATCACTGAGACTACCATTAGGCATGAAATAATAAACCAAAAACCTTCTTTTACCTTTTGAATTATGATAGGAACAGAGGAAGAGATAGAGTAAAGGGGACCTTGATTTTGAGAACAAGGGACCTCCTTGCTACACTAAAGGTTCTTACTGAAATTTTATCTTGCCTTATTCTTTCACTTACTCATATTTATATAGGTCCTAACATGCTTCTATGATCACAACAAATTTCGTATTCCACTAAGACAACTAATAACATAATTCATACTTCACTAATACTACTAACAACTTCTAACAGAATTTGGCATTTTGTTATAACATAACATCTGTTATCCATTCCTACATTGGCTACACATAATCTTTAAGATACACAGGTCTATTGGTGCTCCTCTTGGGCCTTCCTTCATGGGCTTCTGTTGTAGTATTGCTATCATTACCCACTGCTGGAAAATCAACCTTGTCCTCAAGGTTGGGCAACAAAAACAAAACTAAAACAAGGATGGGTTTAGAAAAAAAAAATGTGAGGGAAGTTAGGGTGGGTTGGTTTGAGCCCTGACAATGATAACCCTCAAAGAATATCATCAACATGAAAGTCGAGAAGGTTGGATTTGTGACCTTTGTGACACCCTCTACCCCTCACATATATACTAACAAAGGAATAAAAATTCAAATATTAATTAAAAGTTTTTTTTTACATTTTTAAATACAAGCCTTTCAAAGGGATAAAAGGCTCACATTCATTTTCTTCTACATCATATTCAAATTTGTCCAAATAAATAATAAAGTCATCTCGGTTCAAACAAGACCGTCTAAGACTTCATACAATTAATATAAAACCCTATACCCCAATGCCACATCCTATTAGAGCGTTGTGTCTCGACGTCCTTTAGCACAAGGTTTCATAAAGCAATTCACCTAGTCATCTGCTCTCTCAAACACAAAGTTCAAGATCATCACAAGATCCAAACATAAACAACACACGGGGAGTAAGTAATCACATTCCTAACTAATAGAGAAACAAGACAACAAGATATACATGTCATATAAACCAAATAAAACTTACTTACATGTAATTCACATAATTCCACCACTTTGTCATTCAAAGTTCACTTTTCATCCATTAATCACACTTTTCAATCATCAATCACATTACACAAGAATCACACGCTCTGATCAAGACATAATAACACATCAATTTCATGATAAACAATTAGCAAGCGCATGAGACAGTTATGCTAAGACTCAAGCCTATATGCAATGTGGTACCATGTCAGTGAAAAACTATCCTGGGGCGCTTAGGAGTACATAACAAGACACACCACACAATGGGTTTGTCAGGTCACTCTCACTAAGTAAGATCATAGGGAGACCAGTCAGGGTCACGATGTTTTGCGAGAATGCTCCAATCATATGGGATCAGCATAGGCTTAAAGGAGCGCTCAAACCCGATGACCCCTAAGGCCTACACTCTGAAGAGTCCGTCAGGGCCTCTCCCTCCTGATTCAGGTCCAACCCCTAAAATCATTTTAGCACACAGACACTGCTCGTGAATTATACAATACCCACAACCTCACACTCGTGTTTTAAACACGTACAACATATTGTGTTACAATTTAACCCTGGTTCCTAAATAGGAAACCTACACTTTCTCTTTAACACTGGTTCCTAAATAGGAAACCTATACTTTCTCTTTAACACTGCACATTTACACTTTTATCAAGATAACACTAGTCGGGTTATTGTACAATTCACAGCTTACAACACAAATAATGTCACATCAAGAGTTAATCACACAGTTATTCACAACCAAAACTCATTCACAATTTCACATCTCATAATGTCACAATCCACCATCACATGTTTTCACGTACCTCACAATTCAACACTTGTTCTACTTTACGCTTTTACTCAATCTCAATAACAATATTATAATCTTAAGGCAACATATTATTCCACAATTCATAACATATTTCATTTATAAGCACTGCTCATGAATTATGCAATATACACGATCTCACACTCGTGTTTCAAACACGTTTAACCCATTGCACTACAATTTAACATTGGTTCCTGAATAGGAAACCTACACTTTCTCTTAAACACTGCGCATCAACACTTTTCTCAAGATAACACTGGTCGGGTTATTGTATAATTCATAGCTCACAATATAATTATTGTCACAACAAGTATCAAATATACACACTTATTCACAATCAAATATCATGCCCACAATTTAACATCTCATAATATCACATCAACCATCTCATTTTTACATGTTTCTCGCAAATTGACACATTCAACTTTGTACTACTCAATCTTCACAATAATATTATAATACCATTATAATAACTTATTACACCTTATAACTCATATACACATCACACAATAATAATATTTGCATAATACTAAACATATATATGTATATGTATATAGTAAATTAAACTACATTGTTTTTAATCAAAGAATTTCTATAACAATTAATTTAATATTACATCAAAAGAAATTACCACTAGGCATTAACCTTACAATTTTCTTTAATTTATTATTCTAGTATTACAATAATTATATACACATAACATGTTAATCATCGTCGTAAAAAAATTAGAACAAGATAATAATTTGTATAAAATAAGTCATTGAATAATATTATTTAAAATATAATTTACGTTAATAAAAAAAGCTTAATTTTTCTAAGGGATTCACACACAACACAAGAACACATCAATTTCACAGCAATTTCTCATTAGGACATCAACATCAAACATATATAATTCACTGTAATAATTTTAAGGATAAAAACGAAAACACCCCAAAACCCATTCCAATTGATATCTCTAAGGATCCCTACACATGTTCTCACTAATTCCCAATTGTGAATAACTCATCCCTTACCTCTAAGCGGGCTCACGTGTCTTCAGACAGTGATAGCAGCATCTCTAGCGGTTCCCTAAGATTCCTCTAGTTTTTCTCCTCTAACTGCTCCGATAGAGTTCACAAACGTCAAAGAGATAGAGAAGAGATTGAAGCCTCCACTTATACTGTCTTGGTGCGATTCCTTTTTCTCTCTCCGTGAATATTATCTCGCAAATCACAACGGTGAAGGTGTGCGGAACTTAATCGCAAACCACATATCAAACTTTCATGAAAATCCAATGGATAACGAAACCGAGATCATAGTTTTACTGAGACCGTTTTGGGTTTCTGTGGGAAAGGAAAAGGCTACGATGCGGAAGGTATTTCTCTCTGCTCAAACATGATATCGAAATTCCCTAGGGTGAGAATGTTAGGAATTGAGTTGCAAACGTGGTGCTCAAATTTCACAATGATCCAACGATGAATGAGTCCGAGATCGTCGTTTTTCTGAGATAGGTTTGGTGGGCTGCGGGAAAAAGAAAGGGTTTTGAGAGGAGAAGGGGAAAAACGAAAATGAGGGAAAGAAGAGGCATCGTCAATGTGAAAATTGACCTAACATCGCTATTTATACCTAGGATACACACAAATTATTATTACTCTATTTATTTGTTTTTAATATTTTATAAAAAAGAACTCTATTTTATTCTCTATCAAATGAATAAATCAAATGTCCTTTTTTTTTCCCTTCAAATCATTATTTCTCATTATTCATTTATTTATAAAAACCTGATCTTTTTTCTAAAACTCTATTTATTTAAAAATAAAAATTCTTTTTGAATTGGCTTACGAAAAATGGGATGTTGCAACCCGTATTACAGAGCAAGCAAGAAGAGCTGTGAGCGTCAGAATGAACGACCAGAAGCTTGACGGTCATAACACCGCTATCAACAAAGCACAAACCCGCACTAGCTGCGGTGGTGGTGGAGGTGGTAGCTATAGTGGATACAACGTGGTGGTGGTGGATATGGTGGTTGGTGTGGACATGGATGTCGACGCTAATGACTAATGGAGCAAGAGGTCGAGGGGAGACAACGCGAACTATGACGAGAACGACGGATCCAAGAAGGATCCCTATAGAGATAAAGAGAGACCGTGACCGTGGACGTTCCTCTGGCCCTTACAGGAGCGAGAGGGAGAGAAAGTGAGAGAGGAGAGATGGGGTTGTCGGTGATGGAAGGAGGTGGAGCCCGCATGCTCGAGCATGTGTGACTTCATTACAGAGCTGAAGCTAGCGCTCTTCTTGATGTCCACGGTGGCAGTGAAAAGCAAACTTAAGACTAAAGAGGTTAATTTCTGTGTTTTGTGGCTACATCATTATGGTCTCCATAGGTGGCGGATCCAAAAATAAGGGTGATTTGGGAGAAGATGGAGTGGGTGTGAGAGCATATAGCCGGTCAAGAATGACGTCGAGCTTGGCGGTCATCTCCAGAGTCTTGGTGGTCATGGTGGATAGGTTTTGGGTGAGGTGGTAGACAACCTCTTCAAGGCGGTCCATGGTGGTCTGGTGGCTGTTGTGAGCGGGCATGGTTGAAGGCAGGGATAGGGGTTTCGATAGGGGAAGAGATAGAGGAAATGAGACATTGATTTCAAGGACAAGGAGCCTCCTTACAACACTAAAAGTCCTTATTGAAATTTTATCTTGCCTTATGCTTTCATTTACTCATATTTATATAGGTCCTAACATGCTTTTGTGATCATAACAAAATTCATATTCCACTAAGACCACTAATAACATAATTCGTACTTCACTAATTCTACTAACAACTTCTAACAGAATTTGGCATTTTGCTATAACAGAACATCTGATATTTGTTCCTACACTGGCTATGCATAATCTTCAAGATACACATGTCTATTGGTGCTCCTCTTGGGCATTCCTTCATGAGCTTTTGTTGTAGTTGTTAAATTTCATCTTAAAACCAATTGGCATTAAGTGAAGTTGTCTAACAGGTATATAAGCTGCACTCTAAGGATTGAGGTAGCCGATGTGGGACTTGGATATTTCCCAATACACCCCCTTCACGCCCAACACTTATTGGGCTTGGTGCGTGAACCACAAATGGTGGGTGCTCGTCGCAGCGGAAGCGAAGGCGAGGTCCCAGGGTTAGAGCCTGCTCTGATACCATGTTAGATTTCATCTTAAAACCAATTGGCATTAAGTGAAGTTTCCCAACAGGTATATAAGCTGCACTCCAAGGATTGAGGCAACTAATGTGAGACTTGGGTATTTCCCAATACACCCCCTTTACAAAAGGGTGTGTTGGAAATAATCCAAGTCCCACATCAGCTAAAAGTAATCCCACATTAGAATATATAAGTGAGGGGCAACCCTCACCCCTTGAGCTAGCTTTTGGGGTTGAGTTAGGCCTCTCACATTATACACTCTAAGATGATATCAAAGTCAGTTCTAATCCTGGGATCACGCTTCCGCTAGCCCTCGCTTTGTGGTGACAAACACTTATCATTTGTTGTTCACGCATCAAGCCCAAGGAGCCCTTGGCGTGAGGGGGTGTGTTGGAAATAATACAAGTCTCACATCGGTTAAAAGTAATCCCACATTAGAATATATAAGTGAGGGGCAACCTCACCCCTTGAGCTAGCCTTTTGGGGTTGAGTTAGGTCTCTCATCTTACACACTTTCACACTACTCTTGCTGTCTCCAACATCAAGAATCATGTCCCAATCATTATTGAAATGGAAAATGTCCAATACATGACATGGGCTGAACTTTTCAAACCCCAGTGAGCCTTTTCGCTCGCTGTCTCTCTCAAATCTCTTCTCTTACCCTATCTCTCTCAAAACTCAACCCCAAAAGCTAGTTAAAGGGGTGAGGGTTGCCCCTCACTTATATATTCTAATGTAGGATTACTTTTAGTCGATGTGGGACTTGGATTATTTCCAACAATAGTATTGCTATCAAATTGTCACTAGCAATGCAACAACCCCTAAGAGCAAGAAGGTTCATGTGCTTGATCTTGCTTATGATCTCCACCTCATAGCAGAAATCTTCATCCCATTTAGCCTCCAAATCAAAAATCTCCTTAAGAGCAACCACAATACCATTAAAAGAGTCCCTTTGTACACAACCCCATCACCACCTTGACCAACCGCATTCCTCCGTGAAAATTTCTTAGTGGCACGCTTAAGCTCCAATACATGAAACCATTTAGCACCAGCATTAGGCAAAACAATGGCCCTCACCTTGTTCTCAATTTCCCTGTGATAAACAGTCTCCTTCCTTCTCTTATCCCACTTCCAATACATAACTACCATCAACAAAGCAAGCACAACACCAATTACAACACCCAACAAAGTAAAACCCAATTTCAACACTTCTCTATTACTGGCAATTTTAATTGACGCTTCTGTTACCCCACTAGAGGGTTGATTCAGGCCTAGTATGCAAGATGTGGTGCTTACATCGGTTGTACCGAACTGATTCAAAACAGCTGCAGCATACAACACTATGTAGTTAAAACATTTTATTCTATTAGCATTTGGGTCAATAGTTGTGAGCTGAGAAGTGACTAGATATGCAGCATCAGAGCAAATTTTGCAACGAGTTTTGTCTTTGAGGTCCCCATTGCAAGATGTGTCTACTGGGTTAACCATTCCCACCCTTTGCCTCCAATCATGCGTGGTTCTAATGCCTGCACACGCTGAAGCATTGAAAACAAATCGTGTTGTGTTAGAGAAGCATAAAGGAACCACCTTTGGTGGAATTGACAAGGCATGGAGCCTGAGATTGAAATCATGTAAGCAAGTGGAGGAAGTGTTTTCATCGGGAAGGTAAATGTGGAAGTGTCTTTGAGGTGTTCAGCGAGGCCAATGGCAAAGGTACTGAGAAGTGTGTTGCAGCAGGGTTCTTTGTCAATTGGGTGTTGGCATGTTGAAGTGTTCCATGGAATGGTTTCAACATAGCTGAGATCCATGGAGCATGAGGAAGATGCACCATCACCAGCTATGGAAACAATGAAGAGGGACATGAGAAGAAAGAGCATCTTATCCATTCGGTGGATTTGTGGTGGAGACACAGAGACATGTGACTTTGGAGTTAATTTGGGCCCATTTTAGAGCATTGATGTAGTAAGAGAGAGATTAATAGGCATTTTCAGAGAAATGGAACTTTACCGTCAACATCTGCTTGTATTGGTCAAAAGGCACGTTTTGCTTGAAGTGCAACGAAAAACGTTTGCTTGACTTAAAAGTCACTTGTTGCTACAAAGTTTTAAATCCTCCATATATTTTTAATTCGAAAATTTACTTATTAAAAGTTTGTTTATGTTTATCAAAATATATTTTTACATGTTGAAAAAAGTTATTGTAAAAATTATTGTTATATGAGTACTTATTTGATGTAACTATATAAGCTTAAATTTGAATCTATTTATTCATTTGAAACAATTTTATTGGAATTGATTTATGTGGTTGATAGTAGTATTTTTATAGACAATTCATGCGTAATGTTAGTATTTTTTATTTCAATTTAATAAATTTGTGTAATTTTAAAATATTTTTTTCTCAAATTTATGACAAAAAGTCTTGTGTGATAAAAATTTATTAAATATTAGCATTTAATTAAACTATCAAACTATTTTATATAAATATATATTAAATATATTTTATATTTAAAAAGTTAAATATATTGTTTTATTTAATATTTATTTTATAAAGCATTATGATATTTTTAAATAATATAACATGCTCTTGACTAATTTTTTTGGTAAGGAGGGGACCAAAATGTTCTATTGTTTTCCAATAGACAAATCGTCAATTTGTCATCATCAAAACAAAATTTATTTTATAAAAATTTGCAAACACATACTAAAATTAAATGTTTGATTGATGGATAGGGATTGACTTCAATACGCAAGACTTGAATTTGATTTATTTTTTAAAGGCTCTTTACATAAAATTCTGGCTTGGTCTAGGAGCCTATTTAAAAACTTACTTAAAGACGTCTTTAATCAATTAATTATTTTAAAACATAATGAAATGCTAACTAAAAAAAAATTTATAAAATTTTATATAAGTAATATACAAATTCAAAAATAATTGATAAACATATGAAATGCAAAGAGACGTGCGTAGAGGTGAAATGCGTACATGTTACAATACAATTTAAAAAGTATTTTTATTTTCTATTTATTATTTTATAAGAATATGAATAGTTTTAAAAGTTTTTTATTTAATAATAATAATAATAATTAATTATTATTATTATTATTATTACTACTTAAACAAGTCGGCTTGTTAAGTCTAACAAGTTTTTTTTTATAGTTTGAGTTTGACATTTTTATCTAAAAAACTTTTTAAAAAACTTGAGCTTGATATTTATAGAAAACAAGTTAAGCCAAAACCGAACCAAAGACCCTTGACAAGCTGCTTAGTTCATTTTTATCCCTACCAGAATTCATTCTGTTGCTTATTAGCACCGCTATTATTATTGTAACGCGATTGCGATTGTAACGTGATTTCGATCTATATCCAAAGTAAACACACTTTTCAAGGTTTTTTATTCTAAAAGCTTAATGTATTGTTTAGTCTCACATAAAAGAGAAGGAAGGAAAGGTAATGAATGGAAATATATATATATATATATATATATATATATATATATATATATATATATATATATATATATATATATATGACAATTCTCTGTGTAGAGAAAAAATTAACCGTATTAGATAGCAGAGATTTTGTAGAGAGAGAACATATAGGGTGATATGTTTGGTGAAAATAACTTCGGAGATAATTAAGTGGATCTCACAGTTAAAGTTTTTTTTTTTTGGGTGTTAGGATAATAGGGTAACTAAAATGTGAGAAAGGTGTATATTTACTTTTAGAAATATATATTTTTAGTTTTTAATTTAGTATTTTTTTTTTCTTTTTGTTCTTGTAATTTTTATTTGTTTTAATTTTTATACATTATATTTATTTTGGTTTTTATTCTTAAAGTGACCCATATAATATTTTAAAAAATGAAAAAATGTTACCTAAATCATTTTAAGAATAAAAAATAAAATAAACATAATTTGAAAATACTAAAAAAATAGAAAGACAAAAACCCAAAAAAGTATTAAATTACAAGAAATAAAATAGTATTTAAACCTTACTTTTATGTTCAAAGTTAACCCACAAATTCTTAATTTTTGTAATCTTCTTTAGTTAATCGATTATTTAAAATAAAAAATTAATTGTATATGCATTTTTAAATGTAATCATTTAATCAATTATATTATAATTTTAATCGATTATAAGGTGTCACATGGCTCAATGTGTCAAATTATTTGAAGGTTATAATAATATTTTTATAAATTTATAAATTTATTTCCTTCCATTTCATTCCGAGCAAATAACTTTATTATGTTATTTTCAATATATTTCTCTCTTATTTCTCTTAAACCAAAAACCTAACCTAACATTCTTCTTTATTTTCACTATATTTCTCTTTCCTCTAATTATCTCTCATATTGTCATCCACTTTATTCCTCTCCTCAAAACGAGAGCACGTAAGAGAATAAGAAGATATAGAAATTATGTGGCTATTTGGTATAGAAAAATTAAAGTTGATAATTTTAAAATTGTGGGACCCACTATATTATTTATCACATATTTTCACTTATTTTTCTATACTTGTCCTAATTTTCTTTATTTCTCTTTAACCAAATACTCTTCCTTTCTATTTTATTTCTCACCTATTTTCACCCAGATGATTTGCTCATATATCTCCTTTGATTTAGTTATGATTATCTTTATTACATCTTTTGTATATCTTTATGATCAGTCATTCAAATTACTTAGATGCATTGATTAATTAGACAAATATAGATTGGTGTTTTTACCTTTATCCCTGTTAGTGTTTAGCTCTACTGAGCTTTAAAAGATTGGCTAAGATTTTGTTAAAACATAAGCACTTAGACAATGAAGGAAAGCTGGAGTTGCTGCACATGATGTCCAACGTTATGTCAAGGAATAAGATCGGGCTGCACAATGCACAAGGCAAGATAAAATGTCAAATGAAGAATTGAAGTTGCAGGATCCACGATGTCGGATACAATGTCCTGACATCCTGCTCGAGAATACTGGAGTTGCTGTACAATGCAAGATAAAAGTCAAGTGCAGAAGTGAAGCTGCAGGATCCACGATGTCGGATACAATGTCCTGACATCCTGCCCGAGAATACTGGAGTTGCTGTACAATGCAAGATAAAAGTCAAGTGCAGAAGTGAAGCTGCAGGATCCACGATGTCGGACACGATGTCCTGACATCCGGCCCGATAAAACTGGACATATAAATCTGTTATATCTTTAACAGATTATTGTGCAGTTAGCAAGAGATAAGAAGATCTATCTTTAGGAACGAATTAAAAGATCATTAAAGTTCGAATTTCAAAGTAGAAGAGTTCGTTCAGGGATTAAAGATTAAAGATTAAAGATTCAAACTAAAAGATCAAAAGTTATCTTTTAGTTCTTTAACTGCAGATTTTTTCAGAAGAAGATAGATCTCCTCCAGCATCAAGCCGTTGCAGTCCAGAAACGCAAATTGCTATATAATCATGGAGGCTGCACGAGTTCTGTACCAAGTCCGGGATTGAAGAGTTAGTTTGTGAGTTTTTAGGACTTGAGTCTTTTGTGAGCCACCTTGATGGTACCCTAACATCAAGTGTTGGACCTATGTGTGTAGAGTTGATCTCTTGTGTCTAGAGTTGATCTCTAGTGTGTAGAGTTGATCTCTTTTGTTCAGAGTTGATCTCTGATGTGTCTTTGACTTAATTGTAAACACAGGAGTGTGAGTGAGAGGGAGTGAGCGGAGGTTCTCATATCTAAGAGTGGCTCTTAGGTAGAGATCGCACGGGTAGTGGTTAGGTGAGAAGGTTGTAAACAGGGGCTGTTAGACCTTGAACTAACACTATTGAGAGTGGATTTCCTCCCTGGCTTGGTAGCCCCCAGATGTAGGTGAGGTAGCACCGAACTGGGTAAACAATTCTCTTGTGTTATTTACCTGTTTAATCTGTTCATACGGACACATATAATCTGCATGTTCTGAAGCGTGATGTCGTGACATCCTGTACGACATCTGTCCCCTGGTATCAGAATTTCAATTGGTATCAGAGCCAACACTCGAAATCACAGAGTGAGATCTGGGGAGATAAATTCTGATGAACATGGAGAAAGAAGGAGGACCAGTGAACAGACCACCAATTCTTGATGGAAGCAACTATGAATACTGGAAAGCAAGAATGGTGGCCTTCCTCAAATCACTGGATAGCAGAACCTGGAAAGCTGTCATCAAAGGCTGGGAACATCCCAAGATGCTGGACACAGAAGGAAAGCCCACTGATGAATTGAAGCCAGAAGAAGACTGGACTAAAGAAGAGGACGAATTGGCACTTGGAAACTCCAAAGCTTTGAATGCACTATTCAATGGAGTTGACAAGAACATCTTCAGACTGATCAACACTTGCACAGTGGCCAAAGATGCATGGGAGATCCTGAAAATCACTCATGAAGGAACCTCCAAAGTGAAGATGTCCAGATTGCAACTGTTGGCCACAAAATTCGAAAATCTGAAGATGAAGGAGGAAGAATGCATTCATGACTTCCACATGAACATTCTTGAAATTGCCAATGCTTGCACTGCCTTGGGAGAGAAGATGACAGATGAAAAGCTGGTGAGAAAGATCCTCAGATCCTTGCCTAAGAGATTTGACATGAAAGTCACTGCAATAGAGGAGGCCCAAGACATTTGCAACATGAGAGTAGATGAACTCATTGGTTCCCTTCAAACCTTTGAGCTAGGACTCTCGGATAGGGCTGAAAAGAAGAGTAAAAATCTGGCTTTCATGTCCAATGATGAAGGAGAAGAAGGTGAATATGACCTGGATACTGATGAAGGTCTGACTAATGCAGTTGTGCTCTTTGGAAAACAGTTCAACAAAGTGATGAACAGAATGGACAGGAGGCAGAAGCCACATGTCCAGAACATCCCTTTCGACATCAGGAAAGGCAGCAAATACCAGAAAAGATCAGATGTAAAGCCCAGTCACAGCAAAGGAATTCAATGTCATGGGTGTGAAGGCTATGGACACATCATAGCTGAATGTCCCACTCATCTCGAGAAGCAGAGGAAAGGACTTTCTGTATGTCGTTCTGATACAGAGAGTGAACAAGAAAGTGACTCTGACAGAGATGTGAATGCACTCACTGGGAGATTTGACACTGCTGAAGATTCAAGTGATACAGACAGTGAAATCACTTTTGATGAGCTTGCTACATCCTATAGAGAACTATGCTTCAAAAGTGAGAAGATTCTTCAGCAGGAAGCACAACTGAAGAAGATCATTGCAGATCTGGAAGCTGAGAAGGAGGCACATAAAGAGGAGATCTCTGAGCTTAAAGGTGAAGTCGGTTTTCTGAACTCTAAGCTGGAAAACATGACAAAATCAATAAAGATGCTGAACAAAGGCTCAGATACACTTGATGAGGTGCTGCTGCTTGGAAAGAATGCTGGAAACCAGAGAGGACTTGGATTTAATCCTAAGTCTGCTGGCAGAACAACCATGACAGAATTTGTTCCTGCCAAAAACAGGACTGGAGCCACGATGTCACAACATCGGTCTCGACATCATGGAATGCAGCAGAAAAAGAGCAAAAGAAAGAAGTGGAGGTGTCACTACTGTGGCAAGTATGGTCACATAAAGCCCTTTTGCTATCATCTACATGGCCATCCACATCATGGAACTCAAAGCAGCAACAGCAGAAAGAAGATGATGTGGGTTCCAAAACACAAGACTGTCAGTCTTGTTGTTCATACTTCACTTAGAGCATCAGCTAAGGAAGATTGGTACCTAGATAGCGGCTGTTCCAGACACATGACAGGAGTCAAAGAATTCCTGCTGAACATTGAGCCCTGCTCCACTAGTTATGTGACATTTGGAGATGGCTCTAAAGGAAAGATCATTGGAATGGGAAAGCTAGTTCATAATGGACTTCCTAGTCTGAACAAAGTACTGCTGGTGAAGGGACTGACTGCAAACTTGATTAGCATCAGTCAGCTGTGTGATGAAGGATTCAATGTAAACTTCACAAAGTCAGAATGCTTGGTGACAAATGAGAAGAGTGAAGTTCTAATGAAGGGCAGCAGATCAAAGGACAATTGTTACCTATGGACACCCCAAGAAACCAGCTACTCCTCCACATGTCTATCCTCCAAAGAAGATGAAGTCAGAATATGGCATCAAAGATTTGGACATCTGCACTTAAGAGGCATGAAGAAAATCCTTGACAAAAGTGCTGTTAGAGGCATTCCCAATCTGAAAATAGAAGAAGGCAGAATTTGTGATGAATGTCAGATTGGAAAGCAAGTCAAGATGTCCCACCAGAAGCTTCAACATCAGACCACTTCCAGGGTGCTGGAACTACTTCACATGGATTTGATGGGGCCTATGCAAGTTGAAAGCCTTGGAGGAAAGAGGTATGCCTATGTTGTTGTGGATGATTTCTCCAGATTTACCTGGGTAAACTTTATCAGAGAGAAATCAGAAACCTTTGAAGTATTCAAAGAGTTGAGTCTAAGACTTCAAAGAGAGAAAGACTGTGTCATCAAGAGAATCAGGAGTGACCATGGCAGAGAATTTGAAAACAGCAGGTTCACTGAATTCTGCACATCTGAAGGCATCACTCATGAGTTCTCTGCAGCCATTACACCACAACAGAATGGGATAGTTGAGAGGAAAAACAGGACCTTGCAAGAGGCTGCTCGGGTCATGCTTCATGCCAAAGAACTTCCCTATAATCTCTGGGCTGAAGCCATGAACACAGCATGCTACATCCACAACAGAGTCACACTGAGAAGAGGGACTCCAACCACCCTGTATGAAATCTGGAAAGGGAGGAAGCCATCTGTCAAGCACTTCCACATCTTTGGAAGTCCATGTTACATCTTGGCAGATAGAGAGCAAAGGAGAAAGATGGATCCCAAGAGTGATGCAGGAATATTCCTGGGATACTCTACAAACAGCAGAGCATATAGAGTATTCAATTCCAGAACCAGAACAGTGATGGAATCCATCAATGTGGTTGTTGATGATCTGTCTCCAGCAAGAAAGAAGGATGTCGAAGAAGATGTCAGAACATCGGGAGACAATGTAGCAGATGCAGCTAAAAGTGGAGAAAATGCAGAAAACTCTGATTCTGCTACAGATGAATCAAACATCAACCAACCTGACAAGAGATCCTCCACTAGAATCCAGAAGATGCACCCCAAGGAGCTGATTATAGGAGATCCAAACAGAGGGGTCACTACAAGATCAAGGGAGGTTGAGATCGTCTCAAACTCATGTTTTGTCTCCAAAATTGAGCCCAAGAACGTGAAAGAGGCACTGACAGATGAGTTCTGGATCAATGCTATGCAAGAAGAATTGGAGCAATTCAAAAGGAATGAAGTCTGGGAGCTAGTTCCTAGGCCTGAGGGAACTAATGTGATTGGCACCAAGTGGATCTTCAAGAACAAAACCAATGAAGAAGGTGTCATAACAAGAAACAAGGCCAGACTGGTTGCTCAAGGCTACACTCAGATTGAAGGTGTAGACTTTGATGAGACTTTTGCCCCAGTTGCTAGACTTGAGTCCATCAGATTATTACTTGGTGTAGCTTGCATCCTCAAATTCAAGCTGTACCAGATGGATGTGAAGAGCGCATTTCTGAATGGATACCTGAATGAAGAAGTCTATGTGGAGCAGCCAAAGGGATTTGCAGACCCGACTCATCCAGATCATGTATACAGGCTCAAGAAGGCTCTCTATGGATTGAAGCAAGCTCCAAGAGCTTGGTATGAAAGGCTAACAGAGTTCCTTACTCAGCAAGGGTATAGGAAGGGAGGAATTGACAAGACTCTCTTTGTCAAGCAAGATGCTGAAAACTTGATGATTGCACAGATATATGTTGATGACATTGTGTTTGGAGGGATGTCGAATGAGATGCTTCGACATTTTGTTCAACAGATGCAATCTGAATTTGAGATGAGTCTTGTTGGAGAGCTGACTTATTTTCTGGGACTTCAAGTGAAGCAGATGGAGGACTCCATATTCCTCTCACAAAGCAGGTATGCAAAGAACATTGTCAAGAAGTTTGGGATGGAGAATGCCAGTCATAAAAGGACACCTGCACCTACTCACTTGAAGCTGTCAAAGGATGAAGCAGGCACCAGTGTTGATCAAAGTCTGTACAGAAGCATGATAGGGAGCTTACTATATTTAACAGCTAGCAGACCCGACATCACCTATGCAGTAGGTGTTTGTGCAAGATATCAAGCCAATCCGAAGATAAGTCACTTGACTCAAGTAAAGAGAATTCTGAAATATGTAAATGGCACTAGTGACTATGGGATTATGTACTGTCATTGTTCAAATCCAATGCTGGTTGGGTATTGTGATGCTGATTGGGCTGGAAGTGCAGATGACAGAAAAAGCACTTCTGGTGGATGCTTCTATTTGGGAAACAACCTTATTTCATGGTTCAGCAAGAAGCAGAACTGTGTGTCCCTATCTACAGCAGAAGCCGAGTATATTGCAGCAGGAAGCAGCTGTTCACAGCTAGTTTGGATGAAGCAGATGCTGAAGGAGTACAATGTCGAACAAGATGTCATGACATTGTACTGTGACAACATGAGTGCTATTAATATTTCTAAAAATCCTGTTCAACACAGCAGAACCAAGCACATTGACATTAGACATCACTATATCAGAGATCTTGTTGATGATAAAGTGATCACACTGAAGCATGTTGACACTGAGGAACAAATAGCAGATATTTTCACAAAGGCTTTGGATGCAAATCAGTTTGAAAAACTGAGGGGCAAGCTGGGCATTTGTTTGCTAGAAGAATTATAGCAACTACAGCAATCTGAACGTGCCCAAACGAATCACTTAACATTAATAGCACGTTCACCACAAAGCAAATTCGACCGTTGCCTCACACGCCCCTCTACATTCTTCATTCAAATTTATATCTGCTTGGCATTCGTGTTTTCACCAGCATTTTCCAATAATTCTCTGAGATTTACGAAATCATTCCAAACGCTCTGTTTTTCCATGGCTACCTCACCAAAAGAAACTGCAGCTTCTGGTTCACCATCTGTCCCGTCATCTCCACACCAGGAACAACCTGAATTCAACATCCAACCCATCCAAATTATTCCTGGTCAAGCCTCTGTCCCTGAGAAACTGGTTCCCAGAAGACCACAGGGAGTGAAGATTGCTGAAAACCCTAGCCCTGCAACGAGTCCTAGGGAAGTAGACACGGAGATGGACAAGAAAATACGCAGCATTGTGAGTAGCATTTTGAAAGACGCCTCTGTGCCTGAAGCTGATGAAGATGTCCCAACATCGTCCAACCCAAATGTTTCTGTGCCTGATGTCAAGAAAGATGTTCCAACATCTTCCGCTCCAAATGCTGAAGCACTCCCTTCACCCGGTGAAGAGGGATCAACTGAGGAAGATGATCAAGCCGCAGAGGAGACTCCTGCACCACGGGCACCAGAACCTGCTCCAGGTGATCTCATTGACTTAGAAGAAGTCGAATCTGATGAAGAACCGATTGCCAACCGGTTGGCACCTGGCATTGCAGAAAGGTTACAAAGCAGAAAAGGGAAGACCCCCATTAAGAGGTCTGGACGAATCAAAACAATGGCCCAGAAGAAGAGTACTCCAATCACTCCTGCCACATCCAGAAGAAGCAAGGTTGCTATCCCCTCCAAGAAGAGGAAAGAAATTTCGTCATCCGATTCTGATAAGGATGTCGAACTAGATGTCTCGACATCTAAGAAGGCCAAGACTTCAGGGAAAAAGGTGCCTGGAAATGTCCCTGATGCACCATTGGACAACATCTCTTTCCACTCCATTGGCAATGTTGAAAAGTGGAAATATGTGTATCAACGCAGACTTGCGGTTGAGAGAGAACTGGGAAGAGATGCCTTGGATTGCAAGGAG
Source organism: Glycine soja (assembly GCF_004193775.1). Taxonomy (NCBI): domain Eukaryota; kingdom Viridiplantae; phylum Streptophyta; class Magnoliopsida; order Fabales; family Fabaceae; genus Glycine; species Glycine soja. Next base: position 28,770,877 of record NC_041015.1, on the reverse strand, counting down.
ATCATGGACCTCATCAAGGCTGCTGGACTGCTGAAGACTGTCAGCAAGTTGGGAGATTGCTATGAAGGCTTAGTCAGGGAATTCATTGTCAACATTCCCTCTGACATATCTAACAGAAAAAGTGATGAGTATCAAAAGGTGTTTGTCAGAGGAAAGTGTGTTAAATTCTCCCCTGCTGTGATTAACAAATATCTGGGCAGACCTACTGATGGAGTGATAGATATTGATGTTTCTGAGCATCAAATTGCCAAGGAAATCACTGCCAAACGAGTCCAGCATTGGCCAAAGAAAGGGAAGCTTTCAGCAGGAAAGCTAAGTGTGAAGTATGCCATTCTGCACAGGATTGGAGCTGCAAACTGGGTTCCCACCAATCATACTTCCACTGTTGCCACAGGTTTGGGTAAATTTCTGTATGCTGTTGGAACCAAATCCAAATTTAATTTTGGAAACTATATCTTTGATCAAACTGTTAAGCATTCAGAATCTTTTGCTATCAAATTACCCATTGCCTTCCCTACTGTATTGTGTGGCATTATGTTGAGTCAGCATCCCAATATGTTAAACTACACTGACTCTGTGATGAAGAGAGAATCTCCTCTATCCCTGCATTACAAACTGTTTGAAGGGACACATGTCCCAGACATTGTCTCGACATCTGTCTCGACATCAGGGAAAGCTGCTGCTTCAGGTGCTGTGTCCAAGGATGCTCTGATTGCTGAACTCAAGGACACATGCAAGGTGCTGGAAGCAACCATCAAAGCCACCACAGAGAAGAAGATGGAGCTAGAACTGCTGATCAAAAGGCTCTCAGAGAGTGGCATTGATGATGAAGAAGCAGCTGAGGAAGAAGGAGAAGCAGCTGAAGAAGAAGAAGAAGCTGCTGAGGAAGAGGAAGATGCAGCAGAAGAGACAGAATCCGATGATGATTCTGAAGCCACCCCATGATCATCAGACCTTTAATTTTGTTTTTACTTTTATTAGATATAGGGGCATGTTCCTTTGAACAATTCATTGTTATTGGTCTGTAATATTTGCACATTCATTTCATGCATCCTACTTTGGCCAAATTTATGTCTAAAAAGGGGGAGTAATAGTATTATGCTTGCTATTATGCATGATTATGTTGAATGTATGATGTATGGCAGTAGGATAGTAGGATACGATGTATGCATGATTCATGACCTTGAGGGGGAGTCGTATGTACACGACTTTGAGGGGGAGACTGCTGCTGATGATGACTGATGTAAGCTACTAGAAGATGCTGCAGTAAGAGCATGAAGACAGGGGGAGCAGATAGCGGATGTCACATGAGATGTCTCGACATCCTTGAAAAGACTAGTAGCTGATAGAAGATGCTGCAGTAAGCATGAAGACAGGGGGAGCAGAAGCAGAAAGCTGATGTCACGCGAGATGTCCTGACATCCTGGAAAAGACTTGTAGATTTGCAACTTGAAGAATTTCCGCTGTGCTTGATTACTCTGATAATGGAAGTTGCTGATCCCACTTGCATAACTGCTCGTACCTGCTCAGGAAGTGTCTAAGTATGTTTTAGACAAAATTTGCCAAAGGGGGAGATTGTTAGTGTTTAGCTCTACTGAGCTTTAAAAGATTGGCTAAGATTTTGTTAAAACATAAGCACTTAGACAATGAAGGAAAGCTGGAGTTGCTGCACATGATGTCCAACGTTATGTCAAGGAATAAGATCGGGCTGCACAATGCACAAGGCAAGATAAAATGTCAAATGAAGAATTGAAGTTGCAGGATCCACGATGTCGGATACAATGTCCTGACATCCTGCTCGAGAATACTGGAGTTGCTGTACAATGCAAGATAAAAGTCAAGTGCAGAAGTGAAGCTGCAGGATCCACGATGTCGGATACAATGTCCTGACATCCTGCCCGAGAATACTGGAGTTGCTGTACAATGCAAGATAAAAGTCAAGTGCAGAAGTGAAGCTGCAGGATCCACGATGTCGGACACGATGTCCTGACATCCGGCCCGATAAAACTGGACATATAAATCTGTTATATCTTTAACAGATTATTGTGCAGTTAGCAAGAGATAAGAAGATCTATCTTTAGGAACGAATTAAAAGATCATTAAAGTTCGAATTTCAAAGTAGAAGAGTTCGTTCAGGGATTAAAGATTAAAGATTAAAGATTCAAACTAAAAGATCAAAAGTTATCTTTTAGTTCTTTAACTGCAGATTTTTTCAGAAGAAGATAGATCTCCTCCAGCATCAAGCCGTTGCAGTCCAGAAACGCAAATTGCTATATAATCATGGAGGCTGCACGAGTTCTGTACCAAGTCCGGGATTGAAGAGTTAGTTTGTGAGTTTTTAGGACTTGAGTCTTTTGTGAGCCACCTTGATGGTACCCTAACATCAAGTGTTGGACCTATGTGTGTAGAGTTGATCTCTTGTGTCTAGAGTTGATCTCTAGTGTGTAGAGTTGATCTCTTTTGTTCAGAGTTGATCTCTGATGTGTCTTTGACTTAATTGTAAACACAGGAGTGTGAGTGAGAGGGAGTGAGCGGAGGTTCTCATATCTAAGAGTGGCTCTTAGGTAGAGATCGCACGGGTAGTGGTTAGGTGAGAAGGTTGTAAACAGGGGCTGTTAGACCTTGAACTAACACTATTGAGAGTGGATTTCCTCCCTGGCTTGGTAGCCCCCAGATGTAGGTGAGGTAGCACCGAACTGGGTAAACAATTCTCTTGTGTTATTTACCTGTTTAATCTGTTCATACGGACACATATAATCTGCATGTTCTGAAGCGTGATGTCGTGACATCCTGTACGACATCTGTCCCCTGGTATCAGAATTTCAATCCCTATAATCAAAGAATCTTGATTGTAATTCTTTGTTATAAATAACATGAGGCTAAGAGTTGATGGCTCAAGGAATTTAGTCAATCTTAGTCCCAATTTCATGTTGGTACCCGAGCTCACATCTTGAGGGCCTAATCATTAAAAGTCTCAAACGTCTCAAACTATCCCAAATAAAAGATGTCTCAACACATTCATCCATTTTTTTTTCATCTACCTTATTTCTCTTTAGTCTATCAAACATAGCATAAAAGGAAAGAAGGAAGGAAAAAAGTAATCAAGGGGTCCCTCATAAAATTTTTTTCCTTCCAATTTGGAAAGAGAGAAAATAAAAAGTTTGTAAATGTATAAAACAAAATTACACATATTTGTGCATCACATCTATTTTATCTATTTGGCACGCACTGACATACACACAAACATTTCATTTTCTCCCCTACCTAATAAATTAAGAAGTCATCTCACTTTCTACTCTTTTCCTTTCCTTTCACTTTTCTTTCCTAAATCAAACATGTCATAACTAAGGCTATCTTTAAAACTAGTGTCTTATAAGTTACTTAAACATATATGCAACTATATATTAAAATTTCCCGTTGGGGCAGTTTAGGTGGTAAGGAAAGTTTCTTAAAATTAAGATATGTGTCTTTTAAGCTTTGTCTCATATATAAGATGTTAGTCGTTATTCATGAGTTAGTTTGATAGTTAATATTTGCAAGGAAATAACGCTTTACCTCCAATTTGTGGTTCTATTTGTAGGAATTGTACATATTTTTCTGTGTAGTGTGATTATATAGAGTAAGAACTCCATTTTTGGGAATTTATGTTGAATCCAACTCAGCTTCAGGCCAAATAAGAGAAGGTTCAAGTAGTTGATGATTCGCTCAGCGAGGTAGATCTGCTTGGCGAGTGGCATCCGCTTAGCGAGGCATCCAACTCGCTTAGCGAATGGGAAACCCTAGAAGAGAAAGAGTTAGAGATGTGCTCGCCCAACGCGTAGCCAGCCCGCCCAGCAAGAATGTTGTCTCTTTTCGCGCTCAGCGCGCCCAGTCTCATGAAGCCAAAATTCACTTACTCTCGCTTAGCGAGCCAGTCTCGCTAAGAGAGACTTCGGAAGCTAAAACGTCCAAGAGCCTTTAAAATACTGAAGTTGACAAAAATAAAAGGGAGAATTCACATTTTTGGAAGCAGAGGAGACACAAGGAGAGCAACAAAGAGAGCTTAGTCCAGAAAAGAGAGAAATTTAGGGTTTAGAGGTTGTTGGAGACATCCTCAACCATCTTCTTCCATTTCTTTCACCAAAAACAGTTCCTTTCTTGTAGTTTGAGTTTTTGCTTGTAATGGAAGGCTAAGCCTCTTTGTTGGAAAACTCTGCTGAACAATCTTGATGTAACACTCTTACTATCTATTTAATGTTATTTTTCTGTGTTCATTGTTCTATCTATGCTTATTTTACATGCTTGTGGCTTGATCACCATTTTGTATGTGTAGTTAGGCTTTTTAGCATTGGGAAATGCTTTAAAACCTTAGAACTTGATAAAGCAAACTAGAAATTTGTATGCCTAGGAATGGAGTGCAGTGATCTAGTCCATATTATGTTGTAGTCTTAATGCAACTCTTTTAGACCAAGTTTGTTGAGGGATCAAGGACGAAGTTTAAAGAGAGTTAGGCTCATTCACTAGAGGAATCTTGGTTTGAGTATTTTTCTCAGCATAAGAACACTAGGATAACGTTAAATAGAGAAAAATACATATTAAACATCAAGAGAAATTCAGTAGAGTGACCCAACGCTCTTACTTGATAGTTTTCACCTTCATAGCTTTAGATATTTTGTTTATGTTCAAATAGGTTTTCTAGTACAAAACTCAATATTTACTTTGCTTTTAATTCCTATAATTGTTTGCATACTGAATGTATATGTTCTGAGTGAAACAAATTCCCTGAGGATACGATACTTGGTCTTATCGTTTTATATTACTTGTGCGAATCGGTGCACTTGCCGACAACAATCCCAACATAAGAAATGGTTGCTTATGAATAAAAAACAATCCTATTTACATTAACCAAGCAGTGCAAAAAAAAGAAGGAAAAATGCCATGGATATTGAAGAAGAATTATAAGAACAAAACAACAAAGGATCAATATTTCATAATCAAGTATTAAGAAAAGAAATTGAAATTTCAGAACTATATTCACAAAAATATTGAAATTCCATAATTAGTATAAGAGAATTAAGAAGGAAATTTCAAAACCAATATTCATTAAAAAATTGAAAACCAACGGAAAAAATAGTTTCATATAGTTTGCAATCAAGAATATGAGAGTTAGAGTATGCTCTGACATAACAACAACACTTTTATTTTCACCATCACCACCATCATTAGAAACCTCCACAAACACCTCGTTACTAGCGATAAATTCCCCCTCCTTTACAACTCAACTAATTCTTCTTTTTCACTACCTTAGTCCAAAATGGCATCAATTGCATCCTCGTTAGAACCATTGTCATCTTCCTTGACCTTGGCAATGGGCCTATGGGCTTTGTTTGAGGGAGAATCAACGAAAGGTCCCCCACCAATGATGATGGGGGATTTCAAAGATGATAAACTTGGTCTCTATATTTGTTGACTTGATGGCTAAGTGTAGGGTTCAAAGAAGTGTGTGATAGTCAGGTTGTTGAAGGTGCAAACATAATCTGCTATGTCTCTTTAATCTCTATTCTTAGTGGAAAACCTCAGTTGTTTCTTGAGTACTAGTTGTAGGTCAGGTTGACTGAATCAGTATAAAAATCACTGGAGGATTCTCTTCTAACCCTTGCTCTTTTATATTGTCTTTATCGCTGTGCTAAATTGCTTTATTGTCTTATATGCAAGGTTAGTGTTTAGGATAATTATAATTATCTTTCTCACTAAATAAAATATAATTAAATATATTTTAACATAACTAATTCCTTTGGGATTAGAGGTTGGACATGAAACGATTTCAAAGCAACACAATTCACCCTTTTCTTTAGTTACAAAGGACACGTGGTTAACATTTTTTTTTTTGGTCAAATGGATACCAAGTTTAATTATCAATTTACATAAATTATTTTCAAAACCAACCACACTCTATCAATGACAACTCTTAAAAATCCTTAGTATTTTATTATCATTCACCTCACACTCTATCAATGACAATTCTTAAAAATCCTTTGTATTTTATTATCATTCACCTCTAACCATCCTTACCATCTGGTATAGGCCTCAAATGGGTTTCAGCGCAAGTGTGGAGCTTTTTAATGATGAAATTGTATCACCATTTGGGTCCATGTCCGAGTCTCAAATGGCATGGAAAATATTTTGCTTAATGAAGGAGGAGAACATCCTACTTAGGAAAAAAATCTTATTAGGTTCTCAATGGAAGAAGACACATTTCTTATTTTGTCTTGGCCTAACATTTCAAAGGATGCAATTGTGGGAGTTGAAAAAAACACATAGTTTTTGGTTAAGAATCAAAGACAATTATAAAATTGTTGTAGACAATTTCTAGAGAGGTAAACAATTCAACTAAAATCTTGATGGTTTTAGATAAATATTGTAGTTTAGAAATTTGTTGGTTGTCAGAAACAAGTTGCTCATCAACAAAAAATTGCTCCCTATGGCTCTACAAGTTCCCAATAGCTAATTGTATGAAAGTGTTGTAAAACTATTAACAAATTTAATTTTTGTAAAATAAATGTGTCTCAAGAAGCAAAAATAAAATTTTAAAGGGTACCTATGGTAGAGTCATTTTTTTATCTGGCTCGTCTGGTGCAAGCTGACAATGCTCAACTAATCATACAAGAATATTAAGGCTAAAGCACCCTATCCATACCACTCCCAATGTTGTGAATCATGGAGTTGATCCAGGTAACAAACCAGAAAATGTGTCAATCTTTTATATATGATGATCGTGAAACCCAATATGTGTGTGTGTGTGTGTGTGTGTGTGTGTGTGTAAATTACCATTGTCCACAACTACAAAGTATCTATTCTTTAACCATGTAAATGTCATGCATGCTTCTACATCTGTGTCAAGATATTTTGCCTCATAAGTCACCCTAGGCTTGCATCATTAGTAACCAATTGTGTCATTGCAAGACAACTAATTGTGGTGATATAAAAGACCCATAAAATGTAAATGTGCGAGACATGATGCATCATCTAAGGCGACATTAATCTCTCCTATTGTCGACAAAAAGACCTTGCATCTTTGTTCTTGAAATGGATTAGAGAGTCACTAAAATGAGGGGTCGAATAGTGACCTTTGACAAAGAACACCATTTTTTTTCACAAACACATAAGTTTTTTATATTCTTTACTGCACTTATGAGTTCCCCCCAATGGTTATATTTGGATAGACATATTGCTTTCCTTCTAAATGCTCACTTCAATTACATTACACAGATATGGAAGACAACATGCACTCTTTAAGATGGATAGAAGGTTGACATAAATCCTAATGTTTTTTTTGGCTCAAGAAGACCATAATCAAAAGTGTTCTCTCTAGAAGCACAAATTTCTAAACTTATCCCGCCTTTGCTATTTTCCTTTCTAGAAATGAACTCTTAAGAGTGAAGTCCCTTATACAAGCCTCGATGTTCATTATTCAAGTAACACAATTTAAAATTTGAAACTGTCAAAGTTGGTACTTTTTAATATCTTAGTGGTTCACTTTATAACAAATTTTGACCTTGTCGAAGGTGTGGCTTCTAAAGATGGGTTTCTATAGGATGCTTCTAGAGGCTACAATGCTTGTGTAACAATCTTATATGTTTTCCGTTGCTTTGATTTTGTTAGTGTTATTGAACACTTACAAATATGATTATGAGCTTGTTGCTTTTATTGTAGGTGTTGTTGAACAGTGCAAATATCCATATCCCATTTTTTGTTCATACTTGCATCTTTTGGTGGTCCTTATATCATATGTAGCTTTTAATCATACTACCTTTTGATTGGATTCACCTTCTAGTCATGTTCTAATCATACACAACTTGAGATCTTATTGCACTTTGATCTCGGGAAAGCATGATATGTCTTTCATGCTTTTGGTCAGCTTTCTTTTTGGTAGTCCTATTATTGACGGACAAATCCTATTATTGAAGAGCTAACATACTTTAAACTAATGCTTCACATTTTTCTTCATGCTTCTTAATCAAGTCTTATCTTATAATTACATTCTCAAAGCAAACCATTAATAATATTAAGTCTAGAATTTGTTTATTGATAGTTTGTTGTCCTGAAAACATCTTCCCATAAATTTCTTTGCTTCAATAAAGTCATTACTCAACAAAAGCATAACCCTGAAACAACATTTATGTAATAAAGAGGTCAACCCTAACCCTAAAATAAATGGAATACACTAGAATGGAGGGTTGAATAGTGTGTTTGTGAAAACATAAAACTTTTCAAAAATGATTTCGCAATTATAAGTTTAAAAGCAAGTTTGATAGTGTTTCATCCAAAGATGAAATGTGAGAAGGGATAAAAGTGTTAGAATAACATACAAGAACACTTGTTTTTGTACGAGTTCATTCAATTTGAGCTATGTCCAGTTCTTTTTCTACCTGAGAAGGGTTCCACTAATCAAAACTCATTACAACAAGTATTCTTTTTGTAAAGGTAAATATCACAAGAAGAGGATCAGATTATGATTTTAGCAATTTTAAAACCTTCTTAACAAAAATTATGTTATCGCTTGATGAGAAGTTTGATGAAAAGCATATAACAGATTTTTGCTAAGCAATTTAGACGATAGACACAATTTCATAAGACAAATAACATTTCAAAAACAAAATCAAATTTGAACCTTTGGTAAGTTTAAAGCAGATGAGAAACAAAAAACATGTAAGACAGACAATTACACTAGTTCGTCTTAACCATCAAGACTACGTCCAATTCTTGGTAAACCACCAAGTTCTACTAATTTCAACAAGTTACAAGTATTTTTCACTACCATATATGGCTCTACAACTCAAGCTCTACACCAAGCTTGTTACAAACAGTATTCTTGGTCCTACCAAGCCATTACTGACTCTAATACAAATCGAAAGATTTGTTGTTTGCTTGCACACTAACTAACACTTAATTGTCTTAAGATGGATAACCATTCTTAGCACTTAGTCTTTTATTTTAAGGTGTTCAAGGTGTTTTGAGAGCTTTAAAATAATTTATAGGAATATATAGAGCTTTTTATAGAAAGAATTTGAATATGAGCGCATAGGTTCTTCTTATGTCTTCAAAGTTTTGGTATTTATAGGTCTTCTTTAGCAAGTGTTCATTGTCTCTTAACGGATAGATTTCTTCACTTGAGGTTTTGTTTGAAGATTGTATTTGTTGAAGCATTTAATACTAACATTAAATGCACATACTTCTTCATGCTAGAAAACCATTCTTCTTAACTATCGTGTTGAACACTTTAGTAGGAAACCACTTCCTGTTGGTCAGAGCAAGTCTGTACAGTAGAGTGCTTCTTTTGATGGCGATTGGCAACTTTCAGAACTTGATCTTCATTTATTCTTTATAGGATTCAGCATATCCTAAGAGAATATCTCTGCAAAACAAATTTCAGAATAAAGTATTAAATGAAGTATTAAATGTCATCCTTAAATGTTGTATCAAATCATGACTTTAGCTTGTTATCGTTTAAAACATCAGACCCAGACTCATGAAGCATGTTCTGATATCGCATAAGACATAACTTTTAAAATTTTTATTTGTTTGTATCTAATCAAAATAATTAAGGTTCCTAATTTTTCTTAAGACACGAATCTCTTTTGACTTAACACTTTCCTCTATCACTGCTAGCTTACAACAAGTATTCTCTAGGCTACTTCTGACACTAAAAAACTCACCCTGAGGCTATAAAAACCCAAGTATTCTTTATTCATAAAACCACTCTTAGATTTCTCAAACAACAATGCTTGAAGATTAACAGAAAAATCTACTCATAGGGTAAGGATAAGCAATTACGACACAAGTAAACTAACTTTGCTAAGCAAAGAGTAGAGTTTTTTGTATCATAGCGTATTGCTTGAAGAAGAGAGCTTTTTCAAAGAGTCACTATTCTATTGAGATCTTGATAAATTTGTTAATTTCTTTAAAGCTTTAATCTTGTATATACAGGCTTTATTGAAAGGTGTTTGTTGTGAGAGTGCGAGCCTTCATGATTTTCTTGTTTACCCACAACATAACTTGCATATGATGTGTTTATTTTTAGTGTAGAGAGAAAGAGAAATGAAACTTAGACAAATGGAACATTTAGAAGAATCATCATTGATTAGAGCACGCATGTGTTCACTTTAAAGTTTGGATGAAGTAAAATTTAGTGTAGATATAAATTAGAGTGTAAGTTTCTTGTAGCTTGTTGAACGAAATAAATCATGGTAGGATGGATGCTAGATTTTCGTAAAGCATTAGATGCAATTCATTATGTACCAAATTAGGTACTATGTTTAATTTATGAAAACATCGAGCAAGGTCCATTTTTGTCACATTGGACACATGTTCAGTTAAAACAATTTTTGCATCTAAGGTATGAAATACTATACCAATGTCTTCATTGGACCTTAACTTGTAACACTTAATAAACCTCATTAGTTCATCAAAGTTTAGTATCTTTGTCATCATCAAAATTATGAGATTTTTTGGGTTATAAATCTTCCATGTCTTTGTTTTTGACAAATCCATGCATATATGCCCTAACCTTTATGTCCTTAGACACGGGTAAGATCTTACCCCATGATCGATCATTTTTAGTTCCATGCAAGTCTATCTTTCCCACAAGTGTGCAATAATATGGTTCACATAAGTTCTTATCATAAATAGGTTTACAAGACCTCTTAGATAGAGGACTAAGAAGGCCATGGCCTAGTAGCCTCAGTAGCAAGCTCAATGACCTCAACAAAACTCTAGGAGCAACAATTGGTTGCACCAGTGCATCAAGAATCATCTCTCTGACTAGTTTTTGGTTTACTTTGTGAGCATAGGAAATGGGTGGTGCTCACCCAGCTTTAGATACACCTAAGGCATATAAGCTTAAAAAACACTAAAAATTGTCTAATATATGATGTTTTGTGTAAAATTAAACATACTTAGTTATATACATGTAAAATAAACCACAAAGTTATAAACATTTTGTCCTTAAACTAAATATTTTCCTAAAATAACAAATATTTTCTTAAAATACTAAATATTGTTCTAAACTAAATATTGTTCTAAACTAAATAATTGTCCCAGATATTGACCTAAACTAAATGTTTGTCCTAAAGAAAACTAAAAACAAAATGGATACATAATGAAAATGTGTTTTTGTTGTGCATTAGGATCTAATAGACACACACAAAAAAAATGAATTAACTTGATGACTGTGACGACTTATGGTGAGGTGAGGCAATGTGATACTCCAAGCTTCCAAGAAGAGGGATAAGGCACAAAGATGGAGAGAAAACTTCAATACCATAGAAAGAGAGATCTATAAGGTTGGAGATGTGATTGGAGGTTGGGGACGTGGTTGGAGTTTAAGGGAGGGTAAAGGGTATGGGTAATTTACTTTTTAATTTAAGAAAAAAAGTGGTGATGAACTTAACAATTAAGGGTGGGGGAATATATATCAAGTGCCTCATAATCACCACATATGTCCAAAGGCTTTACATAACTCTCCTCCACTGTGGTATAGAAGTTGCTATTCTTACCCTCTAAATTTCTATTTCCCCACTTATGTGGGTGGTTTTTTTTATTGATTTTCAAAAATACCCTTCTCACATAATCAATATTTTGGTGTACAAGTGTACAATGGAATTGTTTTTTTTGTTTCATTTATTCAGGATTGAAAAACATATACAATGAAAAACACAATTCTATTGTACACTTGTACAATGAAATGATGTACGCAATTGTGTTTTTGTTGTATATGTTTGTGGTTAAAAAAATATACAACAGAATCATGATTTTGTTGTGACTTGTATAACAAAATCATGTTTTCACAGTATATATTTTTCACCCTAACATACATTGAAAACACTATTTCGTTGTATACTTGTACAACAAAATTGTGTTTCCATTGATTTGTTTGACAAACAACATAGTTAATGGTAAAAAAAATAAAATAAAACCTGAATCATAATAAAAAAATGTAAAACAATTAACAAACTTTGTATTCAACATTATTGGACTAGAACCAATATTATTGAGTTATAACTTACTAATATTAATAAACATAAGATAATGAGGTGACCGTAAAAAAAATTGATACAAGAGTAATTAACTAAAATGATCCCTAGTAATGTCATTACATATTGAGATCCTCTAGTTGAATGAAATGGTATTGAGTTGAATTCTTGTATGCACTGTAGGTATGGTCTCTACCATGAACGAGCTTCAGCACTGCAATATCTTCTCCATTGTGGTGTAATAGGAGGTAGGGGAAATTATCCTTTAAAAAAACTATATTATGACTAAAAAAAGGTGTAGTTGAGTTAGTGAGAAAATTGACATGCTTAGAATACTAAATGGTCACCTGTGTAGATTACGTATATCTATACAAAGTGATTTTCGTTAATAAATCCAATAGGAATAACTTGTTGTGCAAAAAAAGGACCAATACAACATTATACCAAATAGCAATCACATAACCCATGTCAGGAATGATCATCAACTTCTCAATGGATGCTATTGAGCCACTTTCGACATACAAAAAGTTGATTAATTCAAATAGTCTTTCTTAGGGGACAAAGTGCTCAACATAAAGAGGGTGTCATGTTTGAAGTTCCCGAATCAAGTCTTAACAAATTAGATCCCAGGATTCCTCACCCATACCTAACAAATTTGCAATTTTCCTATAACCACAATTTTCATATGTTCTCGATGATATTTTTGATGATGGTGACATTTTTCTGATCTTGATCGTTGATTCACCATGTTTTTTGTCATTTGGTTTATTAGAGTTTTTTCTTCAATGCTTAAACAATCAACATATGCATGAAAAAATAATGTTTAACTAACTTTGTGGTTATGAAAACCACAAACTACATTAAGTTTCTAACTAATCCTTTTCACAAGCCTCCCTTTTAATTTAAAAGGACACCCTTATTTTTTTTCTTCCACTGGTCTTGCGGATTAAGTTATCCTTATATCATTTGTAATTTTCTCCATTTTGACAAGCCAATAGGACCAAGGTTTTCCTCCTAGTTTCTAACCTTTCTATGCCAATAGCAAATGTATGCTCCTTTCCGACATCTTGAACCCATTTCAACAAATTATCTCGCTCTGGAAAATTATGTTAACAAAATTCTTTCTTTTTGTAACAAAACACACATATAAATTAATAATCAACTAATCAATATACCTCATCAGTCATGAAATTATTGAAAAATTAAGGGTAATTAGGCTGGGGTCTAATGTCCAAACCATTGTCATTTCCCTCATTGGGAGTTCCCACACCATTATCATTTGCTTGCATTCCATCTACTTGCCTGGGATTGTGAAAAGCATCTTGGCTTGCATCAATCATATTTCCCCAACCATTTGGCATCATAAATTCATGGGAAATAAAAGTATTTCAACTTCTTTCCATTATGTATACTCTAAAAAAACAACAGATGAATTCATATTTCATAAATTTTAAAAAATGTTAAAGAGCTCTCAAACCAATATATAAAACAAAACAAGATTTTGTTTTGTAAACAATAATGAAATCATGATTTTGTAGTTCTTTGAAAAAAAAATAGAATCATGGTTCTATTATGTCTCTAACACAATGAAATCATGATTACAATGATTTAAAATGAAAAATACCATGTCGCATATCCAAGCTCACCAGTGAAGGAGATGAATCAACTTAATGAATGAGGTCAATAGGAGGCACATTTGGTGTTTAGGGTGTGATGCGAAAAAGGTTGAAAAAAGGGTGGGGATACTATGAGAGAGGATTATGAGGGAATAAGGGAAATGGTTGCGAGGTAGGAAATGGATGAGGGTAGCAAGGTAAAAATATAAATTTAGGAGGTGAGAATAACAACCTCCTTATGATATACTTTTGCATGAGGCAACTACTTAACATGTCCCATTTTTTTGTTGGTGCACCCTTAATTTTCGTAATATCCCCTTGTTACCCTTCCATTCCTTTCTTCCCAAGAAAACAAACCTCCATGACCACCGCATCCCACATCCACCCAACAACACCATCGCACCTAACACCCAACACCACCTTCACATAGCACCAAACTCACCACCGCATCGGCACCTAACGATCCATCACTGCCACTCGCCTTGCTATGATTCATGAAAATCCACGCCGCAATGAACCATCATTCCTTTGCATAAATTCTATATAAATACATTTGTTTCTATTACAAATTGCTCAATATTCTGTAATTGACACCACTTCATGCTTTAGTACCATTCTCGACCTCGACCACTATCTCTCGAAGCTCCTCAGACTTAATTCGACGGCCAACCTCTACCATTCTCTGCACAACCAAGGACATTGCCAAGAACAACCCTAGGTCACATGTTCTTTCTATGTATGTCGAGACCATGCTTCCTTCCTTTTGCGCTTCTACTGAGTCCAACATTGATGCTCTCATAGAAAAAAGTTATGTTCGGTGATGGTGCCACCCATGGTGGAGAGGAAGATGGAGAGAAGAAGAGAGTGAGCGAAATGAAAAGGGTAAGATGAAAACTTTACAAATTTTAGGGGCACACCGAACAAAAAATCGGATGCATTAAGTAATTAAGTCACATGATTATGGTCCTCAACTCATTGTAGATCATTTTGTTTCAACAATTTCGGCTAAAGTAAACAAAAGTTTGATACTTGTCGCATAAAAAGGTGTACATATAATTCATCATAAATTCAATAGCTCTCTACTTGTTTTATATCCTTGGATTGCAAGTGATGGCTGATCATTAGAAAAAATAATGTGAATAATTTGGTTTCTGTCCATTAGTCTGATATTAACAATAGCAGTAAATTTACATGCCTACACATTCTTACTAGACACTTGACAATATCATACAATTTTTTTTAATATATAACAACTAATTTAAGTTGAGTTGATGAGGTTCATTTTAAGAGGAAAAAAGGTGTTTCAGTTTTTTTTATTAATTATACTTTAAAAAAGCACAAAAAGGACACACACACACCCACAAACACATGAGGGATCAAGTTACTACGAGATATTTTATTAGATTTTATTTTCTTGAAATCTTTATGATTAAGAATAATTACTCATTATAACTATTAGATTTAAGAAAATGAATGGCGAGGAGTATTATTCTTGGAGTAACATGATCACTACTCATGTATATTACATAATTATTAATGTTGATATAATCAATGCCATTGATTTTTTTTAATAAAAAACACTTCAACTCACAAGGTTCCCACTAAATAGTCAAAACTCAAACCGTTAAAGGTATGGAAGTGATAAACATCCTACTTATTATCATCCACTAACCCATTATCATTGATTAGATATAAGGGCCTAGATTTGGAGAGAAAATAAAACAGGAAAAAAACATATAATAGAATCTCATGGAGATAGTTAATTTTGATCTACAACACATTTTCACTATCTTATGATAATAATCATTTTTTTCCTTGGGTCAGAGATGCAGGTATCTTTGAATCTACTGGATCAAAGGCTAATTCATTTATGTTGTGTGTTTATGGATAATTCAAGGAAATTTTACATATGGGGGGAATCGAACATAAGTTCTTTAGCTAAATAGATCGTTCCACCACATATGAATGCAACGACATCTTACACAACTACTTCAACACTATGATTACTTATAATATACCAACAACGGGTTGCACAAGTGATAGTGACTTGTTTCAAATCCTAATTGGCTAACGGGTTGCACAAGGTTCTCAATGGAGATTTGTCACCGCTTTTGACGAGAGACAACTTCCTACCAATATCATGGTAAAAAAACGATCACTTATAATATAAAATAACCGGTGAGGATCATGTTAACTATTATTCTTAGCATATTAATTAACGATGATGTAGCTCCATGTGGAGCTTGTAGGCCATGGATCTTCTTCATCAATGGAATCATTTGCTTCTTGAAGATGAATGACAATGGAATGGAGAAGGAAGAAAGATGATCGAAGATGTCACTTCAAGGAGAAGATGAGTCAAGAAGAAGCTCAGCGCTATAGGAAGTCATGGATAAGAGCTTGAAGGTAGGAGAAGATGAGTGGAGGGAGAAGGAAAGAAGGAGCATGAAATTTTGTGTCTCAAATGAGATCTGAACTTTGAAGTGTAATTCTCAAATGATCAAAATTGAAAAAATGCACACACATGACCTTTATTTATAGCCTAAGTGTCACACAAAATTGGATGAAAATTTGAATTTTTATTCAAATTTCACTTGAATTTGTGGAGCCAAATTTTGGAGCCAAAATTTCACTAATTATGATTAGTGAATTTTAGATATGGTTCAACTCACTAATCCAAGATCAAGTCCAAGATTCTCCACTAAGTGTGCTTAGGTATCACGAGGCATGTAAAGCATGAAGGATATGCACAAAGTGTGACTATATGATGTGACAATAGGGTGTAGCAAGCAAATTCTCACCTCCTCCTCTAAAATTCAATTAAATTTATTTCCCAACACACACCAAATATTCACTTAATGCATGTGAAATTACAAAACTGCCCATAATACAAAAGCTAGTCTAGGTGCCCTAAAATACAAGGGTTGAAAAATCCTATATTTCTAGGGTATCCTACCTATATTATGGAGCCCTAAATACAAGTCCCAAAAATGATGAAATCCTAATCTAATATGTACAAAGATAAGTGAGCCTATACTGAGCCCATGGTCCCAAAATCTACCCTAAGGCCCATGAGAACCCTAGGGCCTTTTCCTGCATCTCTGGCCCAATCTTATTGGAATCTTCTATCCAATGCCCTTAGGGGTTAGGATTGCATCAAAGGGATTAAAAGAATTAGGTGACTTTGTGGTGCCAACATCACAATGAATTTCCTATTTTTAGGTCATTGAATTAATTTGATGGACCGGACTTTGTCACTTGTTTTAAAAGTTATTTTTAATTTCATTTGTATTCTATTATAATTTAAAATTATAAAAATATCACTAAGTGCAATAGATTAACCTGTACAAAATAGGAATTTTAAGCAAGAATTATGGTAGCTATTAAATTGCCAGAAATTTTTTAGCAAGACTTTAATTTTTGACAATTTAAGAACTACTACAAAATTTGTGATGATTTTTTATGCACTTATTCAATATTTTTCATTGGAGGTAATCCTAGTTTAACCAAATAATGCTATTATTTATAGTAAAATATTTCCTCTGTGTGTGTGTAACAAGTATAAACATGTGGTGGAAGGAGTTTAATAAAGAAATGATCCAAACTTGAAACTCAAATTCATGCATAACATCATTCATAAACTCTCCATGACTTATTTTAAGGCACATTTAATTCAAACCCTGCATGTGAGAAGTTGATAATCATACAATGCACATATTGATATTAACCGTCACTACTAGAAATAAAACATTTTATAATGTTAGAACAACGACGGTTGTACCAAAATGGTCATTAACTAATGGGCAATGATAATTTTGTAAATATTGGATGCCTTAATGATGGTTTTATGTAAAACTGTCATAAACACTTTAAAAAAGATGTTGGTTTTAGTCAAAACCATCATAGATAGGTCTCCTTTAAAGATAGGCTTGGATAACCATCATTGTATTCAATGTAAAAAGCCCAAGTGTCATGTCCACTTGTGTTTGCTAACCCCTCTTAGTCTCTCACACAGTGTCAGCCCTTTAACTCTATTGCTCCCAACGTCCCTTTAGCTCTGTGGCTCACATCGTCATGTTGGTTTCATCGTTGTCATGGTTCGTTCATCACAGTGTTCTTGTAAGTTGAAACCATCATGCCACCATCCAAGTTGATCTATGAACCATACTCGTCCATCACTGTGCTTTCATCAATATAAGGTATTTTTTTGTTCTTTGAAACTATAAGTGTAAATAAACTAATATTTTTGTTTTTACTGGATGTATTTGTTGGAAGAAGATACCTGTAGGGTTTGCTTGAGGAATGGATTTTGGATTAGTGACTTAATAAGAAATAGTTATTTACCATGTTTGGTTTAGATTCACTATTAGCATAATTAATTCAAAATTTCATGTTAATAATGAAGCATCCATATGTAGCTTTTGGATTTTTCACGTTTTTTTAATGTACATTTGGTGGCTTCAACAGTAAACCAAACATACTTAGTGAAATTCATTAACCTGGGGATAATTGAGTATTTAAAATGGCAATCAAATAGAATAATAAGAAAGATAAGTAAGGGATTAATTGGTTTTGGCATTTTCCTTTTAATTTGAAGGAGTTGCTTAGTTGAATGTTTTGATGATCAGCTGACATAAGGACTAGTTGGGTTTGTCCTTTTCTTTTTTCATTTATGATAAGAATAATGTCATGGGAACCAGTCCAGGAACACTTGTTTTGAACCTGATTAGATTTAGAGGTCACTTCATTCAGGGCAGTCTCCCCTATGTGCCTTTGAACTAAAAGTAATGAGGAAAATTATGCAAAAATAAAGTAAATTTGTACACAGTTATTGAAGCGAGGCCATCCAAATTATCCTTAGTCCTTGCCTTCATAGAATGAAATAAGTTCTTGAAAATGGTTCTAGTCCCTTAAATTTTCCTCTGTGAGTGTCTTAACAACTGCCGCTTTTTGTTTAAATTAGAAATTTTTAACTAAAATGTAGAAGCACTTTGAAAAACACTAATAAAGATATTTACCTCTGGATCATCAACAAGTTTGAGAGGTGTACCGTCAAGACTAAGGAGGTCCCTGACAGATTCATTATAGATCTCAAATGTTGAAAACTTCAAAACAAATTCCCTTTCTGTGCGTTGTGAAAAGTGAAAATATAATATGGTTTATAATCTTAGATGATTGTGAGGAATTTGGAGACAATGACTTCTCCTTATTTGGTTTACGAGCATTTTCGGATGGTTCTGGTGCCAAAGAAGGTGCCTTTGCAGGTACCTTAGACACAACAAAGTAGTCCATAGGAAGAAGCACCTTACCCACCTTATAAATAAGAAGATGTTTATTCGTATATGTATGATAGGAAAATACTAGTCTAATGTAGGTAATATACTTATTCCATTATTGTTTTCTTGAAGCTGATAGATCAAATTTGGTAGGAATTTTTTTCTTGATAATAGAAGGAAAATTAATTAATTTTACACAACCACATTAAAATGAATACTATGATGGAATAATGAATGTTAAAAAACCATTGGTTTGAAGTAAGAAATAGGGATAAATTGACCAAAGTGAAAACAAGGTGATTTTAACCCCATTAAAATAACAATAATACCTTCAACTTCAATGTTGAAGCCCAACCAAGTTTCTCTTTGATTAATATATTGACTGAATTACAACCCCAAACACCTTCAAGGTTAGGAATATGTTAACAAAGCTTTAAGCCCATTTATGCATATTTTTGTGGTACTATGGTGCTCAATGAACAGATACATGAACCTGTTGCATAAGTACTTGCATTAATGCATGAAATAATTAAGCTCTAACACCATTAATTCATTTGGTTTTCCAATTGATTTTAGCAATTTCGTCTGGTTTGCCAATTGTTTCCATGTTGTTGCCCATGGGATACTGATATGTATTCTTTAAATTACCATGCATACTAAAAAAAATAGTTATAAACTTGTTCAATATAGCCAAATATCGGACAAACAAACATGTATAAGAAAGAAACATGAAAACATTCTCTAGTAATAATTAAAAAATGATAATTATTCTCTTTATTAATGATGTTGGGAAAATAGATTAAGATTGAGTTTTGTTCTACGTGGAGTGAAATAGTGAAACCTGTTAGGCTTCCTCAAACTCGTCAAGATTGGAAAAGGGGAGGTAAGGGTCATGAGGATACAATGTTGTAACTATCAGTTCGTAAGAGGTGTCACAAGCGCATATGTATATATTGAATAACACATAAGAGGTTTTTCCATACATAGATACTCACAAAAAAAATTTGACAGTTACTCACCCAAAAATGAACATGATGAAGGTATTGCAAGAGCATAATAGAACTTTCATAAACTAGTTTAAAGAAACAATATTCGATGGAGACAATGCTTCCAAAACATGAAGACTGCTAGTTGTTGGGCCAAATCTCAATGTCCCCACTTGGAAGGGATATGATATTAACAACTATTCTTTCTACACATATCAAGGATAATAAAAGTAGTGTGCAAAATAGTAGGGTGAGTCTTGAGTCTAATTTCGAAAACTTTTGTAGTGCATCAGATAACTTTTAAAGAAAGTCGGGAGCTTGATTATAGTGAATTCAGAGTGCCTTTTTTTAAGTGTAAGTGAATTAATGGAAATATCAGTGTGCATCAAGATGAAATAAGATTTACTTTGGTAGACCTTGATAAGGTTGCTTACAAGGACAAGTAGTTCATCATGACAGAACAAGCAAGACAAGTGTTTTATGTCCAAGATTCGTGTCACTCAAAATGGTCAGTGGTTCTACAAGGAAGAACAAGTGGTATCAATCACCAAAATGATTATTCAACACTTGATATTTGTGACACGCCTTCTTTCTCCACATGAATGCCTTCCATAATTGAAGAACATGAAGTGGATGATGTACATGTAAATTGTAATGATCATGATGAAGGTTTATGGGAGAACATTCCTATGTAACTGCGTTATATGAAAGTAATGTTTATGATATTACATGATATGTAATCAATTTCAATCAAGTTACATATTTAAAATTTATTACTTTTGTATCTTTGCCACTAATGATAATGTTAAATTTGTTTTATGTGCACAACGGCATGGCAACAACCCCAAGGTCCCCTCCCCATTCATCAGATTCTTCTGAGTCTATGTCTAGGAGGAGTAGACAATCCAAATGATTAAGAACCTTGACTATAAGAGACTTGGATCATCCCAAGCCAATAGTTAACGTCCATATTGCCACTAGGAGAGGTTTAGGCCAACATAAAGAGAAGTTTCACAGCTATCTGGGGGTCGTAGCTCAAGAAAAGATTTCTATTGCCCATTCCAATTGGAAAGTTGTAACAGAATCTCTAAAGAATCTAATATGGGATGACATTAGGTATGCCTACTTAACTAACTATTTTTTGAATTTCTTTAATTTAAGTTGAAAAGGTTATGATTCACTAACTATTACATAACAATTTATGATGTAGGGAAAATTGGATATCCCAGATGCATCCAATGTTAAGAAGAAGGTGATGTCATCGATGGCCACTAGACAGAGGCAATTTAAGTCATCTCTGATGACTAAATATGTATATGCAGATCTGGATCGACGAACTTGGGAGGAATTTATTGCAAGCTACTAAACCCCTAATTGGCAGGTTATATGTGGATGTGTTTTTCTTTAATTTGATTTGATTAATTTACTAAAATTCTACGTAATTTATCATAGGGAATCCGAAAAAAGGCTCAGGAAATTAAAAAATACAATGACTGTCCACACTTACTGTCTCGGGGGGTGGGGGGTGTCATACCCTAATTTCATCCGGGGACTATCGTTTGTTGATCTTTTAATCTTTGCTAGTTGACTTACGGTGTTAAATGCCAGTTATAGTGTGAAACAGATGATCATTTAGTGCTTTAATCAAGAATATGAAAGATACCAAAAAGGAGGGGCAAAAGGGTCTTTTCATTGAGTTTCCTGGACCCTAGCTTGCCCAGGCTAGCCTCTAGCTCACCTGGGCCCCTAAAAGACTTCAGGGTGAAGGAACTAGCTTGCCTGGGCGAGCCATTTACTTCAGGAGTAAGCATCAGCTCGCTTGGGCGAGCTGTCATTGCCCCAAATGCTCTTTTTCTATAAATAGGCGTGAAAGGGAAGTTGAGGAGAGGTTCCAAGGCTAAAAAGTGGAGAGAATTAAGAGAAAAGAGAAAGAAGAAGAACAAAGAAGAGGAAACAAAGCCGAGGCGCTACCAAATCACGATTGCGATCATTCCCTACGTCATTTTCTTGTTCGATGTTCTTTGCACCGGTCGATTAGTTTTTATTTTTTGAGGATTATTGTGATCTATGTACCCTTAGGAGTCCCCCTTTGTTGTTTTGTGCATATTCATCTTCTGCGTCTATCATCGGCAATCTCTTCTTCTTTGTAAAGTTCAATCTTAACCGATCACTAGTATTGTAAAGTTGTCTTTAAAGAGATTGAAAGTTAATAAACAAAACCAAGATAAAACCAACTCATAACTAAACTTCATTTCATCAAATATCACTTGAGATCATTTCAAGGTCCAACACCTTAACGATTCTCTTCGCTTTTCAAAATTTAAGACATCATTTCAAGGTACAACGCCTTAAACAACTCTTCATTCGCAATTAAAATCAATCTTTCATAAACATAAAATCAATTTAACACACAAACATTCAAACTTAAAGAACTACGTAGGTCTAAATTCCTCATCGCACCTGAAGATACGTAGGAGCAAGGGCAACACCCTTGTCGACTTCAAAAAATAAAGAAACATAAAAAGGGAAAATAAATAATATTGAAGTCACGCTTTTGCACACTTGATTAAAGGTAGTCGTCCCTTGTGATGGCCGCATGGGGTGCTAATACATTTCCCATGCATAAACAACTCCTAAAACCTTATTTTTAATATTCACATACCTTTTTTTGGTTTTTCTAACATTTTTCTTGAATAAACGTTGGTGGCAACTCCCGCGCATTTTTGTTTTTGGAAGACGCACCTTTGGCATTTCGCCTCGCCCTCCCGTCATAGGGTAGGTTGCGACAGGGGGTTATGATTTGCTTGAAAAGAACCTCATAAAGGAGGAAAGGAATAAAAGAAAAGAGAAAACATTGCTTAATGAGGATTCAACAATGATCGTCGACCCTCCATCTCCCGTTGTAAGATATGGGAAGTGGAAGTTGGCCCGCACAAAGCGATCTAGGCAGATGACATCTAAGACGACACAAGAAATTTTTTATTAAATTGTGAGTTGATCTGAAGCTTTCACGTGTGTTTTTTGTATAATAACAACGAACTCATTTGATATATGTACATTGTTGTGCTTGTTACATGACTCGTTACAAGAATAGATGATATAGTAAGATAGCTTTGTTCCCTATGATCATGACGATATTCTTAATACTGCCATTGGGAGATTGGAGCACCTAAGTCGGGTTTGTGTAGCGGGAGCTGTTGTGGCAATCAACCAATACTTTGCACAGACGTCACGTACGTCCATCAGCTCCTCTACATTGATCAGCCTAGAGAAGTTGGTTGAAATAATAAAAAACCTTAAAGAATAATGAAGGAGAGAGGTAGAAGAGGAAAGCAAATGGAGTCTGGAGAAAATGAAGAAGAGTTGGAAAAGGCCATCAAAATTGAGTTATCCTAAATGACATCACAACACTCACCCCTGACTAAGGCGGATATACAAGTATTAGCTGCACATGTGAGCCCAAAGGGAAGCTATGCTAAAAATGCTATCAATCCATCAGGAGAAAAGCATGTTGCTGATGTCATGCCTACTATGGGATCATCGACCATACACAAAGTGACTTATGCAGATGATGTGGTGAAGGTGAGTGTTGGAGAAGATTACGACAGTAACACTCAAGTCCCTTTTCCCACATTAGAGGTTCAGTATGTGAGGCAGACCCTTCACACATTCATTGCATGACCGACACATCTTGTGAAACCAATATAACTTGAGGTATTTATTTATATTTAACAATATTAAGACATTATTATATTGTTAAAAACTCTTTAATAACATTAGGTTAATTATTATGTTCATTAACTAAATAGGATTCACAGATTCATCCAAAGAAACAGGTTGAACCTATTTAAAGGTTGAACAATGTTGGTGGAGTTGATCCCTTGGTTGACTTGGTTAAGAATTTGTATAATCTTTACTATAAGCCTCTTAGGTTGTTGTGGGATGCGAATAAATTTTGGATTCCAAATGTTCAAGCATCCTTCTTCATAACATATTCTGATGTAAATGAAATAATATTAGGTGACAAAAGTTTGAACGTATCTATACTACAAATGTTTCAAGGTCTACTTTCATTAACTAATAACTAAAACTCCTTATGATATATACGATTTTCATACCCTAATTTCATCCGAGGATGATCATTTGCAAACATTTGGATTCTTGTCAGTCGAGTTGAGCTGCTTAACACTCATTGTCGCGTAATCCATAAGGTTTCATGATGTTTCAGAAGGAAATGAGCCAAAAACTCAAAATGGGGGTGAACTGATCAATGTAGGGGTTGTTCTTCAGCCCTGAGCCCATCAGGAAGCTTCTGCATAAAGCAACCAGCTCGCCTGGGCAATCAAGGTTGCTTCTGGAGGAAGCCTCCAGCTCGTCTAGGCGAGCTAGGCGGCAACCTCCTCCCCCTATTTTGCTATAAATGGACGTGGGAAGGCTGAAGGAAGGGTCCCTGGGTTCCCCAAAGGTCCAGAGGTCCAGAAGAAAGAAGAGAAAGGAAGAAGAAAGAAGAGGAAACAAGGCTGAAATGCTTTCGAATTGCATCTGTGATCGATTCCTACACTGTTCATCATTTGTTTTGCAGTCGTTCTTCGTTCGTCCATCGTTCGTTCTTCGTTCTTCATCCGGTTAGAGCTTGCTTTAAGGATTTGAATTTGATTTATGGACCCTTAGGGGTCCCCTATATTGTTTTGTGCATCTTCATCTCCTTCTTCGATCATCGGTGATCTTTTTCTTTGTTTAAAGCGAGTTTTGACCGATCGTTCATACCGTAATCTCCTTTAATCCCCTTTAAAATAAGATTTGATTGATCGGTTATGCTGTAACCTCAGTTAATCATAAAAAAAAAATAAGTTTCGACCGGTCGTTTGTGTCGTAAACTATTTTCATCAATGTAAAATAAGTTTTAACCAGTCAATAATGCTACAAGTTATCTTTCAAAAGGGATTGACGAGTAATAAGCCGAAACTAAATAAAATCGACTCATAAAATTCTTCATTTTATCAAAAAATCAAGAGATCGTTCGAGGTCCAACGCCTTAACGATTCTCTCCTTTCAAAAATCTAGAGGTCGTTTCAAGGTCCAACGCCTTAACGATTCTCTCCTTTCAAAAATCAAGAGATCGTTCAAAGGTCCAACGCCTTAACAACTCTCACCTTTCAAACTTGAGAAGATCGTTTCAAGGTCCAACACCTTAACGACTCTCTCTCCTTTTCAAAAATCAAAAGATTGTTTAAGGGTCCAACGCCTTAAATGACTTTTTCTTAGTTAAAACCAATCTTTCAAAAAAGATAAAAACAACTTAACCAACATTCAATTCTTAAAGAACTACGTAGGTCTGATTTCCTCATCGCATTCGAGGATACGTAGGAGTGAGGGCAACACCCTTGTCGATCCCAAAAAGTAAAAAAATATAAAAAGGTAAAACAGATATAAAAAAACATAAGAAGGAAAAATACATAATTTTCAAGTCATGTTTTGCACATTCAAATAGAGGCTGTCATCCCTTGTGACGGACGCGTTGGGTGTTAATACCTTCCCCGAGCGTAAACAACTCTCCAACCCTCATTTTCAAAATCTGCAGATCACTGTCTTTTTTATTTTTCTGATGTTTTCCTCAAATAAACGTTGGTGGCGACTCCATGCATATTCCTTCAATGGAAGACACACCATTGGCCCATCCGAGAGGCCTTTTCGCGCCTCCATCGGAGGGCATGTCATGATAGTTGACGAATCTACTGGGGACTGTTAGAGAGTTAGGCCTTTCAATCAGTGTGCAATGTTTCTATCATGACTTCTTCTCCTTTTATGTTCCCTTTTTTTATCCTTTGTTGTACATATTTGTATATAATCTTTGTTGTGATGTTGTGTTTGGTGTGTTCGTCTATCGATTACATTCATAGTTAGAAATACTTTTTCTACACACACATGACACCTACACCTCGCACACATTGAGATATTAGGCCCTATGCCCGAGTCTATGTGAGCCATAAGGAGTGGAGGTCAATCTGTGGTCATGCTGGGTCTTTGACTCGCTTGATGACAGTGAAGCCTCATCTAAAGTTTTCCTCTTTTAGTGATGCATTGTCGCTGATAGTCCTATCGCCACAATGTATCACCAAAAAGGATGATATCTCTATAAGCCAGTAAAGTTACATGAAACTGTCCTTGAGAGTATCACTGGAAGTGGAGTTTTTGATCATTTCCATTAGGTTCCTCAATTAGGGGCACATAGCAAAGTTACTCTGGCATATTCCTTGATTGCGTCATGCATCTCTTCATGGCATCGTGATGAGCATATCATTCCTGCATTTATCATATTCATGCATTGCATTTTGCATGAGTCATTGCATTATCATGCATATTCATTTAACAAGCTTTTTGTTCTACAAAATGCATACCTTTTATTTTCATGTTCACTCATGCATAGTCCTTGCATTTTCCTCTGCAAAAAAAGGGGGAACAAAAAAAGAACAAAAAAAAAAGAACGAAGTCCCAATGAAGTGTCAAAGTTCACATCACATTCTTAGTTACCTGTGTTGGGTACCATGATGATGGCTATAAACCTACCATGTTGGGATTATACACCCATTTCTCAAAAAAATGTTGATTGAAAATCATGTGAATGTGGTACCTAATGCGTGGTTAACTAGGAAATGATGGTTCTTAGGGCATCTCATGTCAATCTCATAATCGCATTTGCCATGTATAAGTATGCTCGAGTCATTCATCTCTATGAGGTGTTGTCAAAGTATTGGCGATCAAAATTGCTATTCCTTGGATTTTGGGGTTGAACCAAGCTCATGCTTTTAAGGAAAGGTTCATCAAGTCAACGTCAAGTATGAGAGTAACCAGCTTGCAAAAATTGGGGCAGTAGATGAATTGAGTTACATTGATTTTTTGTCTACTGCCAACACATGATTTACAAAAAAAAATTGAGGACTGTTGACGTCCATGTGTTATTTCCAATTTCACTTCGACAAACATGTGATGGACCATGTGGTTTCAATGAAAATCTAAATTGATTCGACCCTATGTCCTGCGTAAAACTTTCAATACTTCAACAATGTATCATTCGCATACATCCATGCTTTTCATTGGTCGCATTGCTCATTGCATTCTTTCCTTGGAATCCGA
Organism: Glycine soja; assembly: GCF_004193775.1. Classification (NCBI taxonomy): domain Eukaryota; kingdom Viridiplantae; phylum Streptophyta; class Magnoliopsida; order Fabales; family Fabaceae; genus Glycine; species Glycine soja. The sequence continues at coordinate 28,743,854 of NC_041015.1, read as the reverse complement.
ACTATAATCATTGTTATCAAAGGGAAAGAACACGCTTTACAGTGCCCTTAGCAAATGTGTACTAGAGCTAGAGTAATGGGTGAAGTAGAGGAGGTACAAGAACGGATGAAGGCCGACATGGAGGCCATGAAAGAGGAAATGGCCACAATGATGGAGGCCATGATGAGCATGGAGAAGTTAATGGAGGTCAATGTGACTGCAAATGCAACTACCAGCGCCACCGCTGAGGTAGACCTGACTCCCCCATCTAGCCTCAACCAAATAAATCATCCAACCTTGGATATGGGCGGCCCCCGTTTTGTGCAAGTTTAGAACAAGCATACCTTCCCGCCATATGGCTTGCCTTCGAACTATACACCACCCAGCGTGGCGCACACTCCCAATGAGAATGGCAATAACTCTACTCCCATACTCATTAAGAGCCAGCAACCTCAATCTGATCATGCACATGTCTCTCAACCCATGGGGGAGACACATGAAATGCCCCACCATAATCTAGCCAACTTTGAGCCTTGCCTCAGATATGCCACTGAGGGGAAAGCAGTTGGTAGTGTACCCCTGCTAAACACTTTGGATGTCCCTCAGTATCACCCACAACCACAAACCTTGCATGTTGCGGTGGGAAGAGTCCCTCGTGCTATGGTGGAAAGGGAGAAGTTGGATCATATAGAGGAAAGGCTCAAGGCCATTGAAATAGGAGAATATTATGCCTTTGTCGACATAGAAAAGTTATTCCTAGTGCCCAACATGGTCATTCCTCCGAAGTTCAAAATGCCGGATTTCGATAAGTACAAGGGGACTACTTGCCCCAAGAATCATCTAAAAATGTATTGTCAGAAGATGGGGGCATGCGCGAAAGATGAAAAATTGCTTATGCATTTCTTCCAAGAAAGCCTTACTGGGGCAGCCATCATCTGGTATACTAACTTGGAACCTTCCTGAGTCCATTCTTGGAAGGACCTAATGGTTGCCTTCGTTAGACAGTATCAGTACAATTCTGATATGGCTCCGGATAGAATGCAACTACAGAACATGTGCAAAAAGGGGCACAAATCTTTTAAACAATATGCCTTAAGGTGGAGGGATCTGGCAGCCCAAGTGGTGCCTCTAATGATGGAAAGGGAGATGATAACAATGATAGTAGACATGTTACCAATGTTCTACTATGAAAAGATGGTGGGTTACACACCTTCAAGCTTTGCGGATTTAGTTTTTGTCGGCGAAAGGACCGAAGTGGGACTGAAAAGAGGCAAATTTGATCATCCTGCTTTGATGAATGAGAAACCTGGGACAAATGGAGAGGATGAGGAAGAGAAAGGAACCCATGTTGTGACTGTCATTCCTATATGGCCAAATTTCCCACCATCTCAACAATATCATTACTCCGCCAATATTAGCCTTTCTCATTACCCACCACCCAATCAGCCACAAAGGTCATCCCTAAATCGGCCACAAAGCCTACCTACCGTACATCCAATGCCAAACACCACCCTTAACACAAACCAAAACACCAATCAAGGAAGGAATTTTCCAATGAAAAAGCCTGTAGAATTCACCCCAATTCCGATGTCCTATGCTAACTTGCTCCCATACCTACTCGATTATTCAATGGTAATCATAACCCCAGCCAAGGTTCCTCAACCCCCATTTTTCCGAGGATATAACTTGAATGCAACATGTGCTTATCATGGAGGAGTTCCAGGGCATTCCATTGAGCATTGTATGACCCTAAAGCATAAGGTGCAAAGTCTAATTGATGTGGGCTGGCTGAAATTCGAGGAGAATTGCATGTGAATTCTGACGTTGACAGGCAACACTATACATGGAGCAATTTTGAAGGTTGTTGTTAGATGTCTCTAATGACTCATTAGGATTTTCAAGTTTATGCCATTATTGTAAACCACAGTTACAATGCTAATAATATGGATAAATTTGACATCCTTGTCTCTCATCCTCTCACAATTACATCGTTGCTCATTTAACTTTCACTGGAATTTGAATGTAAGTCATTGGTTTGTTTGCCCAAAGCGACCTGCGCTCCTGAGTTTTGACTTCCAAGACTGTTCAATCAGAAATTACTCGTTCTACACGTTTGGTGAGGGTGTCGTAGAATGACGAGTAAAGTTCAAAATAAAAGCAAAAAGAAGTAAAAAAAAAAGTTCAAAAAAAACCACGTTTCATTGACTGTGTTTCAAATAAAGTACGAACATTCATGTGACCTCATTTTATTAGTTGTCTTTTTGATAGAGAAGTGAGTTATCAAGAATATGAGTCATTTGGCTTAATCTGTCAATTGAAAATTCTTTAAATGTTTCTCGTCCTTGAAAATTCATTTTCGAGAATCTGCACAGTTTTTTTCTTTTCTTCCTTGCTACAAGGTCATAACGAAAGACATCAATAAATACCTCAGAGCCCTACACTGGGGCAACAAGAGACACCGTGCATGAGCCTCAAGCGAACCTAGGAGCAGATCAAAAGTTCTCACCCGGTAGGTTGAAAACCCGAAAGGGCGGCTTAGGCAAAAATTAGGGTAATGTAAAAAAAAAGAACAAAAAAACAACAACAACAACAATCAGAGGCATGTTGTTGAGGTTTTGTCCCAAAATCCAAACTACAAAAGGATCTAAGTCAAGATTTGAAATGACAGATGGCCATGTTTCAACATCCCAAACACTAGTTTATCCTTTGCTACCCCCTCTGAGCCAAAGCATATTTGTTTTCTAAAAACAAAAAAAAAGCAAAATAGCAACCCTGAGTGGGAACCACCGCTAAACCAGCGGGAAGAGTAATGCCAACTACACATGAAGTTGGGCAAAAATGAAAAAAAGATCCGCCAAAGGCGAGTGAAGAAAAAAGAGAGACAAAGATCTCCAAATTTTACAAGAAAGGCATAAAAGTGCAACAAAAGATTAAGGCAAAAGGAGTAGATCCCAACCCAAGGATTGAAAGGAACAAAAGTACAAGCAATGCTCTTGAGGTTCTTACTCAATGTAACCTTTAAACACTTTTTGAGCCCCGCTCTAATCCTTTCTTTCATAGCATTCTTACCCCCCCCCCCCCCGGCCACGTTACAAGCCCAATAAAGCCCATGTAGATTAAAGAATGACTAATTTGCTTTTAGGTTGGGATTCTGGAATGGAACCCACACACACTTGTGATTGTTGAAAAAAATAATAAATAAATAAAAAAAGAAAAACCCCTAAGGTTTGCACTTGCAAATTTGAGAAGAAAACTCATTTGACCAAGAGCTCATGAGAAAAGCCTGAAGACAATTGTGATAGTAGGTTACATCTGATGTTACTCACTCATGGAGACTCCTTAGGATTCCTTTTGAATCCAAGGGTAGCTTATCCTTTCAGGATTAGCCCTTGCCATTGAGTATCAGTGGGATCAATAGACCCATGGCATCACTCTATCAAGAAAGTTTCACTTGGTCATATACCAAAGTGTAACAATCCATTGCCATCCTTCAATGGTGCGTGTGATTGATCCCAAAGCCATATATTTTCTTATTGTGCAGAATAATCGAAGTTTTTAAAAGAAAAAGGGAAAACCCTAGGATCAACATTTCAGTTGATTGATTAAATGTCAAATGACTTCACTGCCATCACTCCAAAATTGTCAAGTGACCAAAAATCAAACATAACATACACTCTGAGGGAGGTCCCGAAGAGATTTGCAAAAAAAAAAAAAATAGGATGAGGTTGCATGAGTTATCACATCTTTCAAAAAAGAAAGGGAGACAATCAATCTGTGTTTTCTAATAAAAATCAAATCCAAATCAAAATCACAAAATAGGAAAGAATGTCATGAACATTGTACAAATTTCATTGCATTGCATACAAAACCTGCATTTACTGCATTTCAAGATAAAGGTTGCATGCATATGCATCCCCAAAAAAAATCATGTTCATATTAAGTGCATAGATTTATCCTTAAGATGAGAAGCTCTCTCAAAGAGTCAATCTCTTGCTTTCTCATAAGGTTTAGCCCTTTGGTACTAGTGTCCATTGGCTTGTTCTAGAGGACTCAAAGTCCTCGCCTTCAGAGGGCTCAAAGTCCTCATCTTCAGAGGACTCAAAGTCCTCATCTTCGTAGGACTCAAAGTCCTTGCCTTCAGAGGACTCAAAGTCCTCACCTTCGTAGGACTCAAAGTCCTTGTCTTCAGAGGACTCAAAGTCCTCGCCTTCGTAGTACTCAAAGTCCTCACCTTTAGAGGACTCAAAGTCCTCGCCTTTAGAAGGCTCAAAGTCCTCGCCTTCATAGGACTCAAAGTCCTCTGTCATTTATGCTTTTGTGAGACTACTTTAGTCTCTCCTATCAACCAGAGGCAAGTGAGCCCGTTGACGCACAAAGATAAATATGGTCATCTGCACCTTTCGTCGAAGACTCGATGTCTATCAACTGAAACTACTTTAGTCTCCCCTGTCAACCAGAGGCGAGCGAGCCCGTTGACATGCAGAGACAAATATGGTCATCTGCACCCTTCATCGAAGACTCGATGTCTATCGACTGAGACTACTTTAGTCTCCCCTGTTAACCAGAGGCGAGCGAGCCTATTGACACGTACAGACAAATATGGTCATCTGCACCCTTCATCGAAGACTCGATGTCTATCAACTGAGACTACTTTAATCTTCCCTGTCAACCAGAGGCGAGCGAGCTCGTTGACACACAGAGACAAATATGGTCATCTGCTCTTTTTGTCGAATACTCAACGTCTATTGACCGAGGCTACTTTAGTCTCCCCTATCAACCAGAGGAAAGCAAGCTTGTTGACACGCAGAGACAAATATGGTCATCTGCTCCTTTGTCGAAGACTCAATGTCTTTCGACTAAGACTATTACAATCTCCCTTTGTCAACCAGAGGAAAGCAAGCCTGTTGACACACGGAGACAAAATATGGTCACCTGCTCCCTTTGTTGAAGACTCAATATCTTTCGACCGAGACTATTGCGGTCTCCCTTTGTCAACCAGAGGCAAGCGAGCCCATTGACACGCGGAGACAAATTATGGTCATCCGCACCTTTGTCACCCAGAGACAAGCGAGTCTGATGGCACGCAGAGACAAAATTGGTCATGTGCTCCCTCTGTCGAAGACCTCAATGTCTTACGACCGAGACTATTTTAGTCTCCCTTCATCATCTAGAGGCAATCAAGTCCGATGACAAGAAGAGACAAATATGGTCATCTGCTCCTTTTGTCGAAGACTCAATGTCTTTCGACCGAGGCTACTTTAATCTCATTTGCCATCCAGAGACAAGCGAATTCGATGGCATGCGGGGACAGATCATGTCTTCAGTCATTATATGCTTTCAAAAGACGACAATGACCTTCATTCATATGTCGAAGATGACAATGTCTACAGTCATTGCATGCCTTCAAAAGGCGACAATGACCTTCATTCACATGTCGAAGACGACAATGTCTTCAATCATTGCATGCCTTCAAAGGCCACAATGACCTTCATTTGCATTTCGAAGATAACAATGTCTTCAGTCATTGTATGCCTTCAAAGGCGACAATGACCTTCATTTTCATTTCGAAGACGCCAATGCCTTCAATCATTGCATGCTTTCAAAAGGCAACAATGACCTTCATTTGCATTTTGAAGACGACAATGTCTTCAATCATTGCTTGCTTTCAAAAGGCGACAATGACCTTCATCCACATGTCGAAGACGACAATATCTTCAGTCACTGCATGCCTTCCAAAGGAGACTATGTCTTTATTGGCATTTCGAAGACGACAATGTCTTTCATCATTGCATGCCTTCAAAAGGTGACAATGCCGTCATTTACACTTTCAAAGACAACAATGTCTTCGTCTCAAAGACTTCAATGTCTTTTGTTCTTGTGTTTCATAGGACTCGATGTCCTCTGTTTCTATGCTTTTAGAAAAGAAAAAAAGAAAAGAAAAGAAAAAATAATATATATATATATATATATATAGAAAATGAAAATGAAAAAAGAATAAAACGAGAAAATGAAGAACTTCAATGTCTTTATGCTTTCATAGGTTTTACTGCTTGGACTTCTGCTAGTGGCCGGTTGGATGGTGAGATCCCTCGAACGAAGTTAGTGTCTTTATCTTTACTTCCCTTTTATCTCCAATAAAAGATAAGTAAAGAGGGACAATTGTCATACTCTAATTTCGTTTGGGGATGATCATTTGCAAACATTCAGATTCTTATTAGCCGAGTTGAGCTGCTTAACACTCATTGTCGCATAATTCGTAAGGTTTCGCGATGTTTCAAAAGGAAATGAGCCAAAAACTCAAAATGGGGGTGAACTGATCAATCTAGGGTTTGTTCTATAGCCTTGGGCCCATCAAGGCCCATCGGGAAGCTTCTACATAAAGCAACCAACTCGCTTGGGCAAGCTGGGTGGCAACCTCCTCCCTCAATTTTGCTATAAATGGATGTGGGAAGGCTGAAGGAAGGGTCTTGTCCCTGGGTTCCCCAAAGGTCCAAAGGTCCAGAAAGAAGAGGAAAGAAGAGAAAGGAAGAGGAAACAAGACCGAAATGCTTCCGGATCGCATTTGTGATCGATTCCTACACCGTTCGTCATTCATTCTGCAGTCGTTCTTCGTTCGTTCGTTCATCGTTCATTCTTCGTTCTTCATCCAGTTAGTGCTTGCTTTAAGGATTTGAATTTGATCTATGGACCCTAAGGGGTCCCCTATATTATTTTGTGCATCTTCATCTCCTTCTTCGATCATCGGTGATCTTTTTCTTTGTTTAAAGCGAGTTTTGACCAATCGTTCATACCGTAATCTCGTTTAATCACCTTTAAAATAAGATTTGACTGATCGTTTATGTTGTAACCTCGGTTAATCATAAAAATAAATAAGTTTTGACCAATCGTTTGTGTCGTAAACTCTCTTCATCAATGTAAAATAAGTTTTAACCAGTCAATAACGTTGCAAGTTATCTTTCTAAAGGGATTGAAGAGTAATGAGCCAAAACTAAATAAAACCGACTCATAAACTTCTTCATTTCATCAAAAAATCAAGAGATCGTTCAAGGTCCAACACCTTAACGATTCTCTCCTTTCAAAAATCAAGAGGTCGTTTTAAGGTCCAACGCCTTAACGATTCTCTCTTTTCAAAAATCAAGAGATTGTTCAAAGGTCCAACGCCTTAAAAACTCTCGCCTTTCAAACTTGAGAAGATCGTTTCAAGGTCCAATGCCTTAACGACTCTCTCTCCTTTTCAAAAATCAAAAGATCATTTAAGGGTCCAACGCTTTAAACAAATTTTGCTTGGTTAAAATCAATCTTTCAAAAAAGATAAAAAAAACAACTTAACCAACATTCAGTTCTTAAAGAACTACGTAGGTCTGATTTCCTCATCGCACCCGAGGATACTTAGGAGCAAGGGCAACACCCTTGTTGACCCCAAAAAGTAAAAAAAATATAAAAAGGTAAAATAGATATAAAAAAACATAAAAAAGGAAAATACATAATTTTCAAGTCATGTCTTGCACACTCGAATAGAGGTTGTCATCCCTTGTGACGAGCGCGTGGGGTGCTAATACCTTCCCCGCGCGTAAACAACTCCCGAACCCTTATTTTCAAAATCCGCAAATCATCGTCTTTTTGGTTTTTCTGACGTTTTCCTCAAATAAACGCTGGTGGCGACTCCACGCGTTTTCCTTCAGTGGAAGACACACCCTTGGCCCATTTGAGAGGCCTTTTCACGCCCCCGCTGGAGGGCAGGTCGCAACAATGATTAACAATTTTTATTTGTAATCTTAAAAATAGTTTTATGGATGAGTCAAGTAAAAGGTTAGGACATGGTTTCGTGTACAGATTCCTTGAGCCTCAATCCATACATAATGCAAAGGATAGTTGTGATGAATGTCAACATTACATTTAAACATGGGTGAAGGAATCACAAAAAGATACCTAGGAACTTGCTTGAATCAGTAAGAAAATTTTAACAAATGTATTAAAAGAATGTTTCCATTATAAGTAATTAATTATTCTCTAATTCAAGACCCATTGTTAGCTTGTTGTTTCGTGTCCTAGGAATGATCTTGTTGTCTGGTTCTATTCCTTGCGTAAGATGCCTAATATTCACATCAAAGCCGCAATTAACAAGTTAAATTTTAAATTATAACTCATTTATTCTATTCTTAGCATGGATATGTAAATATTTTTATCCTCCTATGTACATTAATGTTTTTTAACCAGTGCAATGAAGAGATTGAAGACTAGTTTCAATGGTAACTCTAATTAAGTTGCACCTCACTAGATTAAAGTAAATTAAGTGTTAGTCATTTAATCAATCCTTTAATCCTACTGATGATATTTTGTAACTATGTAATAATGGGATTTAAATATGTTTCATATTGAATTTATAGCAATGTTCAAGCCGGAGGCTATGAGTGTGGCTATTATGTCATGCATTGGATAATGATGCAATCCTACCCCCCTCAAGGGCATTGGATAGAAGACTCCAAGAAGATTGGGCCAGAGATGCTAAAGTAGAACTCTCATGAACCTCAAGGTAGATTTTTGAATCCATGGGCTCAGTATGAGCCCACTTATCTTTGTACATATTAGATTAAGATTTCATGATTTTTTTGGCCTTGTATTTAGGGCTCAATAGTGTAGGGAGGGTACCCTAGTAATGCAAGATTTTTCAGCCCATGTATTTTAGGGCACCTAGACTAGTATTTTATTAGAGGTAGTTTTATAATTTCATAGGCATTAAGTGCACTATTTGATGTGTGTTTTAGGAGAGAAATTTAATTGAATTGAGAGATGCAATCCTACCCCCTTTGAGAATTGGATAAATTACTCCAAGAAGATTGGGTCAGAGATGCAAGAGAAGATTCTAGGATTCTCATGAGTCTTAGGGTAGATTTTGGGTCCAAGGACTAATTATGAGCCCACTTATCTTTGTACATATTAGATTATGATTTCATTATTTTTGGACCTTGTATTAAGCCTTCCATATAGGACCTAGATGAGCTAGTCCAACTTTGTATAAGAGTGGAGCAACAACTTAAAAGAAAGTCTTCTTCAAAATCTTATGGCTTTCACACTTATCCAAGGAAGGACCAAGCCCAAGGAATTTTGGGGGCTTCACCTTCAAAACCCAAGGAAGATAAGGGTAAGACCATAGAGAAATCCACCCCTAAGACAAGTTTCCAAGCAAGGAATAACAACAATAAATGCTTCAAATGTCATGGGAGAGGTCACATTGCCTCTCATTGCCCCACAAAGAAAACCATGATTATGAGGGTCAAGACATTTATAGTAGTCAAGAGGAGACTACTTCTTTCCCTTCCTCTAATGGAAGTGAAGATGAAGTAAGGGGTGAAGAGTCTAGTAAGGAAGTCTACCCTCATGAAGAAGGTGACCTTCTAATGGTTAGAAGGCTCCTTGGAGGCCAATCTTGTGATCTATCCCAATGCCAATGAGATAACATCTTTCATACAAGATGCAAAATTTTAGATATAACTTGTTCTCTCATTGTGGATAGTGGATCTTGTTGCAATTGTTGTAGCACAAGATTAGTTTCCAAGTTGAACCTCACTATCATTTCCCACCCAAAACCTTATAAACTTCAATGACTCAATGAGAAAGGGGAAATGATAGTTAACCAACAAGTGAAGGTACTTTTCTCCATTGGGACATATAAAGATGAAGTTAATTGTGATATAGTTTCCATAGAGGCAAGGCATATTCTCTTAGGAAGGTCATGGCAATTTGATAGGAAGATCATTTATAATGACCTAACTAATGAGATTACCCTCACCCATCTTGGCACTAAAATTGTGTTTCATCCTCAAACACCTTCACAAGTAGCTAAGGATCAAGTACAAATAAAACTCAAATGAGATGAGGAAAAGAATAGAAAAAGAAAATAAGAACAACCATTAATGGTTAAGGAGGAGTGTAAGGATGTAATTGTCTCCTCCAAGAGGTTAGCTAAGAAGGAAAGTCATTTTGCAATAAAGACAAACATTAAAGAAACTTCCCTTCTTAGACAATCTCCTCATCTTCTCCTCTGTACAAGAACACTTGTTAGCACTGCTATACCTCTTGAGCTTGAGGTTATTCCTAAAGTAAAGGAGTTGTTGGAAGAGGATTTATTTCGCAAGAGCTTAAACCCTGGTGCTTTGTTGGTGCCCAAAATAGGTATTATGAGGCACAAAATCCCTATGATAGGTGGTATGATGAATATGTTGAGTGGTGCAACCCTCTTTTGTAAAATCACTCATGCATTCAACATCTTTATGATTCACATACATAGGGACTTATTAAGTAGTTTTTTTCTTACCTTTGGTTTCAATACAAACCTAGGTGCTCATATGGGATACCTTAGGTTTGTTGTACTTTTTGGTAAGAGTAATCAACATGAAAATACAGAAAATGTATATTTTATTGTATTACTTTTCTTAATTTTTTAAATAGTGATCAAGAGGTTCCCACAGACCCTAAAAGAATAAAGGTCATTCCAGAGTGGCCCACTCCACCAAGTATAAGGGAAATTTGGGGCTTCCATTACTTAACAAACTTTTACAAAAGTTTTGTCCCATATTTTTCTATACTTGTAGCACCACTCATTGAGTTGGTGAGGAACCATGTTCCCCCATGGCAAGATGCCTAGGAAAGGGGTTTTCAGACATCACCCTACTCTAACATACCCAATACCATTAATATATATATATATTTGAGGGAAGAAGCTCAGAGTTTCAAGAACCTCTGAATTTGAGGTCAAATCCTTTTCAAGGAGAAGGGGATGATGCAATCCTACCCCCCAAAGGCATTGGATAAATTACTTCAAGAAGATTGAGTGAGAGATGCATGAGAAGACCCTAGGGTTCTCATGAGCCTTAGGGTAGATTTTGGGCTCATGGGCTTAGTATGAGCCCACTTATCTTTGTACATATTAGATTAAGGTTTTATTATTTTTGGGGCCTTGTATGAAGGGCTCCATAATGTAGGGAGGATACCCTAGTAATGTAGGATTTTTCAACCCTTTTATTTTAGGGCACCTAGACTAGTTTTTGTATTGGAGGTAGTTTTGTAATTTCACATGTATTAAGTGCACTATTTGATGTGTGTTGGGAGAGAAATTTAATTGAATTGGGAGAAGCCCAATCCAATTAAATATTGGACCAGCCTAAGGGGGAGGTGAGCATTTGCTTGCTTCGCCCTATTTCCACATCATATAGTCACACTTTGTGCATGTCCTTCATGCTTTACATGTCTCATGACACCTAAGCACACTTAGTGGTGAATCTTGGGCTTGATCTTGGATTAGTGGGCTGATCCATAGCTGAAATTCACAAATCATACTTGGTAAAATTTTGGCTCCAAATTTGGTACCACAACTTCTAGTTGAAATTCAAGTGAAATTTGAATAGAAATTCAAATTTTCCTCCAATTTTGTGTGACACTTAGGCTATAAAAGGAGGCCTTGTGTGTGCATTTTTTTCAACTTTGATCATTTGAGAAATTAGACTTCAAAGTTTAGACTTCATTTAAGGCATAAATTTCGTGCCCCCTCTATCCTTCTCCCTCCATTCATCTTCTTTTACCTTCAAACTCTTATCCATAGCTTCCTATGGTGGTGAGCTTGTTCTTAACTCTTCTTCTCCTTGAAGTGGCGTCTCCAATCACCTTTCCTCCTTCTCCATTCTACTACCATTGATTTTCAAGAAGCAAATGACTTCATTGATGAAAAAGATTCAAGGCCTACAAGCTCTACATGGAGCTACATAAGATGAGAATAAAGAAAAGCCTTTGGCCATAAATTGAGACCATTTTCAAGCAAATGGATGTAACTGCAATTGAGTTGGAATGCTTTAAAGCTTTGCAAATGTAGGAGCAATTAGTAGCATCACATAGGATAAATAATATATGGGCTAAATCACAAAAGCAAAAGGAATTTGAGAAAACTTTACAAAATAGGTATGGTAGTTTGATTGAAGAGCTGGAAAATATGTTGATGTCATGGACCAATGCAGATTACAAGCACAACAACAACAAGAAATTGAAGCAAACAACCATGCTCGTGAGTCAACTAAGACTGCTCAAACCAAGGCTGATGAAACTAAACTAATTTCAAAAGTGAATGATGTAATGTTGGTAAGAGTTAAACTTTTTAGTATTGAGCTATCTAATTTCATTGTCAAAGCCAGTTCTGGCTATTTGAAGCCATAATCAGATGAGTATAATGCTTTTTTTTATCAATACTACTTAGTGGGTTTAACAATAGCTTGTTATGGCTTATGGCATACAAATAACTCATGTATTTGCTACTCATATTCTTTGTCGAGGATGTCCATTGTTGTTGTACTTGATGTGCTTTGCTAATTGCTATAGTAACTTGGAATATTGGAGACCAAAATATTGTAACTACTCACCAAATTTAGATATTTATGTTGTTAAATTGACTAATTGTGCATTCAAGTTCCTTCAAGGTGATAGATGAGCCACTGTAGTTCATCCTTGACAGGTAATAATAGTAAGTAATGATTATTGGTTTTGTTGATTGAGAAGGAAAATGGATTTGTTGGAGTTTTTCCAGGTTCATACTTATAGGTACCAACTTACTATTATTTGATTCTTATTGGTTTTTGCCTCTACTTATGTGTATTGAATGCCACTGATGATGCAATAAGTGCTTCTCACATTGTCAAAAATGAACCTAGATAGCGCTATTATTAGTGCAATCTTAGAATGTCATGTTTCTAAGATGATTTTGATTGAAAAATGTTTTAAAATTTATAGAATCTAAGACAATTTTCAGTCAAAACTGTCTTAGAAATGTATCATTCTAAGACGATTTTGTCTAAAAACCGTCTATTCATTTTTGACAATGTAAGAAGCACTTCTTGCACAATGAGTAGCATTCAATAAACATAAGACTAAAAACCGCTTTAGAATACTAACGTTTTTAACATTGTTTAAACAATAATTAAAATTATCTAAGATGATTTCCTATGAAACTGATGTAGAAATATTTCAAACTAAAATGATTAGATAATCATCATAAAAAGTGTTCAATTTTCACGATGGTAGCTTTAAAAACAATTCTGAAACCATCGTCAAATGTATTTTGGAACCGACATTGAAAGTTTTTGTTTAGTAGTGCATACATTTTTCAAGTTATATATAACTTATCACCCATCAGCATTAGCCTAGCTCTATCACTTTTCAAAATTCTAGTTTCGATTATTATATATTTTGGAAACGGTTCAGTGGTGTGTAGTGGATGGTCTAGTATGAATATGATTCTCGTTTTGTCTGCATGCATTTTGCACTTTCAATGGTGTATCCTCATCTAGTATGGTCCCCCACTAGCTTCTTTTAACTCTTATCAATTCCATATCAATAACCAGCTTTCAGGAGAATCTTCTATCTCGATCTCTATGAATTATAAAGCTCAAATAAGCACCCTTAAATTGAGGTGACCAGGTGTACTTACTTTTCATAAAAAAAACAATAAATAAAGAGCAAAATTAAGAAAGAAACAAAAATAGTATTTATTGTTGTGTAAGTCATGTGAAGATAATACGTGGTTTAGGCTTTTAGTAATGTACCGAAATGAGTTTTTTATTTGTTTTTTTTTTTATTTATTTTCCAAATCTCTTTTACTTTGGAGACAATCTTATTTGGGATAGATTGGCCATGTGAAATTCTCTTCTAATAAAAATTCAAACTTTGATTCATGAGATTAGTCATTTTTGTTAAATTCAATTTTTGTTAGTTTTTTTTTATTTTTCAAGCAAGAAACTTGGAATACATGTGTTTTAAGTTTCTTTGCTTACAAAACAAAAAAAAATATTACAATTTCATTATTATTTTAAAGACCCAGTTTTGTTATAATGTTTAGTTTTTCAATATTCAACCCGTCAACTCTGTACATGTCGACTTTTGAGAGGAAATATCAAATTGTGCTTCTCATGAGGGTCCAGCTAGTACTCAACTAGTGACAGATATTACTACATTAATTTATTAAAAGGTTTTGGAGTTCAATATTTTTATTATTATAAACTATTTGTCAAGGTTTGTGACTGGATGGTGACCTTCTCTAATGGTTTTTTTTTTTTTTTTACAACTGACGATCTCTTATGTTAAAATGTGAAAATATCTCTTTCTTCAATTTTTTTGACAACCGATAAAAAGAACTAAATTTTGCTTGTAGAAGTTAGGTTCTAGAATTTCTAATACATAATCTATTCGTCGTTTTTGTCAACACTAATGGATGAAATATCAATTCATTATCATAAAATTACCTTCACGTTGCTTGAAAAGGCACCAATAGCACTAACAAATGAAACATCAAACATCAATGACTATACTGGCGTGTCAAATTGATACTCGTTGTTTTCCAGCCTAACAAAGAAAAATGTATAACTACACCTAATTTAAATCCTTTTCAATTATTGACATCATAGTAGTCTTTAAAAACTTTCCATTTAGTCTTTACATAATACCTGATTTGTCCATTTCACCAATTAGTTGATAACCTATAACGTGGCACACTCTAACCTTTCATAAAATTTAATTCATAAAACGTCTTATTTCACATACTATATTTTAATCCTTAAGAAATAAATGATTAGAGAATTCTAAAAATAATTTAATTTAGTGTAACAAATAAATGAATAACTAATGGCATTGATATACTTTGAAGTAAATTTGGAAAATATTTTGACTAAAACATTCTAGTGACTGAATGTAAGTGGACCAAGAGTTAAGACTAATTTTTATGCAAGTGGCTCGAGTCAGAGAGACAAAAAAGCTTTGATAATTTGAAAGTTTTTGCTTCATTTCCTCCATTTCTCATTGGAAATTAGGGATCCGTACAGAACAAGTTACAAAGTAAGAGAACACAAAAAAGGAAAGAAAAAAAAATACAGAAGATACAAGGTTAGAGTTTTTTACTTAAAAAAATAGAAAAAAAATAATTATTTACACAAATAATATATACTACTAAAAAATTATTTACAGAAATAATACATTTTACCGTTCACATTAAAAAAACTGGTTCCTTTTAGCTAGGGAACTGATTTCTAGACTAAGGTGTTTTTAATAACACTCGATAACCGATTTCACATGCTTCCTTTTAGCTAGGGAACCGATTTAAGCATTCAGGATTAATAATGGACAGATAGAACACCAATACAATAGTTTTTTGTTTTTATGATGCAACAAGGAGTCACAGTTAATTGAATTGTAAATTATACAATAAAAACTGTCAATAGACAAATTAAACAACAACACAGTTAATAATTAACTACACATATCTAAACATAAATAGATAGATGTATACGTGCATGTGTGTATAAAGCTAACACCCTTACCATTACCACCCTGCATATAACAGCTCTGGAATCCCCAACATTTGCAACAAGCAAGCGGTCACCAACTAAAATAGCAGTGGAAGCAGTTGATCCCGCATCTCTATTATGGCTATTTTCTGATTTCAGCAACTCAGAATCGGTATGATTATATAAATCAGCTGTGGAAAGAAAAATTTGGCAGGAAAAAAGTTATTCTTTGGATTTAGCAAATTGGAGAACATCAGACATAAGGACCTAATTTTCGGTCCAGCCATGCATATTAAATCTTCGTTTTGTACTTAATTTTCACTTTATAAATATTTGCAAGTATTGATTAGACATTGAGACTCTATGTAAAAAAAGATATAAACACAATTTTTATAAAATAATATTTCATAAAATTCAACTTTATAAGATTTATTCTTAGTTCCTACAATGCATATATGCGTGTTTCAGTGCTTTTTAACTTTCCTTATATTTGCTTCAAAAATATGGTAGATTTTAGAGATATATGAACTTCGTCCACCAATTAAATTATAACTTGTGTGTGTCCTTATTTCTCAAATATTATAGTAATGCAACATTCTCATTTCTAGAATCTCAACCAGGGTGTAGTGTAGAATAATATTTCTTCTAAGTGATGAGACTAAAAAAGTCACCATATATATGAACTAATTACCTGATAGAGTGGCCATTGATCTTGAATACTGGTCTGTTTGGCTGCACAAAAGCTGCTCCAATGAACGTTCACTACTAGAAAAATTGGATTTTAAGTCGGTTCTTATACTCATGTCACGACGGTTTTCAACCGTCGTTAATGCCAACGTCATAAAATGTGTCAGCTATTTTACGACGGTTATGGGACCGTCGTTGTAAGGTTTCAATACTACGACGGTTATATATAACCGTCTTAGAATGCGCCAAATATTACAACGTTTCTTCGATAACCCTCTTAAAGTGCACAGATAATTTTGGGTTATAAAGACGGTTGTGATGACCGTCTTAGTAGGTGCGCATCGTCTACATTTTTAAGACGGTTTTGATGACCGTCTTTGTATGTTATGCCCATTTACGACGGTCTTTGTGACCGTCTTAGATGGTATGTCAAGACTGCATACGAAGACGTTTTAGGGGAAACGTCTTTGTATGTTGTGCCAATTTACGACGGTTTTGGAAACCGACTTTGTAGTTCTACATTATGTTGTAATTTTACGACGTTTTCGGGAACCGTCTTTGTATGTATAATTTTTTTTTTTATTTATTTCGTTTTATTGATGCATTTTTTTTACATTGATCTCTGGTACCTATAAATTATATCAGACCATGCAAATTAAATAATAGCATCAAATGAAATCTGAACAATAGCATCAAATGACATAATTGTAGCCAACAATTGTAGTCATGCAAATTGAATACCCTTTTTTGAATTAATGATCCTCTAATGTATCCAACATACAAATGTACTTGTACATAATACAAATCAAATTTAGCAACTGCTTTTCCTAAAAGATAAAAAGTAAGTTGCCCATTTCTGTCGAACTGATGTGATGGCCTCCACGTCTAACGATGAGCCATCAGAGAACCACTACAAAATTAACATTAGATAAAATTATTAGTAACTTAACAAATATTAACCAAAGTTACAATTGTAACTCCATGCATTATGTTTACCTTGTGCCAGTCATCCTTCAAACCGGCAGTCACGATGCACCACATCCAGTGCATGACATAATATCCGCACTCAAACCCTCCGCTTTGCACATTAGTCTACATATAACATTTTTAATGGTTACTTAACATTCAACACTTAAAGATGTACAAACGGTTCATTACAAACAAGTATTGATTACCTTGGGTTCAACCCACCGAGGTGCACCTTGATTAGACATGCCTTCAAAAGAACTGGTTATTGTCTTCATTGCACTAGTTAAAAAAAATAGCATATATATGACAACCATTTTTGCTGTATATGTAACAACAATTACCAACTAAATGATGCCATGATTTGTATATTTGAATAGAACCTGTTAATTGCGCCTTTGATGTTAATATCAGGCTTCTTCCCCAGAGAACAAAACCAAACGACCGTGTTTTCCCTTGGGTGGAGAACAAATAGTTGCCAATGTGCCCTGAATTGGACAATTATAATAACAAAATTGTACAACAACAAAAAAAAAAATTAAATTCAAAGAACAATTGAACTTACTGATTCAAGTAAGCTCCTAAATACAACTGCCTTTGTGATTCCTTGACCCATGTTTCAATGTATTGTTGGCATTGTTGTCGTCTTTCCTTAGCATTTTGTATAGATTGAGGCTCCAACAAACCATATAGTGACTGATCAGCTTTGCTTCTACCGCACTCATTCATAAATCTATTTCGAAGACAAGTCATGATTATTTTAAATGTTTGAATGTAAAAATATTGGTTATCAGGTAATCAAACATAAAGGTTGTAGGAAAATGACTTACATGGTCCATAATTGTAGTATCGCTATGTTTAAACACTTGTCACCTGATATTATTTCCGCTAGATCTGCATGTGTGATGTAAAATTTTGCCCCAATCTCAGGAAGTCCAAATTGGTTCGCCTCCCACGGCACTTCCACTGGATTCTGGTACACATAAAACAATATCTTCATCAACTCTCCCAATGGATCGGATTCACCTGCAAGCTTTGCATCACTACTATGTTCAACTGGCTTCCGCACATTAAGGTCAGAATCCTAAGTGGTACAAAAAAATAAGTATTAAATTTAATCAACAACTTAACAAATATTACAAGTGTGTATTCAAATGACAATTTGGCAGGGGGATTATTATATTACTTACATAAGATAAAGGTTTCACTAGATGTCTGGGCCATCCAATGAATGAGTTCACGACGTCCCTGACATACTGAATCTCTGAAGTGGGTAACGGGACAATGGCTTCACCATCGTATACAGTGTCAACACACACCCTTACTACATCATCTCCATAAGCAACAGTGTGTATCATGCCACCTACTCCAAAGACCTTTCCCCCTGCCACCAGCTGTGTACTGTCACCACAAACAATGTAGAAGCCCATACTACATGTATCAAATGTAGACCGCTCGTTACCAACAACATTATTAGCAGCTTCAGCACAACTCTCTTTCGTGCTAACACGTGCAACAAATACGTCAGGGTTAGACGGTCTTGGGGGAGCTGACTGTTGCGTATGAATTTGGGATAATTCACTCTTGATCGCATCCAACTCCATTTTCATCTTGTCCATACGATCTTTTTTCTCGTCTTCTACCTCTTTCTTCACCTCTTGCTTTATAGTTTGTATGATTTCAACCAATCTTTCGGCGGTGATCGCAGGCGAAGAACTGTGGGACCCACAGGAAGCATGTCCAAAGTAGCTGGTTATGGTCACACCATGTCCACCGACACGAACACGTCCAGGATGCTCTGGACGACCAATGGCAGTGTTTAGGATGTCTTGACGACCATGTGGGACAAAAGCTCCCTGTTTAGCTTGTTCTTGTAATTCATCCTATGACATTGACAACAAATTCACTTGTGGTTATGGTTACAAATTACAATTTATAATTGTGGCATATATTAGACTTACAATTTTGTCTGCGATTTCTTGAGCTGCTGCAGATGTCATTTATCCAAATTTGTTTGTCCTAGCCTTTTTCCACTTCTCATGTCTCGCAATAGGGGATGGAGGGTCAACGACCATATCTGCATTTTGACTATTGTCACCTTCATTCAGTCTTGACTTGGTTTTCTCGGCCATTAATTTTTTTTCAAGCACATCGTAGCCTCCACGAGAGAGTACATGGGGAGATTCATTGAATTTTTGAATTTCCTGTGCTTTTTTGCGTATTCCCTGTCAGCATTTTCAAATACAACTCAAACATGTTTGACATTAACAACTAAATTACGTAACTAAAATGTTATGTAAAAAGATTGAAATTTAAACCTTCCAAGTAGGGGTCTGTCGAGTCTTTGCAAATTCTTCCCATGTATTTCGATCAATACCATACTTAGCAGATGGATCCTTGTTTTGTTCATCGTCATTCTCAGCATATACATATCTGGTCGTCAGGGAGGACTTAAATTGCCTCCATCTGGTCCCAACGGTGGACATAACCTTCTTCTTCGCAGTTAAACCTTCAGGTATGTCAAATTTGGCCTAAAATAATAAATAGACAAAGTTAAATTTGTAAGAAATAAACTTATAAGCAATAAACTGAGAAAAGATATACACAATAATTTAAATCCTATGCATAATTTACATTTACATTTATAAACAACAGGAAATTAAAAGAAAACTAATTATATTTAATCCCTATACACACAGCCAGCAAATTTACACTTTAACATGCATAAAACCAAATGTGTTTACAATATACTTACATCAAGGCTTTTATAGTGTGTGTGGGTGGTGGTTTAAGTCAAGCTTCCCCGTTTTTTGATTTCATAATTATGGCTTAAATTATCATCCTGAAGGGTAATTCATTTTATTTTTGTATGTGGGATCTATTACACTTCATTTTATGCTTCCAGCAATACTGTTTTACTGCGCCCTTGCCCGCTTTCCATTTCAAAGTATATTCACGTTCTTTCTTTTAATCATGTGTGCATTTGTTTGCACGTCTAGATTTGCTATCTCCAAATTTAGCTTTGGTTGCTCAATAATTTGTACTGCTACTGCTTGTTTTCTTGCTCTCATATAAAAGTAGCAGGTAGTGGTTCTCTTGCTCTCATATAAAAGTAGTCCTCTCACTAGATATCCCCCCTGCATATGTTATGTCATATTTTTCAGTTTCATTTATCAATACCTGAAAGTTCAATACCTTTGAACTCTTCTCAGGGTACAACAACTATAGGTCATTCAAGGGAGACCACAAGTCAATCAGGATCTTTAGGTTCAGTTGGAGATTGTCCTCTGTATCCTCCTAATGTGTATGCTCCCCAAGCCCAGACTTTCTACTATAGAGGTTAATCTTTATTTCTTCATTTCTGCAAGTCTTTTTTTATTCTTTGAAAGAATTCTAACTCTTTTATTAAGTTGATCGACCACCTTGGAACTTCAACTATATGGATAAACACAAAAATCCATCTCTTATTTTCCATCTCTTATTTTATAGCTCTTAAACAAAAGAGATAAACACAAAAATGAAGAATCCTTATGTGTCTTGTTAAAACACTCTCAATTTCAATAGTAAAGAGAGCTTGTTTTACTGCTGTAAAAAAAAAAAACACATTAAGCTAAAGATGCAGAAAATAATATGACTAACTGAATCATCCTTATATGTCTAACACTACCTCTCTAGTTGGAGTGTATGTATGTATATATATATATCATATGATCCAAGCTTATTGTAAAAATAATGTTCTCCAAATGATTTATGAGGATGTCTACAAGCTGGTCATTTGAGTTGACAAAAGTTGTGACAATGTCATCTAAATGGATTTTGTCGCTTATAAAATGTCAATACATTTCAATATGTTTGCTTTTTTCATGCATGATTGGTTTCAAGGTAATATCACGCACAGGGGGTCATTTGTCCAGCATGTCCAAAATGGAATCTTTTGAGCAACTATTTTAACCAGACTAGCTAACTAGAGTACTTATACTTAGTACTTACCTCACTAAAACAGAACACCCGCATGAACAATTAACATGTGCATAATTTGAAGAATAAAAAGTTAATCATTTTGTGACTATATACTTCAAGTGGAACTCTTTGGCATCCAACATAGCAATGTCAGAAAACACCAATAACCAGAGAACTATGAATTACAATCATATATGGGTCCAAGAGAATAGCACCAATGTTATGAATGCCACAGAATAGCACCAAGTTGAAAATTGAGACTCAGCAAATTTATGTTTTAACAAATAACCATAACTCTCTGTGTAATCATGCATCAACAAAGCTGTACAAACACAATCTACAATCTAAGGCTAAGGGTTTATGGTGCAGGGCATTAATGAGAAGATTCTATCACTAAATTTCAAGGAATTTAAAGCAGAGATAAAGACTGCAGATGCTCAAAAATCATACAAGGAAGGAGTGACTGTTTTGGTGACTGGATGCTTGACTGGCAAGGATAACTTAAGAAGAAAATTTGCACAGTCATTCTTTCTTGCTCCACAAGACAATGGCTATTTTGTTCTGAATGATGTTTTTAGGTATGTAGAAGACCATGAACCATCAGAACTGCCTCCAGTTACTGGAGATGGTGATGCAGCTGCTGTTACAGTAACACCAGAACCAGGCAAGATTATAATTCAAAATTTTTTTATCTTCTCTTTCAAAATTTATTCAGGAGTTGGATTCATGTTGTTCTCCTTCTTTACAGAACCCAGTCATTTTGCTAATTCTTCTGCACCAGACCCCACAAATTCTCATGTGAACAAAGGTCAAACTGTTGCTGAGAATGCTTATGAGCCATCTAATCATCATGAGAGACACATACCTGTTGAGAATGTCGACAATGTAGAACCACATTTTCAGTCAAATGGTAATGATGATTCTCAGGCCACAGAATTGGCTTCTTCAGCTCAAGAGAAGAAGTCTTATGCATCTATTGTGAGTATTGCTAGAAACCTTTCACTTACAAGCACTGTTGTTATTAAGTTTTCGAAGCTTATTAGATTTGTTGTAGGTGAAAGTCCAAAAAGAGGGTTCAGTTGCAACTAAAGTGTATGTGCAAACTAATACACTGAAGTCAGGGCCTAACAAAACTGAGAACAAGGTAGTTGAGTCAGTAGAATCTACTGAAGTGTCTGAAGCAGCTTTGGATAGTGTTAACAACCCTGAAAGTAGTGATGCTCATGAGGAAGGTACATGTTCTTTGTTTCAATTTTCACATATGTCATGCTTTGGTATTGTGTTTCAAAGTCAGGAGAAAATGAATTTTAAAGCAATATATCATTTTATTTTTGTAAGTCATTAAGTTGGCTGCTTGTAACTCAGCCAAATATTTTTCTTAAACATATTTGTGCTTCTAATAAACAAATTCTTCTAACAGTTGAGGGGCACTCCATTTACATTCGAAATTTGCCTTTAAATGTGACGGCTGCTCAGTTGGAACTGGAGTTTAAGAAATTTGGGCCCATCAAGCCAGGAGGCATCCAAGTCAGAAATAATAAGTTGATTATCAGGTCAACAATGCATTCAAATTACCCTTTTGCTTTTTCTTCAGTCCTAATGAAGTTTTGTTTAAAGAATGAGACACATACCACACCAAAAACCAGAGCAACTACTAATAACAACCATTTATGGGTCAAAGAGGCAATTTATATGGTCACCATAAGAACATAAATGAAAAAAAAATAATAAGTATGTCCAATGTTACAAGTGAGATAGAGACAAAATAAACCTAAGTTAAGAGGCAAGATTCCCATAATTTATGTCTAACAGATCAAACAAAAACGACTCTCCATGTAATTATGCCATAAAAAAACAGTACAAACATGTTCTGAAATCTAGACAACCAGAACTCCTATTCTGACATCTAAATCAATAAGTACAACCTCTCATACTTCTATCTGCATATCAATCCAATTCATGTTTACTCATCCCATTGAGCAGAACAATCTAATTCATAAAACATCTTCACAAATATTTTCAGTTGCTAGTATCCAAGGATTTAAATTACAGTTGCAATCACAGTCATGGTTACTGAAATTTCAGGCAAATGTGGCTAATACAGCCACAAAACCTTCCAGAACTACAAACCACAGTTATGGATCCCAAATTCAAAGCCATTGTAGTTTCATAAACAGCATGCAGATTCTGGGACACATATAGTTACCAGTTTAGCGTACTTACCAAAATGTCATCCCATACAAGAACTTTTAGAGTTTCTGGGACATCCTTCCAAGTTGTATGAACGATAGGGATTTTCTCCCGTGCCACTACCCCCAAGTAACTATGAAATTTTTCTTTATGAGGACCAGATCCTCTACCAGTAGAAGGGTTGACGTGGACAGTTGGTCGTGGTTGATCTAAGCTTTTGGCAGTCAACCTTCGCATCCTGGTAGTTTGTCTAGTCTTCTTTTTTGTGGTTTCCGTAGGAGAATCTGCTGGTGGAGGGGACCTCGGGGGTGTTGCCATGCCTGCATAGAAATACGGAAATAAATTAAGCCAACTAAATTACCACAACATAAATGCATCAAATAGTAATGAAATACAAATAATAAGAAATTTAAAATGACAATGGATAAGGTAAACAAAATGGTGTTATATACCGCATTCAAGTAGATGTATTTTCCCATAAACCTTCGTCATGATCGATACAATTCGCATATACATCATCCTCCTCATTTTCATCATTTACGGGAGGCATTTCTGTGGAGAAGGTCGGCATGTCGTTAACATCAAGGGTTGAAGCATCAATATCGGGAGATATACCAATTGTTTTCCCCTGAAGAACAACTGACCATCTTGAGTCATTGGGATCTTCAACATAGAACACCTGTCTTGCTTGTGCTGCCAGGATGAATGGCTCGTCCTTATAACCAATCCTTTGAAGGTCAACCAAAGTAAACCCCATTTTGTCTTGTCGGACACCTGCATTTCCATTAACCCATTGGCACTTGAAAACAGGCACTCTAAATTCACCATAATCAAGCTCCCACATTTCCTTGATTTTTCCATAATAAGGCATGGACGCTCGAATAGGATGGTTATCCACTGCACTACTAAAGTGGTCCGAATGAGCATCAATGGTGACTCCACTGTTTTGTACAACACTGTGATCATCCTGCGATTTTGTGTAAAATGAATAATTGTTGATATCATACCCCTTCCAAGTAAGGACATTCAGATTAGGCCCAACAGCTAACATTGTTAATGTCTTAGAAGCAGTGTTAATTCCAAAAATTGTTTTTCTAAACCAATTAATGAAACTCCTATTGTGCTCCTGCAACACGTGCATCATATTCATGTTTGGGTGACAAGCTGCAACATATTCCTTGTGAGCATCTAAGTATGGTATAACTTCAGCAGTGTTGTTTAGTACATATAAATGCGCTTGAGAGACCTGTTCCCGATCCATGGTTACAACATTGAATCCTCGTGTACCCCTGCCTTGTCGGGTGGACTCGTGACGGCTTTCAGGAAGACCGACAGGTGAACCATTTTCAATGTACTCAGAACAAAACTCAATGGCTTCTTCAGCCACATACCTTTCAACAATGCTTGCTTCGGGGCGATATTGATTTTTCGTATAACCTTTCAATACCTTCATGTACCGCTTAACCGGATACATCCAACGCAGATAAACGGGCCCGCACAATCGTATTTCTCGAACTAGATGAACAACCAAGTGAACCATTATCTCAAAAAATGCAGGTGGAAAATACATCTCCAATTGACAAATGATAATGGAAGCCTCATTTTCCAAATCATCCAACTGTTTTGGGTCGATTACTTTGCTGCAGATGGCATTGAAGAAAAAACACAATCTAGTTATTGCAACCCTTACTTTGTCAGGCAATATACCCCGGATGGCTATAGGCAATAATTGTTGCATTAAAATGTGACAATCATGAGACTTCAAGCCAACCAATTTCATATCACTCACAAATACAAGGCTCTTTATATTTGAAGAGTATCCTTGTGGGACTTTGACATTTTTCAGACAATGACAAAAGCTTTTTTTCTCAGTCTTTGACATTGTATGAGATGCGGGCGGCAAATAAGTTCGAACACCTTTTGAAACTGGGTGCAACTGTTGTCGTATGCCCATCTCTACTAAATCTTGACGGCATTTCAAACCATCTTTTGTCTTGCCTTTAATGTTTAGCAGTGTCCCAACTAGACTATCACATACATTTTTCTCAACATGCATAACATCTAAGCAATGTCTCATATCTAAATGACACCAGTAAGGCAGATCAAAAAATGTAGACTTTTTCTTCCAAAGCTAGTTGTGGGACCCATCCTTTTTTTGTGTCTTCCCATATATAGTGACGATGTTCTTTACCCGATCAAAAACTTCATGACCTGACAAAGGAATCGGTGCACTGTCAAACTCAGATGTGCCATTAAATGCCTTCTTCATTCGCCTGTATGGGTGAAAAGCTTTTAAAAATCTTCGATGTCTTGTATACACTGTCTTCTTCCCATGCTTTAATTGGAGGTAACTTGTGTCTTTCTCACATATAGGACATGCGTGGTGGCCTTTGACGCTATATCCACTCAAATTCCCATATGCCGGAAAGTCGTTAATGGTGCAAAAAATCATTACACGCAACCTGAATGTCTCCTGAGCATTCCTGTCATACACATCAACCCCTTCTACCCACAATTTCCTGAGGTCTTCAATCAACGGAGCAAGATACACATCAATGTCATTTCCTGGCTGTCTTGGACCGGCTATCATCATACACATCATTATGTACTTCCGTTTGATGCATAACCAAGGAGGAAGGTTGTAAATCATCAACAAAACAGGCCACGAACTGTGGTTGCAGCTCAAGTTCCCAAAAGGATTCATTCCATCGGAGGCGAGACCAACCCTTAGGTTTCTGGGATCTTGTCCAAATTCCGGATACAACTCATCAATTGACTTCCATTGAGGAGAATCAGCAGGATGACGGAGCAATCCATCTTTAATCCTCCCATCAGCATGCCATGTTAGGTTTTTCGCGTCTTGTGCATTAGCAAACAATCGCTTAAACCTTGGTATTACTGGAAGATACCAACACACTTTTGATGGACAATCTTTGTATGTGCTTCCATCAACACTGCTTTCATCAGACTTCACTTTGTAACGTGACGCTCCACATGTAGGGCAGCTGCGCATTTCAGCAAATTGATGTCTATACAAAATACAATCATTAGGGCATGCATGTATTTTGTGGTATTCCATACCCACAGGGCATAATATCTTGTTTGCCTCGTAATGGTTCTTGGGTAATGTGTTATCTACAGGAAGCATATTCTTCAATAACAAAAGTAATTCGTTGAAGCTTTTGTCACTCCACCCAAATCTTGCTTTCAAATTCACCAAACCTAAGACCGCTGATAACCGTGTGTACTTTGTGCATCCCATATACAATGGAGTCGTAGAATCAGTATCTAAGCTTTCATAGTAAGGTGAATGTGCTTGCCTAAAACCCTCTTGTCCAAGATCACGTAGCATGTCTTCTATACGATCACCAACTTCTTTGTCAACTGGAGCAGTCGAAGGGCTTGATGACATTTGTGGTAATTCACCATGCCAAATCCATTTCGTATAATTTGGACTAATACCATCACATATAAGATGTGTTCTAATGTCATCCAAAGATTGTCGTCGTCCATTCAAACAATTAACACATGGACATAAGTATAGTCCACCAATGGGTGCTGCATTATGTTTGGCAAATTGCAAGAAATCTTCAACTCCATTGTCATACTCGTCACTTATGCGTGGTCTTGTCATCCAACTTCGATCCATTTTGGTGTACTGCCATAGCCCGCACATTAACCGATATGCATGTCAACCTCTCTTTTTCATAAAAAGGTATGACCCTACCCCATTTGGAAAGACAATTTTTTACTTCATTCAAACAAACAAGTTAAGACGGTTATGTTAATTTTGACAAAATTTCGGCAGCATTTCGCTTTGGTCTCCAAGTACACAACATGAAAGGGGTGACATAAATTCACGCCTATCATGTATGCACCCAGAGAACAAAGCAAGATGCATTGCTCGAAATTTAGTCAAAAATAACACAACATACTTAACTTATAAGTCAAAATGAAGTAAAAACAATTTGTCTTCCCAAACTGTCCAAACGGACAATTCAAGTTTGAATACAACAATTAATCCAAACTATCCGTATTAATCGTTGTATTCAATCTCAAACGGGGAACTATGGCTCACTCAATGAATTACAATGTACTACTAAAGAATAGTAACATGTCAACCAGTGCCTATAATACTTAAGCACATAAGTGTGAGAATCACATACATACCTCGAACAATGATAGTAAGGAAATCTTTGTTGTCGGGGATGCAACTTTCAATGAGATGACAGTATGCTAAATGGAAGTGTATCAACTATATTGCTATCCTTAACAGTCGCCACACGCCTTAACGGTAACACCTGCATCATAGCAAACCTTGTAAGACCACAGTAAGAGTAGTGTTGTAACAGTGGAGAACAGCCAACCCCCTCTTATCTTTTCCATGTTCACGCCCTAATTCTCTCTCTCACACAACCATATATATATGTATATGCTCCCTCTTATCTTTTCCAAACCAAACATAGCAGCCTCCTGTCCTAATTATAGAAAGCCACTAATCAATTTCTTATTTCATCATATTATATAATTAGTTAATAGGGAGGGGGAATGAATCCATGCAGAGTCAAACGAACCAATTCAAGACAAATAATATCATTAGCAATTTATAACTGTTGGGGAAAGATGAAACATTGTGCAGACAATTCCCAAAAAAAATAAAATGGAATGCTATAAAAAAAATATTACTAATAAATTGTTTAATTGACAAATATTTTCTTAATAGGTCTTTCTAAATGTAATTCGAGTAATAATGAAGACAAAAGGTATACCATTTTAACCATCAAACTAATGTCTTTCAATTGTGATGCAAGCCAGACAAGGCCTCAAAAATGATGGCAACAATACGCAATAACATACCTAATTACCTAGGAAATGTATGAGCAATTACTTACCGCGACACTGTTATTTTGAACTCCTCTGGTCTTCCAAGATAACAAGCAACCTGCAAAGAGTGTAAAATATGTTCAGAAGTCAAAGCAAAAGCTTATAATTTCTTATTTTTCTAATAACAAGGGGCAATTAGACATGCAATTTATCTGTTAGGCCTTCATTTGCAAAGAATAGAAATCCAAAAAATATTGTAAAGCACAAAGCAGAGACCAAAGGGTGCATTTTGGAAATGATGATTTTGATCTTTTTATTTGAGAGTTGGTTTGGTTAAATAACATGGAGATTTTGTCTAAAGTTGGGATTGAAAAGCACAAAGCAGAGACCAAAGGGTGCATTTTATAATTTCTACCATACTGTTGGGTCGGGGGAGATTGGGACCCTATTGATCCGCATGTTCCCATTTAACAAACACAGACGCCATTTCTGGCTACTTTTCTTCTCCAGCTCCAGGGACTGCCTCTATTGTTTTTTTTTTTGGGGGGCCATTGATTGATATTAACTTTTAAGTTAGAGGTAATAGTAGGGTAATTAAAATTCTCTTTATAAAGTGACAATCTCATGTTACAAATAAAATTCACCTAAACACTTTAGCTATGACCAAGCACTGATGCGTTAAAAGGCTGCCTCCACTTGCAAATTATTATGTAAAAGCCTAAGGAGACCCAATGATCGATTCACACAAATCTGAATTCTCTTTTTGCTTTTACCTTATTTCAATTTTGTGTAGATTTACTCAAGAGTATTATTATTTGATCTACTGCATCCTTATTATTGACTTTGAGACTCTAAAAGATGAAATTGAGACTCTTTTATTGAGCAATTAGTCATCAATTTTTAACCCCACAGTATAAAGCACTATTAGTATTGTTCATATTCAAAGTATTGAGTAAAATGTTTCAACATAGCAAAGCTCTAAGAATTGATGACTAATTGCTCAATAAAAGAGAGCCTGGGACAACCCACAGGTGGCTGCTGAATGTGATCAGCCTCTCTACAAAATTATATCTATTGTCTCATGATGAAGTTCTTGCAGATGCAGTAGATGCTACAGCAAGTCTATCTCCAAAGCAAAATGAAAGAAAGGTCTAGTTTGTTCAGGCTTGCAGTGCTTTTTCTCCCATTATTTTTTTTCAGGACTTGTAATTGAACTTATCTTGCTATAGGGAGCATCTTCTATCTTTGTTAATATAGCTAAGAACTTTAAAGCGGGGAATGCGGATCAGAATGCAAATCAATCAGTTCATACTAATAGACTGGAAAATTTAAAACAATTATTCTCCAGTCCTCCTTTCTTAAAGTCTTCCTCGAGCACAGTAGATAAGCAAGATCCTTTTGCGATTGACATAGGTTTGTCCCTAACATTTTCTACTGCCAACTAGGATTCTTTATTAACCTGAAAAAAGTATATGATCTAGTGCTAAGAGAAGTATTGTGAAAGGCTATGAAAAAGAAGGGTGTTCTAGTGCCTTATATCCAGACCATACAAAACATGTATGATGAGATAACCACTAGTGTAAAAACTCCTAGTGAAGAGACTAAGGACTTTCCAACAAGGGTAGCCTTTTGTCCTTATTTAGTTAAATATGGGATGTGTTTACCAGAGACGTAACAAAAGATTATACCTGAATACATGCTACTTGAGGATGATATAGTTCAAATTTTAGAATCAAAAGATGTTAACTCTAAACTTAACAAAAAATAAAACACACTGATAATCATGACTAAACAACTAACTAGTTATGCAATAACTCATCAATTAGAGATCCTAGGTGTGCTACTTTTCTGACACTGCAACACTTTAGCTAGGAATTTACATTATTTTTTTTTTCCGAGATCGTGTTTGCTGAATCTAAAAGACATGGCATGCTCCATGACCTACGGATATGTCCTGTGTGCAATATATATTTCTGAGTTTGATACAAAAAATGCCGCGGGATATTTTATGGGAAAAGACAATCATGCTAGAGAAATATACTATAATAAAGCTACCAACATTAGTAAATTGTTTTTGTTGGAATGCACAAATCTAGAAAATAAACTCCGTTTAGAGTCACAAGTGCCTATGTCTCGGAAGAACAAATATAACACATAAATTTTTAGTATAAAAGTCCAGAAGAAATGCCACTAAATTGATTGGTTTGAAGTGGAACTGTTTCACGTATCGTTTTCTCAAAACTGATTACGCTGTACGTTTTCTGTTTTCTCATAGAAAAAGAATAAAGCCAGCTAGTACACATCGGAACATGTCATGTCTTCCAGATTCAACAAATACATATCAGTAAGAGACATTGCCAGGAGGCTCAGGACACACTAAGGTTAATTGGATGATTTTTTTTCCAGTAATATTTACAGGAAATAAAATGAATTGATTTTTTTTCTCATAAATTAAAATCAATGTATGTAGTTTATTAGATTTTAATGAAATTAAATAAGAGATTTTACAAAAATTTGGTGTATTGGTTGTGTGGATTCTGGCTCTCATCATGTTACGTAGTACCTTGAATTGAAGGGAAGTGGGTCTTATCTAAAATGGCTTAAGAAGCCAATAAGATGATTGAAAATCCAAAGTCCCTCCCTCGACTCGACCCACCAAACAGAAGACTTGTGAGTATGTGCACGTGAAACACCAATAATTCCTCATGCACAAGTGGGGTCTAAATGCCACCACTTCCTCTTTTGTTCTCATGCCAAAATACACCACTCACAATTCAGAATCTCCTCCATTTGCCCTTCGACTTCAACACTCCTACTCCTACTCCACTCACTCTCTCTCTCTTTCCCTTGCTAGCTTCCTTCCTTTAATTTTTTCCAAATTTATCTTTCCTTACCATCAATGCCTATGGCACCGCCAATATTGTTGCCATTCTTTCTGTCCCTTCTTTCTCTCTGCCTCCTCATCAATGCAAACAGAGTGATGCGTTCTTTTCAAGAGAAGAAGATATTCAACGTGCAAACGTTGCAGAACAAACACCAACTTGGTAACCAGGCTTGCCTCCTCCCGGAATCAAGTGAGTTTAATTAGCGGGAATGCTGAACTTCAATAGCTTTTGTTTTTCTGAGCTGTAATTTATGTCATGTTTCTCTTTGGATCTAATGAAAACCACTCTTCCTTTTTACTGTTAGAATCTAAGTAAAAGAAAAACCTCATTATTTGGTCTCTCTCTCTCTCTCTCTTTGTCAAAGTCTTAAACAAGAGATTACTGCCTTTGACAAAGCATGTCTTGCTTTAACATCACTTTGGATTATAGTATATTATGCCTTGTATTAATAGTGTGCTTCAAATTAAAAGTTTAAGCCTCTATGGTTTTATTAGTTCAGAAATGAAATCCCTTTTAATATGAATTCTCAGGAAAGGAGAAAGGTGCTATTGTACTGGAAATGAAGGACAGAGGACATTGCTCAGAGAAGAAAATTGATTGGAACAGAAGGCTTCAGAAGCAGCTTATATTAGATGATCTTCGCGTTCGTTCAATGCAAAACAGGATTCGAAGAGTAGCCTCCACCCATAATGTAGAAGCTTCACAAACCCAAATTCCATTATCTTCTGGTATAAACTTGCAAACCTTAAACTACATAGTGACAATGGGATTGGGTAGCAAGAATATGACTGTGATAATTGACACTGGAAGCGACTTGACATGGGTCCAATGTGAGCCTTGCATGTCATGTTATAATCAACATGGACCAATATTCAAACCTTCTACCTCCTCTTCCTATCAATCAGTTTCATGCAATTCATCAACCTGCCAATCTCTTCAATTTGCCACAGGAAACACAGGAGCCTGTGGAAGTAGTAATCCATCAACTTGTAACTATGTGGTTAACTATGGTGATGGATCTTACACTAATGGTGAGCTAGGTGTTGAAGCACTTAGTTTTGGAGGTGTTTCAGTGAGTGATTTTGTATTTGGTTGTGGTAGGAACAACAAAGGTCTATTTGGAGGAGTCTCTGGCCTTATGGGGTTGGGAAGAAGTTACCTCTCATTGGTATCTCAAACTAATGCCACATTTGGAGGAGTTTTCTCATACTGCTTACCAACAACAGAAGCTGGTTCTTCTGGGTCATTAGTTATGGGTAATGAGTTTTCTCAGATTTCTCAGAAGAAAAAAAATTCATATGGCTCTAGATATTTTTGAACTTTCAAGACATGCAATGGAATGAACTGTCCGTGTCATATCTATCAGAAGATAAATGCATTATGCATCAAAATTGGGTTCTGCTTAACTTAGAAGCATATGCTCTTTTGTCAATATGCAATGGAATTAGTGGTCTGTGGACAATTGAAGATAATTTTATATAGGGCAACAAATTTTTGTGACATCAAAGTATGCAATATACTAAGTAAAAAAATACACACCTTAGGAATAAGAAACAGCATATAAAATCTCCTGCATATTTCCTATGTTGTCTGGAATAGGACCCTTGAAGCTACAACCAACAAGAATTCTGTTGACAAACGAGAAAACATCTGGTTTGTTAGGATTTTTTTATCAAAACTAATTCAGATTTGAGTTAGTAGCAATCTATTCTGCATTACAAGGTTGCCAGCTTCTTCAATTCCCCAATGGATTCTGGAAGTGGTCCATTCAAGTCCTTGTTGTAAGATAGATCCCTATAAGAGAAAAATCGGTAGTTACTTAAAGCAGAAAAAGAAAAATCAAGAATTAAAAAAGAGATCAAATCATAAAAACTGCTTTCTCTCTGAGCTTAGTTTAGACAGATAATTAATGGAATTAATATTATTGGTTCAAGTACATTGTCCACACGAAGTGTTTGTCATCAGATGTTTGTGCTATGTCACAGGAGTTTCTGCCAAACATCCCTTTCTGCATTGTCAGATTTCTAAGCAGTGGTGAGTGGAAGTAGGTTCTTTGGGTTCGTAGCAAGTATTAGACATTTTTCTGTGCCTTATGTTTGGGTACTGGTAGAAAGAAGGTTAGATGTTATGGAGTAATGCTCCTTTTGCATGCAAAAGATGCATTTGGATAGAATGAAATGCAACATATGCTGATTTTGTTACATGGATTCTGAGGATTCCTGATCCTTGTTTTCTGTATCCCTATTTTTTAAAAATAAATTCTTGATAAATAATAAAATACGTAAAAACCATGGAAATAATATACAAGTCTTAAGCCATTTCCCAAGTGTTAGCTTAACACTAATACTTTCTGGATGCATCATGCAAATCCCAGTGGCAAATTGTCCTCGCTTGAGGTATATGACACACACTCATGGCTTGATCATTGCCTTCTGGTCACAGTTAATAGGATGGAAACTGAGCAGTGTTTGACATCCTCCAGGTGTGACTTAAATTTGATATGGTACAAGCACATACTCAAAATAAAATACTTACAAAGTCTCTAATTCAGATAGTGATCCAATATCTCCAGAAAGCTGACCAGCCAAACTGGTGCTTGATAATGTTCTGAAATACTAGCAATCAAGTTAATATCTCAAAAACAAATTCTGGAGAATGAAACAACAACCGAGCGTATCAGGTAAGAGACGCTACATTGATGTAATGTGTGAATTCTTGCACTTGATTCCAACCCAATCATCACAAGGATCTGAACCCACCCAATTAGGAGGGGTGTTCTCCCAGGTATTTATAAGAGACAAAAATGTGGTCACTGCCAAAGAATACAATTCAGTCACTGAGATCTTATGCAGAGTTGTATAACTTTTGATTGCTCTGAAGATGAGCAGAAGAAATAATTAATACTGACAAACTTTTTCTAAAACATGCAAGACACAAATTTGGTTTATCTTAACTTACTAAAGCAGGTCCAGTGCTTCTGGTTTTGAACTTACTAAAGCTTAGTTCTACGAACTATAAACATTTAATAAATGAGCATTATAACAAACATGGCATTCACATGTAAAGAAAAGGATCAAACACATAGGATATAGCTAGAAAACTGAACTCACAATCTCCATCAGTTGTTTCTCCTTCTGCAACCATGGACAACTGAAGATAGTTTCAAATAGGGCAACAAACTTTGTAGCATCAAAATATGCTATACACTAAGTAGAAAAATACAACTTAGGAATAAGGAACAGCATATAAAAGCTCTGGAACTGGTTGATTTATGAAAGTGATTTGATAACATCTATACCCGTACTCCTTCCCAAGTAAATAATAAAAGTATTATTGCTAGTACTTATGAAAAGTTTAACAAAGGAACTGGGTAGCTGTCATTATAGAGGATCCAAATTTCTCTCTCAACATCAAAAAATTAATGAGAATGGCAATGACACACTAGAATAACCAAGAGAGGAGCGTCAAATATTGATAGTCCTTTACAATAATTTATCAAGCATGAAATTAAACAGAAAATCCAACAGGAGAATTCCTTGTGCTTAAAAATTATCTAAACACGAAAATTTCTAAAGTACTGGTCCTATTGAGGGTCCACAAATGACTTGAAATTTCGAAACTAACAAACTAGGGAGGGCATTGTGACTAATTGGACACCCATCTATATTCTATGGCCATAAGGGAAAAATTCAGAGCATTCATGCATATCACTGAGAAGTAATCACTTAACTTAACTGTTTGTTTCAATTTTCCACCAGTAAACCCGTGTTATCACTTATCAGTATAAAAGCCGAGGACGTGTGAATTTATTAAGAACAAATTACGGTTCTAAAGAGGGGGAATATGCGGAGGTTAAAGCCAAACATGCATTGCTAGAACTGAGGCCAATGCTTGTCATTTCAAAACCCAGAAAGAAACCAGATCCAAATGATGCTCCTACGTTAATCAAAATAAAAAAATGCAGAGCAGAGAAATTGTATGAGCCAGGAAGAGATAAAGCAAGCACTATTCAGAAATGCAGGTTATGGTGAGGCTTCTGTGCAAAATGTTCCCTAATTTCTGAGAAAGAAGAACATTTAGGGGCAAGTGGTAAGGAGAAAGAACAACTCACCAGTGACGACGACGTTGGGGTGATACTCCAGCGAAAAGCGGCGACGGAGCTGAGGCTACGGTTCCA
This sequence comes from Glycine soja, assembly GCF_004193775.1. NCBI lineage: Eukaryota > Viridiplantae > Streptophyta > Magnoliopsida > Fabales > Fabaceae > Glycine > Glycine soja. The sequence goes on along the minus strand of NC_041015.1, from coordinate 28,708,866 downwards.
CGGCGGCGGCGGGGGAGGTTCTTCGAACCTTTAAAAGGTTCGCTTTGCAGCTGAAAGAAAGTGTTCAGCGGCGACGGGGGAGGTTCTTCGAAAGGGCGCCTCACTTTGCTGACAGCTTAGAAGATTAGGGTAAGCAACAAGACAACTTAGAGTTTCGAAAGGTAAGCAACAAGACAACAAGAGAGGGTTAGAGAGACTTCAGCGCGAAAGGGGAAAGAGGAGGAAGCGCGCAATGTGTTAATAAATTTAATTGTAAAAGCACATTCTAAGGCGATTTTAATAACCGTCTTAGATTTAATATCGTAAAATCCTATTATTATTCAGATAATTACAAAAAAGCCACCGCACATCTTTTTAAGGCGGTTCCCCAATAACCGTCGTACTCTCTGTGTCATAAAATGCCATTTTTCTAGTAGTGGTTGGTCCAAATGGAGACTTTTGCTTTGAAGCTACGTACTCAGTCCCCTCAGCCTTGGGCACAGGAACAATCTTCCTGTCAAAATATGCAACTAACTTTCTCTCATCAAGATAAATTACTCATTTATATTTAAGCAACAAAGCTAAAATCGCACTCAAGTCCAATAAAAGCGAACCGAAATGACAAACTATAATAAAAGAAGAGACTACAACAAAGTCAATTCCGAAGAATCAAGCGAAAAGGAGAAACAAACAGAAGCTAAGAACCGAACTCCAAAATGAAAGAAATAAATAAAAAGTTTAAAATGAAGATAAAATTAGAAAGCGGAAATTAATGGTGAAGCGAAGAAAAAAACTCAGAAAGTAATTGACCTGTTTAACCGCAAGAAGCTCTTCGGAATCGAGATTCATTCCAACATAGACTTGGCCAAAGGCGCCGCAACCGATCAACTCGCCTTTCCGCCATCGGATCGGAGGAGCAGCGTTCTTAGAAAAGGACGGCGGCGGAGAGGGTTTGGAGAAGACTCTGGAACTTCGGATACAATAACTGATCTTATCGACGAGGCTTCCTCCGACTCCGAGCGAGGAGGCTTCTTCGTTCTCCGGCGAACCGCGGAATACCAGTGATCGACGAACTGATCCGAAAATGTCTTGCATTTGTAGTGATCTCTGTTGTGAGAGTAAGAGTGGAAAGAGATTCGAGTACGAGAGACATTGTTGCGTCGGCAACCACAGAACAGAACTGAACGATAGAAATAAATAAAAAAATATAGTTAAATGATACTTATATCTATAGTTTATCATATATAGGTATAAGTTACATATATTCATAATTTTAAATCTAAAAATAAATATTTTCTAAATTAAACACTTATAATAATTGTCATTGAAAATGTCTGTAGGTATATAACGAATTTCTTGTAGTGAGTTTTACCTACACTAATCGATCATAAACATTTTTTTTTTTTTGAGTTTTACCTACATAAAATAGTTGTAGGTAAAAGTCTAAGGAATTTACCTACACCAAATAATGGTAAGTACAAGTTATTAAGTTTTACCTACATTTATCCATTGTAGATAGAAGTATTTTTTAGTTTTACCTACACTAATTCATGACTGTAGGTAAAAGAAGTATGTAGGTATAAGTCATTTTTCTTGTAGTGATACAACTAAAAAATTATTTTAAGAAATAATACATTTTACCGTTCACATTAAAAAAATGGTTCCTTTTAGCTAAGGAACCGATTTCTAGACTAAGGTGTTTTTAATAACACTCGATATGAAATCGGTTTCACATGAACCGATTTATAACATGATTTTTTTGTAATTTCTTTTAATTTTTTTATTTTTAATTATGTATATTTATGTTTAAATTGTTTAAACGGAAAATTATTTGTAGCTTGAGAACACTTTGCATTATTTTTGTTATTTATTTTAATTTTATTTGTAGTTTAAAATGAAATAAAGTTTATATGAAAGAAAATGTTGTTAGAAAACAATTTTAAGATGATAATTATATTCATTATTTTATTATTTATTGAGGAAATCACTATGAATATGGGTTTTTATTCTTTTTTGTTTTCATCCTTATCATGTTTTGAGTCATGATAATTTTAATTTTTATAGATTATAGTTTGTTTTAGATAGATTCTTTCTCAATGATTTATGAGTCTATTGTCCAATATAAAGAAAAATTAGACTTATATAAAAACTTTAATATAAAATAGATCTTTAAATACATTAATAGATCAAATTAAATTTTAAATAGATTAAAGTAAACCTAAAAATAAAATCTATAATAGATAATAGACCAAATTCAATCCTTACATTTTTTACATACTTATTAACATATTTTATTTTATTTTACACATTTCTTTTTCTATCATATCATAAATCCTATCAGATTTATATTTTTATAATTATTTTCTCTTTCTCTCCCTAGATGTCTAATAATAATATTATAAATGTTCATTAAACATTTTTTATATCAAATGATATCACTTATCATATTTATATTTTTCTCTCTTTTTTATCTTTCTTACTAGGTTTAGGATAACATTTGAGTCTCCAACAATAATAAAATATATTTTATTTTATTTTGAAATTTTATTTTTTTTATATTATAAAAGACTATCATTTCACTATTACTAGTATGTAATAAGGAATCATGTTCACATTACTCAAACCATACTTGATATCGTAGTACCACTAATCTTATCATTTGTCTTTAAATGGACAATCATGTTTTAGTTAGAAAATTAAAATGAAAACATTAAAATTATAATGATTTTTTCTTTTTTAAAATGACAAATGTTTTAAAATTAAATAGATCTTTTTAAAGTAATTTGTTGCATATTCATAATTTTATTGTAATTCTATCTCTTTTAAACCACTTGTTTATTTTTATTTTCATCTTTAAATTAATATTTAATATTTTTATAGTTAAAAATAAATTTATATCACAATTTTAATTATTCATTATAAAATCAAAGTATAATTTATTTATTTAAATATATGTTTATTTATTATGAATTATTAAAAATATTTATTATTATCATTTTAAATTAAATAAAAACATTTAGGTTATTAAAAATAAGTGAAGAAAAATAGAAAGGGTAATAAAAAAGAAAAAGAGAATCTAGCAAATGAGCAAAAGAAGATAAAAAATATAACAACAAGTTGAATTGAACTAAAATATTTAAATTACAAAAATATATGTATAATTACCAACAATAGAATAAAATATTATAATTTGAAATAATCCAACAAAAATTTTAAAATACAAAGAATATGACATAAATTTAATGTCGCTGGCTTGAGCTTACACAGTGGGAGCAATTTTTCTTTGAATGGTCTTGGATGTGACACGTGCACCATTGCTTTGTTTGACCCGATTCTTGGATATCCATTTCGGTGTGAATACGAGAGGAGACAAGATGACCCTTAGAATTTATTTTTTTTGTTTGGGTCAAACTAATATGCTTCATTGCGCAATTCTTCAAACAATCATCTATATATGTTGGAGACACTTTCCAATGTTTACATAGGATGTATTTAGTTCCTGTACTCATGGTGAACATGCTTACAAGCAGCAACGACATAAGAATAAGACATGTGCAATTTTTGGAATTTGCCACAATCACACCACCTTTCATCCAGTCTGACCGTGAAATTTCTAGTAGGCTGAACCTCTCTCGGGTTTATTGTCTCTTAGACCAACAACCATGAGTCGCATCGAAGAAACTCAAGAACAATGTGAGTGTTTGCCTTTCTCTATGTGTCTTCGATGGCCTTGTTTAGTATTTGTGTATAAACTTGGCCAAATGCAAGCATTGTTGCAACTTCTTTCCATCTTTTATTGAACAATGCATTACACCTTAGACATGTTGATTTTTCTAGTGCACTTGTTGGCAGATTTTTTGATTTCTTGAGTACCAAATTAGTCGACTCAACAAGATTGGTGGTCATTTGCCCCCATTGTCAACCACCATCCCATGCGAGAGTGCATTTTCCTTGCGGAGTCTCGTTGAGCCAATTAATTGCTTGATGACCATCTCCTTCCTTCCTCAGAATGTTGTAGTAGTGATTGAATGTAGGCTTTGTCCTTGTATATGTTAAGTAGTTATAAACATACAATTTCAATATCATGAATAATACAAAATAAAGTGATATTTAATATGAAGACAAAGAAGTTTGGCATTCAACTGTATTGATAATTAGTTTTTTATGTCGTTGTTCTTATACTTCTTCATTTAATTTTGTGCAATGTGTTGAATGTAGAACATTTGCACAAATTTTTTTGTCATCCACCCATTATCAGGTCTTTGATAGACATTTTTTATTGACTCGTGTCTATCTGAAATCAAACATAAACTATGTTGTGGGGTGACATGCCTTTTTATTCCATTCGAGGAGGGGCTTGCATTTGATTAGCTAGTTGGTAAGGTAATAGCTTACCAAGGTGATGATCAATAGTTAGTCTGAGAGGATGATCAATCACACTAGGACTGAGACACGGCCTAGACTCCTATGGGAGGCAATATTAGGTAATTTTCCACAATGAGCAAAATTCTGACGAACCAATGCCACATGAGGGTAGAAGGCCTATGGCAGATGAACTTCTTTTCCCAGAGAAGAGGCAATGACAGTATTCGGGGAATAAACATCGGCTAACTCTATGCCACATGCTTTCTTTGTTTCACTCTCGACAACGACAAAGGCTATTGGAAGGATTTTATTGTTTCCATCTTATGCAACTGCCACAATGCGGGTTCCCTTGTATTTATCGTACAACCATGTTCCACCGACCTTAACCACGAGCTCGCAACATTGAAACCCATCGATATACGGTCTGAAACTCCAAAAAAGACGATGGAATTTCATGAAACCCTCTACTGGTTGACCTCTTTATGGTCGCATTCGTAGTGTTTCCTTCTCCAAGACTGCACAAGGAAGAAATTTTTGCATAGCTTGCAATAATCTCGGTAAGTCATAGAACAATCTTTTCCCAATTGTTGTAGATGTTTTCAATGGCCTTTTGCTTTGCAAACCATGCTTTCTAATACGTGGTAGTGTATCCTTCAGTGTTTTTGATATGTGATATCAAGGCTAACACTAAAGTTGGTGGATCATTTTCAATCAACGAGTGGATGCTTTTATTGATGAGTAGATGTGACAACTTTGCATGATCTTGTGAGATTGATGGATTTGAGCATGTATGGGATTCACGAAGCTTTCTTATTTGCAAGAATGTATGTTTCCTTGCACCTCCAAGCACAACTATCATCATTAAAAATGACAATTAACTTTGTTGGGTTCGATAAGGTATCTTGTAGTTCTCTTATGCTCACATGATATTACTACAAAGCATGTTATACTTCTTGTAACGTCCCATTTTTCGTAAAATAAATTAAAAATGATTTTTATTTAAAAACAAATATATTTTTAGAAAAATTGTGAGGTTTTTATAATTAAATAAATAAGGAGAAATAATTTTATTAATTAAAATAATAGTATGAAAGAAAATAAAAAAGATATTTTATTTATTCATTTGATAGGAAATAAAATAGAGTTCTTTTTATAAAACAAATAAATAAATAAGTTTATCATAATGTTATTCATTTCAAATTCGTTTTTCCTTCTCCCCTTCCCAAAACACTTTATTTTTCTCGCATACAATCAAATTTGTCTCAGTAAACCAATGATCTCAAACTCATTAACCGTTGGATTATCATGAAATTTGAACACGAGGTTCGGAACTTATCTCTGCACATATAAACCGTTGGGATTTTAAGATGATTTACAAGGTGGAAGAAATATCCCTCGCACTGATCTTTCTCTTTTCCCGCATACACCCAAACCTGTCACAGTAAAAATATAATCCCAAGCTCATTAACCGTTGGATGGTTGTAAAACTTTAAAATCACCTTGGAAACTTAATTTTTAACATACACATCGTTGGGATTTGCGAAATAATGTTCTTGCAGAGATAAATTAGTCTCGCACTTTGACAGTGAATTGGAGGCTACAATCTCTTCTTCTTCTCTGTGACGCTTGGAAATTCTAGCAAAACAATCAAAGGAAAAACTTGAGGAGTCTCATAGAATCACTAGAGATGTCACTGTTACTATCTGACTACACCCATGGGCCCACTTAAAGGTAAGGGATGAGTTTATCGCAATTGGGGTTAGAGTGAACATGTGTAAGGATCCTTAGAAGATTAAATTGGGACTTATTTTGGGATGTTTATTGAATTATAATTTTCCCTTACAATTATAAATAAAATATTGTTGTGTTTCACGAACCAATTGATGTTCTGATGCGAATTGGTTGATAAAATTAAGTGCTCTTGGTGTTTTCGTGTTTTTGACCTATGATTTTGATTCATTGATTTTAATATGATTGTGTGGAATTGTTTGAGGGATTTTATTCCCCATAGGGTGAGAGGAATTTTATATAAATTTCTATATTAACATTATGAAATGGTGATTCAAATTGTAAGTAAGTGACGAATTGAACCTATGATGAATGGTGAGATACATGTGTATTGAGATGTTGTATGTATTGAGTTGTGAGCTATGAATTGTGCAATCATGCAATTGTAAGACCCTTTAAGGGTGATGAGTTTTTGTGCGACGAGTATTGTGATGGGATCCATTGTGGGAACCCGACGAGTTGAATCACTTTGAGGCACAACGAGTTAAAATGATTTTGAAAACAATTGAGTAGTTGTGTGTATTGCATAGTTCATAGATAAAGTGTGTATGATTCATGAGGTGTGATAACATGTTAAATTGAGATTATACCATTGTGATTGAGACCGAGTGTATATGATAAATTAAGTATGTATTGACTTGTTTAAGTAAGTTGTGAGCTATGAATCGTACAATCATGTGATTATAAGACCTTTTAAGGGTGACGAGTTAATGCACAACGAGTATTATGATGGGAACCACTGTGGGGATCCGACAAGTTTAATCACAAGCACAATGAGATGAAATTATTTTAAGAACAAATGATGAGTCGTGTATTTTGTGCAGTTCATAGATAAAGTCTGTGTGCTAAAATGTTTCCTGGGTTAGACCTGAATCAGGAGGGAAAGACCCTAATGGACTCTTCGGAGTCTAGGCCTTGGGGGTAAATACACCCGGTTTAAGTGCTCTTTAAGCCTATGTCGATCCCACATGGTTGGAGCATTCTCGCAAAAATAGCATGACCCTAAATGGTCTCCCTATGATTTTACCTAGTGAGAGTGACCTGACTTACTAGTGTGTGGTTTGTCTTGTCATGAACTCTTAGGCGCACGACGAAGTTTTTCAATGACATGGTACCACATTGCATATAGGATTGAGTCTTAGTGTATTTGTTGCATAATACTTGTATATTGATCGATATTGATTGATTTATTGATATTGTGCTTAGATCCTTGAGTACATGAATGATGTGAAAATGAATGAGATGTGTTGTGTTGTGATGTGATGTGATGTTACGCAACAAAGTGGTGGAATGACGTGAGCCATGTTTAAGTAAGTTGTATTTTGTTTATATGATATGTATATCTATATGTTGTCTTATTTCTCTCTATTAGTTAGAAATGTGATAACTCACTCCCCATGTGTTGTTTGTGTTTAGATCTTGTGATAATCTCGAACTTTGTGTTCATGGGAGAAGATGTCTAGGTGAATTGCTTTAAGGAACTTAGTGTTGAAGGACGTCGGGAGAAAATGCTCGGATAGGATGTGACATTGGGACATGAATTTTGTTTAATTACATGATGTTTTGAGCAAAAAATGTTTCTAAAAAGTTTTATTTGGTAATAGTGAAGTGAATGCCAGCCTTTTACCATTTTTAAATGCTTTTATTTAAATTTGTTTTAAAAACTTTTAATTAATTTTGATTTCTTATTCTTTTTATTATTAGCACATATATGTGTGGGGTAGATGGTGTCATACTTCTTGTTTTGTTATAAAAACACTTCCCTTCAAAGAACGTCTCCATCAGATGTTGGACTTCTTCGTGATCCAAGCTATAGTCGTATTTAGAATCTTCAAAATTAGATTCTTCAAAATTATGCGTGTGTAGTGGTATGTAGTATGGTGTACAAATGTTATTAGTGAAATAGGCTCAGTTTCTTCCTCATCATCTTTCTGGGGTTGATTGCATAAAACTTCATCTTCAACCTCACTAAAGGGACTGATTTCTTCGTTAGGTAAGCCAGGATCTAGTGTAAACTCAAGCTCATTTGGTTAGGTTGATGAGGTAGGCTCTACTGTAGAGGTACTTAAGTATGGGTGAGGTTGATCCTTAGTAGCATCAAATGTTTGTAAGTCTAAAAAGTTGGTGGAAAATGGTGCGGAAAGAAGTTAAGTAAAAAAAGATGTGTGTTGTTCAATTTTTTTTGTTGTGGTTGGGTTAAAGAAAAAATGTCTTGGGTTGCATTGGATGTGTGTGAATAATGGGACTGAGGATAATATTGAGGTTCATGAGATAATATTTGAGGGTTTGGGGTGGGAAAAGTATGTAATTGGATGTTTCCATACAATTCAATGAATGAAAGAATCTCATGTTGGAAAACAACATAAATCATGTGCACAAAATATATAAGTGTTGTTCCCCCAAAAAATGCACTAGTGTGATCAACACCTAAACTCAATTGGTTAAAAGAAAATATGTTGACTCTCTTAGTAGAACCCACACCACAACAATCAACAGCCCATTATAGAGCATACCTTTTAGGGTTGATTTGTGAGGTGTTGATGCTAGACAAGTCAGGGGACATAGTTCACTTTATGTATCTACCTCTATTAGAAAATCTTGATCGGGCTAGCTGGTACAGTTGGGGTTCGTCATGTTTAGCACATTTAAAGAAATGTGTAGAATAATTTATCTCACATCCAAAAAAAATGGAAAGATGTACAATGTTGTTGCACTACTCTTGGGCATGGTATCACATGTCATTCATTTAACCAAAGGTCGAGTGTCAGCCGTCATATCCTTTCTCAACTAAGTAAGAAATTTTTTTCCACTAAAACAAAGTCCATTTTTGGTAATGTATTTGACATTAAAATATTACATTTCATTAGGTGGAGTAGCAAAAGGCTACGGTTTTTTGGAATCTCGTGCGATGATGTTATATGCTACAGGTCGAGATTTGACCACATGCATAACGAGGAGGTTGAACCATTTGAATTTTGTTTTATTTATTCAAACGCCAATTACATTGTTTTTAAAATTACTAAAGCAAGCTATTTTTTTGGTTTCATTGGATGCCTTACAAAGGATTTCAATCATTTTTGCCAAAACATGCATACAAGGATTCCAAAATATGGATTACTTGTGTCGCTTTAATCTATTTCCCACTAGTAGTATGGTAGCATACTGACAAGGTCATGCTCTAATTTGGACTTTGTTAAAACATATCAAATCCATCGCATAATCTTCACAAAATCCATCATACTGACATGAGAGGACATAGTGACACAATTTGGGTAAAGGAACATCAACAATGAATTGTAATTTGGAAGGAAAGATGCAAATATGTGTTAATCGACCACAAATTAGTACCAAGCAAATTCAAAATTTTGGCTAACGCATTGCAACTCATCCGAACGTTGTCACCATGTCTCGCTCAGCTCCAAAGATGGAAACCAAACAACATCTCCATCACAAAGCCCACTAGTGGTTGCTAGCATGCATGACAAAGGACTACAACCACCTCCTCAATTATATGAATTCATGTCATGATCTCATCATCATCAAGAAGATTATGGGTACAATCTGCAATTCTTCGGTGATAGCGGATAGGACTTTGTGAGCAACCTCATAGGTACAAATCTTCAAATACCAAAGTCTACTTGTGCATACATGCAAAGTATGTTTATACCTTTATTTACACCATTTCACCAAAGTATTGTTGAAAATTATTCCACTAATGACTTCATCTAAGAAAGAGCAACATGTTGTTCCTAATGAAAACCTTCAACCACAAGAACATGGACAAGTACGTTGACAACTGACAAGAAACAAGCGACCTCCCATATGTGGAATTAGTGGACAGAGACAACATTAATTGCCCTTGTTAATTATTTCCTATTGTGATGGTTGTTATTTTGCCCTTGTTAATTGAATGAACACTAAACAATGCATTAATTGACTGAGCAATTAAGACCTATGTAGTTTTATTTTTTTGGGGTCGACAAGGGTGTTGCCCTTGCTCCTACGTATCCTCGGGTGCGATAAGGAATTAAAATCTACGTAGTTCTTTAAAGTATGAAAGTTTGTGTGTTAAATTGATTTTATGCTTTTTGAAAGATTGATTTTAATTGCGAACAAAAGTCGTTTAAGGCGTTGGACCTTGAAATGATGTTTTACACTTAGAAAAGAGGAGAGAGTCGTTAAGGCATTAGACCTTGAAACAATCTTTCGATTTTTGAAAAGAGGAGAGAGTCGTTAAAGCGTTGGACCTTAAAACAATCTCAAGTGATATTTGATAAAAAGAAATTAGTTATGAGTTGGTTTTATCTTGGTTTTTATTTATTAACCTTCAATCCTTTTTTAAAGATAACTTGTGACACTAATGATCGATTAAAACCTACTTTACAAAAGAAAAGAGATTACTGATGATAGAAGAAGGAGATGAAGATGCACAAAACAACAAAGAAGACCCCTAAGGGTGCATAGATCATGTTCAAATCCTTAAAAAAACAAACACTAATCGAATGATGAATGAAGAACACAGAGCGAAGAACGATGTAGAGGTTGATCATGGTCATGATTCGACAATGCCTCGGCCTTGTTTTCCTCTTCTTTGTTCTTATTCTATCTTCTTTCTCTCAATTCCTTCACTACTGAATGCTTAGGACCCCTTCACTTAGCCTCTATCATGCCTATTTATAGCCAAAAATGGCATTTGGTGGACATGCTGCTCGCATAGGCGAACTGTTGCTTCATCCTGAAGTAAGCTGGCTCGCCCAGGCGAGTTGGTTCCTTCACCCCTAAGAAATTTGGGTGGCTCAGGCAAGCCAGATGCTAGCCTGGGCGACCTGTGGTCTAGAAAATTCCCTAAAAGGACCCTTTTGTCCCCTTTTTTGGGTACTTTTTGCATTCTTAATCAAAACGTTGAACGATCTTACGCCTTGTGTAGGAACTGGTGTCGAACAACACCTTTCGGCTAGCGAGAAACAAAACATCAATGAATGATAGTCTCCATATAAAATTAGGGTATGACAATGTGTATATATAACAGTAGGGGTTGGATGCAACTCAACACCTTTTGTCTAATATTCACCTTATTGCTTAAAACACGAAGAGTGTATCCGCTCTTATGTATTGTGATGGTGACATAATTCAATCATATGAAGGGATAGTCTTTGTTGCCACTACTTTTGTTTTCACAACAAATATTATTGTTGTCACTACTTCTACTTTCACAACAAACATTACCGCTATTATTCAATGTTTCCACAACGCAAATTTTCGCTGCCACTACCTAAGGTTTCACAACAAAAATTTTCATTGCCACAACTAGTACTTTCACAAAAAAACACTCACGCTGTCACTACTTATGTTTTCACAATGAATATTATTGTTGTCACTTTATGTTTTCACAAAGGAAATTTTCATTGCCATTATTTATGCTTTCACAGCCAAAAATTGTCGTTGTCACTTTAAAACAATTATCGTTGCCATAACTGATTTGTGGTAACTACTGAAGTCATCGTATGTTACATGTGAAAACAACTATTGTTGCTACATGAAGATAATTTTCTTAACAATTATTGTCGTTGTAATAAAATATATTTTCTCAACAAATAAATTTGTTGTAATATTTCTTTTTCCAGCCACATTAATTGTTGTATATCTTTTTTTAATAACAAAAGTCACAATCATAACTTATCAACCCTAATCAACGTATATGCTGTTAAACTTATTTTACTAACAAGTTTATTCAATTTTTAAAATTTATATTAATAAAATAATTTAATTATCATAAATAATTAAAACAACATCAATGTAAAAGTAATAAAAAAAATATAGACAAATGATATCAATAAAAGATAAAGACAATGTATGCAAACTTGATTGAATATCATGAAACATCATTCTACATAATTTAATGATTAAAAAAATCTCATTATTAAGAAATAACTAAATTAAAAAAGAAATAACTAAAAGTTAAAAAAATAAAAATAATTTGTCTAAGTAGTGCAACAATTATTCCCCTTTTAAGCTTTACTTTGAATATCACATTATGCAATAGTTGAGTGAAAATAATTTGTGAAAATATGTATATGAAGGTTTTGATGATGCCAAGACAAAACAACACAAGTTTTATTTCAAGTCCAAATCAAGACCAAAAAAAAAAAACAAAGATAAAGAAGAAAGTTAAGTCTTCCTTGTTAAAAGAGTCTCTTAGTGGTGGCAAATGTTTGGCCTCACAACATAATTTTTAACTTGATTATAAAAAAGTTTTAAAATATTTTTTAACATTTTTTTGAAAAAGACATTTTTTAAAAAGGTTTAATATTTTTAACAAAATTAATTTAAAAAGCTTTTTCAGAAAATTTGAAATTTAAAATTTGTAATTTTGAAATTTGATTTGAAATTTGAAATTTGAAATTTGAATTTAAATTTGAATTTGAAATTTAAAATTTTAAAAGTTACTCTGAAAAGTCAAATTCCTTTTTCGAAAAGCCACCAAAGGCCTATATACACGTGTGTTTGAGTTTGAAAATCTTCACAGAGTTTTTTAGAACATTCATTGTCTTATCCTCTCACAAGAAAAACTTTTGGTCAAATACTTGCAAAATCATTAAGGACTCTTATAAGTTCTTCAACTTGTATCATTCTTCTCTAACAAATATTCTTCTGTACTTCAAAGCAATCAATTTTTAATCAAGAGACCGTTAATTTGTAACGTTCTCTCAACATAAGGGAAGAGTATCCATGGATGAGTTAGAATTTGTAGAAGAATTTAGAAGTCAGTGGAAATCTCAAGTGGGTTAATTGAAGACTGAACATAGTCATAGGGTGTGCCCGAACCAATATAAAACTAAGTTTGCAATTCTCTCTTTCCTAAACTCCACTTTATAGTTTATTGCATTTTAATTTTACTTTGCATATTTTAAAGAAATATCAATTGAATTGTTTTTACTTCTTTTACTATTAAGTATGTATATTTCATTTAAAAAGAGAATTAAAATTTGTTAGGAGAAATTTTTTAAACTTAATTCACCCCTCTTAAGTTATTGAAACCACTTGTTTAATACAATTGACCTATAATTGTAACATAAATATCCATTGTCGGGGAGGATTGTCCAACCTATATAAATCAACAAAACACAAATTAATTAATAATTCAATGTATTGAACAAACTTTTAAAATGTGTAAAAAAAAAAAATTGTAACTATATACTAGTTAAATATTAATCATACTTACTGAAATAGTATGCATTTTAAAAATATGTCATTTTTTCTTCAATTTATTTTTCTAATCTTTCTTCAAATGTCCTTTGACTTTATTCCAAACGCGTTGCCATTTCTTCTCTTATATTATGCTATTCTTGAAGTTGGTTCTCAATCTTCATCAATTTCATTTCTATAGATTGACGTTTTTCACATTCATTTATTAATTGTTCACATAGCCCTGCAACAGATCTTCCCTTAGTTGGTTGAATGCCAGCATACCCCAAGACCACGACCTTTCTCCTATAGTTAATTGAAAAGCTACATTAACAATTTAGTCTTTATCAGTCTCCTCATCTATGTATTGTAACTTCTCATAAACAATTTCTCGAACCCTCATCTATTCAATAAAAACAATGAATATATCATAATTATAATTTGTAATTAAGAATAATTTATCAGGTATATAACTATAATTTACGAATCACATAAAGAGACCATACATCAACTTCCTTAATTGCTTTATTTATCCATTCTCCATTGTTGTTCGTATGAGTCATTTTCAATAAATCTCGAAAATTAGGTTCCTTTTGAGCTTCACCATTTCTCTAACAAAAAAAATTCAACAATAAAAAATCATTATCAAGACTAATTTAACTTTGTAATGAAAAATTATAATTAAATAATAATAAAATTTCTGCTATGAAGCTAATAGTTTGAAATGACTTCCTTCCACATCTATGATTAATAATTTTCTTTGATTTATTTCTTTTATTTCTTGTGCTCATTTCCTAAAAAAAATACAATTTAAACACATAAAAGTCAAGAAGGAAAAGTAATGGTATATTATTATACACGTTGAATAGAAGCAATGATATATTATTATACATGCTAATGTCAAACATACCTTGAACTTAGAACTTGAAAAGTAATTTAAGAGATATTCTCAATCTTGAACACTTAAATCATTAGGCTTATTTTTCAAATTCAACTCCTTCGTTTCATATCTTTTGTTTGAAATATTGGTGAAGTATACATCTATGACTTCAGGATAGTCTTCCTGACATGAAAAGAATAACATTTTTAATGTGCTTTGCATCATCAACATCAAAAGTATCATGTACATGATAAATAAATTGAACTAATTAATGTAAAGTTAGGCTAATAACATGAAAAAAAAAGTAAAAAAAAAAGTTGTGTACAAAAATTAAATTTACTAACACTTTTGTAACTATTTTTCCTTTTGCATCTTCTGGAACTTGCTTCCACTTGCCAATGTTAAAAGGAGCATGCTTTTGAACAATAATATAAATTTTAGTGAAAAAATCTGCAACTCCAGTTCAACAGCCACCATCTTATCGGGTGGAATGAAAAGACACAATTTGTTTGTAGCACTTTTCCTTTTTTTTTTTTCAACACTTAAATCATAAGTTACTCCCCTTCCAACTTTTCTTGTATTTGTACGTCTTTTTGCATTTTTCACCGAAAAAAAATATAAGAAAACTCCCATTATGATATGAAAATTTAAGAATATATATAGACCAAATTCATAATAGATAAAAAATAGAAAAATAATTTAAAATTTGAAAGAAAATAAAACTATAAGTACCTTCTTCTTCTTGAGTCATAGTGTGATTTGAAGAATTTGGAAATCTTGAACTTGAAACGTAGCTTGAGTATTCCATTACTAAATACAAATTGGAAAAAAATAAAAATAAAAATAAATTTTATAATTTGTATTACTTTATTTATTTAAATTGCTTTTTTAAATATAAGAAAAGGTAGAACATTAATATTATAGAGGAATAACCACAAGCTTGGTTTTAGATTGATTTCTCTGTTGTTTTCTTGGAACCTTTGTAATATTTTATATTTGTTGTGGATTATAGTGTTACATTTGTAACTAAATTTAAATAATATTTAAGTAATTTTTTTTAAAAAAATAATTTCAATAAAAATAATAATTAATCATCATAATATATTATACCATAAGTTTCGTGCGAATCGAATGTTTCCTTCCTCACAAACGAGCACCAAACATATTCACAAAAACGAAATCAAATTTTAAAACAGAAAAGAATTCGCCATGTTCCCAGTAATTTTCATTTCCACGTTCTCGTTCTCGCAACTCTTCTCACCTCCACAAGAACCACGAGCTTTTGTTTCCACCACCGCTATAATGAAGTTCTAATGGCTTCTTCTCAGGTTTGACTCTTTTTTTTTTTGAATTTGGCTCTACGAATTTGGTTCCATTGGATTTAATTAATTTCATTTTTTTTTTTTTTGCATTTTAGTTCTTCGAGTCTGATTCTCGTGCATAGGTGATGTAGTTGCTCGGTTCAAACTGTTATGTTTCTTTTGATTTCTCCCTTTGTTTTCTTTCGAAACCCTAGATTGTTCTTACTTGCTGTTAGGGGGTTGGAAGCAGAGTTGGTAATGTTCTTTGCTCAATCTTAGATTGGAAGCAGAGTTGTAACTAATGTAGTACCAGTAGGCATTCATATATATCCTTTGTAGTGCAGATGTAATGCAAGTGTTTCACACCTACTTCACATTAAGCTTTTATGGTATGCTTAACTCATGATAAGGCTACCGTTGCCCTCTACATCCAGATGTGTTGGAAGAGGAACTTGAATTTCAGCATGCTGACATGCAGAGGCTCGTGGCAGACAACAGAAGGTTGATAGATGACCGAATAGCATTGCAGCGAGACCTTGAAGAATGAAGTAATTCAACTGCGAGCCGAGGTTCAGAAACTTAATAGTCTCAAACAAGATCTGACAGCAAATGTTCAGACACTTACTCAAGATCTTTCAAGGTTACAAGCAGAGAATCAGCAAATTCCTATGATGAGGGTTGAGATTGATGGCCTGCACCAAGAGCTAATGCGTGCCAGGTGCTTGGCTCAATTGCTGACAGGGTTTCCATTTTCTATTGTCAAGCTCTTTTGCGATAGCCTGATAGGCATTTCCGCATTTGTACAGTTAAACACTTAAACTGATAATGATTCTTTTTTGTTTTCTAGAGCCATGGTGGATTATGAAAAGAAGGCAAACATAGAGTTCATGGAACAGAGGCAGTCAATGCAGAAAAATTTGGTTTCCATGGCCCGGAAAGTTGAGAAATTACGTGCCGAGCTTGCTAGTGCTGATGGAAGGCACTGGGGTGTTGGTATGGCAGGTATGACTTGTTTGGTGTATTGTTCTTTTGCAAAAAAATTTATCCTTTAGATAACTGCTTGTGCTATCTAAGATTGATAAATAATAACTATGACGGACTAATCTTTATTTATGCATCATGGCCTGAAAGTTGAATTCAGTAATCATTATTGAAAAGTCAGTTTGACCCATTCAGTAATCTTTTTTTGTCCATTTTTTCATGTAGTTGTTTTGGCAACAATTAAGCCTACAATTATAGAGGCCTCCATTGATCCTTAGTCGAAATAATATTTAAGCCACCTTAATTTGTTTGTCAAACCTTAGAAGAAAAAAAAGTTTTCATATAACAAAGTGTAACCAATAAACCAAATATTATCATGAAGATCAATAATGCCAATTTAGACTAAGAACACGTTAACAGATAGGCCTTTGTTTACAACCTCCACTTTGTCCCTATTGGTTTATCTATTTTGCTCAGTATTTCCTGTACAACTTTGACTTCTCACTTTCTTGTCAATTTCATTTCAAAGCTACAATATGAACAGCCCATGTGAATGGAGCCTCTCATTTGTTTATTTTAAACTTCTAATTTAGAGAAATGAAAGTGGGGTCCACCTTTCTTTAATTTGGAATAAAGGGAGTTCTCTTGTGCTAGACCTGAATTCTCTTTTTCAATTTTATTTATTCAATTCTTTAATTTCATTTAAAGTAAAGGTTGGTGTCTCTAGTTATCCTTTTATGATAACCACGTGAATTATGTTTCACATGTTTCTATGCAACACCAATTTTAGCAAAGCCAAATTTTACAAAGATGGGTTTATTTAATTAGCTTTCTATATATAAAAAAAAAAAAAGTTTTTTTTTATATTTATGACGGTCATAAAAAACCATTTTAGTATGTATAACGATGGCAATTTCGTAAATATTGTGAACATTTCAAAGGCAGTTTCGCAAAAACCGTCTTTGAATGCGGGCCATTTTAATTTTTAACCCCTCGCGTTCGTTCCTCTTCTTTCCACAAATGTCGCGTTCCTCTCTCCACAAATCTCGTGTCTGTTCCTCTCTCCACTCGCTCACTATCTTCTCCTCCTCTCTCCTCTTCCCATTACCCTTTCTCCACCTTCTCCTTGGAACCGCAAAAAACCCTCTCCTCCAATGGAACCGCAAAAAACCCTAACCCCCAAAAAACCCAAACCTTTGTCGCGATGAAATCTCCACCCCATTGCTCCCCTTCTTCACTTAGTTCAGACTCGTGCGCGTTATGATTACGCGCACTTGGCTCGTTACCTTGTATTTTCTCTGCCGCGTGACTATTCTGGCTCGAAGCCGTCGTCTCCGCCGCCTCCTTCCAGCTCCAACTGGGATTTCCTTCCAGCTCCACCTGGGATTGCCAGCACAACGCTCACAACTTTTCATTCATTCGTCAAAGTCGGAAGTGAATTTGATGTTTGAAAAAGTAAAGGCGTTTTACATTCTGATCTGATCCCATACTTGTTCTTCGAAACGAAGCAACATTTTTTTTCTGTTTCAACTAGCAGGGAGATTTCGATTATTGCATTTCAATTAATGTTTTGGTTGCTTTTGGTTTTAAATTAAGTGATGGAGGAAAGCTCTTCAACCTTGTCGCGTACTCAGAGACACGCAACGGCTTCTTTGTTTGCTCTCGCACTTCACCACTCTCAAATTCATCAAACTCGCATCTCTGGAATTGCAAGTCGCTTGTTAAAATATAAGGCTAAAAGGATGGTTGTTTCATTCCAGTTCTTGACATTGCTGTCAGAGGAAGGTGATGCAACTACTCCTGAAGGATTGGATAAAGAAACTGCGTTGACCAAAGCTATTGATGCCTCGGCTTTGAGCATGAATAACACTACTCCTATTTCCGATTCTCCAAGTTGGGGCCATGGGCAGAAAACTAGAAGCCAAGATGACGTGTGTGAAATTATGGAGAGCTTAGCTTTGCTGCCAGGTGACCTTCTACTTAATGATGTGTGAATCTTCACAGAAAAAAGTTTTCTCTACTTAATGATGTGGTCCAGATAGTTCGTGATGTATGTCTCTTGTGGTTTGGTGATTTTAACAAAATAGTTTTTGGGAAGCTCTTTGTTGCACAAAGTTTACCTTCATTGTGATATTTTGCAGGAAGCAATGGAGTCTGTGGTTGCTTTTTCTGTAATGAATTCAGTGAGTAAAGAAGGTGCCAAGGAAGAAGAATCTGTAGGTTCTGAAACCAGCTGAGATAAATGGAAGCGTGGAGGTATCATAGGAGTAGCTGCTGTAACTGGAGGAACCATAATGATTATAACTGGTGGTATATATCTGCTACTTCATCTCTAACTTACAAGTAGATTTATCTAACCCAAGGATGAGATAATATCGATATCTTAAGAAGTATTGAAATGCTTTGACAGGCTTGGCTGCCCCGGCTATTGCGCATGGATTGGGTGTTTTGGCTCCTACACTAGGCGGCATTGTTCCTACCATTGGTGGTGGATTTGCTGCTGCAGCAACTGCTACAGGATCTGTTGTTGGATCTGTGGCTGTTGCTGCATCATTTGGAGGTGTGGAGGAGTAAATTTGGGTTATATACGTTGTGAAAGCATTCATTATCAATAGAACAACTAGAAATATATACATAAACCTAAATATATATTTGTGGCGAGTGGGACTTTGACAGTTATTCAATATATGGGTTAATGCTCAATTACCTGCTTCTTTTGTAATTCAGCTGCTGGAGCTGGCCTTACTGGGAGTAAGATGGCTAAAAGAATTGGAAGTCTTAAGGAATTTGAGTTAAAAGGTGTTGGAGGCATTAATGAAGGCGTAAGTTCCAAAATGTCATTACATTATATTCATTTCTTTGGACTATTATGAGTTTCGGGGGTTTGGATGAAGCAAGGTCACTTACACTTGGTAGGTTCACTAGGAGGCACTGTGTATTGTGCATGACTTGATGATATGAACCCAAAAGGATCTTATTATGCTTAATTGTAACCTACCCTAATATGATCGTGGAAATTTGAAGTGAAACCTCCCATTTATATTTTCATCACCTAGCAGTTAGAATATCCATTTCTGGGCTTGCATTTAAGGAGAAAGATTTCGAAGAACCTTGGGAAGTCTCGATGATAAGATGGGGAGGTATGAAAAAAATATTCCCAACAACTAGATTTTTTTTGCTTTAATGTATAGTATAAATGTGCTCTTCTGTGACAAAAATGCAGTTTTCCTTGTATCTTTGAATTCCTCTTTGTGGCATTAGTTTTCTTGTGTAATAAAAACTATAAAGCTAGCAAAGATTTCATATCTACATATTGATACAAATGAATTCCAAATTCAAATCTGTTGATTGGAATGTGGACATCAAAGTTTGGGTAGTTGTTATGTCGTTTAATTTGTCTTCACCATGGAAAGTATAAATAATTTTAAGGTGGGGTTTCTCTTGAATATTTGTTTTTGCTGGGGACAAAAATATGGTGCTTAGTATCCAGTTGTACGTCATCTATTTATGACCATTTAATTTTTTTTACATTATATTTAGCTTGGTTTGTCCTCTTTGTTGAAGCAGATCAGACAAGACTGGTAAGGTGCTTGCTGAAGTGTTGTTGCACAGCTTACAAGGAAACAGGTGACACCATCTAATATTATTGCAAAAGGTTGACAATAATGTTGCCTCATTGTATAATCCAATATATTTGGTAGCTTTCTATTTATGAATGTGGATTTGAATGTGCTGATAGATTTTTTGGAAACTAGAAAAACAGACAGTGTGCTAAACTCTTTTATTATATCATTCTCAGAAAGCTAAATACCTTAGATTTTTATACAATTCTGAACAGTTTCATTTTGTTATGCAGGAATAAGTAGAGGGATATATGAACTAATCTGGGCTATTTGGATCATGGTAATTACTTAGTGATTCTTTTTATCCAATCCTTTTATGTGCAAAGACTGATTTACTTCACCCTGTTGATCTTTTCTTTGTTTCTATTAGAATATATTTCACCCTATGATATTGTTGTTTGTAAGGCTTATCTGATTATATATCTAATTTTTCCCCATTTTCTTTCATAAGCCCTCTATTTGTACTTTCGTGTAGTACCATTAATCATGTGACTAAGTAAAAAGGTATTAGAGCAAACATGTGTTCAGAGCCTTATGAAAATTCGTATAGTGTATATATATTCATTTTGGGTACTCCATTGTATTTGTATCTGTGCACACTTTAAGTAAAATCTTGTCTTTTTGTCTCTATGGGAGCTTCTCATTTATGTAGTATTCTAATGTTCTCACTCAACCCGCACTTATAAAAGGTCACCATGGGTTACCTATCAAGGTGAAACACTAATTTTAGTTAGAGAAGAACATTACAACCTAAAGAATAACACTTAAGTTTTATATTATCCTAAATAAAATACAAGAAGAGACGAAAGGAGAAAATTGGGGCCTTTGGGATAGGGAGGTGCAGACCCTCAAAGTTACGCAAGTTAGGCTGTTGTTAAGGTGACAATTCCCTTTTTTTTCTGACAAGATACTAGGTTCCTATCACTCTAGCTTGTTCACTTCTTTGTGTGTATGTGTGCTTTAAGTGAAATCTTGCCTTGTTGTTTGTAAGGCTGCTCTATTTGGTCTGTTTTGTGTAAATTTTTTATCCTTCATTTCTTATATTAATCTATTCAAATTTGTGTGGGTAAAGTAGCTTTCTTTGCTTTAATTCTTGTTCCCAGAACAATTGGAGACTTTGAGATACAGATATGGTACGGAAGGCTATTCTGCGTAAAGCAGGCCGTTTATATAAGAATTGGCGCTCCAGGCTTCATGGTCATTACTTAAAGTTTGAAACAAAGGAGGAGGCCTTGAAGCATGTCCCTGATGATTATTAGCTTTATCTGATGTTCAGGGAGACTGTTGCTCCAGTGCCCCAATTTGGAAAATGTGCATGCATCTGGTTGTTAGGATATGTTAATAGGGGCCATCCAAAGTCAGAGCAATTAATTCTCCAGATAAATTTTTCCACAATAAGTTAATTTGCTGAGATGTATGCTTCATGAATCGATATTGGATCTGAAGCAATAGATGGTGCTATAAATTGCAGTTTGTGAATAAGCTTATTTACTTTTACCTAAATTAAATGGTTTGATTCCAGGCCTCTTCGGTTCTGATATATGTTCTTAATGTGTATGAAGGTCCGCTATGCTTCTGCTGATATGGAAAACCATTCACAATCTAAACGTCTACCTGATGGCTCCAAAAGGATTCGGGTTCCACATTTACTTATGAGGAAGAGGTACTATAGCATGTTTTACTATACAACTTTTCTTGGCTTGTGTGTTAAAAGCACTAGGAGGCTATTTATTTGTGTTAGGCATACAGTAAGTAAGCTTTTACATCAATAATACACAAGGATCATATACTTGTTAAGTGAATTGGTGTTTGTTTCAACCCCCTTAGAAAAGAAGATTTTGGTTTAGAAATAGCATAGTTTTCTTAAGTCGTTCTATGTTTTGCATTGTTATATGCACTGATTTTATTTTCAATTTTGTTTATTTGCAGTTCCCTGAACCTGAAAAAAAACGGAGAAGGATCGAGAGACAGCTTTGTAATGTGCTTCTGGATGCTTCCACATTTTTTTTATTGAACTCTTAATTTATATAAAATCCATTTCTTTTTTAATCTTTATCAATCAATTGAAGTGATCTGCTAGGAATATTAGTGCAGGATATATTTATGTTTTTATTGGGTTCAGAGTCATCACTACTCTACTTATGGTTTTGATAGTCGGTCCTCCAATTGGGTAAAGGGGATGGTTGTGAGATTCTCAACAGTTATTGTTGATATTCCTTAATATGAATCACTAACTCATTACGTGCGTTAACATTAGATTATCCAGGAGTAGATTACAGGTTAAATGAGCTAGAGTCATAACATTGGCGTCTAAATGTAATGTAAAATGAGTAGAGTATTGGTATTATTTTAGATAGATTAGGGAGTAAAAAAGCTAGTCTGAGTGCTTGATTAATATTATTATTTATAATATTGGTATTTTGATAAGTTTTTGAAGGTGATGGATATAATGATTCAGAGTCTTTGAAGGTGATCAATAGCATGATTTTAGAGCCTTTGAAGGTAGTGAATACCACGATTAAAATCATGTCTTCAAACTAAATAAGAGATATGTAAATTTTTAGGAGTTTTTAGTGGCTTTGGTTTTTTTCGATACCAGGGAAAAACCACGAAACAAAACTTAGGGAGCCTTAAGGCATTACAACATTGTCGTGAGGACCGTCTTAGAATGTAACACATTTTAAGACTTTACATTCTAAGACGGTTGCGTGTATAGGACCGATCGCACATTTTAAGACGGTCTAAAAATCGTCGTTGTAGACGCGTTTATTTCTACGTTGTCGTGTAGTGTGCTAACGAAAAAAAATACAATGTCAAATTATTAACATATTTAAATTTTGTTCAAAATTTACAATTTTTTTAAAAATATATTATTCATAGTGACTAGTGACTCCTGATGTAAATCATATTTATCCAAGCACAGTCCATTAACATCATCCCTATTTAAAATTTGTTCATCTTGGTTTACTATTGTTAATTGCTTGTGTATATTTGTCCTCTTGTATCACCCAACTCATTGAGTTGATATGGTTAAAATTCATCTTCACAATTATCTGCCATGGCATAAATGGCTTGACTTTAACCATGTTATATCAATTTTTCTTGTCACTATCTCGTACATAATAAACCAACTTGAGAAACTAAGACAAATGAATCATTAGTGTAATACAACCTTGTCATAGCTATGCTAAAATATCCATATTCATATTTCTTGTGTCCTCTACTCCAATCACACTTAAATAATATGGCCAAGTTATTTTCTAAATATGACACTTCAAAAATATTTCTAATTATCCCATTAAACTCCCGCCCTCTCATCTCTTCCCCTAAAGAAAAGATTGTTTGCACATACGACATAACACCTAATCTTTGAATCTTGACTTGTGCACCTAGAAAAAAAGTAAATTCTAAGAAATCGTTTATGCCTTTTAAATATCCACATTATTTTACAAATAAAATAAACATCATTAACCATAAATAATCACAATTAACCCAACCTGACAAAAAAATTACTCAAATACTATAACCTATCGATTAATTGAAAACAATTCAAATAAAATCCTCTTCTTCAAAGCTATTAATGTTGTTGACAACTAATAATTCTTTTCTTAATGACAATAAAGATATCATAAAATGTATGTTTTTCTCAACAAATTTAAAGTTGTTAAGATAAAAGTAATAACCTTATTTCTTGTAGTGTTTATTTAGGTGTATTGGAAGTCAAACATCAATTATAAGGATCTACACGATTCTAATCGTATTTTGCATGTACTCTAATAATAGTATTTTCTTAATCTTTTATAAAAATAAAAAATATATGCATTTTTTTCTTAAAAGAAATATATTTAATAAGAAAGTTAATAAAAATATGATGTAAGAAAATTTAAAATGGTTCCTTTTTATTTCATTGACTGGGTTTACTTATTTACCACGGTGTTATTTAATATATAAGATATTAATTGTACTTATTTTTTTTAATTTATATTTTTCCTAAAAATGCATATTCATAGTCCATAAAAGTAATACAACTTCATATTTTATGAGTATTTACATATTTATGTTGAGTTTTTTTGTTTAACTTTAGTTAAACAAAAATATTTTTTCATATGATAGTTATAAATCATAACAAGGAAAATATGTAACTAAATTTAAATACAATATAAATAATTTGAAATTATACTTTTTTATGAATATTTAACTAAATTCTATTTATATTGAGTATTTAAATATATGTATTTTCTTAAATATTATTCTAGATAAATTATATTTTTTTATAAAAAAAATATATAAATTAGTAAAATAAAAAAATTAAAACAAAAAAACCAGTTAAATTTAAAATAAATTGTAAGGAAAAAATAGAAAAACAATTTAAAAAATAAAAAATTTAAAAGAAATAAAAAAAAATAAATAGAAAACTCAATTTTGAAAAAACGATTTCTAAACTGAGTTAAAAAAAACTGAGTTTAGAAATTGGTTTCCCAATAACCGATTTTTAAACTATCTAAAAAAAAACATAAATACACACTTCGAAAATCGATTCATGGGAAACAAATTTCTAAGGTGAATTTTAAAAAAATGTTAAAAATGAGAAATCAATTCAGGAGAATCGATCTCTCACCTTATACAATATTTTGTATCATTCGTATAAATATTTTTTTTCACTTATATTATTTGGATAAATATTTATTTTAACTATTAAAAAATACTACATTATTTTTGCATGCTTTCAATGTGATGCTTATTTTACCTTTTGGTAAATATTTTCCGAGTTTAATTTTGATGCACTTTAAAAATCACTCTACTCTAAGTATGACTTTTAAAGAAATTATAACAAAAATCTTATCCGTCTTTTCATACAGGAAGTCAAAGTCCTAATTGTGGTAGTAAAAAAGATGACAATATGAATTCTTATATACTGCAGGAACATCATCTATCTTTATACAAACAAGGCCCTGACATTGTTGCGAAATGTCTAAAAAGTCCCTATTTTGCTGACATGTCACAATATTATGCAATGTACTTCTCGCCCAAAAATGTCAACATCACGCTATATATATATTTTTTGTCTTTTTTTTTTATTGCGCTTCTGTTTTTTATGCCTTTCTATTTTCAAAAAGGTTCTATTTCCAATGGCTTCCTATGACCGACTAGGTGTGGGGTTAGAGTGCCATTTGCAGAAGATAGACTGCTAAGTGACCAGTAACCCTAACTCCACCTCCCTTTTGTTTTTGGCCGAGAACGAGAAAGAAGGCGAAATGGAAGTTGTTGGATACTGAACGAAGAATCCAGCAAGCTGAGTACAAGTTCGTTTTCTTTGCAACTAAAAGAACAGTGAAATAACTAACCCCTAACCCGAGGTACAGGTTGTTTTGCTTTGCATAAGAAAAGTTTGTGATTTCCTTATTTGTTACCATCAACCTCAATACAACTTCCTTTTCTTTGCAGGAAAAACAAGAAGGTGAAATAAGTAAACCCCAACCCTAACTACATGTTCACTTTCTATACCAAAGTTTGCGATTTCGTAATTTGTTATTTGTTATGCTGTGATATTTTTGTTATGCTGCCATTTTCAGGTCAGATTTGCATTAGTACAGGTTCGTCGTGTGTTGCTTTATTTGTTATTTTACATTTTTTTATCTTCTTCGTGTATATATATTTCGCGATTTCCTTATTTGTTATTTCTTATGTTGCTTTTTTTATCAGCTTGATGATGCTATCGAGAAAAAACATTTTGTTAGGAAGCCATTGGTCCATTAAAAATTGGTGTAGCCTGCCATTCGTGCCAAAACCAAGTTACTTATACCGTTCCAAACTTATGTCGTTTACCTAAATATGTACCTATGAAAAATGTCAAGCTTATATTTTTTGACACATTCTTTTCAACACTTTTTAATTGGTTAAAATTGATTGAAATGAGATATTTTACTAAATATGATCAACTTATTTTTGTTAAGCTCATTAACAAGCCAAATTGGTTAATTGATATAACACTTGAGTGTTATGTATTCTATGTGTATATCACTTAAGTTATACAATATATATCATTTTTATATGAATTTTTTAAGATATGTTTAGTTTAAAATTGATACAAATTTGAAAAAAAATTATCGTAAAAAATTTATTATATTAATAAATTTCATAGATTTTTATTAACAATTTTTTAAATACAATTTAATTTAAAAGTTGAATAGAAAGTATGTAAATTATAATAAAGTAATATTTAAATAAATTAAAAAATCGAACCAAATCAAATCATAAAATATTGATTTAATTTAATTTAAATTTTATTTTAAATAAAAATTAAATGAAACTCACGTACTTTTTAAGTTTGACTCAAAAACCTTTTAATAAAAAAATTAAATCAAATCGAGTCACAAAAATATTTATTTGTTATACGGCTAGTTTGAAAACCGTTGGGACTTGCGTGAGAACCAAAATTTGAAATGGTTGGAAGCACGTGGGACAGAACCCGCTCCCAACGAATTCCGAGCGGAATCAACGGTTGAGATCTCTTCGGATTTCAAATCAACCCGTTCCCCGCCTCAAAAGCACAACAACAAACAAACCCAATTTCACCGTTTATATTATCCCGTTTCTAACTTTCATTTCACAGTGTTCATTCTGCAACAACAGAAACGAAACGACCCTCCGTTTATTCTTTTCTTTCTCTTATAAATGAAAACCACATCTCTCTGATTAATACGCACTCTCGCTCAAAGCATAATAAGGTGAGTTTGAATTTGGTTGGGAGGCTCGAAATAATGTCGTCGACGACGCAGAATCGTCGTTCGTCCTTTACTTCCTCGACAGCGTCGTCTTTGGCAAAAGCGAAACGACTTCCATCTTCGGTGTCGTTGTGGTCGTCGTCGGGGAAGGCGAAGAGGGTTACTACTCAGAACGTGGCTGTGAAGAGAGCGCCTCTCGCCAACCTCACCAATCAGAGGAACGCGTCTTCTTCTTCTTCTTCTTCTTTGGTAATCATCGTTTCGTTGTTTAATTCGGTTAATTTCTCTGCAAAAGAAAAAAAAAGCCACTGAAATTTTGGAAAAATAATAGAATTTGTGTTTTTAACTTTTCATGTGTATCAAAATCACTATATCATGATGCATTACGAAATGAATGATTGACTTTATCTTCTTTCTGTGCTTGAAAAGCAAAAAGAGAGTGTTCTTTTGTGCTAAAGGGTTTTTGTATAAGTTTCATGAATGTGAAGTTGTGAGTGGTAGTGGATAATAAGTGTATGCAGGGTTTTTAAACCCCTTGTGTGTTTCAATTTGTATTCCGTCTCTTCAGTGTGCTCGGAACAAGGTTTGTAGTTTAGTTTTGAAGCTTTTGATGCCGAGAAATCTATGATCGGTGTGAATCTTCAGCTGAATGTTTGTGTTTTGTCATTTGTGTCCTGGGTTTTTTTTTTTGAAAACTTGAAAATTTTTTATAATCACCGATAAGAATGTATTTTTTTATTTGGAGAAAAAAATGGAAAAGTGAAGAGACTGGAAAGTTTTTTTTTATAAAATTTTAAAAAATTCTTGGGAAAAGTGTGTTTTTAGTCTTTGAACTTTCAGTCAAACTTGGTTTTGGTCCTTTGTTTTCAGATTGATGGTGAATTTTGTCCCTTTTTCAATTCTGTGTTTATAAAAAATTGCCACTAGATGATAAGTTTAATTGTGAAGAGAGACTGAATTCACATATTTCAAAAGTTCGAGAACCACTTTTCCCCATTCTTTTATTAGTTTTTCTTAAATGTGAAAATTTTCCAACTCATAAGGGTCAATCTTACGAGGTTTTGATAGTTTTCACACGAGGTCCTAGTTCTAACCTCGTTATCTTCAATATTACAAAAAAACCAACAATTTAAATTTTTCTCTGCGTTTTGTTTTCTTTCCGTTGTACCAAACAGGGGTACAAATTTGAGGGTATTTTCTTGAAAACTCGAGTACAAGCTTAATTCGTTATTGATGCGAAATTTCCTCTTTTATTTTTTGATGCTATCAATATTACCATCTTCCCTCCAACTGCTACCCATATTTCTATCAATACTTTTTATTTAGTATTATTGATCGATTGCTATCACAAAAGTTTGATGCTTACCTATGTGTTGTTTGTTAAGCTTTTACTTTATCTCTGATTGTAAATTAGATGAATTCTGTAATGCAAGGTGCAAGGTGGTTCAATTAAAGTTTCCAAGACCAAGAAAGAGGCTCCTGCAAGAACCAGCATCACAAAATCAACAATTTCTTGGAACAAATTACCCGAGTTAAAATCTGTTAACTCAAGCTCAGTTGTTATTCCAAGGGCTAATTCTTTACCACGAAGGAAGGATGCTGCTCCCACAGTTGCCACATTCGCCGTGCCTGTCCATAGCAGTATCGATGTTTCTCCTAGTAAAATAGATGGAAGGTCCGTTTCTATGGATGAGACAATGTCTTGTGATTCTATCGAGAGTCCTGATGAAGTTGAATATATGGATAACAGGGATGTTTCAGATGTTCATTCAATTCAGAGAGAGATAACAAGCAATTTAAACATTTCTGATACCAAAGAGCCAGAAGGTTGTTCACTGCTGCAATTTTGCTTTGGACTAAATCACATTTAAGTTTAATAGTATGGTCAATCAAATTTTGGATTATGATATATTTAATTATACCATTCCATTTTTCAGTGCTTTCTAAGGTAGTGTTGTTGATTTGTTTGCAGGAGACGTATGTAGTAGGGAAATAATTGTTGAGTTGGAAGAAAGAGTGGACAAGATTGTCAATATTGACAATATTTACTCCGATACGCAGCTTTGTGCAACCTATGTTTGTGACATCTACAAGCACCTACGTGAATCTGAGGTTGAACTTTGTTTTTCACAGTTAAAATAATGATTTGTGTTTCTTACTTTCTACATGGGATATAATGACTTGTTCTACTTTTTATCATTACTAACTGGCGAAATGTTTGCTATACAGATGATAATTTATATTAAGTGTTCTTATCTCGGGTGTTCTTACAATTTCTGCAATTTTAGGAAAAGAAAAGGGCTTCCCCTGACTTCATGGACAGAATTCAGAAGGACATAAATGTTGGCATGCGTGCTATATTGGTTGACTGGCTTGTTGAGGTAATATTTGCTCATAATAAACATTTTTGAGTCTTGGAATTTGTGATTTGTAAAGTTAAAAAAAAAAAGATATATTGATGATCTGGTTATAATGAAAACAAAGGAGTTAGGGCTAATACATTATTCCTTTTTAATGTCTTCACTCAAATTAGAACCCATTATTACAAATTAGTCTTCACTCAAATTAGAGCTCATTATCACACCCATTTATGTATGCTAAACTTCAACTTTTCAATTGCAGGTGGCTGAGGAGTATCGTCTTGTACCTGAAACATTGTATTTGACAGTGAACTACTTAGATCGGTATCTTTCAGGGAATGCTATGAATAGGCAAAGGTTACAACTACTTGGTGTTTCATGCATGATGATTGCCTCGTAAGGAAGCATAATGTCCCTCATGTTTTCTTATCAATGGGATTCATAGTTATTTTTTCTTGCCCTCTAGGCTCTAGCATTAACAACAATTTGATTTTTGGTTCTTGTTGACAGTAAATATGAGGAGATTTGTGCTCCTCAGGTGGAAGAATTTTGTTATATAACCGACAATACTTACTTAAAAGAAGAGGTTTGCATTGAATTCTTTGGCTAAATTTTGCAGGTTTTAGTCCCTTCCTCCTATGACTTGAAGTGATCAAATGTCAGCAAAATCATTTTAATGCAGGTTTTGCAAATGGAATCTGCTGTCTTGAATTATCTTAAGTTCGAAATGACAGCTCCAACAGTTAAATGTTTCTTAAGGTAATAACCAGTTACCAATGTATGTAACTGATAAATCATAAATATGATTTTGGGAAGCTTTTGGAGTTGCACTGTTCTAATGTTCACTTTGTCGTTACTGTGATATAATTTCAGACGATTTGTTCGTGCAGCTGCTCATGATGTCCAGGAGGTATCTTTCTCGCTCTAGCTGCTCTTTTACATGGTTTATGCATGTTGCCCGTGCATCAGCACAACCATTATTTTACATTGTTGTCATTGGCTTATTTCTCATCGTACCATCAAGAATATATAAGATAGATTGACTTGTGGTTAGGTTAGTAGTATGCGACAAGCAGACCAAATGCCTCCTGGCCGTAAATCAGCCAGAAAAGAAAAGAGACTTGCTGTTTCCCCAATAAAATAGCTTTAATAAATTGAAAGGATCTGATTGTTAAGTAAATAAAATACTATTGTTTCAATGTTATTGTTGTAGATTGCATTTCTAAAATATTAGCCTTTTTTGGTTTTCTGTCCATTTCTCAGATCCCTTCACTTCAACTGGAGTACCTAACCAACTTTATTGCCGAATTATCTCTCTTGGAGTACAGTATGTTGAGTTATCCTCCATCACTGGTAGCTGCTTCTGTAATTTTCCTTGCCAGATTTATACTTTTCCCTTCAAAGAAACCATGGGTATGCTGCTAGCCACAATTTCTATACCGCATGTACCTACATTGAGGAAAAGTTTTTTGAACAATTTCATGGCTTACTTTCTGTTTTCGGCTACAGAATTCTACATTGCAGCATTACACGCTCTACCGGCCTTCTGACTTGTGTGCATGTGTAAAAGATCTCCATCGTCTTTGTTGCAGCAGCCATGATTCTAATTTACCTGCAATCAGAGATAAATACAGTCAGCATAAGGTAAATTTTCGTACAAACAAAATTGCTATGATTTGTTTTTTCCTTTTAATCAGTTTGCTTACTTCCTCCTCATACTTCACTTGTGCACAGTACAAATGTGTAGCCAAGAAGCACATCCCTCCTTCAATACCTCGAGAAGTTTTCCAGATCAACTGAACAAAGGAATTCAACGACTATCCAATAATTAGGATGCACATGCTAAGTTTTGACAAAGCTTCAGTCTCTCAATGATGCAAGGACCATTTCCTGTTAGAAGCATAGTTGGAACCAGGAAGAGGAGAGGACACATGTGCTGGTGGAGCTAGTGTGTTCTTCTATGGTTCGATGTCTATGCTCAGTTGCACACCATGAAGAGCTTGAAAAAAATGACATGATTTCCACTCGGTTCCTTCTTATTATTAAAAAGAATAAAAAACAAACTTAGCATGTGTTAGTATAATTTAGTAAAAAGCCAGAGGATTGAAGTTGAATTTTTCTTTCTTTTTTATTCTAAAAAATTGAACTTAGGTATCAATGGGTTTACAACTAGGGACTTAAATGAGTTAAGTTATTAGTAAACTATTGAGTTCGACTTGTTAAATAAATTAAATAAACAAACTAAAGCTTTGGATTTGACTCAATTATTTAAATAAGTCAAACTTAAGTTTTACAAACTGAACATTAATGGTTCGTAAATTCCATGCACATATATCATAGAAAACTGAAATTACATAAATTCCATAATATCATTCTACATATTTCTATTTGTAAATTATTATTTAATATTCAGGTCTGAAGTTGTTTTGCATCCGTGTTTCAAAGGCTCAACTTGTGCACTCATCCTAACCACAGATAAAACCTTGTCTATAGATCCCAAAATGCAAATTATATACTGCTTGCTGCCTGCTGAACTGATTATGCAATAAGCATAAAGCATGTTTCGTTAAATTACCTAAAAACTCAGCTTTGTACTTTTGTTTTGGAGAGCAAAAGTTTACCCTCAAAAGTACATCTGACATAAAAAAATTACCTTAAAACTCAGCTTTGTAAAAGTAAGACTTGAATTGTTTTTACAAACTTAAATTTAGTTCAAACTTAAATTTGTAAACTTTAATTCAAACATATACTTAATCATGCTAAGCATAATTGATTATTTTTAATATAACCGATTATGCTTACTGCATAACCAATTTTAGCATGGGTTTACACATAGTCGCATTCCACAAATAAGAGAAAAAGGGTAACCATTGTCACATTTGCAAGTTATAAATCAACTACAAGTTCATTCCTCAGCTTAAGAACATGCAATTTTAATTTATACTACCATTATACAACTCAGTAGTAAACTCAGAACAATAATAACATTTTCAGTAGCAGATCTGAAAATTTGGGTTTACCTCCTCATTCAGTAGAAGAAAGGAACACCAACGAACAAGAGCTGAAAAATTTGTAAGAAGAAGACCAGCAGCAACCAGGGCGCAGAGGAGAGGAGCAAAACGAAGACACGAGGAACACGAGAAAAAGGATGGTTTTCGTAAAAGCCACATTCTCTGTTCCTTTCTACGCTTTTCTTCGCAGAACATGGAGAAGTTCGGTTTAAAGGCCCAAAGTTATTTTAAAAATTTCCATTTATTCCATTAAATCAAACAAGCTTGCTTTTTTTTGTTATCCGTTCCTATTATAATAAAAACCGGTTAACAGCATGAACAGTGTTCCCGCCCAAATTTTCGTATTTTTTATTTGTTTTTCTTTCTTTGTCTTTTTTT
The DNA here is from genome assembly GCF_004193775.1 of Glycine soja. Classification (NCBI taxonomy): domain Eukaryota; kingdom Viridiplantae; phylum Streptophyta; class Magnoliopsida; order Fabales; family Fabaceae; genus Glycine; species Glycine soja. Next base: position 28,676,290 of record NC_041015.1, on the reverse strand, counting down.
CTAAAACTTTTGCTTTGCTTTGCTTGTTTTTTAACATGTTGAAAAAATTCACAAATGATAAGACCTAATTAATAAATATAAGTTTAAGATAATTCTCACCTTACAAATTAATTTTATAAGTTGAGTTAGATTGAAATCCATATTCTTAAAACAATTAGTTTTCTTCCTCGAACTTAATATAATTATATTTAACATGCTACTAAACATTTTAAAGATCAATTTTATTGATGTACATATATTTTCAATATAAATACTAAATGTAAATATTAAAAAAAATATTTTAATAGAACCCATGTGATTAAAATCTAGTAAAAAAAAAAAGAAAAATAAGCTTGCATTTTTTTGTCACTCCTTTTTTCCTTTCTTTCTTTTCTCAAGCACCTAAAAAAACAAGAAAAAAATGATAGTTAACATTTGACCAAACATTTCAATTGGTTTTTGAAGTTCTTTTACCAGCTAAAAAGTATATTTTGATTAATTGTTATACAAGTTTTTTTTTCTATTTTTCTATTTTTGTTTTGTTTTGTGAGATACTTCAAGGAGCACGAGGGAAGGTGGATGCCTATTAAAGTTTCGAAAAATGGTCCTACTATATCTGATCTCTTTTGTGCAAAGGATGTCATATTTTTTGCTAAGGCAAGGTCGTGTCAAGCTAAAGAGATAGCAACCATTTTGGATTCATTTTGTGTGATGTCAGGCCTCAAAGTAGCACAATGAAGTCTAGGGCTATGGTATCGTAAGGGGTTCCTATGGATATGAGGAGGCATTTGGAAGAGATCACGCATATAAAGCTAATAGATCATCTAGGCAAGTATCCAGGGTTTAAACTTTTCCAAAGTTGTTCAACGAGAGATGATTTTGCAGAGTAGATTGATAGAGTTCATTTCAAGTTGAACACGTGGAAGAGTACATTGTTAAGTAAACCGAGGAGGGTGACTCTTGCGAATGCGGTCTTGGCATCTCTCCTAACTTATGGAATGCAAATTTTGAATATATTTGTGACTTTATTGATAAGGCAATTTGTTAAGAACACAAAAGAGAATGGGGTACCTAACATTCAAGGCCTAGGCAACCTCCAAAGCATACGAAGGAAGAAAAGAGGTATGTATTAACTGGTCTGCCTTATTAGATTGTTCATAGCTATTTATAAGTAACATATAAGATGTTAATATTATATCATAACATAAATGCAATAAAAAAAAATTGCAGCAAACAAAGTATAATAGAATGATGATGGCAAACAATAATTAGACAACCTCTCTAATCTTATCGTGCCGACTCAGCAAATACCAACTGATTATGTTAGAGAAAGTCCCTGAGGTATCTTGGTGGGATGATCTTCCTCTTGGGTCTCTCCTTCAAGCCTGTGGTGGGAATCTACTGCATCTTCTCCTTCCTACCACCCCTTATGCCATCCAAAAGTACATTGTCATCAAGGTGATAAGTGGCCTTCAACGTCTCTCATTCCTCCCACAAAGTTTCATCAGGTGATAGGCTTTCCCACTAAACTATGACCTATAGTTTGGGATCAATAGAGGCAGATTCCCAATGAGTACTAAGTATAGCTAAAGGGGTGATGATAGGTTGATTTTCAATTGTTGTGGCAGGTAGAAGTAATGGAGAGTTGATTTTTGCAGCTAACTGATGAAATGGTTTGTGCCGGGAGTAATGGAAGACAAGGTGGATAGGTGATCCCTCAGGCAATTGAAGTTTGTATGCAACCTTGCCAACTCATTCCAGGATTTAGTATGGCCTGTAGTATCTTTTAGCAAGTTTGGAGTAAGGTGAGCATACCCCAGAGGCAGTTATTTTCCTGTGACAACATAATTTAACCATTACCTAATCCCCTATGTTGAAAGTGACTTCCCTACACTTGACATCAACAATTTGTTTCATGGTTTCCTGGGCTTTCAAAAGCTTTCCTTAGATCTGCGAACACTTTCTCTCTCTTGGTCATGAATTCATCAACAGGGTCAATGTTCGATGTGCTGGCAATGTACTGTGGAATGCTAAGAGGTTTCTTGTCATAGGTAATTTCATATGGAGAAACACCAGAGTTTGAATGTTTGGAGGTATTATAGGACCATTCATCTCAATTCAAGAACTTTACCCATGATGAAGGTTTCTTGTGCACAAAAGCACAAAGATACTGCTTTGATGACTCTGTTCAAGACCTTAGTTTGCCTGTTTGTCTACGGGTGGTATGCAGAACTCATGTGTAGTTTAGTTCAACTCAATCGGAACAGCTCCTGCCATAATTGACTGATGAATAGAGGATTGCGGTCCAAGATGAGGCTTATGGGCATTCCATGGAGTTTTTTGACAATGTCCATAAAAAGTAGCACGACAGTGTGAGATGTACAGTGAGGTGGAAGCATCCCCAAGTGAATTCCTTTCGAAAAACAGTCCATAACCATAGGGATAGTGGTATAGTCGTGATATGCCGGTAAGCCCATAGTAAAATCTAGAGAGAGATTTTCCCATGGCCAAAATAGAATTGGTAATGGGCAAAGCAAACCCACTGTTTTTTTGGTTTCATACTTTGTATGTTGATAGTCGACACAAACTACTACAAAGTGTTTGACGTCCTTCTTTATCCCAGACCAACTAAAGTTCTCGCTGATTTGCGTGAGAGTTTTTGCAATTCCCATGTGCCCACCTGTCGGAGATGAATGAAAATCCATTAGTAGAGTTGGAATGAATGGTGATCCTTGAGGCAGCCAAATACGACCGCCTTTCATGATGAAATCTTGGGTAATTATGTAATATGGATAAGTGGCTGGGTCATCTAAGCTGGCTTGTCAAAGTGCAAGAAAACTGGGATCATTAGATACTTGTTGCTTGAGTTTTTGTAGAAATGTAAAGCAAAGGAACAACAACACCAAAAAAGTGCCTAAGGGAGTCTCAGGCTCGAGGTAGGGCATTTGCAACCACGTTTGTCTTGCCGAAATGATATTGGATCGAATAGTCATAGTCAATGAGTTTGGCTAAGTACATTTATTGCCCAGGTGTTTGCACTACTTGAGGCTCCGATGATCTGTGAGAATAGTGAAGTGATGGCCCAATAAGTACTAACACTATTTCTTTACTGTGGCTATAATGGTGAAGAGCTCTCGGAGATAGGTGGAGGCATGAAGCAACTTGGGACTGAAGGGTTTGCTAAAAAACATGATAGGGTGACCATGTTGGGACAAAATCACACCCATTTCGACGTCAGACCCGCCTGTTTCCAAAATGAAGGGTAGAGTGAAATTGGGCAGAAGCAACATCAGAGTTGTCGTAATTGCATTTTTCAGTCCATTAAAGGCTAGTTGAGCTTTAGAAGTCCATTCAAAATGGTCATGTGTTAGCAGGTTGGTTAAAGGAGCTGCAAGGGATGCATAACTGCGAATAAACTAATGATAAAAACCAAATAAGTCGAGGAAACTTTGGATTGCTTTGTGAAACTGAGGTGTAGGCCATTACTGGATTGCATGAACTTTAGCCAGCACTGGTTCAACACCCTTTGCAGATACCAGGAGACCCAAGTATTTGACCTATCTCTTAGCAAATGAGCACTTCAATAACTTGAGGAAAAATTTGTTGTCCAAAAGTAACTAAAAAGCCTTCTCCGAATGAATATGATTTTCTCCAAGGGTTCTACTATAGATCAAAATATCATCAAAGAAAATAATTATGAATTGACAGAGATACAGACGGAAAATTGTGTTCATGGTCACCTGAAATGATGGCAGAACATTGCATAACCTAAAACTCATAATAACCATGATGAATTTGAAAGGTTGTCTTACTAGCATTGTCATCATTCATCAATATTTGATGGTAGCCTTGTAAAAGGTCTAGGTTCGAAAACCAGCACGCACCCCCTAACTCATGAAGAAGTTAATTGATAGTGTGTATTAGAAACCTATATTTTATGGTTATCGCGTTTAGTGCGTGGTAATTGACACAAAACCGCAATGAGCCATCATGTTTCTTGACCAAAAGAATAGGGAAGGAAAAAGGGATGGTGCTTGGGAGGATGATTCCCTTTTTCAACATCGATCCCACCTTGTTTTTGATTTCCTGCTTTTGGAAGTAAGGATAACAATATAGTTGAAAATTTATTGGTTCAAAATTTGGGAGAAGGTGAATGTCATGGTCAGTAGGTTTTGGTGGATGTAGGGATGTCGGGGTTTGAAATAGGGCGTAAAATTTGTCGGTAAGGGCGGTTATTTCCAAAAAATTGGTTTGGTTCGAAGGAAGCTCTCTAGGCAAGATTTGAATAAGGAAGAATCCACTTGCACCGTCGATTTGAACCAATTGAAGGAGTTATAGCGGTGTAATGAGATTGAGGTCAGGATCAACATTGCTGAGTAATTTGAGCCATTGCACCCCCAAAACCAAGTTGGCACCACATGACGGAAAAATATGGAGGTCGACAGAAAATGAGACATTCTAGATGTGCATTGTGACTGCCTCATTAAGGAGATGACAATCAAGTTGATGACCGTTACCTACCATGACCCAAAGTGGTGTCGTGGGCTGAGTTGGTAAGCCTAGGGTGTGAACCAAATGCTCCTGGACGAAATTGTGGGTGCTACCCCCATCAATTAATATAATCACCTGTTGATATGCAATCTGGCCCAATAAGTATAATGTCTTTGGGGCTAAGTGGTCTGAGAGGGTATGTAAGCTGATCTGGGTCGGGGTTGGAGCGATAACCTCTTGTGGATTGGGTACATGGTCCACGTGTTGGTGATCTTCTTGCCCATCATCATCATCCTTAGCGATCAATAGGAATACCTTGGAGGCACACTTATGTCCACAATGGACCTTCTCGTCATAGTTGAAACAGAGACACCTCTTGCAACGTGTACCTAACTCCTTCGAAGACAACCTTTTGACCGGAATCGAGGGTGGCAGTTTAAGAGAAAAAGGTCACAATGGTGAAGAAGCAATTGGAGTGGAGGAAGAACCATGTTATGGAACTGAAGTGGGGGGAAAAAGTAACCTACTGTGAAACGAACAACAAAAGTCATTGAACTTTTCCCTTTGAAGTTTGGCTAACCTGCTTGCTTGGACCAACGCCGAAGGGTTGTAGCGCTTGCACCTCCCTATGGATTTCCGGCACTAAACAAGAAATAAAGCAGCTCAAGAGGAAGGGTGGAGGAAGACCAATGATTTGATTGGTAAGGGCCTTTAACTTAGGGAGATAGGTGTTAACTGTGTCACGTTGGGTGAGTTTGAACAGAGCACCAGTGGGGTTGTCATACTAAGAAGAAACAAAGCATGCTTGTAAGTCCTAGAGTAATACTGAACAAGAAACAAGTTGACTATTGCTAGCCATCCACTGGAACCACGTTAGTGCATGATCGTCCATATAGAAGGAAGCAATGGTGAGACGTTCATGGTTAGGGGTCGATTGGTACTCAAAGAACTGGGTGATCTTGAAGATCCATACCAGTGGATCAGAGCCATCAAAATGCGAGACTTCAAGCTTAATGCAGTAAGGGTTAGAAGGGGAAGCGGTGTGTGGTATTGCTGAGGATGAAGTTGGGGAATATGGGTGGGATTCTAAGTTGGCCATTTTCTAGATAAGTTTGATGGACATTGAGTTTTGGGTTACTATGAGGGATAATTGGTTGGAGGTAAGCTAGGCTATTGCCTCCTTGATTTTCTCCATGTTGGAGTTAGATTGAGTAGAATCGACCATGAGCATTAACAAGAGCACCAAATTGTTAAGAACACAAAAGGGAATGGGGATCTAGCATTCAAGGCCTAGGTAACCTACAATGCATAAAAAGGAAGAAAAGAGGTTTGTATTGATTGGTTTGCCTTATTACATTGTTCATAGTTATTTATAAGTATCATATAAGATGCTAAGATGCTAATATCCTATCATAACATAAATGCAATAACAAAATTGCTACAGACAAAGTATAATAGAATGATGATGGTAGACAATAACAAGGCAACCTCTCCAACCATATCGTGCCAACTCAGTAGATACCAACTGATTATGTTAGACAAAATCCCTGAGGTATCTTGGTGGGATGATCTTTCTCATGGGTCTTTGTTTCGAGCCTATGGTGGGAATCTGCTGCATCTTCCCCTTCCTATCACAATTAGAGGCTTTATCTAGAATGGCAACAAGGAATGAGGGCTCCATATGATTAAGTGAGATTCAATTATCCAGCCTAAGAAAAATGGAAGGCATAGGATAAGAGTGGCGAGGGAGTAAAACATAGCTATGTTGGGAAAACTGGTTTGGAATTTGCTAAATCCTTCTAATCAGTTGTGGATATCAATTTTGAAATCAATTTGAACATGAGCCCCATTCCTCGTTGTTGGAAAGGGGTTTGCAAATCTAGAGTCAAATCCTCACCCAAAAATTACAACCACAATTTTGCAATCAAAACCCTAAGCAGATAGAAGTTTTCAAAGTAAAATCTGTAGAGTACAAATCGTAATTAACAGAACAAATCGTTGATGCATAGATGTGATGGGGGCTCTACATATTACTACAATTAGGGTTGAGAAGGAGAAACAAAGGGGGTGTAAGCGTATGACATGTGCAAATGTCAATGAGATGAAAATGAGGGAACAATAATGGCCAAAGTACTGATTCGGGTAATTTTTTTAAAAAATTATCATTTGGGGGTAGATTTTAAATTAATATTCATTTGGGGGTAAATAGTAAAAGATGTTATAACTTCAGAATTAAAAGTTGTAATTCCTATTACGACTTCTATTTTTTCAACATTGTAGTCAAAAAAAAATTTTCGACTTCAATTTTTTTAAAATATGAATTTAAAGTCATAAGTTTTCTTTTTACGATTTTAAAATCGTAAGTTTTTGTTTTTTTATGACTTTAGAGTCGTAAAGTAACATTTTTATGTTTTTTATATTGAAGTCATAAATTAGTTTACGAATTCAATTTTGTTTTTCTTAAATCATAATTAATTTATTTATTTTAATTACTTAAAAAATTAATGTGTGATTATTCTTATGTTTTATTTAATATTTTCTATATTTTAAAATGAGTTTATTTAATATATATATATATATATATAATATTTTTATATGATTTTATTCAATATATTTAATAATTTTATATTATTTTATTTAGTATTTTTTATATTGTTTTATTTAACATAGTTTCTATATTTTTTTTACTATTGTTAATGATTATTATTTGTTTTATAAATTATAAAAATAAAACAAAATATTTAAATTTAAATAAAAATATTAAAATATATTACATATTCATTGATATTTTATTTTTGTTAAACGAATATTTAGTACATTTTAATATTTTTTATTTAAATTTTAAGTCTTTTACATTATTTTTTAATTTACAAAATAAATAATAATTCTTAACAATAGTAAAAAAATATAGAAACTATTAAATATAGAAACCATATTAAATAAAATAATATGAAAAAATGTAAAAATATTAAATAAAACCATATAAAAAATATTAAATAAAATGTTATAAAAAATATGAAAAATATTGAATAAAACCATATGAAAAATATAGAAAATATTAAATAAAACCATATAAAAAATATAAAAAATATTAAATAAAAAAAATTAATAATACATTAATTGTTTAAATAATTAAAATAAATAACTTATTTATGATTAAATAAAATAAAAATAAAGTCGTAAACTAATTTACAACTTCAATATAAAAAACAAAAAAAATACTTTATATCTTTAAAGAAGTAAAGAAATGAAAAAAAAAATTATGACTTTAAAATCATAAAAACAAAAAAGCTTATGACTTTAAAGTTGTATTTAAGAAAAAATAATTAAAGTCGTAAAAAAATTTATGACCTCAATGTTAAAAAAAATCCTAATAGTAATTATGACTTTCAATTTAGAAGTTGTAATACTTATTAGGATTTATCGTTAAATGAGTATTAATTTAAAATCTATTCTTAAATGATAATTTTTTAAAAAAATTACACCCAATGGGTACTTTGGCCCAACAATAATGGAAAAGACTAAGAGATTAGAGTCATAAAGACTAAGAGGTAAGAGTCATAAATTACACCCAATCGGTACTTCGGCCGAACAATAATGGGAAAGACTAAGAGATTAGAGTCATAAAGGAGAAAAGGCCCGAGAATAAAAGAGAGAGGGAACAAAAAAAGAGAGAATTTTTTTATAAAAGAAATTAAACATTGTTTTAAAAAGAGGAAAATAAATTAACACAAACTGGGGGTTGTTTGAAACCGCCGGAAAATACTCAATTTAAATAACCAAAGGTACTTAACAAGGGTTATAAACCCCTATTAAGTTCATGAGTTCCCGACAGTTAGAAGAACCCTCGTTAATAAGCCCCTGTTAAAGCTAGTTTTTCTTGTAGTGATAGGAAAATACACAATACGTAAACAAAAAGTATAACTAAAATAATTGATTTATAAAGAAAAGTAAAAGTATTTAAAATTAATTAAAAACTAAAACTATAAATACCTCTAAATATATTTTTATCAATCAAATAAAATTATTATTAATATAAAAACATCACATAAATATTTCTATTTCTATCATTTTATATTTTTTTGTTGGTTCCTTAGAGGCTTAGGAATATATGGAAAAATTGTATAGAATTGACTAAACATATGAACTTCCGATTTTTTTTCCATATTTTTCATAAAGGCAACAAATGCATAGATAAACTTGTCTCGCATGGGCTAGCATTAAAGTTTTGTATGGTGGGATACTATTCCTAATTTTATCCAATAAGAACTTTAGGTTTACATGATTGTTCATGAGTTTGATATATGTCATTTTGTGTTGTTTTTGTTTGTTTTATCTTTTAATATACTATGGTGTGCTACAAATGATCGGTGAGGATTGAGCAACTTGGTTGGGATCGCTTTTCTCATTGTGATGCACTAGCATGTCATTTTTAGCTTTTAAAAAATTATCAAACACTTATAATTCAATAAACTAACTTTACAGTTTCCTTTAAACTTCCAAGTAATTTTTCAACTTTGTCAAATATAACCTAATACATAATAAAAAATTTGTAAAAATTCTTGTAGTGCATATGCATGCAATACTTGCGCTTGAGAATGTAGGGGTCTTTTCCAAGGAGTTCTGCACAAACAAAACACACTATGTGTGGCTAGCCACCCATAGAAATTAAGCATTATCATCCAGAGTAATTTATTTGAGTAGCACCTTCATAGTTTATTTGAAGCATTTTAAGTTTTCAACGATACCTATGAAGTGTTGTTAGAGCATCACATTGTAGTAATTCACAATAGTTGCTTCCATTGGGATATGCGTGTATACATGATTGACTTTTACTTTTTCATATACAAGCAATTCTATGCAATAAATCTCTACAATGTAATAACTTTCTTTTGTTGCTTCTAATGAGTTCCACCAAAAGAATTTATTATTATACTTTATTAATAACTTCTTTATTGATTTATAATTATATTATATAAATTAATTAAACTTTCAAAACTAAGAATAATTTTAGTGCATTATTATGTTAAATATTTTTTGCGGATGTTAAAAAATTCAAAAATTAAAAATCAAATATAAATAAAAACAGAACTAAATTATATTTTATTTAAAATTATCAAAGTGACTAACTTCACACAAATAGCGCCACATAAAAGACAATAATTAAATAATAAAAGTTACATAATTAAAACAATAACTAATTTTGATGATTATCACATCCAAAATGTTCGCAAATATGCTCCACAAAGTCCACTTGAAGTTGGTGATGACGTCATGAACTTCTCTTCTCCTAAACAAGTATTATTCAAGGGTTGGACGAGGATCAATATGTATGTTAGTTGTCAACACATAATTAGTGGATGTTCATAATGGGGATCATAATTTTCATTATATGTGTGTCTTCATCTTCCATAATCATGCTATGCAATATGATGCACGCATATAATATATGCTTGATTGTGTCCATGCTCCGACCACACGCAGGGCCATGTATAATCGTGAATCGAGATTAAAGCATTTCAAATGCGCGCTCCATATATTTTCTTGCCGCTTCTTGATTCTAAGCAAACAATTTTCTTTTATGACCTTGTGGCCTTGGGATGATCTTCACAAGCGTTGCCTAGTCTGGATAAATATCCTCTCCTAGAAAGTACCCCATGTTATATTGGTTCAATTGATTGTAAATTGTACTATAGGGACCTCTCACTCCATAACATCCTTAAACATAGGAGATTCGTTGAGTACATTGATGTTATTGTTTGAACCCACAACCTCAAAATATGCATGTCAAATCCATAAGTCTTGTGATGCCACAACTTTAAGCACAACAATATTGACCTATCCCTGCTACTAGACAATTTTTCCATTCTCAATGTATACAATCAATACTGCCTAACATACCTGGAAAATCACGGTGCTCACTTATTTGTAGTGGGTATTGGATGTCATTATTGTTGGATCTCCTTAAGTACTAAGCTCAAAAAACATTGTAGATACACCTTACAAACTTATCCAAGCATAGTAAAGTTATGATTTCTCCAATTTGAACATAATCATTGACACTATCAATCGATGACCCATATGCCAATATGCGAATAACATCGATGCATTTCTGCAATGGAGAAAAGTCCATCCTTCCAATTGCATCAACATGTTGCTGAAAATATGGATCATGATTGCCAAGGCCTTGTACAATGCAAAGGAAAACATCCCTTGCATTTTAAATCTTCATCAAAACTGTTCATTTGTGTATACTACAGTGTTGGAGAAGTAATCATTGAACAATCTTTCTTGCCCTTCTTTACGATATCTGTCAATGTATTTTCGTGGATGACTACTTCTCAATGTCTTGTTGTTGTTGTATTTGTTCCATCAACAACCTCATGTAATATTCTTCGTGTACCCATCCTTCAGCAAATCATCAATGATTTCATCTTCAAGAGATGAATCGCCAGAATCCATCTTTAGCAACACTACAAAGTAATAATTTTCTAAAAGACTAATACAAGTGTTGCACAATTTAGATGTGTGAAAATCTTACAACATTAGAAGGAATATGTAAAGAGTTACAATGATTAATTTTACCAACGACTAGTTTTACCAATGAGTAGTTTTTTAGCGGCTAGTTTTACCAATGACTAGTTTTTCAACAGTTAGTTTTACCAATGACTAGTTTTTTTATAACTGAAATAACGGTTAGTTTTCGTTTCCTCTAATTACAAAATTGACATTGCGTCACCTTTTAAATTCGTAGCTCACCCGCGCTGCCCTCCTCTTTACAAACCCTACATCCCTCCGCGTCCTGTTCAATCTCCACCTTTTCTCTTTCTCCTTTTCTTCTTCTTCCTATCCACCCTCTTTCTCCTTGGCCTCCTCTTCCTCTCCTGCACCTGCATTCGGCGCACAACCATGGGATCAGAGTTCCCCAACAAAGTGTTAACGAGCACACGTTTTTCTCCAAGCTCTATCACACTCTGGCTTTGAGTTCTGCACCCTCGTCCAAGCCGCCACCATTCCTTTGCTCTGCAGCTTCAAGGGTTCCTGCAAAACCCTAGCTTTTGTCATTCCTCTTGTCGAGATTCTACGCTGCTTGTCTTCTCATCCCAAGCCTCACCAGGTTCTTGTGTTTCTCAACCTTCTATTTGGTCGAGTTTATTTTATAATTTGATTTTTCTCTTTTCTGAAAAGAAGACATCTTTTCATTTTCTTTTTCCCCTTGTACGATAGAAAATAAAGTAGCAAACTTTTCGTTTTCAAAAGATAGTAAGTTCATGAAAAATAAAAAATAAAATTAATTGAACAATGTTAGGATTTTCCATTGCTTACTTAGTCTTTTGCCTTCGGTATTAGCATAGCGTGTAAAGTCCGAACTCATCAGTTTTCTCACTCTTTCTGCTTTTAGTTGATATCAGTCGTTTTCTTGATTATTTAGTAGTAATAATATGGGAATATATTTTTGTTTAATTATGCAAGTCTTCTCTTTGGAGTAAGAATTTTTTACTTATTGAATTAATTTCATGAAAAGCAATTAAGAGCATTATATACATACTTTGTTGATAATAACAAAATAGTATTCCTCTTATTTTTTGGCTATTGAATCTCTCTCACTTTTGGATAATCAGATTAATGAATACCAAAACTTAACTAGGAAGGAATAATAACCAAGTGAAAGATTGGATCTGACGCCTCAATCCTACAGATGAAATATACAAAAACATGTAAACAACCACATCATTTTCATTTAAGTCAACACTTAAACAAATGAACACAAACAAAAAACAATATTGATACCTGTTAGAGGTTGTGTTTCATAGATGCATTACTTTATTGGTCCATGCTTTCACAAATATTTCTTTGTGTGGAATCACCCATGTTTGACACAGGACGGCAAATTTCCCCATCTGGGGTTCTTTTAAAAAGTATTTCCCCAGATGGGGTTCTTTTGTTATTATTTCTGGCAGGGGGCAGTTTTTAACGTGAAGTGCATGCCATGCAGGACCCAAACCGCCATTGCCAATGGCGAGTTTGGTCTCAGTGATCAAATCGCTCATGCTGCTGGCGATATGTGCATGCAGTCCTGAAATCGCCATTAAAGCTGGCGATATGCAGAAAGCGTAGGGAACCGCCAGTAAAACTGGCGAGTTCCATGGTCTGAGGCTGCAGCTACGTCGCAGGCGCTTTTTCAATGCAGGCTAGGTTGCAGGTGCTTTTTTCAGAGAAAGGGGAGTTGCAACTGCCATTGGCGAGTTGCCTGCAAGTTGCAACTCCCATTGGCGATTTAGGGCAGAAAAAATAGCCATTAGAAGTGGCGATTTTGTGCTTATAAATACGAAAACTCTTCTTTCAGTTGTGTGCTCACAATCACATAACGTTTTCTTTCAGTTGTGTGCTCACAATCACATAACATTTTTAGCTGTTCTTGAAATCAGAAGTAGCTTAGACGAAGAAATCTTTCCTCTTTCAGCTGTGTGTGCTCACAATCAGTGGCTTTGAGTTTTCTGAATGCACAAGGAGCTTTGAGTTTTCTGAGTGTTTAGGGATTTATCTGCATAAAGTTTTAAATTTGTTTGCTTGAACTTAAATATTTGAATCAGGTTTGTAATTTTGAAATTAATAATTTGTGTTATAATTTTTTTTAACTATATTTTTATAGCAGTTAGAAGGTATAGTTTTTAGTAATTCTTTAATTAAATTAGTTTTATATTTTTATTTCATAATGTCCCGTAAAATAATTTGTATTATTATTTTTTTTAAGTAATTTTTTGTAGTAGTTTCAATGTATAGTTTTTATGAAATTTTTAATTAAATTAGTTTTATATTTTATATGATTGTTTGTGTGTAAAAAATAGAAGAAATTTGTCATCATAATTTTAATTGGTTTGAAATTTGGTTCTTGAGGGTTAAATTTGTGAATGAGGTTCGTAAATTTCTGTCAAATAAATTATATTATAAAATATTTTTGAAGTAATTTTTGAGACCAGTTTGAATTTATAGTTGTTAATAATTTTTTAATTAAATTAGTTTTATATTTTATATCCTTGTTTGTATGTATAAAATAGAAGAAATATGTCATGATATTTATTTAAAGAAAATTTTTGAGTCCTGAAAAAATTTGGTAAATATGAAATTTTTAGTATATTTTTAATTAGATTAGGTTGGTGTTGATAGTTTGTTAAAAATAACATGTTCTTATATATATTAAAAAAATTGTAATTGATAATACGTTCCTTTTTTGGAAGTCAAAATAATACGTTCCTTTTTCGAAATTAATAATTTGTGTTATAATTTTATGTAAGTAATTATTTATAGCAGTTTGAATGTATAGTTTTTATTAATTTTATAATTAAATTAGAAGTAGATTTTTGCTTTAAAGTAATTTTTTTAAGTAATTATTTGTAGTTTCCCGTAAAATAATTTATATGATGATTTTTTTAAGTAATCTTTAATTAGAAGTAGATTTTTGCTTTAAAGTAATTTTTTTAAGTAATTTTTTTTATTTATTAGTTTGCAGTAAAATAATTTGTATCATAATTTTCTTGTAGTTATTTTTAATTAAAACTAGATTTCAGCTTTAAAAAAAAAATTTTAAGTAATTTTTTTTATTTCTTAGTTTCTAATAAAATAATTTGTATTTGTATTATAATTTTTTTAAAGTAATTTTTAATTAAAACTAGATTTCAGCTTTCAAGTTATTTTTTGTAAGTAATTTTTTTTATTTCTTAGTTTCCAGTAAAATAATTTGTATGATAATTTTTTTTAAGTAATTTTTAATTAAAAGTGAATTTAAGCTTTCAAGTAATTTTTTTTAAGTAATTTTTTTTATTTCTTAGTTTCCAGTAAAATAATTTGTATGATAATTTTTTTGAAGTAAATTTTTAATTAAAAGTAGATTTTAACTTTAAAGTAATTTTTTTGAAGATTTTTTTTATTTCTTAGTTTGCAGTAAAATAATTTGTATCATAATTTTTTTAAGTAATTTTTAATTAAAACTAGATTTCAGCTTTCAAGTAATTTTTTTTTATTTGTTAGTTTGCAGTAAAATAATTTGTATTATAAATTTTTTAAGTAATTTTTAATTAAAACTAGATTTCAACTTTCAAGTAAATTTTTTGAAGTATTTTTTTTTATTTCTTAGTTTGCAGTAAAATAATTTGTATTATCATTTTTTTATTTCTTACATTTTACTATTTTGAATTTATTATGAATAATTAATTAAAATATTGTTTTTGTAGGTACATGATGAATTTGGTTATAACAGTGTTGTATTTCACTGGAAGGGTATATGAAGATAATGATGGTGTAATATTTGAAGGCAGCAAAAAAGCGATTCAGATTAAACGTGGAATTAGTTTCAATGCATTGAAGAAAAAAATTGGAGACAAGGTAAAGTTAGAAAATAATGAAATTATTTCTGCTATCAGTTGTAGATTTTTAGTGTCAGGAAAATATATTGCCTTGCAAATTTGCGATGACGAAGACGTTGAAACGATGCTGGAAAGTTTTAAACAACAACAAGAAATGTCAGTTCTAGAATTGTACATAGAAAATGATGTGACTGGTGGTTCAATGTTTCATTCTGCAAATTTCCTTACATCATGTGAAAATTATGTATCTAATGATTACACACAACCGCCAACAAATATGAGCAATTTAAATCTTGACGAAGATGATGATCATGATGATGATGATTATCTTGTGTCTAACTCATACGTTGAAGAGTCGTTAGACGAAGATGACAGTGTTGAGGGTATATCAGATACATACAATGAAGTCCCCGACATGATTCCACCAGTAAGAATTGTTCACCCAGCAGAATGTATGATTTCCTCTTAAAAAATACTTCACTCAATACATTTATTATTTCACGACAATTGTATTTAATGCCAAATAAGTATGATTTGAATTTTTTTTGGACTATAAGATGTACAAGGAATTCAGAATCCATTTTGGAATGATGCTTTGCATTATAATAATATCAACTGGAGTCATCCTGATGAGGAGGACATTTGTGGTTTGGAGATGCCATCCACTTTTAATGTTGGCCAAGAATTATATGTTGGCATGGAATTTGATAGTAAAGATGCGGTCAAGAATGCGGTCAAACAATGTTATGAGGGTGCATCAAAGTTTCAAAGTGGTTGAAAGCAAATGGGACAAGTATGTGGTTTGTTGCTTGAATAGAAATGCAGATTGTCCTTGCCCTTTCTACATGAGAGCAATTCTATCTAAAAAGACTGATTCATGGAAAGTCACTCAATGGGGTGGACCACACACATGACTCAATATGACCATGACCCAAGATCACGAGAAACTTGATTCAGATTTAATTGCCACTTGTGTAGTAGGTACGTATTTTATGTTCATATTATGTTATTGTTTAGCCTTAATTGTCATTTAAATTTTGTTATTCTATTGACAGGCATGATCAGAGAAGATCCATCGATAAAAATTTCATTGATTCAAGAGAGGATTAATAGTCAATTTGCGTAGAAGGTGTCGTACAAAAAAGCTTGGTTGGCGAAACAGAAAGCCATTGCTATTGAATATGGCGATTAGGATGAGTCATATGCGAAACTTTCGTCATGGCTAACACACATGCAAAATCATTCTCCTGGATCGTATTTTCAAATACTACATGACGATTTTATCGTTGGAAATACGGTTAGTCGCGAACACCGCCAATTTCATAGAGTTTTCTGGACTTTTGGCCAATGTAAAGAGGCTTTCAAGTACTGTAAGCCAATCATACAAGTTGACGGCACACATTTGTACGGCAAATACCGTGGGACCCTCTTAATGGCCACATCTCAAGATGGAAATGGTGGTGTCCTTCCTCTAGCATTCGCGGTGGTGGAAGGTGAGACGTTGACAACGTGATCATGGTTTTTGGCACACTTGCGTGAACATGTCACAGATAAAAATGGTATTTGTCTGATATCTGATCGACATGCGAGTATAAAGTCCGTTGTCGCTAACGAAGCACTTGGGTGGCAACCTCTCCACGGTTATCATGTCTACTGTGTGCGACACATAGCAAGCAACTTCAATCGAAAATTCAATAATGCCAAACAAAAAGAAATGTTGAAGAAATTGGGTAAGATTTCATATTTGATGGTCACGTTTATTTTACTTTCATTTATACTTAAAATTGTTATTCATAACTAATTTTATGCAGCCTACACTCCATGCAAGCACATTTTTTATCAAAATTTAGAAAAATTTCGTGAACTGAGTCTAGCCATAGCAACATGGATTGATCACATCTCAAAGGAAAAATGGACGATGGCTTACGATAGAGAAGGACGTCGATATGGCCACATGACAACGAACCTCTCAGAATGTATCAATAAGGTTTTAAAGGATTGTCGCAACATTCCCATAACAACATTGGTGAAATCAACGTACAGTAGGTGTCGAAAATACTTTGTTGAGCGTGGCCGCCAAGCCCAAAGACAGTTAAATGAAGGCCAAGTATATTGTTCAAAGCTTGTTAAAGAACTGAGGAAAAATCAAGAACAAGCTTGTACGCACATCGTTTGCGTGTATGATATCCACTCCACAAGGTTTGAAGTAGAGGAGAGCTTCAACCCTATAACGCAACGTGGCGGACAGAAGTGGGCAGTAAACCTGAATGGTCATCATTGTCAATGCGGAAGGTATTCTGCGCTTCACTATCCATGTTCACACATTATTGCAGCTTGTGGTTACGTGAGCATGAACTACTACCAATATATAGATGTTGTTTATACAAACGAGCACATCTTAAAAGCTTACTCCGCACAATGGTGGCCTCTTGGGAATGAAGCGACTATTCCTCCTTCTGATGACGCATGGACACTTATCCATGACCCAACTACAATTCGTGCGAAAGGTCGGCCAAAATCAACAAGGATAAGAAATGAGATGGATTGGGTTGAACCATCTGAGCACCGAACAAAATGCAATAGATGTGGAGCCGAAGGGCATAACAGGCATCGCTGTCCAATGCAATCTGAGCGTGAGAGTTGTTCAAATCGTTGATTTATGTATGTTAGTCGAGTGATTTGTATTTGTTTACGTTCTGTTCAATGTATTGAATTTCTGGGGTTTAATGAATTCGGTAGTTTAAAACATTTTGCCTTTTGTACATTACTTATTTGTGGGCTTCAATGAATCGTTAAACCATAACCACCAACCCTAAAAATAAACCACTAAACCTAAACCCTAACCACCCTAAACATAAACCACTAACCCAAAAATAAACAACTAACCCTAAACCCTAACCACTAACCCTAAACCCTAAACCCTAAACCCTAAAAATAAACCACTAACCCTAAAAATAAACAACTAACCCTAAACCCTATCCACTAACCCTAAACATAAACCACTAACCCTAAAAATAAACCACTAACCCTAAACCCTAACCAATAACCCTAAAAATAAACCACTAACCCTAAACCCTAACCACTAACCCTAAACATAAACCACTAACCCTAAAAATAAACAACTAACCCTAAACCCTAACCACTAACCCTAAAAATAAACCACTAACCCTAAACCCTAACCACTAACCATAAACCCTATCCACTAACCCTAAACCTAAACCATATACTTAGTTTGATGCGCAACATAAAAATAGTCATTATGATTACTAACCCATAACCCTAACCCTAACACATAACCCTAACCCTAACTCATAACCCTAACCCTAACTACTAACACTAACCCATAACCCCTAAACCTAACTTATAAACCCTATGTCCTAAAACTAACTCATAAACTGTAACCCTAACTAATAAACCCTAAAATTAACTGATAAACCTAATCGTAACTCATAACCCTAAGTAAAAAACCCTAAACTTACGTCATAAACCTAACCCATAACCCTAACCCTAACTCATAACACTAACACATAACCCATAACCCTAACCCTAACTCATAGCCCTAACTCATAACCCTAACCCTAACTAATAACACTAACCCATAACCCATAAACCTAACTCATAAACCCTACGTCCTAAAATTAACTCATAAACTCTAACCCTAACTAATAAACCCTAAAATTAACTCATAAACCTAACCGTAACTCATAACCCTAAGTAATAAACCCTAAACTTAACTCATAAACCTAACCCTAACCCATAACCCTAACCCTAACTCATAACACAACCCCATAACCCTAAAACCTAACTCATAAACACTAAGTCATAAACCTAACTCATCCTACAACTAACTCATAAACCCTAACCCAAACTGATAACCCTAACCCTAACTCAAAACCTTAAACCTAACCCTAAACCCTAACCCCAACTGATAACCCTGACCCTAACTCATAACCCTAACACTAACTCATAACCCCTAAGTCCTAAAACTAACTCATAAACCGTAACCCTAAATTTGTATTTGTCAACTTTAATTTTACTGTATGACTTTATTTATTATTGTAGTTTGATGCGCGACATAAAAATAGTCATTATGGTGTCCGCGATGGTGATTCAATAACAAATGGTGATAAAAAATGCAATTCCATAACAAATTCCATAACAAGTACAATGAGATACCATAAATTAAGTCTGAAATTCAAATTACAAAGATACAAAACAAATTTCAAATAGAGACATCAAAATCAATCATTATGGTGTCCGTGATGGCGCGAGGATGTGCCACATGGTCGATCCCACCTTCGGGCTTGACGATCCAGATTTCTTCTTGCGCGCTGTCTTCGCCCTTGTTCCTCAGCCTCTGCAGAAAACTCGTGACGCAAATCAACACCTAATAAGTCACCCATAGCAGGGATTGCTCCGGGTACATCCCATTGCTGACCTAATGGGGCATTAGGTGTTGCCATTGGGGCATCATGTTGCTGCGAAAGGGTCATGGTCGGCCATGAAAAATGAGGTTGTGTTTCCACAACACCACCAAACGAATGTTCGCTTGCAGACATATCAGTGTCATGACCTTCGAAAGGATACTGATACATATGCGAAGGATACTGAGCAAATGTTGGTGGCGTGCAATACATTCCATGGCCACGCTGCTCCATATGTTGGGAAAAATCTTCCGCTTGAACAATCTCCCTTCGTCTGTCAAAACCTCGAGTTTCAACACTTGACTGAAGCATGTGAAACTATTGTGGGGAAATTGACGCTCTGATGCTGGACCATGTGGCACAGGCTCAGTGATCCTCTCTTGCTCTTGGGATAAAATCGCTAACTTTTCCACATATGGCACGAGATCATCAACTATCCATGTGTTTCGCCCTTGTGGTGACACCATATACTGCAATGTCTCGGTAACTTCACCCTGCAATTATTAGGGTAAGGAAATTAATGTCGATGCTTTAAAAAGTAAATTGAAGTTAAATAATTAAAAAGAAATAAATACCAATGTAGCCGTGTTTGCATTGTTTGGGTCGATAAATATTTTTGTTTTGCGCCTATACCACACCATGTAATCCGAGTTAAAACTCAATAGGCCTTCTTGTCGAGCATAACCGTCGACCCTAAACTCAGCTCGATTATTCCACTGACTGATAAATGGGGCCAACAGCTGGAACCAATTTTCATCCATTTTGCCTTTCAGTGTTAGCCCGTGGACATTCCATGGTTGTGAAGGAGACTCCGGAATAGGTTGTTGCATTCCAAATTGTCGCAACACTCTATCCGGTTGGTGCCACTCTACAACATGGAAACAAATAAGTGGCACCACTGCGCACCACACCATACTGCCAACCAAACAAATGGGAGGCAACATCGACATAACAGTTGCTGTGTAAGGCTCCCACAGAAACTGCATTCAATAACACAATTGTTAATTTATCTTAAACTATGACATTTTATTTATTATTTAACGAATACATGATGATCTTGTTACCTCATGTCGTTTCATGATATCCAATTTGCGACGAAAAACTATTAGATCATCATTGCCAATATGTTGGTTTCCACGTCGCAGCCACCTACAAAAAAAAATGAAATAATTAGTGCCGACGCGTTACATTATTGATTATTTTCAAATGAATTTTTTTTCAAAACAACTAACCTGTGTCCGAGTGGTTTGTTTTCTATTATAGGAGGAGTTCTCTTTGGAACCAAAGTCGTGCAGCGTTCCCATGCCCACATTTGGATTAAGATTCACATACCTCTGATTGATTTTATTTTATAATTGGTGGCGCTACACATCTCTCTGTATAAATAAGCAAGCACGGCAGGTCCCCATGCATACTTGCTGCACTGTTCAAAGTCCCGTAAAAATTGGAGGTACCTTAGGGAAACTTTACTGCTGCTTTTGTCAACAAATAGAACTCCTCCTATGAATCTGAGGATCCATGCACGGGTAAACCTTTGTAATTGTTCTACGTTACCGTCATGGATATTTATTTCTGAAAAATGGTGAGTCAGCCAACTTAATTTGACCACACTGCCTTGAAGTTCACCTTCCTGTGGTCTGACTCCCAATAATTCTTCACACAATTCAGCCCAATCAAGATTAGTCTGACCAATTAATGGTGTCCCCTCAGTATGAAGACCTAACAAGACTGACACATCTTGAAGAGTAATCGTAGCCTCTCCGCATCTCAAGTGAAACATGTGTGTCTCGGGCCTCCATCTTTCAATCAAGGCTGTAATTAATGAAGAATTAATTTTCAGGTACCCCATTTTCATTATCCAATAGAATCCTGATTGGCAAAGCAGAGGAATAATTTCCTCTGGTATTTCTTCTTGTCCTTGATAGATGGGTACAGCTCGTCTGATATGTAGTTTTCTGTCTGCTTCCCAATTCCAAACATGTTCGGAAACATGTTTAGGTTGCAGCCATAAGACGTCTCCATCTATTGGACCAGACTTAATGTGTATACTAGATGAAGATGATGACGAAGATGCCATTGATGTTGTAAAGTTAAATATAATACAAAAAATTGACAACAAAAATTTTACATTAAAAAAATTAACAAATTTAATAGCTACACAAATTTAAATAAATGTTCTAAAATACTATACAAATAACAAAATTCAAATTTAATAGCTACACAAATTAAAATAAATGACCAAATTAAAATACATAGATTTGTTACACGTACAAAAATTTAACACAAAAAAACATAAAATACTACCTAAAATAGTCTACAAATAAAAAAATTAAAAATTACAAACCAAAAAAAATTTAAATACATAACAAAATTAAAAATTTAAACACGTACATCAATTTTACACAAATAAACTTAAAATACTACCTAAAATAGTCTACAAATAACAAAATTATAAATTAAATAACTACAAAAATTTAAATAAGTGACCAAATTAAAATACATAACAAAATTAAAAATTTAAACATGTATATAAATTGTACACAAATAAACTTAAAATACTACCTAAAATAGTCTACAAATAACAAATTTAAAAATTAAATAGCTACAAAAATTTAAATAAATGACCAAATTAAAATACATAACAAAATTAAAAATTTAAACACGTACATAAATTGTACACAAATAAACTTAAAATACTACCTAAAATAGTCTACAAATAACAAAATAAAAAATTAAATAGCTATAAAAATTTAAATAAATGACCAAATTAAAATACATAATAAAATTAAAAATTGTTACACGTACATAAATTTTACACAAAAAAACTTAATTTACTAACTAAAATACTCTATACATAACAAAATTAAATATTAAAATACGTACATAAATTTAATTAAATGACCATATTTTTTTTCCAATTATTAAAATTTAAATTAAATAACAAATATTATACACAAAAAAATGGTATTAAATCAAAAAAATTTCATGGAATAAAAAATTTAAAGAATTTATTTTAATATATATATATATATATATATATATATATATATATATATAATTAATAAAACATCATATATTTCAATAAAAACTATAAATAAGTCAATTAAATAATATTCACATTCTAACTAAACCTAAAATATCATATATAAAATACAAATAATATCATACAAACCTAATAAATCTAAACCAAATAATAATAACATAACAACTAAAATTAACCTACAAATAATTTTATCACAAATAATAACATACAAATTTAAAAAATCTTAACAAAATCATATTAATAAATTCACTACAACTAACATACAAATCATAATATACCAACTCAAATTTGTAACATAACTAACCTAACATATATCTATATATATAACGTGCAAATTATAAGAACCTAACTTAAATCATAATATATCACTACAATGAAAGAAAATAATATATATCAATTTAACTATAACTAACCTAACATATATCTATATATATAACACAACTAATAACATATTATTTTTAAAACCTAACTTAACTAATATTAACCTATCAACTAGAGTTACCAAGTTAAGAACCACTTACCAAGTACAGAGAAGTCACGCGTAATATGAAGAGGAGAAGATGAGACAAACCACGTATAAGGAGTGAAACAAACCACAGTCCTACAAACATTAACAAAAATGAAGAACGCAGTAAATATATATATATATATATATATATATATATATATATATATATATATATACACACACACACACACACAATAAATATTTATCATTCAAAAATACTTACCAAAAACAAAAGACAGCAACAAAATGAAGAACGCAGTCAGTCTAATGGAGAAACTTATGAAGAACAATAGCAAAGCAAAGAAGGAAGTGCAGCTGTGCACTCTCGGAGCTCCAGCTTTTATAATGGAAGAACCAAAATTTTCAAGCAAAGGCAACCCGCCAGCCATGCTGGCGATCCGTGGGCAAGGCAAATTGCCAATGGTAATGGCGATTTGGCCTTGATTGACGCGCTGCTGCATTGCCATGGCAGGACTAGCCCTGCGCTCTGCACCCTCAGCTATTGGAACTCGCCAGTTTGACTGGCGGTTCCCTATGCTTTCTGCATATCGCCAGCTTTAATGGCGATTTCAGGACTGCATGCACGTATCACCAGCAACATGAGCGATTTGCTCACTGAGACCAAACTCGCCATTGGCAATGGCGGTTTGGGTCCTGCATGGCATGCACTTCACGTTAAAAACTACCCCCTGCCGGAAATAATAACAAAAGAACCCCATCTGGGGAAATACTTTTTAAAAGAACCCTAGATGGGGAAATTTGCCCACATAGTCCACAAACATAGGCCACAAAGAGCAAGCCATTTCAAAGTTTTTAAGGTACTCATCAAAAGAACTCTCACATGGACAGTCAACCAAACTCCACAAGCCCCCATCGCATAATCCCATGCATTCTTTTGAGCAACCGGGGTTTTGCACTTTGCCTTCAAATTCTTGTCAATGTGGAACCAAAACAACAAGTTCGTAGCATCTGGAAATAGAATTTTCACTGCATTCATCAAAGACAAATCCCTGTTGGTGGCAATAACCTCGAGGAGTGCATCAACTCTCATGAAAAGACCCTGAAATCGCTGTAGAACCCAAACAACATTATTAAGACGTTCTCCTTTCAAGTAAGCAAAATCGGCGGAGAATGTCATTCCTGTTGGTGTAACACCAATAATATCAAGCAACGACAGTTTGTACCTATTTGTTTTGTAGGTATTGTCGATCAAAAAAACCAAATTACAAAAATTGGTTAACTTTAATGCATCACGATGACTCGAGAACAAGTCAGGTACAACATTATCATCCTTCAGCCTATGCTAGTGAATATATTGATCTCGATCAAGCATCATCATCAATTGTTGCATTTCGGTGTTACTCTCATGGAAGAACGATAAGCATGTCTTGCATTGTAAATTTGTTTGATTGTTGTATAACTGTTGTCATTGTGCTCCTTCAATGTCAATAAAATATTTCTTGGCTTCACCATGGACTTCATCATATCAGCAATAACAATATTCTCATCCTTTGTAAGTTGACCCGCATATGAATGCCCAACGAATGACTTTTCCATTTCATCCGTCTCCTCCTGAAAATGGCTTCACATGAAACTTAAACGGGCATCCACATTTTCTACTGTAGTGCACGTTTTTACCAAATTATGTTTCTTAGGCCTATACTTGCCACTCCTTTCACAAGCTATCAACAAAAATAAGGCTCTTCCTCAAACACCGATATTGGTGTCTGACCTCATTATAACGACAACAAATCCAATGTTATAAGCCAACGATTGAGCCCATTGTAAAACTTCATCACCACTATCAAACAACTAGAACACAATTCAAATCAGGTTTGACATGAGTAAACATCTATGTAATATAATTACTGTACAACAACAACAAATTACACAAATACCTGAGAAGTATTAAAGGCCCTAGGCAATCAACGTGTTCTACTTTAACGCCACCATTTTCCTTATTTTCAACATTCATATCAACTTCTTTAGACATCATACTATCATACATCCACTAGTCTTCATCCATCTTAATAAAATATTTAACAAATTCAATTCAATGACAACAAATTATACAATCACCTCTTTTGTTATTCACACAAACATAGTTGTTTACAAAAAAAATATTTTACTGCACTTTTTCATTAAAATGTCATATAAATCTAATAAATACATCCTTCAATAAAATATATAATTCAGTTAAACATATAAAGTCATTTTCATATAAATTTGTTTAATTATTAATCGTTAGTATATTAATTTTTAAGCAATGTAATATTAGTAAATTATTAATCATTAGTATTTCTTTTTTCACCATTCTAATTACTTAATACATTTCTTTATATCACTATAAAAAATAATATCACCAAATCAAATTTCTAAAATTACTAAAACTAGTACAAAATTATTAATAATTAAATCAACAATTATAATCTAATAAATACAACAAAAAAATAAATATGTATGACCATACGAATTGACAGTCTGTATGGACATATGGATCAACAATCCGTATAACCATACAGATTGACAATCCGTATGAGTCATATGGATTGCTGATCCTTATGAGTCATATGGATTGCTGATCCTTATGAGTCATATGGATTGCTGATTCGTATAACCTATATGGATTGACAATCTATATGTATTTCGTGTACATCTTCTTCTCCAGCAACCAAAACCAACCAAAATTTACCGTATACTCTTCAACAACGCACGTACACAGCCGAAGACCAAATACGCTTCGAAACCGATCTTATTAGAAGCAACTTACATTAAGTGATGGAGATTTTGCGGAAATGAAAAACTCCTCCTACTATTTATAACAGAAAATACCATAAGGGTATTTTCGACATTTCCAAAAATTATTGGGTGCCTCAGCAAAAATGTTGGATGCCCTTAACAATTCCCTTATCCTAATTGGCATGCTACAAAAGATTATCCAATGAAGCTTGTGGTCCATTCTTTTATTTATTTATTTATTTATTATTATTATTATTATTATTATTAAATTGACTACACTTTGTGCATTGCAGTGTGGTGCAGAAGAACATATAATAATTTAGAGAATATTATTGAGGCAGACTCATCTCTTATCAAAATGTCAATGTGTCACGTACTTTAGGTTCTTTTATCATTTTTTTAAGTCGGGTGCATATTTCTAACTTCTACAGCTTTACGGTTTTGGCTTTTGGTTTCATAATGTCTGTGGCTTTTGATATTTGGAATGCTCCAACAATAAAAAGTAAGACCTAACCTTTACCATCCTTTTTTTATTATAAGTTAGAGAATATTACTAGTCGTGTTAGATCATGCAATTTTTCTTTTGGCTATAATTCGTAGCACACTTCTTTGTACGTGTTCATACTAGGCATATAATTAATTACTTTACTAATTATGGTATTTTACTATGATTTGGGCTAATATTGAATTCCACTGCCTCAAGACTGTGTATAAATGTTGTCCATTCTTCTTTAAGAGATTTATTATCATTAGTTCATTACTTGAATGTTTTGTTAATGTTTTGTTTGTGATAATTTGTGATAACATATAATAAGAAACTCTTTTAGTTTTTCTCATGAAAATTGTTATGTGGTTTTTTCAACCAAGCAATAAATTTATGAGAAGTCTTGATTTAATAACACTTAGTTTGCATATAGGATTAGATTAAATGCATTGGTGTTTTTTTCTATGATATGCCTGTTATGTTGTTAATTAAGTGTCTGACAAAGTGCTTAATTTTTTCTTTAAATTTGTTTGTTGGTTATGAGTTTAGTTTGTCTGACTATCTCTTCATATGCTTTTCCAGCACCCGCTATAAATGATAAAAGCACTTATATTAATTTAACTTCATATGCTTCATATGACATAGTTCTATGATATTAATTTTTACTTGTAAATTGAAAAACTTGACTATATATCAAGTATAGATTGGTTTAAAACATAGTCATATATGGTATCAATTAATCTTCATATGTGTTTTGGCATTTTTGACATCACTGCTTGAAAACTAGTTGGATTTTGTTCTTTTGATTTTCACTATAAATGTTTTTTTTTTAAAACATTGTCCGAAAGAAAATGATTAAAAAAAAAACATAGTTTAAGACGATTCTATGAAAAACTATCTTAGAATGACGGTTTTATGGAAAAATTGTGTTAGATCCCTCGATATATTTTAATTTTTGTTAAAAAAAAAACTTATTCTAAGACGATTTTTAACTTAGAATCGTCTTAAAAAGATATCATTTTAAGATGATTTTTAGCTTAAAACCGTCTTAGAAAAATATTTTAAGAGTATTTTTTTCTAAGACTATTTTTTAGAAAACCGTTGTAGGAAGTCAAGATTTTTTAC
This sequence comes from Glycine soja, assembly GCF_004193775.1. NCBI lineage: Eukaryota > Viridiplantae > Streptophyta > Magnoliopsida > Fabales > Fabaceae > Glycine > Glycine soja. The sequence continues at coordinate 28,649,133 of NC_041015.1, read as the reverse complement.
GATATTGACTACGACGATGGTTAATAACCGACGTAGAATGTCTAAAGTAACATTTGTAGAAAAATACTTTTCTAGTAGTATTGTATTATCCAACATGAAATATGTTTTAGAAAGAATTGATAGCTACAACTTAGCTAGAGATCATGCAGCCGAAGGAAACCTAGATGAATCGTTGAACATGATGATTAATCTTTTCTCGAAAGGCTATTGTACCGAAACACAAACACATTTTAAGTCACTTCAAGTCTTCAACTATAATGACACATATCATTACTAACGGGTTCAGAATTTTTTTTAGTGAAAATAAAAAATAATTTAATATTTTCTTAGATGAAAACAGTTTAAGTTTTATTAAAAGGGTATTAGAAAAATTAGAAGCTTATTTGTTTTTTCTTTTGCAGTTTTTTACATTATTTTTTAAAAACAAAAATTTATAGGAACAATATCTAACTTTTTATGGGAAAAAATATTTATTTAACATATTTAAATAAAAAAATTATTTTGTGGGAACAATTAGCTTGACTCTGCATGTAAATCCACCTGTGCATATCTGATAATTACTTAAGCCTTATTAGTAGGCATAACTGTTTTTACTATATATAATCATCCCCTAGTTAATTGAACACAAATACATAGAACGGCAAATTTCCCCATCTGGGGTAGTTTTAGAAACTATTTCCCCAGATGGGGTGGTTTCTAAAATAATTGCAGCATGGGGCAGTTTTTTACGTGCATGCAAGAGCCAAACCGCCATTGGCAATGACGATTTGGTGTCAGTGAGCAACCCGCCACACCCAGTGGCGATATGAGCCTAACTCGCTAGCTGTAATGGCGATTTGCAGAAGCCATTGGGAACCGCCAGTCAAACTGGCGAGTTCCAACAGCTGAGTAGCCTGCCATGGCAGTCATGAAGGACAGAGCACAGAGCACGTCAGTCAAGGCCAAATCGCCAATGGTAATGGCGATTTGCCTTGCCCATGGATCGCCAACATGGCTGGCGGGTTGCTCCTGAGTATAGCTTCTTCCATTATAAAATCTCAGTCCGAGAGTGCACCAGCTACGCTTCCTTCGTGCCATTGCTGTGCTATTTTCTTCATAAGTTTCTCAGTGCGTTTTTGTTATTTTGGTAAGTGATTCTTAAGTTTATAAGTTAGGTTTTATATATTTAGATATATGTTAGGTTATTTCCTTCGTGCTATTTTCTTCATAAGCTTCCATTGCTGTGATAGGTAAATGTCAATATTATTTAAGTTAGGTTTTAAAAATAATATATTATTAGTTATGTTATATATATTTAGATATATGTTAGGTTAGTTATAGTTAAATTGATATATATTATTTTCTTGAATTATAGTGGTATATTATGATTTAAGTTAGGTTCTTATGATTTGCACGTTATATATATAGATATATGTTAGGTTAATTATGTTACAAATTTGAGTTGGTATATTATGATTTGTAGGTTAGTTGTATTGGATTTATTAATATGATTTTGTTAACATTTTTAAAATTTGAATGTTATTATTTGTGATAAAATGATTTTTAGGTTAATTTTAGTTATTATGTTATTATTATTTGGTTTAGATTTATTAGGTTTGTATGATATTATTTGTATTTTATATATGATATTTTTAGGTTTAGTTAGAATGTGAATATTATTTAATTGACTTACTTATAGTTTTTATTGAAATATATGATATTTTATTAATTATATATATATATATATATATACATTTTATTAATTATATATATATATATGTATATATATATATATATATATACACGTTCTTTAAATTATTTATTCCATGAAATTTTTTTGATTTAATACCATTTTTTTGTGTATAATATTTTTGATTTAATTTAAATTTTAATAATTAGAAAAAAAATATGGTCATTTAATTAAATTTATGTACGTATTTTAATATTTAATTTTGTTATGTATAGAGTATTTTACTTAGTAAATTAAGTTTTTTTGTGTAAAATTTATGTACGTGTAACAATTTGTAATTTTATTATGTATTTTAATTTGGTCATTTATTTAAATTTTTATAGCTATTTAATTTTTAATTTTGTTATTTGTAGACTATTTTAGGTAGTATTTTAAGTTTATTTGTGTACAATTTATGTACGTGTTTAAATTTTTAATTTTGTTATGTATTTGAATTTGGTAATTTATTTAAATTTGTGTAGGTATGTAATTTTTAATTTTTGTATTTGTAGACTATTTTAGGTAGTATTTTATGTTTTTTTGTGTTAAATTTTTGTACGTGTTCCAAATCTATGTATTTTAATTTGGTCATTTATTTTAATTTGTGTAGCTATTAAATTTGTAATTTTGTTATATGTAGATTATTTTAGAACATTTATTTAAATTTGTGTAGCTATTAAATTTGTTAATTTTTTTAATGTAAAATTTTTGTTGTCAATTTTTTGTATTATATTTAACTTTACAGCATCAATGGCATCTTCATCATCATCTTCATCTAGTATACACATTAAGTCTGGTCCAATAGAAGGAGACGTCTTATGGCTGCAACCTAAACATGTTTCCGAACATGTTTGGAATGGAGAAGCAGACAGAAAACTACATATCAGACGAGCCGTACCCATGTATCAAGGACAAGAAGAAATACCAGAGGAAATTATTCCTCTGCTTCGCCAATCAGGATTCTATTGGATAATGAAAATGGGGTACCTGAAAATTAATTCTTCATTAATTACAGCCTTTATTGAAAGATGGAGGCCCGAGACACACACGTTTCACTTGAGATGCGGAGAGGCTACGATTACTCTTCAAGATGTGTCAGTGTTGTTAGGTCTTCATACTGAGGGGGCACCATTAATTGGTCAGACTAATCTTGATTGGGCTGAATTGTGTGAAGAATTATTGGGAGTCAGACCACAGGAAGGTGAACTTCAAGGTAGTGTGGTCAAATTAAGTTGGCTGGCTCACCATTTTTCAGAAATAAATATCCATGATGGTAACGTAGAACAATTACAAAGGTTTACCCGTGCATGGATCCTCAGATTTATAGGAGGAGTTCTATTTGTTGACAAAAGCAGCAGTAAAGTTTCCCTAAGGTACCTCCAATTTTTACGGGACTTTGAACAGTGCAGCGCGTATGCATGGGGACCTGCCGTGCTTGCTTATTTATACAGAGAGATGTGCAGCGCCACCGATTACAAAATAAAATCAATCGGAGGTATGTGCATCTTAATCCAATTGTGGGCATGGGAACGCTGCACGACTTTGGCTCCAAAGAGAACTCCTTCTATAATAGAAAACAAACCACTCGGACACAGGTTAGTTGCTTTGAAAAATAATCATTTGAAAATAATTAATAATATAACGCATCCGCACTAATTATTTCATATTTTTTTTGTAGGTGGCTGCGACGTGGAAACCAACATATTGGCAATGATGATCTAATAGTTTTCCGTCGCAAATTGGATATCATGAAACGACATGAGGTAACAAGATCATCATATATTCGTTAAATAATAAATAAAATGTCATGGTTTAAGATAAATTAACAATTGTGTTATTGTATGCAGTTTCTGTGGGAGCCTTACACAGCAACTGTTATGTCGATGTTGCCTCCCATTTGTTTGGTTGGTAGTATGTCGTGGTGCGCAGTGGTGCCACTCATTTGTTTCCATGTTGTAGAGTGGCACCAACCGGATAGAGTGTTGCGACAATTTGGAATGCAACAACCTATTCCGGAGTCTCCTTCGCAACCATGGAATGTCCACGGGCTAACACTGAAAGGCAAAATGGATGAAAATTGGTTCCAGCTGTTGGCCCCATTTATCAGTCAGTGGAATAATCGAGCTGAGTTTAGGGTCGACGTTTATGCTCGACAAGAGGGCCTATTGAGTTTTAACTCGGATTACATGGTGTGGTATAGGCGCAAAACAAAAATGTTTATCGACCCAAACAATGCAAACACGGCTACATTGGTATTTATTTCTTTTTAATTATTTAACTTCAATTTACTTTTTAAAGCATCGACATTAATTTCCTTACCCTAATAATTGCAGGGTGAAGTTACCGAGACATTGCAATATATGGTGTCACCCCAAGGGCGAAACACATGGACAGTGGATGATCTCGTGCCATATGTGGAAAAGTTAGCGATTTTATCCCAAGAGCAAGAGAGGATCACTGAGCCTGTGGCACATGGTCCAGCATCAGAGCGTCGATTTCCCCCACAAGAGTTTCACATGCTTCAGTCAAGTGTTGAAACTCGAGGTTTTGACAGACGAAGGGAGATTGTTCAAGCGGAAGATTTTTCCCAACATATGGAGCAGCGTGGCCATGGAATGTATTACACGCCACCAACATTTGCTCAGTATCCTTCGCAGATGTATCAGTATCCTTTCGAGGGCCATGACACTGATATGTCTGCAAGCGAACATTCGTTTGGTGGTGTTGCCGAAACACAGCCTCATTTTTCATGGCCGACCATGACCCCTTCGCAGCAACATGATGCCCCAATGGCAACACCTAATGCCCCATTAGGTCAGCAATGGGATGTACCTGGAGCAATCCCTCCTATGGGTGATTTATTAGGTGTTGATTTGCGTCACGAGTTTTCTGCAGAGGCTGAGGAACAAGGGCGGAGACAACGCGCAAGAAGAAATCCGGATCGTCAAGCCCGAAGGTGGGATCGACCATGTGGCACATCCTCGCGCCATCACGAACACCATGATGACTGATTTTGATGTCTCTATTTGAAATTTGTTTTGTATCTTTGAAATTTGAATTTCAGACTTAATTTATGGTATCTCATTGTGCTTGTTATTGAATTTGTTATGGAATTGCGTTTTTTTATCACCATTTGTTATTGAATCACCATCGCGGACACCATAATGACCATTTTGATGTCACACATCAAACTAGAATAATAAATAAAGTCATAAAGAAAAAGTTAAGTACACAAATCAAATAAGTAACGATAGTAATCATAATTACTATTTTTATGTCGCGCATCAAAGTAAGTATATGGGTTAGGTTTAGGGTTAGTGGTTTATTTTAAGGGTTAGTGGTTTATTTTTAGGGTTAGTGGTTAGGGTTTAGGGTTAGTGGTTTATTTTTAGGGTTAGTGGTTAGGGTTTAGGGTTAGTTGTTTATTTTAAGGGTTAGTGGTTAGGGTTTAGGGTTAGTGGTTAGGGTTTAGGGTTACTAGTTTATTTTAAGGGTTAGTAGTTATGGTTTAGGGTTAGTTGGTTATTTTTAGGGTTAGTAGTTAGGGTATAGGGTTAGTGGTTTATTTTAAGGGTTAGTAGTTAGGGTTTAGGGTTAGTAGTTTATTTTAAGGGTTAGTGGTTAGGGTTTAGGGTTACTAGTTTATTTTAAGGGTTAGTAGTTATGGTTTAGGGTTAGTTGGTTATTTTTAGGGTTAGTGGTTAGGGTATAGGGTTAGTGGTTTATTTTAAGGGTTAGTAGTTAGGGTTTAGGGTTAGTAGGTTATTTTTAGGGTTAGTAGTTAGGGTTTAGGGTTAGTTGGTTATTTTTAGGGTTAGTAGTTAGGGTATAGGGTTAGTGGTTTATTTTAAGGGTTAGTGGGTAGGGTTTAGGGTTAGTAGTTTATTTTAAGGGTTAGTGGTTAGGGTTTAGGGTTACTAGTTTATTTTAAGGGTTAGTAGTTATGGTTTAGGGTTAGTTGGTTATTTTTAGGGTTAGTAGTTAGGGTATAGGGTTAGTGGTTTATTTTAAGGGTTAGTAGTTAGGGTTTAGGGTTAGTAGTTTATTTTAAGGGTTAGTGGTTAGGGTTTAGGGTTACTAGTTTATTTTAAGGGTTAGTAGTTATGGTTTAGGGTTAGTTGGTTATTTTTAGGGTTAGTAGTTAGGGTATAGGGTTAGTGGTTTATTTTAAGGGTTAGTAGTTAGGGTTTAGGGTTAGTAGTTTATTTTAAGGGTTAGTGATTAGGGTTTAGAAGTTAGGTTTAAGGGTTATGGGTTAGTTTTATGAGTTATGGTTAGGGTTATGACTTTGGGTTAGGGGTTATGGGTTGCTAATCATAATCACTATTTTTATGTCACGCATCAAACGAATTCATTGGGGTTTAGGGTTAGAGGTTAGGGGTTATGGGTTAGTAATCATAGTTTTAACTACCGAATTCAAAGAACCCCAGAAATTGAATACATTGAACAATATGTAAACAAATACAAGTCACTCAACTAACATACATAAATCAACGATTTGAACAACTCCCACGCTCAGATTGCATTGGACACCGACGCCTGTTATGCCCTTCGGCTCCACATCTACTACATTTTGTTCGGTGCTCAGTAGGTTCGACCCAATCCATCTCATTTCTTATCCTTGTTGATTTTGGCCGACCTTTCGCACGAATTGTAGTTGGGTCAGGGATAAGTGTCCATGCGTCATCAGAAGGAGGAATAGCCGCTTCATTCCCAAGAGGCCACCATTGTGCGGAGTAAGCTTTTAAGATGTGCTCGTTTGTATAAACAACATCTATATATTGGTAGTAGTTCATGCTCACGTAACCACAAGCTGCAATAATGTGTGAACATGGATAGTGAAGCGCAGAATACCTTCCGCATTGACAATGACGATCATTCAAGTTTACTGCCCACTTTTGTCCGCCACGTTGCGTTATAGGGTTGAAGCTCTCCTCTACTTCAAACCTTGTGGAGTGGATATCATACACGCGAACGATGTGCGTACAAGCTTGTTCTTGATTTTTCCTCAGTTCTTTAACAAGCTTTGAACAATATAGTTGGCCTTCATTTAACTGTCTTTGGGCTTGGCGGCCACGCTCAACAAAGTACTTTCGACACCTACTGTACGTTGATTTCACCAATGCTGTTATGGGAATGTTGCGACAATCCTTTAAAACCTTATTGATACATTCTGAGAGGTTCGTTGTCATGTGGCCATATCGACGTCCTTCCCTATCGTAAGCCATCGTCCATTTTTCCTTTGAGATGCGATCTATCCATGTTGCTATGGCTGGACTCAGTTCACGAAATTTTTCTAAATTTTGATCAAAAATGTGCTTGCATGGAGTGTAGGCTGCATAAAATTAGTTATGAATAACAATTTTAAGTATAAATGAAAGTAAAATAAACGTGACCATCAAATATGAAATCTTACCCAATTTCTTCAACATTTCTTTTTGTTTGGCATTATTGAATTTTCGATTGAAGTTGCTTGCTATGTGTCGCACACAGTAGACATGATAACCGTGGGGAGGTTGCCAACCAAGTGCTTCGTTAGCGACAGCGGACTTTATACTCGCGTGTCGATCAGATATGAGACAAATACCATTTTTATCAGTGACGTGTTCACGCAAGTGTGCCAAAAACCATGACCACGCTGTCAACGTTTCACCTTCAACCACAGCGAATGCTAGAGGAAGGACGCCACCATTTCCATCTTGTGATGTGGCCATTAAGAGGGTCCCACGGTATTTGCCGTACAAATGTGTGCCGTCAACTTGTATGATTGGCTTACAGTACTTGAAAGCCTCTTTACATTGGCCAAAAGTCCAGAACACTCTATGAAATTGGCGGTGTTCGCGACTAACCGTATTTCCAACGATAAAATCGTCATGTAGTATTTGAAAATACGATCCAGGAGAATGATTTTGCATGTGTGTTAGCCACGACGAAAGTTTCGCATATGAGTCATCCCAATCGCCATATTCAATAGCAATGGCTTTTTGTTTCGCCAACCAAGCTTTTTTGTACGACACCTTGTACGCAAATTGACTGTTAATCCTCTCCTGAATCAATGAAATTTTTATCGATGGATCTTCTCTGATCATGCCTGTCATTAGAATAACAAAATTTAAATGACAATTAAGGCTAAACAATAACATAATATGAACATAAAATACGTACCTACTACACAAGTCGCAATTAAATCTGAATCAAGTTTCTCGTGATCTTGGGTCATGGTCATATTGAGACATGTGTGTGGTCCACCCCATTGAGTGACTTTCCATGAATCAGTCTTTTTAGATAGAATTGACCTCATGTAGAAAGGGCAAGGACAATCTGCATTTCTATTCAAGCAACAAACCACATACTTGTCCCATTTGCTTTCAACCACTTTGAAACTTTGATGCACCCTCATAACATATTGTTTGACCGCATTCTTGACCGCATCTTTACTATCAAATTCCATGCCAACATATAATTCTTGGCCAACATTAAAAGTGGATGGCATCTCCAAACCACAAATGTCCTCCTCATCAGGATGGCTCCAGTTGATATTATTATAATGCAAAGCATCATTCCAAAATGGATTCTCAATTGCTTGTACACCTTATAGTCCAAAAAAAATTCAAATCATACTTATTTGACATTAAATACAATTGTCGTGAAATAATAAATGTATTGAGTGAAATATTTTTTAATAGTAAATCATACCTTCTGCTGGGTGAACAATTCTTACTGGTGGAATCATGTCGGGGACTTCATTGTCTGTATCTGATATACCGTCAACACTGTCATCTTCGTCTAACGACTCTTCAACGTATGAGTTAGACACAAGATAATCATCATCATCATTATCATCATCTTCGTCAAGATTTAAATTGCTCATATTTGTTGGCGGTTGTGTGTAATCATTAGATACATAATTTCCACATGATGTAAGGGAATTTGCAGAATGAAACATTGAACCACCAGCCACATCCTTTTCTATGTACAATTCTAGAACTGACATTTCTTGTTGTTGTTTAAAACTTTCTAGCATCGTTTCAACGTCTTCGTCATCGCAAATTTGCAAGGCAATATATTTTCCTGACACTAAAAATCTACAACTGATAGCAGAAATAATTTCATTATTTTCTAACTTTACCTTGTCTCCAATTTTTTTCTTCAAAGCATTGAAACTAATTCCACGTTTAATCTGAATCGCTTTTTTACTGCCTTCAAATATTACACCATCATTATCTTCATATACCCTTCCATTGAAATACAACACTGTTATAACCGAATTCATCGTGTACCTACAAAAACAATATTTTAATTAATTATTCATAATAAATTTAAAATAGTCAAATATAATCACAAAAAGTCTCTTTAACACAATTTTACATTAAAAAATTATTGTATAAAAAATTTATTAACTTTAAATATTTTTCATGGTAAAAACTTAAAAAAAATAAACGATTCATACGTACTAATTTTAAAGCCCAAATAAATCATAAATAAAGTTAGTATTATTTATAAATAATTCATTCTCATAATAATAACTTCAACTTACGTACTACAAATAAATATAATGGAAAAAAATTAATTTTAAATACCGCTCAAGTTAATGGCTCATAAAATAAATTTACTATAACTTTATATTAAAATAAATTTCCACACTAAAAATACTTATTTCATTAATTATGATGTTACAAATTTTTTTACTTTCAATTTTTAACACTAACAAAGTATTAATACCAACCTAATCTAATTAAAAATATACTAAAATTTTTATATTTACCAATTTTTTTGGGACTCAAATATTTTCTTTAGATAAATATCATCAAAAATATTTTATATTTTACAAACACAAAGAAGCATATCAAATATAAGACTAATTTAATTAAAAAATTATTAAAAACAAAACATTCAAAATGCTCTAAAAAATTACTTAACAAATATTTTATAATACAAATTATTTGACTCAAAATTGCTAACTTGATTCAGAAATTTATTAACTCAAATATTTTTCATGGTAAAAACTTAAAAAAATAAACGATTCATACGTACTAATTTTAAAGCCCAAATAAATCATAAATAAAGTTAGTATTATTTATAAGTAATTCATTCTCATAATAATAACTTCAACTTACGTACTACAAATAAATATAATGGAAAAAAATTAATTTTAAATACCGCTCATGATGTTACAAATTTTTTTACTTTCAATTTTTAACACTAACAAAGTATTAATACCAACCTAATCTAATTAAAAATATACTAAAATTTTCATATTTACCAATTTTTTTGGGACTCAAATATTTTCTTTAGATAAATATCATCAAAAATATTTTCTATTTTACAAACACAAAGAAGCATATCAAATATAAGACTAATTTAATTAAAAAATTATTAAAAACAAAACATTCAAAATGCTCTAAAAAATTACTTAACAAATATTTTATAATACAAATTATTTTACTCAAAATTGTTAACTTGATTCAGAAATTTATGCCTCAACAAATAAATTTCAAACCTTGTAGGCACAAATTTAAATCTCAAGAAAAACTTACAATTTTTGAAAATTGAATTGTAACTTTCAAAGCACAGCACCAACACTAACAATTTGCAGTTTTGAATACACAGCGAACTCACTTTGGAAAAAAACACCACCACTGAGTTTTCAAGATACACACACACTGAGGGTTTAGACACACTGAGCACAACTAAGCAGTTTTGAACACACACTAAGGGTTTAGCAGTTTTGAACACACACTGAGGAATTTTTTTTCGAGTATATAAAGGCACTGAATCGCTAGTTGGAACGGCTATTTTCTTGCCCTTAAACCGCCAATGGCAGTTGCAACTTGCCATGAAATCGCCAATGGCAGTTGCAACTTGCCTTTTGGCCTGCAAACGCTGCAACCAGCTGCAAAAGCCTGCACCCTGGAACTCGCCAGTTTGACTGGCGGTTCCATCTTCCAGCTATATCGCCAATGGAACTTGCGATTTGTTCCTGTGCATGTGCAAGTCGCTGCTGTCAGTGGCGACTCCAAGCAGCAGCAGCAAACCCGCCAGTCCCACTGGCGGTTTGCTTGCACCATGCATGCAACCACGTAGAAAAGTGCCCCCTTGAGGAAATTTTTTTAAAAAGACCCCATCTGGGGAAATATTTTGTAAAAGAACCCCAGATGGGGAAATTTGCCTACATAGAACCGTGGAACCCGTAACTTACCCACTTCCATTACGATAGCTACCGATGACATGACCAGTTTAGTTTGATTTAAATATTTTTTTATTATTTTTAATTTAATATTTTTTATTTTGGTCTTTTTGTAAAATTATATTTTTATTTTTAGTTATTACAAATTGCGTTTATTTTATTTTTATAACACTTTAAATAATATTTTTTTAACACTTTAAGGATAAAAAATAAAATAAATACAAATTATAAAAACTAAAATAAAAAAAATCATAAAGACAAAAAATAAAAAACACTAAATTATAAAAATAAAAATATATTTAAACCTTTACGTTTTCTTTCCTTCTGTCTTGACTCATGCGTCACATTGCTCACTCTTCCTCTTCGTGGCACTGATAATTATGATCATTCTCACATGTGACACACGCTCTCATATTGTCGATCACGAGCTATTTCAATTCGCCGCGTTACCATGAGGGACCGATTTAGGAATGCATAAAAAGGGGACTGAGTTTTTTTTTTTTTACATAAATATTTAATTTTCTAAATTTTAATAAATAATTATGTAATAAATAAAAATTTCCATAAAAATATTTATTATGAATTTTATGAATAAAATTAGAGATAAATATACTACTAGAGAAAAATTAAACCAACATTAACCCAATACTCTATTTTTCGTATCAATTTTTTGCTATTAATATTTTACTTGATTTAATAGTTGGATTTATTGGTATAAGTTATGTGTGTGTTCACTTGTGCGTGTGTTTTCTTTCGACTATCAGCTTTAATTTCTTTTATATTATATCTTTTTAACTCAAATTTCAATTACTTATATTTAAATTAATTATTTCCAATTTTTAATTTATTTCTCTCTAAAAATAAGTTAATTATATTTTAGGTTTAATTGTAAATTTGAATCCCATATTTATCTCAATCCACGAATTTGGTTCCCCTATAATTTAATTTACCAATTGAGTCTCACATTTTTTATAATTCCGTTATTCTAGTCTCCAACCCCGAAAATGAATATTCACTACTAGAATTTATAGAATTAACATTGCAAGGTTAACATCGATTTTTCAAAAAACCGATATTAAGAAGAGCACAGTGACATTTTTGTAAATAAGTTGAGTTAGTTAGCATCGTTTTTTCAATAATGGATGTTAACATCAAGTAGTTAACATCGTTTTTTGTTCAAAATCAAGGTTAATATTAAGTAGTTAATATTGGTTTTTCCAAAATCGAGGTTAACATCAAGTAGTTAACATCATTTTTTTAAAAATTGATGTTAACCTAAACTAGTTAACATCGTTTTTTTTTTTATAAAAAAATTGATGTACCCAATTCATTTTTGCCCTAAGCGCTCAGTCTTGCAAACCCTCTTTCTCCTTTGTCTTCCTCACCCTATCTCCTCCTCCGCACACTGTCGTCTCGCACCAAACCTGTAACTGCACTGCTGAACCTGCAAACGAGTTGGGGTTCGTTACTATCACGATTAAGGTACGTATTGCGTTGCTGATAGTTTTAGATTTGAGTGTGTTCTATTTATAAATAACTGAGTGTGGTGTGAGTGTGTTCTATTTATAAATAACTGATCTTGAATGCAAAATTTGTCAGCTATTACAAATTTATGAGGTCTGAGTGTGTTCTGTTTATAAAGTTACTTTGTTTGCCACTAATACTAGTCAGTAAAGTTGCCACTAATACTAGTCAATAAAATTCCTTTGTTTGCTAAGTAGTAAGCACACAGTGAGTGACTGGGTATGGTGGATTAATGAGTGTGGTGGCCCCTCTATTTATGAGCTTCTCATCTTAAAGCAGTCAGGTATTAGTGTCCACCCTAGAAAGTCCATTTGCATCAACGATGTCATTTGGCATCCCCTAAGTTGAGTTTGATTAAATGTAACTAGGATGGCTCAGGTCATGGATACCCGGTATAGTAAGTTGTGGTGGCAATAGGAACTGGTTTTTGTCATCGGCTCTGGGATTTGGGTTTCTTGTTGTTTTGATTTTCCTAACATATGTACTTGCTGCCAGATTATTTGGCTTGCAGAGGTTGGTGACACACACAAAATACCATTATTTGTATGAAGTCACTATGAACTAATAAAGAATGAGTGATAATATGATTTGTAAGATAAGGACGATAAACTTAACATATATGTAGTTTGTTGAATAACAGTAGTATAAAACTGTTATAAGTATATGGTCCATTTTCTCATATTATAAATAAAAAGAGATCTTTTAGTAATTTGTCAAAACAGAATTATATAGGTGGTCTACAATAATACAACCTCTCTTTGTGTGCCAAAATCTAAATTTCGACCGCACACATCAGTTACAGTCAAATGGCCTGATCCTATTCTTCTTTAACCATGCCAAATATTGTTGCACCAAATATAACATCCAAAGTCACGAACAATCTGCAAACTGCCAAAGGCTAAATGTCTCTCTATGGATCTTCTCCTACTAGGTAGGGCATAGCGTGCTAGGTGTGGATCCATTGATCTTTTAATGAATTTGTTATGGTTGTTTCTCATTGTCCATTAGCTTTTAATCAATGAGATTTGGGAAATGACATATTGTGTTTGGTCTCAAGTTTCCATATTAGTAAAATAGTATGAGACCGTGAAGAAGCAACTTATAGGAATATATAGAGCACGCAAATGTTAGGGACAATAGTAGCAATGTGTTGACAAAACATTTTGCCATGAAGACTTAGCAAGCATAAGTTGAGACATCACTTTTCTCTCATGTCTCTGTCTTTGTCTCTTATTTTTTTTTTATATACATACAGTAATATACAATAGATAGGAAACCTAATGAAGCATTAAATAAAATTTATCTATAAATAGATATAAGTTTGGTTATGGTGTTGTTGCCTTTGGGGTAGGAGGAGTTTTTGCTGCGGCTTTTGGTGTTGGTGAAATGGCCATGGTGGTGGAGGAAAGGAGTAGGAAGAGTGAGAAAGAGAAAAGAGTTGCATGCTTCATCTTCCAGTTTCCAAGTCAAGCCCTTTGGATGGCTTTGATGATTCTGGATTAATGTGAATGATTGGAATGCAAGGTTCTTGCAATTTGTGTTTGATGAGTGGCATGTATGAAAGAGACGGGTAATATAGAGGCCAAGGAAATGATAGGATGGTGAAATGTTATGGTTGTGAAATTTGTTAGTTGTGGAGTGTGAGGGTATATTGCATCTGTCATGCTGAACTAGGATCTTCTATCTAATTATTATTGGGATGAATGATGGGTACATATTGTGGTGAGAATGATAAACCTTTGCTCCTAATTCCTAAAAAATTCCCTCTGCCTAGCATGATGTACGGTACAGGTAATGCACCTCTGATTATTGTAGTGGTGAACGAGGTTTATTTAGTTGTTAATCATTCCATGAACCCTTTTCCTTACATCCTCTTTGTAGTTGCAGAGGTTCAATATCTAAGCCAGGAAAAAAAAATTATTAGTCATCTAAAATCTTCACAAATGTAACCTAATGGTGCCAAATAGCCACATGTTTACCTGCTCAGGAGCTCCTTTGCTAGATCGATGCCAATTTCCATCAGAATCAATGTAAGTTAGAGGAGTCCTCTTGTCCACAAGATTGAATGGAAGAAAGTGGACCTCCCTAATACCAGCTCGTGCCTGATCAGTTCATAGGAAAAGTGAATTTATTTATCACCATTCATCCCAAATCATAAAAGATAATCATGTTGGCATATTTACCTCCTTTGGATCAGCAAGCATACCAACAATTGCAACATCTATAACATCCTGATTCTCAGTCCTAGAAGCCCTTGCAGCAAGAAGGATAACATAGTCCTTTTCATCACCCTTGGAAAAAACCTCAATCAGGTTTTTGTCAACACTGAGCTTGTTTAAGGTGAGAGTTCTAATTTTGTCACTGCAGAGGACATCCATTCCTGCCATTTCCTCGATAGTCGTTATACATTTTGTAATTGCACCTTGCTGCGAAAGCCTGTGAAAACAAATAGCCATAGTGATAGACAGAACAGTTGGCATGGCAATTGGAATTCCTCCAATTAAGAGAACCAACAGATTGTTAATCCCATCTCTGTACTTGTGATATTGTATTGGGTACATTACTATGAGCTCAATGATTATTCCCACTGCGATGAAGCAAATACAAAAGTTACCAATTGTTGTAAGCACTTTCTGGAAGTGACCAACTTGGTTTGTGCTGTCCACCAGATGAGTAGCTTAGCCAAAAAAGGTGTGCACTCCTGTGGCAATCACCACTGCTTTTATCTCACCTTTTTTAACGGTTGATCCAGAAAACACTTCTTCAGAGAGATTCTTTGTTACTGGAAGAGACTCTCCAGTCAAAGAAGACTGATCAACACTTAAAGCATCACCCTCTAGAAGACGTGCATCAGCATGAATGATATCTCTCAGTTTGATGCTGATTATGTCTCTTGGGACCAAAATTGCAGCATCTTGTTCAGTCCATCTCCCAATCTCTAAGAACCTAAATTTTTTGTTGCACCAACAAACATCTAGGCTGTGCTTGATTTCTATTTTTAGAGACTAGTTTTAATTTTTCAAAACACAACTAAATAAGGTTACTCAAACAACTGACAGAGGGTGGTGCAAGACATAGAGTATAGAATTGAGGAAGAGATTGAACATTATGAAACAAAAGATGAGAAAACTGAAAACATCTCCCAACTGTTTCTATTCTTTGGTTTTTAAAAACACTTATTTTGAAAACAATTTGTAAAACTTAATAGAAGTTAATTGATGAGTAGCATGAACTTGACTTAGAAAAAGGTATTTAAAAACAAAAAGTGAGAAGGGAAACATAGATTATGAATTTTTTAACTGCACAACCAACAATTGTTTTTGAAATTGTTCCTTATACTGTTTTGTTTGGTTAACCTCCTTCATATCAACATCTGTTGAAGTACCTATAAGTTAAAGTATTAGCTTAGTTTATATGACAAAAATTCATTGTATTAGTAAGCTCATAAAATAAAACATTACCCATAACAAAATCTACTTTAATTGGTTTTGGCTTTGACATAAAATGTGGTCCCTGTATGCTAATGCCAAAATTTGCAAGTTTATGGTTGCAGAATCCTATGAGACACAATTAGGGTGATGAAGCTGGCAGAGCAACTATATTTCATTCTTGAAATCTTCCAATGCTTGAATGTCTTTAACATTAAATCGCTTTATTGCGACTGTATAATCAAAACCATCATCATGTTGAAGACAACCTTTACATAATTTGATAACAAATGCTCTAAGGTCAATTTGTCTCTTTGGATCAAAGTTGGTCGTTAACCATGATTGATTAACTGCTATAGTTACTTTTTTGTTGATCTCTGTATGTATAGAGAGATCCAATTTTCATATTCTGAATCAATAGTAGAAACTCAGGGACAGTCTGGGATTCTACTGGCTGAGCAATTGCTTCATGTCTAGGTGAGGCCTGCTCCCTGTTTGGTACATTAGTAGTCCTACTAGGTTGTGAAGTAGGATTATTTGGTTGGACCACTTGATCCTTTTGAGCAAACTGCACTCCAGCCCTCTGTAAAAAGTATAAACCCAATGTCACGACTTTGCTTTTAGTATTGGCATTCAAAGGGCATACAATGACTACCATTGGAAAACAATTATACTTCCCAACAACCATTTTTATTTTTCTTTTGGTAACAACTTGTATTGTGTACCAAGAGAGTAGGATAGTGATAGTTGTCTATAATTAGGTAACAAATAAAGAAAAGCCCAAGTGCAAGATGATCTAGCTACTCCAAGTCTAGGATAGCTGTCTATAATTGAGG
The DNA here is from genome assembly GCF_004193775.1 of Glycine soja. Classification (NCBI taxonomy): domain Eukaryota; kingdom Viridiplantae; phylum Streptophyta; class Magnoliopsida; order Fabales; family Fabaceae; genus Glycine; species Glycine soja. The sequence continues at coordinate 28,632,450 of NC_041015.1, read as the reverse complement.
ATAGTGATATCAACATATATATAATCCAGGATAGCTGGCTATAATGATCTATAAGGTTTGTTAAACCAAAAGTAATAGCCATGGCCAACCACCCCCCAATGAAAACCCTCAAAGTGGACTTAACCCTGGGTGCTTTCCCTATAAAGGCCCCCAAAACAACATTATATTGGATGATAAGTAAAGTTAATGATAGGGACACATGTCTTTTCTCTAGTTTTGTCAAGGGATTAGCACATTCTGCCAAAAGATAAAAACCTAGACAAATTATCAATATTTTTCTAGTTATAATACTACTATACTACTAATGTATCAAAATTGCATCATTTTAGAAAAATTGATAGTCTAAATGTATGATAACAACAACTTAAAGCTACTAGTGTATCCTAACCCCAAAACCTTAAGGACTAAAAATCATGAGAAATACATTTACCTTAAGCAAGTTGCTTAGAAATACATTACCTAAATCCATTGGTGTTACATGATGATTTACCTACTTATTTTTCAAAGGAGCTGAACCAAAGCACTTGGCTTTCTTTGTTGCTCTTGGTGTTACATTGAAATATTTAAATTGTAGGCACTATTTATCTAGTTGTTTGCATCGTGATCACGACATTCGTTCTTGGACACTATACTGATCATCATCACAGGTACAAAAGTTTTTCATAAACTTTTGATGCTTAATTTTGTTATGATTGTTTTTTTTATGTTGTTGTATGTCATTAATGTAGTTTGCTTTAGATACAACTTTTGTTCATAATGAGTGAACCTTAGATTTCCGTTTGAGATTGAATACAATGATTATTGTGGACAATTTGCTTTAATCATTGTATTGAATCTTGAATTATCCGTTTGGACAATTTGGGGAAACTCATATTTTTATAGTAGATCCATGCGTTAAGGTTAACATTATTTTTTTTTAATTTGATGGAATTTCGGTACAATGCATTTCTAGTTGTTCTCTGAGTGCATACTTAATTATCGGGGAATCAAAGTCACCGATTTCATGTCGTGTACTTGGAGACCAATGAGAAATGCTGCCAAAATTTCATCAAATTTAACAAAATAAGATTAACCTTGACGCATGAATCTACCATAAAAAAATGTCTTCCTGAATGGGATAGGACCATACCTTAAATAAAAAAAGTGAGATTTCATGCATTAATGAGCTTCGGAGTATCACCTAGTTATTATTTAGATGGATCGAAGTTGGATGAATGAAAGCTGCTTGAACATTGCATATGAGGAAGGCGTCGAACAGTTCTTACAATTTGCTTCGGAACAAGTCGCCCGAATGAAAACGGGAAATTTTTTTGTCCTTGCATAAATTGTTTGAATGGGAGACGACAAAAAGTGGATGACATACGGGAGCATTTGCTGTGTGATGAAATTAAGAAGAATTATACGATGTGGATATCACATGGTGAATTGATAGACATGCAGAGTGAGTCCCAATCTAAACCATTTGATATAGAAATAGGAGATCGCTTGGAGGATATGATTTGTGACCTAGGACAAGAGTCTTTTCAGCAAGCACATGCCCCTATGTATGATACATTGCAAAATGATTCAAAGAAACCTTTGTATTCGGGGTGCAAGAATTTGTTGACGCTGTTGTCAATGATGTTAGGTCTGGTTAATGTGAAGGCCAAATATGGGTGGAGTGACAAAAGTTTTAGTTCGTTGCTTCAAGTAGTGCATGATATGCTTCCAGAGGAAAACACATTGCCTAAAAGTTACTATCAGGAGAAGAAGATACTGTGTCCGATGGGTATGGAGTATCAAAAGATTCATGCTTGCTCGAATTATTGCGTATTGTACAGAAATGAATTTGAAGAAATGCCAAAATGCCCTAGGTGTGGGGTATCACGGTACAAAGTCAAGGATGATGAGGAGTGTAGTAGTGATGGAAACTCAAATAAGGTGTTGTGGTATCTTTCGATCATTCCAAGGTTTAAGCGTCTATTTGCTAATGGAGATGATGCAAAAGACCTTACATGGCATGCAAATGGGAGAAACTGCGATAGAATGCTCCGTCATCCAGTTGATTCCTCCTAGTGGAAGAAGATAGATTGTTTGTATCCAGATTTTGGCTAAGAGGCAAGAAATCTTAGGCTTGGACTAGCCAATGATGGAATGAATCCATATGGCAGTTTAAGCACTCAACATAGTTTATGGCTAGTTCTGCTAGTAATCTAAAATTTGCCTCCTTGGTTGTTCATGAAGTGAAAATACATGTTGTTTTCTATGATGATATCGGGCCCAAAATAGTCAGGAAATGACATTGATGTCTATCTAAGTTCGTTGATTGAAGACTTGAGAAAGTTGTGGGACAAGGAGGTTTTAGTGTTTGATGGGTTTTGGAATGAGACTTTTCAATGCGTGCAATGCTTTTTTGTACCATTAATGACTTTCCAGCATACGGGAATTTGAGCGGTTACAGTGTTAAGGGCCATCGTGGATGCCCCATCTTTGAAGAAGACACGAGCTACATACAACTGAAACATGGTAGAAAATAGTGTACACTAGGCATCGACGTTTTCTAAAACCTCATCACCCTTACAGGCGATTGAAAAAAGCATTTAATGGAAGTCAAGAGCATGAAACTGTGTTGATATCGTTAATTGGTGACCAGGTCTTCCAGCGGGTTCAACACCTAAATGTGGTATTTGGAAAGACCTAAAAGAAGGAAAAAAAGTAAGACTTGTGTTAGTTGTCTTATAAGACTAACTTTTGTATAAAAAACATTTTCAAAAAATTATATAGTCCCCCAATTTATGGTTATTTTGTAAATAAATCTTGTTTTATGGTTAAAGTTGTCTCTAGAATATTTCCATTGAATTTAATGACGAAATATGTATAATTTCAAGTGAAAAAGAGGCCAATTCATGAAGTGCTAAAAGTGATAGTTGAGCTTAGCTCATCAGTGGGCTAAACACGCATCCACCGCTAAGCGCGACAGAAGAATCTGGAAGAGCATCAATATCAAGGCCACATGCTAAGCGCGAGATCAGTGTGCTAAGCACATTAGTTGTCTTCAGCCAGGCTCAACGCACGACTAGCGTTAAGCTCAAATCCACTTACTTGCGCTAAGCGCGAGGGTGGCACTAAGCGCAACGTCGCGAATTCAAAGCCTATTTATAGCCTGTCTTGTGCAGAATTAGGGTACACAATAGCCTGACACAAATTTTTACAACATTCCAAAGCACACCACAGTGCCTATTTCGGGAAAAGAGCTCTGGAGGCAGCAAAAGGAGCAACTTTTGCAGAGATACCTAGGTTTTGCAATCTCATTATTGTTAGGGATTTTTTTGTAATGGCTTGCTAAACACCCTTGTTGGGGATTTCTAAAGAACAAATGATGTAATTATTTTAATATCTAATTGATTGTGTTTCTTGTGTTCAATGCTTCTTTCAGTGCTTAAATTTTGTATGATCTTGGTCTGATCAACCATTTGTGTGCCTGGTTAGGTGATTTTAGCATTGAGAAATGTATTGCTGCCTTAGAACTTGAATGAAGCAGAATTGAAACTTAGTCTTACAAGAGAGATCTGCGGATTAAGTTTTGGTTTTAAATATGTTGTTACAATAATGTTGTTTGGTCTAAGTCTAGTTCAACAAGAGGGATCTGAGGACAAAGCTTAGACTAAATTAGTCTAAACTTTCATAAGCTATTTAAGTTGAGTCTAGTCCAACAAGAGGGATCTAAGGATGAAGCTTAGTTTAAGTAAGTCTAAACCTAGGAGGGCTGTCTAAATTAAGCCTAGTCCAACAAGAGGGATTTGAGGACGAAGCTTGTATTGATTCAGTCTAACTAGGGATCGAGGTTTAGTAATTTAGGATATAGCATAGAACACAAAAGCATGATTAATTAGAGAAATATCTTTATATACATCAGTTGGTTTGTTAGAAAGACCCAACATCTTTACCTACCGCTGTTAATTTTACTTACTTGCATTTTTACTGTTTTTAGCCTAGACTTAGTTTAATCCTGTTTTAAATCATCAATTATCAATGTTTCTTTCAACAATGCCTTATTTCCGAATTTAACCCTGTTTAAGACTAATTTCCTGAGTTCGATACTCGGATTCATCCGTTTTAATTTTAAATACTTGACGATCTGGTGCGCTTTCTGGCAAACTGGATTTCCCTTGAACATATTTGTATAAAGAAAAAGTGGACCAAAAAGTAATTGCAGGGGAAATCCAACAACTTGCATATGGAATAAGAGGTTGATTTTTTTAATCTTTCGTGCTTGTCTGATCTAGATATTAGACATTGTATTGATGTTATGCATGTGGAGAAAAATGTATGTGATAGTGTCATTGGGATGCTCCTTAACATTCAAGGTAAGACGAAAGATGGTTTGAATAATCATCAAAATCTAGTTGAGATGGGTATACGATCGCAAATGAATCCAAGGTCTAATGGTAAAAAAAATATACTTGCCTTCAGCTTGTCATACTTTGTCTAGAAAGGAGAAGATAAGTTTTTGTTAGTGTCTGCGCCGGGTCAAAGTCCCACAAGGATACTCTTCAAATATTAAGAGTCTTGTGCGGTTGAAGGATCTTAAGTTGGTAGGGTTAAAGTCTCACGATTGTCACGTCTTGATGCAACAATTGTTAGTCGTGGCCATACGAGACATTTTGCCTAACAAAGTCAGGTTAGCCATAACTTGGCTGTGCTTTTTCTTCAATGCCATATGGAGCAAAATCCTAGATCCTATGAAGTTAGATGAGCTGAAAAACAAGGCTGTTATTATATTGTGTCAGTTGGAGATGTATTTTCCTCCTGCTTTCTTTGACATCATGGTTCACTTAATTGTTCATTTGGTTAGAGAAATAAATTGTTGTGGTCCTGTTTATTTGCGGTGGATGTACCCGGTTGAGTGATACATGAAGATCTAAAAAGGGTATACCAAGAATCTACATCATTTAGAAGCATCTATTGTTGAAAGGTACATTGCAGAAGAAGCCATTGAATTTTGTTTAGAGTACACTGAAAAAGCTAAACCTGTTGGGCTTCCCAAGTCTCAGCATGACAAAAGAGTGAGAGGTAAGGGTTCAAGAGGACTGCATGTTATCACTCCAACTGTAGAAGATTTGCAACAAGCTCACTTGTATATGTTGAATAACAGTAATCAAGTTTTTCCATACATACTTCGCCATGAAGGTTTAGTGAAAGAAAGTAATCCAAAAATGTCGAAGAGCTGAGTCTTGAAAAAGCATAACAAGACTTTCCTAGATTGGTTTGAAGATACAATCTTTGCTGATGAGAATGCTTCTAAAACATTAAGAAAACTAGCAGATGGGCCTAAAAGAAATGTTATAACTTGGCAAGGATACGATATAAACAAGTTTTTTTTATACAAAAGCACAAGATGAGAAAAGTACAATGCAAAATAGCGGGGTCACCCTAAGGGCTAAATCTCAACACGTCGCCAGTGTACATGATAACAATCCCTGTGTAGCTTCCATCCCTTACTTTGGGTTCATTGAACAAATTTGGGAGCTTAACTATGTCAAATTTACTTTTTTTGTTTTCATATGTAAATAGGTTGATAACAACACCGGTGTGCGGATCGATGATGTAGGATTTATGTTGGTAGATCTAAAGAAACTCGCTTACCAGAATGACCCTTTCATCATGGCAGAACAAGCTAAACAAGTATTTTATGTTCAAGACCCTTGTGATGAAAGGTGGTCAGTGGTTCTACATGGGAAAACAATTGGTGTTAATGTTGAAGATGATGATTCATGCATTGATATTTACGTTAGTCCTTTGTCCACACAAATGTCGCGTAACATTGTTAGAGAAGAAGCTGACAATGTTCATACTAATTGTAATGATCATGATGAAGGAGAATTAATTAACATCGTCTAATGTAATTTTCTTATTATGAATTTGATTTCAGTCCATTCATTTACATAACTTATTTAGTTTTGTGATAATGTTAATTAACTAATGTTTTTTTCTTTACAAGCAAATGGCTACTCCACCCAGCTCTCGTCGTCGTCGTTGTCCTCCTCCTACTGGTGCAGCATCACAATCGCCGTCTACCTTGAAGCGGACAAGAAAAGCCACACAGCTAAGATCATTGGCGACTAGACTAGCTGGGACAGAGACACCGCTGGTCCATGTAGATCCTGCGACGGGAAGGCCAATGGTTCCCACAAAAAGAAGTTAAGAACATATTTGGGGATCGTCGCTCGTGATAAGGTCGATGTGACATACGAGAATTGGAAGCAAGTCCCTACTGCTCGGAAGGATTTGATATGGAAGGATATTCAGGTATTTTAGTTTTCATGTTGCATATTGTTTATTAGCATAAAATTTGAATTTAGTAACAATAAAACCTAATTTTTTGTTTGTCAGGTTGAATTTGATATCCCTGAAGCATCTGATGTAAGGACAAAAAAGAAAATACTTTAGACTATGAGAGAGCAGTGGAGACAATTTAAGTCTGATTTGACGTCCAAATGGGCATTTGTAGCCGACAAGGACAGTGTCGATGACATTATATGCGAAAAGTACAACATTAGCAAGGAGAAATGAGCCCAATTTTGTCAGAGTCGTAGAGACCCTTCGTGGGAGGTATCTGCTTTGTGATTTTCATTGTTTTCATCTTTAAATTCACTTATTATAATACATTGTAATCATGAGTTTCATTAATTTTGAATTTTTGCAAGATGTGCAGAAAAAGGCACAGGCCAGCCATAAGCAAAACACTGCTCCCCATGTGTTGTCTCGTGGGGGTTATGAATATTTAGAAAAGAAGCTGATGGATGAGAAGACAAAAAAAAAAAATATAGGAAGCTACTCAATCCGGAAGCACTAACACCATGATCTATCCTCCATCTCCCATCAGATGGCACGTCAAATGCAAGATGACCCGCACGAAGAAAATTGACCAGATGACGTATGAGGCAGCAAAGGAAATTGCTGACAAGATTGTAAGTCACTTTCAATTAATAATTGTAATTATTTATGTTTATTGTGTGATTGAGTGAACCAATAAATGTGTTCTTTACAGGATTCGTTGGAGGAGCAGGTGCCACAGGGTTGTTGTCCATGGACGTCAGAATGTTCTGACTGCTACCATTGGGCGACCAGAACACCCCAGTCGTGTGGGTGCTGCTAGAGCCGGTGTGACGATCAAGCAATACTTTGGACCGACTAGAGGAGTTGATCACAAAAAAAGTGACTCGATAACTAATGTTATCGTTAAGCTAGATGTAGTCCCAGTTTCAGTCGCAGATACAATCACAGGGACTTGCACTGCCTCCTGAGCCTGAGGTTGGTCCTTCAGCCGCTCGTGTCAGCACAAAGGAGAGTTGTATTGATCACTCAGGGAACGATCCAGACATGTGTGACTCAGACAAATGCGGGTTGTACATCGATGAAAATCCTCCTCGCCTGGTTGCCCTAGGAAGAGTTTATGAGGGATCCATAATCATTCACAACATCCCTTTGTTGCATGATCAAGTGAAGGTCGGTGTTGAGGAGGTTAGAGATGCAGATGCTCTTATTCCTGTACCCATTGAAGAGGTTAAGTTAGTGGGGTAGACACTTAACACCTTCCTTACTTGGCCAACACATCTGGTCAAGTGTTTATCAGAACAAGTATTTCAGTGTCACTAAATGCTTCATTTTTCAATTAAAATGTTCACTGTAATAAAATTATGTTGGATAAACAAGGAGTTGTTGGACCAATAAAACCTGCAGATTGGCCGGATCATGAGGTTGATGATCCCCTATATCTGATGACATTGACCATCCCACAAATTTTTCTGAAGCCATTGTAGGTTATGTGGGATGCTACCGTGTTCGGGGTGTTTAATGAATACTTTCCCTTGTACATAAAGTATGAAGATTTGTTTAAAATAGCACTGTTAGTCTATGAATACGACTAACTTTTGTGTATAAAACATATGTATATTGTATCAAACTTTCCCAATTTATGGTTGTTTTGTAATACTATAAGTATTTTTTGTTAAATATAGGTAATAGATAATTTATACTTTTATTTTGTGCGTTTAATAATCAATTTCTCTCAATTTGAGGTTAAATAGGCAACTTTGGCAAAGTGCTGTTTTTCACTCTTTCGCTAAGCCAAACTGTTGGCTTAGCGAGAATTCTTAAATTGAGTGAAGCATTGGAGAGATTCAGAGACTTATTGAGAAGAACTCCCACCCATGGATTCTCCGAGCCAATCCAACTGAATATGTTCATAGATGGGCTGAGACCACAAACCAAGCAATTACTAGATGCTTATGTTGGGGGAAAAATAAAGCTGAAAACCCAGAAGAAGCAACTGAGCTCATAGAGAACATGTCAGCCAGTGATCATGCCATCCTGAGGGACAGAACCCATCAACCCACAAAGAAGAGCCTGTTGGAACTAACATCATACGATGCCTTGTTGGCACAAAACAAGTTGTTATCTAAGCAACTTGGGATCCTAACGGAAACACTTGGTAAGCTGCCAACTAAACTATCGATTGGACAACCTACACATTCTTCTGTTTTGCAGGTCACAGGTTGTACAATTTGTGGTGAAGCTCATGAGACAGGCCAATGCATTCCCACTAACACTCAAGAAATTCATTTCATGGGGAATCAGTAGAGGCAAGGGTACACTCAAGGAGGGTTTTCAGGCTTCCAGCAAGGTCCTTATAATCAGCAAGGACAATGGAGGACACACCCTGGCAACCAGTTCAATAAAGACCAAGGTGGATCCTCAAACAGGCCAATTCAACAAGGGCCTAACATCTTTTAGAGGACAACTAAGTTAGAAGAGACCTTGACTCAGTTTATGCAGGTAACGATGTCGAATCATAAGAGTACTGAGCCAGCACTAGAGAACCTTGAAGTACAAATGGGACAACTAGCCAAGCAGATGGCTGACAAGTCATCAAACATCTTTGGAGCAAATACAGAAAATAATCCTAAGGAGGAATGCAAGGCTGTCATGACCAGGAGTAAAAGGTTTGTGGAAGATGAGGATGAAGAAAATGTAGTAGACAAGGAACAACTGAGTGAAAAGACAGGTGCTGAGGTTAAGAAAAATGATGTGAAGGGCAAAGAGAATCAGGAAAAAGGGAAGAAAATAATGGTCCAGAATAAAGAGATGGAGGACCAAGAAAAAGAAAAAGAAATAGAAAATGAGAAAAATGAAAATGAAAAAAAATAAGGTTGCATAGAAGAGTAGAAGTGGAAAGGTTTTGCAAGAAAGTGTGGAAGTACCATATCCTGTGGTGCCTTCCAAGAAAGAAAAAGTTCGTCATTTGGCAAGGTTTTTGGATATTTTCAGGAAACTGGAAATAACCATGCCCTTTGGTGAAGCTCTGCAGTAGATGCCACTCTACTCTAAATTTTTGAAAGATATGTTGACAAGGAAGCACAAGTACATTCATCAGGAAAACATCATAGTGGAAGGAAATTGTAGTGTTGTAATCCAAAAGATCCTTCCACCTAAGCACAAAGATCCTGGGAGTGTAACCATTCCTTGTTTAATAGGAGAAGTCAATCTGGGAAAGGCTTTAATTGATCTGGGAGCCAACATTAATTTAATGCCACTCTCCATGTGCAGAAGACTGGGAGAGTTGGAGATTATGCCCACTCGAATGACTTTGCAATTAGTTGACCGCTCCATTACCAGGCCCTATGGAGTGATTGAAGACGTGTTGGTCAGGGTAAAACATTTTATCTTCCCAACAGACTTTGTGGTCATGGATATCTCTGAAGATATTGACATCCCTGCAATCTTGGGAAGGTCGTTCATGTTGACTGCAAGCTGCATAGTTGACATGGGGAAAAGAAAGTTGGACTTAGGTTTTGAAGACCAGAAAATTGATTTCAACTTGTTTGTGGAAGACAAGCCTGCTCCAGAACACAATGTTTGCTTGCAGGTAATGGGAGAAGGTCAAAAGGTTCTGAAGGTCAGAACCAAAACATGAGATTGCCTAGAGAGGTAAAAGCGTCAAGCTAATGATGTTAAAGAAGCACTTCCTGGGAGGCAACCCAGTTTTAATCTTTGTTGTGGTTTTTTTTCATGCATTTGATCATTAGGAACTTGCTTAATAATCTTTACATGGAGCATATCAACCTCTCTTTGAATATGAAATTAAGGGTTTTAATTTCTTGGGAAAGGACTAAGTTATAACTTAGAAAAAAATCTTTTTGAAAATTAGTCCTTTCGCTAAGTGTCTGCTTCTCGCTAAGCGCATAATCACTCATGCGCTAAGCCACGAGTTCAAGCGCTTAGTGCACCACCCTGGCACCTGAGGTTGATTATTTCCGCTAAGCTAACCAAGGTTTGGCTAAGCCAAAATCAATTCGAGTTGAATTCCGCTAAGCGATAGATTGATCGCTGATCGATGGCTTCACCTTGGCTAAGCGAGACCCAATGTCGCCAAGCGCGATTCATTGCGGTCAAAATTGAGGGCCATGGGGATGAGCGCGTAATCTGCTGGCTAAGCAGATATTCTTGCGGTTTAAACTGGATTCACTGCAGCTTAGCGCCACTCATGGTCGCTTAGCTCAATCACTTGTGGCAGTATATGCGCTAAGCGATGCTATTGACCGCTCAACGGCAGCTTCTCTGTACCTAAATTGCATAATTTTAGCTAAGCGGACTAAAGCCTGGCTTAGCGGGAATTGCAGGTTTTCTAATCTGCATATCTTGCTAAGCGACAACATTCTCACGCTAAGCCAAATTCTACGGAAAAGAAAAATTTGAATTTTGAATTTAGCTAAGCGCGGGACTGTTGAGCGGGAAGAAAAATTGAGAAACCAAATGTCTTGTCTTTTCGCTCAGCGAACCGCTCCACTAAGCGAAAAGAACGAAACATTCTTTGTGGGTGTAACATCAGTTACACCCACTCTTTGAAAATTTGCATCCCTTCTGCTCCTTTTCTCTCTCAAACTTCTCCTTGTGTGCTTTTGCTTCTTCTACTCTGCATCTACTTGTTTTCATCTAGCATCTGTAGCACAAGTAAGTTCTTTGATCTCTATCTTTGTTATTTTATCAAACCTTAGGTTAGACAACTCTAGAGTAGGTTTAAACTTTTAGGGTTTTGTTGTTTTAGGAATGATTTAAAGTTGAAACCTTTAGGTTCATTTTGTGCCTGAAAATTGTACTCAGGGCTGTGCATGTTCAATCTACTTGGTAGAGGCCCAAAATATGGAGGAAAATGCGACACTATTTCTGCGTTTTTTTTTCTTCTGGAAAATGCAATGAATTCGCTTAGCACTCATACCGCGCTAAGCGAGTTCATCAATATTCGTTGAATATAAGCGTTTTCCTGAAGAACTCGCTGAGCGCTCTTACCGCGCTAAGCAAGTTCTTCCTTGAACATAGGTGTTTATATGAGCACTTGCTAAGCGCGCATTGTTCACTAAGCGAGTTTATTTCTTGAGGATGAACATTCATCTGCCTGGTATAGTACCTGGGCTAAGCGAGGCTGATTCGCTATGCTCAGGTAACTTAGTAAAATATTTTGACTGATTGGCCGCGCGTTAAGCCAGAATCTCCTGCGCCAAGCAAAAATCCTTGCAGCATTTGCTGAGCTGAGCGTTCCTGTTCGCTAAGCCTCCATAACTTAGTGAAATTTTTGCTCAGTTTAGTGCTGCTAAGCGCAGCCTACCCTTGGCTAAGCGCAAATCCATGCAGCTGACCTTAGGCTTAGTGGGCTCCTCTCCAGCTAAGCCAATTTTGCAAACATTGGACCGTAGTAATTTCCGCTAAGCGGCATTCCTATGTCGCTAAGCCCAATGTTGTTTTTTGTGAAACCCGCTAAGCGACCCATGTTTCGCCAAGCAGGGGTGTGCCTTTTACATAATGCTGCTAAGCGATAATTGTCTCGCTAAGCGGCCATTGTTTTTTTTAGTGTTATTTTTCAGCTTTTCTCTTTTAATATCAAATGTTTGATTCCTTTGTCTGCAGATGTCTTCAAGGAAAAGAAAGAGCGTCGGTTCAAGGCCCACTGCTCAATATGATAGACGGAGATTCCATTCCTTTGAGGCTTGGACCAGATATACTGACAATGTATTGGGAAGACACATATTAGCTGAGAGGAAAGTGGAAATTTATCACATAGAGCTGGATGAATTCAAGGGCAAGCTGGAGAGGCATAACTTTCACAAGCGTCTCACCAACTTAGCTGATAGTAGCATTGACCTCACGTTGGTGAAGGAGTTCTATGCCAACCTCTACAGTCCTGAGGGGCCTTCACCTAAACAAGTCAGAATCCAGGGCCACTTAATAAGGATTGATGCAGACAACCTCAATGCCTTTCTAGAAACACCTGTGGTGCTTGCTGAGGGTGAATCTTTGCCCGCCTACTCAAAATATTGTAGGATGCCTTCTGATATTAGAGAAATTGAGGCTGCACTGTGCATACCCGGCCGAGGGTTTATTCTAAATGCTGAAGGTCACCCGGGGAAGATCCTCAGAAAAGATCTAACCACCCTTGCTCAGGTCTGGAGTGTTCTATCCTACTCCAACCTGGCTCCGACCTCCCACACATCGGATCTGACTGTGGATCGAGCTAGGTTAATCTTTGGCCTAGTTACTCAACTGGACATGAATGCCGGAGCCCTCATTTATGGGAAGATTACTTCTATGGCCCAATCTAACTCCTCAAGACTCAGGTTTCCTGCTCTTATCACAGCTTTATGCAGGACCAAAGGAGTTGCCTCCGACAGTCTTGTCTTTGAACGTCTGAGCCCGGTCATTAATTTGGCATACGTAAGGAAGAATTGTTGGAACCCTGATGATCCAACAATTATTATTAGGGGGGCCAGAAGACCAAGGGCAAGGCCAGCTGAGGCTCCTTCTACATCAGTAGCTCCTCATCTAGCTTCTACATCAGCAGCTCCTCCTCCAGCTCGTATTGCAGTAGCTCCTTCTACCCTACCTCCTGTAGATTTTCAACGTTTCAAAGCCATGCTTCAAAGCATACATCAGGGGCAGATTATTTTGCTGCAAAGTCTCTAGCTAGTAGCACTTCCAGACTTCATCCCTACAATAGAGAAATTTAATGAATGGGTAGCCTAGCCAGGGACTCAGCCTCTTCCTCACAGGGACGACGAGGATCCCGCCGCTCAGGTACCACATCAGCCAGCGGATGAGTCATCAGAGTCTTCCACTCTTGAGCCCTTGATCAGAAAGATGAGGGTAGTTGTAACTCAGGAAGCCGCAACCACTCCTGAAAAGTCTCCTGAGGCCACAGAGCCTCCGGCACCAATGGCAGATACCACTTCTCCATAGCAGGCAGCAGATCCTTCAACGCCTGAAGATCAAACCACACCAGTCCAGTCTTCGAATGCCTCTCTTGTATCTACTCCGGTACTGCATTCGACTGACGAGGAGGAGGTTCAGACACAGGACACCTAGGACCAATCATAGGACTTTTAAATTCCTGTTGGTTATTTTTTGTGCTTTTTTTGAATTATTAGTATAACTTTGATGTTAGTACATTAGTTACTTTTTGTTAGTCTTGTGCATGAGTTGTATAGTTGCTCATCTTGAAGCATCGTGAACAGTTTAACTTAACTTTTGATGGTATGACAGTGAAGTAGTTTATTTATTTTGTGAAAATGGTTGTATGCCTTGTTTTAAATTGAATGCATGCTTATGATGAAATGTGTGTTTCCTTTCATGAATTTGAGCAAATGTGCATGTTGAACAAAGAAAGAACAAGAGTGTGAACTTATAATAGAATGGTTAGTCACTAGACAGACTGATTGTGAAAGAAAAGCTTGAACCAAAAACCGGTGAGAGTGTGACCTTACTCTGTGAGTGAACGACTAACTGTGAATAATGATCTTTGCATAAATCTCTGAATTCTAGAATGATTTGTATAACTCAGAACATAATGAAGGCCATGAATTGTATAGACACAAGCTCTTTTGACCAAATAGCTTACCTTGAATGATACTTGTATCTTTTGCTCCCTTGTATAAAGCTTATTGATTTGTCATGAATTGAACCCTAAACTTTAAATGATTATCTCTTAATACCTTGTTTAGATTCTAGGAGAGCATATGGTTCAAGGAAAATTTACTCTAAATTTGGAGGGAGGAAAGTCAATTAGAATGAAAAGAAAAAGGTTAAGCATCAGCACACACAACAAATAAGTTGTATGTTAAAAAAAAAAAGAAAAAGAAAATAACTTGTGCTGTTACAAAAAGGTCGAAAGCAACTTAAGAAAAGGGAATAGTGAGAAGGCTATTTGTACAAAACAAGAAAAGATCATTGGGATTAGTCTAGGACTTGTGCTCTCTTAGAATCTAAACTTTTGAATCCTAGAAAAACCAGTGATTTTTATGTAGCCACAACCTCACTACAAGCTTGAGAAAGTCCTTCTGATTTTGTTTATATATTTCTGACTTGATGACTTGAGATGAAATGCAAAGATTGGACCTCCTGTTAGTTGTTATCAATAAATAGCTTAAACACTTGTGCTTGAGAGAGACAGTAGCCGTGAGACTGTGGTTTAAGCTACTTTCCTTGAATCTGTCTTATGATTAACCTCATCTAATTGTATTGTTCACATTTTGTTCTCCTCTTTGTCTAGTTGCATATTCTATGAAAACAAGGGATAGGTCATACACCCCTGTACATAATCATTGCATGTTTTACCACTTGAGGACAAGTGAGATGTTCTCTTTTGCTTGAGGACAAGCAAAACTATAAATTTGGGGGAGTTGTTAGTCGATGAATACGACTAACTTTTGTGTATAAAACCTGTGTATATTGTATCAAACTTTCCCAATTTATGGCTGTTTTGTAATACTATAAGTACTTTTTGTTAAATATAGGTAATAGATAATTTATACTTTTGTTTTGTACGTTTAATAATCAATTTCTCTCAATTTCAGGTTAAATAGCCAACTTTGGCAAAGTGATGTTTTTCACTTTTTCGCTAAGCCAAGCTGCTGGCTTAGCGAGAATTTGCTAAGCGCAACCTTCAGTGGCCAAGCGCGAGGAAGAATCCAGAAGAAGATGACCTGTCAAGTTCACTAAGCGCACCGCTCCAGGTCATCAAGCGCACCGCTTCAGCTCATCCGCTAAGCGAAACAAGCGTGCTAAGCCAAAATCCACTTATGCGTGCTAAGCGTCCAGATCTGCTCTAAGCGCACGAGCACGAACAAAGCCACCTATTTAAGCCTGAAATCAGATTTGCAAAGAGAGTTTGGCACTTTTCTTGGGAAGTTCTGCATGCACGAAGGTTCTAGAGAGAGAAAGGTCCAAGTTCTAGAGAGTTCTGAGAGATTTTGCTGTGTGAAGATCTGCAGAGACGCGAGTTCGAAGCGGAAGTCGTTCTGAGAGCTTGAGATGAGTTTGTGAGTGATTATGAGATCCTAGAGGTGAGGGAGACATCCTCACCACTTGTGTTTTTGCAGTCTTTCATCTTGTTCTTCTCTTTGTTGTAAAGGGGGTTTCCAGACTATGGAAAGCTAAATCCTCTGTTGGATCTTCCCTGTAGGTACCTGATGTAAATATATTTCTATCTATGTAATGATGTTTTGTGTGTTCTCTATGCTATCTGCTTTTCATTCCAGTGTGCTTTTACCTTGATCACGTAGATGCATGCTTTGTTAGGGTCATTCAACAATGGAAACTGGTCTGATTCTAAAGTCCTAGATAGTACGGGACTAAGTTGTTGTGTTATCACGAGGAATCGGAGTACAAGAACTTAGTTGTGTATGTGTGTCTTAATGTGGTCTTGGTTGAGTTTAGTCTTATAAGAGGAATCTGCAGACGAGGCTTGAGCAGGACTAGGCTAGGCTATCATGAGGAATCGGGGTCTAGCAGTCCAAGAGACAACATAGGAACGCATGAGCATTGTTAAATAGAGAACATCCTTTTTAGCATCAAGAACCTATGAGGAAGACCAACACATTCTCTACTTGTTTTTACATAGTATTTCTCTTGCGTGATTTTCTTTCTTTTTGCCTAGATAGTTTAAATACCTGTTCATAACCACAGTCATATTGTCATACCAGACGCCTATTTATCGAAATAGCTTGCCAGATAACACAAGTTCCCCGAGAGTTCGATACTCGGTTCTTACCGTTTTATACTACTTGTGTGATCTGGTACACTTGCCAGTTGCGAACAAGCACACGATGATCAATGTCTCAGCATCTCTATTATACAGTTGTGGATTCTGTAAGTCGATTTAGATTATTGTTAATTACATAACTTATTATTTTAAATTCATACATAATTTACTTTGTGTTAACAACAATAGGCACATGACTGAAGCAAGTATGTGAGTGGGGAATACCGATGTGTATGGATTCCTCGAGCCACAGTCCATCCAGAGATTTGGGCAATCACAATTTGAATCAAAAAGTTACATGAAGAATTGGATGTAAAATTCAAAATGAGATATGTACCTAAGAGCCTACTTGAATGGGTAAGTTAAACTAAACAAATGAATTTAAATAATGTATAATACTATAATACTATAACTGCATATGAATATATTACTATATTTGTGATTATTTTTAAAAATAATAAAAACAGAAAATAAAAATTATATTATTATTTACATTTTCCCTTTATTAGTCATATTTTTTCGTTACTTGATATTTGCTCGTTTCCTAACTCTTCTAAACTTAAAAAATAAATAAAAAACACAACAAATAATTTAGAGATGAAAACAGACTTGAACTTGGTTCAGGTTTTTGTTCCAGATTTTTTAATTTACAATAAAAAAAAACAACGCACACAATTGTTTAAATTAAACATTATATCACGTCTCCAATAATTTTGTTATGAATTTTTTTAATATCATGAACTTATGATTTTTTTCATCACTGGATGTGAATTTATGTTATCATATTATTTGATAATAAATGTATGAGACAGGATTAATTTACACTAGTTCTCAATCTTTTGTATTTATCAAACTTAATAGCTTTTGTAAGAACATGAAAATAACCACGTAGAAAAACATTAAATTAACCAATCCAACAATTGAATTATTTAATATTATATTTTTTAATCATATATACTATTAGATTTCACATAATTTAAAGATATGATAATTTGCAATCTAGCAATGCACATTTATTTATATTTAAATAAAATATTATTTGTCAAAATAAAATAATGTGATAAGATATCAATTAGGTTTTATTTTGCATAAAATTTTATAATTTAATTTACTTGATAATTTTTTTAATTCAATAGTTATGTTGGATTGATTAATTTTGCATTATATATTAAACTGTAAGAAGAAAACATAATCGACACTTAGTATCTATGTACAATTGTTCCTAATGGAAAACTTGAGTTTGATTTTTTCCATGTGAAAATTTGGTTGAGTCAATAACAAATATAAATTAGGATCTGAATTAATCTTTGATTCAAGTACAGTTGTAGGCAAATTTCCCCATCTGGGGTTCTTTTACAAAATATTTCCCCAGATGGGGTCTTTTTAAAAAAATTTGCACGATGGGGCTGTTTTTTACGTGGCATGCATGCATACAGCACCCAAACCGCCAGTACCACTGGCGAGTTTGGTGATTCTGAAGGAGTCGCTGCTTGCAATGGCGAGATAGCCATGCATAGGGAACTGCCAGTTTGACTGGCGAGTTCCTAGGCTGAGGGCTAGGCTCTAGGCACGCAGGTGCAGCAGTGGCGCAGGTGCAGTAGTGGTGCAGTGGTGCAAAACGGAGCAAAATCGCCAGTACGAACGGCGAGTTGCATTCAGAAGGAACCGCCAGCCAGGCTGGCGGTTTGCTTGATTTAAAAAAATCAGCCTCGTTCCCTTATAAAAGAAGAAGCTCCTTGTCCATCATAGTTGCGCCTTCCTTGCACTTCTTTCTTCTTTGATATTGTTCCTCATAAGTTCTCCCAGCCTTCTTGTTATTTTGTTCCTGCGTTTTCTTGTTATGGGTAAGGTGTATGAGTTAGGGTATAGGGTTATAAGTTAGGTGCAGGGATATGAGTTAGGGTTAGGGTTATGGTTAAGTAATCATAATGACTATATTTATGTCGCGCATCATACTAAAATAATAAATAAAATCATAAAGAAAAATTAAAGTACATAAATCAAAATAAGTAATTTTAGCTACTAATTTTAGCTTTCTCATCTTTTATTGATTTGAAGCTACTAATTGTAGGGGTAGTGGTTGAGGTTAGGTGTTAGGGGTTAGGGTTGATGGTTAGTGATTAGGGTTTAGGGGTAGTGGTTGAGGTTAAGTGTTAGGGGTTAGGGTTTAGGGGGATGGGTTACTGTTTAGGGGTAGTGGTTGAGGTTAAGGGTTAGGGGTTAGGGTTTATGGTTAGTGGTTAGGGTTTAGGTTTAGGGGTTGAGGGTCAAAATTAGTGGTTTAGGTTTAGGGTTTATGTTTATGGTTTTAACTAACGAATTCATTGAACCCCACAAATAAGTCATGTACAAAAGGCAAAATGTTTTTAACTAGTGAATTCATTGAACCCCAGAAATTCAATACATTGAACAAAACGGAAACAAATACAAGTCACTCGACTAACATACATAAATCAAGGATTTGAACAACTCCCACGCTCAGATTGCATTGGACAGCGACGCCTGTTATGCCCTTCGGCTCCACATCTACTGCATTTTGTTCGGTGCTCAGATGGTTCGACCCAATCCATCTCATTTCTTATCCTTGTTGATTTTGGGCGACCTTTCGCACGAATTGTAGTTGGGTCAGTGATAAGTGTCCATGCGTCATCAGAAGGAGGAATAGCCGCTTCATTCCCAAGAGGCCACCATTGTGCGGAGTAAGCTTTTAAGATGTGCTCGTTTGTATAAACAACATCTATATATTGGTAGTAGTTCATGCTCACGTAACCACAAGCTGCAATAATGTGTGAACATGGATAGTGAAGCGCAGAATACCTTCCGCATTGACAATGACGACCATTCAAGTTTACTGCCCACTTTTGTCCGCCACGTTGCGTTATAGGGTTGAAGCTCTCCTCTACTTCAAACCTTGTGGAGTGGATATCATACACGCGAACGATGTGTGTACAAGCTTGTTCTTGATTTTTCCTCAGTTCTTTAACAAGCTTTGAACAATATACTTGGCCTTCATTTAACTGTCTTTGGGCTTGGCGGCCACGCTCAACAAAGTACTTTCGACACCTACTGTACGTTGATTTCACCAACGCTGTTATGGGAATGTTGCGACAATCCTTTAAAACCTTATTGATACATTCTGAGAGGTTCGTTGTTATGTGGCCATATCGACGTCCTTCTCTATCGTAAGCCATCGTCCATTTTTCTTTTGAGATGCGATCAATCCATGTTGCTATGGCTGGACTCAGTTCACGAAATTTTTCTAAATTTTGATAAAAAAAATGTGCTTGCAAGGAGTGTAGGCTGCATAAAATTAGTTATGAATAACAATTTAAAGTATAAATGAAAGTAAAATAAACGTGGCCATCAAATATGAAATTTTACCCAATTTCTTCAACATTTCTTTTTGTTTGGCATTATTGAATTTTCGATTGAAGTTGCTTGCTATGTGTCGCACGCAGTAGACATGATAACCGTGGGGAGGTTGCCAGCCAAGTGCTTCGTTAGCGACAGCGGACTTTATACTCGCGTGTCGATCAGATATCAGACAAATACCATTTTTATCTGTGACATGTTCACACAAGTGTGCCAAAAACCATGACCACGCTGTCAACGTCTCACCTTCCACCACCGCGAATGCTAGAGGAAGGACACCACCATTTCCATCTTGGGATGTGGCCATTAAGAGGGTCCCACGGTATTTGCCATACAAATGTGTGCCGTCAACTTGTATGATTAGCTTACAGTACTTGAAAGCCTCTTTACATTGGCCAAAAGTTCAGAAAACTCTATGAAATTGGCGGTGTTCGCGACTAACCGTATTTCCAACAATAAAATCGTCATGTAGTATTTGAAAATACGATCCAGGAGAATGATTTTGCATGTGTGTTAGCCACGACGAAAGTTTCGCATATGACTCATCCCAATCGCCATATTCAATAGCAATGGCTTTTTGTTTCGCCAACCAAACTTTTTTGTACGACACCTTGTACGCAAATTGACTGTTAATCCTCTCTTGAATCAATGAAATTTTTATCGATGGATCTTCTCTGATCATGCCTGTCATTAGAATAACAAAATTTAAATGACAATTAAGGCTAAACAATAACATAATATGAACATAAAATATGTACCTACTACACAAGTCGCAATTAAATCTGAATCAAGTTTCTCGTGATCTTGGGTCATGGTCATATTGAGACATGTGTGTGGTCCACCCCATTGAGTGACTTTCCATGAATCAGTCTTTTTAGATAGAATTGACCTCATGTAGAAAGGGCAAGGACAATCTGCATTTCTATTCAAGCAACAAACCACATACTTGTCCCATTTGCTTTCAACCACTTTGAAACTTTGGTGCACCCTCATAACATATTGTTTGACCGCATTCTTGACCGCATCTTTACTATCAAATTCCATGCCAACATATAATTCTTGGCCAACATTAAAAGTGGATGGCATCTCCAAACCACAAATGTCCTCCTCATCAGGATGACTCCAGTTGATATTATTATAATGCAAAGCATCATTCCAAAATGGATTCTCAATTGCTTGTACACCTTATAGTCCAAAAAAAATTCAAATCATACTTATTTGGCATTAAATACAATTGTCGTGAAATAATAAATGTATTGAGTGAAATATTTTTTAAGAGGAAATCATACCTTCTGCTGGGTGAACAATTCTTACTGGTGGAATCATGTCGGGGACTTCATTGTCTGTATCTGATATACCGTTAACACTGTCATCTTCGTCTAACGACTCTTCAACGTATGAGTTAGACATAAGATAATCATCATCATCATGATCATCATCTTCGTCAAGATTTAAATTGCTCATATTTGTTGGCGGTTGTGTGTAATCATTAGATACATAATTTCCACATGATGTAAGGGAATTTGCAGAATGAAACATTGAACCACCAGCCACATCCTTTTCTATGTACAATTCTAGAACTGACATTTCTTGTTGTTGTTTAAAACTTTCCAGCATCGTTTCAACGTCTTCGTCATCGCAAATTTGCAAGGCAATATATTTTCCTGACACTAAAAATCTACAACTGATAGCAGAAATAATTTCATTATTTTCTAACTTTGCCTTGTCTCCAATTTTTTTCTTCAAAGCATTGAAACTAATTCCACGTTTAATCTGAATCGCTTTTTTACTGCCTTCAAATATTACACCATCATTATCTTCATATACCCTTCCATTGAAATACAACACTGTTATAACCGAATTCATCGCGTACCTACAAAAACAATATTTTAATTAATTATTCATAATAAATTTAAAATAGTCAAATATAATCACAAAAAGTCTCTTTAACACAATTTTACATTAAAAAATTATTCTATAAAATTTTTATTAACTTTAAATATTTTTCATGGTAAAAACTTAAAAAAATAAACGATTCATACGTACTAATTTTAAAGCCCAAATAAATCATAAATAAAGTTAGTATTATTTATAAATAATTCATTCTCATAATAATAACTTCAACTTACGTACTACAAATAAATATAATGGAAAAAAAATTAATTTTAAATACCGCTCAAGTTAATGGCTCATAAAATAAATTTACTATAACTTTATATTAAAATAAATTTCCACACTAAAAATACTTATTTCATTAATTATGATGTTACAAATTTTTTTACTTTCAATTTTTAACACTAACAAAGTATTAATACCAACCTAATCTAATTAAAAATATACTAAAATTTTCATATTTACCAATTTTTTTGGGACTCAAATATTTTCTTTAGATAAATATCATCAAAAATATTTTCTATTTTACAAACACAAAGAAGCATATCAAATATAAGACTAATTTAATTAAAAAATTATTAAAAACAAAACATTCAAAATGCTCTAAAAAATTACTTAACAAATATTTTATGATACAAATTATTTGACTCAAAATTGCTAACTTGATTCAGAAATTTATTAACTCAAATATTTTTCATGGTAAAAACTTAAAAAAATAAACGATTCATACATACTAATTTTAAAGCCCAAATAAATCTTAAATAAAGTTAGTATTATTTATAAATAATTCATTCTCATAATAATAACTTCAACTTACGTACTACAAATAAATATAATGGAAAAAAATTAATTTTAAATACCGCTCAAGTTAATGGCTCATAAAATAAATTTACTATAACTTTATATTAAAATAAATTTCCACACTAAAAATACTTATTTCATTAATTATGATGTTACAAATTTTTTTACTTTCAATTTTTAACACTAACAAAGTATTAATACCAACCTAATCTAATTAAAAATATACTAAAATTTTCATATTTACCAATTTTTTTGGGACTCAAATATTTTCTTTAGATAAATATCATCAAAAATATTTTCTATTTTACAAACACAAAGAAGCATATCAAATATAAGACTAATTTAATTAAAAAATTATTAAAAACAAAACATTCAAAATGCTCTAAAAAATTACTTAACAAATATTTTATAATACAAATTATTTGACTCAAAATTGCTAACTTGATTCAGAAATTTATGCCTCAACAAATAAATTTCAAACCTTGTATGCATAAATTTAAATCTCAAGAAAAACTTACAATTTTTGAAAATTGAAATGTAACTTTCAAAGCACAGCACCAACACTAACAATTTGCAGTTTTGAATACACAGCGAACTCACTTTGGGAAAAAACACCACCACTGAGTTTTCAAGATACAACTAAGCAGTTTTGAACACACACTGAGGGTTTAGACACACTGAGCACAACTAAGCAGTTTTGAACACACACTGAGGGTTTAGCAGTTTTGAACACATACTGAGGGATTTTTTTTTTCGGGTATATAAAGGCACTGAATCGCTAGTTGGAATGACTACTTTCTTGGCCTTAAACCGCCAATGGCAGTTGCAACTTGCCATGAAATCGCCAATGACAGTTGCAACTTGCCTTTTGGCCTGCAAACACTGCAACCACCTGCAAAAGCCTGCACCCTGGAACTCGCCAGTTTGACTGGCGGTTCCATCTTCCAGCTATATCGCCAATGGCAACGGCGATTTGTTCCTGTGCATGTGCAACTCGCTGCTGTCAGTGGCGAGTTCAGGCAGCAGCAGCAAACCCGCCAGTCCCACTGGCGGTTTGCTTGCACCATGCATGCAACCACGTAGAAAAGTGTCCCCTTGAGAAATGTTTTTTTAAAAAGACCCCATCTGGGGAAATATTTTGTAAAAGAACTCCAGATGGGGAAATTTGCCTACAGTTGTAACACATTAATAAAAAAAAAGATCTTATTCTACGGTGTATTAGACCATTAGCTCATTATTTAATATAATATGTTATGCAACTGTTGATATATTTCAATTACTTTTTAAAAAATAGTTAACTAATTACTATACTTTTAAAAGTATTTTATTTAATAACTTCAAAGTGATCTTTTATTAACATACTTTGCCTAGTAAAACATAGATTGGAAAATAGGTGGCAGTCTCGATTATTGACGTATTTTTTTTTTTTTTATCTTTTACAACTATTAATAAGTTTATTTTTAAGAACTTATGAACAAAATTCAATTTTTATCTTTTTAACATAATCCTTCTAAAAAATAAATGGAAGTGTATAGCAGCTCCCATTATAAAATAAATATAAAAGCATGTGCATAATTACCAGTAATTAGATAAATAAACCATAAATTAACATTTTTAATAATTCGACTACCAATTTGATTTTAAAAACATTGGTAACAAAGAGATTTTCTAAACGTACATATGAATCTGAGGCAGTTAAAGGCTAGTTATAGGTTAATGTGTTTGTGAGACATTGGGAGATATATATACGGTGCATATGCATGCCACTTTTCAAACCTAAATGGTCACTAGTAACCACCCAATTTTCTGTTTGACACATCAAACGAAAAACATGATATGGTTACTACCTTTTATACCAGATTTGATATGAAACCATGGGGGAAGTTGTTTTTCTTTCTGTTCATCATTTTTACTTAACTTAAAAATATCAGTGCTGGTCACACAAATATATCATATAGCATCAAGTTGTATTCAATCCTTTATTATTAATGATATGAGGTAATTCTATTGCTGTCAAAAAGGAAAAATATCAGTGCTGGTAAGTGTCACACAAAGCTTAACGGACGGATAGTGAGATGAGCACTTATTGTAACTTTTTGGGAATGGTACGGTAGAAAATAGAAAGAGGAAATTTATGTCTTTCTCTACCCACCACCTAGCAAAGTGCTACATATGCACATGTTCAAACATTTTAGCTGCGTATACGTAAGAACTTTTTACTAATCGTATTTGGTTTGCTTTGAATTTGATTCTTCTCCGATAATATATAACCGAAACTTCTGTCCGGTATGCGAACTAGATAGAAATTGTCATCATTATATACATAGCTTTTGATTTTCAAAACACATTTGTCGTTATCACTTTTCACCTTATTTTATATTCTTTGTAGATCAAAAATGAAGATTCGCTACTAAGATATTTGGGAAAGTCGTAGCATAGATATAGGCTACATCATGGTTATTTCAACTTGTAATTCATTGTAATAACACACTCTTATAAGCTAAGTCATTCTGTGCTAATCAAAGTTTTTTCTGTTAAAGTTCGATCACACGCATTCGAAAGATCCCCTTAAAAACCGATTCATAAGGGGGTGACTTACCCAGCTATATAAGCACTTACGATGCTCGTTAACCACCCAATGTGAGACATGCAACATCTTCCATGCCTTTTCCTCTCTTTTCTCTCCTGTATACTATGAATTCTAACATGGTACCCATCATAGTATCTTTTTACTAATCCTTCACCTTTTATGTATTTGTTCGTCTTTGATTTTTTTTTCTTTTCCTAAGGAAAGCTCCAATTGAAACCTTGTCTTCTTCTTTATTAACTACACTTTCCCCAATTTCTAAAAACCATAAAACCCTTGCTCGCCGATGACAATGTCATTTCTGGGCGACCATTAGATGGAAAATGAAAACTAATTTGATAGAAAGTTTCAGCACATCTTCTGCATCACAACCCACCGATTAGGTTCTTGGTTTGTCATCACCATCATGAGTGCTGCCATACTCGGCCATGGGAGGCAATTTCCAGCCACCATTGAATATGAGCCGTTCCATCGAAGTTTATTAGTTTTGGCTTTCTACGTTCTTGATTTCAGTCACATGGTGGATTTTTTGTGCTTGCTGTGAGTGCGGATTCTTCATGGTTGGACTCTGTTTTCTCATTTTTGTTGTTGTTTACTCTGATTCCACTGTTCCCATGTACACTGCCATCTATTGTTTTGTTCTTATTCTTCTGAGATCTAATTGAAACAATAACTATTGTTGATTGAGCAAATTCGAGATTTATTGATTGAAGGCTAAGGTTTGAGATGTGCAATCCTTTTGTCATGGGATAAGTCTTTTTTTTTTTTTTTAATGAAGTGATGAAATGCACCGGTCTTCATGTTTGTTCTCTCTGGTTTTCATACTTAGTGAAGCTTCTGTTCAAGGAGTTTGGCTGTTGACATGTTCTGTCTCTTTGAAGCTGCAATCATGGTTTCAGTCCTTTTCCTATTATTGATGATGATTTGTTTCAGTCTGTTATGGCTATTGGTGGTTCTTGTTGATGTGGGTTTTTGTCCATGGTGGTTAAGAATTGTATTGAGCTTCTGCCATGGATAGTTAAGCATTGAGATGGTTTTAGCTTATGCCTTATGGTGATTAAGTATTAGTTGTTTTCTGGATTATAGCTTCTGCCAAGTGGTTTAGTCTTGAGTTGTGGCTTTTGCTTGGTGGTTAAGTTTTGCTTGTCTAATTTGACATTTTATAGTTACTCATAATATTGGGGTTCTTGATTATGTTGGAGTGAGTTTCACGGAGACGCCGAAAGAAGTTCAAAGGGGCCTGAAAGTAGGTTGAAGACTTCTAGGAGTTATGTACATTGAGATTGATTGTCACATAATTCGAGAGAAGATGATTCAATGACTAGTGAAATGACTTCTTGTTTTCTCTGCAAACCAGCTTGCATATATCTACACCAAGGCTCTCATGCCTGGTGCTTTTCATTTTTTTTCTTACATTCCAAGCTAGGAATGTCCAACATCCATTCCTAGCTTGAAGAGGGCTCTTAGCATAGATATAGACTTGATCATGGTTATTTTAACTTGATCATAATGTAACCAGAGTTAGCTTAGTTAGTTGTAAGTTAGTTATTCCTGTAACTAACTATATAATCCATTGTAATAACAAACTCTTGTAAGCTAATTCATTCTATGCTAATCAAAGCTTCTTCCATGCCTTTTCCTCTCTTTTCTCTCCTTTATACTATGAATTCTAATAGAAAGGAAGCTACATAAGTAATAAATTATAATAATTACATTTTTTATCCCTGATATATTCCAAATCAAGCCCCATGGGTCCATTTAAAGAAGCAAAATTCTTTCACTATGTTTTTTTTCATGCTGAAATTTTATTTACGTACCCAAATTAAAACATAGTACTTGTGGCAATTACTTTAAAGACTATAGACAGTAGAGAATTGGATACCAGATACATCTAGCTATGATGGTTAAGATATTTGAGTGACAAACAAGGATGTACAAAAACATTAATCTAATCTCGGCAAGTTAGTTAAATGTTAAAAAACGTTTAAAATTTAGGTAAAAAGTGTAAAGTGACTATATTGACACTTTAAAAGGTTCACAACTTCCCAGTAAAAGCTAATTACCTAAAGAGAAGCTTCAAGTAACAATATTGCACATATTTTGGGCCTTTTTTTTTAATTTCCAATTTAAATCTTGTTTATGATGGAAGCATACTTGCAAAGTTGCACTTCACAAATTTAAGGGGTTGTTATATATAATTTAGGCTAAAATATGTTTTAGGTCCCTAATAAATATTCATATTTTGTTTTAGGTCCCTAATATTCTTTTTGCGTTTGAACCCTGATATTTAAAAAGTTTTATTTTAGGTCTCTACTAGTAGTTAAGTGATGATGTGACTGTCAAAAAAAATTAAAATACAATTTCTAGTGGTTTCCAAAATTGCCAATATTCATTTTGAAGTTCAAATTATAACTTTTGGTAGTTGAAAATCACTATAATCAATTAAAGTAAAAAAAAAAAATCTATGTTGTGGTCTTCTCCTTGCTTGAGAAAATTTTTCAAGCAGCAGGTCTGCATCATTAACGCAACTGCAAACAAAAAGGAAACTAGATCTAAAATAACAACCACATTCAAACTATGGGCTAGAAGCTGATATTGGCAAAAGGCGAAGAACAAAGTTATTATAAAAAAGAGAAAGGTGGGCATGGGGAAACACAAGAACAGGCAACTCTGGTAGAGTGTTGTGATGAAGAAAGCAAGTCACAAGGCACTTGTATTTGGGAAAGACGGGATTGTATTGGAGAAGGTGAAATTTTGAATTGTAAAAAGATAGAGGCGGTGAGCAAGTGTTAGGATAAAATGTAATAGATAGAATTGTGTGGACCATTTAGGCCAAGTAAAAAAAATGACCCAAGTCAAAGTGCTAGGGAAAATCATGAAGACCATATGGTAGGGGGCAAGGAGTGAAAACAATAGTATTGGGCTTGAATATTGATTTGGGCTATGGGTCTATTAAAAAATAATTTATTAAGTCTAATAAGGGAAACACATATCAACAAGAAGGGAAGAGTGACCTCAAGAAGGACCTTATTAATGGGTCAAGTGACATATCAAGTAGAGGAGGTTGTGGGCCACAGAGTGGAGGAAGGGTATGATTGAAGCAACACTATTAGGGTGTTGCTTAGGGCACCCAACAACCTAGGTGAAAGGGCGAAAATGTCTTTCACTATTTCCTATAAAAAGAAAATAGTGACTTGTCCATATGAGTCACTATTCACCTTTTTCTTCCTCTGCTCTCCTTCCTCGGCTCCGTGTTCTGCTATTGCTTACCGTGCCATGACTGTGATCGTGCCTTCTACTGCTGTTGTTGTTCGTGCTGCTGCTGCTGCTGTGACCGTGATCGTGATCATGCCTTTCGTGTTCTATTGTTGTTGCTTCTTCCTTCTTCTTCTCCTTCGAGGTAAGTTATCCTTCTTCTTCTTCCTTCTTTCTACTTTGATGATGTCCACTTTGGATGTTTGTTTGTGGTTGTTACTGCTTGTTCTCCTTATTGATTGCATTTTTCTTGGTGTTCACTATGTTTGTCTTCTTCTTCATTGGCATTTTCTTCGTCAGCATGTGGTTGTTCTGCAAAAATGAGCCATACGGATTACCAATCCGTATGAACATTTTTTTATAAAAAAAAATCAGTTTTTTAATCTCTACAGATTAATTTTAATTGAAAATATTTATATGCGAATTATTTTAAAAATTGTTTAGTATGTTATTTATTTGTTTATTATTGATTTTATGTATGACTTATTTGTTTATTATTGATTTTATGCATTATTTATTTATTATTGAATTTATGTATGAAATATTTATGTTAGTTATTAGTAACATTAGATTATATTTTAGATTACATTAGATTTGAAAAACAAACATTAGGTTTTTAGATTAGAAAATATAAATTGTAAAAAAAGTAATATTTTTAGATTAGATATCAAAAAAAAAAAGTTTCAGATTAGATATTAAAAATGAGTGAAAACCATATTTTAGATTAGATATTAAAAATGAGTGAAAACCAAAAAAATAATATTTTAGATTAGATATAAAAAAAATTCGAAAATTGATTGTCACTATTAAGATTAGATTTTAGATTTGATATTAAAAATAAAGTTTCAAACAATATTTCAAAAAGCTGGTAGTTATTTTTAAAAAATGATTGAAAAATAAATTTAACACTGTGAACGATTTTGTTAGTTTTTTTTAGAGAATGATTTTTGTAAAATGTATTTCAAAATGTCACGTTCTGCTCCGTCGTCATCATGGTTAACCACCGTGAACGAGGAACTGGAGATTATTCTTGCGATTCTGCCTAGTAAAAATGTCTATATTTCATATTGATAGTTTATTTACACATGTGACATATTGATACGTTTATATCATGCTTCAATGTTAATTATGTCAGAATTAACAATTGAAGAGCACGGAGAATGGTGCAAGAGGGCGAAGACCATGTCAAAGGTCGTGGCTCCACCAGATGCTATTTTAAACACCGTTAGTGCCAAGGATCGAGTCATCTTCATTTTTATTTAATTAACATATAATTATTATGTTATTTTGTGTAACTAACCAACCTTATTTTGTTATATCAAATGTAGATTTACGGTGAAATTAGCATGTCATTTGCTGTCAGGTGGGAGGACATACTTGGCGGCTTATGACATTTGGTTGACAAGGATGGAAATTATCATACCGTTGTTTACAACAAAGATCTGCACAATCCAACAATTGTAGCAGGGTGAACAACACTAAGAGATTCTTATGACCTGATCGGAGATCATCTAGTGTCGCTAGCTCATTATGGTAAGAGTGCATTCTTTCTTACCATATCCGAGACTAGTAGCCTGCCCAGATCATTCCCAAGATGACACTCATTATACTATCAAGTGCCACATTCTATCACTTTCAAAGTGTATCTCACTAAGCATAAAGTTAGCTGCAACAATCTAGTAAACAACTTTCTAATTTAGTTGTCAGCAATTCATCTTTCAAGTTTTAAAATTCATAACATAAATTCCTGACATAACACTATTCTTTAATATCAGGATGTTCCAAGCACCATGTATTATTTTGTTAAAAACAAAGGCTGGACTCATTTGCATTTGGAGGACGTTGCAGAATGTCGCCTTGTGTTTAATCATTCTAAGAAGTCACTTAAAATTGGAGCTGGATGGAAACAATTCAGTGAAACCTTGTCCTTGACCGCTGGCATGAAAATAGTCTTTGAATTCATTGATCCGACCGTTAATCGGGTGTTATTTTGGCCATGTTTGTGAACATTTTTATGACTTTGAAAATTGAACATTTTTATTATTAGGAACATTATTATGAATTATGAAGAATCTATTTATATAATAATAGTTTCTTTTATAATAGTTTCTTTTATCATGTTTTGATGATAAATTTATTGCAATCATGTTCTTATAATCGTTGTTTTATCATGTGTTTATCATGTCTAATATTATCTCATTGTTTTTGAATTAATTTGATCATGTTTTTTAAATAAATTTTTGTTTATTAATCAATAAATTAAAATTTAAGCAATCTTATTTTAAAAAAGTTTATCTATATATTTTTAGTTAATTTGTTTTATCATTGCTAAATTGTTATTATCTATGGGTTTTTTATTTAAAAAATATATTTTTAAATCTGTATTCAACAAACATTTTTTTACGCACATACGGATTGCTAATTTGCATGTGTATACCCTTTTTTTGGCTTACCTCTTTCGAAGAAAAACCGTCCAAAAATCACTGTATGCACCTCACAAATGCAAATACATCACCGGAGACCAAATATGCTTCCAAACCGCCCTTAACGGAAGCAACGTACACTAAGTTACGGAAAATTTACGAAAAAAATGGTGCTGCAGAAATGAAAAAATGCAGCTGCTATTTATAACCAAAAATACCATAGGGGTATTTTTGGAATTTTGGAAAGTTGTTGGGTGCCCCAGCAAAAATGCTGGGTGCCCCAAGCAACACCCACACTATTATCCAAAGCTAGCACAAAGAAAAATGAGGTCTTTGTGAAAGAAAAAGAAATGAACACATGTAAAGTATGGAGAGGATGGACAAGTTTTTCGAATAACATGGAGGACCAACATCAATGTGTGGAGTCTGAGTATTAGGATCTAGAGAAAGGGGGGTGTACACATCCAAGAAGCCAATGGTGGAGCAAAGAAGGAATCAGACGCAACTAAATGTAAGGTATCAAGAACAAGGACTTCATTATTATCGGTAAAGATTAAGTCTAAGGGTACTAACCAAAACTTGAGCATAAAGGAGGAAAAAAAAAAGATGATCAAGTGAAGGTGTGTTGTGGATTAAAGATGACCAAGTGCAGGCAATAAAATATTAGGGCATTGTTGTAGAAATAGGAGCAGTCAAGGAAGATTGCAAGGAGGACAATGTACAAAAATTTGTCAATATGGAAGATAGAGAAAAAAAGGGAGGTGGAGGAGTTAAAAATATAAAAAAGAATAGGAATAAGGGGGGTTTCAATTAGTGGTTCATAAAGGTTCTATCTTTCAATGTTAGGGGGATTGGGGGGAAGATTAAATGAAGAATGTTAGGGAAATTAGTGTAGGATTAGAATATTGACGTGGTATGTCTGTAAATAAAATTAGAATCATAGGATTAAATAAAGAAATTTTAAACTTTCTATTACACATATATGTTTTCGTTACAAGCAATATTTGGGTATTTTTGTTTGAGCCGTACGAGATGAAATTCTCATATACGGTTCTCAGGGGGGGGGGGGGGGTCCGTTGGTTTACCTATCTCAATAAAGTCTTAGAGACAATGCAAGATAAAGTTTGTTATGCTATTTGGGGGGATACAGAAGTGGAATGAAGGATGAACCCAACTGAGAATTGAGCAGGGTGCTTATTATGTTTATGAGGAATAATAAATTTGAAGGTTATTGATGTTGTTACGGGGAAGGGGTTTTCCAATATTAAAGGCAAGTGAATTTATACTTATCATGTAGATTGGAGGGAAAAAAAGCTTTTAGGGGGAGCTGAAGCAACTCAAATCTATGATAACAAATGAAGTTTGGTGGCTAGTAGGGGATTTCAATGCTATAACGAGGAGGAAGGAAATGAAAGGAAGGAATGTGTTGTCATCACGAGGGAGTACATAAATTCAAGAGTTCAATGAATTTATTGAAGATACACAACTGTTTGATAGGGTTTAGGGTTTAGAGTTTAGGGGTTAAGGTTTAGGGGTTAGGGTTTAGGGTTTAGGGATGCGACATAGATATACTTGGTTTAGTGCGGGGGGCAACACTGTGAATAGGATTGATAGATGCTTGGTATCTATGGAGTGGCTAAATAAGAGGCTAAATTGAACATAATATGTATTGAACCGGAGTATCTCAGATCATTGTTCATTGGTGCTTAAGCATGTTAACCAAGATTAGGGGCCTTGACCTTTTAAGGTCCTTAATGCTTGGTTATCGCATCATTCATTCCTGGATTTTGTTATAGAAACATACAACGATATGAGGATATAAGGATAGAGAGCATATATTTTGAAAGAACTTAAAACATCTAAAAATGGAGATGAAAAGGTGGGATGATATACATTTTGTGGTTTTGAAGATGAGAATAAAGAAACTTGTCAAGAAGGTAGGAATTAGATGGAAACAATGAAAAAGGTGGAATGTCTAAGAAGTTAAAGATATATAGAAAGGCATTGTTCGAGGAGTTTTGGGAGGTGTCTAGAAACTATGAATCCATTGTCCATAAAAAATCTAGGATTAGGTGGTTAAGGGAGGGAGATGCCAATACCAACTTCTTCCATTCTTCAGTTAATTGGAGAAGGTGAAAGAATACCATACAAGGGTTAGTAAAGAATGAAAGATGGTTTGAAGAGCCAAAAGAGGTCAAGTAGCTCCATGTAGAGCTTGTAGGCCTTGGATCTTATTGAAGATCAATGGCAGCAGAATAGAGAAAGAGGAAAGGTGATTGGAGACACCACTTCAAGGAGAAGATGAGTCAAGAACAAGCTCACCACCATAGGAAGACATGGATAAGAGCTTGAAGGTAGGAGAAGATGAGAGGACAGAGAGAGAGAGGGGGGGGGGATGAAATTTATGCCTCAAATGAGGTATGAACTTTGAAGTCTAATTTCTCAAATGATCAAAGTTGAAAAATGCACACACAAGGCCTCTATTTATAGCCTAAGTGTCACAAAAAATTGGAGGGAAATTTGAATTTCTATTAAAATTTTACTTGAATTTGAATTTGAATTTGTGGAGCCAAAATTTCACTAATTATGATTAGTGAATTTCAACTATGGTTTAGCCTACTAATCCAAGTTCAAGTTCAAGATTTTTTACTAAGTGTGCTTAGGTGTCATGAGGCATGTAAAGCATGAAGGACATGCACAAAGCGTGACTATATGATGTGACAATGGGGTGTAGCAAGCAAATGCTCACCTCCCCCTTAGGCTGGTCTGAAATTTAATTAGATTGGGCTTCTCCAAATTCAATTAAATTTCTCTCTCAATACACACATCAAATAGTGCACTTTATGCATGTGAAATTATAAAACTACTCATAATAGAAAAACTAGTCTAGGTGCCCTAAAATACAAGTGCTAAAAAGTTCTACATTACTAGGGTACCCTCCTTACACCATAGAGCCCTAAATACAAGTTCTTGCTCCTTCCATTGATGAGGTTCTTGCTCCCGCCTCTGAGGTTCCTACCCCTCACAAAGTTCTTGATCTTGTATCTACCCCTCAGAGAGTTCACACTCTTGTTGTTATTGCTAATCCTCATACTCCTTGATAGGTTCAGGCTCCTTCCCCTTAGAAAATTCTTGGTCTTGCTGCTCTTGCACCTTAGAGGGTTTATACTTTTCCCAATTTGGTTGTTGTACCATCTTCCTACGCAGCTCGGGTTCCTGCCCCTCAGAGGGTTCTTGCCTCTCAGGTTCCTACCAAGACAAAGGAAGAGACATTCAATAGCATTGTGTTTGAGCAGGTCCATATGCCGATCATCTACCAACACCACTTGCTTCTGCATAATACAAAGTCCAATTACGTCATGTTATCCGGTGAATTATCCCGATCGGTTCGTTGCAACAAATACACACATTGGAAAAAATAGAACATAGGTCATTTCTACTTGGGCTTGAGAAATATAAAAAAGGAGGGTGAAAAAACATTTCAAAAAAATTTGTTCCAACAAAAACTACAACCCAAGTTGAAAGTCATGCTAAAAAATACTTCAAACGCAAGAATGCCCCAAAGAAAGAGTGGAAAAGGAGAAGCATCCACGACACAACCTTAGAAGACATTGACATGATTGTTACTCCCCAAATTTTGCAATGCAACCACACAAAATACAACAAGCACAACATATGCAAGAACATGCCAACTTACATAATTTGTTTCATCAAATGGGTGGATATAGAAATTTTAAAAGTAGTCATCAACAAAATGAGTTGGATCTTGTGATGCAATCCTACCCCCAAGAGCATTGGATAGAAGACTCCAAGAAGATTGGGCTAGAGATGTAGGAGAAGGCCCTAGGGTTCTCATGAGCCTTAGGGTAGATTTTGGACCTATGAGCTAAGTATGAACCCACTTATCTTTGCACAAATTAGATTAGGATTTCATTATTTTTGGGCCTTGTATTTAGAGCTCCATAGTGTAGTGAGGGTACCCTAGTAATGAAGGATTTTTCAGTCCTTGTATTTTAGGACACCTAGACTAGTTTTTGTATTAAAGGTATTTTTGTAATTTCACATGCATTAAGTGCACTATGTGATATGTGTGTTGGGAGAGAAATTTAATTGAATTGGGAGAAGCCCAATCCAATTAAATTTTGGACCAACATAACGGGGAGGTGAGCATTTGCTTCCTACACCCCATTGCCACATCATATAGTCACACTTTATGCATGTCCTTCATGCTTTACATATCTCATGACATCTAAGCACACTTAGTGGAAAATCTTGGATTAGTGGTCTAAACCA
Organism: Glycine soja; assembly: GCF_004193775.1. Classification (NCBI taxonomy): domain Eukaryota; kingdom Viridiplantae; phylum Streptophyta; class Magnoliopsida; order Fabales; family Fabaceae; genus Glycine; species Glycine soja. The sequence goes on along the minus strand of NC_041015.1, from coordinate 28,597,757 downwards.
TGACTTAAATTCACTAATCATAATTAGTGAAGTTTTGGCTTCAAATTTGGCTCCACAAATTCAAATTTAAATTCAAGTGAAATTTGAATAGAAATTCATATTTTTCTCAAATTTTTATGTGACACTTAGGTTATAAATAGAGGCATTGTGTGTGATTGGTGATTGGTGATTGAAAAATGAATTTTAAGTGATAAAGTGGTGAAGTGACATGAATTGTATTAAATTGAGCTATGTTATAAATATTTCTATAATGTATTTTGCTTATGTATTTGTTTATATGTATTTTATTTAGAAATGTGATAACTCACTCTCTATGTGTTGTTTGTGTTTGAATCCTGTGATGAGTTCAAACCTTGTGTTCGTGGGAATAGATGACTAGGTGGATGACTTTACAGAACCTTGTGTTCGTGGGAGTAGATGATTAGGAGGATGACTTTACAGAACCTCGTACTAGAAGACGCTGAGACACAATGCTCTGATAGGATGTAACATTGGGGCATGAGTTTTTGTTTTAATTGCATAATATTCTAAACATGTTATTTATTTTATTTTATTTTACTCATGTGAATTTGTTTAAATGATTTGAATAAAATTAATTTAAATAAATTCTGAATTTTTATATGTTTTTCTTTAATTATATGTATGTCGAGATAGAGGGTGTTACAACACATACTTATTGCTACCAACAATTCATAGTCATTTGATTAATTTCATTCTAGGCCATAAAATAATATTCATTCATTCACATTATAACACAAAAAATCACATTTCACATATAGATCCAAGAGAATTGGAAAACAAAACTTTTGGCTTAAAGATAAATAGTCTGTTCACGTACACCTTCACAGAAAGGCTGAATATATCTCATTTGTCTTTTGGCTCAAAGACATGCAAATCCATTAATACAAGATGCAGTAAATGAAAACCAAAGCCATAATCAATCCTTTCTCCATGTTCAAAATAACATAATAAAAAAAATTGGAAACATAACATGAATTCACTTACTGAAAACATAATCATGTTCTACACATATACTTTACAATTCAAAAGTATTGAAAATGTAATATGAATTCACATACTTTCTCCATTAAATTAAATTTTGGTATGAAGAAAGGGGCAAATAAATTGTAAGACCCTAAGTGAAGAATTTCCTGACTATTATGAAAGAATGCATAGGTCACATCTTAGACCTCACTCCTATAGGATAGAAAAGGAAAAAAAGCCTCAAGAGGCTAATATTAATCTCCTATACTTCCATGGGAAGGATAATGTAGAGGCTTACTTAGATTGGGAAATAAGGGTAGAACAACAACTTAAAAGAAAGTCTACTTCAAAATCTTATGGCTCTCACTCTTATCCAAAGAAAGACCAAAGTCTAGGAATCTTAGGGGCGGCACCTTGTAAGCCCATAGATGATAAGGGAAAGACAATAGAAAAGCAATCTTAGGGCGACACCTTGCAATCCTACCCCTTAAGGACATTGGATAGAAGACTCCAAGGAGATTGGGCCAGAGAGGCAAGAGAAGGCCCTAGGGTTCTCATGAGCCTTAGGGTAGATTTTGGGCTCATGGACTAAGTATGAGCTCACTTATCTTTGTACATATTAGATTAATATTTCATTATTTTTGTGCCTTGTATTTAGGGCTCCATAATGTAGGTAGGGTACCCTAGAAATGTAGGATTTTTCAACCCTTATATTTTACGACACTTAGACTAGTTTTGCATAGGGGGTAGTTTTGTAATTTCACATGCATTAAGTGAATATTGTAGATGCAATTGGCTTTGATGTTTTGATGATGATCATGATGATGTGTTGCAATTGATGCAAATGGGCTTTTCAAGATTAAAATTCAAGACAATACTTCAAGATTACAAGTCACAACATCAAGATGATCACTAGAATATTAGGAAGGGAATTCCTAATTGAATTAGCAAAGGTTTGGCCAAGTGATTTAAAATAAAAAGTGTTTCTCAAAGGTTTTACTCTCTGGTAATCGATTACCAGAGGATGTAATCGATTACCAGTGGCCAAATACGTTTTATAACAGCTATAAAAATTTGAATTCAAAATTTTAAAAGCTGTAATCGATTACACAATTTTGGTAATCAATTACCAGCAGTTAGTAAACGTTTTAATTCAAATTTTAAAAGCTGTAATCGATTACACAATTACTGTAATCGATTACCAGACAGGATTTTCAGAAAAATCATTTCAAGAGTCACAACTCTTCAAAGGCTTTACTCATGACCACCAATGGTCTATATATATGTGACTTAAACACGAAATTGCTCAGAGAGATTTTCAGAACAACAAAGTGTTTATCCTCTCAAAGAGCAATTTCATTTTATCCTCTTAAGAATTCCTTGGCTAAATCAATTGCAATTCATTAAGGAATTAATTGAGTGCTCAATCTGTAAAATCCATCTCTTTCTAGAGAGATTTGTTCCTCTTCTTCTTCTTATTCTCTAAGGGATTAAGAGACTGTGAGTCTCTTGTTGTAAAGGATCTCTAAACACAAAGGAAGGATTGTCCTTGTGTGTTTAGAACTTGTAAAAGGAATTTACAAGATAGTGGAACTCTCAAGCGGGTTGCTTGGGGACTGGACGTAGGCACAAGGGTGTGGCCGAACCAGTATAAAACTGAGTTTGCATTTTCTCTTCCCTCAATCTCCTTTATTTATTATTGCTTTATATTCATATTCAAGTTGCTTCATTTGAATTAATATTTAAGAAGATTGTCATTAAGGGAATTCATAACTTGAGTAAAAAATAAAATAGATTTTTAATTAGGGGAAACAGTTTGGAATATCTTAATTCAACCCCCTCTTCTTAAGATATCTGAGGCCACTTGTCTAACAAATATTTGATGTGTGTGTTGAGAAATAAATTTAATTGAATTTGGAGAAGCTCAATCCAATTAAATTTTAGAGGGGGAGGTGAGCATTTACTTTCTACACCTCATTGCCACATCATATAGTCACACTTTGTACATGTCCTTCATGCTTTACATGCCTCATGACACCTAATCACACTTAGTGGAGAATCTTGGACTTGATCTTGGATTAGTGGGCTGAACCATAACTAAAATTCACTAATCATAATTAGTGAAATTTTGTCTGTAACATTTGGCTCCACAAATTCAATTTCAAATTTAAGTGAAAATTTGAATAGAAATTCAAAATTTCCTCAGAATTTTCTGACACTTAGGTTATAAATAGAGGCCATGTGTGTGCATTTTTTTTCAACTTTGATCATTTGAGAATTACACTTCAAAGTTTGGACCGCACAAAATTTTGTGCTCCTTGTCTCCCTCTCCCTCCACTTATCTTCTCCTACCTTCAAGCTTTTATCCATGGCTTCCTATGGTTGTGAGCTTCTTCTTGACTCATCTTCTCCTAGAAGTGGCATCTCCATTCTGCTGCCATTCATTTTCAAGAAGCAAAGGACTCCATTGATGAAAAAGATCAGAGGCCTACAAGCTCCACATGGAGCTACATCATGAATTATCCTGCTTTTTTGGACTTTATTTTACTCACTAAATGACGAGAATCCTGAAACTGGCCAAATACAGGCTAAAGACCCAAGTGGAGAAGGATGAAGGCCCAAGTGGAGAAGGACAAAGCCCCCGAGTGGAAAAGGATGAAGGCCCAAGTGGAGAAGGATGAAGGCCCAGAGGCAGAGACACTATCAAGACTATTAATTGTTGCTGAAGGCCCAGATTAATTTGAAGGTCCATAATAAATATGTTCTATTTTTAATTTATAATTATTTTCGTTGTAATTTTGGCCCAAACTGTTTAGAAGGCCTATGTCTATTTTTATCTTTTTGTTCAGATATACTATAAGTATTGATTTTCGTTTTCAATAAAGAAACTTTTGGCATTTGATAAAATTTGGTGAGAGCTTCTCTCTGGGTTCCTTGTTGAACCAATCTCAGACTTATCAAGGTAATTCTTGTGGCGTCTATCCTGATTTATCTTCCTTCACTGGAAGTGGCGTCATCCAAAACTTCGTAGCCTGTATCAAACGATCCGCTCCTAGTTAGGTTCACATCATCTGTTATCAGAGCTTCAGCTCTTGATATAGGTTCTATCCTATCCTATTATTTTTCTTTGTAATTGTCCAGGTTCGTGTTTTGTCCTTGTTCTATTATTTGTTTTCTTGTTTGCGTCTTGTTGTGTTCTTGTTTGTGTCTTTGTTTCATTCTTATTCTTGTTCTTGTCACATTTTTTGTTCTTGTTCTTGTGTCTTTCAGACTTTGTGTCAAAAAAAAATCTGTTTGAGTTCTGTTTCAAGTAAAAAAAAAAGTTGCAGAAATTTTAAAAAAAAGAGAGAAAAAAAGAAAGAAAGTGGGTGTTTGATCTTTGAACACGAAATTGAGGCAGTTAGAGGATTTTTTTGGCAGAAAATTGAGTACCAAATTCCCTTATCTGGATTCTCCTTTGAATTCTGAGCGTTTTGATATATAGTAGGCCTCAAACGGACAACCGTAGCAAAAGTTATGAGCATTAGAAGTTATCTTATATGTTATCCTATCTGTTATCTTATTTGTTATCATATTTGTTCTCCAAATTAAATCTAATTTGTTATCCAAATCCAATCTAATCTGTTATCCAAATCAAATCTAATATATTATCCAAATCAAATATAATCTTTTATCCAAATCAAATCCAATCTGCTATCCAAATCAAGTTCAAGTTATTATCCCAAATCAAATCTGTTACTCAGTCTGTGATAATTATATTGTCTTTCCTTTTATTTTATATTACCTTGTGTGTCTAATTTGGTCCATACAGGAAACTTAAGAGGGAACATGAGTGGTAAAAGGCAAGAGGGAATACATTACACAAAAGCCTATATTGAGAGCATCAAACACGAGTGAACTACCATCAAAGAGAGAAACACGTGAGTAGAGTGTGGTGAGGTCCTGAATCTTTTTTTTTTTAATTTACTGCAAAATTCTTTGTTCCTTAATCATGGTAGGAGCTGGTGACAATGGTGGTGTATATCATCAACTGGACGGATTTCAGCGCTTATTACTGGACGCGATGACTACACAAATGCAACGTTTGTTGAAACGTAACAATGAAGAGCTCTACAGGCGAATAGAGGGACTAGAGCACCAAATGAATCCAAATGTTGGGAGACCTTATGGTGGCAACAGAAGGGTCAATGATGGATCGAACCGAATAGAGGGGCAAGACAGAATTGAGGGAGTAAAACTCAATGTATCCTCTTTTAAAGGCAGGAGTGACCCAGACGCCTACCTTACTTGGGAGATGAAGATTCAACATGCATTCTCCTACAATGATTATCCGGAAGAGCAGAAGGTGAAGTTAGCAACAGTTACATTCTCAGACTATGCCCTTGTTTGGTGGAAGAAAAATCAAAGAGAGATGAAGAGAGAAGAAGGGCGAGAGATAGATACATGGACTGAGATGAGAAGGGTTATGTGAAAGAGGTATGTTCCAACTAGCTACAGTAGAACCATGCGACAGAGGTTATCCCAGGGAACTTTGATTGTTGAGGAAAAGGAGATGGAGATGGCACTAGTGAGGGCCAACATTGAAGAGGACACCAAAGCAGTGCATGATGGCTTCACCAATAAGATTTCTTTCCAGCACCATCACCGGAAAATTCTTCATAAACCTCTATCTCTCAGAGAAGTGTGTGTTGACCAAATCAAAAGGAGAAAAGAGAGAACAAGAGAGAGACAATAGTGAGGCACCACAGAGGAATAGAAAAAGGAAGAGTGATACATTTGAGAGATGGAGTGATACACAAGAGAGAGAGAGTGATAATGCTAATTAGTTAACTAGTTATGTTTCTCCTAGTGTTCAACCCTTATTGCAGGAATTTAAAGATATCTTTCCCAAGGAGATTCCTCATGGACTGTCACCTCCAAGAAGCATAGAACATCAAGTTGATCTCCTTCCAGAAGCTTCATTGCCTAATAGGCCAACTTACAACAACAAGCCCCAAGAGACTCAACATAAGGATGCACAGGCCAAAGTTGAGTATGTGAAAAGATTGTATAACCAAGTGAAGGTGCAAATTACAAAGAAGAATGAAAGCTATGACAAGCAAGCCAACAAGAAAAGGAAGGAAGTGGTACTTGAACCCGGTGATGATCCTGGACATTTGAGGGCAAATGTTTTCCAAGAAGGAGGGAATGATGAGAATCCTGAAACTGGCCAAATACAGGCTAAAGGCCCAAGTGGAGAAGGACAAAGCCCCCGAGTGGAGAAGGATGAAGGCCCAGAGGCAGAGACACTATCAAGACTATTAATTGTTGTTGAAGGCCCATATTAATTTGAAGGTCCATAATAAATATGTTCTATTTTTAATTTATAATTATTTTCATTGTAATTTTGGCCCAAACTGTTTAGAAGGCCTATGTCTATTTTTATCTTTTTGTTCAGATACACTATTGATTTTCGTTTTCAATAAAGAAACTTTTGGCATTTGATAAAATTTGGTGAGAGCTTCTCTCTGGGTTCCTTGTTGAACCAATCTTAGACTTATCAAGGTAATCCTTGTGGCGTCTATCCTGACGTATCTTCCTTCACTGGAAGTGGCGTCATCCAAAACTCCGTAGCCTGTATCAAACGATCCGCTCCTAGTCAGGTTCACATTACTAAGCATCATAAATTCATCACTTTTAATATTCTTTGTAAAAAATCTTAAATGATGTTAATTTAACAATTATTTACTCAAAAAAGAAAAATTATGAGTGAAAAATTGCAAATTCCTATATAATTTAACCCAAAAATATACTCATAATTAGTAGTTATCACACTTTAATTTCTTGAAAGAGGTAAGAAACAAGATTTCGCTTCCTTGACTATTCTTTCTGTCTCTCTACGTTCATGATGACTAGGGGTTAGAGAGAATACCTTTCTTGTCAGGAAGAAGACCTTATTTCACGTTAGTGGATATTAACCCCTTTATAACCATTACTCCCATCAAATAGTAATTATCTCTAGAAACTTCTCCAATTTAACCCAATTACTATTTAATTCTTAATTATTTATTTATTATCCCCTATATAAGTCATATGCCTCTCACATGAGACATTAATACTAACATGCATAACTTTCTGAGCCCACTCTCCCTTTCATTGTTGTCTCGATGTGCTGCAACGTCACCAAGTCTTCCATATTCATCATGTCATTCTCCAACTTCGTCAACGCCGACAACTCATTCTCACTAGAAGATGGCGACGATGTTTCCTACGACCTTCATCAGTACTTCTCGTTGCAACGTTGTCAACGAGGATCTTAGTTCTCTTTCCTCAAAACGTGTAAATCTAATATCCTCCAAGAACCACAAGACAAGATCTATCATTTTGAAATGCTTTGATTTTAGATCCTTATGGGATTAAATATGCTTTCTTTGTTGCCTTTGATCTTATGCGGAGACACCCAATTTGTTTTGCCCTTTTGTTTTTGCCTCTAAAACCATATTTTAGTTCTCTACTTTAATTGACTTTTCAGAAATTTGTGTTCCTTTTCATTTGTTGATTGATTTTGTTTTGATGAATTCTGACTTTATTGACAATGTTGAGACCGTCACGGTAGGAGAAGGCGTAGGTGAGGAAGAAAAGAAGGCCACTAATGATTGGTAGAACATATTTGGGGAGGGAGATAAGGAAAAAGGGAAAAGAAAAGGAAAAATATTTAAGCACCACTGTCGAAAATTGCATCGACGATGACTTGTAGTGGCTGACGAGTAAATTCAGGAAGGAAGCATGAATATGGTGGAGAAGGTCTATGATAAGAGAGATGAGACTAGATTAATCTGACGGTAAATAATAATTGTTCATTTTCCAACACAAGTGAGGTACTCCATCACTATGGAGAGTAAAGTTATCTTTTCAAGTATTTAACACAATTATATGTTCAAAGTTTATACTTAAAATTGTTAATTAAGTTGAAATAACTTTATTTTAGCCTATTCTATGCTTTGAGTAATTTAAATCCTTTTGAAGTATGTTGATCAACTAGCTTCGTACCAATTATTCCAATTTAATTAATGGTCTCGAATTTGAATTCGAAGTATGTGTATACATTAAATACTCAAATGAAGAGTTTTATTCTTCATAATAGTTCTACATGGCTTGAGTATAATTGTCTTTAATAAAAGATGTTTGTAGTCTAGAAAAAAAATAGATTACTTTTTTTAAAAAGGGTTAAAAATAATATATTGTATTTAAGAGATATTAAATTAAGAGTTTAAATCAACAGTATAATAAAAGAATACAATATTTTATTTTAAAATGTATAATAGATAATGCAAACTGAGGATTCATGAAACATGTTAGATTTGATTATATTTATCTCTGTCATGGGTGAGACAAGTTTGGAGATGAGATAGGGAATGGCATTCACATCTCTAAATTAATTTTCGATCCCAACTTGTTTTTTTTTTATATTTTATTTTAAAGGGCTCCAACTTGCTTCTATAAAACAGAGAAACTAAAATCCAAATTCAATCCAATTAATGAGTTTTTTTTATTATTAAAGTTGAGTTGGATTCGGAAGGATTTGCTGGTATTCAAATTTAAATCTCATGTCAATAATGTGAAGGTGTTATATTATAATAATAATGTCAAATAGGCCACTATATATGCACAAAACCCGAGAGAATAACACGGGTAGCCACATCCAAGTAAAATAATCTCAAAACTAAAATTTGCTAATCGTGATTTTGGGAAGAAAAATAAACAAATGAAAACCCCCAAACCCTTTAGAATCTAAAAAAAAAAAAACTAAAATGAAGGGTTGACTCTTGCTTTCGAAGGTAGCTATATTTCCGCAATGTATATATACCCCTAGACATGTCTTTTAGTCTTCGTGGCTTAAATTTATCTCTACATTTTAAACACAATCTATTTTTTCATCCTCTGATAACCTACAAAGTTCTAATCTATGTTCTCAAAATGTTGACCATTGTTAAGGAGGACACGTCTTTTTGTAGCTCCTCCCCCTTCCCTAAAAACAAAAACAAAAACACAAAAACAAAGTGATGATTCTTTCATATATATTTCGAAAAAGAATCATCAGATAAGCACAAAAATTGGTGTATATCGGTCGACAACCCCATAAAGAATCAAAGTTGGAAAGTATTAATCTTGTAAAGACTTGATTATTGAGGAAGAAAATCGATAATCAAATGACAAGATAGATAAAAGACAGGAAAGAGCACAAGCTACGCAACAAACATAAATAAATCCATCCATCTAGGAGGATCTCCGTCTGTTATCCAGGTGACTATCCTTCCTCTTAGCCCTAATAAGAATTTTTATGTGCATGTTATCTTGTATGGGTGAAATTATATCATATGGGTAGAAAAAGTGTTTTGACGAGAAGACACATGGATTTGACTCCTTTTAATTAAGGAGACATAAGCGAGAAAATATTATATATTGTCAATTTGAATTGAAATTTCATAATATTTTTTCTGACTTAAATATGATTATTTCTTGTAGATAATATCCATGCCTCAAAAAATGATCTGGGTTTGGTAACATGTTATTTGTAACATTTCATATCTGATTTTAAGAAGTTAATAGTTATAGTTATACATCTTACATTGGTGATTGTTTTTTCCGAAGAGTTTCTAAACATGCTATTAACTGCTTTTGGGTTGTTTTGGATGTGAATTTGGCCCGGACGTAAATTCTAAATGGTGAAGTAAATGCAAATTACATGCATGAAGTAACATAAAACTTGACTAACAATAAATCAAAGATAGATATAGTTTTACTTTTTCACTGTACATACGATTATTCTGTCTCTTAATTTCTACTCTAGAACCATATGTATTGTGTAATTTTCGACTGAGTTGCGGAGAAGTTGTGTTGGAATTAAAAGCAAAAGGAATAAAGTTGTAGAGAAAGGAAGTAGTAGAAAGAACTACAAAGAGATTAAATACAAGAAATTATTGAAAATGTAAAAAAAAATGACAATAAAAAAATACCAGAAAGAGACATAATCGTGGAGAATCGTAGTTGATAATAATACTAATATATATAAATATCTATCATAGATGTTTTTCGTATAAACTTTTCAACAAGTACTTATAAAATAAATTATTAAAATTAACTTGAAGTATATATAAGCTAATTTTAACTTGAAACAAGCTAAGCTTAAGTTTATTCTAATGTATTAGCTATCCCTCAACAGATTTTAGTTTAATCCCTTTGTTAGCTTACCACTAGCTAATTGATATGGTTGTTAATTGACCGATTACTTCATTAAGATATATATATATATATATATATATATATATATATATATATATATTCCTTAGCTAACAAGATTTTCAATTGGTATGTTCATCATCTATTGATCAGTTTCTTGACTAGTGGCTCTAGTAGTTAAACAACTGGCTTCCTTAATAAACAGCGCCATGTTCTATTAACAATTTGCATGCTCTTTTTAAATAAATAATTTTGTTCAACTCATTTTATCTTAGCTAACTCATTTTCAACTATTATTTTTCTTAGCAGTAACTTCTCAATCAATAACTTTTTCTAGGATAACATTTTCTATGATATTCTTTTAAATATATTCTTTTTTATTGATTAACATAGGAATAATAAAATTTAATGGTCCCACATGTTATTTAAGACTCTCTTAATTTTATAATTTTTAACATATTTTAATCAACAAAAGATCATATATGAATGTGTTAGAAAAAATGTGTTAAAAGAATATCTTACTTGCACTCTTCAATAACTTATTACTCGATTTGACTCAACAAATGTTTGGTGTCAATTTCTACTTTATCCATGCGAAGCATGCATGGCTTCAAAACTGTTGCTTAACTTTTTTTTTTTTATGTACTTATAAATCTAAATGATTTTTTTTTGTTATGCTATTTTTTCCTTAACTAAATCTCACTTGATTCTATTCTCAGCGAATTCACTCTTAAAATTTCATTTTGATGTAATTTTTTTTCTCCCAATTAAATATCAAGGACTTACATTTTCAAATTAATATTCCTTTTAAATTTAACATTATACGTCATCGTTTCTTTCAAACTTCAAGTGGTCAACTCTTAGCTTTATAATAAATATAAAAAATATTATTTTCAAAGTGAATTAATTTTTACTCTGTTATTTTTTAAGGAAAATACATATCATTATTAATCTTTCTATTATATTAAAGATAAAATTAATTTCGAAATTAATTAATAATGTTTTCATATCATGCTATATAACACACGTGATTACTAAACATAAATAAGCTTAAATGTTCATTGTCTATCAAATTTGAATCACTCTTATTTTTTTGTCTTCTAAATTTAAATTTGTTTTGTAGTCCCTCAATTTTTTTTTTAAATTAATCTCATGTGGTAAAAAAATTCGCCACAAATTGTGCCTCCAAACGGCCACAATTTGTTTTGAATGGCAAAAGAAATCTTATTCACACGAAACTAATACAAAAGCACAGGTCTGCCAAAGTATTAGAAAATTAAAAGTCAGAAACCTATAAACCAGAGTAACTGGAAATCAGGACAGCCACAAATAAGTTAGAAGGAACTAAAAAAAAATTCTTTTAAAATTAAGGGATTAAAAAAAAGCAAATGTAAATTTGAGAGACCAATAATCCAAATTTAAGAGAACAAAAATACATTTAAGTCATATAAATATATAGTTGAAGAGTAATGTTCAACTCTCTTATTAGATTTTTCTATTAATAATTTATAATAAAAAAGGTTCTAAGTAAAAAATAAACATGTTTAATATCATAGTGACATTAAAAGCTTTCTAAACAAAGTTTAGCTACAGTACTTAAAGTTTTTTTTTTCTTACTATTTTTTGAATTAGAATCGGAGTTTTACATAAATAATTCACAAATTAAAGTCAACATATATTATAAAATTATTTCTACATTTGTATCTTTTAAAAAGAGATTAGTAACTAGCACATTTGAAATTCAAAGGAGCTAGTGGATTGATATACTCTCGTAATCCCTCCAATTAAACACGAAAAGATGATTAAGTAATAGAAAATTAAATTAATCCTTGAAATTAGTCAAATGAAATTATAAACACATTTAAAGATACCCACCCCAAAGAGACTTTCGCTAAAACTCTTTCTTTCCTCGGTCATTGGGAACTAAAGATTAGAATTAGATGCCCCATGTCCACCAATTATGGGAGTTTCAGTATGCACTCTTCCGAATGAGGAGAACCATTAGCCGTATGATGGATTATTTTAGATCACAATCATAAAAAGGAAACAGTTTGACTGAAAAATTGATAAATATGCTTTCCGTGTAGCATATTAGGCAATTCATCCAATTCAGAATGAATAATAAAAGGAACCTTATTCTCATTCAGTAAGAATGGATGGTAGCTCTACAGACAAGAATTTTCTTTTTTCTTCTAGGGTGGTCCTTTAAAGAGAAGTATAATGATATTTTGTAGGCTGTATAATATATATTTTGTTCCACTATATATAAGGTAGATAGAGTAGTCCAAGAGAGGCACAACAGCTACTTGTGTAACACTAGCTTCTATTCTATTCTATATCTCTCTTTCTCGTTATTATTAGTTTATAGCTTTATTTGCTGAGCGATTTACATTGAATCTCTAATAGAGTAAAGTGGTTGCTGAAACAGAGAAGCATATATAGAGAAAGAGAGAAGGTCCTATATAGCTGAAGGTATGAGACTTGTACTTTCAATTAATTTGTGAAGCAATTATTATTGGTATTAGCTTTTCAATTGCTACTGTTGCATTGTCTTTGAAACATTAAGAAACTTTCCAGAAAAATGAGTATTAGCAGTTAATCACTAAGCATTTTTTTCTCCTGATCAATCATATATCACGAGTGTATCTGAGCCTATTAGATTAGTTAAACACTACATATGTTAATACATAGCCTCCAATACATTATTGATACATTTCTTATATTATCATTTTGAAAATAAAGGCAACAAAAAGCAATTTAGAAAAACATTATCGAATATTATTGTAAAAAATATTTATTCTAAAACTACTTTTGGTTAGATATTTTACTTTGAAGAAATGAGATTCAATCAATCTCTTTTCTTCTTATTCATAGTAAAAATGTTAAAACCTTCTCCCTTTCCCATCATTCTACTTTATTGCCTAAAATTTCGTTATATTTTATTTCACTCACTATTAGATATTCAAATATACCCCAACAACACACACCTATTACAGTTTTCTTACGTTATTACTTTCAAGTCTCAATTTTTCATATCAAATAGCAATAATTCAACATTTTCTTAATCTTTTTACTTTTTCGATACAAAATCTAATTTCAGAGAATGTTATGGAAATTTTGTTAACACGTAACAATACTAATAGTAGTTACCAACTTTGTTAGTCACAATTATGACTTGTAACATGGTATGTTTAATTTGTATATGATAACTCTTCCGAATTTTCAAAAAAAAAAAAAACTCTTCTGAACTGTACATATTCTGAATACTTAAATAAACTTCAGAACAGCACATGCACTTAAGATGCAAAATATTATTTTAGGAATCTAGAAGAATTTATTATTCTAGTACAGAGGCACAACACAAACAGCAATAGCTCGTTACAAACTATATGAAGTGTCCAAATTAGGCATGACTTTTACAATTTGTGTTCGGCAATATTCTAAGAATGGACAAGTTTTGTTGATTTAGAAGCCAATGATCGTTAATTAATGTTGTCTAAAAAGAAAATTTCAAATCATTGTTGGTCAAAGTGATTCAACATTTGAATCCTGCAATCTCCGGGCTAAGCTTAAAATGGTGACTAGAAATATCACTTTGGTCAATCAAGTGCGAGAGAATCAATTGAGTGGGTCCTAGAGGCTTCCGATTAAAAAGAAAATTTTGTTAGAATAAAGAGAAAAAGAAAAGGAAACCGAGTAGAGGAAGTGGAAAAGTGGCCAAAACAGTGGTAGGGGAGATTTTTCTCATGTAAGTCAATCACCTTTTGAACTCATCGTGCATGTTGTGTTGCAACAGCACTTTCAGCCAAAAATATTTATCCCATGTTCTTAATTCTACCACTCTCTTCCTCCTAAGTCCCAACACATTATATATACCACACACATCTCTTGTTTCATGCACTACTAAACCAATTTCTTCAGAACTTAGAAATATTGTCTAAAGTTTAGACAATATCACATAAACACACACACTTCCTTGCTCTTTGATTTCTACACATACCAACTAAGGGGGGTGTGTAAGTGTGAAACACTCAACTTAGCAACACTTGGAATTTTAGTTAAACTCTCATTAAAGTCACAGCCTCATAACAACCCTTAAATCCATATTTGAGAGACACCCATCATCTTCCCATTTTTATTTTCCTTTTATGTTGATTGATATTTGATAATAAACAAATATAACTCATGACATAATCCCACTTAGCAGTGTGCAGAAACTCTGAGACTGCATATTAGAGTTTGAGTTTTGACTCTGAAGCCTAACTTGGGTTGGTCTCTCTCATAGCAAGATGATGGAAAACGGTGGCAAACAGACATTTGAAGTCTCAAATGACACGCTTCAACAAGGAGGTTCCAAGAGCTTTGATGATGATGGCCGTCTCAAAAGAACTGGTAATCAATTAGCCTCCAAAATCCAAGTATTAAAGTTTACTACAATTTCACTTCATGTCTAGGAATTATTATTGTACAAATATTTATTCTTTTTTCAAAATACAAAAAAAACCATTATTTTTCTAAAATAAACTGAACCAATTGTATTGGTAACTAATAAGAAGAAATTGGACAAAACTTCCATAAAATTTCTTAGGTGCTGTCAGTGTTGTTTGCCAATCAGAATTGAAGTTTCACACATAGCAAACAATTTTGATTGACCAGATGAAACTCCAATTTTGATCATCGAAAAACACTAACTACGCCTAAGAAATTATATGCAAGTTTTTTCCTTAGTTATTACGAATTAGTCATTACTAATGCACTCACTTTTGTGTTTCAAAAAACAGGAACTATATGGACTGCAAGTGCCCACATAGTAACAGCTGTTATTGGTTCTGGGGTGCTATCTTTGGCTTGGGCGATTGCTCAGCTAGGTTGGCTTGCTGGTCCTATTGTGATGATTCTGTTCTCTATTGTGACTTATTATACCTCAACTCTTCTAGCTTGTTGTTACCGTTCTGGTGACCAACTCAGTGGCAAGAGAAACTACACTTACACACAAGCTGTTAGATCCAACCTTGGTATGCATGCTACAGCCTAACTCATTTAAACAAAACCGAAGTTTCTTCATCAAGCAAAGATTTTTGGGTGATGCATGCTCAATGTTTTCTTAAAATTTTCAATCTTGAGTTTTGCAGGTGGTCTTGCGGTCATGTTTTGTGGGTGGGTTCAGTATGCAAACCTATTTGGAGTGGCAATTGGGTACACCATAGCAGCTTCCATAAGCATGATGTGAGTTTTGAAAAGATGCAATTGCTGTTGTTGTGTGCGAGAAGTGTGAGGAAAATGTGCTAATTGGGTGTTTTGGTTTCTTAATCAAACAGGGCAGTCAAAAGGTCTAATTGTTATCATAGTAGCGGAGGGAAAAATCCATGCAAAATGAATAGCAATTGGTACATGATTTCATATGGTGTTGCGGAAATTATCTTCTCCCAAATTCCAGATTTCCATGAGTTGTGGTGGCTCTCTATTGTAGCTGCTGTCATGTCCTTCACATACTCATTCATTGGACTTGGCCTTGGTATTGGTAAAGTTATAGGTATGATTCTATTCATGTAAGCTTATTATTACTATCAATTAATGTTTATACCACTACTGGGTGGAAATTTGACTTGAATTGCACATGTATCAGGAAACGGAAGAATTAAAGGAAGCCTAACTGGTGTAACTGTTGGGACTGTGACAGAATCCCAGAAAATTTGGAGGAGTTTCCAAGCTCTTGGTAACATAGCCTTTGCCTACTCCTACTCAATGATCCTTATTGAAATTCAGGTACAATTAATGTTGCAGAATTTTGTGACACTTACATGACCCTTCATTATTTTTAAAGGACAATACTTATATAGAGTTTCTTAAGTATTGTTCGTACTGTTGTCCAATAAGAGTGGCAGTTTCAAGTCAGTAATCCTCATAATTCTTTAATGCAAACCTTTATTATCCGGATTATTTTGGTGAAACTATAATTCTAATTGGAGAACAACACAAGCAGAAACTAAAGAACTGTATCTAAGTTTTGTCTTATTTTAAATTGAAGTCTAAACTAAAATGGTGGTTGTTATGGAACAGGACACAATCAAATCTCCTCCAGCAGAGTCACAGACAATGTCCAAGGCTACTTTAATCAGTGTTTTGATCACAACCGTTTTCTATATGTTATGTGGCTGCTTTGGCTATGCTTCTTTCGGAGATGCAAGCCCGGGAAACCTTCTCACTGGCTTCGGCTTCTATAACCCATATTGGCTCATTGACATAGCCAATGTTGGCATAGTTATCCACCTTGTTGGTGCATACCAAGTTTACTGCCAACCCCTCTTCTCATTCGTGGAATCACATGCAGCAGCAAGGTTCCCAAATAGTGATTTTATGAGCAGAGAGTTTGAAGTACCAATCCCTGGCTGCAAACCCTACAGGCTCAACCTCTTCAGGTTGGTTTGGAGGACAATTTTTGTGATTTTGTCAACTGTGATAGCCATGCTCCTACCATTCTTCAATGACATTGTAGGGCTTATTGGAGCCATTGGATTTTGGCCCCTCACTGTTTATTTACCAGTGGAGATGTATATAACTCAAACTAAGATACCAAAGTGGGGCCCAAGATGGATATGCCTACAAATGCTTAGTGCTGCATGCTTTGTAGTTACTCTATTAGCTGCAGCAGGTTCCATTGCTGGGGTTATTGATGATCTTAAAGTTTACAAGCCATTCGTCACCAGCTACTAATTGAATAGGATAATTACTTAGTGATCATGATCACCATTGTCAAAGATTTCATTAGCAACAAGAAAGAAAAAAAAAGAGAAAATTCTTGCAGATTGAAATCTATAGGAATGTGGTCTTACTTGTTTATTGCTTAGTAACCTTGTAGACATTTTTACCTATATAAAAAAATTATATGTTTTCGAGTTACCCCGAACCAACTTTCTTCTACACTCATCTAGTCCCCTAAAATTTTTAGTAACCCATTTTTTTTTTCTATATTGTTGGTTTTGTTCTTTGTACCCTTTGGGACCTACACAAGATCAAAGAAACAAGAGCAAGCACAGCAAGGAACAAAGCCAAGAACTACAAAAAGCTTTTACGTGGTTCAACAATGTGCCTACATCCACGGGAAAATGCAGTTCATCATCATCACATTCATCATGGAGATTACAAGTTCAATACAAGTAGAAGCTAGCTTTGATCTCTTTCGGTTTCTTTAGACAAAACCTCTCTCAATCTCCTAGCTCTCTATCACCTTTCGAACTTTCTTTCTCTCTGAAAAAAAAACCCCTCTCTCATTTACATGATCAAGAATTTATATACACAAGTTGCTAGCTCTAGGAGGAAAAGATTTTTCTTTGGTGCCAAGTCACTAATTCAGTTAAGACAACTAAATTCAGTTATGACATCAATTATACAATCCTTCACATTTGTGGCTTTGGTGATTTTTGAGTCACACACACCACAAATCTCCACCTTGACTCCAAAAACAACAAGTGTCTATCTTGTGATTCCGGGCTGCACTTCTACTAATATTCTTTAGGCATCTTCAAAATCGATCAAGTCCAGGCAGTGCTTGAACTTGACACTAGATAGAGACTTTGTGAACATGTCACCAGGGTTTTCTTCTGTTGAAACCTTCTCCACCTTCACCTTCTTAGAATCAATCACATCTCTGATGAAGTGTAGTTTCCCATCTATATGCTTCATCCTCTCATGGTAAATTTGGTGATTTGCTAAATGAATAACACTTTGACTATCACAATGAATTGTGACACAGGATTGTACTATTCCAAGCTCATTTACCATTCCCTTCAGCCAGATTGCTTCCTTAACTCCTTCAGCTAGGGCCATGTATTCTGCTTCAGTGGTTGAAAGAGAAACAACTGATTGTTGACTTGCTTTCCAACTGATTGCAGTTCCATACAAAGTAAACACATATCCAGTTAAGGACTTCCTTGTGTCTACGTTACCTGCAAAATCTGCATCAACATAGCCTGTAATTACTGCCTTGTGTGCTGTCTTCTTGTACCTTAATCCAGCTTTCAAAGATCCATTGAGATACCTCAGTGTCCACTTCAAATCCTCCCAATGTGCACTGCCAGGATCTCCCATGAATCTACTTATCATACTTACTACATGAGCCAAGTCAGGTTTGCTGCAAACCATTCCATACATTATGCTTCCAACACCATTGGCATAGGGTGTTTGATCCATTTTAGACCTTTCTTCAGCTGTCTCTAGTGCTTGAACAACAAAAAAATTGGTATGATGGCCAAGTGGTGTATTGATAGGTTTGCATTGATGCATCCTAAACCTTTCCACCACTTTCTTGAGGTAGTTGCTTTGAGACAAGAATAGTTCACCCTTTTCTCTATCCTTATGAATATCAATACTAAGTATCCTTCTTGCTGATCCTAGATCTTTCATCTCAAATTCTGTGTTCAAACTTTCCTTGAGTTGTTTAATCTCTTCCTTGTTAGCACTTGCTATAAGGATGTCATCCACATACAAGAGAAGGTAGAGAACACACACTTTCCTCCTTTTCAGGATATATACACAGCTGTCATACCTATTTATGATGAAACCATACCTGATCAAGAACTCATCGAACTTCAGATACCACATTCGAGGGCTTTGCTTCAGTCTATACAAAGATTTTTTCAACAAACACATCTTGTTCTCCCCTTCTTCAAAACCTTCATGTTGGTTCATGTAAATGGTTTCCTTCAAATTTCCATGAAGAAATGCAATTTTAACATCAAGCTGTTCAAGTTCCAAGTTATACTGATTGACTAGACCTAGTATGATTCTTATTGAACAATGCTTCACAACTGGTGAAAAAATTTCATTGTAATCAATTCCTTCAACCTGTGTAAAGCCTTTTGCTACAAGTCTTGTCTTATATCTAGGCCTTTCTACTCCTGGAATACCTTCTTTCTTCTTGAAAACCCACTTACATCTAGTAGCCTTCTGCTTCTTGGGTTGATCCTCAAGTATCCAGGTCTTGTTCTTTCTTAAGGATTCCATTTCTTCATTCATTTCCTGAAGCCACAACTGACTGTCTTCACTTTCAATTGCTTCCCTTAAGGTCTTTGGTTCTGAATTTTGAATCTCCTCAGCAACATTCAATGCATAGCAGATAATGTCAGCATGACCATACCTCTTTGTAGGCTTTATAACCCTTTTATCTCTATCTCTAACCAATTGATAATTGGACAAGTCATGTTGAGTAGCCAAATCTTTATTATCACCAGTTACTGCTTGATCAGTGTGATAAAAAATATCTTCACTACCATGATCTGATGTCTCTGAAGGCTCCACCTCAACTTGAGTACTCTCATTACTAGAGTTGTTGTCCTTCTGATCCTTACTTAGCATTGCCATTCTGCTCTCATCAAAGGTAACATCCCTACTGATAATGCACTTTGACTCACCAGGTTCCAATTTGCACAACTTGTACCCTTTAACTCCTTCAGGATAGCCAATGAACACATACTTTACAGCCTTTGCATCAAGCTTTCCTTGTTTAACATGGGCAAAGGCCAGTGATCCAAACACCTTCAATCCTGAGTAATCAGGGGGTTCACCACTCCAAGCTTCCATTGGTGTCTTGAAGTTTAAAGCTGATGATGGACATTTGTCCAAAAAGTCTTTGGCAGTCCTGCATTCAACAACATGCACCTTCTCTTTCCAAAATGGTCATATTCATTCTTTCTGCTAGTCCATTCTGTTGTGGTGTCTGATGGTGTGTGAGGGATTGTTTTGTGTCTTTTGATACCTACTTTCCTGCAAAAATCATTGAATTGCTCTGAAACAAACTCCAGGCCATTGTTAGTCCTTAAAACTTTTAGTTTTGTACCAAGTTGATTTCTAATAAGAGTATACCACTCTCTGAATTTTTGAAAAACTTCTGACTTATTTTTCAAAACATACGACCATACTCTTCTTGAGAAATCATCTATGATGGTGAGGAAGTATGAGCTTCCACCATGAGTTTTCACTCTAGATGGTCCCCATAAATCAACATGTACATAATCAAAAGGCCTAAATGAAACATGAATACCAGTGCCAAAGCTTATTCTATGTGATTTACCAAGAACACAATGATCACAAAATTCAAGTTTATCTAGTTTATCACCACCTAACAGATTTTGTTTCTCAAGTTCATGTAATCCCCTTTCACTAACATGACCTAATCTCAGATGCCAAAGCTTAGTTTTGTCAATTAATGTATTACTAGCTACTGATGCATGTCCAATAATAGTGGAATCTTCAAGAATAAACAAGCCATTACTTTTATTCTTGTTACCTGTTAGTCGTCTTTTACGACTAACTTTTGTATAGAAAAGTTATCCAAAATGTATATAAATCTCCCAATTTATGGTAGGATTGGAAATATTTCTAGTTTAGTTTTCATATGTGCTCAGTAGAAGCCTTCCTTATGAATTTAATGTAAATTTTACCTCAATTTCAGGTAAAAAGGAGAAAATTATGAAGGTGCAAAAGTTGTTGTCTCGCTAAGCCTGAACCATGCGCTTAACGAGACCAAACCGCTAAGCGAGACAACAGTGGCTTAGCGATTGCGGATAAGCTTGAAGAGAGTTCATCCATGCCAGCATGCACCCAGCGCGTATGCAGCTCGCTAAGCGAGACAATTGTCTCTTCTGTGCTAAGAGCGAGATTGGCGCTAAGCCAAATCTCACTTACTCGTGCTTAGCGCAAGAATGGTGCTAAGTGTGCCTTCGCGGACAGAAAGCCCTTTTAAGCCTGACTTACAGAGAATGTGAGAGAGGTTTGAATAGACTGCGAATTATGTGCAGAGAACAAAGGAAAAGCTGAGCAAGGAAGCAAAGGCACTAACTTTTAGTTAGATTCTAGGTTAAAGAGTAAGTCCTAGGTTTTTAGAGGTGGAGGAGGAATCCCCATTGCTTTGTAATCTGGTATTTTCTCTGAAACCGTTCTTCTATTTGTGAAAGCTGCTCCCTTGTAATGGAGGGCTAAAATCCTTTGTTGGGAATCTTTGCTGAATACTTGATGTAAATATTATTATTATCTATTTGAAGTTATTTTCATGTGTTCAATGTTTCTATCTATGCTTATTGTATGCATGCTTGTGGTTTGATCACCCATTGGTGTGTGTTGTTAGGAACTTTAGCATTGGAAAATGTATTGTTTCCTTAGAACTTGATAGAGCAGGGCTAGATAACTGCATTGCTAGGAATAGAGTGCAAGGTTTTGGTTTTTATTATGTTGTGACTATAATGCTGTTTAAATTAAGCTAAGTTTAACAAGAGACATCTGCGAACGAAGTTTAGTTTAAATTAGTCCAAACTCACGAGACATTTGTGTTTGGTATTTTTGTCCTCAGTATAGGACACATAAATAATTTTAAATAGAGAAAAAATCTAATTGCATCAAGTATCTCGGTAGAAGGACCCAACGCTTTTACTTATTTGTTTTCACACTCAATTGCTTACGTTTATTGTTTCTTTGATTAGAATAGAAAATACCTTTGTTTTCAATTCATGACGCTTAATTCTTTTTACAAACACTTGCATTTTGAATGACACTTTTCCAAGTAAAACAAGTACCCTGAGTTCGATACTCGGTTCATTCCATTTTAGTTATTTACTTGACGACTCGGTGCACTTGCCGGTTATATTTCACATCCATGAAAATAAGTAGTACCAGGATGTGAACATTACCCTTAGCTATGACTAAAGATCCATTTGAAACCATAAGAACACCATTCAAAGATCCAGTTGAAACCGTAAGAACACCATTTAGAAATGTACCTTACATCTTTCAGTATGTAATCTCTGTTATCAAACATCTTCAGTCTCACAGTTCCAATGCCTTGCACCTTGCAAGGATAGTTGTCTCCTAGTAATACAATTCTTGCTATCTTTAATTCCAGAGTTTCAAAATAGTCCTTCCTCGGGCTGCTGTGATATGAGCATCCAGAATCCATAATCCATTATGTTTGTGTTTTGGTATTTGATGCTACTAAAACATCTGCACTCTCATAACCATCAGAGGCTTCAACTATGTCAACAGAGTCCATAGATCCTTTCTTTATCCTATCTGGGCAGTCTTTCTTGAAATGACCAATTTTGTGACAATTAAAGCATTTGAACTTTGTTTTTTGTCCATTCTTTGAATCCCTTGACTTTGATCTAGATTTCTTCCTTTTTGGTCTCTTCTTTTCACTCTTTCCCCTTGAAACATTCAGGTTTTCACCATTAACCTCAGATTTGGAGTCTTGTTGTTTTTGCATCTCCTTGGTCGTTATTGAGGTCTGGATTTCTTCTAGGGTAATGTCTTGATATTTGCCATAAAGGATTGCATCCTTGAAATGTTCAAAGGATTTTGGTAAGGAATTCAGAAGCAAAAGAGCTTTATCCTCCTCTTCGAGTTTTACTTCAATATTTTCCAAATCATCTAGGATCTTATTAAAATCAGCCAGTTGCTCAGTGATTGTTCTTGATTCTGTCATCTTGAAGGTGTATAGTTGTTGCTTCAAGCATAGCCGATTTGAAAGGAACTTTGTCATGTACAAGGACTCCAGTTTCAATCACATTGAGGTTGTTGTCTTTTCCCTTGCAACTTCTCTTTAAGCTTTATCTCCAAGACATAGAATGATTGCACTTCTGGCTTTATCAATCATTTTTTATTTCTCCTTAGAGCTTAGAGATTCTGACATCTTTTCTTCTCCTTTAAGAGCTTCTGCACAACCATGTTGAATCAAGATTACTTCCATCTTGATTCTCCATAACCCAAAATCATTTTCTCCTGAGAACTTCTCAATATCGTACTTTGTTGTTCCCATCTTTCTTGATCTGGATGTCCCCACAGACGACGCCACTTATTGGTTCTGTTCTTTGTACCCTTTGGGACCTACACAAGATCAAAGAAACAAGAGCAAGCACAGCAAGGAACAAAGTCAAGAACTACAACAAGCTTTTACGTGGTTCAACAATGTTCCTACATCCACGGGAAAATGCAGCTTATCATCATCACACTCATCATGGAGATTACAAGTTCAATACAAGCAGAAGCTAGCTTTGATCTCTCTTGGTTTCTTTAGACAAAACCTCTCTTAATATCCTCGCTCTCTATCACCTTTCGAACTCTCTTTCTCTCTAAAAAAAACTCCCTTTCTCATTTACATGATCAATAATTTATATACACAAGTTGCTAGCTTTAGGAGGAAAAGATTTTTCTTTGGTGCCAAGTCACTAATTCAGTTAAGACAACTAAATTCAGTTATGACATCAATTATACAATCCTTCACATTTGTGGCTTTGGTGATTTTTGAGTCACACACACCACATATATCATGCCCAAATTTGATTTTCACTTTACACAACACTATATAAGCAGGATGCATTCTGATATTGTGACACATGACACAAACACAAATTATATTCTTTATCTGCAAGGCATGCATCACCTCTTTTTGTCTTTATGGCGAGGCATTTAGCCTCTCACAAACCAACTTGATAAGCACAATGATATTCTTTGGAAGCCACCGACTGAAGTTAATATCATGGGGGTTTAAAGTAATAAAGTTCACTTGGTGGTAAAAGGAGAAGGGAGGAAGGGAAAGGTTATGCGTTCGATTCTTCCGCTAACAAAAAACTAACAATTACAAACGAGAAAATATTATGGGGTTTACCAAAAGGAAGATGGTTTTTGGTTTTGGGTAAAAAATCATTGTGATGTTGTTGTTAATGCATTCAACAGACAAGGGTATATATACAATTACCCTTTACTTTGTTTTGATCTCAATTTGGAATACCTTGATTTGATGGGTTTCAAGGAAAACAAATATGAAAACAATAACATCCTTTGAAGTGATTAATAGGGGAAAGAAAACAGTTTTTGCATTGAAATTTCCCAATTGTTGAAACAATTAGGTGCTCTTTTTCATTCTTAATTGGCAATGGAATCCTATTTTGCAATATGATGGAAGAAAAAGGGACAATGGAATTGAAATGATAATAACAATGGAAGAAGAGTAAGGGATCTTTCAAGGGCAACTTGGGAAAAAAAATGAGAATTCAAGGTAAATATTTTAAATGACGTGTCAAATTTTTATTTTTGGGACATCATAAGAGCAGTTACAAGTTGCAACCGCTGCCACATTTAACTTTACACGCGTTTTGTTTCCTTCCTTTTCAGTCCTCGTTTGTGTTTTTTTTTCCTCTTCTTCTACCTCTGTTTACAAATTTATTCACCGCAATGCTGAAGGTACTTTTGCATTTTTCTTGTTTTCATTTTCGGTTTGTTTTGGCACAATTAGCCTTACTAATGCTCCCAGTTTCCTCAACTTTAAGGCGACCAATATATAACACAAAATATAAGCCAAAACAACAATGCTTGCTTGAATTCAAATATGAGAAGTACATAGTGATGGAATTTGAGGAAGCACATCACAATTTCCGCACTATAAGACTCTTATATAGACTTCTTGAAGATAATAGCCTCGCATTGCAAAATTCAAATTCAAAGGATGTCAGTGCTTTATACTTGCATTTTCTTATTCTTTTTGTCAAATGTTGTGTAGTGTGATTCCATAAGAAAACAAGGATAGAAAAAAAAATACAATATAAAACTACAATCATGATTTACATCAAATCAGTTTATCATGATCAAATCAGTTGTTTTTTACGCCAATTTAAAACTACAATCATGATTGTTAGAAACTTCATTTTTTTCTCGTTATATCAATATTTTTCATTTTTTTATTTTTATTTCATATTACTTTTTATCAATAATAGATTCATTTTTTTTTATCATTTATCTATCTCTTCAAATGTTAAATAGCATTTTGAGATCTATGTTTTTATTCAAGACAAATACCCTCGTGCTACATAACCCTTTTTTTTCTATATCATGCCCAAATTTCATTTTCACCTTATACAACACTATATAAGGATACATTCTGATATCGTGACACATGACTCAAACACAAATTATATTCTTTATCTCTGCAAAGCATGTATCACCCTCCCTTAGTCTTTTATGGCGAGGCATTTAGCCTCTCACCAACCATCTTGATAAACACAATCATATTATTTGGAAGCCACCTGCTGAAGTTAATATTACGAGGTTTTAAAGTAATAAAGTTGATTTGGTGGTAAACGGAGAAAGGAGAAATAGGAAGGTATTGGATTCGGTTCTCTGGCTAAAAAAAACTAAAAAATTACCAATAAAAAAATATTATGGGGGTTTACCAAAGGGAAGATGGTTTTTGGTTTTAGGTAAAAATCTATTGTGATATTGTTGTTAATGCATTCAACGGACAAGAGAATATATGTAATTACCCTTTACTTTGTTTTGATCTTAATTGGGAATACCTTGACTTGATGGATTTCAAGAAAAACAAATATGAAAACAATAACATGCTTTGAAGTGATTAATAGGGGGGGAGAAAACAGTTTTTGCATTGAAATTTCCCAGTCGTTGAAACAATTAGTGCTCCTTTTAATTCTTAACTGGCAATGGAATCGTATTTTGCAATGTGATGGAAGAAAAAGGGACAATGGCATTGAAATGATGATAACAACGGAATAAGAGTATAGGATCTAAAGGGCAATGTAGGGAAAAATGAGAATTCAAGGTAAATATCTTAAATGATGTGTCAAGTTTTTATTGATGGGACATCATAAGTAGCAGTTAGGAGTTGCAACTGTTGTTGCCACATTTGACATTTTGTTTCCTTCCTTTTCATTCCTCGTTTGTGATTTTTTTGCTTCTTTCTTCTTCTTCTACTTCTATTATGCGTCCACAAATTTATTCACTGCAATGCTGAAGGTACTTTTGCATTTTTCTTGTTTTCATTTTCGGTTCGTTTTGGCACCATTAGGCTTACTAACGCTCCCAGTTTCCTCAACTTTCAGGTGACCAATTTATAATAAAATAGGAGCCAACACAATAGTGCTTGCTTGAATTCAAGTATCAGAAGCACATTGTGATGGAATTTGAGGAAGCGCACAATTTCCGCGCTATAAGACTCTTATATAGACTTCTTGAAGATAATAACCTCGCATTGCAAAATTCAAAGGATGTCAGTGTGTTAGTCGGTGCATACGACTAACTTTTGTGTATAAAACTTGTGTGAATTGTATCAAACTCTTCCAATTTATGGTTATTTTGTAGTGTTATAAGTATTTTCTGTTAAGTATAGGTAACAAATACTTAGTACTTCCATTTTGTGTGTTTAATAATCATTTTCTCTCAATTTCAGGTTAATTAGGCAAGCTTTGAAAAGTGTTGTTTCTCACCTTCTCGCTAAGCCAATCTGCTGGATTAGTGAGCGTTCGCTAAGCGCAACACTCATGGGCTAAGCGCGAGGAAGACTCTGGAAGAAGATGAGTTGTACAGGTTCGCTAAGCGCACCGCTTCATCTCACTAAGTGTACCGCTTCAGTTCAACCGCTAAGCGAGAAATGCACGCGTTAAGCCAAAATTCACTAATGTGCGCTAAGCGGTCCATAATTGCACTAAGTGCACGAGCACGAACAAGGCCACCTATTTAAGCCTGAAATCAGATTTTAGAAGGGGAATTTGGACTGGGATTCAGAGCTTTGCATGTCTAGAATTTCTAGAGAGAGAAAGGTCCAAGTTCCAGAGAGTTTTGAGAGATTTTGCTATGTGAAGATCTGCAGAGTCCAGAGCTTGAAGTAGGAGTCGGTTTGAGAGCTTGAGATGAGTTTGTGAGTGATTGTGAGATCCTAGAGGTGAAGGAGACATCCTCATCACTTGATTTTTGCAATCTTTCATCTTGTTCTTCTCTTTGTTGTAATGAAGGCTTCCTAGTACGGAAAGCTAAATCCTCTATTGGATCTTCCCTGTAGGTACCTGATGTAAATATATTTCTATCTATTTAATGATGTTTTGTGTGTTCTCTGTGCTATCTGTTTTTCACTCTAGTATGCCTTTACCTTGATCACGTAGATGCATGCTTTGGTAGGGTCATTCAACAGTGGAAACTGGTCTGACTCTAAAGTCCTTGATAGTTCAGGGCTAACTTGTTGTACTTTCACGAGGAATCGGGGTGCGATAAGTTAGTTGTGTATGTGTGTCTTAATGCGGTCCTGGTTGAGTTTAGTCTTACAAGAGGAATTTGCGAACGATGCTTGATCAGGATTAGGCTAAACTATCATGAGGAATCGGGGTTTAGTATCTCAAGAGACACCATAAGAACACATGAGCATTGTTAGATAGAAAATATCTTTTCAGCATCAGGCACCTATTAGGAAGACCAACGTGTTTCTACTTGTTTTTACACATCATTTCTTTCTTTTTGCACAGATAGTTTATACACCTGTTCATATTCACACTTATCTTTACATACCAGACACTTATTTGTTGAAATAGCTTACCAAATAACACAAGTTCCCCGAGAGTTTGATACTCAGTTCTTACCGTTTTATACTACTTGTGCGATCCGGTGCACTTGCCGAAAGCCGAACACAGTGCTTTATACTTAAAACTAGATAGTTACATGTGTCTTTGCACAAGCTAATAAAAATATTTGAGATTTGATACATGTCAAATATTACTTATATGTATACATTTCTATAATTCTATTAATTGGAATGATAATAAAAATTTGATAAATGTCAAATATTACGCAAAGCTGTGATATTTTCTGTTGTGTCATCAAAAAACTTTAAAGTATCCATTGGCAGTACCTACATTAGAACTTGGAAGTCAATAAAGATTTTATGGTCAACAATAAAGACAACAGTGCCTAATTTTATGAATACAGTCTTACCAATGGATAAGCAGCTGAGATCATAGGTTGGGTAAGTTTTATAGTCCACACATGTGTTCTTGTGGTTGTCGGTAGTCTTCCACATGTTTGTTTATCTAGTGGTGGCATGAAGTGAATATTGAATATCCAATCTTTCTCAGGAGTAGTGATCGTGACACCTTCATGAATGTTCAGAGCTTTTCTGAACTGCTTCAATCCATCAGCAAAGTAGTATTTGTTGTCAGATTTTCTAACCTTTATGTTGTGTCTGCATCCATTGTATGAGAATAGCACATTTGGTGGATAGTGCGGTGCCTATTGCCTATGGTAGATTGATGGTATCTCAATCAGGTTCTGCAAGTACAACATTTAATCATATGAAAGATATATGTTGAATCATTTGATAAGTACAATAAACATCACTAGTTTGGGATGAACAAAAATTGATTTCATTGTAAAGGTAGGGAAATACTTACTCTGTCAGTATGCAATGCAACTACAAATTGGTATGTCAGTGTATATCCCATTAAGTTAGGTGGGTCACGTATGACAATAATTTATGTAATTAGTTACTTTTAATTTGTACTTATCATGGCAGAGGTTATTGTCGTCGCAGTTAAAACCATACCTTACATATGCAAAAAAATTTAAAATTGCACCATTTTACATTTTAGTAAATATCAGTGAAAGGTTGATCTGAAGAAGCTGTAAAGGTTCATAAAAAAATATGTACACGCAACATGGGGTAGTGGTGGGGAAGTGAGAAACACATTATGTGGAACGAGCAGTAATGATATGTTACGAGGCCTAAAAAAATTATTTGAATGTGTTTTACAATCTACATTGTATGCAAAAAAGAAGCAACAAAATAACCAACAAAAATAGTTGAGTGTATTGCAATGAAAAATCATAATCAACAAATTTTTTTATTATTAACATAAAAATTATGGTTTTTTGTTTATTTACATGCAAAGGTCTACACGGACGCGAAGTATGTAGATGTTATTATGCTAGTCAAATGCACAGTAGTATTTCAGGGGGAATGAGTTGGAAAATTATCATCATCAATATTAGACTATTTATTGACGAAAATCCAGTAAGTGAAGTAAATCATTATCGTATATTTCTACTATCACGTAACACATTACTATTGTCAAACAACAAAGCAATTAGATGCATAATACGGTCCTAGATAGAACACTATTAGAAAATATGCTTTTTACATTGGTTATTTACGACTTTCTATATCGTTTTTAACCAATGTTGAAAGTATTATGGTTAACATCGGTTTTTGAAAATCGATGTTAACGTAAAATTTACAACATCGGTTATCTAAATAACTGAAGTTATATAATAAGAATTACACCAAAATAAATGTATGAATGTTGACAGTTGACATCGATTTTTATACAAAATTGATGTTAACTTATAGATTAACATTGGTTTTCTAGAAAAACCGATGTTAAGTTCAAAATGTTAACATCGGTTTTAGCAAAAACCAATGTTAATCTATAGGTTAACATCGGTTTTGTACAAAACCGATGTTAAATGTTTTTAGGTTAACATCGGTTTTTAAACAAAAATTGATGTTAATGTATAAGTTAACATCGGCTTTTTACAGAAATTGATCTTAACGTTTCGAACTTAACATCGGTTTTTTATGAAAACCGATGTTAATATACACAACAACATCAGTTTTTTGAAGAATCGATGTTAAGTTGTATGTTAACATCGATTTTTTTCAAAAACCGATGTTGTTTGTGTATATTAACACCGGTTTTTGTAAAAAATACCGATGTTGTTTTTAGGTTTATTTTTAAAATACACTTTCTGTTTTTACAAAAAAACCAAAATTTAACCTGTAAAATTTAAATCAGACCACACATCACAGCATATATCATTTGCATTCTGCTTTCAAACAGTTTTTAGCAGAAAGCTATAGTAAACTATCAATTGATAACTATAAATAAATGATTTATTAATAAGTATCAATAAAGAATATTCAATGTTCAAATCACATAGCAATTGGCAAAAATGTAAAGCAAGGTAGTAAACTAATTAAGTAACCAAAATGAAATAGTTCCCTAACATCCTAAGTTCCCTAACATCCTAACTTTGATTTCTAACTTTGAGATAATACCTGCTTTCAATGGTCTAACATCGTTAAAATATTGCATGATCAAATAAAAGATAAATTAATAATGTAATACCAATTATAAGAAAATCAACTTTGTTTGAAATAAACAATTACCGTTTCCCAATTATTCCTAAAAGTTCCTAAGATTATCATGGACATCTAATGCATGACGTAATAGCCGCACTCAGTGCTTCCTTTTTGTCTATTACACTAAATACATAATGAAATTTGGATATTAATTAAAAGTTAACTACAATTAGTGTACACACACATAAGTAGTATATATAAGTAGAAGTTTTATTTAAATCACGTACCTTAACAACAATTCACCTAGCAGCAGCCTTGGATTTAGGTTGTGGAGTATCATCAAGTCCTTTCAAAGCACTGTTGAATATGAGGAACATTAAAATATTGATATTGTTGAGTTATGCTAATGCAAATGTATTGAAAACAACACTGACCTATTAATTATTCCCTTAAGGTAGTTGTCTGGCCTGTTATGCAAGGAACAAAACCAAACAACAAGGTTTTTCTTAGGCAAAATGACGACCATTTGCCAGTGTCCGCTGCAGTGGAGATGAATATGGGTTATTGTAGTAGTATACATTATTTAAATTCAGTTGTTGTGTTTGACTTACCCATTTAGGTAGGCTCCAAGGTAGACATCGCGTTTTGAACTCTACATCCAACTCTTGATGTAACTTTCCGATTCAAATTACGATTGCCCAGATCTCTGAATGGACTGTGGCTCGAGGAATCCATACACATCGGAATTCCCCACTCACATACTTGTCTCAGTCAGATGCCTGTTGTTGTTAAGACAAAGTTAATTATGTATGAATTTAAAACAATAACTTAGGTAATTAACAGTATCTAAATTGACTTACAGAATCCACAAATGTATAATAAATATGTTGAGACATTGACCACCGTGTGCAATTTCAGAGAGATGTTCATGCTTTATGTATAATGGGAAGTTTTGATTAAACATCCCGAACATGGTATCATCCCACATAACCTAGAGAGGCTTCAAAAAAATCCGTGGGATGGTCAATGTCATCAGATACAGGGGATCATCGACCTCAGCCAAAGTTTTGATTACAGTGAACAAATCAATTGAAAAAAAGAAGCATATAATCAGAGTAAAATACCTGTTATGATAAACGTTTCACGAGATGTGTCAGCCAAGTAAGGAAGGTGTTAAGTGCCTGCCCCACTAAGGTAACCTCGTCAGTGGGTATAGGAACGGGAGCCTCTGCATCTTTAACCTCCTCAACACCAACCTTCACTTAGCCATGCAACAAAGGGATGTTGTGAACCGCTATGGATCCCTCATAAAGTCTTCCTAGGGAAACCACATGGGAAGGATTTTCTTCAATGTACAACCCGCATTTTTCTAAGTCACCTGTCTCTAGATCGTTCCCTGAGGGATCAACACAACTCTCCTTTATGCTGAAACGAGCACCTGAGGGACCTACCTCAAGCTCTGGAGGCAGTGCAAGTCCCTGTGCTTGCATCTGTGACTGAAACTGGGACTGCATCTGGCTGAAGGATGCCATCAGCTGTCGAGTCACTTTTTATGTGATCAACTCCTCCAACTGGTCCTTGATTTGTTGGGTCAGCTGTTGTAGGTCTTCAGGAGGCATAGAGGAAGAACCACGGGAGGTTCGTGGAGTCGATCCGAAGTATTGCTTTATGGTGACACCGGCTCCAGCAGCACGGACACAGCCAAGGAGTTCTAGTCGCCCAATGGCAGCAGTTAGAACATCCTGACGTCCATGGGGGATGAACGATCCCTATGACGCCTGCTCATCCAAAGAATCTTGTACAAAACACATATATTTGTCCAAGGCATTCATAGAATAAGCAAAGATAATTATAATTCTTAATTGAAAATGACTTACAATCTTCTCAGCGATTTCCTTTGCTGCCTCAGACGTCATCTGCCCAGTTTTCTTGGTGCGAGCCATCTTCCACTTCACGTGGCGTCTGATGGGAGATGGAGGGTCAATGATGCCCTCAATGCTTCCGGATTGGGCAGCTTCCTCTAGTCTTTTCTTTGTCTTCTCAACCATGAGCTTTTGTTCTAAATATTCATAACCTCCACGAGACAACACATGGGGGGCGATGTTTTGCTTCTGGATGGCCTGTGCCTTTTTCACAGATCCTGCAAAAATCGAACATTAATGAAAATGATTACTACAATGAATTATAAGAAGTGATTTTTTTGTGGAAAAAAACTAAAATGACAAAGTACATACCTCCCACAAGGAGTCTCAACAGGTCTGACAAAACTGGGCCCATTTCTCCTTGCTAATGCCATATTTTTCACAGATAGTGTCATCGACACCGTCCTTGTTGGCTGCAAGTGCCCATTTCCTCGTGAAATCAAATTTAAACTGCCTCCACTGCTCGCCGACAGTCTGAAGAACTTTCTTCTTTGTCCTACTGTCAGAAGCTTCATGGATTTCAAATTCCACCTGACAAACAATAAATTAGGTTTTATTGTTAGTAAATTATAAATTTTGGCTAATAAAGAAAATCAAAGAAGAAAACTAAAATACCTGAATATCCTCCCATATCAAATCCTTCTGAGCAGCAGGGACTTCCTTCCAGTTCTCGTATGTCACATCGAGAATAATAACCGAAAGACACACAACAAGAATAATAACAAAGGAAGGGAGTGAGAATCATTCCCGCATCATATTATACATCTCATGGTACATCGATCATGCATTTTAAATGAATATTATGCATAAGGGAAACAAATATTAATGACATTCACATGGAAACTAAGTTCTGGACTCAAACACAAGGGCTATGCAGTCTACAAATGAAGATCATTATTTTAATATGAAATATCATAGATTTTAGCAGAGTCGAACAAGTGTTTTAGGCCAAAAATGGGTGCTGATATTCTCCACTTCTGGATCAACGTATATATTGTCTTACTTTTACATTAACTTGACAGACACAGAGACATACATGTTTGCCATGTACTAAAACCTAAGCAATACAATGTTAGAGGGTCAAACACTGTGGAAGCAACAAACTACTCTGACGATACAGGTATGAAATGAAGGTCAAGAAGCAAAATGACTTGCTTGTGAAGAACCTCACAAAATGTCTATTGTTTGTAGCCTCTCATCCTTGTCTATGGCTATTCATGCTCTGCAAGCACCAAATGTTGTTTCTATGAACAGAATCAGCTGAAAAGTGCTTGCAAGATGCTCTAGTGTCCTCTTATTTTTGGGGGTTTGAGTATATTTCCAAACACCCTGTGATAATTACTTAAGCAATGACCATTGATAGACTCATAGAAGAATCTAAAGACAAAGATGGACTGGAAAGACAACTATTTCATCTAAAGAAATTGATGATTCTATTGATAGGATTATGGCTGGAATGGAAGGAACATTGATGACAGATGGGAAGAGCAAAAGTTTAGTGGCATATCATGAAGTTGGTCATACTATTTGTGGGTATGAAATTTGGCTCAATTTATGTCTTTAGGTAAATGTTTTAAAATTTCAGGAAATTTCAAATGCTTGGAATTTGAATTGCTTTGATTTTAATTTCCTTCATTTTTCAAATGCTTTGTTTGGATAAATCAATTCAAATTTCTTTAATTTTAAATTCTTTGTTTGGATAAGACAATTCAATTTTCTCCATATTCAAAATTTCAATTTTATATTTTAAATAGATGAAATTTCAATATTAAATTTTATAGAAAACAACCACGATCTAATTTAAAAATATTAATTAAAAAATATTTTTCAATTTTTAATAATTTAAAAATATAAAATATTGATAATTTTAACTAGGGTTGTTTTGTCTGACCACAACTAGTGAAATTTTTCAATCGACATCAACCAAGGCTATTTTTCAGTTGACATCAAATAGGGTTTATTTTATCAAAATATGCCGGGAATATTTGTCAGCTAACGTCAATTGGGGCTATTTTTCAGCTAGCATTGGTTGAGTCTATTTTTCTGTCGATGTTGGCTAGGTTTTTTTACCAACGTCACATAGGGTTTGTTTGGCTGCCACCGGCTAAGGCCTTTTCGAACGACATTGACCAAGACTATTTTTAGCCAACGTCGACCTGGGATTTTTTGGTCGATGTCTTCTGGGGATTTTTCAATCGATAAGTAGCCCTTACTAACCAACATCGGCCTTAAAAACCCTAGTAGGCATTGACAAAAAAACTCTACCCAACATCGACTAAAAAATAGTTTGGTCGATGTCAATCAATAGAACCTACCCAACCTCGGCTGAAAAAGATCATTGGTCAACGTTGGCCGAAAAATCCCTAGTCTAAGTTGGCTAAAAAATAGCCCTAATCAATGTAGGACAAAAAAACCCTAGCCAACATCGACTATAAAATAGCCTTGGCAGATGTTGACTAAAAAATAGCTCTGACCGATGTTGACCGAAAAAACTCTAGTGGACGTCGGCTGAAAGAACCTAGTCGATGTCGACTAAAATAGTCATGCCTGATGTCGGTAAAAAATACCTAGTTGGTGTTAGCAGAAAAAAAACCTTAGCCAACACCAACCAAAAAACCCTAGCTAATGTGGTTAAGAAATAGTTCTAGCTGATGTTAGTAGAAAACCCTAGTCGATGTCAACAAAAAAAATCATAACCGACGTTGGTTATGAAAATTTTGTTGACATCAGCCAAAACACCCTAACTAACATGAGTTGAAAAATAACCCTAGCTGATGTTGGCTAAAAAATAGCTTTGGTTGATGTTGGTTGAAAAAATCTAGCCGACGTCGATTGAAAAACCCTAGCAGGTGTCTACTCAAAAGTTAGTCATGATCAATGTCAGTAGAAAAAATCTAGTCGATGTCGGCCAAAAAAATCATTGGTCAACATTAACTACAAAAACCTGGACGACAACGACCAAAAAATATCCTTGGCCATCGTTAGCGAAAAATTCCCATGACTGATGTTAGTGAGAAAATAACCCTAACCAACATTATCTAAAAAAAATCTTAGTCGATATCAGCAAAAAATAGCTTTGGTTGACATCATACAAAAAATTCTGACCAAAAAAACCTCGGCCAACGTCGGTGAAAAACAACTTATGTCAATTTCGGCCGTAAAAACTTTGGTCACCCGTAGTTGTGAGTGTTGAGTAAGAAAGAGTTGCGAGCAAGAACGTGAGTTAGAGTGAGCATCCCCAAAAAAAGAATTTCAAATTCTTTATTTTTTGAAAGAATTTGAAATCTCACTGTTTTAGTTAATCAAAATGATTCATAAAAATAGCAAAAATTAAATCTCCTTTCAAATATTCTATCCAAACAAGTTATTTTATCATAAATCATTTTAAATTCCTTGAAAAAATGAATTCTCCCACTGAATTACTTCATCCAAACACACTATTAGCGAAATCACGTTTGGTTGAAGTAAAGGAACCATGTGAAAGATATTCAAAAACTCAAATGTCGTTTGTGACATTTGTACACACAGATAGAAAGAAATATAGAGTTGTTAAGTTTCATGCTTCAATATCTCATTAGATACAAAATAATATACTAGTATTAGAGTTTAAATCTAAATTATTCACACATGAAATATACTAAAATATGAACAATTTGATTACTTATTTATTGTTGTTTATTTTTGACAAAATTTGATATAAATAACTTTGATAATATGTAGATATAATTTAACGGTTAGTTCAATAAATATCATATTTTATATCAAACTATTGAATAATATAATAGTTATTTAAGTTATGCAAAAATAATTTGATCCCTTATTTATATTTTATATGAGGACTGTTAATTCACTCACACTATTTTTATTAATATGAGTATATTAACACCAAAATATCTAGGACAAAAACACCACCAATTCTTTATTTTAATTCATTTATTTTGAGGATGTTACAATAATTTAACATTTAATTTTTTTTAAAAAAAATTAAGATCTTGGTTCTCTCACGATTCAATGCATTTCCTCTTGTTGCGTTTTGCATCTCTCTCACCGAGTACATGCTACAGTTGTAACAATAAACACTCCAACTCAATAATTTACATATAAAGAAAGTAAAAAAGATCTACAGAGGAATGGCCACTTATGATGAACAATTTGCATATAAAATTCCAACGTAACGAAACATGCTATAATCAACTCTCAACTCTTCCAAACTCTGCGAATCCCCTTCGTCACCGCCGCTAGCTACCATGCCCTTACGAATCACACGATGGTCATTCTTTGTTATGTTCCTTGTGTTCCTGCGGTCATTCTTCTCTTGTGACATCGTCAATGTTGGTCGATGTGAAAAGATGAAGTTTAAAGAACTGTTAGTGAGAATGCACATGTGAGATTGAGGGGGAGGAGAGAAAAAGGATATTTTTATATTTTTTTTAAAAATTAAAAATTAAATTATCTAAATAACCCTCAAACAAATTATTTATCAATAATTTTGGTGTTGGGTGCATATACTAATATATATATATATATATATATATATATATATATATATATATATATATATATATATATATATATATATATATATATATATATATATATATATATATATATATATATTGATTATTATATGCAAGAAATAAAAATGTACGAAAGTACGTTGATATATGAATTATGATAAAATTTATATTTTATTATTCTTTTAGTTTCTTTCCATGATTCATTATTTTAACAATTTTGGTATGAATATATTTTCATTTTCCTTTCTCAATTTATTTACTAAATATATTTATAAAAATAAAATTAAAATTAGTTTTACCTAATTTATTTATATTTAGTAATGTAACAAAAAATATCAAATTAAATTCATGTATTTGTTATTATTTATATGCAAAATTAAAGTCTAAAATTAATTTATAGGCCATAATTACTTATTTCTTATTTGTTATATCTTTTTTTATGTATTGATATCTATATGTAAATTTATAGTTTCATAAATATTATTTTATATGAAGTTGAAATGCATCTTTTCTACGTTTTATGGTAAAACTAACCTATGTATTTTTTTTTTCTGATTTGCAATTGTTAAGTCTATACCCTAGTCTTATAGGATAAATTATTCTAATGCCACTAATGTAACACTTCTAGTTATTATTATATTTTATTTTAATTTATTTGCGAAATGATGAAGTAAAGGAAATTAATTTAAAATGAATTGTCCAACGTCTTTTAAGAAAATAATGAATAATTTTTTATCATTGTTTTAAAAATGTTATTACCAGATATGTTTTAAAACGATAAGTCATATTAAGATAATACTCATTGTTCGTAAAATAAGGTGTCCATCAACATCATATTTTTTAACAAGAACATTTTAATTTATAAAATACTTGATTTACATTAAATCAGTACATAACAATAAAAGCTCATCTATACAACTTTAATTATGTCTAGTTAAGCAACGACACTATAAAATTATAACACATGTTTACATTCCTAAAATTAAATACTTAATACATCTGAATCACATATAAAAGAATGGTAACAACATAAGATTAAAACTTAATCTATCCTTTTTTTGTATAAGACAAGACTGAGGCTCAAAGTAGCGACTCAAAGAAAACCCACCCTTATATACCCACTTCAAAACTCTCGAGGCATCATCTGTAGATCCTTCTTCTTCTCGAACAAGTACAACCATCTTTTTAGTGTTTCTCACAACTTTTCCATTTGATATTTTTTGTTGGCATCGAGTCCTTCATCTTTCTCTAAAAAGCAAAGGGTGTATGCAGTAACTCACCCATCTCTAAAACCACAAGATAACAACCTTACCATCACAAACATTGGTGGTTCTCTCATGGTCTCACTCACAATCCTATTCATGTTTCTAAGAAATTCTTAACTTATCACATCATAATTTTGTTGCCACCGAAACTTCTAGAACACAGTGGTCTTACATAATTTAAGTTAGATGACTATTGGGAGTACACCCCTTGTCACAGTACAATGATGGGGTTCTCACCAACACGGTTATGGCTCACATTTGTTAGGGTTGCCAAGTCAGCACTGTGGAAGCACAACCATAAACTTAGTGTCACTCCACCAAGAAACAACAAGTCATCGATCCATCCATCAGGTACCACTCTGTGTGATCATCCAATCTCTGAGGACTGATTCCTCCATAGGATTGTCTTTATTCATCTACGTTGGGTTCTTTAAGCACAATTACTTGGCAATGTTTGGAGAACAAATATGAGCTCGAAGCCTCATCTTTAACTCCTTAACACAGATTGAAATTCACCACACTAGGTGATTATTCCAACCCTACCTTTAATCATTCATACTAAACATAAAAAAAATTTCCCACATGACTACTTCCATGCTTACTTCTCCAATTGGCATCCACGAATTGTCTTGAATTCCTAGAAATGTATACCACCTCATTTGTACAACGTCATGAGTATAACACGCCCACCACGACTCTCACACCATTAGGAAAAAGAGGATTTATTTTCCTTTCCCTTCAATCAAGAAATTAAAATATTGCAAGCACAATAAAAACCACAAGAAAATGTATCAAGGCATTCTCAAGCATCCTATGAATTGGATTGATGTCCCATCCTACATTTTATTAAGTCTTATGCAATCTTTCCTACTCTTAAGATTATATAGGTTTATCATTATTCATATTTTCCAAGAAAAGTTCCCAAGGCTTATTCTAAATGAAATTCTTGAGAATGTACTCCAATGTGCAAAGGTATCTAAGGTTTACTAAGTCCAATGATTTATCAGGTTCACATAATTGTTAAGTCTTTATTCATTGTTCATCAAAATGAATATTTATTAATACTAGAGTTGAATTTGGGTTTCTACCAATGCACTCATGCATTGAGTCCATTTGTTTTTCACCCTTCAAGGATTTCATAATCCTTAGTCACACCAAACAATACCACACCAATATACAAGGACACACATAATCAAGGTTTCCAACACACAATTTTCCTGAGGATCACAATTCCTCTTGATCTCCAATTCACTCAATAACAATTCAATAGGAGCAATTAAAAGAACTCAATTCACAATGATCAATAATTCTTGTTAAAGTATAATGTTTCTCTTTGAGGTAGACTCATTCAATCATGTTAAAGTATAATGATTCCAAGACTCATTTCAATAACAATTCATCAACAACAACTTAATGTACAAGGAATTCATACCCAATTTGATTCAATTTCTAATTATCTAAGCTTAGTAAAGGTAAATTCTTCCAACATAACATTCAAACCTATTTATGTCATTTCAAAGCCTTCTACTATAAGAAAAATCCAATTCAAATCAATTTGGAATTCATTCACAGCAGATATGGTAAAGAGTCACACTTAAACGCTAGTCCAGTTGCGCTTAAGCATCACTGTCAGGCTTAAGCACCAGTCAATCCATGCTTAAGCGCTGCACTTAATCCTCAATTACTTTGCACTTAAGCCCCAATACATCACAAAATCACCTTACATGTTCTGATCTTAGCACTTAAGCCTAGGTTAACTCGCGCTTAAGCTTGAGTTTACTTGCACTTAAGCCTCAAGATTAGTACACTTCTTCCCTCTGCAATTTGCCCTACTTAAGCGTGAGTTACTCCATGCTTAAGCATGAGGAACTTTGTTTTTACCTTGGCAAAAAAGATAACTTTATTTTTACCAAATAACGTAAATCCCTAGCAAATTAACATGGGTAATGATGCTAATTATACATATTAAAGAGTAATCACAAATACTCATACACAAAGTAAATCTACACAATTTGAATTTACAATATCTAAAATTACAAAGTGTAATTTTACATAGTGTAAGAATCATGTTCTAAAGAAATTTTGATTTCTGCTAAACTTATCACATAAAATAGCATGCATATAACTAGAATTTTAATCAATTACTTGAATTAAATATTCATGGTAATTAATTTCAATATCAATTATATTTCCATAGATCACCTAAACACAAAGTTTTCTAGATCAAGAACGTACTCTTTTAGGGATAGAAAATCAAGAAATAAATTTAGGGACCAAATGCAAAAATCCAAATATCTCTCAAGGATAAAAATATATTTATGCCTAATTAAAATTTTCATACAATGATTAATGAAGATTTTTTTCCAATCTATTCTACTTAGCACCAAATATCCAAATATAACCTAAAAAACATGTGCAAAACAACAATGCGAGTTAGATAAATGATGCTAATCCTAAGGATTAAACCTTTTATGGATAAACTCGTTTCCTTGGTAGTATAAAAATAACAAATAAGTAACTAAACTTGCTACTTCAACGGAAAAAGTAGATAACAAATATTGAAATACTAACACAATTATGTTATTCAAGTGACAGTGTACTTCATATAAAAAAGGCTTAGCAATATGCCAAAATTATATTTGTAACATCTTAAATTCTTTTTATGAAATATAGCTTTAAAATTATTTAAATAATAAATGTTGAGGAATTCACGTCATTAAATTTAGTTTCCATTTCTAAGTTGATAAAATATCTCAATATTTTTTTTTTCTTTTGGGAAAAGAATGTGTGATACTCTCTACCCCACACATATATGTATTAATAATAAAAGGAATAAGAATGTGAAATTAATTAAAAAATTTTAAAACACATTTAAATGACAACTTTTCAAAATGGTAAAAGACTCACATTCATTTTTCTAACGTCATAATAGAATGTGTCCAAATAAATAATAAAATTATCTTGGTTCAAAATAATATCGTCTAAGACTTCATACAATTAATTAATATAGAAACCTATGCCCCAATGTTACATCTTATCAGAACATTGTTCCAGCGCTAGCACGAGGTTCTTTAAAGTCATCCACCTAGTCATTTGCTCCCACGAACACAATGTTTGAGATCATCATAGGATCCAAACACAAATAACACATAGGGAATGAGTTATCAGATTTTAAAAAAACAAAACAAATAAACAAAGACGTAATCAAAATAAACTATGGAAGTGTTTATAACATAGCTCAACTTAATACAATCCACATCACTTCACCATTTTATCATTTAAAATTCATTTTTCAATCACTAATCACATTACACATGAATCACACACTCGAGTCAAGACGTAATAACACTCATCAATTTCATAATAAATAATTGAAGAGAATATTATTTAGAATACAATTCATGTTAATAAAAAATCTCAATTTTTAGGATTCACACTCAACATAAGAACACATCAATTTCACAACAATTTCTCATTGGGACATTAATTGGTCCATCAAACATGTATAATTCACATTTATAATTGTAAAGATAGAATCAAAATTTGTAGAAACACCCCCAAAAACCCACTAAAATTGATACTCTAAGGATCCCTACACATGTTCTCACTACTCCCCAATTGTGAATAATTCATCCTTTACCTATAAGTGGGCTCACATGTGTAGTCCAGAAGTGATAGCGACATCTCTAGCAGTTCCCTAAGATTCCTCAACCTTTTCCTTTGTTTGCCCTGTTAAAGTTTCCAAGCGCTAGAGAGAAGGAGAAGAGATTGGTCCATCAAACATGTATAATTCACAGTTAATAAAAAACTCAATTTTTAGGGTTCACACTCAACACAGGAACACATCAATTTCACAATAATTTCTCATTGGGACATGAATTGGTCCATCAAACATGTACAATTCATAGTTATAATTGTAACGATAGAATCAAAATTTGCAAAAACTCCCCAAAAACCCATTCCAATTGATACTTTAAGGATCCCTACACATGTTCTCACTACTCCCCAATTGTGAATAACTCATCCTTTACCTCTAAGTGGGCTCACGTGTGTAGTCTGGAAGTGATAGCGGCGTCTCTAGCAGTTCCCTAAGATTCCTCAACCTTTTCCTTTGTTTGCTCTGTTAAAGTTTCCAAGCACTAGAGAGAAGGAGAAGAGATTGGTCCATCAAACATGTATAATTCACCGTTAATAAAAAAACTCAATTTTTAGGGTTCACACTCAACACAGGAACACATCAATTTCACAACAATTTCTCATTGGGACATCAATTGGTCCATCAAACATGTACAATTCATAGTTATAATTGTAACGATAGAATCAAAATTTGCAGAAACTCCCCAAAAACCCATTCCAATTGATACTTTAAGGATCCCTACACATGTTCTCACTACTCCCCAATTGTGAATAACTCATCCTTTACCTCTAAGTGGGCTCACGTGTGTAGTCCGGAAGTGATAGTGGCGTCTCTAGCAGTTCCCTAAGATTCCTCAACCTTTTCCTTTGTTTGCTCTGTTAAAGTTTCCAAGCACTAGAGAGAAGGAGAAGAGATTGGTCCATCAAACATGTATAATTCACCGTTAATAAAAAAACTCAATTTTTAGGGTTCACGCTCAACACAAGAACACATCAATTTCACATTGGGACATCAATTTGTCCATCAAACATGTATAATTCACAACTATAATTGTAAAGATAGAATCAAAATTTGTAGAAACATCCCAAAAACTCATTCCAATTGATACTCTAAGGATCCCTACACATGTTCTCACTACTCCCCAATTTTGAATAAATCATCCGTTACCTCTAAGTGGGCTCACATGTGTAGTCCGAAAGTGATAGCAGCGTCTCTAGCAGTTCTCTAAGATTCCTCAACCTTTTCGTTTGTTTGCTCTATTAAAGTTTCCAAGCGCTAGAGAGAAGAAGAAGAGATTGTAGCCCCTATTTAACTGTCAACGTGTGAGACTAATGTGCGAGAATAGGTTCCGACGCTGGTGTCCAAATTTCGTGATGATCCAACAGTTGACGAGTCCAGTATTAAAGTTTTACTCGAACAAGTTTTGGGTGTCTACGGGAAAAGGATAAACTCAGTTCGAGGGACATTTCTTCCACCATAGACATTATCGCAAAATTCCCAACGGTGGGTCTGTGAGGAATTAAGTTCCAAACCTTGTGGTCAAATTTCACAAATGATCCAACGGTTAATGAATCTGGGATCATTGTTTTATTGAAACAGATTTGAGTATATGTGAAAAAAGAGAGGATCTTGGGAAGGGGAGAAAGAAAAACGAAATTGAGAGGAGTAGGAAGCGTAGAAGCTGAAAACTGACTTAACATGTCTCTATTTATATCTAGGATACTCTCAGCCTATTATTTACTCTATTTTTCATTATTTTATAAGCAAAAATTTTATTTTATTTCCTATCAAATGAATAAATATAATATTCTTTTTATTTTCCTTCAAAATATTATTTTAATTAAAGACAATAGCTCTGTTTTGTATGGTTGCCCTCACTGCTTTCTCATTTATACTAGTTCAAGTTAATTACAACAACAACTCTAGATACAATCAAAATGCTAAAAGCAAGGATCACTACAAAAGCTAGAGATATCTCAATTAAACTTAGCTCCACCTCCACCTCCACTTCCCCAATTGTTCCTCAACAGCAAAGCATGCTCAAGCTCTACCTCCACTTCCCCAATTGTTGGTTGCCCATTTGGTTCATACTTCAAGCATCTCTAGTATCAATCTCTTACCCATAACAAAATCTTCTTTAACTTGTTTTGGCTTTGACACAAAACGTTGTCCCTCTATGCTAATGCCGAAATCTACAACTTTGTGGTTGCAGAATCGTATGAGACACAATTAGGGTAATGAAATAGGATTATTTGGTTGGACCACTTGATCCCTTTCAGAAACTGCACTCCAGCCCTCTATAAAAAGTATAAACCCAATGTCATTACTTTGCTTTTAGTATTGGCATTGAAAGGGCATATAATGACTACCATTGGAAAACAAGTATACTCCCCAACAACCATTTTTCTTTTTCTTTTGGTAACAACTTGTATTGTGTACCAAGAGAGTAGGCTAGTCATAGCTATCTATAATTAGGTAACAAATAAAGAGAAGTCCAAGTCCAAGATAATATAGCTACTCCAAGTGTAGGATAGCATTCTATTGTAGAAGCAAGCTTCATGATGAATCAAGATTGATTCAAGGAGTTTTGATGATAACAAAGATGATGACAAAAAGCTCAAAAGTCAAGAACACTTCATGTTAACAAAGATGATGACTTCAAGAATCAAAGAATGAGTTCAAGATTGAATCAAGAACACTTCAAGGTTCAAAAGGAAATTTGATTTCAAGAATCAAGAATCAAGTTTCAAGATTCAAGTTCCAAGAATCAAGATCAAGATTCAAGAATCAAGAGAAGACTCAATCAAGATAAGTATTAAAAAGTTTTTTCAAAAACTGAGTAGCACATGAACTTTTTCTCAAAACCTTTTACCAAAGAGTTTTTACTCTCTGGTAATCGATTACTAGATTATTGTAATTGATTACCAGTAGCAAAATGGTTTTCAAAA
This sequence comes from Glycine soja, assembly GCF_004193775.1. Lineage (NCBI taxonomy): Eukaryota > Viridiplantae > Streptophyta > Magnoliopsida > Fabales > Fabaceae > Glycine > Glycine soja. The sequence continues at coordinate 28,553,362 of NC_041015.1, read as the reverse complement.
AGTTTTCAACTGAATTTACAACGTTCCAATTGATTTCAAAATGTTGTAATTGAATACAATGATTTGGTAATCGATTACCAATGTGTTTGAACGTTGAAATTCAAATTCAAATGTGAAGAGTCACATCCTTTCACAAAAAAGCTTTGTGTAATCGATTACACTAATTTGGTAATCGATTACCAGTGATAGTTTCTGAACAAAATCAAAAGATGTAACTCTTCCAATAGTTTTCAAGTTTTTTCTAAAAGTTGTAACTTTTCCAAATGTTTTTTTAAGTTTTTCTAAAGGTTATAACTCTTCTAATGGTTCTCTTGGCCAAAAATGAAAAGTCTATAAAAGCAACACTTTGATTTGCATTTCAATATAATTCATTCAACAATTCTTTTAACAACAACTTTTCCACTTTGATTTCTGAATCTCTTTGAACTTCTTCTTCTTCCTTTTGCCAAAAGCTTTCCAAAGTTTTCTGGTTTTCCAAACCTTGAAAATTATGGTATTCATCTTTTTCATTCCCTTCTCCCTTTGCCAAAAAGAATTCGCCAAGGACTAACCGCCTGAATTCTTTTTGTGTCTCTCTTCTCCCTTTTCAAAAAGAACAAAGGACTAACTACTTGAATTATTTTGTGTCTCCCTTCTACCTTGTTAAAGAATTCAAAACGAAACAGTCTGAAAATTCTTTTGATTCTTCCCTTTCCCAAATACAAAAGATTTCAAAGGACTAACCGCCTGAAAATTCTTTTGTATCCCCATTCACAAAGTTTCAAAGGTTTAACTGCCTAAGAACTTTGTCTTAACACATTGGAGGGTACATCCTTTGTGGTACAAGTAGAGGGTACATCTACTTGGGTTGTTGACTGAGAACAAGAGAGGGTACATCTCTTGTGGATTAGTTCTAGTGGAGGGTACATCCACTAGGTTGTTCAAAGAGAACAAGGGAGGGTACATTCCTTGTGGATCTTTGCTTGTAAAATGATTTTTACAAGGTTGAAAAGAAATCTCAAGGACCGCAGGTCGCTTGGGGACTAGATGTAGGCACGGGTTGTTGCCGAACCAGTATAAAAACTCTTGTGTGTTTGTCTCCTTCTTCCCTACTCCTTTAATTTCCGTTGTGCACTTTAATTCCCGCTTTTACTTTTGATTAAGTTTCTTTTCTATTCTTCATTTACTTAACAACATAGTAAAAGCCTTAGAAGAGTAAATTTTTAATTAGTAAAGGTTTAGGAATAATTAATTCAACCCCCCCCTTCTTAATTATTCTGAGACCACTTGATCCAACATCTATAATCCAAGATAGTGTCTATACTGGATGATAACTAAAGTTAATGACAGGGACACACGTCTTTTCTCTAGTTTTGTCAAGTCATTAGCACATTCTGCCAAATGATAAAAACCTAGACCAATACCCCAATTGATAGTCTAAATGTATCGTGATCACATCATTTTAGAAAAATTGATAGTCTAAATGTATGATAACAACAACTTAAAGCTACTAGTGTATCCTAACCCCAAAACCTTAAGGATTTAAAATCATGAGAAATACATTACCTTAAGCAAGTTGCTCAGAAATACATTACCTAAATCCATTGGTGTTACATGATGATTTACCTACTTATTTTTCAAAGGAGCTAAACCAAAGCACTTGGCTTTCTCTGCTGCTCTTGGTATGTAATTGGGAGTATTTCAAAAGTCATAGTTTTATACATATGATGTAATTTTAGTTGATATATCAAAGTTTGTGTTATATGTCACCTAGCAGTGAAATATTAAATTGTAGGCATTATTTATCTAGTTGTTTGCATCATGATCATGACATTTGTTCTTGGACACTATATTGATCATCATCACATGTACGAAAGTTTTTCATAAACTTTTGATTCTTAATTTTGTTATGATTGTTTTTGTATGTTTTTGTATGTCATTAATGTACTTTGCTTTAGAAACAACTTTTGTTCAAAATGAATGAACCTTAGATTCCCGTTTGAGATTGAATACAATGATTATTGCGGACAGTTTGCTTCAATCATTGTATTCAATCTTGAATTGTCCGTTTGGACATCTTGGGGAGACTCACATTTTTATGATAGATTCATGCGTTAAGGTTAACATTATTTTGTTTAATTTGATGAAATTTCGGTACAATGCATTTCTAGTTGTTCTCTGAGTGCATACTTGATTATCGAGGAATTAATGTCACCGATTTCATGTCATGTACTTGGAGACCAATGCGAAATGCTACCGAAATTTCATCAAATTTAACAAAATAAGATTAACCTTGACGCATGAATCTACCATAAAAAAATGTCTTCTTGAATGGGATAGGGCCACACCTTAAATGAAAAAGTGAGATTTCATGCATTGAATGAGTTTCAGAGTATCACCAAGTTATTATTTAGATGGATCAAAGTTGGATGAATGAAAGTCGCTTGAGCATTTCATATGAGGAAGGCGTGGAACAGTTCCTACAATTTTCTTCAGAAAGAAGTCGACCGGATGAAAATGGTCAATTTTTTTGTTCGTGCATAAATTGTTTAAACGGGAGACGGCAAAAAGTCGACGACATACAGGAGCATCTGTTGTGGGATGGGATTAAGAAGAATTATACAACGTGGATATGGCATGATGAATTGACAGACATGCAGAGTGGATCCCAATCTGAACCATTTGATGTAGAAATGGGAGATCGCTTGGAGGATATGATTTGTGACCTTGGACAAGAGTCTTTTCAGCAAGCACATGACCCTATGTATGATACATTGCAAAATGATTCAAAGAAGCCTTTGTATCCGGGGTGCAAGAATTCCTTGATGTTGTTGTCGGCAGTGTTAAGTCTGGTTAATGTCAATGCCAGTTATGGGTGGAGTGACAAAAGCTTTAGTTCACTACTTCAAGTAGTGCACGATATGCTTCCAGAGGAAAACACGTTGCCTAAAAGTTACTATCAGGCCAAGAAGATACTATGTCCGATGGGTATGGAGTACTAGAAGATTCATGCTTGCCCGAATGATTGCATACTGTACAGACATGAATTTCAAGAAATGCCCAAGTGCCCTAGGTGTGGGGTATCACGGTACAAAGTGAAGGATGATGATTAGTGTAGTAGTGGCGAAAACTCAAAGAAGGGCCCTCCAGCAAAGGTGTTATGGTATCTTCCCATCATTCCAAGGTTTAAGCGTCTGTTTGCTAATGGAGATGACGCAAAAGACCTTACATGGCATGCAAATGGGAGAAATTGCGATGGAATGCTCCGTTATCCGGCTGATTCCTCGCAGTGGAAGAAGATTGATCATTTGTATCCGGATTTCGGCAAAGAGACAAGAAATCTTAGGCTTGGACTAGTTAGTGATGGAATGAATCCATATGGCAGTTTAAGCATGCAACATAGTTCATGACCAATTTTGCTAGTAATTTACAATTTACCTCCTTGGTTGTGCATAAAGCGAAAATACATGATGTTGTCTATGATGATATCGGGCCCAAGACATCCAAGAAATGACATTGATGTTTATCTAACTCCGTTGATTGAAGACTTGACAAAGTTGTGGGATGAGGGGGTTTTAGTATTTGATGGGTTTCAGAATGAGACTTTTCAAATGCATGCAATGCTTTTTTGTACCATTAATGTCTTTCCAACATATGGGAATTTGAGCGGTTACTGTGTTAAGGGCCATTGTGCATGCCCCATCTGTGAAGAAGACACAAGCTACATGCAACTCAAACATGGTAGAAAAAAAGTGTACACAAGGCATCAACATTTTTTGAAACCTCATCACCCTTACAGGCAATTGAAAAAAGCATTTAATGGAATTCAAGGAGCATGAAACTATGCTGATACCGTTAACTCGTGACTAGGTGTTCCAATGGGTTCAACGCCTGAATACTATATTTGGAAAGACCCAAAAGAAGGAAAAAAGTAAGACATGCATATGGAAGAAGAGGTCGACTTTGTTTGATCTTCCATACTGGTCTGATCTAGATGTTAGGCATTGTATTGATGTTATGCATGTGGAGAAAAATGTATGTGATAATGTCATTAGGACACTCCTTAACATTTAAGGCAAGACGAAAGATGGTTTGAATATTTGTCAAGATCTAGCTGAGATGGGTATACAATCACAGTTGCATCCAAGGTCTGATGGTAAAAGAATATACTTGCCTCCAGCTTGTCATACTTTGTCCTGAAAGGAGAAGATAAGTTTTTGTCAGTGTCTACGTCGGGTCAAAGTCCCACAAGGATACTCTTCAAATATTTAGAACATTGTCCAGTTGAAGGATCTTAAGTTGGTAGGGTTAAAGTCTCACGATTGTCACGTCTTGATGCAACATTTGTTAGCCATGGCCATACGAGACATTTTGCCTAACAAAGTCAGGTTAGCCATAACTCGGCTCTGTTTTTTCTTCAATGCCATATGTAGCAAAGTCCTTAATCCTATGAAGTTAGATGAGCTGGAAAACGAGGCTGCTATTATATTGTGTTAGTTGGAGATGTATTTTCCTCCTGCTTTCTTTGACATCATGGTTCACTTAATTGTTCATCTGGTCAGAGAAATCAAATGTTGTGGTCCTATTTATTTGCGGTGGATGTACCCGGTTGAGCGATACATGAAGATCTTAAAAGGGTACACCAAGAATCTACATTGAAAAGGGTAAACCTGTTGGGCTTCTCCAGTCTCGACATGACAAAAGAGTGGGCGGAAAGGGTTCAAGAGAACTTCATGTTATCACTCCAATTGTAGAAGATTTGCAACAAGCTTACTTGTATGTGTTGAATAACAGTAATGAAGTTTTGCCATACATACTTCTGCATGAAGGTTTAGTGAAAGAAATTAATCTAAAAATGTCGAAGAACTGGGTCTTGAAAAAGCATAACAAAACTTTTCTAGATTGGTTTAAAGATATAATCTTTGCTGATGATAATGCTTCTGAAACGTTAAGAAAACTAGCAGATGGGCCTAAGAGAAATGTTATTACTTGTTAAGGATACGATATAAACAAGTATTCCTTTTATACAAAAGCACAAGACGAGAAAAATACAATGCAAAACAATAGGGTCACCCTAAGGGCTGAATCTCAACACTTCGCCAGTGTACATAATGACAATCCCTGTGTAGCTTCCATCCCTTACTTTGGGTTCATTGAAGAAATTTGGGAGCTTAACTATGTCAATTTTACTGTCTGTGTTTTCAAATGTAAATGGGTTGACAGCAACACCGGTGTGTAGACCGATGATGTAGGATTTATGTTGGTAGATCTAAAGAAACTTGCTTACCAAAATGACCCTTTCATAATGGCAAAACAAGCTAAACAGGTATTTTATGTTCAAGACCCTTGTGATGAAAGGTGGTCAGTGGTTATGCATGGGAAAACAATTGGTGTTAATTTTGAAGATGATAATTCATACATTGATACTTATGTTAGTCCTTTGTCCACACAAATGTCGCCTAATGTCGTCGAAGAAGAAGAAATTGAGTTGTGGTGTTGAGTTGTGGATGGATTTGTGAATCAAAATAAGTCTTAAGCTCTCTTGAATTGTTTTATTCAAGACATTTGAGCATAAACAAACACAAATTGTAATTATCCAAGTCTTAAGCAACATAAACACTACTCTTGATTTCTAGGTTGAAATCACTGGTGCTGACAGCTTGAACATACAAACTTGTAAAAATTACTAAGAATTGGTCACTGTGAATTTTGAGCTGAAATTTTTTAAGAAATTTATAGAAATCTGGAAAAAAAAAGTTATAAAAAAGAACCAAGTAATTTGGATAAAATGAAAAAATACTAAAAATCACACAAGTTGGCAGGAAAATCAGTGTCCAGAAAAAAAAAGTGAAAGGGAAGTGTGCTTGTTGTTTTAGCTCGAAATTTGTTCTATAATTGGTGCCTATTTTATTCCAATCTTAGTTCTGAAATTTAAATAAAAAATTAGTTTGAAAATAAGTGCCAAAACTAGAGGTTTCTTGAGTCTTATTTTTTTAGTTTTTTTTACTCTACTTTAGTGCCATTCTAGGTTTCTCTTTGAGTTTCATGGCTTTAATTGTTGAATAATCCTTGAAAATTTTTCATGTTAAAACTATATTGGTTTAGCTTTCATTTCATTTTTTTTGTCTTTGGTTATTGCTTGTCTCTTTGTTTCCTTGTTTGTGAGTTGCCATATAGGGAATTGAAAAGGAGGATTAGTGTCATCCCTTGAAGAATTTGAGTCAAGAAGCAAGGGGTCAACCACCTTAAGAGCTATTGGACTAAGAAGCACTCCAAATTGAGTGAATCACAAAAGAGAGAACAACCACCAAAATTGAGGACCATTTTGTAATTTTGTAATTGGCAATTTATTTACCTTCATTGTTTTCAAGTTTTGTAACAAAAAGGCCTTTCATTAGAAGTGTGTTGGAAGCCTCCAATAGGTTACCAAACTTCCATTTGTGTGTAATAATTTTAGGAAATTTTTCCCTTAGGATACTGAGTGTTTTGTTGGGAACCTTAAATGTGGTAATCCAAACACTCTTAGGACCCGCCTAGTTTACATTTCTTGCACTTTAATTTCTTGCTTACTTTCATAGCTTATTTTCTTTACTAGTCATGCTTAGTTTATCTTGTTATTGCATAATACTTTCTTCTTGCTTATCACACTTATCTAGAGTTCTTTTGAATCCTAGATTTTACCTTTTTGCAAACCCCCAACAAGAAAGAACCACAACTTAGGAACCAACATGAGTCATCATTCATCTAGTGTTAATGGTGATGGTACTAGGCATAAGGACCCTCTATCTAGAATCTTGGATGAGTTGAGTTCCCTCAAGTTATGGAAATAAAAAATAGAAAGAAAAGAAAAAGGAAAAGAGAGGGTAGAAATAAGTCAAGATAAGAGGGAACAAATAAGGGAAGAAGAAAGAAGAAAAATACTAAAAGTGTTAAGAAAAGAAAAACATACCTCATATAGTAGTCATGACTCCTGCAAGAGCCTAAGTGAAGAACTTAGTGACTATTATAGAGGAAGGCATAGGTCACCTCCTAGACCTCACTCCTATAGGAGAGAAAAGGAAAGAAAGCCTCAAGAGGCTAACATTAACCTCCCATACTTCCATGGGAAGGACAATGTAAAGGCTTATTTAGATTGGGAAATGATGGTTGAGCAACTCTTTGCTTGCCATCATACAAGTGAGGAAAGGAAGGTTCCTTTGGCTACCCTTAGCTTCCAATGTTATGCCCTCTATTAGTGGAATTCCCTTGTTAGGGAAAGAAGGATTCATGGGGATCCTCCAGTAGAGTATTGGAATGACTTGAAAAGTGCCCTTAGGAAGAGGCACGTCCCCTTCTACTATGAAAGGGAGCTTATGGACAACCTCTAAAGGCTTAGACAAGGGAGTATAAGTGTTGAAGAGTATAGGCAACAAATGGAACTACTCCTTTTGAGAGCTGGGCTTAGGGAGAAGGAAAGAAAAAGTATTGCTAGGTTCCTTAGCGGACTTAATATGGAAGAGAGGGACAAGGTTGAGCTCCTTCCATATAGGGACCTAGATGACCTAGTCCAACTTTTCATAAGGGTAGAACAACAACTTAAAAGGAAGCCCACTTCAAAATATTATGGCTCTCACTCTTATCCAAAGAAAAATCAAGGTCAAGGCATCTTAAGGGCTTCACCTTCTAAGCCCAAAGATGATAAGGGGAAGACAATTGAAAAGGAATCCCTTAAGGCTAGTATGCAAGAGAAGACGAGCTCTATAAAGTGCTTTAAATGTCTTGGAAGAGGACATATTACTTTTCAATGCCCCACCAAGAAAACCATGATTATAAGGGGCCAAGACATTTATAGCAGCAAAGATGAGGTTGAGGTTACTACTTCACCTTCCTATAGTGAAAGTGAAGAAGCAAAAGAAGAAGAACCTAGTGAAGAAATATACCCCCAAGAAGAAAGGGACCTTTTAATGGTAAGAAGGTTTCTAGGAAGCCAATCTTGTGACTTGACCCAATCTCAGAGAGAGAATATTTTTCACACAAGGTGTAAAAAATTATATAACACATGCTCTCTCATTGTAAATAGTGGTTGATGTTGCAATTGTTGTAGCACAAGATTAGTCTCTAAGTTAAGCCTTGCTATCACTCCCCATCCAAAGCCTTACAAACTTCAATGGCTCGATGAACAAGGGGAGATGATAGTCAATCAATAAGTGAAAGTACCCTTCTCCATTGGAACATATAAGGATGAAGTGATTTGTAATGTAGTTCCTATGGAGGCAAGACACCTTCTCTTAGGTAGGCCATGGAAATATGATAGGAAAATCATCTATAATGACCTAACTAATTAGATAACCCTCACCCACCTTGGAAAAAAATTTGTGTTGCATCCTCAAACACCTTCACAGGTCGCCAAAGATTAACTAACTATGAAAGATAAGAAGGATGAGGAAGAAAAACTAGAAAAACAAAAGAAAAAGAAGGATAGTAAGGCCTTGTCTTCAAAGGCCAAGGGGAAGGAAAAAAGGAAAAGGATTCTTCCAAGAAGATTGTTAAGAAGGAAAATCATTTTGCAACAAAAAGTGATATCAAAAGAGCACTCCTTCTTAAACAATACTTCTACCTTCTCCTATCAAGGGAAGCATCCCTTAGCACTGCCATACCTCTTGAGCTTGAGGTTATTCCTCAAGTAAAGGAGTTTTTGGATGAGGGTTTGATTCGTAAGAGCTTAAATCCTTGTGCTTTGTTGGTGCCCAAAATAGGTATTATGAGGCACCAAATCCCTATGATAGGTGGTATGATAAATGTGTTGAGTGGTGCAACCCTCTTTTGTAAAAACACCTATGCATCCAACATCTTCATGATTCACATACATAGGGACTCATTAGGTAGGTTTGTTCTTATTTTTAGTTTCAATACAAACTTAGGTGCTCATATGGGACACCTTAGGTTTGTCGTACTTTTTGGTAGGAATAATCAACATGAAAATACAAAAATAGGTATGATTTATTGCATTACTTTCCTTAATTTTTTAAATAGTGATCAAGGGGTTCTCACAAACCCTAAGAGAATAAAGGTCATTCCTGAGTGGCCCACTCCACCAAGTATAAGGAAAATTTGGGGCTTCCATGACTTAACAAACTATTACAAAAGGTTTGTCCCATATTTTTTTATACTTGTAGCACCACTCATTGAGTTGGTGAGGAACCATGTTCCCTCATGGGAAGATGCCCAGGAAATAGGTTTTCAATCCTTACCTTACTCCAACATACCAAACACCACTAATATATATGTTTTTATTCTTTTTATAGGTGTTTAGGGAAGAAGCCCAGAGTTTCAAGAACCTCTGGATTTAAGGCCAAATCCTTTTCGAGGGGGAAGGAATGATGAAATCCTAGCCCTAAGGGCATTGGATAAAAGACTCCAAGAAGATTGGGCCAGAGATGCAAGAGAAGGCCCTAGGGTTCTCATGAGCCTTAGGGTAGATTTTGGGCCCATGGGCTAAGTATGAGTCCACTTATCTTTGTACCTATTAGATTAAGGTTTCATTATTATTGGACCTTGTATTTAGGGTTCCATAATGTAGGTAGGGTACCCTAGAAATGTAGGATTTTTCAGCCCTTGTATTTTAGGGCACCTAGACTAGTTTTTGTATTAGGGGTAGTTTTGTAATTTCACATATATTAAGTGAATATTTTATGTGTGTGTTGGAAAATAAATTTAATTGAATTGAGAGAAGCCCAATCCAATTAAATTTTAGAGGGGGAGGTGAGCATTGTCTTGCTACACCCTATTGCCACATCATATAGTCACACTTTGTGCATGTCCTTCATGCTTTACATGCCTAATGACACCTAAGCACATTTAGTGGAGAATCTTGGACTTGATCTTGGATTAGTAGGCTGAACCATAGCTAAAATTCACTAATCATAATTAGTGACATTTTGGCTCCAAAATTTGGCTCCATAAATTCAATTTCAAATTCAAATGAAATTTGAATAGAAATTCAAATTTCCCTCCAATTTTATGTGACACTTAGGCTATAGATAGAGGCCTTGTGTGTCCAGTTTTTTTGAACTTTGATCATTTGAGAATTACACTTCAAAGTTCAGACCTCATTTGAGGCTCAAAATTTCATGCTCATTCTCTCCCTCTCCCTCCACTCATCTTCTCCTACCTTCAAGCTCTTATCCATGGCTTCCTATGGTGATGAGCTTCTTCTTGACTCATCTTCTCCTTGAAGTGGCGTCTTCAATCATCTTTCTTCCTTCTCCATTCGGCTACCATTGAACTTCAAGAAGCAAAGGACTTCATTGATGAAGAAGATCCAAGGCCTACAAGCTCCACATGGTGCTACGTCATATCCCATCCCTGAAAATGTTGAGGTGATGGAAAATTGTTGAAGTAGTTGAATACGAGGGTCTTTATGACTATAACTCTTGATAAATTTATCAAAGATTAAAATGATCTTTATTTGATATTATGGATGATGGGTTGCATAGGGACAATTTCGTTTTTTTGAATTGGTTTGGTCTATTACTCTTCCCTTGCACCTATTTTACCTTGGTTTGGTTCATAGGTACGTATGAAACTTTTAAGTTCTTATTTTGACGGATTCTAGGATACGAAAGTAGGACTACTTTCATACCATACGAAAGAAAGATTTAGTCGTCCGATATATCATTTATAATGGTTGTGATTTATTTTCCTTTTTTCTTTTTTTTTCTCTTTTTATTATTTGTATTCCAATTTACCCTTTAATTCTCATCTTCTCTCTCTTCTTCTTCCCTACGTTCTCTACTCCCATCGCCTCAAAGCTCCGACATCTCCACCATCGCCGATGACAAACACTTCATCATACCTGTCAGCCGCAACACCACCTCCAAGGCTGCTCCGCCGCGAGCCCTGACTGTGGCCCCTCGTATAATGGGGTGCTCACTCTCCTGTAACGGTGAGGTCAAGATTGTGCTCTTCTACCTCTGCAATGCCAACCCCTTCCTCCCCTCTAATCAATATTCACCGACCCCCAACCTTCAACAATTTGCACACTCCCTTCCTCGCCCTAACCCACAACATCTTGTACTAGCAACTCGCGTGCAAAGTTGGCACCTCCATCTATATGCACTTCATCGCCCTCTCTCCTCCCTTTTTCTCCCCTCCCCCCCCTCCCTATCTTCTTCCTTATCCCATAACAATAGATGGTGACCATGGCAATGGCGCACCATGCACCACCACCCCCATAAATCTAAATATAGAAAAGGATACCAGATTACAAAACATTACAAATCTATAAAAGTTTCGAGAAAGCAAAACAAAATAATGTTTTCCCATTGCTCTCGGGAAGCCATTATCAACGATGAGCTGATGACATCCTCACCATTGTGGTGTGGTGTGTTGATGAGGGGAAACAGTGGTTTTCGATGAAGAAAAAGAATAGAGAAGACTGAGAGAGGAAGGAGAAGAAAAGGACAATTTGGGAAAGTTATGAAAATAGAAAACTTGCATACCATGCATAAATGTTTTGCTTATGCACAATAGATTTCGTCCCTTATTTGGAAGGTTGTAACTTCTTAGTAGTGGCATAATGATCATAATCAAAGTCATCAAGTAGAGCTTCTCCTACAAGACAATCAAATCAATAACCACACTCCAAATTGATAATGTACTAATAAAAAAATTAGTTACACTTGTAGTCAAGGTTGCTGATCTCATTTTGCACCAAGTTGAAGAAACTTATACTAGAGTGAGGTCAATTGGAGGCAAAATTGAATTCTAAGTCATGGTCTTGTAGCACGATGTCTAAAATATACCTCCTAACTATATTTCATATCCTTATGATGCATTTGGTTAAATTATAAATTTTTTAATTTGTTTTTAGTATTATATATATTTAATATAAATTCATCATTTTTAAGTATTTAGTATCATATTAAATATAACTACATTAAAATTGAGTAACAAGATTAATTATATTTTTAATAGAATAGATATTATCTTTAAAAAAAATTAAGCCTATTAAAATTTATTATGATTTATTCTTTCTCTAATCAATAATAGTGATGTAATAACTATGTAAAATGTATAATTTCAAAAGAAAATAGTAAATATAAATTTATAATTATTTAAATAGAAATTCATTAAACTCGTGTTATAAAATATTTTTAAAAATAAATTGTTATCAGTTTATAATTTATTATAAACAACTTATTGCAAATCGAATTTTTAAGTATTATGTATAATTTTTAAAATTATGCATATTGATTATCAATTTTTCATGAGGTTATTATTATAAAATAGAATATACCAAATATGATAGTTTATTAAAGTAACTTATCAAATATTTCCTTATAAACCATATTTTTCATATTTATTAATATTTAAATTTAAATAAGGAAAAAATATGGTTTTATGTGGTATCAGAGCATGTGTTATGAAATTTATGATTCTCCAAGAATGATTTAATTTCTCCTAATTATGCATAAACCCTAATTATGAAATTTAGGAATTGTTAATTTATGTTACATGTATTTTCAATTACATGTTTTGATAACGTGCCTTTCGTGTTAATTATATTTTCCGCTGCAAAGTATGAAATTCTGCATATATAAAATTTCATGAGAAGGAAAGCCACGAAAGCTGTAGAATTTTTGGAAATTACGTTTTGGAGAAAGGGAATGAAAAGCAAAAAAAAAAAAAAATTCCGCCATCGTGAATTGGTTTTGTAAAGTTGTGCGACTGCATGTACCTTTCTTTCAAGCCCCACTACGCATACATTCCTTGTAGGAGAACTAGAAATTTTGGATATTGCTATTTGCAACCCATTTTTCTATTTCCAGCCCCACTTGTGTTTTTTTTTAAATTATTATTAAATGTAATTGAAGGATTGAAAGTTTATATCCTGTAATTAAATTAACGTGAATGTTTTGAAATTATTGGTAACAGTAAATATATGTATATGCTACATATTTGCTTGAACGTGTTTGAATGCAAAAACATAAATAAATACAAATATTATTTTATGGCCTAGAACGAAATTAATAAAATGACTATGAATTGTTAATAGCAATAAGTATGTACAAGCCATATATATTTGGTTGGAATTAAATGTATGTTGAATTTGTTAGTTACCAAAGTGGCCAAATTTGTAAGGTTATTTAATTCCAAATTAATGATTATTTCAATAATATTTGGTTGGAATTAAATGTATGTTAAATTTGTTAGTCACCAAAGTGGCCAAATTTGTAAGGTTATTTAATTCCAAATTAATGATTATTTCAATTACTCATAGAATAATGGATGCTAAATTATATGACTGTTGGCTTATGGGTAATTGAAATTCATTGTTATAAGGCATTTATGGATCGCCCAAAGGTTGATTAGTTGTTCTTATAATTAATGAATATAATTGTAGGCAATTTGTGTGTATCATTAGTTTTATTTGTATGCCCAAAGGAAATAGATACTACTAATTGGTGCATATTTAATTGCCAATTAATGTTAAAATTTTATTAGCATCATTATGTTTGTATGTTGTATGTTGGTGTATCACCCAAAGGAGAACATCAATATACATTGTCCGTTATCTGAATGAATCATATGTATGACATGTATTTTATGTCTCAAAACACTTATGTGGATTTTATTATGTAATACATGTTTTGAATTCATTGGATTCTTATGTATCATTTGAGTCAATTTTAATGGGCTTAACTTCTCTGACTAAAATGAGCAAGTCCAATTTCACCTCGGTGTTTTGGATCATGATCTTGTTATGTTGGAAGAGAAGTTTGTTACTATTATTGATGCTATTAGCAATGCAAAGAAAGTTCATTATAAAGCTTGGGAAAGATCTAACAGACTCAGCATAATGTTCATGAGAATGATTGTTGCAGACAGTATTAAGACAACTCTCCCTAAAACCGATAGTGCTAAAGAGTTTATGGGGTTAGTGGGAGAGCGCTCTCAAACAGCTGATAAGTCTCTTGCTGGGACATTAATGAGTACATTAACCACCATGAAGTTTGATGGTTCGTGAACTATGCATGAACATGTCATTGAGATAACAAACATTGCAGCAAGACTTAAGACCTTGGGAATGGCTGTGAATGAGAACTTCCTTGTTCAGTTTATTCTAAACTCATTACCATCTGAGTATGGCCCGTTTCAAATGAGCTATAATACCATGAAAGATAAATGGAATGTGCATGAATTGCACAGTATGTTAGTTCAGGAAGAAACGAGGCTTAAGAATCAAGGAAGTCACTTAGTCCATTATGTCAGCCACCAAGGGAATCAAAGAGCTTGAAAAGAAATTTATGAAGAAGCATGATAAAGGCAAAAGGTCATTAAAGAACAATGACGACTCTTTGCAAATCCATAAGAAAGGGTATCAAAGGGTAATAATTGTCACTTTTGTGAAATTAAGACATTTCCAAAAGGATTGCCTAAAGTGTAAGTCTTGGTTCGAAAAGAATGGTGAGCTTAATGCTCATGTATATTTTGAATCAAACTTAACTGTAGTTTCCCATGATACATGATGGATTAATTCTGGATGTATGACTCATGTTTCTAACATTATGCAGAGATTCCTTACAATCCAAACCATAAGCCCAAATGAGAAGTTCATTTTCATGGGGAATGAAGTGAAAGTTCCAGTGGAAATAGTTGAGACTTATTGTTTAAAACGCAACACTGGACATCGTTTAGATTTACTGGAAACTCCTTATGTACCTAGTTTATCTAGGAATTTAGTTTCATTATCTAAACTTGATGTTACTGCATACTCTTTTAATTTTGGTAATGGATGTTTCAATTTATATAAGCATAATCATCTCATTGGTACTGGTATTCTTGTGATGGTTTATATAAATTGGAAATAGACAATTTGTATGTTGAAACTGTTTTAACTCTACATCATAATGTTGGCACTAAACATAGTTTAGTGAATGAACGATTTGCTTTCTTGTGGCATAAACGTTTAGGTCACATTTCTAGAGAAAGGATGGAAAGATTAATAAAGAATGAAATTCTTCCTTATCTAGATTTTACGGATCTAAATATTAGTGTGGGTTATATTAAGGGAAAACAAGCAAAACATACAAAGAAAGGAGCTACATGAAGCACACAGCTTCTTGAAATTGTGCATACTGATATTTGTGGACCTTTTGATGTTAGTTCTTTCAGAAAGGAATGATACTTTATCACCATTATTGATGATTGTTCACGTTACGATTATGTCTACTTATTGCCCGAGATTTCTTAGGCAATAGATGCCTTAGAAATCTGCTAGAATGAAATAAAAGGGCAATTAGACATAAATATGAAAATTATTAGATATGATAGAGGTGATGAGTATTACGAAAGATATGATGAAACTGGGCAACACCCAGGTCCATTTGCTAAGCTTGTTCAGAAACGTGCATTTGTGTGCAATACACAATTCCTGGTACACCACAACAAAATGGTGTATCAGAAAGGCGTAATAGAACTTTAATGGATATGGTTAGGAGTATGTTAATCAATTCAACCTTGCCCGTATCTTTGTGGATGTATGCTTTGAAAACTGTCATGTATTTGTTAAATAGGGTTCCTAGTAAGGCAGTTCCAAAGACACCTTTTGAACTGTGGACAAATAGGATACCTAGTATAAGGCACCTGTATGTTTAGGGTTGCCCGGCAGAAATAAGGATTTATAATCCGCAAGAAAGAAAATTGGATGCAAGAACAATCAGTGAAAATTTCATTGGTTATCCAGAAAAGTCAAAGGGGTATATGTTTTATTGTCCTAATCATAGTATGAGAATTGTCGAAACTGGAAATGCAAGGTTAATTGAAAATGGTGAAATCAGTGGGAGTACAGTTCTACGAGAAGTGAAAATTAAAGAAGTTAGAGTGGAAGTCATTTTAGCTTGGGCCTCTAGCAGTAAGGTGATTGCTCTTTTTAATTGTTGTTACAAAATTAATGAAGAGGAGCAACACAATAATGAACCCATGATGCATAATGAACCTATTATGGAAGAGCCACAAGAAGTAGCATTAAGGAGGTCTCAAAGAGAAAGAAGACCAGCTATTTCGAATGACTATCATGAAACAGAAACAAACTTAAGCATTAATGATAATGATCCAGTTTCGTTTTCACAAGCTATAAGTTGTGATAATTCTGAGAAGTGGTTAAATGCCATGAAAGAAGAGATAAATTCCATGGAACATAATGGTGTTTAGGACCTTGTAGAATTACCAAAGGGTTGTAAGAGAGTTGGTTGTAAGTGGGTCTTCAAGACTAAACGTGACTCTCATGGCAACCTTGAACGTTACAAGGATAGACTTGTTGCTAAGGAATTTACTCAGAAAGATGACATTGATTATAAGGAGACGTTTTCACCGATCTCACGAAAGGATTCTTTCAGGATTATCATGGCATTAGTAGCCCATTACGACTTGGAGCTACATCAGATGGATGTGAAAACTGCCTTTCTGAATGGATATTTAGAGGAGAATGTTTGTATGGACCAACCAATGGGGTTCTCAGTTGAGGAAAAGGAACACATAGTGTGCAAACTAAAGAAATCAATATACAGTCTTAAAGTAAGCTTCCCGCCAATGGTATTTGAGGTTTAATGATACCATTATTTCCTTTAGATTTAAGGAAAATACTGTTTATCAGTGTATGTATCTGAAGGTCAGTGGGAGTAAGGTTATTTTCTAATTCTGTATATTGATGATATCTTGCTTGCAGTAAACGATCTTGGTCTTCTTCATGAGACTAAGAAATTTCTCTCTAGAAACTTTGAAGTGAAAGATATGGGTGAGGTAAGTTATGTGATAGGGATAGAAATATTCCATAATAGATCACAAGGATTGTTAGGCTTATCTCAAAAAGTATATATATTGATAAAGTGCTAGAGAGATTCAAGATGGAAATGTGTTTAACATCGCCTATTCTAATTTAGAAATGAGACAGAGGTAGTCTCACACAATGTCCTAGAAATGATATGGAACAAAAACAAATGAAAGTAATTTTGTATGCATCAGTTGTTGTTGCATCTGAGAGCTGAATTTGTAGTATGTTTTGAGGCTACAATTCAGGCTAATTGGCTATGGAACTTTATTTCAGGGCTTGGAATTGTCGACAGTATTTGCTAGGCCGATGAAAATGTATTGTGATAACTTTGCAGCAATATTTTTTGTAAGAACGACAAGTACTCTAAGGGTGCTAAGCATATGAAATTGAGGTACTTTGTCGTGAAGGAAGAAGTTCAGAAACAAAGAGTGTCAATAGAACATATTAGCACAAACCTTATGATAGTTGACCCTTTGAATAAGGGATTACCGCCCAAGACATTATAGAACATGTTGAAAGTATGGGCATTATTGTTATTGATGATCATTAAGTGTAATTTATCTTATGCATTTTAGTGACACTCTGAGCTCAATTATGATATGTTTATGATTACCTGTTCTCTATGTTTGCATGCATGTTTGTGTTAGAGTAATGTTAACAGGTTTTGTCTTGAAAGAAGACATTATGTTGGACCAATTATGTACTCCTAACTTATGGTCATATTAAGGAGAAGGCTAATTTGTAGTACATGGAAGGGACTATGTCGATTAGATGATGTACAACCGCCATGACTCGAATTGGTTCCTATTCTTAATCATGAAATT
This sequence comes from Glycine soja, assembly GCF_004193775.1. Lineage (NCBI taxonomy): Eukaryota > Viridiplantae > Streptophyta > Magnoliopsida > Fabales > Fabaceae > Glycine > Glycine soja. The sequence continues at coordinate 28,535,746 of NC_041015.1, read as the reverse complement.
ATGATGTACCCAGTGTATAGAACAATTTAGTCAATTTTTAATGTGCATTATGTTAGTTAATCTATTTATTTATTTAGTCCATAATGTTTATTAATGTCACATGAGCCAAGTGGGAGAATGTAAGAATTAATGTTTCATGTGAGAGACATGTGACTTATGTAGGGACTAATAAGTAAATAATTAACGATTAAGAGCTAAATTGTAATTGGGCTTAATAGGAGAAGTTTCTAGGGTTAACTGCTACTTGATGGGAGTAGTGGTTATAAAAGGGGCTTAATACCCACTAACATGAAATAAGGTCTCTTCCTGACCAGAAAGTGTTCTTTTCTCACCCATAGCCATCACGAACGGAGAGAGACATAAAAGAAAGGCCTAAGGAAGTGAAATCTTATTTCTCTCATTTTCAAGGAAATCAAAGTACACCAGAGAGAAGTTCCTATGGATAAAGGTACACATCATTATCTATTATTCTTTATTGATTGTTTGTGAGAATCCCTATTTTTCTTTTGAAATTATACATTCTTGGAGTATCTAGTTTTATGTCACATAATCATAATAATGATTCTGAAAATAAATCATAAAAATGATGTGAGTAAATTTCACTTATATAATTTCTCACTCACATAATCAATAAAAGCATGACCAAACATTTATTTTTAATATTCAAGTTTTTTTATTATATGAAAAGTTTGAACTTAAAAAGAATCTAAAAATAATATAAATATGAATATACAATACTATAGAAATATTAAAATTTGTTTGCTTATTTTATTTATTGTTGATATAATGTTAATATGTAGTAATTTTTAACGCATTTATTATTAAAATTAAAATTTATTTTAAATTTGTTGAAATAGTGTATTTAGTAATTAAATAGATGTTAAGATAATTTTCTTATGATTTTAAAGATATTAACTTTAATTATGTGATATGATTGGAGTTGTGAATTAATTTACTTCATCGTATAAAAAATTGAATACTCTCATTTAGTATTATTAACATTTTATATCATTATTATTATCATTATTGTTGTTGTTTAGAGAACAAGATCAAGCAATGTAACACCTTAAAGAATGTTGCCTCTTACCTTATACTACTAATTTTGTAAACTAAGAATATAAGAGTATCAAAGTTATCCATGCGAAAACTAAGACTTAAACATGTGATACAATTCTACTTTCCAAGGGTATTGGATATAAGACTCCAAGAAGATTGGACTAGAGATGCAGGAGAAGGCTTCAGGGTTCTCATGAGCCTGAGGGTAGATTTTGGATTCACTACTAGACAAACGTTTATCTACATCGGTTAAAAGACACTTTCTACAATGGTTATTAACCGTCGTCATAACCGTCTTAGAAAAAAATTACCATTTTAAGACGGTTCTTAGTTAAAAATCGTCTTAGAAAGATATCTTTCAAAAACAGTTTTTAATTAAAAACCGTCTTAGAAGTGTAGACTTTCTAAGATAGTTTTTTAGATAATCGTCTTAAAATATATATTTTTTTAAAATAAAAAATATATTTTTTTAAAAAATAAAATATATTTGAAGATTCCAAAAGAAATCATCTTAGAATGTCTACATTCTAGGATCGATGGTACATTCTAAGATGGTTTTTCAAAGAATCCTTTTAGAATGCATTTTTTTTTTAAAAAAAAAATTAAAATATATTTGAGGATTCTAAGATGATTTTTTTAAATTTTAAGACGAAACTAAAATATATTTTATTTTTTAAAAACAAAATACATTCTAAAATAATTTTTTAGAGAACTGTCTAAGAATGTATTTTTTTAAAGAATTTAAAATATTTTGAGGTTATAAAATTTTTTTAACGATGAATAGAGTTGGCAGTCCAGTATTGTTCATATGAAACAATAAAACAAAAAATTAAAAAAAAAAAGCTTAGAATATATACCCCCCTGAAACTAGAAGCCTTACCCTTGCTTCCAATAGAACTCCAAGACGATAGACCTTTTCAAATTCAGCCTTACTGATATCACAAATTTACAGCTATGCATTGTGAATCCATTAAAAAGAAAGAAATAAAAGATCGAGGTCCACTAATTCACTAATTGATTTCACTAAAAGAAAAGACCAAGCTCATTAACTATTTTGTTTCTCAATTCCAGAGAAACACGAGAAGTTAAACAAAAGAGAGCGAAATGCCTTAGGCAAATTCTATTTTTGTTTTGTTGATAAACATATATTTTTAGGTAATTATAATTTTTAACCTTTTAATTAAGTATGATTTTTTTTACAAAAAATATAGTGCAAATAAGATAGTAATTAAGAAAATATTGTAATATTAAAAAATCAACAATATATTAAAATAATATTATTACTTTTAAATAAATTTTCATTATCCTTTTGTTTCATTATCCCAAAATGATAAAAAAAAACTAAACTTAATTCTCAATAAATAATTTTTTTTTATTAAAATATTAACAATAAAGTCAAAAAAGTACAATATGAATACAAAATTTAAATAGTACTACTAACTGTGTCTAAAAAATTATAAATAAGTAAAATAAGTTTATTTAATAAAAAAAATATATAAATCCATCAAATAAATTATAAAATAGTATTTCAGTTTCTACATTACACAGGATAAATATTTCACTGTAAGATCCTCACTGTAAGCACCTGCAATGGCGTTCAGAATAATATATATATATATATATATATATATATATATATATATATATATATATATATATATATATTATATATATATATATATATATATGATTACTCACTCCCCCAACAAGCTTTTGGTATTCTTGTAGTGCCTATTCACTTACAATTATTTTTCTTTATTTAGCATATTTTTCTTGTTTTTTTAGAAACAAATAAAATTAATTAAGGAAAAATAACCATACATGTCTGGTGTCTTACTTTGAAGGGAAGGGAAAGGAGTATATAAAAAAAATCAACCCCCTTGCCTCCAACACAACCTTCCACAGGCAAGAAAAAAAGAAGTGCATTCAATTTATTTCTCCATCCATTGGACCAACTAAAGACTAATTCTAAAGAACATGATAAAGGCAAGTGAAACATAATCAGTGATTGAAATATTACAATATTACTTCTGCAATAGAGCAAGATATGAAAAAGAACAAATATGTTAACTTCTAGTTCTAACAGTATCACTTCTGTAATGGAGCTAGATAAGTCATGTGAGGAGCCAAATAAATTTCACCAATACCACTACTAGTAATGATTAAACACTAAGCAAACTATAGCAAGTCCATAGTATGAAACTATACTAAAAAAGCTTAAATGATTTGAAAATTTTTATGATCAAACTAATTAAATGAAATGATTAGAATTTGGAATAAGCCTTTCAAAACTGAACATGAATGGATTTTACCAGGTAGTGCACCCCAACTCACTCTATGTTGAAAATGTTTTTCTACTCCTTATTCATACTGATGATATTGAGACTAATGTTGATGCATTGAGATTCAAAGTTTAAAGAGTTTCTTATCTTCCAAGATTTTACTACCAAGAAAGGCATATATATTTAAGCAATTACAATTTGAATTTATAAAGCATTAGGCAATAAATGAATATTTGGTTGCTAAATGTCTTCTATCACTACTACAAAAGCAGCTTTCTACGTCAGGAATTCTACGACGGTTGCAAAGAACCGTCGTAGAAGGTGAACCGGTGGCATGTTCGTAATTAAGGACATGAGAACGACGACGTTTGCCGTTACCCGTCGTAGACATGCAGCTGTTGTGACAATTCGTATTTAGGTGGGTAAGTTACAAAGACGGTTTTTTGGGAAAAATCGTCTTTGTATCGTTAATGGTAGCACGTGGCAAGCACCTGAGTGGGCCGACGAGTATACAAAGACGGTGCTCTGGTGAGACCGTCTTTGTTTTTTAAGTACTTTCACGTGGCAGCCACGTGATTTGAGGATTTAAAATCCAAAGACGGTCTTATCCAGATACCCGTCTTTGGATTGTTGGTGGTTTCATGTGATTGGAGGCATTAAAATACAAAGACGGTCTTCACAAACACCCGTCTTTGGATTGTTAGTGGTTTCACGTGTAGGCCATGTGATTGGAGGCGTTAAAATACAAAGACGGTCTTTGGTCAACACCCGTCTTTGTATGGTTACAGTATAAACACGTCATCATCTTCGTCATTTAGATACAAAGACGGTCTTGCCCCAACACCCGTCTTCGTATTGTTGGTGGTTACACATGGATGGCACGTGATTTAATGCGTTAACATACAAAGACGGGTTTATTCGAAGAGCCGTCGTTGTATGTTTTGTATAGACACATGGTGGGCCCCTGATTTTCGTTGTTGTTGTCATTCAAAGACGGTCTTTGCTAGGACCCGTCGTTGTATCCGAAATTGTATCACATTTACGGCACGTGCTTGTTACCTTCTCTTAATTTGGTGGCCGTATCACTTCTTTGCTCGAATTTTCGACTACTTACTCTTACTTTGGCGCCCTAGCTACACAGAGCATTTTCTCCGACAAAGACCATCGTCTCCGACAAACACCATCTCGTGTCCGTTGTGTCTTGTTCCGTTTGCAGCCGCCGTTGACAAAGGTAAGGCTGCATTTAGGTCTTCTTTGTGTATCCCTTCATTTGCATGTCTTATATTCCTTCATTCATTTGACGATTCTGCTTCGTTGTCGTCTCAGCCTGTTGGTTGTTGTTGGTGGTCTTCATCGTGGTCTACATTGTAGTGTTTAAGGAAGATAAGGTGGTTCCATAAGGTAAGATACATTGTGTGTTTTGTGAGAGAAACTATGATTTTTTTTTTAGCTTCTTATGTAATCTACAGCTATTAAATGTATTTTTTTTTTTGCGTTTCAGTGGGGTTTATGTGGGGCTCGTTGATGAAGCTGACTTGCAGGCAGTGAGTGAACGACCTTCGGGAACAGCCTGCTGCCATCCTTCATCAGTGGTGTCATCCTGTGCCACATTATCAGTTTCATTGAGCATCGTTTGGTCTAAGTTAGTACACTGAACTTGATGATACCCCCGATGTTTAATTTGAGCTTCAGATTTATTGTCTTTATCCTTAGTTGTCTCTGTAATTGAATAAGCTGGAGAATAAATTATATATAAGTATCTTGTTTGTAAAAGTTTTATTTGATTTACATAAGTAAATTGATTTATTTTAAAATTGGCCTTAAGATGAAAGATTTTGGTAGTTCCAATAGTTTGTATGAAATGTTATGAGTACTGATGGAAAGAGTTGAATCTCCCTCTCAACCCCTTTTCAACTCAGCCCCTAACTAACTCTCTAATTATTCAACTAACTATGGGGGTTACATATTAATACTGTACCCTCTAAAGGTTCACCTTGTCACCAAGGCGAATAACAGTGGTTGCTGCAAACAAGGTTTCACCGGGATTCCTTTCTCGCAACCACTATGAGGCCTAGGCTGTGTGGCCCGGTTTATTTACGATGGATGTATCCGGTTGAAAGGTTCATGAAGGTGCTGAAAGGATACACAAAGAACCAATATCGTCCAGAAGCAAGCATAGCTGAAAGATATGTTGCTGAAGAAGCAATAGAGTTTTCATCAAATTATATAAGTAACGCACAACCAGTTAGGGTTCCTCAAAATCGGCATCAACCCACAAGTCAAGGTAGGGGAACTCGAGGATTTGATGTTGTCACCATGAATTTGCAAAGGCTGTCCCAAGCTCATCTATATGTGTTAAAGAAAACAACAGAGGTGATGCCGTACATACATTCCCACAAAAACCAATTGTCAGCTAAAAACCCAAGAATGAACAAGATGAGGTTGTTGCAGGAACATAATAGAACTTTTGTCAACTGGTTCAGGCAGTGTATTTTTGCCGATGCCACAGCTTCCGAAACCCTCCGACTGTTAGCCCTTGGCCCAAATTTGAATGTGCCTACCTGGCAGGGATATGATATCAACGGCTATGCTTTCTACACAAAGTCACAGGATGCAAGAAGTACCATGCAGAACAACGGGGTTAGTGTTGAGGGTGAGGCAGCTCACTTTAGTAGTGTTTCTGATAACAATCCCATTAACGCGTCAATGTCGTACTATGGAGTCATTGAAGATATATGGGAGCTGGATTACGGTCAATTTAGAGTTCCTGTGTTCAGTTGTCGATGGGTTCATGCGAATACAGGGGTACGCAAAGACAAAATGGGCTTTACTTTAGTTGACCTCAAAAAGGGTGGTTACAATGATGACCCATTTATAATGGCAGTGCAGGCCAGACAAGTTTTTTATGTCGAAGATCCGTCTGACCCTACTTGGTCCGTGGTTATACAAGGCAGAAAATTTGATATGACCGACTATAGTCATTATGCAACATTTGATGTGACTGATATGCCACCTGTCAATGACCAAATAACTGTGATGGAGGCCACCGACGAAGATGATGTTGAACATGCAACTAGACATGACCATCACGAAGGGCTATGGGAAAATAACGACACCTAACTGCCTATCATTTATGTGGTAATGTCAACCTGCATAACTGCCTAATTTACTGAGAGTAGAATAGTGTGATCCGTTACCAATAATGGCAATCAAAATTTTTGTGTCAATAGCTGATTTCCTTATTTTTCTGTTCATAGTTGTAATGTCAACATTATGTTTGTTTTTAAAATTTCGTTTTTAATAGTGTGTGTTGTACTCTGAAATTTCACAAATGACATTCCATGTTCCTAATTTATGGGTTTTTCTGGAACAGGAGCATTACAGCAAGTGAGGAATCATCACCAGGAAACAACTCTCATTGTAAGTATGCATGCTTAACATACCTTAGTTGTGTTTGCATCTCCTTAGGAATACTATTTTGTTATGACTAATGACCATGCTTTTGTGTTTGCATTCTATGAATTTAACAATTATTTGGTCTGTTGATAATTTGTTTGAGTATAAATGCAAAATATAAGAGCTATTTGCAAAATAACTTCATGTCACCAGCTTATAGACGTGTTTATCAAGTTACTATTTTAGTTATTTGATTATCATATAAACATGTCTAGAAAATGAATTTGGTAAATGAACTTATCTAGTAAGTAGGACGAATTTGCACTATACTAACTGGTAGTTGTAGCTGAAGCCTCTGTTCTAAGACATAATTCACAGTTAACTAGAAAAAAATGTAAGGAACACTACCACTTGAAAAAATTGATATTACAAAGAGGAAAGCGAAAGATTACAAAATTGATATTACAAAGAGGAAAGCGAAGGATTACAAAATTGATATTACTAAAATACTGCTCAGTGTCTTCCTCTTGTACAGACACACTTTCAGTTCCTTTTACCACAAGTTCCTCTGAGATACTGCTCTCTTCCAAAGGAACCACCTGGATACCCTTCAACTTGCAAGAGCTGACACTATTTACAGATTTTGAATTTGGATAGTTGTTGTGCCCATTACTGAACAATTTCTCCATACAAACCATTTCATATGTTTGCCCAAAAGCAATCATACAAATCCTTTCTGCTCATTCACACACCCATGGTATTAAATATCATGTATTACACCAACTAGGATTTGGTAACTCCTACAGTCCTACTCTGAAACATAATTAAATTGTATAGTATGTTCATAATCCAGCTTTCCTGATATCACCACTATAACAGACACTAGTTCTGCACTAACACTAGATAATTTAAAATCATATACGTGCTCAGCTTTGGGAGCAACCACCTGAGAGCTCTGAACAATTCTACATGCATGGTCTAAACCAGATATATGAGTTGGAGTCATTATTGAGTCAATACTAGAAAGACTACATGCTCTGACCATTTTATATTACATTACACCAGATATATGAGTTGGAGTCATTTCCTTTGGTCCTTTACCATCCTAATTCAATATCTAAACAGAAACCTCAGAAAATTATATTACATTACAGCCACAGGCCACTTAATCAATAAAGCAGAACCAGGCCCAAACGCCAACAAAGCCCATCAGTCCTCAAAATATCTATACAAAGTACTAGTATGAGCTTATTTAAAAAAAGGGAAAATCTATATACACTCCCCTTCATTACTGATTCACTCCCTTTTATGACTTCCCCCCAAAATATCCTTCATTTGCACTTCCCTTTTTCTCGTCATTTGTCTGAACAATTCCCTTAATCCCAATTTCTACCAAATCCCAATTTCTGAACTTCTTCCACATTGCTTTGACCTAGTTGGATTCATTGGCTATCGCCTCCCATCTCACCTTTTGTATATGGAGCAACAACAACAAAAATCACAATATGCCCAAATGACAGATTAGGAAAGAAATCATACACTTAGACTATTGATCCTTGAAGGCCCCATATTCATCTATTGCCACATGGCTCATATGAAATTCAACACAAGTCTCTGCCCTCTATTTAGTTATTTCCAGTCCTACTGAAATTCTCAATATTAAATATTAGGGAAAATATTATGGGATTATCATCAAGAATGACTGCTAAAGTTATTGAAGCCCTTACAATATTTTTCATGAAAAGGCAAGGCAGAACTATATGCTTGTAGAACTGTTATTCAAAACAATGGCTTATAAACTTACTATGGATGCCAGTGAACGTCTATCAACATTTTTTGACATTGTGCCTTCTGATCGGATGATGGCCTTTTTTCCTGATATGATCTCAAAAAAGGACAACACCAAATACGTAGACATCACTTTTAGTGGTAGCAAGACCATCACTCAAATATCTGCAAAATATAAGAAATAAAAAATTCAACATATTATTTTATGCAGGACGAATAATTTTTCAATTAAAATGTTATTGAACGATACTTACTCCGGAGCAAGATACCCATATGTACCAACAACTTTGGTAGTTGAAATTTCTCCCTTATTTGCTTTCCCAACAACTTTCGCTAACCCAAAATCTGAAATCTGGAGAAGCAGAAAGATATCAAAGACAAACAAAATCAACAAATGTGAAACACTTCAAAAGGATGTGAAATCTAGTGTATAAATTGTTTATTACTTTTGCTCTAAAGGAAGCATCAAGTAAAATGTAACTTGTCTTCATATCAGGGTGAACATAATGAGTTTTTGTGTGCTCATGTATGTATTGAAGGCCCCTAGCAGCATCAATTGCAATCTGGTTGTGTTGGGCATATGGGAGGTGGTGGTGTTTCCAAGAAGGAAACCAATCGGCGGATTGGGTCATTGGGATTGTATGAGAGATTTGGTTGTGTTGGGCATATGGGACTCCATGTGCTCAGACCCACTCGGATCCCTCTGTTCTTGTCACATTCACACACTACACCACCTTTTTTATTTAATGCCACACAATTTTTTCCAATCCTTCATAATTTTTCCTTTTTTGTTCTAGAGGGTAATAGGTAATGGACTAATGGGTCCGTACCACCATTTCTTGTACGAAACTGAATCAAATTGTTACATAGGGGCCTTGCTTGGCATATATCATTCATTGATGAGAGAGCTATTATAATTCAATACTATCCTAATTTAATCCTACCTGAGTTTTGTTTATGTTCACAATTTTTTACGGATCTTCTTTCCGTTATCTCTATTCCTCCTTTGGACTTATTAAGATCTCCTTAGGGTGCAAACAAATGAAGCTCTCACATGGTAGGCCTCTAGGGATACCTAATAACATGTTTCCATTATTTCCCTCCAAGTAGTAGTACATCACGAGGACATAGATAAAACATAAAAGAATACATATAATAAATGTTTAACATGTTAATCATGAATATTAACTTAACATTTAACTTTTTTCTTATCACTTGTATTTTTCATTTAACTTCGAAATGCAATCAGATACTAAACATAAATACTTAAACCTTGGTTTGTCACATTATAAGGCACACACTAAACAATTTCCTAAACTAAACACTTGTGAAAACTTGTAGTGATGCCCAACCCAATTCATAAAAAGGTGGGAGATTCTACTTGCAACTCTGTTATTTTCTTTCCACTCCCTTCTAAGTTTTTATATTTATTTTCATAAAAATACTTTTATATTTAAAATTAACCACTGGTGGTGTTACAAATTACGAAAGGCCAAAGGCCACTTAATCAATAGAAAAAACCATTTTATAAAATAATGTAACATTAAAATATAAAATAATAAGAAAAGGTATATATAGAAAACATATAATAATGTAACATTTATTCTACCAGGAGAGCATAAATGCAGCATCCCTCCATTCTTACTAATGGACCTAGCCCTTAATTTCTTCAGTCTCCACCACCAACCCACATTTTCTATATTTTTACCAACTGTCAGACATGTCCATGTCATGTGTATTGCAGATAAGAGTTCATACAACTATGTTATCAATTACCAAAAGTTCCTATCAGCTCCTAAAGAGAAAATGGTTTAGTTAAATAGTTTATATAAAAGAACCATTCAGGATCCTTCACTTAGAACCAAAAAAACCATAATATGAGACTATTAATCCATAGTCAATTTTATTAGTCTGAATCCATTCAACAGCAAAGACATGCATGTGGCCTCTTTGTGCTGTGGCACCTATGTGATCTGTCTAATTAGCAATATTTCATTTTTTAGATGACTGTTACTTCAAACTCAATATTAGTAATGCAGATACCTGGTATCCCTGTTGTGTGTTGGAACATTTTTTCTTGCCCAAATGGAACTTGTGTAATACTCTATCAAAAAGAATGTCAATTACACTGCTATTTTCCCCCCGTGCCACTGCAAGGGGGTAACCATATCTGGGGAATTTATAATGTGGAAGTTTGTTAATTGGTAGTTCCTAACCTAAGGTTGAAAAGGTTGGGTCTTGAAAACAAATACTGATTGAATCTATAGGAATAGTGGGATGTGTTTCTCTTGTAAGTAGCAATTTGTTTGGAGTAAAATGTGCTTTGGACCAATTTCACCTTATACGATGGGAGTTAGAAAGCCAATAATAAATACAATCAGAGAATGGTATTAGACTTTAGTGTGTCTGTACTGGAATCTAAATTTTTTTTCAGTCACCTTAAGTTTCATAGAAAGTGGGAAATGAGCCAGGTTGCATTAATGGAAAAACAGACTTACCCTTAAGAGTTCAATCTCTATTTTAGTTTTCAAAATATATATATATATATATATATATTTCAGATTGGGCTTAGTATGTGGCCTCCTAGCTTTAGTCTGTGAATTCCATTAAATCATTTATATGTGGCAACCCTTTTTTTTTTTGGTGCCTTCCATCAATCCATCTAATTAGGCCGAGCTGGAGAACAGATTAAGATCCACATTATAGTACTACTGTATTATCTCTTAATAAAAAAAGTTATTGCATTAACTAATTTTCTTTTTTTGCATAACTAGGGATGCACATAATTGACTATTAGTAAAATATGAAAGATGTGTTGGACATTTTAGTGTAATTGATCTCTTTATTATGTTAAAATAAGAGTGCACGCTTGTTTTAATGTAATAACGAGATGTTCGGTTTAGGCAAAGGTTGGAAGTTACATGGAAGTTACTAAAACTTCCATCAACGGTTGGAAGTTACATGGAAGTTACTAAAACTTCCATCAACGGCAGTTTTTAAAATAGAAAAAACTTCCATCAACCGCCAAAAACCACCTGTTCTTTGATTATAAATAATCATTCTGGTTCAGAAAGCAGAACGGTGTGACAAAACATACAAGACCAAAACAAAACTCTTGAATTATAATCTTCTGATTTTATCCGATTGAACAATTTTGGTTGAACCCCGAAATTTGATTCAATCTGAAAGTGTTATACACGACTTCAGATTTATCCAAGTATTATCTCGATTTTCAAAATTAACCAACAAAAGATTGAATCAAATCTTTCGAGATGACGAACGATAGTTCGAAGATGACAAGCAAGTTTGCGAAGTTGGACAAGTTTGAAGGCCAGGATTTCAGAAGATGGCAGAAGAAGATGCACTTTCTCTTGACAACATTGAATGTGGTGTATGTGTTGAGTACACCGATGCCGGTGTATATGGAAGGCGAAACTCTGGATCAAAAAAAAGGAAGCGTTCGAAATGGGAGAACGACGATTACATTTGTCGTGGACACATTCTGAACGGTATGTCTGACTCTCTCTTTGATATTTATCAAAATGTTGAGTCTGCTAAGGAATTATGGGACTCTCTTGAATCCAAGTATATGGCAGAAGATGCCTCAAGTAACAAATTCTTAGTTAGTAATTTCTTTAATTACAAAATGATTGATTCGAGGCCTATTATGGAGCAATATAATGAACTGCTGCGGATTTTGGGTCAGTTTACTCAACATGATTTGAAAATGGATGAATCCATTGCAGTTTCATCTATAATTGATAAACTGCCTTCTTCTTGGAAAGACTTCAAGCATACCTTGAAACATATGAAGGAAGAGTTGACCCTGGTTCAACTCGGTAGTCATTTCATGATTGAGGAGTCGCTGAGGGCTTAGGAAATTGACAAAGTCAATGATAAAAACGTAGCAGGTTCCTCTTCCGTTAATATGGTAGAGGAAAGTGGAACAGTTAAGCAAAATTATAATGCTAAAGGTAACAAACGAAAATTTCAAGGAAATAAGAACAAAGGTCCAAACAAACAAACAAAATTGTCATGTTGGAAGTGTGGGAAACCTGGTCATTTAAAGAGGGATTGCCAGGTGTTCAAAGGAAAGAACAAGGCTGGTCCAAGTGGGTCTAATGATCCTGAAAAGCAACAAGGTCAGATTGTAGTGAATAATTTTAATTCGAATACGAATTCAAATTATGTATCACTAATATCTGATGCATTCTATGTGCAGGATGATGATGTTGCTTGGTGGTTTGATTCGGGAGCAACAAGCCATGTGTGCAAAGATCGTCGTTGGTTCAAGGAATTTAGACCAATCGATGATGGCTCTATTGTGAAGATGGGCAATGTTGCAACTGAACCAATCCTAGGATTAGGTTGTGTGAATTTAGTTTTTACTTCCGGAAAAAGTTTGTATTTGGATAATGTCTTATTTGTACCTGGTATTCGTAAGAACTTATTGTCTGGTATGGTTTTAAATAATTGTGGTTTCAAGCAAGTACTTGAAAGTGACAAGTACATCTTGTCAAGACATGGTTCGTTTGTTGGATTTGGTTATCGTTGTAATGGAATGTTTAAATTAAACATTGATGTTCCTTTTGTTCATGAATCTGTTTGTATGGCCTCGTGTAGTTCTATAACTAATATGACAAAATCAGAAATTTGGCATGCTAGATTAGGACATGTTCATTACAAAAGATTAAAAGATATGTCAAAAACAAGTATGATTCCTCCTTTTGATATGAACATTGAAAAATACAAAACTTGCTTGTTGACCAAGATCACTAGGAAACCTTTTAAGGATGTTAAAAGTGAGACTAAAGTCTTAGACCTTATTCATAGTGATTTGTGTGATTTGCATGCTACTCCATCATTAGGTCATAAAAAATATCTTGTTACTTTTATTGATGATGCATCAAGGTATTGTTATGTATATTTATTAAATACAAAAGATGAAGCTCTTGATAAATTTAAAATTTATAAGAAAGAGGTAGAACTTCATCAAAATGGGCTAATCAAAACTCTTCGTACGGATAGGGGAGGTGAGTATTATGATCCAGTTTATTTTCAATCTACTGGAATAATACATCAAACTACAGCTCCCTATACACCACAACAGAATGGTGTAGCCGAAAGGAAGAATAGAACCTTGAAAGAAATGGTGAATTCCATGTTATCCTATTCGGGTTTAAGTGAAGGATTTTGGGGTGAGGCTATTTTGGCAGCCTGCTACTTGTTGAACCGAATTCCTAACAAAAGGAATAAGGTTACCCCATATGAACTTTGGCAAAAAAAGACACCAAATTTAAGTTATCTCAAAATTTGGGGATGTAGGGCTGTGAGAACTCAGCATAATTTGGCCGATCATTTAACCAAAGGGTTAAGTAGAGATCTCGTGAAAAGGTCGGTTGTGGGATTAGGATTAAAGTCCATCTGAAATCTCTTATGTTAAGATACCCAATTCCCATCTAATATGACATTAGGTGCTGAATTCAATGTGGAAAGCTTAACATGTAGAGATTGGAACACATCATCGAAAGTATCCCAAAAGGAATGTGTTCGGTTCTGCAAGTTAAGGAGGTTGAAGTATAACTTCTCAATGGTTCTTTTGAAAAATTGCATTTGCAGGTGCAAAAAAAAGAAAAGGACTACCTATATAAGCATGAAGTTTAGCCGCTTCAAGAAGCTGGGACTTGGCTTTGATATGCTTATGAAGGATAGGGACACAGGCTAGTAAAACTAGTGTCGAGCAAGAGTAATGTTATAAACTATTGTGCAGATTATCTTCATGTATTCATTATGAATAGAAAGGGTTCAATCCTTAGTGACACCTTGATATTCGAATATTTGAAACGTATAATTTGCTAAGATGAAATTCAATCGTCACGATATTTCATCTATGCAGTAGTTTGTGGTATGTTATGACTTTGGTGATTTGATCGGTAATTACACTAAAATGGGGGAGGTTTGTTGGACATTTTAGTGTAATTGATCTCTTTATTATGTTAAAATAAGAGTGCACGCTTGTTTTAATGTAATAACGAGATGTTCGGTTTAGGCAAAGGTTGGAAGTTACATGGAAGTTACAAAAACTTCCATCAACGGTTGGAAGTTACATGGAAGTTACTAAAACTTCCATCAACGGCAGTTTTTAAAATAGAAAAAACTTCCATCAACCGCCAAAAACCACCTGTTCTTTGATTATAAATAATCATTCTGGTTCAGAAAGCAGAACGGTGTGACAAAACATACAAGACCAAAACAAAACTCTTGAATTATAATCTTCTGATTTTATCCGATTGAACAATTTTGGTTGAACCCCGAAATTTGATTCAATCTGAAAGTGTTATACACGACTTCAGATTTATCCAAGTATTATCTCGATTTTCAAAATTAACCAACAAGATGCATAAACTTTAATGCACACACTCTCTCTGCAATGTAACCTACATAACCAAAGGAGGACAAAGACAAGAATATAAATGGAGGAGGAATTCATGATCATGCAACGCAAATATAGAAAACGAGTGTTTTTTTAGAGCTGAAACAAGTGTACTTCTTGCTTCTGCATATAAATCATCAAACTTCTATTATTTATACTGCTGCCCTGCCTGTTTTTTTAATTGAGAAGGTTGTTGTGTCATGTATTTTTAATTGTATTCGAACCTGAATATTATTTTTTTATCATAAAAATTAATTAGTTATATAAAAAAAGTGTGAAAAGAATATTAACTTTTTTTTTGTTAATTGCGTCCTTTTTTCTAATTTCATATTCATTATATTTTGTTAATGCTTGTTGAATTGTTGGATTAAATTGCCTGGCGTATCTTTAGTTTTGCTAGGAGCATATCCATAGTTTGCAAGGTAAGAATTGTACTTCTCTATCAATTCAGGTCCAGGGTTAGGTGTCCTTGAGTATATCTGTGATATTGATCACAGGGGAATCAAGACTATAAGCAAAAACAAATCATACACTTCCATGCTAGTTAATAGCTATTAATTATAAATCTTATGATGCAACATTGTTTCTTTTATTTATCTTAACATTTGAATGAAGTTCAATAGCTGTAGAGTTAGAATGCTTGCTTAGCACATGATCAAGATTCAGGAGTATTTAAGCTACATTTTATAGTTTGTTAAATACCTGAATAAAACTTTGATCCTTAGCTCCTGAAACAAGAGAAAAATTGTCATAATCTGTAGCAATCACATCATCAGGTTCCTTGGGAATGAATGGCAGTGTAGGAAAGCGGAGATAGCATTTTTCTTTGATCATTTCCTGCTTCTCTAGCTGTGTCTCAGTTTTCCCCAAATCTTTCTTGGATAGATGCTGCTTCCCTATCAAAGAATAAAACAAAGAGAAAATAACCAAATGTTGTTCCATAGTCATGGAAATCAAGCTGGGATTCTAGTCATGCCAGTAGAGGAGCATGACCAAACACCTTTTAATTATGTAAAGCCTTGCCCTTTGCTCCCTAAGGGCTCCTCCAAGCCCTCTGCTTGAAAGCCTTCTCTTTGAGCCTCCCATGCTAGGACTACCCATTTTCATTTTTCAAGAGTTAGTAATTTTTTTGGTTTTCTTATCTTTTTTTCTTTAAGCTTTGTTAGGCTTATAGCTTGAAGCTTTGAATTGAAGTTGTGTTGTGTTGTGAGTGAGTTTGTTTAGTGAGGGGTGAGGGGGTTCTTATAGAAGTTGAAGAGTTGTGGTCCTATCTCACATTGGTCGAGTAAAGAGACACCGATGGGGTATGAAAGGTTGTGCAGTGCCTCCAAACCCACTAGACAAACAGCAATTGGGCCCTACCCCTCACCATTTGGGAATCCTTACCCTAATAACCAGGAATTGGTAAAAAAAAAAAAAAAGCCACAAGCAATTCAGATAGGCCTCTCTTTCTTGCATTGCTATGTCACACTCTATAGTCCTATGTGTAGGCACCACCCACCAACATAATGGGGTCTCCCACTTCCAAAACTATGTGGTAGCATTTTATCTTAGTTTATTAAGCTGCCCTTAATCTGTGCATGATGGAGGAGTTTATGGTTGCCCATCAGGACAAAACTCAAAAAGCCTTCTTATTTTTTTTCTTCTATCTTATATCTTTCGTTGGATCCACATTATCAAGGAAGTGACTGATGGATGGTGGGTTGGGTAAGGGTTTGCTGAATCCCACATAAAGAGTTCATAACAACAACCATTAGAAAGGGCTTTAGATTAGATCATAATGGACTATCTTATTACTACCTTGACTTGATCTAAAAAAGGTGCACATAATTAGGGCCCCAGCAGTCATTTTCAATATCAAAGTTTACATTTCCACGGGTAAAAAAATCGTGCTTATCATGTTTATCCAATGGCACAGAATTTAGAAATAATTGAACCTCTTGGTCTTGGCTGATCACTCAAGAAACAGAAACCGGTGAACCTAACCTCATTCCTAACGAATAGCATAATTAGTTTGGCTTTGATCACTCTCTCTCTTTTGTGTTAGGGAGGTTCCCCTCCAATTCGTTTTCCACTTTACCCATCAACTAACAAACACGATCCCTCTTGTCTCTCTGTCATTCTCTCTCTCTCATGCATATTCATATTTTAAGCAAACTCCATAACCATCACTATCATCGTCACCATTTCCCACCCTATGAAGCCTTTTATCTGTCCCTCATAAATATTATTCACCTATATAGACCTTTCTCTTAGGCCTCATCATATCACACTCAAAAACAAGAAGAAGAAAAAAAGAAAAAACAAACACATTGCACATAGCTTGTTGGTATCATTCCACAAGCATTATTGAGTCTGTAGGCAAATGAGGAAACCTGATCTGATGGCCAACAAGAACAAAATGAACAACATTAAGAGCAAGTTCAGAAAAGGGTTGTGGTCACTAGATGAAGATGAGAGGCTCGTAAAGTACATGCTAACAAATGTTTATAAACCAGTTCAACATAGTTTAGGCACATGTGTGACTTAAGCTAACTTTTAACATCTTAAACCATTAGGCACATAGGTCTCTTAACATAACTTTTAAGCTTTTTGGTTCAAGAAAACTTCATAATTGAATCTACAATTGGTCTGTATCTATTTTAAAGCGAACTTAGATTATGCTAGTAAAGTTGATGTACAACAAACAAGATTAAATTTATTAATAATGCAGAAACTTCCTGAGTCTAATATAATGAGTGAATAGGCAATTTAGTCCTTGAGATTGTACCCATTTTGCATATTAGTCCCTAACTTAATATTAAATTCAAAATAGTCCCTATCTTTGCATAAGTGTTGTAAAATAGTCCTTCCGTTAAATTTTAAAGTAACACCGTTAGTGAATTCAATTTTAGTGCCACGTGGACTATTCAACATGGCACTAAAGGATGACATGGCATGACACGTGGACGTGTCTCTTAAAAGATGTCACGTCATTTGATGATAACAAAATGAGTAAATAGACAATTTAGTCCCTGACTTTGTACCCCTGTTGCATATTAGTCCCTAACTTAATGAAAAATTCAAAATAGTCCCTATCTTTTGCATAAGTATTGTAAAATAGTCCTTCCGTTAAATTTTAAAGTAACGTTGTTAGTGAAGTCAATTTTAGTGTCACGTCATTTGATGATGATAGAATGAGTGGCTTCTTCAAATTCGATGGTTCTGAACCAATTAAGGCATATATACGAAAAAGAACCCACACACACTTGCACAAATAAAAAGAACCAAAAATCCACAGCAACAACCTTATCTCTGTAGCCGTCAACACCAATGGGCGAGGTATGCATAACCATTCTCTTTTCCTCTTTTTTTTTTCTTCAATTACCATCAATGTATCATTCCAGGTTTTGATTTTTTTTGTGTGTTTTGAATAGGAAGAAAAAAAAAACCAGAGGAAAACAAAGTGGAGGAGAAAAAAGCAGAGGAAGAAGAAAAGAAAGAAGAAGAAAAAAAACCAGAGGAATCAAAAGATGACAAGGAATCCAAGGAGGAATCTGCGCCGCCAGAAATCATGCAAGGCACAACCTTTGCAATGCATGGACACTTTAAGCACGATTTTTGACATCTTTTAAGTTAGGGACTATTTTGCAACACTTATGCAAAAGATAGGGACTATTTTGAATTTTTCATTAAGTTAGAGACTAATATGCAACAGGGTTACAAAGTCAGGGACTAAATTGCCTATTTACTCGTTTTGTTATCATCAAATGACGTGGCATCTTTTAGGAGACACGTCCACATGTCATGCCACGTCATCCTTTAGTGCCACATTGGATAGTCCACGTGGCACTAAAATTGACCTCACTAACGGCATTACTTTAAAATTTAACGGAAGGACTATTTTGCAACACTTATGTAAAGATAGGGACTATTTTGAATTTAACATTAAGTTAGGGACTAATATGCAAAATGGGTACAATCTCAGGGACTAAATTGCCTATTCACTCCTAATATAATAGAATACTTTTAGTAATTGCCATCATAATATCGTATTTCATGTGTAGCATTTTCAAAAGAATTGTTGGAGGTTGTGACTGTAAAAAATGTATCATGTTATAAATATACATTACCAGTATTTGGAATCATTTAAAAAAGGGGGTAACTTGATTGAGAATTACTTTGATCCAGAAATAATCAAATTTGACCAGATTTCTTTGCTCAGTATCCCCACAGACACTAGGATTATAAAATGAGTTAGTTGTTTCCAAACAAACAATTTGTGGAGGGTTTGCATGTAAAGTAATCATGTAGTTCATAATTTTGATTGAAACTTTGATGCTGGCATGCTCACCTTTATATTCACTTAGGCTTGTTGACTTTGACAATGAAAATGAGATTGAAATGATGATCTGCTCTGGTGTTTGGCTGTTAGTGGCCTTTTCTTTCATGTTATTGTTATTTGTTAGTAATGTTAAATCTTTTCACACTCATCTGGCATAAATATATTGTCAATGTGCACCTAGCACAAAGTAATTTTTCTTCACTACTTCCATATAGCATATACAAGTTTTATAACATTTTTTTAAATTGTATTACAAGCAAAAAATTCAAGCCACCAAAGGGAAGTCACTAACCAAATCCAGCTCCACTGCTTGTCAAATAAGGTAACCAAATGTTGTTAGTCATACTTCATATGATTAGAAACACATGTAGAGTTTAATCAATGCGAATACCAAATATGAAATCAAATATAGTAGACAATTAGGCATTGTATCTTCAGGACCATATTTGCATTCTACCCTATTTGAGAAACACACTTTTCAATTTCAGAATAGGTTTCATTTTAGTCTCCGAATGCAACAATGTGTGTGTCTGTGTTTATGTGTATCATAAGTGCTGCATAACCACTGAATGCATAGACAAACAATGCTAATAATTTGTGTGCAGTAATGGTTACTTGCTGACTACTTAAGACTGTATTTTGTTTCAGCAGGGTCATTCGAATGACGACACCCCCGCCATCTCCCACACAGGCCGAGATTCCTTCTGATGGGACGTCTAGGAAAACTAGACAAGCCACTCGGCTAAGAAGGTTGACAACAAGAACATTGGATCAAGCAAGGGCAACAGTCAGCGTGAATCCAACGACTGGTAGAGGATTCAGACCTCACAAGGATCAGTTTCACAGTTACCTTAGAGTTGTGGCACGAGACAAGATTCCAATTGTTCACCCTAGCTGGAATGATGTGCCTGAAACACTGAAGAGCATGATATGGGATGACATATAGGTAAGTCCCTCATGCTGGTCATTTAATATTTGTTACACACATTCATGTTTATGCTTTTTATTTTGACACACATGTTTTGTAGGCAAAATTCGACATCCCCAAGGGTGATAATGCCAAAAAGAAGGTGATGTCAACGGTGGCAACGCGTTGGAGGCAATTTAAGTCGGCGTTGACAACAAAATATGTGTATGGTAACACTGACGGGCAACCAAAAGATGATCCTTTGGTTAAATATGGCATTGATGCAAAAGATTGGGCTGAGTTTGCAAAAATGAGGCAAACCCTACCTGGCAGGTTTTTTCTAGTTTTAATGTTTTGATTATCTTACAAATTGTTCATGCTTTTCCTTGGAATACTGTTTTGCATCATCGTTGACAAATGCTTCTTTTTTAATTTCAAGGGGATACGGAAAAAGGCACAAGAGATTCAAAAGTACAATGACTCTCCGCACTTGTTGTCTAGGGGAGGCTATGAGCTGCTAGAAAAAGAATTAATGGCTGAAAAAAGGAAGATACGAGAAGAACAAGCAGCATTTACTGAGGACCCTTCATTGTACCTCCCACCATCACCAATTTCTAGACACGAGAAATGGAAGAGTGCACGCACAAAACAATATGGCCAGATGACATCTCAAGCCGCCAAAGAAATAGTTGACAAAATTGTAAGCAACTAACATAATAATTGTGACTGACAAAAAAATCAAATACTTCAATGACAACTTCCTTTATGCCTTGATCTTGTTTTGTGTTATATGAACAGGACTCTTTGGAAGAGCAAAGCAGGCAGGGCAGCATTGTGCCTTCGGGACGTGACGATATTTTGAACATGGCTATCGAAAGACCGGAGCATCCTGGTCGTGTACGTGGGGCTGGGACAGGGGTTACAATTGCATAGTACTTTGGTCCAGCATCGCGTC
This sequence comes from Glycine soja, assembly GCF_004193775.1. Taxonomy (NCBI): domain Eukaryota; kingdom Viridiplantae; phylum Streptophyta; class Magnoliopsida; order Fabales; family Fabaceae; genus Glycine; species Glycine soja. Next base: position 28,514,605 of record NC_041015.1, on the reverse strand, counting down.
GGTCTACGACTTCATCAAACATGACTGTAGAACAGTTGGCTGATATAATTGGTAACCTAAAAGAAGAATGGCGAAGAGAGGCTGAACAAGAAAACATTAAAAGAGAGGAGGCGTGGATGAGGAGGGTAGAAGAGGAAAAACAACGCACTATGGACACATTTAAAGGACAAATACAACAAGCTATCAAGTTGGAGTTGTCACAAATTGCATCACAACATTCAGCCCCACTTCAGCCAAATGATATACAAGTATTAGCAGCAAGGGTAAGCACGAAGGGAAGCTGTGCAGCAGCAGAGACAAATACATTAGCTAAAAAATCCTCTCAGTTGAATGGTGACAGCGTCGGGTTGCATGTAACTACTGAGAACTCCAATAAATTAGTGGCAGTGGGCAAACAATGCGACAGTTTTGGCACCATCCACAACGTGCCCTATGTTGATGATGTTGTTCGTGTGAGTGTGGTGGAAGTTATTTTCAGTGATGCGGAGGTTCCAATCCCTACATCAGAAATAAAGTTTGTCAAATAAGCTTTAGGGAGTTTTGTTCCATGGCCAAGACATTTGGTCAAACCCATGTTGCCTGAGGTAATAACATGTTTAATGGATAGTAACATTAATTCCTATAATTTAAAATGGTTACTTACGTAAGTCTTTTTTAAATGCTTTGTACTCCCTGTAGGAAGCAGAGAAGGATGTCAGCTCACCATTGAAGACTGTTGAGGAGGAAAAGCCAGCTGAGGTTATTGATCCATTGGGAGAGTTGGTGAAGAACTTGTTCGACATTTACCAAAGGCCTGTTGAGGTGTCATGGGATAGTGCTAAATTTGGGATCAATAATGTCCAAGATGGCTTCTTCATCACACACGCTGATGTGAGCGAGATAATATTAGGAGACAAGTGTTTAAACATCTCCATTCTACAGCTATGGCTTATGTAAGTGTATACCCATATTAGCTCAAACATTTGTACACTGTACAATTCACTTAGCTAGTTTAAATAACCTATTAACAACTTTTATGAAAAAATGTTTTACATAGGTTTATTCATGATTGGAGTGCGAGCATTGGTTATGGAGCATTGTATGGGTTCCTTGAACCTCAGTGTATCCACAATGATGCAATCCTACCCCGCAAGGACATTGGGTAGAAGACTCTAAGTAGATTGGGCTAGAGATCCAAGGGAAGGCCCTAGGGTTCTCATGAGCCTTAGGGTAGATTTCGAGCCCATGGGCTAAGTATGAGCCCGCTTATCTTTGTAAATATTAGAATAGGTATTTCCTTCGTCTGGGCCTTGTATTTTGGCCATTCTAGTAGTATAGGGTTTTAGCCTTGTATTTCGTGGCATTTTGAGTAGTCTTTGTAGTAGGGACTTTTTTTTGTATTTTCATGTATTTTGTCATGGGGGTGAGCTTAGCTATTATAGGGGGTGTGTAGCTAAGTTCAAGCTTCTCATCTTAAGGAGGTGAGCTTAGCTATTAGAGAGGTGTGTGTAGCTAAGCTCTAGCTTCTTTAGGAATCTTTTCAAGGAAGCTTCTCAAGGAGGTGAGCTTAGTTATTAGAGGGGTGTGTGTAGCTATGCTCTAGCTTCTCAAGGAAGTTTCCTCAAAGAAGCTTCTCAAGGAAGTTTTCTCAAGAAAGCTTCTCAAGGAAGCTACATAGTCTATAAATAGAAACATGTGTAACACTTGTTGTAACTTTGATGAATGAGAGTCTTGTGAGACACAACTCAAAGTTCAACTTCTCTCCCTTTTTTTCCTTCAATTTCGTGCTCCCCCCTCTCTCTTTCTCTCCCTCTTTCTTTTCCTCCATTGAAGCACCCTCTCCAAGCTTCTTATCCAAGGCTCATCTTGGTGGTGAAGCTCCTTCTTCCATGGCTTATTCCCTAGTGGATGGCGCCTCCTCTCACCTCTTCTCCTTTGTCTTCCGCTGCATCTCCATGGTGGAAAATCACCATTAAAGGAACTCATTGAAACTCAAAGATCCAGCCTCCATAGAAGCCCCACAAGCAAGCTTCCATCACACAATGCAAACAGTAGACGTCAAGAGTGTGAAAATTACATTGGAAGGTGGTTGAAGGAAGCAGGAAAACAAATTTACATAGGACCTTATTTAAATCAGTAAGTTGAGCAAATAATGTTGGTCAAGTACGGTAATGTTGAACATATTGACTGAATGAAGTTCCTTTATCTGTTCAGGGCGCATTGGCAGCTCCTTGTATTGTGCCCAGGTGACAATCTAGTGGTTTGGTTTTGTTCTTTGCGAAAGAAGCCGAATGTTGCCATCAAGGGTGCAGTAAACAGGTTAGTGTTGCCTCTACCGTGCCTCAATGACATAATGCACTCCTACATCAAACCACCAATGATCGTAATGCTTTGTTTCTATATTTAAAATAGTGCAATGAAATCAGTCACCAAAACTGCAGAGGGAAAGCCACCTCAGCATGGGCCTCAGTGGATTGAAGCAAAGGTACATGTTTATTTAAATTCCAAATGCCATATGGATGTCATTTCTGTTTGCGTTGACTGAATTCACAATGTTATGTGTGTGCGTATGTCGTGTAGAGTCATGTTCAAATTGGAAATTACGAGTGCGGATACTATGTTATGCATTGGCTATGGTGCATCGTAAGTGGTGGATTGAAGGATGACTGGATTCACGTATGTTTCTGATTATTGATTTACTTGTTAATGTAATTAGACGTCACTAGTTTTGACCTCATGCTATGTGATTTACTAAATTCATATATACATGTGCAGTGGTTTTCTTATCGATCAGCGGTAACAGAAGAGACCATGACCACACTCCAGCATAAATGGGCGGCATATTTTATCCAAATGAAGAAATGCAAACCAAGAACAAATTAGATAACTTAGGAACAGTTTTCGTTGAAGCCATAATTTTTTTTTTTTAACTAGAATACCCATTCTTCCTTTTTCATATGTATTTTATGATTAAACTTCAATTGTAGTGATGGAACCAATTTCCTATCCAGCCCTTCATTGTGGGCGTGTGCCTTGAACAATACATTGTTTCAGTTAATACTTGAGTTGTATATTGAAATTAATTTTCTCTCTGCTTTTTGTTTCACTTAATATTTGATAACTAACTTTTGTGCTTGTACTTAATTGTCTATCATAATGTTGTCGTGTCATTAACATTAAAAGTTAGAATTGCTGAGTTTAAACCCAGCAAGGTAACTTCTGCTCAGGGTGGTGGTGAAAAGGACTACAAGGAGGTACCCCCACCTTCTTTCTTTAAACCTGCAGGTGAGCTGAAATCATCAGGATGGTGGTGACAAGGACTACAAAGCTGGAATTGCTGAGTTTGTGGCAACTTTCTTGTTCCAATAAATTACCATCTTAACTCTCATGGGTTTGTTTGTTGTTGTTGCTACAGGGGGACACATCAACCAAGTTGTGACCTTCAACAGATCTTATTACAAGGTAATCAGTTCAATGGAGAAATGGTTGAGTCACTAAGGATCCTTAATTAAGTTGTGTGTCTTAATTTAATGACTTTAAAATAAAGAGACATTATCATGCATGTATCCTTCTAAGAAGCATTTTCATCTGCTTAGGATTTCCAAAGTGCTTATATAATGTTTTTATTCCTTAATTATGTGCTCTTATGATTAAATTTGACTAATTAAATGTATATTTCTCCCTATTATTAGGATCAGGTTCAAATTATAGGACAATTGTGCATGTACTATAACCTGAACAGTCATCCACAAGGCTTGGATAAAAAATATATATAGTCCTTTTTACTACACAATTTGCTGTTTAAAAAAAAAATCACATTCCACGACGGTTCTATGGACAAGACCGTCGTAGAACCTGCACATTTCTACGACGGTCATCGTCAGCAGACCGTAGTAGTATTAAGACCCTCTCTTACGACGGTCGTCGGCATCAGAAGATCGTAGTAGTATTAAGACCATTCTACGACGGTCCGTAGGAGACAACCGTCGTAGAACACGATTATGTCAACGACGGTGCTGTATTAAGACCGTAGTAGTATTAAGACCCTCTCTTATGACGGTCGTCGGTAACAGAAGACCGTACTAGTATTAGGACCATTCTACGACGGTCCTCAGGAGACAACCGTCGTAGAACACGATTATCTCTACGACGGTGCTGTCCCCATGACCGTCGTAGTCTTTCGTTAGTTCTACGACGGGGTTGTCCGGCAGCCGTCTTAGAATTGTAGACCATTCTACGACGGTCCATAGCAGACAACCGTCGTAGAACGCGATTAGGTCTACGACGGTGCTGTCCCCATGACCGTCGTAGTTTTTCGTAAGTTTGAAGATGGGGCTGTCTGGCAGCCCGTCTTAGAATTGTAGAATGTCTACGACAGTTTTCTTTAACCGTCGTTGAAATCTATTGAATTTATTACGTCGTCGTAGTATACCGTTTTTAACCGACGTTGATTTCTGCTTTTGTAGTAGTGTATTCTTAACACTGCAAGCAAAATGCTAAACCATTAGATGGATGGATACAAGAATGACTTCAGTAATAATAATTAATACCACATTTACATCCCTAAGGTCAGCAACTACTATTCTAGCCATAGAAAAGTACAAAATCTTGTTGCCTAGAGACATGCTTTGTTCTAAGGCAGGTTAAATAATCAAAATGAAATTTTATCCAGCTTCCACAAAGATATTATTCAACTACATCTTCCAGCAGTGAAACAATCAAATTTCCCAAACTCATCCTTATGGAAGAAAGTTCCATTAGATGCAATTACCAAATGTCAACCCATGCAATATTGTCATCTGGGTATGGAGCAAGAACCAAAATCAAACCAAAATGAATAAAGATTTCAAATTAACATGAAAATAAAATATATCTATGACCAACGCAAGTGACTACACCTTATGATGTATCTCACTACTACCATTAAGAATATTTTGTTCATTTCACCAAATTTATATACTGTCAATTCCCAATTATGCTATTGAAAGGGATACTCATGTAAATATTAACAGCATGAAAGTAAATTTAAACTGAAACAAGGATAAAAACACTTAAGTCGGAATAGATACTAACACTAGTTGTATTATGTTAAAGCAAAGACTGTTTCATATCCATCTGACTCAATAGCTTCTACTACCGATATGTTGCCTATCCTTGCAATTTTCCCTTTGTCCTAATATTTTTAAGAAGAAAAAGAGAAGTCCATTCATGTTATTTCACATCATAGACATAATACATATACACATTTTGTTTCCCATACACTGTCTAGAGCTACTTTCTAAGAAAGAAAAACAATATTCTATCAAAAGGCTTATAAATGTCTATACATATATAGAAATGAGATGACATCAACAAAGACTTTTACACTAGAGCCCAGCTTGAATAAACTTCTTCACAAATCCATGATACTTGTAGCAGAAGAAATTGTGAGGTAAAATGAATTAAACTTCTTTGATAAATTAACATCAAGTTATGCCTTTTAGCTTTTGGAAAAGTTAAATGAGATGAGAAAGCATGTTAAGGTCAACTACTTTATTTAGGAAATCTACTTCTTCAACCTCATCCTTCACTTGAATTGATAACTATGACAGCATCCCAATATGATGCAATCCTACCCCGCAGGGGCATTGGATAGAAGACTCCAAGTAGATTGGGCCAGAGATCCAAGGGAAGGCCCTAGGGTTCTCATGAGCCTTAGGGTAGATTTTGAGCTCATGGGTTAAGTATGAGCCTGTTTATCTTTGTAAATATTAGAATAAGTTTTTTCCTTCGTTTAGGCCTTGTATTTTGGTCATTCCAGTAGTATAGGGTTTTAGCCTTGTATTTCGAGGCATTTTGAGTAGTCTTTGTAGTAGGGACTTTTTTTTTGTATTTTCATGTATTTTTTCATGGGGGTGAGCTTAGCTATTATAGGGGGTGTGTAGCTAAGTTCAAGTTTCTCATCTCAAGGAGGTGAGCTTAGCTATTAGAGAGGTGTGTGTAGCTAAGCTCTAGCTTCTTTAGGAATCTTTTCAAGGAAGCTTCTCAAGGAGGTGAGCTTAGTTATTAGAGGGGTGTGTGTAGCTAAGCTCTAGCTTCTCAAGGAAGTTTCCTCAAAGAAGTTTCTCAAGGAAGTTTTCTCAAGAAAGCTTCTCAAGGAAGCTACCTAGTCTATAAATAGAAACATGTGTAACACTTGTTGTAACTTTGATGAATGAGAGTCTTGTGAGACACAACTCAAAGTTCAACTTCTCTCCCTTTTTTTCCTTCAATTTCGTGCTTCCCCCTCTCTCTTTCTCTCCCTCTTTCTTTTCCTCCATTGAAGCACCCTCTCCAAGCTTCTTATCCAAGGCTCATCTTGGTGGTGAAGCTCCTTCTTCCATGGCTTATTCCCTAGTGGATGGAGCCTCCTCTCACCTATTCTCCTTTGTCTTCCGCTGCATCTCCATGGTGGAAAATCACCATTAAAGGACCTCATTGAAGCTCAAATATCCAGCCTCCATAGAAGCTCCACAAGCAAGCTTTCATCATAATATAAGGGTGAAAAAAATGTGATAGGACTAGCACCTTAATTCCAGTAATGAAAAGTGAAAACCCATGTATCATACATATTACAAATTCAAAACTTGCAATGATATTGAAGATCAATAGTAAGTTAAAAGTTATCATAACATGGACATGTGTAGGATTCAAAAGATCCAAAATCTGTCTATAATGAGTTATCATCAACAAGGACTTTTCTGTGGTGAGAATCCTATTAACTTCATTGGCAACATCCCTGAGCGCATCAACATCCAAACCAAAATCAATTGCATCCAAAATAGCCAAGTCTTCTATATGCAAAGGTACGAGGAAGAGCAATTGTACACAACCTTACATTTACATATGCAAAGAGGCAATTTTGCATTTGAACCCATATGAAAATGACATCTCAAATTATCTTAAGAGAGTGTATATATATGAAAGCCAATCTTCCACAGGCAATAAAAAAATTAGAAATATAACTTTCGCACACTCTTTTTGTCTCTATTTCTTTGTTTTGAAGAATATTTTATCTGTTGCACCAAGCAAGATTGTTAGATCATTTTATGCTCCATGCTAAAATTGTATGGAGAGGGAGGGAAAAAAACCTACTATAGAAGCAAGCTTCATGATGAATCAAGATTGATTCAAAGAAGTTTTGATGATAACAAAGGTAATGACAAAAAGCTCAAAGGTCAAGAATACTTCATGATAACAAAGATGATGATCTCAAGAATCAAAGAATGAGTTCAAGATGTTCAAGATTGAATCAAGAACACTTCAAGGTTCAAGAGGAAATTTGATTTCAAGAATCAAGAATCAAGAATCAAGATTCAAGGTTCAAGCTTCCAAGAATCAAGATCAAGATTAAAGTCTCAAGATTCAAGAATCAAGAATCAAGAGAAGAATTAATCAAGATAAGTATGAAAAAGTTTTTTCAAAAACTGAGTAGCACATGGATTTTTCTCAAAACCTTTTTACCAAAGAGTTTTTACTCTCTGGTAATCGATTACCAGTAGCAAAATGGATTTGAAAAAGTTTTCAACTGAATTTACAACGTTCCAATTGATTTCAAAATGTTGTAATCGATTACAATGTTTTGGTAATCGATTACTAGTGTGCTTGAATGTTGAAATTCAAATTCAAATATGAAGAGTCACATCCTTTCACAAAAAAGCTTTGTGTAATCGATTACACTTATTTGGTAATCGATTACCAGTGATAGTTTCTGAACAAATCAAAAGATGTAACTCTTCAAATAGTTTTTTACTTTTTCAAATTGGTTTTAAGTTTTTCTAAAGGTCATAACTCTTCTAATGGTTCTCTTGACCAGACTTGAAGAGTCTATAAAAGCAAGGCTTTGTTTTTCATTTCAAATCAATCTATACATCTATCTTTTCCAATTCATTCTTTACACAAGCAAGTTTTCCACATTGATTTCTGAGTCTCTTTGAACTTCTTCTTCTTCTTCCTTTTGCCAAAAGCTTTCCAAAGTTTTATGGTTTTCTAAACCTTGAAAACTTGTGCTATTCATCTTTTTCATTCTCTTCTCCCTTTGCCAAAAAGAATTCGCCAAGGACTAACCGCCTGAATTCTTTTTGTGTCTCTCTTCTCCCTTTTCCAAAAGAACAAAGGACTAACCGCCTGAATTCTTTTGTGTCTCCCTTCTCCCTTGTCAAAGAATTCAAAACGACACAGTCTGAGAATTCTTTTGATTTTTCCCTTTCCCATATACAAAAGATTTCAAAGGACTAACCGCCTCAGAATTCTTTTGTATTCCCATTCACAAAGTTTCAAAGGTTTAACCGCCTGAGAACTTTGTCTTAACACATTGGAGGGTACATCCTTTGTGGTACAAGTAGACGGTACATCTACTTGGGTTGTTGACTGAGAACAAGAGAGGGTACATCTCTTGTGGATCAGTTCTAGTGGAGGGTACATCCACTAGGTTGTTCAAAGAGAACAAGGGAGGGTACATCCCTTGTGGATCTTTGCTTGTAAAAGGATTTTTACAAGGTTGAAAAGAAATCTCAAGGACCGCAGGTCGCTTGGGGACTGGATGTAGGCACAGGTTGTTGCCGAACCAGTATAAAAACTCTTGTGTGTTTGTCTCCTTCTTCCCTACTTTAATTTCCGCTGTGCATTTTAATTTCCACTTTTACTTTTGGTTAAGTTTCGCTTCTACTCTTTATTCGCTTAACTACATAGTAAAAGCCTTAGAAGAGTAATTTTTTAATTAGCAAAGGTTTAGGAATAATTAATTCAACCCCCCTTCTTAATTATTCTGAGGCCACTTGATCCAACACCTACTTGGAAGATCAATGGTTGTACCACAAACAATTTTCTGGATAGGTAAATATAATTGAAAATTAATCAAAGTTTATAAGGAATATTGAAATTGTCCTTCCCCTTCATTCCATGGATCATATGATCCAGGTGAACAGAGCAAGCAAAATAAGCATTATGTTTCTAACTTAACACTTTAATTAAGACCCAGACCCAATATATGTAAATGTCAGTTTTCAATGGAGAAAGTGCTCCAGGCATCCCCATGTTATTGAGTTGCTTTGATTATTCAATGGAGAAAGTAGGATGTGCTTCCATTATTTTCCTTCATTGTTGATTAAAAAGATAAAATGTCAGTTTTCAGTCAGTTTATAAAATCTTAAATCTGTATTTTCCCTCGTGATAATGTTCACCAACAAAATACTACTCAACTTGATTTTTGTTATTGGTACAAAACCAGACTATTTGTCATCAATCTTCAGATTTGGGAAAGGAAAAAATACTATAGTCTATAATATAAAAACTCACTCAAAAAGGAAACAACTCATTAAGAACTTCTGAAGATTATAAAGCCTCATCATTAAAGACAGACTAGATAAAAAGCATGTCCGATCCTGAAAACAAGTAAAAACAGAAACCTAGTAAATGTAAATTAAATCATCATTGCACTCGTTCATAGTGATTTAGGTCCAGAATGAAGTCACAACCACTTCCTCTCTATTTTTATCTCTCCCCTATTCAAATCCTCTTGTAATCATTAGACAACCATAGCATTGTTAACTTTCTCTCAAATTACACAATACCTACTCTACAAATGACACATGGCAGTCCAATAACCCTCAAATACAGAGTCAAATTCTCAGCCCTGATTTTTCATTTTTGCAACATACCTATGACCATGACTCAAGTTTATCATAAGCTAAACTAAAGTACAAAGCATGAGCATAGCTTCCTCATATTCATAATCATTTTTCCTTCTAACATTCAGTAATTCACCTATTTGTAAAGATAAGGATGCTATATTTCTCTCTCTCTCTCTCTCACGCACACATAAAAAAAAAGGAACGCGTAAAATCGATGATGAAAACACAAAGAAATTATGAAAGCAATTCATAGTCACAGGAATAGGCATGCAAATTGATACCACATCACAAACAATGTTGAGGGGATCAAAAATCGATTGAATAAACAACAAACTTAATTTAAAAAAAGTGAGAAATAGAAACAAAGGTGGTAGCAAAACCAGAGTAGCAAGCATCGGAGTTAGGGAAATGCAATGCGATTTGATGTGGAGTGAAGTAATGCAACAAAAATAAAACGTGAAAATGATGCAAAAAAAAAGAGACCAGATACCGTGAAATTCCTCTATATCATACCCTAATTTCGTCCAGAGACTATCGTTTATTGATCTTTTGATCCTTGCTAGTTGACTTATGGTGTTGAACGCCAGTTATAGTGCAAAGCAAGGAACCATTCAGTGTTTCAATCAGGAATGCAAAAAATACCAAAAAGGAGGGGCAAAAGGGTCGTTTTATTGAGTTTCCTGGACCCTAGCTCGCCCAGGCTAGCCTCTGGCTCACCTGGCCCCTCAAAAGACTTCAGGCTAAAGGAACCAACTTGGCTGGGCGAGCTGCCATTGTCCTAAGTGCCCTTTTTTCTATAAATAGGCGTGAAGGGGAAGCTGAGGAAGAGGTTCCAAGGTTCATAGGGTGAGGAAATTGAGTGAAGAGAGAAAGAAAAAGAAGAAAGAAAAAGAAGAAAGAAAAGAAAACGAAGCTGAGGCGCTGCCGAATCGCGACTGCGATCGATCTCTACATCGTTCCTTGTTTGGTGTTCTTCGTGCGACCGTCGATTAGTTTTGTTTTTAAGATTTGAATGTGAGCTATGTACCCTTAGGGGTCCCCCTTGTTATCATTGTCACATTCATCTTCTCCATCTATCATCGACAATCTCATTTTTCTTTGTAAAGTTCAATCTTAACCGATCACTAGTGTTGTAAAGTTGTCTTTAAAGAGATTGGAAGTTAATAAATAAAACCAAGATAAAACAAACTCATAACTAACTTCTTTTTATCAAATATCACTAGAGATCGTTTTTGTTGGACAAGTAGCCTCGATAACTTAAGAGGGGGGTGAATTAAGTTTCAAAATTTTTCCACTAACAAACTTTAACCCTTTTTTAAATGATAGGCTCAGATAGCAGAAGAAGAAGCAACAATTAATTAAAAAAATTTCTTTAAACGTGCAAGACAAAATTGATTGCAACACAATAAATAAGATAAGGGAAGAGAGAATTAGAAACTCGATTCATACTGATTCGACCACTTCTCGTGTCTACCTCCAGTCCTTAAGCAACCCACTTGAGATTTTCCACTATCTCTATAAATCCTTTACAAACATTGAACACACCTTGGGATCCCTCACCCTTGTGTTAAAGATTCTCCAAGAGACAACCAGTCTCTTGATTATAGTTATCACAATCCAAGAGACAACCAGTCTCTTGATTACAACTGAGTTCAAGAAGAACATAAAGATTTCTGTCCTTTAGAGTAGATGATACAGATTGAAGATCCTAGAAGAATTCTCAATAGATTTGCAAGTGTTTGCCCAAAAGTTATTGAGAGAGCATTTGACAATTAAGTTCTCTTAGAATATATCTCTCTCTTGCTTTTCAAAGTCAGACACACATATATGTTGGATCAAGTGGCCTTGGAATAATTAAGAAGGGGGGTTGAATTAATTATTAGTGAACCTTTACTAATTAAAACTTATCCTTCTTAATGTTACTAGATTCAATTAGGCTTTTACTACAAAGTTAAGAAAGTAAAGAACAGAAATAGAAACTTAACCAAAAGTAAAAGCGATAATTAAAGTGCACAGTGGAAATTAAAGAGTGTAGGGAAGAAGAAGACAAACACAAGAGTTTTATACTGGTTCGGCAACAACCCGTGCCTACATCCAGTCCCCAAATGACCTGCGGTCCTTGAGATTTCTTTTCAACCTTGTAAAGTCCTTTACAAGCAAAGATCCATAAGGGATGTACCCTTCCTTGTTCTCTTTGAACAACCTAGTAGATGTACCCTCCACTAGAACTGATCCACAAGAGATGTACCCTCTCTTGTTCTCAGTCACAACAACCCAAGTAGATGTAACCTCTACTTGTACCACAAAGGATGTACCCTCCAATGTGTTAATACAAAGTTCTCAGGCGGTTAGTCCTTTGAAATTTTGTTTATGGGAAAGGGAAGAATCAAAAGAATTCTCAGACTGTGTCGTTTTGAATTCCTTGACAAGGGAGAAGGGAGACACAAAAGAATTTAGGCAGTTAGTCCTTTGTTCTTTTGGAAAAGGGAGAAGAGAGACACAAAAAGAATTAAGGCGGTTAGTCCTTGGCGAATTCTTTTTGGCAAAGGGAGAAGGGAATGAAAAAGATGAATAGCACACTTTTGTTTTCAAGGTTTGGAAAACCAAAAAACTTTAGAAAGCTTTTGGCAAAGGAAGAAGAAGAAGAAGATGTTCAAAGAGATTCAAAGGTTGTAAAGGATTGTAATAATATAATTGTTATGAATGATAATACTAAAATGCAAGTCAAGGTCTTGCTTTTATAGACTCTTCATGTCTGGTCAAGAAAACCATTAGAAGAGTTATAACCTTTAGAAAAACTTGAAAACCATTGGAAGAGTTACATCTTTTGATTTTTATTCAAAACTTATCACTGGTAATCAATTATCAAATAATTGTAATCGATTACACAAAGCATTATTGTGAAAGGATGTGACTCTTCACAATTGAATTTGAATTTCAATGTTCAAACACACTGGTAATCGATTACCAAAATCTTGTAATCGATTACACCATTTTGAAATTAATTGGAACGTTGTAAATTCAGTTTGAAAGCTTTTGAAAACAAACTTTGCTACTGGTAATCGATTACAGTAAACTGGTAATCGATTACCAGAGAGTAAAAACTCTTTGGTAAAAGATTTTGTGAAAACTTCATGTGCTACTCAATGTTTTGAAAAACTTTTTAGTACTTATCTTGATTGAGTCTTCTCTTGATTCTTGAATCTTGAAATCAAATTTCTCTTGATTCTTGAATTGTTCTTGACTCAATCTTGAAATCATTCTCTTGGGAATTGTTCTTGACTCAATCTTGAAATCATTCTCTTGGGCTTTTTGTCATCATCTTTGTTATCATCAAAACAACTTGAATCAATCTTGATTCATCATCATCATGAAGTTTACTTCTACAATATATATAGGCCCATTGTGTCTTTTCAAAATGGTTTGAAGATATGTGTCTTTTCAAAAAGCTTTTTTGAAATTTTCTCACTGGTAATCGATTACAGGTTTCTGGTAATTGATTACACATTTATATTTTGAAGATTCATGAGTTTTCAAAGTATTTTTCTGAAGTGCCATTACTGGTAATCGATTGCCAACATTTGGTAATCGATTACAAGATTTAAAATTCAAATTTTAAAACCCTTTTGAAAAGCTCATTTGAAATCTTGTCTCTGGTAATCGATTACAATGCCTGGTAATTGATTACCAGTGCCTTGATTTGTTTGAAAATAATTGTTTGAGGCCAAAACTGATCAACCAGTGAGATTCTTTTAACAAATAAACTAAGGTCTTATCTTTTTCTTGATCTTGTTTGCTTGACCTTGAATTAATCTTGAAGCAATCTTTGTTTGCTTAACCTTGAATGTTTCTTGAAGCAATCTTGTTTGATTATACTTTGGCATCATCAAAACCTGTATTCATACGTTTACAGTTTCAAGGTCCAACGCCTTAACAATTCTCTTCGCTTTTCAAAAATTTAAAAGATCGTTTCAAGGTCCAATGCCTTAACGATTCTCTCCGCTTTTAAAAATTTAAAACATCGTTTCATCGTCCAATGCCTTAAACGACTTTTTTTTGCAATTAAAATAAATCTTTCAAAAACATAAAATCAATTTCTGAATTCCTCATCACACCTGAGGATACGTAGGAGTAAGGGAAACACCTTTGTCGACCCCAAAAACATAAAAAAAATATAAAAAGGGAAAAGTAAATAATTCTATAGTCACGTTGCGCACACTCGATTAAAGGCTGTCGTCCCTTGTGACGGGCACGTGGGGTGCTAATACCTTCCCCATGCATAAACAACTCTTGAACCCTTATTTTCAAAATTCGCAGGCCTCTTTTTGATTTTTCTAACGTTTTCCTCTAATAAACGTTAGTGGCGACTCCGCTCGTTTTCTACCTAGGAGACGGACGCTTTGGCTTATCCATTTTATCTTCGTAGTCCCGTTGTTGGGTAGGTTGCGATAGATGGCGACTCCACTAGGGATCTTGTTAGAGAGTTAAGCCATTCGATCAGTGTGCAATGTTTTATCGTGACTTCTTCTTTATTTATACTCCCTCTTCTCTTTTATCTTTTGTTTTGTCCATATTTGTGTATAAACTTTGTTATGTTATTGTGTTTGGTGTGTGTCTATCTATCTATTACATTCGTAGTTAGAAATATTTTTGTTCTATGCACATATGGCAACTACACCTTTGCACACACATTGAGATATTAGGCCTTATACCTGGGTCTAAGTGAGTGTTGGATTTCCCCTACAATTACTTTTTGGTCCACTTTTTCTTTATACAAATATGTTCAAGGGAAATCTGGTTTGTCGGAAAGCGCACCGGATAGTCAAGTATTTAAAATTAAAATGGATGAATCCGAGTATCAAACTCAGGGAACTAGTCTAAGACCGGGTTAAATTCAGAATTAAGGCATTGTTGAAAGAAACATTGATAATTGATGGTTTAAAACAGAATTAAACTAAGTCTAGGATAAAAACAGTAAAATTGCAAGTAAGTAAAATTGACAGCAGTAGGTAAATATGTTGGGCCTTTCTAACAGACCAGCTGATGTATATAAAGATATTTCTCTAATCAATCATGCTTTTGTGTTCTATGTTATAGCCTAAATTACTAAACCTCGATCTCTAGTTGGACTGAATCAATCCAAGCTTCGTCCTCAGATCCCTCTTGTTGGACTAGACTTAGCTTAAATAGCTTACGAAAGTTTAGACTAATTTAGCCTAAGCTTTGTCCTTAGATCCCTCTTGTTGGACTAGACTTAGACCAAACAGCATTATTGTAACAACATACTTAAAACCAAAACTTAATCCGCAAATCCCTCTTGTAAGACTAAGTTTCAATTCTGCTTCATTCAAGTTCTAAGGCAACAATACATTTTCCAATGTTAAAATCACCTAACTACGCACACAAATGGCTGATCAGACCAAGAGCATATAAAATTTAAGCATTGAAAGAAGCATTCAACACAAGAAACACAATCAATTAGATATGAAAATAATTACATCAACTGTTCAGTAGAAATCCCCAACAAGGGTGTTTAGCTAGCCATTACAGAAGAAACCCTAACAATAATAAGCTTACAAATCCTAGGTATCTCTGCAAAAGTTGCTCCTCTTGCTGCCTCCAGAGCTCTTTTCCCGAAATAGGCACTATGGTGTGTTGTGGAATTCTGTGCCCTGGGCATTGCACCCTAATTCTGCACAAAACAAGCTTTAAATAGGCTCTAAATCCAATGGACATATTCTAGAGACAGCTTTAACCATAAAACAAGATTTATTTACAAAAATCACTACAAAATAACCATAAATTGGGGAACTATACAAGTTTTGGAAAATGTTTTCTATACAAAAGTTAGTCGTATAAGACAACTAACAATGAGCCATAAGGAGTGGAGGTCGATCTGTGGTCATGCTGGGTCTCCGACTCACATGATAACAGTGAAGCCTCATCTAGAGTTTTCCTCTTTTGGTGATGCATTGCCGCTGATAGTTCCTATCGCCATAATGTATTATCTAAGAGGACGATATCTCTAGAGACCGATAAGGCTACATGAAACCACCCTTGGGAGTTATCACTAGAAGTGGACTTTTGGATCCTTTCCATTAGGTTCCTGGATTAGGGGGCACATAGAAAACTCACTCTGGCTTGTTCCTTGATCGCATCATGCATCTCTTCATGGCATCATAATGGATATATCATTCCTACATTTATCATTTATCATATTCATGCATTGCATTTGCATAAGTCATTGCATTATCACACATCTTCATTTAGCATGATTTTGCTCTGCCAACTGCATACATTCCATTTTCATCGTTTGCATGTTATGTTCACTCATGCATGATCCTGACACATAGTTGTTCATACCTTGCATTTTCCTCCAAAACAAACACAAAAAAAGAGAAAGTCACAATGAAGAATGAAATTTTACACCACATTCTTAGTTACATGCGTTGGGTACCATGATGATAGCTATAAGCAAACCATGTTGGGATTATATACCCATTTCTCCTGGAAAATGATTGAAAATCACATGAACATGGTTCCTAATGCATTGTTAACTAGGAAAAGATGGTTCTTCGGGCATCTTGTGTCAATCTCATAATTACATTTGTCATGCATAGCATAAGTATGCCCTAATCATCCATCTCTATGATATGTTGTCAAAGTATTGACAATCAAAATTTCTATTCCTTGGATTATGGGGTCGAACCAAGCACATGCTTTTAAGAAAAGGTTTCCATCAAGTCAAGGTCAAGTATGGAAGTAACCAGCTTGCAAAAGTTGGGGCAAAAGATAGACGAGCTTACATAGCTTCTTTGGCTACTGCCAACACATGGTTAAGCTAAAATAATTTACAAAAAAACTAGGGACTCTTGATGTCCATGTTTTATTTCCACTCTGACAAGATGTAACAAATAATGTTGTTTAATGAAAATTTGAATTGATTCTACCCTATGTTCTGCTGAATGTCTTGTGTAAAATTTGCAATACTTCAAATGTATCATATCATGCATCCATGCTTATTTTTTTCTTTTCACATTGGTTGCATTGCTCATTGCATTATTTTCTTGAAATCAAAACTATAATCATTGTAATCAAAAGGAAAGAGTGCACTTTATGGTGCCCTTACCGAACGCATGCCAGAGCTTGAGTAATGAGTGAAATAGAGGAGATGCAAGAGCAGATGAAGGACGATATGGAGGCCATGAAAGAGCAAATGACCACAATGATGGAAGCCATGATGAGTATGAGAAAAATGATGGAGGTCAATGATGCAATCCTACCCCGCAAGGGCATTGGATAGAAAACTCCAAGTAGATTGGGCCAGAGATGCAAGAGAAGGCCCTAGGGTTCTTATGAGCCTTTGGGTAGATTTTGGGCCCATGGGCTAAGTACGAGCCCACTTATCTTTGTAAATATTAGATTAAGGTTTCATTATTTTTGGGCCTTGTATTTAGGGCTCCATAATGTAGGTAGGGTACCCTAGAAATATAGGATTTTTCAGCCCTTGTATTTTAGGGCACTTAGACTAGTTTTTGTATTAGGGGTAGTTTTGTAATTTCACATGCACTAAGTGGATATTTGATGTGTGTAGTTGGAAATAAATTTAATTGAATTGGTAGAAGCCCAATCCAATTAAATTTTAGAGGGGGAGGTGAGCATTTGCTTACTACACCCCATTGTCACATCATATAGTCACACTTTGTGCATGTCCTTCATGCTTTTCATGCCTCATGACACCTAAGCACACTTAGTGGAGAATCTTGGAATTGATCTTGGATTAGTGGGCTAAACCATAACTAAAATTCACTAATCATAATTAGTGAAATTTTGGCTCCAATGTTTGGCTCCACAAATTCAATTTCAAATTCAAGTGAAATTTGAATTTCCCTCCAATTTTGTGTGACACTTAGGCTATAAATAGAGGTCATGTGTGTGCATTTTTTTCAACTTTGATCATTTGAATATTAAAATTCAGATTTCAAAGCTCATTTAGAGCACAAAATTTCGTGCTTTTCTCTTCCTCTCCCTTCATTCATCTCCTTCTTCCTCCAAGCTCTTATCCATGGCCTCCTATGGTGGTGAGCTTCTTCTAGACTCATCTTCTCCTTGAAGTGGCGTCTCCTCTCCCTCTTCCTCCTCCATTTCGCTGCCATTCATCTTCCAAGAAGCAAAGGAATCCATTGATGAAGAAGATCCTAGGCCTACAATCTCCAATGGAGCTTGCATCAGTCAACACGGCTACAGTCGTTGCTGCAAGTTTCGCCACTGAGGTGGACCCGACTCACCCATCTGGCCTCAATCAAGTAAATCCTCCAGTCTCAGATATGGTAGGGCAGGGAGACGAAGCATTAGGAAGTATGGGCGGCCCCCATTTTGTGTAAGTTCAGAACAAGAATTCCTTCCTACCATTAGGGGTGGAAATGAGCCGAGCCAAGCCAAGCTTTACTAGGCTTGAGCTTGGCTTGAGTTGAATACACAAGGCTTGAGCTTGGCTCATTACTTGTCATAGGCTTTTTTTAAAGGCTCGGCTCGGCCTACATAAAAGCCTAACTTAGCCTACGAGCCTATTTAAAAGTCTGCCTAAAGACGTTTTTAACCAATTAATTGTTTTAAAATCTAGTGAAATACTAACTACAAAAAGAAACTTACAAAATTTCATATAAGTAACATACAAATCCAAAAATAATTGATAAACAAAATCATATTGAATTCAAGTTATTAAAACATAAAGTATATCAAAAGAAAATGAAAAAAGAGAGGATAATCTTAAAAAATAAATGGATTAGAGATGATTTATACTAATACAGCCAACTAAAAATATTTAAATTGTCTGAAATTATCTTTACAAAACATTTTTTCTTTGGAAGTATTAATCTGGTTATATTATCCTTTTAACTTGAGTCTTTTTGTTTTTGAAAATTTTCCACATGCAAGTGAACTCTCTAAGCACTTTATGTCACTTCATCCTATCATTCATAATGTCATAAAAATGGTATAGATAATAGTTATGATCATTATTATTATTACTTAAATAAGCCGGCTTGTCAAGCTTAACAAACTTTTTTTATAGTTTGGCTTTGGCCCTTTTATCTAAAAAAGTTTTTTAAAAAGCTTGAGTTTGACCTTTATAGTAAACAAGTCAAGCCGAGTCGAGCCTTAAATAAGCCGAGCCATAGGCCCTTGACAAGCGGCTCGGCTCATTTTCATCCCTACCTACCATATGGCTTGCCTCCCAACTATACACCACCCAGTGTTGCACATGCTCCCGATGAGAATGTTGATAACTCTGGTCCCATACCCTTTGAGAGCCAACAACCCCAATCAGGTCATGCCCATGTCTCTCAACCCATGGGGGAGACACCTGAAGTACCCCAAAACCACACTCTAGCCAACTTCAAGCCTCACCTCGGATACGTCACTGAGGGGCAAGCATTTGGTAGCACACCCCTGCTAAACACTTTGGGGGGCCCTCAATATCGCCCACAACCACAACCCTTGCATTTTGCGGTGGGAAGAGTCCCTCCTACTATGGTGGAAAGGGAGAAATTTGATCATATAGAGGAAAGGCTGAGGGCTATTGAAGAAGGAGAGGATTATGCCTTTGCTGACATGGTAGAAATGTGCCTAGTGCCCGACGTCGTTATCCCTCCGAAGTTCAAGGTGTCGGATTTCGATAAGTACAAGGGGACTTTTCAAAAGAATCACCTGAAGATGTACAGCAGGAATATGGGGGCATACTCGAAAAATGAAAAATTGTTGATGCATTTCTTCCAGGAATGTCTTACTAGGGCAGCCGTCACCTGGTATACTAATCTGGAACCTTCCCAAGTTCATTCTTGGAAGGACCTAATGGTTGCCTTCATTAGACAATATCAGTACAATTCTAACATGGCTCCAAATAGAATGCAACTACAAAACATGTGTAAAAGGGACCCTCTAATATCAACAAAATCAACCAAAGCTCCCAAATCAAGTCCTCATAATAAGACCTCATTTATTCAACTTCACTTCTTTTCTTCTTCTTTTTTTTTTTTTTGAACAGTACGAATTTGCAGAATTTGCAGCAATTGAATTTTTTTTTCAATTTTCTTTTAACAGTACGAATTTGAAGATTAAAGCAAGAACTAGGCAATATATGTATACATCAAGCATGGCCAAAATAAAACATTAAGCATGGCCAAAAATTATATCTTCCAATGAAACATACCCCCCACACTTATTCCCAACTTATTCCCAAAACAATTCCAAAGCTCCAAAATTCCTTAAGGGTAAGGTGATATCATGGTTTTTAACTTAAGGCTTGTAATGAGCTTCAAAACAAAGAAAGGGGAACATAGGCTCAAAGGGGCTATCAAAGGAATTAATTCAAGGTAAGTCCATTTTGCTAGAAGCTTATAAGAACAAAATTATCTAAATCATTTCCAAATATGCATGTGACTTAGGAAGCATCAACAAGAATCAAGCCAAGGCTATTGTGCAAGCAATCAATGGGGCAAAACACACCAAAAGATTATGATGATGGATGGCTCAAATTCTCACAAAGGTAAACTTATCACTTTCAAATTGAGCTTTCAAAACTATCATGACATGTAGAGGAAAAACAAGGATTTCAAATCACAAAATGTCAAGAGACTTTTATTTTCAGAACAATTACCCATTTCTTGAACACATCCTATAATTCAAAGAAAAATATGCAAAGTTGTACATGCAAACAGAATTGACCTAAAATATTAAACTAGAAACCCAACAAAACTAACAAAACTAGCAAAACCAAAACCAAAGAACACTCCCCCCCATACTTAAACAACACATTGTCCTCAATGTAGCACAATTAAAATATTAAAAGCAATTAAACCATCAAATAGAATCGGACAAATGTAATAAAAGTAAAGAAGGAGATAGGAAAAAAAAAACTCCCTAAGTCATGGTGGAAAAGAAGTAAGTTGAAGTAAGGAGATCTTTTGAGCAAGGACAACCCCCAATGTGTAATTGGATGCATCACACATTAGCTCAAATGGGGTTGTCCAATCAGGTGCCTGAATGATAGGGGTGGTAGTCAGTGCTCTTTTGAGGCAATGAAAGGCATCTTTGCATTTATCATTAAAGTCAAACTCCACCTCCTTTTGCAACAAGTTGGATAGTGGAAGGGCTACCTTGCTAAAATCTCTTATAAAGTGCCTATAGAATCCTGCATGACCAAGAAAAGATCGCACCTCTCGCACGCAAGAGGGGTAAGGCAATTGTGAAATAACAGACATTTTTGCAGGATCTACTTCAATGCCCTTATTGGAAATAATGTGGCCTAAAACTATACCTTGCTCAACCATAAAATGACATTTTTCAAAATTTAGAACAATGTTAGTTTCAGTGCATCTATTCAAAACTTTGTCCAGACTATCCAAACAAATATCAAAGAGGATCCATATACAGTGAAATCATCCATAAACACCTCTATGCAATTTTCTAAAAAATCACTGAAAATACTAATCATGCACCGCTGGAAAGGTACCAGGGGCATTGCATAGGCCGAAAGGCATCCTCCTATAGGCAAAAGTGCCGAAGGGGCAGGTGAATGTGGTCTTTTCCTAATCCTCAGGAGCAATAGTGATTTGCATATAACCAGAAAAACCATCAAGGAAACAGTAGTGAGATTTACCTGCCAGGCGTTCAAGCATCTAGTCAATGAATGACAGTGGAAAATGGTCCTTTTTGGTAACCTGGTTCAGCCTCCTATAGTCGATGCAGACTCTGCAACTGTTATGCACCCGAGTAGGAATCAGCTCCTCCTTCTTATTTTTTATCATGGTGAGGCTGGTTTTCCTTGGGACTACCTGGACGAGACTCACCCATTGGCTGTTGAAGATAGGATAAATGATTCCAGCTTGCAAAAGCTTGGTTACCTCCTTCTTCAATACATCAAGAATTACCAGGTTGAGTCTTCTCTGTGGCTGTCTTACTGGTTTAGCCTCATCCTCTAAATTTATCCGATGCATACATGTGGATGGGCTAATACCAGGAATGTCCGCCAGGGTCCAGCCTATAGCCTTCTTATGCTTCTTGAGAACTGATAACAGCTTCTCCTCTTGCTCATCAGCAAGGGAGGCAGATATAATTACTAGAAAACTTTTGCTCTCATCTAAGTAAGCATATTTTAAATTTGATGGCAGAGGCTTCAATTCTGGTGTGGGTGGCGGATAGTGGTCGAAAGAGATGGTTTCTCAGCCTGTACCTCATAAAGAAAGTCAGAGGTATGTGTACTTCATGAAACATGGTTAGTTCTATCTGAATCTAGAAAATCAATCTCAAGAGGTAAAACATCACCAAACATGTAATCAATCTCAATTTCAGATTCACTCTTAGCATCAAATTCAGACATATGATCAAGTACAAATTCAGATTCATTGCATAAGGAATGACAAGTATGCAGATCAGATAAAAATGGATGTTTCCTACCATAAAGAACAGAATCAAAATCAAACATATAATTATTAACAATCTGATCAATTATCTCAGCACAAAAAGCAGAATGATCCTCAGATGGATGTTTCATGGCATCAAGAATCTTAAAATGAACAACAATATCACAAAATTCCATAGACAATGTGCCAGCATAAACATCTATCTTGGTTCGGGCTGTTGTCATAAATGGCCTGTCTAAAATAATTGGAACTGAACCATGAGAAAATCCCTCTTCCATATTAAGAACATAAAAATCAACAGGAAAAATAACTTCACCAACCCGAATCAGCACATCCTCTATGAAACGTGCGGGGTAAGCAACACTTCTATTTGCCAAATGAATCACCACATCTGTAGATTCCAAAGGTCCAAGAGATAAAGAATTGAAAATGGACAGAGGCATGACACTAACTGATGCTCCTAGATCTAGCATGGCATTCTCAAATTTACTATTCCCAATAATGCAAGGTATACAGATTTACCTATCAATGCTGACACATTTCTGCCCATGCTAATCCGTTCATTGCCCTGAGCTTCCTTTTGTGGGTGCACAGTTCCTTTAGAAACTTGGCATATCTTGGAATCTGCTTGATGGCACCTAGCAGAGGTAAGTTCACCTCTACTTTCCTGAAGGTCTCCAAGATCTCCTTTTCTGCCTTTTCCATTTTTTTTGTTTGGAATTGCTCTAGGTGGGAATAGAAGAGGGATAGGAGGTTGTTGTAAGTCAGAATTACTAGAAGAAGGTCCACCTGCATGAAAATTTTTGTTAGGAAGCTTTCTCTTTTGTGCAACTATCTCATCCTCTTTTTCAAGTGTAGAATGAAGCTTGACAGGTTCAGGTGCAGGTGCTGCTACTGGTGGAGGCACTTGAATTTGGTTGCCAGACCTCAAGGTGATGGCACTCACATTTTTCGGATTCTGCATAGTTTGTGAAGGCAATTTGTCAGAATTTTGGGACTGAGCTTGGTTCAACTGAGTAGTCATCTGCCCCATCTGATTTGTCAGACTCTGAATGGAGGCTCTTGTCTCTTGCTGAAATTGCATATTCTGGATGGTCATTTGCCTCACTAACTCTTCTAAGGAAGGTTGAGGATAAGCCTCAGTTGCTTGTTGTCTTTGTTGTTGTTGTTGCTGCTGCATTGGGGGAGGAACATACGGCTTGCTTGGGCCAGCAACATTCTGAAAAGGAGGGACAAGCTGTGGTTGTTGTGGAGGACTTGTCCATCTCAGATTTGGATAATTCCTCCAACCTGGATTGTATTTGCTGCTTGAAAGATCATAATTATTCTGCTGTTGTTGGTTTTGCTGCTGAGGGGGTCTATTATAAATGTTTGCAACATAAGCTTCAGGTTGCTCATTGACTCCAGATTGCTGCAAAGAAGGACAAAGATCTGTATGGTGATTTGCAGAAGAACATAGACCACAGACTCTTGCAACAGGTGTAGATTTCTTATTCATGGCAAGTTGTGTTACTAGGTTGACCAAGGCATCAAGTTTTCCTTCAAGCTTTTTATTTTCAGTAGATGAAGATGAATCCGTGGCCACCTCTTGGACTCCTCTAAGAACAATAGCATCATTTCTTGCACTGAATAGTTGGGAGTTGGAAGCCATCTTCTCAATCAAATTCATAGCCTCAGCAGGAGTCATATCACCAAGGGCTCCACCACTGGCAGCATCAATCATAATCCTCTCCATGTTGCCAAGTCCCTCATAGAAATATTGCAGAAGGAGTTGCTCAGAAATCTGGTGGTGAGGACAGCTTGCACACAATTTCTTGAATCTTTCCCAATACTCATACAAGCTTTCTCCACTAAGTTGCCTGATTCCTAAAATGTCTTTTCTGATGGCAATGGTCCTAGATGCAGGGAAGAATTTCTCCAAGAACACCCTCTTAAGGTCATCCCAGCTAAAAATGGACCTGGGAGCAAGGTAGTATAGTCAATCTTTTGCCACTCCCTCTAGAGAATGAGGAAAAGCCTTTAGAAAGATATGATCTTCCTGGACATCAGGGGGCTTCATGGTGGAACAAATAATATGGAACTCCTTAAGATGCTTAAGAGGATCTTCACCTGCAAGACCATGAAACTTGGGCAGCAAATGTATTAGTCCAGTCTTGAGAACATATGGAACACCCTCGTCAGGATATTGAATGCACAAGCTTTCATAAGTGAAATCAAGTGCAGCCATCTCCCTTAGAGTCCTCTCACAAGGTGGAGGTTGAGCCATGTTCTTAGTATAAAAATTAGTAGTGGAATGTTCAAAATCAGAATATTCAGAATCACCCTCAACAGGATGCTCAGAATGTTCAAAACGCACAAAATGACCAGGATGCACACTATGCCTAACTAATCTATGAAAGGTTATATCTATTTCAGGATCAAAGGATTGTAAATCGCCTGGATTGCCCCTAGTCATGCACTATATGCAGCAAATAATGTGTTTCTCAACAAGCACCTAACAAGGGGGTAAAACTACAACTATACTCAAAAGATATCAAAATGAGCTGAAATTTTGTGAGGAAATCCCTAAAATCATGAAAAGATAGCACAAAAAATTTCAAACAAAAATTCAAAGTCTAACTATGGAAACTGCCTAAGGAAAGTTTAGAAAAATAGAATAATAAAACTTGAAAAATAAAAAAATTAAAAAAAAAAAACTTAGTAAACAGGCGAATTTGGCTAGTTAGAGACCTCAACCGAATTCTACTGGGTTGCCACGATATGGGAATTTTTTTTTTCTACCCCAAATACATATATAATAATAGTCGTTCTGATACCCGGAGCAAAAGTTATGGTTGCTTAAAGTTTTGCTAAAAATAAGTTCTCAAATTTTTTTGAATCTCTCAAATCCAGCCACACCAAGTGTTCCTGGTATTTTTCACCCCAAATATGAGTCAAAAGAACTTCCCACACAAAAATTCAGCCAAAAATAACATCCCTAACTATCAAAACAAAAATCGCCAATTAAATTGTAAACAGTCGTCGCTAATTCAGTCGCTAATGTAATGCTGTGTGAACAGTAACACAAAATCAGTCTCTAATTCTGTCACTAAGCACTATTCACAGCAAATCAATAAACAGAAACAGGAAAAGTGCTCAACAAGGGGTACTACTAAATTACAAAACAAAACATGAAATAAAACAGAATACCACACTAACACAACACGGACACACTAAACAAAAGAAGTAAACGTAAAACAACTAAACATAAAACACAAATCACTAGCTATTATGAACCTTTGGCCCACTGCTCCCCGACAACGGTGCCAAATTTGATCGAGGTCGTACCCGAATCAAATAAACATTAAAATGCAGTAACTAGGAAGTGATCCTAGGTCATTTCCCAACGAGCAATGATAAACCAAATGTTCATAACTGATAGTAGGAAATAGTAACAAATTGGGGGGAGGGGGGTTGTTTGCTTTTGTAAATTAAATAGCGAGTAAAATTGAATTAGAAAATATCAGAATTAAAATAAGTTGCTTCCCCTTGATTCACAAGCAAGTCTCTTATCCTAGGTTGCGAGAATTTATCCTTTATCAGTTTAACCACTTAATCTAACCCTAAATTAAATTACTAAGCGAAATTTAACATAAGGCATTCATTATGTGATTAAGCAACACATACACCAATTACTCATAAATGATCATTAAGCATGAACGTAAATTAAGCGTAGAGACAATTAATCAAGCACTAAGCATGCATGAATTAATAGCAACAAATTTAGACTAATTAGTGAAGAGGAAAAACTGAACAGAATTTAACAGTAATAATAGAACCTCAAAGAGAACTGTGCTTGATCCTCAAGAGAAAACAACGTTGGGGACTTAGCCTTCCATTAATCAATAGAGAATGAAATTATAGATTGAAGAACGAAATTTTATTGTTGAAACGAAAAGTAAAAGCTGGAATTGCAAAAACGAAAAATAAAGGAGAAAGAGAAAAGAGTCCTAAACTAGAACCTTGGTGTTGTTATATAGTTTTCCAGCCCCAAAGCTTACAAATCTGTTTTAAATCCAAGCCCATAAATAAAATCAAATCTAGATAAGATAAGATCTAGATGAAATAATATCTAGATGAGATCAAATCTAAATAATATCTAGATAAGATAAGATCTAATTTTGTATAATAAAATAGTATGCCCTCGTCAAGTCCAAGCCCAATTCTGGATTCAAGCCCAAGCTCAATGCTTCATTAATTCCTGAAATTAGATTAAAAACATCAAATTAGCTGAATGGGCCCAAATAATAAAACTGTCTAATTAATTTGACAATTAAGACTAATCAATACTTAAAATGGTGCAAAAAGGGTTAAGAAATAGGAGAAAATAATGGCACATCAGGGGTATACTCGAAAAATGAAAAATTGTTGATGCGTTTCTTCCAGGAATGTCTTACTGGGGCAGCCGTCACCTGGTATACTAATCTAGAACCTTTCCGAGTTCATTCTTGGAAGGACCTAATGGTTGCCTTCATTAGGCAATATCAGAACAATTCTGACATGGCTCCAAATAGAATGCAACTACAAAACATGTGTAAAAGGGAGCATGAATCTTTCAAATAATACGCCCAAAGGTGGAGGGATCTGGAAGCTCAAGTTGTGCCCCCAATGATGGAGAGGGAGATGATAACAATGATAGTAGACATGTTATCGGTGTTCTACTATGAGAAGATGGTGGGTTACATGCCTTCAAGCTTTGTTGATTTAGTTTTTGTCGACAAAAAGGATCAAAGTATGGCTGAGAAGAGGCAAATTTGATTATCTTGCTTTGATGAATAGGAAGCCTGGGGCAAATGGAGAGAATAAGAAGGAGGGAGGAACCCATGCTATGACTATCGTTCCTACATGGCCAAATTTCTCACCAGCTCAACAATATCAATACTCAGCCAATATTATCCCTTCTCATTATCCACCACCCTATCATCCAAGAACACCCAATTATCCACAAAGGCCACTCCTAAATCAGCCATGAAACCCACCTGTTGCAAATTCGATACCAAACACCACCCTTAACATGAACCAAAACACCAATCTGGGAAGGAATTTTCCAGAAAAGAAGCCTGTAGAATTCACCCCAATTCCGGTGTTGTATGCTAACTTACTCCCATATTTACTTAATAATGCAATGGTAGTCATAATCCCAGCAAAGGTTCCTCAACCTCCATTTTTCTATGGACACAACTCAAATGCAACATGTGCTTATCATGGAGGAGTTCTGGGGCATTCCATTGAGCATTGTATGACCCTGAAACATAAGGTGCAAAGTCTAATTGATGCGGGCTGGGTAAAATTCGAGGAGGACAATCGCTTGTGACTTCTGACGTTGTCAAGCGACACTATGCATGGGGAAATTTGAAGGTTGTTGTTAGATGTCTCCAATGACTCATTAGGATTTCCAAGTTTATGCCATTACTGTAAACAACAATCACAATGCTAATAATATTGATAAATTTGATGTCATTGTCTCTCATTCTCTCACAATTACATCTTTGCTTATGTAACTTTCACTGGAATGTGAATATAAGTCGTTGGTTTGTTTGCTCAAGTGACCTGTGCTTCTGAGTTGATATCCAAGTTTGTTTAATCGAAAATTGCTCGTTCTCCATGTTCAGTAAGGGTGCCATAAACGACAAGTAAAGTAAAAAAAATGTTTGATTGGTTGTGTTTCAAATAAAAAATAAGAAGTACGAACATTCATGTGACCTCATTTCATCATTCTTAAAGTTGAATTTTTTAGAGAAAGGTGAGCCATCAAGAACAAGAGTCATTCAACTTAATTTGTCAACTAAAAATCTTTTAAATATTTCTCGTCCTTGGATATTCATTTTCGAGAACCTGCACGATTTGTTTCTTTTTTCCTTGCTACAAGGTCATGACAAAAGACAACAATAGATACCTCAGAGCCCTACACTGGGGCAGTAAGGGGCAACATGCATGAGCTTCAAGCGAACCTAGGGGCAGATCAAAGGTTTTCACCTGGTAGGTCGAAAACCCGAAAGAGCGACCTAAGCAAAAGTTAGGGTTAATAAAAAATAAAAATAAAAAAGAGGAAAAAAATCAGGAGCGTGTTTATCAGGGGTTTGGTCCCAAAATCCAAAATACAAAAGTATCTAGTCAAGATTTGAAATGGCACATGGTCGTGTTTCAATATCCCAAACATTAATTTATCCCTTGCTACCCCCTCCGAGCCAAAGCATATTTGTTTTCTAAAAAAATCAACACAAAAAACAACAAAAAAAACAAAATAGAAACCCTAAGTAGGAACCACCGCTAAACCGGCAGGAAGAGCAATGCAAACAACACATGCATGAAGTTGGGCAACAATGAAAAGAAAAAGGAAATAAAATCCGCCAAAGGCGAGTGAAGAAAAAAGAGACAAAAGATCTCCAGATTTTACAAGGAAGGCACAAAAAGTGCAATAAGGATTAATGTATAAGACAAAAGGAGTAGAGCCCGACCCAAGAGTTAAAAGGAACAAAAGTACAAGCAAGACTCTCAAGGTTTTTACTCAATATAACCCTTAAACACTCTTTGAGCCTCTCTAATCCTTTCTTTCACAACCCTCTTACCCTAACCACGTTACAAGCCCAATAAAGCCCATGTGGATCAAGGAATGACTAATGTGCTTTTAAGTTGGGATTCTGGAACGAGGTTTCACACTTGCACATTTGAGAAGAAAACTCATTCGACCAGGAGCTCGTGGAAAATGCCCAAAGACAATTGTGGTAGGAGGGTACATTTGATGTTAGCCATTCATGCAAACTCCTTAGGATTCCCTTTGAATCCAAGGGTGGTCTTTATTGTATAAATTCTTTCGGGGTCAGCCCATGTCATCAAGTTTCAGCGGGATCAACAGACCCTTGGCATCACTCTATGATCTTAAATCGGGAAAGTTTCACTTGGTCACATACCAAAGTGTGACAATCAATTGCCATCCTTCAAGGGGGCTCATGATCGATCCCAAAGCCTTATGTTTTCTTGTTGTGCAGAATAATCAAAGTTTATTTTAAAAAAAAAAAAGGTAAATCCCTAGGATTAATATTTCAGTTGATTGATTAAATGTCAAACGGCTCCATTGTCGTCACTCCAAAATTGTCAAGTGACTAAATCAAACAAAACATACACTCTGAGGGAGTCCCCGAAGAGATTTGCAAAAAAGATAGGATGAAGTCTCATGAGTTATCACATTTTTCAGAAAGAGACAATCATTCTGTGTTTTCCACGAAAAGAAAAAAAAAAGCAAAAAAATCAAATCAAAATCAAAATCACAAAAATAGGAAAGAATGTCATGAGCATTACACAATTTTCATGATTCAAAACCTTTTGCATTACTAGCATTTCAAGATGAAGGTTGCATGCATCTGCATCCCAAAAATCATGTTCATATTAGGCTATAAGTGCGTAAATTTCTCTTTATATACCAATTTCCCAAATCTAATGTCCTATCTTTCAAGTTTAGGATGAGAGACCCTCTCAAAGAGTTAATCTCTTGCTTTCTCATAAGGTTGAACCCTTTGGTACTAGTGCCTATTGGCTTGCTTCATAGGACTCGACGTCCTTTGCTTTATCTTTCACAGGACTCAAAGTCCTCGCTTTTATCTTTCATAGGACTCAAGGTCCTCGCCTTTATCTTTCATAGGACTCAAAGTCCTCGCCTTTATCTTTCACAGGACTCAAAGTAATCGCTTTTATCTTTCACAGGACTCAAAGTCCTCGCCTTTATCTTTCATAGGACTCAAGGTCCTCTATCTTTATGCTTTCATAGTACTCAAAGTCCTCTGTCATTTACATTTTAAAGACTTCAATGTCTTCAGTCATTTACGCTTTCAAAAGACTACAATGTCTTCATTTACATTTCAAATACTTCAATGTCTTCAGTCATTTACGCTTTCAAAAGACTACAATGTCTTCATTTACATTTCAAATACTTCAATGTCTTCAGTCATTTATGCTTTCAAAAGACTACAATGTCTTCATTTATATTTCTAAGACTTCAATGTCTTCAGTCATTTATGCTTTCAAAATACTACAATGTCTTCATTTATATTTCAAAGACTTCAATGTCTTCAATCATTTACGCTTTCAAAAGACTATAATGTCTTCATTTACATTTCAAAGACTTCAATGTCTTTTGTCTTTCACATTTTCAAGACTTCAATGTCTTCTATCTTTTACACTTTATAAGACTTTAACGTCTTCTGTCTTTCATAGGACTCAATGTCCTTGTCTTTCTGCTTCTTAAAACTCAACATCCTTTGTTTCTATGCTTTGAAAAAAAAAATTCAAATGTCTTCTAGACTTCCATGTCCTCCCTTTTTACGTTTTATAAGACTTCAATGTCCTCTTGTTTTTTTAGTTTCACTTCCTTGGTTTTAGTGTCCTTATCATTACTTCCCCTTTATTTCCAATAAAAGGTAAGTAAAGAGGGGCAATTGTCATACCCTAATTTTGTTCGGGGACTATCATTCGTTGATCTTTTGATCCCTGCTAGTCAACTTACAGTGTTGAACGCCAATTACAATGCAAAGCAAGGAACCATTCAGTGTTTTGATCAGGAATGCGAAAAATACCAAAGAGGAGGGGCAAAAGGATCTTTTTATTGAGTTTTCTAAACCCTAGCTCGCCCAGGCTAGCCTCTGGCTCGCCTGGGCCCTCGAAAGACTTAGGGCTGAAGGAACCAGCTCGCCTGGGCAAGCCAGTTACTTCAGGAGTAAGTCTTAGCTCGCCCCTCCCAAGTGCCCTTTTTTCCTATAAATAGGCGTGAAGGGGAGCTGAGGAATAGGTTCCAAGGTTCAAAGGATGAGGAAATTGGGAGAAGAAAGAAGAGAAAATGAAGTCGAGGCGCCACCGAATCGCGACTGCGATCGATCTCTACATTGTTCCTTGTTCGGTGTTCTTCATGCGACCGTCGGTAGTTTTGTTTTTAAGATTTGAATGTGATCTATGTACCCTTAGGGGTCCCCCTTGTTATTATGTGCACATTCATTTTCTCCATCTATCATCAACGATCTCCTTTTTCTTTGTAAAATTCAATCTTAACCGATCATTAGTGTTGTAAAGTTGTCTTTAAAGAGATTAAAAGTTAATAAAGAAAACCAAGATAAAACCAACTCATAACTAACTTCTTTTTATCAAATATCACTAGAGATCATTTCAATGTCCAATGCCTTAACGATTCTCTCCGCTTTTGAAAAATTTAAAAGATCATTTCAAGGTCCAACGCCTTAATGATTCTCTCCGCTTTTCAAAATTTAAAATATCGTTTCAAGGTCCAACGCCTTAAACGACTTTTTGTTCACAATTAAAATAAATCATTCAAAAACATAAAATCAAGTTAACACACAAACATTTAGACTTAAAGAACTATGTAGGTCTGAATTCCTCATCGCACCTGAGGATACGTAGAAGCAAGGGCAACACCCTTTTCGATCACAAAAAAATAAAAAAATATATATAAAAAGGGAAAAGTAAATAATTCTGAAGTCACATTGTGCGCACTCGATTAAAGGTTGTTGTCCCTTGTGACGAGCACATAGGGTGCTAATACCTTCCATATGCGTAAACAACTTCCAAACCCTTATTTTCAAAATTCGTAGACCTCTTTTTGGTTTTTCTAACATTTTTCTTGAATAAACATTGGTGGCGACTCCGCTCATTTTCTCCCTACGAGATGGACACTTTGGCTTATCCATTTTACCTTCATCGTCCCATCGTAGGGTAGGTTGTGACACACTACACAACTACGAAAATGCTATATCGAATTCTTACTCCCAAGCGAATTGGAATCGAAACCAGAGAAGATGAATGGAACAAATTTTGGTGACAAACAGAGAGAGAAAGAGAAAGAGGTGGGTGTTTTTAATCGATAGGGATGGCCATGGCAGTGAGAATGTCGATGTCCTTGACAACAACCTTATGGAAAGCGTTAACAGAGAGGTGGCCTTGGTCCCTCTCGTGACACTGCAATGGCATGATGAACCCTAGAGGGGGGGGGGGGTCAAAGAGTGAGATTGCAAGATAGTGGGTTAGGGGAGAAATGAAATATTTAAAAGTGAAAAATATTCTAAGACTATTTTTACAAAACCGTCGTAAAGCTGTTACATTTATTTACAAAAATTCTACCATGTTTCTTTCTAAGTTGGTTTTCAATTAACCGACATAAAATAGTGTCCTAAAAAGTAATTTTTGTAGTAGTGGCTCATGAACTAAGTATGACTCCACTTATGTTTGTACATATTAGATTAGGGTTTCATTAATTTTGGGCCTTATATTTAGGGCTCCATAGTTTAGGGAGGGTACCCTAGTAATGTAGGATTTTTCCAGCCCTTGTATTTTAGGGCACCTAGACTAGTTTTTGTATTAGGGGTAGTTTTGTATTTTCACATGCATTAAGTGCACTATTTGATGTGTACGCTGAGTGAAAAATTTAATTGAATTGGGAGAAGCCCAATCTAATTAAATTTTGGACCAGCCTAAGGGGGAGGTGAGCATTTGTTTGCTACACCCCATTGTCACATCATATAGTCACACTTTGTGCATGTCCTTAATGTTTTACATATCTCATGACATCTAAGCACACTTAGTCGAAAATCTTGGATTTGATCTTGGATTAGTAGACTGAACCATAGCTGAAATTCACTAATCATAATTAGTGATATTTTGGCTCCAAATTTGGCTCCACAAATTCAAATTCAAATTCAAGTTAAATTTGAATAGAAATTCAAGTTTTCCTCCAATTTTGTGTGACACTTAGGCTATAAATAGACTTCAAATTTCAGACCTCATTCTCCCTTTTCTCTCTCTCAAAATTTTGTTCCTCTCTCTCCCTCTCCTTCTATTCATCTTCTCCTACCTTCAAGCTCTTATTCATGGCTTCCTATGTTCTTGACTCATCTTCTCCTTGAAGTGATGTCTTCAATCACCTTTCTTCCTTCTCCATTCTGCTGCCATTGATCTCTAAGAAGCAAAAGACTTTATTGATGAAGAAGATCCAAGGCCTACAAGCTCTACATGGAGCTATATTAACATGTACGACATAAACAAGTTTAAAACAAAGCTCTTGACACTGATGTGTCTTACAAAATAGAACCAAGGTACATAAAAGATGAACCAAGTTCCCATACATTGGGCGTTACAAAATACTCAACCCATAAGGTCAAGCTCTGATGCCAACTGAAATAACAACAATCACACTAAAAGGGCAGCTTAAATAGTGTGTTAATCAAAGATAATAACTTTTTGCAATTAAATACTTTATTATAGGTTCAGAAAGATATATGTATTAGAGTCATCCACTGATGAGAAAAACAAGTTTGATGAAAACAGAGTTTGATCATCCAGTAAATATATGAAGCGATATTTTCAAATAGATTTTCAAATAAGCAATTGAAAAAAAAAACTACAACGAAAGCTAAAAGAATATACTTAGTAAAACCACTTAAGAGAAACATAGAAACACTTGATTTATATTGGTTTACTTAAACATAGCTACGTCTAGTTCTCTTTTACACAACTGTAAAGGGTTCCACTAATCAAAACTTTGATTACAAAACAAGTATTTTTGCACAGCCACTTCTGGCTATCAAGTATTCTTCTAGCCACTTCTGACTCTCCCTTAGACTCCCCTTGAATCTAAGAACATCCAAGTATTGTTTAACACTAAGTCACTCCTTGTTTTCACAAACAAAAGTTAGAATGAATACAATGATTCAATAATACTCAATGAACAATAAAGCTCAAATACAAAGTAACTTTGCTTAGCAAAGAATAGATAATTAAATATCAAATGTATCATCCAATGATTTTGCAGAGTTTCGCTTCAGAGATTTGCTTGTTTCTTTATGATTTTTTTCATGTTTTACTTTTGAGTTGAGGCTGCATTTTATAGACTTCAATGAAGGATTCATTATGGGATTAACACTGAGTCTTGAAATGATTGTTGTCTCACACTGGGAGACAAGACGATGTGGCATGCTATGATTGGAGAGGAAAGGAATAAAAGTACAAATAGCAGCATGTGCTCCTTATCCGCATCAAAAATGATGTCTGAGGAATATTCTATAAAAACCTTTTATTCTCTTCTATTTTATCCTTTCCTTAAATTAAAATGTTAGCAATTCAAATAAAGAGAGATAAAACTAAATTTCAAAAAGAGAGTGTGTGCACTTCTCTTTGCGGCTAAAATTACCTTTTCGTACTTGGTTGGATGTCTCATACAAGAGTATAAAATGAGTATGTAAGTGACTTATACCAACTGGACACAAGTAACAAAAGCACTCAATGTATAAACACCGGTTTTCATAATGAGTGAACGTGATTGATTTTACAACGCGTTGGACACTAGATATATCTTAACAAAACATTTTCCACTTTAAGGATGTACATGACTTGTAGATAAAAATTAGATCCTTTTATGAAGTTGATCCTACCCAGTTAACATCAACTCATTAGATTATTAGCAATTTATACTTTTGTAAACATCAAAATCTAAGGTGTGATAGGTAGTCCAATTTAGTGGATCGTCCATACCTAACAAGAGTTAATAACCTTGGCTAACTCTAAGGCCACTAGTGTCATATGCACATTGAATAAAAAATATGTATAGACTCTTCTTTTCCAACTACCTAATTAGGGCTCATATCATCTTTCTATTAATCATTTTTCCTTTCTACAATTCAATTTCATAATAACCCTAATTTAGACTCATCCATATGCATAACATAAGCTTATTCCAATCACGGAAAAAGTTAGTAAAGATAGATTTTATATACTTCAAAAACAAGGCACATAATAGCCAACAGTTTATAACCCAACTTATTTCATAAAAAGTTATCTTATACATGTACGCAATATATACCAATAGACCATAACATCATAGATCAATCACCAAACATCACCATGTGAATTCAAACATCAACTATCAAAATTTCTCATCATCCAATCATTAGAATTCATCATAACATCTTACTTAAACAACATCATCAGCAACTGACATACTCTTATCAACATAATCACATATATAAAAATCAATCTTCCAATTTCTTATCAGTCTCAATCATCACAACTGTCACACACCAACAGCCAACTAGGCCATTATCACCACAACTGACATACACTAGCAGCCAACTAGGCGACCTCAAACTCAAACCTCAATACTAACTCTACACGATGGAGTTTCAACACAATATAAGCAATCCCCCATGAACCCTAACATGGTACTCACACTCTGACCATTCAGGGAGTCTCTTGGGCTAACCCTACGAAGAAAGTGTGGTTTTATCGAATATAAATAAGTGAAGTTATTGGCTTACCTTTGTAGGTTTGTAAGACCATACATATATAGGGATTTGCCCCCTTGTCTATTCTATAGGCCCATTCCCATTAGCCACCATTAAAACCTCAACCACTAGGTTGAGAGCTCACCTAGCACCCTTACTTACAAGCCCACTCTTATGTCTCTGCACACACCATATACCAATGACATTAGTACACTTTTGTGCACCCACCATGAACTAGCAGCAATGATAGTACATTTTGGTGCACCAAATGTGCACTAACCATGCACTAACGACGACATGACATTTTTGTGCACACATCATGTACCAACGACAATGGCACCAACTCATTCAATATATCTAGGGATGATTCCAACATCAAGTCCACACTCACATCATGCATCTCATCGATAACATGCTACATTTAGATAATTCATTCAAGTTTTTGTTCTCAAGATATAACATTTTAATAGTCACCCAACCATCTCTACAATAAAGTACTTATCTTATAGATAAACCTACTACATTTATAAGATTCGTTATCATTTACATTCATCTTTTTAAGGTAATATCTCAAACAAAAGAATAATCCTAATAAAAGTAACTTTACTCCTTCTATATAGTTCATAAAACAATTATATACCCATTTGGAATAGGTTTGGAAACTCTAAAAAAGCGCTCAAGGTAAATAACATTATCTTTAAAATTTGGCTTAGCAACAAATTTCCGCTTAGCCAAATTTCTCCAAACTTCCATTCTGCCACAAATTTGGCTTAGCCACAAACTGTCGCTTAGCTAAATTTCTTTAGACTTCAATTTGTCACAAATTTCGCTTAGTCACAAATTGTCACTTAGCCAAATTTTTCCAGTCTTCTTTTCGGCCAAAAATTTGGCTTAACCACAAATTGTTGCTTAGCTAAATTTCTCTTATTTTCTACTTAAAATTTGGCTTAGCAACAAATTGTCGCTTAGCCAAACTATATTTCCAGCAACTCACGAATCCAAGCTTCAAACATCATTAATGGCTACCCAACCTTCCAAACTCACAAAATAATTATCTCTAATGCTTCCTAACACCAAACCCCTAATATAAAAACTCTTGATCTAAGCAAAATAACTCTAAATTATCATCCTCTCTGAACCCCATGATTAGTGTGTGAAAAAAGAAAAAAGAAGGATTAAGGAAAACTATCAATGAAATACTCAAGGGAAAGGGAAAAGGGGAAGCATTCATCTCTAGGAACACGTGGAAATAAGCTTTGGGCATTGGGTTTCTAGATCTCCTCTCCTTCTCCCTTTTCCTTTTCTCTTTCTCTTCTTCTCATTTCTCTCTCTAATTCTTTCTTTTCTTTCTCCTCTTAAACTTGTGTGTGTTGACTTTTGTGGGCCTTGGTATACCTTGGGCCTCATCTCCCCATTTCGGTCATGTTATCCTATTCTCATGAATTCCTAATATGAGGCAACTATCATTAACAATGCTCAAGGGTATTCTTTTACCATTAAATATAAAGAGTATCCCAACAAAGTTCTTTGTATTATATATTACTAATGTCCATAAATTAGGGATGTTACCAGCAATATCAATGGAGAAGATTATCTTTTATATATAACATGAACTTTAAAAAAAAATCCTCTATTAATGTTAGATCACATTGAATCATACCAAAGACTTATTGTTAATGTTGAAAAAAATGCTACATAATTGAATTAAATCGACTTGACGACTATTATGAACTTAAAATTTTAATTTGACGGCTTTCAAAGGTTTAAGTGAAGTTTACTTATATAATAATATATAATATATAGAAAGATAATATAGATTATTATTTCAATTTTTATGACAACAATAATAAAATATTACTACCTGATATTAAAATTATCAAGATTAGTATTTACTTATTAAAACTATATATATATATATATAATATTAATGTCAATAACTTAATTCTTCATTAAATGCATTTAGGAACATTGAATTTAGTTAAATCCAATGGTTATTATACATTTGAGTGATTAATCTAACAACTAGAAAAACTTCAAGTAAAGTTTACTTTTATATATACTAGATTTTAAATCCGTGCATATAATGGGTTCGGTTAAATAATATATTTTTATATTTGTATTTATTATTTATATAAGAATATTTAAATTAATAAAATTAATTTTTGAAATAATTAGTAGCATATAAATATTATAATATTAATTTTAGAAAAAAATTAATTATATATTTTATTAAGAAGATGTCTTCCATAAAAAAATTGAGGAGATGTTCTCTTAAGAAAATCATGATGTAATAACTATATGAAAATGTATAAATTAAAAAAATAATAAGTATTTATTTATATTATTTAACTTGTAGAATTTATTTTTGTTATTATATATGAATACTATGTTTATATGTACTTCAATTTTGTGTGTTTATAATTAATAATTTTTAAATTTTTTATTGCAAAAAAAAATTATTTATAAATGATATTTTAATAATTTTGAAGATATTGATTTTAATTATGTGATATTGTTAAAGTTTAAAATTGGTTAACCTCGTGACTGCTTAAATTAAATACTCTCTCCCAATGCAATGAGTCTTTTTTTTATTACTACTATTACTATTTATTATTATTATTATTATTATTATTATTATTATTATTATTATTATTATATAATTTTAGTTTCATTACTTGTTATATTTTAAATTTATTGATCTACGGTTGCTTAAAAAAAGTTATTTATAAAAGATTATTATGTGATAAAAAATTTATATCTTATAATTTAATTATTATACATATTTATCAATAAGAAATATTATTAATATTTTTTATTATTTTTTTAATATTTTTACATGTTAGTTTTCACATGTTAATATTTTTTCACTAAATTCGAAAATACAACATTATATTTGTAATAAAAATTATAGTATTAATGCGTACTTCACAACTATTTTATATTTATTACACGTAATAAATATTTAATGCTTCATACTCTGAATTTATAATATAACCAGAAAAATATACTCTGCATTTATAAAGTAAAAATATAATATTAAAATTAACTTTTTATATAAATTCAAAAGAACTCTATGTATTGCTATTTTTATTAATTTATGATTATAAAGTTATATAATTGTTATTATTAATGTAGTTTATGTAATTCTCTATAAAAAAAAAGGGTGACTCAATACATATACATATATATATATATATATATATATATATATATATATATATATATATATATCCATTTTTAAAATGTTACTTTTAAATTATCTAAATATATAAAAATTTCAATTCTTAATGAAATATATTTTATTAATTAAATTGAAAAAATGTTCTTTTTATATATAATTTATTTATTAATATATTTTGAACTAACTATTTTTAAAAATATAATAAACATGAGACTGAAAATAAAAATTATTAATATAACATCAAATGTTATCTATAATTATTTCTATAAACTATAATCTATAACTATTATAATGACAATTTCCTCTTTTGGTATAGATGTTTACTATTCAAAAATTACCCTCATCTGTTTTTTCTATTACTACCTATCCGAAAAAAGAAATAAAAAAAGATATTAACACTCTCAAAACTTGGGCAGCATAATTATTTGTCTCAATATCACACATACCTCAATTGTTTTGTAAAAAGGGAGGCACGAAATCCCTCATTAGCCCCTAGTTATTATAATATTTATATATCTATAAAATATTTAGTATTTTAATAGAATAATATAATAAAAATTAAATATATTTTTATTTGAAAACTAATTATTGGTACGAAAAAACTAATAATACATTATTATTATTATTTTAATAATAAGTATTTACGATTTGAATATATATATATATATATATATTGTTAGGTCTAATTGATCCATTAATCTGGATGACCTATCACACCTCAGACTTTAATGTTTACAAAAGTATAAATTGTTGATAATCTAATAAGTTGATGTTAAGTGGATGTGACCAAATTTGTAAAAGCACTTATTTGTTAACTATAAATCCCATTCATACTCAAAGTGGAAATCATTATGTTAAGATATAACTAGTGTCCAACATTATAAAACCAATAGTATCCACTCGTTAGGAAAACCAGTGTTTATACACTAAGTGTTTTTACATCATTCACGTCCAATTAATATAAGTCACTTACGTATCTTTTATACTATTATATGTGACGTCCAACCAAGTACGAAAAAGTAATGTTAGCCACAAAGAGAAGTGCAGAATCTCTCTTTTTGAAATTTAGTCTAGCTTTTTTATTTGAATTGCTAACGTTTGAATTTAAGGAAAGGATAGAATAGAAAAGTGTTAGAAAAGTGGCCTCATATATCTTAAGAAGGGGGGTTGAATTAAGATATCACAAACTATTCCTAATTAAAAATTCTATTTTGATTTTAACCCAAATCCCAAGATTCCTTTTAAAATGGATTCCTAAATAATTATTCAAATTAAACTTACTAAATAGAAGCAATAAGCAATAATAAATAAAAGAGTTTAAGGAAAGAGAAAGTGCAAACTCAGTTTTCTACTGATTCAGTCACACCCTTGTGCCTACGTCCAGTCCCCAAGCAACGCACTTGAGAGTTCCACTAACTTGCAAAAATCCTTTACAAGTTCTGAACCACACAAGGACAACCCTTCCTTTGTGTTCAGATTGCTTTACAACAAGAGACCCTCGGTCTCTTAATCCCTTTTCAAAAATAAGATGAAGAGAAGAAGAAATCTCTCTTGAAAGAGATAGATTGAACAATGGAGTACTCAAATAATTCCTTATTGAATTGCAAGTGTATTGGCCAAGGAATTTTTAAGAGGATAAGACCTTTTTTGTTCTGAAAAACTCTAAACAAATTTGTGTTCCAAGTCACATATAAATAGACCTTTGATGGCCATAGAAAAACCATTTGAACAGATGTGACTTTTCTGAAAATCTCCTCTAGTAATCGATTACAAGATTTGTGTAATCGATTACAGGCTTTAAAATTTGAATTAAAACGTTCAATAACTGCTGGTAATCGATTACCATCCAAGTGCAATCGATTACACATTGTAAAATTTTGAATTCAAATTTCTAATGACTATTGTAAATATTTTCAGCTGCTGGTAATCAATTACATGCTTTCAAAAGTGTTCAAAATCATTTTAAAAGCATTTCAGGAAGTGTTTTGGCCACTGGTAATCGATCACATCCTCTGGTAATTGATTACCAGAGAGTAAATCCCTTGTAAAAAATATTTTAGCTTAAATTCATTGGCCAAACCTCTTGCTGTTTCAACTTGGAATTCCCTTCCTAAGTCTCTAGAGATTATCTTGATCATATGTCTTGAATTTCTTGGATTCTTGTCTTGAATTAAACTTGAGAAGCGCATGATCCTCTTGAATTAAACTTGAGAAGCACATGGTTCTTTGGCATCATCAAAACATCAAAATGCCTTTGCTTCTACAATCTCCCCCTTTTTTATGATGACAATTTAATTCCTGAAATCAAGATACAAGATAGAATATATACAAGATAGAACGTTCACTCATTCTATACTCCCCCTATGTTTTGGAATTTATGATCTCTTGATTTCTAAGCTTCTAATTTCTTAGCTTCTAAGCCCCGTTTCTCTCCCCCTTTGGCAACATCAAAAAGCCAAAGTTCGTGGTAACCAACATAAGGCAGAAAATAAGAATCAAATATAACTAAAGTTCACATAACCATTCACAAGTCAAAATCAAATATAGTTCCGTCATAAAATACAAAGTAACGAATACTAAAATATAACTAAAGTTTGTTGGATCGAGTGGCCTCAGAATAATTAAGAAGGGGGGTTGAATTAATTATTCATAAACCTTTACTAATTAAAAAATTACTCTTCTAAGGCTTTTACTTATGTTGTTATGAGAATATGGAGTAGAAGAGAAACTTAACAGAAAGTAAAAGCGGAAATTAAATGCACAGCGGAAAGTAAAAGAGTAGGGAAGAAGGAAACAAACACACAAGAGTTTTTATACTGATTCGGCAACAACCTGTGCCTACATCTATTCCCCAAGCGACTTGCGGTCCTTGAGATTTCTTTCAACCTTGTAAAAATCCTTTTACAAGCAAATATCCACAAGGGATGTACCCTCCCTTGTTCTCTTTGAAACCCTAGTGGATGTACCCTCCACTAGAACTGATCCACAAGAGATGTACCCTCTCTTGTTCTCAGTCAAACCCAAGTAGATGTACCCTCTACTTGTACCACAAAGGATGTACCTTCCAATGTGTTAAGACAAAGATCTCAGGCTGTTAAACCTTTGATGCTTTGTGAATGGGGATACAAAAGAATTCTCAGGTGGTTAGTCCTTTGAACACTTTTGTATAAGGGAATGGGAAGAAACAAAAGAATTCTCATACTGTGTAGTTTTGAATTCTTTGACAAGGGAGAAGGGAGACACAAAAGAATTTAGGCGGTTAGTCCTTTGTTCTTTTGGAAAAGGGAGAAGAGAGACACAAAAAGAATTCAGGCGGTTAGTCCTTGGCGAATTCTTTTTGGCAAAGGGAGAAGGGAATGAAAAAGATGAATAGCACAAGTTTTTTAACAAAGAACTTTTCTTGGAAGAGAAAGTTTTGAACAAAAACTTTTAGAAAGATGAAGAGAAGATGAAACAAAACAACTACTGAAAGAGATGAAAGAAAATATTGAAAGATGATTGAAAGAAATGATTGAGATGAATTGATAGAAAGATTGCTTAGAAAGATTGATTGAAAATACAAAACAAAGCCTTGCTTTTATAGACTCTTCATGTCTGGTCAAGAGAACCATTTTGAAGAGTTATAACTTTTAGAAAAACTTAAAACCAATTTTGAAAAAGTCAAAAACCATTTGAAGAGTTACATCTTTTGATTTATTTAGAAATAACCACTGGTAATCGATTATCAAATAAGTGTAATTGATTACACAAAGCTTTTATGTGAAAGGATGTGACTCTTCACTTTTGAATTTGAATTTCAACGTTCAAAGGCACTGGTAATCGATTACCAAAACAGTGTAATCGATTACAGCTTTTTGAAATTAATTGGAACGTTGTAAATTCAGTTTGAAAACTTTTTCAAAACAATTTTTCTACTGGTAATCGATTACCAGAGAGTAAAAACTCTTTGGTAAACATGTTTTGAGAAAAATCATGTGCTACTCAATTTTTGAGAAAAACTTTTCATACTTATCTTGATTAAGCCTTCTCTTGATTCTTGAATCTTGATCTTGATTCTTGGGATCTTGAACCTTGAATCTTGATTCTTGACTCTTAACTTTCTTCTTGAGTCTTGAATTCTTCTTGATTCTATCTTGAACTCTTGAATTGTTCTTGATTCACTTGAGTTGTTCTTTGATTGATCTTTGAGCTTTTTGTCATCACCTTTGTCATCATCTTTTGTTACATTGTTATCATCAAAACACCTTTGAATCACCTTTGATTCACCATGAAGCTTTGCTTCTACAAAGTTTAGAGAATAATGACTTAAAACGTAGCCAAATACACGGCTTAAAATAAAAGATAATAATAATCTAAATCTAGGAAGGTGGTGGAAGGTCGAAGCACCGACGAAGATAACTCACATTCTCTTCAAGCTGAGTGATGCGGGCATCCATTCCTTCAAAGTGAGCATCAATGGCATCTATGCGACCATCCAAGGAATCAAAGCATTCGCCATCATGCATGAGGGCTGAGGAATCATCTCGTTGAGGCGGAGGAGAGGGAGTATGTTTGTCTTGCGGAGGTTGCGCGTCCTTCTTCAACCATTGCCCATCCATGTCCACGGTAGCCAAAGGAGGTTATCGCACCGGCACCAATAGCAAAGGAGCATTTAACTAGCACAAAAGGCTCAGAATCCAATGGAATTTCAAAATGTCGAAGAAATAAAGTCACAAGCTGAGGGTAAAGGAGAGGTGCAGCAGACCGCAATGCCTTATGCATGCGGTAACGAATCAAATGGGCCCAGTCGATTGGACGACCGGTCAAGAAAGCCCAAATCAGAATCAAGTCCTCCTCAGAGGCTTGAGAAAGATTAGAAGAACAAGGCATCAAAATTCTAACAATAACATAATGCATGATGCGACAATCAAATGCTAATGACCCAGCAAGCAGTCTGCCGGTCATATCCGCCTGGTCAATACAGACCATGTGGCGGGCATCATGACTATAGTAATCAAATTTCCAGTCATCAACAAGGGTACCCTCAAAAGGTGCACCCTGACTGGGTAGTTGTGTCAAAG
This sequence comes from Glycine soja, assembly GCF_004193775.1. Lineage (NCBI taxonomy): Eukaryota > Viridiplantae > Streptophyta > Magnoliopsida > Fabales > Fabaceae > Glycine > Glycine soja. The sequence continues at coordinate 28,470,997 of NC_041015.1, read as the reverse complement.
AAAAGAAAAGAGACTCATCAATAATCATAGGTATACCATGCACCTCATAAATTAAAGTTCCATCCTGAATTTTCAAATTTGAGTAAAAGACTCGAACTAACTCAGGATAATATGGTAATTTTAATGACATAAAAGGAATCAGACCGGTGTTTTGAAACACTTGATAGCAATCAAATGTTTCCCCATCAAAGAATTCAAGGTCAAGATATTTAGGATCAAGAATTTGACGAGATTGAAAGAGAAAGGAATATCGGATACACTGTTCATCAGATGAAAACAGTGTAAAGGATGACAAGGATGGTGGAATTGGTGCCGAGGATACTCTGGTGACTCCGGAACATGATGTTCTATGTGCCGCAACGGAGGTGGATGAACGCTTGCGCTTCTTGGATGATTCTGCCATTTGGTGAAGTTATTGAAGATTTTGATCAGTTAGAATGAAAGATAATCAAAAATGATGAAAAATGGGCTTTGTGGGAGGTGATTTTGTTGAGAAACAAGTGAGATATGAGGATTGGAAGTTTTGGGAGAAAAAGGGCACCACAACTCGTAATTTTCGTGACTGCAACTTCTGAAACGTGGCTATTTATGGAAGATGGCGTTATGTAATTGATTACAAGGTTTGGTAATCGATTATAGGAGCACTTAGCCTTCTGGTAATCGATTACAGGCTTCTATAATTGATTACAGGCTATCTGTTCTTGTGTAATCGATTACACGTAATGGTAATCGATTACCAGAACACTAACTAGGCTTTTTCTTCTAAAAATTATCTATGTCTATGCTAAAAACATCTAACTATATCAATTATCAATACTGATACATATTTAATTCAATCAAGCAAGCATCAATCACATAATAACACACCAATCAAACACAATCAAAGTCTTAGAATCAAATACAATCAATCAATCATCGAGCATAAATATTTCAATCAACCAATTCAATCCTTATTTATCCAAATCACTAATATCTAAGAGGCCTAATTCTCTTCTAATGGAAAAGAATGTTTCTTTGGGGAGAGGTTTTGTGAAGATATCAGCAAGCTGATTCTTTGTATCAACAAATTTTAGCATACAATCTCCCTTTAGAACATGATCTCTTAGAAAATGGTGCCTAATTTCTATATGCTTGGTTCTAGAATGTTGAACTGAATTTTTGGAAAGATTAATTGCACTTGTATTATCACACCTAATAGGTATATGGTCAAGAAGGATTCCATAGTTAGAGAGTTGTTGCTTCATCCATAGAATCTATGGACAACAACTGCCAGCAGAAATATATTCTGCTTCTGCAGTGGATAAAACAACACTATTTTGTTTCTTACTATGACAAGAGACTAAAGCAGATCCAATGAATTGACAAGTTCCACTTGTGCTTTTTCTATCTATTTTAGAACCGGCAAAATCTGAATTAGAGTATCCTATTAAGGTACATGTGGAATTCCTAGGATACCATAAACCTATATTCATAGTGCCTAACAAATATTTTATGATTCTTTTAACGGCACTAAGATGTGACTGTTTGGGGTTTGATTGAAATCTAGCACACATACACACACTAAACATAATATTAGGTCTGCTAGCGGATAAATAAAGAAGGGATCCGATCATACCTCGATATTTCTTAACATTTATTGACTGGCCGGTTTCATCTTTAACTAAATAACAAGCAGTGCTCATTGGTGTAGCCATGTGCTTAGCATTTTCCATCCCAAATCTGTGAATTAACTCTTTGCAATACTTGGATTGATTGACAAATATTCCAATCTTGGTTTGTTTAATTTGTAATCCAAGAAAGAAATTAAGTTCTCCCATCATTGACATTTCAAACTCACTTTGCATGTCATGAAAGAATTCCTTGCACAATAATTCATTAGTAGATCCGAAAATAATATCATCAACATAAATTTGAACCAATAAAATATCATGTAATTTTATCTTTATGAAAAGAGTAGTATCTACTTTGCCTCTAGAGAAATCTTTTTCTAAAAGAAACTTACTCAGACGCTCATACCAAGCCCTAGGAGCTTGCTTTAAGCCATATAATGTTTTTTTTAATCTAAAAACATGATTGGGCTTGTCTGAGTTTTCAAATCCAAGGGGTTGATCTACATATACTTCTTCTTGAATAAAGCCATTTAAGAATGCACTTTTTACATCCATTTGATAAAGCTTAAAGTTCATTATGGATGCATAGGCTAATAACATTCTGATGGCTTCTAATCTAGCAATTGGAGCATATGTTTCCTCATAATCTATCCCCTTTTCTTGATTATATCCTTTGGCGACTAACCTAGCCTTATTTCTAATAACTATGTCATTTTCATCTAATTTATTTCTAAACACCCATTTTGTCCCAATGATTGGGTAGTTTTCAGGTTTTTCAACTAACTCCCAAACATTATTTCCTTCAAATTGGTTTAGTTCTTCTTGCATAACTATTATCCAATTTTCATCTATTATGGCTTCATTTAAATTTTTAGATTTAATCATAGATACAAAAGCCATGTTATTGCATAAATCTTTGAGAGAGTGTCTAGTTGTTACCTCTTTTGAGATATCACCAATAATGTTGTCAATGGGATGATCTCTTGAAGCTTTCCACTCTCTTGGAAGATTATTATTTGCTTTGACTTCTACTGGAGGATCTTCATTGCTTCCTTCTCCTTTTCCTTTAGAATCTTGTCCATGAATGTGCATTTGTTCTAAAGATTCTGCAATATCATCTAAAATATCCTTTCTTGGAGAAATAGCATTAGACTCATCAAAGGAAACATGAATCGATTCTTCAATTGTCATTGTTCTCTTATTATAAATTCTATAAGCTTTACTATGCAAAGAATAACCAAGGAAAATTCCTTCATTTGACTTAGCATCAAATTTTCCTAAGTTTTCTTTTCCATTGTTTAATACAAAACATTTGCAACCAAAAACATGAAGATGTGAAATGTTTGGTTTTCTACCATTGAATAGTTCATATGGAGTTTTCTTTAAAATGGGTCTTATTAAAGCCCTATTCATGATATAGCATGCAGTATTAACGACTTCAGCCCAAAAATATTTTGGAAGAGGAGTATCATTTAATAAGGTTCTAGCAATTTCTTCCAAAGACCTATTTTTCATTTCAACAACTCCATTTTGTTGAGGGGTTCTAGGTGCAGAAAAGTTATGTTCAATGCCATGCTTATCACAAAATAAATCAAATTCTTTATTTTCAAACTCACCCCCATGATCACTCCTAATAGATATAATTTTGAGATTTTTCTTATTTTGAATAACTTTTGCAAGTTTCTTAAATGCTTGAAATGCATCATTCTTATGAGTGATAAATAGTGTCCAAGTATATCTAGAATAATCATCAACAATGACAAGTGCATAATAGCTTTTACCAAAACTCATAATTCTAGAAGGACCAAACAAATCCATATGTAACAATTGTAAAGGTTGAGTAGTTGAAACAATGTTTTTGGATTTGAATGAGACTCTAGTTTGTTTTCCCTTTTGACATGCATCACACAGTCTATCTTTTTCAAATTTTAGTTTAGGCAAACCAACAACTAAATCTTTTGAAATTAATTTATTTAAGTGTTCCATGTTTATGTGAGAAATTCATTTATGCCATAGCTATGGATCATCATCTTTGCTAAGAAAACATTGATTATTATCTAGTTTTTGGTTTAAGTCTATCATATAAACATTGTTGACTCTATACCCTATATGCTTTATATTAGTATCATGTTTATGTTCAATGAGACATTTTTTAGAATCAAATTATATTAGATAGCCTTTATCACATAATTGACTAACACTAAGAAAGTTGTGCTTAAGGCCTTCAACAAGTAGAACATTCTCAATGGAGTTTGAAGAATTCGTACCTATTTTTCCAACTCCAAGAATTCTACCTTTGTTGTTGTCAGCATAAGTTACATGCCCGCTTTTCTTGGGAGAGATATGTGTGAACTTTGATGCATCTTCCGTCATATGTTTTGAACATCTGCTATCTATGTACCATTTCTTCTTCAAAGATACCTACATGATCAAGTTTGTAACTTAGGTACCCAAACTTTATTGGGTCCTTGTGTGTTAATGTTAACTGAAGATCCTTTTGGGACCCATATCATTTTAATATTTTTGCAATTTTTCTTAAAATAACATGTAGATGTCCCATGCCCTTTTCTTCCACAGTAAAAACAAGTGATGAAAGGAGAATTATATTTTTGTGTGGAAGCAAAGAAATTTTTGTAAAATTTTTGTTGTTTTTCAGGTTTATATCCTATTCCTGCCTTATCAAAGACACATCTTTGTTTTCCTAATATGACATCTAGGTTATTTTTTCCAATGGAAAATTTAGCAAGTGAATTTTTCAAATCTTTAATTTCTTTTTCATACTTGCTACAACAGTTACATGAATTAGATATTACTTTTTCATTAGGAATAGTAGAAACATAAACTTTATCATTTGATTTAGAAATTGAAACTTCAGTTTTAAGATGATCTAATCCTTTATTTAATTTTGAAATTTCTTTTTCTATATCTGAAATTGTTTTCTTAGAAGATGAAACTAATTTTGCAAGTTTGATTGATTCTCTATGAAAATCAGCAAATGCATCTTGTAATTCATCAAAAGAAATGGATAAGTTGTTATTTGAAGATGTTACCTCTTCATCACTTTAATAACTTTTATCCATTAGACACAGGTTTATCTCTTCATTTTATGAATCCTCAGATGATTCCATATCATTGTCATCCCATGTGATTTAGGCCTTCTTCATCTTCTTTTCACTAAAAATTTTCTTTTCAGATTTCTCCATTCTTTTCTTGAAGATCGGGCAATCAACCCTCAGATGTCCAAGTTGATTGCATTCAAAGCATTTTGGAGTAGAAGATGAATCTTTTGTCCTTCTTTTAGATTTAAAATTTGGTCTCCTATGATTTCCTCTGGTTTTCAGGAACTTGTTGAACCTTTTTACAAAAAGGCTAAGATCATCATCTTCATTCAAATCAATTAAGTCTTCCTTATCACTTTCTTCTTGGAATGAAGATGAAGCTTTAAGAGCAATTCCCTTCTTTTTTTCTTATCATTTTCTTCGTGTTGATTTAATCTCAACAGTTCCATTTCGTGTTCCTGTAACTTTCCAAATAGTGTAGCAAGAGACATGTTAGATAAATCTCGTGATTTTGTAATGGCTATTACCTTAGGTTTCCATTCTCTACTTAAACATCTCAATACTTTATTTACGAGATCTTCATTTGGAAAAATTTTCCCTAAAGATGCAAGATGATTTACTATGTGTGTGAACCTCTTTTGCATGTCTTATATACTTTCATTTGCATTCATCCTAAATAGTTCATATTCATGAGTTAATGTGTATATTCTAGATCTTTTAACATCTGGTGTGCCTTCATGTGTTACTTGTAGGGTATCCCACATTTCTTTTGCACTTTTACAATTTGATAGCCTAAAGTACTCATACATTCCTAAGGCAGATGTAATTATATTTTTTGCTTTTAAGTTGTATTGCACTAATCTCTTTTCTTCTTCACTCCATTCTTCCCTAGGTTTTTCTATGGTTTTACGTCTTGCCACCATAGTGGGAATATAGTGCCCTACTTCTATTGCATCCGAGACATTTAAATCTATTGCCTTTATAAAAATTTGCATAAGGGTTTTCTAGTAATGGTAACCCACTCCATTGAAAATAGGAGACCTATTTATGGAATTCCTTTCAGGAAATAAATAGTTTGATGAGGCCATTATTCTTGAAGCTTCTAAACTTTATACAAGAATGAAGTTCTGATACCACTTGTTAGACAAGTGGCCTCAGATATCTTAAGAAGGGGGGTTGAATTAAGATATCACAAATTATTCCTAATTAAAAATTCTATTTTGATTTTAACCCAAATCCCAAGATTCCTTTTAAAATGGATTCCTAAATAATTATTCAAATTAATCTTACTGAATAGAAGCAATAAGCAATAATAAATAAAAGAGTTTAAGGGAAGAGAAAGTGCAAACTCAGTTTTATACTGGTTCGGCCACACCCTTGTGCCTACGTCCAGTTCCCAAGCAACCAGCTTGAGAGTTCCACTAACTTGCAAAAATCCTTTACAAGTTCTGAACCACACAAGGACAACCCTTCCTTTGTGTTCAGAAATAAGATGAAGAGAAGAAGAAATATCTCTTGAAAGAGATAGATTGAACAATGGAGCACTCAAATAATTCCTTATTGAATTGCAAGTGTATTGGCCAAGGAATTTTTAAGAGGATAAGACAATTTTGATTTTGAGAGGATAAGACCTTTTTTTGTTCTGAAAAACTCTGAACAAATTTGTATTCCAAGTCACATATAAATAGACCTTTGATGGCCATACAAAAACCATTTGAACAGATGTGACTTTTCTGAAAATCTCCTCTAGTAATCGATTACAAGATTTGTGTAATCGATTACAGGCTTTAAAATTTGAATTAAAACGTTCAATAACTACTGGTAATCGATTACCATCCAAGTGCAATCGATTACACATTGTAAAATTTTGAATTCAAATTTCTAATGACTATTGTAAATATTTTCAGCTGCTGGTAATCGATTACAATCCTCATGTAATCGATTACATGCTTTCAAAGTATTCAAAATCATTTTAAAAGCATTTCAAGAAGTGTTTTGGCCACTGGTAATCGATTACATCCTCTGGTAATCGATTACTAGAGAGTAAATCCCTTGTAAAAAATATTTTAGCATAAATTCATTGGCCAAACCTCTTGTTGTTTCAACTTGGATTTCCCTTCCTAAGTCTCTAGAGATTATCTTGATCATATATCTTGAATTTCTTGGACTCTTGTCTTGAATTAAACTTGAGAAGCGCATGATTCTCTTGAATTAAACTTGAGAAGCACATGGTCCTTTGGCATCATCAAAACATCAAAATGCATATGCTTCTACAAAAAGAATAAAAGGCATGTACAAAATGTTCCTCAAAGGTCATTTTTTTACTAAGATAAGGAGCACATGTTGTTGTTTGTACTTTTACTCCTTTCCTCAAAGGTCTTTATCAAAGCGTGCCACGTCACCTCGCCTCCAAGTGTGAGGCAACGGTCATTTCAAGACTTAGTACAAATCCTGTAATGGATCCTTTACTAAAGTCTATAAAAGGAAGATTCTACTCTTAAGCAAAACACGAAAAAACATCATAAAGAAACACAAAAATCTCTGTAGAAATCGTTGGACAATACATTTAATCTTTTGTTGTTTATTCTTTGCTAAGCAAAGTTACTCAATATTTGAGTTGTATTAGTTATCCACTCGCTAAGTGTTATTGAACCATTATATTAATTCAAACTCTTTGTTTGAAAAAGTCAGGAGTGACTTAGTGTTAAAAAATATTTTTGTTCTTGGTTGGACGAAAAGGTAATGTTAGCCACAAAGAAGAATACTTGTAAAGCCAGGAGTGACAGGACAAAATACTTGTTTTGTAATCAAAGTATTGATTAGTGGAACCCTTTACTATTTTGTAAAGGAGAACTAAACGTAACTCTATATGAGTGAGTCAATATAAATCAAGTGCTTTTACGTCTCTCTTTAACGTTTTATTAAGTATTCTTTTCGCATTCTTTGACACATTTTTCTCATCAATTGTTTACTTAAAAACCTTTTATAAAATTCTATTTCGTATATTTACTGGAGGAACTAAATTTGTTTTATCAAACCCTTGTCTTATCACTTGACGACTCTAGTACATATATCATTCTGAACCTTTGATAAACAATTTTATTGCAAAAAGTTATTATCTTTTATTAACACACTATTCAACCCCTCTTTTAGTGTGATTGTTATTATTTCAATTGGCATTTGAGCTCGGTCTTATGGGTTGAGTATTTAACAATACTAAGGAAAAGATCAAGAAAATCAAAGATATGGAAGAAGGATTCCCCACCAATAAACCACCCTTTTTTAGAAGTGTGAAATAGGACTACTGGAAAGAATGAATGCTAACTCTTTTTGAATCTATTCATATTGACCTATGGGACATGGTGGAAATTGGAAATCACATTCCATATGAGGACTAGTGAAACAAAATTCCAAGGAGTCAGTGGATGGAAGAGCAAAAACTCATATTCCTACTCAACTCTAAGGCTCGGAATGTGATGTTATATGCTCTATCAGAGGAAGAATACACCAAAATGTACACAGCTTCAAGAGCGCCAAATAGATGTGAGACACCCTAGCTATAACATATGAAGGTACATCATAAGTAAAGAGGAACAAACTAAGTCTCCTTACTCATAGATATGAACTTTTCTCTATGGAAGAAAGCGAAGACATACAAAGTATGTTTGGACGCTTTCAAACCATTCTTAATGAATTAAGATCTCTAGACATAACCTATGATAACTATGATCATATTGACAAAATCTTGATAAGTTTGTCTAGAAAATGGAGACCACAGGTAATAACATTAAGGGTTCTAAATAATCTCAATTCTATGTCCCTTGAAGAACTTGGTACTCTCAAAGTTCATAAACGAGAACTTTAGCAGGATGAACGACCAGAGAGAGAAAAATCTTTGGCTCTCAGTAGCCAAAAGAACAAGAAGGTTTCATTATCCAGAGAGCAAGAATCTGATGAAGATGAATTAGCCTTCATCTCACGAAAGATTTGCAAGATGTGGAAAAACAAAGACGGATCCAAAATGGAAGAACTCCTCAAAAAGATCTCAAGGAAAAGAAAGAAAAAGACAAAAACTTCATAATATGCTATGAATGCAAGAAACCTAGATACTCCAAATCTAAATGCCCAGGACTAGAGAAGTCACAAGACCGGAAAAAAAAACATATGCCCTCCGGACCATATTTTTATTTATCAAGTTAAGTTTCACTTACAACCAAAATTTATTTTTCTCCCCCTATTGTCATAAATAAAAAGACGATGGGTTCAAGGAATGAAATAATGATATAACATCATGGTCAATCTTGGACTTGAGGTGGTGGTGGAGGTTAGGTAGGTGGGATCTGAAGAACATAAAAGATCTATGAAATTCTTGAATGAAAAGCTTTTAAAGAATGAAAAGGTTAAGGGCCAACCTCAGGTTGTTATAAAGCTTCATGAGGAAATCGGAACCTTAAAATCTACATTGGCCAAATTTGTCAATGGGACAGAAAATCTCGACAAATTGATAAGATACAGTAAATGTCCCTCAAATAGATTTGCTAATGGATATGAGGGAAAGATATATGTTCATGATGAAGACACAGTTGTCTGTTATTTCTGTGGTAAACTTGGACACATGATGCCCAAGTGCATGGATCGACCTAGAATAGGTGCATCCAATGGATTCAAAGCTAACACAAAAGGACCCAAAAAGATTTGGGTACCTAAGAAAAGGATAATTCATGTTGCAGATGTCTTTGATAGCAAGAAGCAAACGCCTATCATGTACTTACAGCACATGATAGGAGAAAGGTATATGTTCCAATGCCTAACTCTCTATCATGGTGGAACCGTCACTTTCAAAAAGAATAAAAAAGGAAGAATAACAAGAGTGGGTACCCATCTATAGATAATGTTTGATTTGTTGAAGAACTCAAGAACAATCTGCTAAGCATGAGTCAATTATGTGATACTCGATAACAAAGATGAGTGTATCGTCCAAGGCAAGGATGGGTCCTCCAAATTATCTACCAAGAGAAAAGGTATCCTCTATAAGATCAGACTCATAGAGTTGTCGGATCAAAAGATATCATGCTTACTATCTGTCAAAGAAAATCATCAAAATTATATATATATATATATATATATATATATATATATATATATATATATATATATATATATATATATATAATATTATTGTAAATAACTTAACTCTTCATTAAATGCATTTAGGAACATTAAATTTAGTTAAATATGATGGCTATTGTAAAGTTGAATAATTGATCTAATGGCTAGAAAAACTTCAAGTGAAGTTTACTGTATATATATATATATAAACCACTTTCTGGGTGGTATTTTGTGAGTTTTCATGTCATTTTGCATGTATTTTCTTGATAGAACTCATGTTTGGACACTAGTTTTGTATTGCAAAAGTAAAACCGTTCAATTGAGTGAAAGAGTTAGAAATTGAAAAAATTTATGAAGATTTGAAGACTCGGAAATCAATAATAGTCGTGGTAATCACCACAACCATGGTAGGATGATAACAACTATTGTGGAACAATGTCAAGTATACAATAACGACCATGGTCAACCAAACGGGTTATGGTCAACCAAGAGAGTTGTGGTCAATCCATGATAGCCCAAGGCTTCAGTGCCATCTATGATAATGGTCGTGGTAGATTCATCATGGTCGTAGTGTGCCTTCTCGTGAGATATCTTTAAGAAGCTATGTATAGGTGTCTAGACTTAGTAAAAAGGATCTATTTATTTTTATTCTTATCTTTTAGGAATTTGAGAGAATCTTGAGGATTTTTTAGAACTAAAGAGCGTGACAACACCGTTAGGATGGATTGTGATCTTCGTTCCTACCTATTGATTTTTCTATGTTTGCTTTTTATAGGATTGTTAGTTTCTTTTTTGATCATGAGTGACTAGTCCCCCTAGTCTGCGGGTTATCATGTAACTGTCAAAATATACTTCTCTCTTTGTTCTTAATGGAATTCCTTATTGTTTTTAAGTTAATTTATTCTCTTCCTTATTTTTAATGTTTATTTGGAACCGACCATTCTAATACTTATTTGATTGCACAATAGTGATCATTTGCATGTAATTGGTAAATTTAGGTAGAGAATATTTTGCACCAAATTGCATGATCAAAAATTGTTTTGGTAATCTCTAATAGATAAGTTAATCTTTAATTTATCGTCCCTAGAATTGATCTTATCCTTTGAATTAAATTGATACATCCATGATCATTGGGATATTGATTTAAGGCAAATAGCATCTTCTAACCTTGATCATAGGCTTTAGTTGATTTTGGGAATCAATAATTAACTAGAGAAGGAATTAAATTAGAACTAGGATTAGTGGAAATTGGTACTAGCAAGTCAAACCACTGGTCATTCTTATCATTACTTAAACCTCTCTTTATTTTTGTTTAATTGTTTTATTTTAAAAACCTAAACCGCAAAAATATTTAAACCATATTTTTAATCAATTCTACTATTAGTTTAACCAGTAGGGGGTTATAACATGAGGTTACCCCCACATGCAGCATCTAAACTTGTCCTTTTGTGTGATGACACTTCACTAATGAAAATATGGACCAGTTTTTGTTATGTAATGCCATGGTGTGGAGAACTTCTAATAATCTTTTGTAACCTTTCCCAGGCTTCAGGTAGACTCACTTGCTCCCTCTGCACAGAGTTTCCAATGTCCCTGATGTATTGATCCATCTTCATGGGAGAAAAATACCTTCGTAAGAAGGCACTTATGTACTAGTTCCATGGAGTGATATTGTTCTCAGGTAGTGAGCAACATCACTCCATGGGACCAGTACATAAGTTGTTCGCCAACATTTGTTGGAACCCATGCTTGAAGTCAAATGTGGCTCCCTTAGGCAGCTTGGGCAATAAGATGGTATTGGTGCCTCCCAAGGGTGGAGTGAGGTAGTGCATCAGTGTCTGAGCCTAATTAGTTGTCATTGCTTTTTCACTCTTTTCACGGACTTCTGCATGAACTTTCCATATTAGCTTGTCAATATCAGGTTCGTATTGTAGTGGTGGATTTTGAGACCTAGTTTACTAGCACTACAAAACAGAGAAAATCAAGTGCAATGGGAAATAAAATAATAAAATAAAAATAAATAGCAAAAAATTAAATAAATAATAAAATAATTTCTATAAATAAAATTGTTTGGTTTAACAAAATTAAACTAGTCGAGAATTCTGCAACTAGTCTCTAGTAATGACACCAAAAACTTGATGCATAAAATATGTTAGACTCATACAAAGACAAGCGTATCCTACTAATAATAATAGTGGACTCAAAATTTTAGATATCGAACCCAAAAGACTAGTTGTATTCCCAATAAGTTAACTTTATTAAATTAACCATAGAGATGATTAAAAATAAGGATTTAAATATTTTTATGGTTTTGATTTTTATAAGAAAGCAAATAAATGATGTTATGAGAGGATTGAGTGATGATAAGAACGATCAGGGATTATGATTCTCTAGTATCAATTTACTCTCAATCCTAAATCTAATAAAATTTATTTTCCAGATAATTACCGATTTCCAAAATTAACTAAAGTCTTTGATCAATGTTAGAAGTCTTTTGTCTTAAATCAATACCCCAATGATTATAGATCTATCCATTTAAGTCAAATGATAAAATGAAATCTAAGGATGATTAATTAAAAGTTAATTAATCTATTGGAGGATTGCTTAAACAGTTAATCATACAATTTAGTATAAAGTCCAACAATATATACATGACATGCATATAGGTGCTTTTTTTTGCCTAGACTACAACTATTTTCCACTGGAGGCACAGGATGGACTTACGATTGATCATGCGTACCTTGGCCCCCTAACTTTTTGTAATTTTATATTTTTAGTATAGAAAACAATTTAATATTAAGATGATTTTTTATTTTATAAGATTTATTTTGAATATAATAATATTTAAATATTTTTTTTCTTTACAATATTTTATAGTCTTCATTATAGATATAATTTTTTTTATCTTTTTAAACAAAATATTCAAATATCATTTAGTTTTATTTTTAACTATTAGTCTTTTCCTTTTATATTTTAAAGACTATAAATAATTAAATTTGCAATCAAACAGGTTTATTAATGTTCCGTTTATATTGATTGAATTACAATTAATTTGATGATTAAAAACTATTGTACTTATTTACCTTTGTCACTGGAACAAGTTTATGAACACTAATATAAGCTATTTCGAGACACACTAACAAATATTCTATTTTTATATCACAATTCTTTGTATATTCTTTTGTTTTTTGTCGTTTGATCATTGCTTATGAAACTTCAACGTATTTTCCACCACCTCATTTTAATAGACTAATGTGTACGTAAATCTTGAAAAATCAAAAATGGAAAGTTAAACAATTGCTTATTCTTCTTTAGTTGAAATCATTTTCAATGTTTTAAAATTAAATTTTTTTTTTACATTGATATATATTATTTAGAAATATAAATATTTAAAAAAGAAAATTACTGAAAAATTCTGTATAAATTCAACTGTGGATAATTTTTGGGCATATAAAAGAGACGTTTTGATAAATTATTGATGTAATTAATTTTTCAAATACAAATGAATGTATATATGTATAAAAATTTATATATATATATATATATATATATATATATATATATTTGTTGAATAAAATTTACTTTTCATATACTTGGTCCAACATCACCGAAACCTAGCTAGCTCTATGCTCTCGATTGAAGGTAATCATGCTCGAATTAGGTAGAACCATTAAAGGCAGTAAAACTCTTACTCTATGTATTTAGGATTCGAATTTGTGACATCTAGTTAAGAAAAAATAACCCAACACTAATTGATATACATACTTGATTCTATCATATTTCGTCTAGCATCTTAATTTGTTAATCTAAGTTTTTTTCTTGTGAATGTTAATTTAAGTGATTAATAGTTTTAGGGTCTATTTGATTTGAAAAATAGAAGATAGCACAAAAGTCAAAATTAATAACATGTATAATTTCTCTCTCTTTTGCATGAAACCACTACTCTCATGTTCATGTATGGCTCTCTCTTTCATTGGCAGATTTTTTCTTCTTAAAACTAACTAAAAGAGAAAGAAACGAGGAAACGTAACCTACTAACGTGAATTTATCTCTCTTTCGACACATTCGAAACTCTAATATAAGGTTGAAAATTGAAATGCCTTTGCTTAGTTTATATATTATATGTTATTTATAGTATATTAAAATATAATAATATATAAAACTTTACAATATAAAAAATTATTTGTGTTTAGATAATTAATACTAATAAGGGTTTTATAATAAATTTTATATTATTTTATTTCTACTATTCAATGCACAGAGAATAACGTAAATCAAATATTTATTATGTGTTGTTTTCATGATGTTCTCCTTGTTTCTTAGTATCAAAGGCACCCTTAAAATGAGTCCCAACACTTTTTTTCTTTTTATGTAATTGTAGTCTCAGTTACCTATATAAAACATCTATGGCTTTATCATGGAACATATATAATAATGCAAGTACGTTGAAATTTGGGCTTTTATATTAGTTCAAACATCAACAGATGCATATGCAATATAACTTGGAACATACTGAAGAAGCAAAAGTCCTTGTTATCCCAGAAAATAGAGGATTATTATTTAATTTCAAGAAAACAAGCCAACAAAAACTAAATTAAAACATTGTATTTTTATGAGAGATTACAAATGTATCAATTGTAAAAATTCTCATGATTCAGCAACAGCCGGTCCAATCCAAGGGTAGTCCTGCAAAACACAATCAAACCAAACCGTCTGACTCCTCTTCAAGATCTGAGTTTCATGGGCCCGGAACTTTGGCAATGTCAAAATATACTTTGTCATGTCATCATGGCACATTTTTCCAACATCATTCACAAGCTTGTCACAACAATACTCACTAACTGTTTTGTTACCGAAAAATATTGCTGAGAATACCTCATCACCACAATTTGGATACAAATGCGATCCACAATTGGTTAAATACTTCTCATTCGATGACAATGGCCCTGGTGCATTTGATGGTTCCGGAGCATCTTGTGAAAGCCCGATTTTGACCATCAATGTGGAACTAATCATGAAACATAGGAACATTTGAGAAATCTTGCTGAATGTAGCCATAGTTTGATGATGATCAAAGGTCTTATTGTTGGTAATGACTAATAAGCTTCGATGGCTTTGAAATGGTTGGTATGAAGCTATATTTATAGTTCAAAAGTAGATTTAACGTCTAAATGTGAACCGCCCGGTCTTAATTGAGTTTAATGAAGAAATAAAGACGTAAGTTAATTAATTAATGTCTACAAACTAAAAAACGAAGAACTTTCGGTTAACTCACATATTTACGTTTCCTCCATAATTTTTTAAGTTTACCCTAAGAAGATAATATTTAGTTGCAGTTATTGGAGAAACATAAAGCACTTGGCACGTAGTTGTTAACGACATTTTTTTTTTGTGTACTGTTACCTACATATATTGTTTTTTTTAAGAGAAAGATGTGTATTCGTTGAAAGGAAACAGAAACGGAATCAAGCTTTACATCATCTTCAACAATGTTCAAAATTTGAGGAGGAACCTCTTCAAATCCAAACAAAATCATTAACCAAAAAAGCTAATCTAGCAAGAGAATCCGCAGCTCTATTAGCTTCTCTGTTCGCAAAGGTCAAAAGGTTCGAAGTATCCTGGTAAAGCAAACGAGTGCAGTCATCAATGATCCCATCGAAGTAGCTATAATCAGTTAAGGATCTATCTTTCCAAGCAAGGAATATTCTCTAACAATCAGTTTCAAAAATAGATGAGGGGACAAGGGTATGAGCAGTTTCAATGGCCCAGCAAAAAGCCATTGCCTCACTGATATGAGGCTGGAAAATAGAAGGCAGAAGCTTTGCAGCAGCTGCAAGGACTTCTCCATTATTGTTTTTGAAGATAACTCTGAAGCCTGTACCTCCCTTCCCTAATGGGTGCATCAAAATTACCCTTGGTAAGGCCCGGCCTTGGTTTTTCCCGGTTGAAATATAAACTTGATTTGGGCCTAAATTAATTATTTGGTTCCTTGGACTTAGTTATTTTGGGCTTAAGTAATTATGGGTCATGTTTCTAGAGAATTCTTGTAGTGTTTGGAGTGTCTAGATATTTCTTATGGTTGTAATATTCTCTAGAATACTCTTTGGATCTCTAGAGTTTAGAACTCTCTAGAATTAGTGTGTCTAGAGTTCTCCTTAGAGTAGTATAAATAGATATGTAATCCTACACATTTGTATCAAGCAAAATACAAAGTTCTCTCCTCCATAAAAAATTCTCCTTCCTATCAAGTTTCTATTCAAAGTCTCCAATATTCCTAAACACTTTTCCTAAACATAAAAAGCCTTATTTCCAACAAAGTGGTATCAGAGCTTCAAGATCCTCAAAAGATGGCGAATGGAGGTTTTCCTTTCCAAATGCCGATGCTCACAAAGAACAACTATGATAATTGGAGTATCAAGATGAAGGCGCTACTAGGAGCTCAAGATGTGTGGGATATCATAGAGAATGGCTTCGAGGAGCAAGATGAAACCTCACTAAGCCAAGGTGTAAAAGAGACGTTGAAGGAGTCAAGAAAGAGAGACAAGAAAGCTCTCTTTCTCATTTATCAATCGGTGGATGAAGATACATTTGAGAAGATATCCAACGCAACGACGGCCAAAGAAGCATGGGATAAGCTTCAAACTTGCAACAAAGGAGTTGAGCAGGTAAAAAAGATTCGTCTTCAAACTCTTAGAGGTGACTTTGAGCGTTTGTTTATGGAGGAGTCCGAGTCAATTTTTGATTATTTTTCTCGAGTATTGGCCGTAGTCAATCAACTTAAAAGAAATGGTGAAGATGTTCA
Source organism: Glycine soja (assembly GCF_004193775.1). NCBI lineage: Eukaryota > Viridiplantae > Streptophyta > Magnoliopsida > Fabales > Fabaceae > Glycine > Glycine soja. Next base: position 28,454,417 of record NC_041015.1, on the reverse strand, counting down.
TGAGGTGAAGGTCATGGAAAAAATACTTCAAACTTTAAATCCAAGTTTTGACTTCATTGTTACCAACATCGAAGAAAACAAGGATTTAAAGACCATGACTATTGAGCAACTCATGGGTTCCTTACAAGCATACGAAGAAAAACAAAAGAGAAAAATTAAACAAAAGGAGGCTACGGAGCAACTACTACAACTCAACGTAAAGGGAGCAAACTATGCAAATTACAAGAGCCAAAGAGGACGAGGTCGCGGCCAAGATCGTGGACGTGGACGAGGACATGGAGGAGAAGGAAGAGGTGGTTACAACAACCACTCCAACAAATTCAACAATGGAGAAAGAAGTTGGAATCCACAAGTAACAAGAGGTCGTGGAAGAGGAAATTCATGGTCGAGGTATGACAAATCACAAATCAAGTGCTTCAATTGCAACAAGATTGGTCACTACGCATCCAAGTGTAGATTCTCGAAGAAGGTTGAAGAGAAAGCTAACTTTGTAGAAGAAAAAGGCGGAGAAGAAGAAACTTTGCTACTCGCGTGCCAAAACAAATTTGAAGAGAAAAGAAACAAGTGGTACCTCGACACCGGCGCAAGCAACCACATGTGCGGCGATCAAAGCATGTTTGTGGAGATCAATGAAGCGGCAACTGGCGATGTCTCATTTGGAGATGACTCAAAGATACCAGTCAAAGGCAAAGGTAAAATTCTCATACATTTGAAGAATGGGAGTCATCAATTCATATCCAATGTCTACTATGTGCCTAACATGAAGAATAATATTTTGAGCTTGGGACAATTATTAGAGAAAGGCTATGACATCCATTTGAAAGAACATAGTCTTTTCTTAAGAGATTGTAGACATAACTTGATTGCTAAGGTGCCTATGTCAAAGAATAGAATGTTCCTCTTGAACATTCAAAATGATGTGGCAAAGTGTCTCAAGGCTTGCTATATCGACTCTTCGTGGCTATGGCATCTACGATTCGGGCACCTCAACTTCGACGGTCTAGAACGTTTAGCGAAGAAAAAGATGGTGAGAGGCTTGCCTAGCATCAACCACCCAGACCAACTTTGCGAAGGATGTCTAATTGGGAAGCAATTTCGTAAAAGGTTTCCAAAGGAATCAATAACAAGAGCAACAAAGCCGCTAGAGCTCATACACACCGATGTCTGTGGACCAATCAAACCCAATTCATTTGGTAAGAATAAGTACTTTCTCCTCTTTATTGATGATTATTCCAGAAAAACCTGGGTTTATTTCTTAAAGGAGAAATCAGAAGTGTTTGAAAACTTTAAGAAGTTCAAAGCCCTCGTGGAGAAAGAAAGTGGTCTTTCCATCAAGGCCATGAGATCTGATCGAGGAGGAGAGTTCACTTCAAATAAGTTCAACAAATATTGTGAAGACCATGGAATCTGTCGCCCACTGACAGTGCCAAGATCGCCACAACAAAATGGAGTAGCAGAGAGAAAGAACCAGACCATACTTAACATGGTGCGAAGCATGCTCAAGAGCAAGAAGATGCCGAAGGAGTTTTGGGCTGAAGCAGTGGCATGTGCAATTTACCTAACAAACTGTTCCCCAACAAGAAGCGTGCATGAGAAGACACCACAAGAAGCATGGAGTGGAAGGAAGCCTGGGATCTCTCACCTCAAAGTGTTTGGAAGCATTGCTTATACCCATGTTCCAGACGAAAAGAGGACAAAGCTCGATGATAAAAGTGAGAAGTACGTGTTTGTGGGTTACGACTCAAGATCCAAGGGGTACAAGCTCTATAATCCAGATAGTAGAAAGATCGTCATAAGTCGCGACGTGGAGTTCGACAAAGAAGATTGTTGGGATTGGAGTGTTCAAGAAGATAAGTATGATTTTCTTCCTTATTTTGAAGAAGATGATGAAATTGAACAACCAATCATAGAGGAACATATTACACCACCTGCCTCACCGACACCAAGGCTGGATGAAACAAGTTCAAGTGAGAGGACATCGCGACTAAGGAGCATTGAAGAGATTTATGAGGTAACCAAAAACCTAAACGACATTAACCTCTTTTGTCTTTTTGGTGATTATGAGCCTCTAAGCTATCAAGAAGCGGCGGAAAACATAAAGTGGAAAGACGCCATGGACAAAGAAATCAAGTCAATCACGAAGAATGATACGTGGGAACTTACTACACTTCCACGAGGACACAAAGCAATCGGAGTAAGATGGGTGTACAAGGCAAAGAAGAATGCTAAAGGAGATGTGGAGAGATACAAAGCAAGATTGGTGGCTAAAGGCTATAGTCAAAGACAAGGAATTGACTATTATGAAGTATTTGCTCCTGTTGCTCGTCTTGAAACTATTAGACTGATCATTTCTTTGGCAGCCCAAAATAAATGGAAGATATATCAAATGGATGTGAAGTCAGCCTTCTTGAATGGTTTTCTCGAAGAAGAAGTCTATATTGAGCAACCACTGGGCTATGAAGTAAAAGGGCAAGAAGAAAAAGTCTTGAAGTTGAAGAAGGCGTTGTATGGTCTCAAGCAAGCACCGAGAGCTTGGAATGTTCGAATCGACAAGTACTTTCAAGACAAGAACTTCATCAAGTGTCCATATGAGCATGCACTCTATATCAAAGCGCAAAGTGGAGATATTTTGATTGTGTGTTTGTATGTAGATGACTTGATCTTTACAGGGAACAATCCAAGCATGTTCAAAGAGTTCAAGAAAGATATGTCAAATGAATTTGAGATGACGGATATGGGGCTCATGGCATATTATCTCGGCATCGAAGTAAAACAAGAAGACAAAGGAATTTTCATCACCCAAGAAGGCTATGCCAAAGAAGTCCTTAAGAAGTTCAAGATGGATGACGCCAATCCAGTTAGCACCCCGATGGAATGTGGCAGCAAGTTGAGCAAGCATGAAAAAGGAGAGAATGTGGATCCAACTCTTTACAAAAGTTTGGTTGGAAGTTTACGTTACTTGACATACAAGGCCGGATATTCTCTACGTTGTAGGAGTAGTAAGTTGCGACATGGAAGCTCCAACCATAACTCACTTCAAGGCGGCAAAGAGAATCCTTCGATACATCAAAGTGATAGCGATTGGAGTGGAGACTTGGATGATAGAAAGAGCACTACTGGTTTTGTGTTCTTTATGGGAGATACTGCTTTCACTTGGATGTCAAGGAAGCAACCAATAGTCACACTATCAACTTGTGAAGCCGAGTATGTCGCTGCCACATCATGCGTTTGTCATGCAATTTGGCTAAGGAACTTGTTGAAAGAGTTAAAAATGCCACAAGAAGAACCTATGGAAATATGTGTTGACAATAAATCATCACTCGCTTTGGCAAAGAATCCAGTCTTTCATGAAAGAAGTAAGCACATCGACACCCGTTACCACTTCATAAGAGAATGCATTGAGAAGAAGGAGGTAAAGTTGAAGTATGTGATGTCTCAAGATCAAGCTGCCGACATTTTCACAAAGCCACTCAAGTTGGAAACTTTCGTGAAGCTAAGGAGTATGCTTGGAGTCACAAATCAAGTTTAAGGGGGGATGTTGAAATATAAACTTGATTTGGGCCTAAATTAATTATTTGGTTCCTTGGACTTAGTTATTTTGGGCTTAAGTAATTATGGGTCATGTTTCTAGAGAATTCTTGTAGTGTTTGGAGTGTCTAGATATTTCTTATGGTTGTAATATTCTCTAGAATACTCTTTGGATCTCTAGAGTTGAGAACTCTCTAGAATTAGTGTGTCTAGAGTTCTCCTTAGAGTAGTATAAATAGAGATGTAATCCTACACATTTGTATCAAGCAAAAATACAAAGTTCTCTCCTCCATAAAGAATTCTCCTTCCTATCAAGTTTCTATTCAAAGTCTCCAATATTCCTAAACACTTTTCCTAAACATAAAAAGCCTTATTTCCAACATTCTCATTTCTTTATATTATTCCTGGTATTGGATGGAGGTTGTTTGGGTAGCATTAAGACAGCAATCATATTCAGAGAAATCAGGATAGGGTGTCTTCTTTTGTTGAAAACCCAATCATTTCTACCTTTCCAAATAACCCACAACATATCAAAGATTCTGGCCATGGTTTCTGGATCAAGGATTTGCAAATTTTAACCAAACCATTCTGCAAAGGAAGAGTCATCTCTCACATTAAAAAGTCCACCAAGAGGTGAAGCAAACCAGGTTCTTCTAACCTCTTCGCATGTCAGAAGTGCATGGACAACAGTTTCGGGGAAGAGACCACATTTGGGGCAAACAATATCCACCTGCACTCCCCCCTTCTGAAGATTTGTCATAATTGGGATGATGTCCTTGCAAGCTCTCCAAGCCAGATTTTTACTTTTTGAAATTGCAGGGATCTTCCAAAGTTTCTACCCGAGATCAAGCTAGAGGAAGGGGCATGAGCTGAGATTTTTCTCACTTCAAAATGGTATCCCGATTTGATCAAATAGTGGCCATCTTCAGAATGTCTCCAAATGAGTCTATACCGATGAGAAGTTAGAGAGATGGGTATAGACAGAATTTTTTAGCTAATATGACTCAGAAAGAGATTATGAACAATGTTGGAGTCCCATTATCTGTCAGCCTGGTTAATAAGATTTGTTACATCTAAATTCTGCTCATTGGGATCCAAGCCCTCCGGATAAGGAAAAACCAAAAACCCTGGAACCCAATTGCCATCCTAGATTCTGACTAATGCTCCATCCCCAATCTGCTAGAGTGTCCCATCTAGTTGCAGATCCCTAGCTAAGAAAATACTACTCCAAGAATAGCTAGGTCTAAAATGTTTCTTTGCATAAAGGGCAAAAGTATTTGGGAAATACTTGGCTTTGGGAATTGGAGCAGCAACTGCATTATCCATTTGAATAAGTCTCCATGTCTATTTTGCTAGCAAAGCTTTGTTAAAAGCTTTAATCCTTCTAAAGCCCAAACCACCATCTTTTTTAAAGCGAGAAAGCTTCTCCTAAGATAGCCAATGCATCTTTCGTTTGCCCGGGTCCCCCCCATCCTATAAGAGAAGGTAGGCCCAAATACTTGGCTTGAGATCCCACTCCCTTTACACCCAACAACATAATTTGCTCATTACATATGTTTGTCAAAACATTTTGGCTAAAGGAAATCTCAAATTTTTCAAGGTTAATCTTCTGGCTTGAAGCTTCCTTATACACTTGGAGAAGATGAGCAATGTGGGAGCTTTCTTCACAAGTAGATAGGGAGAAAGAGGATCCCATGAAGTAACCTAAGCAAAGATTATGTTATCATCAACAAAGAGATGAGAGATTGGGGCAGCTTGGTTATAGATCTTGCTACAATGAAGATTATGATTTTCCAAGGATCAAGTAAGCAAAGCCAAAAGGGCTTCAATGCACAGAATGAGGAGATGGGTGGAGAGCAGATCCCCTGTCTCAGACACCCCTAGAAGGCTTAAAATCTCTAGTAGTGAAGACACATTTCATAATTAGGTTTGACCATTTGGGGGGAAAGCCCTTGGATGATGGAATAGAGGCTAGAAAATTCCATTCCACTTTATCGTAGGCTTTGGACATATCGAGCTTCAAAGCCATAAAGCCTCGCTTGCTAGTATGCTTTGTCTTCATGAAATGGAAGGTTTTGAAGGTAGTCGTGGCATTATAAAAAATTTACCTTCTAGGAACAAAAGCACTCTGATTCTAGGACACCATATCAAGGAGGATCTATTTGAGCCTATTAGCTATGGTTTTGTTGATGAGCTTGAACAAGATGTTGCATAGGCTAATCAGTCAAAAATAGCATGGATGATTGGGCCTCTTCACTTTGGGATCAAAGTAATATAAGTCTTGTTAAAACTAATGGGATCCCCTTCATTGTTCAGGATCTGTAGAACAAGCCTTGTGACATCTACTCTTATCTGATTCCAAAAAGTTTGATAAAAAAAAGTACAGGAGTTCCGTCTGGGCCAGCAGCTTTTGTGGGGAACATGTACTAAAGAGCTTGGTACACCTCCTCAACTGAAAAATCCTTCTCCATGAATTGAAACATCTAATTATCAATTTTTTTTTGCACTAAGGCCACCACTTCCTCCACTTGAAGAGTGTTAGAAGCATAAAACAAATTGGAGAAATAGTTAGTTATAACATTTCCCACATCCTCTAAATCACTATGGACAATACCATTATCATTGGTTATGGAAGAGATAGAATTTACCTGAATTCTTTGTGAGGCTTTCCTATGGAAAAATTTGAAGTTTTTGTCTCCATGTTTAAGCCATGAAGCCCTAGACATCTCCTCCCAATAAATCTCTTCATGCTCCAAAAGCTCATTCAACTCCTTTTGAGTTTTGTGGGTCAAGAAAATGTTATGATTGTTTGTGGTTTCGATTGGACAGCATTCAACTTTTGCTTGAGAGACTTGATCCTCTTAGGAAACTAACCAAAATTTATATCTCCCTATTCTTCAAATTTCCCCCTAACTCGTTGAATATTAAGGATTGCATCATCTTTTTTAATCTAGCAATGTTGAACAATATCTTGACAATCCTCCTTTTTTCTAGCTAGAGTTGCTCAAACTAATAGAGTTTTTGGTCTGGATTTGTTCTTCCTCTTTGATTGTTGGGAAGAGCTATAGGAGACCAAAATAGGACTATGGTCAAACTTGTAGCGAAGGAAAGTAAAGACTTGTACATTCTAGCTAGAGTTGCTCAAACTAATAGAGTTTTGGTCTGGATTTGTTCTTCCTCTTTGATTGTTGGGAAGAGCTATAGGAGACCAAAATAGGATTATGGTCAAACTTGTAGCGAGGGAAAGCAGAGACTTGTACATGAGGCCAAGAATCTTGCCATGCATCTATAGCAAGATCCTTGTCTAGACGTTGTTGGATATTATCAACATTCATCCTCATGTCGGGCCAAGTAAACCTATGTCCAAGAAACCCTAAATCATGTCAGTTGCAATCAGACATAGCCAAATAGAACTTCAAAATGCTAGAGAAGTCAGCTATAGCTCCTATCTTCTTATTTTTTGAAGAGAGAATCTGGATGAAATTCCTTATTACAATCCACGGGATTTCAAAACTAGGGTTGAGACAAGAAAAGAGTTCCCAAGAAAGGTATTTATTTAGGGATTCCGGAAAGTCATAAAAGAAGGTAATGAAAGACGAATTCTCACTCATAGTTTGGGAATACTTTATAGTGATGTGGTTCTAGGAGAAATTTAGAATCTCTACCTCCACAGTAGATCACCACAACAAAAGAAGACTCCCCTGTCCTAGCCTTCCCAAAACATCTACAATCCACCCCCAAAGAGATTAGTCATCCGAGCAACACCTAGGAAGGATTTAGTTTCAGCATACAATTTTTTGGTTTCATGACAAAAACCAAATCGGGATCTTCACTAAGGATGAACTTCTTTAAAGCCCAAATTGTATGTGGTTCCCAAGCCCACAATAGTTTTAGCTAAGGAGCAACATGGCTCTTGGTGAGGCTGCTAAGCAGCCATCGCCGATGAGTTTTGTCAATGCTTTTTTAGGCCATGGTCAAAGTCAACTTCCATGCTCTTCTCTCCCATGGCTTCTCTTGTCTTCTTTTTCCCCATTAGGGTTTCATTTTTAAAGGTATCTCCCTTTCTTGATTCTCTGGCCATGTGTTTCCATCCCCTTCCCCCCTCCCCCCCAATCTTTAACAAGCTTTGCCTCTCCTTCCAAAAAGGTTTGTTGTTGTTGGGAAAGGGAAGGAGGGTGAAGGGGGGAAATTTATGGTGTAGTCAAAGTATTCTCACATACCTCAATAGCTTTTGGTAGGGTGAGTGATTATGAGGATGGTGCCCCTTCCATTTTAGTGTTCTTCTCTTTTCCTTTTTCCCCATCAATGGGTTCTTCAAGATGGGTCAGACAATAGCTTTCAAAAGACTTGGCAACATCAATCACTATTGAGAGGTCCCCTTTTTTTGTCTTGGTCAGAGGGGTTAAAACTCCAACATTATCAATTTCTCCACATATCTCATATTTTTGTGGAAGCAATGCTTTCCAAGATTAGTTTGATGATGCCAAAGACTCAAGTCAAGAATCAAGAGTCAAGCAAGTTTCAAGAATCAAAGAGTCGTTCAATCAAAGCAAGTTTCAAGAATCAAAGAGTCGTTCAATCAAAACAAGTTTCAAGAATTAAAGAGTCGTTCAATCAAGATTCAAGATTAAAGTGAAGATTCAAGAGAAGACTTAATTAAGATAAGTATTAAAAGAGTTTTTCAAAATATTGAATAGCACAATTTTGTTCAAGAGAATTTTTCAAAGAAAAATCTTTTACCAAGAGTTTTACTCTCTGGTAATCGATTACCAAAAGGAAATAATCGATTACCAGGAGCCAACATTCTTTTCAAATTGATTTACAAAGCTGTAATCGATTACCATAATCATGTAATCCATTACCAATGTTTTAAAACGTTAGATTTCAAATTTCAAGAGTCACAACTTGTGATAAAACTTTTTCAAATCATTTCAAACTTGTGTAATCGATTACACAATACTTGTAATCGATTATCAGTGTTTCTAAACGTTGGTTTTCAAATTTAAACGTGAAGAGTCACATCTGTTGATGTGTAATTGATTACACTACAATGGTAATCGATTACCAGTGACTTATTTTGAAAATTAAATTACCAAAAGTCACAATTCTTAAAGTGACTAGTTTCTGAAGATTTTTCAAAAGTCACAACCTTTAAAGTGACTAGTTTTCAAAAGAGTCACAACTTTTAAAGTGACTAGTTTTCAAAAGAGTCACAACTTTTAAAAAGTGACTAGTTTTGAAGAAATTACCAAGAGTCATAAACTTTTAACTTGAGTCATCAAATGACTATAAATATGTGACCATGGCACGAATTTTAAAGAGACAAATTTCAAATTTCTTTCATTCATTCAAAGCATTCTTCTAAGAGTTTTTGTTCAAAACTTTCTTTATTCAAGAAAAGTTCATTGTCCAAAAACTTGTGTTATTCTTCTTCTAAGAATTCAAAGGACTAACCGCCTGAGAATTCTTTTGATTCTTCCTTCTTTCTCTTGCCAAAAGATTCAAAGGACTAACCACCTGAGAATTCTTTTGATTCTTCTTCTTCCCTTTAAACAAAAGATTTCAAAGGACTAATCGCCTGAGATATCTTTTGTTTCCCCTTACAAAGATTCAAGGGACTAACCGCCTAAGAATTCTTTGTCTTAACACATTCGAGGGTACATCCTTTGTGGTACAAGTAGAGTGTACATCTACTTGGGTTGTAATATTGAGAACAAGAGAGGGTACATCTCTTGTGGATCAGTTCAAGTGGAGGGTACATCCACTTGGTTGTTCAAAGAGAACAAGGGAGGGTACATCCCTTGTGGATCTTTACTTATAAAGGATTTTACAAGGCTATTGGAAATCTCAAGAACCGGTGGTTGCTTGGGAACTGGATGTAGGCACGGGTTGTTGCCGAACCAGTATAAATCGGGTGTTTGTTTTCTTCTTCCCTACACTCTTTACTTTTCCATTGTGTACTTTTTATTCCCGCTTTACTTTTGTCTAAGTTATTGTTTTTGTTCTTTACTTCCTCATAACTTAGTAGTAAAGCCTAATTGAATCTAGTAATATTAAGATAATTTTTAATTAGTCAAGACACATTAATAATTAATTTAACCTCCCCTCCTTCATAATTATTCCGAGGCCACTTGATCCAACAATTTTTTGGTGTCATTCAAGATTGCCTTAGGGATAATGTTTTTTATTTTGCCATAAGTGACTTTAGAGTGGACCCCTAAGACAATATTAGACCTCATAGGAGCTTCCATCAAGCCTAGCCTTGCTAACAAGGTCATCACCTTCCCCTTCTTGCATATTCTCTGCACATTCCCGAAGAGAGTGATCTATTTTTCTACAGGTAACAAAAATTTCCCAATATTTCATATGAAACTTTCAAAGTTTTGGCATTCGTGTCTCTCATCTTCATTTTGAGTCTTTTCCACAAGGGTTTGGTTAGGTCTAAGCAAAATTTGATACACAAACACCCCGCATGACAGTAGTCTTCAAAGGAATCTTAGGTTAAAAAGCTGACAATGGCGTTGCTAAACACCTTTATTGTCTCTTGCGTAATACACCCCCATGACACACTCTCAATCCTAAGCCAAAAAAGGTAGGTTGAAAGGAGGACATAAGAGGGGGACTTATTTGGACCCAAATCTTTTAAGACCAACAAGCAATGATCAAATTCCATGGCCCTCTTCGTTCGACGCTCTCCTTGTCACTCCATTTAAAGAATTTGAATGTGAATAGGTTATTAGAAATGTCTTGGATCTCCACTCCATTTTTTACTCTCCAAACATTTGTCATGGTGGTTTTAAAGGCTCTAGCATTAAAAGAGCTCTGCGTGTAAAGTTTTCCAACCATCCATGCTTCTTCATCATATGAATGGGATATTGGGTTGGTTACTCCTAGTATAGTAACCACGATTTTGTCTTCGTCATCAACAACAATATGTTTCCTATGGTCCACAAGAAAGGTTAGGAAAACCTAGCGACAACAAGAATAATGGTCGTGGGAAAGGAAACCCTTACAAACTACTAGGTATCACTAAACCCAAACAGAGCTTAAGGGAGCCCAATGGGTTTTTTTTCATAACATTATACCTACATATATTGTTACAATGATAGTAATAGCATGAGTGTCACACTAGTGCAATTCATATGAACTTCAAAATTTTGAAAAAAATAAAATAAAAAATGCTACTTTCTTTCACATAGACTTCCCTATTAGGTGAAATTCATGTGATTTATAATAAATGTATAAAATATGGAGTTTACACATTTTCTATTGAGGGGGCCCTACTATAACAAAATTAGTGAGACTCACCTAAATACACTTCTCTGAAACAAAATATGGAGTTTACACTAGTTTTTCACTACTATACATGTGACATTTAATAACATTTTTTTATCTAACATTTAATAAAAATGTTACTAAAAGCTTTTGGTAACACTTGAAAAATGTCAACAAATTATGCATAAATGTTACTGATACATTATTGCAACACTTTTACAAAAGTTGCGTATAACCTATATTGCTAAAGTCTTTTTGGGGACATTTTTAGGCTTTAACAACATGAGTTATACAAAACATTTAAAATGTCGCAAAAATATATTGATAATATTTATTCATAATTTAGCAATATTTTTTCAATGTTGCTAGAGATTTTTAGCAATATTTTTATTAAATATTAGACAAAAAATTTTACTAAAAGTCACATGTTTTTTCAATACATATTGTTCTTTTCGGACTAACTAACTAATAAATTAAAATATAAAAAAATATGCCCTACAATTATGGTTGTGTAATGGTCGTTAATTTTTTATTATATTAAGAATTCTCTTCAAACAATCATATTGTTATTCTCTTTTGCAATTTATTATTTACATATTATTTTTACTTGGTTTTCGACTGCTTTTAAGGCACAGCTGAAAGTAAGAATCTTAGGGGGTGTTTGGTTTAATTGTTTTTTGTTTTTATTCTCACTGGAAATAGAAAATAGTGATGAAAATGTGTTTGATTGAATTTTTAAAAATATTTTCAATGAAAATATTTTCTCAAACGAACCAAAAATTGAAAATAATAAAATCTCGTTTTCAGTATTTTCAATTGAAACCAAGAACCTCATTTTGGGTAAAATAAAAACGCGGTGACAAATAATGTAATTTTAAGCAAATCTATAAATACATTTTCTTTTAAAAACATATTTTCAGTATTTTTATTTCTTGAAAACAGAAAAACAAGAAGTCAAACCAAACATGTTTTCAGACTTCTAATCTTTTGAAAATGAAAACAATTCTAAAGAAATAAAAACAAAAAATAAAAATACAAACCGAACATACCCTTATTTTCTCACCTTTTTCGGAGAAAGTACATTACATGCATATTTTTCTGTGAAAGGTACATAACATGGATAAAGAAAACAAATTTTAAATATTTTTGCTTAAATTTAAGTAAAAACTGAAGTGAAGATCGTACATCCAATACACGCTGCATCGCTATAATTTTCTGTACGTGATCAATGATTATCTTCCACTATATTTTTGTACTCCCCCCGCACGTGAAGTCGTTTTGTACGATAAATGATAAATAAAGAACGATAAGCGTTTGTCTTGAACTTTGCAGACAAACATTCGACAGGGACAAGAATCCACGAACAGTTTGCACCCTGTGCCCGTGACACAAACGATCCAGTAAGAGACATATCATGGAATTAGATTTTACAACAGCAAAGACAGTGGAGACAAAAAGTAACTGAGACCAGATCATGATTTTTCGATGTTAATTGTTTGTGTAAAACTAACTTGAAATTTGTTTGCTTTGATGACAATAAACTTCCCATGTTCCCTAAAGCGCAAAGCAATAGGAAAGACACTATAACTTTTGGAAAATCAAATGCTACTTATTTCCTTTTAAGCAACATTTTCATAGTCTACTGAAACCAATCACAGGCCCTAAAACCTAAACAAACAAATTTCTTGACACTACTCTTGACTGCTGAAAACAATGACCAACTAAAATTGTAATGTAGATATTTCAAAACTACCATTGAGTTCCTAATTAACCTAAATCAGAGTTAGTCCTTGACACCGGCCTCGACATCGAATGATTGGGAGAAGGCTGCAAATTACTGGGGCCATTGACCATCGGATTTGAAGAAGTTGATTGTGGTTGTTGTATCATAGAAAGTGGCAACCTTTGCCCCAACCCAAACACTGAAGGCCGTGGGACGAAGGACATGTGTGGATGAACTCGTTGGCTATTGCCATACCCTGAGATGCTAGGCTGTGAGGAAGAAGCGGAAATCATTTGTTGCCTACCATTGCTATTATTGTTAATCGTGGATGGACCAACACCTGCTATATTCATTGGAGTGGTTCCACCATTTCCCAGACGAGTTGATATAATATGGGACCGTTCAGAAGCCAACCTCTGCCTCACCTTCTCAACTTGTTCACATTCTCTCATCAGCTGTGTTTCAATTTCTGCAAACTGCTTCAGCTTCAGTTCCAATCTTTTCAACTGCCAATAAGGAGCCACCAACATGTTATAGTCTTATAGACATCAAAATACTGGCACAGACCACTTTTAAATTTTCCTAAATTTTTATCATTTACCTATCTGGCAAGAAAAATGTTTAACTAGTGCATATATATACATACATACATACATATGCACCCAGATCGGAAAAAGGAAGCAATTAAGTATATAGCCAGTTTAGGTGAAGCAATTAAGTTAAGAAATAAAAATAAAGGAAGCAGTTGTACCTTATTATTAACAATATTAGCACATAGCCTCTGAATTTCTCGCTCTTCATGATCAGCAAACAATTTAGCTTTCATTGCTGCAGCGGATAGGCCTGCTTTGGCAGCATCTTTGACTTTCTCAGCAGATAGGAGGATTGACCCTCCCTCATGTTGACCACATGAACCAAGTACTTTTGACATGTCCTCTGAATTCAAAAGGAAAAAAAATAAAAAAAAAAGCATTTCCCAAAGAATTACACACTGGGTATTACCACTTTACCAGACAATGGGGATATAATTACACATCAGTAACTGAAATATACAACCATAACTCACTATTTTTCTGATTTGAATTTGCAACCTCTCCATCATGGCCACCATCTCTATTATGTATACTTTCTGAATTTGTCCTTCACATGCAAATAAAAAAACCTAATTATATGAATAATGCAATAAGGCTGGCTGTTGGTGCAGAAGGAGAATAAAATTATTGGGCAAAGAGAAAGTGAAAAGCACAATAGCAAACAACTAAATATCTTGTGCTTGTTAAAAAGTGAAAGGGAATAACTATGAATAGCTATGAGAAAAAACTTTAACTAAGAAATGACAATCACTCTGACACTCACCGATTATCATTTTCCACTGCTTCTATATGTGCCGTGCTCCCAGAATTATTCCCTGACAATGAAGCTAAAGCTGCATGAGCACAAGTTGCAGCTACTCTTGGTCCAACAGCAGAGGCTAAAAAGGCAACCTTTAGAATGCATCCAACAAAACCAAATGAGTAAGAATCCAAGTAAAAGAACTCCAGAATAAAATACACAGACTGATTTGTTGTGAAACTGTGACACTATCATCATTAATTACATGTTTTTGAGAGCTTTTTTCGGAGGAAAAAATCTTTTTTTTTTCAAGAAGTCTCAAAAGCTGTCAAAAAATATGATTTCACCAAAATAAACTGAACCAAACTCAAATCAAGACTTGTTCCTTTAATGAGGAGAAATGCAATTAGAAGAAACAAGTTAAAAGGACAAGATATTAGGTACAGCACTGATAGCCACTTCCTAGTCTTCTTAATAGGCATACTTCACGTGCACCCATTAACAAATGGCAAACTTAAGAATATCATTACCAGTCACCTACCAGTGCCATAACTGGATTTCCAGAATTTGTGAAAGGAAGCCTGCCATCAGAATCTTGGCTGTTATGCACAGGTCCTGTGAGAACAAGGATATGAAATCCAAACCATATCACAAGTAGAAGTTTCGAAGGTTTTAGTAAGACAGACCTGAAGAATCTCCATTTGAGAAACAATGCAATCTTCCAATATCCTCTTGATTCTTCACATTGGATAACAAAGACAAACTTGAAACATTGATATTTTCCAACTTTCCATCTTCTACAGGTAAACGGAGAAAATGAAGAATGCATTGCGCTTTCGACTTGGTGCCAACATGCTCAGCAATTTCATTCCAATTCTCATTGTAAACCTCCACTGCTTCAAGCAGCAGCAAAGTCTCTTGATCAGTCCAACTATCCCCATCTAGATCACCATAATCTGTAGTTGAATCCACCCTTATAAAATCTATACTAGAATGACCAGTGACAAATCTCCCATCATGAAAGCAATCAGTGCAGAGTAAAATATCAACCTGAAACATGAGATGCCAACTACAAATAATGATAAATGTTTCCAAAGGCATTCTGCAGCTTAGTTTTAGAGGAGGGTCATCATAATGTACCCATAAGTTGTAAGCTTTAGAAGAAATATTAATCAGAGAAATGCTTCCTTGCAGCAGAGTGCCAACTTTTAAAATAGTTCGCTAGCATTGCCTGAAGAACCCCAACTAAGCTGTATTAATAAAGCACTGTCTATCTTACAGATTGGCAACCATTTGCCAGCTGTCAGACTTTGTTACGGTTAAATGGAAGAATGCCTATTCATGTCTGAAATTTCAACTAAGCACAAACTGCAGCAAACGTGCAGTTTTAGCTTCAAATTAGCATGTTCAAGTACAGTTGACATGGAACGATATGTTAATGTTAGAGAATGGGATTGAAGCCACAATGGGGAGAAACAAAAGAGGAAGAAAATGGAAAAATATGAAAGATTATTCCAATTGGGTTCCCTTAGTAGAGAGAAATATGCAAGAATTCAAGAAACAACTTAATCCTGTTACCAGAGTTGGGCTGGTACTCTAATTATGCTAAGAAGGCTAGCCAAAGGTATCTTGAGTAGATTTCTTTGATTTAATAACAAAGCCAAAGTTCATTTTCAGTTTCTAGTCTTTCTTATTTTATATCTTCATTTAGTTTGCTCTACTCCTATGGGGCTCTTCTATACAATGATTACATGAAGAAAAAAATGGTTATAGAATGTTCCCTAACAAATTAATATCAAAGCTCATCAAATACACAAATCATCAGATATTTCTTATTGATACCTTCAAATATTTATTTCAATAATAAAACCACATCTAACACAGAAGCCTAAGAAAAAAACCAATGACATGTGTAATGAATAATCTCTTAACTAAAGGAGGTTTGTCTCCACTCTCCGACAATCATATGTACAGAGAATTCAATGTCATACCTATGCACTGCCATGTGTTAATAACTGACAAATTCCAGCATATTACGAATAGGACAAAAGTAATTGACAGCCACAGGTTTATTCATGGTAGAGTGATGAAAGAGTTGAGTTTAAAACAAAAAGCCAGTGTACCTCTTTTTGTGATTGGTAGTATACAATAGGAAGAGAACGAGAACAATAATGGCAATGGTTTTCAGATAGATGCTCTCTTATTCTGTCATCCAAATCAGAAATATCAGTATTGTGCATTGTTCGAGATGAATAAATTTCATCTGCTTTGAATTTACACTTGGGCCTGTCAAATTCAACCAAACTATCTATGGATCTTAAAGCTGTTGATGGCACACATATTGCACCACTTGTGTCCTCCTTCAGGTAAGTCTCATTGTCCGAATTCTCACAACTTGGGCCCTGAGCACAGTAATTGATAATTCCCCAGTGATCAAGGAACCTGACAATTCGAGTTAAATCTTCATTACCAACACCAACCAACAATCCCTGGCAACTAGAGACTGTAATCCTCTTCCCTGGCTCTTCCATGTATCTTGCAACAATGTAGTTCCTACATTCCACATACTTATCTGGTGTATGATCTGGCAACTTTCCTGAGAAGAAATGAGGCACTGCTTGTCTCTCAAGTCGATGCACTGAGGCTGGAGAAAACCAATCTGCTCACATATATTCCAAATTTATCATGTAATTCAACATGTTAAATCAACCAAAATTCATTCTAAACATCTTCAGATCAAATCTCCCACAAGCAAAACATACTTGGAGCTTAACAAATAACATAAACTCCCACCAAAGGGGGAAAAACAAAATAAGTTTTTTTTTTATTAAAATTCATTGCAACACAAAAATGCAATACACTTTGAAAAGTGTTTAAATTTGATACATGTTACTTGACCTTGTATAGATTTTTTTCCACGGTGAACCAATCAGAAATAATCTCAGGTGTGACTTTTAAAGTAATGATTACAAAAGTCAAGAATTTCCAATTATATGTCAATTAATGATTAGATGACAACATATTTAAAAAAAAACGTCTAAACTACAAGTGCATTTCAATTCTTGAATATAATATTATATAAAAAATCACATTCAAAATTAATAGTTAACCCCTAATTTTAAGGAGATACAACAACCTCCCGGTACACTAAAACATAAGAACTCAAACTAGGGACAAGGTTTAAGATATACTCTGAAGTACTAATTCCTTTTTTATAATTATAACATCATGTACACAAAGCAACCAAAGAGAAACATTCCACGAAAAACAGAAAAAAGTTCAAATCCAAGGGAGTCAAGAACCTGAATGCATAGGAACAACAAGAACCCTACTCCCGAACCGCTTAACCACGCCGGAGCCTTTCGAAACTGGCGGTGGAGCAACGACGAAGCTCGAGCCGCCGCCGAGGCAATCGGTGGACACCGCCGACAGCACCTGGAGCTGGCCGTGCGACACATTCTCCAGAACCGGAACGTTGTTGTGATGTGATTTGTCGTCGCCGACCTCCAGCGCTGCGATTGCCACGACCACCGCGTGGGGGCGGGTCACCTCGCGCCTGATCGCCGGCGGGAACCGCGAAATCTGGACCCCCTCGGGCGACACGACCTCGATATCCACGCGCCGCGGGTCCGCGAGTTGGGCGCTAGGGCTGCGGAATTGGTCGTCGGAGTCATCGTCGTCGGGCTCGTTGTCATCGTCGGAGTCGTCGTCGTCGCCGTGACGCTTCTGGTTGCGTTTGTAGGATTCTCTCTTCCGCCTCTTCCTCCATTTTGTTCGGTTCTCTGTCAAAAAAAAAAAATAATAGTAATAAAAAATATAGTTATGAAGAGAGAAAAATTAAAATTGAAACTGAAATGAGGTTGACTTCAGAGTGGAAAAAAGAAAGAAAGTGTGAGAGGTTAAGGGGATTTTGGAGAGAGGAATTTTAGGTTATTGTTGTAGATGGTACCTGAAGGGAAAGAAGGGGAAGGTGGCATGGGAAGAAGGAGAGAAGTGAGTGGATGTGGGGGGGTGGGGGGAATTTGAGTGTGGGGTCGTTGATTGGCGCAAAGGGAGGTGTGGAATTTGGGGGAAAATATTTTGGATTTGGTTTTGGAGGAAGGTTATGTTAGTGCTTGTGTTGTGTCAGGTCTGTGAAGAGAGGAAAACAAAAGTGTGTGTGGTGTTGATGTGGGGTGTTTGCTTCTATTTTACCGGAATGGGGAAGGGTTCAATGACACGTCATTTTAACGCTGTGTTCCGAGGAGTGTTTCATCGATGTTTGCAGGGTGATTTAGTTTCATTCTTAAATAAAAAATTATTTGTATTAAACATAAAATAAAATTATGATTTAATTATAACATCATATCTAAATTAAGACAAATCAATTTTTTTATGAGTTGATTTTGTAAAGTTTGATAATTTTTTATTTTTTTAATATATTATCACAATTTAAAATCTATCAACTAAATCTAGGTATATCAACTAAACTTACATAATTATTATTATACTTATTATTTTGAAAATTAATTTTATTTTTTATTAAATTTTGTTTAATATACTCTAATTGAAAATTATTATTTTTACTTTTATTTAATATTAATATAAAATGATATTACCAACTCTTTTTAAACATAATAGTAATTTGTACCTCACTTGATATTTAACATTATTTTTTAACAATATTAGTATATCTTTTTTGTTTGCATATTAAAGTAAAATATGCATTTTGATTTTGATTATAAAACATAGAAAAGTTATAAAATATTTAATATTTGTTATTAATTACCACAATAAAAATCAATATAATTATAATATGGGATTTGTTTGATTTGGTTAGAAAACTGAACTAAATCGCAAAAAATATGTAGTTTTTTAGATTTTTTTATTTTTGCGGTTTTTGTTTTTTTATATCAGTTTGACGATTTACAAACGGTTTAATTCAATTATGAATATCACTATTCTACACACAACCAATCTGGATGAATGGATGGGTGTCTTGATTAGTGTTTTTTTGTATTAAAAAAATATATCATACTAGAGTAAAAAAAAGTATTTATTTGCATGATTGTTTCGAACATGTATATAATAGGAGGCGTCACCATCTTAGAGCATGTTTGGTTTGTAATTGTAAAATCATGTTTGATATAAAAGTAATTTTGTCAATGGATTAGGACTCTTATTTTTTTAATTCATTTTGCATTTATTCATTGGATTTGTATTGGAACGTGTGTTGCAACATTTCTAACTATAAACCAAACATGCACTTAGTTGGTTCCTCTTATTTGTTTTTGTCTCCATGTAGGAAGCACCACCCTGTTTCTTTCCACCAAGACCTATAAGACTAAAATATCAAACCTGTGATATTACAAACAACAAAACGAAATGTAGGTCAATAACAAATACGAAAAACAAAAAAAAATATACCTCAAGTCATTGCCATGAAAGAGTTGTTTTGTTTTAGTTCTTCCAAGCTCTCACTCTCCCTCTGTAAATGGTGTATCAGACGAAAATGAGAGATGTGAGTTTAGGGACCAAACATATATTCTACATATAGGCATTCTACCATCAAGAAAGCATTTAGTAGCCATTATCACCCATTGATGTCAATCAATATTTGGCCTTTCAACTCCAAAACTGATGGAGCACTTGACCTTCTAAGTCCAAAACGTTCAAACCACTATTAAGGAGTTAATCAAAGCTTTTAATAGAAAATTATTACATTCTCCCATTTGGTCCAAACGTTTTGACTCATTGGCTAAAATAAGTCAATGCTTAATTTCCTTAAGAAATGAACATGTGAATCATAGTGGTGTTTCCTCTTATAACGAGTAATATCATCCATGTATTGTGATATATTCAATTTCCCAAGTAGTATATTCAATGTGATAATAAAACTTAATAAATAAACCTAATGTTTGTTCTTGGTCCAAAACATAAATTTTCTCAAATAAATCAATGTGCGTCTGAATATGAGAAAATATCACAATATAAGAATTTCAACTCTAACCTGTATGTATACAATCATAAAGTAGAACCAAGTATCATTTTCTCTACATGATCCTTGAACTTAAAGAGTGGCATGCCCTTAGTCAAAGGATCAAAGATCATTAGCTCAATGCTTATATGCTCAATGACCACTTTCTTGTCTTTTACTCTTTCTCTAATGCATTACAAGAAAAATGACATATACCTACGGAGGTTTTTGCCTACACACATAAATTAGTGTAGGTAAAAGTCAAAAAATACTTATACCTACACTTATTTGTCATAGGTAAAATTAAAAAATTTGTACTTACTATTATTTAGTGTAGGTAAAACTCAAAATAACTTCTACTTACAAATGCTTAGTATTGGTAAAATTTAAAAAAACTTATACCTACGATTACTTGGTGTTGGTAAAATCCTATAAAACTTGTAACTACAGTCCATTGGTGTAGATAAAATTTAAAAAGTTTCTACCTACAAACAAAAGTGTAAGTAAAATACAATAAAACAAATACATATTAAAATAATTATTTTAAGAAAGTTAATCAGAAACTCAATAATATACAATATTTTCACTATTTTTCTCAAATTAAAATAATTATTTTATCATATTAAAATAATTATTAATATACTAAAGAAAGACTAATAGAACTACACTTCAAATTATTTATGTATGTTCTTTGACATAATCCATTTAAGACTAAAAATAAAAGGAAAGTTACATGACATTGATAAAAAATAATTTGTCTAGTGCCACCTATTTCACCTTTTTGAATGGCAACCCAAACCGATCAATAAAAATAAAAGGAAGTTACATGACATTGATTCATAAAGAGAAGGAAAGATAAGGTAAGAATAAAAATTTTCATTTCATCCTTATCCCCTCGTGTCTAGAAAAAATAAAAAATCTATTGAGGCACTAAGAAGATCCATCCCTCAAATTTTCACAGCCAAGTTCCCAGCCTCATGTTCCATCGCCTTCACTTCACATTTTCAACACACACAGTATATTCCCAATCTCCTTCTTCTTCAACAACACACATATCCATTCTTTCATTCTCTCTCATGGCTTCTTCTTCCATTTCCGCACCAATGCTCACCTTCCCGACGCTAGAAGCTTGCCGTTCCGTTCCCCGCACAATGGACGCCCTTGCTTTTCTCGTTCCCATCGTAACCCCCCTATCGCTGCCTCGCCTCTTCCTCCTCCGACGACCGCAGTGCCGGCGCCAAACGCAGCGGCTAAGACTCCGTGCTGCACCAGTTCTCCGAGGTCGCCAACCGAGTCGATTCCTACTGGAAGTCCCTTGGGAACGCCGCTGCTGACGATCGCGTCCGTGTCGGCGGTGGCGACAAGGATTGGGATTAGGATCGCTGGCGCCAACATTTCGAGGAAATCGATGAGCAAGAGCGCCTCCTTTCGATTTTCAAATTACACGGATTTCAATTTGCGTCTTCTCAAGTGCTTTTACCAAAGTTTTTGTGTAAGTCATTATTCTGAATCGATGTCATTGCGTTTCTTTATTTGTTGAAAAAAGAATTCAATTTATTAGTGTTTCTGAGGAGTTTTCATATGTGGAAACAACGACAATGTTCAAAGCATACAGTTGGAGTATTTCGAAACTCTTGCATGTTATAATTATGTTGGAGAAGGAAAGTTACCTAATGATCCTAAAGACCTTCCATCAGCTGAAGAGGTTGATCTCCTATCACCTATATATAATTTCATTGATAATTACCTAAGAGTATATTTCATTATTTCTGTCATGTTTGTGATATCAGGCATTATCTGATCCTTACTTCACTGGCTTGGCGAACATGACTGTGAACCATCCACTCAACCCATTTCAAAACTTGAGTTTGAATTTGAGAGAAGGAAATTGACCAAAGATGATGTAAGAGAGTTGATTTATGGCAGCATTCAGAACCTATTTTAAAAAAATTTAAATTGATTATGGCAAAAAGTGATTTTGGCATGCTAAGAAGTAAGTAACTATGTTCAATGTTTAATGTTAATAATGTTTAACTTGGTGATCGAAAGGTAATTTAGGACGTGTTTAAGCTTTAGAAAAAGTGCTTTCGTGGAATAGCTTTGCATTTTTCTGTTAAAATCTTTTTTTTTTTAATTGATTCAGGTAGAGCATTTTCTGGGAATTAAGAGGAAAGCTGAACCATCAAGCTCGGATACCCCAAAAAAGCCTAAATCATAATTCCTTGGTCTACTAATTGTAAGCATTTTAAGCTAATATCCCTACAAGCTTAGAATTTTAGCCCAATAGTGTTCATCTATTTTGTTGCCGACTGTAGATAATTTGCAGCAGAATGCAGGAAAATTGGATTTCCTGGGAAGATGTATTTCAGTGGTTATATTTTTTCCGACCATTCAATGCGGTCCAGAATGCGGGATTCCTTTTGTACAATAAGAGTTGTTTTTCAATATATTACATAAAATTTGGAATCTTCATTAACTTGCTAATCCTAGAACTTATTTAGCATGTTCTTCAATATGCATGAGTTTATCGGGTATTTCTGTATTTCATGTTGCAATTTTTTTATAGTGTTTTGACTTAGTGCAATATATTTTGATTTAAAGAGATAAAGGAGTTGGTAACTAAACTGTAAAAGTAGAGATGCAGGATCGTGTTCAGGAGAAATAATCCCTGCATCATGACTAGTGTACCATGTGAGATTATAAACAGAATGACAAATGGTTAAACATGGTGACTGGTGAGACATTATTTGTAGATCAACATTTGCGGAGTTATAATAATTGTATTGTTGATGTTTTACTTTGTCAATAATATTAACATTGATTTCTAATTGGCCAAGCTTCTTGGGTAGCAACTTTTTATGGTTAAAATATCTATCGCTTGCATGATATTCTTGATTTATTTTATGTTCACTAAGACAAAAATGGATTGCGCTCTTAGAATGAGTTTATGGATTAATCAATCTCAAAAAAACTGGCTTCTAGGATTGGCTTAGTTTTATAAGGATTATATTAACTTTATTTCTAGTTGAGATCTTAATATACTACC
The DNA here is from genome assembly GCF_004193775.1 of Glycine soja. NCBI lineage: Eukaryota > Viridiplantae > Streptophyta > Magnoliopsida > Fabales > Fabaceae > Glycine > Glycine soja. The sequence goes on along the minus strand of NC_041015.1, from coordinate 28,431,557 downwards.
TCCTTTCTTATGTATAAGATTATTTTTACTCAATTGTTTGTCCTTTTTTTTTATAAGATTCTTTTCTAAAAGTCTGATGCATTAATTATTTTTATCTTATAATATCCTTAATTAATTGAGAATTTGATTGAGAGAAATGCTTCAACAGCTGAAGAGTTGATTCAGTTACCAAATGGAAAAATCTCTTTTGGTGAGTCCTTGAGCTCTAGTTATAGTTTCTAAATTTTTAGCTTGAGCTTTTTTATTATGTTCATAACCAATTGAATCTGATGATGATTTTGAAACAAAGATTGTAGAAGAAGCAAACTTATCATCCAGATCTTTTTCTGGAAGAGTTAGTGATGATAAAGCTAACAGAAGTGGAAGGAAGGGTATGGTTCTTCCTTTTCAACCTCTATCTCTCACATTTGATGAGATCAAATATTCTTTAGACATGCCACATGTACTTTACACATTTTTTTTTAAAAAATGTAATCTTTCTATTTGTATGGTATTGATTATATTTAAAATATATTTGAGTGTTTATTTGATTGTAGGAAATGAAAAAGCAAGGAGTTTTTGAGGAACGTCGAGAACTTTTGAAGGGTGTTAGTGGTGTCTTTAGGCCAAGAGTACTAACAGCTCTGATGGGTGTAAGTGGTGCCGGTAAGACTACATTAATGGATGTTACTTTTAAAGTTGGCAGGGGAGCAAATATATGCTGGTCCATTAGGCCACCACTGTTCTGATCTGATTCTGTACTATGAGGCGAATTTAGTGTAAACAAGATTAACACATATAACATATGATGCTTCTGTAGCATTGGGAACTTAGCATATTCACTATAGTGCATGATTGATGTAGGCTATTCAAGGAGTTCCTAAGATCAAAGAAGGTTATAATCCTGCAACCTGGATGTTGGAAGTTACATCAGCAGGCATAGAAGCATCTCTTAAGGTCAACTTCACCAATGTGTACAGAAACTCATAACTATACCGGTTAGACTCCTTACTTAATCCAACAAATATTGGTAATCAGATGTTATTTTGTTTCTTTTTTTCTTTAGATATTTCAAACCAAAAGCTATTGAGTTCATTTTGTTTACTTTTTTTTCCTTTTCAGTTTTCACTTTTAATTTACAAAACTGCCACCTTGCTGTTTTCAAATATGTATGTTTGTGTGAGTCTGTGCATGCCAAGTTGCCTTTTTGCAATTGGAATTATTGGTGGCGAAAATAGAGAAGAATGAAATGAGTGAATCTTGGGGTGTTGCTCACATTATTTGTTGAACTAATAAATATCTTCTAATAATAAAGAGCGAAACATTCATTGATATTGGGGAAAATATACTTAAAGAAATCATTCATTTAATTATACATATTTTTTTCAATTTAAATTGGTTTAATTTTTTGTCGAACTAAATTTAAGCTAAATTAAAACTAGTGTCAAACTAAACTATGTTTTATGACTAGACACTTTTAAAATAATTATTTAGAGATGTTGTCAAACTTGTATCCTTCTTTGGAAATTTGGGATTATTTGAATGTTAGGATTTTCAAGTAATTAACATGCATGTATTCAAATCTCATATTTTCTATGTTAACTAATAAATGTTTGAATTGTAAATTAAGATTTAAAAGTAAAACCTTCAATGAGAGCTAAACATCAAAGTAATAAACATTTGTCTAAAATATAGTATACAGTTTGAATCAATACGAAAGGTAGAATTCTAAAATATGCGTCGTCGTTTTAAAACAACTGAAACTTTGATAGGAGACTAGTGGGCCGGGCTGGCTACAATCCGCTTGTGTGTTTTTTTAGTTGGACGAAAGAAAAACAAAACCAAACATCAGAAATTACAATCAGCTTGTATTGCAATCTTGTTCTGTTTGTTAATTTGGTGTCTAATTTTTATATTTAATTAGTTTTGTTGCTCTAATGATTTTTTTCTCTAATAAACTAGTGGAGAGACAAGCACATGTCTGTCCACATTTTTATTTTTTATTATATATTAAAAATTTATATTTACAAAAAGATGTGAAAATGAGGAAGATATGACAGACTAAATAGAAAAATGATAGAACGAAATTAAAATAGTTTATATGAGTTAATAAATAAGTAAATATTTGTAATAATCAATATAAAGAATACTAGCAGGCATAAATTAAGAAAATAAAAATAATTTATTTCGTATTCTAGCCTAATCCGTTACAATGTGGACCAATTAAAATACGGATAACTTGTAACAAATCTTAAACGGCATGAGCTGACCCGTTTACCAATTATATTCACACCTTATGCTTATTAGGTAGTTACAATTAAATGATTTTATGTTCTTGTTCTCTTTCCCTAAAAAAATGTTATTGTTATCTTTATTCCACTCAAATTTTCTAGCAAATATGGCTGCAGGAGCCTACATGTTGCAGTGCCATTTTATTTGAAAATTGTCAAATAATATAATGCCAAATGAAACACGATTCAATGTATATATGTCTGTCATTCCAATTTTGGGAAGAAAATCCATTGTTATTAATCAATTATATTATCGTGTATGGACACAATGTACAGAACAAAAAAATTGTCGGAGCAAGTGCGGTTTTTTCACTGATGATGGAAAAGAACTATTTCATTCTTTTATGATATTTACTTGCTGAGTAGAGCTAATTACTATTTCTTTCTTTATGTTTGTTTTTTCTCTCTCCTGGTATTGGTATTTTTTTTAGGCACCTATGTTAGTGTTGTGAAGCATCTATAATTGCTATCTTCAATGTCTCCTATTTTAGTCACATTCTTTTCCATCTCAAATCTGAAATCTTTTTTATTAAAATATTCAAGTTCAGTTTCAATTTGTTTATATAATTAGCAAATACTTTTTTAAAACAAAAACTTATCAACTTTACATTTTTCATAATCTAAATATTTTAACTTCACTAAAATATTAGGCACTTAAGTCCAACCTATTATGCTCTATTGATGCTAGTCTATTGGCAGACATATATATTAGTTGATATATATGCTGGTCTATTGGCTGATATATATGTTGGCTGGAACCAAAGTAAAAGTAAGTTGTAGAGATTATAGTGTTACAGTTGATTACAAATCAAGTCTGATTCCTTTTGAGAGGTTTTTGACAACTTGACATGTAATTTTTATCCCGAATGTAAATATCCACAAAACAGAATTTTTATATTTATGTAGAACTATTTTTCATAAAAATCTTGTAAAATGCTAAATGATATTGCATAATAAATGGTAAAAAAAAATTCTAAATTGGCATGTTTAACTATATTGAGTTGCCCAAAGATATATATATTTTACCAGGGCAATTTAGTTTGTTAAAGAAGGGATAATACATGACATTCTGGTTTGAATTTTACAATGTTGAGTCTTTAAATGACTGCTTGTATGAGGCTAAAAGAATTATGTATGACATTGTTTTGAATTAACTATGGCAAACTTAATTCAATATTTTCTCCTGTTTGGTACATTACATCATATGCACTAACATCTTGAATTTTCTTGTTCTGTTGCTTGTGTAGACAACTATTTATTTTGATTATGTCATTCTCCCTAGCAGTTGAGGCACTTCATGCATTCATACAAGATGAATCAGAGTACAAGTAAGTTTGTACACACAATAACTGTTGTCTGTCAGTATGTTATTACTTACAAATTACAATTAAGTATTTTACATATCCAGCAACAAAGAGATAGACAATGATTTTTATAGTAAGAATTGAAATTTATGTCTAATTTTTGTGGATGAGCTGAGTTCCATTTGATGCTTGCAAAGGTGATTGCTATTGGTGTCTTTAGTAATATGGTGCTATCCAATTGGCAAACCTCATGAGTAGTAGAAGCAACAGTCAAGAGGGAAAGAACCATGGCATATGCCTTCTCTCATCAGGTAGGTTAATCTTAATCATGAGTAGTAGTCACATTACCATGTTTCACCTTGGTTCTAATTAAAATCATATGAATATCTTATGAAAAATAGTGGAGGGCCTGCTCTAGCCAAGGCCTAGGTAATTATGAACTACTTGGCAAAGCTAGTTGGAGTTGGAGCTAGAAGGATCGTTGGGTTGCTGCACTGCCCACATTCAATTATGTATGTTCTAAGCTCTCTCTAAGATCTAAACATTTACCTACAATTGAAGATGATAGATACATATTAAAGACTTTTACCTACAGTTAGGAGATGTAAGTAGAAGTTAATGACTTTTACCTACACACTATACATAGTAGGTAAAACCTATAGTGACAAACAATTAGTCGTCATTATACACCCCCTCAAAGTTGACGGAAGAAACGTCCGTAGGATAAAGTTTATCATACATTTACCTACAGATTTTTTATTTATAGTGACAATTTTTGTCTATAGGTATAGGTCATTTTTCTTGTAGTGTAAGTACTTAATGTCAATGTGCTTACTTCAACTTCTACTTTTGTTATTCTTAGCCATAAAGACAGCAGGTAAGTTATCACAAAAAATTCTCAAAGGCCTTGAAATAGTATCAACTATCTTCAGCCCAGAAATGATACTCTTAAGTCATACACCATGTGATGTAGCCTCAAAACAAGAGATAAACTCAGCTTTCATGGTAGAAGTAGCAATCAAAGTTTGCTTAATACTCCTTCATGAAATAACTCCACCAGCCATTATGAAAATGTACCCATATGTTGATTTGCAAGAATCAACACATCCAGCAAAGTTTGAGTTTGAATAACCAATCACATCCAGATTGTCCGTCTGTCTATACATAAGCATGTAATCTTTGGTCCCTTGCAGGTATCTCATCACTTTCTTTGTAGCTCTTCAGTGGTCAATACCTGGATTACTCTTATATCTTCCTAACATTCCAACTGCAAAAGCATTGTCAAGCCTTATGCATACTTGAACATACATGAGGCTTTCTAACAACTGAAGCATAAGGAATGTTTTTCATCTATTCCCTCTCATAGTCATTCTTTGCGCATTGGATCAAATTAACCCTATTACCCTTCATAATGGGAGTGACATTTGGTGAACAATATTTCATCCGAAATCTCTCTAAAATTTTGTTAATATAGGTTTCCTGTGATAGACCTAAAATACCTCAAGTTTTATCTCTATGAATCTTAATGTCAATGACATAAGAGGCATCACACATATCCTTCATGTCAAAATTCTAAGAGAGAAATTGTTTCACCTCATGTAGCAAACCTCGATCATTGGTTGCAAGTAAAATATCATCTACATTTAAAACAAGAAAACATATTTTACTCCTATTGACATTGTGGTATATACATTGATCCATAGGGATTTCATCAAAATCAAATGAAGAAATTATCCCATGAAACTTAAGGTACCACTGATAGGACGCTTGTTTTAAACCATGTATAGATTTCTTATGCTTACAAACCAAATGCTCACCATTGCTTGAGGAAAAGCCTTCAGGTTGTTTCATATAAATCTCCTCCTCTGAATCACCATTAAGAAAGACTATTTTCACATCCATTTCTTGCAACTCAAGGTCAAAATGAGCAACTAATGCCAAGATAATACGAAGAGAATCTTTCTTAGATACAGAAGAAAAAGTCTCTATGTAATCAATTCCTTCTTTTTGAGTAAATCCCTTAACAATGAGTCTTGCCTTGTATCTCTCAATGTTGCCTAGCAAATCCCTTTTGGTCTTAAAGACCCATTTACAGCCAATGACCTTTGCCCTATTAGGCAACTCTACAAGGTTCCAAACTTTGTTACTCTGCATGGAATTCATCTCATCTTTCATGGCATCATACCATAAATTTGACTCTTTACAACTCATGGCTTGTTCAAAAGTTTTAGGATCATTTTCAGCTCCAATATTATATTCATATTCTTGCAAATATACAATATAATCACTAGGAATAATTGGTTTTCTTACTTTAGTAGATTTCCTTATTGTTGCATCAATATTTTCTTGTGGATCATGTTGTTCAGCTGGTTGTTCATCATTTTCAGGAATTTGATTATCAACTTGATCTACTAGATTATCAACAACAGGTTGTGGAATGCTAGTCATTTGTTGTTCATTATCCCTTTGAACATGAAGGATATGAATTACAACTAATCTTTCACTTAATGTGGAAAGTTGAGACTCTATATGATCACTTTTAGAACCTAAGTCCCTCAATTGATCACTCCAACTGATCAAGTCATTTTCAAGAAACTTGACATTTATTGATTCCTCCTATTAATATGATATGGACAGTAAAACCTATAACCTTTAGGCCTTTCAGCATAGCCAATGAAATAGCCACTAATAGTCCTCGAGTCAAGTTTCTTCTCTTGTGAGTTATATATTCTCACCTCAGACGAACAACCCCAAATGCACATATGTGTCAAACTCAGTTTCCAACCTTTAAACAACTCAAAAGGTGTCTTTGGGATAGCCATGGCTGGAACACAGTTTAATATATACATTATCGTCTTTAGTGCTTCAGCCCACAAGGATTTAGGAAGATTGAAGTTGTTAAGCATACTTCATACCATGTCCAATAATGTTTGGTTCCTTCTTTCTGCAACACCATTTGGAGAACCAGACATAGTGTATTAGGCAATAATCTCATGTTCTTGAAGAAACTTTGTAAAGGGACCAGGTGTTTGTCCATTCTCAGTATATCTTTCATAATATTCTCCACCTCAATCTGATCTCATTATTTTTATTTGCTTGCCACATTAGTTCTCAACTTCAGCCTTAAAGACTTTGAAGGCATTCAATGCTTCATTTTTGTTATGAAGCAAATAAACATTCATATATTGTGAATAATCATCTATAAATGTGATAAAATATTTCTGACAATAAACATTCATATATTGTGACTAATCATCTATAAATGTGATAAAATATTTCTGACAATGTGCATCCATACCTAGACAACAAATATCAGTATGAATTATTTCTAATATGCTTGAACTCCTATTAGCACATTTCTTAGACATGTTGGTCGGCTTACCCTTAATGTAGTCCACACAAGTCTTAAAGTCAGCAAAATCTAAAGTATTAAGTACCTCGTCTTTCACTAACCTTTTAATCATCTTAATGGAGATATGTCTTAATCGTTGGTGTCATAACATAGAGGAATTCTCATTAATATTACACATTTTAATACCAGTTTAAATATGCATTGAACTATAAGTGGCATCATTTTGTAAACCAAGAAGATAAAGACCATCAAACAAGATATCATTTCCAACACATTCATAATTATAAAATAACTCAAACGATGTGTCTTTAAAATTAAAGGAATATCTAAAAGGTATGAGTCTAGAAACATAAATCAAGTTTCGAGAAAAACATGGCACATAAAAAGTCCTTTCTAATTTCAAAATAAAGTCACTACTTAAAGTTAAAATGCTAGTTCCAGTAGCCTCCACAGGTGATCCTAGCTTATTGCCTGATAAAATGCTTTGCTCATTTCCCACTAGTTTCCTTAGGTTTTGAATACCCTATAAAGAATTTGCAATATGGATTGTAGATCCAGAATTAATCCACCAGGTGTTAATATTAACACTAGCCATATTAGATTCATAATATACTAATGAGATTAATTTACCTTTCTTCTCAAGCCATTTCTGGAATCTAGGGCAATTCTTCTTCAAGTGTCCATTCTTCTCACAGAAGAAACACTTTGTCACCTTAATATCAGCTTGAGGTGGTATTTTACCATTCCCCGTCTGATTAGCTTGAGACTTAGTTGTTTTGTTCTTCCCACAAGCAGTTGTCAATAATACACTCTCACTCATCTCCATTTCAAGCCTTTCTTCTTCATAAACACACATGGTCATTAGTTCATTGATAGAACATTTGTCCTTATGTGTGTTGTAGGAAATCTTAAATGGTCTATATTCTAATGGAAGGGTGTTCAGAATGAAGTGCACCAGGAAGGGCTCAGACATATCAACCTCCAACTTCTTAAGTTGAGCTGAAATGTCTCGCATTTGCATTATGTACTCACGCACACCTTTCACACTGATGAGCCGAAGAGAGGAGAACTTCATGATCAAGATTTTTGCTAAAGCCTTATTTGAAGTGATGAACTGGTCATCAATAGCCTTAAGCAAGTCTAGGACCTTTTCATGTTGGTCAACAAAACCACATATCATAGCCGAGATTTTGGTCTTAATGAACATCACGCTGAGCCGGTTGGATCGCTCTCACCGCTCATAGTGCAACAGCAGCTGAACTACTTTCATTAGTGATTGTAAGTGGTTCATCTTTCCCTATTCTTCTTGTTGGTCGACAAGTGTACCGATTCGCACAAGTAGTATAAAACAATAAGATCGAGTATCATATCCACATGGAATTTATTTCACCTAGACCATGTATATTCAACATGTAAACACTTATAAGGATTGAAATAAAACAAATGTTGAGTTCTGCACTATAAAATCTATTTGAACAAAAACAGAATATTTAAAGCTATAACAAAAATGACAACTATCAAGTTAAAAGCGTTGGGGAGTGTCCTACTGAATTTCTCTTGCTGTATAAAACGTGTTTTTCTCTATTTAACGTTATCCTAGTGTTTTTACACTGAGAAATTACTCAAACCATGATTCCTCACATGAATGAGCCTAACTTTCTTTAGTCTTTGTTCTTGATTTCTCAACAAACTTGTTCTAAAAAAGTTGCACTAAGCCTACAGTGTAAAATAGACTAGATCACTTCACTCCATTCCTAGACATATAAATTTCTAGCTTGCTCTATCAAGTTCTAAGGTTTTAAAGCATTTTCCAATACTAGAAAGCCTAACTACACATTCAAATGGGTGATCAAGCCACAAGCATGTAAAATAAGCATAGATAGAAGCAATGAACACAGAGAAATAACATTAAACAGATAGTAAGAGTATTACATCAAGAGATTCAGTAGTAACTCCCCAACAAAGAGGCTTAGCCTTTCATTATAAGTAAAGCTTCACAAAACAAGAAGAAAACTATTTTTGGTGAGAGAAAAATGGAAGAAAATGGTGGAGAATGTCTTCTCTAGCCTCTCAACCCTAAATCTCTCTATTTTTCACAAAGCTAAGCTCTTTTTGCTGCTCTCAACTTGTTCTCTATAGTATCTCCTTGGCTCTCCCTTGAAATTCCGTCAACTTTAGTGTTTTAAAGGCTCTTGGACTCTTCAACTTCTGAAGACTTGCTTAGCGAGCATGTCTCGCTAAGCGAGAGTAAGTGAAAATCCGCTAAGCGAGCATGGGTGCGCTAAGCACGAGAAGAGACGACGTCCTCGCTGGGCATGTTGGCCGTGCAGATCTCTAACTTGTCCTCTTCTAGGGTTTCCCATCCACTAAGCGAGCTGGATGCCTCGCTAAGCGGATGCATCTCGCTTAGCCAATTTGCCTTGCTAAGCGAGTCATCAGCAGCTTTTACCTTCTCTTCTTTGGCCTAAAACGGAGTTGGATTCAACATTAGGTCACAAAAATGGAGTTTCTACTCTATAAAATCACACAATAAGGGAAATATGTACAATTTCTACAAAAAGAACAATAAATTGGAGGCACATTGGTATTTTCTTGCAAAATTTCAATACCAAACTAATGAATAGCAACTAACACCTATAGTATAGTCTATGTCTATCCACCCTAATTGTAGAAGAATTCTCTCCTTCCATATATCAAAAGTAGTGTGTTGATTATGCATTAAAAGGTAAAGTCAGTTTAGTGTCACTATTCAACCCCTCTTCTAGTGATTAGTTGATCCACTTTAGCCTCAAATGTTACTAACTTTTGATCAAGTTCATCTTTTAATAATGCTTGTAATCATACAAAAATTTTGGTCATATTTGTTGAATCCACATCCTTATTTTTAATGATAACAAAGCATTAGTCATGCAAAATATAAGGATGATGGAGATAGATATCTAGACTAACTTGTTTGCTAGTGTTTTAGTAAACAAATAAAGACAAGTTTAGTATGTTGATGTGTTTAGAATGAAATTTCATAATGGAAACAAACTACAAGAAATCTTCAAAAGATAAACTGAAGCATGTTTTGATGACCAAAGCTTTTCTTTAAAGGTATCAAGGTTGGGAACTACAAAGAACTCTCAGAAAGCTTCAAACCAAGGAATTAATGGAAGACTAAGATATATATTAGAATGAAGCAACATCAGAAACACGTATTAAAATGACTTCCTGCATTAGTCTAAACTTACTTTTGATTGAGTTCAAGAAATATCTTATCTACATCAAATCTCAAAGCAAGCTAGATACTCATTACAATGAAACTAGGGAGAATCAAGCTATATATATGATACACTTTCTGAGGTATCATATGAAGTATTGAATTTGCAACTATTGATGAAGTTATTAAGTTCCTCTCAAATTTCCACATGAGTAACATTCTGAGGATTCATTAGAATCTGAAGATTTCTCAATACAAGGATGCAAGATAAGTGTTATCCTTTAAAAGTATAAACATCTCCAAACCAAAATTTTGGAATAAAGGATAAAATATCACAACTGTAAACAACAAGCACTAAAGGACTAATCCCAAAGGAACTTGTGATGACTTGAGAAGAGGAATGAAGTTGAACCAACTACCAAGACACATCATTAATCCTCATTCAAGAGAAGTTGCTACAAGATCAAAGATCTCAACTCAACAAAGCTATTAGAAAGTATTTCTAATATATGCTTCACTAAACTGTACTTCAGAATGAAAAGTTTAGAATGACTTTTAATTTCTAACAAAGAATGTTACAACTAGCAATATTTGAACTTCTGCAACAAACCGATAGTGTGGTCCCTACAACCAATTGGTAGTTTGTTGAAAGCCTTATTAAGAAGGTTGAAGTTGTCATTCGAAGCAATAAACTCTATTAAAGCAAGACTAAAAACATCAAGCCTTCTTTTTGTGAGAAAATATGCTTCTACCTCTCTAATGAGAGTGAACCACTTCCATCTTAAGCTTATATTGTAAATCTATTAGAAGTGAGAACTATATTCCTGAGTGGAAACCTCCTAGTATAGGAAAAATCTGTGTCTGTGCAATATCTTCACAGAAAACCCCTTTGTTGTAAAATTGAGAAAAGTCTCTAATCCAAGGTCAAGTGTTGGTGTTTTAGTGAGGGAGCAACTATGTATATCTTAAGTTAGTGGAACTATCACTGATTAATGTTTGAGTTGTTGTTCTAGGACATAAGTGAAGTTCTGGGTTGTTGACATCTTGAGTTAAAGTGTTGTGGTGCTGTGTGCCAGTGTAACTAGAGTTGTGATAGTGGAATCTCACTAGTTTTAGTCAGGATTGAACATAGCCTTGTGATTTGGGTGAACTAGTATAAATTCACTACATTATCTTCTTCTTCCTTCACACTCACTTTTATTCTCTAATTTGTTACTAAATATTGTCTTTATAAGTTAAGCAAAATAAATGTTTGAAAGTATCTTACAAGGAAGATTTCAAAGAAAGACTTGTCTTTAATGAAAAGGTTTCAAGTTTCATTTTGAACTAACCTTTTTCTAGAAATTGATAAAGTTTCCTTCTGACCTCAAAAAGTTTCTTTATTATGAACAATCTCTTTTTGAGTAAAGAAACATTTTTAAAAGTAATAAAAAATTATTTAAGACATGATTCAACCCTCTTCTTGTGTCATTTTATTTACTTCAATTAGCATCAAAGCTTAACTCTTAGGTTGAGCACACCTAGAAGAAGTGATGGTTGTACAAGCTCAAACAGTGCTCATACTTGAAGGTTCTTCAACAAATAGACCTCTAGGATTTGATGGAAAAGATTACTACTACCAGAAAGACAAAATGAAGTTGTTTTTGGAATCACAAGATGTAGATTTGTTGGACACCATAGAAATTGGTCCATACAAGCCCATGGAAAAAACTCAAGCATGAGTAGAGATAGAGAAGCCCAAAGAAGAATGGACTTCAGAAGATAAAGCAAGAGTCCTTCTAAACTCTAGAACAAGGTTCATTTTAACATGTGCACTTAGCATATCTAAGTATGAAAAGGTTACAGAATGTTTGACAATAAAGGATATCTGAAACACTCTGAAGACAACACATGAGGGAACAGATTAGGCAAACGATTACAAGGTTAATATATGAACTCACAAGTTTGAGATGTTAAGGACATAAGAACAAGAATCCATTGAAGACATGTTCAATGATTCACTGCCATAGTGAATGAACTAAATGCTCTTGGAGAAAGATACACAACACACCAAAAGATCAAAAAAATCTTAAGAAGCCTACCAAAGATTTGGAGACCAAAGTCCACAATAATACAAGAAGCCAAAGATTTGAAGAATTTGGCTATGGATAAACTAATAGGCTCACTAAAGGTTCATGAGCAATAACTTATGGAGGAGCTACAATTTCCTAAAGGAAAAGTTGTTGCACTAAGGGGGTGTTTGGTACGGGAGAAGTTTTTTCATGTCCAAGAATCATGATTCTTGAGAATCATGAATCTTGGGAATGAATAAAATTTGTTTGGTTAACCATTGAGAATCTTTAGATAAGTTTTCTAGGAATCAAAGAGATACACATATTGTTACAAATTATTTTAATTATTAACCATATTATATAATTTAATAAAGAATAACATGATGATTTTATTGTAGAAAAAGAAAAATTAAACTAGAGAAAGTATGATTCCCACCTTCCCCCATGGGAAAGTTTATGTGGGAAACTAATTAAAAAACATTCCTGGGAAACATCCTTTCCGAGGAATGTTGTTTTTTTAAAATACATACCAAACATGGGCAATTAAGTTTCCCAACCTATGATTCTTGGGAATCATAAACTTCTCTCCTACCAAAGACCCTCTAAAGGTTTCTCAGAAAACCAAAGCAAGTCAACTATTAAAGGCGCTTAGTTCAATAGCAGAATCATAGGAAAGTGATAATGAAGGTTTTGAAGAAGATGGAGATGAGCTAGCCTTCCTTACAAAGAGAGTACAAAGACTACTCAGAAAAAGAAAAGGACAAAAAGATTATCATTTAGAAAAGATCTTCAATAATGAGAAAGTTCAAAATCACATATTATATGCTATAAATGCAAAAACTTGGTCACATTAAACCAGATTGTCCCTTTCTAAAGAAAAGCTTAAAGAAAGGAGATCAAAAGAAAAAAGCAATGATAACCATCTGGGATGATTTAGAATCTTCATCCTCGAAAAAAAAAAAAGAACAAGTAGCAAATATTTGTCTAATGGCATATTCAGAAAATGAACATGTATCTAACTCTGAAAGTACAATGGTCTTTTCAAATTACAAAGAATTAGAACAAGCTTTTGATAATCTACTTAATGGTTCACACTCTTTAACTCAAAAATGTATCTTTCTGAAAGAACAACTTTCTGATGCTCAGAAAGAAAATGAGAAACTTAGAATAAACAATTAAGCTTTGTTCAAAATAAATCATTGTTTAGAAGAATCTCATTTCAAGCTTTCTTAATAAATAAAGAAGGCAATATAGGATAAAAAATAAGTTATCTTTTTTTATCAAACTCAACTAGCAAATGGATACAAAGTTTTAAAAGAGAAAGTTGAGAAGTTGTCTAAAGACATTCCTAACTTTGTAAATGGAACCAAAAACCTTAATAGACTAATTGGAGACCAAAAAGGCTTACTTGATAAAACTAGTTTGGGATTAAATCAGAAGCAAAGGAAAGTATTTCAAAAGCCTATTAAAAATCAAGAGGCCAAAAGGAAATGCTCTAACTATAACAAATGGAGACATTTAACCACTTAATGTTACAAAAAGAGAAATGTTCCTTTCATAAAGATGACTAACAAAGAAGGACCCAAGAAGCTATGGGTACTTAAGATCATATTACTTTCTAATGTAGGAATGCCTCCTCCACAACAACAACAACAAAGAGTTGTGGTACTTGGATAATGGATGCTCCAGGCATATAACTAGAGACAAAAGAAAATTCCTCAACCTTGAGAAAAAGAAGGATGGAGGGTCTTTAACCTTTGGAGATAACAAAAAGGCCATCATCAAGGGAGTTGGCAAAATTCGTAAACCCAACTCAGCTCAGATTAAAAATGTCTATTATGTGAAATGGTTAAAACATAATCTTCTAAGCAAAAGTTAACTATGTGACAATGGATATGAAGTTAAGTTTGAAGCTACTGCTTGTCTGATTAAAGAAGCATCTACGGGAAAAGTCCTATTCTTTGGGATTAAAAAGAGACCTTTATAGCATTTTCTATCGAGACAATCACGTCTAGTAGCTTTTGAAAATGACAAATGGCTTTGGCATAGAAGGGTAGGACACCTCAACATGAAGACTCTATCTAAACTTTTCAAACATGACCTTGTGAGAGGATTACCCAAAATCAAATAAGAGAAAGACAGAGTCTATTAGGCATTTATAAAAGGAAAACAAACCAAATCCAACCACTAGAGTAAAAATGCAATAACCACTCAGAAAGTCCTAGAACTATTGCATATAGATCTTTTTGGCCTTACCAAAACCTTAAGTCTAGGTGGGAAGAGATATGAACTTGTGATAGTAGATAACTTTTCTAGATTTACATGGGTTTTATTCCTTTCTCATAAGGATGAGTCATTTAATGCATTTAGAAATTTATGTAAGAGGGTTCAGAATGAAAAAATATTTAAAAATTATCTCTATAAAAAGTGACCATAGGGGAGAATTTGAAAATGGTTTATTCAAACATTTCTTTGAAGAAAAAGGTATCTCCCACAATTTTTCTTGTCCAAGAACACTTCAACAACATGGTGTTGTGGAAAGGAAAAATAGAACCTTACAAGAGATGGTTAGAACACTACTAAGTGAGTTTGGCATACAAAATTATTTTTTGGGTAGAAGCTGTATGTACAGTATGTTACATTCTGAATAGAGTCTCCATTAGAAAGTGATGTGTAAAATAATGTTGCACAAGGGCAAGTGTACCCTATGTACTAGTATCATGGACTCAAAAGTCTAGATATCATACCCTAGAGACCAATTATGTTCCTAAATAATTCAAATTGCATAAATTAAATAACCTTTAAAAACATAAACATCTCTAGACAATAATTTTGGAATAAAGGATAAAATATCACTATTGCAAACAACAAGCACTAAAGGATTAATACTAAAGGAACTTGTGATGATTTGAGAAGAAGAATAAAGTTGAACCAACTACCAAGACACATCATTAATCCTCATTCAAGACAAATTGCTACAAAATCAAAGATTTCTACTTAACAAACCTATTAGAAAATCTTTTTGATATATGTTTCACTAAACTACACTTCAGAATGAAAAGTTTAGAATGACTTTTAAATTCAGATAGAGCATGTTACAGCTAGCAATATTTGAACTTCTATAATAAATTGATAGTGTGGTCCCTACAACCAACAAATAGTTTGTTGAAAGCCTTCTTAAGGAGGTCCAAGCTACCATTCGAAGTAAGCAACTCTATTGAAGCAAGAACTAAAAACATCAAGCCTTCTTTATGTGAGAAAATATGTTTCTACCTCTCTGTGAGAGTGACCCACTTGTTTATGCAGTATCTTTACAAAAAACCCATTTACTGTAAAATTGAGAATAGTCTCCAATCCAAGGCCAAGTGTTGGTGTTGTGGTGAGGGAGCAATTGTGTATATGTCAGTAAGAATGTCATTGATTAAGGTCTAAGTTGTTGTTTTGGGACTTGAGTGAAGTTCGGGGTTATTGACACCTTGAGTTAAGGTAGTGTAGTGTTGTGTGCTAGTGTAACTGGAGTCGTGATAGTGAAATCTCACTAGTTTGAGTGAGTAATGGACATAACCCTATTGTGATTTGGGGTTAACTAGAATAAATTTGTTGTGTTATTTTCTTCTTCCTTCATACTCACTTTTATTTTTTAATCAATGTTAAGCAAAGGAAATGTTTAAGAATATCTTACAAGGAAGATTTCAAAGAAAGACTTGTGTCTTTAATCAAAATATTTGAAGTTTCATTTTGAACTAACATTTTTTCAAAAAATGATAAAGTTTCCTTCTGAGAAGTGAGAATTGTATTCCTAAGTGGAAACCTCCTAGTATAGGAAGAATCTGTGTTTGTGCAATATATTCACATAAAACCACTTAGCTGTAAAATTGAGAAAAGTCTCCAATCTAGGGCCAAGTATTGGTGTTGGGGTGAGGGAACAACTGTGTATATCTTAAGTTAGTGGGAATGTCATTGATTAAGGTTTCAACTATTGTTCTAAGACTTGGGTGAAGTTCTAGGTTGTTGACACCTTGAGTTAAGGTGTTGTGGTGTTGTGTGCCAGTGCAATTGAAGTTATGATAGTGAAATCTGACTCGTTTGAGTGAGGATTGAACATAACCTTATTGTGATTTAGGGTGAACCAGTATAAATTTGTTGTGATATCTTCTTCCTTCACACTCACTTTTATTCTCTAATCAATTACTAAACATTATTTTTATAGGTTAACCAAAGGAACTGATTAAGAATATCTTGCAAGGAAGATTTCAAAGAAAGACTTGTGTCTTTAATAAAAAGATTTGAAGTTTTGTTCTGAGCTAACCTTTTTCCATAAATTGATAAAGTTTCTTTCTGGCCTCAGAAAGTCTCTTTATTCTTAACAATCTCTTTCTACATAAAGAAACATTCTTAAATGGAACCAAAAATTATTTAAGACACAATTCAACCCCTTCTTGTGTCTTTTTATTTTGTTCACTATTGCACTTTGATTTTTTGGAAGCATGTCCAATCTAATATGTTTTTTTATATTAAATTTTGTCTTGATAAAGTTGCTTCTGATGAGCAGACTTTGCTGTTGAATGTTTGTTTATTTCAAATTGATAGTTCCTAACTTGATCCATGTTCTTTGTGAATTGTTCCAATGTATATCATTAAGTCATGTTCTTATGATCATATTCTCAAAGCAAACCATTAGTAACTTAACTTCAGAAGACATACAATTTAATTCTTGTTAGATTGTTATCATTGAAACTTTATCTTATGACTTGACCTTTTTCTAAATCATATTACAATCATTCTTAAAATTTGGTTTATTGTTAATTGGTAGATAAAAAAATTCAAAATGATAGGTAATATTAAAAGGCTTAAATATGTTTTTAGTCCTGTAAGTTCATTTTTCAATTTTTATTTCCGGTAAGTTTACACTTTTTCAATTTTGGTCCCTATAAGAACAAACTTATGAGGACTATAAATGAAAAAATTATAATCTTATAGGGACCAAAATTGGAAAAACACAAACTTACAAAACTAAAAATGAGAAAAATATCTTACAAGAACAAAAATTGGAGAAACACCAATATATAATGACTAAAATTCGAAAAATGAACTTACAAGGACTAAAAATGAAAAAGAATGAACTTATAGGGACCAAAAATATATTTAAGTCATATTAAAATTTTGCTAATCATAAATTAAAATAGAAATTAACAAGGATTGGAGATTAAATGAAAAAGAATGAGAGGACTCTAAATAAAAAATGGAAAAGTGGGGTAAATAATGGGTGGCATGTAAAGACCAATTTCTATAACACCCCATTTTTTGTAAATAAATTAAAAAAGATTTTATTTAAAAATAAATAGAGTTTTAAAAAAATAATGATGTTGTTGTAATTAAATAAATAGGAAGAAGTAATTTTATCAATTAAAATAATGGTTTTAAGGTAAATAATATATATATATATATATATATATATATATATATATATATATATAAGTTCTTAGAAAATAAAAATAATGTTCCATTTGATAAGGAATAAAATTGAGTTTATTTTATAAAATAAATTAAATAATAGGTCGAGAGTACCCTAACTATAAATAGAGACATATTAGGTTATTTTTTACATTTATGATACGTCTCTACCTTCTTTCTTCCTCTCAAATCCGTTTTCCCTTCACCTATTCCAAAACTTTCTCTTTTTCCCACATACACTCAAACCCGTTCCATTAAAACTACAATCTCGAACTCATCAACCGTTAGATTATCGTGAAATTTGATACTAGGTTCAGAATGTATTTTCCCACATCTCTACTATTGGAATTTGTGAAATAATGTCTAAGGTGAGAGAAATATCTCTCGCGCGTAGCTTTTTTTTCCCGTATACACCCAAACCTATTCTAGTAAAACTACGATCCCAAAGTCGTTAATCATTGGATTATTGTGAAATTTGAACCCCATGTTTGGAACTCACTTCCACACATTTTCACTGTTGGGATTTGCGTAATAATGTGTGTGGAAAGAGAAATTTTCCTCGCACGGAGACAATGAAATGGAACCTTCAATCCCTTTTCCTTCTCTTTAATGCTTGGAAACCCTACCGAGCAACCAGAGGAAAAGCTTGAGGAATTTTAGGGAACCATTAGAGATGCCGCTATCACTGCCGGACTACATATGTGAGCCTACTTAGAGGTAAGGGATGAGTTTATCACATTTGAGATTAGAATGAACATGTGTAGGGATCCTTAGAGGGTTAAATTGGGATTTGTTTTGAGATGTTTATTGTATTGTAATTCTTCCTTTACAATTATAATTATGAGATTGTTGTGTTTGACAAACCAATTGATGTCCTGATACGAATTGGTTGATAAAATTGAGCGCGCTAGATGTTTCATGTTTTTTACCTATGATTTTGATTCCTTTAATTTTGATAGGACTATGTGAAATTTTTTGAGGGGTTTTACTCCCCATGTTGTGAGAATCATTTTTGAATAATTTGTTTGTGTCTTGGACAAGATTTACTAGATTAGTGTGATAAATTGTTATATTGGGATCATGAAATTGTGATTGAGATTGTGTGTAAGTGATAAATTGAATGTGTGATAAATTGTGAGATCACACGTGTATTGAGATGTTGTGTGCATTGAGTTGTGAGCCATGAACCGTACAATCACACGACTGCAAGACCCTTTAAGGGCAACGAGTTAATGCGCGACAAGTATTGTGATGGGATCCACTGTGGGAACTTGACGAGTTTAATCACTTTGAGGCGCGACGAGTTAAAATTATTTTGAGTACAATTGAAGAGTCGTGTGTTTTGTACAATTCATAGTTAGAGTCTGCATGCTAAAATGTTTTTTGGTTGGACCTGAATCAAGAGGGAGAGACCCTGACAGACTCTTTAGAGTATAGACCTTGGGGGTAAATATACTCAGTTTGAATGTTCCTTAAAGCCTATGCTAATCCCAAATGGTTGGAGCGTTCTCGTAAAACAGAGTGACCCTGTTTGGTCTCCCTATGATCTTACCTAGTGAGAGTGACTTGACTTACCAGTGTGTGGTTTGTCTTGTCATGTACTCCTAGGCGCCCGATGAGATTTTTCACTGACACGGTACCACATTGTATATAGGATTGAGTCTTAGTATATTTGTTGCATAATGTTTGTGTATTGATTGGTTGTGTGATATTGAGTTTTCATTCATGAGTACGTGAATGATGTGAAAATGTGTGAGACGTGTAGTGTTTAGATGTGATGTTACATGATAAGTGGTGGAATGACGTAAGTTGTGTTGAAGTAAGTTGTATTTCAAGATATGTATATCTATGTTGTATCGTTTCTCTCTATTAGTTAGGAATGTGATAACTCACTCCTTGTGTGTTGTTTGTGTATGGATCCTGTTATGATCTTGAACTTTGTGTTCGTGGGAGCAGATGGTTAGGTGGATGGCTATGGAGAACCTCATGTTAGAGGATGCTGGAACACAATGCTATAATAAGATGTGACATTGGGGCATGAGTTTCTGTATTATTTGCATGAAGTTCTGGGCATGTAGTTTTTTTTTATCATTTTGTTTTACATGCTTAGTCTTTAGTTCATTCTTTGGAGTTTTGGACGATCTTGTTTTGAGCCGAGATAATTTTATTATTTATTTGGACAAGTTCTATTATGATGTTAGAAAAATGAATGCGAGTCTTACACCCTTGTGAAATGTTTTTATTTAAATGTGTTTTAAAACTTTTAATTAATTTCACATTCCTATTCCTTTTATTATTAGTATATATATGTGTGGGGTGAAGGGTGTCACAATTTCAAAATGGGCGGTATTTGGTTTAAAAATTTTAAAATAGGTAGTTTTAACTTTTAGTTAAAAATGATTGTAATATGGAATAAGAAGAAAAAGAAATGAGAGAAAACATGAAGAAAAAAGTTGCAAAAGAAGGAAATAAAAAAGAATTTAATTTAATGTGTATCTGGTTTCAATTCTTAGGTTGACTAATTAGACATCTAAACACATTGTTAAACAAGAAAGATGAAAAGAAAAGAAGAAGAATTACAAATTTGAATCATTAGAAAGAAAGGAAAAATAATAAGAGAAAAGAAAAGAAAAAAATAACCGATGATAAACAGTATAACCAAAAGTAAGATAAGGAAAGTGTTTAGATGATATGACATTTCATTTTTAAAGATCATGAGATAGACTATTCCATAATCCAAATATAAAATTCATGACCTTATAAATATTTAGCTTAAATAACTTGCCTTGCTCAAGACTTGAAGTTGGTGCAAATCTATGAGGGATGGATCTCGAATCAAATTGCATGCATCAACATGTAGAAAAATAATAGCCAAAATGAAAACACAAAAAATATGATACCCATCACTAGAAAAGCCAAGCATATTTATCAATGAAGTCTCCAAAATAGAAAATCAAATAAAATTAAAATGTGCATATCAGGATAAGTAAAAACATGAAAAAATGAAGAAAAAAAAACACAAATACAAATAATCAAAAGTGAAAGTGAAACCAAGAAGAACCAAACATTAGGAAAAAGAAGGGAACACTGGTAGAAAAAGTGGTTTCTATGACGGTGGATAGAGACAAACAACGACGGTGTTTGACTGTCTTTGAATCTAACATCGTTGAAAGTGTCCAACTTTCAACGACGGTCGAAGAGACACCGTCTTAGAAAACCTTAACTTTCAAAGACGGTGCTGACGTCACGACCGTCTTTGAAGGTTGGCTTTCTAAGACGTTGCTAATGTTAGCACCGTCTTTAAAGCTTGACTTTCTAAGACAGTCGTGATGTCAGCACCGTCTTTGAAGCCTAGACTTCTAAGATGGTCCTGACGTCAGCACCGTCTTTGAAGCCTGACTTTTTAAGATCGTGCTGACGTCAGCATTGTCTTAGAAAGATATTTATATTACATAAAAGCAGATTAGAATATATTAATCCTACACTAATGCATGAAATTAATGAACGAGTAACAATTAGAGTATATATATATATATACATACATAGAAATGTAACAGAAACCTATGATCAATTACAATGTTTAATTAAAGAAAATAGAAATATACACACCACTTTAATTTGACTCGGGTACATGCATATATCCATCAGGACTGCAAAAAGTTGAAAGGGAAGAAAATGAGACAGAAATATGTCATAAGTATATATAGGTGACAAGGGAAAATTAAATACAGTCACAAGCCAACAACATCGAATGTAAAGCTGCATATGAACCAATTCAAAAACATAAAAGAATGATCACCCAGACAGGTATAAAAAGTATCTAGCACATCAATAGGTACTACATTATATAAGATGTGTGATACACATTACAATATCAAATAGGCTAATCCCCTTTTATCATTTCCATCTTACTATTATATAGTACAAGAGAGAGCTCTTCTTTGACTATTTTGAAATGGGAGGGGAGAAACAGATTGAAAAACAAAAAACAAAATGAGGAAGTGCTTATGGTAGACTGTAACTGTAATACCAAAGCTTAAGTGAGAATCCAGAAAATCTATTCTATCTCTCCTGCTCAAGTGACAATGTGGGACTATATGAATTTGCATCAAAAACTTGTCTGTACCTCGAGATGTCTCCAACAACAAATTGATAGATCGTGCATCTATATCTTTATTCTACATTTCATGGAATGCAATTAAAGCTGCAGGATACCAATAAGTGTAAGCAACAACATATATCATATATAATAAAAATAATGCAAGCATGTGATGAGGCATTTTATAGTGGGCAAACAAATTATCAAACAGTTATCAACAATGGAGTAGATGTAACTTGCAAGCTTAAGGGTGTTCAAGGAAAAAAAGTTGGTAAAAACAGCCAAAATAATGCAAGGATGTGAGGCATGTATAATGTGGGCAGACAAAATTTTAAACAGTTGCCAAGAATGGACCAGGATATCAGCTTATGGGTGTTTAGAGAAAAAAGAAATCAGTTGGTAAATAGGGCCAACATAATGTGTGCATGTGAAGAATGTATGATAGCAACAGAGAAAATTTTGAACAGTTTCCAACAATGTGTACCAAGATATAAGCTTAAGGGAAAAAGAAAATCAATTGGTAAATACAACCAACTAGGAAATTTTATTCGTAAATTATTGAAAGGGGGCAAAAAAGTAACCAAATCTACACACTTCACATTCACATTACAGACTTGTACATGATAATTGGAAGCCCCCCATAAAAGAATGCCCCATTGCAAAATAAAGTTTAGTAGAATTCAAAATAACCTCTTGTCCACATGTGAAATAAACAAGCAAAGCAACAAAATAATGAAACAAAAAATAGAAAAGCAGAAGAGAAAGCAACAAGAGTAACTTTTGCAAACAAAGGGAACAATTTTGGAAAAAAAGAATTAAAAAAAGTAGAAATATAAACAACAGCTTAGGATGAGGAGATGCAAAAGCAAAAGCATTAGCAAGAAGGCCATACAAATGATTGAAATAAATCATATTAAATAATAAAAAGAGTAACAAAGTAAAATTCCTCAATTTCTAAAGTAGAAAGAAGTTGTTCATAAGAAATTCCGCTGCATGCCAGCACTTACAATGTATGGAGGGGTACAATATAGTATACATACAATCATACCAACAACTTACCAATGAAACAAAGGAGAACAACAATCCAAACAACTATTCGAACATACTGACTGTATTGCATTTGTTATTGAGATCTTTGAAGTTGTCTCCAAATAGCACAATACTATCCATAGAGTTGTTTGTCATAGGATTCATCACAACTACCAAGGCCTCTCTTACTTCTTTCACAGCGTGTATTGTTTCCCTATTTTCAATATAAAAATCACTCAAGCAAGTTACCGTTATGAGAGAGAGAGAGATAGAGAGAACAAATGCAGATTAAGAACACACCCTATTCAATCCAGTTGTTGGAAGTAGTTCCCTATCTATTTCTTTATGATCATCCGCTGCTTTCAGCTTTCTATAACCATTCCTAGGCCACTTTAACTTAGACACGGATTCCTTGGAACTTAGAAATCCTAATAAACTATTATTGTCATCTTAAATTTAACTGGATTGGGATTGATTTGTTTTTACAAGTTGAATTAAACCAATTAGTTCTCCTAATATAGAAACTTGATGATTTTAATTGGCTTTTATGCCTTACTATGGATCTAAACTAGACTACAAGCACTAACCTGTGGTGTCAATTGCTTGCCACATTTGACAAACAAAACTGGGAATGAAGAGTAGGTAGGTTTATAATAGCTAAATTAGTAAACTTAATTATGGTTGGATAACAAAGGAGCCAACATTACAAAGATTCAAATGGCCAAATCTTTGTGTAGAATAAGGAGGCTCCAAGACACTAAATAAGTTGCTACCGTAGGCAAGAGTAAATTGAAAATGCCCTAAAAAAAGAACAGGGTAGGTAGCTCAATGGGAAAGAGAGAAATATAGCATATAACAAATACGAAGAGGCCTAATTTTATCTGTGGCTTGTTGGAAGATCTTGATTAGCATCTATAGTTGGACCTTTTGTAATTTTTGTATAATATCACAACTTTATTGATTCCTATAAGCCTAAAAGATGCTTTGATCTATATTTCAATAACATAATCACCACCGAAAACACTAGAGACAAATATTGCAGACAACAATAAATTTCTATTATCTACTTCTCATATTATAGCAATCCTGGGTAACATCTGATAAGTCTATCAAGTATGAACATGTACAATGTTCAGTAACTAATTGAGTCACATATAATGTCATGTACATTTTATAGACTTTACCTTCACATTGATTCCTTGAAAAGTGAAGACACTAACAAGACAACCATTAAGCATCCAAAAGATCTTTCGTGCACTACCAAAAGATCCAAGACAAATCTTTGATGTTCAAATTCTAACAAAATTAACCAATATAACAACTTGAAATGAATTGCAATAACAATTTAACAGAAAAATAGAGCACGAAGAAAGAAAGCATCCAAATGAAATTATAATTCAAAAACCGAGGCAAGAAAAACAGATGTGGACAGTAACGGGTAGGAGTTAAAAGTAATAATGTATTATTAGAATGTGATACCAAATGCTCTGTATTACTTAAATATTACAATTAGAAACTGCTTCTCTGACAATTATTTTGAAATGATAGAGCAACAATTCACTTTCTGTCCCAGAGACAAAAGTCTCCTACAGGGAGTATTCTATGTTCAGAAGCAGCAAGTAACAAAACCTTATGCTTAATTACACACTCTACTATAAAAATATCCTAATAAATAAGTGCCATTACTTATTTTCTATGAATAACTGTGACAAAGTCAGCTTGTAATTTTAAAATTTAAATACACAACAGCTAATGTAGGATAAATTATTTTCTATAAATATTCTCAAAATACACTGCTGCTTCTAACTTCTACACCAAACTAACAACATCTTCTACACCAAACTAACAACATCACAGTTGTTAGAATTGAGGCTTAGGTCCTAACTTAATCCAACAAAATCGGTGGGCTAATAAATAAGTGCTATTAGTTATTTTCTATGAATAACTATCACAAAGTTAGTTTCTAATTTTAAATTTTAAATACACAACAGCTAATACATGATAAGTTATTTTCTATCAATATTCTCATAATACACTACTGCTTCTAACTTCTACACCTAACTAACAACATGGTAGTTCTTAGAATTGAGGCTTTGGTCCTAACTTAATCCAACAAAATCAGTGGGCTAAGGTAAGGACTTCTCAAGTTTTTAAAGCTCTATTAAGTCATATCTCTCGGTGATGTGGGACTAAATAAACACCACCTTTGAGAGATCAATTAAGACAACTTTCAAAGAGGCTGCAACTAAGGTGGGCTACGTGTGACTACAATTAAGGAGGCTTTCCAATAATAGTTATTATTACACCAACACATTCTGCAAATGGCAGTGATTATTGATTCCCATTAGAGAACCAATAATACAACAACAAAGGACAAACTTACACACAAAGATGCACACACCTAGATACATAGGCATAAAAAGAAAATTAGATGACTAAAAAATTACTTTTGAGGTAGTGGTTTAACTTGTGCACCACTCTAGCATCCTTGACAAATGAGACAACAAAGAAGTCTACTTCATTGTCCACCCCAAACTTGATATCTTCCCAGTCCTTGTCTGTCAAGTTAAAACATAAGGTAACAAAGCATAAAATTGTCAAATGCACTTGCATACTGAGAGAGTATTCAGCTACAAGTGAATAACTAAAACTTAATACCCATGCAAAGTGTCAACAACGAATATAACAAAACTATACCAGTTATGGAAGGATAAAATAAAACAAAGAAATGGAACTAAAACAAAGAGAAAATACATTCATTTGACCTAATATAGGTTGGTTTTCAAACTTAATACTGAAAGAGAACAACAACCCTTTGCTTTGTGGGGGAAAAACACAAATTGAAATAGACCTAACTCTTCTTACATGGTACTGTCATTCTAAAGTTAAGTCAAACTTAAGCAAAGAAAAAGACATGCAAGCTTACCTTGGAGAACACTTGCAGGTCGAGCTCATGGTGCTCAAAAAGTCAGCCACACGCCATGCGAAGCTCAGGGGGGTGTGACTTCCTTTGCGGAGGTGATGGTGTTGCGAGAGAGTTCGAGGAATTTTGAGAAGAAGAATTTTGAGAGAGAGGGAGTTCGAGGAAGACCTAGCGCGCGACAGGAAAATGATTGTATATCATTTTATAAAGTAATGTTAACGATGGTGAATATTGAAACCTGTCTTTATATGTGACAATTTCAACGACGGTGTTTCATATACACCGTCTTAGATAACTTCCTTTTAATTGCAAAAATGTCCCTGATTAGCTTTCTAAGATGGTGTTACATGCAAATGTCATTGTAAAAGTACAATATTTACATAAATGTCACCGCCCTGCCTACTACGACGGTCATATTGCAACCGACCTCGAAGGTGCGTCGTAAAAATGCCTTTTTTTAGTAGTGGAAAAACTAAGTTATTGAGTAACTCTCACTTACAACTCACATCATTTTATGCGAACGTGACATTTTTTTTAGTTTGTAATGCCAAATGGTTTTCTAAGATTACCGTTTCTCTTTCAGCAAATGAAAGAGAAAAATGTATTGAAGCACACAACAATAGTTTCATTAGGTGTAGTGGACAAGTTTCATTCCCCAAATTCTGTTGAAAGCATTTCTATCAAAGCAAGCAGGATTGAGACACTGAAGTTAACTACATGCATAAGGGATTAATTTTTGAATAAAATTGGGGTAACTTCCCTGGTGAGTATGAGCAGAAAACGTGAGAGAAAATATTTCAAAAAAAAGTGGAGAAAAAATAATAATAATTGTTGGATTTCAATATTTATTTTTATTTATTATACTTATTAAAGACATAATTGTTTTGTAAAAGGATAGATAAAGAGTGATTATCTTTTATTTATTAGATTTAATTACTTATTTAGTTTCTATAATTTTCAAACTTATTCCTTTTATTCCCTAGTGTTAATATGTGAATATTTTAGTCCTGAAATTTATATTTTAATTTCCAAAAAATCTCTGTTATTAAGATTTTTTAACTAAAAAAAAAATTAAAGACATATATTTTTTTTGGAGTGAGAATTAAAATGTAAATTTTAGAGACTAAAAAATTCACTTATTAAACTTAAGAACTAAAAAATTCATTTATTAATTATAAGAGTAAAAGAGATAAGTATAAAAATTATTGAAATTAAATTGGTAATTAAATTTATTTATAATTATAGAATATAGATAATAAATAAATATAAAATGTTATTATTATTTGGTGGCTTAACCCCAAAGAAAACTAGGGTGCTCTTCTTGAAATACTAACTAAGACGACAAGGACAACATTATTTGACGACTTAACCCCAAACAAAGGCTCTGCAATTGCAAATTCAGAGGATGTCGATCTTCGAGTACAACGGAAGCGCCGTGGTGGCTATGGTCGGCAAGAACTGCTTCGCCATTGCCAGCGACCGAAGGCTCGGCGTTCAGCTCCAAACTATAGCCACGGATTTTCAACGCATTTCCAAGATTCACGACAAGCTCTTCATCGCTCTCTCTGGCCTCGCCACCGATGCTCAAACATTGTATGTAGTACTACCCTTTTCTATTTTCTTCTTTTCTTTTCTTTTTTCCCCAATTTTTTTTAATTGTTTTTTTGTTTTTCTTTGTTTACTTTTTTAAGGTATCAGCGTCTTGTTTTCCGGCACAAACTGTACCAGCTGCGTGAAGAGAGGGATATGAAACCAGAGACCTTTGCCAGTTTAGTCTCTGCTCTGCTCTATGAGAAAAGGTAATGCAATTTAGATATAAGGAAAGAAAAAAACTGTTCTGGATTTCTTTTGAAGGAGTATTTGTTGGAAGTTTTAATTTTTTGGCGATTTTAAAATGGGGTCTGCCTAGCGAAGTCGTATGAATGGAAATTGATTGTGGGTTGTTGTTATTAGTGAGTTTTGAAGGAATTGATTGATACCCTAGTGTATAGAGTAGATTTTCTTGTAATTATGGGATTCTAGGTTTCCTTTCAAAATGGCACTGGGATTTGAGTTTTATGATGAGGATGAGGTAATGGAATTCCTAGATGTTAGCTATAACTGTGTTTGTATGTCTTTGTCCTATGGTCATTAGTAGTGAGTAGCTCTAAGAAGACTCTTTTCACCACTCTGTAATTGACTGGAATTTATTGAGAAACACATGAGACTCGTTAAATAGGAATTGAGATCAGCATAATTTTGTGATTTTAAACAAATTTTAACCAATAATAAAGTGTGTGTTTAAGAGAATGTGTTAATGAGCATATTATTAGCCTTTTTACTGATAAATATTTATTTCTGAACTTAGCTGAGACAAACTGGAGTTTCTTTTGCAAAATACCTGTATGTATAAATGCCTACTTGTCGCTAGGAACCTAAATATTTCCCTTTTCTTTGTTGCCTACTTCAGTTTGTTTCACCCCTTCCTGATTTCTGTGCTCCCTTAAAAAAAAAAACAGGACATATTATGAGGAAGTCTATTATCCTTGTTTTGAATATAAAACATGTATATGACATTCTGGGGTTGGTTACTTTACATTTCCCTTCATCCTCCCTGTTTTTTTTATCACTGTGAAACAGTTTATTTATGAATTGTGACTTGATTTGGCTTGATAATGAGCTTAGTAAGGTAGTGATTGGCCCAGTTTTTTTTTTTTTTTTGCTTTCCTTCTTCTTAAATGGAGAAGTTAGACCAAACACATTTGGAGAAAATCTCTTAAGGACCTTAATTTTTTTTAAAAGAAAGTGGGTAGATTTTAAGCTATAGTTACCAAACAACTTCATATTTTATATTTAAAGATCTTATTTTATAATTTAACTTTAAATTAACTTTTTAGCTCTGCTCAAAAAAAGAAAAAACTTATAAGGTGAAAAAAGGTTGGGCCAAACATAGCCTAATACTTGTTAAAAAAGTACCTGAATCCAGAGTTATGATAATATTAGTCTATAATAGATAAGCTTTATTATTGCATAAGATATAAAGGCCTTATTAAGTCGTTTTGGTAGCTGAAATTGAATGTGTAGAGTTTTGAAATAAAACTGAGTTACCAACTTATCATTGTTATGTGAAAATTTAGTTCAAAGAGAGTCTTTTTTAACTCAGCATATGGTGAAAATGTTTTGGTTGCATTGTGGTTTGGAACTCCCAGATGGGAAACTGTATAGTGTAAACTGTTACCCACCATTCTGATGGTGGAGGGCTATCCTCTATGATAATCTTTTGGATTTGTGTTGATACCCACCATTCTGATGGTGGAGGGTCATCCTGCATGGTAGTCTTTTGGAATTTTGTTGATACTTACGATTCTAATGGTGGAGGGCTATAATCATCAGGAGACTTGTTATTTTGTTTTGAGACTTGTGATTTAATTGTTTTGTTAATTCCTAGTTTAAAACTGTTGCACGAGTGTACGTATGTATATATGTACTTGCATCAGGGTACCTAGGTAATTTTCTCCTTTGTTATGCTGAATCATTCTCATCAATATCTGTCGTACTTCTCTTCCAACCTACGTAGGGTACTTGCAAAGGCACTCCTATGCTCAAGTCAGAAGTATACCATACATGTTATATTTATGGGTCTCAAGGTCCATGGGCCTTACCTCTTGATTAAGGGAATGCGATCTGAGATTACCTGATAGAGTTTAGACAGGATTAAAATAAGATAAGCTAGATTTCTTAATCTCCATAGAGCCAATATGTATTTGCGGGACTGTAACCTGTTCAGCCTTATATTGGCACAAGAGACTTCCTGATCTAGTGTATGACCGCTCTCGGCCATATCAGTACACATGTCCCCCAAGCCTCGAGTCCTTAAGAGGACTAAGAGGGTTACCTTTAACCGCTATAGTCCAAAGCATTTCATTATTTCTGAATATCTCAAGTGTTACGTATCCGAGGGACTGAACTATTCGGCCATATATTGCCTTTGAGGGACTTCCTAATATAGGGTATGGCCTGGGGGGGTTCTCGGCCATATAAGTACAATATACATCCAGCTCATATATATATATATATGTGTGTGTGTGTGTATCTTGTATCTTGAGATTTGATTTTGATATGATATGATGCTTCACAATTCAAAAATTAGCTTAGCAATTCACAATTTGAATGTTGACCAATATAGCTTATTGTAGGTTGAAGTTGAACCATGTTAAATTTTGTGCCTATTTGGCTCCCTTGTACTTGTTTGCAGACCTCTGATTATAAGAAATCACAGTAAACTGTGAGATTTAAAATTTTCTTGTTATTTTAAATTGTTAATAAACTCTTTTTTGGAACAGTGAAAACAAAGTTTGCGTTCTTTTGCTTTTCAGGTTTGGTCCATATTTTTGCCAGCCTGTAATTGCTGGATTAGGGGATGAAGACAAACCATTCATTTGCACAATGGATTGTATTGGCGCAAAGTAAGTTGAATTATTAGACAGTCCATATTTTCTTGTAGAGGGAGGTTGGTGATGTGCAAAATCTTGCAAATGTTAGCAATGTGTAGTATATATGTATAATGCTATTTAAGTGATATGTATGCACCATATACAGTTCTGAGCAATGGTTTGCATCTTTTTATGCATTTGGCTGAAGGTCTGAGTGTGAGACAACCATCATCTGCATATTTGAACAATTTTATTGACCTTTATTAATTCCAGCTATTCCATTTCCAGCTACTTGGAAATTAGATGTTGAATATCCTTGTAGTTTAGCCATTTGTAGTAACTTAGTTGGTAGCATTTTTCAGAGGGCAACAGTGCATTGTCACTGTCATAGCCTCTCTCTCTCTTCTCTCCCTATCTTTTGTACTCTATATATATGTACTATTTTGAATTCAATAAAGTAAGGGAAGAAAGCTTTATTCTGGTCTCCTTCAACTTTAGACATGAGAACAGATCTTATAAATGTTTTGTTCTTCCAAGTTTCAATAGCCTAAAAATTGGTGGTTTTCTATCCTATGATCAGTGTTGTTAAATAGCTGCTATAGAGGTGCTATATAGCTATTGCATAGCGAAATTTCTCGGATCTGTGATTGCGACTCCATCCGCTATTGCAGCTGCTATCAGTGTTGTGGTTGCAGCATGCATCCCACATCCTGTTGTCATCTCTGACAAGTCTCCAGGCAATTGAACTTTTGAGTTAATATTATGCCAAGTTTTATGTATTTTATTTTATTTTCATAATTTTTTATACATATGTAATTGATATATATCATATATTTCAACCATTATGTGACTTCCGCTATATGCCCGTGATGCTATCTGCTATATGATATAGCATATTATTGGCTTTTTGCCATTTTCTGCAATGCACAATTGATAACACTGCCTATGATACAAAACAAGTAAAAAATTAATTGGGTAGTTAATAAAAGATAAAAGCAAGTTGGGGTTGGCAAAAATGATTTACAAGGGAAGTGATGAAGATGGACCAAATTTGTGAAACTAGAAGCTTAAATTTGTATACTCATACATATGTATTATATGTTGCTGCATTTTTGTTGGAACAAAACTCTTGTATTTTTAAGTAGGTATCTTTGGCATAACACTTCATTTGGGATGAGATTAAGTGTTGGTTATGTTTCGTGGAAAGAACATTGCCTTTTTTATTAGGTTTCACTAACAGCTGATAAAGTAGCGGCTTTGCTCCATTTATTTTTTCTTTGTTGTTATCTGTTTAATTAGTTTGCTCAGCAGGATTGCTTATCCTCCATTAGTCTCTTTCTCATATGCCCACATCTAATTTGAAATTGTTCTAGATTGATTGTACCTTTAATGCAAGATTATTCTTCCCCTAAATTAAATAACCTGTAAGTTGTATATTGTCATATGCCTACATCTTCTGTATCCTCTAATCTGAAATTGTTCTAGATTGATTGTGCCTTTTAAGCAATTCTTCCACCTAAATTAAATAACCTGTAAGTTGTATATTGTCATATGAGCTGGATGTATGTAATTCTTTATCTTACTATTTTCTTGTATGCAGGGAGCTTGCAAAAGATTTTGTTGTTTCTGGCACTGCATCTGAGTCTCTGTATGGTGCTTGTGAGGCAATGTTTAAGCCTGACATGGTAGGTCACAAAACTTGTTTGTTTTTTGTGGTTTTGCAAATTAATGTAGTCGTGTTTTACCATACTTAACATGGATAATTTCTAGCAATCAACCCAGAAACAATCCATTTTTTGTACTATTGTAGACATTATATTGCACCATATTTATTGAATAAGCTTCATTGCGAAAGTATAGACGAATAATCAAATCATCATAGGTTTTTTTAAGTCTAATAAGTTTGACTAATCATTGTGCAAGTGAATTCGGGATGGTATTTTATTTGGGAAGGGAGGAAGTCTGTATAAAATATCAATACATAATAAAATGCTATTGCATATGCAGACATATATGAGGTTAATTCAAGTATTTATCAAGTTATAAAACTGCATCATTGGTAGAAATGTCTAATAATCCAGGACAAAATATTTGAATGGGAACAAGATGTTCTATGGTGTGTTAGTCTGGGATTCAAATTCTAAAGACCATTAATGCTTTACTAGTGCCTTAATTTTGCGGATTGGTTTCAGCATCAAAGTTTTCCACTTTCATACTTGTGATTTAACGTCAAAGATCTTTAAGCATAGTTTCTCAATGTTCATTAAAGAGACACAGCTTATATTTTTTCTGCCTGGTTTCTAATCATGACACAGGAACCAGAGGAATTGTTTGAGACCATCTCCCAAGCACTGCTATCATCTGTAGATCGTGATTGTTTGAGTGGCTGGGGAGGACATGTCTATGTTGTGTAAGCTTACAAATTCTGATTCTCTTAGCAGTTTGATCTTTAGATTTTTAGATGCTGCTGTTGTCAATTTCCCATCTGAGTACTTGTACAAGCCACTGGCCAGACCGGAAGTTCTGACTTTTGCATCTATTAAAAATAATTTTCACAATAAGGCATGATGAAAACAAATCCTGAGTAGGGAAGTTCCTCTAATCTATTAGGCCATTGTCTGCTGTTGTGACTTCTAATCGTTATTTTTACCAATTACTATAATCACTTTCAAAGAGAAACTTGCAACACTCTATTTGTTCCCTAAAATGTTGTCTTACATCCTCTTTTTATTACTTTTATAACTATTTTTCTTCCTCGAAATTAGGACATTTAACTTTGATTTTATGCCTAATCATAATATATTATTGTAAGGGCTTATTGGTGAGGAATTAGGACATTTAACTTTGATTTTATGCCTAATCATAATATATTATTGTAAGGGCTTATTGGTATGTTGATCTGTCTTCTGCAGCACGCCAAATGAAGTGAAGGAAAGGATTTTGAAGGGAAGGATGGATTGAATTATAAGCCACCTGGGATTTCTGTTTAGCTTGGAGCTGAATGTCATGACATTTACCCTCCTTTGTTTTAAAGGGTACCTTGTTATTGTGGCTCTTTAGATAAAATGTACCCTGAAATTTATATATTGACGGTTTCACTTGTTCTATATTTAGATTATCAGTGAAAAGGAGATACTTGAGTTGGGCATGTTGTGAATTTGAGTGGCCTATTGGAATGTTTTTCAGTGCAGACTGGCATGCAAAGCACGAGAATGATACAAGAATTGCCTCAAATCTATTTCTCCCGTTTTTTTCTTCCTTTCTTCTGGTGTTCTTGTATAAATGATTATTTGCTTTCAAAAAGGGTATTAAAAGTCTTTTTTTTAAAAAATAAACTACTTAAAAAAAAAGTTCTCAGAAGGTTAATAAAGTTAATGTGGTTGAGATGAGAGAACCTACCAAAGGTGAGCAGCTAGATTGGTGCACAAAATGATGTGTAGAAACACTGCTTCTTTCTTCTACTTCATATTTTGATTGCGTACATACATTGTTTTCAACTGGATCCAATGAATTTGATTGAAGATATTATAGAGAAAATTAGCGGATGGAACGGGAGGCAGATCCTTTGGTTTTCCCTGCAAGATCCATTGCATCACGTGATTTAGCATGATTTTGAGGATAATTTTGCTAATATAAATTTAGAACCCTCTAAGGATGAAATGACTCACTTGTGTCTTTAATTTAAATACATTTCTTGAAAACATGTTTGAATGTCTTAAAAATGAAATAAACTAACCGATTGAACTGATTAAATCAGGAATCAGTTAAGCTTTTTTGCTCGAATATAATTTAATTTAGCTACAGTCCAACCACAAATTTAACTGCTTGAACTAATCAAATTATAATATGAAAGTTATGTCAATTTAATTTTTAGTTAGATTTTTAAAGGACTGGTTTAATTTGCATTTAAATATGACTATTATTATGCCTAAGGCACAATATCACTTGAATTCCTATTTGTTATTTGCTTGTTAGCCAAATTTTAGAACTTTTATGGGCGATTTACAATTAGCCAAATTCCTACTTGATAACAATGTAATATTGTTTTATATTATTAGTGCAAGATAATTATATGTTCATGGTTTTCTTATTGTTTGTAAAATTATGGCTAGGCCAGGAATGTTTTTACATTTTATGTTTGTTAAACTAAAAGGTTTAGAAGGTGGAAAAAATCTGTGAATAAAAAGGTGGAATAAAATTTTGATATTCTTGTAATACCTACTTCTTTAGTTATTATTTTAAAAATGATATTTTTTATTTTAAAAAATAAAATAGGAAAAATAATTGTACATACTGAGTATCTTAATTTTAATAAAAGAGGTACATATCTAAAAATACTGAAAATATTTTCCAAAAAAAGAGAAAGAGGAAGATAAAGGTTAAAAAGGCATCAAAAGTTTTGTCCCGCAAGTGGTGCGCTTCTCCCTTATGGACGTTTTTGCGGCCTAGGGCAAGGAAATGAATCATTATGCTAAAATTGAAATTAGAAGAGATCTTATATGATGCATGCGGCACATTTTTTAGATTTAGTTTAACAATTTTATTGTAAAGTATCTAACTCAATTGATTAAGGCCAGTTATTATAAATTTTTTAATAACATCTTTAATTTTTACAGATAAATAAAAATTTAACAATTTTACTTCCTGTTTAAAAATTATTATAAATATATTTCATAAAACATTTCAATTAATTTTTAATTTTTTTTATTAGTTGAAAAATTTATTTGACTATTTTATAAACAATTTTTTTAGTAGTTTTTAGCGCTTTTTAAAACATTACTTGAAATAGCGTTTTTTAAAATGCTATAGCTTCTAACTTCTAATTTTTTATATTTTTTTTTATCCTTAACATATTTATCAAATTTCTTGATTATCCTTTTTAAATATATCATAGTTTTATTATTTTTATGTCGTTTAACAAATTAGTTTTATAGAACACTTATAATTAACAAGTTAATTTTTCAGCTTTCAGCAACTAGGTTTTCAGCTTTCACCTATGGCTATGTTTTGACAAGGTATTCAGTTAGCTTCTAACTTTTTTTACTAGCTAAAAAGCTGGTTTGACTGTTCGGTAAATAATTTTTTAAGTAGCTTCTAGCATTTTTTAAAACGCTAATTTCTAACTTTTTTTATTTTCTTCCATTTTTATCCTTAATATATTTATCACTTTTTTTATTACCCTTTTTAAATAAATCATAATTTTATTATTTTTCAGTCATTTTTTACTTATAATTTAATAATGTAAAATTGTCTAACACAGTTGAAGGTGAAAAGCTAGCTGAAAGCTAGATGGTAGTTGAAAGTTGAAAAATTAACTTATTAAATTATAAATGTTTGATAAAATTAGTCGCTGAAGTGGCTGAACAGTTTAAAATGACAGAAAAATGATTTATTAAAAAGGATAACTAGGAAATTAGATAAAAATGAAAGAAAATATAAAAAATCAGAAGCTAGAAGCCAACATTTCAAAAAATGTTACTTCAAGTAACATTTAAAAAACACTAGAAGCTACTAAAAAAAATTATTTATCAAATCGTCAAACAAATTTTTCAATTAATAAAATAACATAAAAACTAGCTGAAATGTGCCTTGTCGAACATAGTCATAATCATAAATGGTATTTACATATTACATTATCATATTAGGTAATATTATTGAATTTTGTAATAATTATTTTAAAAGTTATGTCTAACATGATTTTTAATTAATTGGTAATGTAAAAATTGTTACACCATGTATAAAATTAAACTTTAAATTTATTTAGTTGTATTTTTTATACAATGAAATTGTATTAAAAAATTGAGCTATTTTGCAACTTGACTGTATTTTTTTAATTAAAAGTTACAAAAATTGTTTTGTTTTATATATACAATGAAAGGTTCACAAGTTGAGGTAAGCAAGCAGCAGCAATTGCTAGCTGAAACCTTCAATTTTGGAATAAGGTATATTGCAACTTAAGGATAATGTTTAGCTTTTGCTTTGCACGTAAGCTGCCTTATCCAAAAAGAGAAAAGTTGATGGGGGTATTATATTAATAGGAATAGCCAAGAATCTGGAATATTTGGAATACATGAAAACGGTTTCCTATTACTTGACATGCAAGTTTTGTTCATCTTCAAAGAAATTTCCAAACTTGTGCTTTCATCCATCGATGTCCTCAAATACCTCTATCACTTCTTTCCCAACCCATCAATTCTTTTGGCTAATTAGTAATTACCCTTAATTTTTTGGTCCTTCAATGGAACGTGAAGAAGGCAAACAACCTCCCCAAAAAACCCCATTACACAATCAACATGAGCAAGCTAATTCTGACAACAATTTTGTTCAAGAAAATAACTTGCAAGAGCAAAGTGGGACATTCACAACTTTTGCATCATTTGAAAGTGAAACTGAGGGTGAGTCCTCTTTTGATGACAATGATTATGATGCTGATTTTTTCCTGAGCCAAGAGTTCGAATCAGAACTTCAATTTCTTGAGAGTGAAGGAAGCAATGACAACGGCGATGATTATGATAATGAAGATGACGAAGATATGGAAGAAGATGAGATCGATGTAGATGAATTGACTTATGAGGAATTGATTGAGTTGGGAGATTTTATAGGACAAGAGAAGAGAGGGTTGTCAGCACATGAGATCTGTTCATGCTTGCATTCTCACACTTTCCATTCTGCTGAAAACAAAAGTGGAATTGATCGTTGTGTGATTTGTCAGGTCGAATATGAAGAAGGTGAATCTTTGGTGGCAATTCAGTGTGAGCACCCTTATCACACAGATTGCATAAGCAAGTGGCTCCAAATTAAGAAGGTTTGCCCAATATGTAACATCGAAATTTCAGCTCCCAAGATGGTTAGTTAAGAATATATAGTTGGTTTTTAGATAGTGTAAAATTTATGCTTCCTTACTTTGTGCAATCTTAATTAATTTGAAATACTTGAGAAAATAAAAGCTGCTCTGGAGCTTAATTTGTAACATTGTAAATAACAGAAATTTGATGTTCCAAGGTATAAAAGTGATTGAAAATCAAATTATACTTTATTATCAATTCTTTGTTTCATTTCGTGAATACGTTGATGGATATGAAGAAATTAATGTGTTTGGTCCATTTGTTTACATTTTAGTAGAATTGATTTTGAAAACTTGAGGTTATTAATTCATGTATTAAAATAATATTTTAAAATTAAAATGAATTCAGGAAAAATATGTTTGTTTGAATAATAAAAAAAACTAACTATTAGCACGACAAGTAATCCTATGGAAAACATCAATTCTTCCTATTTGTCAAAAGTGCATGCATTGGACTAAATATGTTTTCAATGCGATAAATATGGCACAGCATACCAATATCTCATCTCAGAGCACCTTCATCACTAAACTCCAAGTAGTTAGATACACATTAATTTCTTTCACATTATTGACTTGTAGTAAAATGTTGGTGGCACGTGAAGGTGTCAAGGTGAGAAGGTTCGTTGCTGTTTCTTTGGAGGCTGTCATGCCGTAACTTGCTAAATTAAAGACTATGTCTACGTATGTATCACACCTAGTTATTTATTTACTTAAAAGAAGGCTTTAGCCTAGCCGACACAGAACATTCAGTGGACTTATAGTATATAGAATTAATACAAGATGATACTTAAAAATATATAAATCATGACAAAGAGGCAAATTAGAGAAAGAATCAAAATATATCAAGCTGCTAGAAGCCTATTTCCTCAATCAAAGGACTCGCTTCAATATTCTATAGTTGCTTATCTTAATTTAAAATCATATAGAACAAAGCATTACGTGAGATGTAAAAAGAAAAAAAAACCATTACGTGGAGCAATGGTGGCATTTTACTTTTGTCAATGCATTAGAACAAATTGTAGCCGTTAAAATGGTTCAATTTCATGGGGCTTGCCTTTTTAAAGTGGGCTAAACAGGGCAATTCGTGAGACAGCTGTTGTCCCATTTACCAAGTTTTATATTTGAGATAAATTTTAGGCTAAATTATTAATCTGGTATGTCTATTTAATTAAGCAATTTAGTTTAGTCTATTTATTTAATGCAATGTTTGCTTTTCGCTAGTGTCGTTTAAATTTTTAGCAGAGGTGTCCTACATGGTGACTATGCCTGTGTTCATTTCAATGGAAAGAGGAGCGGAGAATGTTACTGGATCGTAGAAAAGGAAAGAAATATGATCTTTCGTTCGTTCGGTTCTGTAGAAAGTTATAGTAAAATCTATATGAAATCAGTGGGCTTCACGGATGCAGATTTCTTCATAAAACAGCAGAAATTAATGCAAAGAAAGGATACAGTAAAAATGAGAAATTGAGGGTTTCCAAATTTAACCCTGTTGATGTCGACTATGGAAACGAGTCTGTGTGCACCCGAAAGTAAATAAAATCGAATGTGCTGGTAACCAAAATCGAATTTATGGGTAGGATTCGATTATGGCTTGCATTTTGTTTTCAAATACCTCTGACTCTTTTATGCGGCTTTCTGCTTCCCTTGCCTAGTTTACAAACATCCTATTCTATCTCTCCCATAATCGAATAAATAATATATGTTAATCGTGAAAATTATATTTACTCCTTAAAAGTAAGATATTTTCGGATCAACACAAGAATTTTTACTAAATGATTTTATTAAAAAATAAATGTTTAAAGATGAAACATAAAATCCATTCTTGATTGTGAGTTTTCTTTTATTTAACAAGTAAGTTTGTAGTTTTCAACTTATCAGAGAACACATATCACAATTATAATTTTGATAAATATATCCATTTTTATTACAATAATATAGTAGTTTATAAGATAATAAGGAAACTTTGGTAAAAGTGTTTTCGATTTAATGATTAGTTTTATAACAATTTCGATAATAATAAGAAGAACGGATTGGAAAAGTAAAGTTTTGAAAAGAAATGAAGATTGAAAAGAGTAAAGGGTTTAGAAATGTGCAACAAAAAAAAATAGACATGAGTTCATAAAAGATGAGAATTGAATACATAAATGATGACCTGTTGAACCTGTAGTCAATTTTCAATGGTAAGCGTTGTTGGTGTTTCACGAATTAAGTGATAGTGTTTCAATCCCTGAAAATTGGCAATTAGTAGTTTTATTTATAGACTTTTAATACTAACGATCAAATTATATGATTTCGACACGTGTGCAACGATACTCCTAGATACATTAATCAACACTAATAACTATCTTCGTATAACTTCTCCACAACCGTGTCAACTGGTACTTCAATTGTCGAAAAAGATTTCGTTTCTGAGCACTTTCCAATCTGACATGCCTTAATGAAATTATCGAAATCGTCAATCCTAATCAAAATAACTTCCTTCGATTGCATAATCAACTTCTTGAATTTTAAACCGTTTTGATCGCTTTTGAATGGATTCTTCTACTCCTTGCGAAACCATTTCATCGAAACATAATTTTCATAACTTAGTCAAATTTTAAATAACAAAAGTAACAGATGCCCCCTAAAACTAGTGTGTTCGAGTAGCATCTTTCGACAATATAGCATTTTTGGTGTTGGACGTAATCTAATCATGGTTGTGATTTTCATGCTAATCGATAAGAGATGATTACCTCTTTTACGACTATAACTGCCTACCCTGTTAATGTGTCATATTAAAATCAAATCATTAGTTCAAAAGATGTTTACTTTATTCAAATTTTGAATTTTTTTCAATCTTTAAAACCCTATATATATAACTCAAACGTCAGTCGCACTTCCATTACTTCCTTGCTATCCCTAATTCACGAACTTAAGTTCTCTTCTCTTGTGAGCAATCTTCTCC
This sequence comes from Glycine soja, assembly GCF_004193775.1. Taxonomy (NCBI): domain Eukaryota; kingdom Viridiplantae; phylum Streptophyta; class Magnoliopsida; order Fabales; family Fabaceae; genus Glycine; species Glycine soja. The sequence goes on along the minus strand of NC_041015.1, from coordinate 28,391,673 downwards.
ATCTTCCTTTCTATTCTCATCAATGGCGGCCTCCTCTCAATACAATACTTCCGCAGATCAAGTGGCCTCTATGAGTACTGAGGGAAGCATACCACTACCAACACCTACTGTATCAACGACGACCACCAACAAAGGCATTGAGCTAATTCTCATTCTAAGACATGAAGAAGAGTGCAAGAAAGTATGGGAAACCTAGGTACTACTCCCAGCTTCTTTGAACTCTAAAAACATTTGCTTTGCAGGTCCTTACCGTCCTGAACTGGATTATGAAGCCATTAGTAGTTGGTTCCCCACTTATGAGGATGAACATCTTATAATCCATAAGGAAACCATTAGCAGTGAATTCTTGAAAGAGAAGAGTGGAATTTTTAGGGATTCTCCCCCAAAGGATAGGAAAATATTTTTAGCTGGCTTGCTCATGTAGAAGCCAAAAAATCCCAACAGTGAACACGTCCGTCACAAGAGACGGCAGCCTTTAATCAAATGTGCAAATATGACTTCAATTTATGTTATCTTCCCTTTTTACGTTCTCATGTCTTTTTTATGCCTTTTTATATTTTTATCTTTTTGTGGTCGACAAGGGTGTTTCCCTTTGCTCTTACGTATTCCTCAATTGTGATGAGAGAATCAGACCTACGTAGTTCTTTTGTGAACAAAGCATTTTGGTTAAGTTATTTTTTATCCTTTTTTGGAAGATATGTTTTTATTGAATGAAAGGTCATTTAAGGCGTTGGACCATTAGACAATCTTTCGATTCTTTTGAAAAGTGAGAAAACATTAAGGCATTGGACCATTAATTATTCTTTTGAAAGAGGTAACAAAGTTACATATTGATTTTAGGCTTTTTAGAAATTTTAACCAATAAGAGCGGAAAAGACCATTTCAAGGCGTTGGACCTTTGAAAATGGCTTTTTTAGGCGATGACAAAAGTTTGATTTATGAATTGATTTTAGCCTTAGTTTCACTTTGGTTATTAGTCGATTCGATTTAAGAAAGAGAAATACCAAAGAAAAACGTCCGATTGATTTTTTTTTATTTATTTTACTAAAAGATATTTTTGATTATTATATTATTATTTTACCTCTTTTTGGTTTCCAACGTGGTTACGGCATGACCGAACGGTCGTATTTCATTTTAACAGAAATTAACGAATGTTACAATTCAAATGATCGGTGGAAATTTATTTTATTTTTTGATTAAGCGAGAAAATGACTTAAATAAATGACTAAAACACGTCAAAAGGGGGTACGAAAAGTAAATGAAATGAAAATAAAAGCACGTGAAACAAATGAGGACCACTAAGGGTACATAGAATGAATTGAAAAGTTCGATTTCGGGAACTTACCGGTTGAAGACCGAAGAACGACGAAGAACGAACGAAGAACGTCGAAGAACGGTTGAAAATCTTCGCGAAATCACCCACGAAAACGTTACGGAAGCGCCTCGGCTTGGATTTTCTTCACGAAAACAATTTTTCTCACTAATTTTAAGTGATCCCGAAATACCAGAAGGGATGAACATTTTTGTTCTTCCCTCCTTCCCTTATTTATAGGAAAAGGAAGGAGATGCTTGCCACTCAGCTCGCCCAGGCGAGCTAGGTTGCTTCCTCCAGAAGCAACCGCATTCTGAAGGAACATCCTGGAAGGCCCAAGTGGGTCTGGTTGCTATTTGAACCCCCATTTTTACTAAATACACCCCCTGCCTTTTTTTGGTGATTCTTTTTCTGTAAAGTTACGGAAACTTACGAATTTCGTAACGATACTTGTTTTCTTTCCGTAATGTTACGAAACTTTACGGATTATATAATCATCCCTTTTTTGCCTTCCGGAACGTTACAGAACTTTACGGATTACGCACTAACACTTCCTTTTAATTTCTGGCATGTTACGGAACTTCACGAATTGTGCTACGACGCTTTTCTTTTGGCTTCCGGCATGTCTCGGAACTTCACAAATTGCCTAACGATGGGTGCCAAATACCTCGAAGTGGTCAAACGAGGGTTGCATCCCAACAACGGATGGTCCCCGGACAAAATTAGGGTATGACAGTTGCCCCTTTTTACTTGTCTTTTATTGGAGATAAAAGGGAAGTAAAGATAAGACACTAATTTCATTCGAACGAAACACCATTCGGCCAGTGAACCTCCCTGCCAGCGGAACCTGCAAAAATTTGAAAATTATCAGTACCGACACATCATTTTGATACTGTCGAATTTGTTCCTCTTGGTTGATACAGGACACAGAATGACCATAATTTGTCTCTGCGTTTTGTTGGACACGATCGAGCCTGGGCGGCGAGACACAGAATGACCATAATTTGTCTCTGCGTGCCACCGGACACGATCGCCTCTGGATGGCGAAAAGGTGCGCGGGATGACCATAATTTGTCTCCGCCCACCTCTCGACTTACTGTCCCCGAATGACAAAGGGCACAGGATCTGTCCCTGCGCGTTTATCACTCGACTTGTGAAATATGAATGACAAAGGGCGCACAATTCGTCTATGCGCGTTTATCACCCAACTTGTTGTTCCTGAATGATAAAGGACGCAGAATTCGTCTATGCGCGTTTATCCATTCAGCTTTCTGCTCTTGAATGATAAAGGGCGCAGAATCTGTCTCTGCGCGTTTACCACCCAACTTGTTGTTCCTGAATGATAAAGGGCGCAAAATTCATCTATGCGCGTTTATCCATTCAGCTTCTCTTGAATGATAAAGGGCGCAGAATCTGTCTCTGCACGTTTACCACCCAACTTGTTGTTCCTGAATGATAAAGGGCGCATAATTCGTCTATGCGCGTTTATCCACTCAGCTTGCTGCTCTTGAATGATGAAGGGCGCAAAATCTGTCTCTGCGCGTTTATCACCCAATTTGCGAAATCTGAATGGCAAAGGGCGCAAAATTCGTCTATGCGCGTTTACCACTCAACTCGCTGCTCCTGAATGATAAAGGGCGCAAAATTTGTCCCTGCGCGTTTATCACTCATCGAGCGTGTGGATAACTGCATGTCATCGGGCCTGCCGCCTCTGGATGACAAAAGGTGCAGAAGACGACGTTAGTCTCTGCGTGCTATCATGCTTTGAGTCTTAGAGATAGCAAAAGAAAGTTTAAACGGATAACCACCCGGGTATCTCCGCATGTCACATGACTCCAGTGTCAGTATGACAGATATTGTGGGGCGGCCGACAAAAGTGAGGCTCTTACTCCTACGTATCCTCAATGAGGAACTCAGACCTACGTAGTTCTGGATAACTTATGAGACTAAAATAGTCTCGGTGTTTTCTTCACTAAAATGCGAACACGCTTTAGTAAATAGACAAAACTTCCAACCAATTAGAGCAACATATTCTTTTCGGATGAAAAACAACGTGTCTACCGGGGAAGGAGAGTATGCTAATGAAATCTTCTCATAATTACAAATGAGATTTTGAATGTTTAGCATTTTGTTTCTAAATGACCATTTAGAGGAAACACTGGGTTCAACAAAAATAGAAGGAAATCACTCAAAGTGTATTAATCTAACACAGGTAAGTGTTTCGTCCTAATTCCGAACCATAGATATGCCATGACTTGATCTTGCAAATCATTTCCTATCAAATCAAAGATTACGTGCGTGATCATGGATCAGTAGGACTTTTTCTTGGGAAAGGTGTTTTTTTTTGTGGGAATTTTGGCTTTGAATGTTTTTGGCCTTTTCCTTTTCTGTTTTTGTTTAGTGCGAGGCGAAAAAGTCGCTGACACACAGGATTTTGGTTGGCAATCAAAGGGAGAGGACCACTTTAGGTCGTGGTTTCCTTTCTTTTCTTGTTTACTTGGCGACAAATCTGTATTGTTCAGATATTGTCTGGTCCTAAGACCTTTCTGCATATTTCTTCTTTTCTCTTCCAATCTTTGATCGAGAATTCTCTTTCTTTTTTGCTTTCCCCCATTTTCCTTGATTGGGAATTTTCCCTTTTTGCTTTGTTCTGATTCTTTTGATCGGGAATTTTCTCCTTTTCTCCTTTTCTCTTCTTTTCTTTTTCTTTTTTTGTTTTCTTTTGAGGGCAAGGTTTATGGTGAGTTGGGACTTTGGCTCAAGGCTTGTAGAACGGATGGACATGATATATGTCAGGGTGTTGGTCTGGTTCAGGGATAAAAGGGAATGTCCCACATTATTTCCATGACACAAATGCAACAATGATGATTTGGAAATTTTATGCAAAACTAGTCATGCATGCACCTATGTGGACACTCAAGTGTCAAAAAATTTTTGGTCATGTGATGCTAGGGCTCATAATTCATTTTCTCTACTTTAGTCAACCCAGCGTTTCCAAAATATGTTCTTTTATCAATTTTTGCATTCATCCGAGTCTATTTTGGGTGTTCGGAAAAACTTTCACAGCATTTACCCTTCAAATGTGTACACACATTTTTTTTCAAAAACTAGTTACAATCAGTGAAATTTTTTCAAAGAAAAGCTGGAAGTTATCTCTTTTCAAAAGCTTGTTGGTTTTTTAGCTAGACAACTTATTATTATTATTTTTTTCTTTTTTCTTTTTCCATGAGGTATTTTGCTACCTAAACATATGTATATTTTTGTGAGGTATTTTGCTATATACATGCGTGTCCAAGGTATCTTGCTACCTAAACATACATATATATGTTTTGTGAGATATTTTTGCGAGATATTTTTGCTATATACATGCATATCCAAGGTATCTTTCTACCTAAACATACATATATATATTTTGTGAAGTATTTTTTTTGTTTACATACATGCATATCTAAGGTATCTTTCTACCTAAACATACATATATATATTTTGTGAAGTATTTTTTGTTTACATACATGCATATCTAAGGTATTTTCACTACCTAAACATACATATATATATTTTGTGAGGTATGACTACCTTCCGAGTTTGTGCTTATTTTATTTAAATTCCCAGGATCATGAGCAACTGGGTGTGACCTACTATGACTTGAGAAACAAAGGTGATTAAATAACAAGCAGAGATTTAAAAGGTACTAGGTTGCCTCCTAGTAGCGCTTCTTTAATGTCTTGAGCTGGACGCCAGATGACTTGTCGGTCACGGACCTAGTACTTTGCTTACCTTTGGCTTTGGACTTGGTCGCCTATTGGTCGGCCATGTGTCGTAAGCAACACTTTAACCTTTTTGTGGATGAGCTGAGGTGAACTCTAGAGGTGGTGGCGGCGGTGCGTCTGTTGCCTGCTGTCAGCCATCCCTAGGCTGCTATGGTGTCTCGTCCTGCGCCTGCCTGGGGGTGCAGTACTTCTTGATGAAAGCCCGGTTAATGGGGGGCTTGATGAACTTGCCGGGGGCGACGGGCACTCCGTGGAACTGATAGAGACCCGTAATCAGAGCTGGAAACCCTAGGACCCTGTTGGACTTGTTCTGGTCCACTAGGTTTCTTGCGGGTGCGATCCCTGCAAACAATAGATGACATCAGAAATCAGTTGAGCGATGTGCATACTTACCTATGTCATGATGGCATGACCTTTGTTGGGGGGGACGAGTACCCTATAGGAATGGCAGAGGCCCGTAACTAGAGCTAGAAACCCCAGGACCCTATTGGACTTCTTCGGGTCCACTGGGTGTCTTGTGGGCACGATCCCTACAAATAGTGGATGGCATCAGAAATCAGTTTAGCCACATGCATACTTACCTATGTCGGAATGGTACAAACCAACTGATACTTTCGTAGGGGGAGATCGGCATTGCGGTCGCTGGGCAGAATGTTGCTAAGTAGCAACGTCATCTATATCTGTGTAAGAGTGGTCATGTTGGTGCGCATGATCCGTACTTGTCTCTTTGCAGCGGTACGGGTGAAATCTTGCCTTGGTATGCATAGTAGCAGCGTGATAGCCTCTCTCTCTGGTTGTGCTCGCATATTTGGCCCTCCTCCGGGATCAGGGGGTGGCCCCCAGAGTTGATAAAAGGAAACTACTGGACCCTTAATCGGGAGCGCAAGTTAGGCTGCCTTGCAGCGACGCTTTCCGTTTGTCCAAAGCTAGGCAAGGGATGACGATCTATCGGTTGTGACCCTAGCCTCTACTTGCGTCTGTCCCTAAGTACCTGAAAGTAGGAAACGACATTGTGCAGCAAACTGTGTCCGTGTTACCGTCTTACCTTTATTGGTTTCTGCCTTCAGCTTAGTCCCGACATCTGACCACGGCCTAAGATGATTCTGCCCCTGTTATCACAAAACATGCATGCGTATGTGTATGTATGAATGTTTTCAAATGCAACGAGCCGATTAGGTTCAATTTTAATTACGCGCTTTGGGGCATCCCGTGGACTGAGCGAAAGGGCTCAGGCTATCATAGACTGCACATGGTTTAAAGCACAAAGTGAGGACTGAAGCCTCAAACTCATGTTCTCTTCTTTTTAGAAGATCGTGACAAGAAAATTACAGCAGACAGGAATCCCTGAGGGAAACCAAGAAGAACACACAAAAATAAAAGAACATGCAGCTACATCCTTAATTGCCCCAGATTCTAAGCATAGTATTGCTTGACAACATCAGAGTTCACAGGTGAAGGTAGCTCCTCGCCATCCATGTTGGTAAGCACCAGGGCCCCTCCAGAAAAAAGCCTTTTTCACAATGAAAGGCCCCTCGTAGTTCGGGGCCCACATCCCTTGATTATCTTTAACAGCGTGGGACATCTTTTTCAGCACAAGGTCCCCCTCATGGAACTTGCGCAAGCGTACCTTCTTGTCGAACGCATTCTTCATTCTTTGTTGATACAGGCGCCCATGGCTCATGGCCGTCAAGCGCTTACCTTCAATAAGGTTGAGTTGGTCATAGCGTGTTTGAGCCCACTCTGATTCTTCTAAGCCCGATTATGCTAGTATCCTTTGGGAAGGGATCTCTACTTTAAATGGGAGTACCGCTTCCATTCCATAAACCAAGGAATACGGCGTTGCCCCAGTAGAAGTTCGTACTGAAGTTCGGTATCCATGCAAGGCAAAAGGCAACATCTCATGCCAATCTTTGTATGACACTGTCATCTTCTGAATAATTTTCTTAATATTCTTGTTGGCTGCTTCCACGGCTCCGTTCATCTTTGGCCGGTAGGGCGTGGAGTTGTGATGCTGGATTTTGAAATCCGCACACATTTCCTGCATCATCTTGTTATTCAGGTTGGTGCCATTGTCAGTAATGATCTTCCTAGGGAGTCCGTACCGACAAATCAGCTCCCTCTTTATAAACTTGACCACTACACTCCTTGTGACATTGGTGTAAGAAGCCGCTTCGACCCATTTGGTGAAATAATCTATCGCCACGAGAATGAAACGATGACCGTTCGAAGCCTTGGGCTCGATGGCCCCGATGACGTCTATTCCCCACATGGTAAAAGGCCAAGGGGCGGACATGATATTCAGAGGATGTGGCGGAGCATTGACATTGTCCGCGAACGCTTGACATTTATGGCATTTCCTTACATGGATGCAGCAATCACTTTCCATGGTGAGCCAGTAATAACCTGCTCTCAAGATCTTTCTGGCCATAGCATGGCCATTGGTGTGTGTTCCAAACGAGCCCTCGTGGACTTCCTCGATCATGTGGTTCGCCTCTTTGGCATCCACGCATCGCAAGAGAGTCAAGTCATGGTTTCTTTTATATAGTATGCTCCCACTCATGAAGAAACCGGCCGCTAATCTCCTCAACGTCCTTTTATCATTGTCGGAAGCCTCCGATGGGTACTCTTTGCTTTCAACATATCGCTTGATATCGGAATACCAAGGTTTACCGTCCCGTTCCTCTTCCACCTGACAACAATGTGCGGGTTTGCCACGACACCAGAACTTAATGTATGGTAGATCCCCGTGCGGTGTTAGCTGGAACATGGACGCCAAAGTAGCAAGCGCATCCGCCATTTGATTTTCCTCCCGGGGAACGTGATGGAAGGAGATCTCATCAAAGGAATCAGCCAACTCCTTGATATAGGCTTTGTAGGGTATCAGCTTGGGGTCTCTAGTTTCCCATTCCCCTCTCAGCTGGTGAATCACCAGTGTTGAGTCCCCGTACACTTTGAGCAGTTTGACATTAGAGTCAATTGCCAACTGGACGGCCAGGGCACACGCTTCATACTCAGCCATATTATTGGTGCAGTCAAACCCAAGCCTGGCTGTGAAAGGTATACATTGATTGTCTGGAGAGACCAATACTGCTCTAATGCCATGGCCTAAAATGTTTGACGCTCCATCAAACCATACAGTCCATTTGTCCCGGTCCCCGTCTAGTTTTTCCTCAAACAAGGCCATGATGTCCTCATCCGGGAATTCGGGATGCATGGGCTGATAGTTGTTAAGAGGCTGCTGAGCCAAATAATCCGCTAAGGCGCTCCCTTTTATCGCCTTTTGGATGACGTAAACTATATCAAACTCGGATAGCAAGACCTGCCACCAGGCGATCCGTCCTGTGAGAGCTGGCTTTTCAAAGATGTACTTAACCGGGTCCATTTTGGATATCAACCAGGTGGTATGGCTTAACATGTATTGTTTTAGACGATGGGATGCCCAGACTAAAGTACAACACGTTCTTTCAAGTAGGGAGTAATTCATTTCACAGGCCGTGAACTTCTTACGCAAGTAGTAGACAACGCGCTCTTTCTTCTCGGACTCGTCATGTTGCCCCAGCATACATCCCATCGACTCGTCCAAAATCGTCATATACAAAATGAGAGGCCTTTCGGGTACCGGTGGCATAAGCACAGGAGGGTTCATGAGACACTGTTTGATCCTTCCAAACGCCTCTTGACAATCCTCGTTCCAGCGGACGGTTTGGTTTTTGCGTAAGAGTTTGAACAATGGCTCACAAATAGCAGTGAGCTGTGATATGAACCTGGCAATATAATTCAAACGTCCTAGGAAACCTCAGACCTGCCTCTCGGTACGGGGTTCTGGAATCTCAAGGATGGCCTTCACCTTTTCGGGGTCCACCTCTATCCCTTTCTGACTTACGATGTTCCCTGATTTGACCCCGAAGGTACACTTAGCGGGGTTTAACCTCAATCGATACCTCCTAAGCCTTTCGAACAACTTCCGCAGGTTGACATGGTGTTCCTCCTCGGTCTTAGATTTGGCAATTATGTCGTCCACGTAGACCTCGATCTCTTGGTGTATCATATCGTGGAACAAAGCTACCATAGCCCGTTGATAAGTTGCCCCGACATTCTTGAGTCCAAAGGACATCACCTTGTAACAGAATGTTCCCCACAGGGTGATGAAGGTAGTCTTTTGCATATCCTCTGGCGCCATCTTTATCTGATTGTAACCGGAGAACCCATCCATGAAGGAAAACAAAGCGAAATTGGCCGTATTATCCACGAGGATATCGATGTGCGGCAAAGGAAATTTGTCATTGGGACTGGCCCGATTCAGGTCCCGATAATCCACACACATTCGCACCTTCCCTTCCTTCTTAGGGACTGGTACAATGTTGGCAACCCATTCTGGGTACCGAGCGATAGCCAAAAACCCAGCGTCAAATTGTTTCTTTACCTCTTCTTTTATTTTCAAGGATGTCTCGGGCTTCATCCTCCTCAGTTTTTGTTTTACCGGGGAACACTCAGGATTTAGGGGTAATCGGTGCTGTACAATGTTAGAACTCAAACCGGGCATATCTTGGTACGACCAGGCAAAGATGTATTGGTAGTCTCTTAGCAGGGCTGTTAATTCTTTACGGATGGGTGTGGTCATACCCGTGCCTATCTTTACTTCCCTTTTTCCACTGCCAGTTCCTAAGTCTACTAGTTCTGTCTCTTCTTGATGAGGCCCCATTTCTTGGTCCTCATGGACGACTATCCTTTCCAACTCCGGGGGAAGTCCCACATCCTCGTTCTCTTCATCTTCTGTTTGATTCGTTTCTTGCTCGAAATCGATGGGCGGGTCCCAGGTATTAGTACCTTCGAGGGACTCGTCGTCGGATCTGGCGTTTTTAAACGTAAAGAAATAAACATGCAAATGGATGAGAATGGGTAGAGACGCAGGAACAGATGAAGAAAGATCTTTGTATTATAAATTCAGGAACAAAAGACACAAAGCCTTAACAAAAGGAAACTCTAAAGCCTAGGCCCAATTATAGAGCTTTTAAAGCCATAAAAAGGTTTACATTATGCTTGTCGTGTAAATGTCCGGGCGCTCCTCCACTTGCCAATTTCCTAGTCGAAAATCAGGAGGGCATGGTCGTACCAACTCCGACCCACTTGGCGAATCATCTTCACATATCGCAATGACTTGGCCTTCGTGTCCTAGACCCGCGCTTATAAAGCTCATACTGATGTGGCAGGGTGGGCCTCCTTTGACTTCTTGTCCCAGTCGCGAGCCTTGACCTCTGCTCTTCCTTCTTGTAATGCCTTTCTTTATGTTCGCTTGTGTGGGTTTATAGCCTAACCCAAACTTCCCACGGTTTCCTTTAGCGCTTATCAGGCTGGTTATGCCGCCGTTGTCCTTTCCTAAACCTATTCCGAGCTCGTAACCATTCCCCAACATCACTCGAGCCATCATTACTGCCGCATCGGACAGGCAAGGTTACCTAGAGAAAGAATCTACAGAAGCAATGCTAACCACCTCAAAAGACTGGAAGGTCATTTCTAATGACTCCTCCGCGACTTCCACATATGGCATAGAGGATGGGCAACTCACCAAGATGTCTTCCTCGCCCGATACGATAACCAAATGCCCTTCCACTACGAACTTCAATTTTTGGTGGAGTGTAAAGGGAACGACTCCCACCGAATGGATCCATGGGCGCCCTAACAGGCAGCTGTAAGCGGGGTTAATGTCCATTATTTGAAAGGTAACCTGACAGGTATGGGGGCCTATCTGTACAGGGAGGTCGATCTCCCCTAACCTCTCGGCGGGTGCCGTCGAAGGCACGGACTACCATGGAACTTGGCTTTAGATGGGAAGCATTAAATGGTAATTTCTCCAAAGTGCTTTTGGGCATCACGTTTAAACTGGAACCATTATCGATGAGCACCTTGGCTACCACGTGGTCCATACACTTGACTGATACATGCAAAGCCTTGTTATGCCCTTTTCCCTCGGCAGGGATTTCTTCTTTGGCGAAGGCGAGATAGTTGTTGGCGGTGATATTATTGACGAGCCCTCCAAAGCCTTCTACAGAGATATCTTGGGCCACATGGGCTTCGTTCAAAACCTTTACCAGCAAAGCCCGATAAGGCTCCGAGCTCATGAGTAATTCCAACAGCGAGACCCTGGCCGGGGTTTTGTTGAGCTGCTCAATAACCTTGAACTCGCTCTGCTGAATTATGCAGAGAAACTCGCTGGCTTCCTCTAGCGACACCTCCTTCTTGCCATAACCATCATTTTTCTCCGGAAGACCCTTCACCGGAATATCCTCATTAGGAGTGAAGGGCATTTTATCATCTTTTTCTTCCACTACCTTTGCCTTCCCCTTAACGTTCGCGGGTTGAATTGGTAGGTCGGGGGGCGCAAACACGCGACCGCTGCGGGTCACACCGCTCAGCCCCGTGATATTGGTTACCTTGGCCGACAACGAACTGATGTCGGTGGCTTCTTCTTCCCTTTTGTTCGAAGGTGTGTACCTCCATGGAACTGCGTGGCTGTTTTGGTATGGGAAAGGGACAGGTTTAGCTGCTGAGGGGTATCGGGGCTTTTGTGAAGCTACGCCCTTGGTGAAGTATATCACCAAAGGTTTAGGCCTTCCGAAACTTCTCTCATCCGTGGACTGCATACATATATGCTGCTCTTCCCTTCCCTCATTGTCGACTTCCAGTCGACTTTGATCTATCATCCTTTGCAAAAGGTCCTCCACTGCCAAACATGTTTCCATGTTATGTAGCTCACCAGGATGCAACAGACAAGAATCCTTTTCATGCCCACCGTGGGGAATGACACCCCCCTTTTGTAGGGCCTCATAGATAAACCTCATAGGGGTCGCTACTTCCCTTAAAGGCTTAGACCTGTGCGGCCTATCTGACTCAATGGCATTAACCGCTCCCCCTCCATGATTGGTGAGCGGGTTAGTTTTCACATTGGGCTGATCCTTTTGAAATGTTAGCCATCCGACGTCTATCAAATGCTGGACCTTGTATTTAAGGGCCATGCATTTTTCGATGGAGTGGCCCAGGGTTTTCCCATGGTACGTGCAAGTTGTGTTAGGATCATACCACTTTGGGAAAGGGGGTTGGAAGATCTTCCCGGGAGTTATTACGGCCAGTTGGTTGGCGATGAGGGACGACAAGAGGTCCTCGTACGTCATTGGGAGTGGGGTGAATTCTGGAATTGGCCTCGGGGGATAGTTCCTGATTGCGTTGGAACTGGCGCTAAAGTGGGCATTGCCGACCGGGCGAGTCGTGGTTGGAGTCGGAGCTTGGGGGGCCTCCCTCTGGATGGGGGCGGGCGCCCTAGGTTGTATGGGTGCTGAATTGGAGGAGTTCCCGGCACGAGCTGAGAAGCTCGGATGATGTTGCGCGTACTGATGTGTACCATGAGATGTCTGCGGGGGTTTGACCCATGCGGGCGCCGAAGTGACGGCGTGGGCATCTCCCTCCTTCCTTTTTGCCCCAGTTGCTCGGATTCTTTTAGCATTGACACTTGTGGAGGAAACGTAATCAAACTTCCCTCTTTTCAACCCTACTTCGATTCTTTCCCCGGTGAATACTAGGTCCGCGAAGCTGGACGGCATGTAACCTACCAACTTCTCATATTAAAACACTGGCAAGGTGTCTACCATCATGGTGATCATCTCCCTTTCGACCATGGGAGGGGCCACTTGTGCTACCAGGTCTCTCCACCACTGTGCATATTCTTTAAAGGTCTCACCTTCCTTCTTGAACATATTCTGTAGCTGAGTGTGATCGGGAGCCATATCGGAATTATACTGATATTACCTTAGGAAAGCAGTAATCAGGTCCTTCCAAGTATGGATGCGGGAAGCTTCCAGATTAGTGTACCAAACAACCGCGGCTCCGGCCAAGCTATCTTGGAAAAAGTGTATTAATAGTTTCTCATCCCTAGAGTGTGCGCCCATCTTGCGACAATACATCTTGAGATGGTTCTTGGGGCAAGTCGTCCCTTTATACTTGTCGAAGTCCGGCACCTTGAATTTTGGGGGGATAACAACATCCGGTACCAAGCAAAGATCCGTCATGTCCGCGAATGGATAGTCACCAAAGCCTTAAACAGCCCTCAATCTCTCCTCGAGGAGATCGAGTTTCCTTCTTTCTTTGGCCGTCGGGGGTGGTCCTTCCGCGGACAAGAATACTGGTTGTGCTGAGGCAATGTGTTGGGTGTCGGCCCCTCGACGAGGATCGGGGGATAGAAATCAACATCCCCTTGGGCATGCTCTTAATGATCTTCATGGGCCTCATGGGGCTGTTGAGGAGGCTTCCTTTCAAGGATGGGGGAAGAGACATGACCCGCGTCATCGTGCATGACTGGCAGCGTGTAATTAGGCGGCAATCCATAAGGGTAAGCCACCCGATTGTATCCCAAATGGGGGTTGCTGTTGTGCCCCTGTGTACTCTTCTCTCGTCCTACTACGTTTGGGGGAGGATGGTGCACGGTAGCTAGAAGAGTTGGGTCTGCTTCGGCAGCCGAACTAACGGCGGCAGCAGTGGCCACATTTTTCTCCATGAGTTGCCTCATTCCTAACATGGCCTCCATCATGGAAGCCATTTGTTCTTTCAGAGCCGACATGTCAGCTTTCATTTGTTCCTGTGTCTCCTCTTGATCACCCATCGTTCTAGATTTGGATCTGGTGCGATAGGGATGCCTTGGGGCACGTTTAGTTATGGTGTTTTTTCCTAAAAAAACCAAATGTGAGGAGTAGGTAAAAAATAATGAATGCATGTTAGAGATAAAATGCAGGAGTGATTTGATTCGCACTTACTTTTGGAGTAAAAACATGGGATAAACTCATTTTATTCAAAAAGTTATAACTAGTCAAGATCTGAGTGACAATACAAGTTCCCTAGCGGTTTCTAATTATATGGGCCATTAGATCTATCATATGCTGACAATAGCCGAGAAGTCCGTGGATCTCCTCGGGGGCGGAGTAGGTGTCCGCCATTGCCTTGGCCTTGGCTAGTAGTCGGGGAAGCTCTTGACTCTCGTTCAAGGTAAGAGCGAATCGGTCCATCCACATCGTTGCCTCTTGGTGTAACGAGTCGATCACCCTTCCTCTAGCCTCCTTTTCTGCGTACACTTGGGCATACTCGTCTGCCACTCTATGCTCGTGGGCCGTGGCTAGATTTAGTTCTTCTTGGTACTTGTTGATGATGGCTAACATGTTGGTCTCTGTCTCGCATAAACGCTGAGACAAACTTTTCTTGGACCTCGAGCAAGCCTTCAACTCATCCTTCAAGATCAAACTGTCTACCCGTGATTGGTCCCTTTCCTCTCTTTGGAGTTTAAGCTCGCTGTTGCTACCCCACAGAGCCCCTCAGAATTTGTTCCGGCCGTGTTCTTCCCTATAAGCCCTCTTGGTTTCTCGTTCCAAAGCTTTGGTGGTAGCCACATTTACATCTCTCAGTTCGGTATTCTCCTTTCGGATTTTCAGAGCCGCTGATTTGAACCTTTCTTTAACTGTTTGGGCTTTCTCGAGTTCCGCCTTAAGGACCTGCACCTCTTCGTCTTCCTCCAGTGCCATAACTTCCTCTCTTTTAGCGGTTCTCAAACTTGGAAGCCAATCCAAACCTTGCACGTGGGCTTTTAACCACTTACGATAGCCACTGATGGGCCCATTGTTACTGCCCCTGAGTTCTTTGTCCTTCTTTTGCAACACCTCCCATGCCTTGCGGACCTTCTGAAGTGTCTCCATGTTGGTCTTATTGAAGCCTCGTGAAATGACAGGCGCGAGCTCATCCTCTAGTGGTGCCCCTCTCATAGGGTAGCCAAGTTGTCTTATAGCAAGAACGAGATTGTAGCTGATGCAACCCCTCGTCCCCATCAAGGGAACATTTGGAAATCCTCCGCATGAAATAAGAACTCTGGTTCTTCCTTCCTTCCATCGAGGGAACCAGTTGACAGATGCTCCTTCTTTGTTTGCTAAGAGTTGGTCCCAATTTTCCCCTCCTTTCTCTGTGCATGAACGGTGGCATGCCTCACCTCTTGGCAAAAAAGGCGTGAAACTAACCATACATAAAGAGCGGGAGTACTGCAGACAATCCTCGTACTGCTCTTCTCACATCTTCGCTCAAAGGTGTCATAGAGGTCGGCTAGCATAGCAACGACCGGGCTTTCCTTGTGGTCATGATAGGCAAGAAAAGCGTCAATCGCTGCTAGGTCCACCAACCCATCCACATTTGGAAAGAGGACTCCTCCAAAGATCAACAGTGCAAGAATGTCTATGAACAGGGCCCATTCGCCTTTACTTGCCAAGATTCTTGCTTTTGCCTCCAAACATTTTCTCGGTATTCCAACCACCCCATTTTCAACTTGCTTTTGAAAGAGGTAACAAAGTTACATATTGATTTTAGGCTTTTTAGAAATTTTAACCAATAAGAGCGGAAAAGACCATTTCAAGGCGTTGGACCTTTGAAAATGGCTTTTTTAGGCGATGACAAAAGTTTGGTTTATGAATTGATTTTAGCCTTAGTTTCACTTTGGTTATTAGTCGATTTGATTTAAGAAAGAGAAATCTCAAAGAAAAACGTCCGATTGATTTTTTTTTTATTTATTTTACTAAAAGATATTTTTGATTATTATATTATTATTTTACCTCTTTTTGATTTCCAACGTGGTTACGGCATGACCGAACGGTCAGATTTCATTTTAACAGAAATTAACGGATGTTACAATTCAAATGATCGGTGTAAATTTATTTTATTTTTTGATTAGGCGAGAAAATGACTAAAATAAGTGACTAAAGCACGTCAAAAGGGGGTACGGAAAGTAAATGAAATGAAAATAAAAGCACGTGAAACAATTGAGGACCACTAAGGGTACATAGAATGAATTGAAAAGTTCGATTTCAGGAACTTACCGGTTGAAGACCGAAGAACGACGAAGAACGAACGAAGAACGTCGAAGAACGGTTGAAAATCTTTGCGAAATCACCCACGGAAACGTTACGGAAGCGCCTCGGCTTGGATTTTCTTCACGGAAACAATTTTTCTCACTAATTTTAAGTGATCCCGAAATACCAGAAGGGCTGAAGATTTTTGTTCTTCCCTCCTTCCCCTATTTATAGGAAAAGGAAGGAGATGCTTGCCACCCAGCTCGCCCAGGCAAGCTAGGTTGCTTCCTCCAGAAGTAACCGCCTTCTGGAGGAACATCCTGGAAGGCCCAAGTGGGTCCGGTTGCAATTTGAACCCCCATTTTTACTAAATACAACCTCTACCCTTTTTTTGGTGATTCTTTTTCCGTAAAGTTACGAAAACTTACGAATTTCGTAATGATACTTGTTTTCTTTCCACAATGTTGCGGAACTTTACGGATTACATAATCATCCCTTTTTTGCCTTCCGAAACGTTACGAAACTTTACGGATTGCGCACTAACACTTCTTTTTAATTTCCGGCATGTCACGAAACTTCACGGATTGTGCTACGACGCTTTTCTTTTGGCTTCCGACATGTCTCGGAACTTCACAAATTGCCTAACGATAGGTGCCAAATACCTCGAAGTGGTCAAACGCGGGTCACATCCCAACAACGGATGGTCCCTGGATGAAATTAGGGTATGACACATGCCTATTTTGATGGCATCCTTTCTGTTCTAGAATTGCAGTTTACATGCATTGGAACTCCCTTGTGGTCCAATTACTTTAACTCCACCAGGCATAACTGCTATTATTGGCCTGAAGTGAATATCAGATCAAAAGAAGCGAAATAGACATAGATTTTAGTGCTAAGTCTTATGGGGCTTTCATTAAGAAGAATGAGAAAGACACTGAAGAGATTTTTGATGCGGAACATATAGTCTTTCTGATTAGGTGTCTTCATACCTTGTATGTACTCATTCTCTCTAGATTCCAATGTATAGTTACAACTTGGCACAAGATCTTCATTTCAGAGAAGATATTTTCCTTAGTAAATTTCTATTAGCCTCAATTAATAAAGTAATGGAAGAAGCTATCGAGATTATGGATACCCCTAGAAAAATGAAGCCTATAGTTGGACCTTTATGGGTTGTGCAATAATGGTTAAATGTCATCCTAGCCAATCACATAACCCCAAAAAGAGATATTCCTAGTTGCTTCAAACTTAAAATCGAGGGAGCTCGATTGACTTACCTGACTCCAAGCAAGGAATTTTGTACATATGAATGTTATACTAAGTACATCAAGGCTTTTCTCAATTTTGATCAATTTAATAGCAATTTGGCCCCATCTTCGACTGCAAATTTGGTAGGTCCATAATGGCTAAACCAAAGTTTCCCTTGTGAAACTCCTGGCCAACATGCTGAATTAGTCGAAATCTAGAGTAATTTTCTCACTTGGGACATTATTTTTACTGGAACTACTTTGAAAGATCTCAGATTTTACCCTCACCAACCATAGATTTTTGAAAGAGAGTTTGGTTTGTGTCAACTTCCTTTAGTGCCAATATATAAGAAAAGGATTAGGCAAAATCAACTTTTGGGAGAAGAATCACTAATCCCTAAAGTCATTAGAAATGGGATTCCCAAAGTGAAGCTCCAATTTCAACCATTTTCTTTTGAGAATTGTTTTCTAAGCACACAAGATTTTCATTCATGGTGGACAAATTATTATTTTGAAAGACCTGTTTCCATTGTGAATTGCTTAGATAAACTAATTAAATCTTGTGGTTCTGTGTAGGACACCAACAAAAGGAGTAAAGGTAAACATGAATTATTTGTCAAAATTACTTTCTTCGAAAATTTCTATCATATTTGTTATCACTCAAATCGTCCCATGGCCACTTTTTGAGAAAATGTATTTTCCCTTGGAGAAAAAAAGAGAAAAACAAAGCCAATGGTAGAGTCACTAACTCAAAAGAAAACACTAAATTTTCTCGATATTGCCTAAAAAACCTTCATTTTTCCCCAAAAGCTTGTTTTGGTCTAAGTAAGAGTCTTCGAAATCTTCCTTGGGTTCGAGAGCTATTACCATTCTTAGCCATGTATAAACTTGATAACGCTCCTTCTTCTTGAAAAGCAACCTTTGCTAAAATGTACCTCGGAGATTACATTTACTACCCAAAAGGAATTTTACCATAACAATGTGTAGAAATTGAAACTAAACAAATAAACGGTAAATTTTGTGTTTTGTCATGTTAAGGCACTCAAAACAACCTTCACTAAATGTTTTAATGTTTTGAATTTCAATTTTCAGCTATTCCCATCAAAATTCCCCACCAAGGAGAAAATGAAGATTGGGATGATGATATTCAAGGATCCTCCAAAAAATCCCCTCGAAAAAGAAAAACTCCTTCTTTGAGAAGTACAAGCCACCAGATATTTCAAATTCTCTAATAATCTTAGCTTTATTCCCCATGACTTTTATAAACATAATTAACCTTCTTGTAGGGATCTAAGAAAACTACTAAAGTCTGACTGATGATAAAGTGAAGCTTCTACGAAACCACCTAAATTCCAACAACCATCTAAGGTTCAAATCATTCCGTTTGATTTAATTTGTTTCAATCTCTTTTCAAAACCTTACTAAATCTCTATTATTCCAGTCCAACACCTCTCAACCCTTGAAAGTAAGAGTTTCTAAGAGATTATACGATTCTGATGAGGACTTTCCCGTCAATTCTTCTTTTAAACCAACCTCTTTTGCTACAACTAAGCAAAAGGTATTCCAAGAAACCTTGAAGAAAATTTATTTCATGAGATCCCGATCTAAAAATTTTCTTGAGACATATCTTTCGAATGGAATATTGAAGGATAGATCCTGGCTTTCTACATTGCAGGATGACAACATAGTGGATCTTTCATCATCTCAAGATCCTTCTCAAATTGGTGACGATGGGGTAAATTTTTAAGCATTCATAAATTCTTTCCAGAACTAAATTTTTCTTAGAATTATAAGACTAACTCATTGCCTCTCGATAGGAAAAAGAAAATCAAAATACCCCTATTATTAAGTCAAGTGCCAAAAGTGTAAACGAAGAAACAATTGGTAACCATATCGATCTCGAATTGTTTTTATTCTTTCAATTTGGATCTCAAAAAAATAAAAATCATAATCAATACATGTATTTTCATCAAAATATTTAGACATACCAGTTTCAACAACAAATGCCCGAAATGTTGGAATGGTAGAAGACCTAGAGGGATAAGATGCTCAAAGTCATATCGAGTCTTCCCCATCGAAAGCAATGTCAATTTAAGAGCCAATAATTGAAGAAAATGTCATGGATTTGACTCTTGACCATTTTTTGAATCTTGAAATTGAACAACACCCTCCAACCGCGAAAGAACAACTCACACTCAAAGTTCCCGTGGATATTTCTGTTCTTATTCTGGTTGTCGAAACCAATGAGTCGATAGTTGACCAGAGTATGTAATAGTCAAGATCCCTATTACTTTACCCTATTCATTTCGAAGATGAAGTTTAACTATTTTGCTTTAATTGTAGCTATTGTAAAAAACTTGTCCATGATGGATGCAGAGAATCTTCACAGGGAGACAGATCCATTGAATGTCGATCCTTTTGCTTTCATCGATGTTTTGTCTTCTGATTCGATGCCATCTAAAGCTTCTGAATCTAGTTACAATAGGTCATTCACATATTTTGATGAAGCTGTGGCAAAGTTTCAAAGACTGGCTTTTGACCAGCCTTTTGAAGACTCTCTTTCTAATCTAGATTATAAGTCTCAACTTCAAAAGTCAATAAGTGAGGTCTTTAAATTTAATGACTTGGTGGTTAATGAGATTCCAAAGGTCTTTCCTTAATATTTTTAGCAATACCTTCGAAGATCATCAATTACATAGTCAACATAATGTTGATATTATTGAGATAGAGTTTTCTACAGAACAGGATCGAAATAAGCAAATTCAAGCTCGAGAAGGTTTTTAGAAGGCCAAAGAAAATATCATGCTAATACAAGGGCCAATCAAGAAAATCAAAAAATCTGAGGCAGAACTAATGAAGAAAGAAAAAGATCTTATAGCGCTACTTAGGCCAATTCAAGAAGAACTTCATTCTACTTGCCTCAAACTTCAAGAGCTTCGATCTACCAAGGAGACTAATGAACAAAACAAGGATTTTTCGTATTCATCTTCTAAGGAGATAGTGGAAGAGCTAAAAGGCCATCTCGAGAAGCGCAGACAACTCGTGTTTGCTTAAAAGGAGTCAATGAATACATTATCTACATGGATTGAAGCTTCCAATGAATTGAAACAGAGCCATTTTATTTGATATACTAAATCTTCCTCCTTTGTAGACTCTTGAACAAATTTTTAATTTGTTGACATTTTTGGCATTCATGTAATTTCCTTTAAAACAATTTGCACTTTAATTATCTACATTATAGGAATATTTATTTTTAGTTATCATTGGTCTTTATGTTTTTAAGTATTTTCTATTTATCGAACCAATATAATCGTCTGAGGTTACTTCTCGAATTGCATAAGCATTTCCAGATAAAACCTTTTCGATAACATAAGGTACATCCCAATTCGGTGACCACTTACCAAGAACCTTTAATTTCTTATCCATGGGTAATATAACTTTCCAAACTAAATCTCCAATTCAAAAAGATTTTTTCCTAACTTTTTTTATAATGCTTACCCGCCTTTTCCTTTTGAGGAATAATATTTTCTAAAGCAATTAAACGCTTTTCATCTAAGACATTCAACTCGTAATACATCATATCCCAATAGTCTTGAACAAGAATCTCATTTTGTCTTTGGATTCGAATCAAATTTAAATTTATCTTGATAGACAAAATTGCTTCATGCCCATAAACCAACTTAAATGAAGTAACACCAGTGGCCCCTTTTGGTGAATTTCAATTAGCCCAAAGAATTTGGTCTAAACTTTCATGCCAACTTCTAGGTCTCTGGCCAACGTGTTTCTTAATTAAGCTTAACAAAACCTTGTTTATGGCTTCGACTTGGCCATTTGCTTGAGCATAATAAGGGGTAGAGGTTTCTAACTAAATATTTTGAGAATTGGCATATTGAACCACTTTTCGACCAGTAAAAACGGTGCCCAGATCTAATGTAAGTGTTCTTGGGATACCAAATCGAAAAATAATATTTGTTCTATGAAGTTTATTATATCCCCTTGATCAAAAAATTTCAAGGGAATTGCCTCCACCCACTTGGTGAAATAATCAACCGCAACCAAGATGTACCTATGTCCCTTCGAAGAAGGTGGGTGGATTCAAACTATTAAATCTAATGTCCATCCTCGAAAAGGTCAAGGTTTTGTTATCGAATGTAACTCACTTGTTGAAACTTGTTGTATGGGACCATATTTTTTGGCACTCCTCGCATGATTTTGCATAATTAATGCAATCCTTCAAAATAGTTGGCAAAAAATAACCTTGTTGAAATAGCATCAACTTCATATTTTCACCAACTTGGTGAAAACCACAAATTCCTTTATGAGTTTCAACCAAAGCTATATTTATGATTCTCCCAAACATTTTCATAAGACTCCATCCATACTCTTTTTATACAACTCATCTCCAAGTATAACATAACTTACAACTTTATATTTTGTCTTTCAATCAACAAATAAATTAGGATTTTGAAGATATTCTAATAAAAGCTTTCTCCAATCATGAGCTGTTACCACATCTATATTCAAAATTTCTACTTCTTCCTGTAATTTTTATTTGATAGTTATCAAAGCTTCGAAATTTAGTATATGTTTCAACCCATCGAAACATAATATCTAAGGTTTAATTCCTATATAACATTCCAATATTTCTATGTTTGAATGATCAGCTAAGAAATTTGCTATAATTTGGCCTTTAATAACTTTCAATAACACAAAGGTAAGTGAATTCAATCAATGCAAGGGTCCATTTTCTTATTATATTATGCAAAATAGATTTAGAAAACATAAATTTAATAACACTATTGTGAGACAATACATGAACATTGAAAGGTTTTATATAATACTTAAGTTTAGTATAAGAATAATACAAGCACAAGCACAATTTTTCTATTGCACTATATCTAATTTCGACATCATTAAGAATTTGACTCAGATAATAAATGACACATTATGTGCCATTATCATCCTCTTGCACCAGCATGCTTGCAATAGTCGAATCTGATGCTGAAATGTACAATCTCAAGTCTTTCCCTTTCATAGGAGACATAGAATTGGTGGATTGGTAAAATATTTCTTAATGTCATCAAAGGCTTCTTGGTGTTCCTTTTCCCATCGAAATTCAACTTCATTCTTTAATCTAAGTAAACGTGAAAACACTTAGTTTTTCCTAACAGATTGAAATGAATCTTCTGAGAAAATTCACCATACCTAATAATGATTGAAACTATTTTTTATTCTTTGGAGGGGAAGTCTCCAAAATGGCTTTTTCCTTATTTTATCTACTTCAATTCCCTCTTGATGGATAAGGAAACCCAAGAATTCACCTTGTAGTTCGAATAAACTTGGCCTTTAGTAGCCTTTCAATCTTTGCTTTGATAGCCTCTAAAACATTAGGAGCAAATCTTATTGGTGTCTGTTTCACTGGTTTTTTTTTTTTTTACCTTCACAAATAGGCAATCCGTGTTCCACCAATTCTCTATTGAGTCCGGGCATAGCTTCATATTCCCATGTGAAGCAGTCCTTGAACTCATGTAATAGAGAAATTATTTTTTCTTGAAGCCCAACATATAATAGCTTACTTACATAAATGGGATTTTGATTTTCTTTAGTCCCCAAGTTAATCTCTTCTAAAGGATCATGAGATTCTATCTTTTTTAATATTGAGGAAATTGGTTTCCCAAAACCCAAAGGGGAATTATCATAAATACAATCTAAGTTCAAATCCTCACCTTTTCACTAAGAAACATCTTTTGATTTCTCTTTTACTCTAATGGCATCAATATCCATCATTTTCTTTTCTTCTTTGATGGCATTAGTATCCATCATTTCCTTTTCTTCTTCGATGCCATTAGTATCCATCATTTTCAATTTCGATGGTCGTAACAGCCGTTTTTTTAATTTCAATGGCCGCAGTAGCCATTTTTTCAATTTTGACGGCCACAATAGCCGCTTTTTCGATTTCAATGGCTGCAGTAGCTGTGTTTACTTTTTTGGCGGCTGTAGTAGTTGCTTTTTCAATTTTGATGGCCGCAGTAGTCATGTTTTCTTTTTCAATTTCAATGTCATTGTAGCCATTTGCATTTTATTATCAGTTATGTAAGCCGATAAGCGAGCCTTGAAGCTCACATACGCTTCTGATGAAGTCATGGTTCTTCAACTTTGGTCATTTTTTCAACTGTCTTGTTAATTAACAAGAAACCTCTATTCGCATCCCAACAAAAGAACTTGTCCTTTTTGTCACCTAATTTTTTATTCACATAGAATGAATCTCGATTTCGACTGGAGCGATCCTCGCCATTTCTTGACCACCTTCTCTCGCAAAGGCATCGTAAATCCCATACGATGATTGATCCGCTTTGACCATCTCAAATTTTCCATCTTTGTTCCAACTCCATGGATTCATTCCCTTCCCAACAACATATTAAAATTGGCTTGTGAAGAAATTACCAAAAACATCGTAGGCCTCCTCCTATTGCCTACCGAAACATCCAAGCAAATCACCTCCTCGGAATCTGAAGGTTTCTTGCCAATATCTAAATCCTCTACAATCCTCCCAAACCTACGTAGCATAGACCTTAGCAGGATATTGAATGTAGCCCCCCCCCCCCAATCAACCAAGATCTTATTAATAATTTGGTCCTCCACCATAGCAGTCAAATGGAGTGGCTTTATGTGGCATCTCATATCATCAGTGGGTGGATCGAAAACTGCAACATTTCAATGTGGTGTGAAACAAGAAACTTGTGTAACCCAAATAGCCTTGGGACTTAGAGAAAGATCATCGAAGTAATCCTCTCTAGCATAGTCACTCAAAATATTCATGTTTTGGTAATCTTCTGCATATTCCGCTGGTAATATTGAAATGACTCCACATATGGCTTCTAATGAATCTTCAAACCCAGACTCGAAAAAATCACTTATCATTTCCTTCTCCTCCTGATCCTTGATTGACATTTTATTTTTGAACCTAGGGGTGGACCTTCACTAATTCTGTTGAAGACTGAAGGTTTGGCACCACTTTTCTGTTGCATTGCCAATATCGCATCTCTCCTCATCCTCTGATGTTCATCTCCATTGGGTTTTCGATATATTTCTATTCACCCAAGGAGGATTTTGGTAGTCAAAATATCCCTTCCTCGAACCCTCAATGGTTCCTCCTCTTTGAAGCCCCAAACTATTAACTTTGAACTCTTTAAAACGTGAACTAGATCCTTCATTCCCTTATTGAAACCACTTGTTCATTGGAACATTTGCTTAAGGGATATGGGACTTCTTTTGAGACAAACTAAAGGGCCTCTGAACCTGGCTCACAGTCACGCTATATTCTGCTTATCCTTTTCTTTAACCTTTGTTTCTTGTACTTTCTAGAATTTCTGAGGCCTCGAATGCTTCAGCAGCCGACCTATCAAACATGGCGCTACAACAAGAACATAGCATAACCTCTTTCTCAACTTTTTGTTTCTTTGATAGAAATTCGACCAATGATTCTCCTACAATCGAAAAAATTGACTTTTCTTCCTTTTCGAACTCTTCTAGGGCTTGGTTGACCTCCTCTTCAAACAAAGGAGTGCTCACTTTTGGCTTTCCTATCGAAGCCTCTACATCATGATTTGCATGGGCTTGACATAGTTATTCTGAATGTGAAATTGGTCAATATCCACTTTCATTGGTTTTTCCTTGAATTTCAGTCTTCCTTTGTCAATTGTCTTTTGGACTATGTCTCTGGAACGTAAACAACTATTAGTGATGCAATCCTACCCCCCAAGGGCATTGGATAGAAGACTCTAAGAAGATTGGACCAGAGATGCAAGAGAAGGCCCTAGGGTTCTCATGAGCCTTAGGGTAGATTTCGGGCCCATGGGCTAAGTGTGAGCCCACTTATCTTTGTACATATTAGATTAAGGTTTAATTAATTTTGGGCCTTGTATTTAGGGCTCCATAATGTAG
Source organism: Glycine soja (assembly GCF_004193775.1). Taxonomy (NCBI): domain Eukaryota; kingdom Viridiplantae; phylum Streptophyta; class Magnoliopsida; order Fabales; family Fabaceae; genus Glycine; species Glycine soja. The sequence goes on along the minus strand of NC_041015.1, from coordinate 28,366,532 downwards.
GTAGGGTACCCTAGAAATGTAGGATTTTTTAGCCCTTGTATTTTAGGGCACCTAGACTAGATGTTGTATTAGGGGTAATTTTGTAATTTCGCATGCATTAAGTGAATATTTGATGTGTGTGTTGGAAAATAAATTTAATTGAATTGGGAGAAGCCCAATCCAATTAAATTTTAGAGGGGGAGGTGAGCATTTGCTTGCTACACCCTATTATCACATCATATAGTCACACTTTGTGCATGTCCTTCATGCTTTACATGTCTCATGACACCTAAACACACTTAGTGGAGAATTTTGGACTTGATCTTGGATTAGTGGGCTGAATCATAGCTAAAATTCACTAATCATAATTAGTGAAATTTTGGCTCCACAAATTCAATTTCAAATTCAAGTGAAATTTGAATAGAAATTCAAATTTCCCTCTAATTTTGTGTGACACTTAGGCTATAAATAGAGGCCATGTGTGTGCATTTTTTCAACTTTGATCGTTTGAGAATTACACTTCAAAGTTGAGACCTCTTTTGAGGCACAAAATTCCGTGCTTCTTCTCTCCCTCTCTCTCCACTCATTTTCTCCTACCTTCAAGCTCTTATCCATGACTTCCTATAGTGATTAGCTTCTTCTTGACTCATCTTCTCCTTGAAGTGGTGTCTCCAATCATCTTTCTTCCTTCTTTATTCCGCTGTCATTAAACTTTAAGAAGCAAAGGACTCCATTGATGAAGAAGATCCAAGGCCTACAAGCTCCACATGGAGCTACATCAATTAGTCCAATGTCCAAAATGTTATGGAATTTGTAATATCTTTTTCCTTTTATTTGTTCAAAAGTAGGCATTTTATGATCATCACTAAGGGCAATTTATTTATCTTTCAATAACACATCAAATATTTTATCTGCCTTAGTAATATCGAAGCTATACTTCAAGTTAGAAAATTTTTGTTTTTCATCTAATTTTAACATTTGACAAGTATGGGGAGGTTCAGGCTTTAATTCCGCCCCGCATATTTCATCTTCCTTTTGATTAACATCCAAATCTTGATAATTTATAGAATTATAATTATCTTTATATGCTTCCAAATATGCGATTTTTTTCTTTCTACTTTTATCAAATCTTTTATGCCTTTCTTTTTCATATTTTATTTGCTTAATTCTTCTTACTCTTTCTGCAACAGCCATCCTGACTAGTTCATATTCAAGAATTTGAGTAAAACACTGAGCCTTCATTTGTCAGAATCTATTTAAATAATCCTCAATTGTTTCACTATTGAAATGTCTAGTAGTTGCCAAATGTATGAGACTAACCTTAGTCTCTCCTCTAAAGAAATGTTCATGAAAAACTCTTTTGAGTTGTGCCCAAGTATATATCGAATTTGGTGGCAATTTGGTGAACCAAGTAAAAGCATTTTTTGTTATAGAACTAGGAAAATATTTTATTTTTAGAAATTCATCAATGGCTAGATCACCACATTATATTTGAAAATGGGCCACATGTTCTACAATAGATTCTTCTAATTCTCCAGCAAATTTCAAAAAATTAGGCACCTTATAACCTCTTTGGCAATTCAAATTGTTGAATATAATCACGGAAGGCAGAAGGAAAATAAGGTGGTTGTGCATTTCATATTTCAAAACCATGCATATTCAAAGTCTGTTCAATCATTTGATTAATCTGAGGATATTGAATTGCTTCAAGGCCTAAACCTCTGTTTGGACCATTTTGTCCTTGAAACATTTGATTTCGCTGCATATTAACTAAAACTTCATCTGCATTCTGATTTTGATTTACCAAAATAGGATTTGGTTGTTCTCTATCATTCGTTATACGTGCTGGGACATTAACTTCATTTTCAAGATTATATGTCTATTCCCAGGTTGGTTTCTAGGAATGAACAAAGCATCTCCTATTCGAGTTAAGATATCATTCATTTGTTGATAACTCTCATGGGTAGTTCTTAACATAGGATTTAAGATTGAGGCCATATGATTTGTTAAAGTATTAACTATTTCATGATTACTATGGTCTATTTGTTGTCTAAAGACTACTAATGTTTCGTTAGAAACACATGTAGAGACCATGCCACTATCTCCTGTTATTCTATCCTCGACAGGAATTCTTATATTTCTTAACTAGTCAGTGTCATAAGAATGACTGTTGCCCCCAAGTTCTAGAAGCGTATTAGTTCGCTTACTAACCACAATAGGTGGTATTGTATTTTGACTTTGAGGCATGGGTAGACTCAATTGTGGTATGTTCATTCATTAGACATTGGTAGCATATATACCCCATGGTCTTGTAGTAGAAAATAGTAGGGTGTTTGTGGTTGACACTACATTATTTTATGGCAAATATGTTTCGACGGTGCTTATTTGAACTTGTGAGTGGATCGCGTCTTTGCCACTTATATTTATAGGGCTAATGTTTGCATGACTAATACCTGTAACCATCTCATTATTCACTCTAGAAGGTAAATTTGTTTGATTTTGTTCATTGTTGTCACTATTATTGGTAGAAATGTTTGCAATGTTATTATTGTTGTTGTTGTTATTACTACAGTTTCTTTGACTATTTATTATCATTCTACCACTTGTTAACAACATACAATTCTTCTTAACAACATATAATTCTCATTAAGACTTGTTCTTAGGATCAAATTTTTTGGCAAACTAGTCCCCTTGAAAATTGGCAATCCGCAATTTTATTTATAGACTTTTAATACTAATGGTTAAATTATATGATTTTAACATGTGTACAACAATATTCCTAGATACATTAATCTGACACTAATAATTGTCTTCATATAACTTCTTCACAACCACGTCAACTGATACTCCGATTGTCGAAAAAGATTTTGTTCCTGAGCGCTTTCCAATCTCACATGCCTTAATGAAATTATCATAATTGTCAATCCTAATTAAAATAACTCCCTTCGATTACATAATCGACTTCTCAAATTTTAAACCGTGTTTCGATCACTTTCGAATGGATTCTTCTACTCCTTTCGAAACTAGTTCATCAAAATATAATTTTCATAACTTAGTCAAATTTTACATAACAGAGATAAGAACATGTTGTTTAGCGTTTTTTTTAAGGACATAATTAATCATGCCTGTTAAATTTTAAAGAAAAAATCATAAAAAATGGAATATATACGCGGCTTCCCTATTCATTTTGGTACACTTCTTTCTGGAGTCGATCTTTTTAACTATGAAATATATATATATATATATATATATATATATATATATATATATATATATATATATATAACAAAATCAAATATTATTTAATATAATAAAATGTTTTAAAATAAATGTATAAAATAATTATTATCATATGAAAAATAATAAAAATACTTAATTTTTTTATTTTATTTCCTACTAAATCACTTTAATTCAAATATTTTTTCTCTTTTCATTTATATTTCATCTCTAACAAGGAATTTCACTCTTTCTTTCCTTCCTCACTTTCATTAATTATTTTTTCCTACCAGTCGAACACAGCCCCCTATGTCATACTTTTTTATTGTACTATGCATATAAGAAGTTAACGTCGCTTTTTGCAATTGGATGATAAAGACAACATTGCATGAATTTTAAAAATTAAGGAAACAAGTTAAACCTTTTAATAACAAAATAAATAAATTGAACTAATCAAATAAATAGAATAATCAAATTAATTATAATTTAGTCTAAAATTTACCAAGATTTAGAGTAATTGAAAAATTCCCAACGACTATTAAGTGATGAAAAAGATTTAATAAAAAAATTAAATAACTCTGATGGTTATGATAATGCTTAAATATATATAATCTTCTATAAAGCATTTTTCCTACAAAAAATTCTTATTCTACGTTTAAGACTAATCGTAATTTATAGTATATTAAAACTAATTTCATTATCCTTATTTTGGATATTATATTATTGAAGAATCTTCTATAAAGTTGAAATAATTAAAAAATTTCGGCATAAAAAAACTATTTAAAGTTTTTGTAATCTTTCAAATGATTAAAATTGTGTAAATATCCATTATGTAATACAAATATACATTTCTTTTGCATATTTGAGGGTGAATTAGTTGTTACTTGATGATTAAATTAAAAAAAAACAAATTAATTACTACCAAAACTTTAAAAGGAAAAAAGTTATTTCTGGACACTGCTAAAGTAGAAACAGATCGAGCTCGGGTCAAAAGCTGAGGCTTTTGCCACGGCTAGCACCCTTTTTATTTATTTATTTATTATTAATATTATTATTATGCTTTAAAAGTTCTCTGTTGTTTTCTGGACTGGATTGTAGACAAAGTAAGACAAGTCTTATCCTTGTCTTGCCGACTCCACTTTCGCATGATTCATTTTTCATCAAGTTTCACATTCGATAAAACAAAACAAAACGTGTTCAATTCATTTGGACACAATAGTGGTTTTAAGAAAAATGAAAATGTGAAAAATATAGAAACTTTACTTTGAAAGGTCAAACCAAAACAGTAGATAGCTATTATGGCAAGTTCAGTGGAGTCCGATGTAATGTCCGTGTGATTAGACTCGAATAAAATATTGTTTTTGCACCTCAAACTCGAGCAATACCTTTGCTTCAATCAAGTTATTGTTATGAAAATATAAATTTGAAGTAGAGAATACAGAGAAGAAAGAACATGAAAGAATAGAGAGAGGGAAATGATTTTCTGAAGTTTTCTTCGAGTGAATATAGGTTATATTTCAAAAGTTACATGCAATTCAAAAGTTACCAAATATTTAAGATTATTAATGAGAAATGAATATAGAAGATGGAAAGTCATTGAACATCCACATAATAATAATTAGATTTAATGTCACTTTTAATTTATTATTTTTCGTAATTATTTTATTTTGATACATTAAATTTTAAGAGTTTTATTCTTATTCTTTATTTTTTAAAATATATCATTTTGATCATTTTTTTAATTTTTGTTAAAAATGTTAGTGTTCTATTAACTTTTAAATTTTAAAATGTTTTATTGTTACTTTTAATTTATTATGTCATGCAATTGTTTCACTTTGGTACCTTATGTTTTAAAAGTTTTATTTTGGATTTTTATGTTTTTGAAATGTATTATTTTAATATTTTTTTTTTCAATTTTTCGTTAGAAATGTTAGTGTTCGTCAGTGTTTTAAATTTTAAAATAATTAATATAATGACAGCTAAAAACCATATTATCTTTTTATTTAAAAATTAAAAAAAAAACACTAAGGAAATGAAGAAAAGATGGATTTGAAACCATGAACAACAACAGCATTCACTCTTATATTATTATTATTATTATTATTATTATTATTATTATTATTCGATTTAATCATATAATAACGACAATAATTTTATTCACCAATTATTCTCAATCACAATGGGTAAGGGTCCCTTCTTCCATCGCTTTGTCTCTTGTCGTTGACCCAAAAAGACTGTTGTCTCGCCTTTGCTTCCGACTTTGCGACAACCTCCCTACGCAGCTAGAATTGTCACCTCACCTTACAACAACAATCGTCTCATTGTCGCTGTCGACCGCAGCGTGTTGACGAAGGTAAAGAAGACCGACAACACCCAGTTGTGGATGAGGTTTGACTGGTCGGGCCAATTAGAATCATCTTCCAATAAAACACACAGTTCAACCCCTTTTTGCATTGTTCATCTTCGCCTGGCCCGATTGTAGATGTTCGACGGGAAATTCCCTACTTTCTTGACCCAACCATGTGCGACAGTGGAGGTCTTACTTGCAGACCTCACAAATAGTTACAATGTGACTTCCTTGTTAAGATTTGGGTTAATTGGCGAGTTAGGGTCATGTTTTTGTCTTTCATCAAATACAACTCCAGTCTTGAACTCCCTTGCTTCTGTTTCAAATAGCATAGTTGTATGAAAGGTTTTGGTTTGCTAGTGAAGAGTATAAGAACATTTTGTGATTTCAATGAGATTATGTGTTGACATCATTCAATCTATGTGTTGTTACTTTTTTCCTTCATTAGATTTTTATTCCACACGATTTTTCCTTGTAAGGTTTTAATGAGGCACATTCTCAAAACAATGAACATCCAAGGTGAAGTGTTATGAATAGTTGTAGCATAATTGGATAGCAGATTAAGGGCTTTGGTAATGTTTGGCATATTGAACAATGTTTTCTTGTTGGGTGATGAAGGAAAAGTCAAACTTAAATATATGGGAGATGATATAGTGTTGATAACAGGGATAACAGAAGAAGCTATAATAGAAAAAATGCAATAAGGAAGAGGAGGGTTTATTCTCAATCTTTCATTATATTCAAAAGTGGAGTGCTGATGTAACATCTAGAAACATATTAGCATAGATATGCTTAATTGGACTACCACAACAAACATGAGGAGAGGAATGTTTCTCCAGCTGGGTGAACCCTTTTGGAATGTATGAGACTTTTGATGAAGAAACCACAACTATGGAAAGGACGAATGTTGCAAGGTTTTTTGTGTGTATTTCATCCCTACAACAAGTCTTTTATAGTGAAAAAGTGAAGATCAACAACAATGTGTATGCCATAAGGGTAGTGTTGGAAGTTCCATGCCAAGCTAAAAAAATGTGGATGTTGGCGGTAAGGAAAAAGAGAGTGCTCGACTAAGGAAGAATCTCTAGGTAGTGTTATGGGGATGAATTTTCTTTCGTTTGAATCTGAAAGTGAAGATCAATATAGCAAGGTCAATAGGGATGGAGTGGTGGGGGACGAAGCTCTAGAAGACAAAAATAGAGGTGGCTGACAGAGGAAACGGTAGAATTTTCAAATTGAGGACTGATGAGGAAAGAGCTACGAGTTATAGAAGACAATGTTAGACAACACAATTGTTTTATGAGGAAAGAGGATTATGAGGTTCACACATTGACATTTGTGGAAGATAACGTTGGTCAACAAGTCTATCACACGAAACAAGGGACAAAGAGAAGTGTGGATGTCGACAACATGGTATGTTTGAGAGAGGGCATAATGGTGAGTGGTAGGCAAATACAAAGTTGCCATGTGGAAAGCAGTGATCAAGAAGTAGGAAAGAAAGACACACTAAAGGATCTGACTAGTGGTGCAGATGTGTTGGGCTTATGTATAATTGAAGCCCGTGCCAATAAAGCCCAAGCTGAAAATGGGTTAAAAGAAGTGGTTGAATTGACTTAACCAAAGGAGAGTCAAACTACGAGAAAGACAATCTAGTTATCTTCATAATGTGAAACTATTGTGAGTCAAACAAGGAATGAAAATAGAAAGAAAAAAAAAGAAGGGAGAACGTGTAACAAGAGAAACAAGTACTGAGAAACGAAAGTTTTAGCATAGGAGATGAATATGTGGACCTTTAAAAGGCATTTTGTTGTTTGAAGAAGGATCAACCTGTAGATAGCTTGAGGTATGTTGCCCACAGAAAGATGGAAACAAGACTAAAAGGAAAGAAATGAAGGAAGAACAACTTGTTGTTAGCAATGCTTTATCATATAGTTGCATTCATAATTGAAATTGCTTGATATGGGTCAAAAATGATATATCAGAAGCATTGAAGATCTGGGAAATGGGTAAGAAGATTTGTGTGACCTATGAAGGTGATAAAAATGAAGTGGTAGAAAAAAAAATTAGCTCACAGGAAAAAGAGATCAGGAAAAGCTTCTACAAGTACAAAAGAAGCATTTGGAGGGAATGAGTGAGGTAAACCCATGAAGATGTTGTCTTATAATGTTCAGAAGTTAGGGGGAGGGTGTAGGAGAAATTTGTGTGGAGACTAGTACAAAAGGAGGTTTAGTTCTTATGTATTCAAGAGACCAAGAAAGAGGTGATTGATAAAAGGTTGTGTTGTTCATTATGGGGGGATAGTGGTAGGAATAGGGTAGTAGCACCATTCGTTGGTTTGGCGAGGGGTTTGTTGAGCATTTGGGACACAAATTGCTTGCAACTTAGAAACCAATATGTTAGTGTAGAGTACATTGGGTTGGAAGGTGTATGTCAAGAAAATGGGAGAGAAGTTGTGATAGAAAATGTATATGCACCATGCAACAAGACACGAGGGAGAAGAATTTGGGAAGAATTAAGGGAGAAAAAGGCTAATAGTTATATTGATTGTTGGTGTCTTATTGGGGATTTTAATTGTGTGAGATGGACTTATGGAAGGTAGGGTTGGTGGGGAAGATGGAGGAGTAAGAGAAGGGGAGGTATTTAATAACTTCATATTAGATATGCATATAGAAGACTTACTTATGGTAGGAAGAAAGTTTATGTGGTATAAACCTAACAGGAAGGCGAGAAGTAGGATTGATAGGGTTTTGGTGACAAAAGACTGACTCAATTCTTGGGCAAGGTGCACTCAATATATTCTTCATAGAAATGTTTTCGACCATTGCCCAATCATGGTCAAGAATAATATTGTGGGTTGGGGACCTAAATAATTTAGGCTCCTTGATTGTTGGTTTTTGGATAAAAGATTCATCAAGTATGTGGAAGACATTTAGGAAGAATTAAAAGTTGATGGATGGCATGTATTTGTTCTTAAAAGAAAAATTAAAGGCATTGAAAAAGGGTCTAAAAGTTTGGATTGCAAAGATTTTTAGGGATTTAATGAGAAAACAAGCTCAAGTTGAAAAAGGTATAAGTGAGTTGGAGAAAAAAGAAGATGAAGGTGATCTTGATGAAGAGGCTAATAGGAAAAAAAAACTACAAGAGTTTTGGAGGGTGGTTACATGCAATGAGTCTTTATTGAGACAAAATGGGTGATGGAAGGTGACCAAAATTCAAGATATTTTTCATGCATGTGTAAATTAGAGAAGGAAAAACTCTTTAAGGGGGTTAAAGATTGATGGAAAATAAGTGGAGGAACCAAGTGCCAAAATTGAGGAAGAAATATTTCTTTCGAAGAGAGGCTTAAAGAAATGGAGGTGAATAGACCAAGGTGGGAGGCCGAAGATCTGGTTTAGTAGGAACCACGTGATTCACAATACCATATTACTGAGTTTCCATCAAATTATTACGAAAGCTTCTCAACAGAAATTTGTTGTAGGAAATGACAAAGAAGAAAGTAGAGCTACAACCCAAGTAGTTTGGAGGAGGCTAGAGACAAACTTTATAAAGGTCAACTTTGATGCATCTGTGAAAAAACCAAACGGTATTGGTATGGGTTTGGTGGCAAGAGACCACAACGGGATGGTCCTGGGAGCTATGACTTTTCTTATTAATACAGTCTTTGAACCTCAAATTGCTAAAGCCCTTTGCTACAGGTAGGCTATTAAGTTATGTGGAGATTTTTGCTTTGCTAACACCATGTTTGAGTCTGACAGCCAACATCTAGTTAGCTGCATCAACAACTCTAACTACGTTGGAAGAAATTATTTTGCTGCCTTAGTTTCTGAATGTAAAACTCTTTCATCTAATTTTCTTGTTTTTACAAAGAGAACAAGTAATAGAGTGGCAACATGAGTTAGCAAATTTTGCTTTTACTTTAGGAGAGAATTTCTAAATTGAAGAGGTCATTTTCCAACTAGACCTCTTAGTTGCTTTTGATGAACAAAATTCAGTTTCTTGTGTTGAATAATATCATTTTCTCTCCTAAAAGAATCTTATATAAATAAATGTCATTGGATTGATTGAAAAATGTTATAATTTCCAAATTATGAAAGTGCACAATAGCAGTCATTGTAGTGACGAACTGCGATATTGCCAAGATCAACAAATGCTAAAAGGCACTGCACCACAGTATTTCAGACTACACTTAGTAATAAGATGGAAGATAATTTTTTTTTTTTGAATATTTTTTAGTATACATTAAAAAATTGTAAAAAAATTTAGTAATTATTGATTATATGTTTTCATGACATATAAGAAACACTTTATGTGTTTTGATAGATTATTGAAGTAATTTAATTTATTGGACATCAAATTATAAATATTTTGTGTAAAAAATAATGGTATATAATTCTTAGATGAATTTTATTTTGTGGTTGGTCCCCCTTCTCATTCTAGCCTGGGTTCGCCCTGTCCTTGAGGGTAAAATTATTTCGGGTTCATGTTTGATTATTCTTTTGGATACTTTTGTAAACTTAAATTTGACTAAAACTTAATATTATAAATTGTAATTTAAACATGCATGTTTGGGGATGTTGTGACATCGGACAATTGCACATGTTGTCCACGTAAATACCATATTTCTAAAAGTTAAATTTTGAATTTAACAAATTCTTGACATTTTATTCTTTAAATTTAACTACTTATTAATATTTTAGTTTCTAATCTTAATGATATATTTTCACTTTGCTATCTGAAAGCACTTTCAAAATTTTAATAAGTGTCATGTTGAATATAAATTATTAGTGTAAAAATTATCATATTTTCTGACCTTCAAATATTTGTCCCTCATATTTTTCATATCCCTCTTACCAATTTCACCATTTAAATTATATTATAAATATAAAACTAATTTATGAGGAGTAAATTGTGTAAATGTACATTCGCTGACAATTTAATCCTTATATTTTTTAAATAATTAGTTTTAATCCACATATATGCAAATGTTACGACAAATAAATTTAACGTTAAACATATTAATAATTTAATCCTTAGAGTATGACTGTTACTCTTTGAGTGATTCTAAAACTATTTTAGTTACTGACAACTTAGGAGAGGACATACATGACCTATAATAATAAACAGTTGGATTAATTAAGCATAACATTTATATATTTATGAAGTAAATTAGTGATTTAAAATATAGAAATTGAATTGTCAGCAAATAGCAAATGCATAGCTTAAAGAATAAATATATTACTTATTTAATTTATGAGTGATTACATAACAATTGGATTAAATCCAAGACATTATTAATCAGATCCTATAAGATTTTAAATCTAATCTTCTACCCAATTCATTAACATGTATAAATTGTTAGATTAATTATTTAATTTATTTATTTTATAAAATAATATTAATCGCGAAAAGATAATTAAAAAAAACTTGAAAATAACACAAAAAGTTAAACAATATGAGAACTATTTATTTACATACCCTTTTAATAGAAGTGTAATACATCTTATTTTTGTTTTCATCTCTCTAGTATCAATATGTCATTGTGTCATACACTTATAGAAATCAATGAAGATATTTACTCTAAAAAGTTTATAAGAGTAAAACTGTGTGCAAAAAAGAGAGAACGGTGTAGAACAGTGTAGCGAGTGGACTAATTAGAAATCACGCGAGAAAATGAGTTTGATGATTCAAAGCAAATGGGGCAGGTCAGAGTGACGTGCACATCTTTCTTATCCATCGTTGAATTCCAGTGAGGATTTAGAAGTGATAAAATCCTGACGAGGTTTCAGTTTCACGTATTAATTATTAAAAAATTCAAAACATATTAAATGAAAAGTGTAGTAACTTTAAATTTTCAACACATCAATATTATTCGTAGTAGGTTTTACAATTTTTTTAATAAATATTATAAGAAATTTCTTTTATAAAAAGCAACAAATACTCCAAAAACAGTTGTTATATAAATAAAAATAGAAACAATTAATCAAAATATTATATACAAAATATAAATATTTATGTTTGGTTTGAAATGATAAAATTTACCACTTAACAAATTTAACCCTTATTAACAAGAATTATATTTTTATTTTTTAATAATATTATCCCGTTTGAGGATGGTTTGTAGTATAATATTACTCTTGTAATAATATAACAAAAGGTACATAAGTTTAAGACTCGAATCTCCACGTGGTGTGGACTTTGTTTGTCACTAGACGTTTCTAGTTTTTTGAAGTTTTTATTGTACTGGTATATGTTTTCAGTTGACATTTTATTTAGAGAAAAATAATAAAATAATTTTCCATTATCATTTAATTATAAATTATTATTTATTATAAGCTTATGAATTTTAATGAAATTATTTTAAAAATCATTTATTGCATAAATTTATAATTAAATAACAATATAAAATTAGTTTATATTATTTGTATATCATCATTAAATTCTTTTACATATTTAAAACATTAATGTATATATTTTCTACATTATTTTTTTTTGTCACATGTTAGTATAAAAAAACACTAGTGAAAAAAATATAAAACAATACACCATATTAATTTGGGTTTGTCTAACGAACCCCAAGTGAAAATAATCTCATTTAATAACCAATAGAATTTAAATATTTATTTTATTATGAATTCTATCAATTAATATTATAATTATCATATTTAATGCATCATCTTTAAGGTTGCGATCCTTCAAGATTTGAAGACTGCATGGACCTGAACTATCATGATATTCTTTGTGCCTCAGATTCACCACATGCCCTTAGTCTCATTAATCAGCCAATGAGGGAGTTGCATCACTATGTGACAATGGTGGAAAGGATAAAGGAAGGATAAAGGACTTCTTGAGGGAGGGCTCGAGGGTGCAGTTGGTGCACACGTTGAAGGAAGGGAATATATGCATAGATTTCCTTGCAAATCAGTACTAAAAAGAGTGCATTCTACGATGTCAAAACGACATCTATTTCAAATAAACCATCTTAGAATACATGACGGTGACAATTTTATAAATAGGAGGAGTTAAATGAAAATGGTTTTACCAAAACTATCGTGAAATTCTGCGTTCAATGATAGTTATTTATATAACCGTCATTGAACGCAGTCTTCCACGATGTTTTTGTAAAACATTGTGGTTTGCACACTATTTTAATTTACAAATTAAATGTTCATACCTTCACTCACACCCCTTTCACCCTCTCACCTCACCTTCTCACCTCCCATCTTTTCGTCCCCATGTGAGCCTCGTCATGGAGGCCCTCGTCACCTCGCTCACGCGCCTCCACCTTGACGACGCGTGGTTGGCATCGTTGTGCTTTGACACTGGTGTGGGGTTCAAGGTCCGACATAGTTGCTACTCGCAGTGCTGTTAGGGTTCACAAAAGACCTTTTGATGGAAGCTTGCTTGTGGGGCTTCTATGGAGGCTGGATCTTTGAGCTTCAATGAGGTCCTTCAATGGTGATTTTACACCATGGAGATGCAGCGGAAGGCAAAGGAGAAGAGGAGAGGAGAGGCACCATCTACTAGGGAATAAGCCAAGGAAGAAGGAGCTTCACCACCAAGAATTGCCTTGGATAAGAAGCTTGAAAAGGATGCTTTAATGGAGGAAAAGAAAGAGAGAAGGGGGGAGCACGAAATTGAAGGAATAAAAGAGGGAGAGAAGTGGAACTTTGAAGTGTATCTCATAAGACTTTCATTCATCAAAGTTACAACAAGTGTTACACATGCTTCTATTTATAGACTAGGTAGCTTCCTTGAGAAGCTTTCTTGAGAAAACTTCCTTGAGAAGCTTCTTTGAGAAAACTTCCTTGAAAAGCTTCTTTGAGAAAAATTCCTTGAGAAGCTAGAGCTTAGCTACACACACCCCTCTAATAATTAAGCTCACCTCCTTGAGAAGCTTCCTTGAGAAGATTCCTAAAGAAGCTACCTATAATAGCTAAGCTCACCCTCTTGCCAAAATACATGAAAATATAAAAAAAGTCCATATTACAAAGACTGCTCAAAATGCCTTGAAATACAAGGCTAGAACCCTATACTACTAGAATGGCCAAAATACAAGGCCCAAAAGAAGGAAAAACCAATTCTAACATTTACAAAGAAAAGTGAATCCAACCTTGACTCATGGGCTCAAAAATCTACCCTAAGGTTCATGAGAACCCTAGGGCCTTCTTTAGTAGCTCTAGCCCAATCCTCTTGGAGTCTTCTATCCAATACCCTTGGGGGGTAGGATTGCATCATCCCCTCCACCTTGGAAAGGATTTGACCTCAAATCCTGAGGTTCTTCATACTCTGGGCTCCTTCCCTCGACACCTATAAAAAGAATAAAAACATATGTGTTAGTGGTGTTGAGTATGTTAGAGTAGGGTAAGGTCTGAAAACCCTTTTCATGGAGATCTTCCCATGAAGGAACATGGTTCCTCACCAACTCAATGAGTGGTACTACAAGTATAGAAAAATATGGGACAAACCTTTTGTAAAAGTTTGTTAAGTCATGGCAGCCCCAGATTTCCCTTATACTTGGTAGAGTAGGCCATTCAGGAATGACCTTTATTCTCTTAGGGTCCGTGAGAACCCCTTGATCACTATTTAAAAAATTAAGGAAAGTAATGCAATAAAGCGTACCTTTTTCTGTATTTTCATGTTGATTATTCCTACAAAAAAATACGACAAACCTAAGGTGTCCCATATGAGCACCTAAGTTTGTATGAAAACCAAAAATAAGAACAAACCTACCTAATGAGTCCCTATGTACATGACTCATGAAAATGTTGGGTGCATGACTGATTTTACGAAAGAGGGTTTCAACACTCAACACATTCATCATATCACTTATTTTAGGGATTTGGTGCCTAATAATACCTATTTTGGGCACCAACAAAGCACAAGGATTTAAGCTCTTACGAACCAAACCCTCATCCAACAACTCCTTTACTTGAGAAATAACCTTAAGCCCAAGAGGTGTGACAGTGTTAACAAGTGTCTTTTTACAAAGGAGAAGATGTGGAGGTTGTCCAAGAGGGGAAGTTTCTTTAATATTTGTCTTTATTTCAAAATGACTTTCCTTCTTAGCTAACCTCTTGGAGGAGACACTTACCTCCTTACACTCCTCCTTAACCATTAAAGGTTGTCCTTCTTCTTGGGGGTAGATTTCTTCACTAGATTCTTCCCCTTTTACTTCTTCACTTTCACTAGAGGAAGGTGAAGTAGTAGCCTCATCTTGGCTACTATAAATATCTTGGCCCCTCATAATCATGGTTTTCTTGGTGGGGCATTGAGAAGTAATGTGTCCTCTTCCAAGACATTTAAAGCACTTTATGGAGCTAGTTTTCTCTTGCATACTAGTCTTAAGGGGTTGATTTTCTATTGTCTTCCCCTTATCATCTTTGGTCTTAGAAGGTGTCACCCCTAAGATGCCTTGACCTTGGTCTTTCTTTAGATAAGAGTAAGAGCCATAAGATTTTGAAGTAGACTTCCTTTTAAGTTGTTGCTCTACCCTTATTTCCCAATCTAAGTTAGCCTCTACATTGTCCTTCCCATGGAAGCATGGGAGGTTAATGTTAGCCTCTTGAGGCTTTCTTTCCTTTTCTCTCCTATGGGAGTGAGGTCTAAGATGTGACCTATGCCTTCCTTCATAATAGTCACGAAATTCTTCACTTAGGCTTTTGCAAGAGTTATGACTACTATAGGAGGCATGTTTTACTCTTTTCATTTCTTTCATTATTTTTCTTCTTTCTTCCTCTCTTATTTTCTTTCTTTCATCTTGACTTATTTCTTCCACTATTTTTTTTCCTTTTTCTTTTCTCTCTTGTTTTTCTTTCCATAACTTGAGGGAACTCAACTCATCTAAGATTCTAGATAAAGGGTCTTTATGACTAGTACCCTCGCCATTAACACTAGATGAATGATGACTCATGTTCGTTCCTAAGTTGTGGTTCTTTCTTGTTGGAGGTTTGAAAACAAAAGGTAAAAGAAACTATGGTTGAAACTAGCCAAAATAAACACTAAAAGAGGTGTGAAAGATAAGGTAAAAAAATAATTTGTAAAAGGAAAGCTATCTAGGCGGTTTGACAATGGAAGGTAAAGGAAATAAGCTATGAAAGTAAGCTAGAAATGTAAACTAGGCGAATCCTAAGAGTGTTTGGATGAAAAATTGCCTAAAATTATTACACACAAATGGAAGTTTGGTAACCTATTGGAGGTTCCTAACACACTTCCAATAAAAGGCCTTTTTGTTACAAAACTTGAAAGCAATGAAGGTAAGTAAATTGCAAATTACAAAATTACAAAACGGTCCTCAATTTTGGTGGTTGTTCTCTCTTTGGTGATTCACTCAATTCGGAGTGCTTCTTAGTCTAATAGCTCTTAAGGTGGTTGGCCCCTTTCTTCTTGACTCAAATTCTTCAAGGGATGACACTAATCCTCCTTACAATTCCCTATAAGGCAACCCACAAACAAGGAAACAAAAAGACAAGCAATAACCAAAGACCAAAAAAAATGAAATGAAAGCTAAACCAATGGAGTTTTAACAAGACAATTTTTCAAGAAGGACATAGAAGCAAGCTAGGACTCAAAGAGAAACTTAGAATGGCTCTAGAGTAGAGTAAAAAAAACTAAAAAAAAAAAAGACTCAACAAACCTCTAGCTTTGACACTTGTCTTCACACTAATTTTCAATTGAAATTTCCAATTATAGAATAAATTTTGAGCCAAAACAACAAGCACACTTCCCTTTCACCTTTTTTTTGGATACTGATTTTCCTGCCAACTTGTGTGATATTTCGTATTTTTTAATTTTATCCAAATCACTTGTTTCTTTTTTTCTAACTTTTTTTCTAGATGTCTAAAAAATTCAGTAAAAATCTCAGCTCAAAATTTGAAGTAACCAATTCTCAGTAATTTTTACAAGTTTGTATGTCCAAGCTGCCAGCACCAGAGATTTTTTTTTTAAGCATGGTATATAGATTGCCTTGGGCTTACTTTCAACCTTCCTATGTATGTTGAACTCACTAGGATTGTTTACCACAATTTTAGGAGTTCAATATTCACTTAGGATCAACATTTCAGCCAGCAATTCAATCACCAAAACTCAAATTCACAATAGACACAATCATAAGGAAACCTAAAAGTTCAAGAAAAGGTTCACAATCAAAGACTCTCTAAGAATTTTGCATGAACATGTTAAGGACTAATTAACATGAAAGATTTGACTCAAATCAAATAATAGGCTAAAATAATTTCATACACTCATGAACAAATGAGTTAGACAAAGAAACAAGAAAATAAAATTCAGCACAACATAAGAAATCTTATGCGACAAGTTTCATGATTAGACATGACTTCTATGACAAAACTACAATAGGTGAACAAGTCACTCTAGATTTTTGAGGTTTTCTTCTACTTTAATATTTTTTAAGAATTTTATGGTTTAGGTTTCAGCCACAAAAAAATAACAAGACAAAACTCAAAGGAACCTAAACTCAACACAATTCATGGTTCAAGAACAAGAACAAGAAATTTGAACCATAGAAAATCAAATCTACCTTCTATAGCAAGTTTAATCGGTGGAAACTCTAAAGAATCATGTTAACAACATTTAGCACAAGACATGTGAGGATATACATGGAGAAAAAATGAAGAAAAAACAATGGAAGAGAAGGTAAAGCAAAAAAAATAATGGAGGTTTAAGGAGCACCTACATGAAGCTCTTGTGCTCTGATTACCACTTGATGGAAGCTTGCTTGTGGGTCTTCTATGGAGGCTGGATCTTTGAGCTTCAATGAGATCCTTCAATGGTGATTTTACGCCATGGAGATGCAGCGGAAGGCAAAGGAGAGGAGGAGAGGAGAGGCACCATCCACTAGGGAATAAGCCAAGGAAGAAGGAGCTTCACCACCAAGAATTGCCTTGGATAAGAAGCTTGAAAAGGATGCTTTAATGGAGGAAAAGAAAGAGAGAAGGGGGGAGCACGAAATTGAAGGAATAAAAGAGGGAGAGAAGTGGAACTTTGAAGTGTATCTCATAAGACTTTCATTCATCAAAGTTACAACAAGTGTTACACATGCTTCTATTTATAGACTAGGTAGCTTCCTTGAGAAGCTTTCTTGAGAAAACTTCCTTGAAAAGCTTTCTTTGAGAAAACTTCCTTGAGAAGCTTCTTTGAGAAAAATTCCTTGAGAAGCTAGATCTTAGCTACACACACCTCTTTAATAATTAAGCTCACCTCCTTGAGAAGCTTCCTTGAGAAGATTCTTAAAGAAGCTAGAGCTTAGCTACACACACTCCCTATAATAGCTAAGCTCACCCCCATGCCAAAATACTTGAAAATATAAAAAAAGTCCCTATTACAAAGACTGCTCAAGATGCTCTGAAATACAAGACTAAAACCCTATACTACTAGAATGGCCAAAATACAAGGCCCAAAAAAAGGAAAAACCAATTCTAACATTTACAAAGAAGAGTGAATCTAACCTTGACCCATGGGCTCAAAAATCTACCCTAAGGTTCATGAGAACCCTAGGGCCTTCTTTAGTAGCTCTAGCCCAATCCTCTTGGAGTCTTCTATCCAATACCCTTGGGGGGTAGGATTGCATCACCTTTTCCCACACGTGCAAGCCTCGATGCTAGAAGGGCTCGTCAATTTCTGCAAGCACGACAGAGAGTCAAGAGACGTCGTGTTCCTATTGGCAAAACCCTCGTCTCTCGTACCAATGGCCTACTTGTTGGTATATATGCTTGCATCATTTTGCTTCTAGAATCAAATGTGAGAATAAGTGTGTCTCCTATCCTTTTATGGTTGTCTTATCCATCTGTTTTGTTATTGAGTCACATTTTTTTAACAGAGTTTCCCTTCATTATTGGTTTGTGTTTGTCTCATTCTGCTTTATGATTTGAAAAAATAAACCTTGTGCCAATGAAATAGATTTTTAGTTGAGAAACTAGTGTAAAATTTATAAGCTTAACATATGGAGGCATGTTACTTAGTGCTTTCCTGCATTGGTATTTAGGTCTTTTGAGTTTCCTTTAACTGAGACTTAATGAGTGAATGTAAATGTTTAAAAGATTTGAAAAAGAAGAAATAAAATTTTCCTAAATTTTAAATACTTTTTATTTATATATTTTAGTGTTGGATCAAGTGGCCTCAGAATAATTAAGAAGGGGGGTTGAATTAATTATTCCTAAACCTTTACTAATTAAAAAATTACTCTTCTAAGGCTTTTACTTATGTTGTTAAGAGAATATGGAGTAGAAGAGAAACTTAACAGAAAGTAAAAGCGGAAATTAAATGCACAGTGGAAAGTAAAAGAGTAGGGAAGAGGGAAACAAACACACAAGAGTTTTTATACTGGTTCGGCAACAACCCGTGCCTACATCCAGTCCCTAAGCGACCTGCGGTCCTTGAGATTTCTTTCAACCTTGTAAAAATCCTTTTACAAGCAAAGATCCACAAGGGATGTACCTTCCCTTGTTCTCTTTGAAACCCTAGTGGATGTACCCTCCACTAGAACTGATCCACAAGAGATGTACCCTCTCTTGTTCTCAGTCAAACCCTAGTAGATGTACCCTCTACTTGTACCACAAAGGATGTACCCTCCAATGTGTTAAGACAAAGATCTCAGGCGGTTAAACCTTTGATACTTTGTGAATGGGGATACAAAAGAATTCTCAGGCGGTTAGTCCTTTGAACACTTTTGTATTAGGGAAAGGGAAGAATCAAAAGAATTCTCAGACTGTGTTGTTTTGAATTCTTTGACAAGGGAGAAGGGAGACACAAAAGAATTCAGGCGGTTAGTCCTTCGTTCTTTTGGAAAAGGGAGAAGAGAGACACAAAAAGAATTCAGGTGGTTAGTCCTTGGTGAATTCTTTTTGGCAAAGGGAGAAGAGAATGAAAAGATGAATAGCACAAGTTTTCAAGGTTTGGAAAACCAGAAAACTTCAGAAAGCTTTTGGTACAACGAAGAAGAAGTTCAAAGAGATTCAAGGCTTGTAAAGGATTGTATGAATAATTGTAAAAAGTGTATTCAAGATTGAAAGAATGAATTAAATGAAAATGCAAAACAAAGTCTTGCTTTTATAGACTCTTCATGTCTGGTCAAGAAGACCATTTAGAAGAATTATAACTTTTAGAAAAACTTAAAACCAATTTGAAAAAGTCAAAAACCTTTATGAAGAGTTACATCTTTTGATTTATTCAGAAACAGTCACTGGTAATCGATTACCAAATCAGTGTAATCGATTACACAAGGCTTTTATGTGAAAGAATATGACTCTTCACATTTGAATTTGAATTTCAACGTTCAAAGGGATTGGTAATCGATTACCAAAACATTGTAATCGATTACAACTTTTTGAAATTAATTGGAACGTTGTAAATTCAATTTGAAAACTTTTTCAAAACAATTTTGCTACTGGTAATCGATTATCAGAGAGTAAAAACTCTTTGGTAAACATGTTTTGAGAAAAATCATGTGCTACTCAATTTTTGAGAAAAACTTTTCATACTTATCTTGATTAAACCTTTTCTTGATTCTTGAATCTTGAGTCTTGAATCTTGATCTTGATTCTTGAGATCTTGAACCTTGAATCTTGATTCTTGACTCTAAACTTTCTTCTTGAGCCTTGAATTCTTCTTGATTCTTATCTTGAACTTTTGAATTGTTCTTGATTCACTTGAGTTGTTCTTTGATTGATCTTTGAGCTTTTTGTCATCACCTTTGTCATCATCTTTTGTTATCATCATTGTTATCATCAAAACACCTTTGAATCACCTTTGATTCACCATGAAGCTTTGCTTCTACAAAGGACATTACTCATGCAACCCCTACTCAGGAGTTGGCAACAAAGGATCTTCATGGACTTGAATGGAAGTTTAAGCATATATATATATATATATATATATATATAGGGGTAAATTGGTTTTGATATGAGTAGTAAATTTTATATATAGGGGTAAACTGGTTTTGATATGAGTAGTAAATTTTAGTTACATGTTCAAATTCTAAATGAATGAATATTGTGATTTGCATCAAATGAAGAATCCTAGAGACATAGTAGTCATATTTGCTTTATTATTACGAATTTTTCTTATCCCTTTCATTAATATGATAAGGTCAACCAATGAGGCATTTGCTTACTACTTCTTCAGAGAGGGAACAGAGAGGTCAAAGTTCAAGTGTTTCTGTTGGTCCCAACTAATGTGTTCCTGCAGCTGCATGTTAAATTGAGAGGGTTCAGACTCCCAATCTATTAATTTTACCATATATCTTCTTGTTAATTTTTTTCTTCTTTAAATTTTCTAATGTTTTATTATTTTCTATCCCTTTAGACTGGACTGGCTAGCATTTCTGATTAAAATACAAAAAATTGTGATACAATCATAAAAAAACCCACATTTTGTTTTCCAACATTCAAACATCACTGATTTAAAACTAAAAATTTTCTTAAAACAACATGGAATCTAATACTCTTCCTCTGGTTGTAATTAAAATGCAGGAAAAATGTGTTTTTGGTCCCTGTACTTTCAGTCAAACTTGGTTTTGTTCCATTTACTTTAAAATTGATGAATTTAGTCCTTCAATTGTTGAAAATATGTGAATTCAGTCCCTCTTTCAACTTCCCATTAATATACCTGCTATTAGTTTCCATTCCTATGATTATTATTTTTCTGCTTCACATCAATGTTTTTCCTCTCTTGTCACTTAAAAAATCTATTTCTCTTAATAACACTTGTTCTCTTTTAATGTAGTTTTGAATATAAATTAAAGTTCTGCCTTTAAGGATTTATTACTAGTTATTACTAACACTCCTTATTTAAGATTGTAAGCATTTATAGTATAAAACTTCCAAGAAGTCAAGAGGCAGATTAATATTTATTTAACATGTTTACTTTTCTTTTTCTGCCTCCTGTCAATCAGGGTAAGCGTTTATAGTATAAAAAACCTACTGACTGACATATAGCTTTTTCTCCTAATCAAGTTAATTGGAACTGTTCTTCTCAGTTGTGCCTTCCTATATGACATCTTCTGGGTGTTTGTCTCTAAACGATGGTTCCATGAGAGTGTGGTGATAGTGGGGAGTGTTTTAAAGAACAATCCCATGCCTCTACTATAACGATCTGCCTTGTCACTACGATATCACCACTCTAATCCGCGGAAATTTCAATTTTTAAATGAAAACTTCATTAATTTGCTTATGAAAAATGAAAGTAAATTTTTCACGATATATATTCACCGAACAACGCACAATTACTTAAATGAATACATATATAGATATAGTAACTCAGTACACATCATCCACATAATGGAAAATAAATTAGCTTATACATATAATTAAATATGTGATTTACATCCTCAATTTAAAATAAATTTATAGAACCAGCTACAGAGGAGTTGATTAACAAAATACAACTCTCTCAAAATAATCCCAACGTCATCACGTCGGCTTGGCATCTCCACAAAAGAATCTCACTTCACATACTCTACTGCTATCCTTCTGCTCCCATGAACAAAGGTTCATGATCATCACAAGTACCAACCATAAGGTACAAAAATTGCAAGGATGAGTTTATTATAAAAGAAATTAATACAAAAATCAAATAACCATAATTAGTGAGAAAACATTAACAAATATCATAAGCATACACAAGCATCCATTAGTCCAACATACACTCAACAAATAGTCATCATCCATCCATAATTCCACTCAATCATGCTCAATATGATGCATGCACCTGACCTTAACTCTCAAATGCAATGTGGTGCCATTCATCAAGGAAATAGCCTAAGTGTGTCTACACGACACTCTCACTTAGGAAAACTAGGCAGTAAGGGTCAAGATCACCCTATCGTGCACAAGCAACTTCCCCCCTCCCCCCCTCGCCCCCCATGGTGATCAGCCTGAGTCTCAAGGTAGTTCCAAACTGAGTGAGATGTCCCCAAGTACAAGTATTCCCCCTCATGAGAAACTACAAGTACTTACTGACAAAGTTTAAACTATTTCCATGCAGTATGAAGTATTAAACATGGACACCATCAATGCACTGACCGTGGATAATTAAAAATTCTAAGTCATCCCCCTCCAAAGGTGCTCAAAACTCTTTAACCACTATTTCCTCCACCAGGGATATCCACCATGGTCACTGCACCCCCTATGTGCATACACATCACACATCATCACAATGACATTTTCAACATCAACAACATCTCATCTCAATGTCATTCTCAACATCAATATCAACTCATCTCAACATCAACATCATCTCATCTCAATTGCATTATCAACAACAACAACATCATCTCATACCAACATAATCATCAATAACAATGTCATCTCATATCAATATTATCATAAACACAAACATCATCTCGTATCAATTATTATAAATATCATCTTCAATAACAACGTCATTCTCTATCAACATTATCATAAACCTCAACATCACCTCATATCAATTAATATCATCAATAACAATATCATCAGTAAATCACATTCCGCATATACACACATATATAGTTCATGCCTGAGATTCACACACCCCAAGTCTTTAGACAACACAAGTCTAATAAAAACAATAATGTCATTTATAAATAATAGACGTATCGCATCCCATTAGTAAAAAATAGTTTTTCTTAAAAACTAGCATGCAACAGGGACATGCATACATCCCCATAGTTAGGTTCGTTGACCCTAACTATGGTATCAAAAGCCATAAATTATAATAAACTCTCATCACCTATCGTGAGTTCTATGTCAGTTGCTCTTTGCGTCACTCAAAGACCTCTCTCATTCACGTTTGTCAGTCCAAACACAAGGTTATATATACCAGATTGAAGGAAATTTAGTATAAATTTAAAAAATAAGGCTAATAACAACATTCGGGGTCAATTACCCCTATCAAAACATAAAGGGTTAAGGGGTGTTTCAGATTCTACTAAAAGGAGATGTCATTTTGAAATTCCGATCATGCCAATATGACCAGAGTTCAGTGAAGGTCACGAAAATAAAATCAATTTTATAAAAGATAACTTTTACAACATCTCATTTTTAAGGGTTTTTCAAAGGAAGTGTAAAAACACCCTATTATAGTACCCAAAACACAAGAGACACTAAAAGAAACTCAAAATAACTAAGAGAAAGACTTAGAAGTCAAGATTACCTTAGAGAAGCTACGAAAGAAAGGATTGAGGAATTTTTCTCCACTGAATCCTTGAGGTGGATTCTGAGGATTCTGTTTCGATTAAAGCGTTCCTCTTGGTGTGGTGGTTCGGCGGCAAGCAACAACGGCTCGTGGTGGCCACCGGTGGTCGTGGGTGGTGGAGGAGGAGTCCTTAGGGTGGTTTCGATGGAGTTTTGAAAGAGAGAGAGGCGTAAAATCGTGTTTTTCACGCTGAAAAACATATTAATAATTTGCAGATCTTGCTTAGCGTGCTCGTCTCGCTAAGCGGGAGTCTACTTTTGGCGCTAAGCATGACTTTTCGTGCTTAGTGAAATAACTCTAGGGTTGGGATTTGCATTGAGTGCGACAATTCGCGCTGAGCGCAATTCCTCTTGCACTAAGTGCAACAATTCTCGCTCAGCGCAATTCCCTCTCGAGTTGGAATTGTACATAGCGCACTTCTTGCGCTAAGCGAGACGTTAGATGTTGTTATTCTGAAAATCCCAACGGTCAAAATATAGGGATATGTGTTATTGACGTACAATAAAAATTTGAAGATGATCCAATGGTTAACTTATCTAGGATCATGATTTTACTGGAATAGGTTTCGGTAAAATTTGAAATCTCATAATTTTAACTTAGGTCAATAAAACTCCACATAATTCAACATTCGCATCAAGCAAATAACACATGACTAATTCACACCATACCTCAACTCATTCTAGTCAATCATATAATCAAATAACATGATAAATACAATTAAACATCGATTTATAATTAGCGATATTTCAAGGTGTTACATCTACCATTCTTCCCAAATCTTGATTTTGGCCTCATACATGATGTTGTTTTCCCGTTAAAAATATTATTCTCTTTACAGGTGGCTCGAGGTGATAAGAGTGGAGAAAATGGTATCCTCGTGCTCCTCAATAAACCACATTTTTTTTTATCCTTGGGGTGGTTATAGTATCATTGGATTTGGGGATATAATTTTATCAAGACTTATAGTGGCATTTTCACTAAGGTAGAATTGGAAGCCATAATACATCCTCTCCTACTCATCTTCCTTGCATTACTGATTTTTTCGGTGATAGAATATTTGACCACATTATTTCCTTGTAATTTTTTTTTTAAAATAGATGGATAAGTAATGCTCTTTTATCATGTTAACAATTTATCAACTTACTCTATTCATAACTAACTTTACAAGTATGATTGGTTGGCAAAGAAGAACCTTCGGGCTGGATACTTCTTTTGGGCAATGTATGTGTTAGTCGTCACTTACGACTAACTTTTGTATAGAAAAGTGTTATAAAAGGTTTGTCTTTTCCCCAATTTATGGTTCTTTTTGTAGGTTTGTACATATTTTTGGTTTAGCTTAATTATGTTTAGTAGAATTTCCCAACATTGTGAATTTAATGTGTTTCAACTTCAATTTCAAGTAAAAAAGATGAAATTTGTGAAGGCTAGCAATTGGTGTTTCGCTAAGGGAGGCCTGTGCGCTTAGCGAGAGTCATGCGCTAAGCGAGGCACTCAGCTCGCTTAGCGAGTTGGGAGAATCTGAGAAGCATCTGCGTGCTTAGTGCGTTATCAGCTCACTCAGCGAGGCGTTTGTCTCTTCCTGCGCTAAGTGCGCCCAGCTCACTCAGCAGATATTCACTAACTCGCGCTAAGGGCGAAATGGCGCTAAGCGCGCCTTCGAGGACAGAAAGCCCTTTTTAAGGCTGAAATTGGAAAAATTAGGGGATTCGGCTAAAAGGACTAAAGAGCGAAGAAAGAGCGTAACAAAGGCACAAAACAGAGCAAGGAAGCCAAAAATCTCAACTTTCACGAGGAGTTTAGGTTTAGGAGTAATTTCTAGGTTCCTAGAGGTGGAGGAGACATCCCCACCACTGTGTAATATGTTATTTTCTTCTTAAACCCTCATCTTGTAGCTGAAAGGTGCTGCCTTGTGATGGAAGGCTAAGTATCTTTGCTGGGAAATTTTGTTGGAACTTGATTTAAATTATTAACTATCTATTTAAAGTTGTTTTATGTGTTCATTGCTTCTATCTACACTTAATTATTGCATGCTTTTGGTTTGATATCCCATTGGTGTGTAAAGTTAGGATTTTTAGCATTGGAAATTGTATTAATCCTTAGAACTGGATAGAGCAAGGCTAGATAACTGCATTGCTAGACATAGAGTGCAGGGTTTTAGTTTTTGTTATGTTGTGATTGTAATGCTATTCAATTAGACTAAGTTCGACGAGACATCCAAGAACGAGGTTTAATTAGAATTAGTCCATTCACGCGAGGAATCAGTAATTGATATTTTAGTCATTGGCATAGAACACAAAAATAACATTAAATAGAGAAAAATATTTTAGTTACATCAAGCGCTCAGTAGAAGGACCCAACATTTAAATAATTTGTTTCTCTCCCATTTTGATAAGTGTATTTGTAGTTCTTTTACATTTACAACACATACATATTTGATTTTATACTGTTTTCATGGCTTTATATCAATGTCTGTTGATTGAATGGGAGTTCACCAAATGAAACAAGTTCCCTGAGATCTATACTCGGTTTTTACCATTTTATTATTACTTGCACGACTCGATACACTTGGCAGTTAGATTTACGCATCCATAATAACAAGCAATGTTGGATCAAGTGGCCTCGAAATAATTAAGAAGGGGGGGTTAAATTAATTATTAACATGTCTTGACTAATTAAAAATCTATCCTTCTTAATGTTACTAGATTCAATTAGGCTTTACTACTAAGTTATGTAATTTAAAAAAAAGTAAAGCGTAAAAGAAAAGTACACAGCGGAAATTAAAGAGTGTAGGGAAGAAGAAGACAAACACAAGAATTTTATACTGGTTCGGAAACAACCTGTGCCTACATCCAGTCCCCAAGCAACCTGCGGTTCTTGAGATTTCTTTTCAACCTTGTAAAATCCTATACAAGCCAAAGATCCACAAGGGATGTACCCTCCCTTGTTCTCTTTGAAAACCCAAGTGGATGTACCCTCCACTTAAATTGATCTACAAGGGATGTACCCTTTCTTGTTCTCAGTATAACAATCCCCAAGTAGATATACCCTCTACTTGTACCACAAAGGATGTACCCTCCAATGTGTTGGGACAAAGAATTCTCAGGCGGTTAGTCCTTTGAATCTTTGTAAAGGGGAAACAAAAGATATCTGAGGCGGTTAGTCCTTTGAAATATTTTGTTTAAGGGAAAGGGAAGAATCAAAAGAATTCTCAGACGGAGTCCTTTGAATTCTCTTGGAAAGGGAGAAGGGAGATACAAAAGAATTCAGGCGGTTAGTCCTTCATTCTTTTGGCAAAGAGAAAAGAGAATGAAAAAGATGAATAGCACAAGTTTTTCATCAAAGAACTTTTCTTGAAAGAGAAAGTATTTGAACAAAAAAACTTTTAGAAAGATGAGGAGAAATGAATCAGAAAATTTTATAGAAAGAGTTTAAAGAGATGAAAGAAGATATTGAAAGATAGATTGAAAGATAGATGATTCAAAGATGATTGATAATTGTTGAAACTCAGGCCATGGTCACATATTTATAATCTCTTGATGACTCAAGTCAAAGCTTGTGACTCTTGGCAATTTCTTTAAAACTAGTCACTTAAAAAAGTTGTGACTTTTGAAAAAATCTTCAAAAACAATTCACTTGAAGAATTGTGACTTTTGGAAATGTATTTTTCGAAATCAGTCACTGGTAATCGATTACCATTAAGGTGTAATCGATTACACATCAACAGATGTGACTCTTCATTTTGAATTTTGAAAATTAAAACGTTTAGAAGCTATGGTAATCGATTACAAGTATTGTGTAATCGATTACACAATTTTAAAATACTTTAAAACTATTTAAACATAAGTTGTAACTCTTGAAAATTGAAATCTTAACGTTTTAAAATACTGGTAATCAATTATTGTCTTCTGGTAATCGATTACCAGAGAGTAAAACTCTTTGGTAATGATTTTGTGAAAACTTCTTGTTCTACTCAATGTTTTGAAAAACTTTTTAACACTTATCTTGATTGAGTCTTCTCTAGATTCTTGAATCTTGAGTCTTGAATCTTGATCTTGATTATACTGGAATCTTAATTCTTGAATCTTGAATATTGGAACTTTGATTCTTGAATCTTTGCTTAACTCTTGATTCTTTGGCATCATCAAAATAACCTTGGAAGACATTGCTTCAACAAGCAACAGCGGGGCGTGAATAGTATGCCTATGGTTTAGGTATGAAATGTTTGTTCTAGGATAATTTTCATGATAAAATGTTTAAATCTATGTACCTATTAACTGCTATGTGAGATTACACAAATATTATATGCTTGGCTACTCCAATAATATTCTAATAATTTAAGTAGGGCAATTCTAGGAAAGTGGTTTGTTTAATATATGTGTTTAATTGGCATGGTTTGATAATAATAAATTTTTCTCTTCTACAAATAATAATAATAATAATAATAATAATAATAATAATACAAATTGACTGGATTTGCTATTCTAAAATTGCAGGTTGGGTTTAATTTGATGTGAAACTAAATAAACATAAAAAAACAATGATTTTAAGGAAAAATCGTCTTAGAATGTATAGATTCTAAGATGGTTTTAAAATTGTCTTAGAATCCTATCGTTTTTGACACTTTTAAATAATAAACACTACAATCTAAGATGATTGATAAGACAAGTGATGTAGAAAAAAATCTTCTAAGGCGGTTTAAAAACCGTCATAGAAAGTGTTTGGCGACTTTAAATACGGTTTCAAAGTCATCGTGAAAAGTGCTACTGAATCATCTTTGAAAGATTTTTTTTCTAGTAGTAAATATGGGGCCAGGTTCAGGTGTTAGTCTCACTAAGATAGAAGCTCCTCCTATGAAGTTGAATGAGTTGATTGCAGTAGATACTTTGGGCACTACTGTCCTTAGAGTGTAGTTTCTTTTGCTTTGTTTCGTTTTTCTTACTTACATTACCAAAAAAAAATCATCATCTTTAACCTCTCTTTCGTATCATTTATGTATAAAATTAAAACTTTATAATTATTAATTAAAATTGTTGGATCGAGTGGCCTCAGAATAATTAAGAAGGGGGGTTGAATTAATTATTCCTAAACCTTTACTAATTAAAAATTACTCTTCTAAGGCTTTTACTAAATTGTTAAGAGAATCAGGAGTAGAAGAGAAACTTAACAAAAAGTAAAAGCGAAAATTAAATGCACAGTGGAAAGTAAAAGAGTAGGGAAGAAGGAGACAAACACACAAGAGTTTTTATACTGGTTCGGCAACAACCCGTGCCTACATCCAGTCCCCAAGCGACCTGCGGTCCTTGAGATTTCTTTCAACCTTGTAAAAATCCTTTTACAAGCAAAGATCCACAAGGGATGTACCCTCCCTTGTTCTCTTTGAACCTAGTGGATGTACCCTCCACTAGAACTGATCCACAAGAGATGTACCCTCTCTTGTTCTCAGTCAAACCCAAGTAGATGTACCCTCTACTTGTACCACAAAGGATGTACCCTCCAATGTGTTAAGACAAAGATCTCAGGCTGTTAAACCTTTGATACTTTGTGAATGGGGATACAAAAGAATTCTCAGGCGATTAATCCTTTGAACACTTTTGTATTAGGGAATGAGAAGAATCAAAAGAATTCTCAGACTGTGTCATTTTGAATTCTTTGACAAGGGAGAAGGGAGACACAAAAGAATTCAGGCGGTTAGTCCTTTGTTCTTTTGGAAAAAGGGGAAGAGAGACACAAAAAGAATTCAGGCGGTTAGTCCTTGGCGAATTCTTTTTGGCAAAGGGAGAAGAGAATGAAAAGATGAATAGCACAAGTTTTCAAGGTTTGGAAAACCAGAAAACTTTAGAAAGCTTTTGGTACAAAGAAGAAGAAGAAGTTCAAAGAGATTCAAGGCTTGTAAAGGATTGATTGAATGAATGTCAAAAAGTGTCTTGAAAAGCAAATCAAAGCCTTGCTTTTATAGACTCTTCATGTCTAGCCATGAAGACCATTTAGAAGAGTTATAACTTTTAGAAAAACTTAAAACCAATTTGAAAAAGTCAAAACCTTTTTGAAGAGTTACATCTTTTGATTTATCAGAAACAGTCACTGGTAATCGATTACCAAATTAGTGTAATCGATTACGCAAAGCTTTTAAGTGAAAGGATGCGACTCTTCACATTTGAATTTGAATTTCAACGTTCAAGGGCACTGGTAATCGATTACCAAAACATTGTAATCGATTACAGCCTTTTGAAAATAATTGGAACGTTGTAAATTCAGTTTGAAAACTTTTTCAAACTCATTTTGCTACTGGTAATCGATTACAACAATATGGTAATCGATTACGAGAGAGTAAAAACTCTTTGGTAAAAGGTTTTGTCAAAAACTCATGTGCTATTCAAAGTTTTGAAAAACTTTTTAATACTTATCTTGATTGAGTCTTTTCTTTATTCTTGAATCTTGAGTCTTGAATCTTGATCTGGATTCTTGAGATCTTGAACCTTGAATCTTGATTCTTTTCTTGAACTCTTGACTTGTTCTTGATTCACTTGAGACGTTATTTGATTCACTTGAGTTGTTCTTTGATCTTTGAGCTTTTTGTTCATCACCTTTGTCATCATCTTTTGTTGTCATCATTGTTATCATCAAAACACCTTTAAATCACATTCACCATGAAGCTTTGCTTCTACAAAAATTATAGTAAAATACAAAAATATATGTAATAAAATTATAAAATCTAATTAACTATTTTTAATTAATTATAGAAAAAGTATATTCTTTATTCACTTGAGGTAAATAGTTATAAAAAAAACTTTAGGTAAATAGTTTTCATTTTACATTCAACTTTACAATCTATTGTTGTCATGTATCAACATATATGCACACAAAAAAGAATATTGAAATATATCTATAACATATCTTAACATGCAAGATGATTTGGGATGAGATGAAAAAAAATATTATTACTTGCCAAACAACTCTTGAAATTAGTAGTCCTAGTTGGATTACACTTCATATTTTTGAACTACAAACAATAGCCCACTGCAAGTCTAGGCTATGGGTTCTCAAGCTACTATAGGAAGCACTTGGTGTTGGTGAATGGAGAAAAAAAGGTGAAGATAGGATTTTACGTGAAAGGTAATGGTTGAAAGCAATAAAAGAAAGCAATAGAAAAAAGATTGTAAAGGAAAGGTTTAAATGAAAGAAATAAATGGCAGAAAATGTAAAGACAAGTGATAAAATAAGTACAGGATAAAATAGGCTTGTATATTAGATTGATTTTGTGTTTAAAATTTGAACTACAAGGTTTATTTATAGGCTACAAACTCAAATCCCCTATTGGACCATGTTTTTCTACTTGATAACTTCCTAAAACGTGGTTTGTGAGTTATATAGCTAGGTTTGGGGGTCATTCGTCTAGTTTAATAATGATTCGGCTAATTCTTGTAGTTGAATTCGACAAGGAGTAGTTGATTTTGGCTAACATTTCAACTAACTAATTCAAAGGTAGATTTATACTATTGGTGACTGCTCCTAAAATCTAGGCATGTTCTCCTTTTTCCACAAGCCAACTGATAAGTTATTTCAAACATTGGAAAAAATGACCATCGCGTCCTATTTTTTAGGGAGCATTGTCATTGATTAGTTTTAACCGCTACAAGCCATTTGATTATTGGAAAATACCATCTTATCATTATTAAATTAAATCTTACTTAATTAAGTTAATTTTCTAACGATTAGAGTTAGTCGAAATCTTTCATTCGGCTAACATTGTCAGTAGCCAAAAATGGCCTTATCCATGTTCAACTAACACTAAAGTTAAGTGAATTGCCCATTCAACTAATATTGAACATAGCTTATAATTAATCTTCTACTCATTTAGCTAACCTTAAAATTAGTTGAATTATGTCAATTCGGCTAACATTGTAGGTAGTTGTATTGTCATTATCCATGTTTTGCTAACTTTTTTGTTTGGCTAATATTGATAAGTTGTCAATTTTGTATTCAACTAGACTAGGCTTCACCTTATTCAGTTAACATAAACATTAATCGAATTCCACCTTAGTCAGTAGCCATTTTGCTGAATCCTTAACATCTGAATTTTACAGTAAAATTTGGGTGTTAACAAATGCCCCCTACATCTTTTAGCTGAAGATGTAAAAAGAAAGTTGAAAGATGCATTGTATTAGCCGAATCATGTTGCCACCATTCTATCTACTACCAATGCCTATGATTTATGGCTAACATGGTTTTGTTGCATGTGAAAATTTGGATCTTTTAGAACTACTAGGTTTATAGAAAGTAGACTTGTAATGCTTTAATAACATCACCATATGGTCCCCCTAACTTCAAGTTGACTGAGTTTGGAGAAAGTAAACTAAAAATGTTAAGATAGCACTATTATGTGCCCCCCAAGCTTAAATTGATCTAATACACTCCAACCCATCAACACTTTTAGACAACATTTCCATAAGAAACTAGGCCACCGTGACATTAGTTGCCTTATCATCGTGATAATCAATTGCTTATCCATATTCTTCATGATCTTCCGTAAAGACTAGACGTGCCTCTATTTCTTGGTTAGATATACTTTGCTTATCCATAACTAAATGCTCAGTTATGGAAGCTTTGGTTGCCAAGTGGTTCAAGTCTGAATATTCATTTGCAAACAACATTTCTCTTAGTTGGGGGGTGCATGTTACCCATAACTATGGCAACATATTCAGACCTTGGAAGTTGTATCGTGCATTTGTTACTCAACTTTTTGAATCTTTCTATGAAGTCAATAGTTGTCTCATCCACTTGTTTCAAATTCATCAAGTTAGCTATTGTATCTTCAAGTTGGGTTCTATAAAACATGTTACGGAAGAGCCTTTCCATATTTGTCCAATTCTAAATAGAATCAAGTAGCGAGGAATACCATGTAAATGCAGTTCCTGTTAAAGATAACGAAAACAACTACAATTTGCAATATTTATTCTGGTCAGTCTCCCCACATTGAGTAGTGAATTGACTAATATGTTCCACTATAGACTCGTCATCTTCGCTAAAGAAAGTTGTGAAATTTGGAATTATAAAGTCACATGGCAAAGGCCTCATCTTGTCAACCCACTTAGGATATGGTTTCCTATATGTTGCCTTGTCTTGCAACTTCAGCTGAATGTCGAAGTATCTTTTCATAGTTTCAGCTAACATGCTTGGGTCAATCAATTGAGAAGGATTTAGCTGACTTGAAGGGACCAATCCTGGTTGAACAGGATTTGACTGAACTAGCTGAATTTAATTCAGTTGAACTTGTTGAACTGAATTCGACTAGCCTAGTTGATCCAAAATTGGCTGAACTGGCTAAGCAAAATTTGGTTGACTTAATTGAATCAAATTTGGCTGAACTAGTTGATTCAAAATCGACTGAACTAGCTGAACTAAATTTGACTAAACTAGTTGATCTGATTTCAACTGAGCTAGTCGAACCAGTCCTGCCTGAACTGAATTTGGCTGAACTAGTTGCACCAACCCTGCCTGAACTAAATTTAGCTGAACTAGTTGAACCAGTCCTGACTGTCTTTTTTCTATGTCCCTAGCCTGTTGAACCTCGTTATGAACCATGGGTTTCACAATATCTGCTAACTATTTGGATAACTAATGTATAATATTATGTATCCCCATATCAATCTATTGTTGTATGAACGAGGTCATCATTTGTTTTTCTTCTATAGGAATTTCCGCTACAATAGAAGGTATTGCAAAAGGCATATGTGTGGTATGTGCTAGCTAGGAAGTAGTTGTAGTCACCATTATCGTAGGTTCTCCTGAGGTAATTGCTTTAGTTGATTTCCAGGAACTACATTTCTTATGTGCAGACTCCATGGTATTCAAATTTTTTGCCAGAATGCAAATTTTCACCTATTCGATCCCATTGGGCATGCCAATTTGTTGTCGCTTAAAATTCAAAGTTAGCCAAAATACATTTCAGCTAGCCTTATTTCGACAAGATCCCAAAAATAATGATGGCAATTTGTGCCAAGAAGGCGAATTTGCTCCTTGGCTATGGGTTCCTAAGCTACTCCGAAAACGCTTGGTGTAGGTGAATGGAGAAAAAAAGGAGAAGATAGGATTTTGCATGAAAGGTAATGGTTGGAAGGCTATAAAGTAGAGCAATAAAGGAAAGACTACAAAGGAAAGGTTTAAATGAAAAACAATAAATGGTAGAAAAATGTAAAGAAAAGTGATAAAATAAGTGCAGGATAAAGTAGGCTTGTGTATTGGATTGTTTATGCGTAATTTGAAGTACGAGGCCTATTTATAGACTACAAACTCAAATCCCCTACTAGACCAAGTTTTTATACTTGATAACTTCCTAAAATGTGGTTAAGGAGTTATACAACTAGGTTTAGGGGTCATTCATCTAGTTTTAAACTGATTCAACTAATTATGGCAATTAAATTCGACTAATAGCAGTTGATCTTGGCAAGCAGTAGTTGATTTCGGCTAGCAACAATTGATTTTGGCTAACATTTTAGCTAACTAATTCTAAGATAGAGATTTATCCTTTGATCATTACTAGTGACTACTCCTAAAATCTAGGCATGTTTTCTTTTTTCCACCAGCCAACTCATCAGTTATTTCAAATGTTAGAGAAGATGGCTACCGCTTCCTATTTTTTAGGGAGCACTATCATTGATTAGTTTTAACTGCTACAAGTCATTTGAATATCATAAAATCGTGAAAAATATCATCTTATCTTTATTAAATTAAACCTGACTTAATTTGGCTAATTTTTTATGCTTAAAGTTAGTTGAAATCTGTCATTCGACTAACATTTTGGCTAACATTGTAAGAAGCCAAAATGACCTTATTCATGTTCAACTAACACTAAAGTTAGCTGAATCGCCCATTCAACTAATACTGAACATAGCTGAATTGATCTTCCATTTATTCAGCTAATCTTAAAAATAGTCGAATTCTGCCAATACGTCTAACATTGTAGGTAGTTATATTAACCTTATCCATGTTCTACTAACCTTTTTGTTTGAGTAACATTGATAAGTTGTGAATTCTATATTCAACATGACTATCCTTCACCTCATTAAGCTAACATAAACGTTAATCGAATTCCACCTTAGCTAGCTGCCATTCTGTTGAATACTCAACACCTGATTTTTGCAACAAATTTTGGGTGTTAACAATTGTCTAAATTTTATTGATCAAATGAGGATGGGATCGTTTAATCCCATTTTCACTTGAAGTCAATTAAACAAATCCTATTAATTTTTTTAAAGACCACGTATTTTAGACCATTTTTATTGAGCAAGATATTGCTATTATTTATGACAAGATTCAATCTCCCCTATTAATATATCATAATTCTTTTGCTCCGCAAAAACAAAAAAAAAACAAAAAAATAATATAGATGACAATACACCAAATAATTTTTTTAAAGACCATGTATACCTATGTATTCAAAACTTGAATTTAAGATCATTAGAATAAGTTGATATATTTTTTTGTTTTTAGACTTTTAGGCCCTCCTAACCAGGAAATCTTTTTTGTTAAAACAACTTCATCACACACAAATTAATTTAAGACATACACTAACACTACTAAATTAAAATTATTTTTATTTTTAACTACTAAATTATTACTAGTACTATAAAATAACTACTAATTACTAGTTACTGGTACTATAAGACAATACATTGAATTATTTTAGGATAAATGAACAATTTTGTGTCTCTACTTTATATTTGCTGTCAAATTAGTCTCTGTATAATGAAAATGATCAAATTAGTCCACAATTATGTAAACGTATTGAAAATTTAGTACTACCATCAAATCTCCTCTGTTTCTGTTAACGTTGAGTACATATGTGACATGTCCTTGTTGGTGTGTCAAATCCACGTGTGCATTAGATGTTCCACATCGACGCACAATTTTTTGGACTAAAATGCTAGTCAAAACTTCTTCTCTTCTCCCATTGTCTCCCATCTCCTTCTTCTCTCTCCCATCTCCTTCTTCTCTCTACCATCAAAGGCTACGTGCAAAACTTCAAGGTGACACTTCAACATATCACCTTGTTGTGAATCATCACCACCAACATCATTATCGGTATTGCAACAATAATCATCAGCATGGACAACCAAACAATGTGTTTCTTATTTTACTCTTTCTTTTCATGCTCCTACCATCGCAAGCCACCACAAAGGATTTTTGAATCCTTAATAAGGCTTTTTGGTTCCTGATTCTGAATTTACAAAGGATAACGTTTTTCATATTGTTCTTGGTTCCAATAAACAAGCCAATATGATGTAATCAATTCTAAACAAACTAATATAATGTGAATGGTATCACAAGAGTTTAGATAGAATGTGAAGGATGCCAATGGTGCCACACACAAGATGATGGAGAGGAAGAACAAACTAAAAAAAAAGAAAAAGAAAAAGAGGTTCCACCATCAGATATCATTTTTGGCACCGCCACACACGACATGCCAACAGAGAGGAATGTAAAAGAAAGAATCTAGTGTGAAAGACACATGGTACTATTATGTGTTTAAGATAAAACTGACAATAATTCACATATTACTAGACATGGAAATAATTTCTATTAATTAAATTTGTGATATAGTCTTTCACGTATTACATCACCAAAAATATTAACAAAAACAAAAGTCACTTAACAATAAAATTAAATTATCAATACATTTACATAATTGATTGATTATTTTTTAATACAAGGACTAAATTGACTACAAATATAAAATATTAGACAAAATTGATTTATTTATTCATTATTTTAAAACACTAGTACTGCATTCTTTTATACTAACATTTATTAAAAAGGAATCAAATCAGTGCGGCGAATTCATGCGAATCCCTAGAAAAACAAACCGACAGACACGGCGCCCCACTCCAAGCCCAATGTCGTAAGCAGTGACTTAAACCCATTTCGTGTGGGTTCTCGACACGCACGCACTCCACTTCCAACTCCGACACGTGTCCATCCGCGTCACCACCCCCCACCCCCACCCCAAACCCTACCCAACTTTTTCTTTTCTCATCCCCTATATAACCCCCTCTCTCCCTCACGTCCCAAGTTTCAAACGCCGCAACCACCACACAATTCTTACACATTTCTACTCTTTAGTTTCTCCAATTTTCTTTCTCAATTCTCAACAATGGCCACTACAACACAACTTCACTTACCCCCTGGATTCAGATTCCATCCAACAGATGAAGAACTCGTCATCCACTACCTTTGTCGCAAATGCGCTTCGCAACATATCGCGGTTCCCATAATCGCCGAAATTGATCTGTACAAGTACGACCCTTGGGACCTTCCAGGTAACAGTAATACACAAATCGAATCCATTATCTTTTTTTCTCTCCTCTGCGACTTTTTTTCGTTTTCCTTCTCTCCTAACCATCAGATCCACCTTATAATTCTGAAATATATAATATTTTTTTATTAATAAATAATTTTATTTTCTTTTGGTGTCGTGTTATGCAGGAATGGCTTTGTACGGAGAGAAAGAGTGGTATTTTTTCACGCCGAGGGACCGCAAGTACCCGAACGGTTCGCGGCCGAACCGGTCCGCGGGAACCGGGTACTGGAAGGCAACCGGAGCGGATAAACCAGTTGGTAAACCGAAACCGGTTGGGATCAAGAAAGCGTTGGTTTTTTACGCTGGAAAAGCGCCCAAGGGAGAGAAAACTAACTGGATCATGCACGAGTATCGTCTTGCAGACGTGGATCGTTCCGTTCGCAAAAAGAACAGCTTAAGGGTATATTCCCCTTTCTCTCTTCAATACGAAGGACATAATGGACATTTCGTGGCACAAATATTACCTTTCGAAATCACCGTTTTACTTTTACCCTTAAATAAATGGCACCTGGGCCCACCCCTTGGCAAGCGAACAAGGAAGCTTCCGTTTACGATAAGTTGATAATGACCAATCACAAAAATAATAGTAATATTAAAAAATGTTTTTGCCAACCAATTATTACTTTCTACTTATGGAAATTATTCGTTCTTATCTTAGGGATATCGGAAATTAAAAATTGAAGATTAAAATATGTGTGCACATGATTGCTGACTTAATTTTGATGATTTCTGATTTTTGCAGCTGGATGACTGGGTGCTGTGCCGAATTTACAACAAGAAAGGTGCAATTGAAAAGCAACAACTACCACCACCGAGTGGGGTCCGCAAAATTGAATGTTCCGAAATGGAGGACGAGAAGCCGGAGATTCTGCCGCCAGATCCGCCGTATACGGCGGCGACGGTGGCGGATTGCCTGTACTTCGAGGCTTCCGACTCGGTGCCCCGGCTGCACACGACGGACTCGAGCTGCTCCGAGCAGGTGGTGTCGGCGGAGTTTGCGAGCGAGGTGCAGAGCGAGCCGAAGAGGGGCAGCAACAACAACAACGAGTTTGCATATAATTACGTGGATGCCACTCTCGGGAATAATCAGATGTCGCCGCTGCAGGATATTTTCATGTACCTCTCCAAGTCCTTCTGCAATTAACACGCACCACCACCACGACGAGACGACGTCGTTCTGTGTTGTGTGTATGCATTATGCATTTTTGCAGTAGCTGCTCCACTGCACCATTTGCACGGAAGCACGAGACTGAGTGAAGATCCGTGAGTGTGTCCGTGCTGGTTCGTGTAGACGATTATTACAAAAAAAAACAAAAAAGCACCAAGATGAAGAAGAAGAAAGATTCTTATATGAACATGATGAATTATGAGTATATTAAATTAATGAAGTATTAATACATCATTGAGTATATTAATGTGTGGTTATTTAAAAATAAGTACTTGATTAATGATGCGTTAATAATTGATTAATTTAATACACTTAGATTTGATGTACATTTGGTTGTGTAAGCTAGGATCATTCGTCAGTACTATATTTGATTAGTGTAGACGAGATAGCTAAAATGCCGGGGAAGTATAGTAGTAGAATTGAAAGGTGATGGAGGTGTACATCAAATTGTTGTTCATCTATTGACTTGGTGAGTGATGTATGGTTAGGCTTGGATCAAGGATGGATTAGCTAGCGTACAATTAGTAGGAAATAAATTAGCATGCGTAAATAATGTTGGATGTGGTTAATTATGGTATGGAATAAGGTGAATTTGGATTTTTGACTTTTAATTAATATTTATAGATGTTTCATTGGCCAACTTTTATTTTTCAAGACAATGAAAGATTTATATAACTGTCTTCCTTTAACAAAATTTGGTTAACGAATATTTTAAGAATATTTATTTAAAAATTTATAAATATAAAAAACTATTTAAAGAAAAAGAGAAGGAATAGATGTTGAGGAGATGTGTGACTAGATTGCTTATTCTTGAATGAACATTTTTTATAGATGACTAATATCAAAGGATAGAAGTTGATTTTTGTAATGTGATCGAGCATATAAAAGTGTTAAACTTATTGAACTTGATTAATTTTTTGGAAGGAAATTCTAAAATGCGTTTTGAGAATGTTTATGGCTTCAAGTTTATCGAAAGAGTTGCGTATATTATTTTCCAAATGTGTCTCTATTAATATTAGTATACATGTCTATATTTTTCATTACATGTTTTCAAATGAAGTTAAGAGCAAATCGATTCATATAAACAGTGTGCACGGGTAACAACAAGGCTTTGGGGTCAACCCAGTCAACTCCTTTTGGGCGGATTGAGATAGAGATATTTAACTTATCTTTTTGTTTGGCTCACTTATTCCAACTCACAAGAGTTTTTTTTTTTTTTTTTTTTTCTATTGTTAGCTACTAGTATTAGAGTTTAGAGGCTAAAATAGTTAAAGGAATTAGATTAGTGGGATGGAGTAATGTAACTAAAATTATTAGATGGACAGATAAAAAAAGAGTGAATATGAGCCTAAAACTATTTTGTGATGACCTATATTTTTCACTTTATTTAAAAAAAAAAAATAGTGGATCAACTTGTCAACTCATCTTCGGGGCATGATAGAATTTTCAACTGGCACATCCAATTAAAATGGATCAACCGGCCCTCAAACTTTTTGGCAGATATGTCAATTAAGTTACTTGTTTTGCTACTTCTAACTTTGGACCTTTTAATTCATAATATAGATTTCAGACCTATGAATAGGGATTCCTTCAAAACTCACAAAGAAAGAAAAGGAAGTGAGTTAGACAAAAAATAATTGGTATAAATGTGGCAAAATTTTATCTCATGTTATAACAAACCTAATCGAAAATGTTTTTTTTTTAAGTACTTAGTTAACTTAATAGGAGTGGAGTTGAGAAAAATATCTGCTTAAACTTCAATAGTTGATAAATTTGAGGAGAACTTAACATAGTTTATATATGTAGGTACCTAAATTATTTATCATTTTAATTAGATTTTAAAACTATTTTATTTTCAATTTAATTTTTAAATTTATATTTGTTTTTTTGTTAGGTCCCCATCAAACCTAAATAAAAAAAATAAATACAAATTGAAGATTCTAATTAAAAATAATTCAGAGATCTAATTATAAATTATCAACTAATTCAACAAGCATGCTAGCTGTAAAAAAGAATTTTATCATGGATGATAGTTTGGTTAACAAATATTTTAATAATATAGATTTACAAAATAATAAACATAAAAAATATTTAAAATTATGGTGGACCCTGCAACCGAAGAATCGAAGCCATGGATGATAATTTTCATAAAGAAATACTTTTAAGAATGTTTATTATACATTTTTAAGACCCTTATAAATTGATGATTGATGTACACCAGATAATTTTTTTTTCCAATTAATTATAAACAAATGATGTTTATTTTTTTAAATAAAGAAATGTTGATTTATGGCGGAAGCGTCATCGTCAAATTAATTTTGTATTTAGCTACTGTCTCATTTAGTTTTCATGCACAAATCATTAGTACGAAGTAGCATCGTAGTTAAGAAAAATGTTGTGCGAGATTACTTTTAAGATTGGATCAGTTGACTCTGAAAAAAATAATCGGATCAAGTAGCAATATTATACGTGTGACATGGTTTTAGAATGATCTAAAGAGTTTTAAATTAGTGTTGACTGGTTTTAGAAGGTCTAAAGAAAATGAATAGATGTCGAGAGGACGTGTGACTAGATTGCTTATTCTTGAAGGAACTTTTTTGAAAGATGACTAATATCAAAGGATAGAAATAAGTTGACTTTTGTAATGTGATCGAGTATCTTGGAAATTCAATATATAGGGACGGAATTTTTTTCTCATCAGAAGAAGGCTTGTAAAAAAATTGTTAAACTTATTGAACTTGATTAATTTTTTTGGAAGGAAACTCTAAAATGCGTTTTGAGAATGTTTATGGCTTCAAGTTTATCTTAAGAGTTGCGTATATTATTTTCTAAATGTGTGTCTCTATTAACGCTAGCCATTGTTGAATTACTTTTAAATGTGTGGACAGATGAAAAAGATAGTAGCTAATAGAAGGCTACAACTATTTATTTTATAATCTTTATTTTTTTAACTTTTCTTAAAAAAAATTAGTGACACAACTTGTCAATTCATCTTTAGGGCATAATGGAATTTCCAACTGCACATCCAAAATGGACCAACCAAGCCTCAAACGTTTTCAGCAGGTGGATGGCAGCTAGTTTGACTTGTTTTGCTATTCCCAACTTTGGACCTTTTCAATTGGTAGATGGGGATCTCATACCTATGAATGAGAATATATTTAAAACTCACAAAGAAAAAAAAAGAAGGAAGTGAGTTAGAAAAAAATGATTAGTATAAAATGACAAAATTTTATCTTAAGGTATAACTAATCTAAATTAGAAAATTGGAAATGTTCTTTTAAAGTACTTAGATAATTTAATAGGAGTGGAGTTGAGAAAAATATCTACTTAGACTCTCTAATAATTGATAAATTTGAGGAGAGATTAACATTAGGTAATATGCATGTTATTGAATTATGTCATTTTTAATTAATTAGACTTTTGAACTTTTTTCTTTCTAATTGATCTTTAAAGTTGCATTTGATTTTAGTTAAGTCTCTGACAAACTTAATTGAAAAATAAATATAAGTTCAATTAAAAAAATAGTTTAAAAACCTAATTACTTATCGACTATTTCAAGGACATGTGAGTAATTTGACTAAAAAGAATTACTAGTTATATCAATTTTTTTTTATATTCACCGCGTATTTAGCCAACATGCTTTTGAGCTTGAATGATGATATGCTAGCTAATTAAAGCTTTTTTTTCAATAATTTTTTGTTAATACAATGTGTTACAGTGAAGGACATAAAGTATGATTTATTTTGTGCAACATAGGATGGAATGCGAGAGAAAGAGAGAATGAGAGAGAGAAACAAATCTTAAAAATTTAGTGTAGGCGAGTGTGAGTGTAATGTTATGCTTAATGTGGTTACAAGATGTCTATTTATAGTATTGTTGTCGTGACTCTATAAATCATGTGACTTATTACAAGAGTTTGTGTTGAGGGGCCCATTTTGAGGGCTTTCATAAAGTTATCATGAACATATCATAAGTTGATCATGGCTAAGACCTCTTTGACTTACGTTATTGTTGAACTTGTCGCCAACTTATTATCCTCAAGTTGGCCAATATGTGTTAAATCGCATGTCACATGTAAAGTTGATATTTACCTTGGAACAATTGTCTCTGAGTTGATATTGTCTTAGGAAGGCAATGTCGGCTTAATGAGTAGAAAGTTGATATTTACCTTGTCCTTGAGTCGATATTGTCTTAGAGAAAAAATGTTGGCATAATGAGTAAAAAGTTGGTATTTACCTCAGAATAACTGCCCCTAAGTCGATATTGGCTCCTTGAGGCAATATCGGCTTAACGAGTAGAAAGTTGGTGTCACGTGGCATTCTTGCATGGTTGTGGCTATTGAGCGTCCTATCATTCAATTTTTTGGGTGTGATTTGTCATGTAACAGTGCCCTAATTGTTCTTTTATATTTTCAAAAGTCCATAATTGCTCTTTGTTTAAGTGTCTTTTTATCTGCTTTGTTTGTCTTAATTGCCTTTATTTTGTCATAATTGTCATTTTGTTGCGCATGTTCTTAGGACCTTTGTTCTCCTTCGAAAACCATTGCGAGTGTTGTGTATGCTTGGCCTTTTTCAACCTTCATCGCTTACAGGTGTGTATTTTCTACTTTCATATTTACCATTCTAGTTTGTATGTCCTTGTCACGTCGAGTCTCTTATTTAAGGGTATTTTGGGTTTGATCGCACTCTTGAAGATGTCTTCCCGAAAGTCTAGTCAAAGGGATCATCTAGTCGTGGTGCCCTTAGTTGTTTCGAAAACCCTAGAAATGTTCCAGTTATTGGTCATAAAGGCAAGGGTAATTGGACAATTTGAGACAACGAAGACGCGGCTGAGAGGGGAACTCAGTTGCATCCTTGAAGGCGCTTGAATCCCCATGAGACGACGATTGTTTCTTTTGAGAATACATACTCCAATGTTCAAGTGCAAGTTGGCAGGGTTGGAAAATATGTTCGCCGTAAGAAGCATCCTTTGTCGGTAGAGCCTAATGACAACGAGATTACTAGTTCGAAGTGAGGGTATGTTATGAGTATTTGAATTCACCAGGGAAACCATACTCTTATAAGGATGTCCTAGAATTTGCTAGGGCTTCCTTTTTGTATCCCCAATATTTGCAAGTCGGTGAGGTTTTGTTTTCTATGAACCCTCCTGAATCTATTGACAATTTGTCTAATGAAAACAAACCACGTCAAATTTCTTATGCTGCCCTAGAGAAAACTAGTTTCCTTGTTAATTCTATTGGTTTTGAGGGAAGTACAAAAAATTGTGTTGAAGTTGTTAGGGCGGAAAGACAACTTATTAGCCTTGAGGGCAACATGGTTGATTTTGAAGATGAATCTAATCCCCTTTTTATTTGTGAGGGATATGGCCTCCAATTTAGAACTCCATGAGCATCCTGGCTTAAAGGATGTCAACTGGGTCGATTAGCAAGTCTATGGTATCTGCTCTATTTTGACTCCTATAGTCCTTAACCTTTTGACCCCTTAATTTCCAATTACTACTGAGAATAACATTGGTGTGTGGCAAATAGAATGACCTGGTGATGATCACTAGATTGGTTCTTAAGGTAGGAGAGAAAATGTTGTGGTGCATCCTACTACTTTGGAGGAGAAAGAGACATGGCATACATACAAGAATTTTTTGCTCATGTATGCTACTTATTAGTTATTTTGACAAGATTAGCTTGTGGTTACCCTTTAGTGATTTCAAAACTGGGGTTTTGAAATATCTTAGGGTTTTTCCTTCCCAATTCCATCCGAATGCTTGAGGGATTTTATTCTTGCATTTGAGAGGCTATGTATTCGACATAACTTCCTCTTATCCCTTAATGTATTTCATTATTTTTTCACTCCCTGGCATAGCAAGAAATCCTTCGGTTATTCATGCCTTTCTTTGAAAGGTCGTAAAGATATGACAATCCTTAAGGCTTATGAAGAATCATGCAAAATTTTTAAGGAAATGTATTTCTAGCTGAGACCTTCTAAAGATTGTTGGGACGACCTCTTTGTTGTTAATAAAGGTGAGGGTGGTGATCAATTTAAGTCTAACTTTGAGCTTTATTGGTCCTCCACTCATTATAATAAGTTGGTTAATTTTAATGGGAAACAAGAGGAAGAGTTGTCTACAAAAAAGCTCGCTTCTACGAATTCCATTGTCGAATTGGTTAATGAGAAAGGAGATGCAATCACTTGTAAATTGCTTTTACAAACCGTTGATGAAGATTGGAAGTCAGTTTTAGGTATGTGTTGGTTCTTTGTGCTTTGTTTTTATTTGGAATTTGAATGTGCTTGACATTAGCAAGCATTCTGTTGTTGCAGAAGTGCTCATGGGGAAATCAAAGAATAAGCCTATGTCAATCGCTCCTCTTTATACTGAAAATAGGGGTGATAAGAAGAAACTTTTGAATAAGTCAAAAGCGTCTGACAGAGGGAAAGGTCTTGCTATGGAGATTCACTCTAAAGCTTCTCATGATATACCTCATCCTCCTTCTTCGAAAAGGAAAAAAGGTCGTCAATATTGATGATGATTTAGAGTTAACAGGCTCTAGCTTAATTCTTACTAAGAAGTTTGGCGGTCCTACTAAGTGGATGTTTTCGGGCAAGGAGATTGATTGTGCTATTTTATCGAAGAACTAGGATACTGTTCAGAAGAATGTTCATGCCAATTTGGATTCTGCTATCTTGATTTTGACAGGGGTATAAAGAGTATCTGACTCACATTACTCTCGAGTAC
Source organism: Glycine soja (assembly GCF_004193775.1). Classification (NCBI taxonomy): domain Eukaryota; kingdom Viridiplantae; phylum Streptophyta; class Magnoliopsida; order Fabales; family Fabaceae; genus Glycine; species Glycine soja. Next base: position 28,321,550 of record NC_041015.1, on the reverse strand, counting down.
AAAAGCATTCTAGTTCTAAAGCAATCCCTAGGTAATGTTAACCTGCTAAAGCTGATTAAGGGAAAGGATGCCGCCTTAAAAGAAGGTCTGTGGTCATGATGATGCATTGACAGAAGAGCTTAACAAGTATATGCTCCAAGCTAAGGACTTAGAAACTTCTGCATAGCGAGGAGAAGAGGAAATCGTCCGACTTAATGAAGACATGAATTAGCTGATAGAAAATCTTGCTAACGGTAAGTGGCCAGGGATCAATGGCAAGAGAATTTCAAAAAGGCTATCAAAGACTCGTTAAAAAATGCCCTGAAGCAAATCGACTTCTTGTATCCCAAAGTTGGTATTAAAAAAATCTCTCTATAATCCTCATTGTGAAGTTGTTAATGGACAATTTTGTGTTTGGGTTGACGATTAGCTTCGTCCGACTCATCCTAGAGCCCCTAGAACCGTGAATAAAGATTTTTTGGGACATGAAACTATTGATGTGGAGACTCCTGATTAAGAGATTGATGATGGATTTATTAATACCCTAGAGGCTAACTCTGACGATAGGACTGCTAGAGCTTCTAAAGCTAATGTCGACCTAGAAGGATCTTAAAGGGTCGGTATGTCAGTAATTCATTTATTGGGGCAAACTTAACCGCTTGTTGAACAATTATTCCTGCTTTAAATGTTGGTTTTTCCTTTGTTACTTGTGAACATTTGTTTATTTTTATTTGATATTATTTGATATGCCAAATCTTCACCGTATCTTGATGCATGTTATTATTCTTTGTGTAATTGTCTCCTACATTGTAGTCTTCGTTCATTGATGGCTCTTTTAATTTTCTTGTGTGCTAATTGGTTGGCGTAATTTAGTACATCAATTCAAAATATCTTAAGCATCATTTTGGGGTTTTGTTCTTTGTTCTTGATGGCTGAAGATGTTTTGTTAGCTGATGAAGTTTCTGAGTCGATTATTGATGTTCTTGTAGCACTTGCTTTCTTTGTTATTGTTATCAAGATATTTTGTGTAGCTGAAAGGTGTCGGCTTTGTTCCTCATGACTTCGATCAATGATTGGAGCATTGTCTTGAGGTAAGCTGTTTGAAAGCGCGAGTCCATTGGATGTTGGGATGGGTTGCGACAATATGTTGATTTCCGTGGTGTGTGCCCTTCCCTTGTAGTCCAACATGGGTCTTACTTTTCCTTAAGTTGGGGTTTCATGCCAAACCACTTTCTTTTTGTTTTGTCGTCATCAAGACTGGAAGCCTCTTTCTGTCTTGTGATTATTGTAACACCTCAAATGAATATATTATTTTGGAGCAAGGAATTATCATATGTGTGATTAACAAAACAATACAAAATAATTCCTACTACTGAAACTAACTTACAAAATTTTATTTTTCGTCTTTTTTCTTTTAAATATAACAACTGTGAAATAAAACAAAGGGATATCAATATATTGTTTTTTAGTCATATTATCCGACTTATTTTGTAGAGATGTTATTCGCATCTTAATTTTGACTTACCTTTCTATTTTTGTTCATACAATTGGTAACTTTGGTAGAATTTTTTCATACCTTAGTTTTGATACGTCTTTTACCTTTGACATTTGGTTAGGTGTTGACTTCTCAACTTGATATTTATCCTATGTTGATCCGTTAATGTGATGTGTCTTTGTTTGAGCACATGTCAGCATCCGCTCTATAGTTTAGTATGACTTTTTATAGATTTTGTAGGTCTTTTGATAAGAATTTTCCATGGTTTAGGAACCCATTTTTTGGGGTGCCCAGAGATTTTATAGGTCTTTTAATAAAAGTTTACCCTAATTTTGTAATCCATTTTTTAGGCTAACTTGTCATGCTCCTTTGTCAAATACTTTATGTTAGGTCATTTTTAAGACGCATATCATTCTATCTTTTTAACTTCCACGCCATTTATTGCATTGACGTGTCCTTTAACACTTCCCCATGTTTTCTCTTTGTTCTTGTAACTCGGGATTCCCCGTGTGAGGCTTCTTTATTGTATTGATGTTTTTTCTTCCTCCTTTGCTTATAAATATGTGTTTCCTTCCCTTTTTGTGCATTACCCCCTTCTTTGGGTCCCTTTCCTTTAGAAACTTATCTGATTCTTTTCTTTTCTATTTGATGTTCAACCTTTTTTCCTTTCATTAATCACTCTAGTTATTTTAATGAACGTGCTCATTGTCTTAAAAATGCTAAAGTGGCTAATGCAAGGTTGGAGGTTTCTTGGAGCGTCCTTAATCTTTCTCAAAATGGCTTGAGTGATTAAAGGTTCAAACACCAATAGGTCTCTTCGCCTAGTTTTGGTGTTTGAAAATCATCTCATGAGCTCTCTTTGAGGTCAAAACGGTGCCTGTTTGGCATTCTTCTACACTCACTCCACCTGGAATGCGGAAGGGTCCAAGACATCAGAATACTTTCCTCTACTGGCCCGCTTGATTGATCTGGATGTTTCTATGAGTATTGCATTTTTTCTGGAGGGTGGTGTCAAAGTTTCCATTTTGGCCTTCTCCCATCTGGAAAACTCTTGTAGGCCATGAATTGGTTTTGGGATGGTCTTTGTCATCTCTAAATTCTCCTTTCCTTTTTGTGTATTTCTTCTAAATGTTTATCTTTGTGTGATATATACTAGGGAGGTGTTTTTGTCATCTTTGTTGTAAATGTAGGTTGCTCCGATGTAGGGCTTGATCTGAAGTCGATGTAATATTGAATAATAAGAAAAGTTTTTCAAACATACTTTGTTGTTTGCTTTGTATTTTGGCCTTCAGCCTTTCATATTTCTTCAATTAGTGCATCTTCTTTTGTTGTTGACGTTCGCTTGGTGCTTCAAATTGCTTTGCATAAATTGTTTTTAATATTTTATCCCAGTTTGGGAATCCATTTCCCAGGATGCCTACCGATTTCTTAGATCTTTTAATAAGAATTTACCCCAGTTTGGGAATCTATTTCTCAAGGTGCCTACAAATTTCGTAGGTCTTTTGATAAGAATTTACTCCAATTTGGGATCTCATTTCCTGAGGTACCTATATATTTCATAGGTCTTTTGATAAGATTTTACCTCAATTAGGGAACCTATTTCTTGGGGTGCCTACAAATTTTGTAGGTCTTTTCATAAGAGTTTACCCCAGTTTAGGAACCCATTTCTTGGGGTGCCTACAAATTTCATAGATCTTTTGACAAGAGTTTACCTCGGTTTGGGAATCCATTTACTGGGGTCGTCGCAAAGTGAGCCACAACAGGACAACGATAAAAAAAATAAAAAGGGAGTTTTTGAAAAAGGAAAACTGGGAGAGTCGCCACCAATGTTTATTAAAGGAAAACGTCAACAAAACAAAAAAGGATAAGGAATGGTCTACGGTTTGAGAAAAATGATTCGGGAGTCGTTTATGCATGGGAAAAGTGTTAGCATCTCACGTGCCAGTCATGAAGACGATAACCTTTAATCTAGTGTGTTAAAAATAAATTGACTTTTTAATTATTTGTTTTCTCTTGAGAACATGATTTATATTTGTTATATTTTTTGTTTATTTAGAAAAAGAGAGCGAATTTTCATTTTTTAGGAAAAAAGGGAATTTTATGTTTTTTTTAGTTTTTTAGGTCAACAAGGGGTTTGCACTCACTCCTACGTATCCTTAGGTGCAATAAGGAAATCAGACTTACGTAGCTCTTTGGGTAGAAAACAGTTTGTGTGTTGGGATTATTTTTTTTTGAAAGATTTGTTTTAATAGTGTGACACAGAGTCGTTAAGGCGTTGGACCTTAAAACAACATTGAATTTTAAGAAAACAACGGAGAGAATCACTTAAGCATTGGACCTTGAAGCGATCTCGAGTAATGTGCAATTTTTATGGAGAAAAATGAGAATTGAGCGATTATTTATTTGTGGAGAAAAGGGAGAATCTCAAGTATACTTTGTAAAGTCAAGCAAGTCGGAGACCCAACATTGAGAACATAGAATGTGAAAAAAGACTTCAGGTTTGCAATAAACTTTGTGAAGTCAAGCAAGTCCAAGACCTAACATGACATTCACTAAATTTACCCACACATTTATTAAAACACCACCAAGCAAGTCGGAGACCCAGCATGGAGTGCACGGAATGTAAGCACGTACTAAAGAGTACTAACATAGAATTTCAAAATGATTAATGTAGCGTTAAGTAATCAATAGACGAGACACACACAAATAAACCGAATGGGAATAAAGAGGGATATAATAGAAGTGGGGAATGCACTTAGTAATTAAGGGTGTGGGGTTAAAACATGGGGAAAATAAATAAGTGACAGAATATTTATAATACATTACGAACTAACCAGACAATGATAAATAAAAAATGAATAATAAAGCCAAACCGGAAAAAAAAGGTGTTGTAAATAGTGGTTTTTACTTTATTTGGGCTATATGCCCGAAAGGAGTAGGGCTATGCGTGTAAATGGAGGTATGAGTAGTGATATTTATTTTATGTATAATTATTTTTTGAAAAATGTGTCAGGCCCAAAATGAAAGAAAAAACTGTATATGTGAAAAAGTGGTGTCAATAGCAATTCTGATTTTGTTTTTATTTTTTCATTTTACGTTTTTTGTTTTTTATTTCTATTTGGTGTTGTAAATAGTGGTTTTTACTTTATTTGGGCCATGCCCGAAAGGAGTGGGGGTGTGCGTGTAAGTCGAGGTGTGATTATTGGTATTTATTTTATGTATAATTAGTTTTTGAAAAACGTGTCAGACCCAAAATGAAAAAAAAAACTATATATGTGAAAAAGTGGTGTTAATAGCAATTCTTATTTTTTTTTGTTTTTTGTTTTTTTATATTTTGTTTTGTTATTATATACAAAAAAAGATGGTGAAAAAACATTTACAAAAAAAATTCTAAAAGTCTCATCAGTGGCTAAAGGTCCTTATTTTAGTGTCAAATGACCTGATGCAGTGAGCTTCTTTTGTCTCCTCAATACTTGTGTCTTTTCTTGTTTTATGTGTGTTCTCCATGTGTTTTCCTTGTGTTTCTGTGTAATTCTTTCCTTTTGTGCATTTGTGTGTTCTTGTGATGCTGAGGCCTCCTCCTTATATATTGTTCTTTCTCCTTTTATCCCTTATTATTCTTTCCCTTTTTATTATTATTTTTTTTCCATTTTATTTTTGTTCTTCTTTTCCCCTTTTTTCTTTCTTTCCTTTTTTTCGTTTCCTTTCTTTCCCTTTTCCCTTTTTTCTTTCTTCCTATGAAACATAAAGTTGAAAACATAAAGCAGAGGATGTTGAGTCCTATGAAACTAAAAACGGAGGACGTTGAGTCCTATGAATCTAAAGAAAAAAAAACGTTAAGTCCAATGAAAGATAAAGTTGAAAAAGCGGACGTTGAGTCCTATGAAACTAAAGACAAAGGACGTTGAGTCCTGTGAAACTAAAAACAAAGGACATTAAGTCCTATGAATCATAAAGTAGAGGACGTTAGTCCTATGAAACTAAAATGGAGGACATTTAGTCCTATGAAACTAAAAGCAAAGGACGTTGAGTCCTATGAAACATAAAGTTGAAAAAGAGGGCGTTGAGTTCTATGAAACATAAAGCAAAGGACGTTGAGTCCTATGAAACTAAAAATGAAGGAGGTTAAGTCTTATGAAACTAAAAATGGAGGATGTTGAGTCCTATTAAAGTAAAAAGGAGGATGTTGAGTCCTGTGAAAGTAAAAACAAAGGACGTTGAGTCCTATGAAATTAAAAACAAAGGATGTTGAGTCCTATGAAACATAAAGTAGAGGATGTTGAGTCTTAGGAAACTAAAAACAAAGGACGTGAAGTAGTATGAAACTAAAAACAAAGGACGTTGAGTCATATGAAACTAAAAACAAAGGACGTTGAGTCATATGAAACTAAAGACAAAGGACGTTGAGTCTTATGAAACTAAAAACAAATGACGTTGAGTCCTAGGAAACTAAAGACAAAGGACATTGAGTCCTATGAACATGCCAACAGGTATTGGGACACAGAGGTTCAAACTTGTAAGAAGGCAAAAGGTTGACTCTCTAAAAGGGTCATTCATCCCAAACTCAAAATGGATAACACTAGATCTCAAAAACTAGCATATGAGTATTGGAATGCATTATGATGAATGGAAGTCACGAAAACTGCACAATGCTCATGACATACTTTCTCTCTTGTTATACTTTGCTGGTCTTCTTTTTATTCTTTATTTTTTTGGAAAACATATATTGGCTATCTCTTTCTAAAAGATATGATAATTCATGCAACCTCATCCTGTCTTTTGTTTGATTCAACTACTTGGCAATTTTGGATGACGATAGTGGATCCATTTGACATTTAATCAATCAACTGAAATATTGATTCTAGGGTTCGTCCCTTTCTTTTTGTTTAAAACTTCAATTACTCTGTACATCAAAGAAATATAAGGCTTTGAGACCGACCGCGTGAACAATTGATGGCTGGCAATGGATTGTTACACTTTGGTATATGACCAAGTGAAAATTTCCTGATTTAAGATCGTAGAGGGATGCCATAGGTCCATCGATCCCGTGGAAGCTTGATGATATGGGCTGATCCCGAAAGAATTTATGTAACAAAGGCTACCTTTGGATTCGAAAGGAACCCTAGGGACTCTGTGTGAACAAATGACGTTAGATGTACCGTACTACCATAATTGCCTTTCGGCATCTTTCACAAGCTCCTGGTCAAATGAGTTTTCTTCTTAAGTGTGCAAGTGCAAACCTCGGTGACTCCTTTTTTTTTTAATCACAAGGGTGTGCGTGTTCCATTCCAGAATCCAAACTCAATAGCAAAACTTGTCCTTTCTTGATCCACATGGACTTTATTGGGCTTATAACATGGCCAAGAGTTAAGAGGGCTATGAAAGAAAAGGTCTAAGAGGCTCAAAGAGTGTCTAAGGGTTACATAGAGTATAAACCTTGAGCACTTTGCTCGAACTTTTATTCATTCCAACTTTTCGGGCTGGGCTTTGCTTCATTTGTCTTAGACATTGACCATCATGACACTTTTGTTCCTTCCTTGTGAAATTTGTAGAACTTTTGTCTCTTTTTGCTTCACTCGCCTTTGGCGGGTTTTTTTTAAACATCATTGGGGCCCAACCTAGAGCTTAGTAAACCTCATGTATGTGTTGCTTGCATTACTCTTCCTGCCAATTTGGTGATGGTTCCTACTCTGGTTTTTTTTGTTTTTTTAGAAAACAATTATACTTTGGCTCGAAGTGGGTAGCAAGGGATAAATTAGTGTTTGGAATGAAGAAACATGGCCATGTGTCATCTCAAATCTTGACTAGCGACTTCTACAATTTGGATTTCGAGGTAAAACTTATAATAAACACGCTCATGGTTGTTTCCTTTTATATATATATATATATATACCCAAACTTTTGCCTAGGCTGCCCTTTCGAGTTTTCAACCTACCAGGTGAGAATTTCTTATTTTCCTTTAGGTTCGCTTGGAGCCCGTGCGTGGTGTCTATTATTGCCCCAGTGTAGGGTTTGGAGGCATCCACTGATGTCATTGGCTATGCCTTTGTAGCAAGAAGAAATGAAAAGAAAAGAAGAAATGAAAGAAACTGTGTAGGTTCTCGAAAAAGAATTTTCAAGGATGAGAAATATTTAAAAGACTTTCAATTGACAGAAATATTTAAAAATTCTAAGAGCCTCATCAGCGGTTGAAGGGACCTCTTCCTTTTAGTGTCAAACGACGCAAAGCAGTGAGCTTCTTTTGCCTCCTCAAGACTTGTGTCTTTTCTTATTTTTTGTCTATTCTCCATGTATTTTTCTTGTGTTTCTGTGTAATTCTTTTCTTCTGTACATTTGTGTGTGTTCTTGGGATGCTCAGGTCTCCTCCTTTTATATTGTTCCTTATCCTTTTATCCCCTATTATTCTTTCTCTTTTTACTATTTTTTTTTTCATTTTATTTTTGTTCTTCTTTTCCCTTTTTTTCTTCCTTTCCTTTTTTTTCCATTTTCTTTCTTTTCGTTTTTTCTTCTTTTTTTCTTTTTCTGTTCTTTATTTCTTCTTTTTTCATTTTTTTTATCTTTTCTATTTTTGTAACCTTTTTTGTTTTTTTCTTCTCATTTTTTCATATTTTTTTGTTTTTTTAAATAACTTGTCCGGACAGAATTAGGGTCTAACAGGGGTGCCTACAAATTTCGTAGGTCTTTTGATAAGAGTTTATCCCAATTTGGGAATCCAGTCTTGGGGAACTTGTAGATTTTGTAGGCCTTTTGATAAGAGTTTACCCCAGTTTATGAACCCATTTCTCGAGGTGCCTACAAATTTCATAGATCTTTTTATAAGAGTCTACCTCGGTTTGGGAACCCATTTTTTCGGAGTGCCTACTTATAGTTGAATAAGTCATTTTTCTATAGTAGGAGTTTTCTCCACCTATTGGTTTTGAGATGATGTTGTAGAAACTTTCTCATTTTATTGATATCCTTTGCGAAATGGATACATGGGTAGTGTATGTGTTACCTGATTTCTCGGGAAAACTCAAAATATATCTAGGAATATATTTTTGTAGTTTCTTACCCTTGTTACTTGTATATACAATGCTTGCATAGGTTGGATGTGTTCCACATGTGCATAATTCTATGTCCTAAGAGCTTCTCCAAAATATAAGCTCCATTTTTTGTCTTTGCTAATTACTATATATGGTTCTTCCCAATTTGTTACGAGTTTTCCTTGGTGGTTGTTTTTTCCTCCAATGCCGGCTTTACACAAGACCAAGTCGTCCTTCTCAAAAGCACGCAGAATGATTTTTTTATTGTACCTAGTAGCTATTTTTTTCTTTTCAATGCAACCTCTCTTCTTTCCATGATGAGGTCAAGCTCGGTTTGTTGTTTCCCTCATTCTGATTGAAGTTCAAATTTGTGATTCTTAAGGTCGACTTCCCTATTTATATGGGAATGAGTACTTTAGTGTCGTATACCATCCTGAATAGGGTTTCTCTGGTGGCCGAATGTGGGATCATTCAGTAGGCCCATAAGAAATGTGATAATTGTTCTACCTAGCTTCATTTAGCTTCATTTACTCTTATCTTTTGGCCTGCCATGATGATCTATTTGATGCTTCAGCTAGACTATTGGTTTGAGGATGCTCTACTGAAGTGAACCTCTGCTTGATGTATAGTCCTGATAGCAACTAACCAAATTGCCTATCAGTGAATTGAGTGCCATTGTCGGTCACTATGATGTCAGGGATCCCAAACATGCAAATTATCTGTCAGAATATGAAGTTTTCAACATTTTTAGAGGTTATGGTAGCAAGTGTTTCTCCCTTTACCTACTTGGTTAAATAGTTGACAACTACCACTAGATATTTGACTGGCCCTGGAGACTTTGGAAAAGGCTCTAGTATGTCAATTTCCCACTAAAGAAATGACCATGGGGATGCCATGTTGTGCAACTTGTTTCCAATGCATGTGCTATGTCGACGCATTTTTGGCCTTTTTCATATCTCCACACATAGTTGGTTGTATCAGTTTCTATAGTTGGCCAGTAATAGCCAGCTCTCAGTATTTTCCTTGCTAAAGTCCTATGTCCAAAATGTTGGCCACAACAACCTTCATGTATCTCAGCCATTATATATCTACCTCAACTGCTTTTAGGCATTTCAAGAGTGGTTGAGTGAATCCTTTTTTGTAGAGTTTGTCATCTATTATATAGAATTTGGCAGCTCTTTGCATTTTCCTCCTTTCCTTTTGATCCTCTGGGCCAATGCCATTTTGTATGTATTCCAAGATCATTGTCATCCAACTTTTTTGGCTTTCTATCATCATGAAAAACCTTAGGGTGTGAATTATTTAGCGGACAACGTTCTCCATTCCCATATTTTCCATGATGTTAGATAGCTTTGAGATTAAATCTGCCCTTGCATTTTTCTTTCTTGGACCTTTACTTAATTATCCCTATTTGTTGATGTACTTTTGAAAAATTGTCTTTTTAACTTGGAATTCTACATTCAACTAATTGACCATTAATTACAAGTCGTTGAACACTTTTAACCCTTAGACCTTCATGTAAACTACTATCTCCAAACCCATTACACGTGTTTCATATTTTGTTTTATTATTTGTGAGCGAGAACATTATTGTTAATGCTTGCTCAAGCACAACCCCGTGTAGAGATTCCAATAGGATTCCTACTCCACGTCATGTTCAATACATGATTTTTCGACAAACAGAGTCCAAGGTAATTCTTCCTGCCCCCTTTCTTCTTTATTCGGTGTCATTTTAGCTATGAAGTTGTCGCAACCTACCCTACAACGGGAGTGCGGGCGAAAAGCCTAAGGGTGTGTCTTCCAAAAAAGAAGAATGCGCGGGAGTCAGCACCAACGTTTATTCAAGGAAAACATTAGACAAAAATCAAAAAGAGGTCTGCGAATTTTGAAAAGAAGGGTTCGAGAGTTGTTTACGCATGAGGAAGGTATTAACACCCCAGCACCCGTCACAAGGGATGACAACCTTTAATCGAGTATGCAAAAATGTGACTTCAAAATTATTTAGTTTTCCCTTTTATATTTTTTTTTATTTTTTTAGGGTCGACAAGGGTGTTGCCCTTGCTCCTAGGTATCCTCAGGTGCGATGAGGAATTCAGACCTACGTAGTTCTTTATGTCTGAGTGTTTGTGTGTTAAATTGATTTTTATGTTTTTGAAAGATTCATTTTAATTGTGAATGTAACACCCTGAAATATTACTAGTTGTAAATCGATGTTTAATTGTATTTATTGTGTTTAATTGATGTTTTTGAAAGATTCACGCTAAGCCCAATTCCAACCCGAGAAGGAATTGCACTTAGCAAGTTTTGGCCCGCTAAGCGAGCCCTAGTGCAGAGGGAGTTGTGCTAAGCCTAAATTCTTGTGCTAAGCGCGAAAAGTGGACTTCGGCTTAGCGAGATGAGCTTGCTAAGAGAGATCTGCAGATTATAAATACGTTCCTTAGCATGAAAAACACGATTTTTCACTCCCCTCTTCTCCAAAACGCCACCCAAACCCTAACACCTCATTTTTCCACCACCCACGACCACAGGTGGCCACCGTGAGCCATCATTCCTTGCCGTCGAACCCCACACCAAGAGGAACACTTTAATCGGAGTGAAATCCTTAGAATCCTCCCCAAGGATTCGGTGGAGAAAATCCCCCAATCCTCCATTGCATAGCTTCTCTGAGGTAATCTTGATTTCTAAACCCTTCTCCTAGTTAGTTTGAGTTCCTCTTAGTGTCTCATGTGTGTTGGGTACTGTACTAGGGTGTTTTTATACTTCCTTTGAAAAACCCTAGAGAATGAGACATTGTAAAAGTTATCTTTTTATAACATTGATGTTATTTTTGTGACCTTCACTGAACCCCAGTCGCATTGGCGTGATCGGAATTCCAAAATGATGTTTCCTTTTTGTAGAATCCAAAACACCCCCTAGCCCTTTATGTTTGGACAGGGGTATTTGACTCTGGATGTTTGTCATTTCTTTTTTTCTAAAATCTATATTAAATTTCCTTCAATTTGGTATATAGAGACTTGCGCTTGGACTGACAAGCGTGAACGAGAGAGACCTCTGAGTGATGCAAAGAGGAACTAACTGAGAGCTCACGATAGGTGATGGGAGTTTATTATAATTTACCATTTTTGATACCATAGTTGAGGTCAGGGAACCTAATTGTGGGAATACATGCCTGTCCCTGTTGCATGCTAGTTTTCTAGAAAACAATGTTTTGACTAATGGGATCCGATATATCTATTATTGATTAATAACATTATTGTTTTTATTAGACTTATGTTGTCTGAAGACCTGGGGAGTGTGAATCTCAGGCATGATATATATATATGCAGAATGTGACTTACTATTGATGTTGCTCTTGATGACATTAATTGATATGAGGTGACGTTGTCTTTGATGGTTATGTCGATATGAGGTGACGTTATTATTGATAATTATGTTAATATGAAATGATATTGTGGTTGTTGAGAATGTCATTGAGATGAGATGATATTGATGTTGAGAGTGATATTGAGATGAAATGTTGATGACATTGAGAATACATTGTGATGATGCATGTTGCGTATGTACATGGGGGGTGCATTAGCCTTGTTGGATGTCCTTGGTGGGGGAAATATAGTGGTTAGAGAGTTTTAAGTATCTCTGGAGGGGGATGGCTTAGAATCTTTAATTATCCACGGTCAGTGCATTTGATGGTGCCATGTTTCATATGTTGCATGTTGTGTGTGTTCATGGGGGGTGCAGTGACCTTGTTAGATGTCCCTAGTGGGGGAATAAAGTGGTTAAAGAGTTTTAAGCATCTCTGGAGGGGGATGGCTTAGAATCTTTAATTTATCCATGGTCAGTGCACTTGATGGTGCTCGTGTCTCATACGTTGTGTGTTGTGTATGTTCATGGGGGGGGGGGGTGCAGTGACCTTGTCGGATGTCCCTAGTGGGAGAAATAGAGTGGTTAAAGAGTTTAAGTATCTTTGGAGTGGGATGGCTTAGGATCTTTAATTTTATCCATGGTCATTGCACTAGATGGTGCCCATGATTTATATGTTGTATGTTGGGTATGTTCATCGGGGGGTACAGTGACCTTATGGGATATCCCGGGCGGGAAAGAGTTTTAAGCATCTCTGGAGGGGGATGGCTCAAAACCATTAATTATCCACGGTCAATGTAATTGATGGTGCCCATGTTTTATACTTCATATGACATGAAAATAGTATAAACTTTGCCAGTAAGTACTCGTAGTTCCTCGTGAGGAGGAATACTTGTACTAGGGGGTGTGTCACTCGGTTTGGAACTCCCTTAAGACTCAGGCTGATCACCATGGGGGGGGGGAGTTGTCTGTGCACGGCAGGGTGGCCTCAACACTTACTGCCTAGTTTTCCTAAGTGAGAGTGTCATGTAGACACACTTAGGCTATTTCCTTGGGGATGGTACCACATTGCATTTGAGAGTTGAGGTCAGGTGCATACATCACACTAAGCATGATTGATTGGAACGATGGACTGATGGTGATTGTTTGTTGAGTGTGTGTTGGATTAGTAAATGTTTGTGTATGCTTATGATATTTATTAATTTTTTCTTCTAATTGTGGTTATTTGATCTTTGTATTAATTCTTTTTATAATGAACTTACCCTTGCAAATTTGTATCGTGTGCTTGATACCTATGATGATCGCGAACCATTGTTCGTGGGAGCAGAATGATAGCAGTAGAGTACAGGGGGTGAGATTCTTTTGTGGAGCCGCCGAGCCGACGTGATGACGTTGGGATTATTTTTGGGAGAGAGTTGTGTTTTGTTAATCAACTCCTTCATAGCTAGTTCCATAACTTTTTGTTGATTTGAAGATGTAAATCACAAATTTAAATTATACGTATGAACAAATTTACTTTCATTATGTGAATGATGTGTACTGAGTTACTATACTAATATATATATATATATATATATATATATATATATATATATATGTATGTATGTATGTATTCAGTGAAGTAATGGTGCGTTGTTTAGGAATATGCATATATATCGTGAATTTCAAATTTATTATAATTTTCTTAAGAAAATTAACAGAGTTTTCAAAAAAAAATAATAAAGAAGAATTTAATTTCTCAAGTTATTGGAGTGGTGATATCGTAGCGACGAGGCGGGTCGTTACAGTGAACAAAAAGTCGTTTAAGGTGTTGGGCCTTGAAATGATGTTTTAAATTTTGAAAAGCGGAGAGAATATTTAAGGCGTTGGACCTTGAAATGATCTTTTCAATTTGAAAAGCGAAGAGAGTCATTAAGGCGTTGGACCTTGAAACGATCTCGAGTGATATCTGATAAAAAGAAATTAGTTATGAGTTGGTTTTATCTTGGTTTTGTTTATTAACCTTCAATCTTTTTTAAAGATAACTTTACAACACTTAGTGATCGGTTAATGATGTAAGCTCCATTGGAGCTTGTAGGCCTAGGATCTTCTTCATCAATGGATTCCTTTGCTTCTTGGAAGATAAATGGCAGCGGAATGGAGAAGGAAGAGAGAGAGGAGACGCCACTTCAAGGAGAAGATGAGTCTAGAAGAAGCTCACCACCATAGGAGGCCATGGATAAGAGCTTGGAGGAAAAAGGAGATGAATGAAGGGAGAGGGAGAGAAGATCACGAAATTTTGTGCTCACACATGTGAAGTTAATATTCAAATGATCAAAGTTCCAAAAAAATGCACACACATGACCTCTATTTATAGCCTAAGTGTCACACAAAATTGGAGGGAAATTCAAATTTTACTTGAATTTGAAATTGAATTTGTGGAGCCAAACTTTGGAGCCAAAATTTCACTAATTATGATTAGTGAATTTTAGTTATGGTTCAGCCCACTAATCCAAGATCAATTCCAAGATTCTCCACTAAGTGTGCTTAGGTGTCATGAGGCATGAAAAGCATGAAGGACATGCACAAAGTGTGACTATATGATGTGGCAATGGGGTGTAGTAAGCAAATGCTCACCTCCCCCTCTAAAATTTAATTGGATTGGGCTTCTACCAATTCAATTAAATTTATTTCCAACCACACACATCAAATATCCACTTAGTGCATGTGAAATTACAAAACTACCCCTAATACAAAAACTAGTCTAGGTGCCCTAAAATACAAGGGCGGAAAAATCCTATATTTCTAGGGTACCCTACCTACAATATGGAGCCCTAAATACAAGGACCAAATATAATGACATCCTAGTCTAATGTGTACAAAGATAATTGGACTCAACCTTGGCCCATGGGCTCAGAAATCTACCCTAAGGCTCATAAGAACCCTAGGGCCTTCTCTTACATCTTTGGTCCAATCTTCTTGGAGTCTTCTATCCAATGCCCTTGGGGGGTAGGATTGCATCGGTTAAGATCGAACTTTATAAAGAAAAAGAGATAGACAATGATAGATGGAGAAGATGAATGTGCACAAAACAACAAGGGGAGGCCCTAAGGGTACATAGATCACATTCAATCCTCAAAAACAAAACTAATCGACGATAGCACAAAGAACACCGAACGAGGAATGATGTAGAGGTTTATCACAATCGTGATTCGATAGCGCCTCAACTTCATTTCTTTTTCTTCTCTCCAAATTCTCTGAATTTCCTTCACTACTGAATGCTCCAACCCCTTCCTCGGCTCCACTTCACGCCTATTTATAGCAAAAAAAAAGGCATTTGGGACCATGACAGCTCACCTTGGTGAACCAAGACTTACACCTGAAGTAATTGGCTCGCCAAAGCGAGCTGGTTCCTTCAGGTTGAAGTCTTCTGGAGGCCCAGGTGAGCTAGAGGCTAGCCTGGGCAAGCTAGGGTCCAGAAAACTTGGTAAAAAAACCCTTTTGCCCTTCATTTTTGGTATCTTTCACATTCTTGATCAAAACTTTGAACAATATCTAATTTTGTGTGGTAACTGGTGTTGAACAGTGCAGTTCGGCTAGCAAAAATCAAAACATCGGTGAATGATAGTCCCTGGACGAAATTAGGGTCTGACAGAAGTCAATGAAACATTGGGATTTGAGTGCTTGTCTTAGTCGGTACTGCAAACCATATTCTGACAATTTAATGGCCCATGTTACCATTGTTCCTACTAGGTCATGGAGGTGTAGAATTCGTCTGATCCGTTCATTCATCTTGATTACAATTGGATGTGCTTGAAAGTATGGACGTAATCTTTGAGTTGATAATACTAGAGCCAAAATTACCTTTTCCACCCTTGGATATCGTAACTTGGTGTTTTGAAGAGCTTGACTTATGAAGTATATCGATTGTTTCTCATGGGTCTGACTTCGTTAGAGCCAATGGGGTGGATAATGTTTCTTTAAATTGTTGGAAAGCGGCTTCACATTCTTCCATCCAGTTGAACCTTTTATCCTTTTTTGAAATTTTGAAAAAGAGTAAAGTTCAGTTGACTTAACAATGAACCTTGCTAATGGTGACAACCGTTCGTTTAGCTTATGAATGTCCTTGACAACATTTGGGGTCTACATTTCTAGTATGACCCAACATTTATCAGGGTTTAGTTTAATCCCCCTTTCTGACAACATATAACCCATGAATTTGTCTACAGACACCCCGAAGACACATTTTTTAGGGTTCAAGCGCATGTTGTATTTTCACAATTGAGCAAAGGTTTCAGCCAGATCCACTATGTGTTGTTCTGGGGTGCTGCATTTGGCTATCACATCATTAACATAGACTTCCGAGTTCTGACCAAACTATTTTTCAAAGACTTTGTTTAGCATCCACTAGTATGTGGCTTTGACATTCTTTAGCCTTAAATACATGACCTTGTATCAGTAATTTGCCTTCTCTATAATGAAGGCAATTTTTTCTTGATCATCAAGGTGTAACAATATTTGATTGTACCCTAAATAAGCATCCATGAAGCTCAAATATTGGTAGCTAGAAGATCCATCCACCAGCTTGTCTATGTACAAGACTAGGTGAGTGTTTTGGGCAATGCTTGTTCAAATCGATGTAGTCAATGCACATTCTCCATTTTTCATTATGTTTTTTGACAAGGACACGACATTGGCCAACCAAGTCATATATCTAATCTCTCTAATGAACCCTGTTTCTTGTAACTCCTTCACTTGTCTTTCAATCTCTTCCAAGAGTTCAAGAGCCATTTTTCTCCTTCTTTGACATATCGGTTTTACTGAGGGGTTATTGCCAACTTGTGACAAAAATGGTTTGGATCTATGTTTGTCATGTCAACCATCTTCCAGTAATGTAGGATTCATGCAAATACGTTGGCATTGTCTTTGAGAAGTTAACATCGGTTTTCTAGAAATTAACATCGGTTTTTATACAGAACTGATGTTAATGTATAAGTTAACATCAGTTTTTCTAGAAAACCGATGTTAATGTACGCGTTAACATCAACATTTATACACTTATTTTGGTGTAGTTATTAATATATAACATCGGTTATTTAGATAAAATCGATGTTAATGTTTTGAAGATTAACATTGGGTTTTGCAAATAACTTATGTTAATATACGTAAATAACATCGATTTTTTGAAGAACCGATGTTAAGTTGCATGTTAACATCAGTTTTTTGTTCAAAAACCGATGTTATTTGTGTATATTAACATCGATTTTTTTAAATAACTGATGTTGTTTTAAGGTTTTTTTTTTTATATACACTTTTTGTTTTTACAAAAAACTCAAAATCTAACCTGTAAAAAGCAATATCAGACCACAGTTCACAGCAAACATCATTTACATTCTGCTTTCAAGTAGTTTTTAGCAGAAAGCTATAGTAAACTATAAATTGATAAATATGAATAAATCATTTATTAAGAACTATCAATAAATAACATTCAATGTTCAATTGACATAGCAAATTGGAAAAATTGTAAACCAAGTAGTGTAAACTTATTAAGTAAGCTAAAATGAATTCCCTAACATCCTAATGTTCCTAACATCCTAAGTTTGATCTCTAAATCCAAGATAATATTGTGCCCACTAGATGCGAAGCGCCTTTAATCTCTCTGGCTCCAATGGTCTAGCATTGTTAAAATACTGCATGATCAAATAAAAGATAAAATTAATAATGTAATATCAATTATAAGAAAATCAACTTTGTTTGAAATAAACAATTACCGTTTCCCAGTTCTTCCTGAAACTTCCTAAGATGATGGTGGACATCCAGTGCATGACGTAATAGCCGCACTCAATGCTTCCTTTTTGTCTATTACACTAAATACATAATGAAATTTGGATATTAATTAAACGTTAACTACAATTAGTGTACACACACATAAGCAATATATATAAGTAGAAGTTTTATTTAAATCATGTACCTTAACGACAATCCACCTAGCAGCAGCCTTGGATTTAGGCTATGGAGTATCATCAAGTCCTTTCAAAGCACTGTTGAATACGAGGAACATTTAAAAATTAATGTTGTTAGTAATGCCAATGCAAATGTATTGAAAACAACACTAACCTGTTAATTATTCCCTTAAGGTAGTTGTCTGGCCTGTTATGCAAGGAACAAAACCAGACAACAAGGTTTTCCTTGGGCAGAATGATCACCATTTGCCAGTGTCCACTACAGTGGAGACGAATATGGGTTATTGTAGTAGTATATATTATTTAAATTCACGTTTTGAACTTTGCATCCAACCCTTGATGTAACTTTCAGAGTCTAATTGCGATTGCCCAAATCTCTTAATAGACTATGGCTCGAGGAATCCATACACATCGGAATTCCCTGCTCGCATACTTGTTTCAGTCAGATGCACGTTGTTGTTAAGAAAAAGTTAATTATGTATGAATTTAAAGCAATAACTTAGGTAATTAATAGTAAGCTAAATTGACTTACAGAATCCACAACTGTATGACAGATATGCTGAGACATTAACCACCGTGTGCAATTTCGGAGAGATCTTCGTGCTTTATGTACAACAGGAAGTATGGATTAAACACCCCAAACATGGTAGCATCCTAGTTAACCTGGAAAGGCTTCAAGAAAAGCTCTGGGATGGTCAATGTCATCAGATATAGTGGATCATCGACCTCAGAATCCAGCCTTTGTGGAGGTTTTGCTAGAGAAACAGTTGCCTGCTGATCAAAGATAGTTAAATAATTACGCTGAATAAATTAATTTTAAAAAAGAACCATATAATCAAAGTAAAATACCTGTTCTGATAAAGGCTTCACGAGATGTATCGGCCAAGCAAGGAAGGTGTTAAGTGCCTGCCCCACTAAGGTAACCTCATCAGTGGGTACAGGAACGGGAGCTTGTGCATCTTTAACCTCCTCAACACCAACCTTCACTTGGTCAAGCAACAAAGGAATGTTGTGAACTATTGATCCCTCATATACTCTTCCTAGGGCAACCAGGCGGGGAGGATTTCCTTCAGTGTACAACCCGCACTTGCCTGAGACACCTGTCTCAGGATTGTTCCCTGAGGGATCAACACAACTCTCCTTTATGTTGACACGAGGACCTGAGGGACCAACCATATGCTCTGGAGGCAGTGCAAGTCCTTGAGATTGCATCTGGGATTGAAACTGGGACTGCATCTGGCTGAAAGATGCCATCAACTGTTCAGTCACTTTTTCTGTGATCGACTCCTCTAGCTGGTCCCTGATTTGTTGGGTCAGCTGCAGTAGGTCTTCAAGAGGCAGGGAGGAAGAACTGCAGGACGCTCGTGGAGCCGATCCGAAATATTGTTTTATGGTGACACCGACTCCAGCAACACGGACACGGTCAGGGTGCTCTGCTCGCCCAATGGCAGAAGTCAGGATATCCTGACGTCCATGGGGGACGAACGATCCTTGTGACGCCTGCTCTTCCAAAGAATCCTGTACATAACAGATATATTTGTCCAAGGCATTTACAAAATAAGCAAAGATAGTTGCAATTTTTAATTGAAAATGACTTACGATCTTGTCAGCGATTTCCTTTGCTGCCTCAAACGTCATCTACCCAGTTTTCTTCGTGCGGGCCATCTTCCACTTCACGTGGCGTCTGATGGGAGATGGAGGGTCAATGACGCCATCAGTGCCTCCAGACTGGGCAGCTTCCTCCTATTTCTTTTTTGTCTTCTCAGCCATGAGTTTTTGTTCTAAATATTCATAACCCCCACGAGACAACACGTGGGGGGCAGTGTTTTGCTTCTGGATGGCCTGTGCCTTTTTCCGCACATCCTGCAAAAATCAAACATTAATGAAATTATGGCTAAGTGAATTATAACGAGTGAATCTTTTGTGCAAAACAACTAAAATGACAAAGTACATACCTCCCAAGAAGGGTCTCTGCGTGTCTGACAAAATTGGGCCCATTGCCCATTTCTCCTTGCTAATGTCGCATTTTTCACAAACAGTGTCATCAACACCGTCCTGGTTGGCTGCAAGGGCCCATTTCCTGGTCAAGTCCGATTTAAACTGCCTCCACCTCTCGCCAACAGTCTGAAGAATTTTCTTCTTTGTCCTACTGTCAGAAGCTTCAGGGATTTGAAATTTCGCCTGACAAATAAAAAATTAGGTTTTATTGTAAGTAAACTATAACTTTAGGCTATTAAAGAAAATAAAAGAATAAAACTAACATACCTGAATATCCTCCCATATCAAATCCTTATGAGCAGCAGGGACTTCCTTCCAGGTCTCGTATGTGACATCCACCTTATCACATGCGACAATCCCCAAATATGCTCTTAATTTCTTCTTGTGGGGACCGTCGGCCTTGCTGGTAGCTGGATCAACGTTGACCACTGGTCTCTCTGCACCAGGTGGTCTAGTGGTCAATGATCATAGCCGTGTCGCTTTACGTGTCCGCTTCATGGTAGACGGAGATGCTGATGCGTCTGAAGGAGGAGGAGGAGGAGGCGAGACAGGTGCGGTAGCCATGGTCCTTTAAACATAAAAACTTGAGTTAGTTAACATAATTAGAAAATCACTGTATGAGTTATGTAAATCAATTTACCAAAATCAAATACATAATTAGAAAATTACATTAGATGATGTCAATTAATTCTCCATCATCATGATCATTACGATTAGCATGAACGTCGTCAGGTTCTTCTTCTCCGACGATGTTAGGAGTGATTTGTGTGGACAAAGGACTAACATAAGTGTCGATGTATGAATCATCATCTTCTACATTAACACCAATTGTTTTCCCATGTAGAACCATGCACCACCTTTCATCACAAGGGTCTTGCACATAAAATACTTGTTTAGCTTGTTTTGCCATGATGAAAGGATCATTCTGGTAAGCTAGTTTGTTTAGGTCTACCAACGTAAATCCTACATCATCGGTGTTGTCAACCCATTTACATTTGAAACACACACAGTAAATTTGACATAGTTAAGCTCCCAAATTTCATCAATAAACCCAAAGTAAGGGATGGAAGCTACACAGGGATTGTCATCATGCACACTTGCATTGTACTTTTGTCATCTTGTGCCTTTGTGTAAAAGGAATACTTGTTTATGTCGTATCCTTGCCAAGTTATAACATTTCTTTTAGGCCCATCTGCTAGCTTTCTTAATGTTTCTGAAGCATTTTCGTCAGCAAAGATTGTATCTTTAAACCAATCAGAGAAAGTCTTGTTATGCTTTTTCAAGACCCAGTTCTTTGACATTTTTGGATTATTTTGTTTGACTAAAGCTTCATGCTGAAGTATGTATGGCAAAACTTCATTATTGTTGTTCAACACATACAAGTGAGCTTGTAACAAATCTTCTACACTTGGAGTGATAACATGTAGTCCTCTTGAACCTTTACCGCCTACTCTGTCGTCATGTCGAGACTCAGGAAGGCCAACATGTTTAGCCTTTTCAATGTAGTATGAACAAAATTCAATGGATTCTTCTGCAATGTACCTTTCAACAATAGATGCTTTTGGACGATGTAGATTCTTCGTATACCCTTTTAAGATCTTCATGTATCTCTCAACCGGGTACATCCACCTCAAATAAACAGGACCACAACATTTGATTTCTCTGACCAGATGAACAATTAAGTGAATCATGACGTCAAAGAAAGCAGGGGGGAAATACATCTCCAACTGGCACAGTATAATTGCAGCCTCATTTTGCAGGTCATCAAACTTGACAGGATCAAGGACTTTGCTACATATGTCATGGAAGAAAAAGCACAGGCGAGTTATGGCTAACCTTACTTTGTTTGGCAAAATGTCTCGTATGGCCACGACTAACAATTGTTGCATCAACACGTGACAACGGACGTGGATTGGGAAAGGCAGGGTTGTTTAAATGGATTCCATTTGGAACCTTAATTGCCAATGTATCAGCTGCTTGTATTATGGTTGCACTTTCAACTGTTAAGAATGTAGTAATTTCCACACCTTCTATGCCTAACTGCATTATCCAATCTCTAAGTGCATGTTTGGATTTCAAGTGCAAAAATATTTTTGAAACAAAAGTAATTTTGCCAAAGGATCAAGATCTTTACTTTTACTTTCATTTTATTTTTATCTGTTAGACTTGCATTCAAATAGGCACACAACATTTCTAACTTCAATCCAAACATGCACTAAGCTAGTACAATCATTTCCTACTAATATAGATACCATGTCTTTATGTAGAAAAATTAACAAAGGAAATTTCAGAACTTTTAAATCCTGAAAGAAATTCAAACTTAACTTAAATATTCACAAAGTTATAGTATTGATAGGAGTGAATACAACTAAATGATGTCACAAAGAAATTTATTACATGCATCTTTATTACATGAACCCAATAGAGCATGAAAGCAACATAGATTCAATAGAAGAATCTATGATTTATGTTCTCGTTTTCTCCGAGAACTATGCATCTTCCACATGGTGTTTGGATGAACTCACAAAGATACTTGATTGCAAGAAGAGATATGGAAGGGTTGTGATCCCAGTTTTCTATAAGGTGGATCCATCAATTGTTAGGAATCAGAGAGAGACATATGCAGAAGTATTCGTTAAGCATGAACATCGATTTGAAGACAAGATCGACAAAGTGCATGCATGGAAGGCTGCTCAAACTAAAGCATGTGTGAGCAATAGCATCAAGTTTATTTTTGTGTGTGTGGAAACATTTATGTGCAGTTTCTGTGTAGTATTGGCAAGTCATTTAAAAAATTGATAGAGTTCACATTAAGACTAGAGATTGGCTTTACAGGGTGATAGAGTCAGTGTGTCACTTTAAAATGTTCATTTTTCTACCTTATCTCATTTCTGCTTTTAGAACTGTTCTAGCTTAATTAATTTCCCTTGCCCCCTTCTAGTTCTTTGCAAGTTAATTCTATTGTCATGTTTTCTTTCTTCGTTTGAGAAACTGGTTGTTTTTACCAAGTTTGAAGCTTTAGTGTTATACTACATATGCTATACTTTTGTGGTGTATATTTAATTTAAGTGTTGATATAGTCCTTTTTTGTTTTATTATTCATGCTAAATTTTAGATTTCTTTCAAATAAAAATGTGCAGTAAGGGGATGTTGAGTTAGAGTGGCTTTCATAATTTGTTAAAGACTGTTTTTCAAGCCCAGCAAGCTGTGTCTTGGTACCTGTTGGTGTTAAGACTACAAGTACAAAAAGCCTAAGCACAAGCATCAACCCTTCTTTGAAGAGACCTCAACAACAAAATGAGCCACATTTGCAAAACTTTGTTGTGCCAGGGAAGCCAAGGAGCAAAAGGAAGAGGCTTTCAGAACCAAGAACCAACAAAGACCCTCTAAGCATATGGTCACACCACTTGAACCCTCAAATTGAGGCCTTGTGTTCTGACCCTCCTCTACTCAAACAGGCTTATTGGTTGGTAGACAGTGAACTCATCATGCCAAAGCCAAAGGATAACAAGGAGCAAAAAGAAGAGGTTGTGATCATGACCAAAAAGGATGAAGAAAAAGTGATTATTAATGTGAGCAAGGAAATAAGCTTTGGGGACTCTGAACTTGATGAGTGTAGCAATGGTCAACACTAACCAATGCCAAGAAGGTGCACACATTGGTTGGCTCAGAGGACCCCACAATGGAGGGTAAAACCATTAGGTCCAAAAACACTATGCAAAGCATGTGGAGTGAGGTACAAGTCTGGTAGGTTGCTACCAGAGTATAGGCCATCCAAGAGTCCTACTTTTGTGAGCTACTTGCACTCCAATTCCCACAAAAAGTCATGGAGATGAGGATGTCTGTTTACTCCATTTCTAGTGAGCAGTAGTGGTGGTGGTTGTTACAAGTATATTTTTATGTAAAAAAAATTGCAAATTTTAGGAAAAAAACTATTTGACAAACAAAGAGATACTGATAAAGGGAGTGATTAGAGCTATGATTGATCATAGCAAAAAAAAAATAGAATAATAAAATAGGGTTATGGAAACCCTCTACAGTGATCATTCTGTGTAACCAGGTGAACAAAGCTACTGTTTTTTCAAAACTAACAACATTTTCGTGGACAACCATTCTCTCAAAACACAGTGACACAAACATTCCAAGAATCGATGACTGAGAGTGAATGGAAACACACACAGGTTGTAGTGACGTACCTCAATGGCGGCAGAGACGAAGCCCTTTGCGGTAGCCACAGCTTCAATCATTGATGTCAGACTCCAACGAATGCTCAAACACACGACAATGACAAAGCCCAACTCGTGGAGCAGTTCAGTGGCGACAATGGTGAAAAGGAGACAAATGGATGGTGAGGTCGCAAATGACGGTGATAGGTCACAAATGACGAGGTGAGGGAGAAAAGCTTTCTAAGATTAAAGCAAGGTCGCAAATGGTGAGGGAGAAAAGGTTTCTTAGACAGAGCGCGCGGGAGGAAATTAAGGGTTTTAACATCGATTTTTTAAACAAAACCGATGTTAACAAATATTGGTTAACATCGGTTTTCTAAAAAACCGATGTTATCGATTTCATGTTAACATCGGTTTCTAGAAAACCGATGTTAAGTATTTGATGTTAACATCGGTTTTTGAATAACCGATATTAAGGTTCTAAACTTAACATCAGTTTTTATGAAACCCATGTTAACGAATTAATGTTAACATCGGTTTTTCCAAAAAGCGATGTTAACATTAACTAGTTAGCATCGATTTTTTTAAAAATCGATGTTAATAAACTTGTCTTAATTACAAATATGCCATCGCGTTTGTCTTAACATCGGTTTTTCTGAAAACCGATGTTAACCTAGCGATGTTAAATGTATATTTTTTAGTAGTGATTGTTTGAAGGACCCTCACTAGCAAATCCTTCTACTATGACATAAATCACCTTATGTTCTCACAGAGGAGAGTTTGGTCATCTCTCAAGAGAATCCAACTTATGTTTTAGCTCGGATCCCTCCTAATGTATCGCCTGCATACAATTCTCTGCCTCCCATTCTGGAGTTTTATGTTGATACCTCAAAGGACACTCCCTATAATGGCCTCTTCTCTGATAACAGTCTAGACTTCTCAATCTTTTATGTTTTTCGTCGTGAGGTGACCTATCATATCAAGGTATGTAATTTCCTTCCTAGCCTTGCACATATCTGCCTAGCTTCCCCAACGTATGAAGATTTCAATGGCATTTTTCAATTGGAAGCAATCGTCAATGTTATGTCCTGTGTAGGACATGGAGCGTGATATATTTTGTGCACAAACAACACCATTGTTATGGTTGTAGGACACAAAGTATGATTTACTTTATGCGGCGTAGGATGGAATGGGGAAATAGAGAATTAGAGAGAGAAAGAGAAAGAAAGATCTTAGAAATCAAGTATAGTCGAGTGTGAGTGTAATGTTTTGTTGTATAGTGGTAGCAAAAGTATTTTGATTGATCTTTTCTATTGTTTCGTGTTCTCAACGATATAGGAACCTCGAGACCGATATCTTTTAATTCTACATTCATGATTTCATTCAGTATTCTCCCTCAAGACACATTTAACTCATTATACTATGGCTTAGCTTTATAAGTCGTCCTTTCATCCAACTTAAGCGGCTTGTCATTTTTCATTTGTGCCGTATTCTTTTGCACGTTTTGATTTTCAGCCATTTTTAGTTTTTCAGCTTAGAAGACATTTTCGTAATTAATGTATTTCTTCACCTTGTTTGTCTTGTTCGGAAAAAAAATTTCTTGTTTGCCTTTTTATTTATTTATTTATTATTATTATATAAGTCATCATTTTTATTAAAAGGGTATTTTTTATTGCAGTTACTTCGCTTTAATTTAAAATTCTTGCTTCCTACGAATTTGTTAATTTTTCATAGCTCACTTTAAAAAAAAAATAGATAACGAGTGGAGACAAATATTAAGTTTCCTCCTTTCAGTTTTAAATTGACTGCGCACTCTTTAATCTCAATCATATTCTGTACCAATAGCTAAAGAGAAAATATATACAGCAGTATTTTTGAAATATTGCTAAATTCCTAAATCTCAATTATATTCTGTACCAAAAATCTCAATTATATTGTAAAGACATATCACTAAAATTCCAACATAATATTGATGTAATATTATTAATTAATAATTACTGATGAATTAGTAAATTATTGTTTCATTATACTTTAACTTGATATTCACTTAATATAAGGATTGCTCGCTGCTATTATTTATTATAAGGGGGGATAAACATCTTGGAGCAGTGGCAGAGCTTGACCAAAAGTTTTGGAGGTCTAAAAATTTGATAATATCATTTCTTATAGATAATTTTAAATATTAATCATTTCTTTAATCGAATATTTTTATCATATTAGAATATCATTTTATTAATTTATTAATAACAATTTTTAGTTTTTCTAAGTTCTAACAACTTGTGTACCATTGTCTACTACTACATAAAAAAAATTAGAGAATTTATGTTTTAAGTTATTCCTTTAAAAATTTGCAAGTCAAATTAAGTTATTTTATAAACAAAATTTGTACTATAATGCACAAAATAATTTTAAAAATTCAACAATTTTTCAATAAATTTAAGGAAAAACATATTATTACCAGAATCATTAAAAAATGTGAAGAGAAAAATTATAAGAAAATTACAAAATTCATATAAAAGAATTTGCATAAAAAACCTATAACTTAAAACTTTAATTTAAATTATATGGAGTGTAATATTTTCTTGGTGGAAATTATAGCTCTTACATTGTTTACTTAATTTTTTGTAATGTTTCTTCGCTATTAAATGTTTTGACTTAGGAGAACTTGTATAGTGATATACACATAGATTTGAGAAAAGGAAAGGAAAATCACATATTCGATTAAATTTTTTAGATGGTGTGTTTTTTCTTTTCAAAGCAAATTGAAGGAAGATGTATTATAAATAGAGCTCAGTGTAATGTAACAAGTTGTACCACCGGTCCAAGCAAAATATAAATAAATCGGATTTGGGTGTGTAAGAAACACGTAACAAACTTTTTTTTTTTTTGAAAAAGTAAACATAGTTATATTATTTCATTCATAAATACATGAGGGAATGTAATCAAACACTATCAAAAACTAACATAAAATCTTAAAGTCCTTGTTAAGTTATGAGTTACAAAATTAGCTTGTCTGTTTACAAAACTCACTCTATAGTTTGTAATAGTGGAGAATTAATGCCTACACTTATCCATAATAACATGAAATTCTGAAATGCCTTTGGAACAACTATTAAAATGATCAGTAACAACTTTGCAATCAGATTCTATAATAACATATTTAAGCTGTAAATTTTGTGGCCAGAGAATGACACTGAGAAGAGCCCAAGCTTCTGCTTCCATTGGAGAGGGAAAGCAATTAATGGTTGCTGTTTTTGCCTTGATGAAGTTGTCATGCTTGTCTCTCAAACAAAATCCAATACCAAAGGTTTTCGTTTCTTCAAACAGAGCAGCATCAATGTTACAAGTTATGAACTCGTCTAGAGGAGGCTTCCAACTAATGTCATTAAAAATTGTAGAAGTTTGCGAGATTGGATTGGACAGCATATTGATGTTCCTCCACTCTGTGAAATGCTGCCACGATTAGGAGAAGGCAAGAGTGGGAGACAATGATGTTTCCTCCCAAAGCTTTGAGTTCCTTACCTTCAATATACACCAAAGAATGTTAGAATAAAGGATGAAAGTTTGAAAAAAAAAAAAAAGAAAGAAAAAAGGACTTCAAGTCCCACATCGCTCAAGATAAACACTTGAATAGTGTTTCATTCCTTATATATAGAGAGCTTATTTCTTCATTTTGTCTTGCCCCAGTTGAGAAGCATTTCCTCAACTTTTCTTTCTCCCTCTCATATTTCAGCCGATCCATTTTCGACAAACTTCTCCCTCTTTCTTTCTGTCGCTCTATAATTTCGGTTGACTATAATAGTGACTTTTTAAGTCATATTTTCGGTTGGCTATAAAAGTGACTTTTCTAGTCATATTTTTGGTTGGCTATTATAGTGACTTTTTAAGTCATATTTTCGGTTGGATATAAGAGTGACTTTTCTAGTCATATTTTTGGTTGACTATTAGAGTGACTTTTCAAGTCATATTTTTGGTTGGCTATAAGAGTGACTTTTCAAGTCATATTTTTGGGTGACTTTTCAAGTCATACAAGAGGGTGTAATTCTAGAAAGGTTCCCTTAGTGCAGTGGGAATCTTATACAGTGATCTGGGTTGTTTTATCCTAGGGACTTCATGGTTGATAGTCTGCTTACACAATTTTTGGCAGTGCCACGAAACGTCTTAAAGAAAGCGACATTGTCCGCGACTCAACCAATAATTTTTTCAGTTTGCCATAAACTATTGTTCCAACAATTTTAAGATGTTTCGGTTCTGCTATGGCTACCGTAGATATTACTGGCTCGAATATCAATGACCTCAACAAACCTTTTAGGTTTGAAGGGTATCATTTCAAACGTTGGAAACAAAAGATGATGTTTTCTATGAAAAAAGTTGACTATGTTTTGAACACTGATATTTCAGTGATGCCTAAAGATGCTGAGAAGGAAGTGAAGGATAAAATGACTATGGAATTAGCTCTTTGGAATGAAAATGATTACCTATGCAATAATTTCATTCTGAATGGGTTAGCTGATGATCTCTATGATTATTATAGCCTATATAAGTCTGCCAAATTTGTTTGGCTGGCTTTGGAAGAGAAGTATGATACTGAGGAAGTTGGGACTAAAAAGTATGTTGTTAGCCGCTACCTCAAGTATCAAATGACTAATAATAAATCAATAGAGTCTCAATCCCATGAGATACAAAAAATTGATCAAGAGTCATACATAGTTGTGATAACTAAGATTAATATGATTGGAGGATCAGATGGATGGTGGGTAGACACTGGCGCCTCTCGCCATGTCTACTATGATCGTGCTATGATTAAAACATACACGAATGTTGAAAATAAGAAAGTGTTGCTGGGAGATTCCCACACCACTACTGTTGCTGGAACTGGAGATGTTGAACTGAAGTTTACCTCTGGAAAGACTTTGATTTTCAAAGATGTGAAGCATACTCTAGAGATGAGAAAGAATCTGGTTTCTGATTTTTTTTTAAATTAAGGAATAGTGGGGGTACTTCATCTAGTCATCTTCCTGCTATTATTAGTGAAAAACTTGCACAACCAGAACCAGATATAGAGCCTCGAAGAGGTAAGACAGCAAGAATTGCTAAAGATTATGGGCCCGATAATATGGCCTATACATTAGAGGAGGATCCATCAAACCTCCAAGAAGCTTTGTCTTCTTTGGATGCTGACTTGTGGCAAGAAGCCATTAATAATGAGATGGATTCTTTAGAATCTAACAAGACCTGGCATTTAGTAGACTTGCCTCCTGGCTGCAAACCAATTAGATGTGAAATCATTGTTGTGTAACAACTTTGATATGAAAGACCTCGGAGAAGCAAGTGTAATCCTTGGTATTAAGATTACTAGGTCAAAAGAGGGAATTTCTCTGATCAATCTCACTACATTGAGAAGATCTTAAAGAAATATGACTACTTTGACTGTAAACCTACTAGTACACCATATGATCCAAGTGTAAAACTGTTTAAGAACACTGGTGAAGGTATACAACAAACTGAGTACGCAAGTATCATTGGTAGCCTTAGGTATGCCACTGATTGTACTAGACCCGACATAGCCTATGTTGTGGGATTATTATGCAGGTTTACCAGTAGACCTAGTAAGGAGCATTGGCACGCTATCGAAAGGTTAATGAGGTACCTTAAAAGAACCACAAACCTTGGATTACATTATAAAAGGCTTCCCGCTATACTTGAAGGATACAACGATGCAGATTGGAACACTCTTTTAGATGATTCCAAAGCAACCAGCGGCTATATATTTAGCACAGCTGGTGGGGTTATTTCTTGGAAGTCAAAGAAACAAACTATCTTAGCTCAGTCCACTATGGAATCTGAGATGATAGCACTAGCAACTGCCAGTGAGGAAGCAAGTTGGCGGAGAAGCTTACTTGCAGAGATTCCGTTATGGGAAAGACCGATACCAGCTATGTTGATCCATTGCGATAGTATCGCGGCTATTGCAAAAATTGAGAACTGTTATTACAATGGTAAGAAACGACAAACACGTCGTAAGAACAGCACTGTTAGAGAATTACTCTCAACAGGAGCTGTTAGAGTGGATCACGTACACACTTATGATAATTTAGCAGATCATTTGACGAAAGGATTAGGTAGAGAGAAAGTCCATAACACTTCTAAAAGAATGGGACTATTGCCCTTACTATGATGATCATTCATGATGGTAACCCGACCTAAATAACTGGAGATCCCAAGAACTAGGTTCAATGGGTAATAACAAGTTATGAAGTGATATGAGATGAACATGCTGTTATAAGTGAAAGCAGCATGATTCCTGAAGTAACAATAGGATGAGTTATGAAAAAAAAAATTCATAATTCTTAATGAGATCTATACTCTACGTTGAGTGGAGTACCTAGGCTACAGGAGTACTCTTGATAGACTCACCTATGTGAATGTTGAAGTGGGGGCCGGTTCATATGAAATTTTGGGCAAAAATTTCTAGAGCATTCAATATATCGGGATAGACGTGGATGGCCTTTAACGCACGGGCTTTATAGAATACACCTATGAAAAGGTTGTGTGTGGTTTGATGTCGGAGATAGAGTTCAAGACTTCGAGTCACTCTAGTAAAATCTGAATCTTACTCACTATGCAAAGGTTCAAGTTGTATGACACCTTTGTTTATGCATAATTTTATGAAATCCTCGAAAATCTTCTTTTCAAATTTCAAGTGGGGGATTGTTAGAACAAAGGATGAAAGTTTGAAAAAAAAAAAGAAAAAAAAAGGGCTTCCAGTCCCACATTGCTCAGGATAAACACTTGAATAGTGTTTCACTCCCTATATATAGAGAACTCATTTCTTCATTTTGCCTTGCCCCAGTTGAGAAGCATTTCCTCAACTTTTCTTTCTCCCTCTCATATTTCAGCCGATGCATTTCCGGCAAACTTCCCCCTCTTTCTTTCTGTCGCTCTATAATTTCGGTTGGCTATAATAGTGACTTTTTAAGTCATATTTTCGGTTGGCTATAAGAGTGACTTTTCTAGTCATATTTTCGGTTGGCTATTATAGTGACTTTTTAAGTCATATTTTCGTTTGGCTATAAGAGTGACTTTTCTAGTCATATTTTCGATTGGTTATTAGAGTGACTTTTCAAGTCATATTTTCGGTTGGCTATAAGAGTGACTTTTCAAGTCATATTTTCGGGTGGCTTTAGAGTGACTTTTCAAGTTATACAAGAGGGTGTAATTCTAGAAAAGTTCCCTCAGTGCAGTGGGAATCTTATACAGTGATCTGGGCTGTTTTATCCTGGGAACTTTGTGGTTGATAGTCTGCTTGCATAATTTTTGGTAGTGCCACGAAACGTCTTAAAGAAAGCGACATTGTCCGCGACTCAGCCAATAATTTTTTCGATTTTCTATAAACTATTGTTCCAACAAAGAATCACTCTTATGCGTGATCTGATGCTCAGTATAGAGTCCTGCAACAACTTGAACACAAAGTCATGAAAGTTATCCGTTGTGGTCCAACAATTATCGACCAGATGCAACAAATTCCCTGTTGTCCCAACTTCTTTTGCAAAGTCGCAGGCAAAAAAAATGTCATTCATTCTCTATATTTGCTTCACATGACACACAAACTATAGGGCACAAAACATGTTTGTTGCGGAGGTTAGACTTTGTAGGAAGACAGCCTCTAAACAATCTCCAAAGGAAATGCTTGATATTACGAGGAGTTTGTAATTTCCAGAGAAGCATCCAGTTGCCTTGAAATTTCAAGTTTGAGTTATCCAACATGTTCTCAATAATATTATGATAGGCAGTACAAACAGAATAATCACCAATTGTTGTAAATTTCCAAATGAGTTTATCACTAACCTTAGTGTTGAGAACAGGAATGGATTGAATTTGTTGAGCATCATTTGGGTTGAAATTGGCAGCCACTTCATTAATCTTACAAGTATGCAAATCATGGTCAATAAGGTCTCCAACTCTTAAGTTCTGGTTTCCGTTATTGCTAGTGGATGTCACATAATGATTCTCTCAATTTTTGAGCCAAGGTTGAGTCCAAACATGAATACAATTTTCATCAACAATCCTCCATTGAAATCCTTCTTCCACCACTACCCGTGAAGCATGGATACTATGTCATATAAAGCTTGGATTGTGCTCTAACTGAGTCTCCAAGAAGTCCACTAATGGAAAATATTTGGCTTTGAAAACTTTTGCTACCATAGTATCTTGGTCGGACATCAAACACCAACTTTGCTTCCCTAGCATGGCAAGATTAAAACCATGCAATTGTTTGAAGTCTATTCCTCCATGTTCCTTTTTCATAGACATTTTATCCCAAATGAGCTAGTTAATGCCTTTCCTTTTGTTTATTATTCAAACCCCACCAAAAAGAATGTAGCCTTCTTTGTAACTCATCTTCAAGAGTAGAAGGGAGCAAATAAACACATGCAAATTGTAGGAATAGACCGAGCAACAAATTTAATAAGAATCTTTTTACCCACCTTAGAAAGATGATTGCTCGTCCAATGACTAATGCGGTTCCAAATATAGTCCATGACAAAACCAAAAATATTTTTTCCTTTTGCCTTTGATGGATGGAAGTCCCAAATATTTGTTAGATCCAATGGTTTCAGAAACACCAAGAAAAGAAAAGATTCATCGTCTTTGAGGTTGTTGAATATTAGTGCTAAAAAAGATTTCAAATTTATGATAGTTGATTATTTGGCCTGAAACGTCACCATACTTGTCTAGAATCTCCTTCAAAATGGTAATTTCATAGTCATCGGCCTTGCAAAAAAGGAATCAAGCATCAGCAAATAAGAGATGTAAGAAAGGAAGAGCCCCTCTACACACATTCACTCCATGGATATCACCTCTCGCCTCACTATTTTTAGAAGAGATGAAATACCTTCTATGCACAAAATGAAAAGGTAGGGTGATAGTGGGTCACATTGTCTTAATCTTCTCCTTGGAAAAATTTGGCCAACAGGATTTCCATTAACAACCACAAAGAAATTAACAGAATGAAGATACATATGCATCCATGAAATCCATTTCTCATGAAAACCTATTTTCCTCAGGACACTCAAAAGATAGTTCCACTTAACATGTTCAAAGGCTTTGGATATATTAATTTTAAGGGCAATCACTCCTATCTTACCCTTTTTCATACATCTCATATGACGGATGACTTCTAAGGCTAAAAGAACATTATCTACAATAGACAGATTTTTGATAAACCACTTTCCGGATGGTATTTTATGTGAGTTTTTGTGTCATTTTGCATGTATTTTCTTGATAGAATTCACATTTGGACACTACTTTTGTATTGTAGAAGTATAGTCATTCAATTGAGTGAAAAGAGTTAGAAATTACAAAAATTTATGAAGATTTAAAGACTGCACCTAATAATGATCGTGGTCCATCCACCATAGCCATGGTAATTAGCATAACATGGTAAGAAGATAACAGTCCTCCCAAAATGACGTCAAGGATCCGATAACAGCCGTGGTAATCTCACCATGACCATGGTTAACCCAAGTGGGTCATGGTCAACCAATAGGGCCATCGTCAATTCGTGATGGCCCAAGGCTTCAGCGTTAGTTCCGATAATGGTCGTAGTGAATTTACCACGACCGTAGTGCGCCTTTTCATGAAATATCTTTTGGAAACTATATATAGAGGTTTTTGTCTTTGTAAAAAGGGATTTTAATTAATTCAGTTTTATTCTTATCTTTTACAATTTTGAGAGAACCTTAAGGGCTTTTAAGAGTTAAAGAGCATGGACAATGTGACACCCTCTACCTCGACATACATATAAATAAGAAAAACATATAAAAATATGGAATTAACTAAAATGATTTTATTCAATTAACATAAAGAAGCTCATGTGAGTAAAAGGCTCACATTCGCTTTAAAATTACCAAATAAAACTTATTAAAAGCATATCCGACTCAGAATAAGGCTGTCAAAGTTTACAAAGGAAATTTTGTTAAATTAGTGAGGTAAAATAAAATAAAATAACAGCATACAATTAAAATAAAAAAATCATCCCTAGTATCACATTCTACCACAGCATTGTGTTCTAGCGTCCTCTATCACGAGGTTCTTTAAAGTCATCCACATAGTCATCTTCTCCACAAACACAAGGTTCAAGATCATCACAAGATCTAAACACAAATAACACACAGGGAGTGAGTTATCACATTTCTAAGAAAAATAAACAAAGACGTAATCAAAATAAATTATGGAAGTATTTATAACATAACTCAACTTAATAAAATCCACGCCACTTCACCACTTTATCATTTAAAAATCATTTTTCAATCACCAATCACATTACACATGAATCAACACTCGGGCCAAGACATAATAACACTCATCAATTTCATAATAGACAATTAGTAAGCATTATGCAACAATTATACTAAGACTCAAGCCTATATGCAATGTGGTACCATGTCAGTGAAAAACCGTATTGGGGCGCTTAGGAGTACATAACAAGACACACCACACAATGGGTATGTCAGGTCACTCTCACTAAGTAAAATCATAAGGTGACCAGTCAGGGTCACTCTGTTTTGCGAGAATGTTCCAACCATATGGGATCAACATAGGCTTAAAGGAGCACTCAAATCGAATGTCTTTACCCCCAAGGCCTAGACTCCGAAGAATCCGTTAGGGCCTCACCTTCCTGATTCAGGTTCAACCTCTTAAAAAAATTTGCACGTAGACACTGCTCATGAATTATACAATACCCACGACCTCACACTCATGTTTCAAATACGTTTAACACATTACGCTACAATTTAACACTTTAGGTTCCTAACTAGGAATCCTACACTTTCCCTTTAATACTGTACATAAACACTTTTCTCAAGGTAAA
This sequence comes from Glycine soja, assembly GCF_004193775.1. NCBI lineage: Eukaryota > Viridiplantae > Streptophyta > Magnoliopsida > Fabales > Fabaceae > Glycine > Glycine soja. The sequence continues at coordinate 28,286,719 of NC_041015.1, read as the reverse complement.
CACCAGTCGGATTATTATATAATTCACATCTCACAACACAAGTATCGTCACATCAATTATTAACCACACACTTATTCACAACCAAATTTCATGTCCATAATTTTAACATGTCACAATGTCACAATCCACCATCACATGTTTACGTGTATCTCCCAAATCAACGCATGTTCAACTTTGCACTTATACTCAATCCCAATAACAATGTCATGATCTCAAAGCAGCATGTTATCTCACAATTCATCACATATTCAATTTATTACTTAGGCACAATTTTAATCACAATTTCATAATCTAGCAAATCTTGTCCAAAGTACAAACAATTTATACAAAAATGTTTCTCACAACATGGGGAGTAAAACCCCTCAAAAAATTTCACACAATCATATCAAAACCAATTAATCAAAATTTTAGGTTAAAAACACAAAAACACTAAGAGCATTCAATTTTATCAACCAATTCGCATCAGGACATCAATTAGTTCGTCAAACACAAAAATATCATATTTATAATTATAAAGGAAAAATTATAATTCAATAAACATCCCAAAATAAATTCCAATTTGATCCCCTAAGGATCCCTAGACATTTTTATTATAACCCCAATTGTGATAAACTCGTCCCTTACCTTTAAGCAGGCTCAAGTGTGTAGTCCGACAGTGATAGTGGTGTCTCTAGCAGTTTCCTAAGATTTGTGCGAAACTAATTTCTCTCTGCAAAAACATTATTTAGAATATCCCAATGGTAAGAATATGTGAAAATGGGTTCCAAAGGTGGTGCCCAAATTTCACGACGATCCAACGTCGATTCGTCCGGGATCATAGTTTTACTGGGACATATTTTGGGTGTCTATGGGAAAAGAGAAAGCTCAGTATGAGGGACATTTCTTATTCCACAATCATTATCCCAACAGTGGGTGTGTTCCAAAATGAGTTCCAAACCATGCTTTCTTATTTCAGAATGATCTAATGGTTAATGAGTTCGGTATTTTCATTTTCCTAAGATAGGTTTGAGTGTATGCAGGAAAAAGAGATAGTTTTGGGAAAGAAAGAAGGGAAAACGGATTTGAAAGGAAGAGAAAGTAGAGACGTATCGTAAATGTAAAGAGTGATGACCCCTTACATCTCTATTTATAGCTAGGATACTTTGAGCCTATTATTTACTCTATTTTTCTTTATTTTATCATTTTATATAAAGAAAATCTATTTTACTCACTATCAAATGAATAAATAAAATATTTTGTTTTCTAAAAACATATATTTATTTTATTTACCTAAAAACTTTTATTTTAATTAATAAAACTATTTCTCTTATTTATTTAATTACAAAAAGCTCACTATTTTCCTAAAATTCTATTTATTTTAAATAAAATCATTTTAAATTTATTTTGGTGAAAAATGGGATGTTACAGTCAACACCGTTAGGATGGATTGTGATCATTGTTCCTGACCATTGGTATGTCTATGTTTACCTTTTATAGGATTGCTAGTTTTTCTCTGACCATGAGTGGCTAGTCCCCTTAGTTTAGGTTATGATGTAACTGTTCAAATGTACTATTCTCCTTGTTCTTAAACGGAACCCCTCATTGTTTTAATATTAATTAATTTTCTTTCTTATTTTAATGTTTATTGGGGACTGACCATTCTAACACTAAATCGATTACATAGTAGTGATCATCTGCATGTAATTGGTAGATCTAGGTAAAGAATATTTTATATCAAATTGCATTATCAAACTATTTGGCTAATCTCTAATAGGTTAGTTAATATTTAATTAATAATCCCTACAATTAATCTTGTCCTTTGGGGTATTGATTTAAGACAAAGAGCATCTTCTGACGTTGATCATAGGCTTTAGTTGATTTTGAGAATCGGTAATTAACTAAGGAACAAATTTCTTTAGGATTGGGATCAAGGGAAAATTGGTACTGGGGAGTCATAACCCCTGGCCATTTTTATCATAACTCAAACTCCTGTTTATATTTGTTTATTTGTTTTCTTATAAAAACCAAAACTACAAAAATATTTAATTCTTATTTTTTTAAACCAATTCTACTATTAGTTTATTAAGTTTAACTAATTGAGAATACAATTGTTACTTTGGGTTCAATATCCAAACTTTCAAGTTCATTGTTACTATTGTGTAGGATACACTTGTTCTTGTGCGAGCCTAACATATTTTACTCATCAAATTTTTGACGTCGTTGTTGAAGACTAGTTGAGGAATTCCCAACTAGTTTAATTTTGTTAAACCAAATAGTTTTGTTTATAAAATTATTTTATTGTTTATTTAAATTTTTATTTCTCGTTGCATTTGATCTTCTCCTCTATTGTTAGTGCATGTAAACCAGGTCCCAAAATCCACCACTTTTGTAGGAATTTGATATTAACAAGTTAATCCAAAAACTTTGGTAAGAAGTCCGTGAAGAGAAAGAAAAGTAATGGCAGCTAATTAGGCTCAGACATTGATGGAACCTCACTCCTACCTTGGAGGATACCAATACCAACTACTGTCAGAGCTGCCAAATGGAGTCAATTTTTGACTTCAAGCATGGGTTCCTACAAATGCTAGAGAACAACCTGTTTAATGGTGTTGCCCATGAAGATCCTATGCAACACCTAAAGAAGTTCATCAAGTTGACCGACACGATGAGATAGAACCGTATACCAGTAAAGTACATCACACTCTATGCATTTCCTTTCTCTCTTACTGGGAAGGCATGAGATTGGTTGTGCTCACTACCTGAGAACAACATCGCTACATGGAACCAGTGCACAAGTGCCTTCTTAAGGAGGTGTTTCTCTCCCATAAAGATGAATCAATATAGTAGAGACGTTGGAAACTTTGTGCAGAGGGAACAAGAGAGTCTAATTGAAGCCTAGGAAACATTGCAAGAGATAATCAAAAGTTGTCCACATCATGACTTCTCCCCATAGAGGCTAGTTCACATTTTCTATGGTGGAGTGTACTCACACAATAAGACAAGTTTAGATGTTGCTTGTGGGAGTAACCTCATGTTAAAATACCTTGTTAATGCCATCAAGATCATTGAAGATATGTGCTCTAACCCCTATAACAACTAAGGGGATAGGAGGATCATGAACAGAGGCGCCAATCAAGTGGAAAAAGATGATTCCCAAACTGAATTGAGAAAATAGATACAAGCTCTGACACTGAAGATTGAGACACTCATGAGAGCTCAAGCTCAATTCCCCAACACTACACCTCCATTCCCAACACGTGATATATATGGAAGTGTGCATAGGCCAAGAGAATGCACTGTAGATTATGAGCTAGTTGTAGCCATGGATGAGATCAACTTTGTTACAGTAAGGAACAAGTCTTATAACCAATACCCCCAACAACTTTAGTCAAGGACAAGGCTTTAGGTAGAATCAAGAGATGTATAAGCCTCAACCCATGCTAAATCAGAGGCCAAGATAGGAGGAAAGACAACCTACTCTTCTTCAATATATGGCCTAGAATGATCAAAGAATGAAGCTGGTAGGGTCTCAACTTACCAACATACAATCCCTCTTGTCACAGAGATAGTTAGGCAACCTACCTTCACAACTTGAACCAAATCCTAAAAGGGAGGATTACAAAAGTTATTATGACCAAAAGCAAAAGAGTTCAAGAGGACTCTGATGAGAAAAAACATTCTCCAAAAGATGCAAATGATGTCCTTACTGAAAAGGACCAAGCATCGGAGAAGGTTGAGGTTCCTACTGATGGGAACTCAATGCTAAAGAAGGAAGGGGATAATAAGAAAGAGATATTGATATCTCCTCTGGTAAGTTTACCCTTCCCTTATATAGTTAAAAGTGATTAGCGACATGTGCAATTTAAGAAATTTCTTAAGGTTATGAGGAAATTGGACATCAACCTCCATTTTTTATTGAGTTTATCTCACAGATGTCATCTTATGCCAAACATTTAAAATAAATTTTATCAAACAAAGGAAAATTGACAAATTTTGACACTGTGGATCTTAATGAGGAGTGTTCTGTTGTGGTTCTTAGGAAACTTCCCCCTAAGATGAAAGACCTCGTTAAATTCATTATTCCTTATTTGATAAAAAGGTCTTATTTTGATAAATGTCTATGTGATTTAGGGGCTAGTATAAATTTGATACCTTATTTTGTCTTTAAGAAATTGGGCATAATAGATTTAGAGCCTACAAACATCTCTCTTCACCTTGCTGATCGTTCAGTTGTCTATCCTAGAAGGGCGATTAAGGATGTGCTTGTTAAGGTGGACAAGTTCATCTTTTTGATTGATTTTGTTATTTTAGATAGAGGCTGATGAGGATGTCCCTACCATATTTAGACGACCTTTCCCACTTGTGATTTACTTGTTGAGGTTAGGCTTGGTAGACTCACCTTAAGATTAGGGGATGAGAAGGTTGTATCTAATTTATCGGATACTTTGAAACAACCTTCCGCATTTGCTTCCTATATCTTTATAGAGTTTGTTAATATAAATGATGTATTGATGGAGGGTGCATTCCCAAGTGTGGGGACACCTAATCCTTTTGAGAGGATTCTCACTAATGAGGATCTTGACTGGGAACTGAACCTAAAAGTAGAAGAGATACTTTCATTGCATCACTCTCATCATAGTCCCAAATCATCCAATTTTGAGAGGTTGGAATATGACTATGGCACTAAAACAAAGCCTTCTGTTGAGGAACCTCTTGAATTGGACTTGAAGCCCCTCCTTTCCAACCTCAAATATGTTTTTCTTAACCCACCATTTTATCTTCCAATTGTGATTGTTACATAAAACAGAGGAGGAGAAACTATTGCAGGTCCTAAGGGACAACAAGGAAGTCTTTGGATGGAGCATTCATGACATAAGGTTTGGACCTTACTCTTTGCACCCCCAAAATCAACACTCAAGAAAGGTTTCCACCCAAAAGGTTACCCCAAAGGAGGCTTAACCCCAACATGATGGAAGTAGTTAAAGGAAAGGTAAGTATGTTGTTGGATGCAAGTATTATCTATCCTATTTCTAATAGCCCATAGGTTAGTCCTGTTCAATGTGTCCCTAAGAAAGGGGGCACCACTAACGTAGCTCCATATGGAGCTTGTAGGCCTTGGGTCTTCTTCATCAATGGAGTCATTTGCTTCTTGAAGATCAATGGCAGCGGAATGGAGACGGAAGAAAGATGATTGGAGACGCCACTTCAAGGAGAAGATGAGTCAAGAAGAAGTTCATCACCATAGGAAGCCATGGATAAGAGCTTGAAGGTAGGAGAAGATGAGGGGAGGGAGAAGGAGAGAAGAAGAACGAAATTTTGTGTCTCAAAAGAGGTCTAAACTTTGAAGTGTAATTTTCAAATGATCAAAGTTGAAAAAATGCACTCACATGGCCTCTATTTATAGCCTAAGTGTCACACAAAATTGGAGGGAAATTTGAATTTCTATTCAAATTTCACTTGAATTTGAAATTGAATTTGTGGAGCCAAAATTTCACTAATTATGATTAGTGAATTTTAGCTATGGTTCATCCCACTAATCCAATATCAAGTCCAAGATTCTCCACTAAGTATGCTTAGGTGTCATGAGACATGTAAAGCATGAAGGACATGCATAAAGTGTGATTATATGATGTGGCAATGGGGTGTAGCAAACAAATGCTCACCTCCCCCTCTAAAATTTAATTGGAATGGGCTTCTCCCAATTCAATTAAATTTATTTTCCAACACACACATCAAATGTTCACTTAATGCATGTGAAATTACAAAACTACCCCTAATACAAAAACTAGTCTAGGTGCCCTAAAATCCAAGGGCTGAAAAATCTTACATTTCTAGGGTACCCTACCTACATTATGGAGCCCTAAATATAAGGCCCAAAAATAAAGAAACGTTAATCTAATATGTACAAAGATAAAGGGGCTCATACTTAGCCCATGGGCCCGAAATCTACCCTAAGGCTCATGAGAATCTTAGGGTCTTCTCTTACATCTCTGGTCCAATCTTCTTGAAGTCTTCTATTCAATGCCCTTGGGGAGTAGGATTGCATCAACCACTGTGATAAAAAATGAACAAAATATGCTCATAGCTATGAAAAAAACAACCGGGTGGAGAATTTGTATTGACTATAGGAAACTTAATGAAGCCTCCCGAAAAGATCACTTTCCACTTTCCTTTATTGACCAAATGCTTGAAAAGTCAGTAGGAAAAGCTTTTTATTTTTGTCTAGATGAATATTCTAGTTATTTGCAAATTCCAGTTTCTGAGATGAACCAAGAGAAAACTACTTTTACATGCCCCTATGGGACCTTTGCATATAGGCAGATGTCATTTGGACTTTATAATGCACCTGTTACTTTTCAAAGATGCATGATGCCTATTTTTTCTGATTTAATTAAGTCTTGTATTGAAATGTTCATGGATGATTTTTGTGTTAGGAAATATTTTTGACACATGCTTGCATAATTTAAATTTGGTCTTAAAGTGGTGCATGGATACAAAGTTGGTCTTAAATTGGGAAAAAGTGCCAATTTTTGGTGAAAGAGTGTATTGTCTTGGGGCACAAGTTATCCCATGTTAGCGTAGAGGTCGATCATGCTAAGGTGGAGGTGATTGCAAAATTGCCACCACCAAATTGTGTGAGAGTTGTTAGGAGTTTTTTGGGGCATGTTGGATTCCATAGGAGGTTCATTAAGGACTTCTCAAAAATAGTTAAGCCTCTTAATGATTTGTAGGCTAAGGATGTCAACTTTGAATTTTCTGAGGAGTGCCTACGGGAATTCAATTTTCTCAAGTTGAGTTTAGTGAGTACTCCTGAAGTGACAACCCTTGAGCAAAGGAAGAAAAGGGTATTTTAAACTATTTATTATGCTAGTAGAACCCTTGATGATGCCCAAAAGAACTACACTACAAAAAAGAAGGAGCTTTTGGCAGTTACTTTTGCTTTTGATAAATTTAGGCATTACTTGGTTTTGTCTAAAGTTATTTGTTGTATTGACCACTCTTCAATTAAGTAACTCATGTCTAAGCAGGGTATCAAGCCCAAGCTGTAACATCCCATTTTTTGTAAGTTAATTTAAAAAAGAATTTTTATTTATAAATAAATAGAGTTTTAGAAAAATGATGAGATTTTATAAATAAATAAAAAAAGGAGATATAATTATTAATTAAAATAATGATTTGAGAGAAAATAAGAAAGGTATTTTATTTATTTGTTTGATAGAGTATAAAATATAGTTTGTTTTTATAAAATAATAAATAAATAAATAGAGTAAACCTAGCTATAAATAGCGTTAGGTCAGTTTTCACACTGACGGTGCCTCTTCTTTCTCTCATTTTTGTTTTTTCCCTTCTCCTCTCAAAACCCTTTCTTTTTCCCGCAGCCCACCAAACCTGTCTCAAAAAAACGATGATCTCGGACTCATTCACCGTTGGATCGTCGTGAAATTTGAGAATCACGTTCACAACCCAAATACGAGCATTCTTAACATTGGGAATTGCAAAACCATGTCAAATCTAAGAGAAATACCCTTCGCACCGTAACTTTCTCTTTTCCCGCAGAAACCCAAAACGGTCTCAGTAAAACTACGATCCTGATTTCGTTAACCGTTGGATTTTCATGAAATTTGGTATGTGGTTCGTGGTTCAATTTTGCACACCTTCACCATTGGGATTTGTGAGATAATATTCATGGAGAGAGAAAAAGGAATCGCACAAAGATAGTACATATGGAGGCTTCAATCCCTTCTCCGTCTCGCTGATGTTTAGGAACTCTATCGGAGCAGTCGGAGGAAAAACTGGAGAAATCTCAGGAAACCGCTAGAGATGACTCTATCACTGTCGAAAGACACGTGAGTCTGCTTAAAGGTAAGGGATGAGTTATTCACAATTGGGGATTAGTGAGAACATGTGTAGGGATCCTTAGAGGATTAAACTGGGGTTTTATTTTGGGATGTTTATTAAATTGCAATTTTTCCTTTATGATTATAAATAAAATATTGATGTTATGATGAGAATTGCTTGATAAATTGTGCTCTTGATATTTGTATATTTTGACCTATGATTTTGATATAATTGTGTAATATTATTTGAGGGGTTTTAGTCCCCAGGTTGTGATAGTCTTTTGTATGAATTGTTATATTGAGGATATGAAATGATGATTCAAATTGTGAGTATGTGGTGAATTGAACATGTGATGAATAATGGAATACATGTATATTGAGATGTGCATTGTGTTGTGAGCTATGAACTGTGCAATCACACAATTGTAAGACCTTTTAAGAGTGACGAGTATTGTGATGGGATCCACTGTGGGAACCCGACGAGTTAAAATGATTTTGAAAATAATTGAGTAGTTGTGTGTATTTCATAGTTCATAGTTAAAGTGAATATGATTCATGAGGTGTGATAACATACTATTTTGAGATTATACCATTGTAATTGAGATCGAGTGTATGTGATAAAATGAGTATGCACGTGATTGAGATGTTGCGTGCATTGAGTTGTAAATTGTGGATTGTATAATCACATGACTATAAGACCCTTTAAGGGCGACAAGTTAATGCTAAGACCCTTTAAGGGCAACGAGTTAATGCTAAGTCCCTTTAAGGGCGACGAGTTAATGCTAAGACCCTTTAAGGGCGACGAGTTAATGCTAAGACCCTTAAAGGGCGATGGGTTAAAAATATTTGAGAACAATTGAAAAGTCGTGTATTTTGTACAGTTCATAGATAAAGTCTGTGTGCTAAAATGTTTTCTAGGTTTGACCTGAAACAAGAGGGAGAGGCCCTGACGAACTCTTCGGAGTGTAGGCCTTGGGGGTCACCCGGTTTGAGTGCTCCTTTAAGTCTATGTTGATCTCATATGATTGGAGCATTTTCAAAAAACACTGTGACCCTAACTGGTCTCCCTATGATATTACCTAGTGAGAGTGACTTGACTTGCTAGTGTGTGGTTTGTCTTGTCATGTACTCCTAGGCGCCCGATGAGGTTTTTCATTGACATGGTACCATATTGCATATAGGATTAAGTCTTAGTGTATCTGCTGCATAACACTTGTGTATTATTCTATATTGATTGATTTGATGATATTATGTTTTGATTATTGAGTATGCGAATAGTGTGAAAACGAATGAGACGTGTGGTGAAATAACGTGAGTTATGCTCAAGTAAATTATATTTTGTTATATAATATTTATACCTATATGTTGTCTTATTTTTCTTTATTAGTTAGGAATGTGATAACTCACTCCCTTTGTTGTTTGTATTTGGATCCTGTGATGATTTTGAACTTTGTGTTCGAGGGAGCAAATGACTAGGTGAATTGCTTTAAGGAACCTTGTGCTGAAGGACGTCGAGACACAATGCTCTGATAGGATGTGACATTAGGGAATAAGTTGTTATATTAATTGTATGAGATCTTGGACAACCTTGTTTTAAGCCTAAATAATTTATTAATTATTTGAACAAGTTTTATTTTGATGTTAGAAAGGTGAATGTGAGCCTTCTACCCTCTTGAAAGGCTTGTATTTAAATGTGTTTTAAAAACTTTTAATTAAGTTTGATTTCTTATTTCTTTTATTATTAGTACATATATGTATGGGGTAGAGGGTGTCACACATGCTGATGAGATGGATCCTCTTACTACAAGAGTTTGACTTGGAAATCAGAGATAAAAAAAGGTCTAAAAATCTTGTAGTTGACCGTTTATCAAGATTTGACCCCTTAGTCATGCAACCAACAAATGATGGAAGGATAAAGGAGACTTTCATTCTGTCTTTATTTTGTCTTATTTTATGTATTGAGGACATTGCATGTAGTAAGTGTGGGGAAGGGTATCATTACTTCCAATTTTGAGCTCTTAGTATATACATGATCTCTTGCATTATTCGAGTTCGACCACTTTCTGAAAGTCTCTTGGGTTTAGAATTTTGTGTTTTTAATTATTCCCTTATATGTAAAAATAAATAAATTGTTTGTGTATTGGGTTTATAGGAGTTTTCTTCGGGAATGAGCATTAAACCCTAAAAAATGTAAGTATTGAGCTTTGATTCTTTTAGTGTGGGTGAATTGATCCTTTCGTTAGTATTGTTCTAATCTTTGTTTTGAAATGCATATCTTTGAATGAATTCTGAATTTCCTAAAAAGTTGAGATTCTAATAGGCTTTCTTGAGACTTGTGAATTAATTTGATTAGTCTTTCCCTTAGTTGACCTTTTTGAGCTTGAATGATTATTCTTCATTGGTCCTTGAACCATATTGTGTGGACATTGTTGATGTGAAGAAAAAGGGGGAACTGATACATATTTCAGGTCGTGCCAGTGAGTAAATCCTAAGTCCTTCTCTCAAGTAAAATCAAAGACAAAAAGGGGTTGGTATATAAAAAAAGGAGAAAAAATAAAGAAAGAAAATATATGAATTATTTTACCCCAAATAAAATAAAAAGAGAGAAGAGAAAAAGGAATAAAAGGTTAAATGAACAAGAAAGGTGCAAAAACAGGTAAAAGTTCCCTTGATTTCTAAGTGTTTTCATATAATTGAGTGAAGCCCTTTGATCAACATGTTTCTTTTAGTACCTACCTTACATTACATTTTTGGCCCCATTACAACCTAGCATGTCTCACTTGTTTGTAATTTTTGGATTTATTTGAGTCAAGTTGATTGATTTACAAAGTTGTGAACTTGCTCATTGAACTGTGATCTTGAGTATATTTGTTTGTCTATATGATACTGTAAACATTAAGAGATGGATGCATAGTGAAGTTGAAGCTCTTTAAGACTGTTTGCATGTTAATTATAACCCTAATGGGTTCCTGAGTGAATTTATGATACCCCATTGTTTGAGTTTTTACTTGTTCAATAAGAGGGAATTTTTGTTGCATGAGTTCTAACTAAAGAAAATTTACTATGATTGGGAACTGGAATAATTGCTTTAGGACAAACAATGTTCAAGTGTTCGGAGGTTGATTAACTCCTTTTTAAGGGGTATTTTTTGTGAGTTTTTGTGTCATTTTGCATGCATTTTCTTGGTATAACTCATATTTGACCACTAGTTTTGTATTGCAAAAGTAAAACCGCTCAATTGAGTGAAAAAGTTGGAAATTGCACAAATTTGTGAAGATTTGAAGATTCTGCACTTAATAACGGTCATGGTTCATTCACCACGGTCGTGGCAATTAGCACAACCATGGTGAAAAGATAATAACCCTCCCAAAACAACGTCAAGTATCCGATAATAGTCATGGTAATCTCACCACAATCGTGGTTAACCCAAGTGGATTGTGGTCAACCAATAGGGTGATGGTCAATCCATCATGGCCCAAGGCTTCAACATTAGTTCTGATAACGGTCACGGTGAATTTACCACGACCGTAGTGCACCTTTTCGTGAAACATTTTTAGAAATCTATATATAGAGCTCTTTGTCTTTGTAAAGGGGGATTTTGATTAATTTAGCTTTATTCTTGTCTTTTACAATTTTGAGAGAACCTTGGGGGCTTTGAAAGCTGAAAAGTGTGGACAACACCGTTAGGACGAATTGTGATCATCATTCTTGACTATTGGTATGTATATGTTTACCTTTTATAGGATTGCTAGTTTTTCTCTGATCATGAGTGGCTAGTCCCCTAGTTTAGGGGTTATGATGTAAGTGTCCAAATGTAGTCTTTTCCTTGTTCTTAAAGGAACTTCTCATTGTTTTTATATTAATTAACTTTCTTCCTTATTTTAATGTTTATTTGAGACCGATCATTCTAATACTTAATTGATTAGATAGTAGTGATCATCTATATGTAATTGGTAGATCTTGGTAGAGAATGTTTTATACCAAATTGCATGATCAAAGTGTTCGATTAATCTCTGACAGATTAGTTAATCTTTAATTAATCATTCCTATAATTAATCTTATCATTTTACTTAAATTGATAGATCCGTGATCGTTGAGGTATTGATTTAAGGAAAAGAGCATCTTCTGACCTTGATAATAGACTTTAGTTGATTTTGAAAATCACCAATTAACTGGGGAAGGAATTTTATTAGAACTGGGATTAGAGAAAAATTGGTATTAGTGAGTCATAACCCTTGACCATTTTTATCATAACTCAGACTCCTCTTTATATTTGTTTATTTGCTTTCTTATAAAAACCAAAACCACAAAAATATATAAATCCTATTTTGTAATTTAATTCAACTATTAGTTTAATAAGTTTAACTAATTGGGAATACAACCCGTCATTTGGGTTCAATATCCGACCTTTCGAGTCCATTATACTATTGTGTAAGGTACACTTATTCTTGTGCGAGTCTAACATATTTTATACATCAGTTTTCTACAAAAGATTATTGTTCTTCGGAGATGCATTTGGGAAGGATGAGCTTGAGTCCATTGGCAGGACTTTGGAGGTAATTTTGTATATGATGTTGTAGAGGGAGATAGGTCTAAAATCTGTCATGGTGGAGGGGTTGTTTTTATTAGGGATAAGGACAATGGATGTTTTATTGACTTGGGGAGGGAGATTAACAGATTCCAGCTTGGAACCATTCAGGGCCACAAAGATGCCAATTTTTTTTAAGAAAACCGGATTCAGGCCATCATGTCTTAGAGATTTATCGGAATTCATGTGAAAAAGAGCACCCTTAAATTCGTCCATAGAAAAAGGTGCTAGGAGAGAATCATTATCATAATTGGAAACACAGGTGGGAATTTTATTGATAACATGAAGAAAGTCATTATAAATGTTCTTAGTTTGAAACAAATCAGTAAAATAAGAAACAACAATATCAACTATGCCTTTTTTTTCGAAAAAAGTGGTACGTACCATCTTCACAGGTTAAGTAGGAAATCAAATTTTGTTTCTTTCTCGCACTCGCAAAGTCATGGAAAAATTTCAAGCTTGTATCACTCTCCTTCAACTAGAGAATTTTGGCTCTTTGTTTCCAATAGGAGTCCTCTTGGGCAATCAACTGACTTAATTTGTTAGTGATTTGTTGGTATTGGATGACATCTTCAGAATTAATGGATTGGCGCAATTGGTCAAGCTCCTTATGACAACACGTAACAAACCTAATAATTACAAAACCTGATAATTTACATATCATATGAAATCTTATTTAAAAGAAATTAAAATCTTTTTCATTTAGATTGCCGGCGTTACTTTTGTATTTAGGATTAGCATAAATATAGTTTTTAGAAATTTAAATTAGCATAGTTAAATAATTTAAATGAAATTCGGACTATCAGATCATTTTTTTAAAATGGAAAAATATAGAAACCAAATTTGTCGGACCTACTTATCCGTATATGTAACATGTTTCCATTAGTAACCCACACTAACTTTGTTGGATTTGTGTTGCTTTTTTGTCTATATTTCTTTGTTGGATCTTATTCAACTAAAGCACACACTCCAAAGGGCACTCCAACGCGCATCTAGCGAAATTGCTGCTACGCGCACCCAGTATTTTCACATTTTTCCAATTTTGCCCTTCCCTTTCGTATGAGATGATCTGTGGGCTTCATACGAATCATCTTGAACCGTATGAATTGACTCATACGGATCAACTCATATGGATCAAGATGATCCGTATGAGATGATCCGTATGAATTGATCCGTATGAGCTGTAACTTTCAGATTGTTGGCACAACGCTCTAACCAACTGAGCTAATGAACCAATTACATTATAAAATAAATAATGTTTTTACATATAACACTAAAATTTTTAATGTATATTTAATGCGCATGTAAATTTAAATAATAAATTTTGTGACAATTAATTTTGATATAACTCATACGAATTATTTAATCCGTATATTTTTTATGGATTAAATAATTCGTATGAATTATATCAAAATTAATTGTCATAAAATTTATTATTTAAATTTACATGTGTATTAAATATATATTAAAAATTATAATGTTATATATAACAACATTATTTATTTTATATTGTAATTCGTTCATTAGCTCAGTTGGTTAGAATGTTGTGCTAATAACCTGAAAGTCACAGGTTTAATTCTTGTTTGGGTCATTAATTTTAATTAATTTGTCACAAATATTTTAGAAAAAAAAAAACTTTTGAGTTGAGCTTCTATGAATCATCTCATATGAAAGTACAACCTTTTACGAAAGGACAAAATTGAAAAAAGGCAAAATTACTGTTCTCTGGATGCGCGTAGCAGTGCCCTACTCCAAAAGTCCAGACTTTTGACATAGTAGGGAGTTACTATTTAAACTCCCTCTTGTTACTAATACACTTCCCTTTCTAATTTATTTTCCGCTAATATCCTAGACATTAATCTTGTAATTTTGCACTCCTCCATTTTGTAATTCTTTATGCTTCTTCAGCCGCCGTGCCAGTCGAGTGTGTGCAGCCCTTGTCCTCCAATCGCATACAGATTTTAAAAATTGTCTTGGCAACATCACTCTGCTTTATCTTTCTATTTTTTACTGCTCTCTACATCTTTTCTCCTTTGCTTTGTAACCTTAGTCCTGTATGTGACTATTCACCTTCGTGAGTAGCAATGATAGTGCCATATTATAAAACAACTTTTCACTTTGCAAATCCTTATTTGTTCTATTTACTCCTACAATTAATTGTAGTACTCCGTCCAGTATTAATAATGACGCCATACATTTCAGCGACCCCAACCTTCACTTCATGCAACGCATGAGCACAATGACATTGTAAGTGTGTATTTGATGGAGCTGAAGGAATCTAAATTTGAATGTAATCTTAATTTGTTGCATTTGGCTCTAAATGTGTTTGGAGCACATGTGATTACACTTTTACTAATAAGCAACAAAATTGAGGTTAACAAACCAATCCCATGGTGTAAGTAGGGGTGTAAAAAAAACTAGTTCGAATTGAATTGAATTGTAATCGAATTTGAATCGAATTAGTTTTTTTTGAACTAATTCAAGAAAAAAGGAATGCACTATTTTATAAAATCAATTTGATTAACCAAATTGTTTCTACAGAACAAGTTCGGCTAATTGAATTGGTTTTCATTTAAATATTTTATTTGGAAAAATAGTTCAAAAACTAATTTGAAATTGGTTTGACTCTTAAAATCAATTTAAAATTGGTTAAAAACTAGTTTAGTTTAGAATCAGTTTTTTAAAATCTGTTCGATTTTGAACCAATTTTTAAATCAGTTTGACTATTTAGATATAAAATCGAACCGATGAAAACAGTTTGAAACTAGTTCAATTCTGTTTTTTTACCAAACTAGTTTTTTGCATACCCCTAGGTGTAAGGGTTGGGGTTTCCCACCACGTGGATGTTATGTGCGACAAGGATGGATGGTATTACAAAGCGTAGTGCAAAAACACTTGAGTAAGAAGCTAATTTGCAGGACATTTTTGGAAAAAGAAATACCAGGGGAATGTATAAGTAATAAGGGGAAGTGGAAATAGCAAATCAGTAATAGTAAAAGCCAGGGCTGAGTATTTTCAGGCTTCCCGTCTCATTTCTAATACGATTTCATACTTTTCTGCTCAATATAAATAGTGAAAAAATTAAGATATGCCAGTAAGAGAATAAAAGGCCTAGCGTTGTAATGCTTGAGCTCTTCATATTTTTATCATACTTTTATAATTGTAAAAATGTAATATTTTTTATCATTGTAAAATGTAATATTCTTATATAGATTCATCGATAACATTTATTATCAAGTAACTCTATAACTATATGTTTAAAATTAATTTATAGTTAGTAAAAGGTTTCACTACTGGTAAAAAGAAAGTGACATCATTTTATCATATTTAGATTAGTTAGTTTATGATGCTATCAAATGCCTGCAATTTTTTGTAAAGTATAATAGTAATAATAAAAACGACAGCATTATTAGTCATTATTTTGTTTGGGCAATTCTTAAAGTTAATTCTTTTTACCCTGACACATGTTTTGGTGTATACTATACAGCTCAAACTAATTTGAACAAGCATTCAAATTAAGTTTAAGGGTAAAAAGTTATTAATACCAAAATCAATTAACTTAAAAAAATAGACTCTAATACATTAAGTAGATAGGATCAAGTTTTCACAAAGCTGCACTCGTATATTTTTTGTCGTAGGTTAGAAATCAGAGATGTTCTATAATATTGTAGATTTTTGTAATATATGTTAAATTCTTTATAAATCCTGTAAGACAAAATTAAATTTAGATTCATAATATCTATAAATAGATTTAATAAATATATTGTTTTGTGTGCCATAGAGTTATTCATAACCTTTATGAATGTTTGGCTTAAATTTTCTGTTGTGAGATTGTTGAAGTTATATATGAGTTTACTTTAGTTGTAAAAGAAAAAAAGAGAGGAGTGTCCTTAAAGGAAATAAAGGGGTAAGTAGCAAAACTCAAAACAGTTATGCAAGCTCTCTTCTCTTGTGCGTTGAAAAGTCCCTCTCTTCCTTGTCTTCATTTTTTTCATCCCTTCTCTTCTCCTTCTTCCTTATCTTCTTCTCATAGAACCCTCTCAAGTTGGGGCTTGAGTTCTTCATGATAGTTGATTTATCTCCCTTTTTGGAGCTTATGATTCCATTAGTGAAAGATAAGCCCTTTTTCTTCCTCCTTATAAGTGTTGTTTTTGGTTTTTATCCTATGGGTATGGTGTGTTGGTGATGTTGATTGGAGGAAATCTTGGGTGGAGCTCAAGATCTCATTTCTCCTTTCTCTTTGTCAAAACCTAGCTTGGGGGAAAAGCTTGAAAGGTAAGAGAAGCTCTAAATTTGGTTTGATTAGTGTTTTCAATTATGTGACTAATGCTTGGAATGATGATGTTTTTGGTGTTTATTGATATCTATGAGTTTGGGTGAGTCTTTGGACAAGGTTGGGATGCGTGGGTATGCCATTAATGGCCATGGAACTAGCAAAATCTACAGGCTCTTTTCATCTTAGCCCAACCAGAGTTTGGTTCGATTGGGCTAAAGCATGATAAAGTGGAGAATTAAGCTCGAAGGTGGTTTCAACCTAGCAAGAGCTTGCTTTAGTTGGGCTAGGGTGAGACAAAGTGGAGCTTTAAGCTTCAAGGGGTTTTGGCCCAACTAGACTTGAGTTCGATTGGGCCAGAAATGTGATAGAGGGGTTTTGGCCCAATGAAAATTTGTTTTGGTTAGCCCAGTAAAGTGATAGAATGGTGCTTGCACTCTAGGGGGTTTTGGCCCTGCAAGTATTTGTTTTGGTGGACTAGAAAGTGACAAAATGGAAGATATAGCTCCAAATAAGTTGTGGCTTAGTGTAAGAATGGAAGAAGGTCATTTCTTGATGCTAGGCCACGATGGTAAGTGTTCTATTGTTATCAAGATAAATAGATTATTGAAATGGTTATGCTAAGAGTAAGACTATGTTAAGGGATGAGGTTCATGGGAGTTCACTCATATTGTACAAAACTCCAAGGAGAAGAGTCAATGTTAACGTTTGAGTTAGATGTGGCCTAGTTGGATATTGATGTATGCCAATTGTGATAATTGTGGCCTAGTTGGTTGTTATTGTAATTAAATAATAATTACAGTTGTGGTGAATGAATATGATAAGAAATTTTGAGGAATGATGAATATATGTTGATGATACCTCAGGATTCTATGTGATTATGATGATGAAAGTATGTCGTTGATCATAATTGAGAATTATGATGTTGTGTTTATCCATTTGAAATAGTTAAGTTGAATTTTTTGGAGTTCAGTAAAGATTGATAAGAAATGATGATTTACATAAGCTAGTTTTGGTTAACTTACTATTTTATGCAAAGTATTTTCAAAGTGGATAAAATTGGTTATATACATTTCCCTATAAATTGTTTTAGTCTATTGTATATGTATGTTTGTTTTGGTGAGCTTATCCTTGTATGTTGCACATGTGGTTCGTGCTTGTAATGATTCTGAACTTGGTGTATGAGGAAGCAAATGATGTTCAGGTAAGTCTTCGTCTTGGAGATGGATCATTCCTTATGAAGCATTGTGGGTAGACGGGCTTGGAAGCAAAGACTATGTTTTCTTTAATGTTGTTTTATATTCATTCATATATGTATAGTGGGACCAACTTAGGGTTTATGCATTACCTTGCAAAGATATATAAACATATGTTTACATATGAATGGTCTATCTTTGGGTTTTGTCTTCTAACTGCTAGTTTTAGATCTATGAAAAATTTGTCAGTATTTTCATAAATACACCAATTCAAGTGCTTTTCAGTTAAATAAGAAATAAAATATTGGATTTTGTTAGATATGTAACAAAGGCGGGTTGTTACATGTTCTTCAACCCACTAGGTTAGAGACTAATTCTGCTTGCGATGCGTGGTTGTCATTGGTTCAAGGGAATTTAACACACAGCGGGAATGGAACACAAGTTTTCCTGCTAAATAGATCGTTCCCTACATATGAACACAATGAGATCTTACGCCACTATGTTGATCTTATGGGTTAAGTTGCACTTGTGTTTTACACAATAAAGTAATTCAAAATTTTGATTAATTAAATTATAAAATGTGTTAATATAATTTTTTGTTACAAAATGTTAATAACTAAAGTTTGGGTTGAACCCAGAAGAAAACACCTCCATTGTTGATGACTAGAATTTATGGACACAGAAACTCAATAAGCCAAATCCTACTGATAAACAAAAAGGTCTTGTTATTGGCCCCGACGTCATTGCTATTGGCCCTTACCAAGTAATTTTTTTCCTGAAAATATCATTTTCACGAAAACATGACTTTGTTGTACAATTGATCAACGGAGTCGTGTTTCCATTATTTACTAAACGGGTGTGGAAAAAAAACAACAGAAATACCATTTCGTTGTATAGTTGTACAATGAAATTGTGTTTTCATTATTTCTTGAAGGCCGTGAAAAAAAAAAACACCAACAACATCATCGCACGACCCAAACAACACCCCACACCAAGAGATCTATACACCACAACACCACCGCGCAATAGGAAAGTCACACACACGCGAAGCCTTAGAGGTTGAGGTCACGCGCACAGGGATCCTTGAAGATTGGTATCACGCACACAGATGGAGTTGCAGTGGCACGGTAGTGGCTAGGCTAAGGGGGTCAAGCTCGCATGCAAATCTGGAGTCTAGAGTGGTGCACAACGTTGTTCGAATCGTGATGGTGTTGTGTGTTGGCGGTGATTGGGCTTGACACTGATTTAGATATGGGGCAAAGATGGTGTGATGGTGATAGGTTGGGTGGGGGTGAGAAGAAGGGTTGGGGTCTTGGAAGCAAAGGGAAGGAACAGAGAAAGTCAGAGAACTAAGAGAGATAAAAAGATCTCTTCTCATATTTGTAGTAAGCGGTAGAAAAAGAATAGGCTCAATATCAACTCCCTACACAAACTCAACAAGGATGGCCCAAACATTGGAAACACTCGTTAATTGGTTGAGTTTCGTAAGGGAAAACGATTTGTTTTTACGAAAGTGACAAAATAGCTTGTCAAAATCTACGCATTAATAATAGCAGTGTTTGGGATTCAAAATGGCTTTTCTTAAAAAATTGTGGTTATACATTTTAAGAAAAATGTCAAATCCTAATGAATGGAAATAGAATGGCAGACAAATCATTGAAATCAATAAAAAGTGGCTAACTGTTTGCGTTTACTAATAAATTATGTTTTCGTTTTTCATTTGTTTAGTGCGTTTTAACTGTGAAACAAAGGGACAAGTGAATGATTAACATTCGTGAACGTAATAACATATGTGCTCTTGTCTTGTAGCAAAACATTATCAATCCTTAAAGGTATGAAAGTAATGATTGTTAACCGATAATTTTGTTCTTTTTGATTTGTAATCGCTTCAAAATTGAATGCATTCTCATCTGAAACACTTTTTTTTTTCCTTTAAAGTAAAAATCTATCCTAAACTTTTCACCTTATATTTTTAAGCATGATAAAATAACCCAGTGTACTCTTCATGAAGGGACCTAAAACAGGAGGTCCATAATTGCACCTCAAACTCAAAGACCTAAACATATTATTGCTAGTTGTTAGTAGCAGAGTTAAAATTCTTTAACCCTTTATTTGGTAGAAAATATGGAAATAGAAAGAATAGAAATATAAAAATATATTTTTAAATTAAAATAGAATATAAAAAATATAAGATCTATACAATTTTTACTCTATTTTTCTCCTCATCCGCTTTATCTCTCTCCTACCAAACAAAGCATAACCTTTGTAATCACTTAGAAACAATACTTTAAAAAAA
Source organism: Glycine soja (assembly GCF_004193775.1). Classification (NCBI taxonomy): domain Eukaryota; kingdom Viridiplantae; phylum Streptophyta; class Magnoliopsida; order Fabales; family Fabaceae; genus Glycine; species Glycine soja. The sequence goes on along the minus strand of NC_041015.1, from coordinate 28,266,549 downwards.
ATTCTAAAATTTTGGAATTTTCAGTTTGTTTCTTATTTAATCTTTTTACTGTTACATTTAATAAAAATAATGGATTTTAAGACCTTTATTAGAAGTGAAAACACGTGTTTTTTTTATTATAACGTTGAAGGATTAAATATGAATAAAATTTTAAAAATAATATCACATTTTTAGAAATTAAAAATATACTTAAATTGAAAACTACAAAAAAGAAATGACGAAGTCGAATAAACACAATTTAAAAAATATTAAAATTAAATAATTCTTATTTAAGAAAAGAAAAAAATAGTGTTTTTATAGAAGTTAATTGGATTTTTTTTACTTTTAAAGAGAATATATATATATATATATATATATATATATATATATATATATATATATATATATATATACTATCTCAACTACTTTTTGATATCTAAAAAAAATATATACTATCTTAACTTATTGTAAAAATAATATTACATACAAATGAAAAAAACTGGAGAGTTGTAGCCCTATTAAATGACAAGTAGATCTTTTGGGAAAATATAAGGTTTAGTTGATGATTAAAAATGAGGGTCTTGTGTGAACAGAAAAGGGAAAGAGTGAATTCGAATCCCTTCCATGACGACCCTTCTAATAGAATTAACATTTATTGATGAAAAAACAAGTAACACTTTCTAAAAACTAAAACAAATAGACCGCTAATTTTACATTATCTTTCTATCACAATTTATTAATTTATTATGTATAATAAGTTTGTTTGTATAAATTTATTTGACATTGTAAATGTATGGTAATCAAACTTAATTTATTTTAAATATCATATATGTTTTCGATGGGTGTAATCATGCTCCAATATGATTATTATAAGTGATAAATTTTTGTTTTTAAATATTTAATATAATTATATATCTAAAACTTTAACTCAATAACACTAGTTAATTAAGTTAGAACAACAATGTGCCAATTGATTGATGCACTTCACTTGGTAATAATTTCTATTTATATTTAAAGTTAATTAATTCACAAAAAAGTTAAAGTTGATTAAGATTACAATATATTTTTATTCGAATTAATAATAAATATATTTTTCTTACATTTAATTATTTAGAGGAAAAAACTCTTATAAGTATACCGGAGAAAGGAGAGGCGCTCAATGGCTGTTTACATTTTTCTAAAAATAAAGCAAACAATAAGAGAGACAGAAGAAGTTAAATAGAAAATTCGACAGTTAATTCTATAAAATGAGAATATGTAGTTTAACAGTAATTTAGTAAAAACAAATTGTAGAAATCAAAACTTCTATAGCCTTTTATTATAATAGTTATAGATTATATATAAAATATAGATCAGGTTATGTAAGGTTTTATTTATTTTAAGATCAATTAAAAAACAAAATAGCACATGAAAAAGTTAAATGAGCAGGAGAATAATTGACATACATCTCTGTACACAACCCGAATCAAGTGGATTAAAAAACAAAATCATTACTTACCGAACAGTTAAAAAATCATAAAAATTAAATTAATGGGATTTCATATGCAAAAGATGCACAGATAAGATAAGATAGGTTTAATAGCTGGAAAGATGAATTTTAAAATAAAGGGAGAAGAAGATAGGAAGAGGTAGTGAATTGGAATCTTTTTAACTAATATTTTTAATACAATTAATATTTGTTGATAAAAAACATAAATTAATTATGTATTTTTTATTCCATAAGTAACTGATTTGGATGATGTATATTAACTAATATTAGATTGATCAGACTTTAACTAATTTTATTATTCTTTTTTATCTTAGTCATTTACTTGAGTGATAAAGTATCTTAATATGCAATTAATTATCCTATTGACACTTCAAGGGAATTGGAAGATGATAAGAAGGTTTAATAATTTCGATTGAGTTTTAGATATATGATTACATTATATATTTGAAGAAATAATTTTCATTTATAATAATTTTATTTGACTTTTAACAAAGATTGTTTGATATAAAAATTACCTATAATTTAGTCTTAAAATAAAATAAGAAAAATCTTGATAAGCCATCTGCATATATTATAAAACATGCAATGCATTTCTTAATAATAAGAATAAAAGGGACCAAGATATATAGGTGCCTGAAGGCACATGCAGATGGGAGCATGGTAGATTCTCATGGATCCATTGAAACAGACCTGTGCTATAAATAATAATAATAATAGAAAAACATATCATCCTCACTGCTATTCTCACACTTTCTGAGTCCAAGCATGTGTCATTTTCTCCACAACCATCCAAATTCAATCAATTCGTCCCACCCCTAATGTCCTTATAATATTAACCACGGCTCAGACACAACGACCTCTGATCTCTCTATACAGAGGTCATGTCCTCTCATCAATTTTCTGTCTGCTACATTTCTATTTTGTGGGCTCCATTCTTTACTTCACCAAATAATTACGGAAACTTTTACGAGTGTAAATTTTTTTTTATCGATTTTAAATTATTATTAAAAATAAGATAAATCGCGATACATATTATCACATAAGATGTGTCATGATTTATTATTATTATTATTTTAATTTTTAAATTAAAATTGTAAAATATTTTATGATTTTAATTTATTTTTTTTATGACTTTAAAATCATATATTTTTTTTCTTTATTTACAAAAAGTTATAAGTTTAATTTCTTTTAGTACTTTAAAGTTATAAATTTAATTTTTTTTTATGACTTTGATGTCGTATTCTTTTTAAGTTTAAAGTTTCTTGTTTTATAATTTTTTATTTACTTGTATTTTATTTTTTATTTTCAATTTTTTAAAAAATTATAAATAATTTTATTTATCTAATTATTAGATAAATATTTTTAAGTTTACTTCATATTAGTTTTATTTAATATCTTATATATATTTTTTATATGGTTTTATTTAATGTGTTATATATTTTAAATATATTTTATATATTTAAATAAATAAAAAATATAAAAAAATTATATATTTTTTAATATTATCTTATTTAATATATTTTGTATATTTAAAATTTATATAATTTTTTAATAATATTATTTAATTTGTTTTATTTTGTAAATGAAATAGAAAATTGACATAATGATATTTAATACTTTTTTTAATATTTGTTATATTTTAAATACTTAAATTTTAAAAAACTAAAATTTTGAAACAAATATTGAAATTTTTTGTTACTGATATTCACTTATAATTTATTAATTTATGAAATAATATTATTTATTTTATATAATGGAATTTACTATTAACAACATCTACTAATTTAGTTATAAACATATTTGTTAAATTAAAAGCAACATAATACATTAAAAATGAACCATAAAAATTAAAAAGAAACATAAAAAATAGGAATTATATTAACTGTCTACTTGTTTTGTATGAATGGTTATTGCAATTATATTAAATATACAAAATATTAAAATATATAAAATTATTTAAATTTTAAATATACAAAATATTTTAGATAAAATATTATTAAAAGATTATATAAAATATTTAAAATAATTTTTTTAAAAAATATATAACATATTAAATAATACCATATAAAAAATATATACAAGATATTGAATAAAACTAATAACAATTAAATTTAAAAATATTTATTTAATAATTAAATAAATAAAATTATTTAATTTTTTTTAAAATTGAAAACAAAGAAAAAAAGAAAATACAAGTAAATAAAAAATTCTAAACTAAAAAATCTAAACTTAAAAATAAATTAATAAATAAATAAATAAATAAAAATATAAAATATGACTTCAAAGTCATAAAAAATGAAACTTACGACTTCAAAGTCGTAAGTTAAAAAAAACATGAATAAAGTCTTAAATAAAAAAAATTAAACTGAAGTAAGAAAATTTACATCGGTCAGTAAAAAAAAGTAAAAAAATAATAAGTCATAATAAATAATATCATTTTTAACATAAAAATTGTAATATTACTTATCCTATTTTTGATAATAATTTAAAATTGATTAGAAAAACCAAATTTTTTTTACACCTTTTGGTAAAAGTCCCAATAATCACCTAGTTAATTTAGATCCACTTCCACTAATAATACAAATTACCTTCATTATTATATCCTCTATGTTAACTCTCTTTCTCGAGTATAGATTTTTCTGGTGTATACAGTATACTACCTAATTAGTCAATATGGCTAGCGACTAATAAGCATTTTTCTTATAGCAATTAATATTCTGCGCAAAAAAAAAAAATATAGTAACTAGAAAAATATTCTCCATATTTTAATGAATACCTTTAAATTTAAAAATACAAAATTTACATAAAAAATAGGAGAAAAATGTTTTCATTATAAAATAATGTTAAAATTTTATATATCCTAACAAAAAATAAAACATAAGAAATGTATTCATTGTTAATAATAATAAGATTTAATTTTAATTTTGGTCTTTTTAGTTTGGATCATGTATGATTTTTTGTTCAGTCAATCAAGTTCTCAATTTTTAAAAAGTAAGCAAATAGGTAGTAAAAAATTAAAGACATAAAAATTTTAAAGTTGAAGAAATTATAAAAATAAAAAATTTGAATTAACACACCTTTTTTACATTATTGTGTATTAAAATTCAAATTTTAGAAAGGAAAAATATATTTTTGTACCATGTTTTATCTTGATTTTTAGTTTTAGTCTCTCATAAATTATTCAGTTTCGTTTTTAGTTCCTGAAATTAATTTCAATATAGTTAAGTGATGTAGCGAGCCAAAATTGTGTGTCAATTTTTTTTATTTAAGTTTCTGGCAACTTTTAAGTGCTACAAAATTTTTGGCAGTCTTAATGTTTATTTTGTAGCACTTCTAGTGGTTTTCAAAAGATCTGATGTTCAAGATTGATTTTGTTTTGTTTCTAATTTTTGTAACATTTCTGGAAGTTTTAGTCTGGCAGAAAATTTGCAATAGTTAAAAATAGTGAGAAACTAAACAAAATCTTTTCCTTTAAACAAAAAAACTTAAACAAAATTTTTCAAGCACAAATTTTGCTCACCACACGTCACTTAATAGTTGAAATTAACTTCAGAGGAGTAAAAATAAAATGGAACGACTTATGAGGAACTAAAAACAGTAAAAAAAAATTGAGCAACTAAAAACTAAAATCCAAGATAAAGAAAGACCAAAAATGTATTTTACATTTTTAAAAATTAACTTTAAAATAGAAATGACTATATTTAAGAACTAATATTTGAGAAGAATAAAAATATAAAAAATAATATAAAACGTGAGGGACTTTTTTAATCAGAAATTACATTTCCCATTAATGAAAAAGAAACAGTATAGTTATACCAAAAAGAAAAAAGAGAAAAATATAGCTTCTACATATCAAAATTCTATAGTCCAATTTAATATACAAATGTTGATTAACTAATGTACTGTATAAAAATGTATAAAAGTTCTAGATATCATACACTTTCGGTATATAGAAATTAATAATATGATGTAAACTTTATTAAAAAAAATACAGTATGATGTAAAACTAATAATTAATAGAGTTTAATTATTATGTATAGTGTATATTTGTTAATTAATTAGAAATTATAATAAATATAATTTTTAAATTAGTTATTATAAAAATTAATAAATTTATTATATAGAACCATTTGTAATTGGATGCAAAGACTGCTTATGCAAAGACTATTTTTTTCTTCTAATTAATAGTATCAATATTAATTTAAAAATATATAGCGATTAAGTCATATATATATATATATATATAGAATTAAAGCACATAGATAAAGAAGATTTGGTGTAAACTATATGTATTATTTAATAAAGATAGTCTTGTTTAAATTGAATAAAATTATTGATGTCATAGAAATTTTATATATATGAAAATTAATGTTTTACGTAAAATGGTAGTAATTAACATTCTACGTGGAGTATTAAATATTGGATTGGGGATGTAAATATTACTAGTATTTACTATAATAAAGGTCTTTAATTCTTATAATCTGATTTTTTTCCTTTTAGTTCCTCCATAATTATTTTTTATTTTTAGTTCTTATAAATTATGTTTAATTTGTTTTGTTTTTTGTCTTTATGATGTTTTAGATAATATTATTTTTACTATTCAAAATATTACCAAAAGTACTTTAAGGATTAAAAACAAAATTAACATAATGACTAACGATAAAAAAATATGAAATTATGATAACAAAAAATATATTTAAACTGCTAGTGAATTATAAAAATTACCACGGTACCATCTAACTAAATTTAGATAGCGGCAGTGAATTTTGACAGTAAAAGTTGAAAGTGAAAGGAAAGAATAGCATTTTGTTGGTTGCCATAGCCAAGTACCTTTTTTTTTCTCCTTTTGTCAGAAATACTTGTTCCAATACCGACAGCAAGCATCTCATAATCGTGGAATGAAACTTTGACCGAAAAGGGATTCAGATCGCATACGATTTCAGACAAGCAGAGCTGCGTTTGAACCCACACATGCTTCTGGGTACAATTGTGGTATAATAGCTTATGTGACTTTTGCATGTTACAATCCAGTGCTACGTGCTACTATCTTTCTAAAGTGGGCTTCAATGTATGGTTGTGAATGTTGAAAATTTGAATAATCTCAATAAATAATCTAGATCTAAAAAACACGGGTGCATTTGTAATATGTACAAAATATAAGGGGTGTGTATGCAATTATGTAGGGATAATTTTGGGTTTCAACTTTTAAAGCTAAATTAACTTAACATTGTTACAGAGGGGTGCCAAAGAAATTGTTTCAAATGAAAGGGGTCCTTGTGTAATTCGAGTAAAATATAAGGTGCGTCGTTATAATTTGTTCTAAAAAAGGTTTTGTCAACTCACATATAAGTAAATTTTTAATTATTTTTTATCTTATTTAATAATGATATTATCTCAAAAATAATTTTCAATTAATTGATTTTCTATTTTCAATAATTATTTTTTATTCTTAATAATAAATTTTAATGAAAGACACTTTAGAAACAAATTATTATTTAAAATTTATTAATAAAATTAATTAGTATGTGCTCTCCCTAATCTCGATTATAAGCAAACAAAGAATCACTTTTATGCTTATTAAAAAAGTTACTTAAACGCCGTTTAACTGAACTAGCCTCATTAAAAAATATTTTTTTTTATATTATCTTTCATTTCATTGAAACTTGATGTTAAGAGTAAAAAAATGATAACTGAAAATACAACCTTAATTAAATGAAGGATATTTAAAAATAATATCACTAAATAAGATGAAATTAGTTAAAATTTGTCAATATTTAAAACAAAACAAACATGTGATTTTTTTTACTTGTATTCAAGATGGAGAAAGTATAAAATTTAGTTAATTTTACTTATATTTTAGTACAAAGGATTCTTACTTTTAATTTTAGACTTAAATATATTTTTGGTATTTTACTTATATTTTAGTACAAAGGATTCTTATTTTTAATTTTAGACTCAAATATATTTTGTCTCTTTTTTTAGATATTATTTTTTATTATATCCATGACATTGAGTGAAATATTTATTAATTTTATAAATGATTAATTCGTTGAAAAATATGATAAATCACTTTTAGTGTAATTTCTCTTTTAAAAGGATCTCTCTAACACTATTTGTACCAACAGTTAGTGGTTGAGTTATTATTGTTTGAGGTACATAAATTTTAAGTCTCCTTTTCTTTTAATTTAAAAACATGTTTTTTTTAAGTCTATCTTGATTGATGTTTTACGGTTTAAAAGTATAACTTATAACATTTTTTTATGCAGAAATGATTAAAAAAGAATATTTTTTGAAATTGAGAGAGAAAGAAAAAAAAACAAATTAAAATTTCGATAACAAAAAATAAACTTAAATTTTAAGAAAAAAATATTCGAATCTTAATTTTAATTGATGAATCTTGAATTATGTTCGTTCACACCCTGTCACTCTGATGTCTAAACCAATGAGGAAAAACACGAAGCAAATACTGAAAGTAAAAACCAAAAAACGCACAAATCCCAAGCAAGAAAAAAAAATGGTTAAAATTGGACTGATAGTCATAGATGCAATGCAAGGCGCAACAATAACATGGGCGAAGAAGCAACTGTCATTCAGACTTTCAGTACAACCAGATTCGGACACGTATTTTACCCCCCCAAAATGCTACACGCCGTCAAAAATATTATAATAAATAAATAATCCTCCATTCACAAACAAGGAGGAAGAAGAAAAACAAAAACCATGGAAAGGAAAGGAAAAGACTGAGACACACACTCACTCACTCTTGCGACGCACTCTTCTCACTCTCTCTCTCTCCGTTTTCCTCTGTTTCCATTGTGCCTCCATTTCGCGTTGCTCTCATTCATTCAGCTCCTTCTCCGCGTTCTGAATTTCCAGGTATAAATGTGTCGTGTGTGTGCCTATGCGTAGTTAATTTTCTAGTTTTCTAATTTCGATTTGTTCCTCTCTCTCTCTCGCTGTGCCCTAGCTTCTGCAACCGATCTCTGCTCGTTGGATCTGATTTTTTCCAATTGTTCTTCGCGAAGATCTGAACTCGGTCCCGTGTTTGATCCGGTGTCGGTTTCGCAGGGTTTTTCGCTCGGTCGGATCGGTTTCGCGGGAAATTCGAAGTGAATTGAGGATGCGGCGGCATTGGAGGTAGTGCGAGGAGGAAGGAGCTCTGCGGCATTTGCATTCCGGCGAGGTAGCTTCTTTTGGATCAGTTGATTTTTTTATTTTTTTTTTAACGTGTTCCTCTGTAGTATGATGAGTTGCGAAATGTGGCATTTCAACCAAGGTTTTAAGTTCTGGTCGCCGTCTGTCGCGCTTTTTGATATTGTGGGAACTTTCGAACAAATCAGCGTATACGGCCACAATTGTGGTCGTGGACACTAAAAAATCCTTGAATTTGCAGCCAAAATCACGGTTGTGGACTGTTTTCTAAAACCTTGACTTCAATGTAATGTGTGGAACTTAGGAATTGAGATATTGGTTGGTTGCTTTGGATTTTGGATCACTTAGCCTTAGCGTAAAATATTGTAGATTGTTGATTGCATCTTGATATGGCGCTATCTAGACAAATATTGTTGTTGTTGCAATTGGTAGCATGTGATTTGTTTTACTATAGTAGGTTTCGCTCAGGTATAAATGTTTTTTAAACAGCGGTTCTGTCAACTGGTCTTGCACGAGGAACTGAATGCATCTCCGTCTGATGTCTATGTGGCTTCTTTTTTTTTTTTGGAATTTTTGGTTGTATGTCAATTTGGGATGGTTAATTTTTAGAGTGTGTAAATTTTCAGGTGTCCTGCAAGGAAGGTAAACTGGCGAATTGGTGCAAATGTCAAAGTCTCCCTCTCATGAACAACGGCAGTCCAATTATTCTGCCTCCCAGATTGGGTCAGTAATTTAGTTTTTTTTTTTTTTTCTCGTTAGTTAGGAATTTATTGTTGATGTAAGTCTGATATAAAAACTAGAAATAACATTAGTGATGAATGAATGCTAAACATTTTAGCAAGTAGTTTATGGTTGGTTATGTCTTAGCTGAGTTTGATTGTACATCCTTCGCTTGCAAATGTGAAAGTAGTAAAAATACTAACTAGTGGAAGTTAAATATATGCAGGGAGTTTAACGAGGCAACAGGAATGGATGATCCAGAATCTACAATGGCAACGGTTGCTAATTTTGTGGAGCAACTGCATGCCAACTTGTCATCACCTGTTGAGAAAGAAATTATTACAGCACACTTGCTAGGTATGGCCAGGAGAAGAAAGGATGCTAGAGCACTCATCGGTTCTCATGCCCAAGCCATGCCATTGTTCATAAGCATTCTCAGAAATGGAACCCCTCTTGCAAAAGTTAACGTTGCTTCCACTCTCAGTGTCCTGTGCAAAGATGAAGACCTGAGGTTAAAAGTACTTCTTGGTGGCTGTATCCCACCATTATTGTCACTTTTAAATTATGAATCCACCGATGCCAGGAAGGCAGCAGCTGAAGCGATATATGAAGTTTCCTCGGGTGGTCTTTCTGATGATCATGTTGGTATGAAAATTTTTGTTACAGAAGGTGTAGTTCCAACCTTATGGAATCAACTAAATCCAAAGAACAAGGAAGACAAAATTGTGGAGGGTTTTATTACTGGAGCATTAAGAAATCTTTGTGGGGACAAGGACGGCTACTGGAAAGCTACATTAGAAGCTGGAGGCGTGGATATCATAGTAGGGCTCTTGTCTTCAGATAATGCTGTTTCTCAGTCAAATGCAGCTTCTCTATTGGCACGTTTAATGCTGGCATTCAGTGATAGCATCCCCAAAGTAATAGACTCTGGAGCAGTCAAAGCTTTACTTCAGCTTGTTGGTCAGGAAAATGACATTTCTGTAAGAGCTAGTGCTGCTGATGCCCTAGAGGCCCTCTCTTCACAGTCTACCAAGGCTAAAAAGGTCATTGTTAATGCAGATGGTATTCCAATCCTTATTGCAGCTATAGTTGCTCCTTCTAATGAGTGTATGCAAGGTGATGGCGGCCAGGCTCTGCAGGAGCATGCAACTCGAGCTTTAGCCAATATCTGTGGTGGCATGTCTGCTTTAATACTATATCTTGGAGAACTTTCACGTTCTCCTCGCCCTGATTCACCAGTTGGTGATATAATTGGCGCTCTTGCTTATACACTCATGGTCTTTGAGGAAAAAGTTGATGTTGATGAGAAACATTTTGGTGCAACTCAGATAGAGGATATTCTAGTAACTCTTTTAAAGCCTTGGGACAACAATTTAATTCAAGAGCGTGTCCTCGAGGCTATGGCTAGCCTATATGGAAATGTCTGTCTCTCAAAGTGGCTCATTCAGGCAGATTCAAAGAAGGTTCTGATTGGACTTATAACCATGGCTGCCACTGATGTGCAAGAGTATCTGATACTTTCATTGACAAGCTTGTGTTGTGATAAGATTGGATTATGGGAGGCCATTAAAAAAAGGGAAGGCATCCAATTACTAATATCATTGCTTGGATTATCCAGTGAGCAGCATCAAGAGTACTCAGTTCAGTTGCTAGCAATCTTAACTGACCAGGTCGATGACAGCAAGTGGGCAATCACTGCTGCTGGAGGGATTCCACCATTGGTGCAGTTGTTGGAGACAGGATCACAGAAAGCAAGAGAGGAAGCAGCAAATGTTCTGTGGAGTTTGTGCTGTCACAGTGAAGATATTCGTGCTTGTGTTGAAAGTGCTGGAGCCATCCCAGCATTTTTGTGGCTTCTTAAGAGTGGTGGACCAAGAGGACAGGAAGCTTCTGCAATGGCACTCACAAAGCTTGTCCGAGTAGCTGATTCTGCCACAATTAATCAGCTATTAGCATTGCTCCTAGGGCATTCTCCAAGCTCAAAAACCCACATAATCCGAGTTTTAGGTCATGTTCTTACTATGGCTTCGCAGAATGATCTCCTTGAAAAGGGTTCTGCAGCTAATAAAGGCTTGAGATCTCTAGTTCAAGTCCTCAATTCATCAAATGAGGAAACCCAAGAATATGCAGCTTCAGTTCTAGCTGATTTATTTATTACAAGACAAGACATCTGTGATAGTCTTGCAACTGATGAGATTGTACTTCCTTGCGTGAAGCTTTTGACTAGCAAAACTCAAGTTGTTGCCACTCAATCAGCTCGAGCCTTAAGTGCTCTGTCTCGTCCAACAAAGAACAAGGCTGCTAATAAAATGTCTTATATTGTAGAGGGTGACGTCAAGCCACTAATCAAGTTAGCTAAAACATCCTCTGTTGATGCGGCTGAAACTGCTGTTGCTGCATTGGCCAATCTTCTCTTTGATCCTTTTATTGCTGCTGAGGCTCTAGCAGAAGATGTTGTTTCAGCTTTAACAAGAGTTCTGGCAGAAGGGACCTTGGAAGGTAAACGAAATGCATCTCGTGCACTTCATCAATTATTGAAGCATTTTCCAGTAGGTGATGTTCTCAAGGGTAATGCTCAATGCTGTTTCACTGTGCTTGCACTTGTTGATTCCTTAAGAGCTATGGATATGGACGGAACTGATGCAGCAGATGCTTTAGAAGTAATTGCACTGCTAGCCAGAACTAAACAGGGTGTCAACTTCACTTACCCTCCATGGTCAGCTCTGGCTGAAATACCATCAAGCTTAGAACTTCTTGTCTGCTTCCTGGCTGAGGGGCATTCCCTTGTCCAAGACAAGGCAATTAAAATTCTATCTAGACTTTGTGGGGATCAGCCAGTTGTTCTCGGTGAATTGTTATCTGCTAGTTCCAAATCCATTGGTTCATTGGCTAATAGAATAATGAACTCCTCCAGTCTAGAAGTAAAAATTGGAGGTTCTTCCTTATTAATTTGTGCTGCAAAGGAGAAGAAAGAGTTTTCAATGGATTCACTTGATGCTTCTGGGTATCTAAAACCATTAATATATTCTTTAGTTGAAATGATAAAGCAGAATTGTAGCTATTCTTCATTAGAAATTGAAGTTGTCACTTCTAAAGGTTTTATGGAGAGAAATTCTTTTCAAGAAGTTGATGAATTTGATATTCCTGATCCAGCCACTTCCTTGGGAAGCACTATTGCCATGTGGTTGCTTTCAGTTATTGCTTCTTTCCATATAAAGAGCAAGCTCACAATTATGGAAGCTGGTGGACTTGAAGCTCTCTTTGACAAACTTGCAAGACATACTTCAAATCCACAGGTACATTACATTTAAGCTTATTATTAAAGCTGCCTTTATCAATTCTCTTTGTCTTCTGGCTAGCCTTTTCTTTACTGTAGGTACTCACATCTATACCTGTAAGTAGCAAATACTGAAATGTGCCATCTCAGGCTGTGTGATGGCATTGCTTATGCTTTCTGGAAACTGTCTATTTGCAAATGTACAAGCAACAATAACTTGGAGGCTATATGATTTTGCAATTTAGAATTCATTATCAGTGTATCAAATTTTGGATAGTGTGTAATAAAGAAGCAGATTTGGGAAGAAAGAGGAGAACAATGAAGAAAAATTGTTGTTTTTAATTGAACATCTTTGATGAATGGCATATTGAAGCATTAATTTAAAGTCATTCAGAAAACTTCAGTGCAAAGAAATAAATAAAGTTTTCACCAAAGAAAAAGAAAACTTAGAATTGGAGATTCACGAGCCAGTTTTTAGCAGGAAAAAGATTCCAAGCTAAGCCTAGCTTGACATGAATCAACAAAAATATGTACTGATTTTAGATTTTTTATTAATATGAATTTAAATTTTAATATAGAAGTTCCTTATCTCATATAATTTAACATTTGTGCTTTCTAAACTGTGTATTTTCTTTTAAATGCCTTTTTAGAGAATTCGTTTCCCTCCTTTTGAATTTCATTATAACTAATTTTATTTTAACTTGGACTTCAGGTCCTCTTATTTCTATTAAGCCTGAGCTAAGACTGAATTTTGAAATGACTAGTAAAGAGTGAAAAGATTAAAGGCTCAATTAATGTACGTTGTACATTCTGTTTTTTCCAAATACTAGATTTATGTCGTATGGTTGTTGATTTGTGTTGCTGATCTACATATCTGGATTGCACAGTTGCTTTTGTTTGTTTGATCATGGGATGAGTTAAGTTGATGAATTGAATAGATTTCCTGCCTACCGCTTTTGACAGGCAGAATACGAGGATACAGAAGGAATATGGATCAATGCCTTGCTCTTGGCCATTTTATTTCAAGATGAAAATGTCATTCTATCTCCTGTCACAATGCGCATAATACCTTCTATCACTCTTCTGCTAAGATCTGATGAAGTAATTGATAAATATTTTGCTGCCCAAACTATGGCTAGTCTTGTTTGTAATGGTAATAAGGGAATAGATCTTGCCATTGCGAATTCTGGTGCTGTTGCTGGATTGATAACTATTATTGGGCATGTAGAGTCAGATATGCCTAATCTCATGGCTTTATCAGAAGAATTTTCTTTGGTACAAAACCCTGATCAAGTTGTTTTGGATCACCTTTTTGAAATTGAAGATGTAAAAGTGGGGTCTACCGCCAGGAAATCTATACCCCTCTTAGTGGATCTCCTGAGACCAATACCAGAAAGGCCTAGTGCTCCACCAGTTGCTGTTAGACTCTTGTTATCCATTGCAGATGGAAGTGATAGCAATAAATTAATCCTGGCTGAAGCTGGAGCTCTGGAAGCTTTGAACAAATACCTGTCCTTGAGTCCTCAAGACTCAACTGAGGCAGCTATTTCTGAGTTATTGAGAATATTATTTTGCAATTCTGACCTTATTAAACATGAAGCATCAACTAATTCATTGAACCAACTCATAGCAGTTTTGCGTCTCGGATCAAGAAATGCTAGATATAGTGCAGCAAGAGCACTTCATGAACTTTTTGATGCTGGCAACATTAGAGACTCAGAATTAGCTAAACAGGCCATTCAACCATTGGTTGACATGCTTAACACAACATCAGGTAATGAGCAGGAGGCTGCTCTCATGGCCTTGATCAAGTTAACTTCAGGAAATTCTTCAAAAGTATCTCTTCTTACTGATGTGGAAGGAAACCCACTTAAATGTTTATACAAAATACTGTCTTCTGCTTCATCCTTGGAACTGAAGAGCCATGCTGCGCAACTCTGCTTTGCTCTTTTTGGCAATAGCAAGATCAGAGCAGATCCAGTTGCCTCAGAATGCCTAGAACCCTTTATATCACTGATGCAATCTAATTCTGAGACTGCAATAGTATCTGGGGTTTGTGCTTTTGAGAGATTATTGGAAGATGAACAACAAGTAGAGCTTGCAGCAGCCTACAATGTTGTGGATCTCCTTGTGAGCTTGGTTTCTGGTACAAACTATCAGCTTATAGAGGCCGCCATATCTACTCTTATCAAATTGGGCAAAGACAGGACTCCAATTAAACTAGACATGGTGAAAGCTGGCATTATTAATAATTGTCTCAATCTACTACAATTAGCACCTAGCTCTCTATGCTCCACAATAGCTGAGCTGTTTCGCATTTTAACTAATAGCAGTGCAATTGCGAGAAGTTCAGATGCTGCAGAAATTGTAGAACCACTTTTCCATGTTTTGCTCCGCCGAGATTTCAACTTATGGGGACAGCATAGCGCCTTACAAGCACTTGTAAATATATTGGAGAAACCGCAAAGTCTTGCAACCTTGAAGCTTACTCCAAGCCAAGTTATTGAGCCCTTGATTTCTTTTCTGGAATCCCCATCCCAAGCTATTCAACAGCTTGGCACAGAACTGTTATCTCATCTTCTTGCACAGGAACATTTTCAGCAAGATATTACAACAAAGAATGCAGTTGTGCCCCTCGTACAGCTTGCAGGAATTGGAATATTAAACTTACAGCAAACAGCAATAAAAGCATTGGAAAAAATTTCCACAAGTTGGCCAAAGGCAGTTGCTGATGCGGGAGGTATTTTTGAGCTTGCAAAGGTTATTATTCAAGATGAGCCTCAGCCACCACATGCGCTCTGGGAATCAGCTGCTTTAGTTCTCTCTAATGTATTACATTCCAATGCCGATTACTATTTTAAAGTTCCTGTAGTGGTTCTTGTGAAACTTTTGCACTCAACACTTGAGAGTACAATTAGCATAGCCCTTAATGCTTTAATAGTTCATGACAGAAGCGATGCTTCAAGTGCTGAGCAGATGATGGAAGCTGGAGTTATAGATGCTCTGTTGGAACTTTTAAGATCTCATCATTGTGAAGAAGCATCTGGTAGATTACTAGAAGCTTTATTTAACAATGTGAGAGTACGAGAGATGAAGGTGTCTAAGTATGCTATAGCACCTTTATCCCAGTATCTATTGGATCCGCAAACCAGATCACAGTCTGGCAAGCTTCTTGCTGCTTTAGCTTTGGGAGATCTTTCCCAGCATGAAGGACATGCTAGATCTAGCGCCTCTGTTTCCGCATGTCGTGCATTGATAAGTTTACTTGAAGATCAGCCAACTGAAGAAATGAAGGTGGTGGCTATATGTGCATTGCAAAACTTTGTCATGAACAGCAGGACCAATAGACGAGCTGTTGCAGAAGCTGGGGGCATATTGGTGATTCAGGAATTGCTTCTGTCTCCAAACACAGAAGTTTCTGCACAAGCTGCTTTACTGATCAAATTTTTGTTTTCTACCCATACACTGCAAGAATACGTGTCAAATGAGTTGATCAGGTCTTTGACAGGTACATCAAAATTGTCCGTATTGACAGTGTTCCCTGCTTTACACTTATGCATACTTTAGAGCAACTACTTTTGGCATGTCTCATAGCTCTAATCATGTCTGTTTTACATTCTATTAGTAGTCTTCTGTTTAACTGATTACACACAAATTCATTTAATTGCACATTTTTTAATGGATCAAGCTCATTCTTGTATGAAAGCTTCATGTTGATGTTTATTTAAAATTTACTAGGATCAGGTTTTGAGAAATAATTGTAGTTGTTAATTATGGGAAATGTTTTTTATTTTATTTTAAATGCTTCATTTAATCTTCTGTTTGAACCAATATTATTAGAATTTGAAAAGATGTCTTCAACTTGTGATTCGGCATCTGTTTCATTTTGGACTTTTCGGTAGTAGAAAGAAAAACAACCAAGTTTTGATTTGATGAGCTTTTCATTTTTCAGAGTAATTGGAAATTGTCAACGTGTACAAATAAATTAGTCTCCTTCCTGTTTTCTTTTCTCTCCTAGTATAAATCTTTAATTGAATGTATATTTCTGTTAGTTTCATTTTAGAAAAATGGAGGATGTCTAAAGATTTTCTGGTGTGTGACAGCAAGTCAAATAATTTTTTGTACCATATCAATCTTAAATTTATATTAATTAGAAAAATAATCACATATAGATTGGGGTGTAATTGTGACGCTTCTCTTTTACATCTATTAAAATTTTTTATTTCATTGAAAAATCATTTTGTTATGCAGCTGCACTGGAAAGAGAGTTATGGTCAACTGCCACAATCAATGAGGAGGTTTTGAGAACTCTACATGTGATATTCATGAACTTCCCTAAGCTCCACACATCTGAAGCAGCAACTCTTTGCATTCCTCATTTGGTAGGGGCACTTAAATCTGGTGGTGAAGCGGCTCAGGACTCTGTACTTGACACGTTTTGCTTGCTAAGACAATCTTGGTCAACTATGCCTATAGATATAGCTAAGTCTCAAGCTATGATTGCTGCAGAAGCCATCCCCATATTGCAAATGCTCATGAAAACCTGCCCGCCTAGTTTCCATGAGAGGGCAGATACTCTTCTGCACTGCTTACCAGGTTGTTTGACTGTCACCATTAAGCGTGGAAACAACCTCAAACAAACTATGGGAAGCACAAATGCGTTCTGCCGGTTAACAATAGGCAATGGTCCTCCAAAACAAACCAAGGTATTCTCATGAATAATTTTTGAAATCTGCAAAAGCACTAATATTATTTCTTCTGTTCTTTGCAGTCCTCTTTTCTTTTTATTTGAAACTATTTTTCTATTAATTAGAAGCTTCATGTTTCTACTATTCCTAGTTTTCATGTAAGTACCATACTGATTACAAATTGCATTTGATGACAACAACAACAACAACAACGCCTTATCCCACTAGGTGGGGTGCATTTGATGACAACCAAAATTTTAAAATCATCTTACTTAAAATATTCATAGATCAAGGAACCCTACTCTTAGCATTCCTGTCATAATTTTCAACTTCTCAAATTTCTGACAACTTAAAAAGGAGTCAGTTTTGATTATACAATTCCACTTAATTGAATATATGGGATGTAATTTAACCGTGAATCTTTCCAGTTTTACATATGAGAAAATTGCAGATGTAATTTTCATTGTCCAAAATTATTTATGAACTTATAAATTGATTTGTTTGCTATCTCTAGCGAGGATTAAATTTTCTTATACAAGATTACAGACACCGTTTATGGTTTTTGCTTCTATTAGGTAGTGAATCATAGTACTTCTCCAGAATGGAAAGAAGGATTCACTTGGGCATTTGATGTACCTCCGAAGGGCCAAAAGCTACATATCATATGCAAAAGCAAGAATACTTTTGGAAAGGTAACTGGATATTCATTCCGCAAGTGATTTACTCATTCTCTATTTTATGTGTGGTAAGTCGTGAGGGCTTACCTATTCCTTTTCTGAAAGGATGAATGATTACATTTCTTTGTATGATGGATACTAGTGTTATTTTGATGAAAACTGAAAAAGACCCCCCTGTCTATTTCTGTCAATAATAATTCTACCTTATTCTTTAATCTTATTGCCTTTGATGGTGACATACTAGTCTGTGCTCGTTTAAGTACGTGAAAATTGAGGTGGAAAATAAAATGTACTTCACTCTTTGTTAAAAAAAAAATTCACTCTCTCTCTCTTTTTTTATTCTCCTTCCCACTTACTCAATCAAGCATATGCTAAATCTGCATTGCTTTAAATACTGACTGCAAGTGTTGTGCTTTTTCTCCAGACAACACTTGGAAGAGTCACTATCCAAATTGATAAAGTTGTATCAGAGGGGGTTTATAGTGGATTATTCAGTCTTAATCATGATGGTAATAAAGATGGTTCTTCCCGAACACTTGAAATTGAGATTATATGGTCCAACAGGATTTCCAATGATGACATTTGAAAAGTATAGCAAGCTACTTTTTGGGTGGAAGCATAGAAAGGTAATCTGCAACATGCATGAGATGTTGGAAATGGTTTTGCTTGTAATTATCAGCACATTTGAATGATCCAATTTTGTAGTCTGGCAGATTAAGTTGCTCCTGTTGTAAGTGTAAATTAAATTATAAATGTCTAGAGGCAGCAAGCGTTTGAAAAGGATGCTCCCACGGTAAAGTCAAAAAATGTTTGCAATTGTACAGGTCAGTCCACAGGTATATTAGAAACTTGAATCATAGGGAAAAAATGGCATTTTAATTAAATTTGTCAAAAGTTTTTATTTTTTATTTTTTTATTTGTATTAGTCTCTGATGTTGGGATGTACACTAGCATCTGCTGTAAAGTGGCTTTGTTTTATGTTTGTAAGCCACAAGAGATGATAAACTGACAATATGTCATTGTCCCCTTGTGTCGGGAACATGCTCATTTTTCACCACCTTGGCCCCCACCCAATAAACAATTCCCTGTTTTTTCTAATTGATCCATGTAATTGTTGTAGGTCTAAATTCCATTTGAATATTTTTTCTTAGGGTTAAGCATAATTGTTTATTTTATTTTATTTTTTCATTTTCTTAAATCAATGGTTCGCATCCTCTTGCATTTCCTCTTATCATTTATCTCTCAACTTATGAGCCCCATACCCTGGCCATCATTATCTGTTGTCAAATTTTCATGCAAGACTTCAGCTACTATTATGGTTATGTGGTGTGAGGAAACGAAAAAAAAAGAATTAGTTATCTTTTCATACCGAAGGATCATAACTCTTTATAGCAGTTGTTTGATGCATACCCGTTTAATTATGATAGTATTGTTTTAAAATTGAATCAATCATTGAATTCGTCAAGACATTTATTAAAGGTCTAATGATTGAATCATAGTCAAGTTGTGGCCCGAATCGGTATGAACAAGAATTAGATAATGCATACAAGTAATATTAAAGAAACTTAATATCATAACTTTACATTACTAAAAACTATAAATAAAACACTATTATATAAGTTTTAAACATCCAAAGTACATACCTAGAAAATAATGTCTGGTAGCAATAGTAATAAGTTTATATCTAATATAATAAAAAAAATTGACAAATATTAATGGTATTTCATAAGGGTGATATCACTTTTAATAAATTATTATAAAAATCAATAATATTATCATATATAATATTTATAATTAGATGATAATATAAAATTATTATATACTATCAAATGTCAAATGTAATGTATAACTTGTTTTTAATTAGAATATCATGAATATGTGAAAGTATGTTTGCAATACGCATTTTACACTATTTTATAGTGTCAATGTAAGTGGTTAAAAGAAACTGAGACATTGAAGTATTGAATCACTACGCATCAATCGAAATGACAAACTTAATTTCCAATGCAATAGCTTTGATTCACGAGTTAAATATTAGAATTAGTATATTTGAGAAACTAAAAAGCATATGAATTGTTGATTTAGATATAAAGAAGAAAATAGAACGTGAAGAAGTATTGAACCACTCTTTGACACATAAATCAAAATGTTAATGTGGCAAAAAAAATTTAACTCAATTGTGAATGTAATAGTTTTTCAGGGTATGAAATTGCACATGTCCTAAAGGCAAGAGGAAACAGCACCCGAACGGAAGAAAGAGTGGGGCAAGAGGACAGTGGCAGACGGGGGCCAAGGCATTGTAATAATAACTAGAGTCCCATATTGCAGATCTACTACCACCTAATGGGTACCTTGCAGCATGAAAATGACAAAGCATAAATAAGTAGGTAGAGGAGACACATCACTGGTCATTTTGGCGTAATCATTCACAAGGAGAAAATAAAGAACTCCTGAACGAATTCAGCATTGAAAAGACTTAAATATCATCATGCATGGGGAGCAAATCTGAATAGATCTTCTCACTTCCTGTCATTTTTTTTTTTCAATTTATGAACAGGATACAGCTACTTATATCATATGTTTATTTACACAATCAAAACAATATGAAATTCAGTATCTTAGAAAATAGGCAGGGGAAGACAAGTTTAGCCAACTTATTGATTCCTCCTTTAATGTGCACAGGGCCACAGGCACAGCCATAAATACAAGATTGTAGTTCTCATAAATAGATTAAATTTACGAGATGCTTTAATTTAAATCAATGGATAATGGTGAATATACTCTTGTTTTCTCACTTTAGAGGAGTTCAATCCATAAATATGACCCATTGCCAGCACATCAATCAATGATTTATCACTTTATGTTCTTACCTTTATTGTTTTCATCGTCTATTTGAGGATCCTTTCTCTATATTTCTAATCCACATTAAATTTCACTGCAGATGCTGCTCCAATTGCAATGTAACCTTATCCTATCAGCATATTTTTTTTAACACGATTAAAATTTATTTAAAACTACAAAATGATAAAATCATAAATGAGATTCATTAATTAAGAAGTGAAACCCATAAAGTCGTAAATGAAATTCATTAATTAAAAAGTGAAATCCGTAAAGTTATGATCTTAAGTAAATTTCAGCCCATAGTAAAAAATGTTTAAAAAAGTGTGGTAAATAATATATTACTATCATTTCTCTATCATGCATTTATAAACAGATTGAAACAAGTTCTTCCAAATCAGCCAAATTAATTTATATGAGGATGTGAAGTTGATTAAAAATTGAAACACTATGAGTCTGTGAGGACTGAACGCCAATTTGTCTCAATTATTACTACTCACAAATTCCATTCCAAAGCTTCAGCTTAAGAATATAATTATTTGTGCACACTTATTTCTTACAGTAACATGCATAATTATTTATGCATTTATCCCCAATGCAAAAAAAAAATGTATAGATTTTTATTCCACATTTGAATATTAAATTAGTTATTAACTAGTTATTATTGTGAGAGCTTATACCCCAACATGCATATAAATAAAAAAAACATATAAAATATGAAATTTAATTAAATCAATTTTATTCAATAAAATCATATGTAAATTCACATAAGTAAAAGGTTCACATTCACTCCACTGTTATCAAATAAAACTTCTCAGAAACATCTTCGATTCAAAATAAGGTCATTCAAGTTTACAAAAGAATTCAAGTTAAACAACAAAATAAAATAAAATAACATGTTTAAAGCATCATGCAATTTAAAACAAAAACTGTGACACCCTCTACCCCTCACATATATATTAATAAAGGAATAAAAATTCAAATATTAATTAAAAGTATTTTTAAAACATTTTTAAATACAAGCCGTTCAAATGGGTAAAAGGCTCACATTCACTTTCTTCTACATCATATTCAAACTTGTCCAAATAAATAATAAAGTCATTTCAGCTCAAAGAAGGTCATCTAAGTTTCGTACAATTGATATAGAACTTATATCCTAATGTCACATCCTATCAGAGCGTGGTGTTCCCGTGTCCTCTAGCATGAGGTTCTTCATAGTCATCCACCTATTCATCTGCTCCCCCGAACACAAAGTTCAAGATCATCACAGGATCCAAACACAAACAACAAACCGGGAGTGAGTTATCACATTGCTAACTACTAGAGAGAAACAACACAACATATAGTAGTCAAATACAATTTACTTAGCATATCTCACATTATTTCATCACTTTGTCATTCATCAATCACACTTTTCATCCATCAATCACACATTTCAATCATCAATCATTATACACAGGAATCACACACTCCGATCAAGACATAATAACACATCAATTTCATAATAAACAATTAGCAAGCGTATGCGACAGTTATTGTAAGACTCAAGCCTATATGCAATTTGGTACCATGTCAGTGAAAAACCATCCTGGGGCGCTTAGGAGTACATAACAAGACACACCACACAATGGGTTTGTCAGGTCACTCTCACTAAGTAAGATCATAGGGAGACCAGTCAGGGTCACGATGTTTTGCGAGAATGCTCCAACCATATGGGATCAACATAGGCCTAAAGGAGCACTCAAACCCGGTGACCCCCAAGGCCTACACTCCGAAGAGTCCGTCAGGGCCTCTCCCTCCTGATTCAGGTCCAACCCCTAAAATTATTTTAGCACACAGACTCTATCTATGAACTGTACAAAACACACGACTCCTCAATTGTTCTTAAAATAATTTTAACTCGTCGCCCTTTAAGGGTCTTATCATTAACTCGTCGCCCTTAAAGGGACTTAACATTAACTCGTCGCCCAAAAAGGGACTTAACATCAACTCGTCGCCCTAAAAGGGACTTAACATCAACTCGTCGCCCTAAAAGGAACTTAGCATTAACTCGTCGCCCTTGAAAGGACTTATGATCGTGTGATAGTACAATTCATAGTTCACAACTCAATGCACATATATATCTCAATCATATACATACTCAATTTATCACATACACTTAATCCCAATCACAATGGTATAATCTCAATTTAACATGTTATCACACCTCATGAATCATATACACTTTACCTATGAACTATGCAATACACACATCTACTCAATTATTTTCAAAATCATTTTAACTCGTCGGGTTCCCACAGTGAATCCCATCACAATACTTGTCACCCTTAAAGGGTCTTACAATTGTGTGATTGCACAGTTCATAGTTCACAACTCAATACACATATCTCATCTCAATACACATGTATTTCATCATCCGTCACATGTTCAATTTATCACATACTCACAGTTTGAATCATCATTTCATAACCTCAACATAACAATTTATACAAAAGATTTTATCACAACATGGAATGTAAAACCTCTGAAATAGTTCCTCACAATTGTATCAAAATCAATTAATCAAAATCATGGGTTAACACAAAGACATCAAGAGCACTCAAGTTTATCAATCAATTCTCATCAGGACATCAATTGGTACATAGAACACAATAATATTGTATTCATAATCATAAAGAAAAATTATAATTCAATAAACATCCCAAAAAAAACCCAAATTTAGTCCTCTAAGGATCCCTACACATGTTTATTCTAACCCCCAATTGCGATAAACTCATCCCTTACCTCTAAGCGGACTCACGTGTCTTCCCATAGCGATAACGTCATCTCTAGCAGTTCCCTAAGATTTCTCCAGTTTTTCCTCCGACTGCTCCGGTAGAGTACCAAACGTCAGAGAAACGGAGAAAGGATTAAAACCTCCATTTGGACTATCTTCATGCGATTCCTTTTTCTTCCTCAACGAACATTATATCACAAATCCCAACGGTCAAAGCGTTTGCAATTGAATTTCGAACAACATATCCAAAATTCACGACAATCCAACGGTTAACGAAACCGGGATCATAGTTTTACCAAAACAGCTCTGGGTTTCTGCGGGAAAGAAAAATGCTACAATGCGAGGGATATTTCTCTTAGATCAGACGTGGTATCGAAATTCCCAACGGTTAACGTGCTCGGAAATGGGTTTTGAACATGCTGTTTAAATTTCACGACGATCCAACGGTGAATGAGTCCGAGATCGTGCTTTTTCTGAGACAGGTTTGGTGGCCTGCGGGAAAAAAGAGAGGGTTTTGGGAGGAGAAGGAGAAAAACGGAAATGAGGGAAAGAAGAGGCACCATCAGTGTGAAAACTGACCTAACGCTATTTATAGCTAGGTTTACTCTATTTATTTATTTATTATTTTATAAAAACAAACTTTATTTTATTTTCTAACAAACAAATAAATAAAATACCATTTTTATTTTCTCTCAAATAATTATTTTAATTAATAATTATATCTCTTTATTTATTTATTTATAAAATCTCACCATTTTTTTTAAACTCTATTTATTTATAAATAATAATCCTTTTTAATCTAGTTTACGAAAATTGGGATGTTACAAAAACTCATGTCCCAATATTCCATAATGAAAATTCACACTGTTGGAGAGTGATATGTAAGTACCAAGTAACTAACTATGAGTTATGTGGGCTAATTATATGCATCACCATGGACTAGGAGAGTAGGAATTAGGAGTTTAAGAAAACTATAAGTCATAAAATGAACACTATATGAACAAGAGCCAAAAACATACAATCACGGCAATAAACTCAAATTATGACGAGATATGTCTATTTTTGAACCAAATATTCCGCATCAAACAAAATGGTACATCTTCCATGGACAATGAACTTTTGTCAAATGATCCATTACTGGGAAGCAATATTGTTCAAAGCATATCTAAGTAGATGTCAGAAACAGAAATGTTAGGGATTAAAGATAGAGGTCAGGTCATACATATGGCAAGATAGTGCTAAATCATTAGTTACTTAATCTTGCCTCTTACTCTTACTCTTGTAAAACATAATGTCTTGTTCAAGTTTTCTTCTAGAATTTAGCATGAAGCTGTTTCCCTAGCAAAAAAGAAAAAATAAAAAACTTCTTTCAATTAAGGTGATCATTCTGCGGATCAATAGTCCTCCTTTGTCTTTAAGGACTATTGTTGGTATACTTCCTAAATTTGCTATATATTTTTCCCAGGGGGAGCAAAAATCACCTGGAATTATCCCACTTGCAGTGAAGGATGTCTTTAGTATTATACAGGAGGTAAAAAGTTAAGTTTTCCAAACTGGACTTGAGATCCATTCATATCCTTGACAGGTTGTGTTTGTCATTTCAGACTCCTGGACGAGAATTCTTGTTACGTGTCTCATATCTTGAGATATACAATGAGGTTAGCATCATGTAGTAATGCTATGTTTTATTGAGCTCTCTCATCTTTATTTACCTATATTGGGGGGATTCATCTTTGGATAAACAAGATTGATGACCAGATTAACTCCACTGTTGTCTGAGAATAGTCCCGGCAGAATGAGGGAAACAATCTAGATTAGTTATGACATCAAAAAGGATAAAAAGATGAAGTTTGTTTAAATGCAGGAATGACATAAACTCAATATGAAAAGATTGCAAGTGACAGTGGATGGCGGCCGTTGTCATCAAACACTTTCAGTGGAACATTATGTGAGAGTGATCCCATTATACAAGTAGAAGCGTGGAAGTTTGAAAACAGATTTTTAACAGTATGAATAGTATTAGTATAGTTATTTAGTGCTTGTTTGTTTAACGGATGAAATGGAAATTACATGTTTTCCTGCACGTAAAACCTCTGTTGGAACTTGGAACCCAGTTTTCCCAAAGCAAAAAAGAAAAATAAAATAAAATAAAATTGCTTTGCACAAACTCCATTGCAAATGGAGATGCAATCCGGCTCCTTGCGGTGGACTGAAAATAGTTTTGGCTAAGATTTATCTTGGTTGCATCAGTTGTTACTTGTTAGGGAATATAAGTGTTAGAATTGGTTTTACCTTAAACAATTGTTTCTGTTTTCTCCTTGTATTTTTGGAAAGGGCCGGGAGAAGTTGTTAGGAGTTAAGTAATTCTATTACTTCTCATAACAAAATTCCCTATCTGATTAGTGGAAGTGTAGTAGCCTTTATAAGACTTGTAACTAACACCATTGACAATGAAACAATACAGAAAAAGCTTCTCTCCCAATAATTCTCTCATTTTCTCTAAACACTATTGATTAGCCTAGGTGTTCCTTTCTTTTCAATATTCTGAAGTATCTGTTTAATTCATAACAGATTGGTATCAGTGCCCTGGTTGGGTTTTCTGGGGAAGTTGTTCTAGGTAAAATCAAGAATGTGTTATGCAAAGTTTGATATTGAGAATTTTACCGGCAAGAATGATTTCGGGCTATGGAGGATGAAGATGAGGGTGTTGCTGGTTCATCATGGACTAGAGCAGGCTCTTGAAAGAGAAAAGGGGTTGCCTGCAACAATGTCAGAAAGGGAGAATAAGGAGGTTCTTGACAAGGCTCATAGTGCTTTGATCCTGTCTCTTGGAGATAAAGTATTGAGGGAAGTTTCAAAGGAGAAATCAGCTGTTGTGATTTGGAACAAGTTGGAAAACCTGTACAAGACCAAATCGTTGGCCAACAAGTTATACTTGAAGCATAAATTGTACACCCTCAAGATGACAATAGGGAAGTCGCTGGAAGATCATTTGGATGACTTCAATAAAATCATTCTTGATCTGGAAAATATTGAAATCACCCTAGAAGATGAAGACCAAACACTCTTGCTCTTGAGATCATTACCGAACGAGTTTGACAACCTCTCTGATACTCTCATCTATGGCAGGGATACTCTTTCACTAGAAGAAGTATAGGCAGCTTTGTTTACAAAGGAGTTGAGGAGGAAGTCAGAAAGTAAGGGTGATCAAGATGCAGAGGGATTGTTCACTAGAGGGAGGCCTGGAAAGAAAGAATTTAAGGGCAAGAAAGGTATAAGATCCAAATCGAAAGAAGGCAAGAAGAGGTGATGTTTCATCTATGGAAGTGAAGAACACTTCAAGAAAGAATGTCCTAAGTACAAGAAGAAAAAGAAATAGAGGGATCAGAACAATCACAGTGGTGATGCAGACGCTGCCCCAGAAGGGTATGAAAGTGTTGATGTCTTGTGTGTTTCAGAGGCACTAGTCAAGCTAGATTGGGTTCTTGACTTGAGTTGCTCATTTCACATGTGTCCTACAATGGAACAGTTTAGTTCTTATAAGAAGATTGGTGGAGGGAAGGTTTTACTTGGCAACAATGAAACTTGCAAAGTAGTGGGAATTGGTAATGTTACTCTGAAACTTAATGGAGTAACTAGGACACTGCACGGGGTTAGGCATGTGCTAGAATTGAGGAGGAATCTGATCTCTATAGGGACGCTTGACAAGCAAGGTTTTGTGCCCAGGGTTGAGGGTGGAGTTATCAAGATCACCAAAGGTTCCATCGTGTTCATGAGGGGCAAGCTAGAAAATGGCCTGTATCTTCTGGCAGGAAATGTTCAAAAAGGGATTGTGGCAATTGTGACTGAGGAAACTGATTCACATGCAAACAAGAGGCTTGGACACATGAGTGAAGGAGGGTTGAAGGAGCTCAACAAGCAGAAGCTACTAGGAAAAAATAGTGTTGAGTCACTAGAATTTTGTGAACTCTGTATTCTTGGCAAGGCAAAGAGGTCAAAGTTTGCCACTATTGTGCATCACTCCAAAGGTACACTTGAATACATCCACAGTGATGTATGGGGTCCAACAAGAGTACCATCACACAGTGGAGCAAGGTATTTCCTTTCTATGATTGATGACTTATCTAGGAAGGTATGGATCTATATACTCAAGTAGAAGAATAAAAGCCTTTGAGAAGTTCAAGGAGTGGAAGGTACTGGTTGAAACTCAAACCAACAAAAAAGTCAGGAAACTCAAAACTGATAATGGTTTAGAGTTCTACTCAGAAGAATTCAATCAGTTTTGCAGAAAACAAGGGATTGAGAGGCACAAGACAGTAAGAGGCACTCTGTAATATCCTATTTTTCGTAAACTAATTTAAAAAAGATTGTTATTTATAAATAAATAGAGTAAATAATAAGTTGTAAGTAACCTAACTATAAATAGAGACATGTTAGGTCAGTTTTCAAATTGACGATGCCTCCTCTTCCTCTCAATTTCGTTTTCCCCTCTCCTCCTCCCAAAACCTTCTCTTTTTCCCGTATACCACCAAACCTATCTTAGAAACTCGATGATCTTCGAATTATTCACCGTTAGATCGTCGTGAAATTTGAGCAACAGGTTTGGAAATCATTTTCGAACATTCTCACCATTAGGAAATACGAAATCATGTCGGAGCTGAGAGAAATACCCTTTGCATCGTAGCTTTTTCTTTTCCCGCAGAAACCCAAAACAATCTCAGTAAAACTATGGCGCCAAACTCTTTAACCGTTGGATTGTTGTGAAATTTTGATATTTGGTTCATGATTCAATTTCGCACACCTCCACCCTTGGGATTTGGGAAATAATATTCATGGAGAGAGAAAACTGAATCGCTCGAAGACAGTACAAAATTGAGGCTTCAATCCTTTTTCCTCCTCTCTAATGTTTGGGAACCCTATCAGAGTGGTAAGTGGAAAAACTTTGAGGAATCTGAAGAAATTTCTAGAGATGACACTATCGTTGTCGGAACACACATGAACTCGCTTAGAGGTAAGGGATGGGTTATTCACAATTGGGGAGTAGTGAGAACATGTGTAGAGATCCTTAAAGTATCAACTAAAATGAGTTTTGGGGTGTTTCTGCAAATTTTGATTCTACCCTTACAATTATAACTGTGAATTATATATGTTTGACAAACCAGTTGATGTCCCAATGAGAAGTTGCTATGAAATTGATGTGTTCATGTGTTGAGTGTAAACCCTTAAAAAAATTGAGTTCTTTTTATTAACATGAATTATATTCTAAATAATATTCTTTAATGACTTGTTTTATACAAATTATCATCTTGTTCTAATTTTCCCAGATGATGATCAACATGTTATTTGTATGTATGTGTATATATATATATATATATATATATGTCATGTCATGTAAATATTATTTCTGTGTGATGCGTATATGAGTTATGAAGCGTGATAAATTATTAAATGAGATTATATTATTGTTATGAAGATTGAGTAGTGCAAAGTGAAATGTGTCAATTTGTGAGATACATGTAAACATGATATGGTTGATTGTGACATAATGAGATGTGAAATTGTGAACATGAGTTTTAGTTGTGAGTAAGTGTGTGGTTAACACTTGATGTGATATTACTTGTATTGAGAGCTGTGAATTATACAATAACCCGACCAGTGTTTAATTTGAGAAAAGTTTTGATGCGCAATATTAAAGGGAAAGTGTAGGTTTCTTATTTAGAAACCAGTGTTAAATTGTAGCACAATGTGTTAAACGTGTTTGAAATACGAGTGTGAGGTCCTGGGTATTGTATAATTCATGAGCAGTGTCTATAAATTGAATATGTGATGAATTATGGAATAACATGTTTGTGAATGTATGAATACATGAATTTTGATGATGTCAAAGAAGAATCAAACAAGGCCGCTTCAAAGGATAAACATTTGCTTCAAGATTAATTTAAGATTGCTTCAACAAACAAAGCCTTGTTTCAAGATTCACTAATGATCAAGCATTGCCTCAAAACAAAGGGTTTCAAAGTCATGCAAGGCTCTAGTAATCGATTACCAGAAGGGGAGAATGAAAAAGAGTTGTTGAAAAGGGTTTTGAATTTGAATTTTGAACATGTAATCGATTACCATATGTCTGTAATTGATTATCAGCAACAAAACTCTTGAAATTCAAATTCAAAGGTCATGACCCTTCAAATTATAACTGTGTAATCGATTACATAAACATTGTAATCGATTACCAGTGGAGAGTTTTCAGAAAATCTGTCAACAGTCACATCTTTTGATTGAATTTGTGAATGACCATCAAAGGCCTATAAATAGGTGACTTGGGCACGAATTTTGAAGAGAGAGTTTTGTTTGTTCAAAATGTCTTATCCTCTCAAAAGGAAATGAGAGAGATTCCAAGAGAACTTCATTGTCAAATGCTCTCTCAAAAGAAACTCTTGGACAAACACTTGCAAATCCATTAAGAGTTTCTCCATGGACTTCAATTGTGTTGGATCAAGTGGCCTTGGAATAATTAAGAAGGGGGGGTTGAATTAATTATTAATGTGTCTTGACTAATTAAAAACTTATCCTTCTTAATGTTACTAGATTCAATTAGGATTTACTACTAAGTTATTAGAAAGTAAAGAACAAAATCAATAACTTAGACAAAAGTAAAGCGGAAATAAAAAGTACACAACAGAAATTAAAGAGTGTAGGGAAGAAGAAGACAAACACAAGATTTATACTGGTTTGGCAACAACCCGTGCCTACATCCAGTCCCCAAGCAACCACCGGTTCTTGAGATTTCCAATAACCTTGTAAAATCCTTTACAAGCAAAGATCCACAAGGGATGTACCCTCCCTTGTTCTCTTTGAACAACCAAGTGGATGTATGCTCCACTTGAACTGATCGACAAGAGATGTACCCTCTCTTGTTCTCAGTATCACAACCCAAGTATGTTGGATCGAGTGGCCTCAGAATAATTAAGAAGGGGGGGGGGGTTGAATTAATTATTCCTAAACCTTTACTAATTAAAAAATTACTCTTCTAAGGCTTTTACTTAATTGTTAAGAGAATGAGGTGTAGAAGAGAAACTTAACAGAAAGTAAAAGTGGGAATTAAATGCACAACGGAAAGTAAAAGAGTAGGGAAGAAGGAAACAAACACACAAGATTTTTTATACTGGTTCGGCAACAACCCGTGCCTACATCCAGTCCCCAAGCGACCTCTATTTGTACCACAAAGGATGTACCCTCTAATGTGTTAAGACAAAGATCTCAGGCGGTTAAACCTTTGATACTTTGTGAATAGAGATACAAAAGAATTCTCAGGCGGTTAGTCCTTTGAACACTTTTGTATAAGGGAATGGGAAGAATCAAAAGAATTATCAAACTGTGTCGTTTTGAATTCTTTGACAATGGAGAAGGGAGACACAAAAATAATTCAGGCGGTTAGTCCTCGGCGAATTCTTTTTGGAAAAGGGAGAAGAGAATGAAAAGATGAATAGTACAAGTTTTCAAGGTTTAAAAAACTAGAAAACTTCTGAAAGCTTTTGGTACAAAGAAGAAGAAGAAGTTCAAAGAGATTCAAGGTTTGTAAAGGATTGTATGAAATAAGTGTTCAAGATTGAATGAATGAATTAATGAAAAGCAAATCAAAGCCTTGCTTTTATAGACTCTTCATGTCTGGCTAAAAGGACCATTTAGAAGAGTTACAACTTTTAGAAAAACTTAAAACCAATTTGAAAAAGTCAAAACATTTTTGAAGAGTTACATCTTTTGATTTATTCAGAAACATTCACTGGTAATCGATTACCAAATCAGTGTAATCGATTACACAAGGCTTTTATGTGAAAGGATATGACTCTTCACATTTGAATTTGAATTTCAACGTTCAAAGGGACTGGTAATCGATTACCAAAATATTGTAATCGATTACAGCTTTTTGAAATTAATTAGAACGTTGTAAATTCAATTTGGAAACTTTTTCAAAACAATTTTGCTACTGGTAATCGATTACAACAATCTGGTAATCGATTACCAGAGAGTAAAAACTCTTTGGTAAACATGTTTTTAGAAAAATCCATGTGCTACTCAGTTTTTGAAAAATCCTTTTCATACTTACCTTGATTAAGTCTTCTCTTGATTCTTGAATCTTGAATCTTGATCTTGATTTTTGAGATCTTGAACCTTGAATCTTGATTCTTGAATCTTAACTTTCTTCTTGAGTCTTGAATTTTTCTTGATTCTTATCTTGAACTCTTGAATTGTTCTTGATTCACTTGAGTTGTTCTTTGATTGATCTTTGAGCTTTTTGTCATCACCTTTGTCATCATCTTTTGTTATCATCAAAACACCCTTGAATCACCTTTGATTCACCATGAAGCCTTGCTTCTACAAAGTAGATGTACACTCTACTTGTACCACAAAGGATGTATGCTCCAATGTGTTAAGACAAAGAATTCTTAGGCGGTTAGTCCCTTGAATCTTTGTAAGGGAAAACAAAAGATATCTCAGACGGTTAGTCCTTTGAAATCTTTTGTAAGAAACAGAAGATATTTCAGGCAGTTAGTCCTTTGAAATCTTTTGTCAAGAGGGAGAAGGGAAGAAAAAAAGAATTCTCAGGCGGTTAGTCCTTTGAATCTTTTGACAAGAGAGAAGGAATGAAGAAGAAGAATAGCACAAGTTTTTGGACAATGAACTTTTCTTAAAAGAGAAATTATTGAACAAAAACTCTATGAAAGAAATCTATTATGCATGAAAGGAATCAGTCTTTTTAAATTCGTGCCATGGTCACATATTTATAATCATTTGATGACTCAAGTTAAAGTTTGTGACTCTTGGGAATTTCTTTAAAACTAGTCACTTTTTAAAAGTTGTGACTCTTTTGAAAACTTGTCACTTTAAAAGTTGTGACTTTTGAAAAACTCTTCAGAAACAAGTCACTTTAAGAATTATGACTTTTGGAAATTTATTTTTCGAAATCAGTCACTGGTAATTGATTACCATCAAGGTGTAATCGATTACACATCAACAGATGTGACTCTTCATGTTTAAATTTGAAAATCAAAACGTTTAGAAACTCTGGTAATCAATTACAAGTATTATGTAATCGATTACACAAGTTTGAAATGATTTTAAAAAGTTTTATCACAAGTTGTGACTCTTGAAATTTGAAATCTAACGTTTTAAAAACATTGGTAATCGATTACATGATTATGGTAATCGATTACAGCTTTGTAAATCAGTTTTGAAAATAATACTGGCTACTGGTAATCGATTACTGCCTTCTGGTAATCGATTACCAGAGAGTAAAACTCTTTAGTAAAAGATTTTGCTTTTTGAAAAATTCTTGTGCTATTCAATGTTTTGAAAATCTCTTTTAATATTTATCTTGATTGAGTCTTCTCTTGATTCTTGAATCTTGAGTCTTGATTCTTTACTTGAATCTTGATTATTCTTGAATCTTGAATCTTGATCTTGATTCTTGAAACTTACTTGACTCTTGATTCTTTGGAACTTGCTTGACTCTTGATTCTTTGGCATCATCAAAATAATCTTGGAAGGCATTGCTTCCACAATATCCCCCTTTTTGATGATGACAATCCTGAAATCAAGAGAATACATACAAGTTTTGTTCTATCATTCACTCATCTCTTTCTCCCCCTTTCTTTTTGAATTTATGCTTAATTTTAAAGCTTTGAAAATATAATATCTTGATTTTTAAAATACCCATTTTCTCTCCCCCTTTGGCAACATTGAAAAGGCCAAAGTTCGTAAAATAAAACATACATGAATAATTCTAAAACATACATACAGCACAATACCAAATGTAATTACATACCACTAGACATATATATCATAAAAAATAATTAAGTTTAACACACATAAACATAAACAACCAAAAGCAAGTAAATATAATCATCATGTTCAGTCATACTAAGCAAATATAAGAAATACTAAGTGTTCAAATGTCATAAACATATAGCCAAATACAAGACTTTAGAAACAAAGTATAATAATCTAAATCTATGAGGATGGTGGTGGAAGGTCAAAGCACTGACGAACATAACTAACATCCTCCTCAAGTTTGGTGATACGTGTGTCCATTCCTGCAAATCGTGCATCCATGGCATCAATACGACTATCCAATGAGTCAAAGCGTTCACCGACGAAGGTGTGGAGTCCATCCAACCTGTCAAGAATGTTGTGCATAAGAGATGAAGAGTCATCTCTATGAGAATGTGGTGATGGAGAGCGGTCTTCAGCGGCCTGTACTGGAGCATCCTTCTTCACCCAAGAGCCATCCCTCTCTTTGCGGTATCCGAAAGAGGAGACTATATTCGCACCGATAGAGAAGGATCTCTTGATTTGACAAAGGGCTCAGAGTCAAGAGGGACATTAAAATGTTGTAGAAACAAGGTGATCAAATGAGGATATGGA
Source organism: Glycine soja (assembly GCF_004193775.1). Classification (NCBI taxonomy): domain Eukaryota; kingdom Viridiplantae; phylum Streptophyta; class Magnoliopsida; order Fabales; family Fabaceae; genus Glycine; species Glycine soja. The sequence continues at coordinate 28,232,531 of NC_041015.1, read as the reverse complement.
AGTGGATCATTTGATCGCAATGCCTTATGCATGCGATATCTCACAAGATGGGCCCAATTGATTTGACGACCAGTTAAGAAAACCCACATGATTATCAAATCTTCCTCAGAAACCTGTGCAAGGTTGGAAGATCTAAGGAGTAGGATGCGCATAATTAAGTAGTGCATGATGCGGCATTCGAATGCCAATGAACCGACAAGAAGCCTTCCGGTCATATCCGTTTGGTTGGTGCAAAGCATCTGGCGGGCATCAGAAACAGAAAAATCAAACTTCCACTCATCATCAAGTGTACCCTCAAATGGTACACCGTCACTGGATAATTGAGTGAGTTCAAAGAAAAGGGACTGGTCTATGACCATCTTAATCCCATAAACTTCAAAAATCAAGGAATCTTCTTGAATTTCCAAGTTAGAATAAAAGGCTTCAACCAATTCAGGGTAAAAAGGAAGTTTCATGGAGATAAACTGAATTAAACAAGAATTTTGAAATGCTTGAAAGCAATCAAACACTTCATCATCAAAGAAAGCTAAGTCTACGAACTTAGGGTCGATAATGGAACGAGAAGAGAAAAGAGAATTGTACCGGATACGTTGTTCTTCTGAGGAAAACAATGTAGGAGATGATATGGAGGGAGGAATTTGAGATGTCTGCGATTTGGATGTTTCGTGGCTTCGAGTTCCGATGACTGCGGATGAAGTCGCAACCCCCTTTCGCTTCTTTGATGGTTCTGCCATTTGGAGGAGTTCTTGGAAGTTTTAATTGGTGGAGATGAAAAAAAATGAAAAATGATGAATTTTGGGCTTTGTGGGACGTGATTTGGTTGAGAATTGAGAGAGAAATCGAGTTCTGAAGTTTAGGGATTTTAGAGCCGTGTTGCTGCAGAAATCGCGTTCTCGCAGTTTCTTAAATTTCGAATTTATAGATACAGACACTCTGTAATTGATTACAGGAATGTTGTAATTGATTACACTTAGCCTGACTGCCTGTAATCGATTACATGTGAAGGTAATCGATTACTAGACACTTTTTCTAAAAACTAAGGAAAAAAAAAATATCAACACTTACCAAGATGAATTTTTGTTTAACATAGAAAGTTTTAATATATCAAAATAATTTTATTTGAAAATAGAATATAATAGTTTTGAAAAACATGAGCAATCAATAAAATACTTTTAAACATATCATACAAGTAATCATACAAAAATTGAAAGATATAGATCATGGCATCATCAACCATTTAGATTTATTTTAATGATAAGCTTCATACTTCGAGAAAGAAAAATAACTCAATTAAACATATGAGCACAAACTCAATATAGCAATCAAACAAGACAAACAAATAAAATTTTGTTAGTCATCATATAAACAAGTTAATTGAAAGGAAAGTTTCAACCAACTTAATTTAAAAGATAATGGTTTTGATGTTACCTTTTTCATGATTTAAGTGCTTAGATCTTTAAAGATGGAAGTCAGACTTTTGCTTTTCTTGCTTAAACTTCTTGAGAAATGTTCTCATCACTTTCATAGTCCTTGGATAGAAGATTGATCTCCTTCTCCGAACCATCGGATGAGTCATTGTCATCCCAAGCAATATACGCCTTCTTGGATCTTCTTTCTTCATGGCTTTTCTTCTCATTCTTTTCTGGCCATGATTCATTTGTGGGGCAGTGTGCCTTTATGTGACCGGGTCGATTACACTTATAGCATTTAAGTGTTGGGGAACCTTCTTGAGATCTCTTCCTATTGTCGAAGTTATGGCGTCTCTCCATTCTTCTATTTTTGATGAATTTATGAAACTTCTTCACAAAGAGTGAGAAGTCCTCTTCATCATCAGATTCTTCTTCTTCTTCTTCTTCTTCTTCTTGCATTGAGGAGGAGGCTTTGAGTGATATGCTTTTTTTTTCCTTTTTTCGGTCTCTTCATTTTGGTTGAGATGTTGAAGTTCCATTTCATGTTCCTGCAGTTTGCCAAAAAGAGTGGCAAGAGACATAGAAGAAAGATCTTTACTTTCAGAAATGGTAGTTACCTTGGGCTGCCATTCCCTACTTAAACATCTCAAAAATTTATTAATTAAATCTTCATTAGGAAAGGTTTTTCCTAAGGAGGCAAGGTGATTGATTATGTGTGTGAATCTTTTCTGCATGCTTTGGATGTTCTCATTAGTGTTCATCCTAAATAATTCATATTCATGTGTAAGGGTGTTGACTCTAGATCTTTTCACATCAGTGGTGCCTTCATGTGTAAGTTGGAGAGTATCCCACATCTCCTTTGCATTTGAACAGTTTGACACTCTAAAATATTTATCTATTCCTAGGGCAGAAGTAATAATGTTTTTGGCTTTAAAATTATATTGGATTCTTCTTCTATCCTCTTCAGTCCATTTATATCTAGGTTTTTCTGTTGTTGTGCTTGTGCTTGCATCTACTATGGTGGGTACATAAGGTCCTATTTCTATTGCTTCCCAAATGTTTAAATCTATGGCTTCAATAAAGATTTTCATTCGAGTTTTCCAATAGTGGTAACCCTCACCATTAAAGATAGGTGGCCTATGGATGGAGTTTCCCTTGGGAAACAAAGAATTTGAGGAGGCCATGAATCTTGAAGTTGTGAAACTTTTCTCAAGAAACCTGCTCTGATACCACTTGTTGGATCAAGTGGCCTCTGAATAATTAAGAAGGGGGGGGTTAAATTAATTATTAATGTGTCTTGACTAATTACAAACTTATCCTTCTTAATGTTACTAGATTCAATTAGGCTTTACTACTAATTTATTAGAAAGTAAAGAACAAAAGCAATAACTTAGACAAAAGTAAAGCGGAAATAAAAAGTACACAGCGGAAATTAAAGAGTGTAGGGAAGAAGAAGATAAACACAAGATTTATACTGGATATAGGCACAGTTTGTTGCCGAACCAGTATAAATCTTGTGTTTGTCTTCTTCTTCCGTACACTCTTTAATTTCCGCTATGTACTTTTTATTTCCGCTTTACTTTTGTCTAAGTTATTGCTTTTGTTCTTTACTTTCTAATAACTTAGTAGTAAAGCCTAATTGGATGTAGTAACATTAAGAAGAATAAGTTTTTAATTTGTCAAGACACATTAATAATTAATTCAACCCCTTATTCTTAATTATTCCGAGGCCACTTGATCCAAAAATTGTAATATCCTTCTCTTCAAGAGAGAATTTCTCTTCTTTCTTCTTATACAAAGAGATTGCTTAAGGGACCGAGGGTCTCTTAAGTTGTAAGAATTCCTGAATACAAGAGATGGGTTGTCCCTGTGTGGTTCAGACTTTGTAAAAGAGTTTTACAAAGAGAAAGGAAAATCTCAAAGGGGTTGCTTGAGTACTGGACATAGGCACGGACTTTGCCGAACCAATATAAAATTGTGTTTGCATTCTCTCTTCCCTTATCTCATTTATTTTGTTGCAATCAATTTTGTCTTGCATGTTTAAAGAACATTATTAAATTGATTGCTACTTCTTCTGCATTCTAAGCCTATCCCTTTTAAGTTATTGAGGCCGCTGGTCCAACAATGTTGCTTTGAGATTATAATATTGTTATTGAGATTGAGTATAAGTGCAAAGTTGAACATGTGTTAATTTGTGAGATACATGTAAATATGTGATGGTGGATTGTACCGTTATGAGATGTGAAATTGTGAACATGAGTCTTAGTTGTGAATACGTGTGAGTGTTTAATACTTGATGTGACAATAATTGTGTTGTAAGTTGTGAATTATACAATAACCCGACCAGTGTTTATATTGAGAAAAATGTTTATGCGCAATGTTAAAGAGAAAGTGTAGGTTCCTATTTAGGAACTAGTGTTAAATTGTAGTGCAATGTATTGAACGTGTTTAAAATACGAGTATGAGGTCGTGGGTATTGTATAATTCATGAGCAGTGTCTGCATGCAAAAATTGTTTTAGGGGTTGGACCTGAATTAGGAGGGAGAGGCTCTAACGGACTCTTCGGAGTGTAGGCCTTGGGGGTAAATACACCCGGTTTAAGTGCTCTTTTAAGTCTGTGCCGATCCCACATGGTTGGAGCATTCTTGCAAAACAACGTGACCCTGACTGGTCTCCCTATGATTTTACTTAGTGAGAGTGACCTGACATACTCATTTTATGGTGTCTCTTGTTATGTACTCCTAAACACCCCATGGTGGTTTTTTACTGACATGGTACCATATTGCATATATAGGCTTGAGTCTTAGCATAATTGTTGCATAACGCTTGCTAATTGTTTATTATGAAATTGATGTGTTATTATGTCTTGATCGGATTGTGTGATTCATGTGTAATGTGATTGATGATTGAAAAGTGAATTTTAAATGACAGTGGTGGAATTACATGAGTTATGATTAAGTTGTATCTTATTTATATGATATGTATATCTAGTTGTTTTGTTTCTCTATTAGCTAAGAATGTGATAACTCACTCCTCGTGTGCTATTTGTGTTTGGATCCTGTGATGATCTTGAACCTTGTGTTCGTGGGAGCAGATGATTAGGTGGATAACTATGAAGAACCTCATGCTAGAGGACACAGGAACACAATGCTTTGATAGGATGTGACATTTGGGGTATAGGTTTCTATATTAATTTCATGAAGTCTTGGAAGACCTTATTTTGAGCCAAGATGATTTATTATTTATTTGAACAAGTTTTATTACGATGTTAGAAAAGTGAATGTGAGCCTTTTACCCTTTTGAAAGGCTTGTAACTAAATGTGTTTTAAAAATAATTAATTAATTATGAATTCTTGTTCCTTTTATTATTAGTACATATATGTATGGGGTAGAGGGTGTCACACACTCCCCAACAGAATGGACTGGCCAAAAGGATGAACCGAATCATTATGGAGAGGGTCAGATGCATTATATTTGATGCAAACTGTTTTGCACATTTCCGGGCTGAAGCTTTGATGACCATAGCTTACTTAATAAACAAAAGTCCATCCACTGTTATTGATAAGAAAACTCCAGAAGAAAAGTGGAGTGGTTACCCTCGAAATCTTTGACCTTTGGTTGTGTGTAAGGCAGGGAAAACTAGAACCAAGGGCTCTGAAGTGTATGTTCCTAGGATATCCTCAAGGGTTCAAGGGTTATAGGCTGTGGTGTATGGAGAAGGGCCAGCCTCAAGTTCTGATCAGTAGAGATGTTGTGTTCACGGAATCTAAGATGTATTACACAAGGAAGGCCTCAATAGATCAAAAATTAGGATCAAACACTTATGATAGTGTTCTGATGGAGGTAGAGCCAGTACAAGAAAGACTAAGACTAGAGATCAAAGTTAAGAATCAGAAGAATGAGCCTGCACAGACTCAACCTGATCTACAGAACTATAAATTGGCCAGAGATAGGGAAAGAAGAGTCATTAACCCACCAATAATGTTTGGCTATGCTGACATGGTTGCTTTTGCGCTGAATGTAGCAGAAGAAATGGAGACTGATGAGCCTAGGAATTATGTTGAAGTCATCAAGAGCAATCAATCTCAAAATTGGATTACTGCTATGTATGAAGAAATCTGTTCACTTTAGAAGAATGACACTTGGGTTTTGGTGGAGAAACCGAAAGGGACTAGACTGGTCAACTGCAAGTGGATCTTTAAATTGAAGGAAGAAATTGCAAGGATTGAAAAAGCAAGGTTCAAGGCAAGACTAGTTGTAAGAGGGTTCCCTCAGAGGGAAGCAGTTAACTACAATGAGGTATTTTCACCAGTTGTAAAACATTCTTCAATTAGAATGATACTTGCACTAGTAGCTCAAAACTATCTAGAATTGGAACAATTAGATGTGAGAACAACCTTTCTACATGGAGAACTGGATGAGAAGATTCATATGACTCAACTAGAGGGATTCATCAAAAAAGGTGATGAGAACAAGGTGTGTTTGTTAAAGAGGTCACTCTATGGCCTCAAACAATCTCCTAGGCAGTGGTACAAAAGGTTTGACACCTTCATTATGGAGAATGGATTCAAAAGTTATGTCATGTTGATAGTTTGCAAAAGCAAAGTGGAGATTGTAAAGGTGAAAGAAATGCTTAAGGGTGAGTTTAAAATGAAGGATATAGGGTCTGCTAATAAGATTCTAGGAATGGAGATCCTGAGGGATAGAACCAAGGATATCTTGATTGTTAATCAGAAGAGCTATATAGCCAAAGTGCTGAAGAAGTTCAATATGGAGAAGTCCAAGCCAAAATATATGAAGAATGTACCATATGCAAATGCAATAGAGAACTTGATGTATGTAATGATATGAACAAGGCCTGATCTAGCCTACTCAATAAGTCTAGTCAGTAGATACAAGGGGAAACTAGGAAAACTACATTGGGAGGCTTTGAAGTGGATCCTAAGGTACTTGAAGGGATCCATTGAAGCTGGATTGCTGTATAAGAAAATGAAGAAAGTGCAGGGAATGTGACAGGATTTGTTGACCCAGATTATGCTGGACATATTGATACTAGCAAGTCATTAACAAAATATGTGTTTCAGTTCTGTGGAAACACTGTTAGCTGGAAATGCAAACTGCAAAAGGTGGTCTCATTGTCCACAACGGAAGCAGAGTTCATAGTTGTGACTGAGGCAGTGAAAGAGGCAATATGGATGAAAGGAATGACAACGAGTTTACAGGCTCAGAAAGAAGGTGCTAAGGTCTATTGCGACAACCAAAGTGGCATATATTTGGCTAAAAATCAAACATTCCATGAGAGGACTAAGCACATAGATGTCAAGTTTCACTTGTGAGAGAAATCATTGAAAGTGGGGAGGTGAACTTAGAGAAGATTAGCACCGATCATAACCCAGCAGATGCTTTGACTAAGGCTCTACCTGGACCTAAGTTTCTTCATTGTATACAGATTATGCAAATAGTGTAGATAGTTGAAGGTTTAAACCAAGGTGGAGAATTGTTAGAATTGGTTTTACCTTAAACAATCTTTTCTGTTTTCTCTCTTGTATTTTTGGGAAGGGAGAGATTGTTAGGAGTTATGTAATTTTGTTACTTCTCATAACAGAATTCCCTATGTGATTAGTGGAAGTGTAATAGCCTTTATAAGGCTTGTAACTAACACCATTGATAATGAAACAATACATAAAAAACTTATCTCCCAATAATTCTCTCATCTTCTCTAAACACTCTTGATTAGCCTAGGTGTTCCTTTCTTTTCAATACCATTGTGTAGTATCTGTTTAATTTATAACAATAAGCATAAGAAGGCATGCTTTAAAAAAGAAATTATTTCAAATACTACTATCTTTTGGCACAATGTCTTCAATTTGACTTGTAAGTACGAGCCTGATTTTCGGAACTATTTATTTTATTTTTTGCTTCCCTTCCCTCAAATTTCTATGTAGATGAGGCCTACAGACATGAATCTATCATCTATCCTTGGTCATATGTATCTGTACCTATATCTTAATGAGTATCACTTTTCAATTTCATGTGCTCCATTTGTAGGTCATTAATGACTTGCTGAATCCAACTGAGCAGAATCTAAGAATCCAAGAGGATGCTCAGGTATTTATATTTATTGCTTAATATTGGAAGTCAAGAATGGGTCATACTATCATTATTTATTTTCTCTTTTTCTTGTCAACAATAGCTTATCCAACAATCTTTTGGCTTTCCTTTCCTTTTCTTAAAGCACAGTATGTTGTTAGCTCCTTGTTCTCATTGTAAAAAACTTCGCTCGGTGAATTGTACAAGATGAATTTCTCTTCAACTTTGAATGTCTGAGTGTTTGCTTGTTCGAATTATAAGGTTTAAATAAGGAAGGGGGATAAGAGAGAATTGAGACTCTAAATAGTAGGATATCATATCAGTATGGTGTATTCTAATATGATTGTGACTACCTTAGTTCTAAAAGTTGTAAGGTCCATGCACTTCTAATTCTAGAATGAACATAATTTCCAAAGCAATCCTAATTCTTCCGAAAGAGATCTCGATTCAATTCGATATCAACATTAAACTATAATGATTGCAATACAAGACAAACCCATAGCAGGCCCAAGAGAACATCAAAGAAGCCCACTTACCTCCAGGACTTTGTGTAGCTTGCCTCTAGCAGCTAAAGAATATTCCCTTAGCAGTTGGTTATAACAACTACTGATATTTTCCTAATTCTGTTATGTTGTTGCAGAGTTCTGATTTGCTAAATTCCTGGTGCTTGTCTTCTAGTGCAGCTGGCCTTTGAGTGATCGTGCTCATCTTGCTGCTGTTATCCTATAAATACCATTGATTATGAATAAAAGAGGCAGAGAGAAATTTCATTACAATTTTATCTTTAGTATTACAGTAGTATAGAACTTATTACCTATCAATTTGGTCTGACCTGCCTTCTCCATCATGCCCTAGCATTACACCCGCTAGACCACCATGGATCGTCTTGAAGAAGCAGTGGCACGCTTGACTCAGGGCCAAAACACCCTCACCCGTACCACGCTTCTCTGTCCCGGCCTAAACTGCCATCAACAGCAAAATTGATTCCATCATAGAATGATTGACTACCCTAACCACGGCCCCACCCGCTCCGAAATCCCCTCCGTCACCGTCCCTACCTTCACCTCCACCCAGCCAGCCTCATATAAAGCTAGATGTTCCACGATTTGATGGTTAGGATCCATTGGGATGGATTTTTAAAATCAGCCAATTTTTCGATTATCAAGGTGTGCCCGACAACAAAAGGATGACCGTCGTATCCTTCTACATGGAGGGTCCCGCCCTCTGTTGGTAGCAATGGATGTCCAAAAATGGCTTCCTTACATCATGGACTGCCATGTTGCAGGTTCTCGAGTCCATATTCGCATCGTTATACTATGATGACCCTCATGGTGCTCTTTTCAAAGTGCAATAGCGAGGTTCGGTGAACGATTGCCTCATTGAGTTTGAAAGGCTTGTAAACTGAATTGTTGACCTCACTCTGACATTTCTGCTAAGCTGCTTCATCTCTGGCATAACTCTTGAGCTCTATCGTGAGGTTCAAGCCCTTCAACCCCTATCGCTTCCCTAGGTCGCTGCTTTGGCCAAGCTTTAGGAAGATAAGTTGCACAATCACCATCATGTTGGTCGTGGCTCATATTTTCCTCCGCAACCTACTCTATCTTAACCAACCCCTCCTCCGTGAGGTTCAAGCCGGCAGAGCTCGTATTGACCTCGCTCTGCCATTTCTGCTAAGTTCTTTCATCTCTGGCATAACTCCCGAGCTTCGCTGTGAGGTTCAAGCCCTTCAGCCCTTGTCGCTTCCCCAAGTTGTTGCTTTGGCCAAGCTTTAGGAAGATAAGTTGCACGATCGTCGTTGTGCCGGTCGTGGCTCGTATTTTCCTCCGCAACCTACTCCGTCTCGACCAACCCCTCCTCGTTCACCCAGAGTCCCCGTCAAATGCCTCTCATCGGAGGAAATTGCGGTTCACAGAGACAAGGGTCTCTGTTACCACTGTGATGATAAGTGGACGATGGGTCACCATTGCAAGCCTCACATTCAACTATTTATTGATAATGATGACAGTGACGATCCTTATCCGTCACCTGATTCTGAATCACCAGATGTGTTACCTACTCCAACACCACTTCCAAGAGACCCTCCTCATTTAAGCCTCAATGCCTTGTTGGGAATGTTGACACTCGAGACAGTTTGCGTATACGGGTATATCAACCACCACCGTGTCACGATTTTGGTTGACGATGGTAGTACCCATAATTTCGTGCAAACCAGGATTGCCAAATTCCTCGAACTTGCTTCCTCTCCGATAACCCCCTTTTAGATTATGGTTGGCAATGGCGGGGTCCTTGATTGCAGCTCCGTATGTCCCCAGGAGCCTATCAGAATCTAGGGCCATACCTTCATCTCTGATTTGTATGTCCTAACCTTTAGCGGCGCTAACATAGTCTTGGGCGTCCAATGGCTTAAATAGATGGGCCCGATGACTACTGACTACGCCTCCTTCATTATGTCTTTCTCCCAATTGGGCCTTCCCGTCCAGTTGCACGATGATGTCCCTTTTAGGCCAGCCCTTGCTTCAGCCTAAGAAGTTAGACACCTGTTGCATACCCAGAGCATCTCGGCCTTGTTCTATCTTTCACCCATACCCGAACCGACCCACATCCCATCATCCCCTTCCCTTCCCGGCGATGTCCCTCTTCCTTCCTCTATTACCAACCTCGTCTCTTGTTTCACTCCCCTATTTCAAGAACCAACCAATTTACCACCATAACATTCGATCACTCACCACATTCACCTTTTTCCCGGCTCGAACCCAGTCAATATCAGACCATACCGTTATCCTCATTGTCAGAAAACAGAGCTCAAAAACTAGGTGTCTACTATACTTGATGCTAGCTTGATCCAATTAAGCCAGAGCCCTTTCTCCTCCCTAGTCCTTCTAGTTAAGAAGAAAGACAACAACCGGAGGTTTTGTTTGTATTATCGTGCACTGAATGTGATCACAGTGAAGGACAGGTTTCGCATGCCTACAATAAATGAACTGCTAGACGAATTAGGCAAGTCCTCGTGGTTTTCCAAACTTGATCTTTGCTAGGGTTTTCACCAAATACGCATGGTGGAGGAAGACATGCATAAAATGACATTTCGCACACATTAGGGGCATTATGAGTACAAGGTAATGCCATTTGGGCTCTGTAATGTGTTGGCCACTTTCCAAGCTACCATGAATGAACTCCTCAAACCTTTCTTACAGAAATTTGTTTTGGTACTTTTTGATGACATTCTGATTTACAGTCCTTCATTGGATTCTCATTTAATCCCTTAGGAGGTAGTTTTTACCACCTTATCCTGGGAACAATTCCACTTGCAAGGTTTGAAGTGTTTGTTTTCCAGAGCCCTTTCTCCTCCCTAGTCCTTCTAGTTAAGAAGAAAGACAACAACCGGAGGTTTTGTTTGTATTATCGTGCACTGAATGTGATCACAGTGAAGGACAGGTTTCACATGCCTACAATAAATGAACTGCTGGACGAATTAGGCAAGTCCTCGTGGTTTTCCAAACTTGATCTTTGCTAGGGTTTTCACCAAATACGCATGGTGGAGGAAGACATGCATAAAATGACATTTCGCACACATTAGGGGCATTATGAGTACAAGGTAATGCCATTTGGGCTCTGTAATGTGTTGGCCACTTTCCAAGCTACCATGAATGAACTCCTCAAACCTTTCTTACAGAAATTTGTTTTGGTACTTTTTGATGACATTCTGATTTACAGTCCTTCATTGGATTCTCATTTAATCCCTTAGGAGGTAGTTTTTACCACCTTATCCTGGGAACAATTCCACTTGCAAGGTTTGAAGTGTTTGTTTTCCAGAAAGACTCTCCAATACCTCAGACACATTGTGTCAGCTTCCAGCTTTGCCCCAGACCTTGCCAAGATTAGTGCCATGAGGGAGTGGCCATCCTTGACATCCACCATTGAGCTCTGTGGTTTTCTTAGTTTGACAAGCTTTTATCGCCATTTCATCCACGACTACGCTCTGATTTCGGGACCATTAAATTCACTTTTGAGGAAAGATCGATTCTCTTGGTCCATGAAGGCTCAACAAGCTTAAATAGGCTATGATGACTTCGGTACTGGCATCCCCTGATTTTGATTTTCCTTTTACTCTTGAATCTGACATGTCCGGCTCATCCATGGGAGCAGTTCTCCTCCAGCAATGACACCCCATCGTGTTCTATAGCAAACTCTTTTGTCCTCGACTGCAGCAGGCTTCCACATATGTCCGTGAATTGCATGTTATCACATCCACGACCCGCAAGTGGAGACACTACCTCTTGGGTCATCCTATTGTCGTCATCACTAACCACAAAAGCTTAAAAGAGCTCAAGTCACAAGTCATCTAGACACCGGAGCAATAGACTTATTTATCCAAGTTGTTGGGCTATGATTACTCGATCCAATACCGGCCAAGTTCTGGCAATGTCACGACCGACGCATTATCACACATTCCCAACCCTAGCAGTCAATGGTGGTCTTTATCTCTTCTGAATTTTGCTTTCTTGGACCAACTACATTGCTTACTTTGAGACAATGTTGAGTTCAGAGATTTACTACACAATGTCTAACACTAGCTCGATGTACACCCATGTTTTACAATAACAAATGAGCTCATCTTCTTTCAAGGAAAAATTTGGCTTCCCTCAAACAGCCCCTTCACTTCCATATTGTTTGGGGAATTCCATTCCACCCCTTTGGGCGGCCACATGGGAATTGCAAAAACCCTGCAACGGCTCCAACAAAATTTCTTCTGGACTGGAATGATGGATGATGTCCACCGTTATGTATCCCAATGCCTCATCTGTCAACAGAAGAAATACAAGACCAAAAAATCGGTCGGTCTCCTTCAGCCTCTTCCAATTCCCTCTACGATTTGGGAGGACCTTTCCCTCGACTTTATCACTAGTCTCCCTCAATCCCATGGTTTCAATACCATTTTAGTGGTAGTTGATAGATTCTCTAGGGGAGCCCATTTTGGTGTCTTACCACCCGAAACACACAACGTACAAAGTTGCTATTTTATTCATTGATATAGTGTGCAAATTACATGACTTCCCTCACAGTCTCTTATCCAACAGGGACCCACTATTTATAAGCAAGTTCTAGCATGAGCTTTTCCGGTTGAGTGGAAGCAAACTAAAGATGAGCACCTCGTACCAATCGGAAATTGACGACCAAACCAAGGTCTAGAACAAAGTGCTTTTGCAATACCTTTGCTCTTTTGTTCACAACAGATCCGTTGTAGTGGTCTGCCTTTCTTTCTCTAGCGGAATGGTCATATAACACCGCGATTCACTCTGCCCCTGGTTTATTGCCATTTACGACAAACCACCTCCTTCCATAGCTCATTACCTACAAGGAACTTTCTCGGTCGAGGCGGCCGATTCTCTAATTGCATCACGAACATAGCTCCACACCACACAGCAACGCCGTTTGGCTAAGGCCCAGGACGCAATGAAGTAGGTTGCAGACTCCCACCGCCAAGATGTTTCGTATTCAGTGGGTGATTAGGTCTACGTACGCCTTTGTCCTTACCGCCAAACATCACTCCGGTCAACTTACCCTAAGTTGTCCAAGTGGTTTTATGGTCCCTTCTGGATCCTGGAATGTGTCGGCCCTGTGGCTTATCGATTCCAGTTGCCGGACTCTACCAAAATCCACTTGGTGTTTCATGTCTCCTTGCTGAACCTACATCATGGTACTCCCTGTGACTGTTGATACCATTCCCCCTACAAATTCTGACAACCACCCGGTGATTGAGCCTTTATATATCCTAGATTGGAAATGGGACAACACTACTACACCCGCATCCAAGCTGGTTTTGGTCCTGTGGCTAGGCTTACCGCTAGAGGACACAACCTGGAAATGTTGGGACATTTTGTCCACAATCCACAACCTTGAGGAAAAGGTTGTTTTCCCAGAGGAGGGTGTTGATAGCAATACAGGACAAACCCATAGCAGGACCAAGAGAACATCAAGGAAGCCCACTTAGCTCCAGGACTTTGTGTAGCCTACCTCCAGCAGTTGAAGGATATTCCCTCAAGAATATTCCCAATTTTGTTATGTTGTTGCTAAATTTCGTTTTGCTAAATTTCTTGTGCTTGTCTTCTAGTGCAACTGGCCATTGAGTGGTCGTGCTCATCTTGTTGTTGTTATCCTACAAATACCACTGATTATGAATAAAAGAGGCAGATAGAAATTTCATTACAAATTTATCTTTAGTATTACAGTAGAATAGAACTTATTACCTATCACATACTTTACCTAAAACCAAATTCTTATAGACATTACTAAAGTTGTAATAGCTTGAAGCTAGCCATATTTGGTACTCACCCAATAATGAAGAGTGTTAAATAGAGTGTGTTGCTAGCTCTTCTTTGGTATGCATAAACGTCTATTGGTTGTTATTTTTCTTATCTTAGACATTGCATAAAGAAGGCTTGATATGTATTTTAATTGAATCTTATAATGAGACTACAAGGTATATATAATGGTGATATGGTACTTATGTAGAAGGAATCAAAGAGGAAGTTGTGCTATCCCCTGCTCATGCCCTTTCTTTGATTGCTACTGGTGAAGGTATAATAAACTTTATGTTTGCCTTCCCTTTCTTCTCATTTTAAACCATTGGTAGCATTCATTTCTAAGATTTTCCTTTACAATGCTTTACATTGTGCTCCAACTGAAGCATGACCATCTTTTGTACTTAAATTTCCTGCCTACTGCAGATTTTATGACCTTCTAAGAGTTATTTATGGTTGTTACATTTTCTTTGGTCTTGATTTGTTAGATCACTTAGATGCTTATTTCTTCTAATTCATGCATTTTAATGTCTAGTTTTTGAAATAATGCAGAGCATAGACATGTCGGTTCAAATAATTTCAATCTAGTCAGCAGTCGAAGCCACACTATTTTCACCTTGGTATGTCAAGATAATCTCCATATGTTTTATATTTTAATACATGCTTCTTTGTCATTTAACACTCCAAAATCCAGTTTAGTGGGATTAGATTTAAAATGTGTTCAACATTTGATGGTTTGCTAATAATATAATTTTCTATTTGTTACCAAAAGTCCTTGTTAGAAATTTAGAATATATGTCTTGATACATTAACATTGTATTCTAGCAGTAGCAACTGAACATAGGTGAATGTGGTTGGATTTATAGTCATCTTCTACCTCTTATCTATTTTGTAGCCTCTGGACTCAATGCCAACACCTGTTTTCTGAATAATTGATCAGAACATGGTGAAATGGTGGCAATAGAGAGGAAAGCGCAGATATGGTAGTGCACATACATGAACATGAGATATTTAAAAATTCACAGGAAACAAGACATCACACAACTATGATATAACATAAAATTAATTGGATGAGTAGCTATATGTTAAATGACATCATTAAGAATGTGTTTTCATCAATCATTACTTACTGGGTTGTACTTTTTGGTTGTTTCTATTTCTTTATATGGCTCATGCTACTTTACTGATTACATTATTTCTTTCAGACTGTTGAAAGCAATTCGCGAGGTGAGAATATAGGGGAAGAGGATGTGACATTGTCCCACTTGGTAATACTCATAAGACTGGGATTATTCATTACTATATTGCTCCAGTAAATGTCTCCAGCATTTTGTTTATTACACTTCTAAAAGCTCTTCCCTGCTTTTCCAGCACTTAATTGATCTTGCAGGGTCTGAAAGTTCTAAAACCGAAACAACTGGTTTGCGGAGGAAAGAAGGTTCTTATATTAATAAAAGCTTGCTTACCCTTGGAACGGTAATATTATACTAAATTTGTGATTGTCTTAAATTTTTTTGAACTCCTTTTACTAGCTGTTATCCTAGTTTTAAATGTTAGTTTTTCTCTTCCTTTGTTTTGTGCACAATATCATTGTAGTCATTTCAAATGTTTACTCTTGAGGTTAGTTGCCTATTTAATATAACAATTTCTTTCCCTCTTCAGAAATAGCTTTGGTAATAATTTGTTCTTGAGTTTTATGTTTGATTTTCTTCATCAATCATTTCTTAGCCTTTAAAAATCTATATTTGCCCCTATACACTGTGATTGATTTAATGAGTCCCTTCATCTCTTAACAATAGTTTGGAGGGCATCACTATAAGTGCAGTAAATCTATACCATAAGGCTATAAGTGACTATGTGACACCCTCTATTCCGACATACATATAAATAAACAAAGCATATAAAAATACTGATAAATAAATTCACGTGGGTAAAAGGTTCACATTCACTTCACTATTATCAAATAAAACTTATTAAAAGCATATTCGGCTCAGAACAAGATTGTCAAAGTTTAAAAAAGAAATTTTGTTAAATTAATGAGGTAAAATAAAATAAAATAACATTATGTAATTAAAATAAAACTCATCCCCAATGTCACATCCTATTAGAGCATTGTATTCCAGCGTCCTCTAGCACGAGATTCTGCATAGTCATCCACCTAACCATCTGCTCACACAAACACAAAGTTCGAGATTATCACAGTACCAAACACAAATAGCACATGGGGAATGAGTTATCAAATTCCTAACTAATAGAGAGAAACCACACACACACACACACACACACACACACACACACATAAATGAAATACAACTTACTTAAGCACAACTCATGTCATTCCACCACTTGTCGCGTAACATCACATCTCAACACAACAGGTCTCATTCATTTTCACATCATTTACATACTCAAGGATCAAACAAAATATCACTCAACCAATCAATATCGATCAATACACAAGCGTTATGCAACAAATATATTAAAACTCAATCTTATATGCAATGTGGTACCATGTTAATGAAAAACCTTGTCGGGCGCCTAGGAATACATGACAAGACAGACCACACACTGGTAAGTCAGGTTACTCTCACTAGGTACAATCATAGGGAGAATATTCAGGGTCACTCTATTTTGTGAGAACACTCCAACCATATGGGATCAACATAGTGTTGGACAAGTGGCCTCAGAAATTTTAAGAAGGGGGGGGGTTTGAATTAAGATTTCGTTGACTATTCCTAATTGAAAATTTTCCTTTCTTAGATATTCCCTAGATTCAATTATTTCTTTAATTGTAGGTTACTCGAATAACAAATAAGGAGAAGTAAACTTAAAGAAATATAAACACAATAGAAAGTAAAATAGATTAAGGAAAGAGAGAGTGTAAAACCAGATTTATATTGGTTCAGCCACAACCCGTGCCCAGTCCCCAAGCAACCTGCTTGAGATTTCCACTATCCTTGTAAAATCCTTTACAAGCAATGAACCACAAAGGACTTCCCTTCTTTGTGTTCAGTGATTACAACCAAGAAGTTATTCCAACTTCTTGCAATGAACCCCAAGGAACGTTGGTCCCTTGTGTCCAATGATAACAACCAAGAAGTTATACCCACTTCTTGCAATGAACCCAAAAGACGTTGGTCTTTTGTGTCCAGTGATCAACCAAGAAGCAAATCCTGCTTTTTGCAATAAACCCAAGAAACGTTGGTCCCTTGTGTTTAGTGTTTGTAACCACGAAGACCTTCTCTTGAAAACAGTCACCAAGAGTAGGTCTCTTGAAAAGCTTTTTGTAAGAATGAAGGAGAGGAAGAAAATAGAATAGCACAAGTTTTTGCCCAATGAAATTTTCTTGACAAAGCAAGTGTTGAACAAAACCTCTTAGAAAGATGTTGAAAATTCTGTTTGAAATTCGTGCCATGGTCACATATTTATAGCCATTTGATGGCTCTTGAAAGCACCATGCTAAAAGTTGTGACCCTTGACAATTTCTACAAAAACCAGTTACTTTAAAAGTTGTGACTCTTGGAATTTCTTTAAAAAAACCAGTCACTTTAAAAGTTGTGACTCTTGACAATTTTTCAAAACCAGTCACTTTAAAAGTTGTGACTCTTGGCAATTTTTCAAAACCAGTCACTGGTAATCAATTACCATAATGGTGTAATCGATTACACAGTTTATTTTATCAAAAGTTGTGACTCTTCATGTTGAGGTTTGAAATCCAACGTTCAAAAACCACTGGTAATCGATTACTAATATTGTGTAATTGATTACACTATTTTGAAAATATTTTGTCACATGTTGTGACTCTTGAGATTTGAAATTCAACATTCAAAAACATTGGTAATCGATTACATACCCATGGTAATCGATTACTACTTTGTAAAACAGTTATAAAACTATTTTGGGCTTCTGGTAATCGATTACTGCCTTATGGTAATCGATTACATGAGAGTAAAAACTCTGGTAAAAGATTTTTCTTTGAAAAATTCTTTTGGAGAAATTGTGTTATTCAATCTTTTCTTTGAAAAATTCTTTTTATACTTATATTGATGCTTTTCTTGAGGTTCTTGCATATCTTGAGTCTTCTCTTGAATCTTCACTTGAATCTTGATTCTTGATTGAATGACTCTTTGATTCTTGAAAGTTGCTAGAATCTTGATTCTTGACTTGAGTCTTTGGAATCATCAAAATAAGCTTGGAAGCTTTGCTTCCACACATAGGCTTCAAGGAACATTCAAAACGAGTTTATTTACCCCCAAGGTCTACACTCTGAAGAGTGTAGAAGCAAGCTTCATGATGATGAATCAAGTATGAATCAAGTAGTTTTGATGATGACAAAAAGCCCAAAAGAATGATTTCAAGATTGAGTCAACAAGTTCAAGATCAAGATTAATTTCAAGATTCATTAGAAGAAATCAAGAAGATTCAAGATTCAAAAGAAGTTGATTTCAAGATTCAAGAAAAGACATCAAGAAGAATCAAGATTCAAGAGAAGATGAAGTCAAGATTCAAGAGAAGAAATCAAGAAGCAACAAGTCAAGACTTCACAAGGGAAGTATTGAAAAGGATTTTTCAAAAACCAAACATAACACAATTTTGTTTTACACAAGAGTTTTCTCAAATTTTCTAAGTTACCAGAGTATTTACTCTCTGGTAATCGATTACCAGTTTCCTATAATCAATTACCAGTGATAAAATTTGATTTCAAAAAGTTTTTAGCTGAATTTGCTGTAGAAGAAAGCTTCATGATGATGAATCAAGTTGATTCAAGTAGTTTTGATGATGAAAAAAAGCCCAAGAGAATGATTTCAAGATTGAGTCAACAAGTTCAAGATCAAGATTAATTTCAAGTTTCATGAGAAGAAATCAAGAAGATTCAAGATTCATGAGAAGTTTGATTTCAAGATTCAAGAGAAGATGAATTCAAGATTCAAGAGAAGAAATCAAGAAGACTTCACAAGGGAAGTATTGAAAAGGATTTTTCAAAAACCAAGCATAGCACAATTTTTTTTTACACAAGAGTTTTCTCAAATTTTCTAAGTTACCAGAGTATTTACTCTCTGGTAATCGATTACCAGTTTCCTATAATCAATTACCAGTGATAAAATTTGATTTCAAAAAGTTTTTAGCTGAATTTGCTGTAGAAGAAAGCTTCATGATGATGAATCAAGTTGATTCAAGTAGTTTTGATGATGAAAAAAAGCCCAAGAGAATGATTTCAAGATTGAGTCAACAAGTTCAAGATCAAGATTAATTTCAAGTTTCATGAGAAGAAATCAAGAAGATTCAAGATTCATGAGAAGTTTGATTTCAAGAATCAAGAGAAGATGAATTCAAGATTCAAGAGAAGAAATCAAGAAGACTTCACAAGGGAAGATTTCCTACTCATCTTTCTTCTTCTTCCTTTGCCAAAAAGCTTTCTAAGTTTTCTGTTTTCCAAACCTTGTTCTTCTGCAAGTGAAAATTCTGCAGAAAACAA
This sequence comes from Glycine soja, assembly GCF_004193775.1. Taxonomy (NCBI): domain Eukaryota; kingdom Viridiplantae; phylum Streptophyta; class Magnoliopsida; order Fabales; family Fabaceae; genus Glycine; species Glycine soja. The sequence goes on along the minus strand of NC_041015.1, from coordinate 28,213,254 downwards.
AAGTGTGTTATATTTTTTCATTCTCTTCTCCCTTTGCCAAAAAGAATTCAACAAGGACTAATCGCCTGAATTCTTTTTGTGTCTCTCTTCTCCCTTTTCCAAAAGAATAGAGGGACTAACCGCCTGAATTCTTTTGTGTCTCCCTTCTACCTTTCCAAGAGAATTCAAAGGACTAACTGCCTGAGAATTCTTTTGATTCTTCCCTTTCCCTTAAACAAAAGATTTCAAAGGACTAACCGCCTGAGAATTCTTTGTCTTAACACATTGGAGGGTACATCCTTTGTGGTACAAGTTGAGGGTACATCTACTTGGGTTGTTGTAACTGAGAACAAGAGAGGATACATCTCTTGTGGATCAGTTCAAGTGGAGGGTACATCCACTTGGTTGTTCAAAGAGAACAAGGGAGGGTACATCCCTTGTGGATCTTTGCTTGTAAAGGATTTTACAGGGTTGAAATAAATCTTAAGAACCGGTGGTTGCTTGGGGACTGGATGTAGGCACGGGTTGTTGCCAAACTAGTATAAAATTCTTGTGTTTGTCTTCTTCTTCCCTACACTTTTTAATTTCCGCTGTGTACTTTACTTTTACGCTTTACTTTTGTTTAAGTTACATAACTTAGTAGTAAAGCCTAATTGAATCTAGTAACATTAAGAAGGATAAGTTTTAATTTGTCAAGGTACATTAATAATTAATTTAACCCCCCCTTCTTAATTATTCCGAGGCAACTTGATCCATCAAAGAGTTCATCAGGGTCTCTCCCTCTTGATTCAGGTCCAACCCAGAAAACATTTTAGCACACATACTCTATCTATGCACTGTACAAAACACACGACTCCTCAATTGTTCTCAATAATTTTGTCTGGTTGCGCTTGTGATTAAACTCGTCGGGTCCCCAAAGTGGTTTCCATCACAATACTCGTCACGCATTAACTCGTCACCCTTAAAAGGTCTCACAGTCGTGTGACTGTATAGTTCATAGCTAATAACTCAATGCATATAACATCTCAATACACATGTATATTCAAATTCAATACATACTCAATTTATCACATACACTCAATCTCAATCAAAATGGTATAATTCCAAAGCAACATATTATCACACGTCATGAATCATATACATGACACACACATAGACTTTACCTATAAACTATGCAAGACACACAACTACTCAATTGTTTTCAAAATCATTTTAACTCGTTGCACCTCAAAGTGATTCAACTCGCCGGGTTCCCATAGTGGATACCATCACAATATTCATCGCACAAAAACTCATCGCCTTTAAAGGGTCTTACAATTGTATGATTGCACCATTCGTAGTTCAACTCAATACATACAATATCTCAATACACGGGTATCTCACAATTTATCACATATCCAATTTATCACTTACTCATATTTTCAATCACAATTTCATGATCCCAATATAATAATTTATCATGCTAATCCAGTAAAATCTTGTCTAAAATACAAACAAATTATACAAAAATGTTTCTCACATGAGGAGTAAAACCCTTCAAACAATTTCACACAATTATATCAAAATCAATGAATCAAAATCATAGGTCAAAAACACGAAAATACTAAGAGCACTTAATTTTATCCACTAATTCGCATCAGGACATTAATTGGTCCATCAAACACAACAATATCGTATTTATAATCGTAAAGGAAAAAATATAATTAAATAAACATCACAAAATAAACCTCAATTTAATATTTTAAGGATCCCTACACATGTTCATTCTAACTCCAATTATGATAAACTCATCCCTTACCTCTAAGTGGACTCACGTGTATATTCCAGCAACGATAACGGCATCTCTAGCAGTTTCTTGAGATTTCTCAAGCTTTCCTCTAGTTGTTCTTCTAGGGTCTCCAAGCATTAGAGAGAAGGAGAAAAGATTGAAGTCTTCATTCCACTATCCCCGTGAGAGCAAAGTTTCTCTCACCACAAACATTATTTCGCAAATCCCAATGTTGGGGATGTGTGAAAATGGGTTTCAAAGATGGTGTCCAAATTTCACGACGATCCAACGGTTGACGAGTCCAGGATCGTAGTTTTACTAGGACAGGTTTTGAGTGTTTGCGGGAAAAGAGAAAGCTCAGTGCGAGGGATATTTCTTCCACCATAGACATTATCTCGGAAATCCCACCGGTAGGTGTGTGAGAAAATAAGTTCTGAACCACACTTCAAATTTCACTATGATCCAACGATTAACGAGTCCCAGATCGTCGTTTTACTGACACAGGTTTGAGTGTATGTGGAAAAAAGAGAGGATTTTGAAAAAGGAAGAAGAGAGAACGGATTTGAGAGGAAGAGAGAACGTAGAGACATATTGTAAATATAAAGAGTGACCTATTACGTCTCTATTTATAGCTAGGGTACTATGTACCTTTTATTTACTTTATTTTTCTTTATTTATTTATTTTATTAAATGAACTCTATTTTATTTTTTATCAAAAGAATAAATAAAATATTTTTTTCTAAAAACATATATTTATTTTATTTACCTAAAAACTATTATTTTAATCAATAAAACTATTTCTCTTATTTATTTAATTACAAAAAGCTTATTATTTTCCTAAAATTCTATTTATTTAAATAAAATTATTTTTAATTTATTTTATGAAAAATGGGATGTTACATACTCATCTTGGTTGCATTTATATTATTATGCTATGCTGCCAGCTTGTAGTTTGCTCTACAATTAAAGAACTATTCATGGATGCACTGATGTTGTTATGGTGTGTAACATTCCCATTCTCAAATTTTGTTAAGTGAAGTAATTAAATTTCTCTATCTTATTTCTGCATTGCAGGTGATTGCTAAATTAACAGATGAAAATGCAACTCATATTCCTTATCGAGATTCAAAGCTCACTCGGTTGTTACAATCATCCCTTAGTGGCCATGGACGGATTTTTGTTAGTACAATTTCTCTTCGAATTTTGTGCTAGTTGTAATTTGTAAAAATTTGTATGGCTAACTAATGTTTGAAAATGACAATATGGTTTGGTTGTTGAAGCTCATATGCACAGTTACTCCTGCTTCTAGCAGTAGTGAAGAGACACGCAACACATTAAAATTTGCACACCGGAGTAAGCATGTTGAAATTAAAGCTTCTCAAAATAAGGTTATTATATGTGAAATAGTGTTAATGATAACCACTTGGCACAGTGATTTCAAGCTATTAACTTTTAGCTGATTCCCTTGTGCTAGATTATGGATGAGAAGTCTCTGATCAAGAAGTATCAGAAGGAAATTTCTGAGTTAAAGCAAGAGCTGCAGCAGTTGAAGCATGGCATGGTTGAGAATCCCAATATGGCCACATCTTCACAAGAAGATCTGGCTAATTTGAAGCTTCAGGTTTGTGCTGATGCATATATCTTGGATCATCTAATAAGTATCACTGTACTTGGTGGGAGACTTTATAATATGCCAGAATAAAATGTTGTCTTGAATCTTAACCCAATGATATTTACTTTTCTCACTGCACATCAAAACTGGTATCTTTATTTGGTATGGTGTTTCTTCACTTCCCCATAATAAGCATTTTTTCATTAATAGCTTGAAGCTGGCCAATCCAAATTGAAGTCGAGATTGCAAGAGGAAGAACAAGCTAAAGCAGCATTGATGGGAAGAATTCAGCGACTAACCAAATTAATCTTAGTTTCTACAAAGAATGTAATGTCATCAAGCATTCCTGAAAGGCCCAGCCATAGGCGAAGGCATTCTTTTGGTGAAGATGAGGTGTGTTTTTCACAAGGGTACTCTAGTTTGTGCAGCAGCCAGTTATATGCTTTGGAATTTGATCTTTTAATGTCCTGACTTTTAATTAATGTGCTGTTTCTTGGAATGGCTAGTAAAATTGTAAATACTATGTGATAATGACAAATGCTTGTCTTTCTCTGAATGCAGCTAGCATATTTACCTGATAGAAAACGTGAGACCTGGATTAATGATGACGCAGGGAGCCACGCTTCAGTTCCTTCACCGGAAGAAAAGGATGACATTACCAATTTAGATGAATTGGGGAAGGATTATAGAAGAAGCAAAAGGCGTGGAATGCTCGGTTGGTTGAAGCTGAGAGTAAGTTGGTTTCCTTTTCTATTTGAACTATATTCTATATTATGTTAAAATAATTGTCTAACTAATTGATAAGTACAGAAGTTAATATTAATGCATATAATAATAATAATAATACAAAAACCCCAATGCATAAATAAAAGGCCACTAAAGATTGGGGACTTTCTGGCAAGCTGAGTTTTGTGTGGATTAGGATTTGACGATTGGTATTGCTCTATCTAAAATTTATGTGAAAATTAACTCCAAATGGGTCACCTGCATCTGCTTCAAAATTAACTCCAAACAGAGTTATGGTTTACGACATGAAAGATTCACGCCGGAATTCAGTCAGCAGAAAGGATAATGCTTCAGCTCTCAATTCTTTTCCAGGAAGAACTCAAGCTGGTGACTTGTTGAGTGTAACTGTTGGAGGTCGTCAACTTCCTCCGGTGAGATCTCAAATACTAGTGATCCATATTGCTGGAAAGACACATGATACATGTATCTTGTAACCGGGGAATCTTATGGATGTGAACCATAACTGTGCGGAATGACTATCTTGCAGACTGGAACTACTGTTACAGATCAAATGGATCTTCTGCGTGAACAAGTTAAAATGTTGGCCGGAGAGACTGTCTGAACAGGCAGCTAACAAGCCTGAAGATCCAACTACAAGTGAGCTTTTCATTTATAATTGACAAACGGAGAACAATTTTAATATTTCATAATAAAACTGGGCGGGTTATTTTGGTGATAATGACAGGAGGACATGCATAAGTTGAAGGGTGAAATTAGCCAAAAGAAGAATCAAATCCGTATCCTAGAGCAACGGATGATTGGATCAATAGGACCTGCACCACGTAACTGCGAAATGTCTCAGGTAACTGAAACTAAAATCTACTTTAAGCCACCTCTAATGAATACGGCTATATTTGGTCAAAGAGAATTAAAAGAATTCTATCTCTAAACTTGTAACTTCTTGCTGTTCTTTCATGCTATATAAATTTTCATTGTGATAAGAAGTTTAATACCACCAAATATCATTATAGGTGTAATTGTTAAAATTCCAGAGTATATATTTCATATTATCATGCATCATGATGGACAAAAACAGAATTATCTCTAATGCAGTGTGCTACAACCCATGGGGAACAGGTATATATAATTCAAGAACGGCAATAAAGAAACACCAAAAAAAATTGACCAGATCATTTATCTTATTTAAGCTTCTTCATGGATTTTTTCTTTCCACCACATTCTCATTTCATCCTTGCTTTCTCACATCCATTATTAGGTTTTTTGGCCCTCAATCTCCTCTTTGTACTGACTTGTCCCCTTTTTTTACGACATCTCTTGCTCTGGAGTCAAGTCTTTGAACTTGTTTTTCCTTTTTAACACTTCACTTCAGACTTGTTTATTTATTATTTCAGTATTTTTTTTTGAATAAATTGTTATATTGCGGCTTAACAGTACATAATCTTAAACATCAGTTTAAAGTTGAACAGGAAGAAATATTGGGGAGTTCAGATTCGACTTTCCAACACTCCCCTGCTCCGTGGATGCCTATTGAACTGGGCAATACACAGTGGAAGTGGTGGAGATTTCCTCACAAACCACAGAAACAATAAAAATGGCCTTTATGCCATGTTATATCATATTCCATCTTAAAAACCAATTTGGAATTAAATAAAGTTGCCCAACAAACATCATGTTGAGATTATGGGTTTTAGGGATAAAGGGAGAAAGAAGAGTGGCACTCTAAATCCTTATTTAATCTTGGATAGCGGTACATAACAACTGACCCCAAAAATGCTACAGCGGTCTAGCGCATAGCAGAATGGCCACTATTTTGGAAATTTTTATACAGTTTATATAATTCATATTAAATACATCTAAATGCTCAATTTTTTTATAAAAATACTAAAGAAATCTTGGCATGTTGTTCATAATTAACAATAAAAAGTTATAGGTAAGGCTCTTAAGCAAACATACAAATTTATAATAGTAAAAAAGGATACCACGTCTAACCAGAGAGATGGAGAAAAAAGGAGTGAATGAGTTTGTGGCTTTAGGAAATAGATGACCAAAATTACCTCCTTAAAAAGCCCCAAGTCTCTAACTGTACTCAGGATTTTGGACACCGTCAGCATAGCGATGATATAATAATGCCAATAAATGCCACTATTGTGACCCTAACCCTTATTTATATTAATCACAATCCTAGCTAAGCTAATTAGGGAAACAAATCATGATAAGGGAATGTGACCAATTCTAAGAAATAAAGAGGAAATAGGGAAATTAATCCTTGAGCATAATCTAAGATATTTTCATATATTCTAACAGATTGCACCCTGGTAATTGAGGTGGGCAATGGGGACTTTCCAACAGAGAGGGCGTTACTGGACAAATGAGAACCTAACCTATCATTTGATTTTGTCTTCTCCCTTGTTGAGAGATTCTTCCCCACTTTTTCTTTTGGGTGAAAAATAAAACCTATTGGACCCAAGGTTTTAGTAGAATTTTCAGACTTTCAGTAATTTGGGATGACTCTTCTTTTTGAATGGTTCTTAATGATAGCTTATATTGCAAATTTGCTATGTATTGACGAACTTCCTTTGTTTTATCTAAAATAAATAAAAATTGGGGTATATTTTATGGGTAAACATCAACTAACACATTACTTAATCTCTAATGTAGGCTCTATCCAAGCTTACCACTGAGCTCAATGAGAAAATTTTTGAACTTGAGGTTGGTTGTCTTGTCTTGTCCTCTTGATAGTTTCAGTATGGTTTAAATTGCATTTAGCTAGCATAAATCTGAGTATTATACTAAGGTGTTCTCTCATATTGATTGAGCATTCAAGATCAAGTCTGCAGATAACAGGATACTTCAAGAGCAACTGCAGTTGAAGGTATATTACACAATTGTATGACCTTTTAAGGGAACATGTTGGAATTCCTGACATTTGCTAAAATTCTACAGAATTCAGAGAACATTGAGATGCAAGAGACAATTATTTCACTAACGAAACAGATAAATTTGTTGCTGGATAAAACCTCAACTAATCATCAGCATGTTGCTGATAATGAGACTAACTGTTCTAGAGACATATTGGGAAAGAATGATGAAGCACAATCACTCAAAAACTTGAATGCATTAGTTTCTCAATCGCACCCCAAGCAAGGAAGTAATGATTCAATTACAAATTCTCAAATTCTTGTGCAGGTTATCTCTCTCCCTCTGGCACCTTCTGCAGAAGGAAACTTAAACTATAATTGGCATAATAAATAAATTTGAGAATTGATTCCTGGATTTTTGCTTCTTTGTGTTTCAGTAGGAATGATTTCTTTTTTACTGTTAAATTCAATTGTGCAGGCAGCTGAAATAGAGAATTTAAGGCAAGAAAATGTGAGATTAGTGGAAAAGAAAGGTGGGCTTGAAATTCAAAGCCAGAAACTTGCAGAGGAAGCTTCATATGCAAAAGAGTTAGCAGCAGCTGCAGCAGTTGAACTTCGAAACCACGCTGAAGAAGTGACTAAACTTACTTATGAAAATGCAGAACTAAGTGGTGATCTGGCAGCTGCAAAGGAAGCCTCCTGCAAATCAAACTTTTGTCCAGCATCTTATGATTGCAAGCAAAATATTATTAATAGTTTTCAACGAGATGGGAAATCAAAAAAGCTGGGGAATGAAGTTTCTTATTGAGGAGTTGCAGAAGGACCTTAATGCTAGACTCCAAAGGGAAGCTGCATTAGAAGCAGCTCTATCTGTGAAAGTTGAAATAGAGGCTGACCTAAGAAGTACACTTGATGAAATAAAACACCAAAAACAAGATTTGGAATATGAGCTTACAAACATGCGGATGCTGGTGTCAAAGATGAAAAAATCTGGCATTAATGTTGAGGACAAGTCAACTGTTTATGTTCCTAATGATGTACAAACCAAGGCTAAAAATGGACATCCAACATCTAATGGTTACTCTCATAGAAAACAATACCAAGAGGGTGAAATTTTAGAAAGCATGGATATGATTGCATTAGAAGAACTGAGGGCTAATTATCAAAGAGAAAGAAGATGCAAAGAACTAGAAAGTCATATTTCTATATTAAAAGTATCTCATTCTCATGATCACATTTCATATTTCATCTATGTTCCATGATAACATGAATCATGCTCATAACTGCATTGATTGAAGTTTCTCATGACTTAACTAAGGTCAAGGGTGAGAAAATGAGTTTAGGTGACTGTTTTTTAGAAGAGGGATGGTGAAGAAAGAGAAAATAGTGATAAGGTAGACTGGAAATGGAAGATCAATGAGATGGACTCTGATGATATGATTAACTAAATAGCAAGTTCTATAAGACTATAATTAATACAAATAGTATTTTTTTTTAAAAGAAATATAACTAGTAAAAAAAACATGGATAAACCTTTCAACAAGGATAGATCAGACTTCAAGCACAACATATGGGTCTGAAAGAATTGACCTCAAAGTCAATACTGGCTTAAGGATTCTTCTTTTTTTTTTTTTTTTTGCTGAATACTGTCTTAAGGATTCTACATATTTTTATTTTTATTTTGTAATTTAGACATTGAATTAGGGAAAGCAGGAATTTAAAAAGTGCAAAACATAATTGTTTAAATATCTGAAATCTAATAGCTATAGACAGGTAGAAAGATCAACTTCTGAGAAGACTTGAAAAAGGAAATTCATAATACCGTTCCACTGTGTAGAAAGATCAAATTCCATAGAGAATAGTTATAGACAGGTGATAGTTAATTGGTTTTTCGAACCTGATCTCCCTGGTTGCGATCTTCTATCTGCACTCAATAGATTTGCATTTTGGAGAGTAGAAATCATAAATGGCACAGAAGGGTTATCGTAGGTGGTCATTTATCTTGCATCACGTAAGCCTAGACTTGTTTTCTGATTTCTCAACGTGAAGACAAAGAATTGCAAATGATAGCACCTTTAACTATGTAATAGGGTGAAGATATCGCTGGTTTGGATGTTATGTCCCTTGAAGAACTTCAAAACCTTAATATTGAGGCTATAACTAAGATTTGCCATGCAAAGGTGACATTTCTCACTTGCCTGCCTTTCAACAATAATTCTCCATTGTCAAGTACTAATGAAAGGGGTCATTTTTTATGTTCATTTATATCCTGGAAATGTAAACATTAACTCCGTCTTAGATGCTGTTTCTGATGAGTTATTACCTGCTTGATGCTAGATATGTTTTAAAATTGGCTTTCTAACTTTATATCAGAAATCACGTTTCTTGTACAAGGGTTAAGTTCCATTTAACTCCTGTATGCCAGGACATTTTCTTAACACTGGTTACTGAATTTGCAAATCTAGATGAATGTCAATATTAATTTTCAATGTGATAAGAGGCTGTATATGCCAAGACAAGTCCTATCAGAAGTTAAATTCCAAATTGTAGATTTTTATTTACCAGTTAATGAAAAAGGAAGTGGTACTTCTGGAGGAAGTAAAACGAGCAACATGCTATCCTTTTTTCTTATTCAACTTTGAGCAGCATACTTACGTGTTTGTTATCTTCTGCCTAATATTATAATCTCTTGCGAACAAACTGTCATGACTGATTAATGTTATTATACAACTTGCAGTATGCAAATCAAAACTTGTAGCATCATGCTGTTGGCTGCTGCGAGTGTTGTAAACAGGGTTTCCGAAGTTGGTATCAATTCCTGAAATACAGAGTCATGGAATTATGTTCCTAATTCAAGGTGTTTTAATTTAATATGTACAATTATTGCAGGTACATTATACTTTGTAACTTAACAAAATACTGACAATCATCTCTCAATCATCCTTGTGCTGGTGCAGGAAAGCAGTGAAAGCCTATCAGCTAGTTTAGGTGAATAACAACTTTCTACTGATGGGAATCGAGGCTCCTCAACTTCATGAATTTTTCTCTAGCAGGGATCAGTAACTGTAGCATGTATCGTTTGGAAATTTACAAATTCACAAAATGTAGCTTATGAAGCATAAAATATTGTAAGGTGACAAAAGATCTGTGTATATATATGTTTGTACTGTATGGAATTGTAGATGCTATCTAATGTACATCCAAGCATCCTCCTTCCCAACAATTCATTCAGTCTGTTTCTTCATAAGATGCAGGACAACGGTCCCCAAAGATACCCAAATTCGTTGCATACGGGTGTGGAAAATCACCTTCCAAATCACGATCCACACTGTTGATGAACATGGAAATATTTACTTGTAAGACTTATTGACGTTCCCAATTATATAAGAAATGATAAGAGAAATTTGTTACTTGGGAAGCCTATCACAATTTGAAGAAACCCATCCAATCTGCTGTTTCTCGTTGTCATAAATCACCATTTTATCTTGTAAAGAGATGTCTGAGAGCAATAAAAGGTGTATTACCATCAAAATAATCAAATAAGAAAAGAGAAACAAGCATGGAATTTTTTATACTCTGTTGACATTTGGCATGCCTTACCTCCTATTATGTTCAGATTTTCTAGTCCTACTTCAGTGCCATCTAGAATCCCCAAGCAGACATTGCCATGTTTCTGGAAAAGGACAGCACGTTAGACAATTTCATTTGTTTCCTTAACTAGAGGCAGAGTTGTTCAGTCATAAAAGGTACTCACAGTGATAATAAGATAAGCTTCTGGTGGTAGGTGCATCTGCAAAATCTTGGTTTTTGTGAAGCTCAATGCTAGGGGCTTGAAGTATTTCTTGACATCACTTAACGATTTGAAAGACTTTGCACCCTTCCAACAAATTGGAAGTGATGGATCATCAGTAGCTCTTTTCAACTGTTTTCCCTTTAAATCTTGAGTTACCTGAATTATGGATCAAGGAATTATTAACTTAAGATGGCTGATTAAATATCTTAGGCCATATAAGACAATGAAATTGATGATGAAAATTGAGGCTCTCTCTAGTTTCCATCTTACTAAATCAACAACAGCTTGATAGGCTTGTGAGTTGAAGTATGTGTAAGAGCTCCCACTATCGAAGATAAGTTCAAGACCCTTAACAACAGTAGCCTTTCCATTGAAAACCAGTTCTGCTGGTCCTGAGCTGTAGTGTTTTCTGAAGCAATGATTGTTGGCAAGTTTTCATGAGTGGCAACAGATGATGCAGGTGTGAAACAAAAACATCTCAGAAGGAACAAATGACATCAATTTTAAAACTTACTCTGAAGAACTCGGCAACATGGATGTCCAAACAATTCCTGAAGAGGGAATAAAATCATCTCCAAAGAATAAAAACCCTCCTCCTCGTGCACTTAAGCAGTGGCCAACCACATTGTGGATCAGACCCAAAGAATGAAGCTGAGATAAGATGCTTGCTCTTCCATTTCCAAGGCCAAGAACTCCTGATGTAGCAGGTGGGGAGTTAGAACCAGAATACTTTTGATCATATCCACACCTAGCCATGCATCAGACAAAGAAACTCAATTATTCTCAAAGGTGAACGGAAAACTTTAGCTCCAAGTTGAAGCCATGGTAACCTTTTTCCTATGAGTAGATCAATTCTGTCCTGTTGCCCTATTTACTGAAGCATAATTTCACCATCTTTTTTTTTTTCTTTTGACATCACAACTTCAATACAAATTATATAATTAAGTCCAATTTGAATAAACTTCACCATAAACACTTGTAAAAGAAGAAAATAAGAAGATAAAATGAATTGAGCTTCTCTCAAGCTAAAATCAACTTATGCAGTGTTAGATGAGAGAGCTTATATTAAAGTTAAGTGCATAAGTTTGTTTTAGCTTATGGGAAAAATTTAATTTGTTTTACCAGTTTACCTTCTTATTTGCTTCTCCTATTAATACTGATGGGTATGTTTATCCAAAACAGGCCTTGGTAGTTGATACCACCAATGTCACTCATGAGGATAAAAATGGGAAACAAAACACTCACCCAAAGGCTACCCTAGGGCGCACCACAGAGCCATTGGTGAATTGAAAAGGAATGTAGTCCCGGACTAGCACACCAAGAGATGATCCATGATCTGCATACTCAACCTCATAGTCACATTGGTCATCTGGGGAAGCACAAGTATATTCCATTGATAATTGCACTTCAGAACACAACTGGTCCACACATTGCACAAGGTTGTGATTGGGTTTATAAAGTTGATCGCGAGGCTGCAAAGATTGACACCAGGTAAATAACAGGATAAAATTATTTATGGTTCATACTTCAGAAAAAGGCCTAATATAAGTTTAAGCATACCTTGGTGCAACCTTTACATGGTGCATCACACTGAACCCAAGTGAGGTCACTACCCGAGTCAATGTCAAGGTCATAAAGCTTGGGGGGATAGCCAATGTTGAGAGACACTGTGTAATGCCTGCATAAAGAGGAATACAGATATTTTTCATGGAACCAGTATAATCTAAACTTAATAAAAACCAATTCACTATAGAAATTCAACTACCATATTTCCTTTTCTTCCAAAACATAAGCAAAAAGTAACTTTTGGTGGGATGGGGTCCAATCCCCCCAAATAAAAAAAAACAAACGAGAAGAAAAAAGTTACGAGCCTCAGTCAAACCTAACTTTTATTCTTTCTCTAAATAAATTAGATATTAATGGAAGGTAAAACTCAATGAAACAGCAGATATACTTGATAATAAGCGATATTAACAATCTCAAAACTAGATCAGGAACCAAATCTATAAGAACTGATCAAAAAACAAAATTCCATTTTACGAAGTATAGGAGACAGATGAAGAATGTTTCAAAAACTTGCTATAGCTCAACTCAGAAGACTAATATAATTACCAGAACAAAGTTATCCCAAAAAAGAAACATTCAATTGCACAAAACAAGAACTGAGAGAAAAAAAATGAACAATAAGCAAGATGATACTATTACTACTTGATGATGAAGTTTGAACAAAACAATTCATTATAGAATCACAACATACCCAAGAGGGTAAACATTTCCCTGAACTTTGAAAACAGCTGAGGAGGAAAGGCGATGATGATTATCAGAAGATAGCTTCTTGGCGTTGCGGGGTTGAGCTGAGAAAGAGAGTGGGAAAATGGCAGAAAACAGAAGAAATTGCAAAAGCGTGTGCAATGCTGTTATTCCCTTCATTTTAACATCCATAGTTGGAAAACAAGAAAGAAATTTATTTATGAGAGAGGGGCAAAAAGGGTGCAATGATCCAAAGAAAGGTTTATAAGTGATGAAATGGAAAGGAAACGAAAAAAAGGGTAGGAGTTTCGGACACTGAAATAGAGCATTCTCTCCGTGTCTATTTTCTGGCTTTTGTTTTAGTCGAGGGGCAGTTGGCAGATACCAACGTTATTTAATGCTTTATTTAAAAATGGCTAAGGCTACGTCGGACAAGTTATTATGGTTAATTTTTAATTTTTTTATTAGTTGAAAAATTTGTTTGACGGTTAATTCGGTAAATAAATTTTTTTTATTGACTTTTAGTATTTTTTGAAATATTTGAAATATCATTTCTTAACATGTTGACTTTTAATTTTTAATTTTTTATATTGGACAAATGATCTTATTTAGTTTCTTATATTAATTTTTTTTATTTAATTTAATCATTTATCTTTTAGAAAGTTCATTTTGGTCCAGTGTTTTAAAAAATGACCAAAATGGTCTTTTTGTGTGTGTTTTTTATACATGAGAAAATAAAAAAATAAAAGAGGAAAGAAGAGCTAATGTTTGATGTATTGCACCCCTATACTATTAGCCAAAACCAGCTCAGCTATGAAGGGGGAGGGGGGCAGTCATCAAACAATTGGAGATTACATTGCAAGGAGGAATCTCTTTTAGTAAGTTCATCTGCACACATGTTTCCTTTGCAAAAGGTATAACTAAAGTGAAGGTCCCAATCGAGGAGCTTAAAGTCTTGAATCTTCTGTATGATTGAAGCATAAGCATGAAGTGAATTCCTTCCCTCTGAAATTAATTGTAAAACCAATCTTTTTGTTTGTTTTGACCTAACACCGTTAGTTATTTTAAAAAATTGGTAGCTAAAGATTGTTGCAAAATGCATGTTTTTTTCCTTCATCTTCCTCCTCTTATTCTCCTTTCTACTTCCTCTTCCCAGCTCTTCACTAGACAACACACAATCGAGAAAGGAGTGAGTGTTCGAGAAAGGATTAAATCTCCTATGGTCAAGACTTGAAAGACGTCTTGAGCGAACACGAGAAACAATGGTGGAAAACAAAAACCCCAATTTTCTTAATTAGGATTCAATCTAATTTCATATTTGAACTTATTGTGATGGGTGTGCTTCAATTTTCTCAACTAGGATTCAATCTAATTTTAGAAGTTGAGGACGATGCGCTAGAGCACTATGATGGAGAAGGACTGTGAGCAACAAGGAAGTTAAAGACAATGGACTCAAATCCGATGCACAGAAGGTTCTAGAACCTATGTCAGTGGTATAGGGAAAAAGCAACAATAGGATGAGGGTTTTGCTTTGCTGCCTTCGCCACCAGTTCTCGCAACCCTCGCCGCTGTAGGTGTGCCAATTTGGCTGGCCATGATGGTAGCTCGGGAGTATCATAATTGGGTTGTCTCTGATGATGAGAGATCTAATCATGGGTTCTTGTTGGGTATAGAAAACCACTAACTCCTCAACCATAAGTTTAGTCACAAACACAAGTACAGTCACAGACACATGAAGTAAATAAAATGACATAAGAAGGGGGGTTGAATTGTCTTAAATAATTTTTTATTACTTTTGAAAATGTTTCTTTACTCAGAAAGAGATTGTTCAAAATAAAGAGACTTTCTAAGGTTAGAAGGAAACTTCATTCATTTTTGGAAAAAAAGTTAGTTCATAATGAAACTTCAAATCTTTTGGTTAAAGACGCAAGTCTTTCTTTGAAATCTTCCTTGCAAGATTTTCTCAAATAGTTCTTTTGCTTAACTTATAAAAACATTGTTTAGTAACTGATAAGAAAATAAATATGAGTGTGAAGGAGGAAGAAGATAACACAATAGATTTATATTGGTTCACCCCAAATCATAGGGCTACATCTAGTCCTCACTCAAACTAGTGTGAGATATCACTATCACAACTCCAATTAAACTGGCACACAATACCACAACACCTTAACTCAAGGTGTCAACAACTCAGAACTTCACTCAAGTCCTAGAACAACATCTTAGACCTTAATCAGTGACAGTCCACTGACTTAAGATATACATAGTTTCTCTTGTAACGCCTTGGAAGAATCACATTGGAATGAGAGGAATCCAGGGGTTGTGTAGGTATGTGATGCATAGTTGAGGATGACTTAAATGAATTAATTGGTACTAACTATACCAATAAGATGCATCTACTTTTAAGTAACCTATCACTTAAGAACTTTATAGTTAAGCGTTTTTGACCTGGAGTAGTTGTGGGATAGGTGACCTTTTAGAAAGTTTACCAGAAAACGTGTGAATGAGGACAAAGTACGCTAAAAAGTCTCATGTTGGTTTGTGAGGACAATCATTGATCCTAAAAAAGCAACTGAAACAAATTATTAAGGTCTTGGAAAGGATTACCTACGGAGTTTTTAATCTAAATTATTTATATATTTTACCCAAATTACAAAATACTTAATATTTATGTACAAAACATTTTGTGGAAGCAATGTCTTTCAAGATTATTTTGATGATGCCAAAGAATCAAGAGTTAAGCAAGTCCCAAAGAATCAGGAGTAAAAAAGCTTCAAGAATCAAGTTTCAAAGAATCAAGATTCAAGAATAATCAAGTTTCAAGAATAATCAAGTTTCAAGATTCAATCAAGTTTTAAGAATCAAGATTCAAGAATAATCAAGATCAAGATTCAAGACTCAAGATTCAAGAATCAAGAGAAGACTCAATCAAGATAAGTACTAAAAAAGTTTTTCAAAACATTGAGTAGCACAAGAATTTTTCACAAAATCTTTTACCAAAGAGTTTTACTCTCTGGTAATCGATTACCAGAATGTAGTAATCGATTACCAGTAGCCAACATTGTTTTCAAAACTGATTTACAAAACTGTAATCGATTACCATGAGCATGTAATCGATTACCAATGTTTTAAAACATTAGATTTCATATTTCAAGAGTCACAACTAGTGATAAAACATTTTCAAATCATTTTAAACTTGTGTAATCGATTACACAATACTTGTAATCGATTACCAGTGTTTCTAAACGTTTTGATTTTCAAAATTTAAACATGAAGAGTCATATCTGTTGATGTGTAATCGATTACACCTTGATGGTAATCGATTACCAGTGACTGATTTCGAAAAATAAATTTTCAAAATTCACAATTCTTAAAGTGACTTGTTTCTGAAGATTTTTTCAAAAGTCACAACTTTTTAAGTGACTAGTTTTCAAAAGAGTCACAATTTTTAAAAGGTGACTAATTTTAAATAAATTGCTAAGAGTCACAAACTTTAACTTGAGCCATCAAATGATTATTAATATGTGACCATGGCATGAATTTCATAACAAGTTCTTTACAGAAATTTTTTATTCATTTCTTAACTTCTTTCTAAGAATTTTTGTTCAATACTTTCTCTTCCAAGAAAAGTTCATTGTTCAAAAACTTGTGTTATTCTTCTTCTTCATTCACTTCTCCCTTTGCCAAAAGAATAGAAGGACTAATCGCCTAAATTCTTTTGTGTCTCTCTTCTCTCTTTCCAAGAGAATTCAAAGGACTAACTGCCTGAGAATTCTTTTGATTCTTCCCTTCCCTTAAGCAAAAGATTTCAAAGGACTAACCGCCTGAGATATCTTTTGTTTTCCCTTACAAAGATTCAAAGGACTAACCGCCTGAGAATTCTTTGTCCTAACACATTGGAGGGTACATCCTTTGTGGTACAAGTAGAGGGTACATCTACTTGGGTTGTTATACTGAGAACAAGAGAGGGTACATCTCTTGTGGATCAGTTCAAGTGGAGGGTACATCCACTTGGTTGTTCAAAGAGAACAAGGGAGGGTACATCCCTTGTGGATCTTTGGCTTGTAAAGGATTTTACAAGGTTAAAAGAAATCTTAAGAACCATTGGTTGCTTGGGGACTGGATGT
Source organism: Glycine soja (assembly GCF_004193775.1). Classification (NCBI taxonomy): domain Eukaryota; kingdom Viridiplantae; phylum Streptophyta; class Magnoliopsida; order Fabales; family Fabaceae; genus Glycine; species Glycine soja. Next base: position 28,196,120 of record NC_041015.1, on the reverse strand, counting down.
AGGCACGGGTTGTTGCCGAACCAGTATAAATCTTGTGTTTGTCTTCTTCTTCCCTACACTCTTTAATTTCCGCTGAGTACTTTTTATTTCCGCTTTACTTTTGTCTAAGTTATTGTTTTTGTTCTTTACTTTCTAATAACTTAGTAGTAAAGCCTAATTGAATTTAGTAACATTAAGAAGGATAAGTTTTTAATTAGTCAAGGTTCATTAATAATTAATTCAACCCCCCCTTCTTAATTATTCTGAGGTCACTTGATCCAACACATTTATATACTACTTTCTCCATTCCAAAATTATAAATGTGTTTAAGATTAGTCCATATCTATTAAAAAATTATTGATTTTTATTTTCTAGACTAAAATACTCTTTTTTAATGATGATGTTGGAACCTTCATAAGCCATCATTTGAATAGTGGAAAGTTTATAAACTGTGTAATATGGACCCTTTTCATTCATTAGTAGTTAGCTATTGGCTTTAAGGGTAAGCACCAACCCGCGGACTAATCCAAAATCGTCAAAGCCGAGATGATTTTAACTCACACAAGTGGGTTTAATTGGATTATGGGTTTTTAAAGATTGAAAATCAGCTTAAATGATTACGGTAGGGTGGGTTCGGGTAATTGAAATTGCATCAGTCGAAAATTGAACCTGCCCATACATATGACAAAGACTCCTCTTTTCCCTTTTATAACATCCCATTTTTTGTAAATAAATTAAAAATGTTTTTTTTAGTAAGAAAAATAGATTTTTAGAAAATGGTGAGATTTTATAATTAAAAAAATAAAGAGAAATAAATGTATTAAAATAATGATTTGAAGGAAAATAAAAATTATATTTTATTTATTCATTTGATAGGAAATAAAATAGAATATTTTTTTATAAAATAATAAACAAAGAAAAAATAGAGTAAATAATAGGTTGTGAGTACCCTAGCTATAAATAGAGGCATCTTATGTCAGTTTTCAGACTGACGATACTCTCTACGCCTCCTCTTCCTCTCAATTTCATTTTCCCTTCTCTTCCTCCCAAAACCCTTTTTTTTCCCGCATACCACCAAACCTGTCTCATAAAACCAAAGATCTCAGACTCATTCACCATTGGATCATCGTAAAATTTGATCACTAGTTTAGGAACTCATTTATGAACATTCTCAACGTTGGGAATTACAAAAACATGTTGGAGCTGAGAGAAATACCTTTTGCATTATAGCTTTTTCTTTTCCCGTAGAAACTCAAAACCGTCTCAGTAAAACTACAATTCCATACTCGTTAACTGGTTGATTGTCGTGAAATTTTGATATGTGGTTCGTGATTCATTTATGCACACCTTCACCGTTGGGATTTGCAAAATAATGTCTGTGGAGGGAGAAATACGCATTGCACGTAGATAGTGGAATGGAGGCTTCAATCCATTCTCCTCTCTCTAACGCTTGGAAACCATATCAGAACAATCAGAGTAAAAGCTTGAGGAGTCTCAGGAAAATGTTAGAGATGTCGCTATCACTGCCAGAATACACACGTGAGCCCACTTAGAGGTAAGAGACGAGTTTATCGCAATTGGGGTTAGAATGAACATGTGTAGGGGTTCTTAAATGATCAAATTGGGGTTTATTTTGGGATGTTTATTGTATTGAAATTCTTCTTGTATAATTATGTGAAATTATTTGAGGGGTTTTACTCCCCGTGGATTGAGAAATATTTATGTATAATTTGTTTGTGTTTTGAATAAGATTACCGTAATAAATAGTTATATTGGGATTATGAAATTATGATTGAAATTGTATATAAGTGATAAATTGAATATATGATGAATTGTAGAATAATATATTACTTTGAGATTATAATATTGTTATGGAGATTGAGTATGAGTACAAAGTTAAATATGTTAAATTGTGAGATACACACAAACATAAGATGGTTGATTGTGACATAATGAGATGTGAAGTCGTGAACATGAGTTTTAGTTGTGAATAAGTGTGTGGTTAACACTTGATGTGACATTACTTGTATTGTGAGCTGTGAATTATACAATAATCCGACCAATATTTATCTTGAGAAAAAAGTGTTGATGCGCAGTGTTAAAAGGAAAATGTAGGTTTCCTAGTTAGGAACCAATGTTAAATTGTAGCATAATGTGTTAAACGTGTTTGAAATATGAGTGTGAGGTCGTGGGTATTGTATAATTCATGAGCAGTGCCTGCTTATAATATTATTGTTGAAATCGAGTATAAGTACAAAGTTGAACATGTGTTAATTTGTGAGATACATGTAAACTTGTGATGGTGGATTGTGACATTATGAGATGTTAAATTGTGGACATGATATTTGGTTGTGAATAAGTGTGTGTGTTTAACACTTGATGTGACAATAATTGTGTTGTGAGCTATGAATTATACAATAATTCGATCAGTGTTTATATTGAGAAAAGTGTTTATGCGCAGTGTTAAAGAGAAAGTGTAGGTTCCTAGTTAGGAACCAGTGTTAAATTGTAGCGCAATGTGTTAAATATGTTTGAAACACAAGTGTGAGGTCATGGGTATTGTATAATTTATGAGAAGTGTCTGCTTGCAAAGAAATTTTTAGGGGTTGGACCTGAATCAGGAAGGTGAGGCCCTAACGGATTCTTCAGAGTCTAGGCCTTGGGGGTAAAGACACTCAGTTTGAGTGCTCCTTTAAGCCTATGTTGATCCCATATGGTTGGAGCATTCTTGCAAAACAGAGTGGCCTTGACTGGTTACCTTATGATTTTACTTAGTGAGAGTGACCTGACATACTCATTGTATGGTATGTCTTGTTATGTACTCCTAAGCGTCCCAGGGTGATTTTTCACTAACATGGTACCACATTGCATGTAGGCTTAAGTCTTAGTATAATTGTGTTGGATCAAGTGGCCTCGGAATAATTAAGAAGGGGGGGTTGAATTAATTATTAATGAACCTTTACTAATTAAAATTTACCCTTCTTAGGCTTTTACTATGTTGTTAAGAATGTAAAGAACATAAATATAAACTTAACCAAAAGTAAAAGCGGTAATTAAAGTGCACAACAGAAATTAAAAGAGTAGGGAAGAAGAAGACAAACACACAAGAGTTTTATACTGGTTCGGCAACAACCCGTGCCTACATCCAATCCCCAAGCGACCTGCGGTCCTTGAGATTTCTTTTCAACCTTGTAAATTCCTTTACAAGAAAAGATCCACAAGGGATGTACCCTCCCTTATTCTCTTTGAACAACCTAGTGGATGTACCCTCCACTAGAACTGATCCACAAGAGATGTACCCTCTCTTGTTCTCAGTCACAACAACCCAAGTAGATGTACCCTCTACTTGTACCCCAAAGGATGCACCCTCCAATGTGTTAAGACAAAGTTCTCAGGCGGTTAGTCCTTTGAAACTTTGTGAATGGGGAAACAAAAGAATTTTCAGGCGGTTAGTCCTTTGAAATCTTTTGTTTATGGGAAAGGGAAGAATCAAAAGAATTCTCAGACTGTGTCATTTTGAATTCTTTGACAAGGGAGAAGGGAGACACAAAAGAATTCAGGCGGTTAGTCCTTCTTTCTTTTGGAAAAGGGAGAAGAGAGACACAAAAAGAATTCAGGCGGTTAGTCCTTGGCAAATTCTTTTTGGCAAAGGGAGAAGGGAATGAAAAAGATGAATAGCGCACTTTTTTTTTCAAGGTTTGGAAAACTAGAAAAAATTTAGAAAGCTTTTGGCAAAGGAAGAAGAAGAAGAAATTCAAGAGGATGTTTAAAGAGATTAAAAGGATGTAAAAGATTGTAATCAATGTCTGTAAAATGCAAGTTAAGGTCTTGCTTTTATAGACTCTTCAAGTCTGGTCAAGAAAACCATTAGAAGAGTTATAACCTTTAGAAAAACTTGAAAACCATTGGAAGAGTTACATCTTTTGATTTTTGTTTAAAACTTATCACTGGTAATCGATTACCAATTCATTGTAATCGATTACACAAAGCATTTTTGTGAAAGGATGTGACTCTTGACATTTGAATTTGAATTTCAACGTTCAAACACACTGGTAATCGATTACCAATATATTGTAATCGATTACACCATTTTGAAATTGATTGGAACGTTGAAAATTCAGTTGAAAGCTTTTTGAAAACAAAACTTGCCACTAGTAATCGATTACAGTAAACTGGTAATCGATTACCAGAGAGTAAAAACTCTTTGGTAAAAGTTTTTGTGAAAACTTCATGTGCTACTCAATGTTTTGAAAAACTTTTTTTGTACTTATCTTGATTGAGCCTTTTCTTGATTCTTGAATCTAGAGTCTTGAATCTTGATCTTGATTATTCATGATTCTTGATTCTTGAAAACTTGAAACTTGAAAATTCTCTTGAATCTTTCTCTTGATTCTTGAATTGTTCTTGACTCAATCTTGAAATCATTCTCATGAGCTTTTTGTCATCATCTTTGATATCATCAAAACACCTTGAATCAATCTTTATTCATCATCATGAAGCAATGAAGCTTGCTTCTACAAATTGTTGCATAATGCTTGCTAATTGTTTATTATGAAATTGATGAGTGTTATTATGTCTTGACTCGAGTGTGTGATTCATGTGTAATGTGATTAGTGATTGAAAAATGAATTTTAAAGATAAAGTGGTGAAGTGATGTGGATTGTATTAAGTTGAGTTACGTTATAAATATTTCCATAATTTATTTTGATTATGTTTTGTTTATTTGTTTTGTTTTTTTTGTGTGTGTGTGATAACTCACTCCCTGTGTGCTATTTGTGTTTGGATCCTATGATGATCTTGAACCTTGTATTCGTGGGAGCAGATAACTAGGTGGATGACTTTAAAGAACCTTGTGCCAGAGGGCGTTGGGACACAATGCTCTGATAGGATGTGACATTGGGGATGAGTTCTTATTTTAATTTCATGATGTTATTTTATTTCATTTTACCTCACTGACTTAACAAAACATTTTTTGTAAACTTTGATGGCCTTGTTTTGAGCCGAATATGTTTTTAATAAGTCTTATTTGGTAATAGTGAAGTGAATGTGAACCTTTTACTCATGTGAATTTGTTGATCAATATTTTTATATGTTTTATTTATTTACATGTATGTCGGGGTAGAGGGTGTCACACCTCTCATCACCTTGCTTGTTTCTTTGAACCCTAGCGTCGTCCTCCATCTCTCGCCGCTTTCTGCCTTGGCAACTCTGAGATCTCACAATCTTTTCTTTTTCTCTTCTCCTAATCCATAAACATTTTTTTCTTCTATTATGTGATTTTGTAATTGCAAATTTGAATGCGTAATTGTGTTGTTTAGGGCTAGGATTGAATTGTGATGTGCTTATGTGTCTGATGGTTATGCATGTCACAAAATGTTCATCCTCAAAGATCCAATTATAGAAAAAAGGAATATGATGGTGTCATGTGGTGCTTTGGTGATGGCTTGTAGTGGTCGTGCTTGGCTAGTGGCTTGCAGTGATGGGCCAACGGAGTGACTAAAACAGACAAGGAAAAGGAATTTTAGACAAAGCCATTTCAAACCACCTAACCCAATCTTTAGGGTTTAACCTACTGCCATGGTTTCCACCTAAGTTTCCTTCTATAATTCTGGTGTATTGGTTTCTTCTTTAAGTACATCCCCAACCCCTAAAAGATATGTGGAACATGTGCCAAATTCGTTTAATAAGATAAATGCAATAGGAAGAAATAAACAAGAACAAGATTCACACAAAGGAAATTGGAATTACTTCATTAAATAATTATAGGGGTAGTTCCCAATCCCAGAAGAAAAAGAAGACTTCTCACAGGTAGCCATGAAAGAAATACAAACAAACGAAAAGAGAAAGCTTAACCAAAAGAGGGAGAATGATCAAGAACCCCAATCCATTCTCCTCAAATTCATCTCAAAACAAAGTTTGGAACCCTAAAATAGTGTCTAAAAGGTTTTTCAAAGAAGTGGCTCAAAAAAGTTCAAGCCCAAAGAAGTAAAAAAAATGCAAATGCAAGTTTTGTCACAAAGTTTGTTGCACGATCATGCAATTTATCTGCACGGTTGTGCATATTGTCGTCCACCAAAAATCAGCATATAAGAAATTTGGCACGGTCATGGAATCCCTTCAAGGCTTCCAATGAGCTACTTTTTGAGACCTACAAAGCTCTAAACTTCAATCCACATGATCTGTAATCCATCAAATCACTCTTAGGGCACATCTAATCATGTCAAAATACTCTTATGAAACACAAGAACACAAAAACCATAACAAGTTAGAGAAAAAGATGAGAAAGACATATAAGCATGCAAAGACTAAGTCCTAAGACAAACAAAGTAGAAGATCCTAACTAAAACAAAACCTAATAATGACCTAAAATGCAAAGCATCACCTCCACATATCTTTCTAAAATCCCTCCACCAAATTGAAGAGTTTGAAATAATGTCCTCTCCAATAAGATTTCTCCATCCACCATACTTGGACTCCAACACCTCACACCATAGAGAACCCCTTTGCTGGAACATACTACATCTCTACTTAGTGATGAACACCTCATTGAATGTGATAATATCTCTAATACCCAACTGGAATAACTTTTTGGGCAACACATGTTCTCCCAACTTATCCACGATATCTTCTTAGCACCCTCCACACTACCCCACAAAAATTTTGTTTGGATACTTATTTGTTGAAGCAAAACCTTATCTGAGCTAAATATTTTGACAACAAACTTTTCTCAAAAGAAAATTCTAAGTCCTTTAGACATTTGCTTCTAATGGCTTTCCTTGAGTGCTTTCTAAGAAATATAACTTATTGAGAAGTATAAAAAAAGGTATGAACCATTGGCTTATGAAAAAGGTTTCTTAAATATGAAGCATGTTCAACTTCAAAAGCAAGAAATCAACTACAAACAGTCGAAGAAAGTGTAAAAGAAAGAAGGGAATCACACACGGCAATTTTTTTTTAGAAGGAAAAAAAAAGGGAGAAGAAGGTGTATAAATATTTCTCAGACACGTGGCAGAGCAAAGCCACATAGACAAATAAGATAGGTGAGTGTGAGAATTTAAAATCCAGATCATTATTAACCACTTCATTCCCAACAATAAATGTGAGGCAGTTAAAAGATGGAAGGACACCATTAATTTGACACGTTTAAACGGGGCAAAAGACATTAACCAAAACCAAGATGAGATAATGGTAGCATAATCTACCAAGTTATTATATAAGCCAATTCTTTGAAACCATGGAACAGGGGGCATGTAGAGCCAAATCGACAAGATTCGGCCTTGGCTATACGCCTAACCTAGAGCATAGTATTTGATTATTATAAAGCCAACTACTTCTATAAAGAAGTCATTGACTTGGGAGAAATTGTTTTGAAGTAACATGTCGATATCACTTGGATCACGATATCTTCTAAAGTTTGGTCTACGTTGACCAAATTCCCGACCTATGAAGATGGGTCATCTTTGCTTTTTCACATTGACAAGAGGGCGCGCGTAAAATGCATGATCCTCCCCTAATTTAGTATTCAAGAGAAACTCCTCAGTATATTCCAGACCAAGAAACTTAAGGTCAATTCAAGCCAATCAATTAGTTATCCTCCAACATTGGACCGACAAGGTGCACATGCTAAACATGTGACTAGAACCTTAGTCATGTAATCCGCATGATCCAATTGTATTAAGCATTTTCCTACCTAAATACTGATATATAAGTTTGATTCCGGTATGTTTCTTCTCTAACTCTAATTGATAACTCTCTTGTTCACTCATGACTAACTTGAGGGTCGGAGTCTTTGTAGGCAACCTAATACACCATGGTTGAGTCATTGCCACCTCGTGCTCCTCTATTTGATTCATTCTTTCAATCTAGATCATAGAACCACCTTTGAATTGGATCCAACTATTCTCCACTGAATAGCTAATGATAATTTACTCATGTTCTATCACAAGAAAATGTTTTTTACTTTTTGTAATAAAAAATATTTTTCTTTTTCGGTGTGTAAAGAAAAAAAATAAAACACCAAAACTTAAGTCGAACAAAGTAGACTCCCATCAGATTTTCCCGAAGCACCTCAAGAAAAAATTGAGGGGGTTGTTAGGTCAAAAGACATTTATGTCTTAAGACGAATCGAAACCCTTAAATATTTTGATTAGATAAACAAATACACATGTTAAAAGTTGTGTCTTATGTGCTCGCTATCAGAATATGTTTTGCTAAGTGTGCATCTGATGTTTTAGATGGTAGCAAGATAAAATCATGATCTGGTACGATAGTATATAGACATTTAAGCCTTCATTTATTACTCTATGTCTGAGATCTATATTGCAAAGATATTCCTCTAGGATCTATCGAATCCTATGAAGATTAAATGAGGTCAAGTTCTAAAATTCCTCAATCGCAATCAAAAGAAAAGCTTTATTGCGCAAACCTACTCTAACATAAAAGGAAGTCGTTTCATGATGTAGTGTGTGACACCCTCTACCCCTCACATATATATTAATAAAGGAATAAAAATTCAAATATTAATTAAAAGTATTTTTAAAACATTTTTAAATACAAGCTTTTCAAATGGGTAAAAGGCTCACATTCACTTTCTTCTACATCATATTCAAACTTGTCCAAATAAATAATAAAGTCATCTCGACTCAAAGAAAGTCATATAAGTCTCATACAATTAATATAGAACCTATATCCTAATGTCACATCCTATCAGAGCGTGGTGTTCCCGTGTCCTCTAGCATGAGGTTCTTCATAGTCATCCACCTATTCATCTGCTCCCCCGAACACAAGTTCAAGATCATCACAGGATCCAAACACAACAACACACAGGGAGTGAGTTATCACATTCCTAGCTAATAGAGAAACAAGACAATTAAATATACATATTATATAAATGAGATACCACTTGCTTAAACATAGCTCACGTAACTTCACCACTTCGTCATTCAAAATTCACTTTTCAATTATCAATCACATTACACAAGAATCCCACACTTCGATCAAGATATAATAACACATCAATTAGCAAGCATATGCAATAGTTATGCTAAGACTCAATTCTATATGCAATGTGGTACCATGTCAGTGAAAAACCACCCTGGGGCGCTTAGGAGTACATAACAAGACACACCACACAATGGGTTTGTCAGGTCACTCTCACTAAGTAAGATCATAGGGAGACCAGTCAGGGTCACGATGTTTTGCGAGAATGCTCCAACCATATGAGATCAGCATAGGCTTAAAGGAGCACTCAAACCCGGTGACCCCCAAGGCCTACACTCCGAAGAGTCCGTCAGGGCCTCTCTCTCCTGATTCAGGTTCAACCCCTAAAATAATTTTTTTTACATGCAAACACTGCTCATGAATTATACAATACCCACGACCTTACACTCGTGTTTTAAACACGTTCAACACAATTGCGCTACGATTTAACACTGGTTTCTAAATAGGAAACCTACATTTTCTCTTTAACACTGCGCATCAACGCTTTTCTCAAGATAACGCTGGTCGGGTATTGTACAATTCATAGCTTACAACACAAGTAATTTCACATCAAGTGTTAACTACACACTTATTCACAACTAGAACTCATTCACAATTTCACATCTCATAGTGTCACAATCCACCATCACATGTTTACACGTATCTCACAAATTAACACATGTTCAACTTTACACTTATACTCAATCTCAATAACAATATTATAATCTCAAAGCAACATGTTATTCTACAATTCATCACATACTCACAATTTGAATCATCATTTCATATCCTCAATATAACAATTTATATAAAAGACTATCACAACATGAGGACTAAAACCCCTCAAATAATATTACACAATTATATCAAAATCATAGGTCGAAATATACAAATATCAAGAACACAATTTATCAAGCAATTTTCATTAGGACATCAATATTTTATTTATAATCATAAAGGAAAAATTGCAATTTAACAAACATCCCAAAATAAAACCCCAATTTAATCCTCTAAGGATCCCTACACATGTTCTCACTAATCCCCAACTGTGAATAACTCATCCCTTACCTCTAAGCGGGCTCACGTGTCTTCAGCCAGCGATAGCAACATCTCTAGCGGTTCCCGGAAATTCTTTCAATTATTCATCCGACTGCTCCGATAGAATTTCCAAACGTCAGAGAGACGGAGAAGAGATTGAAACATCCACTTGTACTGTCTTCATACGATTCCTTTTTCTCCCTCCACGAATATTATCTCGCAAATCCCAACGGTGGAAGCGTGCGGAATTGAATTTCAAACAACATATCCAAATTTCACAATACTCCAACGGTTAACGAAACCGGGATCGTAGTTTTACCAAGACAGCTCTGGGTTTCTGCGGGAAAGAAAAAGGCTACAATGCGAAGGGTTTTTCTCTCAGTTCAGACATGATATCGAAATTCCCAACGGTGAGAATGCTCGGAATTGTGTTGCAAACATGATACTCAAATTTCACGATGATCCAACGGTGAACGGGTTCGAGATCGTCGTTTTTCTGAGACTGGTTTGGTGGGCTGCGGGAAAAAGAAAGGGTTTTGAGAGGAGAAGGGAAAAAACGAAAATGAGGCCAAAAGGAGGCAGCTGACTTAACATAACTATTTATACCTAGGGTACTCAGCCTATTATTTGCTCTAAATTTATTTATTTATTTATTTATTACTAAAAAGCTTTTTAAATTTATTTACGAAAAATTGGGATGTTACATAGTGTTCAACATGCTAGCTACGAAGAGTGATTTCTAAGCATGAAGAAGTACATGCTTTTAATGTATGCATTTAATTCCCCAACGAACATTTTATTTAGACACAAGCTTAAGAGAGGAAATATGTCTATTTAGAAACCACAAATACTTGATTGAAGAAGACCTATATATACCAGAAGTTTTGTAAATATGAAGTATGAACTAAAGTGCTCATTATTCAGATTCCTTCAGTAAAAAGCTCTCTATGTAAATTCTTGTAAAATTTAGAAAAGCTCTTAAAACCTTTTATTCATCTTGAGAGAAAAGACTAAGTGTTGAAATTGCTTATTCGTCTATAAGACGATAGAGTGTTTGTCATTATGTAAACAAACCAACAAATATTTTGACTTGTGTTAGAGCCTGTAGTGGCTTGGCAGATTAAAGAATACTGGTTGTAACAAACTTGGTGTAAAGCTTGAGTTAAGGAGCCAAAAGTGATAGTGATAAATGTTTGCAACTTGTTGAAGTTAGTTGAACTAGTATAAATTCTTTGTGTCTTATTTTGTTTATTCTTTTTTCCATTATTTGAACTAATCTAGGGTTTGAATTTGATCTTTGCTTTTGAAAAAACTTTGTTTGTTTTACAAAGACATAAAACTATTGTCTGATCTATCGTACAAAAATTTATTATCTATTTTTCTTAAGTCTCATTTCATCAAACTTCATTGTTTTAGAAAAAGGTTTGAAATTTAGTAAAAATCACAATTCAATCTCCGTTCTTGTGATATTTTTCTTTACAAGAGCGAACTTAGAAATTTCATTTTTGTAACCATCGTAATTAGGGCATTTGACTCTTAATGGGACCCCAAGGTATCTCCACGAGTTTCGGTCCTTTGGGCTTCCTATGAGACTAATGATTGGTCTGGGGCTTAGTTGCACTTAAGGTACTTGCTATATCCATTCCCTTTTTTCTAAAAACACTCCCCTTCTTTTTTAAAATCAAATTACTTAAATATCCTTCTTATTTCAAACATTCTTTTTCTCACACAATCGCACACTCCCTCAACAATACACTTTTTCTATGGCAATGAAACACTCCCCCATTTTTTTCATCAGAATTCTTACTCTCTTTCACTCCCTTTATTAGTCTAGTTTGATATCTTGCTTTGATCTTTGTTTCTTCCTCACTTTTCATAGTTTTACTGATCTAGTTTTATTTTCTTGCCACAAATTAAAAAAAGTGCTTACAATATTCAGTTCTGCATACATGGTTTGCACATGTTGTGTAATTTGTTGAAGGTTCAAAAGATGAGGTATAGACACATAAGAATATTTTCTTTGTGTGCCACTTTTTTGAGATGTTTTTTTTCAAACAAATGAAAAAGTTTTTTTTATTAAATTTTGGAAAGTGCTTTCCAAAATATTGTCTAGATTTTTTTCTTTTGGAAAGTACTTTTCAAAATCCAAAGTTTTAAATAGTATGCCAAAAAGTACATGGAACTTATTGTGTTTCAGAAAGTACTATTTGGAACACAAAATTTAAACATCATTCCATAAAGTAATTTTCAAAATAATGATACAAGGGTGTTTTGGGTTTAGAGAGTATTTATGATAGTAAAAATTAAAAAAAAAAAACAAAAGGAGGATGTACTTAGGAAAAAGGGAGTGGATATAGTAAAAACCAACACTTAGAAGTTAATAACAAACTAAGTCATTTTTTCACAAACCCACCTTGAGTTTATAACTTACAGGGTTTTTTTTTTTTTACCATCTTATTAATATGAACTATTTGACCGAGTCTAATATCTATTTGACCAATGACTTTGAAGTTAGAACTTGCATAACAAAATCACATATTTCTAGTGCATTGAGAGCTGATTTGACTCACAATAAATCTGCTAGTGGAATTTAACCCTCTGATATGTATTCACAAAAAAAAAAACTATATTTTTTTTTATATAAATTATCAATTATTAACTAATAGTTTTGCAATTATAAAAAAACTAATATTTCTGCAAATAAATTTCCTACTTTCCTATTAATTTAGATATTACTATATGTGATTAATGTTCGTACTGTGTCATTGTAAAAGGGCTTTCCACGGACAATCGATTCTCTTTATTTTGCCACCTCACTTAAGTGTTTTATTAAAAAATAAAAATAAATAAAACGTAGAGATTGACACGTTCTGAGGTCAGCATCCTTTCAACTAATCGCTACCTTCACTGTGTCGATTCACGCTGCCTCCACCATTCAGATTCACACAACTTCCTTTTCATTCCAGCTACTAGCACCTGTTGCTTTGCTGCTTTATTGGTTGCTATTTTTTCTTATCCGTTGCTAGCCTCCAATTGCATGTTCTCCTTTTTATGGGTTTGTTTTGAACATTAAAATAGGTTCCCATTGTGTTGAGGAAGGAGCCCAATGACAAACCCGTATGTAATTTATCTTCGTTTTGAAAGTTTCTACTTTTGACTGGAATTAATCTGTCTTCAAATACAAATTATCGACCATTGTCCATTGTCTATCGAGGAAGGAGCTCAATTTACTTTTTAAAAAGTGCAGGGCATAAACTGCAATTACACCCTATTATTGGTGAAAGGAAGGATTACGATTCAATATGTTGAATAATAGAGATTGGTGAAAGGCAGGGTCAATTGGCACTGTGGAGGCAGCAGTGTTAGTGGAGAGGATGTAGGGATCACAATGAATAGAGTCTGGATAGCTACCATAGTATCCATCCCTATATCAATGTTTGGAAAAAATACTTGTATCTAATTTTATATCCCTAAGGATAATAACTTTATATACTCATACTTGTATTCATTACCCATAATTTACTTACACATAAAGTCAGTAAATCAATAACAAATTATTAATTAAAAAAAAACTATTAGGACATCTCTAATGATAGGAGTTTAAGATTCTCACTTTGGGTATCTTAGATAATATTAAATTAATTTTGGTGGTCCATACAAATATCATATCAGTTCTAAGATATTCATATACTAATTTGTTCCAATGATTAAAAAGGTTAAAAAAAACTCACTTTTATAATTTTTTTTCCCTCGTTCTGAATGTGGCTTGGTCGTTGATGTTGGTTTACGAAGGAAATAACTTTTTATTCACAATCACAAGCACCCAGTATCTTGTAGACAATGATGCGCTTCTTATTTTTTAAGAAACTTTCAATGCCACGTCGATTGTCTCCAATGGGAAAAAATTTCTAGATAGGATATCTTCACTCTAAGCAACTCCTAAGTTCCCACCGTTGGAGATGACCTTACAACTAAGTTGAAAATTTACTTTTCAATCATCCAAAACATACCTATAAAAGCATTCAAATACTAGTATAACCTATGTCATTCAAACATAAGTCATAAAAAACAATATTATAAACATAACTAGCTTAGTGTCTGGTACCTGCACGGATATTAATTTTATAATTTATAATTTTTTATATATTATAACTCTTTAATGTATTTATCTATTATATTTTAATTAATAAAAAATATATTAATAAAAATACACAATAGTTAACGATATTAATATATAACAAAATGTTAAATATTATAAATAAAAATCACACCAAAATTTTGTATGATGTATACTATATTTTCACATACATACATCAAGTTTGTGTTTTTAAAAAATTTTATACTTCCTAAAAAATGTATCAATTTTATTTTATATTTAATATATTTTCTATATTTGTATATTGTTAATCTAAGAAATAGAAACATTAATCAAATAAGTTAATTTAAAATATAAAAATCTTCTATAATTGAATAAATAAGAAAAAAAATCATTTGAATTAAGAACTTATTTCTAATGGGTGAATGTTATTATTGAAACTTCTATTTTTCTTTAATATTTAAACATATTCTTATCAATTAAAATATGGTTCACGAATTTAATATTTCATTCATATAATTTTTAATTACATGATGCAAAACTATATATATATATATATATATCCTAAAAAGAGATATATTATTAACTAAAATATACTAAAAATAAACGAAATAAACTGATCAATCGTTTTTCATAGTACATCATTAAAAAAATATTAAAATTGTTATTAAAAAAAATGCTAAAAGAGGAATGAAATAATTGGTTGAGAAAAAAAGTTTAGAGAATAGAAAAAATCTGTTATTAAGAATAAAAATTATAAAAATATAATTGTTTGCATATAATAGAATACTAATTGAATATAGCTCTAATAGAATGACAAATAAAATTTAATTTATTTACATAATACAATAACATTGATTTGAATTAATAATTCAATTAAATTATATCATGCAATATTTTTGGAGGAAATGAATGAGATTGTCACGTGGATTATCCCATAGAATCAAACCTTCTTTTTATATATATATATATATATATATATATATATATATATATATATATATATATATATATATATATTAGATTATCCAACAAATCATTTTTACATGTAATGTTTTAATCATTTAACATAATTATTAGAAACTTTGACATCATATAATGATATTCTTTAAGACTTGAAAAAAAAAAGAAACTAATTAACTTATAAATATATATTCTACCTCATGGTATTATATATGAACAATTTTATAGTTAGTTCAAAATAAAAAGAACCAAGTATATTGGAACGAGGAACTTGGTTTAATGAGACCTAGACGAGTGGGGTAATATATATATGGGTCCATTTATTGTTTGAAATGACTTATACTAAATTTTATGTACATAGTTGTATTTAAATTTTATATATTAATTTTTTTTATAATGAATTGTGTTTTATATACATGATTTGGCTATATTAAAAAATCAAAAAAGTTATGATGACTAATTAATTAAGATTAATTTTCAACTACACATTTACTCACTAATAACGAAATAAGAAATATTAATCAAATGAAATATGATTTATCTTGATTTTATATTTGAAGAAATAAAAAAATGTCTTACGAATAAATTTACATGATATTTCATGCATTTCCAAAACCAAATCTCACTCAATCTACCATGCTTTCCAATTGTATTGATCCATAATTCACGAAAAGGCATGACAAATTTATATGTGCATCAATAAAAGCCCAGAGGTTTCCTATCAATTATCATCAAATTAATATTTAATAATATATATACGATATTTTAATTAAACTAAATATATATAAGAGGTGCAGGATGAGGAGAGTGGGTACTATAATACCTGGACCCACACCCATCCCATTAAATTTTTCTGGGTAATACCTTTCCAGACCCATCCCTAATAATCTAGTATTTAACTTACTCATTTGCGGATATTTTTATGGATACTAATAGGGTTTGGGTATATTTTTTCATTCCAAAGAGGGGCAAACCTAGAACATGCAATGAAAGTGATGCAATTTTTACATTTTTTTATTTAATTAAGACATTTTTCTGTGGTGGCAAAATAAAGAGATATAATTGGTTGTGTATGTAAAGCCCTTTTACACTAATAGTGTATAGGGATTTTTCTCTTTATCTATATGTTAGTAGTAAAAGAACAATCACATCCTCCATGTGTCACTGTTTTCTATTTTTTCCACCTTTCCTTGTTCGCGCTCCACATGTCAGCGCGTCCCTCACCTCCCTCACATCCTCATCGCGTTGTGCTTCTCTGCTTCTTTGTTCCACCATTTTTCAATTTTGAAATTTCAAATTCAAATTCATAATCGCAAGCTATGTTTCTCTAGGTTACAAGCTATGCTGATTATGTACTCTGAGTTGATTGTGTCCTGTTGTCGACCTATTCCACAAACACCAGCCTATCAAAACACAATTCGTAGCTTTCGATTTCATACAAATGTGAGTAGCTTTCGATTGTTTTTCATTTCTTGTGTTTCCATTTCAACCATGTGACTAGCTTCCGATTGCTTTTGTTCCAACCTCAACTCTGCATTCTAGTTGCATGTTTCGCGATCCTGCATTTTCATTTGGTTCTGATTATGTTTCCTCCTTCTTTTTTCAATATTTATACATCATCTTTCTTTCTCTATTGCAGATTAGATCCAAGTCAGTCAAGCCTAAAAAAACTGGACCACACAATCGAATCTCTCTCAAAAGAAGAACAATTAAGTGAACCATGATGTCAAAAAATGATGGAGGAAAATACATCTCCAACTGACAAAGGACAATGGCAGCCTCATATTCCAAATCATCCAATTGTCGAGGGTCAATGACTTTGCTACAGATAGCATTAAAAAGAAAACACGAATAGGATATGGAAACCCTAACTTTGTCAGGCAAGATCCCACGAATCACAACAGGCAATAGTTGTTGCATTAAGATATGGAAATCATGAGACTTCAAACCAACCAACTTCAGAATATTGAGGGCTACAAGGCTCTTGATATTTGAAGAGTATCCTTGTCAGACTTTTACATTCCGCAGACATTGACAAAAACTTCTATTCTCTGCTGTTGACATTGTGTGGCATGCTAGGGGCAGATTCGCCGACCTTGTGATATCGGATGCAACTGCTCTCATATTCCCATGTCAACCAAGTCTTGACAACATTTCAAACCATCCTTTGTCTTGCCTTTAATGTTAAGAAGGGTACCAATTAAACTATCACAAACATTTTTCTCAACGTGCATAACGTCTAGACAGTGACACACATGTAGATCAGACCAGTATGGAAGATCAAAGAATATTGACCTTTTCTTCCACATGTTTGTGTCAGATGATGTCTTCTTTTAGGTATTCCCAAATATAGTTACAATGTCCTTTACCTGATCATAAACTTCGTTTCCAACTAATGGTTGCGACGGGCATTCATTCTCCTGACTTCCATTAAAAGTTTTTTTCAATTATCGATATGGGTGAAAAAGTTTCAGAAATATTCAATGTCTGGTATATACTGTCTTCTTTCCATGTTTCAGCTTAATGAAGCTTGTGTTTCTCTCATAGATAGGACATGCATGATGTCCTTTGACATTGTATCTACTTAAATTTTCATATGTTGAAAAGTCATTAACAGTACAAAATAACACTGATAATAACCTAAAGGTTTACTGTAAAGTTGGGGTGTTAAATAGTTTTCTGGTGTATATGCGTTGATGTTTTTTTCTAACCAGTGCAATGAAGACTTTAAATACTACCATGGATGGTAAAACTGATCAAGCTGCACCTTAACGGATTGAAGCAAAGGTTAGTCATTTAATGCATTCTTATTTTAGGCTAGTGGTGTTTTCTAAGTTCGTAATTCTCACATCGTATTATTTTTCATAATAAATGTAGAGTCATGTTCAAAGTGGAGGTTACGAGTGTAGCTATTATGTCATGCATTGGATGTGGAACATAGTAAGTGGAGGTTTGAAGAATGATTGGGCCATGGTATATTTACTTTCACAAGTTGAACTTATTACTTGACTATCACTTTTTATTCATTTTACATGTATGTGACTAATTTGTGTATTTCATATTTTGTAGTGGTTTAGTGATGGCACACCATTAGACAATGAGACCATAACAACAATTTGCAACAAATGGACAACTTATTTTGTAAAAGTTAAAGACAACTGATTTAGATGATATAAGGCAAATCACTATGGTGTATTTCATGATTACTGTAAAGATATTTTCCAATTTCATTACAATTGTTGACAATTATTTGAGATGAAATATACATATTTCATTATGTCATTTTGTGTGGACCAAAGCCTTTGGATAATGCATTGTATTCATAGTAGATAGTTGCGTCGATAGGATAAATGTATTTTGTGCGACCAAGCCTTACATTTTACAGGTCATTCTGAAGCTAAGGATTTGGATTGTAATGATTTTGCAGGTCAACAAATTTGAGGTTCGACAACTACACTCATTTTTCTATTTTATTTATAAACAATGCAAAAAGTTAGTAACACTATTTATTATGTCTTAACATGTAAATGCTGCCTCAAATTTACAAATGTCAATGGGAGGAGCTGATGTGGAGCCATGTTTGAGCACCTGTAAGTTTAAAAATTGGTTTTGGAGACAAACTGGTATGGATTTCTGTAAGTTTTTTTCCTTTGTGGTGGTGGAGTGGATTTTGTAACATTGGTTTGAGCTTTTGTTCTCTAAAATTATCATAAGTTCAATGATATGGTGGTTCAAGACCTTGAGCATATGTTAGATCCATAATCATCACCATGGGTTGCTTAAACTAATATATTTCAGATGTTTATCTTTGAAAGCACTGTCTCTTGATAGCATATTCCTAATCCTAACAACATGTGTCAACAAATATACTATCCATTTCAAAATATTAGCCTTTTTAAAATAAAAAAAAATGTTTCAATTTATTTGTCATTTTAGAAAATTAAAGTTTGAATTTTTTTTGTCCCAACTATATCTTTGTCTCTCTTATCTCTACCAAGTGGAATAAGAGATAGCAATGGCATTAGTGGAGTTAGGAATGCCAATATTTTGATAAAAAGGAAATAAATTATATTTTATGATAATTGAGACTAATTAGTGGCTTTCTTAATCTTTGTGCAATTATCTTCAATGACATATTCTGAATCGGATCAAGTATTATAAAAGTGGTTTGAGTGTAGACTGCAATTAATCATTATTCATTATGTTGCAAATGTTCCTTTTCTCTACATTTCATTACTTTCATTTGGAAGATACATTCATTCAAGCTTCTAATCTCAATAATTTTCCATGCTTCTAATCTACTTGTGGCTCTAATTTTTTAGTTGCTTTATTGTTTATTACAAGTTTCAATATACTTATATGATTTATTGTTATTTTTCTATTTATCCTAGATTGATAAAATATGAATTGGAAAATGTGTGTTTGGAAAATAAGTAGTTAGTGAGATGGACATGGTTGTTAGTGAGAGGCTAGCTCTGTTAAGTAGTTAGGCATGTTAATAAGTAGAGGAAGGTTGTGCAGAGAAGTCACTTGGTGAGATTGTTTTGCAAAAGTAGGTCTTGGAACCCAGTTGAGAAGGGTTGACCCTTGTGAAGGATTATTTTCCTTTTTCATTCATTCTCCAATAACAGATACTTCATTATGTCCTCTTCTATATTCTATTCATATTGCATTTTGCTACCTATTGGCATTTTTCTAAGATGTAGAAGCAGAGCATTTTGCTCTAGTGATGTTTACTTCTTTTCTTATGTCAGCTCTATATCTTTTCCTCATTTCATTTTGGTCATAGTGCTCCATATTTCTTCATCGCTATATTTTGAAATATACATGCATTCATAGTTTAATCTCAATGGTCTCATATGTAGTTTTTAGTATCATTTGAAATATATCAAGTGGTTTAGTGTTTACTTCGACTTTCTAAGACTCATTGTTTATGATTGTTCAGCCTTTAGTGATGTTTAATATTTCTATATTAGCTCTCTACATTATTCAACATACACAAATAACAACTTTATCTCTTATATATTGAGTATATAATATATCATAGACTCAGTTGAATACTATAAGTTAATGACCTCTCATTGTGTAAGTTTCTTGTTTTTATGTGTCATGTCAGATATTCACTCTATCAGCAGTACCACTGGAAAAGGATGCCAAAGTCCGTCAAGGAATGCTTTATTGTGTTAAAGTCAGGAGGCATGGTTTTTTTTTCGGGCCTATGGTAATAAACAAACTAGCCAACTTATTATGTCCAGATCTTTTGGGAAAATAAAATTTTAGCTTTATGTCATAATTTTTCTTTAGAAACCTAAGGTGCTGGCAATGACTGAACCCTATGTAACAGGAATCTATGATATGACCATGCTTTGATGTGAGCTAGACAAGCGAATGGGATTCAGGGAGTACATGCGATCAGATGGAACATGATCATATTTCTTTTGTTTGGATACTGTCTGGAGCCTACTTTTGGGTGCAGGCTTCACCGAGGTACTTTTCTTTTTTGATTGGAAGACAAGCTTTTGGGGTTGGTATAATTTGACTTGTGCTCCTACATGAAGTTTAATACTTGTTTGTTGGTTCTCATGTATGAATTGGGGTTAGAATCTATTTACTGTTACAGTGTTTGTTCACATAACCTCCCATTTGTCAACCTTCCTATCAAATTTTGGGTGTCTCCAATGTCTGTGGAGTGTTTCTGACGCATTTGCTTTAAGCTGAATTTATGTGCCTACAGTGACTGCTTGTACCTTTAATATATATATACACATATATATTATCTTCTTTTTTAAATACTTTATTACTCATATTTTCACCTGACTTTGAACAGAAACTGGGAATACACTATAAGTAAAAAATTCTTATACTCTACAAGTTAGTAGTTCTCTATGCTTTCTAATTAGTAATTACACGAATGACATGTTGTTTTGATATATGTAGCCCAAGCTTTAACATAAAATAAACAAAGCCGGCAGCATGTTTCCATATGAATCTGGCCAACTTCAAATCCGAACTGGTATTAATAATCTAGGGTTTCTTCACATTCTACAGCCAACATGTTGTTGTGCTGAAAGTTGATAGTAACTAATAGGAGAGAGTGTACTAAGGAGAGCATGTTATTGTTGCTAACACTCTTCCCTTTATAGTTAAATAAGTGTTATTAACACTTTTGTTTTAACACACACTATAATATTAATTAAAATTTATTAAAAACTACAAAATTAATAGATAAATTTATTAAATAAGATATGAGATTTACAAAAAGGGGTGATTTTATTAAATTTTAATTAATAATAAAGAAAATATATTACATTATTAAGATATAAGTGTAAAGATGAAATCTAACTATATAAAAATGAGTTAATGTTTATGTGGTATCTAACTGTATAAGATGAAAGGCTTGTGCAAGACATTTGAGTAGCCGCTCGATACAGTTACTGACAAAAATACCAAACTGCCATCAGTGGCTATCAGTAGCACAAGGAATTTAGAAGCCCTGACCCGAGTTAGTGGCACCATTTGGGCTGCCAAAGATGAATTTTCAACTTGAGAGTGATGGATGGCTACACTTATAGAAATAAGATATTGTATATTCATATTCTTATGTTCTTAGAATGTGAGTTTAGGCCTACCTCAATCCAAAAAGCTAACTTAAGGGATGAGAGTTGTCCCTCACTTATATACTCTTGTACGACTTTATCTTTACGGATGTGAGACTTGAATTTTTCCAATACACATTGTGAATTTCTGGTTAAGGAATAAAAAAGTGAATATTTTTATAATATATAATATTACTAATGAAACCTTCTGCTTATTATTTATTCTTTAACTAGTGTTCTTAGATACTCTTTAGCAGGATTAATATGTAAACAAAGCTTAATTATTTACTTTCAGAACTGCATTCATGTAATTTTAAAACTATCGAGAGACAAAATTCAGTATGCCCCATGCTTCTTGTCTTCTTTACTATTACTTACATTATATTAAAGTTGAGATTATAATTTAGTATTCATTTTCTTTTTGAATTTAGCAACTAGCAGTTTAGCACCTTATATAATGTGTAGGTATCAGTATTTAGCATCCTTTGGCATAATATTCATTTTTGAGATTGAAACCAAATGAAATTATTTGGTTCAGTAATGTTACTTACTTGTTGGGTTGGTCATTTGAACATGTTCATTCATTTACGAATGTTAGTAATAAAACAAGGATGGATGCATAAATAACAAGTCTTAAGAACTCAAATTTGAGACCCTTGTTACACTACAACAACCATCTATGTGCTCTATGGTTACCATAGGTTATTTGTGTATAATTTTTCTTAGCCATAATCTAATTTTATTTTTTTCCATCATCCTGGCAAGCCAGATACAATTGATTTCTAAAAACAATTTGTATCTCCACTACATACACACACATAAATATATATTCTTAAAACATGACAAGGGTTTAAACTTGTTAATCTAGCATTAACATACGTGTAATATATATATGTTGGAATAACAAAATATGGGGCCAAAAAAGAAAATGGCAATTATGGGAAGAACATGGGAGGCTTGTCGACTACCCACTAATATGATTTCTCGTTATTCTGTTTCGGCTCTTTTTAGAACAGTTTTATGCAGACTCCATATTCTCAAAGGAAGGCCAATGCTATGACTTATTTGTCGTTTCCTACTCCGAAAAACTTTTAAAAATTTGGAAACGTGAAGATGAAACTTTAGCAGACCATCCACTATGATTTGTTATTATATATAGTAACATAAGCTTTTTCAATTCTGCATGCACTCCAAAGGCCAAACTCGGTTAAACTTATTGCAACTTGTGTTATAGTGCTCATAGTGGTCACTACTTTCTTTCTACTTCCCAAAACTCGGGGTCTAATTAGTCAACAATGAGAAAGTACTGATTATATTCTCTTAGTTGTTGGTAGTGACTAAACCAATTGGTCTCAAGTTTTCTAAGTTTTAGATAGTAGACAGTAGTAATAGATTTCTTGTCTTTCTTAGTCTCTTTTGCTTCAACTAGTTTTTCTTTCCTTTCTTTTCTTTTTCAATCCCTGCTAGAAAATTTTTTAGAATGAAGCATTCTCACATTTTACCACTAGCATCTTGTATCTTTTTCCTTGCTTTAGTTATTCTAATCCAAGCTAGGCATCATTCTCACCATGCAAAACACAAGCACTCATGTTCTCATAAATCTTCTAAAACTCCAAAGCCTGCACCACCTCCTAGCCCTCCACATAATTAGAACTATAACAATGCCTCTGGCATTTTCGATGTACGAAAATTTGGAGCAACAGGAGAAGGAGAAATAGATTATACAAAGTCATTCAAGATGGCATGGGACAGTGCTTGCCAAAGTGAATCAGCAGTTAATGTTATCATTGTACCCCAAGATTTCTCCTTTCTTGTTCAGTCCACTATCTTCACTGGTCCTTGTCAAGGTGTCTTGGAGTTGAAGGTAATGCATACATATTTTGCATCTTTTGGTTCTTAATTAATTTGTTACTTGTTTTAAGGGGTAAATTTTACTAATGGGCTTTTTTTTGGCTAAAATATAAGGTTGATGGAACTCTTATGCCACCTGATGGACCTGAATCTTGGCCTAAGAACAATAGTAGGCACCAATGGCTGGTCTTTTACAGAATCAATGGAATGTCACTGGAAAGAAGTAGTTTAATAGATGGGAGAGGAGAAAAATGGTGGGACCTTCCTTGTAAGCCTCATAAGGTATTGATCAAATTGAATTGTGAGATTATTTTAATGGTAAAATGTGTTCTAGATAGGTCCCACAAATTTGTTAAAATTTGTCTTAATTTCTATACTTATTGATGAGTTTGGTTCTCATATTTTTTATAATTAATGAGTTGGGTCCCTCTTTTTTGTAATTGGTGATTTTCATCTCTCATCTAGTATTCTAAGTTTCATAAAAAAAAAAAAGGAACGAAATTCACCTATTATGAAAAATACAAGACCAAAATTATCGTTTTTAAAATATAGGAAATAAAACAACCAAAAATTGAGGACGTAAAACACATTTTATCATTTTTTTTAAAAAAAAAAATTAGGTGCTTCAAACAGCCACTGACACCAAGTTCCCTACAATAAATGCCTCAGGGACCTCATGGGACAACACTCCTAGGATTATCCCTTTTTAAAAAATAAAATAGGTGCTTCAAATAGCCACTGACACCAAGTACCCTACAATAAATGCCTCAGGGACCTCATGGGACAACACTCCCAGGAGCTTGTGATAGCCCAATTGTGAGCTTTCAAAGCCCTTCTTCTATTTACATCTTCAATTTGTATATTTGCATTGTGATTGAGCATAATTCTACATGATGCAGGCCATAAGATTTTTCATGAGTTCCAACTTGACTGTGCAAGGACTTAGGATAAAGAACAGTCCCTGGTTCCATTTCAAATTTGATGGCTGCAAAAACGTCCATGTAGAATCAATCTACATAACAACTCCAAAACTAAGCCCCAACACTGATGGAATTCACATAGAAAATACCAATGACGTGAAAATATACAGTTCTGTTATTTCTAATGGTAAGGCAGAAGAAACTCTTATAACTCTCCACACCTATTTCATCAAAAGCAATTATTAATGTTTGTTTTGCTGAGTTATTTATCTTTTGTAGGTGATGACTGTGTATCCATTGGATCCGGTTGCAATGATGCCAATATTAAGAACATTACATGTGGACCTGGTCATGGAATTAGGCAACCTATTATTATTTGCTTTCAAGAAAAGCTTTATTCTCCTCATCTATTGCATCAAAAGGCATTGATGGCGGACATGTATCAATGGTGTTGTCAAACCTAGAAGGTATAATGATTTTCTGTTATTTTACATTATTTATTGAGTAAACTATCAATTTGATCCTTGAAATACTACTCTCTCCTAAATGATCAATAAAGCAAGAAAAACTAAGAAGTCTTTAAAGGGATAGAAATCCTGTCAAGTAATCTCTTAAATGTTGAAAGATTTTTCAAATTAATCCTTAAACTTTATTGAAATGCATCAACTTAAGAACTAATTAAACTTATGAATATCCTATTCTTCAAGGATTGCTTAAACAATTTTATTACTTTAGGGACAATTGAGGTAAGGATAATAGTTTGAGAACAAAATTGGTGGTTTATTCAATTTCTAAGTTCTTTTTTCCTAATTACACACGATAGGAAATAAGGATACACAATGTAATTGTTTTTTAAATAATTAAGGGACTTAGTATAATGTATAAGGAGTATAGTGAAATGTATTTCAAACAATTATGAGAGTTAGCATAGAGACAAAAAGAAAGTATATTAATCTGGAAAAAAATCTAGATATGTGAATGTAGTTTACTCAAATTTAGCCAAACATTTGAAACGGGCTAGTGAACTGAATCAATTAATTATTTAATATTTAATGTGTAATGTTATAATAGAATTTTTTTATAGGTAAATTCCAGAGTTTCATATATGTTTATATTGTAAAGAATATCAAGCTTAATGTGATGTGTTGTTGTGTAGGATGGCGTTGCTGTTAGGATCTCCAGGATCGGGCAAAACTACCTTACTTTTGGCTCTTGCAGGAAAGCTTGAAAGCAACCTCAAGGTAGTACAAATTCTATGCAGGATTAATATTCTCTACAGTCCAAAAGAACTAATGGTTAACATTAATTTAATTATGACTAATAAATAGTGTATGCACTTATTAGGTAAAGGATTTTTACATTGTTATTAAGTTACAAATTGTCATATACAATAAGTTAGTTGATATTTACAATAACTACTTTAAAATTCATAATTGATTGACAATGTAAATTTTGGAGTTCATGGAAATTAAACTCTATAATCAGTTTACAGCTGTCTGTATCTAGAAAAGGCTGAATGGACTCGTATTATCTATAGTTTGTTTATATCAGTCTTTTATACTTAATGAAACACATTCTAAGACGGTTCTTATGTAAGAACCATCTTAGAAGAGGTGCATTCTAAGACGGTTCTTATGTAGAGGCGCATTCAAAGACGATTATTATGTAAGAGTCATCTTAGAAGAGGCGTACTCTAAGATGGTTCTTACATAAGAGCAGTCTTAGACGAGACGCATTCTAAGATGGTTCTTATGTAAGAACTGTCTTAGTAGAGGCGCATTCTAAAATGGTCCTTACATAATAGCCATTTTAGAAGAGGGGCATTCTAAGACGGTTCTTACATAAGAATCGTCTTCGAAGAGATATATTTTTTAAGACAATTTTTTCCATAACCGTCATAGTACGTGAATTACTTTAACGTCATTTGCTTCAAAGATAATTTCACAACCGTCTTTAAATGTACATTAGAATCGTCGTTAAAAAACCATTTTCTAGTAGTGAATAGTAACCTATTATAAACATAAAGATAATCCAATGATTTACCAAAATAAAACATTAAGGTGCAAAATGCAAAATTAACATTAAAAAATAATCATTATAGTAATTTTTATTAATTTATTGTTAAAAATATATTAAATAAAGTAATTTTTGGAATGTCTT
This sequence comes from Glycine soja, assembly GCF_004193775.1. Classification (NCBI taxonomy): domain Eukaryota; kingdom Viridiplantae; phylum Streptophyta; class Magnoliopsida; order Fabales; family Fabaceae; genus Glycine; species Glycine soja. The sequence goes on along the minus strand of NC_041015.1, from coordinate 28,169,538 downwards.
AAAATCAAAATTTTAAATTCTTGTACTTTAATATTTTTATTTACTATCATTATCATTAAAATAAATTTATGTAAATCAAATTAATTTTCCACCATATTTTTTAATATAAATGTATTCATTTTACTAATATTTTTTTTTAAAAAAATTATCAAACAACTTTTAGCTTAAAACTAAAAAAAAAAAATTGACAAACAACTAGACTTATCACTTTAACTTAAAGTAACTTTTAAGTCAAATAAATTGGACCAAACACACCCATCATATTGGTGCTCGAAGATGTTGAGATCAGGTATATCTATTTAATGTTTGACAAGAGATAGTTATTTTGAATTGATGCTTAGAAAACTTGGGACCAAAGATATTCCTGTAGTTGAAATAAAGATCTTGGAAAAGTAATGTTGCTCAGAGATGTTGAAATCACACTAAGAGTTTATTAGTGCTCAAGGATGAGGCGACCAGATGAAATCTCTACTCAGGAATGTTATGCGAGGGACATGCAATGGTAGGGCACCTTGAACAAGGAGTCACAGGTTGATAGAGTAAGGAAGGGGCTCACTAACATAAATATTCAGGGTAGGTATCACTACAAAAAAAAAAGGATTTTTTCGATGGCAAAAATCCGACGGTAACAATAAAAATTCATTGTTAATTGGAAATTTTCAGGTCGTAGGAAATTTAAATCGACAGATTTTTTCTGTCCGTCGAAACTTTCCGGTGGGAAATTTCTGATAGACAATTTTCGTAGAAAATTTCCCAAGGATTCTTTCAGACGAAAATTCCGTCGGAAATTTCCCATGGCTCATTTCATCTCACAGATCATTTCCAATGAAATTTTAATCAAAAATCTCCCATGGATCATTTCTGATGGATTTGTTGGTCGCAAATTTCTCATGGATCATTTCAGGATTGTTTTGTCATAAATTTCTGTCGAAAATTTTTTTTTATAAATAATTTATTATTTCTATTGTTTTTTTATCATTAATAATTTAGCAATTATTTTATGCATTTATATTATTTACCATGAATATTTGAATTAATACATACTTATAATTGAGGAAATAGTGATATTTATAAATCCAAAACATAGAGTAAAATAAATCATTAAGTTAAATTGAAAACAAGTGTAAAAAAACATAATGTAAAATGTCAATGCTGATTGTCAATAATAATTTGGTGTTGCTAAGTCAGTAGTCAAAATAGTCATCATGAGAGTGCCTCCGTTGGTCATTTGTATGCTGGTCATCTGCTTGGTCCTGATGTTGCTGGTGAGCGTGTTGTTATTGATGAATAATGTTCCGCGCCTCTAGAGGTAGGAACTGAAGGACTACTAACTGAAAAACGTGTATATCCTTTTTTGATTGACGCAGCTCCTTGTTAGTCGATGAATACAATTAACTTTTGTGTATAAAACCTATGTAAATTGCATCAAACTCCTCCAAATTATGGTTATTCTGTAGTGTTGTAATTACTTTTTATTAAAGATAGGTAATAAATACTTAGTACTCCCATTTTTGCGTTTAATAATCATTTCCTCTCAATTTCAGGTTAATTAGGCAAGTTTGTAAAGTGTTGATTTTCATCCTCTCGCTAAGCCAATCTTCTGGCTTAGCGAGCCATCCGTTGAGCACAACACTCCTTTGACTGAGCGCGAGGAAGAATCTAGAAGAAGGATCAGTTGTGCATGTTCACTGAGCGAGGACTAATCCCGCTAAGTGCACCGCTTGAGTCCATCCGCTGAGCGAAAAGACGCGCACTAAGCCGAAATTCACTAATGCGCGCTAAGCGAGCCAGAGTTGTGCTAAGCATGCAAGCACCAACAAGGCCACCTATTTAAGCCTGAAATCAGAAATGTAGAGGAAGTTTGGGCAATTCTTGAAGCTTTTGCATGTTTAGAGATTTCTAGAGAGAGAAAGGTCTAAGTTCCAGAGAGTTTTGAGAGCTTTTGCTATGAGAAGACTGGCAGAGAACTGAGTGAGAAGAGGAAGTCATCCTGAGAGCATGAGATGAGTCTGTGAGTGATTGTGAGGTTCTAGAGGTGGAGGAGACATCCCCACTACTTGTATTTCTTCAATCCTTCATTTTTCTCTTCTCTTTGTTGTAAAGGAAGCTTCCCAGATATGGAGAGCTAAATCCTCTGTTGGTTCTTCCTTGTAGGTACTTGATGTAAATACTTGTATATCTATTTAATGATGTTTTATGTGTTCTCTGTGCTATCAGTACATCATTTTAGTGTGCTTTTGCCTTGATCAAGTAGATGCATGCTTTGTTAGGATCATTCAACAGTGAAAACTGGTCTGATTCTTAGAACTTGATAGGATGGGGCTAGCTTATCGTATTTTCATGAGACATCGGGGTACGATAACTTAGTTTTTGGTATGTTATGTCTTAATGCGGTTCTGGTTAAGTTTAGTCCAACAAGAGACATCTGAGGACGACGCTTAATTAGGATTAGGCTAAACATGCGCGAGACATCGGGGTTTAGTAGTCCAGGAGACAACATAAAACACAAAAACATTGTTAGGTAGAGAATATCCTTTTAACATCAGGCACCTAATAGGAAGACCAACGTGTTGTCTACTTGTCTTTACACATTATTACTCACATAATTTTCCTTTTAATAGTTAGTTTACATACCTATGCATAGTTGACACATCTCTTTTCATACTAGACACCTATTCACTAAATATAACTTTACCAAGTAACACAAGTTCCCCGAGAGTTCGATACTCAGTTCTTACCGTTTTATACTACTTGCGCGATCCAGTACACTTGTCGGGTTCGAACACTCCTCCCTCAGGCGGTTAACCTCTGCAGCATCTTCAGCGCGATTGGAAGATTCTTGCGTATGCTGCATGTTCTGTATTTGTAAGTATGAGCAAGGTCTCCAGTACCATAAAGGCGTCCCTTACGCTTTGGTCCTACAGTTGTAACCCAACATCGAATCTTAAGTTTTTGTTCTTCAATAGGGTCTAAGGGAGTGAGTTGGGATTCACCAACACTTGATGCAACATCAGACCTAGCTTGAGATAGTCTAGCCTCAAATTCTTTCTGTAATTCATAAACAAATATTATTCCATAAATATAATAAACATTTTAAAGAATAAAAAAAAATATGCAAGATAATGGTCTTGCATGTGTCCGTCTAGATCTATCATTGACAAATCGACCAGTATCCTTTCGTAAATGATTTTTTTGAAAGGCCTCATCTACATATACAAATCGACCAAGCTCCTCCGACTATTAACAAACATTAAAAAATAAACATTAAGTGGCAAATTAAACAAGTATAAACAACTATGTATTATAATTTTAATGTACATATCAAGCGATTGGCATGATCCTACAAGCTGATAGAACCACATGTGTGCATACACCTACCCTTTTCAGATGCCCAATTTTTTTTGGCATGTGCACACTTGGAACAATACTCAGGTGCATTCCAATGTGATAACAGATCGTTCCAAACATGATCTCCAATCCAATATGACATTTTATTTTCATTTTGAGCATCCCTAAACATCTTAGAAAGTCTATGAGAAGCTTTCGAGTTAAAAACTTTTTTTTATTTCATTCTCTTCCTCGGGTCTCCAGACCAATTTTCTCTAAAGTATATCAAAGTAATGAAATTGTACACAATTAGAAAAATACTAATTTTACAATTTCAGTTAAAATAAAAAATAACATTATTATCCATTTCAACCTTTGAACTAATTCATTAACAAAAGAATAATTTACCTTAAAACACTGGGGAAAAAATTTCTAATGATCTTTTGGAATCGCTCCCCATGTAGGCCAAGGCTGACCAAATTGTTGCCTAATGGACAAAGTGACAGCCTTTGCCACCACCTTAGATGGATGAAACCTAAATATAAAAAATGGTTAATCAAAATAGTAAAATATCATGTGATGTATCATATATAATGATAATTATATAAATTTTGTAATACTTACGCTCCATTAATTAGCGTAACCATAGGACGATCATTAAGGGGGGGTCTTCCATCGCCAAATTTGTAGCATCTTCATTTGTAGGCATGTTGCCCGTAGGCGGGGATGGGGAAGTTGTGGATGTAGGTACTGGGGACGGTCCACGTGCATCAATGGAGGATGGAGATGGTGTGGATGCAGATACCGAAGATGGTCCACGTGTATTAACATGAGATGAAGATGGCCTAGCTTCAGTCGGAGGTGGAGGTGGAGATGGTGTATGTGCAACATCAGGAGGCCTAACTGGGATAGACATAGAAGACGAGGATGGGGTAATGATGTCAGACTATCTCGAGATGGTAATAGTCTAACTATGTATCGTCTTTTCTTCGCAGTTGTCCCTTTCCCACTGGAGTCATGTGACGGGGGTCGAGGAGGGTCAGTGCCACCTGATGACATATCTATATATAGAAAAATAATATTATAACATAAATACTCTAATAAAATATAGGGATGGATGGAAATTAGATAACTAACAAACTTCCATATGACAACAAAAATAAAATACACAAACAAAGTTTTGAAGTATTACAAGAAAACAAACATGTCACTAATAACAAACATTATAACTGACTAACAAAGATCAACGTCTAATTCTCTTCAGAATTGTAAACTTCAAAGTCATCTTCTAATTCCCCTTCATTGTCTTGTTCAATATTGTTTGATTCTCCATTAAAATTAGTTGATTCTTCTTCATTTGTCAACAAATTAGCAGGGTTTACTTCTTCAACACCACCTCTTAAATCTTACAATCCAGAAATACTTTCAACTTCAATGACTTCGTTGACATGTGACATTTCCTCAACTTGGTAAGGCACATCATCTTGTACATGATCGGATTCTATGTAACCCCTTGACTTTGTTTTAATTGCTACACACCAACCACGCTTGTCCCTTCTTGTTGCTGGATATGGCACATAATACACTTGCCTTACATTATGTGCACTGATGAATGGGTCAAACAAATTATAGCTTTTATCCATTCAAATTTTCACTGTACCATATTTAGGATCTACCCTTGTTCCTCTACTCATTGGATCAAACTAGTGACAATAAAATAATACTACTCGCTATGATAGGTTGTAGTATTATACTCTAGCTCATATATGTGTTGAATGACCCCATAAAAATCATCTGCACCTCCTTCTATAAGGCCCTTTATGTGAACCCCACTATTTATAATTCTCAGGTTTGTAGGTTCATTTATAACCTACGAATATAAAGAGTATGAATAGTTATATTTTTTTTTACCATAAAGTAGCAAAATAAAAAATACAATAACATACTTTTTGCTGGAACCAAGTAGGAAAATCTGCATGCAGATTATGAGTAAAGGAATTTAAATGGGGTTGCAAGAATGAATTGTCCAAATATAATGTTGCATGAGTCAATCAGGGGGGAATAATGTGAAGATATAACCATAATTATTGAATCTCAAATGACATACATTGTGAAACTTACTCGAGATATGGTTTAACTTTACCACAATTAATCAACACATGAACATGACTGAGTCTTTCTCATCGTCAGTTAACCAGTGAATTAACTCTTTCCCAGAAGGACGACTTGCTGGTCAAACACTGATAACATCGGTGGATGCCTTTCAGCTTCAATTGCAATTTGATTCCTAACATTATGCGACGACAACATAAAGTTGTTGAAATAATGAGAACAAAAATAAATTGTTTCACAATGCATGTAAGACGCACAAATGGATCCTTCCACCCGAGCCTTATTTTTCACTGCTCGTTTAGAATCGCCCATGAATCTACAAATTTTAAAGAAAACCAAGTCATCATTCATAAGCATTAAAAAATAAATTTTAAAGAAAATACAATTATCAGTTTAGTACTTTTCAAATGGATACATCTACCTGTATTGGACTGGTCCACCAAGTCTAACTTCATATGCTAAATGAATAGATAGATGTTCCATTGAATAAAAAAAACTCACGAAAAATACTCTCCAACTTGCACAAAATTAATAAAATATTCTCTCCACTAATGGAATATATCAAGTGATAAAGTACCTTCAGATCAAGAAAATTTTGTCTGCAAATTATTACAATTAGTATTTTGAAATAGATATTACTCGCAATTCACTCATCCTACTACTAGTAGGGGAAGTTAATTCCCACACGTCTCGTGATCATGAATTATTTTGCAATCAATAAGTGGCAACACTAATTTTGTGAAGTGTTGCAGACCCAAATGATTACTATGTTGTGCCATAGTATACAAAAAGTTGCTTAGATGATGATGATGAAGAATTATAATTGATTGTGAAACACGGATATTGGAAAGGATAGTGTGAAGATTGTGAATAAGATGGAGAATAGTACCCAAGCTGACACTTAGGATAAGCAATCTGACATACTGACTCAATAGTCCTCCTACGTTGCCTAAGTCCATGACCCTTTACACAATGTAAAGGATTATGAAATGTTCCCTTTGATGCAAAAGGTTGAGTTAATGTCGCAGACTCACCTACTCGATTTTCCTCCTCAGCTATAGCAATGATTTTTCGTTCCTTCTCTTTGTTCGAAACATGTTAAGACACAAGTTTATGTTGCATCTACAACACGTCACCTTCTATTTGTTAAAACATCAATACTTTTAGTTCGGAGAGAGTATATGTTAAAACGTATATATTAAATCAATTTTAAAATGAAGTATTAACTAAATTTATATTAATATAAACTTCCGTAATACAATCTGCAATATAGAGTTGAATGACTATTCACAATTAATATAAAAAAATTATATAATCAATTAATTATAAATCAATATTTATATGGCCGCTAAGATTATTATTATTATTATTATTATTATTATTATTATTATTATTATTATTATTATTATTATTATTTTTATAGGAATTGAAATGAATATCAAAGATTTATAACAAATTCAGCCAACTGAATTAGATTTTTTTAGTTAAGATTTTTTTTTTATGAATGAACCCGTGTAATTAAGATAATTACTATTAGATTTTTTAGTTAAGATTTTTTTTATGAATGAACCTGTTTAATTAAGATAATTACTATAAAAAAAATCAACGTGTTACACATGCTATTACTACCACTCCACGCACACACAAAGAGGCCCCAATTAATATTATACTTCAATTTTAATTACTTACTCTGTCCCATAAGTGTCATTATAAATTAATGAAAGTACCAATTTTACAAAATTAACATTGTCATAATTCATTTATAATTTATGCTACTAATCATTATTAGGGATGTAAAAGAAAAATGTCACTAATGATTCATTGAAAAACTAAAATAATATTTGAAGACTTATTTTTTCTTATCATACAACATTTATGGGAACTAGGGGTAAAACACTCTTCTCAAAAGACACGTTATTGAACATGGTAACAAGAGAGGTCAAACACAACCAATCAAAACCAGGATTTGCAATTGTGTTACTCAATGAGTCATATTTCCTTAAATGGCATGCTAGAAACATGCCAACACACAACACATGTAATATCCGTATTAGCACGGCATCTGATAGGACAGAACAAACACAGGTCCACCGGGCATCTTAAAACAATCATATGACAAAAGAAACGAATATCAATACATGATTATTTACTATCATCCAAAAGTCAAGGTTGATGAGTATTACATAAAAAAATTAACTGGAGATTAAAATACAAGGAAGCCAGATTAAAAGCCGTCTATAGCATCAAGATTCCAATTCCAATATAATTAAAATTAAAGCCTATCACCAACCAAACAGGGCGCGAATAATACCAAGTATGCCACCACCTATGAGAGCTTTCAGCAATCTCATCTTTGTATTTGTGTATGGTGGGTACCTTACTGGTGCATCACCAATAAATCTGCGATATAGAACTGCTTTTTTGTGGCTAAAAGCTTCAAATGTGAATTTCCCATGGTATGCACCCACTCCACTCTCACCAACTCCCCCAAATGGTAAAGTATGAACTGCAAGCTGCACCAGGCAAAAAGGCCAAATCGAAAACAAAAAACACAGTGATGAATAGTGTTCAGATAGAAATTATTTCAAAACAATACATAAATTGTGAGCATCTATTAGAAAAACCACATTAAAGAAACTCGTTTAAATATGAACAAATAAAAACAAATGCATGGCGTGCAAACAACACATTTTATTCAATAAATGCCCCTTACTATATAGAAAAGAAACCTGAAAAAACAATAAGAAATTATTTTCACGTTATTTTCTTTAATTTTAATCTTGTACAATAATCCAATTTATCACATGGCCTTTAGTCAAATTTAATTTTAGTCTTGAAGCAGATTTTAGTGATCACCTATACTGCTGTTATGTTTACATATAAGAATTAGAGGCACACACAACACAAGCTCACAGATTCAAGAATAGACTGTAAAAATAATATAGAAATTACATGTAAAGTAGTGTCATTAACAACCAAACCGCCAGCTGAAATAGTCATAACAAATTGCTCCTTAAGCTTCTTGGTATTTGTAAATATATATGCAGCGAGAGGCTTTGATCCTGAATTGATTACGTCAAAGCTTTCTTCTATTTTATCAACCTGTTTCAAGCAAATGAAAAAAAGATAAAAATAAAAATAAAACATTTTGATTGAACGGCTGTGGCTTTAATTTATCGATAAACATTTTACAATTTACTATCACCAGTAAGGTTGATTTAACAATTGGGCTTCATGTTCTTCAAATGTATACAAAATATTACCAGCTATTTATTTTGATGATTTTTGGACGTGACATAATTGAAATTCTCCCCCCAGGGCCTTACCATAAAAGGTATATATATCTTGTAGACTTGTAGTTATTTTACATTAAATGTGAAAATTGATAAGTTGGCACCTATTCCACATAGAGAACATATCAATCGTTCTTGAACCATTTGAAAAACTATGTGCACACTTACTTTCATTATACTACTAATTACTGTAACAGCAAGCAACCAATGAGATTTTGAAGAAAATCTCACAAAAAACAGTTACAGTGGTGTAATGGTGTCTTAACTCCTACCGTGAGGATGGGAAGTAAAGGACCAAATATCTCCTCATTCATAATCAAAGAGTCCCGTGGGACATCCAATAGAACAGTGGGGCTAATCTTCCTGCAAATGAGAAAAAAGAAATACTAGGGTCAAGATCTCATTGTATTTCACTAAATCCAGATTTCATCAATAAAGTACGCCAAAAAGCATATACAGAACTTACAATTTGCTTTATTTCATTAAATTCAGATTTCATCAATAAAGTACACCAAAAAGCATATACAGAACTTACAATTTGCTTTCATCCTTTTCGCCTCCATAAACAATCTTACCAGAAACCTTATCATCGTCCAAGAGCTTTGTCAAGCGATTAAAGTGGTTGGAGTTCACAATACGGGACAAATCTTTTGATTCCAATGGGTTCTTTCCATAAAATTTCTCCAATTCAGTCTTTAGGGCATCCACCTAGAAATAGAAGGAACCAAACACTAAACAAACCAACAAATTTAGGATTCTAACAACACTTGGAAAAAACTTATTACCAACTTGGGAGCATAGTCTTTAGTTGTTATAATATAATCTGGAGAAATGCAGGCTTGTCCATTATTAGAACCCCACTTTCCTGCAATTATTCGTCTTGTTGCTACCTTGCCAATTCAAATTCAAATTAATTTAAGGTCAAAAGTGAGATGCAAAGAGGTCAGTGATGGCAAGTAATTGATAAAAATAAAGTGGGACAAAGGTATACCTTTAAATTGATATTTGAATCAACAACAACTGGAGATTTTCCTCCAAGCTCCAGCACAACTGGTGTAAGGTGTTTTGAAGCAGCAGCCATCACAATGCGTGCCACTCGTCCATTACCTAAAAATCCAACCGTTACTTAGGTAAAGAATATTATCAGACCTGAGTATCATTGTAATAAAACAAACATTCGAGAAAATCCAGCATCAGATCCTTGTATATTATAACAAACTAGATTTCTTATATAAGACTGACACTAAGAGTCTTAACAATATGGAACAGATACAAGCACAGTCAATGCAACTGAAAGTCCAAAACAAGTACAAGGGCATTTGGTCACAACTCAACCATTGAACATGGATTAAGACAATAACCTTATTCCTTGTCTTCCTTAAACCATAAAAGTACAATAATTCTCAAGAGTCAAGAGACTCAAGACTAACATATCTCTAATCATCAATTATCCTACAGCATATATTGTTTGGAGCACTGTCAAGTGCCATACTACCTATATGCAACAATCTCATACAAATTTCCTGTCATGTATCAATTAGATACAGCTTTTCAAAAGCTTCATACTTAAATTTATCTTATCATCCACTGAGACACCTACGTTGCTCAACAAATTCCTATCCTGTTTTCCCCAGTAAATATCATACCTGAACCTGAGCTATATGGCTATATGCCTCAAAAGATACTTCACGAGTAAGAGATACTGCTCAAAATTGTACTCTGCATTAAGTCATTAACTATTTCCATGACCAATAACAGTACCATCCCAGATGTATTGAAGCTGTATTACAATCGTTAATCCATACCATGCCAATCATTATTTAGAATGAAGTATTTTCTATTCCAAATAGTAGAAAAGAAAGAAGCATTCCAAGAAACAGCCTTCTAAAAGTATATAGATTAGATGCCTATGAAGCCTACAAAGTACAAACATAATCTGCACAATTCTATATTAATGATTAAAAAAATAAATGCTTCCCTTGTTATCGGGTGAAATCCATGGGGGACCTGCATCATTTAGTGGGACTCACATAGATTTCACCAAATAATAAAGACTGTTAAAAATGTATGTCACACAGTGTACTGCTAACATGCCTCTATACCTAAAAGAAGACTAATCATAAGGAAAGTTTTGTGAATGAGAAACAAAATCATTTCAGGATTCTAAACCTCAAGAAAACAGAAGAGTGACAAACAAGAACCTGTATAGAAAATTTTGTCCCACTTTTGCTGCAGTAATGCAGATGTTTCATCAACTGCTCCCTCAACAACTTTAATACATGAGTTATCCAAGTAGTCTCCGAGCAGTTTTGCCAGCAGTGATGATGTGGCAGGAGCAATTTCTGATGGTTTTAAAACAACAGCATTACCAGCTGCAATAGCTCCAATGACTGGATCAAGTGACAACACTGCAAAGATAGATAGAGAATGTAATATTATCATCTTTATAGATTTTGCAGAGCTCGGAGGAAAGAAAAAGGTGAGATGTCAGCTCAAAAGCATGTGAGACAATGCTGACTAAATATTAACATACAGAATGGGTAGTTCCATGCAGAGATGACTAACACAACCCCCAGTGGTTCAGATACTATTTCAGCTGAAGAAGGAAAAGTTGCGATTGAAGTTTTGACCTGCAATAAAGGTAAAATCATGTGATAAATCAAAAGAGTTATGCCAAACAATGTCAGCAACAAATTCACATAATGTGTACCTTTTCAGGAGTCATCCAATGTTTCAATTCCTTGAGTGCGATTCTACATGAGTTTTTCAACATAGCAATCTGCAATACAAACTACCCAAGTTACAAGAAGATGGAAAATATCATACTTAAAATCATTGTGTTGACTGTTGATTATTATACCAACCTTTCAAAAAGCACTAGTCAGGAAAATGGGTTTTCATTCCACATTTTCAGATTCATGTCCTTATTAAAGGCTTCAAAATGTTTGTTTAGCAGCAAATATTATGTCTTACGTTAATCTGTAATGAAATTTTCAGTATCTTGGATAAAATAGATTTAGTGTCTTTTCCTATCCAAGGGGTATTATAACTGAGTGCACAGGACCACTGATTGCACATCATCAGAAATCTCCGATCCATACAGAAATTTCAACATAACAAAATCTTATAAACTTCAACAACATTCTACCTCAAGTGGAGAAGTTTGGAGAAACAAGTAAGGCAGGACTGAGCAGCCTAACATACCAAAATCTGAATATTTGAAATTAGAAATAACCAATTCAACATGCTTTAACGTAATGAAAATTATTTTTGCAATTTTGAGAGTTGCAATTATGAATTGCCTGCCATACATTTGGCATTACTAAAAAACATAACAGAGTAAACAGCAAGAACCCTGGATCTTCTCCAAACGCAAAGATTTTCATTTTTTGGTACCAAACAGTTGTGGGAGGTGAGGGTGCACTATTTTACGATCAAGGCATGCCACAAGTCTCAGTAGACAGCTTACATAGGTACTTGAACCATTTGCATTTTTACATTTCAATCCTACCAGTTTAGCTAACCCTGATTGGCACATATTTTCCTGTTTAAACAGGCACACAACGTGTGAATGGAATTGTCCTTGAAAAGTACCAAATTAGGTGGGCATGTGTCATTTAGTAACTTGTGTTATATACTATAATAGCCAATGGCCTCTCACAGCCAAACTGAAATCATATTTGTCAACCTCGTAGAATGAATAGAAGTGCTTCTGCTAAACTAAAAAGGCAAATCCCACACCAACACCTAAACAACAAGAGTTATTATACTCATACTTTCAACTTCTCTTATAACCCACTTTCACCCATTTTTCTTCTTCTCAAGTCTCTCTTCATTTCTTTTTCTCAAAAAAAATCTCTTCATTTCTCATTTCTATCAGGTTCTCTTTCTTTTTTTCCTTAATTTTTTTTCTGTCTATCTCTCTCTTCCTTCCATACATACACCCAAAAAAAATATTGGTACCTTTTAACATTTTTCAAACAACACACCCCACAAACACCAAAATTTAATTTAAAAAACAAAAATCAGAAACTAAAATCCAGACAAGGACGAAGTGTTGCAGAATCGAATCTTCCCGCCAACAAAAAACTAACAAACTAACAATATTAACATTTGTTGATAAAAAAAAAGGACGAAGTGTGCTGCACATCTCAGCCAGTGAGAGTAGTTTAAGTCAATACTTCCACAGCTCTACATTTTGTGACACTGGCAACAAATTCAGTTATGAACAATTGTTAATAAACATGTAATCATCCAATCACAAGTAGACATGATAAATTTGTTAATTTTTATTATAATTTGTTTAAAAGTCATAATAAAAATAATTGTTGATTAATTCACTGCATATTAAACTCAACACTTACTAAAACTTCGCTATACTGGATCTCTAACGTAATAACTACTTTCTTACTCAATCCATTTTTATTTCCATAAGTGCCGGTATTAACAAAATCCATGAATTAAAGCCACATATCATAGATTCAAAGGCAAATTTAGAGGCCCACAACATTGGCCCACCCTAAAATTGGGACGCAATGAGCGCGCCATTAATGCTCACACCAAACGGCAACGTGTCCTCCACCGTAGGCAAAGAGAAACTCGAACCGCAATCCACGCAGACAAATCACCAACCAATTTAATTAAACAGAAATTCCCCTTACAACAAAAATTAAAATTAAAATTAATAATGACAGTATCCAAAAAAAGAATAAGGAAAACCTAACATCAACACTGGGCACACACAAACACATAGCATATAACATAAGCATTGCTATTTTGCACAGAAAGGATTTCTGAGGCCATGACACACTCTGTTACCATAATAAATGAACCGCAGAAAATCTCTATCACAAAATCCACCTGTGATCAATTTTTTGGAATATTCCTTTTCCACTACCGTAGTCAAACCAACTATATATATATATAAACAAAACGCAAACGAGTAACAGTGTAAACGACGAGACCTCGTATGCGACGGTTTCGAGTGGCGGCTTGCCGAGGTCGTTTCGGAGCGCGTCGACGATCTCCTGCTCGTGATCGACGACGAGTTTCGCAATCGCGTTGAGCTGCAACAATCTCCACTCATAACTACGCGTTTTGCCCGAAGCGAAGTTTCCCCTGAGCTCCGTCACGAGCCGCGACGCCGCTAACGCGTCGAACGCGCTCTTCTTCGACGACGTCGTCGTTTTGTCTGAGTCCGGCGTCGACGACGACATTATCGCGGACAAAACGACGCGAAGCAGAGAAAAAAATAAATAAATAAAAGAGGATTTTGCGGTGCAGAGTTGAGTGATGCGATGGATTGTGGCGTGTTGTTATTCCTCTTGAGATTAGAGATATTTCCTATTTTATAGTTTGCCAAATACAAACAAACAAACTGAGAAGTGAGAACAAGTTAGCAAGCTAACGTGATTTTGAGATTTTTCTTTTATGATTAGTTTGGATTTCCATTTCGGAAGCCAAAAGGACAATTATTAATTAATTATCATGATTAATAAAATAAATTTTTTGTGCATTGACAAAACACTATAAAATTAAGTTTAATTCGTATGTTTGTCTTAATATTAAAGGATAATAAAAGTATTTATATGTTTGTTAAACTGGATTGCTTTTCTTTATTCTAAAGCAATGAAGGATTCAACGATATGCTTTGTTGTTTTATTGCTGTGATTATTTTATTGATTAACTAAATAATGACAACAATATATTTTTGGTTTAATGCGTGAAACTAAAAAAGACGTTTTAAAATACTTTTTCTTAAAAAAAAAAAAAAAGACTTATTGCTTTTGATTCATAGTAACATCAATACATGTTATCCTATCAAAGATATGTGAGCTAGGATAAGGACGTGACAAATCATTAAATGTTTTAAAATACAATTATTATTATTTAATCTATTAATTAAGATAGATTTCAAGAGTATAAGGCAATAATAATTATGAATAATAATAGTATATTTTATTTTAGTTTTTATATATTTCTAAATATTGACTACATGCTCAGGTCTGAAACCATATGAATACAGATCAATATTTTTAAATTACGTTCAGTCGTTATGTCAACAATTATTATATTCAAATATACTTAATGATCTTCTAGACAGTTATTAAATTTTATTTAGGTCATTTAATATATATTTATTTTAATGAGATGTATTCAATGTGCTTAATATGAATTTTAATTATAAAAAATATTTATCAGATATAATAAATAGAATAAAATACTACTCATAAAAATATCAAGCTGATATGCTATGAGAGGAGGGTGTTGGTCACACGATGATGGAAGCGCGTGGCGGGACAAGAAAGTTGCTTGTAATTATGGCCCAAAGTTGCTTGTTCAATGTTCATTCTTCCTATTTTGGGGAGTTTGGAAAGGAATAGTTTGGTGCTCCAACAGTCCTACCCCGGTTGCTTGTAGGTTTTTCTTTTATTTTTTTTCTTAAATATCTTTTTAAACTTTATAATTTAATATTTTTATTTTTTGTATTGAAAAATAATTTTTTATTTTTAGTTCTGATAAATTATGTGTGTTTTTTTTATCTTTATAGTAATTTAGATAATATTTGTTTTATTATTCAAAGTGTTATTTAAAATATTTTAAGAATTAAAAATTAAATAAACATAATTTATAATAACTAAAATCAGAAAAGTATTTTTGAAAGGATGTAAAGTATAAAAAAAAAACTCTAAATTACAAAGATCGAAAAGGTTTTAAACCTTTAATTTTTTATAGTTATTAATATGATAATGCTACCTAGGGATGACCAGATATCCGAATCAATTTAATAATCCAATCATCCTCAACCGATCCAAATAAAAAAATTCATGTTGGTTTGAATCAAATTAAAAAATTGAAAAATCCAATAATTCTTATCCATATTGGATTTCACTTTTGAAACTTCAATTTAATTTAATCCACTTTATTACTTAGTATATTTTACGTTTTTTTAGAAATTTTTAAATTTTTAAAGTTTGAGCTTTTCAACCTAGCCCAATTTTATTGTATTTTTGTCATTTTAAGGCTACTGATCAATTATTATTATTATTATTATTATTATTATAAATGAAACAAGTTTCATATTACACTATCAGTTAAAAATAATTTTTGAGTCAAATATATTAAAATGCATACTCTTAGAATTACTTTTCTATTTTTAAATTTTTTTTATTTTAATAATAAATCCAATGATCAAATCCAATTTGATTATAATCAAATTAGTTTGAATTGAATCATAAACTTAAATTAGAAAATTTTTTAATCCAAACTGAACTTATTAAAATTGATCGAATTGTATATAAAATCTTTTATAAATTCCATGTAATCTTACCTATACTCATCCCTAATGATAGCAATGCACTCTTTTTAAAATATAGTGATATTATTAATTAAAATCATAATGTGAGTTTCACTTTTTGTTTAATGAATATCTCTCATGATTTTATAAATTTTAATCATAATAAAATATATGTTAGAAACAATGTATTGCTACGTGTGTTGTGTTGTTAAGTGTTAGCACTCTTCTTTTAGTTATTTAAGTTTTTTTTTTTTACTTTCAGCATTTTATGTTTTATTTTTAAAATATAACAAACCATATAAATCAAGCCTTTGTTCTTAATTAATCTCGTAAGAATATTTCTTCTATATTATTTTTTATATGTAATTTTATCATTATTTAATTTTTTCTTTTTTCTTTTTTATTTTAAAATGATCTTTGTTGGTTACAATTTTCTTTACTTACTTACCTACCTAAAACCTCTAATTTATTAGTTTTCGTAAACATGCTTTATAATCTTTTAATACATCAAATAATACTTGAACCTCATATTTAAAAAAAATTAACCAACCTTGTCACGATATATATAGTGTTTTCTCAAAAATTAAGAAAAACAATTCAAATGTTTTAAAATTTTAATACTAATTAATACATACATGCACACACGCGTGTATCTATATTAAAATGAAAAGGAGAAAATTTTAAAAGAAAAGGTTGAAGAAGGCAATAAGCTTCCATGAGAAGTCATCTACATAAGTCATTCCTAACATATTCAATTGTAAAATATGTGTTAACAACTATCTTTATAACCTTTCTGTTTCTCTTCTTGGTGAACGACTTGTCTCTTCTAGAATTTAAAAGCACAATGTCACATATATTAATTATGGTTTTGAAACTCCATCGGACATGATTGGCGGGTGCGATCGGAAATCGGTCACCTAATATTTCTTAAAATTGATATATCCTTAAACTAGTTCAAAAATTATTAAATCGGTTGAAAATCGATAAAACTTGGTTAATCGATTTTATCAGTTTTGGTTAAAACTATTTTTTTTGTTTAAAAAATTATTTAATATATGTGAATTTAGATATTATGTTGGATTAGATTTATTATATGTTATGATTTATGATATTTTTAAGTGAAATTTATTTTTTATTATTATTAATTTATGTGTATTATGTTTTTTTAAAATATTATTAATATATTATATTAAAATATTTTATTAAAATCGATTCGATGTCAGTTATTAACCTAGAATTAATATTTTCATGGGTTTGATGACTGATTCACTTACGAGAACATTGATATTAATTAATGATGTGATGTTACATAATTTAATAATTTTTATATTTATATAATCATATGTGTTATTTGATGGTTCATAGATGTTTACAATTACGGATATACTACCTCACAATGTAACGTTGGATGTTATTTTAAACAATGGAGGGAGCAATTAGATTTAGAAGTCTTGTGGTTTGGATCTGTATTCCAAACTTTGCTGGTATGTGTTTGACCTCGGTTCAATGAAGATTTAAATATCTTAAAATAAAAATATGGATCTCGTTAAGCAAGGTCTTTAAAACACTAATTTAGGAATTAAAAAGAAGAAAATATTTAGTGTATTAATCATATATATGAAAGTTTTTAAAAAATCATAAATAATCTAATTTTTTGCATCCTAATCTTTCTAATTTAAATTTTTTAATTAATATCTCAAAGGTGCCGGTTAACATTTGGCTAAATTAAAGTGATTATTACTTATCTTGAGATTCGAAGGATCGTTTTTTTATACAGGAAGCTTTAAAGATCTACAAATGGATGGATTTCAAGTTTTACTTTATTAGAATCAATGGAACTAATATTGTAGGACTTTTTCTTTCAGTTTGGACAAGAGTGCCTTCAAGGATCCGAATAAAATTGATCCTATAAAATGACACCATAGTCACCCTTAATTCTAACGTTGAGAATCCTCAGTTCTAGAAATAATTATTTGTAATTATTGTTTACAATGCCACATATACGTCCAAAGTGGTTACCAAAATTATTATATATTAGGTTAAAATATATTTGATTTAGATGGAAAAATCAAAATCACTAATTTATAAAATAAAAAATTAAATGGTTCAATTTTAAAAATGAATGGTCAGAGAATATAAAATATTTTTGCACCGCCGTGTAATTATAATTGTCATTAATATAATTTTAAACTAATTATTATAAAAATTAATAAATTTATTATATATGATGAATTATAATTAAATAATAGTATAAAATTTTTGACATTTTCTGTCTATAATCCTTTTTCTTTTATTGAAAAGATTGATGAATTATTTGATTAGTGTAACTTAATGCAGTTTCATCTTTACTAAATTTGACTTACATAGAGGCATAGAGCAAATGACACTACCGCCAATATGTAAATCCTTCATATGGAGCTAGTCATGGTAAAAGAAAGACTCATCTTGCTAGCACCTCTCCAATATTGTGTTTGCCTAAGAATAAGGACATGGGTGGCCTGGGGCGTTTCAAAATCTGAGTCAAACCTTCACATGCTGAAGATTGGTTGGAGTATCATTTAAAATCACGATCATTTATAGGTACAAATTGTGAGGTGAAAATGAGTGTGCAAATGACATTCTCCTTGTTGTACTTAAAACATGTAGGGATAAATTAAATTTGTAGGAAGGAATATATAATAATACTTGGGAGACTATACATAATAATATTAATATAATTTGAAGAGTTAGAGATGGTTCTAACATTCAAATTTTTGTATACCCATTTTGAGTTCTACGTGTAGTTTTCTTTCATGCCAATCAAAATTGAATATGTGGTACTTTCCGATTCTATCTTGAGTTTTCCAAGAAAAATTTGCTTTGATTGGAGTTGGGATCGACTTTTCTCAGATTTGGGAAAGCGAGGCTAGGTATGTCACTCTCCATCCCGTCTCCGCCATTATATCCACCCGCAGCAGATACTTTTATAATTATTAATAATGTAATTACATATTTATATATAATTCTATCTATATTATATGTAATCGTTCCTTGTATAATTATGTGATTATTTCATATTTTATATTATTAAAAATATAGAATAGTTATTTTAATAGTTAAATAAATAATATTATAATTATAATACTACTTATAACAAAATTAAAAATTATACATTTAATTAAAAATATAAAATTAAATATTTTTACATTTTTTTATTCTTTATTAAATTATATATATATATATATATTAATTGAATTAAAATGTAATTAATAATTTAACGAATGATTTATTTATAATATATGAATAAATAAGTTTTTTAAAAAATGTGAGATGAATTTTTCGCGAATTTTCCCAAATTCAATAAAATCTTATGGAATGAGATTTTATTCTATTTTTGAAACTCAAACTTGTCCTACTTTTGTGGGAACATGAATGGGATAAGGAAAAACTCTTGACCCATCCCGATGTTATCCCAAGGTTTTTTGCATTGGCCTCCAAGCATATAAATGATATTTCCATAAAGTTGAAAGTATTTGACTATGATTAATAGGTATTGAAATACTAATTTGCTTCAATTTTGCGTGTTTGTAATGTTATTGTGGTTCATTCTCCTATTTTATAGGGGTAACTCAATTCCTTAAAACCTTCTTTTAGAGTGTGTTTGGATAGGGAAATTGGAAATTCTTATAAATTTTAAATTCTAAAAATTTTAAATACTTCAATTAAAAATATTTTATTTTCAAAATTTTGTGTTTGGATAAAAAAAATTAAAATTATGAGGATGAAAAAAATGAATGAAAGAAAAGAGAAGATATTGTTGGTGTGTTAGTTATACGCGTAAGAAGAGAATTTCAATTTCTCACCTTTTAAAAGGAAATTGAAATTTCAAATTTTTAGTTGATTAAAATTATATTTTAAAATTCCAAAATTTTAAATTCTTCATAAAAAACATTCAAACAATGAATTCTAAATTACAGAAATTCAAATTCTCTGATAAATTACTTTTCTCAATTAAAATTCTTTATCCAAATGCACTCTTAATGTATTTCACTTTAAAATTGGCTTACATTGTATTGGTAGAAGTTCTAATCCAACTTAACTTCAAACTTTTTAATCTAGTATAGGAGTGAAATGGTGCTAACAAGATAAGCATATTTCATTGGATGTTTGAAAAAAAAATCTTGTTTTTTTAGTGAAAATCGAGCTCATAGATAAATGACTCAAGATGATAGTTTTACTATTTGTAATACTTAGAGTCATAAAGTCTTATAGCATTAAAGATTTTTTTTTTTATTGGTTGGTTATTAACTGGAGTGTAAATTCTAAGAAGGTTTATGAAGAAAGCATACTTGGTTTTTTAGGCTAAAAGGACTCTTGCATAAAACATGAATGTAAAGTTGTTACCTTTGTATTCAACTTGTGTGATTAGTTAAAATCGTGATCAATCGAGTAGGGACAACCTAGTGGAGGGGAGACTTCAGTAGTATACATGACCTTTTTGTCCAAGACTAAATGCAACTATCGTTTTGAACACTTTGAATGCATTGTATGCTCTTTTGAACTCTTTTTTCTTTCATTTTATTTTTATCTCTTTAACTAACTTAGGGTTGTATTGTAATTTTTTAATAAGGGTTTTTAATTTAAAATTGTAACTAGAGTTTGAGTTTAGATATTGTCTAAAAGTTTCAAAAAATTGTTTTATAAAACCACAATCTTACAGTTAGCTTTTATCAATTGTTCTTATCACTATGATCTTGAAAAAAAATGTCAAAGATTTAAGAAACACAGTGGAATTGTTTTCTTTGTTTTTGTATGTTTCCAATGTGATCAGGGATCACAACAATATTTCTACTGAAAGTCTTGTATAGGCACAAACCTAATGCATCACATTTAATTTAGACGCAACTAATTAAAACGTTACACATCATTTAAAATAAAATAAAATAAAAGTATTTTATCTCTCCAATTGATCATTTCTCTTTTGCTTTCCCTCTCTCTCACACTCTCGTGCCTCTTACTTCTGCCGTTAAAGCATCGAAAGTTACAAAAGCAGACCCAACACCCTCAAACATCATATAAAGAGTATCAAATTTAAATCACTCATTGGTTCAACATTAAATAATCCCCTTACGTGGTACCCTTTTATTAATACAATATTTGTGGGTACTCCTATACAATTTTGTTAACACAATCTTTGATTTGTTGATCCAAAAAAAAACTCCTTTAGGTACAATGCCCTAACAACATCCACCATTGTTTAAAAAATCAAACACAACTAGTTGAGCCACAAACAAGAAAAGTTATCTACTTTCATCAACAGAGGTGAATTTGAACACCATGATTGGGATGTCAATTGGTTTTGATTAAGATAATACCAAAATTTAATTTGGGAATTGTAGTGCTACTGCAAACACTAAACACATTCTGTTTCTGTTGTGTGGAGTTTCAATGTGTGGGAGAGAGAATGAACAAAAGAGTTGGAATGAATTAGAGAGAAAAATATTTTTTATTTTATTTTAACTTATATGTAATTTTTCAATTGGTTGTGTCTAAATGTGATGTTAGGTTTGTGTTTATACACGACTTTCTTATAGGTAGAATGGTTTAAATGGAGAAATATATAATGAGTTATTGTGATTGTAAAATACTTTTTAAACTCAATCACAAATTTTATCATACTATTTACACTCAAAAAGACTCTAAAAAATGTAACTAATGATTCAAATAGAGCTTCATGGATTATTTTGTGATTATAAAATACTTTTTAAAATAAATTTTATCATATTATTTATACTCAACAATAATCTATGAATAAAATATGACTAATGATTCAAATAGAGAAAGAAATCATAAGTTATTTTGTGAATATATAATACTTTCTAAACTCAATAATAAATTTTATCATAATATTTACACTCAACAATACTCTATTAAAAAAATGTGACTAAGTAACAGTAGCAATATGGACGTACGTGTGGTCACAAAAAAATAACATACATAAGTAGTTGAGACAGTATTGTAATTAAATAGCGTTCATTTATCTGGAGTTATAAGTTATTAACGATGCTAGCTTATTGAGACAATTTTTCTATAAAATATCTGATTATATAATTTTTGAAAACAACAATAGTTATAAATCAATATCTAGACAATTAATCCAAGCATATAAAAGTCAAAATACTTTTCGTACACGCATTCAACGAATTAGACTGGACATTAGGGATTAATAAAAAGAAAAGGGACTGGAGATTAGGGGGCCGTTAGCATATTTTGATTCGAATTAATAATTGATTTAGATCGATTAAGTTCTTTTTTTAAAAAAAAAAAAAACTTAAACCGAACCTTCTCAACTATATCTCTATTATATGGGTTAGTTTAGATTACATAATCAGGTTTATTATTAAAATAATAAAAAATGAAAAAAAATCGAAAACGGATGTTGAACTGATGCAACTATTGGTATTTTTTTTCCCTCAATCATGATGATATGTTTAGACCTTGTAGATTTTTGTATCATACTAAACTAGTATCATTAAATCAATCATCATGATATCAGAAAAACAGAAACAAATATAAAATTATAGGTTAAATTTTGATTCATATAGTTTCATGATTCTTATTTTTAGTTTTTAAAGTTTGAAAGTGATTTTTTTAGTCTCTATAACTTAGATTTTAATTCTCTTTTAGTTCCTATAATTTAAAAGTGTTTTTTAAATCTTTATAGTTTATATTTTAATTTTCTTTTAGTTCCTATAGTTTGAAAATGATATTTTAGTCCTTATAATTTGTATTTTAATTACCTTTTAGTCCTTATTACAAAAAAACATAAAAAAAAATTAGCTACAAATTAGTTATAAATTATCAACTATTTTTATTATAAATTATTTTGCGATAAATTAGTTACGAATTACTTGTTTATTTTTGTATTTAATTATAATTGATAATATTACTCATATTTTGATGGTAAGTACTAAAACAGAATTAAAATATAAATTATAAGATCTAAAAAAATCACAAACTATAAGAACTAAAAGAGAATTAAGATGTAAAATATAAGGATTAAAAAAATCAGTTTCAAACTATAAAAATTAAAAAAATAAGATATATGAACCAAATAATTTAACCAAAATTATAAATCCACACTCGTTAATACAAACACTAGGCAAACCATAAAAATCCATACCAGCATAAACTTTAGGGGCTTAATAAAAAAGATATCATTTCATCACGCGAATCAATTCTATTTGGGTTCTTAAAAGAGAAAAAAAGGTTATGCATAAATAGTTTAAATTTTTTTACATAGTCATCAAATCATAACCTATCATATATGATAAATTTATTGACTTTTAAAATAATTATTTTAAAATAATTTAAATGATGATTTGTTATTAGATGACATTATAAAATTTTTATAAAGTCAATCCATAGACATTAAACTCTTTTTAAAATCAAAACTTAAGACATTAATTAAACTTATTGGATTTACAATTTTTCAATTCGAATTAAATAAATAACTCAAAGAATCCAAATTTTTCTCTTTAAGTTTGTTCAAATCTATCAGATTATTGAGTTGATCTTAGACCCGAAGTCATCCCTAATGGACATATATCTCTTGTTAATCGTTATTAATTTTAAATTTTTCTAGTCTCAATTTGTTTTTTGATTTGTGGGAATTGAAAATGATGTAAAAAGATTTACAACAACTCACATATTTTTATTCAACCAATCAAGTTAGATCCTCATGACCTAATCTCAATGTTTGAATCATCAAATTATGATAATTTTATTTTTTGAGTTTAAGAACCTCTTCCCTTATACTATGGAAATGTGGTTATTATAGTTTTAATTTTGTTAAAGGATTATAATTTAAAAATGACTTGAGATAGCATTTTTTACTTCTTAGTTATTTCTTTTTATTGCGTCATCGTCTATTTTATTTTACACTCCTCTTTAGTGTGTTTACAAAAGTTTTGAGGTATTACACAAATACAATTTTTAATTTCTAAATGCATATATAGTTGAAATAGGATAGATTAATGATGTATAATCACTCCTATACATCAAATATCTCAATAATATCTATTTTTTTTTATTTCCCTTCTTCTATCACTCATCTCTCTACCTATCTTGCTAAGTTCAAGTCAAAAGAACAAAAGGACACAACCTAATCCGAAGTCTAAAATGGAACAAGCAAAACGTATAAAACATAGATTGAGCAAAAGAAAAGAAAAAGAAAAACATAAAGCACATATATTTCAACTAAAACTTCTAGTTTGGAGAGTGAGAAAAACAGTACCTCTTGCACAAAGGCTTCGGTTTCACACTTAGATAAATCGGAGTGAAGAGCTTGATAAATCTCTTGCTCGTTTTCTTCAGTTAACTTGATAATCGCCTTCAACTGGGAAATTCTCCATTCATAGCTCCGAGTCTTACCACAATCAAACGTTACTCTCAGTTCCTTAACCATCATCAAAGCTTCTTCTGAATCAAACAGTACTTTGCTCTTGGTGTTAGACGCCATCTATCTTGATGCACGATGATGAATTTGAAGCACAGAGAAGAACTAGAGAAGTCTTCTATTTGTTGGGATTCACTATGAAGGTTTCGCAAACATATGTGCATCTAGACATATATGCAATGACATATTATTAGTTATTATAATTGTCTTTTGTATACTTAGCAATTCAGGTCTTATAATTGTAATGTTGTCTTATTAATATTCAATTATAATATAGTGTGGTCCGACGGAGGGAGTTGTGCCTATTGTCTTGTGCTTTTCGCCGTTCAGATTCCTTCTTGGAATTGTCTATATGATCTATATTCTATATATTGAAGTAATTATTGGGTACATCGGAATTATTACTTAAGGAAAATAAGCACTTCGTGTGTCTTTTCATATTTTTTATTTAAAAACAATAAAAGATAGTGGATGATTTCGTACGTGTAAAGATAGTTATAAAAATAAAATAAATATAAAAATATGTATATCATAACACTCATGTTCCCTTTATATATAATTATAGATTATTATAAATAAATTTTAATTTTCACTCTTCAAGTTGAGGACTCTTTCAACTTATTCTTCCTCTTAATATATATTAGCTACATAACTTTTTTGACATTATATATATATTATAAAATTATAGTACTTATATTTAATTAATTTCAAGTTATTTTATTTTTAACAATAAAATTAAAATAGTCTTCCATTTTATTAATCTTTACCTAAATAGCAATAATATAGTGATTTTTTATTTATAGGAACAACACAAATTAATAAACATTACAAAAAACAATCGTATGACTTATGTAAATGAATCTATCAAAATGAAATATATAAATACAAAATTACATTAGACGATGTTAATTAATTCTCCTTCATCATGATCATTACGATTAGTATGAATGTCATCAACTTCTTCTTCTCTAACAACATTAGGAGTGATTTGTGTGGACAAAAGACTAACATAGGTGTCCATGTATGAATCATCATCTTCTACATTAACACCAATTGTTTTGCCCTGTAGAACCACACACCACCTTTCATCACAAGGGTCTTGCACGTAAAATACTTGTCTAGCTTGTTCTGTCATGATGAAAGGGTCATTGTGGTAACCAAGTTTCTTTAGGTCTACTAACATAAATCCTATATCATTGATGCGCACACCAGTGTTGTTGTCAACCCATTTACATTTGAAAACACAAACAGTAAATTCCAAATAGTTAAGCTCCCAAATTTCATTAATGAACCCAAAGTAAGGGATGGAAGCTACACAGGGATTGGCGTCATGCACACTTGTGAAGTGTTGAGATTCAGCCCTTAGGGTGACCCCGCTGTTTTGCATTGTACTTTTGTCGTCTTGTGCTTTTGTGTAAAATGAATACTAATTTATGTCGTATCCTTATCAAGTTATAACATTTCTTTTAGGCCCATCTGCTAGCTTTCTTAAATTTTCTGAAGCATTTTCATCTGCAAAGATTGTATCTTTAAACCAATCACATAAAGTCTTGTTATGCTTTTTCAAAACCCAATTCTATGACATTTTTGGATTATTTTGTTTGACATAAGCTTCATGCTTAAGTATGTATGGCAAAACTTCATTACTGTTGTTCAAGACATACAAGTGAGCTTGTAACAAATCTTCTAGACTTGGAGTGATCACATGCAGTCCTCTTGAACTCTTACCACCCACTCTGTCATCATGCCGAGACTCAGGAAGCCCAACAGGTTTAGCCTTCTCAATGTATTCTGAGCAAAATTCAATGACTTTTTCTGTAATGTACCTCTCAACAATAGATGCTTCTAGACGATATAGATTCTTTGTATACCCTTTTAAGATCTTCATGTATCGCTCAACCGGGTACATCCACCGCAAATAAACAGGACCACAACATTTAATTTCTCTAACCAAATGCACAATCAAGTGAATCATGATGTCAAAGAAAGCAGGGGGAAAATACATCTCCAATTGACACAGTATAATTGCGGCCTCATTTTGTAGCTCATCAAACTTGATTGGATCAATGACTTTGCTACATATGGCATGGAAAAAAAAAAAGCGCAGGCGAGTTATGGCTAACCTAACTTTGTTTGGCAAGATGTCTCGTATAGCCACGGCTAACAATTGTTGCATCAGCACGTGATAATCGTGAGACTTTAACCCTACAAGCTTAAGCTCCTTCAACTGCACAAGACTCTTAATATTTGAATAGTATCCTTGTGGAACCTTCACCCGACGAAGACACTGACAAAAACTTATCTTCTCTTTTTTGGACAAAGTATAACAAGCTAGGGGCAACTAAATTTTCTTCCCATCAGACCTCGGATGCAACTGTGATCGTATCCCCATCTCAACTAGATCTTGACGGGTACAAAAGCCATCCTTCGTCTTGCCTTGAATGTTAAGGAGCGTCTCAATCACACTGTCACATACATTTTTCTCCACATGCATAACATCAATACAATGTCTAACGTCTAGATCAGACCGGTACGGAAGATCAAAGAAAATGGACTTCTTCTTCCATATGCAGGTCTTACTTTTATCCTTCTTTTGGGTCTTTCCAAATACAGTATTCAGGTGTTGAACTCGCCGGTATACCTGCTCACCAGTCAACGATATTGGCGCAATATCGTGCTCTTGACTTCCATTACAAGCTTTTTTAGTTGTCTGTAAGGATGATTAGGTGTTAGAAAATGGCGATGGCTACTGTAGATTGTTTTTCTTCCATGTTTTAGTTGTATGTAGCTTGTGTTTTCTTCACAGATGGGGCATGCATGATGACCCTTAACACTGTAACTGCTGAGATTCCCATATGCTGGACAGTCATTAATGGTACAAAAAAGCATTGCACGCATTTCAAACGTCTCCTTGCGAAACACATCAAACACTAAAACCCCCTCGTCCCACAACTTTCTCAGGTTTTCAACCAACGGACTTAGATAAACATCAATGTCATTTCCTGGCTGTCTTGGGCCTGATATCATCATAGACAACATCATGTATTTTTGCTTCATGCACAACCAAGGAGGCAAATCGTAAATTACTAGTAGAACTGGCCATGAACTGTGTTGAGTGCTTAAGGTGCCATATGGATTCATTCCATCACTGGCTAGTCCAAATCTAAGATTTCTTGGCTCTTTCCCAAAATCCGGATACAAACCATCAATCTTCTTCCACTGCGAGCAATAAGTCGGATGACGGACCACTCCATCAAAAATCCTTCCATTTGCATGCCATGTAAGGTCTTTTGTGTCGTCCTCATTAGCAAAAAGACGCTTAAACCTTGGAATGATTGGAAGATACCACGAAACCTTTGTTGGAGGGACCTTGTTTAAGTTTTCATCAGAATTGCTTTCCCCTTCATCCTTCACTTTGTACCGTGAAGTCCCACAGCTAGGGCATTTGGACATTTCTTGGAATTCATGCCTGTATAGTATGCAATCATTGGGGCAAGCATGAATCTTCTGATACTTCATATCCATCAGACACAATATCTTTTTCACCTTATAGTAAGTTTTAGGCAGCGTGTTGTCCTCTGGAAGCAGATTGTGCACTACCTCAAGCAGTGAGGTGAAACTTTTGTCACTCCACCCATACTTGGTCTTCACATTAACCAGACTTAACACCACAGACAACAGGGTTAAGGAATTCTTGCACCCCGTATACAAAGGCTTCTTTGAATAACTTTGCAATCCTTCATACACAGGGGTGTGTGCTTGCTGGAAAGACTCTTGTCCAAGGTCACGAATCATGTCCTCCAAGCGATCTCCCATTTCTACATCAAATGGTTCAGATTGGGACCCACTTTGCATGTCTGTCACTTCACCATGCCATATCCACATCGTGTAATTCTTCTTAATCCCATCACACAATAGATGGTCTCGTATGTCATCCAATAGTTTTCATCTTCCATTCAAATAGTTGATGCAAGGACAATAATATTTTCCTTCTTCATTCGGTCGACCTCTTTTTGAAGCAAATTGCAAGAACTGCTCGACGCCATCCTCATATTCTGGGCTCATGCAACTTTCATTCATCCAACTTCGATCCATCTAAGCAATTCCATGCATGAAAATCTCATTTTTTTTGTTTATAGGTGTGGCCCTATCCCATTTAGGAAGACTGTCTTTTATGTTAGCTTCAAATGTCAGGGTTAGCATTATTTTGAAAAATTGGACTAAATTTTGGCAGCATTTCGCATTGGTCTCCAAGTATACGACATGACATCGGTGAAATGAATTTCCTGATAATCAAGTATGCACTCAGAGAACAACTTGAAATGCATTGTACCAAAATTTCATCAAATTAATCAAAATAATAATAACCTTAACAAATGAATCTAACATAAAAATACCTTAACGAATTGGACCTCATGTGCCAGCAAAGGTGACTAAACTCTGGCTCTTAATTGTTAGATGACTGTTAGAGTTATTTTGTCAATGACAAAGGTAGTTAGTTAATTAGGTTAGTTGGCCAGGGACAATTTAGACTCTGAAGAAATAAGGCATGTTTGCATTTATATATATAGAAGAGAGATTGGGAGAGAGGAACATTTTGTCATTTATAACAAAATTAGTGTGTCATCAGGTGTGTGTGTGTGTGTGTATCATGAGGGTATGTGTGTGTGTGTGATGAGGGTGTGTGTGTGTGTGTATCAGGAGGGTGTGTGTGTGTGTATCATCAGGGTGTGTGTGTGTGTCTTTGTGTGTGATGAGGGTGTGTGTATCATGGCGGTGTGTGTGTGTGTGTGTCGTTGTGTGTGATGAGGGTGTCTGTGTGTGTGTGTGTGTGTGTGTGTGTGTGTGATGAGGGTGTGTGTGTGTATCATCAGGGTGTGTGTATGTGTGTGTCATGAGGGTGTGCGTCTGTGTGTCTTTGTGTGTGATGAGGGTGTGTGTGTGTTTGTCATAAGGGTGTCTGTGTGTGTCAACTTAACTAGAGATTAATTAAATATAAAACAAGGGATAAATTTTATAGAGGCTGGCAATATGGTTTATAAATATGATTGCCTTCATCGAGAACTGAGAAGTAATCAATCACACTCATATTCATAGCCGTATTTGGTTATTCTTCCTTTGAGTCAGTCAATATTCACTACTAAAGGTTTTTAAATTTCCATATGATATGTTACACTAAGGGATTTTAATTGCCATGACTATATGCAGTTGGGCAATTATTGCCACCATACAACTTTATTTGTGGCTAAGAGATTTTAATCGTTGAATTTTGACTCCTGCACCATACAACTTTATTGTGGTTGTTATATTAATGAAGTAATCTTTCTATTCCTTACCTAGTTTTTGACTGGGTTTTTGGTTTTCATATAAAATCACCGAATCAATTTCACCATATGACAATTGCAATTCTCACCAACAAAATCATCAGCAGAGCAAAGCATACAAAGCATAGATATGAATCACAGGCCAAAAAGGGTAGCAAACAAACCTCATTTTGGATTCATGTTACATAATTAATTTATCAATTAATATGAAGAAGGGAGGACTGCGGACCATATTATATGAAGTATGTAAGAAATTACAGTGGCCAGCGCCTACATTTGATTCAACAGAATATAAAGATAGGTGAGTCCATCAACTAATTTGTACTTTCAATTGCTTAAGCAACTTGAATCTGAAAACAACTTTTGTTATGTAGTACTACATGAAGGATTTGTGTGTGTAATATGTGGAGAACAAAATTGATCCCTAAACTTTAGGGATTGAAATAAGCTAACATAGGAAACAATCAACTAGCTAAAGAAACTGAATGAAAGAGTATTACAAAATCAAACAATATAGATCATACTCAAAACTGTCATTTCTCATACTTATTCTTACAATCCAATGTATTTGAAGCATGGGGTTTCTTTTTTTAGGGAATTGCTTGCACCACCTTACATCATGCATTTCGAAAATTGGTTTGATATGGGAAAAACAGATTTTAAATGATATTATTGTTTATATATGATGTGCAGATAAAAATATTTTGTTCTAGAATTGGTAGTGCTGTGACATGTGAATCCGACAAGTTTTTATTTTGTCACAAATCTCTATTTGAATCCTGTGAGGGGATGTAAGGAAGCAAGGGACAAAACTGCTTTGTGTAAAAAATTACCTTGTGCATGCCTAATTATGGTAATATAGAAAGCAAAGGGGAATCTAGAAGTGATAAGAAGACCTCCTTTGACTCTGCTGCAGTTCAAATGCTTATTGAGGTGCAAAGATTGGGAAAAGTTGAAATTGATCCTCTCCCTTCTAGTTAGGGGAAGAGAAAGGAAAGAAAAGGGAAGGGAAGGAAAAGAAAAGGGAGAGAATATAAGAGAAGGGATAGTACCCCAATTTTGTGCCCCCAAAAAACATGAACTATTGTTGTGCCATTGATCTGCCAAATTCTCTCAGATTAATGGTAGAGGACCATTGGGGTTGCAAATTTGTGGTACTAGTATTATGACCAAGAAGAGAAAATGATTGGGAAAAAAAGGATTGAAAAAAATGAGGTGGTGTTTGAGAAGATTCAAGTGAGAATAAACAGAAGTCCTTTTCCTTTCCTTTCCTTTCCCCAGGGAAGGAAAAGAAAACTCAAACAGCAAAGGTTGATCAATTTTATTCATAGATCTAGCAATTTCATTGTACAAAAGAACCATGAGGACCAAAGATTTGTATCCATTGGACATGGATGTTATTCTGAAGGAGAAACTCAGCTTAGGAACATGGGTATGCTACTACAAAGAAGAGGGATGACTCAACTTGCGGAGCAAAGTAAATAATGAAGATCTTATTAATAACAATGAAACCTCAAGATCATGGGGGGTCATATTTAGCATATGGAACATTTGTGAAGCTTATAAGCTTCAAGTTAGAAACTGTCAACTACTAAGGTTTCTTTTTACAACCTTAAATTATGCAAGAGAGAAAGTTTTCCCTTGTCTCAAAATATGGGTGAGTAGTAGTGACTCACTTTGTACACCTTTTGGGTTTCTCTTCATTTATGGAATCTATGGAGAGGGAGTGAACCTTGGACAACTCATGGAATCCATGTGGAGATTCACATGTGAATTTACTGTAAGGGCCTTCTTTCTTTATTTTCTTTAACAAAATAATATTAAAATCTAGCTACAAATCAAATACACCTAAAATTGTTGTGTATCTTAAATATATATTATGTATTGTAAATAGAAATATTACAAGGGTATGTGTCTGTGTGTGTGTGTCTCTTTGTATGTGTGTGTGTGTGTGTGTGTGTGAAGAGCACAAGGTGGATTTCAAGGATAATCAAAGAGAAAAATCTCATTGTTTCCCACTCTGTCATGAGTTGAAAGCTCTAACCTCTGCTACAAATCACAAATGAAGCAAACCTTACATCAACACATTGAAAGTGGTTCACTTTCATAAGAAATCAATAATAGTGCTTCTCAAGTGGATTCACCCCAAGCTATTATTACTAGTCCTGGTAATGCTAATGCAGTAGCTGCTGCTGCTCTAGAAAATAAGGATCTACCATTCCTAGTCGCTGAACTTGGTTCAGATTCACACCAAAGCAACAACAACAACAATAGTGATGGTGATGATAGGCAATTTTATCCTCTCCTACCTTTCAATCACTCCAGCCTAAAAGAAAAAAGTTGGACAATAAAGAAAATGAATAGAGAAATGGGTGCAGCTGTGTGAGCAACGCGTATCAGAGACAATATTCAGATTTCATTCAGGAAAGTAGCAGAAAATATGTTGCTGCCTTCATGTGCTTATATTGCAAGCAGGCTAGGAAAAGGTGATTAGTGAACTGGAATATACAATATGGAAAGGAAAAAAAAAGCTGCCTAACGTTCTCTAATGAAAAGGGGCTTATAAACAGTGCTTGCTTGCTTGCTAGCTAGCTTTCACCATTCTTTCCTGGGGAAGGATAAGACTATAGATGTAATGTAATTTAGTTCTCAAGATAGTAATAAAAGGCCACATTTGTGTATATTTTAATCTTGATGATTTATGCTAGATCATATATTTGTTTTTCTAACAATATAACACGATTGACTTGATATGCTCCATAAATTTGGTTTGTGGTTAGTGGTGTTTGCAAGACCACACAAAACACCAAAGATACCAGTATCCACAAAAGCAAGACTAGTATGTCGGGACAAAGTTCTAAAATATATTTGCAAGTTCAAAGGCAAATATACATATATTTAAGCTCACTAGGATCGTCAAAATTTACTCTTTCTCCAGTAGCAAATAGGCAATAGAAAATAGCAGCAAGAAAATAAAGGAGCAATCACTGCAAAAGAAATCCTGGGAAGGAACCAACTAGCTCAACAAAAAAACCCAGCTCCTACTGTTCCAATTATAGCAGCCAATGTTCCAGCCATATTTGATATTCCTAAACAAGAAATCAAGAGGTCTTCATTATAAGAGATGTTATTGTAAAGTACATATCAATTGAAATAATATTGCAAGAATATCATTAGTTGCTTCTAGGAGGCTTCATCCAACAACTGCTTCTATATATGAAGAGCACAAATACCATTCTTTTTTCCTTCTATTTATTCATATTTTATAAGATACTATTCTCTTCATTCTTTTATCTAAAGCATGAAATCTTATTGGACAACACTCCTCAACAATGAGATTACCATATGAACAACATTACATATCCAACATGTTAATTACAAACCTAAAATCGACATTTACCCAACATGATAAAGCTACTTTCAAAAAAATAAATAAAATTTAACTCAATAAGACATACCAATAAATCATCTCAAGCTCAATGTTATTGAATTGGTTATTTCGTGTAAACTATGGATTCCTGATTTAGAAAATAGCTAGAGCCAGGGGTGTTGAACAAATATTTTAGTATAAAAGGTAAACTAGGTATAATGGTGATGTCACTTTTACTTTCCTTAAAATATTGAAAGAATGATTCATTGTTATTTGAACAAATACGCAATCTCAACAGCCCCATCCTTTTCACTTTCTCGCTGAAAAATGAGAAGTGGGAAAAAAAAGAAAAAAACACAGAACAGGAAACAGATTACAGAGAGAAGAAAATGAAGGCACTCATATTCTCACAGAAGTTAGATTCGAATATGGAAAATACATAGTTATATATCAGTTTAGCAGATACGTAATGTCAGAGTGAGAATCAACCAGAAATCATTCTTGGCATTGCTTTTTCATCAATACATACATTTCATCAATACATACATTCAATTAGAAATGTTTGATATAGTCCAACAAGCTGTTTGATATAGTCCAACAAGCTTCTTTCTTAATGCTTTTTTTATGATTATTTGTCAACAAGTTCAAAAGGCAGGGGAGTACACCATGATTGATAATACACTAATGGAATAAAATAAAAAGTTCACCAAAATTAGGATATTCTTAGGATAATGATGCATATGCACAGAACAGAAGGATAGACGAAAAGAAAACACAATGAAGCAGACAATCTGAATTCCTATTGTAGAGGCAAGGACTATTATACTAACTTTTCAACAAACTTAAGTTCAATAAGAAAATATATGGAACAACTAGGACAAAAAATGAGGATATCCTCCTTATAAGATGGAATCCTAATAATTAACTCACTCATATATAAGACAATTATTTCAATTTTCCTATAAGCTGATATCTCATTAGTTTGTAATATTATAAAAATATCATTTGAACTCTGATTCTCATCCAAATTTATAGGGACACTCCCTAATAGGCATATTCCTTCATAAATTTTACCACTCAAAAATTCATTAATAGAATTTTTTTAAAATTAAAAACAGTTGCAGTGAAGTTACTAAAATTCACTGTCTTGCATTTTCTGAAAATAGTAAAACAACTGTTTTTCGTAACATTTTACAGAGATCACCTTTGACATTTCACATACCATATATATTTTTCCAGATAAACATCTCAGTTGCCAGAAAATCAGATTTTCAAAATTTTTGAAAAATACTAGACGAATTTTCTAAAAATCAAGAAAAGTACTAGACACTCTTCAAGGTCCAAGGAACAACATAACTTTTACCAAACTTGTGTGTGTGTGTGGTGCCCAAGACTAGGTACTTTTGGTGTAGTGGTGCTTGAGATTGTAAGTGGACTTAAGGCTGTGGATTTTAGGCAACCTGAGGTGCTATTGGTAAACAAGGTTGATGAATTTGAGGTGAGAAAAAGGCCACTTGAGCATTAGCAGACCATTTGGACCCCAATAAATTAACAATTGATGGCGGCCAATATATTTATGGCCACATAGGGCTAAAAACTCTTCACTATATAATAGCAAAGTGTGTAATCCCCTACACGAGTCATGTTTGAACAAGAAATAATCTTTTTGTCATTTAATATTTGAGCCAAAATCACCCAGCACCTCACATGGCTTACATAGACTGACATTATATGCAGAGATGTTTACACATGTCAATAAGAAGATGAAAAATTTAAACCTTGGGGCTATCATAGTTTAAGCAATATCAACCAATGGATCTCTCTTATTGTATATGAGATGCATGTCCTTATAAGGACTGCATTATGCATCAAAGCAAAAACCTTGTGTGTGTGTGTGTGTGATCAAACATGAAGTTTTTCAGACAACATCAATTTTACTAGACAATAGTGACATATCATGCTTCCATACAAGTATGCTATATATATATATATATAACAAAACTCAGCTATAGTTAAAATCAATTCTCATTTGTCAAGTATACACAAATTAAAATATATACATCATTGATATTGGAGAAATGATCATCACCTGATACAAAAAAAAAAGTTGCCTTATATGAATCACAACCAATTTATCAGCGTATGAATCACTGATGAGAAAGAAGTCAGTGGAAGAATAGTGATGGTCACCTAAAAATTCAGTGGAAGAAAAAAGTTAGTGAAATATTTTGCAGATAAATTGATCTATCTAGTTTGGCATAAGAAAAATATTTGTACATGAAATTTGTCTGTTACACACATGCACGTAGGAAATGCAGGTAGCCATGATTTGAAGGAAAGAAGGAATGGGTTTGGGCTAGAGGTTTTCAACATCATCAAATACCTAGATTTATCTTTTAATTTTTGCAATTTCTATTTGTGTAAGGTTACATCATAAGCATATATCAATATAACATATATCAGTAAACATCACAATTTTTTTCAATCATGAGTAATTGGAACCATAGGGGGTGTTCCAGTGAAACTGAGATAACCACTGGAGCTGCAGTGGACTTGCAACAGATTACACAAATAGCAAGACAGATGGTAACAAAGTTTGGTATGTCAGAGATTGGACCATGGGCATTGACTGATCCTGCAGTGGAAGGTCATCATGTGGTACTAAGGATGCTGGCTAGGAACTAAATGTCAGAGAAACTAACTGAGGACATTGATAACTGTTAATGCATTGAAATTTCTTATGTGCATTTGTTATTATGCTTTATGCAGTGTAGTAAGTGTGGTGTGACTAGTACTTGTTGGAGTGTGTTATTAGACTTTGTATTTATGATGGGTAGATGACTTATTAAGTTGTTTGGTAGAAGTAACTATCTATTGTGTTCTTTACAGTGGATTCTAGATTACAATGAATCATTGAATTGAAAGGAAATTAATCTTTTTTTAATGGGGAACTTAGCTGTGCTACAAGCATTATACCAAGCTGATTATCTTTGACCTTGATAGGTTGAAAGAATCCTATAGTGTTGTAGTGAGGATTTAAATGTATAATTTTGTTTGGGTTTAATTTTGTTTTGTTCTGACAGGATTTAAAGGTATAAATCCATAACCAGTCTCATCCTCTAGCATATCCTTTTGTTTGTCTGTCCAGCATTCTTGAAGGCATAAGTTCTTATAGACATCAAATTGACTGCTAAGATAGAGGAGTGAACATGCTTAAGCATGAATAATAGGTATGATATACATCAATCATATGTCAAAACAATGGCCTTTGTCAAAATTATTTCATCACGGGGAAAAAATTACTAAAAAGGAGAAAAGACTACAAAGCACGAAGAAAGTGAATCCTCTTAAATCATTTAAGCTAGATCCATTATGCTCTCAGTGTGATACAAATTAGCTTAACCAAACAATAACAAGCACATCAAAATCTATCCTAACAGAACCCAAGAAATCAATAACAAATGTAAGAAAAAGATAAAATAGACCAAACACACATCCAGATAGCAGCAAATCCAAACAAATGATATGTTGGAGAAGATTCAAATGGCACAGGGAATAGATTAAACAAGAAAAGGACCAAAGAGTTAGAGCATTCTGAAAGTAACACAAAAAGAAGATACATGATATACCTGATTAAAAACATTTCCATAACCATATAACAAAAAGAAGGTGGAAAAAACAAATTAGAGGCTAGCAATTTTTTGCCTAGATAATAATTATTGAGGACCAAATAATCAGTGTGGTTCTTTTTCAGTTCATTTTTTTTGAATAAATAACCATACTCTGTGCCTAAGTGATCCTAACCTAATAGATAAATGCCTACAATAGCTAGTTGCTCACTCACTTGCTCCCCCAGGAATTAGAACTACTCCTCCAAGTCCCAAATGGCTATCAACTTCTCATGGATGTATTGAAGCGCATTTAACAGACAACAGGTATGATTTCTGTATTGACATTGAAGTTTTCAAATTATGGTTTATGTTGGCTTGTTTCCAGGGGGCTTCTAATCTATATTCTGCTTCCTTTCAGAAGAATGACATAACTGAAATTGAAACAATTGGTTGTAGTGAACCAGTAGGATTCATCATCACAAAAATAGATGAATTCTAGAAACTTAAGCAGGTATATCGTGGTAATGCTTTGGCAGCTTTAATTTCAAGTATTAAGCAACTGCCCAACAACTTAAAGCCCCTGAAGCTACAAATGAAGGCATTGAGCTTGTTGAGAAGTATTTTGCCATTATATTTGGAAGAGATAGAACAATAGGTATGTGTGTGGAATACACACAAAGATATTTCTTAACTGCAATAACTTACTTTTAGAAGGCTTATTTTAGCAAATTATACTTTTTGGTGTGTTTAAAAAAATTAAGGTTATAATTTGCTAATTGCTATACTATTTCCAAAAAAAAGCACGTATATATTAACAAATTCACACACACATATAAAAGAATACAAGAGGAACCAAGGTTACTTAGGTCAGCAGTGGTGAAGTACATAAAGGAACAATGGAACTACAAGGATGAGCCAATCATGGTAGCTCTAGATTAAAAAGGGAAGGTCACAAATTACAATGCTCTTGATATGATCAACATTTGGGGTGCATAAGCATACCCCTTTTCGGCTTCAAAAGAGGAAGAGCTATGGCAAGACCAGAATTTGACAATGCAACTTTTGCAATCACTCATACTTTGTTTCCTCTAGAGAAAATGAAAGACCAAGTGAAGGAACTGTAATGTGTCAAGAGTGCAAGCGACCCATGAAGAATTTTGTGGTGTACCAACCATGAATAGGACAGACTCAATAGTTGAGTTGAACTATTTTTGTTACCATTACCACCAACTTTGTCTCTTATTTTGAGTGTCAATCATTTAAATCCTAGTCCTAACTTAGAAAGCTTGAAGGAATTTCCTATAATCATTTAGTGATATAAAGATATAAAGAAACTTGTGTTTAGTACAGTAAAATCAACTATATTTACTCACTTGCTTTCCCTTATACAAGTAGAATTTAAAAAAAATTTCATATTTTCATATGGACTCAAACTGAGAAGGTGGGATGACAACATTTTGTTAAATAAAGAGGTAGAAGCCTCTTGTATAAGCAAGAAAGAAGCAACACTCTTAAGAAGGAAAAAGTAAAACAATGTTCATGCTTATTACAAATTAGAATGAATCAAAACTGCCACAGCTCTTGAACCAAATTGATTCAAAACAAAAAGGCAATATAAATTATGTCACAAGAACTAGAGATTAAGTCCAAACAACTTGAAGATGTACAAAGGCACAGTGATAAACAGGATCAGGCAATATCGAAGGAAATTCAATTGCTCAGAATTTAAATTAGAAAGCTTATGGCAGAGGAGCATCATTTGTCTAAAATTGACCAAAAATAGAAGATGACTACGATGTTAATGCAACAGAACATCACCAAAACCACTCCCTTACAAGTACACTACATAGTAAATGAACCTACATCCTTCTCTTTCTGTTTATGCTTTTCTTAACTGAACCCTATTAGCTTCTAGAGTTATAGAAAATTACTAACATTGTGAAAGTGTAAGTTTCTAAGTCTGGGTGATAACACATCAATGTATTCAACCAAATACATTATCAAACTCAAGCATCCCACTAAAAATATAACGGGATTAGACACCCTAATACAAGTAAAAACACAATAACAAGTACAAACAAAACACTAACGAAAGTTAAAATAATGGCAACCAAAAGCAAAACTTACCAAGACACAGTAGACACGAGAAGAGGAGCAAAAAGTGCTTTGGTGCCAATGACTGCAAGGAAAGCAATGTCAGCAGACACAGTAGACACAAAGCAAGAAAACTTACCTGAGCACAGTGAAGAGGGTGGCTTTGAGACCAGAGCACGACCAGGGTGGCTTTGCGAGACTCCGCGTGGTGGGTCAAGGACAATGGCAGTGTAGAGGGTGGCTTTACAAGGTGGGTCAGGAGCAATGGCAGTGATGAGGGTAAGTTTGCGAGAATGAGTGCGGCCAGTGACGAGGGTAAGTTTGCGAGAATGAGCGCAGGCAGTGAAAAAGGTCTGTAGTTTAATTTTAGTAAAAACACAACATCGGTTTTCTAAAAAAAAACCAATGTCACCTACCTCATGTTAGCATCGGTTTTTTGAAAAACCGATGTTAACATATTCTCGTTAACATTGGTTTTGTCAAAACCGATGTTAACATCAACCACGTAACATCGGTTTTGAAAAAAACCGATGTTAACATGACCTAGGTAACATCGGTTTTGACAAAAAACTGATGTTAACAAGACTATGTTAACATCGGTTTTGACAAAACTGATATTAATAAAATCGTCTTATTTACAAGTATGCCACCACATTTGTGTTAACATCGGTTTTATCCAAAACCAATGTTAACCTGTCGATGTTAAATGTATATTTTTTACTAGTGATATAATAAACCCTTATTCGCATGCACATTAACTTCTTCCAAAACATTAGTATACTAAATGACTTGAACTATAAAAAAATTATAAATTTATCTAATTTGTTCAACTACTAGAAATGGTACTCATTTAAATATCCATCGAGTTAGAAGTCTCTGCTTTTTGTCAGTTGCTTCACGAAAGACAAAAATGTTAGCATCTCTAATTGACATCTGCAGCAAAAATGTTTTATATATTAAATATTCTACCAATAATATTTTTGTTTTCTATAGAATAATGTTGAAAAAGACCTACCTCAATTATAGTTTTCAGTACATCTTCATCTATTAGCTCATCTTTTATAACCACTTAATCAGATTTGTGCAGGTCATTGCACTCTAGTAGATAGGCCACCTTCCTTCATCACGACCCTCGACATGTTGCACTCTAAGGCACAACATGAGGTCTCTACTAACCCTCAAATAATATTGATACCTTATCATCTTTCCTTGATGCTTAGAAGCATCATCTACTCGTTCTCTATTAATCTTTTCATACTTTCTCTAGACCTATATGTTTAAGCCACATGAAAACATCTTCATTCACTAAATTATGTTTAGTGTCAACATTATGATGCATAGTTAAAACAATTTCAACATACAAATCATCTAATTTTAATTTATATAAACCATCACAAAGAACACCAACCAATGAGTATGCCTATTACCAAAATTAAAAGAGTATCCGCTAATATCAAGTTTAGATAATGAAATTAAATTCCTAGATAAACTAGGTACATAAAAAGTTTTCAGTAAATCTAAATGACGTCCAGTGTCAAGTTTTAAACGATAAATCTTGATTGCTTCCACCAGAGCTTTGACTCTATTTCCCAAATGAACTTCTCATTTGGGCATATGGCTTGAATGGTAAGGAATCCCATGTATAGTATTAGAAACATGAGTCGTACATTCAGAATCAATTCACCATGTATTATGGGAAACTTCAGTTAAATTTAATTCAAAATATACATGAGCATTAAGCTCACCTTTCTTTTCGAACCAAGCCATACGCTTTGGACAATCTTTTTGGAAGTGTCCAGATTTCTCGCAGAAATGATAATTATTGCTCTTTGATGCCATCTCATGGATTTGCATAGACAT
Source organism: Glycine soja (assembly GCF_004193775.1). NCBI lineage: Eukaryota > Viridiplantae > Streptophyta > Magnoliopsida > Fabales > Fabaceae > Glycine > Glycine soja. The sequence goes on along the minus strand of NC_041015.1, from coordinate 28,128,813 downwards.
TGATCTTTAATTATCATTTGCCTTTATCATGCTTTTTCACAAATTTCTTTCTAGCTCCTTGATTTCCTTTGGTGGCTTACATAATGGACTAAGTGACTCCCTTGATTCTTAAACCTAGTTTATTTCTGAACTAACACTGTGTAATTCATGCACATTTCATTTATCTTTCATGATATTATAACTCATTTGGAATGAGCCATATTCAGATGGTAATGAGTTCAGAATAAATTGAACAAGAAAGTTTTCATTCACAGTCATTTCCAAAGTCTTAACTCTTGTTGCAATGTTTGTTATCTCAATGACATGGTCATGCATAATATGCGAACCATCAAACTTTATAGTGATCAATGTACTCATCAATGTACCAACAAGAGACTTATCAATTGTTTGAGAGTGCTTTCCCACTAACCCCATAACAGTCTCATAGTATGCAACAATCATTCTCATGAATATTAGGCTGAGTCTGTTAGATCTTTCTCAAGTTTTATAATGAGTTTTCTCTTCATTGCTACTAGCATCCGTAATAATAGTAAGCTTATGTTCCAATATAGCAACATAAAGATCCAAAACATCAAGATGAAATTGGACTTGCTCATTATAGTTAGAGAAGTTAAGCTCATTAAAAATTGACACAAATGATACATGAAAATTGAGTGAATTGGGAACAAATACTGCATAATAAAATTCACATAAATGTTTTGAGACATAAAACACATGTCATACATATAATTCATTCAAATAACAATCAATATATATTGATGTTTTTCTTTGGGTGATACACCAAACACACACAACATACAAACATGACAATGTTAATAAAACTCCTAACATAATTTGAAATTAAATATGTACCAATTAGTAGTACCTACTACCTTTGGGTATATAAATAAACTAATGGTACACACAAATTACCTATAATTATATTCATTGATTATAAGAACAACTAATCAATCTTTGGGTGATTCATAAATGTCTTATAACAATGAATTTCAATATATCCATAAATCAATAATCATATAATTTAGCATTCATTATTCTATGAGCAATTAAAATAATCATTAATTTAAAAATAAATAATTTTATATAATTATGGTTCATACATAATTAGAAGAAAATAAATCATTCTTGAAAAATCATAAATTTCATAACACTTACTTTGATACCATAGGTAAATCTTAAGATTCCCGAGATTAACAATTATAGGAAACCAATATAATTTTGAAATCTATCATTCTCACAAATAATAAACCATGTGTGCTTTGATTCCTTGAAAGAAGAAAGAAACAAAATTTTACTCCATTGACTATTCTTTACTATACAAAAGGGGCGGGGGGTGTTCAGTTATAATCCAAAAATGATTTGTATATATAATTTATAGAAACGTGAAATTAAAGTAAGAGATAAAGTGGGTGATAAAGTGGTTGGAAAACATGGAAATAAAGATATCGTTTCAAAAATTGTCTATAGACAGGATATGCCTTATTTGAAATATGGAAGACCCGTTGATATGGTCTTCAATCCACTAGGGGTACCTTCACGAATGAATGTAGGACAAATATTTAAATGCTAGCTCGGGTTACTAGGCGATATGCTAGAAAGACATTATCGAATAACACCTTTTGATGAGAGATACAAACAAGAAGCTTCGAGAAAACTAGTATTTTATGAATTATATGAAGCCAATAAACAAACATATAATCTATGGATATTTGAACCTGAGTATCCAGGGAAAAAGCAAAATATTTGATAGAAGATCAGAGAATTCTTTTAAACAACTTGCTATAATGGGAAAACCTTATATCTTGAAACTAATTCATCAAGTTGATGATAAATTACATGGAATGGACATTATGCACTTGTTACACAACAACCACTTAGAGGAAGGGAGAAGTTTTGAGAGAATACTTTTATGTTACGAAGGAAACCTTATTTTATGTTAATGGATATTAATCCCTTTATAATCACTAGTCTTATCAAATAATAATTATCTCTAGAAACTCCAATTTAACTCAATTACACTTTAGTTCTTAATTATTATTTATTTATTTATTAATTCCTACATAAGTCAAATGTCTCTCACATGAGACATTACTTCTTATGTGTATCGCATTGGCTCTCTTGGAATTTTTAAATATTCTTGGGATCTATCCTTGACTAGAAATCTCATTGATTTTGTTCTGCAATCTTAGTAAACAGGCTATGAATGTGATGCTCTCAGCCATTGTTAACATGGTATGGTTTCTCTGGTGTAGCCGAGATCATTCCAAATTTTAGTCAGGTAGTTGGAGCTTTATTCATATGCGTGATTATTTTTCATCAGTAGTTCTATCTGGTAATTGGTTCTTGGGCACCATGCACTCAACGATAGAGGAGTTCGTTATGTTTCAATCTTTTCGTGTCGTTGGTCACCCTAGCAAGGCTCCCAGCACCAATAAAAATTGAATTTTTTTTTAAAAGAACCTATTGTAGGTTGGGTAAAATGCAACACTGATGGTGCTGCAGGAGGGGCCCCGGTGTTGATGCGGGAGGAGGAATTTTTCAAGATTATAAGGGCATCTCTTTGGGTTGTTTTTCAACTCATTTAGGAGTTACAATGGCTTCTTGTGTTGAACTTTAAGTTGCTATGGAGGCAATAGAGATTGCTCATAGAAGAGGTTAGAATCGTTTATGGCTCGAATGTAACTCCTCTTCATTGGTTCATGCATATGTTTCTCATGAGTTGGTTCCTTGGTGGCTTAGGACTCGCATCTTTTGTGAAGACAACAAGTTTGCAATTGTCTTGCAAATTATGGTGTCACGTCCCATGATATTTTAGTGTATTTGGTTGTGTAAAAGAAAAAAATAAAAGAAAATTAAAAAGAAATATTTTGAATTATAGTAAAGAGAAAAAAGTGTAAAATCCACCGTATATTTTTTTTCTTGAATAGTAATTTCTTCCTTCCAAATATACTATCCATTACTGATGGATGGGGTACGTGGAAGAACGCACTGCCGTTTTCGGTTGGTGAAAATGATACAAAAATATCAATATTTCTTTAACTAAAAATATCAATAATTTAGCTTTATCTTTTAATCATTCATATATTACGATTTACTTTTTTTTTTTTATCTTTATCTCTAATTAGATGTGAACATTTCTTTAATTAAAAATATCAATAATTTAGCTTGTCAATTAATTTTTTTTTTACTAGAGGTTAGTGAAAAAAATATATTATTTTTCTTTTTAGAATAACTTTTTAAGAATATTTTAAATTATATATATATATATATATATTAATTTTAAGATAAAAAAGAATTAATTAAATTAAAAACTACCCAATCTAACTAAAAAAATTATTCATTATAATTTAAAATACTTACTTTTTGAAATTTTAATTTTATAAAAACAAAATTTCCTATTCACAATTCCCGTGATAAAATACTAGTACTAATTTTTCAAAATCAATTCACCCAACTTATCAACACCATTCTTCAAACGTAACTGAAAAAAAAATAAAATACTAACAGCAAAATGAAGCACGAATTAGTTAAGTAATTTAATTTTTTTTTGAAGGAAAATCTTTATCGGTTGTTTTTTGTTTGACAAATAACTTATAAATAAGAAAGCCGAGAAACAAAAACCCGAGTTGGATCAGTCACATGTTGCAGCGTTTGATTTAAACCATCGGCATCTGAGAAATAAAAGTGTTGTGAGCGCGCTTCTTTGAGAGTATTAATATCAATGGCGCATCATAACAATAATAGGGTTTCGATTTGGTTCCTCTTCGTCTCATCACTTCTTTCTCTCTTCTCTCAGATCTCCTCCGCAGAGAAGGAGTTCGTTCTCACTTTAGATCGCTCCAACTTCTCTGACATTGTTACCAAACACAACTTCGTCGTGGTCGAGTTCTACGCGCCTTGGTAATATGTTGTTAATGTTCTTTTCGGATTCCTCATCTCCTGCATTAGCGTTTCGCAACATTGCAGCTCTCATTTTTTGTTGTTGTTTTTTATTATTATAATAATTCCTTAAATTTAATCTGGGGATGCATGAGTATGGAAAAAATAAATATGCTTTGGTGGACCCCACCCGACTATACCTATTGGGGGCACTCTGGGAAATATGCCCAAGATTATTTGGATTTTCTAGTGAGAAAGAATAATCTTAAATCCTTTTACAAGTATATTTCTACTAATAAGAAATTATTAGAAAGAATAATTTTTAATAATTTAATAAATTTGAACCGATCACAGAAAGAGTGTCGACAGGCTTCTCTTGGACTAATTCTTCTATGGGATAAGTATTGAATGGGTTTTACATTTTCAACACATTAAAATGTATTTATTTTTTATTTAATTTTTTTTTATAAAGTGATAGTAAGAAGATTTGTAGGAAGATTACTCAATGAAAAATGCTATTTAGCATTCTTTTTATTATTGGCACTGAAACTTATGAGGAACTATAATTTTTTTTTACTTACTCCTTATTTAACAAGTCTTACTCATGGTTTTGTATTTTTTTTTAATAAAGTTGCACTCATGTCTAATATATATTCTTAATGCTTGAAATTCTTTATCTGCCTGAGCTGCGATTGACTATGAGGTCACAGTCATTGAACTCATTATTCTGGGCAGTTTATTCACTGATACTGTATTTTAACAATTTTCTTTCTCTTAATATATAATTCATTTTTGTTTAATTCACTTTCTAGGTGTGGCCACTGTATGAAGCTTGCTCCAGAGGTAGTACTTTTCAGCTTTTATTTTTGGATTTTGGTTAAGTTGGCCTGGTAAGATTATGTGAATTCTGATTTTCTATAATGTTTTGTTCCTGCAGTATGAGAAAGCTGCTTCTATCTTGAGTAGCAATGATCCTCCGGTTATTTTGGCTAAAGTTGATGCCAATGAGGAAAAGAATAGAGAACTTGCAAGACAATTTCAGGTTCAGGGATTTCCAACGATTAAGATTCTAAGAAACGGGGGCAAGGTTGTTCAAGATTACAAAGGTTCCCGTGAAGCAGATGATATTGTTGACTATTTGAAGAAGCAAAGTGGTCCCGCAACAGCTGAAATTAAATCTGCAGATGATGCTAGTGCTTTGATTGGCAAAAATAAAGTTGTTATTGTAAGTGATCTTCCATCATGTTTTTATGTTTGCTTTGATTTGTATTCACATGTAATCTTGTTCTACAATATTATCAGGTTGGGGTCTTCCCAAAATTTTCTGGGGAGGAGTATGAGAACTTCAATGCATTGGCAGAGAAATTGCGTTCTGAATATGATTTCGGTCACACCTTGGATGCCAAATACCTTCCACGTGGAGAATCATCGGTGACTGGGCCTGTAGTTAGATTATTCAAGCCATTTGATGAACTTTTTGTTGACTCCCATGTGAGTGTTGATTTCTGTAGATAAATTTCTTTTATGAAGTTTAATGTGTTTATCTCATTTGATTGAGTATAACTGTTTCATGCTTGTAGGATTTCCATATGGAAGCCTTAGAGAAATTTGTTGCAGAATCTAGTGTCCCTGTTGTGACTGTTTTTAACAATGACCCAAGCAATCACCCTTTTGTTGTCAAATTCTTTGACAATCCAAACGTAAAGGTAATATGCTATCTTAAAATATTTTATTCGTTCAATATTAAGCCAGAGGATTCGTCTTAATCATATATTGGAGCAGTGTTTTATATTGTTACTGAATTCCCCTTTCTATTATTATCATCTCCATGGGGGTTACCTTCTACTTTTCCATTATTTGCTTGTTTTCATGACATTTTCTTATTTCTAAATATTTTTTATTATTCTCTTTTACTTTTGTTCGCTCACCCCTATTTTATATCCATATCATATTGGATTGCCAAAATATTATAATTAAATAAAATCCAAATTTTCATGGGCAAATATTTCTCTCATTATCTATGTCAGGTATAATAATATGTAGGGTTAAACCATCTCTCCTGAAAAATAAGATTGGTTTTAGTTTACTCTGCCATCCCACCTAATGAGTCATTAAAATTTGTTTTTAATAAAATCTTTGGTATGAATAGGGTCTGTCGTACTGTTCCCATTGCTTCTCTATTAATAGTTAGGTATGAATTCTGCAATAAAATCTCTCATAAGATTTTATTTTTGCTAAAATCTTCCCAGTTTTTATAAGCTTGAGGCTTTATTTGTTTGTTTATTAGGAATATATTCATCTATATATGGATATACTAATATTTTTTTTTATTACACTACCTTTTTTGAGTGACCCATTGGCCTCTACATGCTAGAATTTTATATCATTGATATACTTCTCTCTTTCACTGTTTTAGTTTTTCGTATATACATATACATATTGTTTTACAATTCATAATCAGATTCATTTTTTCTTTTTTTGTTAATGCATCATTTCAGTTGCTATAATTTTATTGCTGATATATCATATATTTATTTAGATATTCTACTTTGACTACTTTAAATGCAGATAACTTTAACTAGTTATTTAGTTCTCTAGTGTTCTAGAATTCTAAACTCGTAATTTGAAATTGTTAGGCAATGATGTTCGTCAACTTCACTGCTGACAATGCTGATTCTCTCAAATTAAAATTCCGTGAATCTGCCGAGCAGTATAGACAACAGGGCGTAAGCTTTCTAGTGGGAGACCTTGAGGCTAGTCAAGGTGCATTCCAGGTTTGCATCAAAAGAGTTTGCACTCTGATTCTATATTTATCATTGCATAATCTCAATATTTGACATCGTAAATTTGGCTTGTCTGGCAGTATTTTGGCCTTAAGGAAAACCAAGTGCCTCTAATGATCATTCAACATAATGATGGGAAAAAGTTTTTGAAAACTAATGTGGAACCAGATCACATTGCAACTTGGTTGAAGGCATACAAGGTGATGCTCATTTCAATTAGTAACATATATCTTTTGCTTGCTTTAATTTGGTTGGGTCTTTATATTTAGTAGTTACTAGTTAGGAAGTTTAGTAATATAGTTAGTTTCAAAATTTTAAAATAACTGCATTCTTGCTGTTATTTGTCTTTCAGTTTGTTTGTTTTTATTAAATCAAACTAAATCTCTGTATAATTTCAGGATGGAAGTGTTGAACCATTCAAGAAGTCTGAACCTATTCCTGAAGTTAACAATGAACCTGTTAAAGTGGTAGTTGCAGACAATCTTCAGGACATTGTTTTCAACTCAGGGAAAAATGGTATGACATTTTGCTTCTATTTGGTTTAATTAATTCCATCAGTTATCTGATGGATTTTGGCTTTTGCTGTCACCCAATTAAATATCTTGTTTCTTGTGTGAAGTAATAATCTTTTTTCAACTCATTTTTTCTAGTTATGCTATAAACATAAAAGAAAGGACTCCGGTTATTGAAATAAAAAGTTTAATATAAACTGATTTGAGTATTCCTTATTAAAACTAAAGATTTTGGCATAATAGAATGGTTAATATTACTAGAATTATATAATGGTTGATTTGACTATTAATCTAGAGGATTTACATTATTAGTACTGTGGCATCTTTTGTTATGCTTGGATCTCTTGTGGATTCAATATTTGTGTTAACCGATGCTAACTTCTATTTACTTGTGATTAAAAGTTTTCATCTAAAACTGGAAGTCTTCTTGACTGTCTGAAGCTGGATTTCATTGTGGATGGCTTACAATATTCCTGTTTATGTAATCCTATAGGTTTCTATAGTTCTTGAATCGATAATTTAAATTGCTTGGCCTCTTTTTTTGCAGTTTTCGTTTGGTAAACACATCTATCTAATACCAATTATGTATATTGTGGTTGTGTATAAATTCTACATCTAAATTATTGTCCCTCATTCTTGTGTGTTAAACCATTGAGAATGAATTTATTAACTATTAAAACAAAAATAACTTGCAGTTTTGCTAGAGATTTATGCTCCTTGGTGTGGTCACTGCAAAAAGTTGGCTCCGATATTGGAGGAAGTTGCTGTTTCATATCAAAGTAATCCTGATGTTATTATTGCAAAACTGGTAAGAAATGTATATTTATAAGTTGAGGATTGTGCATGTGCCTATATTTTAATCAATTTGCACTATGGTGTAAGCAGCTTGAAAACAGATTTGATACACTAATAGTTACCAAAGAAGGACTAATTTTGTATTTTACAGAAATAAATTTTGATGAAATTAATTTTCTTTTAAAAATAATTTCTGCTAAAAAAATTTATACGCCTCTTTTCCAGGATGCAACTGCCAACGATATACCACGCGAGACTTTTGAGGTACAAGGTTATCCAACTGTGTACTTCAGATCAGCAAGTGGAAAGATATCACAGTATGATGGAAGTAGGACAAAGGAAGACATCATAGATTTCATTGAAAAGAACCGGGATAAAGCGGATCAGCAAGAATCAGTCAAAGATGAGCTTTGAATAAGGTAAATATGTGTATATCATTAGTTCATCTTCCCTTTCTCTAATTTAATTGCCTCGTAACCAACCATAAATATGTCTTCCAGAGTTTCTCATTCACATTTTGATTTTGTTGTTTTCCCTTTGCAGGGATGCAGCTGTTCCTTTCAGAGGATATAGACACAGTTATATGTAGGATCTACATATCTTCTTTGTTGGTTCAAATTATCTTAGTTTCTTGCATATTATCATTTTAGTTTTTTCTTCATTTACACGTTTTTTGTGTCAATAAAATGGTAGTTTTTTTTTCCCCTTGGCGTAGTGTAGTTTGATAATAAAAAATTGTGGCTGTAAAGTCCTTCGATCCTAGTTAAATTAGTAGATGCGTTTAGGTCACCAATGAATTTTCCATATCTCTTGGCATCCTTGTGAATTCTACTTGTTCTCCATATATCTATCTCCAGTTCTCAAAGGATGCATGAATATGATTCTCAAACTGCGCTTAGTTGGTCACTATTTCCTTGCTTCTGCTCCATATATCCTAGTTAAATTGGCCGTGTTTAGCAAAGCTTTAGTGCTGTGATTTAATTTTGTTTCATTGTTATGTGACCTTTGGCTATGATAACAAGTTGAGAGGTCAAATTCTTTATTGAAGTTGGTGTCGGATGATAATAAAGGTTAAAAAAAAATTTAAATTAATATATTGGATAAATACTTGATTTGATTCTTGAAAATTAAAATTTTATTTCTAAATTTATAAAAAGTGGGACAAATCCTTTTGTGGTTTCTTCTCCGTTAACTCAAATCGAAGTTCCTAGGTGGTACCTTTTGACTTATCTGTCATTAGAAAGAATGCCTACCTGTGGTGATGACTTGATGTGATTAAATTGTCACTAGTAAATTTTGTTTTTTATTATTTTTTTTAAAAGATTTTCTTTCTCTCTACTGTGTGGCAAATTGATCAAACTAGGTTCCTTTTAGAAACTTATTCTTAAAAGGGGGCTGTTTTGAAACTTTTTCCTGGGGGGTCTGTTTCTGGAGGGGACTCGCCAATGGAGATGGCGAGTTGGACACGTGGCGGCACCTGGTGGACTCGCCAGTGGAGTTGGCGAGTTGCTGTCCACGTGGCGGGTCTCGCCATTCGTACTGACGAAATGCTTTTTTACGGAAATTTTTTTTTAACTTCAAACGGGTATAACTTTTGATAGGAATGTCCGTTTGAGGCCCATAATATGTCAAAATGCTCGAAATTGAATGAAGAGTCCCTTGGCAAATTCCCGAAGGGGATTTGGTCAATTCATGTTTGCAAAAAATGGATTTAAGATTCAACCACCCATTTTTTTAATCTTAAATCCTATTTTTGAGCTACTTAGAGGTGTTTTTTTTGGAAAAATGAGTTGACCAAATCCTTTGTTCTTTGGTTGCCTCTTTAGTCTTCAAGGTACATTTTCGATTGATCATGTCTTCGTTCCTTCTTGATTCTGCCATCAGCATGGGTGTCAGTGATTTCGGGGGTTTTATTCAACAACCCCTAATGGATCGAGAGTTCATTTCCATTGGCGGTTCCTCCTTAAAGGATACTCGCCATGGAGCCTCCCACAACGATTCTTTCTTCTCAGAGAGGATGAGTGCTTCGTGTCGTACTAGTGGAAGTGCTTCTCACCTTCGCGGGAGGGCGCGACCTTTCATTTTTTCCAGAGAGTCTGTCCCAATTAATATGATCCTTCCCCTTTTCGCTTCTAGGGGAGTAAGGAGAGGTAGTGGTGGTGGATATGTCAAGGCGTCTCCCCGCGTGCGACATAGTCATAGCGCTGGGTTACCATCATCCCCACCTATCGTTACTAGCTATGAGTGGGTGAAGGACAATGTTCTAAAGTATAAGTCCTCTTTCACCTTTGCGGCGAGCGTCACTACTCTTCAACGAGGTGAATTTGGCTAACCCTAAGGACTCCTGCAAGGTAGTCGTCCAGGCTTGCGGGAGTGATGACTTCCCTTTCTTGAGAGTGGCATTGGGCTGTCTGTTCACAGCTCAATACGCACTACTGTGAAATCTTATCAGCAAGTGTACTGAGTCACAAGTAATATAAAACGGTAAGAACCAAGTATCGAACCACAGGGAGTTTGTTTCATTCAGAAAAACGTTCATTCAATGAGTAGACATTTGTATAAAATCATGAAATGGAAATAAACACAGGATATAATTGCACTTCTAAAGGTAACTACAAAATTTACTATGTAAATGCGGGAGATAAACAAATGATTAAAACACTGGGTCCTTCTGTTGAGTAACTTGATGCAACTAAAAGTTTTTCTCTATCTAATGTTGTTCTGTGTTCTATACTAAGGACAATTATCCCAAACCACGATGTCTCGCATGAATGGGCTAATCCTAATTAAAATTTGTTCTCGAATCCCTCGTCGAACTTAGCCTAACCGAACAACATTAAGATCATAGCATAATAAAAACTAGAATCCCTACACTCCATGTCCAAACATACAGTTATCTAGTCCTGCTCTATCCAGTTCTAAGGATTCAAAACATTTTCCAATGCTAAAAATCCTAACTTTACACACACATGGGTGATTAGTCCACAAGCATGCAATAATTAAGTGCAGATAGAAGCAATGAACACTTCAAAACAACATGAAATAGATAGTAAAGAAGATTTACATCAAGACTCAGCAAACTTTCCCAACAAAAGCTTTAGCCTTCCATGGCAAGGTACCACCTTTCAGCTACAATAGGGGGTTTTGGAAGCAAAATACAGATTACACAGTGGTGGGGATGTCTCATCCACCTCTAGGAACCTACAAATCACTCTAAAACCTAGAATCCTCTTGAAAGCTGAGGTTTTTGGTGCTCCCTTGCCCTATTTTCCTTTGCTGCGCATCTCTATTGCATAGGCTCTCAAGCATCTTTTTTTTTTTCGCCAACTTCAGCTTTTAAGGGCTTTCTATCCTCGAAGGCTCGCTTAGCGCCATTTTCACGCTAAGCGCGAGTTAGTGACATTTGGCTTAGCGAGTCAGGCGCGCTGAGCGCCAGAAGAGACAAATGACTCGCTGGGTGAGCTGATGGTGCGCTGAGCACGTGCATGCGCGGTAGATTCTCCTAACTCGCTAAGCGAGTTGATGTCTCGCTTAGAAAATGTTGCTCACTAAGTGCATATGCCTCGCTTAGCGAGACACCAGCTACTGCAACCCTCTTATTCTTCATCTTTTCACCTGAAACTGAAGTTGAAAACACATTAATTCACAATGAAGGGAATATCTACTGCATAAAAATTAAACTAAACAAAAAAATATGTACAAACCTACAAAAAGAACTATAAATTAGGGAAAAGACATAAATTTCATAATACTTTTCAATACAAAAGTTAGTCATAAATGACAACTAACAACTCTCCCAAATTTACAGTTTTGCTTGTCCTCAAGCAAAGAAAGAACAGTTCACTTGTCCTCAAGTGATAAGCTCACAGTGGTTATTCAAAATTGTGTTTGGTCCAAAGAATTCAATCACATGAACACAAGTGGCAAGAAATGCTTTCAACCAACAGCTTCTCATAGAGATATGCAGAATTTCAAAGATAGAAACATGGTTATTAAGACACATAAGTGAGATAAGCTAGCAAGCAAGACATATATCAAGGAAGGTTCATCAAGCTAATTCCTCACAGTCACTATTTCACTCAAGCACAAGTTTTTAGGCAATTTCTCAATCAACAACCAACATAAGTCCCAACTTTTGAATTTCATCTCATGATATACAATTACAAACACACAATTTAAATTCGAAGGACTTTCTAGGCTTGTAATGAGGCTGGGCTGCAAACAATTCATGGTTTTTCTAGGATGCAAAAGCTTAAGTTCTAGGAGAGCATTCATCCTTAGATCAACTCTTTTTATTTTTATTCCAACTTCAATTACTTTCCTTTTACATTTAAGGCACTTAGCTTCAAATAACAGCCCACACAACTTTTATTCTTGCAACCTCTTCTTCTTCTTCTTCTTCTTCTTCTTCTTTTTTAGCAGCTTGTATTTACTACTTCTTGACAAATTTTTGTGTGGCTATTATTTGTCTTACCACTCTTGTCATCACCCAATAATCTCCCCCAAATTTGGGACAAATTTGCTTTGAACCATAATGTTCTCCTACAACCTAAAAAAAGGTAGATGGAGATTATAACTTTACAGGCTCAAGGTTCAGCTCAATCAATAAAAAAAAGCTTAACATGGGTGCAAGGGATTCATCATTCATGATCAGGGCAAGATTTTTGGCTAAGTGTCTGTTTCAATCAATCATGGCCTTCATCATTTCCAAAATTCATGCATTCATTCAGTATTCAGAGATTCATACAAAAATCGGTAACCAATGCTAGTCGTTCTCTCAAAATTAAGATCACACAACTCACCGGATTGTGGCTAATGATTACCTTCACAATTTATCTATCAAACCAACTAACATTTTTAGTCATATCCCTAATTCATGTTCTTTCTCTTCTAATTACTGCATACTTATTCAAAGCAAGTGATCTATGCATCACAATTCACTCAATCCATGCAATCGATCAATTCAAATCATTCACAAACATAAAATTTTCATATCAAAGCAAACCACTGCAATAACAATCAAAATTGTAACTTGTTCAACAAGCTGTAAAGTTTACTAAATAATTAAATAACTATACTAAAGATGAAATTAAAAACTGAATATAAATGACAAAAATAAAAATAAAGCCTTGTCTTCAGTCATCCTGGGATGGTGTCTGCTCGCCATGAGGTGAAGAAGGAGTGTCCTGGGCTGGCTGAGGTGTCTCCTGTGCAGCTGTAGGCCAGGGATCCCAGGTACTCTGTGCCGCCTCTAGATCTGTTGTGTAGTCTGTGTCCTTGGCGCCTTCTACATCCTCAGAGACCTCCACAACAGGTGTGGTAGCAGGTGAAACCTGTGGAGTCGTCTCTGGTGTGGCCTCCGACTGTGGTTGAGGCTCTGGCTGAGGCTCCTGGGCTACAGAAGCCTCACCTCCCCCCAAAGAAGAAGGTTGGACTCTTGTCCAGGCCACCTAAGTTGAAAACTCCTCCATGCTCATGATGGGTCAATGCTGAGCCAAATCATGGATACTCTGCATCACCAGGCATAAGCCATGGTGGAGGCTCTACAACATTGGCACTAGAACATCTGAGCTTTTCATGGAGGTGCCAGAGGGTGCTGGAACTGATGCTGATGGTGGTGGAGTTGGAGTAGAAGCAGGAGCAGAAGAAGATGGGCCCTCAGATCCTCGAGCCTGAACCTTGCGGGTCACTGAAAATGTGATTGAAGGATTATCCAGGTTCTAGCAGTTCTTCTTTATGTATGCCAAATTAATGGCAGGGATGAGGGACTTGAAAGTCAGAGAATCTGAGACCACTCCTCTAGATATGCAGAGTGCAGTGATCAGGGCTGGAAAACCAAGTCTGGAGGAGTTAGACTGGGACATATGAGAAATATGGCCTGATATGAGTGAGCCCACGTCCATGTCCATCCTCATAATTAGCCCGTAAACTAACCTCGCCTTGTCCATGTTAAGATCGGACGTGTGAGAGGTGGGGGCGAGTTTAGAGTATGACAACACACTCCATGTCTGAGCCAGTGTAGTCAAGTCCTTCCTCAAGAGCTTCCAGGGCGCCCGTTTAGCATTCAACACGAATCTGCACCCTAGAATGCAGAGCTTGGAAGCAAGCTCCTGAGGATCTGGGTGCGATCTGCAAAAAATGGAGTATGATGTGTACTACTCCCCTGGCTGAAGAACTGGTGGTGTCTCCAAGAAAGCATTCAGCGATGCAACATCAAACTTTATCAGCTTCCCTCTAACTCGAACCTGTTTTGGCAATTTATCTTCTGGATCATACAGGTTTAAGTAGAACTCCTTGACCAGGGCCACATCAATGTGCCCATCCATATGCTGGGTCAAGGCCTTGTGCCAGTTCCTCCTGATCAGCTCTTGGCGGAATTCATCATATTCTGTGATAAATAAGTTAACATTTCTCTCCGGAAGGACATTCTGAGAGTGAATGTTCTGAGAATAACGTTCCCAGGCCCCCTCATAAGTGAATCTCGTGGTATCATAGGGCTCTTGGGGCCGGGATGTTGTGGCTTTCCTTTTCCTTGAGGCCATCTGCATCAAAAATAGTCATAGGATTCAAGTTAGACAAATTTTTATTTCAACTGAAAGCAGAAAATAAAACAGAAAAAAGACTGGGCGCTTAGTGAGACTGGCTCGCTTAGCACGCCTTATGAAAATAACAGTACTCGCTTAGCGCGCACGGCACGCTTAGTGTGACGACAGAAAAACAAAGACTCTGGCTAAGTGAGACATACTCGCTTAGCTGAAACAACACAATGGCTAAGCGAGCATGGCTCGCTAAGCCTTATTCTGTGACAGAGAGCTAATTGCGTTTAGCGTGACACACTACACAGGCTTAGCGCTAGGATGCGCTTAGCCCAAATAGACCACTGGAACTTAATTGGCTTAGCGAGCATGCTCGCTAAGCCCAATTCCAAAATAGAGAAGAAATAGCGCTTAGCGACACCCACTCGCTTAGCGCATGAACAAAAACTCAAAAAACTAAAATGCTTTAGGCTTAGCGAGACTTACTCGCTTAGCCCAGGCTTATTCACT
Source organism: Glycine soja (assembly GCF_004193775.1). Lineage (NCBI taxonomy): Eukaryota > Viridiplantae > Streptophyta > Magnoliopsida > Fabales > Fabaceae > Glycine > Glycine soja. Next base: position 28,113,798 of record NC_041015.1, on the reverse strand, counting down.
AAAAGAGGCTGGGTGGCTTAGCGAGACTGACTCGCTTAGCCACTAACAGAAGACCAACAACCTCTTGGAATTTGACCCAAGCAACACAACTTGCTAAGCACGACATGTCGGCTTAGCGAGTTCATACGAACACACAAACAAAATATGGAAATTTAAACACTCGCTATGCCAAAGTGTAGTGGCTTAGCGAGTTCATATAGACATTCAATTATTCAAACAAAAAATGATGAACGCGCTTAGCGGGACAGGGCCGACTTAGCAAGTTCATCTGGAAACCCAAAAATTCAACAAAAATTGATGAACTCGCTTAGCGCACAGGCGCGCTTAATGATCACATCAAATTTTCCAGAAAAAGTTGGGGCTTTTAAGCACCTACCACAAGCCCTTATTAGGCCTCAAATCCTAATCAAATGACAACAGCAAAGCATACATTATGTGTGAAAATAAACCCCTAACAACATACTATCTAGCAACTAACCAAACAACAGCAGAATCAATCACAAAATTGAAACTTTAAAACACTAAAGCAAGTCTTCTACCCTACGGTTCTGAACAAAAATTAAAATGCAAAGTTAGAGGAACTTACTTGGATTGCAGTTATGAGAAGCAAAGATGCATATTGAACACAAGGAAGCACAATGCAGAGAGTGCAAAAAATGCTTAAGTGGAATGAGTACTGTTGCACAAAAGTAACTGCTTAAGGCAATTAAGCCTTATTTTTGGCAGTTTTGACTACCTCGCTTAGCACGGCTCACTCCCTAAGCGAGCACTCAATGATGTTTGAGTTTTCAGATTTCAAACTCACGCGCTTAGTGGCCAGACTCGCTCAGCCCAATTCAAAAATTAGAAAACCCGAGAAGGATTTAGGCTTAGCGCGAAAGGTATGCGCTTAGTGAGTTCTGCAGCTCTGATTGGTCTACAACTCTCGCTTAGCGGGCCATGGGCCGGCTTAGCGAATTAAATGCTTCCTGATGTAGTATTGGGGCTTGCTTAGCAAGAGACTCTCGCTTAGTGCAATTCCAAACTTGAGAGAGATTTGGGCTTAGCGGGCTGACCTGCTGGGCCCAATTCACATTAAGGTCCAGACAAAGAGGAAATTGCGATTAGCGCACAGGGGCGCTTAGCGAGATGACTCACTTAGTCCAATTCCAAAAGATGAAATTATAGAGAGGTTTTTGGGCTTAGCTCACAGGGATCACTTAGCGAGGCCCCGTCAGCCAATGAGTAGGGGTTGATGCGCTTAGCGCGAGAGACGACTCGCTTAGCACATGAACAATGATTCGCTTAGCGCACAGGGCGCGCTGAGCGAGTGGATGGCTGAAAATTTTTCTAAGTTATTTTTCCATCCACAACTTTAGAAAAGCTTAATCAACCCCAAATGAAATGCAAAACATGTTGATGATTCATTGATGCAATCACAAACAAGTAATCCTAGCTAGATGCAATGACATGAAATTAAAAAGGGCTGGGTTGCCTCCCAGTAAGCTCTCTTTAACGTCATTAGCTTGATGCATCTTACTTCATGGATCTGGATCAAATTTGGTTCCAACCTTCAAAACCATCTCCTTCCACCCTTCATCTACTTTGAACAGACATTTTGGTCGAGCAAATACTTTTCTTCATCAAACAAATCAAAGTTGATCTTCTGATCAGCTATGCCCATTTCTAGCTTTTTCTTTCCCATATCAACCACGCAACTAGCTGTTAGCATGAAGGGACGTCCCATGATCAAGGGAATTTCAGTGTCCTCTTCAATATCCATCACTATAAAATCAGCGGGGAAAGTAAAATGCTTTTTTCTAACCAAAACATCTTCAACTATTCCATAAGGTCTGGTAATAAAATGATCTGCTAGTTGTAGTGTCATCTTTGTTGGCATAATCTCCAACTCTCCAAGTCTCATGCACATGGAGAATTTATACTGGCCCCCAAATCAATGAGAGCTTTTCCAACAAACACAGAACCAATAGAGCAGGGAATTGTAACACTCCCATGATCTTTGTTCTTCGGTGGAAGGATTCGTTGAATCACTGCACTGCAACTTCCTTCCACAACAATATTATCACTATGAATGTACTTGCTCTTCCTGGTTAACAGATCTTTCAAATTTTTTGAATAGAGTGGCATATGTTGCAGGGCTTCTCCAAAGGGAATTGTTATCTCCAATTTCTTGAAGATGTCAAGGAACCGAGCTAATTGTCGCTCCTTGTCTTTCTTTGATGGTACCAAAGGATATGGCACTTCTTTCCATGTACATGGAGTATCCTCTTTCTTCTTTTCACGTACAAGCTCACTCTTTGTCTTTCTTACTCCCTCTTTCTCTCTATTTTTTTTTTCATTTTTTCCTTTTCTTTTTCATTTTTTTCTTTTTCATTTTCATTTTCTTCTCCTTTTATTTCTTTATCATTCTCAATTATTTTGTTCTCCCTCATCTGGTTTCTTTCTTTTTCCTTCTTCTTCTTCTTCTTCTTCTTCTTCTTCTTCTTCTTCTTCTTCTTCTTCTTCTTCTTCTTCTCCTACTAGCTCCTGCTGGTCGTCAACTGTCCTCTCCTCATCCTCAATCATGATTTCCTTTCTGCCTCTGGTCATAACAGCTTTGCATTCTTCTTTTGGATTTTTCTTAGTGTTCGCTCCAAAAGTGCTAGAAGAATTTTCTGCTAACTGTTTTGCCAACTGACCTACTTGGATTTCTAGGTTTTTGATTGTAGACTCTATGCTCTTGTGGTTGGACATTGTGACCTGCATAAACTGAGCTAGGGTCTCCTCCAGCTTAGTGGTTCTGTCAGATAGGCTAGGCCCTTGTTGCTGAGCTCTATTAGATGGTCCACCTTGGTCCTTGTTGAATTGATTTCCTGGATGGGACCTCCATTGCCCTTGTTGATGGTTATAATTAGAACCATGTTGAAAACTTGAATATCTACCTGCATTAAAATTGGGTCTGGGCTGATTCCCCATGTAATTTACCTCTTGAGCTGTGTCATCTATGGGAATATAGCATCCGGACTCATGGGCTCTCCCATATATGCTGCAACCTCCAACCTGCAAACAACTGAATGTGAAAGTTGATTAACATGAAATTGATTTGGCAACTTACTTAATGTTTTAGTTAATGTCTCAAGCTGCTTGGACACCAACTTTTTTTGTGCCAATAATGCATCCTGAGATGAGAGCTCCAACAGGCTTCTTTTGGTGGGAATGTGCGTCCGATCATGCAAGATTGCATGATCACTTGCAGCTATATTTTCAATTAGTTCCATGGCTTCTTCCAGGGTCTTCAATTTAATTTTGCCCCCATTAGAAGCATCCAAAAGCTGCTTGGACTACAGCCTTAACCCGTCAATAAATAAATTCAACTAAATTGGCTCTGAAAATCCATGAGTCGGAGTTTTCGGCAGCAAGCTACGGAATCTTTCTAGAGCTTCACTCAAGGACTCATCTGGGAATTGGTGAAATGAGGAGATGACTGCCTTTCCTTTTGCTGTCTTGGACTTAGGGAAATATTTTTCAAAAAATTTTCTACCACTTCATCCCAAGTCTTAAGACTGTTCCCTTTAAACAAATGTAATCATCTCTTCGCTTCTACAGACAATGAAAAGGAGAACAAACTCAGCCGCACAGCATCCTCCGACACACCTGCAATCTTGACTGTATTGCATATTTCAATGTAAGTTTCCAGGTGTGCATACAGGTCTTCATTCGGCAGGCCATGAAATAGATTTCCGAGTATTAGCTGTATTAAAGAATGAGGATAAGTAATACTATGTGCTTTGACCTCTGGTCGTGCTATACTAGTGAAGAATTGCGGCATAGTAGAACTAGAGTAGTCTTCAAGGGTAACTCTCCTAGGTTGACTTTCGGCCATTATGTTAGCCTCAAGTGCCCCTGTTTCAGATTCCCTTGTCTCTGGAAAGATAGAAGACGACTCAGATGATTGAGGTTCCTCAAGAATTGGTGATGTTGTCCTGTCCTGCAGTATTTTTCTTATTCGCTCTGCGTTGTTCCTTCTACAAGTGGCTTCATTTTCCAAATCCAATGGAACTAAATCACCTGCAGAAGATTTACCTCGTATACAAAGCACTAGCAAGAGCAGCGGTTAACCAATCCAAGAGAAAAATAAATTTTGAACTAACTATTCACACAAAAATTAATAAAAGAATAAACAATCAATGCCTACAAACTGAACTAAACTTTCCTAAATGGAAAGAAACTCCCCAGCAACGGTCATAGCTCAATACACACTACTGTGAAATCTTATCAGCAAGTGTACTGAGTCACAAGTAATATAAAACAGTAAGCACCGAGTATCGAATCACAGGGAGTTTGTTTCATTCAGAAAAGCATTCATTCAATGAATAGATGTTGGACTTCCCCTCCAGTTACTTTTTGGTCCAATTTTCCTTTATACAAATATGTTCAAGGGAAATCTGATTCATCGGAAAGTGCACCAGGTCGTCAAGTATTTAAAATTAAAACGGAGTGATCCGAGTACCAAACTCAGGGAACTTGCTTATTAGGCAGTTTTATTAAAAAAATAAGGCATTGTTGGAATAGCATTGATAATGGATGGTTAAAACAGAAATAAACTACTTCTATGGTAATAAAAAGAAACAGTAAATGCAAGTAAATAAAAGTTGACAACAATAGGTAAAAAGCGTTGGGTCTTTCTAACAAACAAGCTGATGCATATGAAGATATTTCTCTAATAAATCATGCTTTTGTGTTCTATGTTGTAGCCTAAAATAATAAACATCGATCCCTCGTAAGTTTAGACTAATTTAACCTAAGCTTCATCTGTAGATCCCTCTTGTAAGACTAGGCTTAAATTAAATAGCATTATCGTAACAGCATATTCAGAAAACCAAAACCCCAACAATCCATCCCTGGTAATGTGGTTATTCAGTCCTGCTTCTATCAAGTTCTAAGGCAACAATACATTTCCCAATGCTAAAGTCACCTAACCGTACACACAAATGGGTGATCAGACTAAGAGCATGCAAAAATTAAGCATTGAAAGAAGCATTGAACACATAAAACACAATTAATTAGATATTAAAGTAATTACATCAGTTGTTCCTTAGAAATCCCCAAGAAGGGTGTTTAGCCAGCCATTACAGAAAAACCTTAACACAAATGAGATTGAGCGTACAGAATAATTGTTCCTTACACAAGAAGGGGGATCCCTCTTCCTCTTCTCAGCACCTCACAATCACTCTACAGCTCACTAATCTCTCTCCAATTGAAGAACTCTAGGCTTCTTTGCAAAGTTGCTCCTCTTGCTGCCTTCAGAGCCTCTATCTCGAAATTAGCACTGCGGTGTCCTTGCTTTGGAATTCTAAAAAATTGGGTCCCCTAATTCTACACAAGATAGGCTTTAAATAGGCTCTAAATCCATGATGTTGCGCTTAGCGAGAGTTAGTGGATTTAAGCTTAGTGCCAGTCATGTGCTGAGCCTGGCTAAAGACAACCATTGCACTTAGCAAGTGGATCTCGCGCTTAGCGCGTGGCCTTGATATTTATGCTCTTCCAGATTCTTTTATCGCGCTAAGCACGTTGAAGCTGCACTTAGCGATGGATGCACGTTGAGCCCAAATGGTGAGCTGAGCGCAACTGCTCCCATTAGCACCTTAAGATTTTAGTCTCTTTTGACCTGAAATTGTGCAAATTTTGTCATTAAATCACATGGGAGATACTCTAGAGACAACTATAACAATAAAAAAAGATTTATTTACAAATCCTTACGAAATAACTATAAATTGGTGAAACTATACAAGTTTTAGAAAATGTTTTCTATACAAAAGTTAGTCGTATAAGACGACTAAGAAACTCCCCCAAATTTACAGTTTTGCTTGTCCTCAAGCAAAGAATGAACAGTTCACTTGTCCTCAAGTGACAGAATACAGTGGTAAATCAAAATGGTGTTTGTTTCACAGAAAAATTCAATCATATGAAATGAATATCATTGAATGTTTCAATCAATTGCCCTTCACAAACATGCAGCTTTTCAAAGATAGGAACATATTTATTAGGCTCACAACTGAAATAAGCTTGTAAGAATGATAGATATCAAGGAAGGATCATCAACCAAAGCCTCACAGTCATTGTTTCACTCAAGCTCAAGTGTTTAGGCTCATTCCATTATAAACAACTAACACAAGTCCTAACCTTTGCATTTCATCTCATACCATACAGAAATAAAAACACAAAATGAATCCGAAGGACTTTCTAGGCTTGTAATGAGGTTAGGCTGCCAACAAATCATGGTTTTTCTAGGATTCAAAAGCTTAGGTTCTAGGAGAGCATCCATCCATAGATAAACCTTTACTTTTTCATTCATTCCTACCCCAATACTTGCTTCTTTTTAGGCACTTAGCTTCCATTGATTTGATTTGCAGCACACACACTTTTATACATTTTTATTTATACTTACAGTTTTTTTAACATATATATAGAAACAGTATGTGTATATACAATAATGGTGTGTGTATGCTATTTACTTTGACCATTTCAATTCTTACCCAGTATCTTCCCCAAATTTGGAACAAATTTTCTTTGAACCAAGCTTCATGTGGATGATGTTCTCCTACAACCTAAGACACGGTAGCAGGAGATAACACTGTATAGACTCAAGGTTCAATCAATCAATAATTCATTCAGCTCAAACTGGGTGCAAGGGATAAATCATTCAAGCACATGGTCAGCTTTTTGGCTAAGTAGCTATCACAATCAAACATGGCCTTCATCATCCTCAATTTCATGCATTCAGTCCATACTTCAGAGATTCATGCAAAAATCAGTACTAAATGATAGTCGTTTCTCTCAAAATTTAAGGATCACACTCTCACTAGGATACGATCAATGCATTCCTTCACAATCAATCTGACAAATTGACTAACATTTTCAGTCAAAGTTCTAATCACATGTTCTTTCTCTTCTAGTGGATGCAAGCTTGATCAAAACAAAGTCTATACATTCCAGTCCACTCAATTCATACAACTCTCATTCAAGTCATTCACAAACACTCATCTCATATCAAACAAACCACTGAAACATGAGTCAATCATTTCACTGTTCAAACAAGCTTTTTTGTACAAGCAATCAACTCTAAAACAACAGAAATTTAAAAGACTAATAAAGCATAAACTAAATAACTGACATGAACTAAATAATTGAGGAAATAAATTGTCCATGATTTGCAAAATTTTAAAAACTATGCAGAATTTAAAACTCCTGATCATCCTGCTGCTGATCTTCTGCATGCTCGTTCAGATCCAGCACCGAAGTAGTTGGTGGATCTTGAACAATAGGCTGCTCTGGCTTCGATGCTGGTGTAGATGGTTGGGAATCCTCAGGGATGGGTGCTAGAGAGATATGAACTAGATAAGTAGGATCTTGAGCTGCTGCTTCCTCCTGAGTGACTGGATCAGTCTCAAAGATAAATGGCTTAGGAGGAACAGGCTCATCCTCTGCATCTGGCAGAGGCTCCTCTGCTGGCACAGGTTCTTGGTCTGTAGAGGTCCCACCCCCTCCAGAAGGAGAAGGCTGGACTCCTGGTGATGGAAGCTTGCTTGTGGGGCTTCTATGGAGGCTGGATCTTTGAGCTTCAATGAGGTCCTTTAATGGTGATTTTCCACCATGGAGATGCAGCAAAAGACAAAGGAGAAGGGGTGAGAGGAGGCACCATCCCCTAGGGAATAAGCCATGAAAGAAAGAGCTTCACTACCAAGATGAGCCTTGGATAAGAAGCTTGGAGAGGATGCTTCAATGGAGGAAAAGAAAGAGGGAGAGAAAGAGAGAGGGGGAAGCATGAAATTGAAGGAAGAAAAAGGGAGAGAAGTTGAACTTTGAATTGTGTCTCACAAGACTCTTATTCATCAAAGTTACAACAAGTGTTACACATGCTTCTATTTATAGACTAGGTAGTTTCCTTGAGAAGCTTTCTTAAGAAAACTTCCTTGAGAAGCTTCTTTGAGAAAACTTCCTTGAGAAGCTAGAGCTTAGCTACACACACCCATCTAAAAACTAAGCTCACTTCCTTTAGAAGCTTCCTTGAGAAGCTAGAGCTTAGCTACAGACACCCATCTAAAAACTAAGCTCACCTCCTTGAAAAAATACATGAAAATACAAAAAAAAAGTCCCTACTACAAAGACTACTCAAAATGCCCTGAAATACAAGGCTAAAACCCTATACTACTAGAATGACCAAAATACAAGGCCCAAAAGAAGGAAAAACCTATTCTAATATTTACAAAGAAGAGTGGATCCAACCTTGACCCATGTGCTCAAAAATCTACCCTAAGGTTCATGAGAACCCTAGGGCCTTCTTTAGTAGCTCTAGCCCAAGCCTCTTGGAGTCTTCTATCCAATACCCTTGGGGGGTAGGATTGCATCACCTGGCAAAGCCACCTGTGCAAGGAACTCCTCCACACTCATAGCTGGCTGCTGGCCAAAGCTTTACAACCTCTGCATGATGATGATCTGGCCTCTGTGCAGGCTCTGTAGCATAGCAAATAATGTCTCAGAGGTGAATGAGGAGGGTCCTGTAGGAGGAGCTGGAATTGATGGAGCTAGTAAGGGAGTTGCAGTAGCTGGAGTAGAAGAAGAAGGTGTTGCTGTAGTAGGATCTGGTAAAGTAGATGAAGAAGGAGCAAGAGCATCTGGTGCTACTAAAGTAGGGGGAGCCTCAAATCTCTTACCCCTAGCCTTCCTTGGCCCTCTGAATGTCACTGTTGGATCATCTAGATTCCAATAGTTCTTCTTTATATATGCCAAGTTAATGGCAGGGCTAAGGCTCTCCAAGGATCTGGAATTTGATGTGACCCCTTTAGCTTTACACAAAGTTGTGATTAAGGTTGGAAATCCAAGCCTAAAGGAGTCATGCTGGGCAATGATAGAAATCTGGTGGGAGATGAGGTAGCCCAGATTCATGTCCATCTTCATAATAATTACATAAATCAACTTGGCCTAGTCCAATGTGATGTCAGAAGTGTGGGAGGTGGGGATCAAGTTGGAGTAAGAAAGAACACTCCATGTTTGAGCTAGTGTGGTCATGTTCTTCTTGAGAATCTTCATAGGCTGACCATCAGCATTAAGCTCAAATCCCCTCCCTGGGATGCAGAGCTTAGCAGCCAACTCTTGAGGATCAGGCCTCAAGAGTGCAAATCTAGAGTAAGCTAGTAATGTCTCCCCCTCCTCAATGATCACAGGGGTCTTCAGGAATGTGTTGAGGGCGTCTTCATCAAATTTTATCAAATGACCTCTGACCCTCACCTGCTTTGGTGATTTGTCCTCTAGATCATAGAGGTTAGCATAGAATTCTTTTACTATGGCAACATTAATGTTGCCTTCCTCAAAGCTGGTCAATTCTTCATCCCATCTTTTTTTCTCCAATTCTTCCTTGAATTCATCAAATTTAGTGTGGTAGATTACCACATTTCTCTCTGGCAGCAGCTTCCTAGGAACAATAATGTCAGTGTACCTTTCCCAGGCCTTAGGAGAAGTGAACCTAGATCGGTCATATCGGACCTGGGAAGGTGTGGCAGGTGCCTTTCTCTTCTTTGAGGCCATCTAAAAATATAAGATCAAACAACAAGATTAGTCAAGGTTATTTCCAACAAAACAGAAAAAATAAAACTAAAAACTGAACTGGGCGCTTAGCACAGCAGGCTGGGCTTAGCGAGCCTTATAAAATTTTACTCATGGGCTAAGCGCAGCAACTTACGCTTAGCCTAAAGACAGAAAATATTTTTCTGCAGATTAGGCTTAGCGCAGCATACTGGGCTTAGCCTAAGTCTACAATTTTCAAAACAGAAGAGGGTTTGGGCTTAGCGCAGCATGGCGCACTTAGCTCAGCCTCACCAAAATGACCCTTAGGCTTAGCGCACAGGGCGCACTTAGCCTAACTACAAAAACTCAAAAACAGTGAGAGAGTTGAGCTTAGCGCAGCAGGGCGCGCTTAGCTCAACCTCCTCGACACACAACAAGAGCTTAGCGTAGCAACTATGCTTAGCCTTATTCAAAGGACTGGCTAACATAAGCATATTGGTGCTTAGCCTGATAGGTCAGGCTTAGCGTTGAACAAAAATTTCAAAAATCCTAATGTCTGAAAAACTAGTCCCGCTTAGCGCACAAATGCACTTAGCGGGCTCATCGATATTGTTCATCAGTAGGGATGAATGCGCTTAGTGCGCCATGGTCCGCTTAGTGCGTTCATCTAGAAATCCAAAAATTAACACTTGCGATGAGCAGGCTAAGCGCAGCAAGCATGCTTAGCGCGTTCATCGCAATTTCCAAATAGAAACACATGGGTCTTCACCCCTTTCAGCCACATTGCCCCTAATGGGCTTCTAAGTTACCTAAAATCCTAAAATGACTAACCCTAAAACTAAAAACCCCAAACTAAACACCAATGCAAGCTAACAAAGCAAGAAATCGTCTATCCTAAGGTTCAAAGTATGAAAATGAAAATGGAAATGAAGCAATACTTATTTGGATTGTGATGGAATGCAATAAGAAACAAGGAAGATGCAGAAAATACTTGAGGCAGAACAGCAAAATGCACACACGCAGAAGGTAAGCACACAAGAAGGAAGCAAGAGTTTTTGTGTAGAGGTAACTGCCTAAGGCAGTTCTATTTTATTTTGGCATTTTCGATTGGCGTGCTTAGCATGTAGCTGCACTTAGCGTGCCCATATGACGTTTGAATTTAAAGCTCAAGCGATTAGCCTTACCTCGCACTAAGCCCAACTTGAAGTTTCAAATTCCAGTGAGCATCTGGGGCTTAGCGCAGTAGGTGGTGCGTAGCGCTTTCTGCAACACAAAAATTTCTGCACTATGCGCTTAGCCTAAGATGTTAGGCTTAGTGCACAATCAAGCTTCAACTTACAGAGAGTAGTTCAGGCTTAGCGCAACAAGCGTGCTAAGCGCACTTCCAATAATTCAAAAATAGTAAGAGATTGGCGCTTAGTGCATCATGCCCCGCTAAGCCCAAGTCATGGAGTTCAATTACATAGTGGATTTGGGGCTTAGCTCAAGATAGCGCGCTTAGCGCTGCTACAATAAATTTTTCCAGAGAAGAAGTGGCGCTTAGCGCATCATCTCTGCTAAGCCCACTGCTTGAAGTTCACTTCTAGTGAAGATGTTGGGCTTAGCGAGATAATGTGCACTTAGCTAAACTATTCAGCCAACTAGTTAGGGGTCTAAGCGCTTAGCGTGAGCAAGCTCAGGCTTAGCGCGTGAGGACATGGCGCTTAGCGCAAGGGTTGTGCTTAGTGGATGGACAACTGAAAATTTTTTTCTGAGTCTTTTCTGTCCATCTCTTCACCTAGGCTTAAAACCCCCTTGTTCACTACTAAACAAGCTGAAAAATTAATCACAATCACAAGTAATTATCGTAACTACATGCAAGAGATATGAATGAAAAAGAGAAAAGAGAAAGAAAAGTTGGGTTGCCTCCCAGTAAGCGCTCTTTTAATGTCACTAGCTTGACGCATTATCCTGTTATCCTGGTTCCAACATGGTTCCAACTTCCTGAACCTTCTTCTCTGGTCTCTTTTCCTCCATCACATTCACCTTCAAACAAACATTTTGGTCAAGCAAAGCTTTCTCTTCATGAAACATATCAAAACTGATTTGTTGGTCTTCTATGGCCATTTGTAGTTTCTTCTTCCCCATGTCTACCACACAGCTTGCGGTGGACATAAAAGGTCTTCCAAGAATTAGGGGAATGTCAGCATCTTCTTCAATGTCTATCACTAGGAAATCATCTAGAAAGATCAAATGTTTGACCCTAACCAAAACGTCTTTGATCACTCCATATGGTCTCGTGATGGAGCGATCAGCCAACTAGAGGGTCATATGTGTGGGCATTATCTCTATCTCTCCAAGTCGCTGGCACATGGAGAGAGACATTAAATTGATACTAGCTCCCAAGTCTATGAGAGCTCTACCCACAGTAACCTCGCCGATGGAACACGGTATCGTGACACTTCTGGGATCTTTGTGCTTCGGGGAAGGATGCGTTGAATGACAACACTACAATTTCCTTCCATAACTATTGTGTCACTGTGTATGTACTGGTTCTTCTTTGTCAACATGTCTTTTAAAAATCTGGCATAGAGTGGCATCTATTGGAGAGCTTCTCTAAAAGGCAAAGTGATCTCCAGCTTCTTGAAGATGTCAAGAAATCTGGCTAAGTGTCGCTCTTTATCCTTCTTGGAAGGTACCAATGGATAAGGTACTTCCTTGCCTTCAGCTGAAGTAATCTCTCTCTTTTTCTCTCTTGAAACCTCAATCTTGCTCTTCTTTTTCTCCTCATCAACCTTCTCTTTTTCTTTTTCATTTTTCTGATTTTTTTCTTTTTCTTCTTTTTCTTTTTCTTGTTTTTCCTTCATCTTTATTCCTATTTCACTCTCTTTTATTGGTGTCTCTCTCTCTCCTTTTGGTCATCTTCATCTTCCACAACCTCCTCAAGTTCAATAAGATCAGAAACTGGTTCCAGTGCCGGCTCAGCTGCCAGCTGTTGTTTATATCCCTCCACCTTCTCTTTAGCTCTACTTCCATCAGCCCTAATTGCCATTCTGCTCCTTGTCATTACAACTTTACATTATTCCTTCGGATTTTTCTCAGTGTTAGCACTAAAGCTACTTGACGGCCTATCCGCCAACTGTTTTGCCAGCTGTCCACTTGGATTTCCAAATTTTTTATGGCAGACTCCGTGCTCTTCTGGTTAGACATAGAAACCTGTATAAATTGAGCTAGAGTCTCTTCCAGCTTCGTTGTTCGATCATAGAGACTACGCCCTTGCTGTTGTGGCCTTGTAGATGGACCACCCTGGTCTTTGTTGAATTGGTTACCAAGGTGATTTTGCCATTGTCTCTGCTATGAATTATATGGCTAGCCAGGCTGAAATCCGAAATATCCACCTGCATTGAAATTTTGTCTTGGCTGGTTCCCCATATAATTGACTTCATGAGTTGGTTCTTCATTGGGGATATAGCAGCCAGAATTGTGAGCTCCACTACAGATGGCACACCCTGCAACTTGCAAAACAGTAGATGGTAAAGATTGCGTAGAATGTATTTGAGTTGGAAACTTACTTAGTGTTTCGATGAATGCTTCCAGTTGCTTGGACAACAACTTGTTCTGTGCCAACCATGCATCTTGTGATGTAAGTTCCATAAGACTTTTCTTTGTTGGTATATGAGCTCTATCTCTAAGAATAGCAACGTCACTTGCAGCCATATTTTCAATAAGATCCATGGCTTTTTCAGGAGTCTTCAACTTTATCTTTCCCCTAGCAAAAGCGTCTCATAGCTGCTTGGACTGTGGCCTTAACCCATCAATAAAAATGTTGAGACTAACTGGACTGTCCTCTTCTCTGGCCATAACTTCTTCAGTGTCTATGGTGGGAGTTTTGAGCGTCTCTTGGATGATAGTGTTGAGGTGCCCGATCTTTTTGGTGCTAGCTAGCTTGGAGAGAAAGTCTGCTCTGGTGTTGCTCTCCTTGGGTATGTAGTACATTTTGAAGCATTCAAAATTGTTGATGAGAGTTTTGGCAATGTGGTAGTACTTGAGAACCACTATTTCCTTGGTCTGGTATTTGTTGGCAACCTATCCCTGGACAAGCTGTGAGTTTCTATAGTATCGTAGCTTCTTGGCCCCGACTTATGTTGCTAGTTTCAAACTTGCAATGAGTGCCTCATACTCTGCCTGGTTGTTTGAGGCTTTGTAGTTGAGCTTGAGGGCTTGCTCCAAAGGGACATTGTCAAGACCTTCGATGATGATTCCTGCCATGTTTCCCTTTACATTGGACGCACCGTCTATGTAGAGGTTCAACCAGTCTGGGGTGGTTTTTTCATTTCCAGCGAATTTTTTCAAAAAGCTAGCCATGGATTGTGTCTTTATGGGGCCATGAGGTTCGTAATAAAGGTCGAATTCTAAAAGTTCAATGGATCATGCCACCACCATTCCTGTGAGTTTAGGTTTTCGCAAAACCTGTTTGATGGGATAGATCATCTTGACTACCACCTGATGACTCTAGAAGTATGGCCAAAGGTGTCAAGTCGAAGTAATGAATGCTAACACCACCTTTTCTGTCATTTGTTTTGATAGGGGTAATTAACCATGAATGTTGTTATTAACCTTGTTTTTGAAATCTATACTAAATCTCCTTCAATTTGGTATATAGAACCTTGCGTTTGGAAATGTCATTGAGATGAGATGATGCTGATGTTGAGAATGATATTGAGATGAGATAATGTTGATGTTGAGAATGACATTGAGATGAGGCAATGTTGATGTTGATAATGACATTGAGAGGAGATGTTGTTAATGTTGCAAATGTCATTCTGATGATGTGTGATATGTATGTACATGCGGGGTGCAATGACCATGTTGGATATCCCTGGTGGAGGAAATAAAGTGGTTAAAAAGTTTTGAGCATCTTTGGAGGGGGATGACTTAGAATTTTTAATTATCCACAGTTAGTGCATTGATGGTGCCCATGTTTCATACTTCATATTGCATGGAAATAGTATAAACTTTGTCAGTAAATACTTGTTACTCATGAGGGGGAATACTTGTACTTAAGGGCATGTCACTCGATTTGGAACTTCCTTGAGACTCAGGTTGATCACCATGGGGGGAGTTGGTTATGCACGACAAGGTGACCTTAACACTTGTTGCCTAGTTTTCCTAAGTGAGAGTGTCGTGTGGACACGCTTAGGCTATTTCCTTGATGAATGGTACCACATTGCATTTGAGAGTTGACGTCAAGTGCACGTATTATACTAAGCATGATTGATTGGAATTATGGATGGATGATGACTACTTGTTGAGTGTATGTTGGACTAATGGATGTTTGTGTATGCTTATGGTATTTGTTAATGTTTTCTTACTAATTATGGTTATTTGATTTTTGTATTAATTTCTTTTATAATAAACTCACCCTTGCAATTTTGTACCGTGTGGTTGGTACCTATGATGATTGTGAATCTTTGTTCGTGGGAGCAGAAAGACAAAAGTAGTGTACGTGAAGTGAGATTCTTTTATGGAGTCGCCAAGCCAACGTGATGACGTTGGGATTATTTTGTTAAATCACAAACTTAATTATATGTATAAGCTAATTTACTTTCCATTATGTGGACAATGTGTACTGAGCTACTATATATATATATATATATATATATATATATATATATATATATATATATATATATATATATATATATATATCCATTTAAGTAATTGTGCGTTGTTTGGTGAATGTATATCGTGAAAAATTTACTTTCTTTTTTTTTCATAAGCAAATTAACGGAGTTTTCATTTAAAAAATGAAATTTTCGCGGTTTATAGTGGTGATATCATAGTGACAAGGTGGTTCATTACACATGAAACTGATGAACTTGCTTCCGTCTACCCCGAAAGTAAATTTTTCAGGGTTGAGGCGCATGTTAAATTTGCGGAGATCTCTGAAGACTTCTTCTAGGTCTGCCACATGTTGGGCTATGCTTTGAGACTTCACGACTATGTCATCCACATATACCTCGACGTTTCATTCGATCTGTTGTTTAAAGACTCAGTCAATCAGTTGTTGGTATGTAGCGCTAGCGTTTTTAAGGCCGAAGGGCATGACCTTGTAACAAAAATTGGCATCTTCAATGATAAATGTTGTTTTCTCCTCGTCTGGAGTGTGCATCTTGATTTGGTTGTATCTTGAGTAAGCATCTAGGAAGCTTAGCACCTGGAATCAGACGATCCATCGACTAGCCTATCAATGTTGGGCAGAGGGTATGCATCTTTAGGACACACCCTATTCAAGTCATTGTAGTCAGTGCATATTCGCCATTTGTCGTTGGTTTTCTTAACCATGACGACATTGGTGAGCCAGGTGGAATACCTTACTTCTCTGATGAAGTTAGCATTGAGGAGTTTGTCTTGACAGCTTTGGGTTGTTCTTCTCCTAACTTCCTTTTTTCTGTGATATCGGTTTGGCCTAGGGACAGAGGGAATGTTTGTGCCAGATAATGCTGGGATGGATTCCAGGCATGTGAGATGGCTGCCAAACAAAAAAATCCATGTTTATGTGTAGCACGTTGGCGATGTGCCGATGCTCATGGCTAGTGAGGTCCCTACTAGGCTACATACACTGCCTGGGTTTAGGTATTAGCTAAAGCTTGACAAGCTCTTCGATGGATTTTGGGCCTCTGCCAGAAGTATCTTCCCGCGGATCTATATCAAATTCATCGTCTAGGCTTGCTTGGTGGACGGTCAAGGCTCGGATTGGAGACCCTTCGTCCATGCTCATGACTTGAGTACCTTCAATTGTTGTGCGGTGAGGCTTGGCAGACTTCCTGGTGGGAGGATAGGGTGCTACCTTCAGGCTCTTTGCATAGCATTGTCATGCTTGCTTTTGGTCTGCCTTGACGGTTACAATCTCCTTGGTTAGGGTAAGGAATTTCATTTTCAAATGCAGTGTGGAGACTATGACTGATGCAATCCTCCCTAGGAAAAGACCAGTCACCAGAGCCTTGAGCAAAAGGCTCCAAGAGGATTGGGCTAGAGCTGCTGAAGAAGGCCCTAGGGTTCTTATGAACCTCAAGGTAGATTTCTGAGCCTATTTGCCAAGGTAGGGTCCACTTTTCATTATAAATATTATAATAGGTTTTCCTTCTTTTGGGCCTTGTATTTTGGGCCATTTATTAATGGCACCCTACACTACAAGATAAAGGTACCCTAGTAGTATAGGGTTTTAGCCTTGTATTTCAGGGCATTTGGAGTAGTCTTTGTAGTAGGGAATTTCTTGTATTTTCATGTATTTTGGCATGAGGGTGAGCTTAGCTATTGAAGGGGTGTGTTGGCATAAGGGTGAGTTTAGCTATTCGAGGGGGGGTGTGTTCCCCCCCTCTAGCTTCTCAAGGAAGCTTTCTTCCTTGCTTCCCAAGGAAGCTACCCTCTAGCTTCTTAAGGAAGCTTTCTTCCTAGCTTCCCAAGGAAGCTACCCTCCTTGCTTCTCAAGGAAGCTTCCATGTGCTAGTGACCTAGGCTATAAATAGAAACATGTATAACACTTGTCACTACTTTAATAAATGAAAAACTTATGAAACACACTTCAAAGTTCAACTTCTCTCCCTATTCTCCTTCAATTTCCATGCCCCCTTCTCTCTCTCGCTTTCATTCTCTTTTTTCATTAAAGCTTCCTCTCTAAGCTTCTTATCCAAGGCACTCTCTTGGTGGTGAAGCCTTTCCTTCCATGGCTTATTCTCTAGTGGATGGCACCTCTTCTCACCTCTTCTCCTTTATCTTCTGTTGCAACTCCATGGTTGAAAATCACCATTGAAGGACCTTAGTGAGGCTCAAAGATCCAGCCTCCATAGAAGCTTCTCAAGCAAGCTTCCATCAATGGATCCAAGCTCGTTAAGTGTCTTCCTACCAATCAAACCAAAATATGATGTATCCACATCAACAAGCAAAAATCTTATTGTGAGGCTCCTAGAGAGTTGGCGTTGACCGAAAGTGGTCATTAGGTCCACATAGTCTCTGGTCTCTACTATTTTGCCTACAAAGCCAAGGAGTGGACCAGCGTGAGGGTGGACAATATCCAGGGAGACCTCAAGCCTATGAAAAGTTCTCTAATACAAGGTGTCGGTGGAGTTGCCCTGGTCGATGAGGACTTTGGACACCATAAAGTTTGTGATGATGATGGAGACCACCATGGGATTGATACCCTTGAAGTCCCTATCTGTGAAAGTGATAAGAGGGAGACTTCACTATAATGGTGCGTTGACAAAGTTGATGTCCCAAATGGCATGAAGATGGCATTTTCGAGACTAACTGGACTGTCCTCCATAAGAAAATCTACTCACAATGGTGTTGATTACACCTCTGATTTGCTGGGTGGGTTCCTATTCTTGTGAAAGTTGTCGCTCACGTCATTGCTGCTACTGGATCTTGCTCCTATTTGGTGGTTGTCTAGCCTTTTCACAAACTAGGCTAAGTACTTAGCCTATATAAGCTCTTCTATCTTGTCCTTTAGGGCCCAACAATCTTCTGTGTTATGACCAATACCACATCTAACCCCAGCCTGGGAGGTTTCGTTGGGGGTAGCCTGATGAGTACCTCCAAGTTGAAAGCTTCCTCCAAAATTGTAGTGTGATTGGATGTGAGGAGTGTGTAACGCTCATACCATAGCCCTTTTGGAAGAGGTTGGTGCTTGTCTAGCTTGTGCCTCTTGTCTGACTTGTGTAAGTCAATCTTGGTGCTTTCTTCTCGCTTGTCGCGCTTCTGTCCGACTTGTCTGACTTTATTTCTAAATTTGGATACTTCTTCCATTTGAATGTAGCCCTTGGCTCATTCACGCAACTCGTCCATGCTACTGGGGTTTTTTTTGCACAGACTATCTGCAAATTTGTCGGGCTGTAGGGCGAGAAGCATGGAATGCAACGCTACCTCTGGGTTAAGATTTCAAATCTGGACGACGGTGTGCCCAAATCTATCCATGAATTTTCTAAGAGACTCGTCGTCTGCTTGTTGCAGACTGGCAAATGTCATGGGGTGAGATCTACTGGTTGTGTACTGCGCACTAAAGCGTTCGACGAGGATGTCGAAGCTATATATGGATCTTGGTGGGAGTCCATGATAAGTGCCATAAATTAGTTATTTTTGGGATTAAAATGCTTTTGATTGTAATAGTTTTCTTATAAACTTTCTTTCTTTGTAGTTGCTTTATATATTGTACATTTACTAATGCTTTTATTTAAATATGGAAGATTCATCCATGATTCTGTAGGTTTTGATGGTTATTTGATTGATCCAGAAACCAAGTCAAAAAGAAGGGGAAAATGGTCAATTTTCCAAGAATTTAGACATCAATTTGCCCAGGCTGGCAACTCGCTTGGGCTAATTAAGTTACTTTAGGCATAAGTAATCAACTCGCCTGGGCGAGCTACAGCTCTCCTGGGTGAGTGCAACAACAATGGTATGCTTGCCAAAATTTTAATAGTCCACCGTACTAGGTCAATGTTGCTCCTTTGAGGGACGTTGGGAAGACACGACATAGGGTCACATCGTCATTGGTATATAGATTCGCCTGAGTCAGAAAGGCATCTAGATGCTCATTTGGATCTGTGGTCCCATCATACCGCTCCAGGTTGAGTGGTTTCCACCCCAAGGGTATGTCAGCTTCCATAATGCAGTCGAAGAAGGGATGCTAACAAGTAGTCTGCCTTGCTGGACAGTGCATGTGGGAGAGACTTAAGTCACATGGAGTGTTGACTGTGCGTCGAGGGTGTGATTCCCCTTGGGTGCGCTCAGGCAATGTGTGATCGGAGAGCTCGTTGTCCTATGGACGTCTGACACGAGCCTCCAGTTGATCATGGTCAACCTTTAGCTTTCTCAACTTTTCTCCTCATGGCGTCGCTCCATCTCCGTAATGTGGTTTTGAAGTTACTGAAGAGTATCTATGTCTATCATAGCTATTGGTGGAGGGTTGGCATATGTCTCGCAGTGTCATATAGGGTGCCACATATATTTTGGAAACCCTGGATAGTACATTAACCATTGCACGAAGATGTTTGACTACATGCCGGCCAAACATAAAAATTTACACCTTAATTTCCTTCCATGAATCTCACTTAAAATTTTCAATATTTAATCTGTCTTAATTTGCTTCTTTAGACATTCACATGAATCTTGCAAAGTATCAAGACCTTTTTTTTCAAAGCCATGCACACGCAAATTGCCCTGGTGTTAGTGCTTGCATTGGTAAATGTAGCAATTACTGTAAGTGACATTACCCTGAATGGCTGCATGGACAATTGTGGAAACGTGTCAATTCCATATCCATTTGGTGTAGGCACTTCTAAAGAAACAAGTGAGAATTGTTTCTTGGAAGACAAAATGAATCTAACATGCCAAAACAACAATTTATATTCAGGTGTTAATTTGCTAGTTTTAGAACATGTTATGGATGTGTTGTTTTATGTCTCCAAAATTTGCAACACCCCCAACAGAGTGGCCAATGACCTCTTTCTTAGAACTCCTAGTAATTTCACCATTTCCAGCAAAGAAAACAATTTCATAAGTGTTGGTTGTGAGACTTATGGCTACCTCAATAGCTTTAACAATGGTGTGCAATACTCGACCGAGTGCTTAACCGGATGCTCCAAGTTCCCTAATGATGTTGTAACCAATGGAGATTGTTCAGGGATAGGGTGTTATGAAGTGGATATTCCTCCTAACATGAAGAATATCACTATAGAAGCATATAGATTCGATGTGTCTTCCAATTACTTCCAAAGTTGTGGTCACTCCTTTGCTGCCAAACGTGGCTCCTACAGCTTTGACATTAGTCATTTGGAGAATTTGCAATTTGACACCATCCCTATGGTTGTTGATTGGAGTGTTGGAGATGAGCTGGGATGTGAGGATTTCAGGAAAGGATTTCGAAAAGGTGCTTGCATGAACAATAGCTATTGTCATGACATTGACATTAGTTATGGATACCAATGCAAATGTGAAGAAGGTTATGATGGAAATCCTTATCATCCCAATGGTTTCCAAGGTAATGAATCTTATCCAACATTAATCTATCTATTTATTTTGAATTTGAAGTTTTAATGATCACATACTATTGGTTCCTTTCTATCTAAAAAGTTGTTCTAAAGATTTTTGTTAACGAAGTTTTACCATAACATTCCTTTAGCTTGGATCCAGTATGTAATTGATATAATATGCATGTATTATTGTTATTTTGACCCTCTTTTTTATTTTATTTTTAGTTTCTATTATTATTTTAGTTACTAGCCTCATTAATTACTTCAATACATTCAAAATTTTAAACTCCTGGTATAGGTTTTGTATAAAAGTTTAATGGTCATGCAAATGGTGTAAAGTAATTTTATATTCTTCTCCAATTACAAATTACCATTGAAATAACATTTAAAGTGATTACCATAAAAGTCAATAATATTATCATATATAACGATTTTTTATTGGATAATGGTATAAAATTGTTTTACACTATTAGTGTATATTTTTTTCCTCTTTGTATTATCCCTTTAACACTTTTATTTTGCCGAATATTTCATTTCTTTTTCCAATGATCAAAGAACAAGATTTTAAAAAATATTAACACGGCAAGTGTTTTTATTATTGTTTTATTTTGCAGTAAATAATTATATGATGCCAGGTAATGGTGGTAAAGATCATTACGCCATTGAAATAGAACAATTGGTGACTTGACATTCATAGTTAGTAAACTACTCCAAAGCAATGTTTCATTCATTAATTGTAATACTCAAGGAATGGGTTACTTTTTGAGAGAGAAAAATGGTATGAACTATAAAATTTGCATTATTATTTAATCATAAATTATTTTGTATGATAAATTTATCGATTTTTTAATAATTATTATAAAAATTATACTATGTAAGTATGATAACTATTATTGTTATTACTATTCATTTTATCTCGTCTATATTTGTTTATGATTGTCGTCGAGTATATGGATGATGATGGAGATGATTAACAAATAATATACAATCTTGTGGTGCTCCATTCATGTTTATCTTAGTTATCATTTATACATTTTTTTATGAAATAATTATATATAAGCATAAGATTAAATACTTTTTTAATTTTTATTTTTTGGGTTTAGTTTTGTTTTCTAAATTTTTAAAAAATACTTTGATTTGTTTTCATGATTTAATTCTCAAGCTGATGCTCCAACTTAGTATAACATTTTTTTTCAATATATTTATCATGAATGCATTTTAATATGTTAGCCGTTTTAGAATTTTACTTCATAGTTTAGTCTTTTGTAAATAATATACTAATAACATATCTAATAACAATAATTTCAATAAAATTAAATATGAATTTCATTGTTTATAAAATTTTAAAATATGAATAACAATTGATATCATCGCAGCATGATATTTTATAAAATATATTATATATTTCAATCATATTAGTTTTGGTTCTAATTAAATAAGTTATTCACGGTTACAATTATACTATTTAAGTATCTATGATAACTATTATTGTTATTAATATTCATTTTCTCTCTTATATATTTGTTTATTATCGTCGTCGAGTACATGGACGGAGATGAAGACGATTAATGAATAAGATACAATCTTGTGGTGCTCCATTCATGTTTATCTTAACCATCATTTATATATCTTTTTACAAAATAACTATATATAAACATAAGATTAAATATTTTTTTAATTTTTTTAAATTTTTTTGTTTAATTTTGTTTTCTAAATTTTTAAAAAATACTTTGATTTGGTCTTATGTTTTAATTTCAAGCTGATACTCCAAATTAGTCTAACAATTGTTTTTCAATATATTTATCATTAATTTATTTCAATATGTTGACGGTTTTAGATTCTTACTTCATACTGTAGTCTTTTGTAAATAATATTGACAACATATCTAACAACAATAACCTTAATAAAATTAAATAGGTATTTCATTGTTTATAAAATTTTAAAACATTAATAACCATGGATATGATCAAAGCTAAATAGACAGTGTTATTTTATAAAATATATTATATATTTCAATCATATTAATTTTGGTTCTTATTTAATAAGTTTTATACGATTACAATTAAATTTATACAATTAGAAACGGTTCACTCATTTGGTTTTCGAAGATGCTGTGGAATGCCGCATATTTATAATGATGGGAGAAAGACGACAAAAATGGACTCTAAATGGAGTGCTTTTTTTGAATCACAAAATTTGCAGTCTGGCATAGAAATTATCTTTGAGTTTCCTAATCCAACAGTTAATTATGTTTTATTTTGGTTATGTTTATAAATTGAGTACAATGTAATTGTGTCATATGCCAATTTTTGTAAATAGACAACTTCTATTGTGGTCAGAATTTTCCTACAAACAATTTTTATAAATTTAAATACTTTGTTAATTGATAGTTTATTATATAATATTTGTTTTATTTTACTTGACCTTCAAATTTGTTTCAACGTGTTGATCATAATTTTTTTAGCTTATATTCATTTTTTTTTCTCAGTTTGTTAGTTTTCAATCGAATACATGATAATATTGTCTAATGTTATAACTTTGTGCCTATAACTATACTGTAAATATAATTTTTCGGCGAACCCGTGCATATGCACGAGCACTTAACTAGGTACTAAGTTATTTTGTTTTCTTTTCTTTCAAGCTTAGGTATGCAACTATTATCAGTGCACTTTTGATTATATATTATAACGTTGTAAACAATAAAGTATAATAATAACTATACTTAAATTACATATTTGCGTTCAAATTATTGTTATTCTTACATCCATTAAAACTTTAATACACCCCAACTAAGGTCTAATTTACTTTGTATTATTAATTTTGATTATTAATTTATCTCAAATTCTCATTTTTCAAACATTAAAAAAATTAAATTTTTAATCTAAATACAATTTCAATACCAAAACAAAAAAAAATATAGCGGAGCGACGTGTGCGTACACACGGGTCACCAACTAGTTGTAATACTCAAGGAATGGGTTACTTTTTGAGAGAAAAAAATGGTATGAACTAACAATGAAAATTTACATTATTATTTAATCATAAATTATTATGTATGATAAGTTGTCAATTTTTTAATAATTATTTTAAAAATTAAGTTAATGATGATTTGTAATTGAATGAGGGTGTGAAAAAAAATGCTATTAGTGTATGACCATTAAATTATTTTTTGTACTTTTATGACCAATTAATATGAAGATATTGATGAATGTAAGACAAAAAGTCATACGTTCATAACTGAGAATCATTGTCGAAACACCGATGGCTCTTATGAATGCTTTTGTCCTCGTGGGCAAGTTGGAGATGGAAAATTTGACAAAGGATGCAGGCCAATCCAGCGGAAAAATATTCTAACCAAGTATGTTATTGATAAGATCTAAGAATTCCTTTACCCAGTGTTTGGATGGATACTTTCAACAGAGTAATTCATTATAAATGATATATTGAATATCTGTCATTTTTAATTTAGTGTTTGGATAATAATTTAAAGGGAAATTGAATATTTAGGATTTTAATAGGGAGTTTTAATTAACAAAAAATGAATAATATGAAATTCTCTTAAAAACTAAAAAATTTCAATTTCTCCCCGTACCAGTACCACTCCTCTCTCTACAAACTCACTCCTCTCTTTCGGTCTTTCCTCAAAGGTTTTGAGAACTCCAATTTCGACCCACACTCTCGTCATGCCACGGTGGTTCACACAAGGTTCTTTCGTTTTTCCCAAAACTCTCACGGTGGTTCATACATTGCAGAAGGGTTTCATTTTTTTCATTAATTTGTGATTTGTTTTTTATTTAGTTGTTTGATTTCATTGGTTTTGTTTTTTACTTGATTGGGTTTTATTGATTTCTTGCTCATTGCTCATTGTGCTTTGTTGTTGTTGGATTTTTCCCACAACGCCAATTCCATCATAAAGAGGCCTCGAGTAGCATACGACCGTAGGTGCTTGTGTTTATTCTTGAATGATGTTTTCTGGTACAACATGAACCAGGGTGTATTGCAAATTCTTAGGAATAGACCCTTTGGCTTTCTTGTGAAATTATGAGATGAACATAACTGTAGTTGTTCAACTTGATTTCTATAGATTAGGAACAAACCTTGCACTATACTGTAGGTGCTTGTGAAGAATAAGCACAAGTTTATTCTTCTAGACCCAATTTGTACTGTGGGCATTTTTGCAAATTTGTTAGGAACAGACCCTGCACTGTAGGTGCTTGTGTTTATTCTTTTATAGAGATTTTTCCACAAGCAAAAATGCCCACAGATGAAGTTCTAGCAATTGGGGGCTGAAATATTTTCTCTGAGTACATCTTATGATGCTCCTTGAGTCCATTCACCACTTGTTTTTTTATTTCCCTTTTGCTAATTACCTTTGGAGTTGGCTGATTGGCAAGTTAAAAAGCACTCTCAGCCTTATCTCCCTCAAGTTGTTTTGATAGCTTCTTGAATAAGAAACTGCAAGATGTTATTTAGCCAATAAGTATGTGTGACTCTGTAGGAATCACTTATCAGTACATAAACACTACATGTGTATGCACTATTGCAGAAAAAGGTGTGAAGAAAACAAAAAATTGTTCAGCCTTTAAACTACATTCTTGTTTTGTTTTTCTGCATGATGTTGTAGGCTCTGTAGCCCAACATATGCTATATTTTCTTGTGTTAGAGACTTTTATACCACCTCTAAAATACCGCCAGCATATAGTAATAGCAGCTATATGTTTAAGGACACCCTCCCAAAGATTAATAGTAGCTATATGTTTAGAGACTTTAAGCAAAGGATTTCATAAAATGAAAGATAGCTAGCTTAAGTACAAGGACAATTCTCAATACAAATAATGTTAGTAGACTGTGCATTCAGAAGGTTCATTATTGTTTCTTCACCATGCTGCTCAATGAGTTCTACCTGTTCCCACAACACACCAAATCAGATGCTAAGTTAGTACTTAATTAGTAACAACTATCTTAAAAAAACTAAATTACAACAAAGCAAGGGAAGTATATAATTTATTAGTTGGATAAAATTTGTTCATAGTTAGTTGGATTTATCCAAATTGCTTCAAAGAAAAATGTAACATGGGAAACATTCATTTTTATAAGGGAATCTATGTACTTAAGCCTGTAAACTTAAAAAGTCCAAGCATGCACAAAATGATCAATGAAGGAAACTAAAGAATAAATGTGTTCTTTTGATTAACGTAGTTAGCCATGCAGGAAACACAGTCCTAAATGTTATACTGCTGCTAATGATGGTATGAGGGCATGAATTAATACATAGAAGTCAGAACACATAATGAATAGCAAGTGGCCCTCTAGACTCGGTAATTGAATAGTGCACTACCATGCATTGATATGGTGGGGCAACTTTAATTTTTTTCCTTTTGTAAATAACACAGGCATATATGTTGGGTAGGAGGGGTGCATACATTTTGGTAATTCAAATGTTGGGTAACACTTGGTTAGTTTTATTTGGGGTGGTGTGTGCTCTAAATAGAATGTAACCAAGTTTGTAACAGGGCAACTACCTTTGATGTTGCTTCTGTGATTAATACATAACTTAATTTGCTTATAAAAAAAGTCCCAAGTATAAATTATGACATAAAATGTTTGATCAAACATTACCCTGTAGATATTTCTGGTTAACTTCGGACTGATATATAAAAAGACATGTCCATCAACTGTTACCTTTTGATGGAAATTAATATTGTTACCATGCTGGGATCTTTGGTAATTTGAAGCATTAACAGGACTCTGTCTATACTTTAAATTGCACTAGTATCTAAAGTGATTGTATAATTTTAACATAAAAAACTAACTTTCCCATGATTCACCAGAAAAAAGTTAGTACGATTTTTTTGGCATTTATCATGCAAGAAAATATATGCTAAACATCACAAATTGAATTTCACGAATGCATATCTTAAAAATATTGAAAGGGTGTAACTAATTTGAGTAGCTGACATTTATAACCGATTTACCTACCTCTATCATTTACCGAAGGGGTTACACTTGTAACCATTTGTATAAATCCTTACGTTAAGCAAACCACAAACTTGAATTCAAAATTATCTCTAACTTGTTTCTCTTGGATTCTTTGGAGTGGTCTTCATGCTACTCCAGATTTCAATTTACTTATGCTCTTTTGCACTACTTTATGGTGTTTAAAGGTATATGTTTAAGGAAAAACATTCATTTCTGAATGCATATATGTTTAAGGAAACCCTCCCAAGACCCACTAAACATTGATGTCAGACAAATGTAGGTTGAAGTAGTATCTTGTAGTTTTGTGGAATTGCGTCCCTAGGATTAGACCTCTCCAGAGGAGCATTCCAAAACAATTATTGGTCTAGAAAAGGTACTATGTAGTAATTATTTTTTTAAAAATTTCCTTTCAATTGAAGTAGAAATAAATCATATCTTGACTGTCTAATTTAGGTGACAAAATTGATACGAGTAGGTTTTCTAACTTTTCTTTTCTTATAAACTCACTGATAATTTAGTTTGTTTAACCACAATCTTCCATGCATAAGCATATGAACCCTGATCTTAGATATTTCCTCGGAATTTGAATAGTTTAAGGAAATGTTATGGCTCCCCACTAACTTCAACCTAAGATATATTATTATCCAAAAGACTATTTTTAATTTTTTCTCAAATTAAAAAACTCAAATATATGTTATATAAAGATAAAGATTGATATATAATAATTGGGACTTCACATATTGATTTCAAACTTTAGATTGCATGACCTGTGGCGTGGCGTTCTTACTACCTACATTAGTTATTTGATTTGTCACTTAAATCATTGTTTTACATCTTTTAACTAGATATTTGTTTTAAATCTCAAAATAGTATATGCACATATTATCTTATATCATTATCATGCAGTTTGAATTGAGAAGAAATGGATCCTAGCATAGTTGACACTACAATTACTTCAAGAAAACGTAAAATAGAAGAGTATAAGATAATCTTATTTGTTGTTGCTTGTGTTGTTCATATGATCATTGGTGTAGTGACAAGGTATCATAATAATTATTTTGTTAAGGAACCAACCCGTAATTGGGAACTAGAATGTCACAGCTTCCTTAATTGTCTTTATAGAGGGACAAAGAAAGATTGCATTGAACAACTGAGGCTTAGTAAAAATGCATTTTTTAACCTTTGTAGAATTTTACAAGAAAAAGGTGGATTAGTAAGAACAAGAAATGTTCCAACAACTAAAGCAGTAGCAATGTTTATACATATCCTTGCTCCCAACCTAAAGTATAGGGTAGTGCTATTTAGTTATTGTAGATCTAAAGAAACCATAAGTAGGAAATTCAACGATGTCTTGAGAGCGGTAATGAAAATGAGCAAAGACTATTTGAATTTTCAACCCTGTACATTAGAAGGTGCGGAAGCAAATAAGTGGAGATGCTTTGAGGTAAGTTTATCAATTGTTAGGAGAGATTAGTTAATTATAAAATTTTCTTAGAATATAAAAAAGTTGTCTTGTTTGTAGAGATGTATTGGAGCACTTGATGGGACTCATATTCCGGTTATAGTTTCTCCTAATGAGAAACCTAGATATCGTAATAGAAAAGGTGATGTCTCTACAAATGTGTTAGCCGCTTGTGATCCAGATTTAAGGTTTATTTATGTGTTACCTGAATGAGAAGGGTCTGTAGGAGACTCTCGAGTATTACGATATGCATTACATCATCAAAACAAACTTGAAATTCCAACTAGTAATATTTCTTGGAAATAATTTTTTTCTTTTTCTTTTGTCTAGTTTAAGCTTATGATTTTTATTTTAAACATTGTAGGTAAGTACTTTCTTATGGATGCGGGACATACCAATGGTCCGAGATTTTTAACACCATATCGAGGGACTAGATATCATCTCAATGAGTGGATTGGAAACGCCCCTCAAAGTTACAAGGAGTTATTTAATCTTCGTCATGCAAGTGCCCGAAATGCAATAGAAAAGGTCATTTGGGATCTTGAAAAAAAGATGGAGTATATTAAGAACTCCTTCATTTTTTGATATAAAGACACAAATAAGAATTATCAATGCTTGTTTTGTGTTACACAATTTCATAAGAGACGAACAACAAACTGACCAACTTTTAGAAGTTCAAGACTCAGAATTGTTATCTGTTGTTGATGAAGAGTTAGTCCATCAATCAAGGGAAGGAGTTCAAAATAATGTCATAGATGATATCACAACTATTCAAGCTACTGGGGAATGGACAAGATTTCGAGATACATTAGCTATGAATATGTTTGCTAACTATCAAGTTAGAAGAAACTTTGCTTAGGGATAGTTCTTTTTTAAATGTAATTTGCTATTGCAGACAAAGAACTTTGTGTGCTTTGTTACTATTGTACTTTACGATTGAAGATAGACTTTTATGTACTTTTCTATTGCATAAAAACTTTGCTTGAAATATTTTCTATGATTGTCCAGTGGACTAATCAAATGAATAAAGTAGGTTGTATCTAATATTTGTTATGTGCAGGTTAAATAAGTGACATTAATTTCAATGGAGTCATCTAATGAAAAAATGACGGGCAAAAAAAAAGTTTTAGGAAAAAATAAGTTATTTTACATGGAATTTGGAGATGGAACGTGTATTGGTTGATGTACTGAGAGATCAAAGGAATATGGGCTATAAGGGTGACAGAGGTTGGAAAAAAGGTCAGCATTGAATGTTGCAGCCGCAATGTTGTCTACAGGCTTCAATGTTAATGTCACATCAGATTATGTCAAAAACCGTATCAAATTATGAAGATCATGGTATGGTATTTGTCATACCCCATTTTTGACCCGTTTTTAATTCTTTTTCTCGTCTTTTAAGCCGGAAATAGGTATTTTAAAATACCTCATTTTTTGTTTCGAAGACGACCCCTTTTTTTTTATTTATTTATTTATCTTTTTTTATTTTTTTTTATTATTATTATTATTCCTAGTTATTATTTTCTTCTTTTTTTCCTTTTATTAAGTGTTTTTATTATTTCCGTTTTATATTAATATCTTTATTAGTATCTTCTTTTCATTATTTTTTTTTTTTTTTATTTTATTTTATTTTATTTTGTTGTTTTGTTTTTTTTCCTTTCCTTTTTTTTTCCTTTTTCTTCTTTTCGGTCTTTTTTTTGGTCCAGGCCCAGAGGGACGCTTCGTTTTTTACCCTAATTCTGTCCTTTAAATGCTGCATTAATTACTGTGCGTGTCAGAGGAGAATACAAACAGTCAGAGTGCCGGAATAGCCTAGCCACCGCAAACCACCAACACAGCCTCCCTCAGGCCACCGCAAACCACCAACACAGCCTCCCTCAGGCCACCACCCACCACCGTACAAATCAACCACAAAAAAACCAACAGAATCAAAATCCGAAACACATTCAACACCACAGATTCGTATTCCATAACCACAAATCACACGATTCGTACCCCAATCATCACACAGACCACGGAAACCGAACCGGCATAAACCAAAATAATACGAATCCAGAACCATACACTACACGGCCCTAACTCACCAGTCACCAGCCCAAAGCCGTTTCAGCCCAGCCAAA
Source organism: Glycine soja (assembly GCF_004193775.1). NCBI lineage: Eukaryota > Viridiplantae > Streptophyta > Magnoliopsida > Fabales > Fabaceae > Glycine > Glycine soja. The sequence continues at coordinate 28,083,692 of NC_041015.1, read as the reverse complement.
CACGAAGGAAAAGGGTAGGATCCTGTCCGTTTTGAGTTTAGATCTAGGCTTGCCGCGTTGAGTTTTTCGAAAACGAACCTCAGATTCATAACGAGTGAGTGAAGAGGGTTCGAGAGGTTTTTTTTAAAAAAAAAGAGGGGACTTGAGCTACTCCGGCACGGTGGCGCCGCCAGTGGCCGCCGCGCCGGGGGGGATGTTCATGGTCGCAGGGAACTTCAGAAAGGAGGAAAGAGAAGAGAGAAAAATGAAGAAGAGAGAGAGAGAGCTTTTAAAAATGAAAAAACCGGCCCCAAGCCCTTATATAGAGGCTGGACCGGTTCGGTTTTTTTCTTTGAACCAAACTGGTCCGGTTCTCCCCTCCTGGCCCGTTGGACTCATCTTCGGCCCACCTTTTTTTTTCTCTTCTTCTTCTTTTCTGATTCCTACTCTCACCTCCCCTCTTCCTTACTGCACCCCTTTTTTTTTTTTTTTACGCACCATATTTATTTATTTTTATGTCTTGCATTTTTTTATTTTATGCATCATATTTAATTTTATGCCTCACATTTTTTTTTATTTTCTTTATTTATTTTCCAGCACCATGTTTAATTGTTTGTCTTGCATTTTATTTTCCAGCTCCATATTTATTTTTTGTCTTGCACTTTTATTTTCTTTATTTTATGTACCCTATTTATTTTTGCCTCGCATTTTTATTTTATTTTTATGTCTCGCATTCTTTTTTTTTAGCATCATATTTACTTTCTGTATTGCATTTTTATTTTCGTTTTATTTTATTTTCAGCATCATACTTATTTTATGTCTTGCATTTTTTTTTTTTTTATGCACCATATTTATTTATTGTTTTTGCATTTCATGCATTTTTATTTCCTTTTTAGCATATTTGCTTTAATGAATTTGCAACTTTTAGTTTATTATTTCTTGTCATTTATTTTGTTGCCAATTAGAATGTATCTAGGTCCAATGTAAATAAAAAAGTAAGAATCTGCACCGACACTCACATTTATTTTTATGTTTTCTGCCTAGGACGATCATGTAATTTGAACCGTATCCGAGGAAAAGGACCCTCACTTGATCCAACGTCATTTTAAGGGATCCGGCGCGTTTAGACTTATCTTTGCATAACTAAAGATCAAAAAGAAAAAAGGTCAAAACCCAAAAAAAAAAAAAACTTTCCATAATCAAAATTTCAAAAAAAAAGGGGGGTCAATCTTTATTCTTTCTTTCTTAATCAAATCTTTAATCAATCTTTAATCAATCAAAACTTTTTTCCAATTTAAAATCAATCGAACTCACTTCTTTTATTTCTTCTATGCCTTTTCGGCCTCTTATCTTGCCTAAACTCTTCTTTTTTTCGAACTTTAAAATCAACCAAAACTAACCACTCGACTTTCTACCCCGAACTACATGATTTTGATCCCATTCGGGTATGTAGGCAAAAGACTTTGTCTTTCCAAATCAATAAAAATAAACAAAAAACTTTTTTTCTCCTTTCTTTTAAACCTATCTCTTTAATCTTTTCACACTTGAGCATTTATGTCCAAACAAATAATTAATTTAGCATAAAGATAAAATAAGCAAGAGGTTCCTATAGAGTACTATAGACGTTTAGGGTGCTAGTACCTTCCCTTTGCGTAACCAACCCCCGGACCTTTGATCTCTTAAAAAATAGGGTTTTTTTCGAGCTTTCTCCCTTTCCTTCGGAAAAATAAAAGATCGGTGGTGATCTTAAAATTGCGAGTCAATGCTAATCAATAGCTTGATATCCAAAATCACCGCGACAGAAAAATGGCGACTCCACTGGGGATCACACTCCTAAGTGGGTTAAACCTATCTTGTTTTTCTTCATCTTTATGCTTTGTTATTATTTGAAACTGTAAATACGTGCTTAAGTGTTTATCTTTTACGTGAGTGGTGAGATAAGTCCTACACCCGGACTTGAGGGAAACATAAGATAGGATGGTGGTATAATCATAGTGTCTTTCCGAGAGTGAGTTTCGGATGTGGCACATGTGATAACCCCGCTCAATGGAGGGATCTTGGGAATATTACTATGTTGGCATGAGTAGTCGTGTTCAGCATTGATATTTCCAAGCGACCTATGAAGTTGAGGACCTTTAGTTACCTTTAACCCATCTTAGCCTTTTAGGACGTAGTGCGGTGGCTAATCAAGAGTAGTCTTGAATTGGTTGATACGCGATACTACACTCAAACGAGGCTTTCCTATGGACGTTGTTGGACCGGGAGTAGTCCCGTAATCCGACAATATCCGGAAGTGGTCAATGACTTTGGGAAATTGGTAGAACCCGTGATCCAGGTACATATGAAACCATAGTCCTTACCAAATGGCGTGTTTACCCTTAACTCCAACATTTTGGACTTAACTTCACCATGTTTTCTCCGTACTTTGGCATAATCATGCATACATGCATCCATGCATAAACTCTTTTTTTCATCCAAATTATCGAAGGACTTAGACAAGCTTTTTGTAAACTTTGTAGATATGGACATCCCACTGAGAAGCACTAGGAAGTACCTTTTCAAAAAAACAGACCTGTTGAGATTAAGGGAGCTGGCATCTTTAGTAAGTGATCCAGTTGATTTTCAAGCTCATCATGGGAAGTTGCTCAGAATTCTTAGAGTATATGTTGAGGAAGGATGCCTAGAGACCCTGGTTCAGTTCTATGACCCGCTCTACCATTGCTTCACATTTCCCGATTACCAGCTTGTCCCCACACTCGAAGAGTACTCCTACCTAGTTGGTTTACCTGTGCCAGACAAGATACCTTTCCATGGTTTTGAGCCTACCCCTAAACCCTCCGACATCGCAGCCGCTCTCCATCTTAAAACCTCCATCATCCAAGCAAACCTTACCTCTAAAGGAGGCCTCCAAGGTCTTCCCACCCACTTCCTCTACCAACAAGCCTCCATATTTGCTGAAGCAGCTAGTACACTTGCCTTCCATTCTATCCTAGCCCTCCTTATATATGGCCTTTTACTCTTCCCAAATATTGACAACTTCATCGATATCAATGCCATTAAAATCCTCCTTACAAAGAACCCCGTACCCACTCTACTCGCTGATACCTACCACTCTATCCATGACCGTACCCAGGCTGGCCGTGGAACCATTTCTTGTTGTGCACCTTTACTCTATCTGTGGTTTACCTCCCACCTACCTCAATCCCGCGCCTTCAAGACCAATGATGACAAACTTTCTTGGCCTCGCCGAATCATGACTCTTGACCCATCTGACATTGTTTGGTACCAAGCAGCTAGTGATGTTGGAGAGATTATTGTGAGTTGTGGTGAATATCCCAACGTACCTCTTTTGGGTATGCGTGGCGGAATTAGCTACAACCCACTTCTCGCTCGACGACAATTCGGGTACCCGATAAAGACAAAACCAAACAACCTTGCCTTGACTAATGAATTCTACCTTAACCATGGAGATCACTCGAACAAAAGGGAAAGATTCGCACAAGCTTGGAGCGCCATCCGTAGACTCAGCAGAAGTCAGTTGGGAAAGAAATCAGACCATGTGCATGAATCTTACACCCAGTGGGTTATTGACAGGACCAAGAGCTTTGGCCTACCCTACCACTTACCTAGATACCTATCGTCCACCATCCCACCATCATCCTTGCCTATCCCCTTTGACACTAAGGAAGAGTTTCATGAACAATTAACCAAAGAAAGGCAAGAAAAAGAAACTTGGAAGAGGAGATGCCAGGAGCTCGAGCGAGAGAATGAGACTTTGAAGGGGAAGATAGCCCAACAGAGCCGTGAGCTTTTTATCCAGAACCAGAGGATGATTGAGAAGGACGACTTGCTTCGTCGGAAAGACGCTTTGCTCCACCGAGATGCTAGAAGGAAGAGGAGGTTTATGGATTTGTTCTCCCGTGCACATTCAGATTCCGAGGACCCATCTACTCCGGGAGTTTGAGTCTGAAGTTCTTAGGACCTTATGTTTAGATTTTAGCTCCCGAAATCTCTTGACTTGTAAAAAAAAAAAAATTCTTTGTAATATTCCAATGCTTAAGTGAAGTGTTTCAGTTTATGATGTTTACAATTTCTCTAACAAGTTCTTCGATAATAATTTGTTCTCTTTCTTTTTGCATAAGCATAAGCATGCATCATGTTGCATTCATAGTTTCTAAATCGAGTCTCACACTGTGTTCACTCCTTCAAAAGGGGGGGAGTCAATCAGCCGCCGCCCAAGGAAAGTGGCCCGGCGAATTCTCCACAAACCAACTCGCATTTACAACACCAGGGCCAATCGGAAGAGGATGGATATAGTTGAACAAGAAAATCAGAGTCTCAGGGAGGAGGTTGCCACTTTACGAGAGGGAATGGATAGGTTGACGACCATGATGAGTGCACTCTTGTCAGCCCAGAACTCTCAAGCTGCCGCCGCTGCCGTAGAGCAGCCCTTGGTGAGCACAACCCCGCTATCTACAGTAACTTCTCCACCCCTCTTTTTGCCTCCAGGTTGTACATGGGGAATGCCACCTCCAGTCTGTGGAAGCCCCCAGCCCGCTGTATCTGAAGTTCCACCTCCTTTTGCTCAGCAGTCAGCACCGGTTCCGCAACCCAATACCTCTTTCCCTCAAGCTGCAATGACTTATTCAGCTCCACTGATTCACACTATTCAACAAGAGGTTGAACCAATTTTCCCAGCTGAAAATGTTGTAGCCTTTGACAAGATGGAAGAACTCCAAGAAAGATTTGATGGTATGCAAAGGGAAGTCGAAGCCCTCCGAGGAAGAGATCTGTTCGGGAAGGACGCCTGTGAATTATGCTTGGTCCCAAATGTTACTATCCCTCACAAGTTCAAGGTGCCAGACTTCGAGAAGTATAAAGGGAACTCTTGTCCCCGCAGTCACTTGGTGATGTACGCGCGGAAAATGTCCATGTATACTGACAATCATAAGCTGCTTATTCATTTCTTTCAGGACAGCCTGACTGGGGCCGCTCTGAAATGGTATATGAATTTGGACAGTGCGAGCATTCGTACTTTCAATGACCTGGGTGAAGCGTTCATCCGGCAGTATAAGTACAATCTGGACATGGCCCCAGATCGTGATCAGCTCCGTGCGATGACACAAAAAGAGAAGGAAACGTTCAAGGAGTATGCCCAGCGTTGGAGGGAAGTGGCTGCCCAGATTGTCCCGCCGTTGGAAGAAAGGGAAATGACCAAAATATTTCTGAAGACCCTGAGCCAGTTTTATTACGAGAAAATGGTTGCAAGTGCACCAACAGACTTCACCGAAATGGTCAACATGGGGGTGCGATTAGAGGAAGGTGTCCGAGAGGGACGTTTGACTGGGGAAAGTGCCCCTGCCGCAAGCAATGCCAAGAAGTTTGGAGGCCACTTTGCGAAGAAGAAAGATCAAGAGGTGGGAATGGTAGCTCATGGTAAACCTCAGCAGAATTTCACCCCATATCGTCAGGTTGCGAATGTCGCATCCACTATCCCAAACCCATCATATCACCAACAAAGGCCACATTACCCCTACCCATACCCTCCACAACAATACCCTCCACAACAATACCCTCCACAGCAATACCATCAGCCACAATACCCTCAAAAACAACAAAATCGCCCGCAGACCCTCCAACAACCATATCACTCACAAAACCGCCAGAAAACAACCTTTGATCCAATCCCGATGAAATATGCTGACTTACTCCCCGCCCTGCTCGCCAAAAACCTTGTCCAGGTCAGAACACCCCCTCGTACACCAGATGTTTTACCTCCCTGGTTTCGTCATGATTTAACCTGCGCTTTCCACCAAGGGGCCCCAGGTCATGACGTTGAAAACTGCTATGTCCTGAAGAATGAAGTGCAAAAACTAGTCCGGGCCAACTTGCTATCCTTCAAAGATCAGAATCCCAATGTTCAGGCGAACCCTCTGCCGAACCATGGGCCTGCTGTCAACATGATACAAGATTGTGATGAAGACAGTGTCATCCTGAACGTCCAACACGTTCGAACTCCCCTGGTCCCAATACATATCAAGATGTGCGAGGCAGCTCTGTTTGACCATGATCATGCAGCGTGTGAAATATGTCCTGTGAATGTAAAAGGATGCCCGAAGGTACAAGAGGACGTACAAGGGCTGATAGACAGCAGAGAACTTATCATCACGAGGAAGGACAAAGAAGTGTGCGTCATTACCCCCGAGTTTCAGCGGTTGGAAATAAGCTATAACAGTGGGGAATCAACTACTACTCCACTGGTGATTAGCTTGCCAGGACCTATGCCGTATGCTTCTCTAAAAGCGGTCCCTTACAAGTATAGTGCCACGATGTTGGAAGGTGGGCAGGAGGTGCCTTTGCCCTCTCTAACTCCTGCGATTTCTGTGGACAACATTGCTAGTGACGGTAAAGTTCTGAGGAATGGACGTGTTATCCCCACATTGTTTGCAAAGAAAGTAAATGATCCGGCAGTTAAACAGGTGACAGTGAACGGCCCCGGTACAAGGAAGGAAGTAGGCCAATTCAATGGGACTAGTAAGAATTCTGATCATGACGAAATTCTGAAACTGATCCAGAAGAGTGAGTATAAAATAGTAGACCAGCTGCTGCAAACTCCCTCTAAGATATCCATTTTGTCTCTGCTATTGAACTCAGAAGCACACCGTGAGGCTCTAATGAAGGTGTTGGACCAAGCTTTTGTGGAGAGGGACGTGACTGTTAATCAATTGGACAGTATAGTAGGAAACATTACTGCCTGCAATAATTTAAGTTTTAGTGATGAAGAACTTCCTGAGGAGGGGAGGAACCACAATTTGGCGTTACATATATCGGTGAACTGCAAGTCTGATGCTCTGTCGAATGTACTTGTGGACACTGGTTCCTCATTGAATGTAATGGCCAAATCCACATTAGATCAACTTTCCTACCAGGGGCCCCCCATGAGAAGAAGCGGGGTGGTTGTCAAAGCGTTTGATGGATCAAGAAAGTCTGTTATCGGGGAGGTTGATTTGCCCATTACAATTGGGCCGTTTGTTTTCCAAATTACATTCCAGGTGATGGATATCCAAGCCGCATACAGTTGCCTTTTGGGTAGGCCGTGGATCCATGAAGCGGGGGCCGTGACATCCACCTTGCATCAAAAGCTGAAGTTTGTCAGAAATGGGAGATTGATCACTGTGAGTGGAGAGGAAGCCTTGTTGGTTAGTCATTTGTCAGCTTTTTCCTTTATTGGTGCTGATGAAACAGAAGGAACCTCTTTCCAAGGCCTGACTGTAGAGGGTAAAAAGCCAGAGAAGAATGAAGTGTCTTTTGCTACTTGGAAGAGCGCACAGAAAGTGGTGCAGGAGGGAACATGTGTAGGATGGGGAAAAGTTGTGCAGTTGATAGAGAGTAAAAACCGTGAAGGACTGGGATTTGCTTCCTCTGCAGGATCCGCAACGAACAGTGTTGGATCAAGCTCCATTACTAGCACCTTTTGTAGCGCCGGGTTCATCAACAACTCGCCAGAAGCCAATGCTGTCTTGGAAGACGTTCCTGAAGAGAGAGTACTTGCATTTGTCACACCTGGAAAACTTGTTCGCAACTGGGACACGGTTGACATCCCTTCAGTAGTTCATGCATCAAAGTAATGTGTCTTTGTTTTTTCTGTTTGTTTGTTTTTCAAAAAAAGATCCTTTCGTCTTGCCCAGGACGAAAGCGCAATCATGTAGGGCTGTTTTGTTTCAAGCACTACTCTTATTAATGGAAAATGTGGTTATCCCGATATCTATACTTATTGCTCTTTCTGGAAAATGGTAACACAAAAAACCCAAAAATATTTTATTTTTGTTTTCTGATTTCAATTAATTATAAAAAGTCTGCATTGTTCACTCATTTTCTAAAGTCAATCATCAATCATATGCAGACTAGGCATTTATGAGCCCGTTGAACATAATAACCCTGCACTCTCTCCCAACTTCGAATCTCCTGTCTACGAGGCTGAAGAGGAGGAGGATGATGAAATCCCGGAGGAACTTGCTCGGTTATTGGAATATGAAAAGAAAACCATTCGGCCTCATGAGGAGGTAGTAGAGGTGATTAACTTGGGAACCAAGGAAGATAAGAAGGAAGTCAAGATTGGGGCATCGCTTGAGGCAACTGTCAAACGAAGGGTGATTGAATTACTCAAAGAATACGCCGATGTGTTCGCATGGTCGTACCAGGATATGCCCGGCTTGGATCCCCGTATTGTGGAGCACCGTTTGCCTTTGAAGCCCGAATGCCCACCGGTCAAACAGAAACTGAGAAGAACTCACCCTGACATGGCTCTCAAGATCAAAGAGGAAGTACAGAAGCAGATCGATGCAGGTTTTCTTGTCACATCAGAGTATCCTCAATGGTTAGCCAACATAGTGCCTGTTCCAAAGAGGGACGGCAAAGTCAGGATGTGCGTTGACTATCGGGATTTGAACAAGGCTAGTCCGAAAGATGACTTTCCTCTACCTCACATCGATGTATTGGTTGACAGCGCTGCAAAGTCCAAGGTCTTCTCCTTCATGGACGGTTTCTCTGGGTACAATCAGATCAAGATGGCAGTTGAAGACAGAGAAAAGATATCTTTCATCACGCCTTGGGGCACCTTTTGTTACAGGGTAATGCCTTTTGGGTTGATAAATGCAGGTGCCACTTACCAAAGAGGCATGACCACTCTCTTTCATGACATGATGCATAAAGAGATAGAAGTGTACGTGGATGATATGATTGTCAAGTCAGGCACTGAAGAAAAACATGTCGAGTACTTGCTGAAGATGTTTCAACGGCTGAGAAAGTACCAACTTCGACTGAATCCCAACAAATGTACCTTTGGTGTTAGATCTGGAAAACTCTTGGGCTTCATTGTCAGTCAGAAAGGTATTGAAGTAGATCCTGACAAAGTCAAGGCCATTAGAGAAATGCCGATTCCACAAACAGAGAAACAAGTGAGAGGTTTTCTTGGGCGTCTAAATTACATTTCTCGTTTCATCTCGCACATGACAGCCACGTGCGGACCTATATTCAAATTGCTTCGAAAAGATCAAGGGGTTGTTTGGACCGAAGATTGTCAAAAGGCTTTTGACAGTATCAAGAATTATCTGCTAGAACCTCCAATTCTTATACCTCCAGTTGAAGGAAGGCCTCTGATTATGTACTTGACTGTGTTAGAAGATTCTATGGGCTGTGTGCTCGGACAACAGGATGAGACCGGAAGGAAAGAGCATGCCATCTACTACTTGAGCAAGAAGTTTACAGATTGTGAGTCCAGGTACTCCCAACTTGAGAAAACTTGTTGTGCACTAGCCTGGGCTGCCAAGCGTCTTCGTCACTACATGATTAACCACACCACCTGGCTAATATCCAAGATGGACCCGATCAAGTATATCTTTGAGAAACCCGCTCTGACAGGAAGAATTGCTCGTTGGCAGATGTTGTTATCCGAGTATGATATCGAATACCGTACCCAGAAGGCAATTAAGGGAAGTGTTCTTGCTGACCATTTGGCTCACCAACCAATTGAGGGCTATCAACCCATCAAGTTTGACTTTCCTGATGAAGAAATTATGTACTTGAAGACGAAGGTTTGTGATGAACCATTGCTTGGAGAAGGTCCAGATCCCGAGTCTAGATGGGGTTTGATTTTTGATGGAGCCGTGAATGTCTGTGGCAATGGAATTGGGGCAGTTATTATCACTCCTGAAGGTAATCATCTCCCTTTCGCTGCAAGGTTACAGTTTGATTGCACCAACAATATGGCAGAGTATGAAGCATGTATCCTGGGCATTGAAGAAGCCATCGACTTGAGAATCAAGAACCTTGATATTTACGGGGATTCAGCTCTCGTAATCAACCAAATCAAAGGAGAATGGGAAACTCGCCACCCCGGCTTGATTCCATACAAAGATTATGCAAGACGTTTGCTAACCTTCTTCAACAAAGTGGAGCTTCACCACATCCCTCGTGATGAGAACCAGATGGCAGATGCGTTAGCAACTTTATCCTCCATGTATGAAGTGAGTCACCGGAACAATTTGCCAACAATCAGAATTCAGCGCCTCGAGAGGCCCGCTCACGCGTTTGCAGTCGAAGAGGTTGTTGATGATAAGCCCTGGTTCCATGATATCAAGTGTTTCCTCCAAAGTCAGGAATATCCACCTGGAGCTTCCAACAAAGACAGGAGAACTTTGAGAAGATTATCTGGTAATTTCTTCCTAAATGGGGATGTTTTGTACAAAAGAAACTTTGACATGGTACTACTCAGGTGTGTAGATAAGCAAGAAGCAGAACTTTTGATGCATGAGGTAATGAAGGCTCCTTTGGAACTCACTCCAATGGACATGCAATGG